>NC_136069.1:1282038641-1284865308 GCF_964261635.1 Lissotriton helveticus
TCACTCAGTCCCACCCTCTTCAATGTTTACATGAGTCCCCTCGCATCCATTGCGCGACAACACAACCTCAACATCATCTCCTACGCAGACGACACCCAGCTGATCCTCTCCCTCACCAAAGACCCTAACACCGCCAAAACCAATCTACACGAAGGAATGAAAGAAGTAGCCGAATGGATGAAGAACAGCCGCTTAAAACTAAACTCGGACAAAACGGAAGTCCTCATCTTAGGATCATCCCCCTCTGCCTGGGACAACTCGTGGTGGCCACCGGCCCTAGGTACAGCACCCATACCTACAGACCACGCACGTAACCTGAGCTTCATCCTAGATTCCTCCCTCTCGATGACCAGACAAGTCAACGCCGTCTCATCCTCATGCTTCAACGTACTTCGCATGCTCAAAAAAATATTCCGTTGGATCCCCACCGAAACAAGAAAGACGGTCACCCATGCACTGGTCACTAGCCGACTGGACTACGGAAACACCCTCTATGCCGGAACCACAGCCAAACTACAGAAAAAACTCCAACGCATCCAAAACGCCTCAGCCAGACTCATACTAGACATCCCTCGTCAAGCTCACATTTCCGGCCACCTGAAAGACCTCCACTGGCTCCCCGTCAACAAGAGAATAACGTTCCGTCTCCTCACCCACGCACACAAGGCCATCTACGACCTAGGACCCAAATGCCTCAACACACGTCTGTCCTTCTACACACCCACCCGCCAACTAAGATCATCCAATCAAGCCCTCGCCGCAATTCCACGCATCCACAGATCCACCATGGGAGGAAGATCATTCTCCTATCTAGCGGCCAAAGCCTGGAATTCTCTCCCCACTCACCTCCGCCTTACACAGAACCACCTTTCCTTCAGAAAACAGCTTAAAACCTGGCTATTTGATAAGTAATGCACAACCCTCCCCCAAGCGCCTTGAGACCCTCTGGGTGAGTAGTGCGCTATACAAATTCCTGAACTTGAACTTGAACTTGAACTTGAGCACAGTCCACATTGGCAGACAGCGTGTTCTGATATGCTGTGCTTGGAATGCTGCAGAGCCATTGCACTACTAAAAACTCTGGTTGCTCTGTGCTCACATACACTATTCTTTTTGAGAGTATCACCGTAATTACTGGGAGGAGTCACCCTTTCCTCAACGAATCAAGAAGGTGAATCAGCAGAATTTCTCAGTTTCCAGTCCTTGAGAACGGCGGATAATGCTTTCCAGATCTACACCATATATGAGTGCCAGAACAAGAAGACATTTAGCCATCTACCTTTGGTACCACAGAAGGAGTTACCTCTGTTTGGCATGGACGAGATGTTCTGTTCATTCCTGCGTTGTATGAATCTCTTCGTCAAATTTCAGAGGGTGACTGCAGGAGTCAACCAAGATCACCCTCTTCCTGTCAACACCTTAAACCCATTATTTTACTATTTAACTTTTAACTGATTAACCAATATAAACTATTTCCATTGAAGTTATTTTTACCTTTTCTGTGAGCATCTTTAGATGTACTGCTGTCCTCCAATCAATCTGTGACGGTCCTTCAACCTTTGCAACTTGTAATACTGTCAGAAAGTTTACTTAATATTAATTTTCAGTGATTCCCAATAATTTTACGTTGACTTGAAAATAGCATTCATGTGTGAAAACGATTTAAAATGAAGCACTGGCAAAGTCAATAAGCCTCACCTTTGTGACCTATAGGCTTTACCAATGGTTTTTAGCCATGTTGCACAGCATCGACAAAATAGGTGGGGGAAGGAACGGGGTGGGCGGGAGCAACAGCAGACGATGGTGGTAGAGAAGCACGCGGGCAAAATAGCAATGGGGAAGTACAAGAGGGAGAGAGTACCATGGAGGGGGAATAAAAAGCACACAGGCAGCAGGGAGCAACATGGAGTGCAGTGGGAGACAAGATCATGAGAGAGACAGCTGGAAAAACACGCACTCTCATGGAATGCTTAATCAAAAAGAAAAAGCATTGCTTGAAAAGCAAGCAATGGAAGCAAGCACAGAAGCCAGGCTATCAAAAGTGATGGTAAAGAAGTAATGCGCCATGTGGGGGACAAACACAAGATTGACATGTTGGGACATGAATAACAAGCAGGCAAACGAGAGTGACAGTAAAGCCAACCAATGGTAAGGAATGGGCATGCGGTAAGCCACTGTATGCTCTTGGTAAACACACAATATGCCTTACAAAAGACAACACACCCGCTGCACAGTAGGCAAGAATTAAACATTTTAGATTTCAGTTACGATTTACCATACTGGGACTTTACCTATACCACGCTGCTCGCTTTTGATCATTTTCTGTACTCCATTGTACTCTGCATGTAGTATACAACTTTACCACAAGAAGCATGAGGTAGCATGACAATCTCTGCTGAAAGTTTTGAATACCTCTTTGCCATTCAGCACATGACTTAGCAGAGGTATAATTTATTTTAGTATTTTATTCATTTAAGTCCAAGTGAATGTGACTCATGCATATGTCACTACTTGCTTTTCCTACTCTCTAGCTCAGGTTTGCACATAACCACCTTGTGGCAAGGAAATTAATTATTTTTGCAAAACAAATAAACATAGACAGAAGTTAAGAAGCATGGTAGCCACATTAGGACTAGCTACCCTGGGACACAGCTACCACAATAGTTAATAACTCGTTGCTGACAGTTTGGATTTGATGGACGCATATACATTCAGCCTTTGTATTACATGTGGTGTTTCTGGAGATGGCTACACCTTTAGAAATGACCTATCAAATTACAGCTTAACACAGTATTTCGGTTATGACCAATGTATCTCATGTATGGTTGGTGGAGGCATATTTTATTTAGAAATACTAATGACTTGCAATCCCACATTTAATGTATGGGGCTTATCAAATATAATTTTTATATGACTTTTCAGCCTTCAGGGAATCCATACTTTTCAACTGTATATTGAGTGCAGCTGTCTACATAAAGAGTACTAAACTGAGGAATTATGTTAAAACACTAATGGGCTGAAATTGATCTCACTAAGATGAGGGTGAGCAATTGAGTTTCTTTTTAATAGTGTTTTCTGTGAAGTCCTGAGCCTTTATAATAAGGTTGACCAGATGGCTCCATGTAGTGGGTTATTTGTAAGAAGAAAATAAAAGACGATATTAATGCTGCATTTTGTTGATTCCACCTCATGACTCTTTCTTCTACAAGCCTACAGTTCCTGTCTCTTTATCTCAGAATTCAAGTTTTTTTTTATCACTGCCTTTCCTTTTCTTTCTCTCCCGCCTTCTGTTTTTTTGCATGACTCTCTCTTGCTCTGGGTCAATGTCAGCCCTGATGATGAAAAATAAGTCCTGGCCGCAGAAACTACCTGTAACCATTGGCACAAATTGAGCACTGTCACCATGTCAACAGGACAGAAATGTTGGCATACTGAGCTTTCCTTTTACCAGTAATTGTTTTCATGTGCGTTAGTCCCATCAGCTCAATGGCAGCAAACTTAGCCTCTAACAAAGTGCCGGCTGTAGGGTGGTGCAATTGGTGCCACTTCACCGGGTGCTGACTCGGGGGAGGGGGGCGCAGTCTTTGCAAGTACAAAAAAATATGGTTTTAAAAGCAACTGCTGGGGGCGTGGCTAGCAGCCGATGATGGCGGCCGCAACCTAGAGAGGCTCCCGAGGCAAGGCGGCTTCCCGCGACAATCCGCAATAATTATCCTTGTATTTGCTAGCTTTGAGGGGCGGACCGGACCCGGAGTCCGTGCAGCAACCAGCGCAGCTATTTTGGGGTCGGCGACGGCCCAAACGAACATTGGAGCGCCGGACGGATACCGGTGGGGAATCGGGCCTATCGTCAGTTAGAAAGCAGCGGAGCTGCGGTACATCGATAGCCGGCCGGAAGTGCCCTAGTGGCGGTGGTGAGTGGCAGGAAGTACCGGCCCGTCGGGAATGGTGCCCGAACAATCAGCAAAACTCTCCTCAGAGACCCGAACACACGGGTGAAGCCCCGCGACACCCTTCAGCGCTCAACAGACCCACAAGCTCCGGCCAGGGGCGCGCAAAGAGCTGCAGACTGCAGAGGCGGCGCCGCCATTTTCCCCACTGCGCGAGTGAAACGTCCGGACTCCCAGTGGCGGCCATCCGTGTGGAGTAGAGGTCACCGCCAGCGGGGGACAGCAGATTTTAAAGGACTCCCTTCTGTAGCATCAACAAGCACATGTAAGGCCCTCCGCTGGGGAGGCGCTGCTTGAAGCGGGGGAGGCCCTGGTAGCCTGTGTACCGAGGGGACACGTGCCACAGCGCTAGTAACGTCACACACCGCAATGCTGATCCCTCCAACGGGCCCACTACAGGGGTGAGGACGCGGCAGACGGCCCGATTCTGTGGCGCTACTGGGAGAGTGGTCGCAAAGCTTGTTTTAGACTCTGGAACCATCCTGCACGTAGTGTTTAAGGGAACATTCAACCGCCGGAACTCTGCGAAGAGACACTACTCTCCCTCGCTGAGCATGCACCTACACGCCTTTGCACGGCAGACTGCCGGACTACGCGCGGACGGCCCGAACGCTGGCCCACTGTGACTTCTGGCAGCGCTGATAAAAACCACGTCATGACACACAGGGGCCCCAGGAACAGCTCTACCCAGGCCAAGTTGGACAAATTCGCGTATGGAAAACAGACGCCGCCCCAGGAGCAACGCAAAAACGCCGGGAACATGACAGAGATCGAGGGGGCTAAAAAGGCCACACTTGAGGATGTCCTAGCGGCATTGGCTCAGGTACAAGCGACGGTGGGTGCGACGGCCACTGAAGTCACCTTAATACGGGCGGACCTCCAGAAAATGAACGAGAGGGTCAAGCAGGTCGAAGTAGTTACCAAATCTCTGGTCGAGGATGTGTCCGAACTGCAAACGGCGATGGAGCGACTACAAGCCGATAACAAACTGCTCAAAGACAAACTGGATGACCAGGAAGGCCGCTCCAGGCGCAACAATGTCCGCATTTTAGGCGTGCCGGAATCGGAAGACACGGAGGCAATGGACCTCTATGTGGAGGACATGATCAAAACCCAACTCAAGCCCAGGGGACTCTCGAACTTCTTCTCAGTTGAAAGGGCGCACCGAATTCCGGGAGGAAAACCTAAGACGGGAGGCCCGCCTCGACCGATACTGGCTAGACTGTTCAACTTTCGAGACCGTGATGCCATATTACAGGCCGCGAGAGTGGCACCGGCCATTCAAATTCAGAATTCGAGGATTGCGTTCTTTCCTGACTATACGGCTGAGGTGTCTAGGAAGAGGAGGACATTCCTGGAAGTGAAAAAAACGTTGAGGGAGAAGGAACTGCCATACTCAATGATTTTCCCGGCTAGGCTGAGAGTAGTAGCGGACAGAAAAGTGTGGTTTTTCGATTCCCCGGAGGCGGCCCGAGACTGGTTGGAGGGATGGCACACTGTTGGCCGGCAGCGCAGGGCTCGTGGACCAGATCATGACCGTAATGGAGGCAGTAGGAATGGCTCACAAACGTCGGGCCGAGTGGAGGGGGCGGAGCGCTCTCCGTCCCGTGGCCTTGCCGAGGCAGATGGAGAGGGATGACTCCTACCCCGGGATCTGTACTAATGACTGTCGCCGATCATTGACTTCTTAGTTCACACGCTGCACCGGGACTCTGGCATGGTTGCACCGGAGGCTCGCAGGGTTGCCGCCTGATCGGGGAGACGCTCTCCCCCTTACACGCAAGTACTCTGTTTGTGGGAAGGGAAAAGCACTCTGCTAAGTTGGGGGGGCGGGCAGTTGAAAGTCCGTTAGGCAGGGATGCAGGGAGGGGGGGAAGGGTTGTTTTTTTGTAGTTAGGAATTTGTATGTCAGGTCACGAAAGAATGTCAGGCTCCTATCTGAGATAACCCCGAAGGGGACAAGAGTAAGGGGAAATACAGCCTCCGCGGGGAGGTTCACCATCCCCCTATATGACGGTACACTCATTGCTTATGCTACATGTACCCACCGACACCCCATGGTACCCATAGTCCCGAATGGCTGACTTCCCAATGCAAGACGGTGGGGGACAGCGGACACCGAGAGACAGTGTCCCTCCCTGAGTCTAATGACTTGGAACGTGAGGGGGCTGGGAGAAAAGGTGAAACGGGGACTGGTCCTAACCGCGATTAAGAGACAAAAACCCACCATAGTGCTCCTGCAGGAAACTCACTTAACAGGGGGGGCTATCAAGGCCATGGATAGAAGAGGGTACAAAATGATGGTCCACTCTGAATTCACATCCGGCTCCAGGGGGACCGGAATCCTGATGAAAAAAAACACACGGTTTATCCCCCTACAAATCAAGACTGACGATCAAGGCTGCTTTGCAGCACTACAGGGGCAGTGGGAGGGGAGACGCATTAGTCTAGTCTCGGTATACATCCCACCGGCACTCCACTCGGTGCAACTCCCTAAACTGGGTGATTTTCTCCTATCTCTCCCAGAGGGGGAGGTTATCCTCGGGGGGGACTTTAATGCAATCTGGATACACGACTCAACAGGTTTCCAACACCAGTTTCCACGGGAGGGGTCCCCCGTCTCCAACAATTCCTGACAGCCATGGGCCTAGTAGATATTTGGAGGCACTTCCACCCCACGGAGCAGAAATACACTTTCCACTCAGCAGTACATGGTAGTCTGTCTAGGATCGACCACTTCCTGACCCTAGGGGAGGGTCTCCGCTATATAGAGGCGGTGGCGATTCACCCCCGGGGGATCTCAGATCACTCCCCACTGACACTCACGCTTTCCTCCCAGGCACCGACACTTAAGCGCGTATACCCCATACAGGCTGCATACCTCAAGTTACCCCAGATTCGCAAGGCGCTTAAAAAGACGACGACACAATACTACACTGAGAATATCCACTCTGTGCGCTCTGCTGAGGTCCTTTGGGAGGCTTATAAAACTGTGCTACGGGGACAAGCTATAAACTCCATCACGGGTTACAAGAGAGAACGGTCCCGGGAACTAGCTGGCCTGGAGCTAACCTTGCAGGAATTGACTACAACTCATGAACAGCGTCCCACTCCATCCACATTACACGCACTTACCTTGCAACAACAGTTATATAACGACCACCTACGCGTACACGTCAAGAACAGCTTAACCGATACTCAGAACAGGATATACGAGGTGGGTGACAAGGCGGGGAGAATGTTGGCATGGCTCGATAAACGAGAGGGGAGTTCAAGGGGAATCCAAAGATTGCAAGATGACCGGGGAGAGGTACACACCAACCCAGGGCTCATCGTGGAACTGCTCGCAGACCACTTCGAACGGGTGTACACCCCTGAACATACAGTAACGCCTGAGATGGCCAGAGAGGTGTTAGCTCCAATCGAGGTTAGTACGCTGACCCCGGAAATGTCAACAGAGTTGGAAGCGGACATCACCGCTGAGGAAATACAACTGGCGATTCGCGCCTTAAATCCGGGTAAGGCAACGGGACCCAATGGAATACCAGTGGAAAAGTACCAGGCGATGCCTGAGACCCTCAGTACACATCTGCTGGGAATGTTTAGGGAATGCCTGGGGAAGGGTACTCTTCCACCAGATCAAAGGGCGGAGACAATAGTAGCCATCTCCAAGCCGGGCAAACCACCTGAAGAGTGCTCTTCCTACCGCCCCATATCACTGCTTAACGCAGAAGCCAAAATTCTTGCCAAACTCCTGGCAACGAGGCTGTTGCCCCACTTACCGTCTCTTATACACCCGGACCAGTCCGGATTCATGCCCCATCGCAACACTGCACTAAATCTACGCAGATTGCATGGGGTGCTGGCTCGGGCAGATTCAGTTGCTACTCGGGCAGTCATCTTGGCACTTGATGCCAAGATGGCCTTTGATCTTGTAGAGTGGGCGTACCTGTTTGAGACGCTGTCACGCATGGGATTCGGCCCCCGCTTTATTGCGTGGGTGCGATTGCTATATAAGGACCCGGTAGCTCGGGTGGTGGCTAATGGGCATATATCACGAGAATTCCCTCTGGGCAGGGGCACAAGACAGGGCTGCCCCCTGTTGCCGTTGCTGTTCGCAATCTCGCTGGAACCCCTTGCCACTTTAATTAGAAAGTCGCCCCAACTTCAGGGTATATGCTGGAAGGAGGGATAGGAGGATCGGCTGTCTCTATATGCAGACGACATGCTGATATATCTAGCCAACCCTGATAGCGGAATCCCTGCGCTCTTACACCTCTGTGATAATCATGGAAGGATATCCGGGTACACACTGAACTGGAGCAAATCAGAATTGCATGTCCTGAAGGGGCGGGCCCCGGTCCTTGAAGCGGACTGTCCTTTGCGGATAGCGGGTACCTCGTTTAAATACTTGGGCATTCAGGTCACCACTGACCCAGTGGAGTTTATGGACAAAAATCTGAGGCCCCACTTGGACAGGCTCAAACGTTACGTTCAGTTCTGGTCGGGACTCCCGTTGATGCTTTTGGGGCATGCCGCGCTTTATAAAATGATGGCCCTCCCAAGATTCTTATATGTTCTTGAAAATACACCCTCCCCGGTAGCCCCAGGGTTTTTCCAAAAGATTGCAGCATTGGTCTCTACCCTACTATGGGGGACCCTCCCAGCACGTATTGCCCAATCCAAATTGCATAGAGGTTGGTTTGATGGCGGTATTGCCTTACCCAATCTAAAATTATACTACTGGGCGGCACACCTTAAGCCCATTAACCAATGGATCCACGCTCCACAGACTGAGCCTGCTTTCCAGGCAGACAGGGGGCAACTGGGCACTAACACCCTGTTAGCCCCGTTATACGACCAACGCAAAGCCCGCACATTAGTGGGCCCCACTAGGCTGACAGTAGCAGTATGGCATACAGCGACGGCGGCCCTGGGTTGGAAGGGGAGGATCACCAAGTTAACCCCGTTGTGGGACTCTCGAGTCCTTGGTAACATGGGAAATAGCAAAGGCTTCTCACACTGGGACATAATAGGAATTTCCACGGTGGGCGATCTTTGGGAAAGGGGGGGAGTGATACCCTTCAATAGACTGCAGGAAATGTACGAACTCAGTGACAGGGAGCTCTACAGGTACATCCAGATCCGACATGCACTACAAACGGCCCTGCCCACGGACACAGACCTGCCAGAGTCTTCCCCTCTGGAAGACCGCCTCCTTACTGACTTTATGATGGAGCGAGCAACATCTTTCACGTATCGCAAATTGCTTAACAATCTACCAGACCCAATGCTATCCCTGAAGGTGAAGTGGGAGGGGGACACAGAGGAGATGGATGAACATGAGTGGAATGAAGCACTAGCTTCACCTAAGGAAGTGGGCATCTCGGCGCGGCTGAGATTAGTACAATTGAAAATACTGCACAGGGTATACTATACGAGGACAATGCTGCATCGTATCTCCCGGGCACAGCACCCCTATTGCCTTCGGGGATGTTGGGAGGAGGGAACGTTCTTCCACACCATATGGGACTGCCCACGGATCCAGGAATATTGGAGGCAAATAATGCGAACGATCTCGCAGACACTAGAATTGTCCCTATTACCAGAACCGAAGAGATGCCTACTGAACGTGTGGGAACCCACAGATATTTCTAGGCATGGGCAACTCTGGGCTACAGTGGGGCTAAGTATAGCGAAACGTGATATTGCACAAAGATGGGGGGTGGCGGAAGTACCAACCAAGTCATCCTGGTGTCTAAACATGGATAAAGTGATGATAACCGAAAGGGCGGTGTACTCTAACCGAGCCTGCCCCGGGAAATGGAATAAAATCTGGTCCAAATGGAATGTGTACAGGGGGGAGATTTGTGACCCCTTGCCAGAGGACGACCAAGCAGAATCAGATGAGGAAGAGACGGAGGGCTAAACTCCTAGGTGCCTTGTGAGGAACAAAGGGAATGGGGGAAAGGGTGCCTCGCCACATTAACATGCAGGGGGATTGGCATGGGGAGTCTGTGGATTATTACTTGGGAAGGCTGTAAACATGAACACAAGCAGGGTAGTCGGGGGCGGTGGGCGAGCATGAGAGGGTAGGCAGATGGAGATACTTAGATGCGGGGGCCACAAAGGATCAGTATTATCATATACATGGCCACATTACTATTCCTGACTGTTCTTTTGAGTTTTTGTTGTTTACAGGGGGGGGGAGAAAAGACATGAAAAACCAAAAACAATACTCGCTGGGTTAATTCTACTTGTGATGCGCCCTTTCATTTTGGCAGGCGAAAATAATGACTGCATATTCATGGATATTCCGTTAATTATGTACGGTTAATATGTGTCCTGCAAACTGATATAGCGGCCAGCCCACTGGGATGTAGGCATTTCGCTGTGTAAATTGATGGTGCAATAAAGGTTTTTGGATAAATAAAAAAAAATTACAAAAAAAATTACAAAAAGCAACTCCTGCTGCATTCCTTGCCTCCAGCAATTTTCAGGCAAACTATAAAATTCAAGATAACTGGTAATGGACCTGCTGCAGAGAGATCAGAGTTTTGTCTAGTGGAAGTTTTGACATATTATAAAGTTGCACAGGAGGTTAAAATGCCGGCTGCAAAGCACGTGTGCCATGCCGATCGTAAAGTGCATATAATGTAAATAGGTCAGTGCGTTACTGCTTCTGTCAGAGAAATCCTTTTGTTACTTGCAGTTTATAAGTCTAAATCCAAATATAGAACAGTGAGCTATTAACTATCATCAAAGAGCTGCATGCAAACTGCAAGGTATAAATTAGAGCATTATGATTTTTCCCCCAGTTTTTTTTATCCTAATGTTTCAAAAGGTGTTCACTTGGGTAGAAATCAATTCTTATTATTAAAGCCATCCACCAAACCTGGTGTTAAATGATTTAAATTCGGAGTTTGTGCTTCTCCAGATCAAGCACTTTTAAATGTCTACCAGTATGGAAGACATGTGACTCCTATATCTTGTAGTCCTCTGTCTGATGTAATATTTCCGATACACTGATTTACACACTTATGATTCATTGTCTCTGTAATGTGTATGTGTGTGACAGGTGCTATAAAAAAGAAATGCATGAGAGAGATAGTGGTTATAGAGACTTGAGGTGCACAGTTTGTAGTCCTCTGTCTGATGTAACATTTCCCATACACTGATTTACACACTTATGATTCATTGTCTCTGTAATGTGTATGTGTGTGACAGGTGCTATAAAAAAGAAATGCATGAGAGAGATAGTGGTTATAGAGACTTGAGGTGCACAGTTAAAGGGTGGTTGTGAGGGAATCCACAGAGAAGGTCATTGGGGGCGCCAACAAACATTGTCGCACCATGCACAACCAGGCTAAAGCCAGCCCTGCTCTCACATCTACAATGCACTGATCTGTGAAATTACATCTCAGAACTGTGGAAGAAAGTGGTGTCCCAGTATCATGGTGTCGTTTGGTAACACAAGTTTGTCTAAGATGGAGTGAGAAAATGGTGGCGATTTATCACTGACTAGCCCAGTCATACTGAGCCATACTTGCTTTTCAGCTGCTAAGGATATTTATTTATGTATTTGCTTTATATAGGTGCTAACGCAGGGTGTTCCAAAGGGACGTCAACTGAAAAGGAAAAAGAAAAAACGTGGTCTCCTCATAGGCCTGTCCGACTGTGTGCTGAGTGTTTATAGCCAGGGCACTGGTATGCAGTCTGCATTCCAGACAGTCCTCTTTCGATGTCCAACAAGGTGACATCCCGCGTTTAGCTACGCCTTAACTAGAGCAACGAGGGAAACAGCTACTTAAAATGATGTGCGTGGTTATGACGCGTCCAGACACTGACAGGAAATGTCTGTGGGATCCATGCCCCTGGTGCCACGAGCTCCTTTCCGCCCGGTGAAAGTTTCACCGTCCACAGGTTGAAACTGCTGACTGGGGCTAAGAACACTTAAAACGAAGCATCCAGGAATGAAAGAAAGCGAAGAGGAGCCTCTATTTTGAAGATGAGGCCTGTTTGAAGTCGTAAATCGCGCTCTGGAGATCAAAGGCGCACAAACAGCCCCGTGACAGCTTGCTCCAAGATGGGAACACTCTTGCTCGCCCACCCAGAAGGCTTGTTTTGGCTGAGAACGGTTGTGGCCCACACGGACAGAGCGCGCTTGTTGTGGCTCTGTAGCCACGCAGCGTTATTCTGTAGCAAACATGCGTCCTCTTTCTTCCTGGATGACATAAGAGATAGATATGAGAGAACAGCCCGGTGGCGGTGAGATGAGCTATCAGGAAAATAAAAGTGCCTTTTTTTCCAGGTATCTCTCAATCTGCAGGCCTAACAACCTTTGTCGTGGCAGTGGCAGGCCCTAATTGTGAAGGCATGTGCTGGCGGATCCACCCCCGGAAGATTGTAGTATAAAAGATGCGAATGCAGGTGTCAGGGAGGGCAGAGGGGTCTGTTTTACTTGAACTGAAGAGAAATAAAATCACCCACTTGAGGTGAGATCTCAAAACTTGTTCCGAGAAATGATTAAACGTCTCTCAATGCACAATCTCGACTTCAATCAAATATATTTTTTTAATAAAAAAGGACGTGCCCAACAAAGTAGAAAACGAGAAAGAAACTGTATATATTTTATTTACTGAGTTTACTACGTCACAATAAGTGTTACGCTGAGTCGACTTCAAAGTGCTTTCAGGAGAAGGTGGTTACATGGAGCACGCAAACTTCCCAACTGCTGTCCTAGAGTATACAATAAAATAAGAAGTTTTTTGGAGCCTTGCAGAAAGGGATGACCGTGTAATATTCATATTATGTTAGCGTCGAAATTTCCTAAAAATAAAGGTAACAGGCATGTATTACTAGTCAGGGGTGCTGCAACTCCGTAGTTAAATGCACCTGTTGAAGCGTCCTGGGTGTAACCCGGGGTCACATCTTTGAACCCTGATGGATGTTTTAGAAGTGAGTGCTATTTTTGTGTCTGTTTGTCGATCACCAGCAGCATTTTAAGAGGCGTGGAATAGGCCCAAGAGAACAGTCTAAGAGCTGAGGTTTAAGCCCCTTGTATTGAAGCTGTGTAATACATAAAGCTAAGGCAACATAAGGGTCGAACGGATTAAGTCATATACAAATATTAACTAAAAATATTAACTGAGCAAACAATAAAATGATTATTTTGTTTTTTTAGCATTCTTAGTGCAACAAAAAAATATATATTTATTTCACATTCCTGAATACTTCTACTAATACATGTATTGCAAGAGGAAAATGAAAGAATGGGAAGTTCACCTACCATGACGTATCAGCTCATCTTTGTAATAAAGCAAAAGCGAAGCCACAACATGCACAAAGAGCACCTCTCCCACACTGTACAGTGAATAAATAAATGACTTTTCTTCACCCGCCATGCTACAAAATAAATCATCTCTCAAAATTTGCAGACACAATGATTTCCGCCTCAATCTTTAGCGTGGATAAGCACAGACAAATGTATTTGCTATGAAATTGAGCAGAGAACAATGCATGCTTGCCCTAGTCCTTTACCTAGCATGTTTTACCTAGGGGATTTACTCTTTCATTTCAAGTACATAACAGTGAAAGATGTTGCTCTACCTCAGGGAGCAAAGACTGAGCATAGAATGCCATAGTAACTGGGACCTGAAGACAGGATGCCTGGCCTCTCAGACCCTACTCTTCTCTACCAGCCTCCTGACTGTAAGTGGAACGGGAGTTGGGCAAGTGCTAACTCTGCACTGTGCTTCCTCGTTTCATACGACCGAGGGTCCCAGCTTGTTCCACAAAGGAAAGCCTGCACACAATGGTTTTGGACAAGCAGCAGTATTTACTGGGATTGCCTGAAAATGTCTTAAGCGCTCTTAGGTGTGCTGGGTCCGCCTTCACCAATCGCACAGACTGGGTGGACATAGGAATCTCAGACTCTGACCAGCCAGTGTGGAAGTTTATCAGAACAAACTCCTAGGACTCAAGCAAGAGCTGCTATTGCAATATCAAGATGAGACTGTAGGAGTCATCCTAATGAGACGTGGGACTTCATGCGGCCTTTCAGGGGTGCCACTTTCTCTTTCAGCTCAACATCAAAACCTTGTACTCACCTCTGATTACAAAATTCATAAGATGTTCGATAACGTTGAACATTTTCCAGTAAGGTAAGCATTTGCAGCTTACCAACAAAATTGGAACTGCTTGGGCGTAGACCTTTCAGATTTCAGATCATAGGTGACTTAATTCATGCCAGCAGTCATTATTTGCTATCAATATACCTATTTGGTGTTACATAAAATGGTCTAACTATAGAATTACTGAGCACACACTGAGTCGATATAGTTGTTTAATGGCCCTCGCCTGACTGTTGGTCATTAGCCAAAGACAAAATGGCAAAAGTAGCATAGGAGTAAAAAACTAAGGTTATTCCCTTTCTCAAAAGTCACTAATACTGTTAACACATGAACATAACAGCTCTTTCAACACCCCCTTCTCGTGTACTTCTAAAATGTAGTCATCTGTAATGAGAACTGCAGCTAAGAGCCTTTGCCCTTTCATTGAACGGGTGTTTGGGGAGCTCTGAGCTGGAGCATTCTTAAAAAAATCTGCATCAGGTTGGTCAAGTACAGGTACATCTTTGGTCTCTTTGTGCACTCATTCAAACTATGTGGTTATTTTGGTACATTCAGTGCTATTTATTAGTGCAATTCTGCACCAATATATAATTTCAGCCTGAAAATATGATGGTAATTGTATTGTATTGTAATTGCATTTACATAGCGCTTATTACCCCAGACGAGGTGTTAAAGTGCTTATGAAATTAATTTGAGTGGTGGACATGTTAGTCTGTTATTTGAATTGAAAAGGATAGTTGAGGGATAGAAGAGGGAAGGGTCTAGAAAGTTTTGAGTTTTTTTGACGTCTAACCACACCTTTACCACTTTAACAAAATATACTGATAATAAATGCTGCATTAAAATATGGTCCGCCAACAGTGCTACACCCCTGGGGACAGCCTTCTCTTCATCTCGCTATCAGAACCACTCCCACATCAGTAATCTAGTGGGCATTTTTGATGATGATGATGAATGTGGAAATATAAAAAAAATTAACACATTTGCAAAATATATTATTGCATTTCTCAAATGGACAGATATAAATCCCCTAATCCTAAAAAGGAAATGTTGCCCCGAATGTTAAGAGTGTAGCACTATCAAATATTTGTTGCAGGTTTTCCACGAGAATGTAGTCTGCATAATAAATTATACTGGTGCACAACACAATCAGAATTACTGTTTATAATGCACAGCTCATTTCATGACAGCTATCAAACTCAAGACTTGGGAAGGTAGAAAAACTGCATGTTTTCCGATTTTGCATGACCAGGAATCTATTATGACAAATCAGACCTACCCTGCCCTGAGTGACTGGCCAGTAGAAGAGATTGGACATGATGTTGGTCACATTCTTAGCTTTGTTACATGGTAATTCCCTCCAGTAGCCCTGGCACAGTAGCATACTCCTGCCATCACATGTCTCTCAGCTTTGTTCATCTGGGTCTCTGGAGCATTGGGATGACAGCTATGTGTGAGATTTTATGGGTTAGGTCAACCACGGGGATAAACTGGGTTGAGTGTATTTAGAACATTTGGAAAACAAGCAAAATACCAGTTAAGGGAATGTGTCATTTGGTCACACATTGCTCACCTGGGATTTATGGGAACATGCTATATCCATATACTTTTAAGACCTATGTATTATAAGGTTGATTTGGAAGAATTATGAGCTTAGAATTGTATTTATGAATTATATCTTCTCCTCTGGACTGTATTGTGCTTCCTCTACAGAAGATCCTGCAATCTTGCTCTTTAGGTTTTTGGTGAAAGTAACAAGTTTCTGTGATCGAGCTCCATAGATTTGTATTGAGAGAAACCCCACATAAAGTGCCCTAACTTTATGGGGCTTATTTATGAGCCCTTGGGTCACTTTTGCACTGCGAGTAGGTCACTTTTTGTGACGCACCAGCAGCGTAAAAAATGCACCAAGTTGCATCATATTTACAAAGTGGCGCATCTAGGTAGATGCGTCACTTTGTAAACCTCTGCGACACATTATACCTGAACCAGGTATAATGTATGCAGGGTGGGCGTTCTGACGCAAGTAAACCTCGTAGAAGTGATGCAGTGAAATCTATGAGATTTCACTGCGCCACCTCTAGGACGCAAATGTGTCAATATCTTAAGCCTGCCTCACAGTAGGCGTAAGACTGACGCAGGCACATTGAAAAGGGACTTGCCCATGTTAAATGATCCATTGCTGAAGTTGCGTCACTTTTGTGACACACTCCAGTAATGCGTCACTTTTGCGCCTACAGGTACGTCAGAAATACTGACCTATCTGTAACTCCTTGCAACATGATGCGTCATATTGTAAATATGACGCCTCCAGCATGTCGCAAGGATAGCGCAATGAAAAGTGACGCATCACTCTTTTCACGCAGCGATGCGTCACTTTTCATAAATGAGGCCCTATGTATTTTAGCATTATACTCCAACTGCCCCTTTTCTAGACAGAGGTTAACAGATAGTGTAGTGGCCAGAAATTGGCTCAACACAAAGGAAGCAGGGGACTGCTGGACCTAGCTCCACATGATGACCCCGAGTTCAATAGGTAAGGAGACGTTATCTCCAGGAAAACTGGGGTGGAGAACAGCTTAGTGCCTGACTTGGCGAATTGGATAGAGTGTGAGCTTGAATTGAAGGAAAACTTTAGTTAAATTCTAACTGCCCTCATGGTTTATTTGTTGCTTGTGTACATGGTTTGTGTTATTTTGTGTATAATACATTGTAAAAAAATGGGTGTGCTTAAATGTAATTCAAGCAGGAAATAACAGAGAACATACATATGTTGGTTGGGTAGGTAGGGCTTATACGAATTTAAAGAACAGAAAAAAAGTTCAAGTGTGAACCCATGGTATAGAGCGAGCGTGCTCTAGAAATAATGTTCTAAGTGGGAAAATAGGTAGGAGTGCCCGAACCTGAAGCACAGACAGAAGAATAAACATGTGAGAGAAAGAGACCTTCTGATCTAGCCACCTGATAACCACAGAAGGCTCTACATATTATGACTGAATGTCTAGCTAACACAAGGAGATCTTTGGATGTGAGTGCACAATACCTTCCCTGCTCCCTCCATGATATTAGTTAGAAGAAATATATCTGAAGAGAACCGTCTCCCATATTCTGTTTCCCTCTCTACCCCTTGCCCCCCATTCACAAGATCAGCTGCGGGCACAAGGACTGCAGACCCTTTTCCTGTTACCGTGTGAGAGGGAACTGTAAGGAATGATGATAAGGGCTGGGCAATCTAAATGTAGCGAGCCTCCACCAAAAGTGACTCCTGTCCATACCAACGATATGTCAAACAGACATGCAAATATTTACGAGAGTGAGTGGGGCTCGCTCATTTTTATTTATTTATTTATTTTTGTGTTTTATAGAGCGCGAACTAGACCCCTTAGGGTATCAGAGTGCTTTACATAGTCAAGGAGTTGTACAATAGTAAGGGAATCATGGGAGTACAAGGGGATGGAAGGATCAAAAGGTACAGTTAGCATTACTATAGCATAGGATAACGGAGGGAAGAAAGGATACAAGTATGCTTAGCAATGTAGTTATTAAAGGTAGGCCCCAGGTTTCACGGTGGGGTGAAGGTCGAAGGAATGAGGCAATAGTCTCAGGGATTATGTCAGGGTTTATATGAGGGATTTACTCATGAGGAAGGATTTGGCCTCCTTTTTGAAACGAGCAGCAGTGGGTATTCTTCTGATGGCGGGTGGGAGGGAGTTCCATAGTCTTGGCGCAGCCCCAGTGAACGCCCGGTTATAAGTTTTTGTTTTTCGAAAGCATGCAGGCTGGAGTAGGAGGTCTCTGGCGGACCGTGAATTTCTGGTTCCGCCCGATAACACAAGTTTCTGTGACAGGTATGCAGGGGAGTATAAGGCCTTGTGCGTGATGCATACCAGCTTAAGCTGCATTCTAGCCTCGTGAGGAAGCCAGTTAAGAATTTTCAAGTGTGGGGAAATGTGATCAAATTTCCTTGTGCCGGTGAGTAGTCTGACGGCCGCATTGAGGCAGGCTTTTAATGGTGCTAGCGAGATCTTGGGTAAGCCCGACAGGGTGGAGCAGCCGTATTCCAGTCTAGAAATGACTAGTGCTTGGACTGCCATTTTTAGGTCTGGAGCGTCCAGGAAGGGTTTCAGTTTCCATAGATAGCTCAGGTGGAATCTGGCAGATTTGGCCATCGATCTGATGTGGTTTCGCATGTTCAAGTTGCAGTCCAAGGTTATTCCCATCGATTTGGCCGAGTTCACAATGGTCGGAGGAGAGCTTAAAGCTGTGATGGCCTTAATCCAAGTTTGAGTTTCAGGGTTGGTTTTATGAGGGGAAATGAGAAGAAATTCAGTTTTCTTTGCGTTGAGTTTGAGTTGATTGGAGGCGAGCCATTGGACGGTCTGCTTCAGTGCCTCATTCAGGGAGAGAACCTCCTCGAGAGATGAGATTTTGACGTAGATCTGCGTGTCATCAGCGTACATATGGTAGGAGATATTTGCGGTGCGGAGAACTTCAGCGAGTGGTTCTAGGTAGAGGTTGAATAGGGTGGGGGACAGTGTTGAGCCTTGAGGGACTCCTACTGTGACAGCGGATGGAGCTGACAGGATGCCGTTGACTAGGAATGTTTGAGATCGGTTTTGGAGGAAGGAGCTAAACCATTCAAGGACGGTGCCATCCAGTCCCATCCTAAGTTTTAGACGTTCGAGGAGTTTCACATGGTTGACCGCGTCGAAGGTAGAGGAAAGGTCTAGGAGGATTAGGAGACAGGTTTTGCCTTGGTCAAGGGCTTGGAGGGCATCATCGACGATGTGGAGCATGGTGGTTTCAGTGCTGTGTCCTGGTCTGAATCCCGATTGGAAGTCATCGAGTAGGTGAAAGTTATTGATGTGACGACAGCTGTAGCGGCACACATTTCTCCAGTACTTTGGCTAATAGGGGGATGTTAGATATAGGTCTGAAATTGTCAGGTGAGGCTGGATCAAGAGATGGCTTTTTTTAAATGGGGAGAACCAGGCCCACTTTCAGGGAGTCAGGAATTGATCCCTGCTGGAGGGAGGCATTAATTATCGAAGTCCAGCTAGGGATAATGGATTGGGCGACGGTGGCTAGGCATTTGGAAGGGAGCGGGTCGTTGAAGTGGTTGTTCGGCTTTAAGGTAGATAGGAATTTGCAGACCGAGTCCTCGTCGTAGAGTGTGAAATTAGTCCACTGTGCTTGGTTCTTGGGTGATGCCTGTTGGGGCAGAGTGGGTTGAGGAGGCAGGTCAGAGGGGGTTAGAGAGGATGGGGCGGAACTAAGTTTGTTACCTAATCTATTAATTTTGTCCGCAAAAAACGAGGAGAATTCCTCAGATGAAATTAGAGACTTGGGGTTTTCTTTTGATGTTTTGGCCAATTTGTTGGATTGGTGTTTGACCAGTTCGAAGAGTTTGCTGGGCCTGTTCTGAGCATTCCCCAGTTCCGCTCTGAAGATTTTTTTTTTTAGTTGAGGATGTTCTTGTTGTATGTATTTCTGGCCTGGCGGCGAAGTTTTAAATGAACGGCAGAGGGGTGCTGTCTCCATATTCTTTCGGCTTGTCGAGGGATCTCCTCTCAATGTTGAGGGATCCAGTGAACCTGGGGTTTCTATATTTAATTTGAGTTCTTTTTAGTTTTAGAGGGGCCAGGTCATCCAGAATGTTGGACATAGTAGCAGAGTAGTGGCCCTTGAGGTCACTGACCGTTGTGATATGCGGGGAGGTCAGATTTGCATCTAGCCTCGAGTTCCTCGTGGTCAAGGTTCTTGGTGTCTCTGGCCCATCGTTTATGAAGCACCGGCGGGGGGGCCCTCATCTTGCGGGAGCCTGGAAGTAGGAAGGCAATGGCGTGGTGGTCGGACCAGTCACAGGGGTCTATTGAGATAGCTTGATGGTATTTTCCTTAGCAATGATCCAGTCAAGAGTGGCTCCTTTCGAGTAGGTTGGTCGTAAACAAGATTGTGTCATGGCTTGATCGGTCAGGAGGTCTTGGCGTTGACATGGGGATCCTTGAGGTCATTCCAGTGTAAGTTGAAGTCGCCGAGGAAGATGTTATTAGCACTCGCGGAAGTCTTTGCTGTGAGGATTTCCAAGAGGAGGTCAGTGAAGGAGTCGTTCTTGCCTGGGGGGTGGTAAAAATGTGTAGGTTGCAGATTAGGGTGGAATTATTGCAAACTGAGAGGGCAAGGTATTCACAGGAGTCAGAGGTATCTGTCAGGATTTCCGTGACAAGAAGGTTAGGGCGATAGATGCAGGCAATGCCCCCTCCTTTCTTGCTATGTTGTCTGTCCAGCCTCGCGATGTTGTAGTTGGGAGGGACTAAGAGGTCCAGGCATGGGGATGAGGAGTCATTTAGCCATGATTCCGTTAAGATTGCTAAGTCGAACTTACTGTTCATGATGAGAGCAGCAACAACAGCGGTATGCTTTACTGCCGATCGGCAGTTAATTAAGAGACCAGTCAGGGAGCCGTCGGGGGGGTGTCGGGTGTTGGGGTAGACAGGGGTATAGACGTTAGATTGCTTCTAGTCACACTTCTATTACAGAGGGTGGCAGATCTGCAAGGGTTAATAGCGACCGTGCCGATAGGGTGTTCTTCATTCATACCGGAGGACCAAAGGGTGACTGGGGCTGCATTGTGTTCCTGTAGGATGGCGAGGATTTCTTTTTCAGTGAGGTCTAGTGGATTTGGTGAGGTAATGGAAGAGGTATAGGAGAGGGCAAGAGCTAGGGTTTCATCCTCTGATAGGAGGCAGGGGTGCCTGCGAGGGCGAAGGTGCCTCAGGGATAGGGGTAGAGGGTGTTTGGGGAGCTCTGTAGTAGGTGGGGAAGTGGAGCTCAATTGGGGCTTGAGGCTTGCGAAGGAGATTTCTGCGAGGTGGAGGAGGTTTGTTAGACCCAGGAAAGAGAGATGGATGCTCTGGATTATTTTGGTGGCTCTGGAGTGCAGAGTATCAATATCCACATACGGGGGGGCACGGTAGAGGTGCTATGAGGGTTAGAATGGGCTGTGAAGGGACCAGGCGTGATAGGGGTACTGGGGGGGTTAGAGTGGGCTGTGATGGGAGCCGGTGCGATAGGGGTACAGGGAGGGTTAGGATGGGCTGTGATGGCAGCAGGCACGATAGGGGTGCTAGAAGTGTTAAGATGGGCTGTATTGTGAGCAGTAGGGGGGATTTGAGGGCTAGCAGGGTTAGCTTGACCTGCATCATAAGATCTTGGAGAGTTACCAGCTCAGAGTCCGAGAGGGGGGCTAGGCGGGAGGAGACATCATAGGACCTTGGAGAATTACCAGTCTCAGAGTTCGAGAGGGGAGCTAGGCAGGAGGAGACCAGGGGTTTCTGGAAGATTGCGTTAGCAGGACCGATAGATGAGTTGAGGAGGTTAGGGTGTACTGTATAAGGGATATCTGAAACTATAGGGGGAGAGGTAGGGGAGGGGACCAGGGTTCTCGGGCCGGAGTGTTGGTAGGGCCGGTAAAAGGATTGGAGGGGTTGGGAGGAGTAGTGTTGGTGAGCCTTCGAGCGTTGGTTAGTGGGCGGTTAGATATACGGGCGGGCAGGTCGAAATGTTGTCGCGGTGGGTGTTGGTCGCCCTGCTAGAGTCATGCACATGGTTACTGAGGAGGGTATAGAGGTCTGCAAATTTATTGAGAATTTTGGTTGAGGCTTGGACCAATACAATGCCGCTTTAGTAGAGGGTGATGGTAAGGTCGGCCCGCAGGGTTGCGGAGGGCGCTATTGAGAGTTTAGTGCCGTAGGGAATGTTCCATTTTGAGCGGACATTAAGTAGGTGCTCAAGGGTGTTGCGCTAAGCTGGGGTTCTTCTGGAGTAGAAAAAAAGGTCGTTGATGACTGTGCCGTTGTCTGTACTGAAGCGTAGGTCAGAGATCAGAGTCTCAGGGTGGTTTTTCATGGTGAGGTGCTTGAAGTTTTTCGCGGCTGTTTTGGAGAGGGTAGGCGGGTAAACCAGTGTGTATGTGTTTACTCCAGTGGCAGTCAGGCCAGGACCAACCATGTTGACACGGGTAGGGCACTGAGGCGCGACCTGGGTCGGAATTAAAAGAAAGAAAGAAACCTAAGTGTCCTTAGAGTTGGGATGATAGTTTTGGGTGGTAATAGTTTGGCCGGGTTGAAGGGAGAACGAGATTCCTGGAGCTTTCCAGGTTCCAACAGGTATTTTTTATTTTTTTGGGGGTCAGTGTCACTTAAAGATGGCCGCAAACCTGAGCAAGTGAGGTTCCGGGTGATCATTGATTGGAGAGAGGGTGCAGTCCTCTTTCTGTTACCACTGCTGAACCAGCCTAGTTGGGGTACAGCAGTGGACCCTTGTTTGTTTCAGTTATTCAGTCCTCTTTCCATTACCATATCCTTACCATTTCACTGTGCTACCATTTTCCGAGGTGGAGTGCCTGGACAGCCAGAGAGCAAAGTGAGAACAAAATGGCTGGGGCAATAAAAGTTGTTGTTGTGCCATGGTTTGGACGCAATTACACAGAGAAGGCTCTTAGGCACTTAAGGCAGGTACACAGATTTCAGCTTCAGATTTAACTGCTGCAGCTTTAAGTGCGGTCGTGGGGCGGGGTTTTGTCTTGAAAACAGGAGTCCACTTCAGCACTTCCATACCGCTTGTGTTGTTTCTACACCCCGAGCGCGATCCGACGGCAGCGCTGCACCAGGGGGGTGGGGGGGGGGGGGCGATGCAACAGGAACAGTTCCCCAACAGGCTCGGTCCGACAGTGCCCTGGCTATTTTGTTTGGCTACTATGTCTGCAGTCATGAGCAATATCCTGGAGAATTTTAGCATTTGTCTTCTCCGGTCAAGACCCCTGATGCCCCGAGTGCGATTGCCATGGGAGCGCTGCACGGGGCGGAAGGCAACACTGCCAGGCTGCCTCCTTATGCCTGGGTCGTTCCCCAGCAGCTTTACACCAGGGGGCGGTGCCCAGGCTCCGTTTACTTCGCTCCTCTCCCTGGAGCCCCGGAAAGCGAGCTCGGAAACGGAGGACAGAGAGTGGCCTGCAGCGGGGAAGAGGGGGAGGGTAGGACTCAACTTACGGAGATCACCGGAATAGGATAGGCGTCCTCGATTGGTCCACCAGCAGCCCAGCCCCCAGTCCTTGCCCGCAGGATACGTGGCTCGATGGTGCACCGTTCGTCAGCAGCATCCAGTGGGCTCGTGCAAATAGAATGTCATCCCGCTCTCTGGACAGCCGAGGTGAGAGGGGTTTCTTGGGCTGGTCAGTGCGGTCCTGCGGGGGACAGATTGCAGATGTTGATATATGGCAGCGGGGCGAGGGAGATCGCTGGAGAGGCCGGGTTATAACAGGGATTTTTACCAAAAAGGTGATCCCTTAACCCCGGAGCTCAGTGGAGAGCTCCCCTCCGGTGGCCATCTTCAGGAGGGGAAGAAGTCTATTCCTGAACCTGGTACCTTTGATATAGAAAGATTGGCAAACTTATAGAAAAAATTGAAGAACACAAAAAATAAGATATATGCTAAATAGTGACCCCTCTTCATAATATTGTATGAAGGGCAAACAAGCATAAGCAGAAAATCCCAAGCATGAAGTATAAGAGATAACCAAGTGTAATTATAATAAAAAATTAACCACATCAAGGACAGATTGAGGGCTTTTGCTCTAACTTCCCCGCCTCCTCTACATTTATTGCTCAGATCACTAAATCACATGAGAAGGAGAAAGAGAGTGAGGACACGAAGGAGGAGGATTTGCTGGACATCTTCCCGATGCCGGCCAGTGGGGCTGGGAGTGCAGCTATTGATGCACCTGGAGAGGGAGCAGAACCTTCGGAGGGGGTAGAGGCTGGAGCACAAGGAGGAACTGTGCAAACAAACAAGCGAATGGTCTGCAGTACATCGATCAGGTTGGAAGCTGATTCCACTACTGTGTATTGGTTTACAGGGCACACATGGTCCATCCTCTGACGTACAGAGCGCCAAGAAAGGAATCCCACTACAACCATAGAAAACTTAAACGAGACAGCCAAATGCCTTTGTAGAATGCATCCCGCTCTTCCCATCTAAGTGATGCCAACAATGAGGGCAGTTCCTCTTCTCCCCTTGAGGGACTAACTCATGGCAAGGCATAGATTTCGGGTGCATGTCCTAAGGACCACCTCTGATTTAATGAGTTTAAAAACACAATTCCTCTACATTAGGGAAAATCAGTTCTGAGAATGAATGCAAAGTGTGTGTTAGGAACACAGACCCAATTGGCCATTTGTGAATAAAGTATTGAGATTGGTGGTGCTCAGTGAGATAAGAAAAATATTGGTCGAAAAAAGCACCATGGCCGAGAGTGACAACTGGAAGTGATGGAGAATTGAGTGCAGTGAAGGATGCATTATTGAATGCAATTGCGGAGCTGTGCGCAGTGAAAACTGATTGGACTAAGATCTCAAAATGTAAATAGAATAAGGGGAGAAACTAGCTGATTATTTGGTCAGGTATTCAAGCATTTCCTGCTCAATGGAGATAGCCCAGGAAGCAGTACATGCTGGTTTTTTACAGGGATTATTACAGAATGTGATGAGTCAGTTGAAAACAATTTTTATTGGATAGCAGAATAAGAAGTAATCGGAATTGGTAATGCTTGCCCTCACAAGAGAAAACAAACACATTCTGAATTCAAATGAATGTTCTTGAAGATACAAAATATGCAGATGAAAGTTAAGGGGATTAAACGAGGAGCCCTTAAAAGGTAGAACAGAAGAGAAGGCATGGAGGTGAGAGAGTTGGGAGAGGGACTGAAAGTTGCCTGCGAGAGACCTGGAAAGAAGTTGTTTCTTGTCTTCCTGGTCAACTGTGGCACTGGAAACATGACTGCCCTAATACTGTATCTAAAGCGCCAGGTCTCCCGACCAGTCTGTTTATCAATAAGTTGCCAAAAATGCTTACCCTGAATTTTAGGACAACTAATTATTTTATGTATTCCTTAATGCAAGTAGATAAGAAGGGCACTTATGTGAATTGTGTCATTGAGATTAAAAGAAGTTATATAATTTCAGTTCCTATTTGAGGGAGGTGAAACCCTACTCAAGCAGCAGCCACAATCCATGTCAAGGTGAAGTTACAAGCAAACCCCAAATGAACCTTTGCTTAGCGATCTGGTGCTGGGCATCACCACCCCCTTTTCTGAATGGGCATCAAAGCAGTCAGGCTTAACTTAGAGGCAATGGATAAAGTATTTATGTAGCACTTCAAACAGTAATAAAGTGAAGCACAACGCAAGAAATATCTTGCACCAATGTACTAAACTATAGTAAAATTCAATAAACAATTTAAGACTAAAGCAACAAAAATTGAATCAGTAGAACCAGAGATATGTAATTTTAAAGATTTAAGTAAAAATAGCTCCAAAAGTTACAAAGCACCAACTGTGGTTACCTGGTCACGCCAGACCGGGACAAAGACACAAGTTCAGTCCGACCGCAATGGAGCATGGATGGCTACAGGGACCCAGTTAGGCCCAGTTAACAAGAAAGCAAAATTTTTTGTTTCATTAGAATAGGGACGGAGAAGGCCCAGCTGCAGCCCTGGTTGATGTTAGCAGGCGCGTGTAATGTCGTTGAATGAGAGAGTTATATATTGTGGGGTTTTCTATGGCTAAATGTCATACTGTGACATAGATATAAGGCACATACAATTTTCATGTGTTTCAATTGTACAGAATCTAAAGTTATAACTCTAGGAGAATTATTTCACAATGGATGTTTTAGAGAATACTGTTAGTAAATATATTAAAATATAAATGTTTGCTGCTTTTGATATCACTTTACATACTACTAGCAGCCCGTCCCGATGTTGTCCGGGTATGAAATAGAATGTGTGTAATGTGTGTATATGGAAAGGGCAATTTATTTTAAAATCTCGCGGTAGACAAAATTCTTTGTTTCATTAGAATAGGGACGGAGAAGGCCCAGCTGCAGCCCTGGTTGATGTTAGCAGGCGCGTGTAATGTCGTTGAATGAGAGAGTTATCAGCCGCGGGTAAATCCGTTTAATGAGAGATTTGAGTGACAGCGAGTAGGAGAGGCTGCAGTAATTGTCCCCTCAGACACGCTCATTTGCGTGTTCCCCCGCTTGAGGCCCAGATGTAGGCCTGTTTGATGTTAGGAGGCCCGTGTTCCCCCGCTTGAGGCCCAGCTGCAGCCCTGGTTGATGTTATCAGGCACGTGTAATTAGTGTACTGATCCGCTGCCTGAGCCCGGCTAGAGCCCTGGTTGATGGTAGGAGGCGCGTGTAATTTCATTGAATGAGAGAGTTCAGTAACAGCGCGCAGGAGAGGCTGCAGTAACGTTACTTACCAGGCCTCCAGGCGAACGCGTTTGTCACGCCCCCAGCACACGGCCACAGCAGACGATCTTCTGATTAATGTACGACCCACATGGCATGAAGGGCGGAACGTAGCACACGCCCCCAGCGTGCCCCTTGATGCGGCGCAATTGCGTTCACATGGCAGGAAGGCCAGACACACGCCCCCAGCATTTCTCACACCCCCAGCGTGTCACGCCCCCGCGTGCCCCTTGATGCTGCGCAGCAACGTAATTGGCGCTTGTATGTACGACTCACATGGCATGAAGAGCGGACACCCGCCCCCAGCGTTTGTTACGCCCCCAGCGTTTGTCACGCCCCCAACACACGCCCACAGCCCACGATGTGATGGCCGTACCAAACGCCCCCAGCGTTAGTCACGCCCACAGCCCACGCCCACAGCACAACGCAGACACGCCCACAAGGGACTACTTTGCTGGCACGGTTCTTTTACCTTTTAAATGTATAGAGGAGTTGGCCTAACGGCTAAGGCGCCTGACTTCGGACCTGGGGATCTGGGTTCGAGTCTTGGTAACGACGCCAAACATCCTGTGATTCTGGGCAAATCACTTAATCTCCCCGTGCCTAACAAAAATGAATGTGTGTCCTCATGTAACTTAACTGGTGCTATGTAAAGCGCTCTGATAACTGATTCAGTTTGGGTCAAGTTCGCGCTATATAAAACTGTGCAAAAAAAAAAATGCCTTATATCCTAGTTGAGGAGCATTGTGGAGTCCCTCCTCGAGAATGAGTCACACAGCTGCTTTGATACGAGGACCTGCATCGTCATCAAGGATGCCATCGACGGGAGGCTTGCAATGCAAAGGCCTGTGTTCAAGATGTGTCAACCGGCAAGGGTTCCTGGGAGGCTGCCAGCAGCAATTGGAACTCCTGCGACAGAAATGCATCACTCCGAATGCAGAGTTTAGTGAGACGATGGATTGTGCAGCAGCTCCGATGCGGAATTTCTGGGAGGCGATGCGTTGTGACCTGCATTGTCATCAAGGATGCCATCGACGGGAGGCTTGCAATGCAAAGGCCTGTGTTCAAGATGTGTCAACCAGCAGGGGTTCCTGGGAGGCTGCCAGCAGCAATTGGAACTCCTGCGACAGAAATGCATCACTCCGAATGCAGAGTTTAGTGAGACGATGGATTGTGCAGCAGCTCCGATGCGAAATTTCTGGGAGGCGATGCGTTGTGATGCCTAGGTTCTTCTGACACCACAGGACTGGGGCGGCACCACGTGGGAGGGTAGGACTCACAGCTGACAGAGTCAAGGTGCTGGGTTCAAGGTGGAAAAGCCTGTGCTGTCCCTGAGGCTTCTGATTAGGATGCTAGACAAATAGCCCATGCAGTTGCTCAGGTGGTCCTCTGTTCAAGATGCAGATCCAGTTCTTTTCACTCAGGCAGGAGGACAGCAGGCCCGCACAGCTGAGACGTCCACATGTCTAAATATGGTTTAAACAGTTGGGGCCTGATGTCTAATATTTATACCAGGTGCCCACTTTGAAGTAGGAGCATTTCCAGAGGCTTCCTTCCCACTGAGGTGTCAGGCATCCCCTTCTTCCCTGCCATGGCCCCAGCTCGTCTGGGGACCCAGAAGACTAGTAACAAACTATTTGTGAGAGTGCTCAGGCAGACCATTTGTGATGTGCAAGTGTGGTAGGTGACAGCTCCTCCCCCTCGTTAAGATAGATTGGCCCATCCTGTCAACACCTAGCTTTGCTTTGTCTCACTGTCCGGGAGCAATATATAAATACAGACTGCCAGGTACATCTACACATGTGATCCAGTCACAGGCTGCAGGCACCAAACATCTAGGACAAGAAAATGCCAAATTCCTAAAAGTGGCATTTTCAGAATTGTGACTAAAACCCCATCTTTACCATTAAAGAGGACTTTCAATTAAAATTAGTTAGAACCGAACCTGATCTGTCTCCCTGCTCCAAATTGAAAATGATCACTTATTAAGTGTAGTAAGGAACCCCAATGCTATCCTAAGGGGGAGGTAGGCTCTGCAACAGTGAAAAATGAATTTCAGAGATTTTCGTCACAAAGGCATGTAAAACTTAAAAGTTAATGTCCAACTTTTTAAATACACTACACCCTGCCCTCTGTGCTGTTCAGGGCCTATCCTTGGGGTGAGTTATGTATATTTAAAAGGAAGGTTTGGGCATGGTAAAATGTTTTTTTTGCCTGGTCAAAATGGCAGTTTAAAACGGCACACACAGGCTGCCTTGGCAGGCCTGAGACATGTTTTACCAGGCTACGTATAATTGTGGCACAATCAGTGCTGCAAGCCCACTAGTAGCATTTTATTTACAGGCCATGGGTCCATGGGGTGCCACTTTACAAGAGATGTACAAGTAAATTAAATATGGCAAATGGGTATAAGTCAATTCCCCATGTTTAGGGAAGAGAGCACAAGATCTTTAGAACTGGTTAGCAGTGGTAAAGAGCTATGGTCAACAAACACGAAATCACCAAAAATAGGAGGGGTTAAATTAAAATGTTTGGGGGAAGACCAGGTCTAACAGCAATACTTCCTTTATTGACTTGGTGCTAGTCACCCAGCTCTAAAAAGCCTCATAATTCCCCTCTACTCCTCTCTCTGGCATGACCATGGACACAGTCGGTATTTCCAACTAACGAGTTTTCCATTAAATTACTGATCCCATAGTCAGTTCTATGAGACCTATTAGTGATAAGCATTTATTTTCTTAGCCCACCTCCCCAACAAATTTGGTAGGCAGGGATATTTTCAATAAGCTCAGTTACACTGTGTTTTGCACTGTGGATGGGGTGTTTCTCAAATATACCTCAATAGTAATAAAATAAGATATTCGCTCTCCTATGTGGGCACTTAAATTATCCAGGTGAAGTGGGAAAGGTTCTTATATTTCCTCATTTAACTGAACTGTTTACCCAAATACCCGTCTGATTATTAGAACAGATTTAAGGATATGTTTGAAAGGTATTTGGATACAGCTTGTCCAAAGGAGATGGCTCTGGAAGCTGTAGGTGCTGCCTTTGTACAGGAATTATTACAAAAATGTGAAGAGTCAGCTGACCACCATATGTATTTGGTGGCAAACTAAGAAGCTAGCAGAATTGGTGACAGTCATGAATCATGGCTTAGCTTCAAAGGAGAAAAAGAAAGCGAATGCTGAATCTAAATTGATGTACTTGAAATTGCAAAATAGGCAGCAAGTGTTTAATGGAGTGGGATGAGTGGCCCACCAAGAGGGAAGATAGAGGAGGACATGGAGGTGGAAGGATTGGATGTGGAAAAGGACGGGCTTAGGATAGGTCCCCAGGGTTGGCAGGTTCTTAATTTGCATGTGTTCAGCTGGGTCATTGGAAGCAAGATGGACCCAGTACTGTTTCCAATGCACTAGGGCTCCCAGACCAACATAGGGATCATCCAGTAGTTCTAAATTCTTATCCCGATTTTTAGCACATCTTGGGAGGTTCTGACTGTGTTATTCATACCCTAATACCAGTAGATCAGGAGGGCCCTAATGTGAATTTAGTCAATCAAGAGCGCTTCTTGTCACCGATGTGTTTATTCAGGCACTTGCAGGTTCCAGTTGACTAGCCAGGTCTTCAGTGACTTTTGGAACTCTGGAAGAGATGAGGAGGTCTGTAAATGAAAGGTTTGCTTGTTCCATGTCTTTGGTGATAGGTAGGAGAAGGAGCGACCTCTGCATCTACTATGTCGGATGCAGGGGTGAGGGTTAGAGAAAGGGACGCGAAGGGGCGGTGTCTGGTGGGCTGATAAAAGTTCAGGCAGTGGTTCAAGAAGGCGGGTCCGCAGTTGTGTGGGGCCTTGTACGCATGGGTCAAGATCTTGAACTGGCATCATTTCTGTACAGGGAGTCAGAGGAGTTCCTTGAGGTAGGAGTGGCGTGGGTGCATCTAGGGAGCTCCAGGATAAGTCTGGTTGCAGTGTTCTGTATTGTTTGTAGTCGCTGGAGGAGGTGAGCTGCGATCCTTGCATTGAGAGCCTTGCCATAGTCCAGTCAGCTAAAGATGAGGGCCCGGGTGATGGTACGTCTTTAGCTTTGGGGTAGCCATTTAAATATCTTCCGAAACGTAGGGAGGATGAAAAAGTAGGAGGAATAGGTGGCGTTGACCTGAATCATCATGGTTAGCTTGTTGTCCAGAATGATGCCTAGGTCCGAGTTCTGAAGACTCCCATGGGGAGCTTTTGTTTATGAAAATTAGTACCTCGTTCTTTTGTCTGAATTGTGTTATTGTTTGTAAACATTCCACTTGCCCTAATGATGCCGGTGCAAGTCACTTGACTTTTAAACATCCAAATTGCCTCTTTACCTCCCTCACACATGCCCATAGACTCAGTCGTTATTTCCAATCAGAGCATTCTCTATCATATTACTGATTCTGTGCGCATTTTTGTGGGACATGTTAGTGATAAACATTCTTTTCTGCTTAGTCAAATTTCTTCAACAAGCTTGTTAGGTAGGGATATACTGTGTATGTTGAACTGTATTGTGTTTTGTACCCCAAATAGGGTGTTCTTGAATATACCTCAACAGCAAGAGAGTAAAGTACTTGCATCGCAAGGAAAGCCTGAGTTGTTGAGGAGAAACAGACACAGTTTCTATGTCTCCTGATTTAACAAAATTACTTTTACAGGGGCCGTCCACATTGTGGTTCACAGGGGTCAATGATGTGGGATTCATTTCCTCCATGGAGCATGTAAAAGTGAAGGGTGACCTTCAGAAGAAGCAACAAAGAATACCCCAGTACCTATTAAAATCTGAGGCAGAGGAAGCAATCTGCCCTGCAAAAGAAGATTTAATTAATCAAGGGGTTTTAATGCCCTTTGTTGGTAAATTTAACAGCTGTTTCTCTTGATACGCAAGGTGGGTAAAGTCGACGTGTTCAGGTTTGTCCAAGATCTTAGGGCTATTAAAAATGTGGTGATCACAAGCTTCCTTGTGTTCTCCAAGCCTGCTACCATTTGTTAATATTGAAAAGTCAATGTTGATGTACACAATGATACATGTGTGCATGAAAACTAAATGGAATCACTGTTGTCAAAATCACCCGTTATGACCTCTCCATCAACCCCAAGTCAGAAACATGTGGTCAGGCAGGCCCTGCGACCTAGACTTGAGGCAACTGAGTGAAAGATCACAGGTGGGATGGCACACAACCAGCAGGACAAGCACGTGAACAGGAAAAACCCAGATTCATCCCACAGATATGCAGCGACACCACAATGGTCAGGGGAGATTGGACCCAAGCAAGCACACATGGCCAGGGGAGCGCGCATTCCCAAAATACCATATAGTTAGAAGCCACATGAAGTTAGGAACTCTCAGCCAATCACGACACAGCACACACAACACACATAGTGATAACGCCTCCCCATGCTGGACATCTGGACACGTTACCCACCGGCCCTCATTGTGTCCATACAAGGTCGAAACCCACCTGCATTTGTTATCAGGTGGGAATAATATATAGATCCATAACTAGGCCCACATTCCGCTTCCTAAAAAGCATCTATGAATTGCTTTATGATGCTCCATGCAATGTATATAATGGCGCTCAAAACTATTATACTTTGAGACAGTCCTCAGCCCGACTCAGTAATTGTGCTCCTAGACGAAGTGTTTGATTAAACCAAATGTTCCTGTTTAGATAAACGTATTTTGTCTTTGTTTTGCAAAGTAAATTCATATCCGTGCAACATTGTGGAGAGACAGACAGGAGAGACTGGTGCTTCAATCCTGACTGCAGCTGAAGGAAAGGACCCTGCTCTGATGGATTCACATCTGCGTAGCAAGGAGGGTGACCACACAACACAATTGATTGAAAGTTCTGCTGAACCGGTGGTGCGGAGGTGTGTTCTGAGGCCGCCGTCAGTGGTTAAGAGACTTCATCTAATCCTTAGCCACAGCATTTGGCAAACTAGAAAGAAGTGCAAAAATGTTACCTGTGCACCCTGCCACTGACAGAAATCTGGCATATTGCCTATTTTATATGTCCCAACTGAGTAGTCGCAATGCGGCCTGGGAGGCAATCCCGCGGAGGTCACCTTTCTTCAATAGTCAGCACGCTAGGAAAGGTGAAGGTTGTTAGTCGCTTTGACCGCCGGGCGTGACACAGATGGTATGCTTGCCCCCTCGGTGTGATACATGGGAGAGGCCTCGCCGCTTGGACCCCTGGGCATGAGACAGTTTGCAAGCATAGGCCCTGGGTTTGATATAGGGCCAGCACCTTGATCTTATTTATTTGTCTAAAAGAGTTTTTCCAGTGCTACTGGTTTCTTAACACTGTTGGTATCTGAAGGAAGTAAGAGGTGTTATTCACTTTGACCGCTGGGCATGATACAAATGGAACGCATGACCCCTGAGTGTTATTTAGGGTCTAATTCAGACATTAGGGAATATTTGGACCTTGGAGGTAGCTTGCGCTTGTCCAAGAAGAGCCTGTGGTTGTCAAGTTGTTCCAAGTTTTCATGTAAATTGTTGTCATCTTCGTTCCGGAGCGGATCTTGACAGAATATTGGGTTCACTTAGTCCTGTGTACCGTGCAAAGCCTCCCCTTGTCATTGGGTAACATGCGTTAAGGAGCATGCTAAAGTATTTTTCTTCATTGTGGTTTTTAATTGATGCATTCTTGTGTTTTGTTAATGACTCAATGTGCTTATGAAGGCAACGCTAATTCTTACACTAGTTTATTTCATATCTGCTATTTTTCTGCTGACTTCACACGTTTTGAACAATTGCACTTTTTTTTAGGTTGTGACCCTTCATATGCATTTTTTGTTTGTGTTTGTGAAATATCTATTCTGGTGCATCTATATATATAGTATTGAAGGTCGTAAAAATTGTTGTAACCAGCAATCTCTGTGTATTCATTTCCCGAACGATCAAACCAGAATATGATATTATTTGATCCTGAGAAGCTAGAGCCTATCAGTCCCTTAAAAAGTTCACAACTATCATGGCATCACCACTAAAGCACATGCAAACTAGGTTCCCCACACATGTTAAAAAACTTAGCAAGTATTTTCACGAATGGCATGCACCCACTAAGGTACACAAGGTACACGCATTCCCCTGGTCAAAGGGGGGAACAAACGGGAGCACACGTTCGGGCCAAATAAATTGGGTGAAAGAAGACCAGAAGAGTGGCACTGTTAGAACTATGGGCCATCATTGAGGAATCCCAGACCGACAATCCTATCCTAGAACCTGCAAGTAAGGCGTCTGCGCCTCCCTCACCGTATGTAGGAATGGACGTACTCTCTCCAATATCTGCCATCACCACATTAGCTTTACAAATCCACCAGTCATGGGAGCTGGAGGGCCCCCATCGAACAATGAACTACTAGATCCAGACAAGGAGGGCCAACAGGCCACCAGGCCCAGTCAATCCCACCATCACCCCAGTCCAGTGGTAAAGCTCCCCAAAACTCAATCCTCCTGTCCGTCACGTTCAACCCATCGAACTCCAACGACACAGGAAAAATGCGGTATTACTGGTTCAGGTGAGCACAGTCGGGTGACAGAGAGATTTATAGCGGGTCTGGACAGTGATACAACCAGCAAGAAAGAGGAGGGCCCCAGTTACCCAGGATCCGACCACGAGAGAGAAGCTAGAGGATCAGCCCAACAGACCAAGAGGGAAAATAGGGAGTAATGCCAGAAACCGACAAGACACCCAAAAGCACATGTATCCTACTGTCCACCCCAGACCGATCAAAGGAAGATCCCATGGTCACGGTGCTTGTGAACAAGACACCATACAATTTACTGGTGGACATGGGGGCAGTGAGGTCCTGCCTATGAGAAGGGATAGTTCCCATATAAAATCACACTGCAACTATACAAGGAGTCTAAGGCACAGTGGCCAGGATCCCCATCACAGAACCTCTCGAACTGAAGATAGGGGGAATAGGATGAGGGAACAGTTGTTATTCTTTCCCTCATCCCAACTAATATATTAGGGCTATACCTAATGACCAAGCTAAAAATGTCTATTTAGTTTTCCAACAGCGGTACTAGTTGTCTAGTGAAGCCAAAAATTAATTTGCGACAATGAAACAAGTATTGACTTGTGTACTCACTTCAGGGCTTCCTGATTACGCCAAACCTTTTACAATGTAATGTTACAAACAAAATGGATTTGCTCTTGGGGGTGTTGGTTCAGAGCCACAATAATCAGAAAAAGCCCTTAGATTATTACCACTCAGCGTTGGACCCAGTGGTGGCTGGGCTCCACCATGGTTACGGTTTGTGGAGACTGCCACAAATCTAGTTGGAACTTCTGAACATATCATATTGAGTTCCCAATCAACTGATGCTGTGCCCCATTCTGTGGGGCACACATCCTCACTATGAAACCCTAACACCTTTCCACAGCCCAAATGTCCGATATGAAATGTTGCTGTTCACTGCTTCCCATATTAATCTGGTTTATTGTCCTGTTTTGAATCCTGCTTCTTTAATTCCCACCATTGAGGATGGGGATCCTCATGATTGTATAATTGTTACTGCCCACATTATGAAAGCCCATTTTGATCTGACTGATGTACCAATTATTGACTATTAGCTGTAAGTTAACATATTTTGTGGATGTATCATGTCTCAGAAAATATTAAGGTGTCCTAGTTACTTGTTATACTGTATGCACTGTGTATCTAATTGTGGAGAGTTGCCATCTACCAACTTTTAAATCGCCTCAAGTTGCAGAACTTATTACTCTCATTTGAACTCACATCATAGACCCCAAAAAAATGGTCAATGTTTAAAAGGACTCAAACTATGCATTTGAAGTGATGTATGACTTTGGGCTCCTAAGGATGCAAAGGGGTTCCTTATCCTAAGCTCGAACTCCTATTAAAAACAGACACTATGTCAAAATCTCTTAAATACTTAATGCATAAAGGGTGGCAATGGTGAAATGTGCTGCACACCAGCACCCTCATGATGATCCTTCAAGGGCAATGTCCTAGTCGATATGAATGCTGATAAGAATGCTGCATTATCTAAGACTACTGATGTTGCTATCTATGTTAAGAGAACTGATTTGTTTCCTGCACCAACATTAAAAGACTTGTCTCAATTGCATTAGCAAGTCTCTGAAAATGAAAAACAGTTCTGGATCAAGCACCAATTTAAAAGAGACTCTGAGGGTCTACGGAGAGGCATCTGTGGGCAAGAGGTCGCACAGAAATTACCAGTCCCCAACCTTACCAGGTTCCATCACATGCAGCCCTTGTTGGTTGCAATGGCATGACACATGCTACAGCAACTCATTGGTATGCACCCTTCTTTTCTTCCATAGTCTAGCGTTATTGCCAATCCTGTTACATCTACCTGTCGCACAATGTTGGAAACTACTCCATCTCCCCCTTGGGGCCCTTGTGTGCACATCCAGATGAACTTTATCCAGAAGTCGAAATGTGCAAATTATGTGTGCACCTAAGTCATTATGTGTATGTTTTCAGGAAGGGTGGAAACATACCCATGTGCAGCTTCCTTTTACAATATTGAAGCAGTTATTCAGAGACTTGGTCCCCCAGTTCACGATAACTAACTGAATCATTAGTGACCATAGGATACATTTCATGTGAGCAGTAGTGCAGGCAATTTTCAAGGCCCTAGGATTAGACTGGCAGTTTCATGGTGCCCAAGGTCTGCAGTCAAAGTAGAGAGAATCAATGGTACCCTATTCAATAAGATGGCAATGATATGCTGAGAAATATAATTTAAATGGCTTGGCACTCCACCTTTAGAATAATCATCACCTCAGTTCCCAGAGCTTCCACTGCCAAGTTGTACTTACAGTTAAATGATGACACAGTCTTACAATATTGCAGAAACCTCATACAGTGTCTTTACAGTTTCCATTGCCATGTGCAAGCAACTTTACCTGAGTGTCCGACTGAGGTCAGCCACTCTCTTCAGCCGGCAAATTGGTTTATAGAGGCGGATCACACTGCTGCCTTTCTGGCATTGATCTTTTAGTGCCCTGTTCATCACACACAGCTGTTGAATATTGTGGTCTAGTGAATTGGATATACTCTTCTCACTATAAATAAGCTGCTCCTCCTAGAGACAACGGTGCTCCTGCTGCTACTTCAGAACCTGCTTGGCCCCGGTTCTTCTGCCAGCGCTGTTCCTGATGCAGCCCATTGCTTGCCAGTGGACCACATTCTTCGAGTCCATCTTCTTTGTCTGCTCCATAACCAACACGTGATGTTTCTCCTGCAGCCTGTCATAGCTACTACCTCCGTCTGAGGTCAGCTGCCTCTTCCTTCTGTATATCTGACTCCTCTATAGGTTTGGTGTGCTATCTTCACTGGGAATTATCTCAAGAGCAAACTGTACTAAACCTTTCTTTGTACGGATCTGCAGCTCTGCCTATGAGGGTAACTTATATGTTGTTGTTTTTAGAAAAGTACAGGCAGGCAAATAATTCTTCCTCATGCTGGGTTTGCATGCACCTGCATGTTGATGTGGGGAATAGCATTCCTTTGATCGGAGTACCCATCAGCTATTATGACACTTGCCTCTATCTTTTCCACTATGGACATAGATGGCCAAAGTGTGCCACCATTTTCCCCTCTTCCCTCCTAGTCCTCGAAAGTTTTAACAAACCTTTGAACTGCAGCATGCCAGATGTGACCTATCTTGCAATGACTGAGCAAGGATTTCTTTGTGAGCACTAAGGATCAAATGTCTCTAGTAATTTTATTGGACATAGTGAATGTGATTAAACAGTGGCAAACATTACTTTTGATTTACCATCCATTAAATACTGTCTTTCTCATGGACTGTTATATCAGAATCCCCACCCAAAAGGAGGTGTAACATCTGGGCACATCCAGTTCAGTAGCTGGCTGTGCAATCTTCTGGGAGCGAGATGAGGAGACCAGAAGCTAACCCTTATGCTACCTAGAGCCCTGTAACCATCCAATCATTGATAGAACTCCAGGCAATAACAGCTCCCATGGGGAAGGGGAAGTATAGAAAACACAAAAGAAGGCAACCTAGGTGTGGTATCTCCCACCTTTGTTTTCCCCCCCCCCGGCGGCTCCGCATGTAATGCAGCTGCTCGTGGTAAAGTCTACATTTGTAAAGCGCCCAATCACCCGTAAGGGTCTCTAGGCGCCAGGGGCCGTCGGGAAGATTAAGCAAGCTATTGCCCAGAGTCACATGGTGCTGGGCTAACCTGCCGCCGGAGCCGGGGATCGAACCGTGGTCCCCAGATTCCAGCGTCAGTCGCCCTGGCCGCGGCGCCACACCTCTCCCTCGCGGTGACATCACTTAGAATGTCACCGCGACCAGCATTCCAAGGCGAGCGCCGCGGGGACTGTGTTGAGAGGACCTTGGCGAGAGGCTGTGGCTGAGGTCGTCAGGTTACCACGGATCTTAATAAACAACTTGGGTAATCTTAACGAACCGTCTGGTGTTTTACTAAGCACTTTCACACTGGCGACGAGGACTGGTTCATTCCTGCGACCTCAACACGCAAGGGTAAAAGAAAGAAGGAAGTACCTTTTATCTCTAAAGCTGATGGAGGTGCGAAATATATAACGTAAATAGAGGCGACAACGAAATCGTGGGAAGAAGTGCTGACCAAAGGCAATCTCAAGTGTGATGAGCATTGCGAGTTCAAGCGGCTGCTGGTCGGAGGAAGGAGAGTTCCTGTCGGCACCATTACCAGGATAAGGTATGCCTGCCAGCTGACCTTGGTGCGCTGTGTCATCGCCCGCGATCCATGAATGTGTAAAGCAGTACCCGCGGCTGGAGTCAGCGTGTGTGTGAGGTGATTGTCGCTGCCGGCGTCTGCGAGCAGTGAATGAGAGCAGCAGCCACATCGTGTGCACACCGGCATCTGACAGCCAGCTGAGGAAGTAAGGCGTGCGGCTGCCGGCGTCTGCGAGCAGTGATTGAAGCAGCAGCTACATCGTATGCATACCGGCATCTGACAGCCGGCTGACAAAGTAAGGCGCGCAGTTCCCACTTCCATGAGGCAATCCTGAGGGGAGCAGAAGTGCAGGGAGTGGGCTGCTCCAACTTGGGCCCCATTTGATTGATACATAGCACCAAGAGGGGAGCAAGAGGTGCGCTGCATGACCCGTGACGTCAGTGGTGAACTTATGTACGAGGGTGTAGCAGCAAGGCAATCTCTGACAGGCCAACCTCGCGCCCCCCATATGTGATTGCATTACCAAAAGCAAGAAGTCGTCAGCGCGCCAGCCTTCCCTTCAATTGGCGATCTTTGCATTTTTATGCAGTTGGTGAAGTGACGGGTGGCATAAGCAGGGCACCACCTCCTGTTCTCTCACACTTTCATGAGCTGAGACTTCTGAAACTTCCCCACGCTGCGTTTGACATTGATGCCATCTTGTCGTGACCTGTGTGACCCAGGAAATTGTGTGGAACTCGCCTCATCAGCCTGCAGCATTCTGAACTGTGGTGTAGTAGCAGTGTAAGACGCCCTGGTGGAATTAGTTAAAGTAACTGGGGTCTTTTGCTGTGTGCTCTGTATTCCCCTGTGCTATTCCAGGGAAGGCACCTCCCATATTGTGTCTTGTATCCCCATGGACTGGGATGCTCGCCACTGTTCCCACTAAAGTTATAAAGGGAAAAATGTGGGGTAGTATTAACTGTACCTTACTTTTCTAACACGTTGAGAACAGCACCTAGCACCACTCTGTACATTAGTGGTTTACTGGTTACCTTGTGTTTGCATTACAGTTTACCTAGCACTTTGTGACATTGTACCCTACACTGTCCCTCACCTGTCCCTGCAGCCTAACAATACTCCTGTGGTTTGGGGTTTTTAGTTGATTTAGCGCTCCTTACGCTAACCATGCAGAGTGTGACTCCTCCGCCTTTCTTCCTGACTAACCCAGGGGAACCGAGTATTCAATGGAAGAAGTGGAAGAAAGTATTTTTGAATTATGCCACTGTGTGCGGGCCTAACCTGGGACTTGAGAGGAAGGTAGCGTTATTGGCATACTACTTAGGGGCAGAGGGGGAAGAAGTTCTAGATCACCTCCCAGACTTAGGGACACAGGAAGCGAGGGGCCTCAATGAGCTAGAAGTGAGTCTTAAAAAATTGGATTTACATTACCTTCCCAAGACAAGCACCATAATGGAGAGGTACCATTTTGGAAAGAGGGCACAGAAGGAGGGAGAATCTATTGAAGATTTTGTATCAGAGTTGAGGAAACTAGCTGCAACTTGTAAATTTGGTGGTGCAAGTGAGGAAAGGATCAGGGATCAGTTTGTATTAGCTTGCAGAATGGAGCGTGTACGTGAGGAGCTATGGCTTAAGGATGATCCGCCTTTGAGGGAGGTTTTGATCATAGCAAAACAGGTTGAGCACATGTTGCAGTGTGTCAAGGAAATAAAGCAGGACACTGGAGAAAAGGGGAAAGATGATAAGCCTGTGGTGAGTGAGGTGGTGACCGAATGTGAGGCCGTGTCTGTGATCAAAGGGCAGAAAGTAACGGGTAGAGAGCAGAAAGAGAACAGAGTGAGTGGATCATTCAAGGGCACCTGCTACAGATGTGGTAAGCAAGGGCATCTTGCCAACGACAAAGAGTGTCCCGCCCTGAGGTTCACATGCAACAAGTGTGGGAAGAAAGGTCACTTTAAGCAATATTGCAAGAGTGGACAAGGGTTCAACAGAGAGAGTAGGGACAGGACGAACGTAGTCTGTGATGAAATTGTGGTGCAGGTCAAAGAAAGTCAGGTCAAATGCCAAAATGACACAGTGTGTGAGAAAATTGTAGTGCAGGTTGAGGGGGGCCAGGTCAGCAGCCCCAAAGACACCTTAAAAGTAGGGAACACTGAGTTAGAGGCGTTGTTCGATTCCTGCTCCAGAATAACAATTATTAATGCTAGGGAGTTTGCCTGTGTGTCCAAGGGGAAGATAATGCTGAGGAGAATGGATGTGAGACCAGGAGGATATGCTGGGCGCCCCATCTCCATGAAAGGGTACTTCTGGGGCAAAATAGAATACAAGAACAGGTCAACAGTGTCCAAGGTGTATGTGTCCACAGTCGGGGATAACATTTTGGGGTGGCAAGCACAGAAGGAGCTGGGGGTATATCTCAATCCCAATAGCAACCCCCAGATTTTGATACAGGAGATAATGCAACATAAGGATGACGTAGTGTCTGAGTTCGAAGAAGTATTCAGAGAAGAACTAGGATGTTTAAAGAGCTACTGCCACAAGATTAAGTTGAAGGAAAACGCTAAGCCAGTCGTGGCCAAGGTCAGGAAACTTCCTATTGCCATCCAAGAAGAGGTGAAATCTGAACTGGAGAAATTATGCAAGGCAGGGGTCATCGAACCAGTGGAAGCGACGGAATGGTTGGCACCTATTGTGGCCGCTAAGAAAAAGGATGGGTCGGTCCGGCTCTGCATCGATCTGAGAGCGCTCAACAGAGAGGTCATGGTTGATCGATTCCCTCTTCCGAACATCACCCAGATGATGAGCATGCTAGAAGGGGCCAAGGTGTTCTCCACCCTCGACCTCACCTCTGCATACTTTCAGATCAAATTCGCCTCTAGATCACTCCAGAAGTCCGAAAAGAACTACTCAGTTATCGAAAAAGAGGCTTTGGCAGTTTCCTGGGCATTAGGTAAATTCAGAGACTTCCTGTGGGGCACACAATTCACACTGCGTACTGACCACAAGCCGCTAGTCGAAGTCTTCAGCAAGAAGGGCCTAGATGCCATCTCCAGCAGGATCAGGCGGTGGGTGGTCAGTCTTCAAGAATATACCTTCTGCGTCGAGTATGTCCCCGGTACACGCAATTTTGCAGCGGACTGTTTGTCAAGACTCGTGAATGAGGAGGAAGTGAAGGAGGCGGATGTTGAAGCGGACGAACACCAGATGGAGAATGTCAGCGCTATCCAGAGGGCAATAGGAGAAGAAACATGGAAAAACGCTATGAAGGAAGATGAAATCTTAGAGAAGGTGTACAACAGAATAAAGAGCAGGTGGAAGCAAGAAGACAAAAAGGAGGAGAATCTGCGGCCGTACTGGATTAACAAAGACGAGCTATCCATGGTCGATGAATGCCTGTTCAGGGGAACAAGACTAGTACCACCTGCGTCGGTGAGAGAAAGCCTAGTCGAAATAGCCCATGAAGGCCACATGGGTATCACCAAGACGAAGCAAAGGCTGAGAGAGAACTATTGGTGGCCAAGCATGGACCTTGCAATTGAAAGGAAAATTAGGGACTGCATTCCGTGCTGCAACAGTGACAAAGTTTTGAAGCAAATGACACCGCCAATGGTATGTAGGCCACCACCGTCAAGACCCTGGGAGGAATTGGCACTGGACATTGTGGGTCCATTGACAGGAGAAGTACGCACACCGTACATTCTGGTGCTCATGGACATGTATTCTAGGTGGCCGGAAGTGAGACTAGTGAGCGAGGTCACGACGAAAGTGGTCATTGAGTTCATGCAAGAGTTATTTGTCAGAGAAGGGCTACCCAGCAGCCTACTCACAGACAATGGGGTGCAATTGTGTTCCAAAGAGATGGAGGACTTCCTGGAGGGGAGAGGTATCTCTCACAAACTGTGTGTCCTGTATCACCCTGAGACCAACGGCATGATCGAACGTTTCAACAAAACCCTCAAGGAAAGCATCCAACTCGCGAAAGCCAGTGGTTTAAGCTGGAAGGAAGAGATGTGGAGGCGTGTGGAAGCATACAGGTTCACCCTGCACCAAACGACGGGAGTCACCCCTTTCGAGTTGCTCCGGGCAAGGGTACCTAACACCAAACTATCCCCAGGATGGATGGGGTGGCACAAGGGATGGTCGGATCACTCAAAAGAAACTAAAAGCCTGGAGAAACAAGAAGGAGCCATGAGGGAAAGGAAAGAAAGGTATGACCGACTCAAATCTACGCGGGAGGCCGAGTTCAAAGTAGGAGATAACATCAAGATCAGGACACCCACTGGTAGAGCAAGTTGGTCAGGATACAGTGGTCCAACCAAGATCACAAAGCTGTTTAAGAATGCTGTGAATACTCAGGAAGGGAAAATATGGAACCTGGGAAGAGTAGTGAGGTTTCACCCACCCGGGAATGACTCCGATAGTGAAGGGGAGGAGAAAAGTGATGTGGGAGGAAGCAATCGTCCCAATGCTAGGAAGCCGTTGCCGGTCTCACACCCAGTTGGTAGGTCTAGTAGGAGAGTGACCAGACCCCCCAGACATTTGGATCAATATGTTATGATGTGATTTCCTGTATACTATATTTAGGCCTATATGTCATGATGTGATTTTCTGCATACTGTTGTTCTTTTGTTTATTCCCTCTTTTCATTCCGCAGGGGAGGGGGATGTGTGGTATCTCCCACCTTTGTTTATCCCCCCGGCGGCTCCGCATGTAATGGAGCTGCTCGCGGTGACATCACTTAGAATGTCACCGTGACCAGCATTCCAAGGCGAGCGCCGCGGGGACTGTGTTGAGAGTAACTTGGCGAGAGGCTGTGGCTGAGGTCGTCAGGTTACCACGGATCTTAATAAACAACTTGGGTAATCTTAACGAACCGTCTGGTGTTTTACTAAGCACTTTCACACTAGGGTACCTTGGAAGTGACTGTGTGAATAATTCTCAGCACTACAGGTGCCTTCAGTGTTCTGGTATCATGGTGCGTCTACAAGAATATAATGAACTTTTTAGAACCTTCACCTCTTAAACAAGAACAAGACCAACATAGCTTATAAACTGATTAGTGCTTGTTCTTACCTAATACCTCCCACTTTCCCACTTTGCATTTTATGGCTGGAACCCTGTGAATGCAGTGTAAATGCTGAGAAAATCAAAATAAATACAGGATACTGAGTAAATGAAGAAACTGAAATCCCTACATCTAGAACAGCCCCATATCACCCAATAATTACCCAAAGACCAAAAGATACAGGGGTTAAGTAAACCTATATAGGTCCAGAATTACATCATTCCTTCAATGCCTCACAAACCGGATTCCAAAGGAAAAAAGTGATTGAGTAATGTTCCCAGGAGCTCCCCAATTTCTTTTTGCAAACAACTAGTAGTCTTGTACTTTCAATCACTAGGCTTTGGTTGGGAAAACATCAATTAATAGTCTTTCCCTTCTTTTGCAGAATGCGAATATCACCATCCTTTAAGTGCAAGGAGTTCCAAAACTGGACAGTGAGTATATGTCCAGAAATACTTTATGCATGCAAGTTACAAATTTTAAAAGCACAGTCAGTTGTTGGTAAACCTTTTTTGGTACCCTTTTGTCTCAACAGGCACCAAACAGATATAATGCCGAGTAATCAGTAAATGCAGTAGTAGCACTTGACAAAGCTGAAGAATCCACTCCAGTGGTTGTGAGAAGAAGCAGACGTGTGACCATTGTGTACTAAGCAGTGGGACCATCGAGAAACAAAGTAAGTATCAGAGTTATATTAACAATTGCCGGCAATAACAGGTTCCAGAGTCCAGCTTTATGCTGCCGCACTAGAGAATCCTGACCGCGACTAGCACACCACACCGTCCAGGGGGAGAACCGACACAAGAAATCGCAGAAAGACTAGACCGCATTCCTTAGCTCGGCCTCTAACTTCACTTCTGGGTTTTCAGCTGTGCGGCACACCCTGTGCAGGGACACACGGCTACAGTCGCAACAAGCAGTCATGCATATTTCAGTTGCTTGTCACAAACCTACCCTTGGCTGCCCCTAGATTGAGTTCTATCCAGTATAGATTTTTCCTGCTATGAGACACTTTGATGTTTATCCTTTAGAACGAAAAAAGTGTAGGTGAGACATTTCAACTACCATTAGGTTCTTTTCTGCTTTCAGTCCCATGTACTGGATAACTGTTGCTTTAGATGAAAGAAGAAGAAACACAGAGATTTTACAAGAAATATTTAATTTTACAGCAATAGATTTAGGGTTAGTTAGAGAACAATTATACACCCATGCTAAAACACTAATTCAAAATAGGATGTCATAAGGTGACATTTTAGCTGCCAAAGGGGGAGTTTACGCAGCTGTAAGCACTGAATGTTGTACCCATCTGTCCAACACTTCTCTTGGTATACATGAACAAATAGATAACATTAAGGAAAGCAACAGAAAGCTACACGAGTTACAGAGGGAGTCAGACATTAGCCGAATAGTTTCTGGACCTGGCAAGGGGAAGTCTTTGGACCCTAAAGAATTAATATATTTCAATCAATTATTACAATTGTTTTCATTGTGGTTGTCAGAGATATATAAAGCATTAAATGTAATACTGGCTACTTCAACACGTTTGCAAAAATAAAGGCACTGTTAATACTTTTAGGCTTGTTGTTACAACAGATGATGAGGAAAGTGAAAATAAAGAATAAAAAAGGAAGTGATAAGGCTTTTTTCTACTGAGTTGCTGTAGGGAATGTTTCCTTTTCCTCTTGATAAAAGGGGTGTGTGAAAACATAATCATATAATCTTATGTCTTACATATATCGTTTTGTATGTATGTATGATGAAGTGTGCAGCAATATATTTTATAAACAAATACAGATGTCGACTTTTATTTATTAGAAGTATCCATTAGCCTCAAATATCCTTACTAAATGTCATGGTCTTAGTAGGATCAGAAGCGATGTTATTCAAGATTGTACATCTGCATATTTCTGCAAAACATAACCTGAGTTTCAGTCATGGCAAATGGAAGTGGGATTTTGGGAAAATAACGAGACAGCAATCGGATTCATGAATGATGTCTTCTCCTCGAGGATGCCTTGTGCTTCCTCTAGGAGAAGATCTCACCACCTGCTCATTAAATAAGTTTTAGCTGAACGTTACATGTTTCTGACACATGGTTAGATTCCATAGACTTATTTTGGGAGAAAACCTATCAACACAATCCCACATTTTAAGTATTTTAGCATTATGCTAAAAATTAAGCTTTTCTAGCAAGAGCTCTGGTCAGTTGAAATGACTTAATGTACACATCATCAAGGCATCCTAGAGATACCCTTTAACAATGTATATATATATGTCAATTGAGCAGTGAGGGGGGGGGGGGGTAACAGAGAGTTGCAGCCTGCGTTTAAAGTGCTCTGATTCCCTGTGGCTTGTTTGTACTAGTATCAACAACAAATACTTTATGCTACAAATACACTGTGTCCAAAATATTGGATACAGATATTTCAGAATGTTATTTTTAGGTCTCGCCTGTCGATGCGCATGCGCATCGAGCAAGGCGAGAGTATTGCGAGTTATCCACTCTTTATCCACACTGCAAGGAATCGTGGCGATTCCTTGCAGTGCCCGTGACTTTTAAGGTCAATGCGCATGCGCATTAAGCTTATGCGCATGCGCATTGACCTTAAAAGTCACGGGCGCGTGCATGTCCGTCTTTGTTTACCGTGTCGCATTTCTCCTCCCCCCTCCCCTCTCTTCCCTTCGGCTTGTTTGTTGATTTGACCCGCTCCGCCCCCTCCCCTTCCCACCGTGTCGCATTTCTCCTCCCCCCGCCCCTCTCTTCCCTCCGGCTTCGTTTTTTTTTTTGTTTATTTTACCCGCCGTGTCTCCGATCCTTTCGCTTGTTTATTTGAATGAGCGTTTCCCTGGCTTAGAGCGGCACCCAATTCATGGGTGCCTTACTTTAATGTATACAGATGCTTGCTCTCCTCCCTTTGTGAGTGTTTCTCTGGCTCAGGCAAGCATGCTGCTGGCTTTCACGTTCCTGTAGCTGTACCCTTTACATCCGTGTTCCTAACCTTACTGCTTCAGACTATTAAGCCACCTTCACACCACCAGCCCCCTTTAGCAGCCCACGCATGCTCCTCCGCACAGAGGTTCCAATCACAGTAACTGCATGCCACAGCTTCTTCGTAACTAACGTCCTCCTGTGCCGTGAACCTCAGAGAACGAACAAGAAAGAGGTTACTGGAGGTTCTTTCAGTGGGTACACACTCTCCCTGAAATCTCAGCTGAGGGGCACCGACAGCGAAACTGGTTAATGCAATCTAGTATCGCATTTCTCCTCCCCCCTCCCCTCTCTTCCCTTCGGCTTGTTTGTTGATTTGACCCGCTCCGCCCCCTCCCCTTCCCACCGTGTCGCATTTCTCCTCCCCCCTCCCCTCTCTTCCCTCCGGCTTCGTTTTTTTTGTTGTTTATTTTACCCGCCGTGTCTCCGATCCTTTCGCTTGTTTATTTGAATGAGCGTTTCCCTGGCTTAGAGCGGCACCCAATTCATGGGTGCCTTACTTTAATGTATAGAGATGCTTGCTCTCCTCCCTTTGTGAGTGTTTCTCTGGCTCAGGCAAGCATGCTGCTGGCTTTCACGTTCCTGTAGCTGTACCCTTTACATCCGTGTTCCTAACCTTACTGCTTCAGACTATTAAGCCACCTTCACACCACCAGCCCCCTTTAGCAGCCCACGCATGCTCCTCCGCACAGAGGTTCCAATCACAGTAACTGCATGCCACAGCTTCTTCGTAACTAACGTCCTCCTGTGCCGTGAACCTCAGAGAACGAACAAGAAAGAGGTTACTGGAGGTTCTTTCAGTGGGTACACACTCTCCCTGAAATCTCAGCTGAGGGGCACCGACAGCGAAACTGGTTAATGCAATCTAGTAGCACAATTAGGGGAGTGATGATCATTTTTATGTGTTGATACATTTTAATTATTCAATGAAAGTTTTACTGCATTTTTTTTTTTGTTGGGTAGCTTCATCATTAACAATGGCGGCGCGTGCCTTTATTCATCTTTAATAATGGCGGTAGCATGCCTTTCTTTTGTTCTGCGCGGCTCGCCCATCTCTTTATTTACTTTGCTGTCATTCAGAAGCTGTCAGTGGTGGCCGCTGTTCAACAGCCTGTTGCGTTTTTGCGGTCACAGGAAACAAAGTTCCAAAACGTTCCTGGGGCCGTAATCGAAAAATGTCATGTCAGCATTAGGAATAGGCGTGGCAGAAAGCAGCATAGCTTTTTCACACCGCCTACAATGTCTCCAGCCTTATATCTGCTTTATTCGCTACAATCAGCAAGTCATGAATATTTGTTGGGCGAAGCGACATTTAACGCTTTGCAGTGAGTTATAGTGCGTGTGCATTTACACATGGGGAAGGGGGTTGTTAAGCGCCTGCTGCACAAAACATTGCTCTAGGAGCGCTGCGCAGCAGACAATGGAAATCCGATGGAAGTAGATAAGCACTAATCACTGGTTACATTCTCAATGGCTCCCAATGCTGATAAATAATGTTTAATATTTGTTATCAGACGCCACAGTGGAGCCGCTGCAGTTCTGTGTTCATTTCCACACAGAAAGCCGGCCCTCTTCTTTCTCTCACTAGCTCGCCTCCAACCCTCATCTCCCAATGTAATTTCATGTAATTCTTTTAGTGAACGACTTTATTACAATGATGCCAAATCCACGATAAGAAGACAAGCAGGTTTATTGCAGCACAGCTAAGGCGTCCGCCCAGGTTGATCTCCAGATGCAACTGGAGATAACTGAGTGGAATATACAGTTACAGGCACTCCATTAAGAATGTAGAACGCCATGTGAAAATACACAGAGCGCACAACAACCAGGCCTCATCAGCTGTACCTCAAAACAACCAGGACTCATCACCCCTCTCTCACAACAACCAGGCCTCATCACCCCTCTCTCACAACACTCACTCTCACTCACCCTCAACCCCTCAGCCTCACCCTCACCCTCACTCACCCTCAACCCCTCACCCTCACTCACCCTCACCCTCACTCACCCTCACCCTCACTCACCCTCAACCCCTCACCCTCACTCATTCACCCTCACTCACCCTCAACCCCTCCCCCTCGACCCCTCCCCCTCAACCCCTCACCCTCACCCTCACTCACCCTCACTCACCCTCAACCCCTCACCCTCAAACCCTCACTCACCCTCAACCCCTCACCCTCAACCCCTCACTCACCCTCACTCTCACTCATCCTCACTCACCCTCAACCCCTCACCCTCAACCCCTCACTCACCCTCACTCTCACTCACCCTCACTCAGCCTCAACTACTCCCCCTCACTCACCCAAAACCCCTCACCCTCACTCACCCTCAACCCCTCACCCTCAAACCCTCACTCACCCTCAACCCCTCACCCTCACTCACCCTCAACCCCTCACCCTCACTCACTCACCCTCAACCCCTCACCCCCTCACTCACCCTCACTCTCACTCACCCTCACTCAGCCTCAACTACTCCCCCTCACTCACCCAAAACCCCTCACCCTCACTCACCCTCACCCTCAACACCTCACTCACCCTCACCCTCACCCACCCTCACCCTCACTCACCCTCACTCACCCTCAACACCTCACCCTCAACCTCAACCCCTCACCCTCACTCACCCTCACTCCCCCTCACTCACCCTCACTCACCCTCACTCTCACTCACCCTCAACCCCTCACCCTCACTCACCCTCACTCACCCTCACTCACCCTCACACAGTGCAATAGTTCTCAGACCATTTCAGTTAGAGCTTTTAGAAATGTTTATGGCTTTTTTTATTTGTAATACTTTAGCATTGGCTACAGGAAACAAAAATGCTAAACATTGACAAAAAAACCCCATAAACAATTCTAAAAGCACTAACTCTAATGGTGCGAGACCTATTGCATTTCCAATGCTTGTTTAATTTTGCAATAATATTGTCTACATTTACATTGTCTGGAATAATATCGTTTTTGGTATATAAACATAGACAATATAATGGTAAAATACATAGCACATGCTAAAAGTATAAGAGCACATTTACCCCTAACCCCAACCCTAGTTCTACCCCAACTGTAGCTTTAGTCCTAGCTTAGCCCTAACCCTATCCCTAGACCTTGCCATAACCCTTAACCTAACCCTTCCACTGAACTTAGTCCTAGTACTGAACCTAACCTGTGTCTTCAAATTCACTCTAGACCTAAGCCTTACTATTTACATTCAAATATAATATACATGACAATATAAAAGTAGGCAATATTATTGACTACTAATAGCTTTGCTTTACAATATTGTGCCTATGATATTTTGTAGGACAATCTTTGACCTTCAATGTTTTTATAGTTGCACCTTCCTGTCCTGCTTTGAGAACTAATATGAGCATGCTCAAGAACAACAAATCGAAGGCACCCTGACCCTTCTTGATCTCAGTGAATCTCCATGATTTTAAAGCATGCACTCTCATTTTTAAATTGACTGAAGCACTTGGTTTGTTATAGTTATTCAAGAAAGACTATTTCTGGAAAATAATACTTTATCTGGAATAAATATGACCTTCAACTGTTTACTTTGTATACGTTGACTGTGGAAAATTAATAATAGATATTTGCAAATCTAAACATACTGCACCTCAGGAAAGGTGCACCATGACATATGTTAGCAGACATCCACAACATATTGTTTCCCTTTTGGGTATGCCTTTACCAGCTAAAGGAAACCGAGCCTCTACCATTTCTTGCCTACATCTGCTCCCACATTAAACTTCCTTCCAATTCAAAAGATAGTCTAACAAGATGCCTATAACAATACTCACCACAAATCCCTATTTTCTCTGGATCTTCAAGAAAATCTTGTTCCACATATTACAAACTTCTACTATGCCAGACATTTCTATAGAGGCTTATTACCTATGATCCCCTTGAAATCTAACTTGCGACCTTTTTACATAATATAATGCTGCATTATTGATTTGTTCATTAGCTATGTTAGGAATGTGCTTGTTTGTGATGTTTAGCAGATATTTTATTTTGTAGGCCAATGGTTCCTAACCGATGGTGTGAAGACAGTGATGCCTAGTCAAGGGCCCACAAATGCTTAGAAAGATAAGGAATGTTAGCAGATTAATAAAGTTTGTATACATAAAGAAGCAAAATTGAAAATGTTAAAATGTTCTGTAACTGTTAACAAATTTGAAATTGGATGCTAAAAAATAAGTTGGTATCCTCAGTTTAGTTCGCATGAGCAGTGCAAGTACATCAAATAGAATATAGTGTGGATGATTGATGACCTCAATTACATTTTAGAAATAATCTCACCATTCTCCTTAAAATACAAATTTTGATGTTATCATATGGTGAGTCAAATAAAATATTTTGTCATGTGTGTATTTGTTTGATGAATGTTTGTTTGTGTATTTTTGTGTATTGTTTTGAGGTTCAAATCATCAAAACTGCTTAGACCAGGGTCAGTGGCTTACAGTAATGAGTCAGTGTGGGGTCCCCGGGTTCCACTAATGATTCATTGGGGGTCCCCTTATTCCAATAATGATTTAGTGAGGGTCCACAGAAGTGAAAAGGTGAAGAACTGCTAAGATAGGTGTTTCTAATATTTATTCTACAATGTATAGTGTATTTATGTACAAGCTGAATGGGAATCAAGTCATCATTGCTGAATTGTGATCGATATGTGCACAGTTCTCAGCACATATTCTTACTGACGTCATGGGGATTAGCAAATCCTGCAACATAATTTTTGCACCTCGTGTGAGCCAGTTTAACTAACAAGCCAAGAACATTTTAGTACAGAGAACCGTTTGAAAGGACTTTCACTTGACACAGGCCTTAACTTTCTCACCCTCAAACTCAGTCTGCTGATGCACCTACGTAATCTTCAGTGGAACATTGTTAGTGTTATTGGACTGAAAATAGTTTGGGTAACCTGGGTGATGCTAATTACTAAAAACACATCTCAAGCACCACTCACAAGAATCCATTAACAGCCACAGTGTCAATTTAATGTGCGTCACTGTCCTAATAGGCTTCTTGCGGTCTGTGAACTGTCTCTGTGGAACTGAAATACATTTTGCCTAAGTGACAGGACTTGAATATGTTTTGGATCACCCAGGTAATGCTTCTTTTTTTAAGGTTACTAAGTAAACCTGTGCAATCAGTAGGTCTGTTATTAGTGTGAAAAGCCTTTTGTTTTGAAATAGACCTAGCTAAGTGTATTGCCCTTTTATCTTAAGGTTAGGGACTACTGGCATGCATGTTTTCATATGCTACCTCGCTATAATAGAAACAGACTAGATTTATGAGGGTTAATTGCCCCCCCATATTTCTTTATTGTGCATGATTTGTACCTGGTTATGATGGCAAGGCTACTTTAGGAGAGGCTCAAATTTGTAATTCCACCTGAAATCTTGTAGTTCAAATTGTATGCACAGTATTTATTTGTGTAATCGTTTAACAAGTTTTCTTTTTAAAGAAAAAGCACAACCTGGGCATTTATTTAATGAGTGCCATTGTGTTAGGGTGACTAAGTATGAAAAAAAATAAGCTATTTATTCTGTTTCCGTAGTTCGGCTGCGTGCTCCCAGCGCGCCTAGAGAGGAGACAGGGTGGGAGAAGGTCAGAGGCATAGGGTGGAGGTAATGCTATTGATAATGTTAAGTAAATGTTGCCTTGTAAATGTATGTGCGTGCGCATGGACAAACGTTTAAAAGCCTACTTTATATATGTGAACATATTTACAAGGCTACGCAAAAACTGGGTCAGGCCAGATATAGATGCTTAGGGCTAGATGTAGGTAAATTAGATTTACCGATTCATAAACACCGAATTTTACCGATTCGGTATTCATGAATCGGTAAATCTAATGTAGGTAATTATTCTGTAAAAAATACCGAATCGGTAGGATTCGGTATTTACCGATTCTGTAATTACCGAATCGGTATTTGTCATTGATTCCTATGGGCCTTGACGCCCATAGGAATCAATGGCAAATACCGATTCAGTAATTACCGAATCTGTAAAATTACAGAATTGCCAAGGGGGACAGGGTGTCACTTTGACATCCTGTTGCACCCCTGTTTCTGGCTTGTGTGCCATGTGACACACGTACATGCCCTTAGGGCATGTATGTGTGCCACATGGCACAGGTGTACATGCACAGATGTGCATGTACACTGAAATTCGTTATTTACCATGCAATAGTATTACATGGTAAATAACGAATCGGTAATGGCCTGTGGCACTGTTTGAAGTGCCACCTACATCTGTATTTACCGATTTGGTAAATTTACCGATGTGGTATTTTACAGAATCGGTAAATTTACCGAATCGGTAAATATACTGATTCTGTAAAGATAAGGCCCCCTACATGTCATACACCAAATACCGGTCGGTAACGACCGAAATCGGCCGTTACCGACTGGTATTTGCTGGTCTACATCTGACCCTAAAGGCTTTAGTCCTACTTTTATTTCTGGTATGTCCTGGTTTTTGGTTCTCAAAATCTGGTCACCCACCCTACATTGTGCGCATTGCTGAGCTCCAATTTTTTTCACTTTAAGACTGCCCTTCCTCCCTTCTGAGATTGATGTGTTAAAAAGCGGTGCTTGGGCCTCAGTTTGAGAGTGCGCTTTACACCAGATTTGAAAGACCGCCATTGAGAAGTTAAGGTCCAGGAGCTTCTGATTGTCAGGTCTCAATTTGCAAAATTATGCGTGCTGGTGCCCAAAGCGCTGCACAGCGCTATTAAAAGCCAGCGCAACCAATGCCAAGGCTGCATAGAGCTGAACATACCTCAAACCTCTTGAATCCTCTGCCGGACACTCCCTGCCCCTTTTATCTCTCTGTTGCAGGTTTCTGCTTTTTCCCTTGGTAAGTTTTTGCGTTTTCTCTTCCTCCTTCTTTCCCATGTGTATGTTTTTTCCTCTCTTACTCTCGGGAAATGTCTCATTAGAAAAAAATAAGTGCCGGCCCCCAAAAAATGAGTGCCATTGACGGCAATCACGGCTCAAATTAAGCACTGCCGATTGCCCTGGGACCTCTCGAACCGGATTTCTCTCATCTACGATTGAAAAAAAATTCAAAATGTGGAATAAACAAAAACATGTTCTACTTCTAACCTTGCTCAGTGCCCTTGAATGGCTTGACAGACTCAGGTATTGTTTGAAGCCATCCCGCCGAGCAAGAATGCTGCTCATCAGGAAGAGAGCATGGGCCATTTACAGCAGCGAGTCCCAGAACAGCACTGGTGACAACACTGATTTATGAAGACACGTCATGTGGATCCGCGGTGAATAAGCATGATCACTTCCAGCCGCCATGAGCGAGCAGCCTCTCTCAAGGGGGGATTCCATTCCCTGACACCTCACGTGTTTTTCTTGGGTACAGCTGCAAGAATCAAAGCAACCAAAGCGTATGGGGCCTATTCACTAAGGTGTTTTTTGTATTTTATTTGAATAAGACTTAAAGAGGAAAAATGATAAGGTATGCACACAAACCACGTGCACCAAAAACTCTCGTACGCAAATCATGTGTGTATGAAGGGGATCAATATTCGAAATGATTACTTATATTAATGAAACACATGTTCACGTACAAAATATATATGACTAGAGTTGCGCGTGCACTTTAAACAATGAAGACACTACACACAGTTCACACTTTCATGGGTCACGCATACATCTTTGTATTAGGAAAAAGTCGTAAATTATTCACAAATTCTAGTTACACTTTGCCAAAGCTATTCATTTTTCTTAGACTTTTTCAAATTGACAAATGATTTGTGGTCTCAATGCGCATCATTTTATGGCCTTTTATTTGTTTAGTTGCAGATTAAGAAAGTGGAAAGATTCGGCAGGCCTCTAATTGTTTCCTGTTTACTTGTTCAGAGAAACAGCAACTCAAAGAGGGTAGTTGACAATGATTCCTTTTTGAAAAGATGTTTACATCGTGCACTGTAGTGATGATACCTCAAAGCCACACACAAACAGGAAGGAATATGTGTCTAATTCCATTTGCTACAAAACAAAAACTTAGGTAAAACACCTGTTGGACAGGCCGCATGTTCGAGCTGTACCCCCTCCCCGCAATGGGACCAGGACCCTGGCTCTCCCTGCATCCCCAGCCAGAGTCCACCAACGACCACCCGAAGTACCCTGCAATCCCTCCACTACAAGACACCAGCTCCGGACCCCGCTGGCCCGGGTCACCATCTACCCCACGACATCGACCCGGCCGCCATCTTGGGGCGCTGCAGCACGAGGCCGCGTGGCCTCAACTCGACCCTCACCCTGGGCCCGGCCGGGCCCGACATCGAGGCACCAACCTCCCCCCAGGAGGCAGAGTGACCACTTGGCGAGTCAATGGGAGAAGGAATCGTCAACGGCTCTCCTCCGCCAGGTGTCGATCACCCCAGGCCGCCTGGGCGCTGGCTCCACCCCCCTGCTGGGTGTCTGGACTCCCTCATCCCGGACCTCCCGGCCCCCAGGCGCGAGGGTCCGGACATCAAAGGGGACCAGACCTATAACTGGGGCAGGACCAGACCAGGAAGGCAGTTGTATCCTGGAGTCGAGAGACCCGAGAAGAACTCATCGTCTTGGCCTGCTGGCGCTGCCGCGGCCCTCTGCCTCGTGAAACCATCGTCTTGGCCTGCTGGCGCTGCCGCGGCCCTCTGCCTCGTGAAACCATCGTCTTGGCCTGCTGGCGCTGCCGCGGCCCTCTGCCTCGTGAAACCATCGTCTTGGCCTGCTGGCGCTGCCGCGGCCCTCTGCCTCGTGAAACCATCTTGGCCTGCTGGCGCTGCCGCGGCCCTCTGCCTCGTGAAACCATCTTGGCCTGCTGGCGCTGCCGCGGCCCTCTGCTTTATGAGACTATCACCTTGGCCTGCTGGCGCTGCCGCGGCCCGATCCACAGGCCCTCCAGCTCGAGGATTGTGAGCTCGCCTTTTACCACCACCTGTACCGATCCGGTACTAAGACTGTCCCGCTACCCCCTTTCCCTACAGAGACTAGAAGTGAGAGGACCCCCGGGTCCAAGTTATCCTGTACCGCTGATATCCTTGCCTTAAGAACCTTATATAAAGCCTTGAACTCGACTTGGTGTGGTGCCTGTTTGTGGGGAGGGAGGGTACTTGTCTGTACGATCGCCGGAGACGGTCCCCCCTCGGGGATCTCTCCCTCGGTATCCGGCCGACCCTCAGGGTCCCCGTCTAACATTGGTGGCCAGCGACGGGATCCGAACCTACGCATAATCGTACAGAAAGTCACTCGCCCCACCACACACAACAACCATGTCAATAGAGAGCGGAACAACGGAAAAATTTCAGATGGAAAAATTGGAAGACTACAACCACCGGGAACTGAAGCAATATTGCATAGAACTTGGACTTCCAACCACAGGTCTTAGCACAAAGGAAGACTTCAAACGAGCCCTAGAAGCTTGGGCAGAAACGGGTACGGCCGTACCCCGAACACAAACAACCGAAACGAGCCCCGCACCAACTAAAGAAAGAACGGATCTCTCCCTGGAAGAGATCCGAGAAAGAGAAAAAACCAGACTCCACGAATTAGAACTTGCCCGACTTCGCTTGGATGGGGAACTCAAGCTGGCAGAACAAAAAATAACCCTGGAACACTTACGACTCAGGGAGGAGCGGGAAGACAAGCAAAGACAGAGGGAGCTAGAGGAAAAGAGACTAGAATACGAACATGAGCGCAATCTCAAAGCACTGGAGATTCAGAAACAGAATAAAGACCTCGGGCTCCCCGAACGACCGACCCCGTCTGCCTCGACCGAACCCAAGGTTCACATCCCCAAAGATGTCATCCGGGAATACCACAAGAACGATGATATCCAGCAGTGGTTTAAAGCCTATGAGGTGGCAATGACCTCCCACCGGATTCCCCGAAGCGATTGGGGAGCCGGATTATGGGGGAGGTTTGTCAACGAAGGGCGGGACGCCCTGCTGCAACTCCCGGACCAGCTGATGACCTCCTACGACCACATGAAGGCCGCCCTCCTCACTCGATACGGGCTCACACCTGAGATGTACCGCCAACGGTTCCGCGACTGCAAACGGATTCCGGGTACAACTTGGGTGGAGTACGTGAACTTTTTTAGCCGAGCCTTCGAGGGGTGGATCAAGGGCAACAAAGTAACCACCTACGACCAACTCTTTGACCTTATCGTATGGGAACACCTGTCGAACAACTGCTTCGTGGAGCTCCGGCAACACCTCCTGGACAGCAAGCTAACCGACCCTCGACAACTCGCCGCCGAAGCCGACCGGTGGGAAAGCACCCGAGTTGGCCGGAGCGCACCCAGCGAAGTATCCAGATCGTATCGCCCCCGAGGGGGAGGAGGAAGTCAGGGTCGGGGGAGAGACCCCGGCCCCTCGTCACCCCCCAGAAACCCCTCGACCCCGGTTGGCCGGGGAAGCCCTGCCGTCCGGGCCGGTTTCCGGGCCAACATTACGTGCCACAGGTGCCAGCGACCCGGCCACTACGCCAGTGATCCCAACTGCCCAAAGAATCCGAACACTACTCCCCGCCAAGTTGCAGCGGCGGCCCTAGGGGAAGAAATAATCCCGGAAGACCAAGAGGAGTACGAGACCGATCCCTCTGAATGGGCACCCGCCGCCATGGCACTGGTCTGCTTAGGGGAGAGAGACATGATTCCGCGGGCCCCCCTTCCCGCCAACACACAGAAGTACGGTCAATGGGTCAACATCAATGGCCGCCGGGCGGAAGCCCTCCGCGACACCGGGGCCAGTGTAACGGCGGTCCGACGCCACCTCGTCACTCCAGACCAAATCTTGCCGAACATTCTTTGCCCTGTTCGATCAGCCGACAACTCCGAAAGCCTATGCCACATGGCCTGCGTCCCCTTCGAGTGGGGAGGAGTAACAGGGATGTTAAAAGTAACTGTCCGCGATGATGCCCCCGTGGGTTGCCTCCTAGGAAACGACCTTGAAAGCTCTCCCTGGGCAGCTGTCGAAAGGAGGGAGCACCTGGGGATGCTTGGCCTCCCCGAATGGGTCTGCGTCACGACCCGGTCCATGACCGCCCGCGCGGTCCCCAGCCCAGAAGAGCCCGAGTGGCCAGAACCTCCTCCCGCGCTCATCCCAGAGGAGGCCGCCCCAGAAGCCATTCCCTTGACCCAAACCGAAGAAGGACCCGACCAGCTTCGGGACGTCCCTGACCTGGCACAATGGCGGCAGGAGGGAGGCCCCACGCAGGAACAATTCCGGGCCGAGCAACAAACCTGTCCTTCTCTCGAAGGACTCCGGCAGCAAGCCCTGGCCCAGAGCACCGGGGATACCTCGGGGGCCCACTGGATCTACTGGGACCAAGACCTGCTCTACAGCGAGCAGAAAATTGCAGAACTAGGGGCCAGTCGGGTGCTGGTGGTGCCCCTTCGCTTCCGAGACTTCCTCCTGAACTTAGCCCACGATGTCCCCCTTGCCGGACACCTGGGGCAGGATAAAACCTACGACCGCCTGGTGACCCATTTTTTCTGGCCCCACATGCGGAAGGATGTCACCAACCACTGCAAGGCCTGCCCCACCTGCCAGGCCAGCGGAAAAAGTGGCCGAAAAATCAAAGCACCATTACAACCCTTTCCTGTCGTCACCACCCCGTTTGAACGAGTGGGAATAGACATTGTGGGGCCCCTCGACCCTCGAACAGCCCAAGGACACCGGTTCATCCTGGTCCTGGTAGACCACGCCACCCGCTATCCCGAGGCCATCCCTCTTCGGACTGTGACGGCCCCCGTGGTGGGCCGGGCCCTGATGGGGATCTTCTCCCGGGTGGGGTTCCCCCGGGAGGTCGTCAGTGACAGGGGCACAAACTTTATCTCCAGATATATGAAGTCCCTCTGGCAGCAATGCGGGGTCACCTACAAATTCACGACCCCCTATCACCCGCAAGGAAACGGACTGGTCGAGAGATTCAACCGCACCCTCAAGGGGATGATTATGGGTCTAGAAGAACCCCTTCGACGCCAGTGGGACGTACTGCTGCCATGCCTCCTGTTTGCCTATCGGGAGGTCCCGCAGAAGTCCCTCGGCTTCAGCCCCTTTGAACTACTGTACGGACACCCCGTCCGGGGCCCCCTCAGCCTAGTCAAGGAAGGTTGGGAGCAGCCTCCCCAGAAAACTCCCCCGGACATCTACCGGTATCTCCTGGCTCTCCGCAACCAGACCCGGCGGTTCCGAGACACCGCCAAAGCCAACCTCGAGGCCAGTCAGGAGGACATGAAGAAGTGGTACGATCAGCACACGTCCTCCATTGAGTTCGAACCTGGACAACAGGTCTGGGTGATGTCCCCGGTTGAGCCCTGTGCCCTCCAAGACAGATGGTCCGGGCCCTTCAAGGTAATCGAACGCAAGGGGCCCGTCACCTATTTAATCGACATGGAGACTGCCCGGAACCCCCTACGGGTCCTCCATGCCAACAGGCTCAAACCCCATTTTGTGCGATCCGAACTCAGCCTCCTAATGGCTACCGATACTGGGACAGAAGAAGACTCCGAACCCCTTCCGGACTTACTGAGGGCCTTCGAGCAGGATGGCTCAGTGGAAGGGGTCCAGCTCTCCGAGGCCCTGTCCCCGGAGCAACGCCAAGACTGCCAAACGCTCCTGAGGCAGTTCGCCTCCCTGTTCTCCCTCACCCCCGGAGTCACCCCCTGGTGCCTCCACGATGTGGACACCGGGGACAGCCCTCCTATTCGACACCGAGCATACCGCGTACCAGACCGGGTACGAGCCTGCATCCAGACCGAGGTGTCCAAGATGCTGACCCTAGGAGTGATCGAACCCTCAGACAGTCCCTGGGCGAGCCCAGTCGTCCTGGTTCCCAAGGCAGCTGCCCCGGGCGTTGCCCCTGAGCTCCGGTTCTGCGTGGACTATCGAGGGCTGAATGCAGTTACCCGGACCGACGCTCATCCCATCCCCCGGGCAGACGAGCTAATTGACCGGATGGGGGCCGCCCGCTACCTGAGCATCTTCGACTTAACAGCGGGCTACTGGCAGATCGGCCTCACCCCTAGGGCCCAAGAACGATCCGCCTTCTCTACCCCAGACGGGCACTACCACTTTAAAGTCATGCCCTTCGGCATGAAAAACGCCCCGGCAACGTTCCAACGGCTGGTAAACCAGGTACTGGCGGGCCTGGAAGACTTCAGCGCCGCCTACCTGGACGACATTGCTGTGTACAGCCACCAGTGGACCGACCACCTCCGCCACCTGCGGGAGGTTCTACTCGCCCTCCAGCAAGCCGGGCTCACCATCAAGGCCAGCAAGTGCCAAGTTGGCCAAGGGTCCGTGACCTACCTGGGACACCAAGTGGGAAGCGGGCTGGTGGCCCCTCTCCAACTCAAGATTGCTGCCATCCAGGCCTGGCAACCCCCTACGAGCCAAACGGAGGTCCGGGCCTTCCTGGGGCTCACCGGATACTACCGGCGGTTCGTGAAGGACTATGGCAGCATCGTGGGGCCCCTCACAGAGCTCACCTCCAAAAAGAGCCCCAAAACCGTCAACTGGACCCCGGGCTGCCAATCAGCCTTCGAGAAGCTAAAGACCGCCATGTGCACGGCCCCCGTGCTCCAGGCTCCCGACTACAGCCGGGAATTCATTGTGCAGACGGACGCCTCCGATCATGGTGTGGGGGCCGTCCTCTCCCAACTCAACGCCGAAGGGGTCGACCATCCGGTGGTCTTCATCAGCAGACGCCTCTTGCCCCGAGAACAGCGCTGGAGCACCATTGAGAGGGAGGCCTTCGCCGTAGTCTGGGCACTCAAGAAGCTCCGGCCATACCTCTTCGGCACCCACTTCCGGGTGCAAACAGACCACCGACCCCTGCAATGGCTGATGCAAATGCGGGGGGAGAACCCGAAGCTGTTGCGCTGGTCCATCTCCCTGCAGGGGATGGACTTCACGGTGGAACATCGTCCAGGCCAGGACCACGCCAACGCCGACGGCCTGTCACGCTTTTTCCGCCTCAGCGAGGAGAGTCCCCAGGAAGATGGCTGACTCTCCCCGCCTTCAGCTGGGGGGGACGCATGTTGGACAGGCCGCATGTTCGAGCTGTACCCCCTCCCCGCAATGGGACCAGGACCCTGGCTCTCCCTGCATCCCCAGCCAGAGTCCACCAACGACCACCCGAAGTACCCTGCAATCCCTCCACTACAAGACACCAGCTCCGGACCCCGCTGGCCCGGGTCACCATCTACCCCACGACATCGACCCGGCCGCCATCTTGGGGCGCTGCAGCACGAGGCCGCGTGGCCTCAACTCGACCCTCACCCTGGGCCCGGCCGGGCCCGACATCGAGGCACCAACCTCCCCCCAGGAGGCAGAGTGACCACTTGGCGAGTCAATGGGAGAAGGAATCGTCAACGGCTCTCCTCCGCCAGGTGTCGATCACCCCAGGCCGCCTGGGCGCTGGCTCCACCCCCCTGCTGGGTGTCTGGACTCCCTCATCCCGGACCTCCCGGCCCCCAGGCGCGAGGGTCCGGACATCAAAGGGGACCAGACCTATAACTGGGGCAGGACCAGACCAGGAAGGCAGTTGTATCCTGGAGTCGAGAGACCCGAGAAGAACTCATCGTCTTGGCCTGCTGGCGCTGCCGCGGCCCTCTGCCTCGTGAAACCATCGTCTTGGCCTGCTGGCGCTGCCGCGGCCCTCTGCCTCGTCAAACCATCGTCTTGGCCTGCTGGCGCTGCCGCGGCCCTCTGCCTCGTGAAACCATCGTCTTGGCCTGCTGGCGCTGCCGCGGCCCTCTGCCTCGTGAAACCATCTTGGCCTGCTGGCGCTGCCGCGGCCCTCTGCCTCGTGAAACCATCTTGGCCTGCTGGCGCTGCCGCGGCCCTCTGCTTTATGAGACTATCACCTTGGCCTGCTGGCGCTGCCGCGGCCCGATCCACAGGCCCTCCAGCTCGAGGATTGTGAGCTCGCCTTTTACCACCACCTGTACCGATCCGGTACTAAGACTGTCCCGCTACCCCCTTTCCCTACAGAGACTAGAAGTGAGAGGACCCCCGGGTCCAAGTTATCCTGTACCGCTGATATCCTTGCCTTAAGAACCTTATATAAAGCCTTGAACTCGACTTGGTGTGGTGCCTGTTTGTGGGGAGGGAGGGTACTTGTCTGTACGATCGCCGGAGACGGTCCCCCCTCGGGGATCTCTCCCTCGGTATCCGGCCGACCCTCAGGGTCCCCGTCTAACAACACCCATTCACATTTCTCTTTTTGTGAGCATAGCTGGTGCCTTGCTTTCCATGTCACTTTGCAGATTCTTTTTCTGTGTGATCATTACATTTCGGATCTGCAACTGAACTGAATCAATAAATGGCCCCCATTTCATGAAAGTTACTTTAAGGTGGTTTGTGAACCCTGATAGGTGTGGGAATCCTGTAATATTAACACTATATTCAAATCATGTTCGAGCACCTGCATTTTTATTGGCTAGGGTAGTTAGTTTAAAGTCACCTCCTTCAAGGCTCCATCATCTTGCCAATGCTTTTCAACATCTACAGGAAATTATTACCAGATCTAATCAATGGGTTTAACATCATCTGCTATATCTATGCAGTTGACACATAGATACTTCTGAAATTTGAAAGCCCAAAGGACACTAAATCACAAAACTCTTTGATGGTCTCCTGGCCGTTAACCAATGGTTGACATGGAGCCACCTTAAATTGAATGCCTCCAAAACTGACATATTCACCTGTGAGAATTGGAAAACCTATGACCCTCTTTGCGCCTAGCTTGATGATCTAGGACCACCACCAAAAATATGTAAGGAGATAAAAAACCTTGGAATGACCATGGGCGCCAAACTGTCAATGAATCCACAATTGGATAAGGGTGACAAATTAACCTTCTTCTCAATGAAAGCACTGCAACACAACTTCCTGCACCTAGGATTCCTGCACAAGGTTCAAGCTACCATTTTTCTCATCCTATCAAAACTGGATTATGGTAAGGGTCAGTATCATGGCTCAACTTAGTCAACTATGAGAAACTTACAAAGAATTCAGAATACTGCAGCTGGACTCCTCTTACATGTAAGGCCACAAGCACACATCTCCCCTGCCTTGAGGGTGCTATACTGGCTACAGTTGCCAGAAACTCCTCCTTCAAGCTTCTTTGTATCACACACAAAGCAATAGCTGCAAAGGGCCACTCTCCATCAGGAAGAAAGTCAACAAATACATACAACAAAGGAACCTATGTTCAAAAATGTCTCCCCCACCTCATAATGCATACAAGGAAAAACGCATGGGTGGAACATCTTCCTCTGCTCAAGCAGCCAAACTTTGGAATTCTTACGTCATTACAAATTCCCTACCCACAAACATACGATCCACAGTCAACCATCTCCACGTCAGAAGATTAGCCAAGCTCTTCCCCACATGCGACTATGAGCACAACTCAAGAATGTACTAAAACAGTATACTCAGGCACGACAAACTATACTTCTCACATCGTGGGAAAGAGCTGCAGTCACATAAGTGCACATCATGATATTTTGAACTATGCCTCCTGTTATAAGAAAATACAGTTATATAAGAGGTAAATTATATATTACACCACAAGATACATGTGTATCTCCAGCCATGTCAAAATTGCTGCTTCTATGTACACATATGTGCATATATAGAGGGTTATGCCTTCTTCTAATAACTACAGTAAGTGGCATGTGCATATTTATGTATATATAAGTTAAAAGCAGTTATTTGCCATGATAATAAAATGTACTACTCGATAAATGTGACCAGCACACCATGCAAATAGTGGTGCTTTAATGTTTGAATGTACTTATGGGTATGAATGTAGAGCGACTTAATCAAGCATACAAAACTTTACCAAGCATCATGTGCATATATACAGTCACCAATAACATTTTTGACTTGCCTATATCTTTGGTGTCGTTTGACGAATCTTCACAACATTCTCCCTAAAAAGTGTCGTAGTGAGTCTTGTTGTGCATGGAATGAATGTTGCAGGGTGATCCGTCAAGTGGGGGTCAAGAAAAAGGGAGGTCTAAAAAAATAAAATTTCCCATAGGTGCTTTGTACACAACCAATCCAATCCAATCCAATCGGAAATTTGTATAGCGCGCTACTCACCCAGAGGGTCTCAAGGCGCTTAAGGGGGAGGGGTTCGCTATTGATCGAACAGCCAGGTTTTGAGTTGTTTTCTAAAGGAGAGGTGGTCCTGGGTAAGACGTAGGTGGGTGGGGAGGGAGTTCCAGGTCTTCGCCGCCAGGTAGGGGAAGGATCTTCCTCCCATGGTGGCTCTTCGGATGCGTGGAATCGTGGCGAGGGCTTGATTGGATGATCGCAGTTGGCGGGTGGGAGTGTAAAAGGTTAGGCGGTTGTTGAGGTATTTGGGTCCTAGGTCGTGGAGGGCCTTGTGTGCGTGGGTGAGGAGACGGAACGTGATTCTCTTGCTGACGGGGAGCCAGTGAAGGTCTCTTAGGTGTTCGGATATGTGGCTTTGTCAAGGTATGTCCAGGATGAGTCGAGCGGAGGCGTTCTGGATGCGTTGAAGTCTTTTCTGCAGTTTGGCTGTGGTTCCGGCGTAGAGTGTGTTACCGTAGTCCAGTCGGCTGGTAACAAGTGCTTGGGTGACCGTCTTCCTTGTTTCGATGGGGATCCATCTGAAGATCTTTCGGAGCATGCGTAGGATGTTAAAACATGATTATGAGACAACGTTGACTTGTCTGGTCATCGAGAGGGAGGAGTCTAGGATGAAGCCTAGGTGGCGAGCATGGTCCGTTGGTTTGGGTGCGCTGCCAAGGGACGGGGGCCACCAGGAGTCGTCCCAGGCAGAGGTGGATGATCCTAGGATGAGGACTTCTGTCTTGTCTGAGTTCAGTTTTAGGCGGCTGTTCTTCATCCACTCGGCTACTTCTTTATTTTGCAGGAAGGTAGATTTTGGGTCTCAGATCACTCTTTCAGTTAATTGGTGTAAATCTATTCAGTAGTTGTTGAGAAATATAAAGGAAAGCAAATAAGAATATCTGAGCGAAGCCTGAGCACATATCTCATGGATAGATCTGATTAGCTGTCAGCAGTTCAACCAGAAAGTGCTGGCAGCCATCTTGGGACTAATATAGCACCCCATTGAAATGCATTGTTGTGAATGGCAGGTTTTGAGGGTCACAGAAAAGGGGAATCATTTGTTGATGGTACCAAACTAATTTTAGGAATTGTGTATTCTAGGGTGATTTCACCCTTTGAAAAAGCCTTCTACTGGCAGTACATCAATCATGTTCTCAGTAAAACACGTACTTCTAACAGGAGCAGCCTGTCAATAAAACATTTCCTAGCATTTGCAACAAGTATTTTTAATTCTATTAAGGACACGAAGGTGAGGATTATGCTTCTCCTTCTTTACTTTTCAGATTTCAGCAGCGAATCATAAACCTTTTAAAAAACTACATTTACCATGGTCACCTCGCAGTCCCACGATGAACCATAGAGTCCTAACCCTATATAACCCTATTACAGCAACACAGCCTCCTCTTTCTTTGCTCTGGTCCAAGGAAAAACAGTTAAACATTCCGAGACCCTGTAATGGCAGGACCAAAAACCAACTAAGAACATCATAATCAGCCCAAACAGGAGCTAAATCAAAGATTCTGGTTTTGTGGGACCCGAAATCCTCCACCTGAAACAGCAGGAGACGATTATTCGCAAGCAAACTCCGGAAACAGCGGGGCAAACTTCCACAATTTCAGAAAGCTATTGACAGATGAATCACTTGTCTCCAGTTCCTAGCAAGGAAGTAAAAACACCAAAGCAGTAAACACTGGTCTCATCAAAGAGATATCATAACTAATTCCCAATGTCATCCGGGAGGTAAAAGAAGAATTTCATATCGAACAATTCATCACAATACATATGTATGTAAACAACTGTATTCAGATAAAGACATATAAATGCTTGGGATAATCCTAGCCTCCATGTCCTTAATAGAATTGAAAATTCTTGTTGTGAATGCTAGAGATGTTTTTATTTTCTGCCAGAACTGGAGGGTCAAATTACGCTCGTTTAAAGCTGATCCACCACCACAGAAGCAACATCAACAATAGTCTTATACAAAAAGGACTTAAATGTAGATACCACCGACCAATCGGACACTTTTATAATATCAGTCAAACTAGAACCCAAAGCAAATGTTTTGGGTGCCAAACATAGAGGTATCAATATCGGCCTCACTCATAAACCATTGCATCCATCTGGCAAGAGTAGCAGATGCCACAGGATGAAAAGGCTTTTGTAGGGCAATTAATAATTGACCTCCCATATCCATACAAAATTCAGGAGTATTCACCTCATAGGCTTTCAGACATTGCACTACGCAAAGCTTAGAAATATACTGAAAAGCAGGGGAAGCTACTGACCTGGAATTACATTTGGGTCACTGAGAAATCAAGAAGGTAACACCCTCCAGAGAAAAAACTCTCCCCACTAGATATAAAGCTTGTACGTCAAACAGACATTTACAAGAAATTAGACACAAGAGCAAGGTCAATTTTGCTGATAATTGTTTCCATGATAGATATTTATTGTCTGGCCCAGAATCTAAAAATCTCAGGACTATGTTAATGTCCCGAAAGACAGAATATTTAGGAGATCGCTTAACAATTTACAAAATTTACAATGGCAAATGTCCCGCCGAAAGAGCGGAACTAAAGTTTATCACTGATCAAAATGCCATGCCAGCGGAGGCCAAAGAAGACCAAAACGTATGACTAAACTACAATCGGCTCCAACAGGATCTGCTCCTTGCTCACGGCACCAGCAACACCAGCGTCTCCAAGTGGACGCATATCGTTTGTGTGTGTTCGATGGCCAGGCTTCACAGATGAAAGCATTAGCCTTTTGTGAAAGTCCTCGGAGGCTCCATGTTTCCCAGAAACTTTCCATGCCACTGGAGAGAGGTGTTGTGACAGGACTAATGGATGCAAAAGCCACGGGCTGTTACCGGAATTACCAGAAACCACGCTTGCGCTCTCCAAATCGGGGTCACTAAAATCAGGGTGGGATCCACCTCAGGTGTTCCAGTTACCTTGCCTGAAAGGTCTGGTCTGGGGCACTCGGATCGTAGCTGTGTTCTGAAATCTTATAGAACCTTTGAGGATATGAGATTGAACATAATCCACCACTTCTCATGGTGAGAGCCACACAGTAGACTTTGTGTGAATGATCTCATTAGGCTCAAAGGTAAGCACTTTAGCTTGATGTGTTATGTTACTGTGGCATGTCTTGTGGTTGCGCTTACTAGGGCCTTGTCTATCTCCTTCATCGGAGCTCTGATACAAAGTAGAATTGAAATCATCCTGCCGGAACTGCGGGGGCATTTGCAGCACTATAATCATGGCCTTTCGCAAGAGAACCGGCCAACTTCTCAAAATCTGCCTCATGGGGGCCCTTAGGGATTTTTACGCTGGTCCTGGCCTGGGGAGGGGACCTGATGGACCACCTCCAATTCACAAAGGGGAGTCGGCAGCCATCCTTGCTGCTCAAAGTACCCACATAGGTGTTGCTTAAAGGTTAAATGGCCCTTACCAGGGTCATCATAATAATAGCCCTCCATATTTCCATCATATTACTCTGCTTCAAATACAAGAGCTTCAAATGGGGATAAGACCAAAGGGCAGGAGTAGGTTACTGCCAACCACGAATCAGGAGCAATTCAGGGGGAGTAATTGATCGCACCCCAACTGCAGGTCAAGTCCAACCATGTGGTGTGGCTGTAAAAACACTTAAAATGTGGAAGGGCAAGAGGAGCTACGCGCGCATTCATGATGGCCACGTGAGCCCAGGGCTCCCGAGACCCTCGCCACCTCCCGAATTTATCCTGAATATTATCCTGCCTACATCGATGGGCTATTGAAGACGCAACCCAGCTGACATACTAGCTGTTTTCAGAAATCGATTTGGACTCTGGGAACCGAACTTATGATATTTTGAACTTTTGTGGCCTGCCCCATGGACTCCTCCGGGCCTCGGGTGGTCTGAGTGCCCAGGCTGTAATTCAACAACAACGGCTTGCAGAGTCTTGGTTGCTTCCCCCAGTTGACTTTCGGTTTCGTTTTTGGGTCTTCACCCTCTCGCATCTCTATCCTGTCGCAATAGCCCGTGTCGCACCCGGACCCTGGGTTCTCACTGTATGCCCAAGGCGGCGTGTCTGTGATTTACGCCGTATGCCCGCTAGCTTGCTTTTGGTAATATTGGTGGAAAACGCACGAACCATTTTTACCAGGTCCAGGGTGCTTCCTGGGTGCTTGCCGCCCGACATGGCGGGCAAACCCGACAGCGAGGAACGCAAAACCAAGACCCCTCTCCGTGGTGGTACCATTCAAACGAATGTCATGGACCGCTACACCCAGCCTAAGGTGTCACCCGGAGGGGCGACTAGGAATCGGGGTGAAGTGACCGAAGACCCCGCCATGTTGGCTGATCTTACATTGCAAGACGTCATGGGTGCCATCACTGGTATGAAGACTTCTATGGATCAACAGTATGAGGCCATCGCCCTCAAGCTCGACACAGTGGCCATTGACGTAAATATTATCAGAATGGATTTATCAAAGACCAACGAAAAGGTAAAATCCTTGGACTTAAAGACTTCCAGCCTCACTACGATTGTCGCTGACCTACAAACGGAGGTGCGTAATCTCCGGACCTCTAATGACCTCTTTAATCTTCGCCAGGAGGATTTTGAAAGCCGGGCGAGACGCAATAATGTGCGCATCATTGGTGTTCCGGAAAATTCCACAGCCTCTTCCACGGATCTCCTTGTTGAAGACCTCATGCTCACGCATCTTGCTCCTAAAGGCCTCAGCAAATTATTTGCCGTGGAACGAGCGCATAGAGTTCCGGGTGGTCAGCCTAACACCGGTGCTCCACCACGTCCGATTATTGCTAGAATCTTCTATTTTAGGGATAGAGACGCTATCCTGGAGGCATCGCGAATGGGTGGCCCGGTGAAGTTTGAGAATACCACTGTGAGCTTCTACCCGGACTTCACACAATCTGTTCAGAAACAGAGGATGGAGTTCCAAGGAGTGAAGCGGAGACTGAGGGACATGGGACTGAAATATGCAATGCTTTTCCCGACCCGACTACGGATTGAATATGAGGACCGGACATTTTTCTTTGATCGCCGTGACAGAGTGAGTGACTGGCTTGATTCCTTGCCTGAGTGACGAGATCGCACGGAACACTCCGGCGGAGCTGAGGGTGGCCAACCTGACCAAGAATGAGCTGAAGCTCCCGAGTTTCTAACACTGTTTATGATATGTCACTGTGGTTAGACGTCTCCCGTATTTCTAAGACTTATGTGTGTAACTAGGGGTGGCGGGGGGTGGAACTCTTTCCTACTCTGGGTTTCTTCTTGTAGCTTAGTTCTATGTTAGGGCGACAGGCACACTGCAAGTTGGGGTGGCTTTTGAGTCTCATACAGGGGTGCAGGGTGGGGGGTGTTCATTTCTTGGGATTGTGGGGGGAGGGTGGGGAGTGTTTGGGGTGTGTTTTGGTTCTTTTACAAGGCAACGTATTGACTTACTATTTGATTTGGGTGCTGCGCTGCGGGTGGGGAGGGCTCTGCTACTGTTTCGAGCGTGGGGGGTAGAGGGTTGAGACTTCTATGTTGGAATGTTAATGGATTGGGGGACAGGATAAAACGGGGTGTGGTGTTGCAATACTTGAAACGTTTCTCCCCTGATGTAGTGTTATTGCAGGAAACACATCTGATTGGGAACACTTGTCATGCTATGAATAGGCGGGGATACCACCTTGCTGCCCACTCTGGTTTCACCTCCGGTTCCAGGGGGGTGGGTATTCTGGTTCGGAACTCCCTTCCCCTGGAGGTTGACAATGTAATGTGTGACGATAGAGGGCGTTATGCTGCCCTCACTGGTAGGTGGGAGGGGAAGACCATCACGCTGCTTTCTGTATACGTCCCCCCTGGTTTGCAGTCCTCGACCTTTGCTGATTTGGGGAGGGTGGTTCTGGACTTCCTGACTGTATGTTGATCATGGGCGGAGACTTTAATTCTGTTGTTTCTGGGGTAGAGGACCGCCATCCCCCCCGGGATCTCGCAAGGTCCCAATCATGGTTGAGTGGATTCCTGGAAACGCTGGGCTTGATTGATTGTTGGAGGGTGATGCACCCGGGTCGGACACAGTTTACCTTCCACTCGGGTGCCCATGGTAGCCTGTCCAGGTTAGACTATGTTTTGATGCCGGCAGCACAGGCCTCATTGATAAAGGAGATCAGACACTTAGTTAGGGGGATTTCGGATCACTCTCCCGTATGGCTTCATATGGACATTAATCCGGGCACTGGGGGTCGAGTGGCTCCGATTAACCCCTGGTATCTCCACAACCCTAAAACCCGTGCTGAACTTGTTAAATCTCTTGATCACTACTTTCTTGAGAATGAGGGATCGGTGTCTTCTTCTGTCTCATTGTGGGAAGCGTTTAAGACGGTCCTTCGTGGACATGCCTTATCATTGATTGCTGGTGCTAAAAAGAGCAGGGATGAGGCGGTGGTCCGACTTGAGGCTGATATTACTGAACTGGAAGGAGAGTTGGAGTTGGGGGTCACCCGAGATAAACTTCATGTCCTCGTTCTCAAACAGTCTGACTATAGGGCCCTGGTGACTGATGCCGCTAAACTCATGAGTAGGGAGCGACAGGGGCGGCTGTATGATGTGGGGGACAAGGCTGGGAAACTGATCGCCTGGTTGGATAGAAAGGACAGAGCGAGTCGTGTGGTTCCGATGATTGAGAGGCCTGATGGAATGTGTGTGACTGACCCGGTTGAGATAGTTGAGTGCTTCGCTGATCATTTTCGGGAGGTTTATTCTCCAGTGTCTGTTCGGCCCGAAGAAGACTCTCACCAGTTGTTGAGAGATATTTCGCTGCCGTGCCTATCGGACTCAGACAGGGAGCTGCTGGATGCGCCACTTTCAGTGGATGAGATAGCTCTTGCCATACGCTCGCTTCGATCGGGGAAGGCTATGGGTCCCAATGGTCTCCCTATTGAGTTATACAAGTTGCGTCCAGATAGGATTGCGCCATATCTCCGTGGTATATTCTTAGAATTGAGAGATAGTGGCTCCCTCCCTTACGATCAATGTCTTGCATCGATAGTAGTGATTCACAAAGAGGGGAAGCCACGGGCTTGTTGTGCGTCCTACAGACCCATATCGCTTCTTAATGCGGAGCCAAAGATCCTCTCTAAGGTATTAGCTAACCGTCTTATCAAAGTTTTTAGTGACTTTATTCACCCGGACCAGTCCGGATTCATCCCGCGCCGTAATACAGCACTGAATTTGAGACGCTTACACGGTGCTCTCGCGAGAGCCCCATATCTTCTGGAGTCGGCCATCTTGGTCTCCCTTGACGCCACGATGGCTTTTGACACTGTGGAATGGTCGTATTTGTGGGCCGCTCTTGCACAATTCGGCTTTGGTCCTGGCTTTATTAGCTGGGTGAAACTTCTCTATGAGTCACCGTTGGCGCAGGTAGTGGTCAATGGTCGGGTATCCAGTCCCTTCGCTCTGGGACGGGGTACTCGGCAAGGATGTCCGTTGTCTCCACTCCTCTTTGCGCTTGCCCTGGAGCCTCTGGCTGCATGGTTGCGCTGGGAACCATCGATGAGAGGTATACAGTGGACCCCTGAGTTTGAAGATCGCATATCGCTCTATGCGGACGATATTCTTTTGTACCTCACTTCGCCCCAAAAGTCGTTAAACGTGCTGTTGGATGTGTTGATTTCATTTGGACGCAATTCTGGTCTCGTGATCAACTGGTCCAAGTCCTGTATATACGTACTCGCGGGTGGCGCCCCCGCATTGCCGCGTGGTTGTCCAATACAGGTTACACAACAGGGTTTCAAATATTTGGGAATTTTTATCACTTTGGACCCCGTGGCCAGATATGAACGCAATTTACTCCCTCCGCTACAACGATTGCGTTATGACGTGGTGGGCTGGCGCGGCCTTCCTCTGTCCCCCCTCGGGCGAGCAACCCTTTTTAAGATGATGTCTCTACCGCGGTTTTTATACGCGCTCCAGAATACGTTTGACTCAGTTCCAGCAAAATACTTCCGGGAAGTGGAGAGTCTACAAAGACAGCTGATTTGGGATGGGCGTGCCCGTATCGCCCTCCCTAAACTCACACTTCCCTGGTATGACGGCGGTATTGCTCTTCCCGATATCAGGCGTTACTACTGGGCCTCTCAACTGAGTGCAATCAATCACGGTATGTATGGTCCGGGTTTAGATCCTGCATTTGGGATGGAACGGTGGCTGTTGCCGGGTGGGAATTATAAGAGGGTGCTATACTCTAGATCGGCGAACCGGACGCTTACCGGACCTACCAAGATCGCGGTGCAGGTGTAAAATTGTGCGAATGCGGCTATGGGGTGGAGCGATAGACTAACCCGAGCGACCCCCTTGTACGATTCTTGCAAGTTGGGAAGTTTATGGAGGACGAAAGGCTTTGGGAAATGGGATATGATTGGTATCAGTAGAGTGGGCGATCTCTGGGTTAAGGATAGGATTAAGACTTTCAAGGTCTTGAAGGCGGAATATGACTTGAGTGATCAGGAATTTTTTCGCTATTTACAGATTCGTCACGCGTTGGGCTCTGTTTTACCCATTGGGACCGTTATTCCGGAATCTTCCCCGTTGGAGGATCGAATACTTGATGGATATGTGCCCGACAGCACGATTTCTTTAATTTATAAGAAATTAATTAATGATCGTCTGACCTGTTAACGCATTTAAGGGAGGTCTGGACCAGAGACGGTTTAATATTAGATGATGAGGACTGGCAATCCGCGATTTCCTCACCCAAGGAGGTCGCGATACCGGCCCGTCTTCGATTCGTTCAACTCAAGATCTTGGACCGTGTGTATGTTACTGGCCCGCGACTGATTCGAATGGGTTATTCTGTTGATGGGTTATGTATCCGTGGTTGTGGTCAACTTGCTACTTTCCTTCACATCATTTGGGAATGTCCGGAGGTTGCTACATTTTGGAGTAGAGTGCATGCGGTCATGAAAGAGGTCACGGGAGTCGAGATACAACCGGAAGCTAAGCGGTGTCTGCTGAATGTATGGGATCCGAATGACTATGACGTGGCTCAGACGCGATGGGCGACTCTGGCCAACATGATTGCGAAACGAGACATTGCACAGTTGTGGGGCGCTCCCCGCCCGCCGACGGTCTCGGTGTGGATGGAGAATATGGATTGGTGTATGTTTCGAGAGAAGACGGTATATGTGGCACGAGGTAGGCCCAAAAACTGGGGAAAAATTTGAAATCAATGGAACTCCTACAGAGGAGATATATGCACACCACCCCTTCCTAATGTCCCCGATGCCCCACACTCTCCCTGATCCTACATTCCACGAATTGTTCTAATTTATATGTTTTAAATCTTGAGTCTTTTTTCCCTGATTATGCCCCCCCTCAGATTTTCATTGATTGACTTGCATTGTGATGTTATTGCCTTTTCCTTCCCCCTCGGAAACGCGTCTGTATTGTAATGCTCCTTTTGCCTTGATTGTTTGTTTTATTTCTATATAATAAAAAGAGTTAAAAAAAAAAAAGTTTTACCAACATTGGCCATCAATACGTATAGATAAATAAATATATAAATATATGATTAAATACAAACTGTGTGCATAAAATCTGTTGACATTGACGAAAAATTCAGCAAAGCCTAAAACACAATAAAATATGCATTTTCACCTGTTAAAAACAAAAAACAAAAAGAAAATGTGGAAGGATGCCTTACTATTAAACCCTAGGTAGAGCCTATGCCAATTTTCCAACTCTGTGGAATAGCCAACCCACCAGGGCGTACACAGGGAGCCAAAATAAAGGGCTGAGGCAAGAGAGAAAAGACACGTCTCACAGCGTTCAGAAATTGCATATGAGCACTAGAATGAGGCAAGGAGACCGCAGTGCATGCACGCGGGCCACCCACTCTTTTATATGGAAAGAGGACCATACAACAATCAGTCTGGCGTCCTTGCTCCCCTGCTCTCTCTCTACCCAGATGTAAAGACGGGGGCAGCACACTGCCCTGCCGAGAGAAAAAAATGCTTTGTCTTACCGTCGCAAAGCCCACAACTAGTACAGTGCACAGGCAGCTTGCAATGCACCTTGCGCCTCAGCGGTTGATAGACCAAAGGAAAATCGCTGTAATTCAGACACTCTAAATGCAGTGTGACAGGCAGTATACACAGTAGAAAGCACGTGCCATGCAAAATATGATCACAATAGATAACAGTAATGAGTCAAATACTCAGTAGCAGAGGAATGCACTTAACTGGCTGTGAAGCAGCAAAGCAAGAGGAGGCTGTATTTCTGCAAGAGGGTTATATAGGGCTGGGACTCCATGGTTGACCAGGGGACTGTGAGGGGATAATGGGAAATGTAGTTTATAATAAAGTTTTCTTATGATTGACTGCTGAAATTTGAAGAGTAAAGAAGGAGAAGCATAATCGGAGCCTCCAGTCTTGATTTAGAATTGATTTCCGTGTGTTAAACTGCAGCCCCTGGGATTATTCTAAAGAACAACTAGAGTGCTAACAGTCTTACTTATGTCAAAAGTAAGGCACACCTAAAGCCATCTTGATTGAATCACACTGGTAAAACTTAAAACATTTCATTTAGAAACTAACAAAATGAGGGGTTTCATTTTGTCATACAAATTGTGGTTAGTGCTATTGAAAGAAAAATTAGGTCACATTTTCGTGTTTAAAATATTTTATTGAACTTATGATAAGGCAATAGACCACACAAAAAAGAGCACCGATGAGGTACATTGAAATTTACTATATTCCATTATAATAATACCTGTACCTATACAATTAAAATAGGAGTATAATAAGAACTTAAAATTCGAAAATTAAAGGGGGGGTGGATCAATAGTTATTTTAACAAGCATATAATAACATAGTCATGTAGTATTATCCGACAAACTATACTCATTATATAAGATAAACTCTTAATAATATCATGTTATATAATTATCAGTTGGTTTCCAGAAAGACTGATAAGTAGATATATTATGAACAACACCCAAGATAGTTAGATTAGCTCATTTTCTGGTAAAAAGTATCCATAACCACCATGAATAAACTGACAATAATGAAGCATTTTTCCAATTGGCAGTCAGTGATTTTAGAGCAGCAGATAGCAACAAGTCAAACAGCTTGTTATTTGAAACAGTTTTGTTGGAAGTAATATTGATTTACAAATCAACATATTATAAGAAAGCTTATCTGATAAATGAACTTTTTTTCACAATTACATCCAAAACCTCTTCCCAAAACTTAAAGACAATATTACATTCGAAAAGCATATGTCTTAATGAACCTGGAACCAACTTACAATGCCAACAATTAGGTGAATTGAGTATTTTTGCATTGGACATTTTTTCGTCAAAATTCTTTTTATTAGACATAGAAAGGGTGGTAGTGCAATACAGAGATAAAAACAAAGCCTCACTCCGAATGATTATTAAACGTGCTATTGGGGCTACAGATTCCTCATTTGAGGAAGTCAAAATCGTTAGCCAAGGTTAATGATCTGCCAACCCTATTACTCATAAACTTTAAGTGCTGTGAGTCATAGAACTTTATATCCCCCTACCAACTCCTCCCTCACCCCACCCTCAGTCCCTCCCCCCAAATAACAAAATAACAAGGGAGGTGGTAGCTGGATGGTACATACACTGGTCTCTGAGTCTAATATATATGTATGAAATCGTCCTGTGAAACTCCAAAGTCGGGTCATCTACTCAGGATAGTGAGGAGCCCCTAGCCTAGAACTGGAATAAGTGCATATCTCATAGAGAGGGTAGCATTGGAAATTTTTAATGGAGTCCATAAACAATTAAATAGTATGAGCAATTAGTTTTATTTAAAGACACAGGTAACCACCCAGAGACGCAATGTATTCATATTTTCTTCCATACAGCTTGAGAAAAAGATTAATTGAGTTCATTATTCCAAAAGGAAGAGATGAAATTCATGATAGTCTTGTCAAAATTATTAATTTTTTATACTACATCGACACAAGATGAGATGAAGTGACTATTGATGAATATGCGTTTCTAAGTCAGATATGTTTACCATTGAAAACCGTTGGGAAATGAGTCTAGAATCGAGTTACATAATAATTTGTATTTAGAAATATCCAGTGGAAGCAGGATACACTTTTGTTGCAGTTCTTCAAAGAATAAAAATGTATTATTATGATATACATCTTTTAAATAAAAAATACCTGCATTTATCCAAGAGTGCCAAAATTGTATGTTTCGATTACGTTTTAAAACAGGATTATACCATAAGGACATATTTAAGGTGTGCGAGATAGTTGCTTGAAAGAGAGAATCTAAATACTGCAATATTAATTTTGTAGATTTTAGTAATGCTGATCAACATAATAGAGAGTTAGAAGATATAGTAAGTAAGGTAGATAGTGGGCACAGTGAAATCAAACTTTTATCAATGAGAAGCAAAGAAGGTGTACATTTAAACTCTGTATTGGTGAACCCCATGGTGCTTTGATTTAAGATAAAGGCTTTATGATAATTAAAGAAATCTCGTATGCCAAAACCACCATTTCCTTTTGTAATAAAAAAAGTATAGCTTATTTGAGGCTTTTTATTATTCCAAATACATTTTGATATTAAAGTGTCTAAAGACTTATAGAACTTAAGGGAAATTGAGTAGGTGTCATAGATAAAAAATACAATATTTTTGTAGCAATATCTACTTTAAAAGAGTCAACTTTTCCTCACCAAGATAAATGTAAAGCAGATCACTTATGATTTTTGTTCTTTAATATGACTAAGAATGTATTCACAGTTCAAATTAATTGATTATTTAATGGTATGAGAGAATAGGATATCAAGATATTTGAGATTTTCCTTTTGCCTTATTATTCCATTGTTGGCAAGCATATCAGGGGTACAATGCATCTTTAAAGGAAAGACTTCTGCCTTATTAGTGTTTAGAGTACACCCTGAAAACTGGGAATATGTTTGGATTAGATTTAATAGAGGGAATACAAGAATCAGGATAGCTAATAAACAACAAAACATCATCAGCATAGGCTGAAGTTTTAATAGCAACATTATTGATAGTAGTACCTTTTATTACTATGCAGTGTCTGATGGTGATGAACAGAGGTTCAATAGCAGGAAGAAAAAGCAAAGGTGACAAAGGACATCCTTGACGAGTGCCTCTAAAAAGGAAATATTTGTTGGAGAGTTGTTCTTTGATAAAAAGTCTAGCAGAATGACCGGAATAGAGTGCTGAAACCATATGGATAAAGGAATTGCCAATATTAAATGCAGATCGAGTACAAAATAAATACTGCCAATGAACTTTGTCATACGCTTTTTCAGCATCTAGTGCACAGATACAGCGGGAAAATGCAAAGATGATACAGCTTCAATTACATGAAATAAGAATCTAGTGTTGTTTACAGAATGCCTATGTTTCACGAAACCTGTTTGATCAATGTGAACAATAGTATGAAGTATAGAAGCCAATCTGGTTGCAAGACTTTTTCCGTAAAGTTTACAATCTTGATTAATTAAAGAGATAGGTTGGTAATTTGAAACAACAGTTGGATCTGTGTTAGGTTTTGGAAGGACTATAATCAAAGCTTCAGTAAAGGATCTTGCAGTAGATCCTGAAATTCTGAAGTGGGAACATAACTTAAGTAAATGAGGTATAAGATAAGGAGAAAATCTTTATAAAATTCAGCAGGTATACCATCCGGTCACAGTGATTTACCCACTTTAAGATATTTAATAGCTAAATTAATTTCTTCTAATGTGATCGGTACATCCATCTTTTCTCTCAATAACTAGGTAATTTAGGTAAGCCACAGAGTTGCAAAACATTATCAATACTAAACAAATCCGTGACTGGGGGATTAGTATATAACTTTTAATAGTAGGTCAAAAATTCACTATCAATTTCTTTGTGAGATACTGCCAGTTTACCATTAAAATCATGAATTGCATTAATTTTTAAAAAATCTTTTTAATATGCAAATAATTTGCTAAAAGTCGCCCCGAATTTTTGGCTTGAAAACCAAATTTAGCCTTATTATTTGAAATTTGTACACCAGCTCTTCTGCTTAACAAAGAGTTACATTTATGTCTAAATTTCTGAAATGTTATTTTGTATTTATTTTCATTAGAAAAAATACATTTGTTCATATTTTGCTATTTGTTTATCTTATTCTTTAAGTTTATTGTTAAAAGCTTTACTTTCATGTGCCATAATAGATATAGTTACCCCTCTGACATATGGATTACATGTATCCTAATAGTTTACAAGTGAATTAGAACCTCCTGGATCGAAAGAGAAATAATCATGTAATGCTGACAAGAGTGTGGGTTTATTATTGTCATTAAGAACAACATTTGCATTCATTCGCCAGCGAAAGAGGGATTGTTGGGTGGCGCTGAGTTGTAAAACACCTGAAATAGGAGCATGGTCAGAAATATAAATATTGTGAATTGTAGGATAAGAAAATGATTGAATTAATTAGCGGAAAAGTAACAAATAATCAGTTTGATAGTAAGAAAAGTAAACTATTTGTCTTTTGGGTGATGTAGACACCAAATATCTTTCCATTTAGTTGATTTAAAAAATAATTTTAAAATAAAAAAAGCTTTAGGCGGACGATATTTAGTTTGAGAATATCTATCCAATAGGGGTAAAAAATTAAATGGATGTCACCACCAATAATAAGTGGATCCTTACCTATGTTAATCACTTCAGAAGTAAAGCTAGACTAAAATTTAGGGTCATCATTGGTTGGACCATAAACATTAGTTATATGAAAAATGGTAGTATCAGTTGAAATTTTTGCTATACGATCATCTGTATCTGAACATTTAGATAGTATTTGAACGTTTCATTTTTTTGCAAAAAGGATAGCAACGCCGTTCTTCCTGTTAAATGCAAGAGAAGAAGTAATAATACCCACCCATCGTTTATTCATATATGGTAAAACTGTATAATCTATATGAGTTTCTTGAAGTAAGCAAATGTTACCTTAATATCTGGCTAAATAATCTAAAACTTTAGTTCTTTTAAAAGGGTGTCGTAATCCTTTAACATTAAACAAGACAATGTTAATTCTACTAATATCATCCATAAACAGCAGAAAAAGAAAAGAGAAAAGAGAAAGAAAAGTATAGCTTAACGGATTAAGCTCTTCGACGTGGCGCAATTTCCGCAGAATTTAAACTGTTCGCAGTTCGATGGCCCCCGGCCGTCCGGCGCACACGAGCACCGTGACGTTGGACAGACGGGGGCCGTCCGGCGCATCGAAGACGTTAAAGAGTAGCTCCAGAAGACGATGATAGGGGCCAAAGGAAAAACAAGGACAAACATAAAAAAGACAACATAGAAATATGAATAGTATTTTAGAATCATACACATGCATATGCAAGATTGACCTGCCTAGACAAAGCCCTCATTAAAAATATTGGTAAATTGGCTTATAATATTAATACTTAAATGTATGAATTATGTAGAAGTGTCACTCATTTCCATGGAAAGCAGAGAATGCTGATCTAAAAAAGCACAAGATCCTCAGGGCATTGAAAAGATTTTGAGATACCATCCTTCCAAATTCTTATAATAGATGGATCAAACAGACCATATATAAAGCCACCGCTTCTCAGTCGAGGTCTTAGGTCAGATAATTCTCTAGGAATTTTAACAGTTTCCTTGTCGAAGTCTTTATGTATAAAAATGTTTTTGACATTTCCCATCAAATTTGTAGTCAACTTTTTGGATCAGTACCAGATGATGGTGACGGAGGACTTTAGAAATCACTTGATGTGGTTTAACATTGCTTGGGTTGCGATGAGAAGTAATTCTAAGTGCTTTATCAATTTCAAAATTTTCTGGGAATTTCAACTTTAAAAGACCAGGTAACAAAGTTTCCAAGTAAAGCCTGCAATCACTACCTTCAACACCCTCTGGTAAATTAAAGATGCAAAAATTATACTGCCTATAACGATTTTCTAAGTCAAGTAATACAGTATCCAAAGGCTCAGTTTTTGCAGTGAGAGGCAACATACTGTCAATTGTTGCTTTATTATCCTGGATTTTTATGGAATTGTTGGATACTTTCATTGAAAGACTAGCTGTGTACTTTGCCATATTTTTTATTTCCAAAATCAGTGTGGTCTATATTAGAGCGTACAGCTGTAATTCTTCCAATAAAGTAACTAAAGAAGGCTCATTGGTATCCACAATTTTTGCCTTTACTGGTGGAGGAGAACTTGTTTGCTTATGTTTGTTAGCTGTATTATGCACATTCTTTCCTTCCATTCCTTCCATATTAATATCTTCCTATATTATCTTCTTCAGCAGAAGGTCTCTCAACCCACCAATATCAAAGGACACCTTCTCGACCCCATTTTTTCCAGCCTGGACGAAGTAAAAGGAAAATCCCCTATCCCCATTCCATGGTCGGACCATTTCCTAGTCCGCTTCTCTTGGTCCCCCGCTACTACAGTCTTATATACTCAGCTGTCTCGAACCCTTAACCGTCCATGGTCAAAACTGCCATTGGAGGAATGGTCCCATGAACTTGGAAAGACCTTAACCACCCCAGACTCTAATCCGGTGACCGCTTACAATCGCTTCACCTCCTGGATTGAAGGCACACTCAACCTAGTGCTCCCAAAAAACCTATCTAGAAAAAACCTGGATCTAATAAATCAGCTTGGTTCTCCCCCAAATTACGCCTTCTCAAACAACAATGTAAAAAGTTGGAGAGGCAATGGAGGAAAGACTTCTCTCACAATAAGAAATCAGAATATAGAGCAACCCTATGAACATACAAGGCGGAAATTAAAAAAGCCCAAGCCTTATACATTGAGGAAAAGCTTTCATTTGCAGCTAACTCTCCCAGGGAAATATTCCAGATTGCTAAAAAGATACTAAAAGTCCCTGACTCACCGACTATTCCTGATCCTTCCGGACGTCAGTGTAACAACCTTGCACAATTCTTCTCCTCTAAAGTGTAAAATATTCTTAAGCTCCTTCCCATGAAAGATGTTTTTATAACTAACACTACCGGCTCTTGTCAAATAGAGAATACTCCTCTATTGGAGACTTTTACCTCCTGACTTTGGAATCTTTCCTACCGATTCTAGCTTCCGTGAAAAGTGGGTCTCCACTCGACCCTGCACCACTTAAAATTCTGAAAATGGCAGCATCCACTGTTGCCCCCTCCATCCTCAGTGTGATCAATGCCTCCTTCACCGCAGTCTGGTCCCCCCCGAGTGGAAAAGAGCGATAGTCAAAGCACTAATAAAGAAACCTCATCTGGATCCCAATGACCTTGGCAACTACCGGCCTATTTCGCTCCTCCCTGGAGTGAGCAAAATCGCAGAAACACATGTTAACTGTACACTTTCTGCGTTCCTTGAGTCCCACGATCTGCTCTACCCATCACAAACAGGTTTCCTTCCTCGCCAATGAACAGAAACCGCTCTGTTAACGGTAGTGGAGGAATCAAGAAAGATCCTCGACTCAGGAGGCTCATCTGCTATCATCCTCCTTGACCTGAGTGTGGCCTTCGACGCGGTGAGCCATCAGATTCTGGTTCATCGTCTCAGGAATGTAGGAGTATCAGTCCGCGCTCTCTCCAGGCTCCAATCCTTCCTGGAAGAAAGGTTTTTTCAGGTGTTTGAAAATGATATCACCTCAGATCCTGTACCCCTGCAGTGCGGAGTCCCCCAGGGCTCCTCCCTGAGCTCAACTCTTTTTAACGTTTATATGGCTCCCCTAGTGGACGTTGTCGCCCCCTTTGGGATCCACATAGTGTCTTACGCTGATGACACGCAGCTGGTCGTAGCACTGAATCAAGTTGACCAGTTGCCCAATGACCCTCACTCCTGTCTTGAGGAAGTGGCTAAGTGGATGAGTCTTTCCCATCTTAAACTCAACGGTGACAAAACTGAACTGATGATGCTCGGTAACCACTTAAATGTCAACCATAATGCCCTCTGGCCAGCTTGTATGGGGACGGCTCTGGTCTCAAAATCTGAAATAAAAAGTATAGGCATCTGACTTGACCAAGACCTCTCCTTCAAAACCCAAGCCAGGAAGATGGTCGCCTCATGCTACGGTCTGCTTAAAATGATCCATAAAGTACTCCCCCTACTTCCATTCCCAGCAAAAAAGCTACTGATACAGGCCCTATTCCTATCTAGGATAGATTTTGGCAACGCCCTCTATCTGGGGACACAACGCAGTGGTCACGAGGCTTCAGATTGTTCAGAAATCGGCGGTAAGACTTTTTACCGGTACTGAACATCGCTGTTCTACAAAGCCCGCAATGCGCTCCCTGCACTCCCTCATGGTGCAGGAGAGAATCAACTTCAAAGCCCTCTGTGTGGCCCACAAGCCTCTGGAAGGGAACGGACCTCCCATCATCTAAGCTTTGATCCGTCCGTATAAAGCCTCCAGAAACCTTCGTTCCGACACCCTACATCTGGCAGAAGTGCCAAGAATTAACAGAGCCTGAAGCAGGGGCAAGCTATTCTCATACAATGCCCCCAAACTTTAGAACACTCTCCCACTTCACCATCGCAATGAACCTAACCACCTCATTTTCCGAAGGCATCTCAAGACCTGGCTCTTCCCATTAAACTCTGTTTGCGCTCTCTGGTTCCTCTCAGCGCTGGGATGCACCCGGGTTGCATGCACTTTACAAGAACCCATTTCATTTAATGTAATTCCGTGAAAAAATATATTAAAAAGACGTTAAACTCACTTTAGATGCAATGGAAATGAAAATAGACAGGGAATCACCAAAGCAGGAGACTGTGCGGCAGCTAGAACTAACCGTGGGTGTGGTTTAGGGCTCAGCCTCACCCTTTCCTCAAGATGTCCCCACCCTCCTGACAGGAAACTGAGAATACTGCAGTAAATGAGAAGATTAGATAGCTTCATAACAAATAAGTCTCCCAAGATGGTCACCAGAGAGAAAAGAGCCCAAATGTAGCACAAATATCATCCGAATGTAGCCAAGTGTGCAAAACATCCACACATATTGGGCTTCTTTATAAAAGTACATGAAAGGGTTAACACATACTAACCATTCACGAATGGAGTGACAACAAAATGAAAGACATGGTTTTATTTGCTGCCTTCCGCACATCAGAGGGTGCAAAGTTGAAAATGCTGCCATTAATGGTTGTGGTATGTCATTCTTATGCTCAGTTTTTACATTTCCTGACAGTATTGTATCTATCTGATAAGACCCCAAAAATATATTTGATCAACAAACTCAAATTTTAGGTATATAAATTACATTTAATTTGGAGAAAAAAACGTATGAAAAAGTATATGTGTGTATGTGAGAATGTTATAACAGTATCAAATATTTTGGAGAAAAAATTTGAACTATAAGAGGGAATGTATGAGTTGTTTTGTGAGTGGGTTTGTATGTTTAATCACAGGTGAATAAGATGCTTTATGAGTGTATGAGAATGTGACAGTTTGTCTGATTTGCAGACTACATGTGTGAGAAGTTGGTTCACAATCTGTTGGTCTGAATTAGTATGATGTACATTTGCTGCTTACTAGCTACATGGTGTAATTGGTAGTGAAGGAGCCGAGATACAAATTCTAGGTCTACTCTGGAACCCTAGGCCAATTTCTCTTTTTGTTAGCATGAAAGCGTGGAGGGGAACAAAATCGTTAACCAATCAATCATTTCAGTTCCAAAGAACTATGACTCCGAAGGATCACTGACCTCCAATTAAGTTTAGTTAGTTTACTACAAAGCCAAGAATAATTGTACCTGCAAGCACCTCAGAATGAGGGTGTAAAAATACATTGGAAATAATACAAAGCCAAACCTACCAGTGAAGTTAAGGTGGTGCAACATGCACAGAATAATCTGTTTGAGAATCAGCATCCAGAAGTCAAGGTTCCCCTTCATTGGAGGTTTGTAGGTATAAAGCATAAGTCTATCCCTACACTACCACTAGCGTGACATCCCTACTTAGCATTTCCCAGGCAAGATCTATAAAGGTGTCAGCATGTGAAGTCTTCCTAAGAAGCCTCTTCACGTTAAGATGGGCCAAGTAGCATGAAGTTACAGCGCTTGTTCTAAGATGCTCTCTCTCTCAAGGCAAGGCAGAAGTCCCCAGACACTGTCCCTAACGTAGATACTTCACTCTCCAAGCGTATCCCAAGATACATTTCCGGCATCACAGCATCCAGGAAAGCCACCTCCTTGTATGTATCTTTCCACACCGCAGCAGTGCTCCCAGGCCTTTGCGAGATGACCTTGATTCCCATGCCTACTCCGATGAGAAAATACAACAGTTCTTTATTATCAGTATCGTTGTTCCATGTGTCCTCTCCTCCCTAAGCCTTACTCCTAAAACAAAAACATTATTCTAGCTAACAAGGATGAATTTCTACACCTGCAACAGAAATGTGAGAAAGAACAAATCTAACACGCACATTAAATTTACTAGAGAGTTTAACGCAAGAGCTTTCAGGGGTAAAATACAATTCAGGCCTACAGAAATCAGTCAACATAAGAAATGTCAGAAGGCCTCATGAAATTACACATATAAAATGAGCATTATTACTGAGCACATCTAACTTAACACGTTACATAAGCACAGCAATATGTGAATACTTCTCAACGACATGTACAATTTCTGCACATAAACGTTTTCGACTAAACACACACAGTTGCAACGTTAATTACTTCACGTTTACATTAAAATTATTCCTAGTACATCACTTTTCACATTATTACAGTTCATGGTCTAATGTCCTGAAATATTACAGTGAAAGATTATATGTAGGTGCGGACTACCCATGATTATGATGCACCCCTAGAAAATTGGTACTCTAACAGTAGTAAAGAAGCTGTCGATTAAGAGTTACACTTTTAGTTAGCAAGGCATTAGAAGATGTAGAAGTATTTACATGTGTATATATAATGTGCTGTTCTCAAACAGTGTTTTCGTTTGAATTTTGGGTGTTGTAGTTCTATTACAGAGCTTTGTCAGACAGCTACAGAAGGACACATATATTCAGTCACTTACCAGAAATTACTTGTGCATTCAGCATATTCAAACATAGTTGTAGTCACATCAATAGTGCTCTCTTTTCTGTAACACAGGCCATGAGGTGTTTGTTTAAAGTCCCTTACATAGATATATATAGAGAGCACATTTACTTAAACGGATCTTGGCACTGCTACAGGTGTACTCTTACAATTTCTCAGATATGTTGAAAAGCAATTACACAACCTTCTCATTCATGTAGAGAAATACTCTTTTAAACATGATGATGCTTGGTAGTACAGGTCCTGTGTGTGCACTCTCAATTGTAGTTTAGTTTGCCATGTAAAAGCTATTTGTCAAGTCTTAAATCCAAGTTTCAGAATACACACGTCACATGTGAGAGATGCTGTAGATATGCTGTAAAACAAACTGGTTTGTGCTTAAAAGATGAGAGGCCTTCTCTTTAGTTACTTGTGCACTTGCATGCCCTTATGGCAAGTACTACATAGAGTATGCCATCCTTGAAGCAACTGCCCTACATGTTCAGAAAAACATTAAGACTCTGTTTCAGCTACTGAGACAGCTACAGAGCATGTATAGTTTTAGTCACTCGCTAGAAACTATTCATACATGCAGCAGACTTAAAGTTGGTTGGAGTCACACCTACTTAGCTCTGTATTGCCTAACACAGGCTCTGAAGAATTTCTGCAGCCAGTTACATAGACATTTAGACAGCCTATGAGGTACTAAAGCAGACAGCAGTGGCGGTCCGTGCAGGTAAGTGCGGTTGGGCAGTCGGGTGGTGGGGCGGGGTAGGGGGGAGGTGGATTAAGCTGGCAGATGAAGGAATAGGGGAAAATAAATAAATAAATCCTATTCCGTTATCTGTCAAACCCCCTGCCCCGCCCTGTCCCAACGCACTTACCTTCATGAACCACTGCTGGCAGGTAGTTACGTATCAACACAATCACTTAAACATCTCATGACACGAACAGAGGTGTACTTCTACACTCTCTCAGATATGAAGCAAAGTGCTGACACAAACTTCTCAGCCATGCAGAGAAATAGTATTTTGAAATTGGTGATGACTACTAGGGCAGACCCCGTCTGTGCACTGTCACTGCAAGCTTCACTTGGCATGTCATAGGTGTTTGTGAAGTGTCAAACCCATGTCATGTGCTGTACATATGCCATAAAGCTTGCTGTTTTGCGCTTAAGAGATTGATAGATGTCCTTTTTGGTTGAATAAGTTACCTGAGCACTTGTAGGCCCCAATGTAAAGTATTACATTGAGTATGCCATCCCTAAAACAAATGACATACATGTTCACAAAAGCATGGAGCTTGTCTCTCAGGTACAGAGACAGCTACAGAATCACTTATACATTTAGTCGCTCGCAAAAAACTATTTATGCATGCAGCAGACTCAAAGGTAGTTGTAGTGACACCTATACAGCTCTCTATTGCGTAATAAAGGTACTGAAGTATTTGTGCAGCCACTTACAGGCACATTTAGACAGCTTTAGAGGTATTATAACAGACAGTTACATACCAGCACATTTACTTAAACATCTCATGGCACTGATTGAGATGTACTCCTACACTCTCTCGGATATGTAGGCAAGTACTGACACAACCATCTCAACTATGTACAGAAACTGTCCTTCAAACATGGGTGATGGCTATTAGTGCAGACCCTGTCTGTGCTCTCTCACTGCAAGCTTCAAATGCCATGTTATAGGTCTTTCTCAAGTGTCAATCTACTCAAAACCCTATGTACATAGCTACTGACCTACCCAGACACTCCTGCAACCACTTAGACACCTACTCAAACAGTCAGAGACTGACTCAGGCAGTGATGCACCTTCTCACACACCTGGTGAGACACTTATGCAGGTAGTCCCAGAGCCACTCAGACACACACACATCGAGTCACAAACCCATTGTGACACTCTCACACTCAGTCACAGACTGACTGAGACACTCTTGCACTCACTCACACACTCAATTTCAAACATAAAGGTTACAGGTATGAAATTGAATTTAAAAAACCTTAGAAATTCACAGAAAGAAACAAAAGTTATGGGCTGTTATAGTTAGGAAATCGAATTAGAAAAACCTTAGAAATTCACTGAAAAAAACAAGGTTACAGGGGCGTTATATTTAAGCTCACATTTCACTCGTACATAACCAGTGAAATTCGGCAGTTATAGTTACCTGAGCTAACTATAACATACGCGCCTGCAAAGCACTGCTTGACATGGTCAGTGGCATCACTGATGACATCTCAAATGACATCACTTATGACATCATCGATTGAGTGTGAGTGTTTTCTAAAAGTTTCTGAGTGCTAAAGGTATATACTAAGATACTACAAAACATAAATAAGTATAGTGTGTGTACTACTAAAGAGTAATACTATTTGTAACACATATTGTGTGAGTGGATGTGTGTATCCATGTGTGAGTAGTTTTCTGAGTGGCTCTATGGGTGTGTGAGTGGTTGTATGAGTAAGTGAGTGGCTGTATGGGTGAGTGAGTGACTGTGTGGCTGAATCAGTGAGTGTGTGAGTGTTGTCAGTATTGTATGTGTGAGTAAGTAGGTATGTGAGAGGCTATATACGTGAATGATGGGGTGTATGAGTGGCTATATGAGTGAGTGGGTACATGAGTGGTGTATGGATGAGTGTGTGGATGTGTGAGTGACTGTATGGGTGAGTGAGTACATGTGTTAGTATTTGTATGGGTAGTGAGTGGGTATGTGAGTAGCTGTATGAGTGAGAGAGTGGCTGTATGAGTGACTGTGTGGGTAAATTAGTAGGTGTTGAGTACCTGTAATTGTGACTGACTCAGTGTGTGCATGGCTGTATGTAAGTGGGAGTGGCTATGTTAGTGTCTGTTGGCTGGATGTGTGGGTGTCTATATTGGTAAGTAAATGGGTACAAGAGTGGCTGTATAGATGAGTTAGTGGTTATGTGAGTGGCTGTATGAATACATGTGTGAGTCTGTGAATAGATTTGAAATGGATGTGTAGAAGTGGGAGTAGATGTATGTGAGGTTGTTTAGGGGTGTTAATGGGTGTGTGAGTGGTTCTGTGGATGATGTCATTAGTCATGTCATTTGAGATGCCATCAGTGGTGTCATCAGTGATGTCACTGACCATGTCATAAGTGATATAATATGTGAGGTCATAAGCAGTGCATTATGGGGACGTAAGTTATAGTTAGCTCAAGTAACTATAACTTCTGAATTTCAATGGTTTTGTTCATGTGGAATGTAAGCCTAAATATAACCTCCCTTTAACCCTTGTGTTTTCAGTTAATTTCTAAGGTTTTCTTCTTCTATTTCCTAACTATAATATCCCTGTAACCTTTGGTTTTTCAGTGAATATATATTATTTACATTTTGCTAGAAAGAAACCTTCTGTCCTCTGACTCATCCCAAACCTTTTTGACCAGTATGAACTCCAAAACATCCTTCTCAAACTTTCATCCCTCTTTTTAGGCATTCCAACCAACTAACAAGCACATATAACCACTAATCAAAAAAACAACTTACTATTTCCCCTTTTTAAATCCATTCCTATCATTCTATCCCTACTCCAAATTCCCCTTTTCAAATCTATTCCTATAATTCTTTCCCTACTTCGTACTTTAATAAACACACAAGAAACCAAGAGCACAAACCTAACATAATTAATGCACACTTTACTAACCTACTAACTACTAATCTTGGGTTCCGGAGCGGCGTGCTTCTCGCCGATAAAGTGCTTCAATACATTTACATTTACAATTCACAATGGCACCTGAAGCATGTGTGATGTTAATCAGAGACCGCCGCCCACCCCACACAAAGAGCCCCTCGCTCCCCACTATGAGCGGTGGTAGACCCATAAACAGCACTTAATATAGAAAAATTATTTTACAATGGGCAGTACAGGGGCAGTTTTGTAGAGTGCTATTAGTGAGAGAGTAAAAAATTTAAATGGTGCCCCAGCAAAATAAACACCTCATAAGCAATGTTCCCTCTGATTTGTTTTTCAAAGAATGCAGCTCTGAATGGTCTCTTTGCACTGACTGCAGCAAAGACTATGCGCAAATTCCTTAATCTTAATCTGCATATCTCACATGTCATCTGCTTCCAATTCATCACTGTCTTTTCACTCTGTCCTTCTGCATGTACTTCCTAGCATTATTTCACATTCACCATGTCCACTTTCTCTCTCACATGTACATATTTACTACAGTGTTGTGAATATTTCACATCTGTATCTACCTCCTTCACACTTTCAAATAATATGGTACTGAGATTTAACCATCCAGCCTCTAACTTTATGCCTGTTTGTTATTTAGATTTCTACTAAGTTCACATTCCAGATATCTGTTTGCATCTCATCTAGAGAACTCTCTCAATGACTGCATTAATAAACCTTTAGAAATATCACATCCCCCTTAAGAATCTTTCATCTTTTGCAGCATACCTTAACCATAAAGGAGCAGCATGTTTACGCTAGGCAAAGAGGTAGGCCCATCGCATTCCCAAACTTTGATCCAGATGTAGGTGGCCCATTACCGGTCGTTAACGGCAGAAATTAACGAATTTCGGCCGTTACCGACCGCTAATAGGCTTTTCTTATGCAGGGGGCCGAAATTAAGGATTCGGTAATTTACCGAATCGGTAATTTAAGGAATCGGTAAATTACCGATTTCTTAAATACCCATTCGGTAAATTACCGAATTCCTAATGTAGGGAGCACTTAAATGGGTGCTTATCCCATGTTAGGATTCGTTATTTACCACCAACTACAAGTTGGTGGTAAATAACGAAAAGAAAAAAAAGCTATTTAATGCAAATTGCTTCAGTGCCATGTTGGAGACATACATGCCCTTAGGGCATGTATGTCTGCCACATGTGCACCCATAAACAATTGAGGGGTGCAACAGGGTGTCAAAGTGACACCCTGCCACCCTTCAATGTTTTCCCCGGTAATTGACATTCATTCCTATGGGCCTCCAGGCCCATAGGAATGAATGGCAATTACCGAATCGGTAAATACCGATTCGGTAAATACCGAATCTTAATGATTCGGTAATTTGTACCGAATTTTTAGCTACATAGCATTTACCGATTCGTAAATACAGAATCTGTCAAATTCGGTATTTACGAATCGGTAAATACTAGTTACCTACATCTAGCCCTAAATTTCCAGTTGGTCTGGTAACAGCAGAATATGGGTGGTGCTTACTACTCTCATGGCTCTGCTCTTGCAATAGGTGTGTTTTTTTCAGCTGCTGCAGGTGGTTGTCTTTGGTAGTGGGGGAGCTGGACGGGTATCTTCGCTGTGTAGCGTAACTTGCGCTTTTGCCTCCCAGGGCAATCCCTGAGCTTTCCACCCAGTGATAGCCAGAGCAGGTAAGAGTGGGGGAGGGTGCTGGTGACAGACGACGATGAGTGGGGAACTTGCTGGCAACAGACTATGCTGTGCGGGTGAGCAAGTAAGTATTTCCATTACATTTCGCACCTTCTAGCATAAGCAGCACATGTACTAGAACTTCTCACATTAATCCTCCAAAATGAACATGGGGTGGGGCTGCATGATTCAAACTCCATTGTTTTTTAATTTTTACAAGATATATTTTGTTCGGTTTTTGGGTCTTGTAAATATTTTACAGTACTTATTCTTAAAAACAAACTCAATGAGAGTTTGGGCCAGTAAAAAATAGTTACTTTCCTTTAAATTTGATTAGACTTTGGGCTATTCTTAAGCACGGCATTTCTTTCTTGGCATTCTTGCTTGGCTAGATTTTAATACCCACAGACGCGTGTCTTCAAGGCATGCTCATACACACACACACACACTTGCGTTTGTTTTTTCCTTCTCATTTGATTTTGCAGCTCAATGCACAGACACCAGTTTTCGCACAATCAATACCTTGTTACATTTCATCCACTGTTTTTTGCTATCTTTACGGACTGTGCTTAGTGCAGTCAATTCGAGCCAGTTGTTTATGCTGCTAGATTGAAGGGAAAATTGGCATTTAGAAATATGTGCTTGGTCACATGCACCTTTGGATCGCTTGCTATCGTTTTCTTGTAGTTTATAGCCCTGCAAAAGGAGCCTCTAACAAGATGCAAACATCAGTTAGAAAACAAGCATATGCAATGCCAATAGGACTGGAGTTGGCTGTTAGCCTTTTGGCTCTGTCCATGCTTGTTTTGTTTTGTCATGGTTTTTGCAAAACTTTACTATTAGAAGCTGTCGGCAGAGTCGGACTAGTACAGAAAATAGGCCAGATCACAAAAATAAAGGTGGCATTAGTGAATCAGATAGCTAAAAATGTGGTCCATGTTTCCAAATTGGGACCTTTTCCAACTTGTAAAGACACGTAGTATTTATGCTTACAAGGTGTGGAGGACTGCGTGTATTTGTGATTGTTGAAGGCAATGTTTGTTTCAATATTAGGGAAATTATCAGTGAAAACAGGCCCATCAGGCCATAAAACAGTCCCACAAACATCCAAAAACACTACTCACACACTGACCTGTCAGGCCAACCTGTCAGACTCTGTATGACTGCCCTATAGGCCAGTCAGACCCAGGCTATCGGTCCTCATCAACCTACACAAAAATTGGATAAAAGGCAAATTATTTTTTGGTCTCAAACAGCACACATTGCCATAGTTGTCCATGATACTTAAGGTAACTACACTGTGGCAGATGGGCTCCTTGTTTAAGGGCAGAATACCATTGCTTGTAGTGAAGTTAACCAATGGCTGATGTGAGCTGACCCATTCCTTCATGCACCACACTATGCTCTGGTTGGAGGAAGAAAAATGTGAATGACACAATAACAAACCAATGAATGAGGCTGGCAGGATGAAAGCCCCTAAAAGTTAAGTATATTATACATATAATTTTAGTAAAATCAAAAGTTCTTGGCTAACACCAGACCTAAAACTGGACCGCACAATACTTGCATTACTTTATGTATCGTGCATTAGAAAATATATATTCCACGCAACATGTATCTCTCTTTCTATATAGTATAGTGGGTGAATTTTTAGGACTGGTTTACACACAGTGTAATTGACATTCTGCAGCATGTAAGAAAGGTTCATTATCACCTTGTAATATCTAGTATGTCATATAAAAGAGGCAAAATGCTCTCATGCATTTTTCATATGATAACTGAGGAACAAGATGCTTCCTACTAATTCTAGTTTACAAAATGTAGTAAATTCACATTCCATGCCAAAGGCACAGATCCATATTCTCCCTTTTTTTAGAATGCCAATCACATTCAAATCAAAGCTGTTGACTAAAATGTATTCAAACTCATCCTTTGTAAGTGCATTGACAAGCAAGAGGCATTACTGTGTTCTATTTGAGAAGCACTATCAATATTATTCTAAAAGTATGAGATATTCATTTATCACTACCTATCAAACAATCTTGTGCATGCTTGCACAGTGGTGCTAGTGTTCCTCTTTTTAAAGTGGATTCTAAGGCTTCATTTTCTCCTCGCCTCATTGTTTCAGTGTTTTTGGGGCCATCGTGAGGAAAGAAGGGGATTATCTTTACTACTCTACGTCTAATCCTGGTTCCACCTTTTATGAGCATGATCTTGTGTTTTGTAGCAGTCGAATGATCACCACAGATGGTCTTCTGGACTAAGGAGGGCAATAGGGGTTGCCTCAGCCTGGGCATCACATTTGATGCTGCTTTATCTTGGCCCTTATATTTGAAAAATATAAACAACAGAGCATCTGCACAGTAGAGGACTACAGAACTGTGACCATCTATATATTGAATGCAGAGAGGGAGGGAAGTGAAATCAGGCCAAGGGGAGATCTATCCACTACAATGGGACCAGGAATGATACGTCTCCGAAGCAAGATGCAGTGCATGGATGGTTGGTGGACTAGCAGATGCAAGGCAGCACAGTGTGTAATGCAACTTGTACAGTTCAATCGGAAACTTGGCATGGAGATAGGGAGGGTTACACATTTGAATTGCTTTCAAGATCAATAATTTGAACAGTGCCCTGTTAGATGCAGCAATTATGCTTACATGATGGTGATAGTTAAATTTGGGGTGGATCTGGCCAAAATAAATGACTTCATCCAGGCCCTGTACACAAGTATAGTAAGGTTGAAGAAGAGGCCATTTCAGTACTTGAGTTTTTCATAAAACAAGTGACCGATCAGTATTTTGGCTGAATACAAGGGACATATGGACAATGTCTTTGTATTATGAGAAATTAAAAACAGACTGTTGACACAATGGATGTGACATATAAAATCACAGTGTTCACCAAGGTCCCTTGCTAAACCTGATAGGATGAGAAAATAAGAGGCAGATGATTTTGAGAGTGAGTGATGTGGGTATTGTGGATTAAGGTAAAAAGATGATCTTGGTTTTGGCAAATAAGCATGGGCGAGCAAAGTATCCTCCAGTAACAGATGGATGCAAGGTGTGTTTGAATGAAGGTGGAGGGCATGAAATGGAAACGAGTAGATGGTCTAAATCTTAAAGAACATTATAAGGAAGCACTCATTGAGGATACCGAATCAACTGACAGATCTGCAATCAGGAATAAAACATGCCCACAGCACAAAGTCCATTCTCCCAGCTTTAGATGGCTGATGATCAATGGCTGTTTCTGTTACTGTACTTCTTGGACATCTTTAGAACAGTTAGCTATCAGGTTTTTCTTTAAATGTCTTAAAAGACGGATGAAAGATCTGTAAATGCTGGGCTGTGGTCCTTTCAATAATAGAGTACAAAGCAGGTGAACTGCCAGATAGTTCTTTCTCATGTATACGCACTTGTCACACTTGAATTTGAGGTTCCTCAATGCTCCTGCACATATGTGAAGAGACCATGAAGTGGTGTAAGTGTGCTAAAAGCAATTAACATAAACTAACATTACACAAGAAGACAGGAGAAGTGATTGAGTCTGGATGGAGGTAAATCAGAGATCTTGCAGGCAGGCTTCTCCATCAGCACACATTTTTCCTTCTACTATGAATATTTAATTGGTATTACCCGGTACGAGTACAAACAGCACAGAAGACGGCCTTTAGATCTAACCTGACGCTGCCCCTATAGTTATGAGCGGCCACAATCACACAAGTAAGTGGCCAATTATATTAGACATGTCTTACTTGTTTACCTTGGAGTACCTTATACAGAGCAAATCATTATGTATAAGTCCAATATGGAAACACATTATATGTCCTGTTCCCCTGGTTATATTGGGTAAATGAGGTTCAGAGGGAGTTTAAAGTTCTGATAATATTAGGGCCTCTATTAGCTTCCAGTGGCTTCATGAATACAATTTAAACGACTACACATCATCAATGGACGATTGGAAAGAAGTACCTGATCTACTTACCCTCTCCTTAATCTCAGGTGATAACTGTCCATCAAGGGAAGTGCGATTATGGACACCCAATCTCTATCTCATCCTAAGAGTCAAAGAACAGTGTTTTGTAAGTCCTTGGACTGCAACTCATGATAAGACAAAATAAAAACCTTTTTTCTTGGAGTCTACACCATGAGAATCTGAAGGAGTAGGCCATGTCTATTTCTGGTCACGCCAATCTCCTTTTGCTTTCCTTCTATAGGAAATTAGATAACTGGACTTCCGCTAATCCAGATTTTAGTTTTTCTTTTGTCTTGCTTCCTCTGCATTGAGGCATGTGCTCTCTGTACGCCCATGATCTGAAGTGAATTTAGGATCTGATTGTGTGTTATACAAAGTCTGTATTGGAGATTTTGTCGAAAGAATGGCAAATGACTGCCAGGAGCACTTCTGACTGTGTTTGAGATTAGTTTTTTTATTTTATTTTTTTTTATTTAAAGAAAATACAAACAACAAGCAATCAGCGAATCAATGCACACCCAGTATCATGTTACATGTTGCGACAGCAGCACCAAGTTACGGAGTGTTCGTCAGCAGGATCATACATTACCAGGATATCATTGATCACAATCCCAACTCCACTCTAAATCGATCCATTAACAACTGAATTCTCTGCTCTGTTGCTAGTATTGGTGCACATATCATTTCTTAGTATTCGTTCCACATCCTCCATACGTTTGTCCAGTTATCTGGGCAGTCCCTATTTTCTTATATGTTTTTTCCAGCCACTATACACCAATCCATATCACTTTTCCATTAATTTAACTCCGGGTCCGCTTGGGCACTACACCGTCTAGCTATATTACGCTTAGCCACCATACATCCCAGTGTCACCCAGATGCGTTCTTTACTAGTGAGGTCATTTTCGCTCCAGATATTGTGGAGACACCACTGAAGTACCGGGTTTTAGAACCCAGCGGCGCCAGGGGCACGCCCAAAGTCTTCGGGTTCACCTGTCTTAGAATACAGAGACACGGGATACTTCTGAGTGGCGTCAAAGATCAAATTTATTGGCTGCAGCCAGTAACAGAATTCCTAGAAATCATCACGGTATGAGTTCTCAGGAGACTGCTCAATTTCACAAAGCAAGTCATCCCTTTTTATGCCAAAAATCACATTCCAGACAAATACCTAACATTTACAAACTGTCCAATCACATGTATTCACACCAAAGGTATCGCATGACGGTAAAACCCACTTTTCAGTTGCCCAGCCCATGATCAATCATCGGTCAAACCCAACATTCCTCTTTAGACAGGTCGAACGAACCCATAATAAAAAAGGCCACAACCCAATCATAAATAGACCATAAAGAAAGGAGCAGAAACAGTTGAGAGTAGGATAAGGCATATTTGTGTGCAATAAAACTTTATGATGTCCTGTGCTCTGATCCTTAATCTTGATCAGCTAAAGGGCAGGAACTGGTTTAATAAGGTCAGCTTCAGGCAACAGGGTCAGTTCACTCAGATCAAACAGGAGTCAGCACGAACTCAAGCTAAGGTGTACATGTCCTTAAAAGACTAGTTCAGCCACAGTCATCGGCCTATGTGAGGGCAACCACAAAATGGCTGCCATACACAAAATGGAACCCAAGGGTTCAGAACGAAATCCCTAAATACGTAGTGAATCCATCGGTCTAACATGACGAAAACACTCATACTTGCCGCACTAACTAGTTACGGTTCGCTAATATCAAATTCGTAGCAAAACCATGACCTTTATGAAACGGGTTCAGAATTCACCGAACCTCAGACCTCCTTTTGCCCTTACATAGGCAATAACCTAAACTCACGTCAATCTGAGTCCAGGTCTATATTCATCAGATCATCAAGATGTTGCTGGAGCATAATCCTATTACTTAGTACCTCTCTTGGGACAGGTCTCCTTGCACACGTAGTAGCACAGAGGCCACATAGAGCAGGAGCGCACTGCACACAAAGACAGAACAGAAAAAGAATCGCTAAAGCCATCCCAATGATCATCAGAATCAACGACCAATCTCCTTCGTCCATGTGTACAGACTCGGAGATCTTATGTAGCTTGGAAATGGCCTGGTACACTGTAGGAGCATTGTCTGGAATAAAAATGCAGCAGCTCGATTGAATCAATTTACATACCCCTCCTCTGTCTGCAAGTATGACGTCTAACACAACTCGATCTGCAACGTCATAAGACGATCCGATTGGAGCTCAGCAGTCAAATTACTAAGGGCACCGGCAGTCTCAACTATGGTGGACTCAACCACTCTCGTCATTTGCCGTATGTTCCTACTATTAACCATAGGTCCCCAAAACGGCAGGAAACCCTTAAGAAAATCTCCCAATTCTTGTCCTGAAGTATCTTCCTTTCTGAAGACACCTCTAACTACTCTAGTTCTGTGGTAATCTGCCGCGGCAGTATACGTAGGGGGCAACAGATACGAAACATAACATGTTCCTGAAAAATCAGGGGGCAACCATGTATATGCTCTATCATAGCACACAAAATACGTACCCTTAGCTGCTAAAAACGGTGGGGAAGTCTGGGACGCAAAAACATACGTCTCAGTACAAACACTCTTCCCTAACTGAGCTCTCGGATTCTTGCCATTACCTTTCAGACAAAAATGCCCACGATGGGGCACGATCCAAATCGGGGATGATTTTTCCTTTCGCTGCTTTTCACTCAGACTAACACCATATCCAGTCACGTTCCAACCAATATAAGCTAGTGTCTCATCTTTAGGGATAGTCTCATAGGAATCGATTCCTCTAATCATATCTACTATTCCTTTCACTAGAGCACTATTACTTGGATTATCTTTCATAGAACGCAGGGGGTAAACTTCATGGGCATAAATAAACATCGTCCTATATGCCCATACAGATCCATTATAGCTGAATGGCAGAACCAGGTAAGGAATACCCTTATCCGTGGTATGAGGCATAAGACCACACACCCAGCAATTAGTGGTGTTCACTACTAACTGATGCTGATGCAGAAGCTGCACAAAGGAAATATTATTTTTTTTTAACATCTTTTTATTGAAAGCAAAACAATTCCATCATAATACACAATCAGGAGCAATGGAAGAGCAGATTTAGCTTACATTGCTAAAAGCACATCAGTTCAATCATTTACCGGTATGGGGATGATCCACCTCCAGTGCAGTGTACCCTCTAGCCTACCTCCAGTCTTCAGTCCGTCCCCTGCCCAGCTACTCCCCCACCCACCTAACTCCCTCTCCTCCCCCACCCTTTTTCTAGAAATGCGGCCCGGGGTCGAGCCTAAAACCATAGCCTCCTTGCAAGGAGGGACCACAAACATATCACGGGCAATGCCCGACTTGGCAGGGCCTTTCTACTCATCCTCCGAGTCGTCCATCCACTCTCCCCTGTACCTCCTCCAGGCCCGCCAGATCTTTTCCCATTTTTTGGGGCAGCCCCTACTGTTGTATATGACCCTCTCCGCCCTCTGGCACCAGTCCAGGTCCCGCTCCCATTCCTCTATTGTTGGTAGTAGGTCACTCCCCCAGAAACGTGCAATATTTCTCTTCGCCACCATACTCGCAAACGCCAACCACACCTTTTCTCCCTTGGGCCATGATACCTCTCCCGTGACTCCTAATACATGCCACCTGGCCTCCAGCGGTACCTCCGCCCCAACCACCTCCTCCATTATGTCTTTCAACCTGACCCAGTAGGAGCGAATTTTGGGGCAATCCCAGAGGATGTGGAAGAATGTACCCTCATACCCGCACCCTCTCAGGCAGAAGCGTGGTGTAGCGTATCCCATTTTAAATTGCACCGTGCGTGGGGTGTAACACCTATGGAGTATACGAAGCTGTACCAGACGGAATCTCGCCCGAATCGCCACTTCCCTGGGGCACTGTAAGGCCTCGCTCCAATCGTCATCTTCTAGCAACCCCAAATCAGTTTCCCACTTTTCCTGGAGTGGCCCGAGTGTATCTGGGAGGTTATTAATTAACTTTTTGTAGGTGAGCGAGATGGCCTTATCAATCATTGGGTCGAGGAGCAGCCTGTCCTCATGCGGGGCGTACTCAGGCAGCTGATCCCCTCACGACAAGTGTGAATTTATGGCATGCGCGAATTGTTGGTAGTGGAGAAATTCGCCATTCCCTATCTGGAATTCGGACTGCAGAGCCGCGAATTCCACCACTTGCCCCCTCTTCCAGACATCGCCCAATAGATCTATGCCAATGAGGCTTCAGGTATGCAAATTGCGGAGTCTAACTACTCCTCTCAGGAAATCCCCCTTCCATAGGGGCGTCTGAGCCGTAAGTTTCTTCTCCCAGCCGAGCAAATTCGTCGCCCGCTTCCAGATTTGGACCACCACCGCAGTCTGGGGAGGCAAGGGCAGAGTACGACGTGCCCCAGAGTAAAGGGCCGCCAGATAGGTACCCTCGCCCATGGCCGCCCGATCCGCCCGATCCACCCGATACGCCGGTTCCTCCTGTGGGGCAAAAACCCAGCCGTTGACGTTGGTCAGCTGAGCCGCCCAATAGTAGAGGCGGATGTCAGGGACCGCCAATCCCCCCTCATAGGGACCGCGTTGCAGCTTACCAAGGGCGATCCGCGGGCAGCCACCGCTCCACAGAAGGGAACGTTGCTCCGCCTCCACCGTTTTAAAAACCTGGTCCAGGATCGAGAAGGGGGAGCTCTGCAGCACGTATAGCAGCCGTGGCAGGGCCATCATTTTGAAGAGTACCGCTCTCCCCATAAGGGAGACCGGCAGGGTGCACCAGTGTTGCACGTCGCCATGCAAGCGGTCAAGTAGTGGCTGTACATTAAGCCGGAGGAACTCCGAGGCCGTCGGCGCAATCCATATCCCGAGGTAGGCACAAAGGAATTATTAACGAATTCCAATCTTCTGATAGATTCATGTTCAGGCAAAGGATGAAAAGAATGCGAAGAAGTAGTAGTAGGAAAAGACATAGGTTGTATGGTGGGTGCAAAAGTCACTTGGAGAGAAAAAACAAGATATCCCACTAAGAACATCGTTATGCTAAGTAACATTAAAAGACATGTTATCAAAAAACATTTGCTACTCATTAGTCTACACAGTCTCGTCTTAAAGTTCCTTTCTACAACAGCTCTTTCGATCTCAAAAAACTCCATCCTCTAACCGTGCTGTTCGCGGCAGGTGGTTCTCTTTGGCTCAGAGTTACGTCTGTAAGTCCAGGGAACGCCCTAGAACAAACCAGAACCGTCGACCTTATGTCTACACGGCTGTACACCCCAAGGCTTCATACCGCGACCCTACAGCTGAACCCGGATGGCGGTTCGAAAAAAAGAAAAATAGATCAAAACAGCTTTTCGGATAAGAGAGCGTTTTTTTAAAAGCAAAAAGGAATTAATTGTTTATTAGTCCATCGGCTCTCGGTCGTAGATTATAGCGGCCTTTACCAGGCACTGTCTGATCTCGGAACAACAACTCAGGCTCAGTCGTGTCCAATCGTGCAGGTGGAGACACAGCTTCTTGCAAAATATCGTTATCCTTGCGCTCAGAACTTGTCCCAACCAAACGGGCGTCACTGAATGGAACGTAACGTGGCACTGTATCAGTCTCTGAATCACCAACACCCTCCTGGACCCACTGGTCATACGGCAGAGGCAATGATACCCTCTTACAATGTACGCCGTGGATCCAGTTCTTCTTGCCCTAAACTCTCACTGCGGTACGCGTCGATAAAAGGACTTGAAATGGTCCAATCCAGCGGGGCTGATCATTCTTTGTCCGCTGAAAGTTGCGCACCAACACCCAGGCACCAGGGTCAATGGCGTGTCCTAAATCTTCAGGTGCTTGAGGAAGTGTATTGTAAACCTGTTGGTGTAAGACACGCAATTTAGCCGTCAAATCATACAAGTAGTCAACCAGCACGGGATGTTCAATCTTGCTAAACTTTGTTGGCCTCGGCACTCCCCATAGATTTGCCGGACGGCCAAACACGATCCCATAGGGACTAAGACCAATTCGGGAATGCCCTGTAGTCCTTGTTGACAAAAGTGCCAACGGCAAAGCATCGGGCCATTGAAGACCAGAGCTCGCCTGAATCTTGGCTAGTTTCAGCTTCAGAGTACCATTATAGCACTCGACTAGGCCAGCTGATGGGGGTGATTTGCAGCATGGAATTTTTGCCTAATGCCCAAACCTTCACACACTCTCTTCATGACTTGACCCACAAATTCACTTTCATTATCACTCCATACCATCCTTGGCAATCCGAATCTGGGGAAAAATTCCTTGAGTAGGGCTTTAGCTGTGGACAAGGCAGTATTATCTTTCAGGGGGTATGCCTCTACCCATCTCGAAAAGGCACAAACAACTACAAGGACGTATTTTAGATTATTACACCTTTCCATGTGTATGAAATCCAATTGTAGCACCTCGAACGGATACGTCGGAGGCGCAAAGTGACCAGCTGGAGATGGAGTTCCCTTGCCAGGATTATACATCAGACAAACAATGCAGTTCTTGACCAGATTCTCTGCACACTTAGGAATTCCAGCATTCTGCCATACTGGAGCCAACAACTTACATATCCCTTTCGCACTAATGTGAGCCATTCCATGCGCCATCGTAACCACTGCAAGCACATACGCATCAGGTAACAACCATCGCTGATGTTCTGACAGCTCAGTCCAACAACCAGTCGAATCCAATTTTCCCTTACTCTCTCTCCACACACTCAATTCTTTCTCCGTAGCTTCAGCCTAAATTGACTTCACACTCTCTATCGTATCTTCACACATTCCTCTATCCAGAACCCATCTTGCTGGACCCGCAACATACATTCGACTCGTCACATCTTTCGCCGTTTCTTTCGCAACTTCATCCGCAAACGCATTACCACGAGAAACATCATCGGTAACCTTCTTATGTGCACTGCATTTCACGATCGCAACTTGCATCGGCAACGTAAGTGACTCGAGAAGCTAATTCACCAACTAACCATGCTGAATCTTTGTACCATGCGAAGTAAGAAATTCACGTTCTTTCTACAAACGCCCAAAACTATGAGCAACACCAAACGCATACTGGCTATCAGTATACACAGTCACTCTCTTTCCTTTCGACAACACACACACTCTCGTCAGTGCAATCAACTCTGCTGCTTGGGCTGAATTTTGTGGGATACGTGCAGCTTCAACAATCGTACACAATGTCGTCACGGCATATGCTGCAGTCGTATCACCATTCGGGAGCTTAAAGCATGAACCGTCTACCCACAAAATACCATCAGACTTCACAAGAGGAGTGTCTTTTAAATCAATTCTACCCTTCGTTTCCTCTTCCGTACTCAAAAAGCAATCATGCTGTTCCTGTCCATCTGTATCCACAGAAATCGGCAACAATGTTGCTGGATTCAACACATTACACCGCTTGATGTGCACATGACTAGCCAAAAGTGTCAACTCATAACCCGATAATCTCGCACTAGTAAGGTGCTGAGTCTTGGTTCTATTTAACAGAGTATCCACTGCATGTGGAACCATCACGACCAATGTATTATCCATCACCAATCCAGCAGACTGTCGGATGGAAACAGCCGCTGCCGCTGTAGCTCTTAAGCAACTTGGCAACGCTCTAGCTACCGGATCTAAAGTCGACGAGAAATACGCGCATGGACGTTGCTTATCACCAAATTGTTGAGTCAAAACTGACAATGCACAACCCTCTCTCTCGTGGACATAGAGTGTAAAAGGCTTACTGTAGTCAGGAGTACCCAACACTGGAGCAGAACACAACGCATCACGCAACTCAGAAAAACTTTTCTGACAATCGTCGGACCAAGGAAGAGGGTTCGGTATATCCTTACGAGTCAATGCCAATAGAGGTTTTGCCAATAAAGAAAAGTTCGGAATCCACTGTCTACAATACGACGTGATACCCAAGAAAGCACGCACTTCTCTCTGTGTGCTTGGTACAGTCATTTGCGCAATCGCTTGAATTCGTTCTGGGGTCAACCTTCTTCCCTCCTTCGACAAGAGATGACCTAAGTAGGTCACTTCTTGGCGACAATACTGCAACTTAGAAGGTGACACTTTATGATGCAAGTCCGACAAATGTCGCAACAAAGAAATAGTAGCTTCTTTACAAGTTTCCTCATCATCAGCAGCCACTAATAAATCGTCAACATACTGAATAAGAGCAGTACCAGCAGGCAACACAAGAGTATCAAGCTGAGTCTTCAAAGCCTGGCTATAAATAGAAGGACTTTCGCAATCGCCTTGGGGAGCTCTCTTAAACCGGAAGCTTCGGCCTCCTAAAGAGAAGCCAAAAATATCTCTACTTTCCTCGGCAATTGGAATGCTGAAGAAAGCATTCTTCAGATCTATAAACGAAAACCAGGCAGCTGAAGCAGGAATCAAAGTCAACAAAGCAGTAATGTCCGGAACAACAGGAAACTGTGGCACAACAATCTTATTAACTTCTCGAAGGTAGATCACAAACCTATAAACAGGTGGCTGAGAAGAGTCAGTGCTCTTCAGGACAGGCAAAACGGGACTATTACACACATTACCTCTTGTTTCTTCAATCACATCTTTCTCAATCAAATCATAGATGATCACTAAAAGCGCTCTTTCACCATCGCTAGAAATCCGATATTGGGGAATACGCGGCAATTTAACATTTGCTTTAAGCGTTACAACATAAGGTGGAATCTCCAAAAGACCCACATCATTAGGACCAGTAGCCCAAAGAGTATCAGGGAGAGAACGCAATTCCGGTGGAAGCTGATCTTTAGACAAATACATCGGAGAGATCACTTTCTTACCCAATGTAAGCTGTACTCCCGCAGGAGAACAACGTAATGTTGCATGCAACCTTTTCAACAAATCCAAACCCAACAAATTCTCACCACAACCTGTCGTTAAAATGAGAGGTGCTTCCAACTCACAAGGCCCTATAGAAAGAGACAAGGGGCTAGAAACTGGGTTACGAACTGGGGCGCCAGAGAATCCTACCGAGACATTCGTTAAGCCAGACAAAGGTGCGCCAGGGAGTTTAGAGTGCATGATAGAACTCTTCGCTGCACCAGTATCCAAAAGAAAAGGCTCTACCACACCCGATGTGGCTACTGCAACATAAGGCCCACTCTGATCTACTGGAACCGACACTACTCCCTCTCTTTGTCCATGGCTGTCCTAGCAATCATGATAGTCAGCCTTCTCACTCCAACATAATAGTCATCAGCATAGTACTGAGTCGACTGACCAGACGCAACTTTCTGTTGATCAAAACAATTCATAGAATTTTGCGGGGGAAAGGAACGTTCGTTCTGAGGAAACGCACCACGTCCTCTACCCCTAGACACTGGCTGGAAACCACCACGACCTCTCGGGGCCGGTACACCACTTGCGCGCTGAAGTAAAACAGGACACTCATTTTTATAATGACCTTCCTCCCTACAATACGCACACTGATTCAAGCCCAAAGGTGGTCTTGGAGGAAAATACCCAGCTTTCTGTTGCGGTCTCTGAAACGATGGAGGTTGCTGAAATTGTGGGCGTTGCTGTGACTCTTGCTGATTCGAGCGAGGCGGATACGCCTGCTGCAAAATAACCTTTGTCTTTAAGTCTTTTGTCTTTTTCTCTGCTCTCTCTTTCTCGTCCTTATCCCTATTCTCATAGTACTGTGCAGTCGCCAATAGCTGGGCCGACGAGGAAACAGCCCAAGAACTCTCAGAATCTTTCAACTTATGACATAGTTCAGGAAGTAAGTTAAAGACAAACTTATCTACGAACAATCTTTGTCCACCTTCCGTACTCATATCCTGACCACTATGAGCTATAAATGTCTCTTCAAACCTAGTGAAGAAATCAGATACACTTTCGTCCTTCTTCTACTTACATGCTGCTAACTTGTCCCAATTTACTCGTAACGCTGGCATCATCGTTTTCATAAGGTCTATAATTCTGCCGGGTAGATTTGCCACTAAAGGCTCAGGCTTAGCTCCACCAACCTGTCTACCATCTGCAGCAGCGATATTCACCCATGAATCACCTAACTCAATCGCATGATCCTCATGACGAATTTTTGCCCACAGAGGTTGAGGTACCACGTTACCCAACAGCATATCTATGTCGGCTAAATTCATGATGCATGCGTCAACTGTCTGGGACAATTCCTTGTAGTAGCCAGCTGGATTCTTACGGGGATCAGGTAAAGACTGTTTAAGGGCCAAAACTTCTACTCTCCTCCATGGCACATGTACCCATACTCTCTGAAAATAAGGCAGAACAGGCGGATTAGCGTTTGCGTCCCCTTCTCTCCAAACTGGGGGAACCTCTCTCATTGGATATTGTCGTACCTTTCTCCTAACTGCGGAATCAGGCTCAAACAGTCGCTGGGAAGGGAAATCGCTCCTAAATGCAAGTACCATCGCAACTGCTTTCTCAATTCCGGGACCCACTACCGTCCCTTTCGCAAACTCAGGCTGGACATTTAGTAATTCTACCGGGACTGAACCCAAATCACTATCTGCCCATTCCTCACTGAGGAAAGTACACATTACATCAAACACATATCTTTGCTTGGGTGCTTCCCACTGCAGGAAGACATCCATAACTGATTCTAAATCATACCTTGAAACATTCGAAATCCACCTGCGAGCCAAAAGGTCTAACACGGCCCGTTCTTCGGGACCAGGAAACTGGCTACGTAACTGCTTACGTGCAGAAACAGGGGTCATACTCAAAGACCCAAAGAAAGGAGACAAGAGACCAGTAACAGTTTTGTTCATCCGTTGTCGAGCAGAAGGAGAAGCTGTCATAAGGACAGGAGACAAAGTATTTTGAGGTGATAGAAACGTAGCAGTAGTAGGAAGAGAAATCGAAGGTACAGGAGAGTAAGATGGAGAAGTTTGAGGCAGAACTGATAGCAAAGTCGGCGGCCCCAGAGGAGGCTGCGCCGTAGGAGGAGAAACCAACTGGGGAGGAGCTGGCAGTTGAGCAGGACCAGGAGGTGGAACAACTAGAGGTGGAGGATGTGCCGTAGCGTTCTGTGCATAAGGGGGTGGTAATCTCAATAGATGTGACATTAAAGGGTCCTTCTCAGGGTCCTTTGTAGCATTCTCAAGAAGGGGTGGCAATACTAGATAACATTTATCAATAGCCATATTATGTTGCCTATCTAATACCTTTATCTTCTTCGTCATCTTTAAACTGCTTGGCAGCTTGCATTATCGACAACCCCTTTTCTCTCTTATCTCTTTTAGCTTGTTTTATTTCTCGTTGTCTGGCTTCTTTACGCCAAAGGCGAAAGGAGTCAAACATTGCCAGCCGGGTTTTCTTTTTAAACAATTTTGTTTCTAAATTATCTAAAATCTCAGTATCAAAACTACCATATTGGGGCCATCGTAAAACCCCATCTTTCCTAGTGTAACGGACCCATACTCCATTAAACGTAATGGGGCCCACGCCGTGTTTAGAATAGAGCTCATAAGTCGGAGTTCCAACCGGAGGTATCGGACATGAATCCTCCAATCGGGAATCCCTGTTACAACCACAACAAAATATCCTCCTAATTTTGCTAAGACTAGGCATCTTCGCTCACTAATCTAGCTTCAAACTTCAAGGGATTATCTACAATGATAGTCTCGCAAATATACGAGTCCCTCGGCTTTGGAAATTGCAATTTTCAAATCAAAACTAAGGACCAAACAAACTAAGAACCAAAGAACCAAAAACTAAGGACTTGGAGCGACCCACTTATACTTAACTGAGGTATCAGTCACGTCACCAGAAGACCCGTCTATCGTCTCGCCGTACAAAGCATCACAAATGGGTCCAAGACAGGGCGACAGTCAGGGCAGCGGTCCTTCATAGCCGTCTAGAAAGCGGGAAAACTTGCAGCAAAGACCTTCAGACCAAGTTCGACATACCGGGGTCGATGGAGTGGGGGCCCTTCTTCCGGAATTTCCTGACGAAGCTCCTCACGATCTTCAGGCTTGGACCGGTACCGCTGAAGTCGCTCCACGTTGGGCGCCAACTGAAGAACCGGGTTTTAGAACCCAGCGGCACCAGGGGCACGCCCAAAGTCTTCGGGTTCACCTGTCTTAGAATACAGAGACACAGGATACTTCTGAGTGGCGTCAAAGATCAAATTTATTGGCTGCAGCCAGTAACAGAAGTCCTAGAAATCATCACGGTATGAGTTCTCAGGAGACTGCTCAATTTTACAAAGCAAGTCATCCCTTTTTATGCCAAAAATCACATTCCAGACAAATACCTAACATTTACAAACTGTCCAATCACATGTATTCACACCAAAGGTATCGCATGACGGTAAAACCCACTTTTCAGTTGCCCAGCCCATGATCAATCATCGGTCAAACCCAACATTCTTCTTTAGACAGGTCGAACGAACTCATAATAAAAAAGGCCACAACCCAATCATAAATAGACCATAAAGAAAGGAGCAGAAACAGGTGAGAGTAGGATAAGGCATATTTGTGTGCAGTAAAACTTTATGATGTCCTGTGCTCTGATCCTTAATCTTGATCAGCTAAAGGGCAGGAACTGGTTTAACAAGGTCAGCTTCAGGCAACAGGGTCAGTTCACTCAGGTCAAACAGGAGTCAGCACGAACTCGAGCTAAGGTGTACATGTCCTTAAAAGACTAGTTCAGCCACAGTCATCGGCCTATGTGGGGGCAACCACAAAATGGCTGCCATACACAAAATGGAACCCAAGGGTTCAGAACGAAATCCCTAAATACGTAGTGAATCCATTGGTCTAACATGACGAAAACACTCATACTTGCCGTATTAACTAGTTACCGTTCGCTAATATCAAATTCGTAGTGAAACCATGACCTTTATGAAACGGGTTCAGAATTCACGGAACCTCACCACTGTGCTGATTTCTGCATCACTGGAGTGTGCACCTCTCGCATGCAGGATATAACCTCCTCCCAATATGTCTATATAGCTGGACAGTCCTATATTATTTGGAGTAAAGAGGGGAGTGAAGTCTACCCATTTTTATCAGGGTTGTACGGGCAATATATGATCTATGGAGTATTTTTAATTGTACCAGTCTAAACTGTGAACTAATGGCTACCTCCCTGGATGAGGCTAGGGCTTCCATCTAGACCTCGTCTTCTATTTGTCCTAGGTCCCGCTCCCAGTGGGCACGGAGGGCAAGCAAGGGATCCGGAGAGTTATTCACGATTTCACGATATATCAAAAAGTCGTCTTCTTCTTAAGATGTTCATCTAGTAATCTGTCTTCTAGTAGCGAGGAATCTGGAAGTTCCTCTCCCCTTGACACTATGGCCCTCAATGCATGTCTAACTTGTAGGTATCTAAAGGTTTCCGATGGTGCTAACTGGTATTCTTGATGTAGTGTCACAAATGATTCGACGCCTCCCTTCGCCACAGATCCCCCAGCCTTGAGAGGCCGATCAGGTCACACTTCTTAAAACCTCCGAGTTTTGTCAAGAGTCCCAAACATACTGAATCCCACATTGGTGTCATCTGTGTGAGTCTACGCTTCCACCCAAGAACCGTGAGTGCCTCTTTCCAAATCCGTAATGTAGTGGAGGTTGGCTCGAGAAAGATGTCTATCCTATCACCTCCGTAGATAGCCCTCAAGTATCCCCCTAGTGGCATATTATAGCAGTCCATTTTATACGCTGGGTCATCCTGAGGGTAGTGTACCCAATGAATGACCACCGTGAGCTGGGCCGCCCAATAATATTTTTACAGGGCCGGGTTTGCTGCGCCCCCATAATATCATCCTCTTGTTAACTTCTATAAAAAGATTCTTGGGGGACCGCCACCCCATAGAATTAGTCGCACAGCTCTTTCAATTGCTTGGAAGTATGATTGGGAGATCAGATAAGGGGTGTTGTGTAACACGTAAAGGAATCATGGCAGGGCATCATCTTAAATAGAGAGGCTCTACCCAGAAGTGAGAGAGAGCTTCGATGTTGCACATCACTTTGTAATTTATGGAGTGGGGGCTCTAGGTTACAGTAATAAAATACTTTTCGGTCTCTGGTAACGTAAATGCCCAGGTATTTGGTTGGTGGGGCTCCCGAGAGGACATACAGTACAGATTTTTCCCAATTAATCGTATATCCAGAGTCATTTCTATAGAGTTTAAATATATGCAGAATAATAATATGCATTGCAACCTTGGAGTTGCAATGTATATTAGGATGTCGACTGCATAAAATGAAATTCTATCTTCCCAGTCCGGCATCCATTTTAGTCCTCTTATTACAGGGTCTCCTCTGATCCAGACTACTAAGGGTTCCAGCACAAGAGCAAATATCAATGGGGATTGCAGGCATCCCTTTCTTGCTCCCTGATGTACCCCAAAGAGCCTTGATATGTTACCATTAACTGTCACCTGGGCAAGTGGGTGAAAGTACAATCGTTGTATCCAGGATAGGAATTGTGGCCCAAAGCCTTGTTTCTCTAGGACATCGTGCATGAAGGGCCATTGGATAATGTCAAGGCCATCCGAGCATCTAATGAGAGCACCACCGCATCCTATTGTATGTTGGCCGCTCTGCCCAAGACTCCATGGAGCCTCCTCAGATTCAGTGCCGTATTCCTCCCTGGCATGAAACCAGACTGGTCCAGGTGGACTAGGGTGTGCAAAAACGTGGTCAAACGGGTTGCTAGAAGCTTGGCCAATATTTTTGCTTCCGCATTCAAGAGTCATATCGGTCTATAGGAGAAACACTCTTCTCTGGGTTTAGCTTCTTTATGTATAACCACTATATTGGCTATTCTCTGGTCTCTGGGTAGTGTGCCAAGACTACGGCTCTCTTTAAACATACAGAGAAGCAATGGGGCTATCTTGGATGCAGTCTGTTTGTATAGGTCGATCAGTATTTCGTTAAGGCCTCCAGCTTTTCCGGACGTTAGCACCCCAATTGCTTAAATTATTTCACATTCTGTTATTTCGACATTTAGGGCATCTATGTCTTCTTCTGCAAGCCTTTGTATGGGGAGACCTGACTATAGTGTAACTTGAACTCTTCTGCAATTTCTTCTCCCTGCCTTGCCATTGTGTCATCCCTCCTGTTGATCTCGCTGACCCATCATGCTGCTCTCTCTCTTCTATCTAACCAGGCCAGCAGCTTCCCAGTCTTTTCGCCCACCTCATAGACGTTATATTGAATTGCACAATGCCTGGCCTTAGCTACCTCATAGGCTGAATTCCTGAACGCCTTCTGTTTGAGCTGAAGGTGATGTTGTAATGAATCATTGTTATCCTGTATCAATTTTGTTTGTAAGTCTTATATTTTGTGTTCTAGACTTTCTAGTTTGGCCCTTTTTTAATTCTTGTGACCTGCCACTAGGGTGATCCCTTGTCCACTTATTACTGTCTTGTAGGCTTCCCATAATATATTGAGTCCGCCGTGCCCTCATTTTCTACTATATAGTTGTCGGTGGCTTCTTGGAGTTTAGTATGTATTTGGGGTATTTTGAGATATCATGGGTGTATCCCTTCTTGGCAAGTACGGTTTTTGGAGCTGAGGTCATAACAAACACATTGGGGAGTGGTCTGAGGTACCACGTGCCAGGTGGTGTGGGTCAGAGAAAGCATGGGGGTAGATGGGCCCATGTAAAGATGTAGTCTATACGGGAAAGGGTGCAGTGGGAACGTGAGTGATAAGTGTATTGGTGCACGGTGGGGTTGTGCACCCTCCAAATATATCTGAGTCCTAAGGCTAAGAGGAAAACCCTTACGTTGGTACCTGTTTGTTCCTGCGGCCTTGCCAGCCAGCGGTCTATCTCCGAGCAGAGAGCCGCGTTGCAGTCCCCGCCCACAATAAGGTTGCCTGCTGGGAATTTAAGGAGTAGAGCAAGTGATTATGTCATCTGTTGCAGATATTTTGAGAAAGAAAGATTCTCTGCTCCTAGTAAGATGATTAATGGAACACATACAGACCAGGGCAAAGATATGGAGCAATATAGGGGCAACAAAGATCACTAAAACGATCCCTACAATTACCATTCTCAGCCCACCAAATATTTCAACAAAGACAATACACTCCCCCATCAAGACTGAAACCAGCATTTCTTGTATGCAGCTCCTTAACACTTTCAAAATATGATCAATTGTACCTGTACGCTTAAAGAAAGGCTCCAAATGAGCCAAATTCTATTCCTGTAGTTGCACACACCTTGGCAGTCAGGACAAAATTAAGAATCATTCTGTTTTGTAAAATTAAATTTTTGCGGTCCTCAAATTGAACAGATGTCAACCCTAAAGCTATTGATATAGAGTTTGTGATTTCTTCTAGAACCTTGGTTACTATGCAGATCTCCTGTATTGACAGTTCTATTCCATACATCGGAAGCAAAAATTGCAAAGAAGCAGGCAACATTGAATATTTCTCTGGGCAGTCTCGTCAGTTAGGAAACCTACCAGTGTTGTGTCTCCTTGCTGTGACACTGTAAGCAGAAAAGGAGGATCCAGACAAGTCCTCGGAAAACTAGTTCTATCCACTAACCAGGTACCAGTTTGCATACAAGAGCAGCTGAGGAAGTAGAGGATTCTGAATGGAAGCTAAAAATAATGTGGACTGATTCTGAATTGTGTTTGGAAATGAGGGAGAATCACATCTATTATGGTCTACAAAGAGGATGCCATTTGGTGTTTCACTGGCTAATCTATGGGCAGCAGCAGAAGGAAGAAATGAGGGAGCATAATATGCTCTTTATGCAAATGTATGCTTCTAGTCAATAGTGGCACATTCATTGGGTAGTGTCCCTCCACGTATAAACTGAGACATTACTCCTCTTTATCAAAGGGAAGAGGGGCCATAAGCAAGCTTCCAGGCATCAGTGAGCCAGTGGGAAAAGAATGAGCAAGAAGAGAAGTAAGACTTTATCAATACTGTTCCAGAAACGCAAGCAAGTGGTTTCACTGTTGAGTCTGAAGGTGGGCAGCAGGCACTGTCTTGTGATTTGCCGCCTGCCAGATGGACCTTCTAAGCAGAGCTACACAGTGAGCCAAAAAATAGGACCTGCAGGATAGAGAACTGTCCAGAGCAATTGGTCTATCGTGTATCTCGGAGGCTTCCCTCTACCTAGGCCATAATGTGTATTTGTGGGCAGGTGGAGGGGTTACATCAAGGTGGGATTCAGGCTGATGAGGGGCAACAGAAGGCATCCTCGAGCAGAAGCAGCAGGGTTACTTACAGCAGCAGGAACAGTGTGTAGGAGTGCCTTAACTCACAAGTATGGAGGAAGTTGGAGGTCCTTGGCTCGATAGGAGTGAGAGGCATGCACCCTGCCTGGCACTGTATGGTGCTTAACAGCAGTGTTAAAGTGAGCAGGACTTGAAGGGGCCACATTGGCAGGTATGAAGTGCTGACTATTGTAGGTGCGCTCCCACATTAACCCAGTTACCTGGCTGTAAATCATGGCAGGCTTTCCTTGGACAGACGGGCAAGGCAGCTTAGACCTGGGAACTGGTGCTGCAGAAAGAGAGAATATAGGATTTACAGCATTGAAAGGTCACAGCCCTTAGCTTATCTTCTGACTAGGAATGGCTCTGCTCGACCAGAGTGCAAGGGGATTTGAGCCATGTGTTTGCAGAAATCATAGCTTTCATGTCTTTCAAGGTGGAATTGAAATGCTCCATCTTCTCTGAGGACTCGGGATGGTACTCACAATGTAAGTATTTGTTTAATCCGTAAGGCTTTGCGCAGAGGAGATAAAGATGGTTCCTTTATCACTACTTACTTGAAGAGGAATCCAAAGCCAAGGTACAAAATCCATGATCAGCCGTTTCACAACTGTATTTGCATCAAAGTGTGAACATGAATACGCTTTAATCTAACCAGAAAACATGAAGACCCAAATGAGAACATACATCTAGGTACAACATCTGAATGTAGACAAAGGAGCCCGATGGAGGTGGGTGGGCGGGCAGCAGAGGTGGTTTTGATTTCCTTCCCAACATTTGGGCTTGTCAATTGGGAAAGGAGTGGCAATACTTTTGCGCAAAGGAAGGAATATAACAGGGCGACTCATGCCATCTCGGTAGATGTGAGCAATAGCAGGATCTAGTCAAGCATGATCAGGGAAAATAGATTTCAGGGCACTAGTTTCCAGTGCTGTCCCTTCACACACCATTGAGATCCCTGTTATAGTTCTGTTTCAGCCAAGACTGTTTTTCTGTCCCTGAGGAACTTTCCTACAATTTAAACATAACTTCCAGAGTAGTCATAAGATATTTAACAGTATGTGGGACACAGATAGTCACTTCAGAGCTTGCAAACAATGCAGTTGTTTTAGCCATTTGATCCGCAAGAACATTTCCTCTATACACTTCGTCACGTGAGGGTTTGTGTGCCACACATTTAACAATAACCTTAAAGTACTGTGGGGCCACCCCTGAGAAACTGCGTGTATTATGAACAAAAATCACAATGGTCCCCTTGGGAGAGGAGAAGCTTATAAGCCTAAACTTCTAAAGCAAAAGTACAATATGTATTACTCGTTTATAGGAGATTCAGCAGCATATTTAAGTACGTATATTAATTAGACCAAGACATATGCAATAGGTGCTACACTAAATGGGGCAATGAGAGTGATTAGTGACAAACGTGAATACAGGTGCGCTTGTGGTGATTAAAAAGGACAATCAATCAGAATTATTGCCTGAGTAGTCAATTAATTTTCAAACTAGATTACTCTAAATTCGAGTACATGTAGGATACTACACCCTGTTTCATTGAACAGTTTGATAAATTGATTATTGATGATCCATAAAACTGATTTGCTTCTCATAGAGGTCCCATGCATGATGCTGCGGTGTCAGTGACGTTGCTTCCTATATCTCTGTCCTGATGAACACCCTGCTTTACGCTAGTCAAAGGATCAAAATGTCGAGGTATGAACTTTTTGATTGCTAGATAGTGCAGTACCCAACATATACTCTGATGATTTCGCATGCATTATTAGGGGAAATAAATAATGAGGAGGTGAACTGGTAGAGGTGCAAGCCCTAATCCTGCCCCTCAAGTGGGTAATATGGTATTTCAGTCACCCCTGGATTATTTTCATGCTCCAGCTATGAGCCTCTCGTGTACAGCTGTGGGCTTTCTCATACCAGTTTAGGAGCGCCATTCATTGGTTAACTCCTGCCATGCTTTTGGGTTATTTTGATTTTTTTCTCAGATTATTGAAGCACTCTAGATCAAAGGTACCTTTTAAGCACTCTAGATCAAAGGTACCTTCTTCTGGAAAGGACCTTTCCCCACCCTCATCAGTAAGTCTAAAGCCCTATTCTATATAACTGCACATGCTGTTTCCATGCTAGTGATACAGCACATGGACGAGAGTCCTGTTAGCTGGGGCTTTCTCTTGTTTCAACTTTTCTGCCACTTTATCCCTGACTATACCCTCATTCACAGTCAGCAAAACATTACATTGTCTGCCTGCCTTTTGCTGCCTATCCCACGAGGAGGTGGGGTAGAAGTGAAATAGGGTAAGGGTGGGACTAACAGCTCTCTCTAGGAGAGTTCTTTCAAGCTTCCCAGTTGACCCTCTGGCTTTCAAACTTCCCCTGTCACAGCCTGTCAAGGTTCACAGAGGGAAAGTACAGTTGAGTCACTTTCCCTCTTTCACTCACACATTCATCAATGAGGAACTGTGCTCGGGGTTGTAAACACTCCTTGCCACTGCCCCTTTCTGCATCCTTTCTGCATCCTTTCTGGAGCTTCCTGCTCTACACAGTGGATTGCACACACACACTACTGATTCCTAATATCTTGGGACACCCCCATACCTAACTAAACTGTTTTATTCCATTGTCACCTGTCCAGATGACAATTTTCAAAGTTCTCTTCAACTTTTCAAATCAATAAAGACAATCAAAGGTCATATTTATTCATTTTGTTGCTTGATCAATTAACAGAATGCCACGTTGTTACAATCCGCTGGAGAATGGAGTCTAAGGTTGTCATGTGGAGTCCAATCTGGCCCTGCTACATACTTCCAATGAAGTGTAGGCACTTGACCAAATTTGCCAGGTCTGTTAAAGAAAATCTGCCCACAAGCCAATTTGAATTTCAAAATTGTTTATTACATATATGTATACATTCCAATGACTTTGAACAGTATGGTTTTTTAGATTATCTCATTCTACGAGCTCAGGCATAACGAGATTAAGTAGACTGACGGCGCATGTACATATTCACATTTCTTCCCACTTGAACGTTGATTACACACGTCTGCTATGTTATTTATTCATGCTTGCTATTGCGATGGTAATTACTATAAGCTGTTTACAGTCCGCATTATGCATTTTTACAATTTGACAACTGCTTTACCAGCATTATGAGCATGTCGTTGGCAGTACATATTTTAGCTTTACATTGTGTCAGCTTACTGATAGTATGTCTTCCATGTTTACCATTCACTCAAGTGGGAGTGACTATATAATAAGTGTGAATTAATGGCGCCATCAGGATTGACAAAGGCTTTTTTATAAGCCGAAACGCGTCTCTTCTTTTACCTCATGGGTTGAGGGTGTCTTGAATAAATTAATTGATGCCGTACCCTGCCAAGCCTCATGTCCGTGCCTTCTCCTATGTTTTTTTCTGTGGGAGCTGGATGGTTTGTTCATATATATATATATTCACTGAAAAAACCATAGGTTTTACACCAGTTATAGTTAGCTGGATGTTTTACTCGCATAAAACCATTGAAATTCCCACGTTATAGTTAGTTGGACTCACTATAACTTGCGCGTGCAATGCACTGCTGATGACGTCGCATATTACATCACTCATGACATGGTCAGTGACATCACTCATGACATCACTGATGACACCATCCAGTGAATGTGTGTCTTTTTAAAAAATAAATATGTGATATATATTTATATGTAAAAGTTGATGGAAGAATAAATGTTTAAATAAGTGTTTACATGGATGTTTTTTTTTTTTAAATTGATTGGTTAACTGGCTTATTAAGTGTATTTTAATGAATACATATATTAGTGAGTAATGTTTAAATATTTAAATATATGGATTAGTGTTTCACTTTGTGTATAAATGGCTGCATGGGTTTGTGAGTAGCTACATGTGTAGGTATATGGGTTATTAGATTTTTTTTAAATATCAGTATGAGTGTCTATATGTTTGGTGGGGGTATTACTTAGAACATAGATGCATGAGTGACTGACTCTCTGTATGTGTTATGAAAACAGCATATGTGCAGGACTGTATGGGTGGATGAGTGTGTATATGTGTGTGTTAGTGAGTGAATGACTGTCTCACTAGTGTGATTATCAGTAACTACATATGCTTTAATCTAGTATATGTGAATATTAATGTACATAAGTGAGTATATGTGAGAGTAAGAGATTGTAAGAGTTCCTGTTTAAATAAGTATGTGTTTCTATAAGTGATTGTTTAAGAGAGTAAGTATGTGTAACTTTCCTTAGAAGTAAGGTGGTAGTGTGTGTATAGTTGTATATGCAAATAAATGGATATTCAATAGTTTATTTGCATGTGTGAGTATGTGTGTGAGTAACTTTTGGATGACTGTCGGTGTGTAACAGGATGTATAGGTGTATCACTACATATGATGAGTGAGTATATGTATGAGTGACTATATAAAACTGTTGGCGAATGAGTGGATGTGTATATAGATGGTGGAATTACTGAATTGGTTGTTGTAACTGGTATGGGTATCTCCATTTTTTTGAACATTTTAGTTTCTATTTTTGAATATGTGTTTCAAGGGTTACATTACAGTGAAAGGAGGTCTGTCACTCTGTCACAAGGATGGTGTCATCAGTGATGTCATGAGTGATGTCACCGACCATGTCATGAGTGATGCAATATGTGACGTCATCAGCAGTGCATTGCACGCGAAAGTTATAGTGAGTCCAACTAACTATAACGTGGGAATTTCAATGGTTTTATGCGAGTAAAACTTCCAGCTAACTATAACTGGTGTAAAACCTGTGGTTTTTTCAGTGAATTTAATAGGTTTTTTAAATGCTAATTCCTAACTATAACTGGTGTGAAACCTATGGTTTTTTCAGTGAATTTCAATGGTTTTTTAATAGCAAATCTTTATAGGTATAAAAAAGAATAAATGTTAAAACAAATTTTATATTGTATATTTATGTCAACATTTTTTTATCTTTTTTTATTTTTAACTTGGGGTGCGCCCTGGGGGCGTACCGGGGAGCGTCCCGTTAGTGCTATTCTCGCGAACGAAAACAACATCGTGACGTTTCGCGTAGACGCGTGATGCGTCATATGACGCACAGTGTAAGCGCACCCGGAAGCACGCGTGCGCATACGATCGCGGCGCGCCCTGGGGCGCGTACCGGGGAGCGTCCCGTTAGTGCTATTTTCGCGAACGAAAACAACATCGTGACGTATCGTGTAGACGCGTGAAGCGTCATATGACACACAGCGTAAGCGCACCCGGAAGCAAGCGTGCGCATACGATCGCGCAACGTTTTGACGCGCTTACGCTAAGCGCCCGCGGGCGCGCCCCGGAGAGCGACTACGGGCGCGTAGCGTAAGCGCATCGGGTCATGTGACCTGAAAATAACACTTTTCATTGGTTGCTAACATTTTTTTTATAAAGAATGAAATCCCCACCCATTTCCTTCACTTCTTCTTTCACTTTTGTGACTGAAAGACCTGCCTGTTTTGCTGTCGGTTCTTTGTTGGATATATTGGATTATCATGGCTACCAGACCATCCAGCAGTGAAGATGACTCCAATGAATTCATCGATGAAGAGCCTCCTCAGGCAAAATACAAAGAACATTTCATTTGGAAATTTTTTTCCATACCTCATGACCAGAAGAAGGTAAATGCTCCAAAAGTGGAGTGCAGGATCTGTCACACAGTCCTGTCACGGGGTAACCCCAATAAAAAATATTCTTTTGGAAACTCCACAATGATTCGCCATGTGGAGAGAAGGCACCCCCAGAATTTTGCCCGGGAAAGTGTCAGGGCTCTGGCACAAAAGGTTCCCAGTGATGGGGCCTCTACATCAACCGGAGGACGAACACCATCGGTGAGGGGCAGATCACAAGAGCAGGTTCTGAACATTCAGCCTGCATTTAACAAAGGCGCCCTTAAATGCAGATACTGTGATCAGCTACTTTCCTGTGGGGAGCAAAGTGTTCTGCTGTTCTGTTCGAGCATTGGAGAAGCATCACTGCCGTTACCAGCCCTAATTTATTTTTTGTTTTTTTGCTCCTGTTGAGCAGTTTCCAATTCCTGTTTTTGTTGTAGATCTAAAAAAAGAAAAAAGAAGAAAAAAAGTTCTTTTCAGAACTACCTCCAATTCTCATCAAAGAGGTATATTCTTCAAAAAAATGAAAAAGAGTAAGTGAAGTGGAGTGCATTGATAAATGAAAGGAAAATGAGTAAGAAAGAACAGAAAAGTATGAGAGGAGAAAGGAAGTGAAGTAGGGGGACTGAAAGAATGTGAGTGTTGGGAACGAAAGTAAGGAGAAGGAGAGTGAACATGGGGAATGTGGTTATTCAAACAAAATGTAGAAAAGGAACGGGGGTGTGGAAGGATAAAAAAAGATGCATTGCTGGAGTTGCTGCAAAAGGGACATATTGACGCAAGAAAGGGTCGTAGAGGTGACGCAGTAAAATCTATGAGATATCACTACGTCACTTTTATGACGCTGTTGCGTCCAAATCTTGCGCCTGTTTCACAGCAGGCGTAAGACTGATGCAGGCCCTTTCACATGGGGCCTGGCCCCATGTGAAAGGATGCATTTCTGGAGTTGCATCATTTTTGTGACAGACTCCAGCAATGCATCACTTTTGCGCTTACAGATACGTCTGAAATACTGACGTATCTAAAAGTACTTGCGACATAATACGTCATATATTTAATATGACGCATGAGTAGAACACTGAAGGCCTCATTTATGAGGCCATGCGTCACTTTTACGCCACCGGTGCGTCACTTTTTGTGACGCACCAGTGCTGTTAAAAATGCACCTTATTCAGTCATATTTACAAAGTGACGCATCTAGGTAGATGCGTCACTTTGTAAACCCCTGCGCCACATTATACCTACGTCAGGTGTAATGTATGCAAAATGGGTATATTGACGCAAGAAAGGGTCGTAGAGGTGACGCAGTGAATGAACGGGATTTTCCCTATGCTACGCTCCCCGGTACGCTCCCTGTAGGTAGATGCGTCATTTTTTAAACCTCTGCGCCACATTATACCTCTTTCAAGTGTAATGTACACAGAGGGGTCATTTCTCCACAAAAAGCCTCGTAATAATGACTCAGTGAAATCTATGAGATTTCACTGCGTCACTTTTAGGACACTGTTACGTCAAAATCTTGCACCTGCATGACAGCAGGGATAAGACTGAGGCAAACGCTTTCACATAGGGCTTTCCCCATGTGAGAGGATTCTGACACCTAAGCAGGAGTACAGATGAGATGAAGCCTGTCCAGGGGAGCACAAAAGGTGAGGCTTGTGTCCAAGAGTGCTATGGACAGGACTAAACTGGAGTAGTGTGCAAAAAAAGATGACCCTCATTTATGAGGCCCTGCGTCAATTTTGCACTGCTAATGCGTCACTTTTTGTGACGCATCGGCGGCATAAAACATGTACCTTTTTGCGCCATATTTAAAAAGTGATGCATGTACAGAACACAGGTCCTATGTACAAGCATTCAATTTCAATTTCAAGTCATCTTTATTCGATAATTAAATCATAAAAGACATGTACACAAAAAAATTCTAAAAATACATGTACATTCCATAAAATAGATAGAGTAAGTATAAAAACAGTAAGACCGTATTAAATCACTAATGTTAGACAACTTTGAAATACATTAAAAGAACATTTACAATAGATCCTAAATCAAGTGACCTTGGCAATAATCCTAGGGCAGTTAAGAGATCCACAATTACACATAACCACTAACAGTACTAAAAGCTTAACAGTATAACCTATAACAGATTAATATATCTGGCTCTGAGGATCCAAGCCCACCCAATAAATTTAGCAACTCCTATTACAATTAAGGGTGATAGGTCAGTCTTTAGTATCCTACTAGCGTTTGCTGCTGAGCGAGTTCCCAGATTCCTACAAACTGGGCTTAGCCACTTTGCTCTAGGGGCAGCGTACAACGGACAGACAAATAGAAAATGATCAATATTCTCTTTCTGTCCATGGCAGCTTGGACAATTTCCCGGGCCCCCCTTACCCCATTTTTTAGTGAATTCCCTTAAGGGCAAAAAACCGCACCTAAATTGATGAAAAAGTTTGCGGTCCAGGGGCTTAGTTATTATTTACCAGTAGTTTTCGAAGCTGGGGACATCTTTCATAGCAAAAAAAGTGCCAGTAAGGTCTATGAGATTTCACTGCGTCACTTTTAGGACACTGTTACGTCAAAATCTTGCTCCTGCATGACAGCAGGGATTAGACTGAGGCAAACGCTTTCACATATGGCTTTCCCCATGTGATAGGATTCTGACACCTAAGCAGGAGTACAGATGAGATGAAGCCTGTCCAGGGGAGCACAAAAGGTGAGTGCTATGGACAGGACTAAACTGGAGTAGTGTGCAAAAAAAGATGACCCTCATTTATGAGGCCCTGCGTCAATTTTGCACTGCTGATGCGTCACTTTTTGTGACGCATCGGCGGCATAAAACATGTACCTTTTTGCGCCATATTTAAAAAGTGACGCATGTACAGAACACAGGTCCTATGTACAAGCATTCATTTTCACTACTGAAAGCCATTACTTTACCCTAAAATCGTTTTTTATTTAATATTTTATGAACAGAGCACAGATCCTATTTACAAGCATTCATTTTCACTACTAAAACCCATTGTTTTGCACTAAAATCGTTTTTCAATTAACATTTTAGAAACACTGCACAGATCCTATATACAAGCATTCATTTTCACTACTAAAACCCATTGATTTGCACTAAAATCGTATTTCAATTACCATTTTAGGAACACAACACAGGTCCTATGTGCTTCTTAATCTGAACTCTCTATCTAAATGAATCATAACTCACCTTTACAAATGCTTTAGGAGATTCACAACAGTGTCAGATACACACACCAATATTTCTTTAGCAGAGCAAAAGGTATATTCTCCAGGCACTGCAACCATTTATGGCACAGAAAACCTCTAATTCTACCCACATATTGCTCATGGTAACCAATCAAAACTCTTCCCTCTGTATTTTCAAACCAACACCCTTCCCCCCCTCAGCCCTTTCTACCTGTTACCATAGCAACTCCCTCCTCACTGAACTCTCAGGTTTAAAAGTTTATTCAACAATGTTGCAAATCACCTCAGCAAGGATGTTTGACCTGCGAATACACCAGCTTATCTGGTGCAATGTTTCTTAAAATGACTTTTTTTTAACCATTCAAATTACTTCTTACACAGAACACAACCATGCACCCTAACTTACAGTTTTCAACCATCTCAATCTACCAATCATTGCTTGTGATTCAAGAGCACTGAAACTCCACAGGTTTTTTTTTGCAAACTCCTACTGTTCCAACTGCCATTTTATTCCTACACTTCATCTGACTGCACCAGAACCTCCTCTCACCATGTACTCTGTCTGGGTTATTGGACATAGCTACATTCACTGGGCTCAAAGGTATGCAGCTAACAGAAATGTTCACAACCTTGATTTACCAAATGTGCACATAAAATGGATTGGCCAAAGAGGATTGAGATGTCATCTCAATTGATACCATTGGTGAAAACCTTTTACCATCTGCCACACCCTAACCTCATAATTTTGCACTGTGGTGGAAATGACCTAGGCACTTTGACTGGGGTAGGTCTGGAGATGCTTTTAAAAGACACCTTTGCACAATTGATGACACTTTTTCTACAAACTGCCATGGTATACTCCAATATATGCCAAAGACAGAAATGGAACTGGTCCAACCGATTTTGTCCATAATTTGAGAAAGCACGGAAACATGTGAATAAATCTGTTTCTGCTTACATGAGAGACTATGGAATGGGTTCAATATACAACAACAACTTGCGTTACAACATGCAAGATATCTACAGAGGAGATGGTGTGCACTTCTCAGATGAGGGGAATAGAATATTCCTCCTGAATATAAGACTGTGCATTGGAACCTACTTGTAGGTACCTAAATCAGCCACAGAACCCAAAAGCTCTTTTCAGAGCTACCCTACCTCTGATCACTCAAAATGATTATTTTTCTCTAACTTTTTTCACTGTTTTTCACTAAAGTACGCTCCCCGGTACGCTTCCCGGTGCGCGTACCGGGCGCTCCCCCCGCAAAAATTTAAAAATAATTAAAAAAAATGTTTTACCCGAGGGACACTTTCATGGCCCCCACATCAAACCTAGGGGGACGGGGGGTCTACCCTGCCCCCTTTTGGTTATTATCTCCATTGTTTTTAGCCACCTCTTGTGTCTCGATCCTACCGAGACACAAGATGGCGGCCGCTGCGGACTGTTTCGAATGTTTACAGACACCCGAGAGCCAATCAGCTTTCCGTGCGCAAGTCGCGTGGCGCGCCCGGAGCGCTCCCCGGTGTGCGTACCAGGGCACGGCTATAGATATATAAATTTTTTTGAACCTAAATTACTCAAAATCCTCTGGAGCACATATCTTGAGACATAGCAAAGGCACATCGGGCTACCAGTCCCTACAATTTTGCCAAGTTAGGTGAAAATCCATTCAGCCGTTCGAGCTAAAAGTGCGACCGACCGCCCTATGGAAATTAACATGGGGAAAACACGATTTGGGACCCCCCTTTTATCTCGGCCCCCGCTTGACGAATCCCCCCCAAACTTTCAGGGAAGGAGCGGAGAGCCGCGAGGCAAAGTTGCTGAAAAATTCAGGCAGATTCCTCAACCGGCGCTAAAGTTATTCCCAATAGAATGTTGCGATTTCCCTATGGAAAACAATCCTAACTATAACTACCTACTGGCGACCGCCAGTAGGTAATATATATGTATATATATATATATATATATATATATATATTCGTGTATAGCAAAAATATTGTACGCTCTCAGTAAAACGTCCTTCAACCAGGCATTAATTCCAAGGGTATTTATTCAAAAATGTCATCGATGAAACGCTTCCATAATCTGTTAATGCTGTTAACCGTGAGTACTTGTATGTGTATTGCTGGTGGAAAATTATGTGAGCGGGGTGCCTCTCCACAAACGTCTGACTGACTCAATACTGAATACCAGACTTGAGGGTTGATAATGATTGGGGCATGCTGATGTTGGGCTATGCTAGGAGCAAACAGATGGAAGAGCAAGCATGCATTAAGCAAAAATAGCGGGAATTCCCTGTCATTAATAACACGATACATGCAGAGTTAAATAACAACCTGAGACACGCAAATGAAGTACTGTGGTACACCAGTACAACACATAAAGTAGACAAATGCAAGCGGACAACAGCTGCATTGGAAACCACACGTTCAGCGATTAGTATAACTCCATGCCATAGCGTGAACACGAGAATCCCAAAACTATTACCACAAACGCGCTAGTTGACCTACCAACACACTGAAGTGAGTGACTACTTACGGGCCAGTAGAAACTGGTCAACAGCTTGAATCTGCGCACAGCTATAAACCCAGTCATGAACAACTATGAAAGCGGGTCCAGGCGGAGCAAACTCGGGGAGTAGAAAAGATAATAAAAAGACACAGAGAAACGATCACAAACATATACCTTAAACGCAGCTGCATCAACAAGCCGGTGTGTCTATAAAACCAGGAAGGCCAATAACGGTTTCCGTCGAGGGAATCTTTAAAATAATGGCTACTCGATAAGACAAGCAACCAAGTACCAGATCTACAGTTTGATTTAAGCTGGGTTTTAAATAATACATGAACCAGCCTTCCCTTAAAACTAAAGGAAACACACTCTTGGAGAAATGCATGATGATTTTTAATAAAATAGTTAACGTTGAAGCGGGCCACACACAGACGGTTGATCACATTACCCTTGAGAAGACTAGGCAGACATCAGAATGTCACACCTAAGTTAAACGCTATGAGTACACCTCGCCCAAGTAAATTACATCTGAAAGAAAATGTATACTGACGGTGATAATCACCCTTTTACTGTCTTACTGTTTGTTTGTTTTTATCTCCCCACTGTTTAGTCTTGCACACATAGGAGCTAAGCCTTATGCATGACCCGCCGGGTACTGTTGATGCCTTGGGAATTTACTGAATTGGATGAGTTCTGACCTGTGTATTTCTGCGATAGTATTGAATGTCCACAGGGTCAATTAGCCACAATAGCTCACTGTGGGTATTCACCACTTGTTTTTAACACGAGATGTCCTCAAACGCATTGTCGCTCACTGAACATAAATAAGGAATAGATATGAGTCACCGCAAAGCTGCGCCGACATGCACTGTATACTGTATGCACCTGTATGAGACCTATACTACAATTAATTTTGTTTCCCTACACAGGAAGATCCAGGTTTCATCAGGTACACTTTAAATTGTATTGTGAGTAATTCTCCGATTATTAACATTAGTGTAGATAGTTCTTTTTCCTGGTCCTGAAGAATCGCTGGTATACTCTACTAGTAGCGAGAAACATGTTGACCAATAACTGTTAAAACAAGGACACTCCACCACGAGACATACCACTCGGATGAGCACCTTGTTCACCGTTTTTAACTAGGACAGGAGACCCCCAGAATAAATCAATTTGTACGAGGTATTCCCAATCCTATTTTAAATTCACCACTACACATCTACACGGTTCTGGCCCCACACCTGCACTTCACCTGACGGCTGTTGGATAAAAGATCTCCGATAAAGTGCCCCTTTCGAGGGAGCCCGTTGGGTATTGCACCGCCGACCCAACAAGGAGCAGTCACTATATGGCCCAAACCATGCAGGTGTGGACAGACCACTCGCTCCTCAAAATGAAGTCCCTGTTCACAGATGGTCAGCTCCTCACGTTTGACCGCTTACTGGAGGAAAGCGGACTTCCCCAAGGTCAATTCCTCCAACACAGACAAATAGTCTCAGACTGTCGACAACTATGGGACCTATCCAAAGGGGAACCAGTGATACACCCGGTACCACACCCAATTTTAAACATGGGCCTGGGACGGCACTTAATCACCTAGGTGTTTAACGCCATTTGAGAACTCATGGCCACACCATTTACACAACTTAGACAAAAATGGGCAGAAGAATGTTAGCGTCCATTACATGACAAGGAGTGGAAATGTACCCCAAGAAAATATACCGGAACTCGTGTTTTAAAAATATTCAATTCTACGACCTACACCGTGTATACCTAAAGCCAGCACGGCTCCAATGCTTTTACCCAGAGAAGCAATTCCTTTGCCCACGCTGCCAGGACCCCGCGCCACATTCCAGCATATGTTCTGGAACTACCCCACCCTACAATCCTTCTGGGACACTGTCCACAGCGCACTGAGGGAGATCTTGGGGCTCCCTGACATAGCCAGATGGGAAGCCTACGCACTTGGAGTGTTCAGATGCTAGAAAAACTGTAAAATTCAAACACGATTCGCACCACTGGCCCTCCTGCTGTCAAAATGCAGAATCACAATGCACTGGTGCTCTCCTGCTGGCAGACTGGACAGGACCGGTCAATAAATGGGGTACAGCGGAGGAAGACACAACAAGCTATGAGGAGGTAGCGAGGAGTGAGCCGCCGACGCATCTCCACAGATTGGGCCACACTCCTTCAGCACTTCCGGCAGCATATGATGGACGTCCAACCACCTACAACTCTGTCTACCCAATTGAGTTGTCCGACTCGAAGCCAGCAGCAGAAGCCCCAAGCACACACTGAACATACAGAAGTGCCCTTGTCAGTACCTACAGGAACAGACACCCACTGCACCTAGACAGAGCACGCATGCTCCACGCCATAGTCACAAAGAATAGATACATACCCGCCCACTTCCATTCCCACCCTCAACCACCCATCCCTAGTTTGACCACAAGTTAGAAGGCAATCAGTTATTCCCAAGATTCCACTTTTTGGTCACACTACAAAGAGATCCACTTCCTCAAGGGGAGTAGCAAACTTCACTTTCACACACTCCAAATCCCATCATATCACCATCCTCTGCTCCTGCTCGCCTGTAACTCTACTACAACATCACCTGGAATGTGATTCAGAATAACATATATATTGCTGCATAATGAATATGTAAAGTGGAAACCCCAATAAAATGGTTTATAAAAAAAAACCATTTAAGATTATATTTAAGCCGAAAGAAAAAGCAATAGTGCAGTTAATAAACTGCCTGTTAACTCAATTTTTAAAATGCTTATTGACAGCCAACAGGCAGCGATTGTGTAATTTAAATATTTTACATTGAACGGTCATATCAACACACGTGCTGTCTCTTCACAACAGGCAAGGAACTTCTGGCTCCTCGTGTAGAAGGACTGCCAAGATGCTGCAGGCTGCAGAAGTGGGCATCCTTCAAGATCTGGTTGAAGTGAAAGGAAGGCCCTTAGCCTAGTGCTGATGGCTTGTGGAAAGAGACAGACTGGGGTGTGCTGGGGCTGCATGCTGCTTGGCTCTGGTTAAAGACGGTTCCTGGGCTTGTTGCTGTGTCTGGGCTGTTGATGCTGCTAGGACTGCTATCAATTGCAGGGGACTCTATATTCCAAATGTCTGTAAACAACTGGCTTCTGCTACTCCACTTGCACGGTGGGAGAGAACTTCCTTTTTCATTACAGTTCCTTCTTCTTTTCCTGCAGTCTCTTCCTCTTCTCCCAGGAGCTTGTGGTGGTTGCCTGCCTCCTCTGTTTCTCCCCCTCTCTCTTCCCAGCCTGGTCAAACTCTCCTGCCCCTGCAGGTGCTGGGGCTGGTTGGGCAGCAGGCTGGAGCATGTCCCTGTGGGGTGTCCCTCGTCAACCCCGGCAGCTTCCTGATTTCAGATCCCGGCTTCCTTCCTCACAGGCCTCTCTCTCTGTCTGCTAAGAAATTGATTCAGGATTTGAATATCAAGGATTGTAATCTGCATTTCACAGTTCAGACAAGTAAAATTACTATTGAGTTTTTAGACATACAAGAATCTGTGATAGAAGGCAAGTTGGAAACTAGGGTGTTTCATAAACTAACTGTAGAAAAAAGTCTTCATGCGACCAGTGCACATCCTACTAATTTGATCTACCTGATTCCTTAAGGCAAGCTCCTACAAGCAAATAGGAACTGTAGCACAGCTGAGTCTTTGACACTGAAAAGAAAAGAATGGAGCAGAGGGTTAAAGAAAGAGGGTGTAGTGGGAAGACGACTGAGCAAGCAGATAAGAGAGCATGTCAGGAGTCTAGACAGAACCTCTAATATCCAAGGGAAAAACTAATGGATGATAAAGAGGAAATCACAACATTCTCGAATCTGTCACACAAAGTCAGGAAAGTCTTTTAAAAATACTGGCATTTCCTCAATACTGATGAGATCCTCAACGTGTGTGATGATAATCTCCTAAAATTGCTTTCAGAAAAAGATTAAGCCATAATATGATCGGGGGCGTGGCTTGCGCGCCAAAGCGTGATGGCGGACCCAGTGTGAGCTCCACAGCGACGCGGAACTCCTTTCCGAATATTGAGCCCCATTCAACGACTGTGGAGCAGTGCAGCGTCACCATTCGTCTTTAAAGATGCGGTGCACCTGAGGACAGGTTTTTGGAGGTGTTCCTGCTGTCCACTTGTAAGTTTGGGCTGCTGGTGATTTCGCCGTTTCTGAGACGCGGGCGGCCGCCATTTCGGGCCGCTGAGCCCACGTCTCCTGCGGCTGCTGTCTCCTCAATGCCGGTATGCTTTTTCTTCATGTAACTGATGCGCTGCCACATAATATCAACTAATTTATATGATGGTGGCTTGAGTCGCATTTTGTTTTGGTTGCCATTTCGGACAAACTGCGGTGTTTTCTTTTTTGAAGTGAACGGCCGCCATTTTAGGTCTGAAAGCTCGCATCTCTTCTCCTCAAAGACATTTTACCGCTTCACTCGCACAATAACTGCATGATCTCTTTTGTGTGTCCTCAATTGCTGTAGGAGTCATGCATGATGCTGAGAGCCTTGTCCGTCCCTGAATGACTTTCTTCATGTCAAAGGTTTCCCCTAGAGAAGTTTTTGTGTCAACCTACTCCACCCAATCCAAACAAGTGAAATCCATCATCCTCAATCGATGGACTTTACTTCAATCTGAACCTGATTTCGAGGGCATGTTCAATGCCCAACCAATATTCGCTTATAAAAGGGCGAGCAATCTGAAGGAGATTTTTAACACAAAACCCTCACAATCCAAGGCTCAATATTAAGGTTTACTCAAATGCATGAATTGCTCTAACTGCAATAACGTAATCACAGGGAAAACCATGAACCATCCCAGATCAGGTAAACCTATCACTTTGGCATACACAGCAACTTGCAACAGCAATTTCGTTGTGTACTACATAAAATGTCCCTGTGACCTCTACTACGTAGGAAAAACTGAGCGAAGTTTGCGAACAAGAATTACTGAACACAAGAGCAGAATACGCACACAGAACGCAAACTCCCCTTTAGCACAACATTGGCTCACACATAGACATAACATAGCCCAATTAAAATTTGGGATCCTACAGGTCATTGAACCCAATCCTGAACGTGATCGTGCTAAGACACTATCACAGCGAGAATCACATTGGATTTGGCATTTGCAAACCTTGGCACCCACAGGGTTAAATGATAAATTTGAATTATCATGTTTTATGTAACAGTTAACATATTGAGCCCTTAATCGTTTATTGCACACATCTGTATTACATCCTCCAAATAGAATGTGCACACGCTAAGTGGCAGTATCTCATTGTTGTCTTTTAACTTATTGCTGTTTTTTCAATTTGATTATTCTATCATCACTACCTGAATTATTGTCTATGTTTATAAGCTGGACCCACTGTGAAATGTACTCTCACTCATATTATTGTTAACACTTATTATCAACTCCGCTGCGCTTTTGTTCTCTGTTCTTTTCATTTTCCAATATGGCGCACACCAACATAGTCCTCTTTCTATGGCCACTAATCTCATCATAGCGAGGCACTTTCCGTTAGGCTCAAGCTTCACCCGCGGCACAGAGCACCCTGTCGAGCACTCGTGAATGCACACCCGGTAAGTTCATCCCCAGCGGCTTTACCGCCGACGCGGCAGGTTGATCACGCTAACACGAGGTCACTAATTATTTTCGCGCATTTGTTTTTTCCAGGGACGTTATCCTGATATGATACGATAACCTTTTGTTAAACGCTCATGGGCGAGCACCTATATATCACAGTGTTTAGTTAACCACTATAATTCTTATGAATTATCTGGACACCCATTCCTTTTTATCAGGTCTTTGAAGACTTATTGAGCAGAGTGATATACTGACATTGACACTACTTTAAACGCTCACGGCAAGATTAAGTAAGCATTCAGTTGTTCTGCTCGTTCCACTTTCTTCACCTTCTCTGCACGCAGCCAGGCACGTTTTTCTTTCACAAGACGCTTTTTCTCACAAGGTGTTTCTCCTCGTGTCTTTTCTTTAATAAAGCGCTTCCGCTCTCTTGGTCACGCCATAATGGTCCTTAAGTGCTTAGCAATAAATGAGTTCCTGTTTCCTCAATATGAAGTGCTATATATATTTTTGTCGCTATTATACATTGATTGCCACTATTATTGTTTCTCAGATTCCCCTGACGAAGGGCATTTTGTTCAGCCCGAAATGCATTGGGATTTTTAAAGCAACACTGTCGCCACAACTTGTGAATTTGTGAAGTTACAACAATCTCATAAGAATGTGAATAAAACGACAAATGAGCAACAGATCACCAAGGAGAAGTTCCTTTTGAATTGTTCACAATTGCATGTTAAATATGCTTAATTGATTAAACACATGTAGAATACAGTATTTATTATAGAAGATTCATGATTCACACTCACTTGAGTGAATGAGCAGTGCATCAGTCTCCTGGACAGTGTCCAGGAATATTTCTTTCACTTTAAGACTAAAGGTCTAGCAGGGCCTTCCTATCTGTTGCACGCAATGTAAAGCTATTGAAACCTCGTACACTATTGGTTAAACTAGATCATTTTAGTTTATTGAGTGCAAACGCTGCTGCGCTAACCTCTCTTTCTTCATGTTTGGGCATTAATATATCGTTTTAGAGGAGGAGCCAGGTCGCGGACCAAGATGGCCGCTCGGACTCTCGGCTCCGTCGGCTGCTGTCCCCCGCCACCACAACCAGCTTCCTAACCAGCGCTTTTGCAATCCTCCCGCATGGCTGAGATGAAGCGGCGCGGATCCGTGCGCGACCGGGAACTTTGACGGCTTCCTAGCCGGAGATACGTCGTCTCGATGTTTGCGGCCCGCCCCTCCCTGAAACCGGGGTCTAGAGTGATGACGCGCCCGGCCCTGAATACAACAACAACGGCATGTAGTGCGCCGGAAGTGCCGGTCTGGGGAGATGGAGCTCAGATCCACTCGATCTTTGTTGGCGCCTCCTGCACGATGCCGCAGCACTGGTGAGGCTTGATCTGCTACCACTTGCGATCGTGTGACGACAAACCCCCTCCCAGCCCATGATTCTGTGCCTGTGTGCCCCTCGCTAATTGTGCTGAACGGACTTATCCTGTGTTCTCTAGCGGGGGCCGCAAAAATGGTGCGCTCCACTCCCGGCTTCTGGTCAGCCTGGGGTGTCGGAGCTTTGATGGAGGGCGCGCTTACAGCTACCCGGGGCGAGACGGAGGAACTGCGTCTGGGGGATGTTCTGGCGGCCATATCGGTCTTGCATTCTGAGTTGCAACATCAGACGCGGACCGTTGGAAGCGCACTGGATGCTATAGTGCGGGAGGCTCGTGTAGGTGGTGTGGCTCTCAGCCCGATTGACAGATCGCAAGATGCTGTGAGTCAAAGGTACGATTGCGACTTGTGTGCCTGCGGTCAACGGAGTGATGGTACTGAGGCGTGCGATATATCCACTGCGGCGGCGGTGGAAGGTCTTACTGATGGCGGACTTTTTCTGAGAGGACTCCTATGTTATGATTATCGGCTCTCTACCGCTTGTGAGCAGTGGTGGTGTCTCGACATGTCCTGTTTCCTTTGTTTGGGGCGACTGCCGAAGAGTGCGCTCAATCGCTTGCTCCCCCGGATGGCCCTTGGATGCATGGATGACCACGACCTTCGACCGTTCTCGCTGTATATTGTCGTTTTACAGGATGATGGCCTCTTCCCTGTCCGGTTCCTTGACCCGGCTACAACTGTATCAGTGGGACTGGACTGCGTTCGCACTTTGGATCGGGTGGGCCTGGGTTAAGTGTTGTAGTGTTACTTTCAGTATGGTGCCATTGCGGGACTCTCTACACACGTCATGATGGCGCTAACGACGAGCTGGTTAGAATTGACCCCACTCCGCATATGTTTATTGTGCTGACTTTGGGTTTGACACGGAGTGGGTGTTTCCTGTGGTGGGGGAGGTGAAACTGAGTGCGTGTTGGGGTCTGCCCTGGTCTCCTCCTCCGTTTTTCCCTTTCCTTTCCTTCTCCATCTGTGTTTCTTCCTTTAGTATTTCTTATTCTAGTCGAGCTATAGCTCTTTTCTGCTTTCTTCTAAATTTCGGGTTCCATACAATGGGCGACAGGCACGCTGCCGTGGGGGGGGCCGTAGCCGTAGGCAGGGGTGCAGGGTGGGGGGTCTTGTTCTCTTTTTGTTCTTTTTGTGTTTCTAGGGCCTCTTTTTTTGTTTTAATCTTTTGGCTTTCCTCTTTTCTTGTTTTCCTTTCTTTCCCTTTTTCTATATTGATTTCTGGGTTGCTCATCGTACGTTCTTATGGTTAGAATTCCGGGGGTGGATGTTTTTGGTTGGAAGCTTTTAATTACGCTGCACATATATTGCATGATACGTGATTTACAATGTATTTGTTTATCCTGTGTACTTTGCGCTACTGTTGTCGCCTTACTCACATTGTCTCTGACTGCCAAGATTCTGATTATCGGACGCCCCTGTGATGATGTTATTGGATTGTACGATGTCCTATCCTGTTTATTTCTTCCCCTTGCTTTAACAATGAAAATACGAAACCTCTCTATTCCTGGTACCTATATGGTACGGACATTATCCTGCACAGCGGTGGGGCGCTTTGGTAATGGACGGTTGTATGTTTATGTCTTTTATTGATTTGCGGCCCGTAATTGTACCTGCTTTGTCTCTCAATAAAGGTTTTTACAAAAAAAAAAAAAAAAAAAAATATATATTGTTTTAAATGCTCATATTACTTGCTGTGTTCCTCACCTAATGGCTTCCAAACTCATCATATCGCTTTGCACTGCAAGTTCGAAGTTGTTCTCTTATGGAATATTGGTCATCTATATGGAGCACACTATCTCTCAACTGACTCTTCTTTTTTGGCATTTTTGAGCATTTGTCAGCATCTCTTACACCGCTGTGAGGAAAGGCTTCTTTTATTGATGTGTGGCATTTTGAGCAGTTTTACTATCTATTGACAACTTTTTTGGGGAACTTGGATTGCATTCTCTTGCTTCTTTTGACTGGCTTTGGGGACCCTATATTACTTTTTTACTTGAATATCTGCCTTGTCAGTCTATTACATTGTGGTCCTTTTACTACAACTGCTATATACCACATATTTTTGCTCACAATTTTTGCTATTTTCCTCTTATATCAATATGGCTACAGGGATGTGGAATTCCTATAGCCCGACGCCCAGGACATATTGTTTGGGGTCACGGGCAACAAGTTTTAATGTGCCTTTTGTCCTTGGGACAAGCAGGCCCAACCCCCTGCTGTGCAAACCATTTGGCTGCCAGTTTGCAGTACCATATTAAGGCTAAGGGAAGGACACTGCCTGCAATTAAGTTAATATGTGTGTGCATATGTTAATGCTGTTCAAACTTGTATTTATGGTTCATTAATTGAGAGCCTTTATTATTAGGCTGAGTGCTCTCAGTAAATGTAAGTTCTCATTGCACTACTGACAGTGGTTCCATTATAAAAATGTGGACACACGGTTTCAAAGTTTAGCAATATGAGTCTATGCATAATGCTCCCAGAATGCTCTCTGATTAGATGCAAATATTTGCTGAAGCTTGAAAGCAAGATTAATGATTCTTTGCTTTCAATATAAAATGTTCCTAAAAAATGAAAGTAGGAAAAAAATGTTTTTGCTATACTGTAAAATTTCAGTTACCATTTCTTTTCAGCATAATTTTGTAAAATGTGTTAATCCATGCTAGTATCTCCCCAAAATATTCATATTAGAAAATCAGTGTAACCAGTTTCAATAAGATTTTGGGAAACAAAAATAAACAAGCATTGGCAAAGCCAGTAGGTCTGAAATGGAAGTCACCTTTTTAGTTTTGGCAATGCGTGACTTGTTTTGGCATGGTTTTTGTAAAACCTTATTGATGTGAGAGCTGCCAGATCCTCACCAATATAACAAACATTGGCAAAATCAAAAATTGTTTTTGGTCTCAAAAAAAGCACACACTTACACATTAGTTACTGGCACTGAACAAAACTACCTTGTGTGCCGATATGCTCCTTGTGAAAGAGCAGAATGCTGTCACTCACCGTGAAGCCAGCCGATACAGAGAGAGAATTTTAATGAACACAAAAGGTCATGGGTAACGCCAGACCAAATTAGGGGCCCAATTATTAAAGAAAGTCTCAAAAGTGCACCCTTGGTATATGTCTTTGCATTAAGGGCAGCTGTATTGCTTTCGTGAATTCACAAGAATTTACAGCAGTAGGGCAAGAAATAGTACTCCTAGAAAATATTTGTGAACTGCATTTTAGCATGAGCAAATATGCATGTGTAGATTTGCTCATGCGAACACCTGAGTTTTTGCAAGTTTATTTTCCCTCCAACCACTTTTTTTCCCAACTCTGGAAGAAGGTTTACATCTGCCATTGTCAGGAGTAATTTTCCAACATTTCTTAGTATTGGAAAAGATCAGAGAAGAGTTGTTGAAAACCCTTAAAACATGCAAGTTAGTAGGTTGGCACAGACTCAAAAGGACATTCCAACCCTGGAATTATTGTTTACCACTACCTTCAGTCCCAGTATGTAGATCTGCAGAAATGTAGCAACATAAAGGGATTGCTAGTATTCAAACACTAGTATGGTATGAGCCCTGGCATAATCAGAGAGGCTATATAAGAACTCTTATATAATGAGATTGCTGCCATAATTTGTCGCTGCACAACATGGCACCAAAGGGACAAGTGGAGTTTGTTACAGGACAGTAGATTTATGAAGCAACCTACCCCATGGACACGTAGATATTTTAATAAATTCCACACCCCTGTGGCTAGTGACCTTCACTCTGCTAAATCTTCTGTTACTGGTACGAAGCCAAAGAGGCATAAAAATGACCCGCCTTCTCCCATACACTCACCTCAGAATCCAATTTTGGACTCTATATTGGATGAAGTCCGTGGCCTTCAACCTTTTATGTCAACGACCAATGAAAAACTTAAACAAATTGAGGAAAGATGGATTGTTATGGAGAGCAAAGTTTTAGACTTGGAACAACGTGTCAGCGATCTCCAGTATGTTTCCACTAAGATACCATTATTGGAAAAGGAAATTCACAAACTAAAACTACATGCTGAGGACCTTGAAAATCGAAATTGGAGAAATAATTTACGCTTCTATGGTTTACCAGAAAATATTGAAGGTCCTGATATGGTATCTTTTCTCCAAAAACGACTTCCGGAACTCCTTGATCTCCAGGCCTCCACAACTCCTCTCAATATACAGAGAGCACACCGTTTAGGTCGTCTTACTCCTTATTCTTCTAAACCACGTGGTATCATTATGCTTTTCCTTGAATTCACTGAGCTGATGCGGGTTTTGAAAGCTGTAAAACTTAAACGTCCCCTCATTTGGTCAGGTCATAATCTCTTTATATCTCAGGACATTTCTACTGCAACAAATGCACGCCGTAAAGAATTTCTTGCATTGTGTCCTTAGATGAGACACCTTAACATCCAATATGGAATCCTTCATCCACGTCTTTGCAAGATTACTCACAATGGTCTGTCACGTTCTTTTGATGATCCAGGAAAACTCAAACTCTATCTTCAGGATCTGACACCTCATGGAATGGACACTAATATCTAATCTCCTTTGTGGTTTAGTAATGTCATTTTTAATTCCTCTTTTATGCTTCCTTGTTGCTCATAGTTCTACTTGTTTGGTATTCAGTTTCATGAGGTTCCTTTCTGCTCATCTTTTTTGTACTCTTTCTGAGGTCCGTGCCCTTTGGCATCACCATGCTCGTCATTTCTCTGTTTACCTGCTCTTCTCTCTTGTCCTTTTTCTTCCTTTTCTTCCTTTTTACTCTATCCTTTCTTCTTCTTCTCTTCTGTCACTCTTTCTTGCATTGTGATAATCATATGTTGATTTCGTATCTTGACAATGTTGGTCTTTATGTTATCTGTTTCTTGTGTAATTTTCTTTTGTGGTGTGTTCTCACTTACAGTTCCATCCTTGCAGTGTGTCAACTCCGATTGTGTTTTATCCTCCCTTACCTCCATTATGTGTAATTTTGTTACGTGGAACGTCCGTGGTCTTGGAAACCCAGTCAAACGTCAAAAGGTACTGTCTCATTTATCAAAACTTAATTCTCAAATTGCTCTTCTTCAAGAAACTCATTGTACTGATGCTGAATCTCTTAAACTGAAAAGGCAGTGGGTAGGTCAAGTGGTGTTTTCTCCTACTCCCCACAAAAAAGGGGGTATTGCCATACTTTTTCATAAGGCCTTGGCAGTGCAAATTTTATCTACGCAAAGTGATTCTGATGGACGATGGGTAATGGCAAAGATTGTTGTTCAAAATAAAACGCTGGTCTTATTGAATATTTATGGTCCTGTTAAGCCCGATCCTAAATTTTGGAATGTTATTAAAGTTCTCCTCTCTTCGATTGATTGCCCTAACATTATTGTTGCCTGTGATTTTAACCAATGGTTAGATCCCTTCTCTGATAGATTATCTAAATGTAAATTTCAACCCGATAAAAGTCATAAGGCCTTTCAGTCTGCCATTGCCTCTCGTCCATTATATGATGTTTGGAAGACGTGTAATCCTGATTTACGTGAATTTACATTTTTTTCTAGTGTCCATCATACCCGCTCCAGAATTGATTATATTTTAACTAGTAAATCTCTGTTACCCTCTATTCATAAATCTGACATTGGCTCCATTTTTATATCCGATCATTCCCCTGTCCATGCTGTCCTTGACCTTTCACATGTTTCCTTTAAATGTAGCCGTTGGAAACTTAACACTTTTTTGTTGACTGACCAGGTTTTTATTAAAGAAGCTACTTCTTTTATTGATGAATTTTTTAGTTTTAATAACCCATTAGATACTTCTATTCCTACCACATGGATGCCTTTAAGGCTGCTTTTCGTGCCTTTACCATTTGTTTTGTATCTGCTAAGAAAAAATCCACAAGGAAGAAATATGATGACCAGTTACGAAAACCTAAAGATTTAGAACATATTTATTTTCCTTCCCGTTCCTCTGTTGCCCTTCATGATTTAATTAAGGCTAAAACTGAACTTAATAAATTAGCAACGATTGATGCCTGTAATATTCTGCTTAAGGTTAAATCCAAATATCATGGTGGACAAAATAAAGTGGGAAAAATGCTAGCTAACTATTTAAAAATTAAATCTGAACGTAAGACCATTGGCCCTATTCTAAATGAATCCACTAAAAAATTGGTCTCATCAGATGAAGATATTGCTGAGGTTTTCCATGCCTATTACAAATTTCTGTATTCCGATGACACTTTCCCCACCACTCAAAATTTAGAGACTTTTTTTCAGGTTTGCCTGCTCCCCCATCTCTACCCGATGAATTCAATATGTTAGAAAAAGACATTTCTTCACAAGAGGTACTTAATGCTATTAAAGCCTTGACAAAATCTAAGGGCCGGATGGCTTGTCCATTGAAGTTTATAACTCTTTTCATTCTATTTTTGTCCCTAAACTCCTTCAATTTTTTAATTCCTTTATTGCAGATGCAAGAGCTTCTGGCTCTTTTATGGATGCTTTAACTGTAATCATTCCTAAGCCAGATAAAGATCACTCCCTTTGCAAAAATTACCGCCCTATATCATTACTCAATTATGATTGTAAAATTGTTGCCAAAATTCTCGCATCCCGACTTGACACCATTATGCCTCTCCTGATTAACACTGATCAAGTTGGATTCCTGAAGGGCAGATTAGCATCTGATAATGCCCGTATGTTTGCTAATATCATTTCTCATGGTAAAAAATATAAATCTCCCCTTGCGCCTCTCTCCCTAGATGCTGAAAAGGCATTTCATCGTATTAACTGGCAATTTATGTTTCAGACTATTCAGTGGTTTGGTTTTGGGCCCTCCTTCATTTCTTATGTCAAACTTTTGTACTCTTGTCCCCGTGCCATCATTTTTGTTAATAACCAATTCTCTAGATCATTTTCATTTTTATCCAGAGGTACGAGGCAGGGTTGCTCCCTTTCTCCTTTACTTTTTATCCTGTGCCTTGAACCATTCTTGGAACGCATTTGTGTCAATTCTCAGATTGCTGGCTTCAAGCATGGTTCTGTCGAATCTAAAATATCTGCGTATGCAGACGATATTCTTATCTAAATGTCTAATCCTGCTGATTCTCTCCCTTATTTTTTAAATGAAGTTCGATTATATTCCAGTATTTCTGGTTAAAACTTAATCTTTCTAAAACAGAAGTTTTACCCCTAAATTCCACATGTTATCAGTTTTTGTTTAACAATACTAATTTTGCTTGGTTTGCTTGGTTCCCTTCTGAAATTAAATACCCTGGTATTTGGTTTTCGTCCTCCCTTCGTGACACAATTAAATTTACATTTTCTGCATTATTTAACAAAATTCAATCTCTCCTCCTCGTATGGTCTCCCTTATTCTTTTCTTGGTGGGGCAGGTTAGATACTATTAAAATGATGATTGTTCCTCATGTTTTATATACATTATCTATGCTTCCTGTAAAAATTCCCAATACTAATTTTTCCAAAATTAATTCTATATGTACAAAATTTCTTTGGAATAATAAACACCCGCGCATTGCTCTAAACAAACTTATACGCCCTAAAGATGAAGGTGGTGTACGTTTTCCAGATTTTCACACTTATCCCTCTGCCTTTTTGTTTAAACAATCTTTTACATTAGCCTATGATTTCCTGGATACTCCTGTTCCCAAATGGGTACTTTTTGAACGCTCCTTCTTGAAAGATTTTTCTTTTCAGCAGATAATTTTAATGTCAAATTGTTCTTGTTTATCCGACAGTCCAATTTTTAAATATTCTCACTCTTTGTTGTATAATACTTTTTCTAAGGATTTCACCCCTCTTCAATGCTTTTTGTCCTCCTGTGTATGGTGTAATACATTTCTTAAATATAAAGGTAAATCATTCTACTACAAATATTGGAAAGAAAAGGGTATTGTTTTTGTACATCAATTTCTGCACAACTATACTATTGTTCCCTTTTCTACCCTTCAAACTAACTTCCAACTCCCTGACTCTTTCCTCAATGAGTATGACATTATTGTTGCTGCCATACAGTCTCATTTAACTTCTTTTTCCCTCCCATACCTCACACCACCTATATCACCCTCCACTCCTTTGTACTCCTTATTCTCAATTCATAGATCTAAAGCTGCTCTTTTATATAAGTTACTGTTGTCAAATGTTAATGCAAGACCTAAGTCTTCGATTGAAATTGCATGGGAAACTGATTTGTCTGTTTCATTACCTATTACTACATGGGACAAACTGTGGACAAAATTATTTAAAGTCTCTGCTGCTGCTCGCATAACTCAGTCTTTCTATTTTATTTATCAAAGAGCTATTATTACTCCTGTCACTATTTGTACGTTTTCACGTTCATCGTCCCCGTTATACTGGTCCTGTACATCTGAAACGGGCACGTTAACACATCTTCTTTATGAGTGTTCTAATGTTTTTTCCTTTTGGAATTCTATTTGGGATATTTGCATGTTGGTGTTTAATTGTAATTTTTATTGCATTAGCTTTTAAAGTTATTTTATCCTCTTCGAAAGATAATTCACAGATTTCATTTTTAACTTGGTGGAATTGTATTTGTGATGAACACCGAATTGCTTCTGTTTCCTCTTCTTCTCTGTCTCAAAAAATCAAATCAGATCTTCTTTGGCTTCCTTTCACCACTTATCTGTCTACACACTCTCCTAGGCATTAATCTTTTATCCTTCCTATTTTTTCCTATTGCATAACATGATTTCCTTTCTCTTTCTTCTCTTTTCTATCTTTCTTTCCTTCCTTCTTTCTTCCTCCCTTTTCTTCCCTGCTTTTCTTTTCTTTTATTTTTATTTCGCTCTCATAATCATTTTGAATCATATTTGCTTCATTTGCTATTTGCCTGATTCATATATACCACTTATGTTTTTGTATGATTTATAATGGCTTTTATTCTTGTAACTCTTTGTTGTTTCTCTTTCTTTGAAAACTTAATAAAAATTTACTAAAAAAAAAAGCCATAATATGATTACTTAAATGACCACAAGTAGAAGCTCACATATAAAATGTGGGTTTTCCTGTTGCAGAAATTGCAAGGCATGTAAGAATAGTTCAGATATTTTAAGGTATATGATTCCTAACCCAACAAGTACATTTGTGATTCGGAAATTTCTAACTTGCAATGCAGACTACTGTATTTACTGCTTGATTTGTTCTTGTGGTAAGTTATACTTAGAAAGAACTATGCATAAGGCAATAAACATGAGGCCTGGAACATATGAGGGCTATATGCAACAAGGATAAACAATATCCAGTTGCAACACACTTCACAGAACTGCACTATCAAAGCTATGACTTACTCCAGTTTAGAGTACTAGATTCAGTTGAGGTGAATATTAAAGGGGCCAACAGAGATAATAAACTATGCAAGATAGGCTCAAGATACATTATAGACTTTGATACCTTAGCACTGATAGCGGGGAAATTAGTATTTCATTTACAGTTCAACCCATGACTTACAAACAAGGGATCTCCAGATCTGTGACTGGGGGTGAGTGTCTGAAAAGCTTCAGCGCTTGGTGCATCATGTCCTTGTGTTTGCTTTGTTCGCCCTATGGTGGCAGGGTATGCCCAGACCTGGGGCCCTTGCTCACTTTGCCACTGGATTCAAGCTGGCCTGGCTATTGAGGGCTGTTAACCCAAAACCAGTCCCAGGATGCTTGTATCCGGTCCAGGGAAGACATGGCTTGGCAGTTTAGTCTGGACTGTTCCCATGAGGCACAGGGTCAAGACTGATTTGCGTATAGCTGTGTCTGAACTGGGGTGGCGAAGTGAACTATAGAACGATGATGGATTCAACCCAGATCTGTGACTGGGGTGAGTGTCTGAAAAGTTCCAGCGCTCCGTCCATCATCTCCTTGTGTTTGCTTTGTTCGCCCTATATTGGCAGGGCGTGGGGCCCTTCCTCACTTTGCCACTGGATTCAAGCTAGCCTGGCTGATGAGGGCTGTTAGCCCGAAAAGCGGTCCCAGGATGCTTGTTTCCGGTCCAGGGAAGACATGGCTTGGAAGTTCGGTCTGGACTTTTCCCGTGAGGCACAGGGTCAAGACTGATTTGCATATAGCAGTGTCTGAACTGGAGTGGCGAAGTGAGCTAAAAAACGATGATGAATTTAACCCAGATCTGTGACTGGGGGTGAGTGTCTGAAAATTTTCAGCGCTCCGTCCATCATGTCCTTGTGTTTGCTTTTTATCTCCAACTCTGTGCCAACTTCTCCTCAGGTCATTAGACCTTTGCCATTCTTTCAGAATGGAGTACAGGGTAAAATCAACTCAAATACATCAGTCATTTACTTTAATATTAGTAGTCAATGATGAGAGGTTTGGTAAAAATGTAAAAACCTTTATTATTTTTTAATACTTTAGAATTTGTTTTTTGTTTCTTTATTCAATTAGTCAAGATCAATCTGTTTACATGAAGAGCAGTTCTAGAAACTCAGCCGAGTCTCTCGAACAGTCACAGTACCAACTATCCAAAGCAAATTAAAGGGCAGTAATCACAGCAGTTGCCATTATCATCAGCATAAGCGAAAAAGTCACCAAATAAAGCGCTAGGCAGCAACAATCCCCCTCAGCAGTAGCTTACAGTACTTGAGCAAAGGGAAAGGATAGTGGAATAGAGTGTATTGCATCACATAGCATCACTGTGCATTGCCTCCCTGGCTAGGAACACATATTATTATAAACCTAAAGCATATGTATCAACAATCCAGCATGTGAAATCACCTTGAACCAATGGGAAAGAATCTTCTGCAGCTTCTCCCTTCGATTCCCACGGTAAACGCACAGGTCGACACAGTGCAACTTAGATGTTGCTAAACATTCATGCATTTGTTACATTTAAGTGAGTTCCCATGAGAATCCTACAAGCCTACTGTGTTAGCTGTTCAATGTTCCATTGTGTAACAATGGATTAGTCTAAGAAATTAAACATTCTCTATTCACAGTTTCCTGGTTAGATCATAATAATCATGCTTCAAACGTACATTGTTGGTTCTAATATATGCTGTCTTTCTATTCTAACATTCTGAGCAAAGCATAGATGAAATAATCTAAAATACGATGAAATCAAATGGTGTGAGGAAGGAAACAAATACATTATAAACAGCACATTTCACAGTGATGAGGAGTTTTAACAGATGAATTAGCATAGTCAGTATTTTTTATAAGACATTTATTTTATTAAAGCAAAAGAGGAAAGAAAGTATAAAGGAGGCCTAATCGGGCCTAGGTGAAAGTACAATAGAAATTAGAAAAACCAAAGGGGATGATGGACGGAGTGTTGAACAATGCAAGCACTTACCCCCAGTCAACTTATCTGGGTTCAATCCATCAACATTCTTGAACTCACTCCGCCACCCCAGTTCAGACGGGGAACAGCCATCACAACACAACTTTTACTACACATTGCTATTACATCGCATGTGTTACAACGCATGCGATGGTACAACGCATAGTAAAATCTACGCATACCATTATATCGCATGCGCTTTTACAACGCATGCGCTGTGAAGCAGGAACCAGGAACCGGGAGCAGAGACGGCGACGCTGGAACCACGAGGAAAGAGGTAAGGCTGATTGTGCTTGGGGTGGGAGTAGTGTGGGTAGTGTTGTAGTGTCGTAGTGTTTTAGGGTTTAGGGTAGTGTAAGGGTGGGAGTAGTGTCGGTAGTGGTTTAGGGTAGTAGTGTCGCAGTGTTTTAGGGTTTAGGGTAGTGTAGGGGTGGGAGTAGTGTAGTGTTGAAGTGTTTGTATAGTGTAGTGTTTTAGGATTTAGGGTAGTGTAGTAGTGTAGTGTTTTAGGGTAGTGTTTTAGGGTTTAGGGTAGTGTTTTAGTGTGGTGTTTTAGGGTTTAGGGTAGTGTTGTAGTGTTTGTGTAGTTTAGTAAGTTTAGTATTTTAGGGATTAGCGTAGTGTAGGGGTGGGAGTAGTGCGGGCAGTGGTTTAGACTAGCAGTGTCGTAGTGTGTTAGGGTTTAGGGTAGTGTATCGGTGGGAGTAGTGTAGTGTTGACGTTTTTGTATAGTGTAGTGTTTTAGGATTTAGGGTAGTGTAGTGTAGTAGTGTAGTATTTTAGGGTATAGGGTAGTGTTTTAGTGTAATGTTTTAGGGTTTAGGGTAGTGTAGTAGTGTTTGTGTAGTGTAATGTTTTAGGGTTTAGGGTAGTATTGTAGTGTTTGTGTAGTGTAGTGTTTTAGGGTTTAGGGTAGTGTTGTAGTGTAGTGTTTTCAGGGTAGTGTCGGGGTCGTGCAGGGTAGTGTAGTGTTATTGTAGGGAGAGGACTGAGGGTTGGGGGAGGTTTGTGTAGGGGTAGGGTTGTCACTTACCTTGCAAACTTTAACCCGCTTTACTAACTTTTACTAGCTTTATCACGCATGCCTTTGCGTTGTAATGGCATGCATGGTAAAGGCATACTTGAGGTAAAAGTTTGTGATGTAATGGCATGTCGTTGTCATTGACATCGCGTAGTAATACCCACGCTGTAATGGTACGCGTGGTATTAGTATGCGATGTAATGACATCCAGTTCAGACATGGCCATATGCAAATCAGTCTGACCCGGTGCCTCATGGGAACAGTCCAGCCTGAACTGCCAAGCCATGTCTTACATGGACCGGAAACACGCATCCTGGGACCAATAGAAATTAGAGTTTTCTGCAAAATAATAAAGCTGCACGTTAACTTTTGTACATTTAAGAAAGGCACATTTTCTCTATGTTTACTTGGTTATGCATTTTTCACATTAATGTCTAGGGAAATGTCAGCTTTAATTTGTGGTTATTTTAATCTAAATTTGTCCACTCTAACAGCACCAAGGAGTCTGAACTCTGAGGAAGAGATGGCAGTGTATCTGGGTGATTGATTGCTTTTCAGTTAATCTTGTATTATTACTTCCTTATTTTGTTAGCTTGTTGGGTATAAGGATTTTAACCCATGGTTTTGACAGTGTTTTTCATTCACCAAATCTTCATCTAACCAGATATTGGTGTGTGTCAGTTAAGCAAAATTGTTTTACACAATTAGTTATTTTGAGACCTAATACTTGCCCACGTGGGCTGAATTGCTTTCAGTAAAATGTTAATTTTGCCAATTCTATGATCAAGTGACAAACAAAATCCATGATGATAGTTACTTCTCCAACACATCACCAATTATGTGATAGTAATTTTGAATGTTAGTTTGGGTACACATGATGGATATTTGTGTTCATTGCGCCATCAAGTGACTTTTTACCCAAACAGTAATAGCTATTTGCCCTCTTGGGCTAAACTGCTTTATGGTAAATTGTTATACTTATGATGATCAATAACCATCAATATTACACGATTATATTTATCTGGAAAAATAATTTTTATTGTTGGAATTTATTTCAGACATATGAATTACCAATTTCAAGTATAATGATGCCAAGACATCATGTTAAGTGTTGGATCAGGTATTGATACAGCAGCAATGTTGTTTACAACAGAATGCATTGTGAGTAACATAATGTTGGGATTCATTATTCAAAACATTATATGTTGGTATTATATGTACTGTACTTGATTTCATAAGTACTGTATTGCAAAGTGATGTGTTTCCATTTGATTTTTTGGACATTCTAAAATGGCAGCTGCTTATCAAGAAATGATGACAATACTCATGTTATGTTGTGCGTTTTCACGGCTTTTGTTTTTATTTAATGTGGGTAATTGCATAACTCCGTGACCCGTGACAAAGACTATGGTCAACACGCGTTGGGAGGAGATTTTTTCAAATAAAATATTTGCAGCAACCAGGATCATTTGAGGTTTTCTACGTACTTGGAGAAATTTGTACATTTATGTTACGGACTGCTGGAGCTCGACTCAGACAACCGCATGAAGGAGCCTGAGCATTCCTGGATCGTTGGTGTTCTCACATATATATGTTGAGGTAATTATATATATCCAATACTCCGCAAGTGAGCAGTGGCAAATACCTCGCCTCTTTTCCCAGCATTTACAGTCACGAATTAGTGCAAATGATTTTATTTTCTGCAGTTTTGCCGCCATAACATTTCGGCTCCCCAGAGCCTTCATCACATGACAACGTGAACCAATAAAATGACTCCTTATAAAGTGCAAGTGCAGATTTCGAAACAGACCATAAGAGTTTATTGTGAATAGACATAGAAGAACTGTTGCACCATACTCATTAATATAAACATTTTTTCAAAATATACCTGAAATGTATTTTGACCTTTTCAGGTCAAGGAGTTACATAGACTTGTGCAAATAGCGTAAAAATTTGCAAATACGTTGTAATACAAATTTATGCTGTAAACATCATTTGTAACGCACGGTACGATTCAATCAATGGATAAATGCCATTTCTATGTTACAGCCTCTCCAACCATCCATAGAATAGTGCAATCAGATTAAGTATATGGATAAATCCAAAAGTGCAGTGCTATGTGCAAATACATGCCAATAACAAATCAATGTGCAAATACGTAATGGTGCAATCGTTTTCTGTAAGCACCATATTGGTTGCAAGGTGCCATTAAAATAAAGAATAATTGCCTATGTTGTATTACGGCCATCCTCAACAACTAATCTTAAAAATAATGCAATCAGATAAAATATAAGGATACATCCATCATTGCAATACGATGTAAAAATGCATACCAATATCACATCAATGTGCAAATACGCTATGGTGCAATCATTTGCTGTAAACATCATACTGATTGCGAGGTACAATTAAAATACAAGATAAATGCCGTTACGGAATTATGGCCATCCTCAACCATCAATGTTAAAATGCAATACATTTCTATACACGGATAAATCCATCAGTATATTGAAATAAACAGTAGCACTATTCGGGCCCATATCATTGCCCCAATGATGGTTATATCCCATCCTGACGCTATTAACAACCCATTATATTCGGATATATATGTCTACATCTGAATATTGTTGGGATGTTTACATATAGTCCCATGGTGTAATCCAGGGATATTGCATTTTTTTGAGAATATAGGGTTAAATCCCTATATCTATCGAAAACTGCCACCTTCCAGTCCTCCCTATTTTGTGTCCTCATTTTATGTCTATTTGGTCTGTTGTGCAAAAGTGATGTGTATAAAACACCTAAAGTGTACCCAAACCCTAGTGATTAAAAACTCATCACGTTCAATTATTTAGATCAAGGGGATTTGATCTTATAGAGCAGTGTTTCCCAAACTGGGGTCCGTGGACCCCCAGGGGTCCGTGACACATTCCCTGGGGGTCCGTAGGCAACAGTTTTAAAAGCACAGAAAAGTTTCTTGTATAATTAGCAGCTTTCCAGCAACAATAAAAGTGTCAAGATCATGCCAGTGATTAATGTACCTGCTGGAGTGTGAGGAGAGTTTTGTTCAGTGGCAGCTTTGACTTAACTAATGTAGCACAGAGGGTTAATGTGCCTACTGCAAAGAACGTGTCAAATGCATTTTAAAACGCAGTATTGTATGTGCATAGGTTCGTGGTTACTGCTTTTGTCACAGAGATTCTTTCGTTACTGGGCACTTCTCAAGTTACAATTGTAATGTAGCAGAGGGACCTATAAACTGTCATCAAAGAGCTGCTTGCAAACTGCATGGTACCAGTTAGTAACTTATGTTTTTCCCCAGTTATTCATTATCCTGATGCTGCTAAAAAGGTTTATTCGGGTAAAAATACATTTTTAATGTTAAAGTCAGTGCTAGCCACCGTGTTATGTTCGGAATCCTGAGTTTGTGCTTTTCCAGACCAAGCACTCTTTAAACATTTTATATACACACTGATTTACATGTATGATTCAATGTCTCTTTATGTGTGTGATGAAAAGTGCTCTGGCATCCTACAATGGTATGAGAGATGCTATAAAACAAATGAAATGCATGTGACAGAGGGGCTATTACTTCAATATAAAATACTACGGGCCAGATGTATGATCTGTTTTTACATGTGCAAACGGGTTCTAGAACCCGTTTGCGCATGCAAAAACCTATTGGGCCATGTACATTGCCTATTTCGCGAGTCGCGATTTGTTTGCGACTCGCTAAATACGTTTTGCAACTTGCTATTTGGAAGGGGCATTCCCTCCCAAATAGCGAGTCTCAAAACCATGTACAAATGTTTTGCGGTCGCAAAACATTCGCAATTACCACCTACTTCAAGTAGATGGTAATGCATTTGCAAATGGGAAGGGGCCCTCAGGGGACCCCTTCCCCTTTGCAAATGCATGCAAAATTATTTTTTAAGGGCAGGCAGTGGTCCCAGGGACCTCTGCCTGCCCTTAGAAAATGAAACGAAAATGTTTCATTTCCTTTTTCTTTAAATGCATAAATGGGCTGCATTTTCTTTTTAAAACTGCTTTATTTAAAAGCAGTCCCAGACATGGTGGCCTGCAGAGCCCAGCAGGCCACCATACCTGGGAGGGCTGGCATTCCCAATGGGCTCGCAAATTGCGAGAGGCTCATTAATATTAATGAACCTCGCAATTTGCGACCCCATTGGGAATCCCAAACAGTGTTAAACACACTGTTGTACATTTCATTTAGCGACTCGCAATTTGCCACTTGCCCTGTGTCGCCAATTGCGAGGCGCTAAATGAAATGGTCGTACATCTGGCCCCAACATCCTTAGTACTTTGAGTATTTGTTTTGTATGCACACGTGTGTATTTTTTTCGAATTACTGTTTTAATATTTGAAATCTAACTCATACAAATTGCTTGGGGGTCCCCGGCTTCCAGTGGTGACTCAATGGGGGTCCTCAGGAGTCAAAAGTCTGGGAACCACTGTTATAGAGGATACATTGTCAACTGAGCCCATTTCTATATATCCTAGCAACAAGTCAAATAACTTCAATATTTACACTCATGATTCATTACAAAGGATTATCTAGTGGAGTCAGAAACTTAGTAAGCCCGGCAAGCAAAAAAGTATATCAATAGGAATAACAAGATTGGCATTTGGCATTTCTCATTTCTGTTTCGTTACTATATTCACATACTAATATTTTTTTCCAGGGATCCTACTTTATATAAGATTTTAGTAGGTTGTTGCTTGACACAACAAGGCTAGTACTTGATATTGCAATGTACGTTTCAGATTAAATACTAAAACAATAAATTATTATCACAAAGGTAAAGCCAGCTGGCAATCCTACTAAGATAAAAATCATTGTTGTGCCAATGTTTGTCTTTCCCTAACTAAAATTGAAGGTAAACATGTATACAGATCATTGGTAACATTCAGTAATTATCTATCTATCTATATAAATAAAAATTTAAATGTTCGTATGTTCAAAATCGTAAATCTCCGAAAGTTCTTCACTGATTGCTTTGAAATTTTGACACAACGTTCGATTCGAATACGTGAGTGTTTTTATATACACAACGTTGGATTCGAATACGCGCGTGTCGAATACCCGCGTTTTTAATCGAAAGCCAAAACAGACACATAAAAATGTCAATGTTCGTTTGTTCAAAATCTTAAATCTCTGAAAGTTCTTCACCGATTGCTTTGAAATTTTGGCACAACGTCTGATTCGATTAAGCACGTGTTTATATATACACAACGTTGGATTTGAATACGCGCGTGTCCAATACGCACTTGTTTTTAATCGAAAGGCCAAACAGACCCTATCGATTTGCTTGCTGCACAACAACTACAAGTGACGCAGAGAGACAATAGTCACAAAAACATATTGTATAGTCACAAGCATTGTGAAATTAAGCATATTAGAAACGTGCGCTTACTCTTTTCTTTCTCTTCCATTTAACCAGACTGAGCCACAGCAACGTGTTGCCGGGTCCAGCTACTGTATATATACAGTCCTGCAAACTGCCCGACCATTTGCTGTATCAGCCTTTCCACACAGCACTTACCTGGCAGCAGAACACTGCATTCTGGGTGTTGCAGTCCGCGACTACATCGGGAGCTGCAACAGGTGTGAGAACATCTTGTAGGGAGGAGCCCATTCACTGGATTACTAAAGGCTGCGGGACTGCAATGTTACTATGTAGGAAGCCTCCTGAAATCTTGGGCGCTGAGGAAGGCACTTATGCCGAAATGCATTCGCCATGATTTTAAATGAAGTTGCTTCCAGACTGTCCCCCGTTGTAGCCTCTGCTCTTTCGTGAGGAGGAGGGTGTGGACATATTTTCTGCGCTGGCCAGTAGCGCAGTTTGGAGGCCCCCGCTTGGCAAGTTGGCCCGGACATTTGCTGGCTCTTGCTTCGGCAAATGTTGGTGTCTCCAAGGTATTGGATTGGCCGTGGCCCACCTCAAGGTTCGGGGACATACAGGGCGGTGGTGAGGTGACTCTGCTTCACCCTGGGCGGCATGCATTGGCTTCGCTGCCCCCGCCGAGGACGTTCCTGCTCTTTGGCGCTGAAGCGGTGTTGGGGACATAAGGGAACGCTTTATGTTACTATCACAAGCAGGAAGATTGGCCATCAGATAATATTACAGTCCTGCAAACCGCCCAACCATTTGCTGTATCAGCCTTTCCACACAGCACTTACCTGGCAGCAGAACACTGCATTCTGGGTGTTGCAGTCCGCGACTACATTGGGAGCTGCAACAGGTGTGAGAACATCGTGTGGGGCGGAGCCTATTCACTGGATTACTAAAGGCTCCGGGGCTGCAATGTTACTATGTAGGAAGCCTCCTGAAATCTTGGGCGCTGAGGAAGGCACTTATGCCAAAATGCATTCGCCATGATTTTAAATAAAGTTGCTTCCAGACTGTCCCCCATTGTTGCCTCTGCTCTTTCGTGAGGAGGAGGGTGTGGACATAATTTCTGCGCTGGCCAGTAGTGCAGTTTGGAGGCCCCCGCTTCGCAAGTTGGTCCGGACATTTGCTGGCTCTTGCTTCGGCAAATTTTGGTGTCTCCAAGGTATTGGATTGGCTGTGGCCCGCCTCGAGGTTCGGGGACATACAAGGGGGTGGTGAGGAGACTCTGCTTCACCCTGGGCGGCATGAATTGGCGTCGCTGCCCCCGCCGAGGACGTTCCTGCGCTTTGGGGCTGAAGCAGTACGGGGACATAAGGAAGCACTTTATGTTACTATCACAAGCAGGAAGATTGGCCATCCGATAATATCACTGTCCTGCAAACCGCCCGACAATTTGCTGTATCAGCCTTTCCACACAGCACTTACCTGGCAGCGGAACACTGCATTCTGGGTGTTGCAGACGCGACTACATCAGTAGCTGCAACAGGTGTGAGAACATCGTGTAGGGCGGAGCCTATTCACGGGATTACTAAAGGCTGCGGGACTGCAGTGTTACTATGTAGGAAGCCTCCTGAAATCTTGGGCGCTGAGGAAGGCACTTATGCCGAAATGCATTCGCCATGATTTTAAATAAAGTTGCTTCCAGACTGTCCCCCGTTGTGGCCTCTGCTCTTTCGTGAGGAGGAGGGTGTGGATATATATATATATATATATATATATATATATTTTATATATATATATATATATATATATATATATATATATATATATATACACATATATATATATATCCATTCACCAAGGTGCCCCGGATCATGAAGACGCCACTCCACGAGGATGAATTACAAATCCTTTTATTGCAAAATCACGATGCCAGCCCCAAATGATAAGAGTCCCTGACGCGTTTCGTTGCAACATGCAACTTCTTCATAGGGAAAGGGGAACATGCAAAAACCGGTATGTACTTCAAACTGCTTTTAATCTTGCGCTTTTTCCCATGATGCAATAGCATTCCATTCAATTATATGCTGGGATTTGAAGTACCAATTCTTCCCTTCCAGTAGGGTCCGTTTTTGCTGCCTCGATTTTGTTAACCCCAATGTTACATTTAATATCCATAGCCCTCCAGTGGGCCTCGGGGTTTGTTCTCGTGATTAATTTGAGCAATCCATCGCGCTGACAGGCTGCTGCAGTGAACAGCCTCACAGACCTGAGTTGACTTTCAGGCGGTGCATCTCCCGCGGCTCGGAGCCTGCCGCGTGTCAATCCATTCACCAAGGTGCCCCGGATCATGAAGACGCCACTCCACGAGGATGAATTACAAATCCTTTTATTGCAAAATCACGATGCCAGCCCCAAATGATAAGAGTCCCTGACGCGTTTCGTTGCAACATGCAACTTCTTCATAGGGAAAGGGGAACATGCAAAAACCGGTATGTACTTCAAACTGCTTTTAATCTTGCGCTTTTTCCCATGATGCAATAGCATTCCATTCAATTATATGCTGGGATTTGAAGTACCAATTCTTCCCTTCCAGTAGGGTCCGTTTTTGCTGCCTCGATTTTGTTAACCCCAATGTTACATTTAATATCCATAGCCCTCCAGTGGGCCTCGGGGTTTGTTCTCGTGATTAATTTGAGCAATCCATCGCGCTGACAGGCTGCTGCAGTGAACAGCCTCACAGACCTGAGTTGACTTTCAGGCGGTGCATCTCCCGCGGCTCGGAGCCTGCCGCGTGTCAATCCATTCACCAAGGTGCCCCGGATCATGAAGACGCCACTCCACGAGGATGAATTACAAATCCTTTTATTGCAAAATCACGATGCCAGCCCCAAATGATAAGAGTCCCTGACGCGTTTCGTTGCAACATGCAACTTCTTCATAGGGAAAGGGGAACATGCAAAAACCGGTATGTACTTCAAACTGCTTTTAATCTTGCGCTTTTTCCCATGATGCAATAGCATTCCATTCAATTATATGCTGGGATTTGAAGTACCAATTCTTCCCTTCCAGTAGGGTCCGTTTTTGCTGCCTCGATTTTGTTAACCCCAATGTTACATTTAATATCCATAGCCCTCCAGTGGGCCTCGGGGTTTGTTCTCGTGATTAATTTGAGCAATCCATCGCGCTGACAGGCTGCTGCAGTGAACAGCCTCACAGACCTGAGTTGACTTTCAGGCGGTGCATCTCCCGCGGCTCGGAGCCTGCCGCGTGTCAATCCATTCCCCAAGGTGCCCCGGATCATGAAGACGCCACTCCACGAGGATGAATTACAAATCCTTTTATTGCAAAATCACGATGCCAGCCCCAAATGATAAGAGTCCCTGACGCGTTTCGTTGCAACATGCAACTTCTTCATAGGGAAAGGGGAACATGCAAAAACCGGTATGTACTTCAAACTGCTTTTAATCTTGCGCTTTTTCCCATGATGCAATAGCATTCCATTCAATTATATGCTGGGATTTGAAGTACCAATTCTTCCCTTCCAGTAGGGTCCGTTTTTGCTGCCTCGATTTTGTTAACCCCAATGTTACATTTAATATCCATAGCCCTCCAGTGGGCCTCGGGGTTTGTTCTCGTGATTAATTTGAGCAATCCATCACGCTGACAGGCTGCTGCAGTGAACAGCCTCACAGACCTGAGTTGACTTTCAGGCGGTGCATCTCCCGCGGCTCGGAGCCTGCCGCGTGTCAATCCATTCACCAAGGTGCCCCGGATCATGAAGACGCCACTCCACGAGGATGAATTACAAATCCTTTTATTGCAAAATCACGATGCCAGCCCCAAATGATAAGAGTCCCTGACGCGTTTCGTTGCAACATGCAACTTCTTCATAGGGAAAGGGGAACATGCAAAAACCGGTATGTACTTCAAACTGCTTTTAATCTTGCGCTTTTTCCCATGATGCAATAGCATTCCATTCAATTATATGCTGGGATTTGAAGTACCAATTCTTCCCTTCCAGTAGGGTCCGTTTTTGCTGCCTCGATTTTGTTAACCCCAATGTTACATTTAATATCCATAGCCCTCCAGTGGGCCTCGGGGTTTGTTCTCGTGATTAATTTGAGCAATCCATCGCGCTGACAGGCTGCTGCAGTGAACAGCCTCACAGACCTGAGTTGACTTTCAGGCGGTGCATCTCCCGCGGCTCGGAGCCTGCCGCGTGTCAATCCATTCACCAAGGTGCCCCGGATCATGAAGACGCCACTCCACGAGGATGAATTACAAATCCTTTTATTGCAAAATCACGATGCCAGCCCCAAATGATAAGAGTCCCTGACGCGTTTCGTTGCAACATGCAACTTCTTCATAGGGAAAGGGGAACATGCAAAAACCGGTATGTACTTCAAACTGCTTTTAATCTTGCGCTTTTTCCCATGATGCAATAGCATTCCATTCAATTATATGCTGGGATTTGAAGTACCAATTCTTCCCTTCCAGTAGGGTCCGTTTTTGCTGCCTCGATTTTGTTAACCCCAATGTTACATTTAATATCCATAGCCCTCCAGTGGGCCTCGGGGTTTGTTCTCGTGATTAATTTGAGCAATCCATCGCGCTGACAGGCTGCTGCAGTGAACAGCCTCACAGACCTGAGTTGACTTTCAGGCGGTGCATCTCCCGCGGCTCGGAGCCTGCCGCGTGTCAATCCATTCACCAAGGTGCCCCGGATCATGAAGACGCCACTCCACGAGGATGAATTACAAATCCTTTTATTGCAAAATCACGATGCCAGCCCCAAATGATAAGAGTCCCTGACGCGTTTCGTTGCAACATGCAACTTCTTCATAGGGAAAGGGGAACATGCAAAAACCGGTATGTACTTCAAACTGCTTTTAATCTTGCGCTTTTTCCCATGATGCAATAGCATTCCATTCAATTATATGCTGGGATTTGAAGTACCAATTCTTCCCTTCCAGTAGGGTCCGTTTTTGCTGCCTCGATTTTGTTAACCCCAATGTTACATTTAATATCCATAGCCCTCCAGTGGGCCTCGGGGTTTGTTCTCGTGATTAATTTGAGCAATCCATCGCGCTGACAGGCTGCTGCAGTGAACAGCCTCACAGACCTGAGTTGACTTTCAGGCGGTGCATCTCCCGCGGCTCGGAGCCTGCCGCGTGTCAATCCATTCACCAAGGTGCCCCGGATCATGAAGACGCCACTCCACGAGGATGAATTACAAATCCTTTTATTGCAAAATCACGATGCCAGCCCCAAATGATAAGAGTCCCTGACGCGTTTCGTTGCAACATGCAACTTCTTCATAGGGAAAGGGGAACATGCAAAAACCGGTATGTACTTCAAACTGCTTTTAATCTTGCGCTTTTTCCCATGATGCAATAGCATTCCATTCAATTATATGCTGGGATTTGAAGTACCAATTCTTCCCTTCCAGTAGGGTCCGTTTTTGCTGCCTCGATTTTGTTAACCCCAATGTTACATTTAATATCCATAGCCCTCCAGTGGGCCTCGGGGTTTGTTCTCGTGATTAATTTGAGCAATCCATCGCGCTGACAGGCTGCTGCAGTGAACAGCCTCACAGACCTGAGTTGACTTTCAGGCGGTGCATCTCCCGCGGCTCGGAGCCTGCCGCGTGTCAATCCATTCACCAAGGTGCCCCGGATCATGAAGACGCCACTCCACGAGGATGAATTACAAATCCTTTTATTGCAAAATCACGATGCCAGCCCCAAATGATAAGAGTCCCTGGTACTTCAAATCCCAGCATACAATTGAATGGAATGCTATTGCATCATGGGAAAAAGCGCAAGATTAAAAGCAGTTTGAAGTACATACCGGTTTTTGCATGTTCCCCTTTCCCTATGAAGAAGTTGCATGTTGCAACGAAACGCGTCAGGGACTCTTATCATTTGGGGCTGGCATCGTGATTTTGCAATAAAAGGATTTGTAATTCATCCTCGTGGAGTGGCGTCTTCATGATCCGGGGCACCTTGGTGAATGGATTGACACGCGGCAGGCTCCGAGCCGCGGGAGATGCACCGCCTGAAAGTCAACTCAGGTCTGTGAGGCTGTTCACTGCAGCAGCCTGTCAGCGCGATGGATTGCTCAAATTAATCACGAGAACAAACCCCGAGGCCCACTGGAGGGCTATGGATATTAAATGTAACATTGGGGTTAACAAAATCGAGGCAGCAAAAACGGACCCTACTGGAAGGGAAGAATTGGTACTTCAAATCCCAGCATACAATTGAATGGAATGCTATTGCATCATGGGAAAAAGCGCAAGATTAAAAGCAGTTTGAAGTACATACCGGTTTTTGCATGTTCCCCTTTCCCTATGAAGAAGTTGCATGTTGCAACGAAACGCGTCAGGGACTCTTATCATTTGGGGCTGGCATCGTGATTTTGCAATAAAAGGATTTGTAATTCATCCTCGTGGAGTGGCGTCTTCATGATCCGGGGCACCTTGGTGAATATATATATATATATATATATATATTTATATATATATCCAACGCAATAGTCTTCTCTTGCAATAAATCAGACAACAAGCTGTGGCCCAAATTGCTTCCTTTGTGAGTTTAATGGCAAAATCTAACCCGACGCGTTTCGCAGCGTCCGCTGATTGTTCACGAGTACGGGTATGTTGAAAATAAATAAAGTTTATACAAAGCCAAACATCATGTGACATTCCATAAACAACCAGTGAAAACAGACTATATATTTCTTGCTATGGTCAGTGGATTTCATAATAAAACGAAGCCAGTAACTGCATTAATTTCATACAAATTACCAAGCATTAGTCAATGTCGTACTTCGTGACAATTCCAATCATTTTAAACCATAGCTTAGTTTCAAAAGAACATTTGTTCTCAGATTCAGACTACATGTCCCATAATCCTATACTACGGATTCATGGTAGTCCGGTTCAACATTTAAACGAGGAAGCCTCCCCATTGTTTCCATGTCAATATTGTCCCCCGAGCTCCCCCTCTAAATCATGCCCCTTAGGGCAAACACGGCAACGCATATATCCCATTATCTTCTTGCAGCCTTTCACAAGTTTCACGCTGCAATGTGATAGTCGTTGCTGCACAAGCGAATTATTAACATGGTGTTTCTCCAACCCTTGGCTCATCATAAACCTGCTAAACGTACATTCGTACATAGTTAAAACCCAAGTGGGTATTAATACAATTAATGTAATTTATGCCAATAGGAGTCTACCTCCAATGTCATTAGTTCCGCTTAAATTTAGCCCCAGTGGGCATAAGGAACAAAAATTATAAACACGAAGAAACGAAAAGAATAAAAAAATTCACCAAAAGGTCAAACATCCTCTGACATGAATCGGCTACAGATACTTTTGCTCTTTAACTTCATCAGGTGAATCCATCAGACCGCACATAATCTGAAATTTTGAAAAAAGGAATGCACTGATTAAAAACATTGTGGATACATTGATAATATACACACCCAAATTAAAAATTAAGAGGTAGTGAAAAAACGGTATCAGCTAAAACTTCTCATGAAACAATTTAAAACAGACAAGCAGTGACCGATATTCTAGCCCACATGTGCGGCAAGTGCCTCATCTCCATTGTGGCCTGATGGTTGCAGTGTGTGATATTTGATTATCATCTTTGATTCCAGCCGTTTTAGTTCATTCAATCTGTCACCCCCCCTCTCTCGCTTGGGGATGCAATCCAAGACGACAAATGATAATAGACTGGTATTTTGTCTATGATTTGCAAAAAAGTGGCGTGCAATTGGGTACTGTTTATCGTGATGAGTTATTGCCCTTAGATGCTCCAAGACCCTCTTTTTAGCCTTATCGATCTTACTACCAATATAGTACTTATTACACGGGCATCTAAGGGCACAAATTGCATATTCAGTGTCACACGATCATGCTTCTTAATCTTGAAAGTACCAAATTCAGCAGATAACTTAACAGCCTTACAACTGGAGCTGTACTTACAGGCCTTACATCTGCCACATACAAGGAACCCTTGTACAGACCCACTTTGTGTTCTAGTTCTTTTGGGTAGTGAGGCAGGACACATCATATCTTGGAAGGACTGAGCCTTCCTATATGTAATTTGTGGTGAATTGCCTACGCATTTTTCTAAATCAGGATCGGTTTGCAGAATACTCCAATGTTTGTCTAGACATTTCCTCATATCGTACGATTTATAATTAAATGTTGTAATAAACCTTATTTTATCTGATTCTGGATCATTTGTTGTTTTGTCCTTGAGCTGTAACAGTTCATCTCTATTTCTGGCCTCAACCTTTTTACACGCTGTCTCTATACAAGCCCCACTGTAACCTCTTTCTTTAAATCGTTTAGCCATAGTTTCCTTTTTTTTAGTATAACCCTCCAAAGTGCTACAGTTTCTCTTTACCCGCAGCAAGTCTCCATAGGGAATACTTTGAATAAGGTTTTTGGGGTGGCAACTGTGAGCATGTAACATGCTGTTACCTGCTGTGCTTTTATGGTTCAATGTAGTCTCAATTTTACTATTGATCACCTCTAACATCACATCAAGAAATTCCATTTTCTTCGTACTTAATTGACTTGTAAATGTTAGGTTCAAGTCATTGTTATTCAATACAGTCACAAAATCTTCTGCTTCGCTAGGTGTGCCATCCCAAATACAGAAAACATTGTCGATATATCTCAACCAAACTTTCACATGTCTTTGATAGGGTTCCAGGACCCTACCACGGAGCCGCGGGATCGTGTGCGATTAGGAGAGGACTTCTTAACCACTGAAATACAGTGGCCATTTCCTCCCCACCTGTAAAAGAAGGCTCATGGAGCACTGACTCCTACCGTTTCCAGCTATTTTCAGAAATACTGACAGAGCTTACACGATAACAATACCGACAGGGTACTGTATTTTAACGTCACTCTTTGTATATAGCACTTATCTTTGCACTAATAGATAGCAACATAGTGAGCGCCTAAGGGATCATCTTTAGTCCTAATGAAGAAGCCTTGATGCTTCGAAACATGTTGACTTGCCAAGGAGTATCAGCACATTAAAAGCATGATATCTCCAAACTACCTTTTTGACAGTACCAGCCTATGACTGAATAAATTTCTTTAGTCCATAAGGCCAGGTCCTTTTTAACCCTCACATTTTATCCACCCCTGACCCTTTCTCTCACTACACATACACCACACATAGCACTTTAATAACAGTGCTCCTGCGTAGTCGCTAGTCGTAGCACGCTCCGTCCTGCAGCGGGGCGGGAAGACCCCTATGATGAAGCATGACACCAAGGGCCCTTTTGGTGTGTGAGGGGTATTTAAGCAAACACTGTGCATGCCCTACCAAGTTTGGGCACACTTCCCTTTGAACCTCTTTGAGGTGGATCTTTTTGTTTTGAATGAAACTAACCCCCACCAAAGCTCTGATGAGTAAACAAACATTGTGACTGAAGATTTCTGACCAGAGCCATGGATGGACACTTGGTGCCACTGATTTGAGATACAGATTTGGACTCCTTATAAGTCTCCCTAATACTTCAGGACACTGCAGTTGCCAGTGACCCTTGATATCTGGCCAGGATCCTGGAAAAAAGTTTTCCATTTCTTCTGTTCCCTCACTGGCCTTTGGCACAATCTTTCTGATGCCTTTAATACACTTCTACTGTTTAAATGGGCCTTTGGTATATCCTGCTTAAGAAACTACAGCAGGTCCAGAATGTTGATGCTGTCTTGCACGCTATGGTCAACCTAGAGGAACACATCCTACATACGTAGATTGCTTTACTCTGGCATCTAGCAGAAAAGCAATCCCAGTTTAATACGTGCAGCTCTGTGCAAAGAATGCCCTCCTTTTCTGATTCCCATACCTGAGTAGTACACCCTGCCTCAGACCTTTAGACAAGACAAAACAAATATTTTGTAGTCCTGCAAGTCTGTAGAACAGGATAGGCTAGTAGATCATTCTCTGTCCTGGGAACTAAGTTGAAGAATCCATTCTTTTTGTCTAGGCATGCATTTAAAATAGTTTTTTTTCCAGTTATGTCACAATCGGTAGAGGTCTTAGTTTTAGTTTTGCTCTTCTTCTTGCACCATTAGTCCATGCAGATGGAACTAAATTTAACACTGATATGTTAATACCAAGGTACATTACAAGGTGTAGTTCATTATGAATAAGAGAAGAGCTTTCATCTTAAACTATTATTGAGTCAGAAATGTTTACACAAATGCGAGCTAGCTGTGCTGAATATTTGGCAGTTCACAACACAGTGATACACATTCAACGCTGCATGGTAGCTTAAAGGTGCTGTACATATGGGAAAAACAAGAGAATTATAATCCGAAATTCCCTTCATCAGGATTGATCGCCTAAGATTACATTGAAGTCAGTATTCCTTCTCCAGAAGAGTTGTTTTCATCCTTAGGAGGACCTCCATTTCATAGAAATATCAATTCATCAAGTGCATTTGCCAGACTTGGCCAGCCATTACCCCTTGAGACTCCATATTGTACTTATGCACTCAGGGGTCAACTGCATGATATTTCAGCCGCAATTTCCAGCATATTTGATGGGGTCGAGCTGCCCCAACCGCGTGTTAGACTGTCCAGGCAAAACAAAAGTCACACACATTTCAATAAGGTGTGCCACATGGGGGTGAGTAGCATTTAGGTGAATGGAGAAAAGTGAGTGTCTGCACATATTCAGGATTGACTGCAGTATGGACTTTCTAGTCTATTGCCAGCCCGTTTTAGGAAGCCCATTGGTCTTTTAGGCTCATTTTTTTCCAATAGCCCCTGACCTTTTAATGCAGAGGTGCTCTTTGTATTTTGGCCCTCTGATGAAATATAGGACGTGACTACTTTTTGCTAGACTGAGCACAGACATTCAGAAACAAAAGGTCTACATTTATTTACATGGTAACTGCAGTGATGGTGATTAAGCATACATCACTATTTCTTTTTTTAAATCTGTATGGTTTGTCATGAAACCTAAAAATTAGGAAAATGTAGTTAATTTCCACTCCTATAAATTGCATTTTGCTTCAGGGTTGACCCACAAATGTGATGCAACCCTGATGCAAAATATTAGTAAATCTGGGCCTAAGTTTGATATACCCAAAATCGACATTTACGCTTGTAATGATATTTACACATGCTTGATATTCCTCCACTGTGGTGGAATATTAAACATGCAAACATTCTGCTCCAAGTTGGGGAATAGGCATCCCTGGCAGTGAGGGACTAGAAAGCTTGTGACAACCATACATCAAATTATATGTGAGTATTCACATATTTACTTTGCTTCCATTCTCAGCCAGGAAATGTTTGAAGATTTACTGTTTTCAAGAGCTGGAGTAAATCTATTTCCATGTTGGAAAGGTCGGGGAAAGAAATTTGGGGATGAAAACAAGTATTGGCAAAGGTGATATATTTTGTCTGTGCGAGATCTATTGGCTTTGTCAATGTATTTTTTAGACATGTTGCATAGAAGCGCAAGCTACTGTCCAGTAAGCGAGAGGCTGGAGACATATGCACTTTTTGAGAGTGCATGTAAAAATGTAGAAAATAGTACATGTAGGAGCCTGTGGCCAGAGAAAGGGCACTGGCCCTAGAAAGGAAGCTGTACTTGGTCCATGCTCCACAGCAGAGACAACACTGAAGCCCTGGGAAAAAACAGGAAGGTGAAGGAGACGCTCACTAATCAGAAACAAATAAACAAGAGTGACATGGAAGCTAACCAATGGTAAGTAGCGGGCAGACTCCAATCTTGTTTTTAAGGGCTTTTTATTAACAATAGATTTTGCTGACTACGCATGCACGATGTTCAGGCAAAACAGAAGAGGTGAGATTACGTACATGCAATGGTATTTTCGCATGCACACTTGTGCACTATATACAACTGTGCATGAGGAAAGTCCTTTATGTGAATAAAGTGTTAATTCGCAAACTTTTTCCTGGAAACCTGCAGTTGTCTCAGACTTCTTGGGAATACTCTTGGACACTTTTGTGAATTCCCATTATTTGGAATTCTGTCACTGGGTCAAGGTAGTTAACCTACTGGTGAAGAGGTTACATTTTCTTTTTTTTTTTGTGACTTCCGCCCATATCGCATTTAGTCGTTCAAATAAAACTGTACCTTTATTTTGAAAATACTTTAATTACATCTCTTTTTCCCGTGTAGCACTCACTAACACTCAGCTCCACTGTAATGTACCACACTGCTACCCGGCACGCTGCACATTTGTTGTGTTCCGCTGGATCTGGTCCAATAACTTTCCAGAGAATTTTCCATCTTTTCTCTATCTGTAAGACTCCTGGAACATTACCAAATAAACCAGGTATACAATGATATATAAACTACAACCCATTTACTCGCTGAAAGCATTTCCAGCTTGCCAGCCCATAGGCAATAAAATAATCAAAGCATCAAGAAATCATAATACACAAGTTAAAAAATTGACGTGCCCTCTGGAAAATGTGGGCTATACTTATGCATATTTTTACAATTTCAATGCAAATGCTTGCATTGAACATGGCTCAGTCAGCAGCGTGTTGACTTTAAATCTGACACTGTATTTTTGAATAAACGTTACTATCGTTAAATTCGGAATATTTGTTTGTACGTTGCTAGCCGCTAGTTGCATTATGGGAGCACGCCTGGTACATGATACAAATCAATCCATGCACACCCTTCTGTTAAACAAATCGTCAAAAAAAACATTATGTTGAGTGAAAAAGGGAGATAAACATCTGTACTTTCTACACTAGCTTTGTCAGCAGGTTTGCCAATATTGATCAGAGAATCCTAAGCTCTCTTTGGGACATATGGAGCTCTACGTATAATAAAACCAAGTAGGCAATCTGTTTCCCAATATTCTGCAGCCTATCTTTATGATAGTGAGAGGCAGGTGTGCATGAGAGCCTTGGGCCCATCTGTTAGCAAGGACCCTCACTGGGTCCACCCGAGCTCTGTGTAAGAACCAGTATTGCTGGCGGTGTACGTCAGGCTTCCACCTAAGGACATCACCCTTAAAATAATTGTCAGTGACGCAACTGGTATACCGATGACACACAAACCCGTGCCTCCTTTGCTGTAGAGTTGTGTGGTGTGTTGATGCCTTTCGTTTAGGATTTTGCTCAGATTGCGTCTTGCATGGAACACAAGCGGCAACCTTTTCTGTACTGAGAGCTACTTATGTTCAATGAAACGCATTGAGAGCTACTGATATAGGCCTTCACAAGACGTGTGGTTGTTATTGGATTGTTGAGTGACTGGATTTAGCAGAGTTTTACCTGATTAACAGGTTCAGATGTTGCCCCAATTAAGGAGCTTAATCTTAGTTTATTTTTAGATTTCAGTGTCATACAGTAATTTGATGCTGTGACTCTATAGAGGGTGACTCTTCCCTCTAACACATGGAAAGTCATGGGATATGCATTTTTTCAAATTACGTGCAATGTGTGTAGGTTCATGGGCAGTATTGCCTGCATGCTTCAGTGTGGCACGAGATTAACTACATGCCTGAGTTATGCAATCGCTGACCCAGGCATTTAAAATGTATTATTGGTGGTGCCCATTTTCTGTGGAAAAATGGCGCATTTAGCCAAAGATGGCAACACAGGTTAATGTAGCTCTAATCTGTATGGGACCAGAGTATCTTGGCACTGAGCTGAACTGCATGATTTATCAAAGTACCCAACGCCGTCCTCTAATAGGCCTGATGAAGCACATTGAGGTTTTTACTCCTACGATTTCGAGAATTTGCTCTATGTGCACCATCAGGTAAGCCATGGTTTAGAGGGGTCTATGAAGGATGTTACTATGCGTCTTAAAGCTCAAGCCGACATCATCAATCCAAACAATATTCCATAACTCTCTTTGTATGTCAATGTTAGCGATGTTGGACTAGATAAAGAGTTTTTTCTTTTCTCTACAGTGAATAGCCCCTTTAAGTAAAGGAATGTATGTTTTAGAAAGTTACAAAAGACGTATGTTTCTGCATTCCTTTACCTAAATGGTGCTCATTCATTTTCTGTCTGCTGTTTGTACCCGGGAGAAGATATAAACTTGTGGGACCAGAAAACTTGACTTCTAGTTCCACCTTTCCTGTTTAGCAAAACAGTTTAAGTATGAAAAATGTATTTTTTTTCTCCTTGTGACTTAGAGGTAAATTTACTAGTGTTTTGTTCAGGTGCTCACTAGGCGCATACTCAGGCAAAGCATTGCATCAATATATTTACTATTAAAAAAGGCACATGATTGCAGTGCAAAAATGCTCATTGGTGAGCAAGCTCTTGTGCGCACCACTTCATAACAAATGTAGGCCTTAGTTCGTTAATTTGACAAAGTAATCAAAGCTGGCTAAACAGCAGTGTGTAATATAAAGAGAAATGCACATTTTAAACATATTCACGTGCACCAAAATGGCCCCCCTCAAGTTCCATGACACAAATTAGGTAACTTGGGATGCAGACTTCTTGCATTTGCTCTGCTAAATATCGAGGGCCTTGTTTTTTAGGTTTTGCCATAGGGCAGCGCTGCAGGCCTTACTGCTGAATCGCCCTATGGCAAAAGAAAAGAGCAGGAATACGCTGTATCTATCAGATATAGCGCATTTCTGTCCTTTCCCCATATGCCAGTGCACAATTGGCTGCTGTGCGCCAATGCAGGCACCTTGGCACCATGGTGCAAAGGTGTCTGCGTTGCACGGATGAATATTTTTGTGCAGGAAGGGAAGCCTTCCTGCACAAAAACAATCACAAGAGGCTTTTCACACATTGAAAAAGGAAAAACAAGAAGTAATAAAGATATTTTTCCTCATTGTGCCTCAGTTTTTGTCGCTGCCTCAGAGTTACTATTTCTCGTAAATCTAGGGCAGTGTCAAAAATCCATGGATGTTTCTGGGAACGCCCCCAGCAACACCCATTGCACGCCCCTTTAATGCAGAAAACTGTGTTAAAGGGAATGATATTTATGAGGCCCTGAATATCTCCTGCGCTGCTTAATTTTTTGTGACAAGGCGGGATTATGAACACTAAAGTTGTATTTCAGAAATTAGCACAGATGTCTTCTGCTTATGTCAATACACAGAATTTTGCAGAAGGCCTCTAAGTTTACACATGCCCGCGGGCTGCTGGTGTAATAAGCTGTCTCGGTCCACCTAATAATGACTTCATGTAAGCAAGAGCCCAGGTGGGTTGTTGGTTCCTGACCTCTTGCCTTCATCTCCTATTTTTTAAAGTAAAAGTGGCAATGAACTCTCTGATGCGGGTCAGCGGGAAAATGACAGCAGGCTTTCAAACGAGGAGCTTTATTTGAACTCCCTGACAGTGACAGATGACTGCAATAATCCGATTTCACCATATGCCATAACAAGGTGTATGGTTAACTCACCACTTAACACCTGAAAATTGATACTTCTGAAAAAGAATAAAGTGCGGCTCTGTTAAGTTCCTTCCCATGGCTATCTGTCGTCTCCCACCGTTCCCCCATCCCCTCCGCAATTTCCTCTTCGTCTTCACAAACAGATCAGCCGATTGAGATAGACTTTGCGACTTTACTCTGTGGACACGAACGCAAACAGATTCTTAAGTGTTTTGGGGATTTTTGTGTCTGGGCTGGTGAAGTGCCCAGGGCCGCTCGGTGAAATGAGCTTTCACCCCGGGAAGGTAGTCAGCGTGCCCGGTCATGCCGTTTCTCGGCAGTTCTTTGGGAACCATATTGTCTTTTGCAACCTGCGTGACCTGCCCTTTTGACTGGCTGGCACCTCGCCTGTGTGGGGTTGAGCTCACAAGGCCTTCTCTTTGAGGGGCTTTGGTAAACCTTCCTGTCAGGCCGTCATATAGGCCTCGTCATCACCACAGAGGGGAGTGGAGTCGAGGGTGGGCAATATTCCTTTCAACTCCTCTCACGAGCGCAAACACAGAGGAGGCCTTTGTCTGTCGGAGCATATTTCATTAAATAAAATGCGGGCTACAGAGCAGCGCTGTCAAGCACATTTACAAACGTGACTGAATTCAACTTGACGTGTTTACGTCACCTTTTCAAAATGGCGGCTCCAGAAGTGGTAGTTTAGCACTTGTATTTACTTTATTCAACATGTGACCAGCTGTGCTAAAATGCTCATTTCGAGCTAGACACTTCTGCAGATGATATCACCTTCAAAATCAGCAATTCTGTAAAGACAACAATGTGCTCTGGGCATTGAGCGCTCGGTTCAGATGCCACATTTCTCTTCACGGTTGGCCATATGTGTAAATTGGCGCGTTCATGCTCGGCGAACTGCTGCACGCGGGGCGGATGTCAAATATGTGCAAAGAAGATGCACTTAGCATAGACAAACCGCAAAAGCGAATCAGAGGCGCAGAAATAAAGATGAAAGAGGTTGTAGAATGAGCAAGTTATTAGTTTATGTGTTTTTTTGCCTGGAGGGACAGGGTGAAACTGTAGCCACGGATTCTAGTGTCTAAAACACCTGGATTTATTGCTCGTCAAACGATTGAAATGATATGGATCTCTATCCGTCCCCATTGTTTTCATGCTGCTTCTGGCATGCTGTGATTGAATGCTTCACGTTTGTGCAGACTAGAAGCCTCTTCCACTCAATGTGCCTCATTGTCGAGTTTTTTTTGTGTTATTTCCCAACATAGTTCTGAGCAGCTAGCAAGGTTCATGTTAGGTGATAATTATTCTCTCTTTTATTGCGGCTGTTCGATCGGTGAATGTCAAGCACATGAATAAGAAAGACTTTGCATGTTTTTAGACAGGTTTTCACGCGTGTTATCAGAGCCGGGTATTGACTGTAAGTGCATTCTGTGCCCATGAAAGGAGTCGCATTAAAAGCACAAGAAGGGAAGGCCTTCTCTCTGGCTGGAGAACTGGCAGGGGGGGGGCGCGATGCGAGCCATAGCACAGTGCTCTGTTTGTGAACCTCCAGGCTTGATTAGCGGCAAGCTACTTCATGGGCGAGCGTTTAGTGCAGACTTTGTGCCATTCCGCTCTCTGCCAAACTCCAGGGACTGCCCGCAACAATGGGCTGCCAATTAGTGAAGGCGGGATCTATGATGTGGATACCTGTCCTCAGGGAGTCCTGGGGGTCTGGGCCTGAAGCCAATCACTGGCTGCGCACTGACCACTTGGCGGACTTGGTAGGTCACGTGACTTCCTGCCTTTACTATTTCTCATAGGACTGCAGTTCCGTAAACTACTATCCACACGCTGCTTTTTCTCCCCCAAACAATAAAGAATACGGTCAAAGATTAAGGTGTGGTTTATCTCTTGGTGAAAAAAATGTGCTTGCATGTTTGGACACGTGAGCAAACACATTCCTCTTGCAGGGTGTTGTTACGAGTTGATGCAAGGTGTATTTCTGAGCTCCTCTCATTAAAAAGATATATCTTGGGACAAAAATCTGTTTACTACAAACAGCATATCAAACTAGGTGTTTTTCCTGTGCTTCTCCCCAGAATAAGCCTTTCTTCGTCCTCCTGCAAAATTATTGATCAACATGCTGCTTCCTAAAGAAGGTGAATGCAAAAAATGGTAGCCCCCAGGCTCAATCAATGAGAGACTGGGTTGAGGAAAACATGAACTGATTCAAAAGACTTGAAACACATATTAAATCTATTGTAGATGTCCTCTTACAATCTATGTAGATTACAGAGTTTTTGGGGATTCACAAAAATAAAATTCGTGGGCACTGAAATATTAATAAATTAATACATCTGTACTCAATCACTAAGCTTACTTCAATGGATTGCTCTGCACGGAAGACATCTGAAGGAATAAGTTGGTCCGAATTGTTCACTTTGACAAAAAAAGGTTCATTCACAGGACAATGATTTTTTTTCTGAAAGGAAACCATTTCCCTTATGTCCTTATGAAATTATTTTTCCATCTTGAAAATCCACCTTCTTTTCCATACACATGGGAATTTTACAAATAAAGTGAAAAGTGTAGGTGCAAAAAATTGAGCAAAAAAAGTTCCGCCTGATGGTTTCAACTGTCCCATATATATATACCATAGATAAATATTAACACCGCCAAATGGGTTACAATTTCAAACAAATACAGACATACATAGATAACAAATGATATAACATAAATCTGTAAGAATACCACAGCAATGAGTTACAGTCAAATAATATGCATTTAAACCCCACCATACCACAATGCGGCTAAATAAAAACCTAATACGGAATCAGGGAAATTACAGAGTCCACTAACTTGCAGTCCCTAAATACATATATTTATCATAGAATCCCCTATTAGAACTTAGAGATATTGGAAGGATCCCATCCTAATGTACGACATTGTGGGCCTGATTTCGAGCGAAGACATTATTTATTGCCCGTGATAAATAATAATAACACAGAGTATGTTATTTATCGGGTGCAATAAATACCACCTGTTATGAGTTCATGGGAAATAACATGCAGATTTTGGTGTTTAATGCACCAACATATTCATGCTTTGTAAAATACATTATTTTTTCCCCTGTTAAATTTCTGCAGGTTTGACCTGCTGAAATTTAAAGAAGGTTCAGGTATTTTATTAAGGGATGTGTTATATACTTTGAAACTCTTAATTCCAACCCATGCGTAAACAGGAGTTCACGCATGGGTTCGAATGTTATGAGCCATTCGTAATCAGGCCCTATGTGTCTGAAAGAACAAATCTAATACATTAGGTGTCTGAAAGAACAAAGCAGCAATAAACAATACTTGCAAAAATACATGTAATTCTTCCTCTGTGTTAAGACCAAAGGATAACTTAGTATGTAAATATAAAATGATATAACTTTCTATTGTTCTAAGGCGTCAATCCCTGTTGCTTCCTTAGAGACCATTTCCGTTCTCCATATATTCCAGTTTTAGCAGCAAGGGATCACTGGTTAATACAAATTAAATTAAAAAAAGGATGTAATTCGCTGATCGCTAACCGAGGGTTACCCCTTTCACAAAAAGGTTGTAAATAGGCCCTATAGATCTTGAAGACTGCTTAGCAAATGGTCATTCCTTTTGAGTCAATTGTTGCTCGATTTCATACATGCAAGGTGCAGGCGAAATGTACTCAGATTGTAAGCACCTGCTGCATTTCCTGGGTCAAAGAATTCAATTTTCTGTAGGGTACATTTCTTCACATTCGCGCATCCCTCTGTACTCTATATCTTGTGAGTCTGCAAGGAGGGGGACGTTGAATGCTTTTGGAGGGTGATCAAGTTGAAATCAATGGAGATGGAACTCTGTATGGAGGGTGAGGAAGATTTCATTTAGGAAGGTTTTGAGGGTGGGTGATTTCCTTCTAGTTAGTGAGAGACATTTCACTCGTATGGAGGATGAAGGTGAGTTCAAGGAGGCTGTCTCCTTCCAAATGAACATCAGTTGTTTTTTTGTTTTTTAAAAATTGTTTTTAATGATTTTTGTAGAGCATTACCAATCAGAGTGAAGAACAAAGCGTAAAGAACAATGAAAAAACCAAGATATAAGAAAGCACGTTGCATTGCGGGAGAATGCAGCAGGTATCAATGGGGGAAGTCTTGTATAATCACAGCACTTACTATAGCACTGGGCGGTCCTGGACATCATGGCTAAGAAGTAAAGTCACAATGAAATGATGTCATATAATGCAAAATTGTTCCAGTAAGGGAGACAGATTAAAACAGCGTTATTTAGCATCACAAGGAGAACAAGTGACGTCAGCAGAAGAAGGGCTAATATCAGGTAGGCTAAAACAACACAGCGCCGGGTGACCTATCGCCGGTCACAGTATTGGTTCTACATGTTATGTCTGCGCCCGATCCAGCCTGGGGGCAAAACAGGACTCAGACCAAAGGCTCTCCATCAGGGGCATGAGCGAGCAGGTCCTGATGCAGGAAATGCCATATATTTTTGGGTCTAGAGGAGGGGGTCTGTACGGAGGCGTACATATCGCTCATGGTGTCACAGTCAACCAGCTCTCTCATCCACCCCTGTACTGTGGGAACTGAAACAGCACTTCAATGAAGGGACACCTGTCGCTTTGCCAGCAATAATATCATGGCAGTGTAATGCCTAATTGCAACAGGGAGCTGCTTAACATTGTCTAACAGCGCCATGAGCGTAGAAGGGGTCAGTTTTATCTCAATCATTTCTGATAGAGTCTTAAAAACCTCACCCCAAAAGTCGGCTACTTGAGCACTGCCCCATGCTAGGTGGAGGAAATCAGCGTGGTCAGCGGTGAACCTAGCACAAGGTGGAGGAAATCAGCGTGGTCAGCGGTGCACCTAGCACAGCTATGGGGTCTGGAGGGAACTGATTTAGCCATTAGTTGAGGGGTGGTGTATGCGCGATTTATATAATTGAAGTGCAGGAGTTTATGTTGGTGATTATTTGAGATCAGTTTGGTTTTCTCACAACAGAAATGCCATGGTTTGTCTGATATGGGGCATCCAAGATCTGTTCCTTATGCCCCCCACGCCCCTTCTCTGGAACAGGTTTTAATGAGAGGGCAATGTGGTACATTCCCCAGACAGGTTGGGCGCTATCTGGGGTGGAAGTACCTTGCGTAAATAACGGAAATTCGGGGGTCTCTGATGGGGCTGTCGGGACTGTGGCACAAGTAACAGCATGTAGTCGGTGTACAACAAACATGTCCATGTGCGAGTCAGTGCGCCCATTTATAAGGGATGCCGGAGAGTGCATAAGTGTATCTGCAAACAGGTCCCCAAGCGAGGTCAGTCGGCAGTCGGTCAGGGTACTCTTCGTATGCTTCTCAGCAGTTAAAGGGCAGACAAGGGTTGTCGGCAAATGGGATACATGGGGCATATAGGTAATCGTAACCTAAGTATCTTTGAAGTTTGGTCCACTCCCATCAAATAGTAGAGAGGGTATGTATTTTGTTAGATTTTCTGGGCAGACCATGTGGGAAAACTGTGGGGAGAGGAAAGGGATATATCGGTGAGCACTTGGGGTTTAAAGCCGTAGCCGCTCATCATAATGATACCAGTGGGACGCGAAGTGGGCTTATGCTACCAAGTAATAAAGATAAAAATTGGGTACTTCGAAGCAGCCTTGCGTGTATGGTAGTGTCAGGGTCTGCCAATGAATCCCAGGTTGTCTACCTGCCCACACCAGCCATATAAAGATGCCATGTAGCGTATCAAAGAAAGCAGCAGTTAGTGCAATAGGGATGTTAAGAAATAAATATAAGAAATGCTGCAATACAACCATTTTTATTATAACAACTCTGCCTGCAATGGACAATGGCAACGTGATCCATTTATCCACCAGGGTTTCTAGTTTTTCAATTGAGGGCCGTAATTCAGCTATACGACTTCAGCGCAATGGCGGTGTAGGTAAATGCAGAGGTATTTGGGTGAGGCAGTGCACCGTTTTAGAGGGAATTCCAGAGCAGCTAGCACTGGTTTCAGTTAGAGGGAAGACTTCTGATTTGTTCCAATTAATCACTAGTCCAGATAGTGCCTCAAAGCGAACCAACTCGCAGAGTTAGGGAGGTAGGTTGATTGCTGGGTTCCTGACAAACAGCATGATATCATCAGTGTATAAAGAAGCTAACAGGGGGCCCCGGTGAAACTGAGACCCCTTGCCAATTGCCGCTCCTGTAAGTGCCTGACAAGCGGATCCATTGCGATTATAAAAAGAAGGGGAAGAAGTCCTGCCCAATAGTTTATCTCAATGTATAGATTGCTAGGTTGGGTGGAAGAGAAGCCTAGTCAGTCTATTCCGTTTGGCAACTACAGTGGTGTTGAAGGGCAGCATAGTAGGACTTCTAGTTCCATACCCTCTGACAAGTGAGTTTGTAGTGACATATTGAAGCCTTTGCCAATTACTGCAGGAGAACTCGTTTTCTGTGAGTTAAGAGATGTATTTCACTAGATTCAAGTGCATGTGAGAAAACTGATATTTAGTTGGGTTTGTAGTCTATTGTGATAGTAGCAGAAAAATAACTCATGTTTTTTTTTTGCCCATGACTACTTAATAAGTTCACAATTAGTTGATGGCTAATTTTTAATGTGATCAACCTAGAACATATGCGTTGTTATGAAGAGGCCTCATGCTTGAACTTACCGAGTTTAAAGTTTGTATGTGAGAAACGTTTCCATATGCGCTATTTGAAGGCCGCATGGCAATGCTGTGGGACTGATTCACAAAAACACATGCAAGCAATGCTATGTCTAATGTCCAGCTACGTCGAGAATGTTTGTGTCATGATGCACACACATGTATGTAAAGTATACACAATTGTATATTTTTGTAATCTGATTTATGCATACTTAGACTTAATATGCTATGGGCTAGATGCATCAAGGGTTTTACTGGTCACAAACGGGCCGATTCTCTGAGTCGGCCCATTTGTGAATGGTAAAAAGCCTTTTGGAATCTGTCAACCCAAAAGGCATTTGCAAAAAATGTAATTGCAATTTTTGCGATTACCTATTTTGCAAATGCAGTTAGGGAATCACAATTTGCGATTCCCTTAATGCAATGCAAGAAGCATTCTCAGAATGCAACTTTGCTTTAAGGATTCACAAATTACCACCAACTTCAAGTTGGTGGTAATTTGCAAATCCTTAGAAAAATGCACAAAATTGCAATTTTCAAAGTGCCATGCCTTAGGGCATGTTGTGGGCCAAATGTGCACACTTATATTTTTTGGGAGTGCATCAGGGAAGCCAAATGCCTCCCTGGCACCCTTGCAATTGCATTCGCAATTTGCGCTTAACTATTTGGTAATCACAAAGTGTGATTGCCTTCCCATTCATGCCTATGGACCTCTAGGCCCCTAGGAATGAATGGGAATGCATTCCTTAAAAGCGAATAGCAATTTCCGATTCTCTATTAAGGAATATGTGGGAATCGCTATTTTTTTGCGAAACCTACATATATTGCATTTTGCGATTATAAAATAGCGAATCTCTAAAATTCGCTATTTTGGAATCGCACAATGCAGTGTTGATACATATAGCCCTATATCCCTACATAAAATAAGGAATGATTTAGAATGCAGTATACTTTTCAAAAACGAGTTTTCTTTTACTGCATTAGAAGGAAGTGTACACACCCATGCTACCTGCATACACTATAATAATTCTGCACACTCTGTTGCCCTTTCAAGTAAAGTCTGGTGACCTTACACCTGGACAGGTCATATGCAAGTTGGGTGTCCAGATAAATGCAGGTCATAGCAACCCACCCCTGTGCCAAAATCATAGGAGGGGCACCATTACGTTGGGCAGGCAGAGGTGCCCCACATCTCCCGAAGTACATTGTAATACAAATGCTGTGATTCTCATGTTGTGTGGGTTTTCCCTCAGCACATTTGATGGCAACAGGGGACTCTGGAAGCGCACCATCAGTGGTGCATCAGTTGTTGTCCAGGGTCCTCTGAGGAGGCGATAAAGCACCAGGTGTTTGCGGGCTCAGTCCGGCCCTTTGGAAACCTTCCAGACCTGAATTTAACCACTGCGATTGCCACAACGCATTTGGTTACACAGAGGAGTACCTTAGAGAACATCCGCTCCCTTTGTTTATTTATGAGGACCTCGGTCCTCTGCCTTATATTCAATTTGCAAGGGTTTGTTGACTGGTGTTGGACAGGGCATGAACCAGCCTCAACCAGTTTACCCCTCATTCTTTGAGGATAATAGTCGCAACTGCAGGTGTCATAATGGGACATTAAGAGGACTGGTAGGTGGGGGAGAGATTACTAGAAGTACACACATCCTAATTTAGTCTGAAATACTTGTTTTCCACTCTTTACCATTTTCTATAATTTCTTCTACCTAGAAGTGCTGCAATTCCTACAGTGTAATATTTGACTATTCATTTATCAAGTGTGCCAGCGTACACACTAGGCTTACGAGTCCAGAGCTCAGACATTGGCAGTCTTTGACTGAGCCAGCTGACAGAGACAATGAATAGATATTTGGATCGTATGGGCCCTGCTCAAGGATGTGATCATTTTTTAGTTTGGTGGTATTGACATTGTAGGTTTCTCTAGAAAGTATGATATGAATCTGGATTTTGTATTAAAATAAAGTAGGGCTGTACGAAAGCTGTATTCCTTAGCTGTGGTCGCATGGTTGGCCATGCTCCCAAGAAAGTGTTGATCAAATTAGTACGCTCCAAAGACTCTTAATGTTGTGGTTAGGAGGCTTAATGCTTGCTTCACTGCCTTATTAGCTGGTCTTCAAAATGTGACATTTAGCATTATAAATGGAAACAGAAAAAATTAGGTGGTAGCCTTCCTCCATCGCAAGTTCATACATTCTCTAAAAACCTCTCTCAAACATCCCAAAAATGTTCTCGCAAAGAGCAGGGCCCCTACTCACAAAGTTTATTCAATGAGTATTTGTGTCTTACACCAGCCTAAGATACAAAAAACACCTACAAAGCATTTTCTGAGAGTAATTTCGCAGAGTAACACTTGCTGTTACTCATGGAAACCGTGATTATGAGTGTTTTACTCCAGAAAAAATTCACAAGAAAGTCCCACCTGAGACCGAGTAAGACACACTTACTCATAGAAAATCCTTCTAGAACAGGCCTTTGAGAGTCCTGTTGTGAAAACATAGACCCACGAAATCAGAACAGGATAAAATAAAAAATATATGTCTTGCCATGGAGGAAATACTCTAGACCTCTCTGATACAAATAACAAACCAAGAAACTGCTGAAGAGGCCGAGCTGTGGTTGCTGGCAGCTGAAGAGAAGAAGGTTCTGTAGATTTGCCCTGGGGCAAGTTCTTGGAAATAGGTTTGGTAAGTAAAGAAAAACAATAAGATCACTATCATACTAGAAGTTAAACAAATAGGATTACTTGTGTTTTTTTAGGGTGGGGATTGGAGTGTTGAAGATTTTTAGTAAATAATATGAGGATGAAGCTATGTGCAAGCTAGCAGTGTGATACTGAGTGATATGATGCTTGCAGAATTTTGTTTTGTGTTGGTGTTTTTACTGGTCGGTTGCATCAGTGTTGAAACTGATTTAGTGAAAGATCCGAATTTGACTAAAGGTTGTTTCATTGTAATTTCACAACTGCACCTCCAGAAAAACAAAGCTAGCATGTGGAATCTTCAAAAGACCTCGCAGAACATGTTGTCTTCGAGGAGGTCCTGAACGTCAAGAGCCCGATATTGGAAAGATGGTTCCCATATGCAGGAACAGGGAAAAAAACTATTTGAAGATAGGTAATGCGCCCTAATTACGGAAGGGCTAGTTAATTGACCAATGTATTCCTAGATATATTAGTCTGCCTTGTTAATTTAATTGTCTTGTGCATGAAAAAGAAAGTAATTGCACGTCATTGTGCAACAGGAAATATTTATAGAAACTACTAAAAGTCCAGGAAAATGAGATCGCTGTGATGTCACAAGATGGATTGAGCCATTACACGCTAATGCCACTCTGTTGCAGCTGTTTGCCTAAGAGACACATCTCACTACATGGCCCTTTTTTTTAACAGAACAGCATGAGAACAATGGGCCTCATATGCTTCTTGAGCAGCGGCAGTGAGTCCACATCTGTGGCCCTACAGCGGGAAAACTATGAATCCCTAAATAGCATAGAATATATGTCACCGACAGTGTGGAAGTACTCAGTGGGTCTGGGATGGGATCTGCAGGTGGGATGATGCGACCACTCAGCCAATAAATTATTTTATTTGGAAATAACAGGGAAAAATTGGTTATATGACGAATAATATTAATATTACTATCATCATCATCACCTTTATCATCATAGTTATTTCTGTTACTATGGTCATTATTTTTATTATCATTCATCATCATGAATTCATTATTAGCATAATAATAATAATACAAACAATAATAATAATAATTATTATTATTATTTGGGTTAGCAAAGCTATAAAGCAACAAGGGAAAGGACCCTTTCAAAAATAAGCATAAATATAACCTATGATATTGCATGCCGTCTCAATCCCCCATTACACAGAACTTCTAAAGGAGCATCTTAAAACATTAAGGCCCAGATTTAGCAAAGTTTCACGAAACGTAACTCAGCGAGACACCCTGTTGCACTGCACTAAGTGAAAGCCACAGGGCAAGAATGCGTCATATTAAAAAATATATGGCGCATTCCTGTCCTCTCCTTGTGCTGGCGCACAATGTGCTGCCTTGCTTCAACGCAGGCAGCCTTGTGGTTTGGGATACCTTTCTGAACAAAAACAATCATCTGAGGCTTTTTCCTCTTTCTATGTGTGCTGCAGAATGCAGGAAAAATCGAGGAGAAATAAACGTATTTATTTTTGGTATACCTCCCCTGAGAATGCATAGCATTTTGATGCATTCCCAGGTCTACCACTCGTGGTAAATCTGAGAAGGTGCTAAAATCCATGGGTTTTCGTGGGAACACCCACGCTCCACCCATAGAACGCCTCCCTGCTGCAGAGTAACACAAGGTAGTAACTTGTGCTGCCTTGCATGACTCCAAATTTACCATGCACCACAGGGCCATGCAAGGTGGCCTTGCGTTACTTGGTAAATCTGATTTTAGTGTTTCATTGCCCTAACTTTACCTTGCGTGACGCAAGGACAACACAACACTATTGTAAATCTGACCCCTCAGTATCGAGGGTATCCTGTTTCTAGAGTGTCTGAATCGAATTTGTGGCTTGATAGCTGGTCACTTTTAGAACCTTCTGCCAAAGTAACCTGAGGCCTTGATTTTGATAGAGATGATGCATAGCAAAACTAGCACAATTTCCCCCTGTCCGAGCCCATCCTTGCCCAATTAGATGAGGCAATGAAACAGTGTTAAAAAACTCACAGATTGCTATACACTGCAATAATTTTCTCCTTGGATACTGGAAAACACGGTGCTAGTGCCTGGAACATCCTCGGCTCCATAGAAAAAAATGATTGTGCAAAGTTATTTTCTTGAAAAACTGCTTAGTAGAGGGCAGTGTAAAATGGCTGTTTATTGGTAAACTAGTTCATCAGTCCCGAAGTTATACTTTTATTGGTGCAGGTATGGTGAGGAGTTTTTAACCCAAAGCATGTCTGGGAATTGATTTGTACATTTATGGACACATGGGTAGAATTGGGATACCTAGATGTGCTAGTATTGTATTGTTAATGTGAGTCCACATTGTTAAGTGGACCAGTATTTGTCATACATTATAAACACATCCCAGTCCTTTGTTCTTGATAAAACCCATGTATGTGCAAAATAAATTTTATGTCAAGTTGAACTGAGTACATGCATCCCCACCACAACCGAACTGATAGTGTTTGTGCACTTGTAGGGCCCTGAGAAATACATTCGGCTGTATCCTGAAACAGGCACAATACCATGTTATTCGCCATTTCCCCATCTGCAGTGCCCTGTGCTGTGGGGCTAGCAGCATCAAAACATTTTGGGGCAAATTTACAAGCCCCTTGCGCCTCTTTGTGCTGCATTGCGTCACTTTTTGGGACACAACAGTGGCGCATCTAGGGAGACGCGTCACTTTGTAAAGCCCTGCGTCACATTATACCTGCGTCAGGTATAATGTATGCAGGGGGGGGGCGTTCTTACGCAGGAAAGCCTCGCAAAAAGTGATGCAGTGAAATCAACAAGATTTCTCTGCGTCACTTTTAGGACGCCACTGCGTCCAAACCTTATGCCTGCTTGAAGCAGGTGTAAGGAGTGACGCAGTGTAGTGGGAATAGGCCACAAAATGCATTGCTGGAGTTGCGTTGTGCTTGCGACACGACTCCAACAATGCGTGACTTTTGCCCCAACAGATGCGTCAGAATTTCTGACGCATCTGTCAATCCTTCCGCCATGGTGCGCCCTATTTACAATACGGCGCATCCATGGTGGCACAAGCATTTTTTAGGGTGGCGCAAGAAAAGTGACGCATATCTATAGATACGTCACTTTTTTGTAAATCTGTCCCTTTGTTCCTGAATCGAAGCAGTGCAGATGCAACATCGTGACTGCCTGCTGCCCTCTGACTCACAGCATCAGTTGCTGATCTGTGTCTTGCCCAACGCCTGCAGCTTGTCATTCAAAAGTCTCACATTTACGTCATCACTTGGAAAATTAAACCTAGATTGATTTGAACTGAAAACGAACTAGTACATTTGGCTTTAACGGCAATGGTGTCATTTCGCCATTTCAACCTTACTTATAGAAAGTCTGTTAAGATGAGGAATAACACATAATGACAGTGTTAATGTCTAGTCCTTTCTCTGTCTTCTCTCATTAGCTAAGTACAGACAGAAACATTGCCAGGAATGATCAGGTATTGCAGTCACGTCTTATAGTACATTGGGGCAATGTTGTAATGGTCTGGAAGAGAAAAAATGTCCAGTAGACAGCGACTGGGCGTTTTTTTACTTTTTGCTCTGCCTACATTCCAACAAGCGCTATGTTAAGGGGACAGGCACATATTTATAGGCCTAGATTGACAGGGCGGCTGTCTGTCGGTGTACTGTGCCCAAATCTTAAACTATCCTAGAATGGACCGTGGATCCAGTAAAACGTATTCACCTCATTCTATTGGCTATATGGTTAATCGTTCCGCTTTCCAGAAGGTGCTTCCATTGGAACGCAAGAGGGACTAGTTTACACCTGAAAAGTACACTCAAGCTGAATGTTTTGTCACATTCAATTATTTATGTCTTGTATACATTCTATACGGGGAGAAATCATATTTTGCAGCGTTTTTCCCTGTCAAAGACAAAAGGGCAAGCATTAATATGATAAAACAACATTTGTTCATGCAACACATAAAAACAGCGTTTGAGAATGCCTGCGTTTATATGCATTGGCACATTAAAGCCAAACCTCTTGGCTTGGATAATGCTTTTTAAAAATTGAAATCAATGTGGCCCAAAACCTGTTTGCACCAAATGGAAAAGGTTCATTCTAAGAGACTGTAGCGGAGATGGGCAGGTGGTGTCACCTAGATGTCTCGTATGTACAATCAGAAAAGGAAGGTGTTAAAATCTGTCAAGAACCAGCAGGAGGTCTTGGGTGAATTTGCCAAACCACCGAATATTATCATCTTTAGATTGTCACTAAGTGAAGCCTGCGCTAAAACCATAACATAAGTCATATAGCTTAGGACTGTGTTTTACTCAAACATACCCAAGAATATTTTAGAATGGTGGTGCAAATTCTAATTTCATCCCTCTTAGTTTATGTCAAACTATGTTTGAGGGCCTTCCAAAACCAGCTCTGTTACCCCTCCAGGGCATTCAGGCCTTAGCTGATTGGTACCAGATTTATCCCACTTTGAACATATCTACCCTTTACTGCGGTGTTTGCATTGGCTATGGAATTAAGTTTTGCCCAGAATTGTCTCTTTGTGGGTTATAAAGCATTGTATCATCAAACGCCAAGATTTTGAGCTTCTAAACTGAGCCTTTTAGGAAACCTGCGAGTGCGGCATTTAAAAGAAATGCCGCGTTATTGAGTGTGCCAAAGCAATCAAAGGAAAAGGCAAACTGGCAGGCTTTCTCCAGGCAGGGCCTACTTTATGAAATTCTATGCAACCTTCACTGTGAATTACTACCGAGTGTGTATCTTTTAGAGGAAACTTAAGACTCATCTGTATATTCTGAAGTCAGGTATCCCTTTCTTTCCATTAGTGTATGTAGCTTTTTCAATATTTATATTTTGATTTTATGATGTGACTTGAAATGTGGTGTTTTATATTATTATATATGTATGTCATTCTGTATGTGCCCCTAGGGCATGTCTTGTGCCTCATTAAACTTTGACAGAATGTAAATCAATAAAAAGCAGTGTAGATCCTGATTGCTGAAAGATGAAATTCTTTCGGATTTTATTTCTTCCACGTGAGGCTGTCCTTTTTCACAGATACAACTTGGGCTGTATTGAACGTTATTGCTCGCTCTCCTGCTGGTTGTGTTAAACTCCCTTTCACAGACTATGTGTTATGATTAAAAGGCACAAAGACAGGAGCAGAACGTCTTCAAGTAGATTTATTTGATTGGAGAAAGATCCCAAAACAGCTTCTTGCCAGACACAGCTGGGCCAACGGTTAATGATGCCACAAGGATGACATCACGCCAGAATCTTCAAAGCATCATAGAGATGTGGCATTCCAGGCAGCATCTCAATGGAATATAACACATCTCCCCCCTTTGCAGTAAACAAAACTAAAACAGGATAAAACAAAACATGCTAAAATAAGGAAAAACGTTAAACAAAAACAAAGAAAACATAGTAAAGTACATAATGAAGTCAAGAAACATAATCACTCTGATACGCTGGAAGTCTTCTTTCACCAGCTGCCCTCACTACACGTGATACATCACCAGACCCATCTCCCTCCCTTGCACCCATACCATGTTCATCAGTCCTGATTACTTCTTCAAAGGAGGAAGAATCAACAGACTGCTCTCTAGAAAACTCAGCATCATCCATCAACATCCATGGCGAACAGTGCTCACAATCGGACTTATCTTCCAAATTTTCCACATGTTTGCAATCTCTTCTTTGATATAACGCCACCCGCCTCAAATTCCATGTTTGTCCGTTAGTTAATCTGAACCAATTACCTCCCACAGCTTTAACTTTGAAGGGTCCTTTAAATTTGTTCAAGAAATCGCTATGGCCACCAGGTTTCACTTTGCCCTATTCCCCTACATCAATGAAACGTCTGTTCTCACCACTCAACTTGCCACAATGTGATCCTCCCACAGTTGTTTTTTTCTGCATCCATGAGGGAAGCAACTTAGTGCCAGCCTCCCTCCCCCGCATCATTACAAATGGACTCTTTCCTAAAACAGTGTTCACAGTAGTGCGATACGCCCAAAGCATTTCACTCACAGAATCAAGCACGGGTAAACCCGCTCCATGTGCTAATTGCATAGTACCTTTACCCATACGGTTAATGCGCTCAAATTATCCATTTCCCTGCAGATTTTACAAAGAACAGTAAGCGTGCTTATGGTAAACCTTATCACCCTGGCTGCTCTAGGGCTGGGGTAGGCTTAAGCACGGACTGTGGTAAACTTAATCCAGCGAATTCCATTCTGCAGTAAACCATATCACTTATTTTTCTAATGGACTATCTATTTTAAGATTTTGGTCAGATTTCCGATTGGCTCGCCTTGTCATAGATTGGGGTAAACTACACCACTGGATCGCCTCATATGCAGGGGTAAGTCTTACAGTGGTATCTTCTCGTATACAGTGGTATGCCTTATCACTACATTTCCTCTTATGCTGTGGTAAGCCTTACTATTGCATCTCCTCAGAAGCTGTGGTAAACCTTATCACTGGATATCCTCTTATGCAGTGGTAAGCCTTTCTACTACATCTCCTCAGAACCTGTGGTAAACCTTATCACTGGATATCCTCTTATGCTGTGGTAAACCTTATTACTGCATCTCCTCGGACGCTGTGGTAAGCCTTACCACTTGTTTTCCTCAGAAGCTGTGGTAAGCATTATCCCTGGATATCCTCTTATGCTGTTGTAAGCATTATCACTGAATATCCTCTTATGTTGTAGTAAGCATTATCACTGGATATCCTCTTATGCTGTGGTAAGCCTTACTACTGGATGACCTCAGAACCTGTGGTAAGCCTTATCACTGGATATCCTCTTATTCTGTGGTAAGCATTATCACTGGATATCCTCTTATGCTGTGGTAAGCCTTATTACTGCATCTCCTCAGATGCTGTGGTAAGCCTTACCACTGGTTCTCCTCAGAAGCTGTGGTATACCTAACAAAAGGATTTCCTTTCCTCTTGATGTGGTAGGCCTGTATCTCCTCAAAAACGGTGGTAAACATTACAAGAGAACAGAGGCATAACTATCATCAGTGCAGCAGGTGCATTGGCACCAGGGCACAGGGTTTGAAAGGTCCCACTGCACCCTCATTATGGTTGTATAGAGTTAGGGGAAGGAAGCCTATTTTATTCCTCACATCACAGACAATGGCACAGCTGCTGTTCGAATGGTTGTAAACATCATTGCATCCACTCACTCACATGTTGTGGTAAACGTTACTGCACGCTTTCCTTTTAGACTGTGGTTAAAGTGCCTCTAGATGTACTCAAAGGCCGTGGTAAACCTTTCCAGTAAACCTTTTCAGCAGATGTACAATGCACAAAACCAACAGACATTCTTGTCACAGACTGCGGTAACATTTGCCATTGGATTTCCTTCACACAGTCTGTAGAACACTTCACCAGTTGACTGCATCAAAGGCTCTGTTAAGCTCCACCACTGGAACTCCACCTAACACCCAGTTTTTAGGTTCATTGTGTAGATGTCGATTGGTATTTATGCATGCAAGCCTTTCTTCCTGTTGCTATTTAGAATGGTCTGTGCATGCTTCTTAGACTCAAAAACTTCGAACCACAGGTGATTAGAGAACTCCTCGAGTCCTTGCATGTTGCTGTTTTATGCCTTGAAGGATCGTTTCACGTTCATTACAAACTTTTCTTGCACATATAAGTTCTACTTGCCATTCCTTTTGTTCCAAACAGAAGCAAAATAATTTTTCTGAGTGTTCATGTGATGGCTCAGTTGATAGGTGATTTATCTTGTTTGTGTGTGTGTGTGTATTTGTGCATGTGAATGCACGAAGTTCGTATGTGAGTGTGTGTTTGTGTGTGGTTGAGCCAAATTAAGTTGGCAAGTCCCTCCACATTGAGGGCATCACCTTCACTATACTGTGAAGGGGAGGGGAAGTGTGCCCAAGCCAGGTCATAGAACCCTGCATGCTCCACTTTTTGTTTTAGATGAGTCTCTAGCAACTACCACCAGGTGGCTAACAGCAAATAGGCGGGTATACTTTTTTTATGGGCCTCATGTTGTGTACATTATTGTACCATGCACACTCAGTGTCATGGGTTGATGAATCTACGCTGGGCTTCCAAACACACTTGAAACACCTTCTCACACTGACTCGATGTTCCTCGTATTCATACTGCTGGGACCATTTCTGCCTAGAGAAGCATAACCAGCCTTTTGACGTCCAAAAGGCTGCACAGGCAGCCACAGAGCTGAATGCATATCCATCATGACAAACTCTCATGAGACTTGGTGAACTCGTGCAAAATCTCGGAGACCATCTGGGATTGGAGATCAGTTACTGGTCATCTTGTCTTTCCGTCCTGGTTCTCAACCCAATAAGATCTTCAGCGTTGTCTTTTGTTTGCAGCTATAGCAAAAGTAGCGATGTGGCAGACAGCATTAGAGGGATGTATGACACTACAACGCATGCTTTTACCACGCATGCTGTTACGACGCAGTTTTTACAACGCATGCTGTTACAACGCATAGTGCTTTGGGGTGCTGGATAGTGAATAGTTTAATTTACTATTCCAATTCCAGTCCCCTTGGATACTGGGGAAGGTGTTGGATAGTAAATTAAATCTATTCCCTATCCTAGAGCGCCCCCCAGCGCAATGCGTTGTAATGACATGCGTTGTAATGGTTGCATCGTAAAGGCACTGCGTGGTAAAAGTTGCGTTGTAAAGGTTGTTTACCCATTAGAGACCATCATTTAAAGAGTTTTAATCCACAGTAAAAAAACACAGTGCCCAAAGCAGAAGAGGTTTGATGAGCACATTGCAAAGGATTTGGTAAGAGTGTTGATAAGGTTTTGATGACAGTATTAGTTGCAAGAAAAAAGTTGACACTTGGACTCAAGACTCTAGAATAATACCGTTCAAATACTACATCAGGTGTCGCTCACTTAGTAGTAAATGGTAAAGCTATGAAACCACATGGACACTGCGACTTTGTTGGGAACAATCCATTGGCATTTGTAGTATATTCCCTTTATAGAGATCTTGATAATGGCCAAAACATTGAGATAATCCAATGTGATATCAAGCCTGGCATTTTGATAAAAAAACATTCTGGCAAAAGAAACAATCTGCCTGATCATCAAGAGAAGACGGAAAATAATTGCTCTGACATTATTTATTCAATTAGTTTTGAGAAAATGTGGAAAGATAAAGGGAAGATTACATCACCAACAGGCATAGGTGGTCAGAAGACTTAATTGTTTCTTAAGGTTGTTTATGCTGTCCTTGAACCAAGAGCAGAGAAGAATTTCCCCACTACGGGACTTCACAGCACATTTTCGTCTCTGAACAAATAAAGACCAAAGCAAACATTAGTGAAGAAAAAATGAAGACTAAAGGGAGATAGTGTAGACCGGAAGAACAAGACAGAAAAGAGGAAGAAAATAAAGACTACTTAAAGAGAGAGGAAAAATAATTAATGACTCCTCAAAAGGGGAAGAAAGAAGAAGACAACTTGGAAGTGAAGAGCCACATTGAGAAAAGAGAAGGGGAGAGACACCACCCCACGTTAATGAATGGAAACCGCAATGTCAGGTCACTTGGAGAAGATGGGGGAAATCTGATGAGCCTTACAGCATTGGTAGAATGTGGACACTGACGACACCTATGAGGAGGAGACCGAGAGCTGGTCAGAGGATTGGTGATGATGTCTGACCTCCCACCAGTAAAGCTCTGACTCCTGATATGGGCCGAGGATGGACTGTAGCATTTCCAAGTGTTTGATCAGGAAAAGGGAAAGTAGTAAGAAATAAAATGTGAGGGCAAAGGAAAGTTCATAAGGGAAGAAGAAACAACATGGTTGCTTTAGTCGAGAGATAGACACAAAAAATCAGAGATCACGGATCAAGAACCTAGCTGTAGATTGTCATTAAAGTGATTTATGTAACCTAGACAGGGAAAAAATCTTTTTTTGAGACCCCTCACTCACCAGGGTTTCCCCACGGTGACATGCTTCATCATTGGGGCCACCCCAACCCGCTGCGGGTTGAGGCGTGCTACGACTTGCAAGGATAGGTAGGAGCACTTTTTTTTGTGAGGAACTATGTGTGGTGCAGTGGTGTATGTGGAGTGGAATGATTAAAAATACCTAACTAGTGGGTGGAATTCTTTTCGTTCGTGCTCCTAGTCGATAGATTAAAAATGGGGTAGGTCTCTAGGTCAACCTGGTTTTCAATGAGTCAGGAATCCTAGAAGAGTGCCAACCTGTTTCGAGCTTACCCCTAAGCTCGTCCTCAGGAAGCCACAGGGACCAGCCCTGTGAGTACCACTCCAAAAGGTGCAAAATAATAAGTGTTTAGAATGCTGAATAATCATAAGTTGAAAAAAACATACGACATTTAATAATGTTTGGTAGGTACCTGTTATAAAGAGAGACAATGTTAAAAAATAGCATCCTGCCAGTGGCAGGTCTATTAGGAAGTATTCAATGTTTCTCAGTTGTGGTGCCTACGACGGACATATCATGCGCCAGGTTGTATACACATTGTGGACATGACTGTTGAAAAACAAGTAAACGTGTGCATGTGACCCTAGAATAGGAAAAAGCATTGTGATGCTGTGCGCGGTGTCCCAATAGTGTTTTTTTTTTAAACGGCGTATTTAGCAGAAAGATTGATCCTTGTGATGCCACATAGAAACAAAAAACAAATATAAACATATAACGTCACATACTTATTCAAAGGCTGCATTGCGCCTCATGGTCAATGCGAGGGTGCTAGAGAGTTCCACAGAAAATCTGGAAACGGAAGAGAAATGGTTGTTACTTTTCCGTAAGTAGTGGACTCCTCTCAGGGGCTGTCCGGCCTTTTCTGAGCTTGTGAAAACAAAGTCTAGCTTAAGTGTTTTCTCTCCTGGCTGGATGACCTGTTTCGTGTTCCCTCGGGACCGCATATTGGCGAGTCTGTGGAGGGAGCCGGTATTTGAGGAAGTGATGCCGCCTGGTCATGTTAGAATGACTAGAGCGGCGACTTCACAAGATGGCCACCGCTACTGTACTAACGGTGTGTCCATCTTGGAAATCTCGCATTACGACGAACAAAACAAACACTCAAGTAAGTCTGTTCCTTCCCAGACTAACCGGAGCTAGACTTTGCTTTCACAAGCACAGAAAAGCCCGGACAGCCCAGAGAGGAGTCCACTACCTATGGAAACGTAACAACCATTTCTCTTCCGTTTTCAGATTTTCTGTGGAACTCTCTAGCCCCCTCACATTGACCATGAAGCGCAAGGCAGCCTTTGAAAAAGTATGTGTCATTATATGTTTGTATTTGTTTTTTGTTTCTATGTGGCATCACAAGGATCGGTCTTTCTGGTAAATATGCTGTCTAAAAAAAAAACACTACTGGGACACCGCGCACAGCATCACAATGCTTTTTCCTATTCTAGGTTTACATATGCACGTTTACTTGTTTTTCAACAGGCATGTCCACAATGTGTATACAACCTGGCGCATGATATGTCCATCGTAGGCACCACAACTGAGGAACATTGAATACTTCCTAATAGACCTGCCACTCGCAGGATGCTGATTTTTAACATTTTCTCTCTTTATTACAGATACCTACCAAACATTATTAAATGTCGTATGTATTTTTCAACTTGTGATTATTCAGCATTCTAACCACTTATTATTTTGCACCTTTTGGAGTGGTACTCACAGGGCTGGTCCCTGTGGCGTCCTGAGGAAGAACTTTGGGGTAAGCTCAAAACATGTTGGCACTCTTCTAGGACTCCCGACTCATTAAAATCCAGGTTGACCTAGAGACCCACCCCACTTTTAATGTATCGACTAGGAGCAAGAATAGAAATAATTCCACCCACTAGTTAGGTATTTTTAATCATTCCACTCCACATACACCACTGCACCACACATAGTTCCTCACAAAAAAAGTGCTCCTACGTATCCTCGCAAGTTGTAGCACGCCTCAATCCGCAGCGGGTTGGGATGGCCCCAATGATGAAGCATGTCATCGTGGGGAAACCCTGGTGAGTGAGGGGACTCAAGAAAGGACATTTTCCCTTTCTAGATCACATCAATCACTTTGATGATGATCTACAGCTAGGTACTTGATCCGTGATCTCGGATTTTTTGTGTCAACTACTAGACCAGGAGGGTGAACTTGGCATATCCCTCTACCTCTCCCCTTTTCTTTGTATTTGCTTTAGTCGAGACACATTAAGGGAAACTTCTACCCTATAACTGTACTTCTTTTTTATGGTGAACACTTGATATATTTTTTTTTAAGAAGTATGACTCCTGAAAGAAATGATAAGATACACAGAGAAAAAGAGATACACTTGGAGGTTCTGATAATATGTACTTTTGATAGTAGACAAACAGAAGTACAAGTGGAGTTAAAATTATAGTCAAACGAGAACGGCAGTTGAGTGGGAAAAGTAGCACTCCAAAAAGAGATAAGGTGGTGCAAAAAGAAAAAAGAAAAGATGAACCATACGTTCTCAGGACTCGCATATATGTCTTCATACCTTCATTCAAGAACTTGATACTTCCAGAATATTTCTACCAAGGGTCACTGCTTGTGGTGAGGAATTGATAACACCCTTTGACAGTCTCGAGAGAAGCTGGACAACTCTACAACGAGAGGAGGCAAAGACAAAGATTTGTGAGACTCTTTTTATTAAACAGTCCACAGACCAAAAACAATCGACTGAAAATCCAATAACATATACAAAAGATAGACTGTAAAGTTGCATTGCCCTTTTGATGTTGAACTGCTTGAGTACCACCATAACAGTCAATTTTATTGCATGATCTATTTCCCCTTAGATCCAATGGGGGTATATTAGCAATAACCTTGTTAAAATATTCGTTGTTTTAGCGTCAGGAAACTGCCGCTAAAACGACGATAATGGGCTTGCTAATATGCGTTATAGAATTCCAATAGAAGTCCAGGTTAGATGTCCTGCACATCTAACCTGGGCTTCTATTGGAATTCTATAACGCATATTAGCAAGCCCATTTTCGCCATTTTAGCAGCAGTTTCCTGCCGCTAAAACTGCGATAATTTTAACGAGGTTCTTGCTAATATGCCCCAATGTTCTTCTTTCTACCGCATCATTAGCACCCCAGAGGCTATGAGCTAGTGTTCAATTGGAATTTCTCTGAGGTTTTGAGATCAGGATTTTTATAATCACTGTGGAGCCTGGCATCAGGTTCTGACTCTGCTAATATCCAGATAGGTTATGAGGCCCTGCAACCAGCAGTGCTCAGAAAGGCACCAGATAAGAGACAGCATGGCCTTTGGTGACAATCTAGAAATTGAGGTTGGCCTGAAAGCCTACCCAAAGCTAAGATGCTGAGCATAGCCCATGCCAAATGGTAGGTCTACTGCTATCACTTAGGATTGGGAACTAATCTGGTGCACTGAAAGAAGATATTGTAACTCCAATGTTTGCAATGCGAAGAGAAGAAAGTTATTGAGAGACCACTATCCAGGTGACAGAACTGAAGCCTTTACAGGCATAGCAGTGGATCTGCCTTCAAGTGAAGTTGAAAGAGAAACAGTAGCTGGTCAGTGGTCGAGAACGGAAGAAAAGGAGTGCTGTATTTGGAGATCTCTGAATTACAAGGCTAGTAAAAAATGCTCACCAAGAGAACTAGAGAAATGAAAGAAATGCTGTAGCATACAAACTGATGATTTATTCTGTGATTTTTAAATATTGACTTTAATAAGCCAAATCTTCATAAATTCCTTGAGATTAGATTGCCTCATAGTTTCGCTCTTTAAATAATTGATATAAAATTGACTTGAGTATTTGAAACGCAGCTTGCCTCAATGTTTAATTCCTGAGTCCGAAGTGATGCAGGGCATTTATCGGGTGCTGCCATCAGTGAACACCTTTCAGTATGAGGCTCATGCATAAGCCCCTCTTCCTGGGGAACACAGATATCTGAGAGTTATCATCAAAGACATCTACAGAATTGATGCTAAGGGAGAGTATTACATACCAGACTGCTACATAATTATGTTTAAGTTTACCAAGAACAATTTACTTCATTGTATTCAATAAAAATTGATCCCACTGGTACTCCACACAAAGAGGAAATAGTCTCAAATTCAAGTGGCGTACAATGCTTGATGAAAGGGCTTTTCTATCAACAATAAAATATAATATATGCAGCTCCCGTCAGCGAAAGAATTGATTTCAATTTACTCCAAGATAATTACTACATCCTTTCTGATTTATTGTTTTAAATTTATAGCCCAGACCATCGATTTTCTGGTGCTTAAAGTGTACTCAGTCAACGAAAATGGCAAGAAGTGAAAATGTTCCCAGAGCAACTGAAAGTTTCAAGGAGAAGAAGTTGGCTATAAAAGCATCTGAATTGTAAACCACGTCATATTTGTGAGTCATATCATAGTTTGTTGGGACTAAAATCTACTCTGGATTGTTCAAATTTGTTTTGGCTGAACCAGTATTTTTCCCTCATTTCTCAAACCCATTAGAAGTGCTCTGCAGCGTTTCTGTTTTGATCTCTAACAGAGCCTATGTCAAAGGAATGTTGCAGAGGCTGTGCTGAACGCCAAAGTCTTACTTGCCCAAGGTATATGTGACTACCTTCTGTGGCCGCTTTTCCTTACCAAACTAGAAGTACGTGGTGGAAGCAGGACTCTCTATAAAAATGTAACTTTCAGGGGACAAATCAATGGCCAAAACACTAAAGATGCTGGCAAGTTCAGAGAACACTACTGGAGAAGCTGCATAAGTCAGTGCACTGGGCAGCCTTAGTAAATAGGTTGACCAGATCCAAGAGCAATCACTGCTATGTCTTTTGCGTAGACAATTCCAGAAAATAGCAGGGCAAACTCTTCAGAGAAAAAATGACCAAACTATAGACAAGGGGGTGACAAACCCAACAAAACAAGTGTTTTATTACAATGCAATTACTCATTGATTCTATTCCATTTATATAGACTTCATCCATGAAATAGCTCCTTCAGGAAGAAGAAGAGTAAGAGCAGGAAGGTCCATGACCCTCTTGGGATGGCTTGACACTTTTCTTAGCTATCTCGGGATGGGCCTATTATTAACCATACCTTCATGAAGAAGATGATCAATGGTGACAAACATGACAGCTGAGTGCCTCCCTTCCGAGAGGGCCTACAGCAACTGCCACAGCAAAACCAAGATACATCAGTCTAAGGGCACCACCATCTACAATGAAAGGGATAAAGCTGGCGGGAAGGAAGTAAGTGGTGGCGACTGCTTTCAATACTCAAAGGAACCGCATCACTATGGCAGTACGAGGGAGTCGGAAGGCAGCCTGGTCAACTGCACCTGGAAGTAAGCAAAGTCTCTGAGCTCCCCCTGTCAGATGCCAATCTGGTGGACCAGCTGGATCACAGGTGCAGCAAGGATAAACAGCCCAAAGCTCTACTAGACTAGGAGCGCATACAGAGTGTTCCCCTAACCCATCAAGAATCCTCTTGTTCCTTCACCAGACTGTTGGCAGACTGCTGGCTGGTGGTGGATCATGCAGGAGCACAGTTTTTGTTATCTGTACATATCTTCCCTGTACCACAAAGAACCTGTCAGAATGTCTTCCTTAACTGATTCCTAGGGTGCAATCACCAAAACAAAATGCGAACTAAACCGAGGTGCTAATCTGTGGTCCAGATAGTTGGTGGAGTGTCAGGTTCTGGGCAAGTTACACCTCCCTGCACCATCACCATGGTTAAGAACCTTAGCTTCCAGCTCGGCAAGGAACTTATTTAGGAAAATCAAGTCAACATTGGAGCTGCTGCTTGTGTTTTTTCCAGTTAAGGGTCATGATAAAACTACTCCTTGTTTTTCCTCAACAGATGAGAACTTTTATGGTAGGATCAGCTATTCTGTCTAACCTTTATTATTCTAGTGCATGGTCCTTGAGCATTCCTTCGAATGCACTGGCAAAACTACAACTTCTTCAGACTGTGGCTGTCAGTACGGTCTTTGGGCTGCATAAGTACGATTACATTACATAGGCCCATTGTAAACTGCACTGGATGCCAGTGGTGCAGAGAGCTGACTTCAATTCATTATGTCTGTTTATGGAGGGCTACATGGCACTGGCAGGCCAGCCATTCAGGCCAGAATTTTGCAGAATCTGCCATCTCTCATACTTTGGCCAGCCTCCCTCTTTATGGCAGCAGTCCCTCATTTCCGGTGAACCTATTTAGGAGGCAGAGCTATTCGGTTTTGGCTCCAAAGCTGTGGAACCAACTGCTGCTATGCCTCTGCCACATCAGAAACCACACTTTCTTCTATTAAGAACTGAAGACAACAATCCGAACCCCAAGTGCCCCGAGTGAATCTGACAGCCCAGCAGTCCTGTCCTGTGTCTGTCCAGATATAGCTTAACCCCCATGAGATATCTGGTCTATAATATACTAATTAAAATCCCCTTCAACATTTTCTGCTCCTCTTTAGAGTAGGATTTCTAGGACATTGTTCCAAAAGCTTCTACCTGCTTTGGTTAGCTGAGGTGAATGATTCAATGATTTTGAAGGGCACACTTCATTTCACTTGGCTTTGTGCCCCATCCCCTCTCCCTCTCCCCCAGTGCCCGTAATAATATGTTTTGGCCAACTGGTGCCAGTACTTTGCACTCACTTTGCCTTGAAACTGGTGTTTTTCTGCATCAATGCAGAGGAGCACAATGTATCAGAAACAGAAAGTTAGAGTTGTGCTACCCCCTTAATGGTCAGAAGAAGCCTACATCTAGAGAAGAAGACTTTGCTGCTATGCTCCTCATTGAAGAAGAGTCTCTTTACTGTCTGGAGTGAACCATAACCTACCCTTCAGGTGTGAAGGCTCATGTGACTTTGGTCTGCCTGAGGGACAATGCTATGGGAGAGTTTGCTGAGGAGCCACGAGTTTCTGCTGCCCAGCTGACTTACGCCAAACCAGAATGATAGGGTCATGGTCTACAAACGCTGGTGAATTTGTGCAACCCTATATCTTCCTCCTACACACTCTCATACCAGCTTTTAGTGAGGTCCTAGGCATCTGATTCAACAGCAGGCAGGAGGGTGATCTGAAAAGGTTTGTTGAACTCCCTTTCATCCTTTTGGGAGGCTGCACCATCTTTGCAGGTAGGAAGTTTAGGGTGTCCCCCTTATGTTCTCAGCCCTAAGTGTGTATTCTGGTGGGTATGGATAGTTACCAATAAATCAGAAGTGCTCGAAAAATCATGCTACAGGTCATGGTTCTTGCGCTATTGTGGTTTGAAGGTCTGTTTGTTTCTAACCATAAACAATCTTGTCCCTGTAAAATGGCTACCAGTCCAGTGAGTGACCCTGCACCTGTAGATGCCTCAGAATTTAGACTTTTGGTACCACTTTGCACCCTGATCATTAAGTGGCATTAGATTGGAGTCATTACCTGTGGACCCACCCAAGTCATGATCTAAGTCTATTGTACCCATCTATAGGAAGGGGGCAAAGCTGATCCTCAGTGTTATCGACCTGTCTCCCTAATTGACTCAGCAGCTAAAGTATTGGCAGGATCCTGTTGGGTTGGTTGGAGGATTGGGTTTCAGAACAGCGCTCCTTCTCCGCTCTCCAGTTTGGATTCAGGAATGGTCTTGGAACAGCCAAACAATTCTTGATTCATCACCTAATTCTGAGCAAATATAAGCAAAGAGGACATGCCTTCACATAGCATTTATGGACATTGCCTCAGTGTTCAACTGCATTAATAGAGGGATGTTTTGGGTGAAAATGTAGGAAATGGGAGTGGAAGCCATGTTGGTGCACAGCTGCACAAAGATATTACTGGGTGAATTAGGTATGGGGCAAGTAGTGAATTTACTGCCACTATCAAAATTAAATGTGGGGTGAGACAAGGGTGTGTGTTGGCCCCTTTTCTTTTTTGTCTATATAACCGCCTGCATTGCTATATGAGTTTGTTGGATAGATTGGTCCTTTGTTTGAGTAATCTAGATCTCTTAACAAACATACCCAAGTCACACACGATGGTTTGTTGGCGATCCTTCTTTAATTTGAGATCTCATTTTATTAGTGGTAACAAACTTTTATCAGTTTCAACTTTCATTCATTTGGAGGTTCCCTTTTATTTTAAAGGCACTTGGGGGCACCTAATGTAGGTTAGCAAATCCCAGTTTGAACAAACAACCAAGACACTTTTTAGGTTTGGTGGGAAGCTAGGCCTCAAACCCCTTCGATGTGATGACTAACATCTATAAAGCACACTGTTGCGCCGTTATGACCTATGGGGCTGGTATTTGGGGTTATTGCGACACGTTGCACTTAGAGGTTAGTCAGAATGTGTTTTTGAGAAGACTCCTGTCTGCCCCCAATTACGTGCCTACTTATCTCTGTCATATATGTAGTTGGACCTGACGTATGACGAGGACCGTATTAAACTAGCCCCACTTATGTTGTGGCATTCCATTTGGTCCAAAGGAGAACGTGTTTTTTTCATCAGGGTGTAATCACTGATTGTTTACAGTTTAATCAAGTTTCTAAGATCCCATGGCTGAGGAATATTTCAGAACAATTTGCCTCGCTAGGGAGGAGAGAGTGTTATTCAAATGCACGGGAGTTCACTACTTTATCTAAAAGGCAACTAAAGGCAGAATTCCTTACCCCGTTGGGTTTGCGCAGAGAACTCCAAAAGTTAAAAAACAAAAGGATGGCTGCCTACAATTTGTTAGTACCAACAGATGGTATAGGATCTTATCTCTATTCACAACCTCACCAGTATCAGAGATTTTATTTACTTAGGTTCAGGTTTAACATCACCCATTTTCTGATCTCTTATCCACATAGTGCTTACTAGGACTCAACCCTTGAATTATGCCCCTCTTACTCCTGTGCCGCTCAATCTATGTTAAATGTTTTCTTTTTCTGTATATTGTATCAAGGACACCTTTTTTTAATCCCACTGTTTGGGCTTCTGAACAATGAAAGATGTAGGTCTTTCTGAGTTTACTTGCAACCGCTGCAAACTAAACGTATTTGCACAATGGTCCATACATTTATCTTGCCTGCTGTAAGACTGAGGAATGTGGCGGGGAAGTAATGTGTTTAATGAAGTGGTTTGCATCTGAGCTGTTTTAATTTATGATGTTTTTTAATGTTATTTTATAGTCTAATATCTGCAAAGGTTAATGAATTGTTGACGGTATCCATCTTACCTCATATAAAGCTATTGCAAAATGAATACACTTGCACAAATGTCTATAGTTTATCTCTTTTAATGAAAGGCTGAGGATTACGGTAATGTTTTAATGGTGATGTATTCATTTGAGTGGTTTTAGTCCTTGCTGTGTTTTTGATGTCATATTTGTTTTTGCTTATCTATGCACAAGTCACTTTCAGGTTTAATCTTGGCAAAAGAAATGGCTTGTTGATAGTTTTTAAGTAACTCTACTTCACTGGATGTATTTATTATTTTTTGTCCTATGTATTTGTTCTGAATTGTTATGATATACTGTGATTTACCGGTGTGCTGTATATTCTTTTATGGTTTTTATTAACCGAATAAAGATTGATTGACTTGACTTGACACTACTTGAGGGAGGTGTTTGGTGCACTAGAGTACTAAAGTCATAGTGGCTTGTGACTTCAGCTTCCCTTAGCCACACAGTGTCACCCTGTTTAACGTCATGGGATCACGAAACTTTTCAGTAACTGTCCACTAGCTTTTTTTAGACACCACTGGCTCAAGCCATTAAGCCATCTTGATTGAACCCTGAGCTGAAGAGGAGACTAAGATAAAGGCCAGACAGATCATAGCAAATTACACAAATTGTTAACTTGTAATGATCTGACATGAGTCATCTGGCTCTAAACCTCCTTGTAGCCTCAGGACAGAGAACAAAACAGCTAAGGTTATCTATTATGATCAGTAAATAGTATAGTACTGTTTACTTTTAAGGCTTGCACCTGCAGTAGACATTTCTAGACACTAGAGTTGTGCTTGGGAGTGTATCTTAGCTGCAGAAGATGCTGGGACTCTTGGGTTTTCTGCATTGTGTTTTTTAGTATTAATATTATGCTGTACCTGAGTTCTAATTGTATTACTACCTCTTAGTGTAAGCCTTGACTGCCAGTTATATTTAAAGAGTCAGTAATACAAAGGGAGTATTTGGTTATCCAACCAGAGTGAAGCAACATCGGCCATCCTGGGCAACCAGTGGGAAATGACAGTGCAGTGGGACAGACATTACTGTGCACATATCAGTGTGTCCGGAGGGGAACTGCGTTTACAACGCAACTTTTACCACGCACAACCTTTACCACGCAACTTTTACAACGCAAATCGTTACAACGACTTGCGCTGGGGGGGCGCTGTAGGATAGGGAATAGTTTAATTTACTATCCAAAACCTTCCCTACTATCCACGAGGACTGGAGTTGGAATAGTAAATTAAACTATTCACTATCCAGCGCCCCCCAACGCAAGTCGTTGTAACGGCTTGCATTTTAAAAGTTGTATGGTAAAGGCATGCGTTGCAAAAGCATGTGTAGTAACGATATACACCCGTGTCCGGAAGACCCATTCTTGTATTTTAAGGTTTACTTTGCTTTGATGTTCTTTAGAACAGAGTTTAAACTGATCATGCATAATGTAGAATGTTGTTTAAACCAGTTACTCCCCTTCAGTTTATTCCCTTTTTTCAGCACATCTTGGGAGTGTTTTTGACTCTGTTGTAAAGTCTTTGTTGACTGTCTGTTGGGTGAGAGGCAGCACATATATCCATGTTGTGAGAAGTAGCGGACCCAGTGCCTTAGCACCGAGAAGTCAATATACACGCCTTAAAGTTGTCCCTTTCTCAGAGCCCGCAGCAGGGTCAGACTGGGACTGAAAATCTACCCTGCTAAATGCTCAACCCAGCTCCTCTTGCTCTCTCTCTCTTTCCATCCGTCCATTCTCTGTCTCTTTCCCTCCATCCATTCTCTGTCTCTTCTCTCTCTCCCTCTCTTGAAAACCTGGCTGTGCCTGCTGCAATTAACCTTGGGTAGCTGGAGAAAGTGACCGTGGACTCAGAAGGCTCTGGGCCTTCAAAAGCCAGCCATCAATGGCCCCAGCCCCCCCAGGGAAATGCCCGATGGGATAGATGGTCAGCCCAGGACTTGCCCTCAGCCACAGTACTATTCATTGACCCACAGAATAGAAAGCAGGTGGGTCACTGGAATTCCCTGCCCCACTCAACCTACAACCGTCGCTAATTGAGTGCAGGTGGCACAGGGAAACGTAAACAAACTGGAACGAGGCTTCAAGCACTTCTCCCCATACAGGCAAAGGGAAGGGCACGTCTGTTTTTTAATAAGCGGCCAGAGGGAAGGAGGCAAGAAGCATCTGTTGGCACCATCTGTGTGCACTTAGGTGTGCGGGCTTGAATCACTGCATGGTACCTCCAGCCATTCATTCAACTCAGGAAGTTAGAAAGAGTATCGAATGGAGCTGGGCGGAACCAATGTCTGTAAAGAGCTTTGAGGTCTCATAAATGAAAGGGCTAAGTGGCAGGGCACCGCGAGCACAGAAACAGACCATACGCCATTTTCTTTCGCAGCCCATATATGCCTCGGGACGCCGGCTGAGTTCGCTACATTGTGGGGGTTCTTTAAATACGTATCGATTTTGGCGTCAGTATCAGTGGAGTGAAAGGGAAGTGGTATAACTTGCACTTAACACGTGCTGTGGCTTCATGTCAGCTGAATTTAAACTCACTGTGAGAATTTCATTTTCTGATAACAAGCATTTCTGCTAAACAGTGAACAGAGATTATTGACAGACAGCTGGTTTGTTTGCCAAGGAGCGCGCATTTCCTGGTTCCTGCTACAACACAGCCCTCCAAAGGAAATATGCCTAAACGGGAAATCATGCACTTTCATGTGTAGAGCGCCCAGGCAGTCAGCAGTCATAGTTATGTTATGTTATCATATTTTATGTGTTTATTTGTATAGCGCACAACTCAACCAGGTGGATATCCCGGAACTTATCCATTTATGTTTTTTAAAACTCTGACACAAATAATTGACATGGACAAATGTGACAGTAAGTCTGCCTTAATTGGTGGGAAAGGCTGAATTTGAACATGAACTTATAGGGTTCGTGCACCTGTTGCAGTGATCTTTATATGCCCAGGAAATATCGAGGAATAATGGTAAACTGACTGTGGTGCTTAGTGCACTTGCTAGAAAGATCTGTGTTTTGTCTAGTCACAGTTTTGACTCATAAAGTAGCATATAGTGCTAATGTCTCTCCTGCGAAGCACGTTTTGTAACATGCAGATGACAGAGTTTTATTTTATGTAGATAGGTAAGTAGGTTACTGCTTTTAACGCAGAGATCCTTTGTTACTTGCAATGCATACATTGGAACTCTTTTAATATAGCACAGTGCGCTATGAGCCGGCATCACAGATGTGCATGCAGACTACAAGGCATAGGATTACAAACGTATTGATTTTTCTCTATCTGTCATTATTATAAGGCTGCTAAAATGGGTTTGTTTGAGTAGTAATACCATCTTATTAGTACAGACAACCTCAAGCACTGCGTTACATTTTAAATCATGACTGAGTTTCTCCAGGCCCTGCACTCTTAACTTATAAACAAAGTCATGATCTTGCCTCCAAATCATAGTTTCTCGTAATTGGTTTTGCAGTGAAAAAAAAGCTGTGGGACTTTATTTCCCTACATGGCTTCATACTCAAGCAAATGGAGGGCTGGTCGTCCCTTAAATTCAGCCTTTGTTTTGGGCTCATTTGGAATCAAGAAGCCAGTTTGCCTTCATGTTTGCTTTGCCAGTGCCTGCAGCATCAGCAAGCTGTTTTTGAGAATGGCCAAAACTACATTTTAAAAAATGCAAAAAAGGCACAATGGCTCAGCTGTGGTGGCCATGACATTTTGTAAGTGAGTGCACTTGTTATCATACATATGCAGCTACAAAATGACACAGATGCCATTTTTAATTCAAAAATATTGACCGATCTGAGATGATTTGGTAAATATGGAAAAAAAACTAAAAAATAGTAGAGGAAAAAACTTTTTTTAGGGCTAAGGGGCTAGCAACAATTTGCTGTCTGGTCTTCTCTTCCCCCGTCCCACTTCTCCATTGCACCCAATATATGCCTCATAGTCAAATCCGTAATATATTCATAAGGCATACATTGGGTGCAACGGAGAAGTGGGAAGGGGGAAGCAACAGGGAGTAGGAAGTGAATGGGAAAAGCAACACACGAAGGAGACTGACATATGGTCTAGAGGGAGATGTACATAAGCGAGAAAGCAATGCGGAGCACGATAGAGACAAGGAGTTTTGCAAGGGGAAGCAGACAAGAGAACGCACTTGCAACATGAGGGAGACAGCAAGCTGGTCGTGGGGGTGGGTGGGGCATTTGGCCAAGGGGAAGAAGAATGCAAGGGAGAGAGCTGAAAAAACATGCAGTATCATGGAGTTCTTAAACACAAAGAAAAAAGTAGTTCCCTAAAAGCAAGCAGGTGTAGATTCGAAGACAGCCATTTAGAGAGATGGTAGAGAGGCTATTCTCCTGGGGAAGGACAGCCACAAGTTAGACAAGCTGGGACACGAAAAGCCAATGAATAAGAATCCAGCATGGGAAAGTGTCAATAAACCCAACCCGTGATCAGCAGTGGGCGTCCTGTAAGCCTCTAGAAGTTCTCAGAAAGCCCATGGAAAGGCGGGATTTCAGCTCTAGAGTCTGCTTACCATTCTCCAGAATCCCGTCACAGGTCGACTGGACCTTTTTACCTGTCATAGAGTGTATTAGGCAACCTAGTCACAACTAAACAATTCAATTATCCAAATATCCAATTGCTTTCCCCAAAGAACCACTGACTAAGGACTGAGTTTAAAGGTTTATTACATAACCAAAAATAACTGGAGATACAGGCACCTCAGCAAGAGGTTCAGGAGATAAACTGGTACTAATACAAACATAATCCTACGGAAAAGTCTCAAACGGCTTATGAATAGGACGAGGATCAATTCCAGGATCATCAGACTAAACAGGATTGCTATAACTTGAGTTCTGGTACTCATCAGGATAATAGACATAAATTCAGATTAATCTGTCCCTACACTATACTAAGTGACATCCCTACTCAACAACAGCCCCACCTAACCAAAAGGTGTCAGCATTGGAGACTTCCAAAGAAGTTCACCATTTCTTCCTCAGACTAGAAACTCCATCACCACAGCTAAGCTCCTAGCCCAAGCGACCGCTCTCTCTAGCTCCTCAGCCCATCTGCTCTGCCTCTACCCTCGGGGTACTGTCCCTAATACAAAACCCGACAAAGTGAATGATACGCCTTCAGGTACGCCCCTCCAGGAGGTGTTGGGTTCTGGAAATTTCCAGCATGGCGCTGGTCCATCCTTGTCCGTTCAAACGTCCTTGGGTCCCAGGCTCTTCATCCTTTCAAGTTGCTTCCTTGAATTCCTGGACTACTCCTCCATGTCTGAGTCTAGCATCCTAACGCTCATAAACAATGGGCCCTTCTACTCTACTATCTGCTTGATGAGGCGCCTGCAAAGGAATACACGCAAATAGCTCACAGTCTACAAATGTTGCAACATATTCTGAAAAGCTCTTTTATAAAACATTTCTACAGTTAAATGTTAAGCAAGACAATTTCCAACAGGCCTGCACCATTTCTATGAACTAGGCCTCAGCTTGTTATAGGCCCAACGCTTTACATTAGCACTTTCTTCTTTGTTCACTAGGCCTCCAACCCTAAACAGCAAATACATTTCCTACTTTAAGCTAATTATCGAGAATATATATAAAGTCGGTTACATTCTCTGGTAAAGCAACTCTAAAAGTTCAATTACGTTTGTTAAACACACGTTGCATTAGAAAAAGGTTTCATTTCAACAGTGTCGCTATTCAAGCAATAAATGTGTACTTGTAATCCAACTAGTTCTCTATTCTTTACTGCGTTAAACATGATTAAGGTCCTTTATATATATGGGTGCTGGCTACTTGTACATATGGTGCACCCCTACAATTTTTCACTATAAATGGCGCTCTCTCACCCACAATACGTATTTTGCAACCAGACTGCTGGGACAGTGTAGTAGACTCGACCTAAAAGGATAAAGGGCAATAAGCATACAAGAAATATAAACATGAGTAATTTATTATTAATGTTTAATTAGAATGAAAAAGCTAGGGGCTTATTTACAAGCCCCTAGCGCCACAGGTGCGTCACTTTTTGTGACACACTGCTGGTGCAATCTCCTGCTCCATATTTGCAAGGAAACGTAAAGCCACCCTGCATGGGTTTTCCTGTCCTTGTAAATAAGGCCCCTTCTCACACAACACTTTGCATGAAAGGGGAGTGACATGAGTGTTGCTGTGAGTGTTCGCATGCAACACCCGTGTATTCTGCCGCATTTCCTGATTTTTGAGATTCCTGGAAATATGTCAGAATGCTATGGGCAGAATGCCAGGGGTGGCGTAGCAAGGCGCAACGAGGAGACATTTTTACATTTCTCCTTGTTTTTTCCTCTTTCTAGGGGTGTTGCATTCTGCAGCACACATGGGAAGAGGAAATCACCTCTTTTTTTTTTTTTATTGTTTTTGTGCAGGAAGGTACTCCAACCTGCATGGAAACAATCTCCCCACAACGCAGGCACCTTTGCACCATGGCGCAAGCATACCTGTATGGGCATGGCATCCGAATGAGCACCAGCGCAGGGGAACGCACAAGTGTCCCAGTAAATCTATCCAGCTCGAGAGCTGGAATTTTTTTTGACTTTACAGAATATAAGTGTTTGTAAATTATCCATTCTTAAGTAAGGTGGGCCATTGTAATATCACTCAAGGCTTGTAGACTACATTGACCATTACCATATGCATCAGGGATGGTCACCTATAGAACTGATAGTGTTTCTGTGTGATGCTCTGTGGCTATCTGTACCTTGATGTTTGAAACTACTTTGCTCTGAGTTTCTGTGTGTATTTGAGTTCAAACGACAGCTACATGAATTTCTCTGAATAGGATGCACACTTTCCGTGGCAAGGTAACTTTTCATCACAGTAGGAAGCACGTACTCTGGGATGTTCACCTTTATCATTCATTTTTAAGGTTGCTCTGTGTAGTATGCCATGGTAGTGTTTTATTGGTTATGATTTCTTGAATGAACATGTGCAAAACATGGAATCAGGTGATACAATGCATGTAGTGTTATTTGCATTCCATTGAACTGTTATATGCCTCATTTACACATTATTGCATAGGGCGGCACCGCAAGCCTTCCTGCTGCGCTGCCCTACATCATAATAAAAGGGCAGGAATGCACCATATCTATGAACTACGGCACATTCCTGTCCTCTTTCACAGCACTGGGACACAAATGGCTGCCATGCGCTAAAGCAAGCACCCTTGCACCATGGTGCAAGGGTGTCTGCATTGAAATCAGGTTGTTTTTGTGAGGGAAGGGAACCTTCCTTTACAAAAACTACCCTTACACCACCCTGGGGACGCATGAGCTTTTGTAGCATACCCAGGTTTAAAGCATGTTGTAGATCTGTAACATGTCAAATTCCATGGATGTTAAGCGGGAATACCTACTGTAACGCCCATGGCAAACTCCCCATCGCAGCGTGATGCAACGCAGGTAGTTCAATCAATCAATCAATCAGCATTTGTATAGGGCAGCACTATCACCCTTAGGGGTATCAGGGCAGTAAGTGTACCATGTCTACATCGAAAAGTCAAGGCTTGAGTTTCTTTCTGAAGTCCACTAGGAAGGGTGCTGTTTGGAGGTAGAGGAGCAAGTCGTCCCCGGACTTGGCGGTGATGTAGGAGAAGGAGCGGTCCCTGCTGAGGCGAATGGGGGTGATTGCAAAGGTGAAGAAGGTTGAGCGCAGGTGTCTTGCGGGCAGGTGGAAGTTCAGTTGATGGTTGAAGTAGGAGGGTCCTTTATCATGTAGGGCTTTGTATGCATGCATGAAGATTTTGAACTGGTGTCTCTTCTGGATGGCGAGCCAGTGGAGGTTTCTGAGGAGGGCGATGATGTGGGTCTATTTGGGGAGGTCCAGGATGAGTCTACCTGTGGCGTTCTGTATGGTCTGGAGTTTTCTGAGGTGCTCGGTGGAAATTCCAGCATAGTGTGTGTTGCCGTAGTCGAGGCAGCTGTTGATGAGGGCCTGCATGATGGTCTTTTTGGTGTAGATTGGGATCTATCTGTAAATTTTGAGGAGCATGCGAAGAGTGTGGAAGCAGGAGCAGGTGACTGTTGGCCACCAGCTGTGGTCCCATACACAGGTGTTCTTCCTGAAGAGTAGTACTTATGTTTAGTTAGAGTTCATTTTGAGGCAGTTGTCTCTCATCCAATTGCCTACACTGCAGAAGTTGATTTTGGCATTGACGGGGTCGTCGGTGAGCAAGAGGATATGTTGAGTGTTGTCTGTGGAGGAGATTATGTTGAGTCCGTGGGATCTGGCGACGTTTGCTAGGGGGGTCATGTAAATGTTGAACAAGATAGGCTGAGGGATGATCCTTGGGGTACGCCACATATGATGTCCTTTTGTACGTAGGTGAAGGAGCAGTCAGATGCTCTGTGTGCATCCTGTGATAAAAGATGTGATTCAATTGAGCACGCTTTGCTCTATGTCGATGCCCTGTAGGGTCTGTCAATGAGGGTATGGTGGGAGATGGTCTCAAAGGCAGCAGAGAGGTCGAGGAGGATTAGGGCCACAGCTACTCCTTGGTCGAGGACAGTTTTGATGTTGTCTGTGGTGGCAATCAGCATGGTCTTCATGCTATGGTTGGCCTGTAATCTGGATTGTGAGGCATTGAGCAGGTGGTTTTGTACCAAATATTCGGTGAGCTGTTGGTTGATGGCCTTCTTGAGTACTTTGGCTGCACAGGGGAGCAGGGAGATTAGTCAGTAATATTTTAGGTCACTGGGGTCGGTTGAAGGTCTTTTTAGGAGGGGTCTGACCTCTGCGTGTTTCCATCTGTCCGGGGATGTTGCTGTGGAGATCGAGCTATTGAGGATGCTAGTGAACTCCATGCTGATTGGGTTGATTCCGAGGTTGAAGAGATGATGGGGCAGGGGTCGGTGGGCACCCTGGAGTGGATGGGCAACATGATGGCCTGCGTGGTGAGCGGAGACCAGGTGGTGATCGTATGGCTGGTGTTCTCTGGTTGGTTGAGGTTGTCGAGGTTGAGGGTGGTGGGTTGGGGTTGGGGTTGAAATTGTTTTAGATGAAGGAAGTCTTGCTGTGAAAGTGGTCCGAGAGGGTGTAGCAGAGCTCTTGTGAGGGGTGAATGGTATTCTCTGTGGCTGCGAGGTTGGAGAATGCCTTGACTATTTTGAAGCGTTCCTTTGTGTGATAGAACGCGAAGTCGATGCGAGCAGTGATGGCTGATCTCTTGGCTTCCTTGATCTGCAGGTGGTAGTTGCTGAGGGCTACTTTGTGCTTTGTTGGTGATGTGCCATTGCCTCTCGAGTGAGTAGCATTTGCGCTTGGCTGCTTTGGGGTGTATCTGCTAACTTGACTTCAGGTTTTGTTGGCTTTTGCTGGTTTCAGTGCGGTGATTCTGGGGTTGCACTTCGAGATCCAGGGAGAGAAGCTCTTGACAGCCCAGTCAAGGTTTGCTGAAGTTTTAGGTTGTGTGGTGCTGAGAGCATGTGTCCAATGAGTCTCGGTTACCTTGACATAATTGTGCTTGGTGATGTGCTGGGCGTCGGACATGGTGAAGTGAACAATGGCATGGTCAGTCCAGGTGAGTTCTGTAATGTGGGTGAATTTGATTCTGGTACTGCAGGTGAAAATAGCATGAAGTGTGTGTCCGGCTTTGTGTGTGGGTTTGGTGACCAGTTGGGTGAGGCCAATGTTGTTCAAGTTTTCTAGGAGGTTGGTGTCATTGACATGGAAATTGAACTTGCCGAGAAGGATGTAGTGGTTGGACTGGATGGCTAGGGGGGGGGGCGATGAGATTGGCGATAGCGTTCTAGAAGGCTGGTCAGGGGCCATGGGGTTTGTAATTGAGGGTGCCTCTTATTGTGGTCTTCGCAGTAAATCTGTAGTCAGAAGTTGAGGTTTTCCATGAGAGGAATTAGGTTGTCGTTGGTGGCAGTTCATTGGATGGTTTCCTTGAAGATGATGCCTCCCCCATGTTTGTTGGTTCGGTCTTGATGTATCATCTTGCAGCCGTCAGGAGTGGCTTTGGCAATGGCGGGGATCGAGGAGGAGTTTAAACCATCTTTCTGTGATGAAGGCCACGTCAGGGGAGAGGATGGTGATGGTTTCCATGGCAGGTTTGCAGATGGAGAGAGCATTCATCAGGATGCATTGGATCAGTTTTGGGTAGTCTGTGGCCTTCTGAGCAGAATTGGTGTGGGATTCTTTGCCGGCTGTGTTGCAGGACAAGCGCCAGTGGTGGCAGGTGAATGGTTCTTTGTTTGATTGTGGGAAGGAAGTGAAGCAACTGTTCCTTCGGTGTCTGGGGTACAGGACCTCCTTGGCGGTGTATCGGCAGGTGGGAGGATGTCCAGGGATCCTGGCACTAGGCGCGGTCCAGTAACGGATGTGAGAAGACTGGCATGCCTTTTGTGTGGTTGGACTTGGCTGCATTACCTCACACCATATCTACACAGGGTGGCTTTACTTGGCCTCATAGATATGGATAAGAGCAGTGCCCCACCGGAACATCACAAAAAGTGACGTTCTGGTGGTTCACTGGGCTTGTAAGTAAGGCCCTTAAGACTGTTGTATAGTAATGAATTTCTGTCTGTCAAGATCCGCCATCCTGCCTGCTCCCACTTTCCCCACACACAGCTGAATTTCAATGTGATGTCTCAGCGGTCCCCATATTCGTCCCCTCATGATCATCCTCCACCTGAGGAGTTACAGCGAGTATGTTTTATCATGCAGTCTGGAGAGAGGTTTGTCTGGGTTTACTATCACACAAGTACATCATTTTGTTATACAGGGATCCGGCCTCCCTTTGTCCAGCTTTGGGGGAAAAGAAATCCAACTGTGTCACCCCTTGCTCTCCCACTCCTAAAGGTAATGGGCAATACTCACAAAATCTGGTGTATGAGTAGGTGGGTCCTAATCTTGTAGTACTTATGACTTACTCATTTATTTTGGAAGTAAGCCAGCAGTACTCCTGCTTTAAACCTGAAACTCAGCAGTACTACAAAAGTAAATCAGAGTATAATCTTTGTGAATCAGGCCCCAAATATATATCCCCTTGAAAAGGGAAAGCTGTGGAAGTGCAACTACACCAAGGTACAACTAAAGGATTGCACAACAAAATATAAACATTACGGCCAATTCAGAAAGATTTGCTCTGACTTACTTTTGTAGTACTCCTGATATCCAGGAGGAAGTGGGGAGGAAGCCACTCATGAAATTGATGAGTAAATCAAGAGTTTCTTAATACAATAGTAAATCACACCTACCCATGCTGCTTTCTTTGTGAATGAAGCCCATAGTGTTCATAAAATCTGAAAAATTACCCGCAAACTATATTTAATTGGTTTTTTTCCAGGCACAGCCGGTACAGCTAAGAACAGTGGAATGGGTGGGGGAGGGGAGGGACAGGGCAGGGGGGAAGTCGACGCACGAATGGATAATGAAAATAAAATAAATAAAAACACTTACTTTGCCAATACAAGGTAAGTGGTGTTATTTATTTTATTTTTCCTATCCCGTCATATATCAACTTAACCCCTGCCCCGCCCCATCACTCCACCGCTCTTACCTGTACTATCCGCGTCTGCTTTTTTCTTTACATTATTTGAGGATTTATCCTTCTTGCACAAGATCACTTAATGAAAAACTGTAGAAATGTAGAACACACTGTCCAGGTTTTCACTGCTTCCCAAGGCAAGCCCAGTTGGACTATAGTGCTAACAATCACCACTGATTGATGCTCAATTATTCATAGGCTAACTCATTTGGGCAGGTTGGGGGAACAGGCATGATATTGTTGCTGTTCTGGTATTCTCATTTGCGGTGCAGGTGATCTATTGCTAGGGTCAAGTGAGTTATTTTTGGAGTCTGATTGATTTGTTTTGGGCCTTGAGCTGGCTCTAAATGTGATATAAGCACACAGACATTTTTGTGTTGGTAGAATCCACTTGAGTGAGCTCTTCTTGAGGGATAGACAGAGCCACTGGTATTATACAGGCCAAATTACCTGGCAGAATTGACAAAAGTATCCCGAAAGAAGTGGCACATTGTGTGGCACAATGTAACAAATCTTTAGCACATCATATCATTATTTTGGCATTTTAACCACCATTATTACTCTGTTGGTAAGGTTGCACCTCATTAGTGTCATTTTAATACAGTACATGAATAAAGCAATCAGCAACAGACAGGTGAGCAGTTAACCTTGACAAAGGGCATGCTACTTCACCGAACCAAGAACAGTATTTACAAGTAACTTTTGGACGGTTTAAGCTATGAGCAATTTTTTGTGAAATCTCCAAATTATGTATTAGATAATGGATTATGTCCAAATGCTGCAAATCCATAAACATGCAGAAGACACTTTGGTCACAGAATTACATAACTCCATGGTAAAGGGGAGTCCTTCTTGTGGTGTAAGTGGTATTTTGTTGGACTGTGATGTAACTGATATCTTATTGTATCAGAAGCAGATTGTTGTTGGTGTGAAGGTGAGTTGGTCTGTTAATATGGATATTGATGCGTTTGTCGACAACAATGAATTATCATCCATATTAATAGAAACCCCCATCCCGAACTCCACATCTACCTCGACACGCAAGTATTAGTCAGGCAGGCCCTGTAACCTAGGCCTGGGATCACTGATTGATAGGTCACAAGTGGGAGGGTGCATAGATGGCAGGAAAACACTCGGACAGGAAACTCTTGATCAATCCCACAGATTGGCACAGCGACATCACAATGGTCAAGGGAGATTGCCCTCAATAAAGCACACCTGGTCCGAGGGGGTACTCACACTCGAAAAAAAAACATGAAGTCAGATGCCACATGAGTTAGGAACACATAGCCAATCATGACCTAGCACACGTAGTGATCACGTGCTCCCCACGCTGGACATCTGGACACATTCACCACTGGCCACACTGTGTCCACGCAAGGTCGAGACCCACCTGTAGTAATGTTTGACCATTAATTTATGACTCTAAGGTACAACCAACATTCCTCACCTTATATGGGATTCCAGATGCGTTAATGGCTTGATGAGAAAATGTATAAAACCATAACGTAAACCCAATGTAAATTGAGGCAGTTCTCAGACCTCGTGCCTGTAACTGTTCTCTCGGCAGAATTGTATAATTAGAAAAATCTGTTCCTGTTTTGCCACACACCTCTCGTCTTTTGTTTTTACTAAGGTTTTCAAACCAGAGGAACAGGTCTAAGAGAAAAAGTGTGAATTTCCCTAAGTATAAGCAACATTCTTGAGAACTGGGCTTATTATCATTGGCAAGTGAGCAGAATAGACTCTGGTTTGGACGCGCAGTCTCCCATTGAGGCAAATGTATAGTCCGTCTAGTGTCAATAGTTTTTCTCTATCTGGGATTATTATTCCAAACACTACCATTTGTTCCACTCTAGTTCTCTTTTTGTTTCTAACAATTTCACGATGACGCCTGTCACATATATACATTTCTATCACAATTTTGAGTTTAAGTTTAGCTCCCCTCAGTGATTGAGGCGGGCTTTAGCTTTTGGGGAGGTGGGAAGCTTTGGAGTCTCTTTGCAGAGCATGTTCTGCTCCCTCACTGGTGATGAAGGGTGTTAGCAGATTTGTATGTCCGGACCTTGTCATTTTGGGTCAGGAAACACTAATGCCTGAACAACATCTTGATGCCTGAAGCAGTATCCTTTGACAGACAACTTTAATTGTAAATGTATTTATATAGAGCTTATGACCCCTGAAGAGGCATTGAAGCACTTTTTTTGATGATGTAGTGCGCGTAACGAAATTCATTTTATTTATCTAAATGTTTACTTACCTGTAAAACTCCGTAATCCACACATTACTACCCCCCACCCTGCCCCTCCCCCTGCCCACGTCATCGCCCTACAGAAACACCTACTGCCGACCGCTACTGAATATTTTGTAAATTTCCACTAACATGTATGTGAAGGGCTCGTCACAGGCAGGGTGTGGCCTAACGGCCAGAGCGGTCGACCCCGAAGCTGGAGATTTGGGTTTGAGTCTTGGCACAGGACAAGCTCAACAACCTGTGATTCTGGGCAAATCTCTTAATCTCCCCGTGCCTAACAAAATGAATGTGTCCGTCCATCTGTAACGCAACTGGTGCTCATGTAAAGCGCTCTGATACATTTGGGTCGAGTTTGCGCTATACAAAACTACAACAAAAAAATAAAAACTGTGCACAGTACTAAACTACACGTGGAAATGCTTTCCTGTGAGTACAATTGCATTTTTTTTAATCTTCCTTTCTTTCAATAGGGGAATTTTGTTTTGCACAAGGCTGAATCCCTACGCCGACACAACCTACATTAATTTGGCAGGAGTTCCATTGCCATTCACACCCTGAAAATATAATCTACTCAATCTCTCTAAACTTCCAAGGCGGGATTGGGTTGTGAAAAAGTTCCTGCATACCCAAAAACAGGTCAGTTTCATCGAATTTTTGGAAAGCTAAATTTGAGGCATTAGTACAAGATTTACTCACACGAAACCCTTTGTCTGTGCAAATCTTTTTACACTTTCAAAACCATCTTGTGTGAATGTCGAAAGTGGCTTTAGCCTCTTAGAAGCTGTGTTAAATGGCTTGATGAAAATAGATGTGCAAATAGCCTTATGAAACGTGACATTATCTGTATACAATTAGAGATGTTTCGACCTTTCTGAACAGTACACATCTCTAGACACCTTTCAGCTGTAAAAGTTGATTTCGTGAGTAAAATGCACAATAATGCTGACAAAGGGCCTTCTTGACCCCCACCCCCTACCTGAGCTATTTCCTATACACTCTCCAAGTGGCTTTTAACCTTCTACGTAAGCCGGTGGTTAAAAGGTCTTTATCCAAGAAATGAACTCGACTCCTAATCCAGCCTTTTCCAATACCATCCACAAATATTTCCCATTTGGCCAAATCAAGTGCTCGCCCCGTGTCCAACCCAATTAAACCTTCTCACTTGCCCTTTTGACCTCTGTTGGGCTGAGTCTGATGAAATACTGCAAAGTTATTTGTGGCTGATTGCCCTGTCAAAAACCACTCCAGTATCTATGGAAAAGATGAGAGGGGGCTATTTGCTAAAAGGTTGTGAATAATTTATTATCGTTCTTCACTACTGAGCCCTATAAGCTAAAAAGGCTCCTTATTGCTCTTGGGAATAACTGTAATAATCTCCTATTTGGAGGGTATTTTTTTTTTTACAATTGCTTTCATTAAAGCGACATAATAAGCATCTACAGATAAATCCCAGTCATCTTTGTGTTCCTCCACGGGGAGGTAGGCTAGACCTGGGCTTTCTTTTAATTGCTAACCGGTTAGGAGTGGTTACACCCCTTAAAGCAAGATGTTTTCCATTCACTTGGATTTCTTCATTTTCCACAGTTTTGTCATGCCCCGGAAACAGGAGGGCACATGCTGCACGTAACTACAAATCATCACAAGACTGCAATTTATTCCAAAATGGTGTTCGTATTTGACAGGTTATTTCTGGAAACGTTGAAATCTGAATTAGAAATCGGTAAAAATACATATTTAATAATTTTCCTCCCCACCAGGAAGCTGCAGCCACTTCTGGCACATTTGATTAAGCCCAACTTTTTTGCATTAAAATGGGCATGACTTTAAAACGTTGTCCTAATGATATCATGTCATTTTCTGTTTCACCAGCTTGCTGAGGTCAAAAAGGGCTGCTCAGAATTTTAATAACGCCGGCGTAAAGCGCGCAATTAATGCGCGAGGAATTCTTCAAATTATGTCATTCCACCATCTTGCATAATTACTCTCTGCATTGGTAAAACTTTGCCGCAAATGCACAGGAACAACAGAACACAAGCAGCTGTGTTTGCGATTCTTTTGTTAAATGTGTCCTCAAGTCGAAAATTGATGCGAGGAGACGTTTCATCCTACAATATAGCGCAAAATGATAGCTTTGCATTCTACGTAATTAAGTATCATTTTGCGTAATTTTGCCAACATTTTATGTAAGTACATGAATTTCGCGCACAGCTAGATTTGTTTATATTTGTGTTTTGTTTATTTTCAACTTTGTGTTTTAGAGAACCCAAAAGGGAGCAGGTAGGCAGAACTGCCTTGGTGTTGTTTTAAAAAGCACTTAGCCACCTGATTGGTTTATTTATTTATTATTAATTTATTCAGTTAGTTCCTATAATGCTTTTACCCAAAGCACTTTCAACAGTTTGGCAGCAGATTCTTTGCTTCATAAAAAGCCATGTATAAAATGTATTCCTTTTTTTCTACTAAATTATATAGCACGTAGGAAATTTACCACCGCAAATGCACATACCAGGCCTCAAATCAGACCATGCTTCACATATGCAAAATATAAATATTTGAGGAAACAGAAAAAAGTTCTTTTTTCTAAGTGCTACCTCAGAAATCACTGACATTCATACAATATGAGTGTTTTGCCAATGTACTGCTGGCACACACTAGCTTTCCTACTGCACCCATTCCACTCAAGCACAATTCTGTGTTCTACCATCGTGCAAATGCCTGACCCTAGAATATTTTTCCTACAATTTGTAGTCAGGCATTATACTAGCACCACTCTACGGGAACCCCATGTTTGTTTTTAAGAAGTCTCTAAGAAACATTGCTTTTAGTATGGAACTCTCTCTAATGTTTTCTAGGCTCCTGCATCTACTCTTTCCAGGTATGCAGTGTGGAGGGATTGCTGTCATGCCACAACTCCCAAACTTGCACCAATGGTTCCCCTGTAGCTGAACCTTATGTGACCCCATTTCACTCTTAGTATATCCAAAACACACAGGAGCTTAGGGGGTAAAGCTAGTCATAGGTCGCCCTCCACTCATAATGCAACATATACAAAAAAGACCTAGACCTTGTAGGCACTTATAAATTACATCCCTTTTTCCGGGAATACCAATTATTGCATATTTTTGCAAAAAATCACTCCCCTACCATTAGTTATTGGGGTAGTCGGTATAGCCCTGGATAGTGCCTCCTTTAACAGTCGCCCGTTCCCAGAAAAATAAAATAATAAATTTCAGTTGCGAGACAACACACATATATACACTTTAGTGTCAAACCGTGATATGTGAACGACAAAAAAAGTGAGTGAGAGCGAGATGGCACCTCACGGGCGCACCACCAACGGGAACCTGGCAGGTACTCACCAGGATTGCCCTGTTCTCATTATACCGGTAAGCCTCTGCTCCCCGCATCGGCTCGCCTTACTTCATGTCATGTCACTTTCAATCCAGACGAAACATCGGATTGACACTCTTTCCCCCTGTCCCTTCCACTAGGAACCTGATTTAATCGGACGGCTCCCTTTACCTGATACGCGCCGGGGACAGAGGACACACCTCACGCTAGTCGGTGAGCTGTACCGATTACTGCTTTGAGCAGTTCCATTGATACTGTTACCCGGGAGATATCGACCTAACTGTTGTTCCCTTTAATCAGATACGCTGAGTGGGTCCTCCCGTGTGCCAGCGACTGGATCACTTCGCCATACCCCATTGGGATATTGGGCTTTATTTCCCAAGTAAGTCGTTGATTTTTTCGCTCAGCCCTTCAGGTATATGTCTAAACTTACCACCATCCTGATCGGCCCTATTTTGTTTTTGTAGGATTGACTATCCACTATTAAATTCTTCACAATATCTAATGACGAGCACTGACCTAATCAGGTATGTGTAATGTACATTGTGATTATCCTGAGACTCATTGTGATTTAGCCAATTCCAATTCAGACATACTTACTTTATTTATTTAAATTCAGGTTGTCTGCCCCACCCCTGTTCTCGTCCTGATGAAGACCCACTAGCAAGGACTTTAATCTATCCTGCGCCTCCTGGGTCGAAACGTCGACTTCCTCACTCTGAAACACAGCCTCCTCCAACCCATAATTCATGCTCAGTATGGACATTGGGGCATGTGTATTGTGAACTCTTTTGTTGATTTGTGGTTCTACTAATGTCTGTTCGACATTGAATTGATACAAATGTTTGAATAATACGTGGTTTTTTAATATCACCATCCCTTCCACAATATCCCCACACTTGCACGTTCCCCCCTCACCCAACAGGGGCACCAATACAACTGTAATTTCTGTAATTGTTTACCTTTTCCCTATAATGTGAATTAAACATTATAGATGCATTTACTTTTCAATTGTTTTATTTAATTTTGCTTAAACGTTTACTTCACTGGGACCCCTTCTCTTTAATGCCAGATACCCAGGTCCCAGTGACTCTATTGGGTTAACCCTTCTTTTGTACAGTACTTCGTGCAGACGCTGTCTGCGAGGTTCCCTACATAGAATTCAATTCTATACCCCAGGATATTCCCCAAACCATGGTCGAACGTGAACTTTTGTCCTATTCTGAGGATTACATTGACCGACTCCTCGAGAATCCCGACCATAATTTTCTAGCCAGTGATATATCTACCATAGACTTTAGTCTGAAGGATAAAATTCAACGCCTTGAACGCCTAGAAAAGAAGCTGATCCGTACCCGCTGGCACGGACACCTACTCACGAAATATCTCAAAGAGAACATTATTCCCATTGGCCTACAGATAAAGATCGAACCAGCTATCTTTGTGGAGGTGCCCAAATTCAGGGAAGGGTTCAGCCATATATCCAACAACTGCTCCCGCCACTGGATGGTGCTTGGGGTAGAGACGGCTGCCCTCCAAATCCAGCTACTGACCAGTGAAATCAAGTCGCTCAGAGCTGAAATCGCAGCAGATGCTAACCTAGCAGGCGCCAAAGAAACCCTTAATAATCTGGAAGCTACCTTAAAAGACTTCGACCTCACCACACAGAATAAGAAATTAGAGAAACTTGCTAGAGATATCAGACTCTACGACAAAAAGAAAACCTACCCATATCTCCAAGACGATTATTACAAGCAAGACCAACAGGGCAGATTCACCAACAGGGGCAGAGGAAACTTTCGTGGTAGAAGAAATTACACTACCTTCTCCGATTCCTCCTATAGCTCCGAAGGTGAGCAGGAATTTGCCGGCCCGAGTCGCCCATACAACTATCCAGATTACAGCTACGATTTGCCCCAATACGCTCCTTTTTTAGGACCGCGCCCTACACGATGGCGCCCCCCGAGAGGGAGAGGGAACTATTCCAACAGAGGCCAAACACGCGGGCAGAACCAGAACAACACCAACTGGGACACCGGACGTGGTCAAGCACCCAAACAGGTTCACTTCCAACAGGAACAACACGGGGAACGAACCACACGGAACAAGACCTACCGGTGGTAAGAGACATACCCACCACCAACCCTATTGTCAATATCTCGCAGTATACACTTAATGAACATGAAACACGTGCATTGAGTAAAGGGCTATCGTATGTACCCACCAGCAGACCAGACCCTTTCACAGTACGGACGGAACTTTTCAAATTCTTCAGGAAAGTCAGGCTCAAATATTTTTTCAGAAATACCGGACCCTATAGAAACCCCTCACTTACGGGCCTTAGGATCCCCTCCACCTTTGTGCCCCCTTCATGTACTATGACCAGCAAAATCCTAGCTTATGAGGCGGTTGTATGGCGAGATGTCAACTCTACTCTGCTCAACCACACATATACTAAGTACAATACTAGTAAAATTGAAAAAAACGCCCTTCAATCACTGGCGAACAATACGGAGGTTGTGATTAAACCTGCTGATAAGGGCGGAGCCATCGTCATCCAAGATATCAAAAAATATGAGTCTGAAATCCAACGCCAATTAACAGATGGAATCAGCTATAAGAAACTACGGTCTGATCCCACACAAGCAATAGCACGTGAGATCTTAGAAATAACCCAACTAGGACTTGACCAGGGCTTTCTGTCCAAAACCGAGTATGAATTTCTTAATCAACAGCACCCTCGTCTGGCAACCATTTATACACTGCCTAAAATACATAAGGACATGACCGCCCCTCCTGGACGTCCGATTGTTTCAGGGTGTGGCTCTATCCTAGAACCACTCGGACGATACATTGACTTTTTCCTAAAACCTTTGGCAGAGTCAACACAAACATACTTGAGGGACACTTTACAAACTATCAACCTGGTGGAAAACTCACCTTTTGATCCGTCAACTCAACTTTTGGCCACTTGTGATGTGGTGTCTCTGTACACCTCCATCCCACAAGAAGAAGCAATAGCAGTCATTACTAGATATTTAGACTCACGTCCGACGCCCGTGCAAGTTCCAACGGAATTTATCACAGCATTATTGCGAATTGCGATGACTATGAACTTTTTCACATTTAAGGATGAATTCTTCTTACAAATCAAAGGCGTGGCGATGGGGGCTCCCTTTGCTCCGGACGTAGCCATCCTGTATATGGCAGCCTTCGAAGATACTAACATATTGAATATTCAAAACCCGTTTCAAGACCATCTGAACGTGTGGGTTCGGTATATAGACGACATCCTAATAATCTGGACCGGCGACCTGACCACATTCACTGAGTTTCACGCCTGGCTCAACCAACAATCACCTCATTTACAATTCACTGTTAAATCAGACAACCTAAATATTGACTTTCTTGACATTACCATTTACCACCAACAGGGTCTACTTCTAACTACTCTTTATCGTAAACCATCTGAGAGGAACTCCCTACTTCAATACAGCAGCCATCATCCCCGCGCACTGAGGGATAATTTGCCATTTGGACAGTTCCTGCGCATCCGCAGGAACTGTTCCACTAAGGAACATTACTTCCAACAATCAGAAGAACTATCTGACCGCCTGAAGACTCGTGGATATCCCAAAAGATTGGTTACCAAGGCTCGCAAGAGAGCCTGGTTCTACCCAAGAGAAGAACTTCTGAAAGGCAAAGACTCTATTACCAGCCCGATGGACCGCATTGTATGCGTCACCACGTTCACCACGAAAAGCAATCAAATTAAGAAAATTGTGAATCATCATTGGCACCTGGTTGCAGATGACATTGGCCAACCTACCAACCCTCTCCATGCGTTCAAAAAATCCAAGAGTGTTAGAGACTATGTGATACGTTCCCTCTTACCCACCAAGCCGGAACCCACTGTAAGAACACTCTGGAATCTCCAACCAGTGACAGGACACTTTAAATGCGGCCACTGCAAAGCCTGCGACAGCACGATGCAGACCAAGGAGTTTCAATACAAACAGAAGAGGATCCAACTCAAAACTCTTACAAACTGTAACACCTCTACGGTGATATATGCCATTGTGTGCCCATGCAACATGATCTACATAGGCCAAACCCAACAGAAGATCAAACAACGTATCTTACAACACATGAGCAGAATAAGATGCGATGTGGCGGGGGCCCCGCTAGTAGACCACTTCAGATCAGCTGCACATCCACCTGAAAGTCTAAAATGGATTGTAATTGAAAAAGCCACCCTAGGCCCCAGGGGTGGTAATGTTGCAACTATATTAAACATCAGGGAACTAAAATGGATGTTCTTTTTTAATTCCATCCATTCAGGCTTAAACGAACATGATAGCTCCTTCTCTCAGCTTGCAACTTTACCCTGAATACCATTGACTTTATCTTCTGATCTCATACAACTGCAACCGCAACTGTGGGTAAAACATCCTTCCCCTTCAATTTACGAATTGGTGGAAGGCATCCGGGCTGATTTACTGCCGGATGCCTTCCACCAATTCGTAAATTGAAGGGGAAGGATTTTTTACCCACAGTTGCGGTTGCAGTTGTATGAGAACTCTAACCCCCCGGCCGGTACGAGTAGGAATGGCCGAGTGAGGTTACGAAGACTAATATGTCCATATGCAGTGGCTTTAATATACATGACGCCCTGAAGAAATTGCCAAAAACCCTTGATGGAAATGAAACATGTCGGCAAGTATAGTAGTGGTGGTTGGATAGTTAGTAACCACATCTACTATTTTTAAATCCCCACACCCAACGCAAGAGACAGAATAAAAGTGCATATCTGTGTTGTTGTGTGATGTGTTCTTATATGTTGTTTGACACTTTGTAGGTTATTTTCGTCCTCTTTTCACTGCACATTCTTACACAACTTTCTTGTGTTTTTTTGGACACATCATTCTTTTCCAAGCTTGATGGTGCCAATGATGAGAACAGGGCAATCCTGGTGAGTACCTGCCAAGTTCCCGTTGGTGGTGCGCCCGTGAGGTGCCATCTCGCTCTCACTCACTTTTTTTGTCGTTCACATATCACGGTTTGACACTAAAGTGTATATATGTGTGTTGTCTCGCAACTGAAATTTATTATTTTATTTTTCTGGGAACGGGCGACTGTTAAAGGAGGCACTATCCAGGGCTATACCGACTACCCCAATAACTAATGATAGGGGAGTGATTTTTTGCAAAAATATGCAATAATTGGTATTCCCGGAAAAAGGGATGTAATTTATAAGTGCCTACAAGGTCTAGGTCTTTTTTGTATATGTGACTCTTAGTATATCACCTTCCATGCAAATTAATGTGCAGACCTTTCTTGGGAAATGAGTTCTCCTCAAAGTTCAACCCTCCCAAACAGAAATGCTGGAAACCGTGAAAACATAAAACCACCCTAATTGTATGTGAGACAGTTCCTTCTTTCTGACAACCATCTTATGCAATTCTCCTCCCACCATTTGGTTTTAGAAACTCAATTTTAGAGAAAGGTTACAAGGGAGATATTTTTTGTTTTGGTCCAGCGTAATTTTGACCCAACATATATATATGTAACAAATACATAACCTAAATATGCACTTGGCACATGTTTCTGTGTGGCCTAAGGACATTAATATGAGAGGTTGAACTTGACATCATTATGGAAGTGTATTCACTGTAAAATTAGGGAATTCATACACAACACTGTGTGCCCTAACCGTTTTAAATGAGATAATATTTGGAGACTTGATTAATAAACCATACTCACATACTTAGAATGTGTTTTCCTCTAGAAAGGATAATGGATTTATGTAATGTGTGCACTGTTTCACATATATTTCATATAAAATGTAGTTCTTATCCATACTTACACATGATTATTGAAGATTTACTGTATACCACAAGCAATATAAATCTAATATACTGACAAGTTATATTCATTTGTGTTTGAAAGTGCACATGAATATTAAATATGTACCATTGATTTAATAATTTAAACGTACCCTTACTAGGCCTGTTTTCCATTCTCCATAAACTACAGTTTCTCATTTCTGTTTACATGACTTTTCCTTTGAAGGTGCATTCACACACAATGTTAGTTTGAGAATAGATGCAACACTGTATTACCGATATAGAGAGAGTCTGAGAAGAAGACCTTGAAGAAAGAACATGGAGAGCCAGAGTGTTAACGGAAGAATCCTATCCAGCAATGTTACAACAAGGCTTGGGTTGAGTAAGGACGATGTCGTTCCCATGTTCAGTGTGGGATATTTCACAAATGTTACAGCTTACAACTTGAGAATGGAAAAGGACAATGATGATGCAAACAGAGGGGTGGGACCTGGGTGATTTTGGTGTAAATAACTGAAGTCTGCACTATCTGATGCAAGAGCCACTTTTCCTTTGACTTTCAGAAGTTGACACCTCTATGCGTATTTCCTTTGATTTCTGCTGAATGTGGCTTAGGTTAATACTCAAAATTCCCCTGACCCAGAATACTCTTGACTGAGCTTCTCCAATGCTGACACCTTCCTTTACTTCCTGTACTTTCTTGAATGTTCCCATTTTTCTAAAGTCTGTGAATTTTTTCACTTCCTTTGACTAATGAACCATCTTCTTAGTTTGGACGTTTAACTTAGACAATTCTAGATTTATTCATGTATAGAAGAGAAGACCAGAAACTCTTCTCCGAGCACCAGATCTTACTATTGATCTTTTGTATTGCTGTGACTCAACATCTTGTTTGCTTAATACTAGTATGCCTAAACTTCTTTAGAAAGTGGTTCTGATGGATTTTTTTTTATTGAGTAAACAATGATGAATTTCTAATCAAGATTGGGTTTCACCATGTTGATGAAAGCCTTTCTTGATGAAATACATTTCTCCAGGCTGTTTTTAAGTCAAGCATGTACTGTCTGGTTGAAAAAGATACATAGTCTGCTTATCAAGAGAATACAGTGGGCTTAAAACCTGCCATTGCGTAGCATTGCTTGGAGCTCATTTGTTTGATGTCTTACCTTGACCATCATGTGTTCATCCCTATCCTGGTGCATACCCTCTTTACTTGCGTCCTTCCTCTGCTCAGTTTGAAAGAACTACTTTTTTGTTTTTTTGTATGCACTCCATGAGAGTGCAAGTCTTTCCTCCATCCCAACACTCATGTTGCTCTCTTTCTCCAGAGAGCTTCTCTCCCTCCCCTCCACTCTGGGTTTTACTCTTTTGGCTGTGTTTTCTCCCCAACCCTGGTGGTGTTATCCCTCATGTGCAGCTTTTTCCCTTCCAGCACCCACTCCCTGTTGTTTCCAATCCATAAACTCCACCATTGCCACCACCTGCAGTCCTATTTGTTTAATTATTTTTTAAAACATTTGTATATTTTAAAAAAGCACTTTCTAGCTACTACTTTCCTTTTGTTTATTTATCAAATAGTTTCAGATCTGTAAATAAAAAAAAGGCACTCACGTCATTGTGGAAGTGTGCATGTGTGGTCACGGACACTTGCTTTATTGATGCGCGCACACGTATACTTAATCATTCATATGAGCATATACATAATGATGTGGCTTTCATCAGGTGTGTCATTGCACCTTTATTTCCTCCTTTTGTTCATGCTGTACAATGTACAGCATAAACAAAAAGCATTTACTGAGCAAATAGGTCTTAAAGGTCAGACCTATTGACTTTGCTGATACAAATGTTTATTGACTCTTAAGTGGGGGTACCCCGCTTTAACCCCTGCTCCTTTTTTCCTTTTTTTGAAAGGCTCTTCCCCCTGCCTTCCATTCCCCTTTAAGTACTCATCATACCCTTCATTCCCTTTTTTTACAAACCCATTCTCCTTTCTGCTTTACACTCTTTTTTTGCTAGAACCTTCCTACCCATTCCAATTTTACTCCTTTTTTTTACAAACCTCCTACTCTCACTCCCACTTTATTCCCTTTTTTACCAAATACCTTACTCCCTATCGTGTTTTACTTTTGTTTGTATAAAGCCACGTTATGGTGATTTGCCAGAAACATGACCACACCTTCTTGAGATTCGACGCGTTGTTTATTTACAATGCAGAGCTGCCAACTCAGCACGGCACACAGCATTTCCTCAACTGACACAGAATCCCAAACATAGAACCTTAACCAAAGACTCTAAGGGGCAGATATACAAGCCCCATGCGACACTTTTACGCTGCCGTTGCGTCACTTTTGTGACACAGCGGCGGCGTAAACCATGCGCCACGTTGCGACTTATTTACAACGTGACGCATCTAGGCAGATGCGTCACGTTGTAATGCCCTGCGCCACATGAAACCTGCGTCCGGTTTCATGTGGGCGTTCTGTCGCAGGGTGGGCGTTCCCTCGCAGGAAAGCCCCGTAAAACTGACGCAGTTAAATCTACAAGATTTCACTGTCAGTTTTACGACGCTGCTGCGTCAAATCCTTACGCCTGCTTGAAGCAGGCGTAAGGAGTGAGGCACCATGTTGAGTATGGGCAGCCCCTGTATATTGCAGGAGTTGCGTCGCTCTTGCGACGCGACTCCAGCAGTGCGCCGCCCATGCGCCTCAAGATGCGTCACGCATCTGCCCCTCCTTGCACCATGGTGCGCCGCATTGTAAATGCGACACATCTATGGTGGCGCAAGGGGGGATTACGTGACACATCTGTTCTGGCGCATCCCTGCTGATTTGCAGAGACGCGCCAGAAGACGTAAATATGCCCCTTCATTCTTACCAGCTCTGGTTCTGAAGAAGGCCTTCTTTAGAACCAGAAGCATAATGTCAAGAACACTGCACACTTATTCCTCCTCCAGCTGTACTCTTGTATTTTTTACAAACCCTCTGGTCTGCTCCTGCTTTACTTCCGTTTTACAAATCCCTTATTCCCTCTCCTTCTTTACTCCCTTTCAAATAAAACTACTCATCCCCCCTCCTGCTTTGCTCCCCTTTTCACTAAAAACCACGTACTCCTCCCACGCTTTAATCACATTTATTTGCAAACCTCTTACTCTCCCTTCTGAATTACAGTCTTTTTTACAAAACGTTAACTCCCCCTCCTGCTTTAACCCCATTTTAATAAAACCACCTGCTCTGCCCATCTCTTCTTTACTCCCAGGTTTTTACAAACTCCTTACTGCTACTCCCACTTTACTCCTCCCCATCCACGTTACCCCCTTATGTATATCCACCCCTTTGCCTTCCTTAACTCTTTGACATGGTGCCCTCTTGTTTCCCTGCATTTCCCTTTTCACAAATTCATACATATTTTCATGGAAAAGGTATTTTGACATTTTAACTTTTCTCTAAAATGAATTTCCATCAGCCTGTTTATGTCAGGCTGAAATTCTTGATTGTAGAAATGTGTCCAAAGGGCGGATTACCTTATACTGTACTATTGAAGATAAAATGTGAGTGGATTGTCTCAGTTCATTTGTGGCAGATGGTGCGGGGAAGACACTTGACATGGTCTTAATTCTAGAAATGGAAGCAACCAAGTTCGACTGACTCATGACTCTAGTAATTACTATTTAAACCTCTCTGAAAGTAAGGAATATTGGGATACTGTTCAGCTCAAAATTTTCTTTAGCTCCTCAAATTAACAAATTAGTCAGTGGTATCCACTTCATCTCTCCTACGTGAATAATTCAAACATTACTCAAAATGATCCCAGAGTAAACCGACAAGAGTTTTACTCCTGGCACTTTATCGATACTGCAGTATCATATACATTGTTCTCCGCAAGAGCGTTATTCCAAGGTTCCAAAGACAGCAAACCGCAACCAGAAAGTGTTTAAACCTCCACACATAGGACCTTTAAACTTACCCTGAAAGCTTTCCATTGGATCTTGGTTGATGCCAGGATCAAATTCAACTACCTCTACACCATATATAAAGCATAGTGGAGCAAAGTATTGGAATATTTGCAGGAATTTACACTTCACCACTTTCCCACCAGAAACTTCAATTCAGTATCTGCCCATTTGATCAAACAACGTCCCTTCAATAAACTGTAACATAGCGATCGGTTTCTGGGGATACAAGGACCTATACTGAGGGACATGGTCAACGCGAATCTGAGATCAGAACCATGATACAAAGGATCCCGGAAACATTTGAATATTTAATTATTTAGTTGGGCCGTCAAGGGAACTCAACATGCTCAACATGGACTCAGTAACCATGACTGAAGAACATCAAACACAATTTCTAACCCATAGTTAGGCTCTAACCTACTCTCTCTTTTCCTTACATGCTTCTCCTTACTATTCACAGTGGTCTAAAGTAATCAAACGTCTAAAGTAGGGCTTTATAAAACGTCAGAATCTAGAAACAAGGCATAGATCACGAAAAGGAATCTGGTATATGTTGTTGTGTGCATAGGTGGAGATTGAGCTCAGTAGTAGGCTTAGTAGTGAGTGAGGTGAGACGTAAGCAGCTGCCTGTTGATGTGCTTGACGCCTGATGGATGCCAGATCACAGCAGCTCACAGCGGGCTCGCAGGCTGCAGTGGTGTTAAATGGACGCTTTAGGCCCGCGCATCTGGCTGCTGGCCTCTCTTATCCCGACTGCTGCTTGGCTGCGGTGGTCGGGCGGAGTCCAGGTGAACAAGGGACTCGACCGTTCCAGGGTAAGCTCAGTGTCCCATCTGTGCGGCTTGTCCCTCAAAAGGGGTGCCGTGGAGCCAGCAGCTCCTGGAGCAGACATGTAGTTCCCCCACCAGGAGATTGCGAGTAGAGTAAGGGCTCCGAGAAATGAGCAGAAGTGATGAGCCCCTGCAGGACCAGAGCCACTGTGCAGCAGAGTGTGGTGCAGAGCCAGGATTAAGGGTGAGGAGCTAGGAGACATACAGAAAGGGGAGATGAGCAAAGTGCTACTGCTCCACTACGTCTTGGAGATACCCAAGCTGAAACTGGGTCGGTATAGTTAGTTTAGTCCTGACCCGTTGCCATTCATTGCACAAGGGAGATCGCAAAATATTAACATAGCCGTACTCCATGCCAAGATATTGTGATCCATTTGGCCCTATGATTGATCATATTTACAATAATAGCACATTATTTAGGTCTTTTGGAATGACGATGAAAAAACAACGTCACCGTACTATAATCCCAAGGTGCTCACAGAAGGTATTCAATAAATTGAAGGCTACACTACCCAAGAGTTCAGGTAGTGCCTATGCTCAGCCCATTAAGGGTTTGGTGCTTAAATGCTTGAGGCTTGGAGAGGGTATGCAACCAATTTCTCAATACTTAACTAGCAAACTGTCTATCACCAGCTCGGATTGCTAAGATACTGGTGCCACAGATGCTTCTTTCATAATTAACCACTGGGAGTGTAAGGCGATTAATCCATACCCCCTTCTGCCACCCCAGGGCGGAACCCAAGAATCGGGCGAGCGCGATAGCAACAGTAGGGGTGATTGCGATGAACGAGGCAAAACCTCCATTTATAGGGCTACTTGGTGTCCTGAGTGAGCTAGGGCAGGGGACAAATCAAGGACCCTAGGGCCACTCTCTTCCTCTTTCTTTGTTATCAGTGAATATACTCTCCCTGATGTACCAACTGTGACCAAGAAAGTTTCTCCTAGCATGCACATCACAACGGGTGTCTATAACTTTTTCAACAGCCAAACTGGGGCGGGAAGCCAAGAGGGGGCTAAAAATGGGCTCTCCCCCAGTCTTGGATTATCAAAAAGCTCATTCATCCTGGACTTATCCAATGCTATTGTTCCCAATGGGGATCATAATATTATAGAATCATTGCTGGCCATGCAGGAGAAATTAGTAGTGGGCTCGGTTCATGCTTGTCTGATCCTGATGCAGATATTACAAACCCTTACCAGTAATGTAAGAGGGAATTCACAATGGCATTTACCCCCAAAGAAAGAGGCAGCGGCTCAAACAGATGGAGTAACCACCTTCATAAATTCTGCATTAAAGCCTAAACCTCATAATGAAACAAATGGTATCATGACATGAGGGGCTGCCTGATTCGGAGAAGGAAGAGATTGGAAATTCACCTTCAAATTGTGGTGATCCAAATAACGCAAAAAATTACTATGGGACAACAGGGTCCAGAAAGAAGTAGGTGGCTGATGTAGCCTACTCTCTAAAAAATGTTTTAAATGTGAGGGTGAGTCTGTGAGCGGAACAGGAAGTGTGGATACATGTTGCACAGATCCATTTATGCCATCTACCGGCATACTACCAGATGCCTTACCAGCGGACATGTACCCTATATTTGCCCGCAGAAAAAAACTTACACCAGGAGGTTAAAAAACAAAACACTGTTAAGAAGAAGAAGACGAAACTGAGAAGGATTCCTAGAAAGGAACGACTTAGAGTGAGGATTGACGGTAATCAGGATGAATGAGAAAATAAGGTTAATGAAGGGACAGATATGGACACTACACCAATAGGCGATTCTTGCAACCAAGTTGTGGGAGGGTTTGCATCCCGTGCTTTACCCATCCCTTCTCCAACTACTTCCTTCACCCCAAGCCACCCCACCCTGATGGTCACACTAGCACCTCAATTAGCTTGGATTTATAGAGAGCGGCTAATCACCTGAGAGGGTATACAGGTGGTAGGTTCTTGTTGGGATCAGTCAAAGAGCCAGGTCTTTAGTCCCTTTCTGAATGGGAGGTGGAGTTCAGTTGTCTGGAGGGTTGGTTGAAGTTCAGGTGGTGGTCGATGTATGCTGGTCCTTTGTTGTGGAGGGCTTTGCAGGCGTGTATCAGCATCTTGAATTGGCATCTCTTCGGGATGGAGAGACAGTAGAGGTTCCTGAGGTGGGGGTCATGTGGGTCTGTTTGGGGAAGTCAAGGATGAGTCTGGCAGCTGAGTTCTGAATCGTCTGTAGCATCTTCAGGAGTTGGGTGGTGATTCCTGCATAGAGCAGTTTGCCGTAGTCCAGTAAGCTGGTCACTAGGGCTTGAGTGACGGTTTTCATGGTGCTGACGGGGAGCCATCTGAAGATCTTTCGGAGTGTGTGGAGGATGTGGAAGCAGGCAGAGGAGTGTGCATTGATCTGGCATTTCATGGTGAGTTTGCTGATTATGCCTAGGTTGCTGATGTGTTCTGTCGAATCCGCTCAGATGTTGAATCCACTGGCAGAGCCTTGCCAAGTACTCGCGCAAAATAGGCCAGTGAATTGTGAAAAAGAATGGTAGCATGAATCGTGTACAGGGGCTACACCAATTTTCGACTCTCCTGTAATAGACTTCCTTGAGATATTCTCTTATGTTTTTATCTCACACCTGAATAGATCACGTTTATTAGATATCTTCTATCTGATTCTGCCACTTAGATTATTTACTTCTGGTAAATTGATTTTTGTGAATCCTATGATCCAGAACGAGACCTATGGTAATTATTTTACTCCCGTTGAACTTAGATTGCTGCAAGCTTCAAGATTGACAATGGAGAATGCCGAGGACTTGCGCAAAATGAGGACTGACGTAGTAGTGTCTCAAATATTGTCTGGGAATGCTTTTGCTGATCCTCATCCAGCTGTCCACCATATCTTACCATAAGCAATCAAAAGCAATGCAAAGCAGCTGGTGTTTACAATGAATGAAGGAGAGAGGGTAGAGTATTATAGACCAAGAAGGAGCAATAAAGATAGGCAGATCAGGTTTAATTTCCCAGGCAGCAACACCTGGGCATGGCTTTAACAAGCAGCCCTGTTGCTCTTAGGGTAATCACTGGCCTGGAATGTAGGGGGAGGGTTTACCATGATATCTCATTCCAGCCCACCCAGTCCCAGGGAGAGATATAAGAGTGGGACAATGGGGAGAAGAGAATCTGACACACTAAGAATTATTCCATTATCAATCTTAAGGGCTAGATCAGACTGTAGTGAATTACTACAGCAGACGATACTAATTTGTGGAGATTTTAATACCTCACTGAGATGTCATTTAGAAGGAGTGCTCTCCATCAGGAAGACCTTCTGAGATGCAATAAGGTGAGCAGGTCCTGGGGGAATGGTTTAAGATTAGACCGATGTTCCTGACCTCCAGCATAATACACCATAAAGGCAGCACCCCCTCTGATATCCCTGCAAATGACAATAGAGGTTTGTCTATTATAGATTCTGTTTTAGTTCAAATGGAATACTGTTTGACAGTGAGGGATATGCGGGTAGTACCTTTCCCAGGCATTGACCTTACCCAACTTGTCACTTGTCTCTATGTTGGAACCAAACTGGAAGCTCCTATGCCTGAAAAAGCATTTAAGGGAGGAGGGTTCAGAAAGGCTGTCAGGTGGAACCCTAAAAAATATCATCTTTTTGTTCAGGGCTTGAGGAATTTAATCCAACCTAGCGTTGAGAAGCTGTTGATGACAGGGGACAAAGATATTGATTATGAAAGGGTATTCGTGTAATTTGAACAAACTATTGAGGAGATTTCACCTTTTATGACAACGGTATAGAGTCAAAATATTGAGTTTTTAATATCGATATGCATTAATATCGATTAAAAAATATAGAATGGGCACAGTATCGACTGGACAGAATATAGACAACAAAAATATCAAATAGGATAGCATTAATATCGAATCAAAAAATATAGAATGGACATAATATCGAATGGACAGAATATAGACTACAAAAATATAAAATGGACAGAATATAGACTACAAAAATATCGAATTTGAGGTAAGTAAGTTAAAATCAATTTTTAAAGTGTTTTTTATGTTAGTATATGTTTGAAAAGTGTATATTTATTATATTATTTATATTAATTAATTATTTTTATGGTATTTAATTTTTGCGTAATATAATTCTGTAGCGGGTTGTGGGTTTATAGGGGAATAGGGTGGGAAGTAATTTAATTATAATTAATTAAATATGTTAATTTATTTATTTTGAATTAATTGTTAATTAATTATTAATTGGTAATTAATTAAAATATAATTGGCAATTAATTTTAATGAATTGATAATTATGTTAATTTTAGTAATTTATTTTCAGTAGCGGGTTGTGGGTTTATAGGGGAACAGGGTGGGAAGTAATTTAATTATAATTGATTAAATATGTTAATTTATTTATTGGTATTTATTTTGATTTAATTGTTAATTAATTATTAATTGGTAATTAATTAAAATATATTTGGTAATTAATTGTAAATAATTGATTAATTTATAAATATGTTAATTTTAGTAATTTATTTTCTGTAACGGGTTGTGGGTTTATAGGGGAATAGGGCGGGAAGTAATTTAAGTATAAATAATTAAATATGTTAATTTATTTATTTGTATTTATTTTGAATTAATTGTTAATTAATTATTAATTGGTAATTAATTAAAATATAATGGGCAATTAATTCTAATTAATTTATTAATTGATAATTATGTTAATTTTATTAATTTATTTTCTGTAGTGGATTGTGGGTTTATAGGGGAATAGGGTGGGGAGTAATTTAATTTTAAGTAATTCTATTTTTTAAATCTTTTTTTATCTAATTTGTAATTATTTTTTAATTGTTAATTAATCTATTGTTAATTGGTAAATAATTGGTATTAGTAGGTAATTATTTTTATTAATTAATTTTTATTTGTATTTTTAATTGATTAATTAATATATTATATAAAAGTGTTAATTATTTTAATCAATTTGTAATCAGTATTAATATTTATTTTATTTATATTTATATATGAAGTATTTACTTTCCCTACTGTTGCACTTACTGTAGTGGGAATAGTAATTTTTACCCTACTGCTATCCAATGCTTTCTCTACTGTTGCACTCTCTGGAGTTGGAATAGTAATTTTTACCCCTACGCTATCCAACCCTTTCTCTACTGTTGCACCCTCTGGAGTGGGAATAGTAATTTTTACCTCTACGCTATCCAGCGCTTTCCCTACTGTTGCACTCTCTGGAGTGGGAATAGTAATTTTTACCCCTACGCTATCCAACGCTTTCCCTACTGTTGCACTCTCTGGAGTGGGAATAGTAATTTTTATCTCTACGCTATGCAGCGCTTTCCCTACTGTTGCACTCTCTGGAGTTGGAATAGTAATTTTTACCCCTACGCTATCCAACGCTTTCCTTACTGTTGCACTCTCTGGAGTGAGAACAGTAATTTTTACCTCTACGCTATCCAACCCTTTGCCTACTGTTGCACTCACTGGAGTGGTAATAGTACATTTTACCCTTTCCGCTATCCTACGGTAAAAATATTGTAAATGTTTTATTAATATTACGTTTACATATATATATATATATATATATATATATATACATATATATATATATATATTACCTACTGGCGGTCGCCAGTAGGTATATATAGTTAGGATTTTTTCTCTATGGGATTTTTGAAAATTCTATGTCTAATAACTTTGGCGTTTGTGGACGGAATTGGCTGAAATTTTCAGGAAAATTGAACATTTTGTTTCTGAGCAGCCCCGGAAAATTTGGGGGGGTTTCGTCAAGGGGGGGCCGAGAAAAAAGGGGGGTCCCAAAACGTGTTTTTAACATTGAGTTTTCCATAGGGCGGTTGGCCTCACTTTTAGCCCGAACGGCTGAATGGATTTGCACGAAACTTGGCAAAATTGTAGGGACTGGTAGCCCGATGTGCCTTTGCTAGGTCTCAATATATGTGCTCCAGTGGATTTTGAGAAATTAACGTTCAAAAAAAGATATATATCTGTAACAGCGGACCGGGCAGCGCTCCAGTTCGCGTACTTTTCGCGTTACGGAGCTTTGTGAAGCGAAGCTGATTGGTTCTCCGGCGTCTGTAAACATTCCAAACAGTCCATAGCGGCCGCCATCTTGTCTCTCGGTAGGATCGAGAGACAAGAGGAGGCCAAAGCGAAGGGGAAAATGACCATAATGGGGCATAGTAGATCCTCCCTGACCCCCTAGGTTTGATGTGGAGGTTTAAAAGGGCCCCGCGGGGCAAAAAAAAATAAATAATAATAATCGAACGGCTGAATGGATTTGCACGAAACTTGGCAAAATTGTAGGGACTGGTAGCCCGATGTGCCTTTGCTAGGTCTCAATATATGTGCTCCAGTGGATTTTGAGAAATTAACGTTCAAAAAAAGATATATATCTGTAACAGCGCTCCGGGCAGCACTCCACTTCGCGTACTTTTCGCGTTACAGAGCTTTATGAAGCGAAGCTGATTGGTTCTCCGGCGTCTGTAAACATTCCAAACAGTCCGTAGCGGCCGCCATCTTGTCTCTCGGTAGGATCGAGAGACAAGAGGAGGCCAAAGCGAAGGGGCAAATGACCATAAGGGGGCATAGTAGATCCTCCCTGACCCCATAGGTTTGATGTGGAGACTTTAAAAGGGCTCCGCGGGGCAAAAAAAAAAAAAAATCGTTTTTTTGGTGGGGTGCGCCTGGTTAGCGTAACGGGAAGCGGACTGGGGAGCGTACTACAAGGAATGAAGAATGATTGACTTTTAACTTATTGTATGTTTATAGACTTTTTTTTAACTTTTTTTTCTGCTGAGTGACGTCTCGGCCTATCTTCACGGGATGCAGTCCCTACCATCTCGGCGTTTAAGCCCAGGGGGACCGGTAGTGTGGGAGAGATAACGGGGCATATTATCAAGGGGGTTTATCTCCGCTTTTTTGGCTTTAAAAGCCAAGAAAGCGGAGATAAAATTATCTCCGTATTACCTAGCTGTCGCTAACACCAGTTAGCGACCGCTAGTAGGAGATAGCGACCATCTTGGGCCCCACTTTGCATGTCAGTGATATTTATCACTAATGACATGCAAAGTGGGCATGCCAAGATGTTAGCGACTGGAAACAGTCGCTAACATCGCTATCTCCTATTACCAACTTTTGGAGATATTCGCGCTAAGCGCGAATATCTCCAAAAAGTAACACCTGCCCTGAGCAGTTCTTAGCCATGTTATCCAATGGGAGGTGGATAACATGGCTAAGAGCATTAGCTCGGTAATGCATGAATATCGCTGACTTTTCAGCGATATTAATGCATTGCGGCCGTTTTTTATCGCATTTGCGATAAACCTTGATAATAGCAAGGTTTATCTGCGATAATTTCTGACGATGCTTAGCGGTAAAAAATTCATTGCTAAGCATCGTTAGGGATAAATATCGCTTAACTTTGGTAATATGCCCCAACGTCTGTTAACGTTCGATTCGAAGGAAATCAGGAAGTGTTGAAAAACATTGTCTGCGCCATCTTGCCTTTTTTCAAATGCCACACTTTTGTCGTGCACGGCAGCCATTTTAGATGACTTGACCAGACCCACTCTCTGCACGCTGTCGATCCTTAGCATGGCTCCCCACCCTCGCAAGCATCTCCCCCAGGCACTGGTCACCCCCGCTCTCTGTCTTATGCATGGGCAATAAACCTCCCCCCATCTGCGCTGCTCTTCCCTGAGAATCACACCCTGTGCCCGCCCGACACCTCCCTTTCGCCCTATTCACTACCGCACCCTCTGACACTCCTCTTCCTCTGTGTCCGATTGTCCAGGCCGGTCCCAGGCTATCAGCTAGCCTTGCAGATGTAGTTTATGGCCCCAGCTGTAAAGAATCACCCCTCTTCAAAGGAGTTATAGTAGATCAAGGCCCACACCCGATGAGATCCGTCACACCACACGAGTTCCTACTATCTGAAAACCATCCTGTATTGTGATTGGGGAGGGGACCGAGCCTGAAGCGGAAGATTCCAGGGATGACTCTTTGTACATCAAAGTTTTTACAATTATGTGTCACATTAAAAATATATAGCACTCCAACAAAGTAGTAGGATTATAAAACTTTAATAACTTATAAATATATACAACAAAACAAAAACAGTAAAAACATTTAAACATTTTTAGGGAAAAAGAAGGAACAATGGTCAGTAGCGGTCGGTTGTGCGAATAGTCCCAAGGCAGCACAACGTCCAGATTTCTGGACGGCACCCAGGTGATGTTGCCTGGGTGCCGCACTGATTTGGGTATCCGGCGTGGGGCGTCCCGGGGGGTGGGTCGTCAGTAGCGGTCTGTTGTGCGAATAGTTCCAAGGCAGCAGAACGCGCTGAAATGTGGATGGCACCAAGGTGATGTCCAGTAAGTTGCTGCCCTCCGAATAACGGCGTGGGGCGCCCCGGGGGGGGGGAGGCGGCGTGAACGGGCCTCCCCAGGTGGAGCCTCGTCTGCTGTAGTGGGGCGCCCCTTTACCGTTTCAGTTGCCATTCCGTCCGCTTTTGGTCCACTGTGTCAAAATCCGCTATTCAGCTGAGTTGCGCCCACTCTTGCGGTGCAGCGATAGGCGGCTGTCACAGGACTCTAAAATGGCGGCAGGCTCTTTCCTTTTTGGGCCTGGTCCACTGAAATGGCCCTGGGACACCTTGGAAATCGGACGCTTGTCTGCTAGGTCTTGGACCCCATTCTCGAAAGCGTCCCCTCCGCCTTGAGGATTCTACAAAAGTCTTGGGGGCCCCCGACTCCTGCAGGCTTACGGTGGGGAGCGGCTGCCATGATTGCTCGCGGAATGACCACGACGGAGTACGAGATGGTGGTGCTTTCATGCTGACGCCAGCTTCAGTCTGAAACATCCAGAAACAAGGTGGGGCTTTCATCGTTTGGGAAAAAAAAAAGTTTTCATCCAATGAAAAGTGTTATTTTTAGGTCATATGATCAAGCCTTCCATCATTAGGAAACCAAAAGTAAAATGAACCAATGAAAAGTTTTATAAACAAGTCACATGACCTGTTATGCGGCATAGGGTATAAAAAGCGTAGAAAATCCGTTGGCACGTGAGGCGGCGTCAGTAGCGGACCGATGTGCGAATAGGCCGAAGGCAGCACAACGCGCCAAGATCCGGATGGCACCGAGGTGGTGTCCAGCAAGTTGTCGCACTGGTGTGGCCATCCTACAATGCTGAAAGTCGGCGTGGGGCGCCCCGTTGGCCTGTGAGATGGCGGCAGTAGCGGACCGATGTGCGAATGGGGCCAAAGGCAGCGCAACAATATTTTCTGAATAGAAGACACCACAAGGCGCTGAGATGCCAAGATCCGGATGGCACCGAGGTGGTGTCTAGCAAGTTGTCGCACTGGTGTGGCCATCCTACAATGCTGAAAGTCGGCGTGGGGCGCCCCGTTGGCCTGTGAGATGGCGGCAGTAGCGGACCGATGTGCGAATGGGGGCAAAGGCAGCGCAACAATATTTTCTGAATAGAAGAAACCACAAGGCGCTGAGATGCCAAGATCCGGATGGCACCGAGGTGGTGTCTAGCAAGTTGCCGCACTGGTGTGGCCATCCTACAATGCTGAAAGTCGGCGTGGGGCGCCCCGTTGGCCTGTGAGATGGCGTCAGTAGCGGACCGATGTGCGAATGGGGCCAAAGGCAGCGCAACAATATTTTCGGAATAGAAGACACCACAAGGCGCTGAGATTCGGTTAGCACCGAGGTGGTGTCTAGCAAGCTATGCAGCTGAGTTGCGTGCGCACTTGCGGCGAATAGGTCGAAGGCAGCACAACAATGTTTTCTGAATAGAAGACACCACAAGGCGCTGAGATTCGGTAGGCACCGAGGTGGTGTCTAGCAAGTTGCCGTACTGGTGTGGCCATCCTACAATCCTACTCCGAATAACGGCGTGGGGTGCCCGAAGGGGGGGGGAGGCGGCGTGAACGGGCCTTCCTAGGTGGAGGCTCGTCTGCTGTAGTGGGGCGCCCCTTTACCGTTTCAGTTGCCATTCAGCTGAGTTTCGGCCGCTCTTGATGCTACAGCGACAGGCGGCTGCAACAGGACTCTCAAAATGGCGGCCTGTTCTTTGGATTTGGGCCTGGTCCACTAAAATGGCCCTGGGACACCTTAGAACTCGGACGCTCGAATTTTTTTTCCTTTCCTCTACATGCAAAAAAAGGTAAATGCCCAGTACGTTACACGCTTCATCTGCCACGATGTACTCTCCAGAGGAACCGAAAAAAAATATAGTTATGGTAACTATACCATGCATCGTCATATGGAGAGGTGGCACCGATTAATTATAGTGCTGCATAAAAGAGAGATTTGGAGGAGAACCCCCGACCTGCCAGTACATTCATCAAAGAAGTGGCACTGACAGCATCAGAGGCAAGGGAAACGGTCCCAAATATTTAGAAGAACTTTGGAAAGATTAAAATGACATGTTTAGATTGTGGCAAATTAATTTCATGTGGACAGATGAGTGTTACTCTAATAAATACAGCATATGAACATCATCATAGTCGATGGTTGGTAGAGACATTTTGACTATATCCTGGACCTGCCCGTCCTCGCCCAAAATGGCGCCGGAATAAATGGGACTCGTAACTCCTTGTTGTGTACTGGTTGCACAACCTTGATATCACGAGATACGTATGCAGTTTTGAAGCACATGGCGGGCAGGGACGAGAATAGATTGAATATTTCGATATCCCTATTGATATTAAGTTCTGATGTGTTATTGATTACTGTACTATTGAAAGTTCGAATTAACGTCACCCATGGTACTTGCCCGCAAATGTATATCTAGATAATTTTATTGTAACTGGCCCTGTCGTATTTTAATTATAAAATGTACGTCCACCGATTCCGCAACTGTTAGACACTTTAGTTCTTGCAACCTAATGGCCCGCCCGTTACGTTCCTCTACAGTGTAAATGTCTACTCATCATATACGATTACAGTTTGCTCCGTGGCCGGCCCACGTGGTTATAGGCCCGTATTTGTATAATGACATTTTCACAATAAAGGTTTTTAAAAGAAAACATGGTAGTAGTATATACATTGGTAAAGTTTTTAATAATAGTCACTGTTTTAGAATCAGTAAAAGGCAAGTGAAATAAAGCAGACCAATTACATGAAGGGTAAAAGGTATAATACGCAGGAACGCAGTAAAGATAAATGGTCAAGGGCTGTTGTGTTTTCTACTCCTGCAACATAAAGTGATCGATAAGAATCTGATATTCAGGCGTATCGGCGACTAAGACAGCAGGCCGACCCTCTTTTGCTCAACGGCTCCGTCATGGGACGAAGAAACGCCCTTTTTCTCGAAAAAGGAATATATTTTACTTGCAGGACAGTTGTAAATTTTCCGGGAAAGTACATTAGCCTGGAACATTATAACATATATTTAAGAAAAAATAATGTTCGAAAGTAATAAAAAGCGTAATTTTTAGGTCATATGACCAAGCCTTTCATCATTAGAATAAGAAAAGTAAAATGAACCAATGAAAAGTTTTATTAACAAGTCACATGACCTGTTATGCTTACGTTACGCGCTGCGCGTCGCGCCCCGGATCACTTCCGGATGCGCTAACGCGGCGCGTCATATGACGCATTACGCGACAACGCAGGTCCAGAATATAGTCAAAATGTCTCCACCAACCAGCGGTCGGAACACAACCCCTTTCAGCAGGCTAAATAGTTCTGTTAAATGACAACAGAAGGGACAGGCAACAAGAACCATCAGTCAAAGAGGGGAGGGCTAGTTCTTCTCTACCGGGTCACGTTGGGCGCTACCGGAACTGATCGAATTGGTAGTCTACAGTGTTTCTGGATGTTTCAGACTGAAGCTGGCGTTAGCATGAGAGCACCACCATTTCGTAGCTCCGTCGTGGCCATTCCACGAGCAATAATGCTAGCCGCTCCCCACCAGAAGCCTGCGGGAGTCGGGGGCCCCCAAGACTTTTGTAGAATCTTCAAGGCTGAGGGGACGCTTTCGAGAATGGAGCCCAATCTCTAGCAGACAAGCGTCCGAGTTCCAAGGTGTCGCAGGGCAATTTTAGTGGACCACGCCCAAATCTGAAGAGCCGGCCGCCATTTTGAGAGTACTGTGGCAGCCGGCTATCGCTGCACCGCAAGAGCGGGAGCAACTCAACTACATGGTGAGCGAGACGCTGTAGTCGAAAGAGCGGGCGGTAAACAGCTGAATAGCGGAAGAGGCACAGTGTAGCAAAAGCGGGCGGAATGGCAACTGAAATGGTAAAGGGGCGCCCCACTACAGCGTGTCTTTAGGTGAAACGGATTGTTGGACAAGGTCAAGAATGGAAGAGTTACCAAAAGGCAAAAAGTTCCGCTTGATCCCGGGAGCCGGCCACCTATGTCGGGGGCGATCTCAGGCTACACCAGGAGAACACGACTTGGGGAGGGAGCCGGAGCCAAGCGCCCCCTCCGAGTCCGCGCCATCACACCGTCCCTCGGGGGCCTCCGTCAAGCGGTTCAGGGTGGCACCGCATTACATTGTTCACAAATGCAGTCACGTCCTCAAACAGCCCCCACTTTACTTTGAGAATAGTGAAGCTGAAGCAAGTGCAAATAGGCTTCAGACAGTGTTACAAGCACTCCTCAAAACCTTGAACCATCAGAGTGCATGAGTTTCATGCTCGATCGATTGAGCTAGCCGGATCGGGCAACAAAAAGTATAAAATAGTTATGTAAATAGTTGTTTAATAAAATGTTTTACCCTGTTACTTTGCTGGTGTGTTGTATATATTTGTAATATTTGCATAGAGTTTATCGTTATTTTGGGCGGGGCCGGGTGGCGGAGCCGAGCTGTATTGCAGCCATCATGGTGTGGAGTTCAGTTCATCTCAATAGTTTCGTGTTTGTCATGAGGGGTTGTTCCTAATGTTTCTATTTTAGCGAGGTCAAAAAGAGATCCCATTAGTGGCCTACTGATTTTGCTCGATTCCTTTTGTTTTTTTACACGATTTTTCGCTATCTGCAAAGACTAAACAGAGTATTGCGACTCTGTGCTTGTTTGTAAATAGAGAATGAACCAAAGAGAACCAATTCTAAAACAGTAAATGCTTGGATAACAATCAATCAAATGGAGAGAGAAGCAGGCACGACGGATTACAACGGGGGCAAAGGCCTGCGTTAACTACCCTTCACTATCTGCAAAGAGAGAGTACTCCTAATAGAAATGAGGGGGAGGGGGGGGCAGCATTCAAAGCAGATCAGTGTGCATAAACACGAAAATGTTTTTACTTACCACGTACTTGACATTCGACAGCTTATGATATTTGCTATTAAAAAACCATTGAAATTCACTGAAAAAACCATAGGTTAGAGACCATATATAGTTAGGAATTAGCATTTAAAAAACCTTGAAAATTCACTGAAAAAACCATAGGTTATAGACCATATATAGTTAGGGATTAGCATTTAAAAAACCTTATTTTACTCACACAAAACCATTGAAATTCCATATATAGTTAGTTGCACTAACTATATATCGCGCACCCGCAATCCACTGCTGATGATGTCACATATTACATCATTCATGACATGGTCAGTGACATCACTGATGACATCTCAAATGACATCACTGATGACATCACTGATGACATCTCAAATGACATCACTGATAACATCTCAAATGACATCACTGATGACATCTCAAATGACATCACTGATGACATCACTGATGACATCTCATTTGACATCAATGACCACATCACTGATGATATCATTCATGTGACAATACAATGCATCTCCTCACACTTTAATATAACCTCTGTTACACCCAGTGTTAAATACAGAGTATAATTTTTGAAACCATTGACACACCAATACTAGTTACTACATACGCACTCAGTGATTCCTATGTTTACACACACATTCACTCATTTACCCATACAATCATTCATACATACAATCACTCATCTTTACAACACTATCATATGCACTCATACACCTATACAGACTCTCACACTCTGTTACTCATCCATGGAGTTACTCACACACCTAGTCAGTCCTGTAAATAATCAATCACACTTCCATTTTCTAATCTATACAGTTAAACATAGAGCACCTTACATTTTGAAACATATACTAACACATACTTACTCTCTTATACAATCATTGATACAAGTACACATTGATCTGCACAGAGTCACACACCTCCCAGCCAGCCACACACACACTCAGTCTCCCATACAAATACTTGGGCAATCAATCAATAACCCATATAGTTACTCATATAGCTACTGACCAACACATGCAGCAGTTTACAGAACAACAGACATAATGATGCACAAATTAAGACAGTTTAGTCACTAACCCATGCACTCAGTGAGACACATTTAATCACTCACTCATACAGTCAGTCACGCACCTACTAAATCCTTCATCCAGACACTTCTACATCTACTCATTCTTCAATATGTAAAACATATTTAAACTTTACAGAAACACACAGTCACTGGATGATGTCATCAGTGATGTCATTTGAGATGTCATCAGTGATGTCATCAGTGATGTCACTGACCATGTCATGAATGATGTAATATGTGACATCATCAGCAGTGGATTGCGGGTGCGCGATATATAGTTAGTGCAACTAACTATATATGGAATTTCAATGGTTTTGTGTGAGTAAAATAAGGTTTTTTAAATGCTAATCCCTAACTATATATGGTCTATAACCTATGGTTTTTTCAGTGAATATATATATATATGTATTAACAAATCAATTTGTATGGTTTTTTTTTACTTACATTAATTATTTATTAATTTTAAGGTTATTTAAGTATTTTAAGTATGTTTAAGTTAATTATATATATTATTTTATTAATTTTTTATTAATTTGAAGCATTTTAAAAAATTCGATATTTTGACTAACTATATTTTTTACATCGATATTTTTGATTCGATATTTTTGTACTTACCTGTTTGGAGATAGGAGGTCGATATTTTGGTATTCCATATGTTTACCTCGATATTTCGGTAGGTCGATATTTTGGCATTCTATATTATGTCAGTGATCCTATGACAACTACTAAGAATGTTGAACTTGTGAGTGGTAATAACTACATTGGTGACTGGTTTGACCATTAATGTTTGACAAGTAAGAAGAGCTGTCTTATGCCCTGGTGAGATACCACAATAGCACAGCTTTGGATAGCACTTTCACTAGATTGAGAAGGGAATATAAAGAATTGATTCAGGGGAAGAAGCTTTAAATTAGACTTTTTTTAATATAGTTGTTATTGAGACAAGACCAGACAGAATTGCTTACATACAGTCTTAATGCCAAACTCATCAGAAACGAACCCCTCAACACCCCCACCTCCTCTTCTTAAAACCCTATGTACATGCGTGTGAAATTACCCTGACATCTACAGAAGCAGTTTCCGTATTAGCCATTGACCCCCCAAGAGACCTTGGTGTTTAAAAACAATTCCCCTGCATAAGCCAATCCCACCACCAGTACCGCAGTAGACACAGGCAAAGCCACAGTAAGCCCATCCAGAGGGTCCATCAGCGCTGTAAGCATAGCCCCCCACACCTGCAGGTCATTCTCCAATTTGTTATCTCTCCTCACAAGTTTCATGAGGAATTACTCGCTAACTGCCCACTCTGAGACATCTCTAAGCCCCTCACTTTAAGCTGGGGGGCTCCGCCCCAGTCATCTGAAAGCAATGCGCCGCTTAGCCAGCACCAACCCCAAAAGCAGAAACTTCCTGCTCATTTTTTCTTTGTCGGAGACAGGAGAATGCCCAGCATGGCTTGTTTCATGTTGAGTTGTGTGTTCCAGTCCGTAGCCCCATTTAGGTTATCAATTGCTTCATACCAAAATGGTACCAGTGACGGCAGGACCATGTCACTTGTAGAAGATCTGCCTCTTCACTCCTGCACCGGGAGCAACATGCAGCATGGGCTGAGTATATTGTGTGCAGGGTTTTGGGTGTAAGGTACACCTGGTGTACATAATTATGTTGTATCAATCAGAAACAAGCATAGGATGAGACTCTCCACACCCCCTCGTGCACCTTCTTCCACTCAGCAGTTGCAATAGGGTCCGATGTCGCCCCCTCCCACCTGTCATGTTTTTTTAACGGTGAGACTGGAAGATTTTCTTGCAGAGGCTCATATATGTTACACACCAGTCTTTGTCCTTCTGCCGTAGTCAGCAGTGCCAACACGGTCCGCGGTGGTGTAGTGCCTATGGAAAGCATGGCTAGATCTCCCGAGCCATTGACAAAAGTTTGGCATATTGAAAATATTGCCCAGTACTCAGTGCAAAGGTCACGGTTGAATCTTCCCAGGTAACAAAACAGCCATTTGGGTAAAGGTCCCCCAGCAAGGAGCAGCCGCCAGCCACCGGTCAATGGATATTGTACTGGCCGTTTTTACGAAAGGTTACAGTGATCAGATGTGAATGTCCGTTGAATACGGTGCCCTTGTGTATCATGCACTTCACTGCCTGGTACCAGATTCTACACACCTGTCACACTACATATGGCATGTTAGATGACAGACTGGCCTTCCTCATTAGTAGGATTGACAGCATCTTGGTACGGTAGGTACCCTCTAGGAGACATTTTTCCCAGTTATCATCTGGATCTAGCCAATGTATGGCATGCTGTGAATGAGCCACCATATAGTACACTTTCATATCAGGAATCTCTACTCCCCTCTTCCACCACAGCCTCTTGAGTGTGGAGAGACAAATTCATTTGCATTTACTCACCCGAGCAATTGCATCATTAGCCTACCTACATTGAGAAAGTAACATTAGGGGATCTCATACAACTTGCCCTGGATGGTGTAGCGACACCACAGCAGCAAAATCATTGTTACCAGGGCCACCTTGAAATGAGACTTAAGATCTGGGACAAGGTTAAACAGGTGGCAGGGCAAAGAACTCTAGGAACTTTTGGTCACTTATTACATAGGGGTATAATCAGTGTAGGGTTAAGAAGGTTAAGGGCATCGGCGCGCAGGAATGGGTTTCGCACTTTTTAAGTACTTATGCTGCTACTTGGCCGGGGAATTGTTCCCAACAAGCTACATCTATGCTTACTCAGCACCCCTGGGAGTGTGGGTTACGCAGTTTTCCAGTATTTATGCCGACATTTGAATTTCACTGCTCCAAAGCCAAAGACAGCCCCAAAACAGCCCCTTAGCATTACTGTCTCCATTCACCTGCCATTAAGTGGATTAACATAGTTTAAAGCACAACAACATTTTATGGAATGTGTTGATGTTAAATTGTTGAGATAAGTGCTTTTGGGCATTTATAAATGATAAATATTTGGAAAGGATATATGCTGCAGAACCAGTTTAGCCCTGTTCTCCTTTTGAATGTCCTTGTATGGCTGCTCTGTAGACACAGCCTTTGTTTAATGACCCCCCTCACAACAGGGTAGTCTCCAGCCTGGGGCACCCACAACAGAGGCACAAAGAGTTGTGAGGTTCAGCATTTCCCTGACATCATCCCAACTGAAAGTGTGATCAAGAAGGACAAGAGGCTAGGCCTCACCTAAGGGGGACTTTTCACCTTGCAGAGCAGCTTCTCCAGTTACACCCATCATCCCTACCATATATCATAAGCTAATGCTGCAGGAAGTCTGACCAGCAGCCCCTTTGCTAGCAACGTCTTCATTGAATTTATAGAGGGAACCTCCTTATCTCAGTGTCTGAATCTCCACCCACAGGAATGCAGGCAGGGCCGGACTGGCCGTTGCGGGCACTGGGCAATCTCCCGGTGCGCTGCAAGGGTGGGGATCGGGTTTGGGCCCCTGAGGGCCATTTTTGTTACAGGACCGTTTATGCAGCATTTCGGCCCTGTAACAAAATCGGCCGAAAACCGGCCCCGGTAAAGAGCTCGGTCGCACCCCCAACGGACCACCTGCACTTTGCCAGAGCCGGTTTTTGTTCCCAGTCCGGCCCTGAATGCAGGCAATACATTTCCACTGTCTGCGGAAGCTGTATTCGCCCTCCATCTTATGCCATGTCGAACGAGAGGCTCCCACTTTGCTTTAGTATTAATGCTGTTAGACAAACTTGAAATTGAGGACCAGTAGACATCCACTCCAGCTTTTGCATAACCTTTTTTAATCTTTGCGTCCAGCATTAATTTACACTTCCTCCCGCTAAACGGATCAGCTCTCTTTGCTGAAGCAGTGGTTTCGTTCTCCTGTTCTTGCATTCTCAAAATGCATGCTGCTCCTAAAATTCAGCATGAAAAACTGATCTTTAATTAAAACTTCTTATGGTCACCTCTCCCTTTTCCAGTTTAAGCAGCACTCTCCTTCTTTTCCATGCTGTGCAAACTACTTCTCTCCTAGCGCATCCTTCTCTAAGGCACATACACATTTGCCTTAATCTCTATTACTGAAAATTGCCCACAATTCATTTCAAATGTCGAAGCCTCTCTTTTTTTGGAAAATGATACCCTTGCCACCTAACAATCCCTAATCACTATCCCATCTATTAACCTCACTAACACCTGCATGAACACACACAAACCTCTCCCCACTAATGATCACACCTAACTCCTACTACTTTAATCCACCACAAAGAAACAAGTGAATGCATGGAATGGAATGCTTGAGCGCACACAACTATTTCTGATAACCAAAGTACCCACTAACACTGGACAAACCTCTAGCCCTGGGACCAGGACCTGCGTGCTGCTAACCATAAATCACTTCAACTCCTCATCAGTAGTAATAAACGCTATATACGTGTAACTAGAGTTACAATATCATTCTGTCTGTGTTATCTACCACTCATTGCTCACGTGTGTAAATCTCAGCATGTCAATGTTAACTGCCACTTCTTGGGATTTTGCATGTTGCCGCTCAACAGTTCTGCCCATTAGGCCACATCTCTTCCTGTGATCATGCAACATTAAATCTGCAAGTATTCAAAATATAATAAAGATTTACTTGATAATAATTGTCCCACTTTAAAATTGTGCAGTTATCCAACTGTGCATATACTGAGGGATACTTACAAGAAAATGTTGGAGCGCAGTGTTACCCCAACATTGGTAACAACGCGCTCCAATATTTTTTAAACGCAGGGATGCACCATATTTACAAAATACGGTACACCCCTGCGTTTCCCCTAGCTCTGGCACTAAAAAAAGCTGCCTAGCACCAGCGCAGGCACTCTTGCACCATGCTGCAAGGGTATCTAACCTGCTGAGGCGATTGTTTATGTGCAGGAAGGCACACCTTCCTGCACACAAATAATCTATAAAGGCAATTTGCTGTTTCTGTGTATTGCATTCTGCAGAACACACAGAAAGAGCAAAATACAAGGAGAAATGAATAATTTCTCTTCGTATCACCATCCTAAGACCGGGTTTTACCTGCCCTTAGTTTTTGGTGCTACCCCAGCCCTGTAAACATGGAGCAGCGTCAAAAAGCAATGGGTTTTGCGGTGGAATGCCCACTGAAACACCCATAGCCCCCCACTTTCCCACAGCAGACTGCTGCAGTATGGAGCATATTTACACAGTGGTATCAAGCAGCGTTATGTGCCTTAACGCCACCTTGTAAATATGGGGTAGAGAGCAACGCTACCAAAGGGTCAGAAAAAGTGACGCTCCGATGGCGTAAATATGCCCTACTGTTTCTTGTTATTCATTTTAGAAGCGCAATTTCCCTAAATTGAAGATTTCATGTGCAGCCAACATTTGTCCCTATCCTTTCTAACTGATCTTTCAATGCCTTGCGACACAATTACTCACAATTTGGCTTATTTTACATACCCATCGACAAGAATTAGAAATCCGTAAATTGCATAGCAATCAATATGACATCTCTCTGTGTTCCTTTAAAAACTATTTTGGTCGTTTCTCACAAGTGTACGGTACTGTGAGATCTTGGTTTTTCCTGTAATAATAATCAAAGTCCGCCTGATTCCATTTCTCTAGTTTAATAGTTTTGCGGTTTAAATTCTCAACATTCTTGTATTTTGCAATAAAGAGGAAATCCTCTTCCTATCTCCAATATTTATGGACTTGTAATGGAGCACAATGTAATTTTGAAGGCAGCTGATGGTGTATGCAATTTAGGGCAAAGTCACTTTTACACGTGACTGTTTCAATTTTAGTTCTTTCTTGTTGGAGAAGTGCCCAGTGAAAAATGAGCACACTAGAGCTGTCTTTCTTTTTATACATACAATTATGACATTCCTTCAACCTTGCTCTGGGGAAAAATCCATTCTCATTAAAATAATAATCAATACACTATTTATTTTCTGTACCCATAAGCAGTCCAGGTGACATCCTTCACAACCTCCCTGTTTTATTATTACTGCCTGAATGAATATACAGTACTGGCCTTAAAATGTCTAAATAGTTGTGGGTTGCAGCCCAGCTTTACAACATTGATGACATTTTACCAGTCCTCAACTGAGCAAACTTGCTACTTCAAGTGGTTCTGAGTTGAATTAAGCATAACAATTACTATTCCTCTTGAGTCTACTTTGGTTCCCTGTTCAAGATGGATGTCCGAATGGCTAAAGTTAAATTATGCGCTATTACATTCTGTAGATTCCCTAATGCATCAGAGGCTTTGCTTGCTTTTCTCTCAAAGTCGGGTGATCTGGTGGAAGGTGCATGAATATTGATTTACCAAACTCTCAGGGGTAGCACAAGTGACGTCACACGTCCTTTGCTCCTCCCAACCTCCAAGCCATCGCAGATTAGGCTGCATAGACCCTCCTCAACCTCCTATTTGCTGCTGAGGGCCTGGGGAAGAAAGTAAAAGACACACAAATGATGGACGGATTGCAGAATAAATCAAAACATTCACCCCCCCCCCCTATCAAGAGATCTGAGTTAAATCCATCATTCTTTTGCTCACCATGCCACCTCAGTTTAGAACCAGCGATAGGCAAATTAGTCTTGAACCTGTTCCTCATGAGAACAGTCCAGCCGAACTGCCTAGCCAGGTCCTCTCTGGACCGTAAACAAGCATCCTGGGACCGGTTTCAGGGTTTCACGACTCATCAGCCAGGCTAGCTTGAATCCAGAGGCACAGTGAGCCCACGTCTGGGCATACCCGGTGCACTTAGGGCAAGAAAGTAAAAGACACATAAATGATGGACAAAATCCAGAACAAATCAAAACATTCACACCCTAGTCAAGAGATCTGGGTTTAGTCCATCGTTCTTTTACTCACCATGCCACTCCAGTTTAGGGCTGGAGGAGCAGCAAAAAGTAGAAAGTACAAAATGAAAATGGAGCTTGTTGATAATTTTGTTTCTGTTCCTGCTGCTGTAGACCTGAAATAGGAGTTGCTGGGGGTCGCCATTCTACTAAAGGGAAAGAGAGGGCAGGATATCTCCTGCAAACCATGGCAGAACTTGTAAATACAATTGCTGGTTCCTGACTGCTGGCACCATCACGAATAGACGCAATACACAACCAGCAAGGGTTATCATCATGCGTTATGTACATTGTGCACTTGCACAAACTAAGGTAACTGCACCCCCGTCTTAGTCAAAATTTGGAGAGTGCTTAATAAACTTCTTGCACCATATGCAGGAGCAATAGAGCTAAGTACTCTGTTGCATGAAACTTCATATTGCATCAACTCTTTATTGGACCCTCGCTAAAATGCTGCTCATATGCTCACTCTAGATACCCTGTGGGGCGCATATGCTCACGTTCCATAAAGATGTCTTCTCTTTTCAACTTACCTCATTATTTACATGATATCAAAGCTCTTTTGCTTGACACTGTGATTCTAGCATCTCCCACCTTAGTATTCTGCCAGTTATATAGACGGCAATACTGAAGCATTGATGTGACTGGCAACAATAGGATTAGGCAAAGAAATGGGGGAAAATAAAAGAAAAAACACGACTACTTGCACATTACCGGCTAACTGTCCCCATAATATGGCTTTATTTCCATAAGGAAGATTCACTGCTGAGGTCGAATCCTACTAGACAGCTAGACATATTGTAGCTCATCAAGAACATACAGGAGCTTGGAGCCCCGTCATTGCTTACCGTTTGCTGTTTTCCTAGTCATTCTTATTTGAATGCTTCTTATTTGTTTCCTAGTTTGTTATCCATATGTTTGTCCCTGCCATAAACCATTGCCTCCCTACATCTCTTTTTACTGGTTGGCTTTGGGGATTCCACTGCTTGCTTTTCAAGAACTTCTTTTTCCTTTTGTGTTAAGCACTCCATTAGTGTGTGTGTGTGTTTTCGAGCTGTCTTCTTCACGTACCTCTCTCCCCTGCACTCCATGTTGCTCTGTCACACGTCTGCTTCTACCCCTCCATATTGCGCTTGCCTGTGTGTTTTTCCCATTGCTTCTCCCCACTCAAGCCCACCGTGTTGCTTCCCCAACTCCCTTGTTTCTTCCACCCCCTCCTTTGATTTCCGTTTTAGTTACCAATCCAACTCGACTTGATCAATCCTCAATTTTCCCCATGTCAATACTCATCTAAGGTTCCATCTGCTTTGACTGGTATCGTTCTGGCTCACCTACTTTTAACAAAGGCTCAAAATTGAAACCTGGGAGCAAGATGACTGCTCTTGGATATGCTGTTCACTTTCAATAGCTTATAAGTGTCGTCTTAGAAGTGGTACTTTTGGTCGGATACACTCAGACCAATCAGGCTTTATGCCTGGACGGAATACCGCCCTGAACTGACGACGATTAAACGTTGTGCTGGGCAGTCACCTTACGATCAGGGAGGATGGATCCCTACTGTTCCTAGATGCCAAGATGGCATTTGATACCATCGAATGGAATTTCCTGTTTGCAGTCCTGGAGAGGATGGGATTCAGACCCAAATTCATAAAGTGGGTTAAACTATTATGTGCCTGCCCGATCGCCCAGGTTGTGGTGAATCGACATACTTCTAGACAGTTCCAATTGGGAAGGGGAAACCAACAAGGTTGTCCCTTATCGCCCCTAATATTTGCCTTGGTGCTGGAGACAATAGCGGTCTGGGTGAGGGGAGACCCCCTGATCCGTGGACTTAAATGCACAGAGGATCATGAAGACCGCATCTCTTTGTATGTGGACGACATTCTGTTATACATGGCCTTACCATCAGCTACCCTTCACCGTATCCTCCACATTTTTCACATATTTGGTACTCACTCAGGGTATACAATTAATTGGTCTAAATCTCAGCTGTACATACTGTGGGGGCCACCACCGCGTAATCCAAGAGTATATGACATCCCTGTTGCTTCGGGGGCCTTTCCCTATTTAGGTATATATGTCATGATCGACCTAGCCAATTCTATGAAGCAAACTTGCAGGAACCTCTGAGATGCTTCCGCGCTGATGTCAAACACTGGCATTCTCTCCCCCTGACTCTTTTGGAACGTCGGCCCTTTTTAAAATGCTGGCGCTGCCGCACTTTTGTTACATGTTGCAGAACACCCCTGATAAAATCCCTGACTCCTACTTTACCAACATTGACAATGTCGTGGGTGCTCTGCTATGGGACGGCTGGGCACCGTGGATTGCCATAAAGAAGCCATTGGCGGGATGGTATGGAGGGGCATTGCACTACCTGACATCAAGTTATACCATCAAGCACCTGAGCTAGTCATGATTAACGGGCACATGGGAATCATGAGGATCCGAACTTTCGCACGGACTGGTGGCTCATGGGGCAGGGCGGATATAATAGAGCACTATACACAAACCCCCGAAAATTAAACCTCGCTAGATTTACTGCGGGCACATTTGAAACTTGGTATAGGGTCAATAAATAAATGGGTTGGCACAATAGAATCACACGTGCTACACCACTCTGGGAGCCCGAATTCTTGGGTCGTCTGTGTGACGGCCCCGGGTTTGATAAGTGTTAACTGATTGGCATCTCAACGGTGGGGGACATATAGAACTTAGGGAGACTAGACACAGTCACAGACCTCCAGCAGAAATACAAGCTTGCACAGACTGACACATTTAGATATTTACAGATCAGCCACGCACTCAAAGCAGTGCTGCCAAGGGTCAACCCACTTCCCGAGGTCTCTCCATTAGAAGATAGTTTACTATTGGATCCCATGAATAAAAAGGCCATATCATGTACAAAAAAATTGATCAACAGCCGCCCGGACCCTTCAGCGCATCTGCGGCAACACTGGAAGTCAGACCTGGGTGTGCTCGAGAAGGATGATTGGCCATTGAGACTACGTCTGGTCCAACTGAGGATCCTACATCGAGCTTATCTGGATGCGGGCGTTTTATTCAAAATTGGCAGACGGGTAGATCTTTCTTGTCTCAGACGATGTCGCCAGGAGGGGACCTTTTTTCATATTATCTGGGACTGCCCAGTTGCCCGATCATACTGGGATACTGGGACGCTATTGCTAAACAAATGGAGAGGGCTGGGGGTAAGACATTGACGGCCTGCCCAAGACTTTGCCTACTAAATGTGTGGGATGCCACTGACCTTACACAGACCGAGAAATTATGGAATGGGTTGGTTGGTTGGGATGGGCCATTGCAAAACGCAAAATAGCACAGAAATGGGGCATGGGAGCGATGCCTAGTATTCAAGATTGGGCGTTTGACATGGATAGAGCCATGATAGCTGAAAAGGATGTCTTCAAACACAGGGGATGCCCCAAAAAGTGGGACCGTAAGTGGGGTATGTGGAATAAGTATAGGGGGGATATATGTTTGTCTCCAACAGTTGAACTGCAGCGTGATAGAATGAGACTTGATAATGCATTTGCTATCGATGGGTCACCTTCGAGCGGAGGATTGTGATGTTATTAATGTAATGTTGACCAGCTCATAATGACTGTATACCTAATGCATACCATGATCTCAATGCATTGTTGTACTGTTGGTTATGTTTTCACCAATAAAACAGTTTATAAAAACAAAACAAAAACAAAACAAGAAGTGTTTCTGAGGTACCTCCTTATTCTGCAACAAAAGAAATAGAACTACCTAGAACCCTTTTTAATACAGGCATTTCCTTCTTATACTTTAACACACTGGCCAACGTCTTCCTAGAATTCCTTTTCCATGTGCGTCTCCCAGAAGGAAAGCAAACATTCCTTGAAGAATTTGTACTATGACTGGGAGCCCAAAGCAGCCCTGGAAGTTTTCCCTCACCAGCATACGGGTAAGCACTGCCTTGCCCAAAGAGGCTGGAAATGTTTGCGTGCTGCTTTTGCTACTGGGGCTGATATTGCAACACCACTGCAAAACCGGCCCCCAGTAACAAAACTCACCCCCTCTGCTGCAAAATGTCCCCCATACTTCCAATCTCACGGGAAAACGCCCGATGCCCGTTACGGCCAATCTGGCACTGCATCTGTGCTACCAATACTGTACATCCAGACCTGCAACGGCCCGTACCTGGAGTTCCTCTTATATTTCACTCTAGTAAATTGACCCAATTGTACAATTTTGGATTGATGGTTGAATCATTTTCCCAGCCCTACACCTATCTTTGGCTCCATGCACAATTAATTTGTCTCCCCACCCTAACAAAGAATAGTAATTGCATTTCCCAGCTGCAACATGGCCTTCTTTGCTGATCCCTGTTGGTGGCCTTGTGGAGGTTCTATCCCTGCGTACATGCATCCCAACCTAGGGGTATGGCCCCGCTGGTGAAGCAGGGGCCCAATGGGCCAACTGAACCCAGATCATTGCTGTATTTTATCATTCAAATAGTATCGGGGGTGGGGGGGAGCATTTCCTTCCTTGCACTATGCAACCACAGCCCATGCAGGTAAGAGCGATGAGGCGATGGGGCCGATGTGAGGGGGGATTTCACGAGACGATGACGAGGGAAAATCAATTTTCCCTCATCATCGCTCATAACTGTACGGGGATGTATGATAGTACAACGCGATCATTTTGATCGCGGTACTTTACATCGCGGATTTTACAACGCAAGTAGTTACAACGACTTGCGTTGGAGGGCGCGGATTGAGGATTATTATAATTTTCTAATCCAACTCCAGCTCACGTAACAGTAGGGAAGGTGTTGGAATAGAAAATCACAATATTCCTTAACCAAGAGCGCCATCCAGCGCAAGTCGTAGTAATGATTTGCATTTTAATGGCAGCGTGGTAAAGGTCGTGCGGTGTAAACACCGAGTTGTAAAAGACGTTTAACCTGTACGGGCCACGGCTGGCTCTAGGACCCATGGCTCATTGGCTACACAACTGCCCCACCACCTCCAACGCCCCTTGCCCCGGCCTAGAGACAGTCAAATTAACAATGATGCCGATAATGGGGAAAGCGTGGGGCGGGGTTAGGTGGCTGTTTGTATCCTATCTTATATCCGGCAGTTAGAAAGAAGGGGCCCAGACATTCTTTCGTCAGAAAATACTAAGGCGGTGCTCAGACGTTACCCTGTTCTCACATTAGAAGTTCTGCTCCAGCGCGCGATCATGATGAATCTATTTACGGCCAGCGATGTCTGTCTCTAAGAAACAGGCTTCTGCGTATGAAATACATATGCAGCAAGCCAGCTGTTCCTCCTGCTGCTCTCTGAGGAGGTGGGGGGAGGGGGGAGCAATGATTTAACCTGACCCAGGTCTAGGAAGGAGGGAGAGGAAATTTATGATCCAAATAGCATTTATGAAATTGCTGTCTGCGGGAAAGAGGCGTCTTTGCTCGCCTATGATTGCTGAACATTTTTATAATGTCTCTTGTCGTTTTATTTTTCGGGATATTCCAGGGATTCTTAGCTTAAACATTATCACTTCCTTCATAAAGACGATCTTTTGTAACATCTGTAAAGGTCTGCTAATGCAAAGGAAGGACTTACACAGTTTTCTAAAATGAAAAATGTGCATGTGATAAGGCACTGTATGTAAAAACAAATCTCATGACAGTTATTTTTTATACTGCTAGATATTTAGTGGGGTTTGCAGCAATGAAACCTTTAAAAAAATGTATTATGAGGGCTGACTTTTTTTTAAATTAAACTGCTTCTTAGGTCGAGATGAAGGAAGCGTAAAACAGAGAGAACATGTTCTGCCCTGAATTTAATGGGGACATTGCATTGCATGACAGAGGATACGTGATACTGTGTGTGTGAGGGTGTGGGTGTGGTTAGGGCACAGGAAATATATTTTATTTGTGCTGCCTGGATTTAATAAAACATATTTTGATGTTGTCTTTATTGGCCAGCAAGCGCCTTCTGTGTTTTGGCAGGATAGTGGTCAACAGAGGTAAGGCACTTTCATTAAAGGCACTGGTGCTTATGAGTCCTGTGCAGCCCCCTACAACACAGCAGGGAGGGGCATAAATGAGGTGGCCCTGTTGTATATGTGGGGGTTAATATGTCGACCCCTCTATACATCATTCCTGGTCGTAAATGGACTATTGCCCATGGACCGCTAAGTGTTGAAGGCTGTAATTTGTCACAGATGGCTAGTCCGCTAAATTCTGTATTTTACGCACAAGAGGAATACGAAGAGACCACCCTGATGTTGACCACATCCTATACAACCAACCAACCAACCCTTTTTTCAGAACACAGTATTAGATACAGGACTGTAGTGTGGACTGGCAAGCTTCTGGGGACATAGGTACATACATGAATTTTTAAAATGTATTTATTTTTTATTTAATGCGATTTTATATAGCGCGTACATTATCCGAAGGTGTCAGAGCGCTTTACAAAAGAACCAGCTGCGTTACATAAGGACTTTGGATTACATGAGTAACAAAAAAGATACAAATCGAAAACATTTCAAATGTACAAGTTGTAAAGTAACTCAAGGAAGAGATACAAACAGAAAAAATTGCAAATGTACAAGTTGTAAAGTCAATCAAGGAAGAGATACAAACGAATAACTCTAAAATCACATAGGAATGGTAGTAAATACAAAGGTCTACCACATATACTAGTGGTTAGAGTTATATATACACAAATAGTAAATTCACTCAGGATTCCTCTGCCCCTTAGCAATATAAGGGGCAGAGGAAGGAAGAGGGTGGAGAACAGAAAGAAAGGGAAAGGAAGGCAGAATAAGGGCAGGAAGGTGAAAGTGAAACAAAACGGGCGAGGGACCAGAGGTATGAACAAGATCGATAACGAGGAGTAGGTCCATGGCACAGGAGAGACGATAGAAAGGTCCTCCGGCTGGGACAGAGGAAGAGGTCAAAGATCATTAAGATGGCAGATCAGGGACAGGGGAGTCAAAGAAGAAAGTCACAAAATGGCAGGGAGCATAAGAGTCCAAGTCAGAAAGTCAAGGGAGCAAATTCCAAAAACAACAAGAGCAAACTTTGCGGAGGGTAACTAGAGGGGGAAAAGAGCCAGAGAGCCAGGAGGGAGGAGGGCAGTCGGTTTCAAAATCATAGCCGTGTCCATGAGCAAAATTTCAAGGCAGCGGGGGCAGTAGTGTCCGATCCGGTGTCCATAGTTCAAGGTAGCATGTTGCAGGCGCCAAAGCAGCAGTCCATAGAGCGGGAGGCAACAAAGAGCGGTGCAGACTTCATACCTCCGCTATTTCCCCAAATCGGGCCAGATGTCTTGCAAGGAGGTGAAACAGTCAGCAGCAACGTGGGCCTGCAGTAGGCGGCCCCTCCCCCACCGGCTGTGTCGGCCTCGTACCGATGTTGCGGGCAGGCAGGGCAACCTCAATGGCAGTCTTTCCCTACAGGGGGTAAACCGGCAGAGCTGTACCTTGGGGAGGGGATGGCGAGAGGGCTCCGCAGATCGACAAAGCTAGATGCAGCGGTATCAGGTTCCCATCTTACGACCTCCCGGGTGCAAGCTCGGTATCCTCCAAACGCCATCTTAGTTCACGGTTGCTGAGGAGCATTTCGTCTCATTGCTCGGCTCACCAATGATCAAGGGAAGTGATGTTGTTGTCTGCGATAGCCGCGGACATTCTGATAGCGGAATTTGTGTTTCATGTGGGTTTTAAGTGCGGCGAGGATCATCCCTTCCTGCCCGCTGCCAGTCACTGCTAAGCGCTCGGTTGGAGCTGCTACTGTGCGCGCCGGCTCCCCGCTTTTCTGTTCACCACTTCAGACGAGCTCCACGGCGCCCTCCCCTTGCCTGGGCTTCTGCAGCGTGCCAGCTCCGAGTGCCCCAAGCAGTGGGGCTGTGGTTGTGGGTGACCGCCAGTATTCATCCACACATAGATTGGTGGCCTGAGTCATGGAGAAAGGAACAGAACGAATAGAGATCTCAGGTAAGTTAGTGAAAGGATCCCACACTTTCTTTGAAAGCATGAAAAGAGTGTGCCTGACCACCAAAGACAAAGTCCTGACCCTGTTAGGAAATAGTTGGGGACAAATGACTCAGCAGTTACCTGACAGGGAAAGAAACACCTATTGAGGTGCATGTATTTTGAACAGCCCAATTCAACAAGAGGCCAATGAAAACTAAAAGGATATATAGGAGCATGCATGAAACATATAAAACAGAATTTAGTTTCCGCAACTGTAGCGAGGTTAGCTCAGCAGTGCTTTAAAATATGGACACACCCACCACTGAGTCAACGAGCTCGGTTCTTCCCCAGAAGTGCACACTGTCAGATCTCAGATAGTACAAGGCTTGTGGAGTGATTTGAGGAGCAGTGGTAGCACCACACATTGGGCCAATGGACAAGGCACACACAGGAGCAAAATAGCATCAATACTGGGCCAGGCGTTTGCAGCCATTCCTGAGAGAAATGAAGAATGAATGAACTGCGAGAGTTTCTAAGCTAGCAAACCGGAAGTGCTGCAAGAGTGGAAGCTTCTGTGACCATCTTGTGAAATAGATTGTTTAAACCATGCCTGAATCTTTAGAGCTCTGCTAGGCATCCAAGATCCAGTTGTGCATGGTTCAGCATTCGGGAAGAGTCAAGCACAGAAAGAGATTTAACTATAAGGCCCAATTCTGTATCATGGACCCTCCAGTTGACAGAGCACCTACTTCCTTGAGTATCTATTCGGTCTTACCATCACTCTGCAAAAAGTAAAAAAATGTTTCGTGCTGCCATTAAACCTCTGTGTAGAACAGTCTCATGTGTGAAAGTGTGTGGGACTAACAGACACCCATCTAAAGGACAATTGGAATATAAAAGGGAGCACAGCCCCATTCAATTCACCATAAGAGAACAAACCAGAGCAACTAAAAACAGCGCAATACACCCCCACTACGGACAGTGCTATATTACAGACCAATAAATTGTACAGATCGGCACAAATAACAGAGGACTCCTCATGGGTCAGCCTTATATATCTAGTTCACAAGAGCTTAAGAACAGAAGTTAATAAAACATCCATACATGCCTTGTGAGGACCTTCTACAATGATTGACCAGTCACAAAGAAAAAATATCACTATCTATCAACGTGCCAAAAATTGTATTACAACTTACTATTGGTGTCATTTGGTGTAAATAACTAATTTTTAGGTTTTGCCTAGCGAAAGCTGCGCTCTGCGCAGCTTTTTCGCGCAGGCGAAATCCTGTTGAGAACTGTAGGGTGCTTTGGGTCGGCCCTCGTCATTGATTGGCTGGCTCCGTAAACGGAGCCTTGCCATTGGACGAGGGGCCTGTCCGTCAATGCCGGACCAGACACGGGGGCGTTCCCGACATTCTTTGCCTTTTGCCGACGTCACGGGACGCCGGGAACGCCCCCGTGTCTGGTCCGGCATTGCCGGCACCTCCCTTGCTCTACTGTCATCACCACAACACTGCGCCCATTTTATCCCAAGCTAAACACTCGGAGAGGCGCAGTGACCGGGTCTTTGAAGGCCGCTCTCCCAATGAAAACAAGTTTTCTCTCCGAGTCAGCACGAGCAGGAAGACGAGCAGCGCGCCTCCCAGCTGGCCTCTCGCATCAGCATCCAGAGCTACCCTGCGCGGTGTGTAGCTTCAGTGGACCTTCAGAGTGCAGAGTGGAGCTTCAGAGTGGAGCTTCAGAGTGGAGCTTCAGAGTGGAGCTTCAGAGTGGAGCTTCAGAGTGGAGCTTCAGAGTGGAGCTTCAGAGTGCAGAGTGGAGCTTCAGAGTGCAGAGTGGAGCTTCAGAGTGGAGCTTCAGAGTGGAGCTTCAGAGTGGAGCTTCAGAGTGGAGCTTCAGAGTGGAGCTTCAGAGTGCAGCTTCAGAGTGGAGCTTCAGAGTGCAGAGTGGAGCTTCAGAGTGGAGCTTCAGAGTGCAGAGTGGAGCTTCAGAGTGGAGCTTCAGAGTGCAGAGTGGAGCTTCAGAGTGGAGCTTCAGAGTGCAGAGTGGAGCTTCAGAGTGGAGCTTCAGAGTGCAGAGTGGAGCTTCAGAGTGGAGCTTCAGAGTGGAGCTTCAGAGTGGAGCTTCAGAGTGGAGCTTCAGAGTGGAGCTTCAGAGTGGAGCTTCAGAGTGGAGCTTCAGAGTGCAGAGTGGAGCTTCAGAGTGGAGCTTCAGAGTGCAGAGTGGAGCTTCAGAGTGGAGCTTCAGAGTGCAGAGTGGAGCTTCAGAGTGGAGCTTCAGAGTGCAGAGTGGAGCTTCAGAGTGCAGATTCAGAGTGCAGAGTGGAGCTTCAGAGTGCAGATTCAGAGTGCAGAGTGGAGCTTCAGAGTGCAGATTCAGAGTGGAGCTTCAGAGTGCAGATTCAGAGTGGAGCTTCAGAGTGCAGATTCAGAGTGGAGCTTCAGAGTGCAGAGTGGAGCTTCAGAGTGCAGAGTGGAGCTTCAGAGTGCAGATTCAGAGTGGAGCTTCAGAGTGCAGAGTGGAGCTTCAGAGTGCAGAGTGGAGCTTCAGAGTGCAGAGTGGAGCTTCAGAGTGCAGAGTGGAGCTTCAGAGTGCAGAGTGGAGCTTCAGAGTGCAGATTCAGAGTGGAGCTTCAGAGTGCAGATTCAGAGTGGAGCTTCAGAGTGGAGCTTCAGAGTGGAGCTTCAGAGTGGAGCTTCAGAGTGGAGCTTCAGAGTGGAGCTTCAGAGTGGAGCTTCAGAGTGGAGCTTCAGAGTGGAGCTTCAGAGTGGAGCTTCAGAGTGGAGCTGCAGAGTGCAGATTCAGAGTGCAGAGTGGAGCTTCAGAGTGCAGATTCAGAGTGCAGAGTGGAGCTTCAGAGTGCAGATTCAGAGTGGAGCATCAGAGTGCAGATTCAGAGTGGAGCTTCAGAGTGCAGAGTGGAGCATCAGAGTGCAGATTCAGAGTGGAGCATCAGAGTGCAGATTCAGAGTGGAGCATCAGAGTGCAGATTCAGAGTGGAGCTTCAGAGTGCAGATTCAGAGTGGAGCTTCAGAGTGCAGAGTGGAGCTTCAGAGTGCAGAGTGGAGCTTCAGAGTGCAGAGTGGAGCTTCAGAGTGGAGCTTCAGAGTGCAGAGTGGAGATTCAGAGTGCAGAGTGGAGCTGCAGAGTGGAGCTTCAGAGTGCAGAGTGGAGCTTCAGAGTGGAGCTTCAGAGTGCAGAGTGGAGCTTCAGAGTGGAGCTTCAGAGTGGAGCTTCAGAGTGGAGCTTCAGAGTGGAGCTTCAGAGTGGAGCTTCAGAGTGGAGCTTCAGAGTGGAGCATCAGAGTGGAGCTTCAGAGTGCAGAGTGGAGCTTCAGAGTGCAGATTCAGAGTGGAGCTTCAGAGTGCAGAGTGGAGCTTCAGAGTGCAGAGTGGAGCTTCAGAGTGCAGAGTGGAGCTTCAGAGTGGAGCTTCAGAGTGGAGCTTCAGAGTGGAGCTTCAGAGTGGAGCTTCAGAGTGGAGCTTCAGAGTGGAGCTTCAGAGTGGAGCTTCAGAGTGGAGCTTCAGAGTGCAGAGTGGAGCTTCAGAGTGGAGCTTCAGAGTGCAGAGTGGAGCTTCAGAGTGGAGCTTCAGAGTGGAGCTTCAGAGTGGAGCTTCAGAGTGGAGCTTCAGAGTGGAGCTTCAGAGTGGAGCTTCAGAGTGGAGCTTCAGAGTGCAGAGTGGAGCTTCAGAGTGGAGCTTCAGAGTGCAGAGTGGAGCTTCAGAGTGGAGCTTCAGAGTGCAGAGTGGAGCTTCAGAGTGGAGCTTCAGAGTGCAGAGTGGAGCTTCAGAGTGCAGAGTGGAGCTTCAGAGTGCAGAGTGGAGCTTCAGAGTGCAGAGTGGAGCTTCAGAGTGGAGCTTCAGAGTGGAGCTTCAGAGTGGAGCTTCAGAGTGCAGAGTGGAGCTTCAGAGTGGAGCTTCAGAGTGCAGAGTGGAGCTTCAGAGTGGAGCTTCAGAGTGCAGAGTGGAGCTTCAGAGTGGAGCTTCAGAGTGGAGCTTCAGAGTGGAGCTTCAGAGTGGAGCTTCAGAGTGGAGCTTCAGAGTGGAGCTTCAGAGTGGAGCTTCAGAGTGCAGAGTGGAGCTTCAGAGTGGAGCTTCAGAGTGCAGAGTGGAGCTTCAGAGTGCAGAGTGGAGCTTCAGAGTGGAGCTTCAGAGTGCAGAGTGGAGCTTCAGAGTGGAGCTTCAGAGTGCAGAGTGGAGCTTCAGAGTGGAGCTTCAGAGTGCAGAGTGGAGCTTCAGAGTGGAGCTTCAGAGTGGAGCTTCAGAGTGCAGATTCAGAGTGGAGCTTCAGAGTGCAGATTCAGAGTGCAGATTCAGAGTGGAGCTTCAGAGTGCAGATTCAGAGTGGAGCTTCAGAGTGGAGCTTCAGAGTGGAGCTTCAGAGTGGAGCTTCAGAGTGGAGCTTCAGAGTGGAGCTTCAGAGTGGAGCTTCAGAGTGGAGCTTCAGAGTGGAGCTTCAGAGTGGAGAGTGGAGCTTCAGAGTGGAGCTTCAGAGTGGAGCTTCAGAGTGGAGCTTCAGAGTGGAGCTTCAGAGTGGAGCTTCAGAGTGGAGCTTCAGAGTGGAGCATCAGAGTGGAGCTTCAGAGTGGAGCTTCAGAGTGGAGCTTCAGAGTGGAGCTTCAGAGTGGAGAGTGGAGCTTCAGAGTGGAGCTTCAGAGTGGAGAGTGGAGCTTCAGAGTGGAGCTTCAGAGTGGAGCTTCAGAGTGCAGAGTGGAGCTTCAGAGTGGAGCTTCAGAGTGGAGCTTCAGAGTGCAGAGTGGAGCTTCAGAGTGGAGCTTCAGAGTGCAGAGTGGAGCTTCAGAGTGGAGCTTCAGAGTGCAGAGTGGAGCTTCAGAGTGGAGCTTCAGAGTGCAGAGTGGAGCTTCAGAGTGGAGCTTCAGAGTGGAGCTTCAGAGTGGAGCTTCAGAGTGGAGCTTCAGAGTGGAGCTTCAGAGTGGAGCTTCAGAGTGGAGCTTCAGAGTGGAGCTTCAGAGTGCAGAGTGGAGCTGCAGAGTGGAGCTTCAGAGTGCAGAGTGGAGCTGCAGAGTGGAGCTTCAGAGTGCAGAGTGGAGCTGCAGAGTGGAGCTTCAGAGTGCAGAGTGGAGCTTCAGAGTGGAGCTTCAGAGTGGAGCTTCAGAGTGGAGCTTCAGAGTGGAGCTTCAGAGTGGAGCTTCAGAGTGGAGCTTCAGAGTGGAGCTTCAGAGTGGAGCTTCAGAGTGGAGCTTCAGAGTGCAGAGTGGAGCTTCAGAGTGGAGCTTCAGAGTGCAGAGTGGAGCTTCAGAGTGGAGCTTCAGAGTGCAGAGTGGAGCTTCAGAGTGGAGCTTCAGAGTGCAGAGTGGAGCTTCAGAGTGGAGCTTCAGAGTGCAGAGTGGAGCTTCAGAGTGGAGCTTCAGAGTGCAGAGTGGAGCTTCAGAGTGCAGAGTGGAGCTTCAGAGTGCAGAGTGGAGCTTCAGAGTGCAGAGTGGAGCTTCAGAGTGGAGCTTCAGAGTGCAGAGTGGAGCTTCAGAGTGGAGCTTCAGAGTGCAGAGTGGAGCTTCAGAGTGCAGAGTGGAGCTTCAGAGTGGAGCTTCAGAGTGCAGAGTGGAGCTTCAGAGTGGAGCTTCAGAGTGCAGAGTGGAGCTTCAGAGTGGAGCTTCAGAGTGGAGCTTCAGAGTGGAGCTTCAGAGTGGAGCTTCAGAGTGCAGAGTGGAGCTTCAGAGTGGAGCTTCAGAGTGCAGAGTGGAGCTTCAGAGTGGAGCTTCAGAGTGCAGAGTGGAGCTTCAGAGTGCAGAGTGGAGCTTCAGAGTGGAGCTTCAGAGTGCAGAGTGGAGCTTCAGAGTGGAGCTTCAGAGTGCAGAGTGGAGCTTCAGAGTGCAGAGTGGAGAGTGGAGCTTCAGAGTGGAGCTTCAGAGTGGAGCTTCAGAGTGGAGCTTCAGAGTGGAGCTTCAGAGTGGAGCTTCAGAGTGGAGCTTCAGAGTGGAGCTTCAGAGTGGAGCTTCAGAGTGGAGCTTCAGAGTGGAGCTTCAGAGTGCAGAGTGGAGCTTCAGAGTGGAGCTTCAGAGTGCAGAGTGGAGCTTCAGAGTGGAGCTTCAGAGTGGAGCTTCAGAGTGGAGCTTCAGAGTGGAGCTTCAGAGTGCAGAGTGGAGCTTCAGAGTGGAGCTTCAGAGTGCAGAGTGGAGCTTCAGAGTGGAGCTTCAGAGTGCAGAGTGGAGCTTCAGAGTGGAGCTTCAGAGTGGAGCTTCAGAGTGGAGCTTCAGAGTGGAGCTTCAGAGTGGAGCTTCAGAGTGGAGCTTCAGAGTGGAGCTTCAGAGTGGAGCTTCAGAGTGGAGCTTCAGAGTGCAGAGTGGAGCTTCAGAGTGGAGCTTCAGAGTGCAGAGTGGAGCTTCAGAGTGCAGAGTGGAGCTTCAGAGTGCAGAGTGGAGCTTCAGAGTGGAGCTTCAGAGTGCAGAGTGGAGCTTCAGAGTGGAGCTTCAGAGTGCAGAGTGGAGCTTCAGAGTGCAGAGTGGAGCTTCAGAGTGGAGCTTCAGAGTGGAGCTTCAGAGTGGAGCTTCAGAGTGGAGCTTCAGAGTGGAGCTTCAGAGTGGAGCTTCAGAGTGGAGCTTCAGAGTGGAGCTTCAGAGTGCAGAGTGGAGCTTCAGAGTGGAGCTTCAGAGTGCAGAGTGGAGCTTCAGAGTGGAGCTTCAGAGTGGAGCTTCAGAGTGCAGAGTGGAGCTTCAGAGTGCAGATTCAGAGTGGAGCTTCAGAGTGCAGAGTGGAGCTTCAGAGTGCAGATTCAGAGTGGAGCTTCAGAGTGCAGAGTGGAGCTTCAGAGTGCAGATTCAGAGTGGAGCTTCAGAGTGGAGCTTCAGAGTGGAGCTTCAGAGTGGAGCTTCAGAGTGCAGAGTGGAGCTTCAGAGTGGAGCTTCAGAGTGCAGAGTGGAGCTTCAGAGTGCAGATTCAGAGTGGAGCTTCAGAGTGGAGCTTCAGAGTGCAGAGTGGAGCTTCAGAGTGGAGCTTCAGAGTGGAGCTTCAGAGTGCAGAGTGGAGCTTCAGAGTGCAGATTCAGAGTGGAGCTTCAGAGTGCAGAGTGGAGCTTCAGAGTGCAGATTCAGAGTGGAGCTTCAGAGTGCAGAGTGGAGCTTCAGAGTGCAGATTCAGAGTGGAGCTTCAGAGTGCAGAGTGGAGCTTCAGAGTGGAGCTTCAGAGTGCAGAGTGGAGCTTCAGAGTGGAGCTTCAGAGTGCAGAGTGGAGCTTCAGAGTGGAGCTTCAGAGTGCAGAGTGGAGCTTCAGAGTGGAGCTTCAGAGTGCAGAGTGGAGCTTCAGAGTGGAGCTTCAGAGTGCAGAGTGGAGCTTCAGAGTGGAGCTTCAGAGTGCAGAGTGGAGCTTCAGAGTGGAGCTTCAGAGTGCAGAGTGGAGCTTCAGAGTGCAGAGTGGAGCTTCAGAGTGCAGAGTGGAGCTTCAGAGTGCAGAGTGGAGCTTCAGAGTGCAGAGTGGAGCTTCAGAGTGGAGCTTCAGAGTGGAGCTTCAGAGTGGAGCTTCAGAGTGGAGCTTCAGAGTGGAGCTTCAGAGTGGAGCTTCAGAGTGGAGCTTCAGAGTGGAGCTTCAGAGTGCAGCTTCAGAGTGCAGAGTGGAGCTTCAGAGTGCAGCTTCAGAGTGCAGAGTGGAGCTTCAGAGTGCAGCTTCAGAGTGCAGAGTGGAGCTTCAGAGTGCAGAGTGGAGCTTCAGAGTGCAGCTTCAGAGTGCAGAGTGGAGCTTCAGAGTGCAGAGTGGAGCTTCAGAGTGGAGCTTCAGAGTGGAGCTTCAGAGTGTCAAGAGCAATGCCAATAGCTCTAACTTTAACAAAGGCAAAACCATTGCATTGTAAATGCTTGTTTTCTTTTCTTATGTGAACATTAGCGTGCTCCAGTGACTGATGTATTGTTTGAGGACTTGAGGGCTTGTGCTTTCCTGATGCTGAATGCACTTTATTAATTTCATTATTCTCCTTTAACAAAACCCTACAAAAAACTCATTATCAGAATATTAACTGCCTGACCACCACAAACAAGGTACATACATGAGAAGAAAAGATATATATGCATGTTTACACGTTGGCTGGTGGGAGAAACAGGTTCTATTGATGGAACACAAACATTGGGTTGATAATCATATCTGCTGTTACTTATGTTACATAGATGATGTTTTTATCTTGTGGAAGGGTGATGAGCAGCAGGCCATCAAGTTTGTAGAAGAGATCAACCTAAACTCCCTGAATTTACATTTCACATCCCATATAAATAAGAGCAAAATAGAATTTTTGGATGTTGAAATATATATAGAGAATGAGACCATCAAATCAACTTTACACAGAAAATCCACCGCCGGGATTGCTACGTTGCATGCTTCTAGCATGCACCCGAGACACCTAATATCTAGCATCCCCTACGGTGAAATTTTAAGATTGAAAAGAATTTGTAGTTATGTTATGTTATGATTTTATTTATATAGCGCACGGCTACTCAACAAGAGTGTCCCGGCGCTTTCAGAGGGCGGCTCAGCAGTTAAAAAAACATAGTTCACCTGACGATTTTGATAGATGCGTGGAAGAAATGGTCAAGCGCAAAACGCTATTCAAAAAGCTAGATTAAGACCCAGTGAAAGTTTATTTAAAAAGACTATTGTAAATAGTGTGGAAACACAACCCAGCAATGTGACCTCTGGAGCAACACTAACAACAGGCAATACCAACATATGTCAACGACTCATCACAACTTTTAGCAGTGAGGATAGAAAACTAAGAGCCATTATTAACAAAAATTGGCCGATTGTATTAACAGACACAGTCCTCAATGGAAAACTCCCTGACAATCCTAATATTACTTTTAGACGAGCCAGAAACATGCGGTCTACCTTGGACAAGGCAGCACCGGAAACAAAACAAAAATTGTCCTGGCTGCAATCTAACAGGGGTTTTAGGAAATGTACTAGCTGTCGTGCGGGCAAATTTGGCCTCAATAAAACCACCTATTCATCTCCATTTGGCGCAAATGAAGCACCCATTAGAGGCAATTTTAATTGCAAAACAGAATTTGCGGTATATGTTCTCACGTGCACCTGTGGCTTAAATTATGTAGGAAGTACAAAGCTACAAGTGCACGTGAGAATACTGCAACATCTAAGGGCGATACTTCATAACGATCAGGCCTACCCGGTGGCTCACCACTTTAAAGACGTCCATAATCAGGACTTGGACTGTCTTATATATTATGTGGTGGGTGCCATTCCAAAACTTAAAAGAGGAGGCAATCGCGAGCGCTTACTGAGACAACTAGAAACGAAGATGATTTTAGAGTTCGATAGTAAGTGACCAAATGGACTGAACAATATTGAGGAAATGCACAACTTTGTATAAATCGATGAGTTATGCCAGCAGCCTGTCTTTCAGACAACTCATGTATCAGTTTATTTATTGCATCCCCCATTTGTATTACACTATAAATTCTCAATATATAGGTTCCCTAATATTGGAGTTTTTACAATGGGAGGGTTATGCATGGTCTGTCATACTCAGCTATGTATTTGTATTTATACTGATCAAAAACATCTTGAAATTTGAGTTTATTTTTATACTAATTTTGCACTTTTGTTGATACTTTTGATATCAATTTATGTGTATATAGTATCAATTTAAACATCACTTTGTATCTCTCGTCTTGTCATGTGAGAAATGTACATATTTTTACGAACTATTTTTAAGAAACATTACTATGGAAAAAATAATTATAATGTGTATATATATATATATATGCATTTTTTTTAGAACAAAGGAGGCGGCACAACCAGGTACTTTGGAAGCCTTTAATCCAACGTTTACCCCCACCAACGCGTTTCACGAACCGTGACCAAAGCCTTGTGTGGCTGAAACACGTTGGTGGGGTAAACGTTGGATTAAAGGCTTCCAAAGTACCTGCTTGTGCCGCCTCCTTTGTTCTAAAAATATTATATTGGGTCTGGATCCGACCCCTGGGCCGAGCACACGCTGTGGAGCGCTCTCAGCAAGCTACTTGGATCACATTGTTAGAAAATATATATATGCATATATTGCTATTATATTCCCATTTTTTGTTTTCCTAAGTTTTTTGGCCAATATTCCCTTATTTATTTCCTTAAGCACGACTTTTTCTGTATTGATGAATTTTAGAAGGTAAATTATATGATTTTAACATCCGTTACAGGGCTCTGTAATGGACTTTAGTTAACAATATTGATGCGCTTCTTATATCAATCAGACACTTGCACTTTATATATAAATGCCTTCTTTGCACTCAAACTTTGCACAACTATCTGCACTTTAAATTCTTTGCTGCTTTGCCCTAAATATGTTTGCACTTTATTGTGGTCATGTGAAATATAGCATGTCAGTTATGATTCTCAGTAACTAGGTACTGAAGAAACCTGTGTTGCATTCACATAGATATATTGTGACTGTTAGACATTTGTACATTTGGATTTATCCATTAATATTACGTTACCATCGATCAAAATACTTGCACTAGACTCTGCATTTATGCTGAAACATCTTGCATTGATACAAATATATTGGAATCATATATAAGTGTGTATTTGGATTTATCCATTAATATTGTGCTATTGTTAATTTAGGTACATGCATTGCATTATGCATTTATGCTGTTATAACTTTGCAATCATCACTGACGATAAATATATATGAAAACATACTGCCACCAGTATGTTTTCTCTTTCCATGACCATGTGATGTATGATGTCACTATCTATGGCAAGCACTTGTATGCACACAGATAAAAAAGCAACAAAAACTTTAATGACTTACAGCGTGAACAAGGGCTCGTGTAGCCTGAAACGCGTAGCTGTTTTTCCTGTGCTGAATAAAATCATCTCTCCCCGTGGAGTTGTGTACTTCCCTACCTCCTCTCGCGACTGTAACTCCACTCCCAGTAAAATCTCACCAGTTCAATTCCTTTCCTGCTGTTAGTTTTATTAGTTTAAATTGCCGCTCATTGCCCAAACACAAGAGGGACATATTTGATCTCCTCACTTCATCTAGTCCGGCGGCCCTGTTTCTAACTGAAACTTGGCTTAAGGATTGCTCTGGTCCAGATATTGCCACCGCCCTCCCTGATGAATACACTCTCGTGGGTCGAAACAGACCTCTCAGGGATGGAGGCGGCATTGCCATTATTTTTAAAAGGATCTACTCCTGTAAGTGGGATGACCTCGATATCCCTAACTGTGAAGCTGGCAGTTTTAAATTGTCATTGTCTCCTAATTTCACATTGTCTGGTGCTCTTGTGTATCGCCCGCCTGGCGCGCCTGGCGCATGGGCTGCTGCCCTTCCGGAACTCATTGCCCCCCTCTTACTAGAATCTAACAATTTTCTGTTGTTAGGTGATATGAATATACACCTTAACGACACTCTATGCCCTATTAACACTCATTTTATACAGGACCTTGCCGCCCTCGACTTAAGTCTTTTAAATTCTGGTCCTACTCACAAAGGCGGTAACCTACTAGACCCAATTTTTACTAACCTAAACATTGTTACTTGCCTTCCGTCTAGACCTATTACTTGGTCAGATCATTTTATCGTAGAGTTCCACATCAAGACAATGGATGCGCCCTGCCCTTCGGGCAGCCCACTCTCCCTCAGAACCTCTAGAAATTGGCAAAGACTTAATTTGGAACAACTTAACAATTCCTTAGAAAAAACCGTACCTTGTCTTGCTAATATCTCTACGGATGACGTGAGTAATATTAGCATTTGGCTTACCTCTGCGCTTGATTCTTGCCTTCCGAAGCGTAAATGCACGCAAAAGTTTCGGCACCCACCTGCCCCTTGGTTCAATGAAGAACTTAAAATGGAAAAATCCCGCTGCAAAAGACTGGAGCGTATCTGGAGATCCAACTATCATTCAACAGATAAAGAAAACTACAAAATAGCATTGCACAAATATCACATTCTATGTAATACTGCCAGGGCTAATCATGTTAACAACACAATACTGAAAGCTCAGAACCGACCTAAAGCTCTCTTTAAGGCAGTTCAGGAACTATCCGGCATGTCATGTGCCCCCAAAGCTCCTTGTCTGGATAGCATTCAATGTAATTCCTTGGCAGACTTCTTTACAGCGAAAATTGATAGCATTTATGCGGGTTTTACAGCTGTACCACCTGTTTCACCTACGTCACCCATTCAGCAATATGATCATCCATTGACACAGGATGATCCGGAACGTTCCTCTTTTCCTTTATTAGATAAGTGGGAACGTATTTCTATGCCAGTTTTTCAGAAACTGCTGGCAGAGATCAAATCTGGCTCTCCTTTGGATCCTATGCCCCCCCAGATTCTTTGTACTTTAGCCACCGCCCCTTTGGACTGTATTTTAGCTCTCTTAAATGCCTCTCTTATGGAGGCAATTGTTCCTAACATCTGGAAACATGCAATGGTGGTTCCACTTTTGAAGAAAGCTAACGCGGATGTTTGCAATCCTGCCAGCTTTCGGCCCATTTCTTTGCTTCCCTGCCTCTCGAAGGTGTTGGAGACGCATGTAAATCGTCACCTTACCAGCCATATTGAATCAGCGAACGTTCTCCACCCTTCCCAATCAGGTTTTCGGGCGGGCTTCTCTACGGAGTCCACCCTTCTGGGAGTCTCGGAGACAGTAAGGCGCCAGGTAGATAGAGGGGAGACAGTGGCACTCATCCTTTTGGATCTGAGTGCCGCTTTTGACACTGTCTCCCATAACATCCTTCTTTCTGCCCTAAGGTCCGTGGGTATCTGCGGCTCCGCCCTTGCCTGGATTTCCAACTTCCTTTCTAATCGTACTTTTCAGGTTTTTTCCCCCTCCTCTGTTTCCACTGTTCACAATTCTCCATATGGGGTTCCCCAAGGTTCTATTCTTAGTCCGTTATTTTTCAACCTTTATGTTAGACCTCTCGCTTTTCTTGCTGAGCAGGCTGGACTTTCTATTTTTTCGTATGCTGATGATACTCAAATTATTTTTTCCCTCTCTTCTGATCAACACTCCCCCTCCTCTTCTCTTCGTTCTGGACTCACTGACATCGCCAATTGGATGCTGACGAACAAACTCAAGCTAAATGGCGATAAAACAGAGCTTCTTCTGTTTGGGCCGGACTCTGCTCTCTGGGGCCCGCAACATTGGCCTCAGCAAATGGGACCACTGCCGACCCCGGCAAATACAGCACGTAATCTCGGGGGCCTCTTTGATAGTCAGCTATCTATGAAACATCATGTGGTCAAAGTCTCAGCCACCTGTACTACCATCATCAGGTGGTTGAGGAAAATCACATGGATGCTTCCCCCAGACACCCAGAAGTCAGTGGTCCAGGCCTTAGTTACATCTCGCCTGGACTACGGTAACGTACTTCTCCTGGGTGCCTGCAAAGAGGTCACCCGGAAGCTCCAAGTGGTTCAGAACATGGCTGTCCGTCTCCTTTGTAATTTGCCTAGATCTTCCTCTGCTTCTTCCTCCCTGCGTAGCCTGCATTGGCTGCGCATAGAGTCCAGATCCAAATTCAAAGCATTGTGCTTCATGCACCGTATCAAAGCTGGAAAATCCCCTCACTATTTATCCACCTTAGTTCAACAATATTGTCCCTCGCGCACTCTTAGATCGTCCACCCACTGCAGATTTTCTGTACCCCGTTTCAAGCGTGCCAGAGTTGGAGGGCGCTCTTTTTCTTATCTGGCACCCACGCTTTGGAACTCGCTCCCCATCCCTTTGCGGTCTGAAACATGTTACCTCAAGTTCCGCAAAGGAGTGAAAACCTGGTTGTTTTCCCGATAATCTGTTCCCTACATTTCCGTCTGTCTTCAGCATTTTTTTTGGTCCGAAGCGCCGGGAAACCTACGGGTAGCTGTGCGCTCTATAAAATCAGATACAATAATATAATAATAATAATTGCACCTGATCCTGCGGTCCGTCTCCTTTCTCGCTGGTTTTGCTGGACAGCTTGCCGGAGGTGTTGTGGAGTTTCTCTGGAGATATATATATATATATATATATATGTATATTTTTTTTTGTTAAGGGTGACGGGTTGTAATAAAATACTAAAATCAGAGATCTGTGTGCTGGCCTGTTTTCAGCCTAAACTGGAGTGAAAGTGTTCAATATATATATATATATATATATATATATATATATATATATATATATATATTCACTGAAAAAACCATAGGTTTCAAGCCTTATATAGTTAGGAATTAGCATTTAAAAAACCTTTAAAATTCACTCAAAAAAATATAAGTTTTAGGGGTGTTATAGTTAGCTGGACATTTCACTCATACAAAACCATTGAAATTGCTCCTATATAGTTAGTTGTACTAACTATATTTCGCGCACCCGCAATCCACTGCTGATGATGTCACATATTACATCATTCATGACATGTTCAGTGACATCACTGATGACATCTCAAATGACATCACTGATGACATCATCCAGTGAATGTGGTTTGCTTCGTTATTCAATTATGCATTATATATATAGCAATTTGCATTGAAGAATGAGTGGATATATAAAAATAAATATTTGGATGGAGGATTTAGTAGCAGTGTAATTGACTGTTTACTTGACCAATTTATAATGTCTCACTAAATATAGTGGATAGTGACTAAACTGTGTGAATATCTGTATTACTTTGTCAGTTGTTGTGTAAACTGGTTCTCCAGTTGGTTACTAGCTATGTGAAAGTCTATATTAGTTATTGATCAGTTAACTGAGTATTTGTATGGGAGATTGAATGTGTGTGTGGTTCGGTGGGGGGGGTGTGCCTGCCCAAAGATGTGTGAATAGTTAATTCACTAGATATATGAAGTTAAAACTACATGTTCTAACAGTTGTTTGGGTGAGTGAATATCTTTATGGGTGTGGTGATGAGCAAATATATTTCTCAATGGTACATGTCCAACAAACTAGAAAAATAAAAGGCAGTGTATGTGTCAGTTGTTGTATATAAATAAGTATACATAAGACTCAATGATTGTGTGAGTGACTGTATGGATAACTGTATACTTGTAATAATGATTTTATAATTCACTAAGTATGACTTACTATCTAAATGAATAGATGAAGTTGTGTTTGTATAAGTGTGTACTCAAGAAAAGTCATAAACCGTGTCCGTGGGTCATATCTGCCCAAATGCCGATATTCTGAACGAATGAAAATGACTTTTCTTGAGAAACATTTGGATTTGGATTATCATGTCCTATACTTTGGAATTTTTGAAAGACTGACTTTGAGGATGCTATAAATTACTCAAGTCTGCCCGAATTGTGTGGGTAAAATTGATACATAGTCACTTTGAATAAGAATGTACTTACGTCTCGTCTAACATTTGGAAGAAATATCTAGTTATATGACAACAGGATACCGACATAACTTGAAGGAAATAAGAACGCCCTGAAGAAGTTCTGTTGTACAGAACGAAACGCGTCGGCTGGCTGTGGTACATAAACTTAAGGAAAATAAAAGCATTTGAATATACACCAAGATTCAGCACTTCAATAAGGACTCTAAGTGATATGATTTGATTGGACTTGTTGTGCAAGTGGTGCTGTGCCAAACTTTGGAATATTCTCCACTACTCTCTACTACTCACTCTCTACTACTCCACTACTCTCTAATACTCACTCTCTACTACTCATTCTCTACTACTCTACTACTCTCTACGACTCTCTCTCTACTACTCACTCCCTACTACTCACTATCTACTACTCTCTACTACTCACTCTCTAACACTCTCTACTCTCTACTACTCACTCTCTACTACTCTCTCTCTACTACTCACTCTTTACTACTCACGCTCTACTACTCACTCTCTACTTCTCACTCTCTACTACTCTCTACTACTCACTCTCTACTCACTCTCTGCTACTCACTCTCTACTACTCACTCTCTACTACTCACTCTCTACTACTCTCTCTCTACTACTCTCTACTACTCACTCTCTACTACTCACTCTACTACTCACTCTCTACTACTCTCTACTACTCACTCTCTACTACTCTCTCTCTACTACTCTCTACGACTCACTATACTACTCACTCTCTGCTACTCACTCTCTACTACTCACTCTCTACTACTCACTCTCTACTACTCTCTACTACTCACTCTTTACTACTCTCTACTACTCACTCCCTACTGCTCTCTACTACTCACTCTACTACTTACTCTCTACTACTCTCTACTACTCACTCTACTATTCACTCAACTACTCTCTACTACTCACTCTCTGCTACTCTCTCTACTGCTCCCTACTACTCTCTACTACTCACTCTCTACTCTCTATTACTCACTCTCTACTTCTCTACCTCTCTCTACTTCTCTCTCTACTATCCCTACCTCTCTACCTCTACCTCTCTACCTCTACCTCTCTACCTCTACACCTCTACCTCTCTACCTCTCTCTACACGCACACATATACACATATATATATGCATGTGTATGCATTTATATATATGTATGTGTATATATATGTATACATACATATATAACAATCAACAAAGAGAGAGAGAGGGTTCAAGGGCACTCTTAGTCCCCAGTCAGTAAGCAAATAAACAAAGGAAGAGTGTCCGTTGGAGAAGCATTTAGAACTGATTATAGCACGTAAAATATGAGGCCAGATGAAAGTGGTCAGATGACTGGACCAAATTTCAAGAAAAAATGCTGGATTTTTTCAGGAAACCCTCACTCACCCTAGTGGTGACATGCTTCATCATCGGGTCCACCGGGAGAGATCGAATACCTCCCCGGTGTGCTGCGACGCCAGGAGACTGCGGAGCAGGTTGTGTGAGAGTGAAGAGTGAAAAAAGTTAAGTGTGGTTAAAAATGTCTAAAGTTGTACCAAAAAATCATTTATTAACTGGTCAACCCGACATAATAAAATTAAATTGACTATGTGCAGGGAAAACTAGCCAAATAAAATATACTGGTGTTTCCCTGTTAGGGGAAGGTCAACATGTTTCTGCCCTTTGTATGTGTGAATTTACAGGGCTTTCTTCAGGACCAATAAGCGAGTGTTTACCTCGACAGGTGTGGGCGCGCTAAGGCCCACCCTGCCAAAGGTTGTGAAAGTTAAAAATAGCACTATGTGTAAAATTGGTGCATAAAAAGTACAAACCAGTAGGCTTGGGGAATTACCTCTGTTGCGAGGAACCTAGAAGTCTGTGAACAGATAATTAGACAGACAAACAAAAACACACAAAACATAGAAACATAGAAATCAATCAATATTGATCCTTTATCGTGGCCATTATTCCAATATAGTGGCGTGATACGTGCTAGTAAACCTATCAATGGCCGTGGCCGAGATGGATGAATTACAAAGTAATGGTTGTGCCCAAAGCCGGAGTGATGGGCCTCAACTAGCGCAAAGAAGTGTCATCCAGCGCAATATGTTGCACATTGGTGAGGCAACAAGAGTGTAAATGGAGACTTACAGTGTTAAGTCCAACCGTGTGGGAAGACGGGCGGCTGCCCGTGATTAAAAGACTACCTGTAGTAGGGCGACGGAGAAAAAATCCCCGAGGTGTAAAGCGGAAAAACAGGGCTACAGTCTAAATACCAGTAGCGCTGCTGGCCGTGATCTTGAGTACTAATTAAGCACACAAAATACCGGAGCGTAAAAGTGAAACAATCCTCACTTGTACATAAAGTGTACCACGCCCCATAGATTCAGGAGGGGGGTGGGAGCGACAATGGCACACCCTAATCAGGGGAGGAAAACAAAACACAGAAGGAGGATTAGGAGACCTGGCAGGATCTCAAACACATAAACTTATCTTTAGGAAGATGTCCAAAGAAGAGATCTTACGCCCGCAACGCTCTGCACCCTCTCGGCACCTAGCTGTCCCCCGCTGGATCTCGTGGATCCAGAGCGAAGGGCGAGCCCTGCGTTAAGAGGGAGGGGGCAGTGCGTCTGCCAATCAGAAGCGCTGAGACTAGAACGAGGCTTGGAGTGCAAGCCCCGTGGTCCCGCGAGCAGACCGCTCAAGGCGGGATTCTATTAGGGAATGAAAACGAGGCTTGACCAGCAAGCTTTTCAGATGCGTGTGAAAACGAGGCTGAGAAAGCGAGAGGCCGTCTCTATTTCTTTTTCACAAAAACATGGCAAAAATCAGTAGAAAAGAAAGGAGAGAGAAGGCAGTACCCCTCTATTGGAATAAAAAAGTTGAATATTGTTGCACCGCTAAATTATTATCTAAAAATAAATTTTTCAAAATAAATTTTTAGATGGGATAGCTATCGATCTCAGCGCTGGTAGAGCTGAGATATGTACCATACAAGACCAACATACTCCAGAGTGGCTGCTCATAAATGCACATGCCATCTAAGAGCGTAATTGAACACGCCAGGTCTTAAAAAATGTGTGTAGCCCAGAATATAGCTATGGGTGTAGGAAAAGGCATGGTAGCTGATTCAAGGTGGTGCTATTGTTTTAGAACACTGACCCAAGGTATTTGATCATTCAATCCCAGGATGTGTGTACTAAGTCTATGTACCCAGCGCTGTTCTTTCTCAAACAGGATGTTATCTCTGTTCCTGGGGTTGCTGACCTGTTCAATAACTGTCCAGGTCATGTCATTGGGAGTGTGATGTGCCTGCAAAAAATGTTCGCTCAGTTTAGTAGTCACCTTTTTACAACGAATATTACTGCGGTGTTCACCAATGCGTATCTTGACTTTGCGTGTTGTCATCCCCACATAGCGTTTAGCACATGGGCAGGTAATCAAATATATAACATTGGCAGAGTTACAGTTGGTATGAGATTTTTGGATCCAGACTTTGCCAGGTTCCAAATTGAGTTGTTTGGTGTGGGTAGTAAGATGACAGACACTACAGTCAGTACAGGGATAATGGCCTGTAATGGGAGGTAGGTGCCAGGGTTCGGTGACAGACCTAGTGAGTGTGGATGGTAATGAGCATGATAAGGGTCTTGTGTGAACCAGGGCATCTTTAAGGCTCCTGCCCTTTTTAAAGGAAAAGAGCGGTTTTTCCCAATCACTCATGTTGCTGGTGATAATTCTCCAGTTTTTATTGATAGATTTTTTGACATTATCAGAAAGCGTGCTATAGGTAGTCACACATGTGAGTGGCACATCAGTGTTTGTTTTCACGTTTTCTTCAAGGAGGGCATCGCGAGGTTGGTTACGGGCCCTGTTCTGGCCTTTGTTGAGGATTCCTTGTGGATAACCCCTTTGTTTCAATTTTTCGGTCAGATCTTTGGCCTGGGTTTTATAGTCAGCAGTATTGCTGCAATTTCTTCTCAAGCGGAGGAATTGCCCATAGGGCAGGTTTTCTCGCATGGGTCTTGGATGGAAACTGCTGAACTCCAAAAGATTGTTCTTTGCCGTAGGTTTATGATGAGTCACAGTAGTGAGGGATGTTCCCTCTATCCTTATTACTATGTCAAGGAAGACAATTGATTCTTTACTATGATTGTGAGTAAATCTCAAGTAGGGGTCAAGGGTATTGACCCAACTCAGGAACTCAGCAAGACTGTCTTCATTACCAGTCCACAGAAGGAGGATGTCGTCGATATACCTCCTCCATAGTCCTATGGAGGAGGCAAAAGGGTTGGTTGCAGGTAAAATATGCTTGGTTTCAAAATCATACACGTACAACCCCGCTATGCTAGGAGCAAAGGTACTCCCCATTGAGGTCCCTGTGCATTGGAGGTACAGTTGTCCTTTGTATTCAAAATAATTTTCTCTGAGTGCCATCCTAGCACATTGTAAAATGAATTCCTTTGGCGTAGTGTACTCCCAGTTTATTGAGTCTAGTGCTTGTGCCATTACCCGTAGTGTTTCTTCCTGGGGGATACATACATAAACATATATAATCTGCATATCTATATAAATACAAATATAAATGCATGCATACATATATGCATACATATGCATGTTATTTACATGAAAGTTTGAAAAACACTAATAAAAGCAAAGCTAAAAAGCCACCTCATTACAAACAGAATGGCTTTAACTTAAACAAGGGCGAGATCTATTGCATTTTCAATGCTTGTTTACTTTGGATCCATCAAGAAGGCATTCAGATGTGTCACACATTTGCCATAAATTCTGAATGTTAGCACTCTAGTTGCTCATTAGATCAGTGTAGTAAAGCTACTGCTCACAGGGGAAGTCTGCTGCTGGTATTCAAAGTGCATGTTTCAGTCTGCATGTCAGAATTTTTTTAATGAAATAGAAGAGGATTTGAGAAGTCACTCAAAATGTGCCCTAATTTTTCTTTCTGAAGCACTAATCATAATTTCTATGGCAAAATGAACCCCCTCATTTTGTTCCTTTTTAAATTAAATGTTTTCAGACTTACCACTTCATTCCAATCAAGATGGCTTCTGGTGTGCCATACTTTTGTCATAAGTAAGACTGTTAGCGCTCTAGTTGTTCTTTAGAACACTCTGGGACATTCTGTCATTGGGCTATACTTGGGCTACATCTGGGTGATATTTGGGCTACATATGGGCTCTTTTGTCTCTGGTGGCCATCTTGGGAGACTGCATATCAGAATTTTTTAATGAAATAGAAGAGGATTTGAGAAGTCACTCAAAATGTGCCCTAATTTTTCTTTCTGCAGCATTAATCATACTTTCTATGGCAAAATATACCCCCTCATTTTGTTCCTTTTTAAATTAAATGTTTTAAGAGTTACCACTTTATTCCAATCAAGATGTCTTCAGGTGTGCCATACCTTTGTAATAAGTAGGACTGTTAGCGCTCTAGTTGTTCTTTAGAACACTCTAGGAGGCTGCAGTAGAACACAAAGGAATCAACTGACAGTCTCTGTCCTTGTTGGATGTACATGTTTTACTGAGAATGTCAGACTTCATTCTCACATGACTGAGAAAGATAATGTGAATTTACAGAAAATATGCTTTCAGTTTAGCTTATAGATCCCCTTCCAAACCACTGTGGGAAAAGCATGAGATAATAGTTTTCTTTCAAACATGATTCATGATATCCCAGCAGAAGGCTTTTTCACATGGTAAAATCACCTTAGAACACACCACAATTCCTAAAAGGAGTATGGTACCATCAACAAATGGTTTATAATGTAACTAAAGTCCTAAAACCTTCTATTAACTGCAATGCTTTTTAATGAGGTGCTATCATGTATATTGGTCCCAAGATGGCTGCCAACACTTCTTGGATGAAGTGCTGACAGCCAATCAGATCTCACGATGAGATGTGTGGTTAGGCTCCGCCCAGATATATACATTTTTTTCCTTTTAATTTTCTCAGGTACTACTGGAGGGATTTACACCATTTAAGCAAAAGCGTGATCTGCGAATCAGACTCTACCATTTTGCTAAATTTCTAGTAATTCCGTTCAGCCATTCGGGCTGTAGCCATGTCTAATCGTCCTATGGAAAATAACATGGGGAAAACATGTTTTTGGACCCCCCTTTTTTCTCAGCCCCCACTTGACGAATCCCCCCAAAACTATCAGGAAAGGAGCGGTGCTGGTGAAAAAACATTCTCAATGACACTGCTGCTCTTAGAGCATTAATTAGCACACTGGACAATCTCACCCTTGCAGGGCCATCCTTGATGCAAGTATCTGCCAGACTCAACCCCACAGTGTGGAAATAATTATTATAGAACCCTGTAAGCAAAAAGGGGCAAATCCCACAGGGCACTTATGTTTTTTTCTTTATATTCCTTGTTCTAAAACACTTTTTTTTTGGTTTCCATAATCCATCCGGTGTCCCCTGGACTCCTACCGCCGAAGGCTGTGTGCATTGTGGGGTTGTTTGCCTGTGAGGGATTGGCCAAACTGTATGGCCGCAGGCCAGACCCTGCTGCCAACCCCCGTCCGTGCACGGCCAAATGCCATGCACAACTGGGGTTTGCTTTACTTATGGCAATAAAATAATTCTTTGCAATAAAAAAAAACTGTAGAAATCTACTGAAGAGCCCAAGGTTAAAGTGGCGGTATAGTTTGGGGGGAAAAGTCAGCGACAAAGTTTTAAACTAAAAAAACAACTGAAGTTAATCAGTTATAGTTCTTCTATGTAATTATAGCTTGTGCCCTAAGGTAACTATAACTCTCACCATTGCCATGCAGAGATAATACCCCATATAATACACCACTCATGAAATGTTCCATAACATCATTTATAACATCACTGCAACATTTGAAATGACATTATTGATGAGAAAACTGTGCATGGCAGGGGCACGAGTTCTAGTTAGTTAGGGGACGAGTTATAGTTACTAGAGATAACTATAACGGCGTATTTCTGTGGTTTTTATGTTTAAACCATTACATTGTAAATGAAATGTTCACCTAACTATAACATCACTTTAACCTTTGTTTTTTCAGAGACTAAATATATATTTAAATATATAAATGTTCATCCAAATGTGCCAATCCCTCCTCCGTACATCCAATCCACAGATATCAAACTGGAGAGGAAGCACTCCAGGAATTGTAGTGCTCAATTAGAAGGTTTATGGGCAGCACGAGGTCTTTAAATTAATAATCCTTCTAATTAAGCAACACAATTTCTGGAGTGCTACCTCTTCAGTTTGCTAACTGTGGATTGGATGTATATCTATGTGTACATTGAATCTCCTCTTCTTCCGAAGGAATAGGATGGCACTCCAATCTGAGATACGTAAATTATCCTTTCGTTCCTTGGCAGTACAACAACTGCTAATGCATTTTAATCCATATATTGGTCATTATCAAGGTAAGTAATCCTTACACATCATCTGCCTAGCCAAAGGCTACCTGCCCAATGCATTTCGGGAAGATCCCTTCGTCAGGGGCATCTACAATACAAGACATAATCACATATGTATCGACAACTGCATGCTTATTATCTACCTAAATGACAACATTCTTATTACCTCCAAACAACTGTTTAAAACTACACATAATGTGTTAATGCAAGCTACGATTGAGTTGTTTTAATCATTGATAACGTTGCAGCAATTTTCCCTTTACGCGCATTCTCATTATTAAAACAATCTGCTTGAGTTCACAACAAAGTCGTGACATGTGAAAACTACCTCTTCGCCTGTGCTTTTGTGTCCATCTTCGTATTACAATTGAATGAGTAAAAAGAATTGAAAGAAAGAGATTAAAAGGAGTGAAAAGGGAAAATTCAAAATATGGATTAACTTGGTGAAGAATTGTGAATTTGATTCATTTGACTTGTTCCCAATTATCACAGTGGTTTGCATAACTTTTTATGTAAACCATGTCTTTTTTCATAAGGAAAATAAATTTTCACTTTTTCTATATCTTTTTGACTTTTTTCTTTTCATACATGTATATACACATTTATCCATGTTAAATGCGATAAATGTGTATATAAATGTATGAAATGAAAAAAGTCAAAAAGATATAGAAAAAGTGAAAATTAATTTTCCTTATGAAAAAAGACATGGTTTACTTAAAAAGTTATGCAAACCACTTTTTTGTTTGTTGGATTTATTGAATTTTCTAGATAGCTAGTAGATGAATGAATACAAAGTAAACTTGGAGATTAAGTCAAGGAGTATTTAAAAAAACACAGGACAGATAATTTTTGGTATCTGTCCTATATTAATCTTCTCTGAGAACACTACCATAGGCATCATTTTGCTCAGTTTAGTTGAATTTCCCAGATGCCTAGATGGTTTAATGGGTTCCCACAGTGATAATTGGTGATTTGATTACACTTTTTTAAGTGTGAGGGTTTCTGTTTAGGATTTCATCCTCGAGATCCCCGACGTGGATCGAATAATTTACTCACTTGGGGCCAGATGTAGGAGACCAAATACCAGTCGGTAACGGCCGATTTTGGCCGTTACCGACCGGTATTTGGGTTTTGTAATGTAGGGGGCCTTTGATTGACAGAATCCGTAAATTTACCGATTCGGTAAATTTACAGAATCGGTAAAATACCGAATCGGTAAATTTACCGATTCTGTAAATCAACATGTAGGTGGCACAGTAAACAGTGCCACAGGGCCCTAAGAATTCGTTATTTACCATGTAATACTATTGCATGGTAAATAACGAATTCCTGTGTACATGCACATCTGTGCATGAACACCTGTGCCATGTGGCACACAGACATGCCCTAAGGGCATGTCTGTGTGTCACATGGCACACAAGCCAGAAACAGGGGTGCAACAGGGTGTCAAAGTGACATCCTGTCCCCCTTGGCAATTCGGTAATTTTACCGATTCGGTAATTACCGAATCGGTATTTGCCATTGATTCCTATGGGCTTCAAGGCCCATAGGAATCAATGGCAAATACTGATTCGGTAATTACCGAATCGGTAAATACCGAATCCTACCGATTCGGTATTTGTTACCGAATAATTACCTACATCAGATTTACCGATTCATGAATACCAAATCGGTAAAATTCGGTATTTATGAATCGGTAAATCTGATTTACCTACATCTAGCCCTTACTTTCTTCATCTATAGCTACCTTTGTTTAATTTTTTTGTTTATGGAGACTATTTTTTGTTCACGGCGACTAAGTCACGTATATACACCGTAATCTAGAGAGATAATTTGAGATAGATATGTCGGAACCCATTACGGTCACTTATAGTGAAGAGGAAATAAGTGTCCTATTGTCAAAAACTCCCTCACTTTTAAGTGGGGATAAAACAGTGGCTCAAGTTAGTAATGTTGATAAGATAGAAAAATTGAAACAGTTGAAGAAAAAGAACATCCAAACACAGTTACATGCACAGGTACTTTCAGAACATTTAAAAAATAACACAATTCCGGTTGGCCTACAGGTCAAAAATATTCCGGTTATTTTTATAACAGACAAAACATATTTGAATAGATTTGGTGGCATCGGTACAAAATGCTCAATTGACTGGGTGGCCCTCTCAGTTGAGACGGCATTAAGACTTAATGAAGAAGAACTAAAAGCCATAGAAGAATTGGAACGAGAAATCTTGGGGGATACCACTATCAAAGACGCAAAAAAATTGTTAGAAGCTGCTGAAAAAACAATTGCAGACTTTGCCATCCATAACACCAATCTAAAGATTACTAAGGTGGCCAGAGACATTAAAAACTTTAAGATTGATGAAGTGTAACCGTTCTTGAAGGACGACTTTTTTACAAATAACAACCCTAATTCATTGAATTTACAGTATCGCGGAAGGTCAAGGAATAAATTCATTACCTTCTCCGATACTTCCTCAGACTCAACCTAGGGGTCGAACAGTGGCTATTACCCCTATCCTCAGTACCCAAGATAGAGACCTCCTTTTTTAAACAGAGGAAGGTTCAGACCATGGGGAGGTGGTCCCAGATGGAGGGGATACAATTACCAAGCGGACTTATATCCACCACATGGAGTGTTCCAACAAGGGGAACAATATCGGAATCAGGAGACAGAGCCATTCCGAACACGGAAGAAGACGTACAGACGTTAAGACCACACGAACTAAGTACACATGAGGTAGAGTCAATTCCCATTTACAATTTATCTGGCTACAACCCCACAAAGGAAGAACTCTCTATCCTTTCAAAGGGTCTTACATTTGTTCCTACGAGGTTACAGAACCCGATAGACACCAAAACAGAAGTTCTTGGCTTTCTGAGAAAAGTCAGATTAAAAGCGTACTTTCTCGAACGGGAAAGTATTGTACACACTAATACAAGTGGTCTTAAGAAAAAATCTAAGTTAATACCCGAAAGCATTCTTTTACCTCCTGAAATCTTAATTTTTGAAAATCACGTTTTACGTGATTTGAATGACCTCCAAAGCAAGAGATGTTTCTATAATGCCAATTGTAGCAAGACTGAGATGCAAGCGCTAAAAAATCTATCCAATAATCCGGCTATAACTTTAAAGCCGGCGGATAAAGGAGGAGGGATAGTGTTGCGGGATACTATAAAATATGAGCAAGAAATAACCAACCAATTTTCTAATCAACAATTTTATAGACCACTTGACACTAACCCTACCCCGAGACTTAAGGAACAGATTCGAAATATCACTCAGGAAGGTCTGGATTCAGGGTGGTTGTGTAAAAACGAGTTTGATTTTCTTAATAGTGACCAAAGAAAAACTCCCAACATCTATGTACTTCCGAAAGTGCATAAGTCTCTTACGAATCCGCCAGGGAGACCTATTGTGGCAGCCTGCGGTTCTATTTTAGAACCGCTAGCACAATATGTGGACGTATTTATACTTCCACTTGTTAAAGAAATACCTGCCTACATTCGTGACACCATGTATTTGATATCAAAGGTAGAGGGGTTACATTTTGACCCGTGTGAACAGCTTCTCTCTACCTTCGATATCGAATCACTCTACACTAACATACCCCAAGATGAGGCATTGAGTGTGATGGAGTTTGTCCTTGAATTACGAGATCGCCCCATCAAGTACCTACTGAATTTATTATAAGTTTAGCGCAACTGTGTTTGAAAAATAATTTCTTCAATTTTAAGGATAAATTGTTTCTTCAAATCTCTGGAGTTGCTATGGGGTGCAGTTTTTCACCTGAAATTGCTAATCTTGTGATGGCCCAATTCAAACAAAATTGGATATATATCGACACCAACCCATATAAACATCAAGTGGAGTTTTGGTGTCGCTATATTGACGACATTTTTATGATTTGGAGCGGTGATGCTGTACAGTTAATGGAGTTCCATAATTGGTTGAACTGCAGAACACGTGAATTTTACTTTACGGTTTCATGTGATCCAAATAATATTAATTTTCTTGATGTGTATATTGAACACGAGGAAGGTAAATTGAGTGTAAGTCTGTATACGAAGCCTACAGACCGCAATACTTTAATACACTGTACGAGTAACCACCCACGGACACTTAAAGAAAATTTACCATACGGTCAATTCCTCCGAATAAGGAGGAATTGCAGTAACAAAGAACACTACTTTTTCCATGCAAATAAACTATAAGAAAAACTTGTGAAATGAGGCTATCCGAAAAGATTAGTTAAAATAGCTCTCAAAAGAGCTTGGTACACCCCTAGAGAGACATTGCTGGTACCTAAAGACAAGGACAACAAAAACACCCCACTCACATGCGTGCTAACTTTTGACCCTCGGGCCAATAAGGTTATGAAAATAATTCAAAGAAATTGGAAAATGTTAGATGATCTTGATATACCAAAACCACTGTTTGCATTCAAGAAAGGTCAGAACATTCGCAACCAGTTAGTAAGAGCCACAACTACTACAAATAAGTCTCTGTCAAGAGACACAAGAGATCTTCTCGGATTACCTCCGGTGATCGGACATTTTAAATGTCATAATTGTGCGGCATGTGGCCTAACGAAGGACTCTAAAGAGATTGTGATAAATGGTATTATTCACACTCAAAGATCTTTTTCTAACTGTAACTCTAAAAACCTTATTTACTGCATCAAGTGTCCATGTGCCAAGTTTTACATTGGACAAACCATCCAGGCAGTCAAGACCCGTATTTTGCAACATAAATCAAGAATAAAATGCAAAACTTCAGGGGCGCCTTTGGTAAGCCACTATTTAACACATAATCATTCAGAAAAAGACATCCACTGGTCGGTCTTGTGCTGTGTCACTAATATGAATAAAGGAGAGGCAGAAATCAAACTTAACCATCTTGAAGCTAGAATGATTGAGAAATATCAAACATCGAAATTTGGCCTGAATGATAGAGATGAGATCTGGTCATTGCTATCTTGAATATGTTTATACCTGTACCATCCAATACTGTGTGCTTAAAATCGATTTTTCTTGTATTTATCATTGGATAATTGTATGATAGCTTGTTAGAATGTACGAGGTTGAGGCAACTCACTGGGCTATAAGGTTTATTACTATCCACTCTCCCCTCCCTAGTTTATTCAGTAAGAGTATATGAATTAGGTGTTATGGCACGTTGTGAAGTGTTTGGTTTATTTGTTTACAAGTTTTTTAATCTCATGACCTCCATTCGGTCCTTATTTTGAATGTGTCGATCTTTATTTTTGAATGTGTAGGAGATTTTTTCCCCTTGAGAGGCGTTTTATTCAGTTTGGGTTCGGCAGGGGCTTGTGTCGCTCTCGCTGCTACTTTACATAATGGTCCAACCTGAATTTGCGATGTAAAATATGCCGCCATGATGTGTGGGTATATTGTTCAATTTGCTTGTTAGTCCCTCATTAGTTTCGAGTCTCAGCGTAGGCGTATTCCGCTCTCGCTGATTGCAGAATAGTCCTCCTTCTATATTTATGCCCCAATATGGCGCCGTGGGTAAACGCCGCGGCGTGAACATAACGGAGATTGTTCTCAGAATAGGATTTTGCTTCATAGTCGGGATTTAAGCCTCTGGTGAAGATCGACCAGCGCCGTTCTGGGTCGCGTGGATGCTGTTGAGACCCTTGAGTAATTGGGCTTCACCGTGAAGAATTCGAGCCATATACGACTTTTTTCAGCTTTACAGGGAGTGTACTCTATTTTATTTTATTTTCACAGATACTCGTGGTTGGGGCGCTCTCCTTTACTAAAAGCCCCTGCAATTGGGTAGGTGCGGGACCTGCCGGCTAATTTGTACAAACGATTCAGACTGCATTTGTTTGCAGGTATTTGCCGTTTCAGAATTGGGTTTTGGTTTTTGCACACCATGGTAAAATAATATGTAGGGTGTTTCTTTGGATATCCTTGGATTCCCTATTCACAAATGCATGTATTGGATCACTGATGAGTGTGTGAATAAGGAGAATTAGTGTGATAACTTGTGTCTTTATTTGGTCTTTCTCACTTGAGAATTTTTCTTGCACTCTGTGTGGTGTCACCTATTTAGTAATGTTGCCAATATACCTTCAGGTATCTTTCACCTCTATAGTAGGATGGTCACTCATAGGTGGGTGTATGAAATCGTGACTTTTCAAGTCGTATTTGTGTATATATGTAAATATGATTCATTTGTTTTTTAGGTAAATGTATATTCTTTGCCCAAACTCCTGAAGAGGCCTGAATATTTCATAGGCTGAAACGCGTCGACTGTTGTTTATTCTGACACCACCATAAAATGTTGAAATTGAATCAAAAAAACTTGATGAGAGCCTTAGGAAAAAAGGAAGTATAAAGTCATTTTAGCTTCCCAGGCTTCATTACAATTGGATGTGGTGACCAAGATAAAGGAATAAGGTCGTATAATTGAGTGCCTTAGATTTCCTTGTTCAAATAATTGGGCATTTGAACCACAAAAACGGTTCAGGAGAAAGTTTTGTTGCTTTGTTATGTTTACGTTTATATTGTAAATATTGTGTATATATATATACATGTTAAATGTGATAAATGTGTATATACATGTATGAAAAGAAAAAAGTCAAAACGATATAGAAAAAGTGAAAATTAATTTTCCTTATGAAAAAAGACATGGTTTACTTAAAAAGTTATGCAAACCACTTTTTTGTTTGTTGGATTTATTGAATTTTCTAGATAGCTACTAGATGAATGAATACAAAGTAAACTTGGACATTAAGTCAAGGAGTATTTAAAAAAAACACAGGACAGATAATTTTTGGTATCTGTCCTATATTAATCTTCTCTGAGAACACTACCATAGGCATCATTTTGCTCAGTTCATTTGACTCGTTCAGCAACATGGCTGTGCAGCTAGAGTTGGAACCTTAGCTGGTTCCACCGTGGTTGTTTAATTGAAACGCAATTGGGCAGATCGCGTGTCTAGTATGCACGGAAACGGTTCTGACATTGTCAAGCGCATGAAAAATTTGGAAGTAAGAAAACGTGTGCATCTTACAACCTCTTGATGTTTTATTGAGCTACCTGGCATAAAATCGGCGACTATATAATGCGCTGGCATTAGCTGATAGATTTGGGGGACCAGCAGCAGCTCTTTTATCTGATATTGACAAAGCATTCAACTCAGTGAGCTGAGATTACTTGTTCCTACTCCTTTGATGCCTAAACTTCGGCCCGCAATTTCTTTCCTATCTCAGACAGTTATACACTGATTTGAAGAGACGGTGCGGGTGGCCAGTGCCAGATCTGACTTGTTTCAAATACAGCAGGGGATGTGTTAGGGTTACCCCCTGTCTCCCCTGCTGTTTGCTCTTGCCATGGAGCCCCTTGTGGTGTGGGTGTGGATAGATGCCCAGGTACATGGTTTCCAGTGGGGAGAAGGTTTTCCAATAGAATAGCATTATATGCTGATTATGTCCTCTTCTTTCTAACCGCACCGGACAATTCGGGACCCTTGTTCTGCAATTTATGCGAATTTTGGGTGAAACTTCGGGCCTTAACATTAACGCGTCTAAATCTACAGTGTTCTCTGCTGATAATTGTCCACAGGACTTCTGTTGGATGTCGGGATTGCGGAGTGCCTCGGTGGGGGGGTTAATTTATCTGGCTATTTTTGTATCCCCAGATGCGACATTGGCGTGGGCATGCAATTTGGAGTTTTGTTGGCTCGTCTGAGAGGATGTCCGAGTCTGGTTAGTCTTGTCTTTGTCACTGACGGGTAGGTCTGCAATTTTTAAAATTGTATTTTTGCCCCGGTCTCTTTACCAACTACAGAATTTCCCATGTGACATTCCACGGCACTGGTTCTGCAAACTGCAATCGATTCTCAATAATTTTCTTTGGGAGGGCAGAACCCCTTGTATTGCCCTTAGCAAATGCTTTCAATCCACTTATTGTGGGGGAATCTCTTCAGTGGATATTGAATCATATTATCGGGAGTCACATCTGTGGATCATCAATGACTGGTGGTATGACCTCCAGGGTGACCCCGCATATACATCCAAGAGTTGGGAGATGGGGGACACCCCTCTTATCTCATATCTATACGAAGGGACGCCACAGTGATGCTCTTCCTCCGGCGACTAGAGTGGTCCTGAATGAATGGAGATATTCCTTCCAGCAGATGGGATGGTGGGGGAATATGACAAAGCAGATACCACTTTGGCGGGGCCACCTGCTCCTGCAGGTGACTGCCTTGGAGGGCTTTAGGAAATGGGACTTCATTGAGATCTCTACTCTGGGTGATGTTAGAAGCAGAACAGTCCTCAAACCTTTCAGACCCTACAGGTAGAATACCACCTCCATTGTTGTAAGTTTCATTGTTACCTTCAGCTGTGCCATTCACAGACCCCATACATTAGGATCCTGTCTGACCTCCTAGAATCTAATCCATTGGAAGGCAAACTTATTATGGGTGACCTTATTGACCAAATTTTGCAAAGATATATCAGTTGCTTATCTCCAACTGGTCAGATGGATTTCTTGCACTTCGGGGGTGTAGGGGGATGATATGGGGGTTCTGGAGAAAGAGGATGGACTGAGGTTTCAGGAGTGCCTAGAGTGGCGGCCATTGCAGTCAGAATTAGGCTGATTCAGCTTAAATATCTTCAACAGGTGTATTTCACATGTCAACGACTGTGGCGGATGGGGGTGATCACCTGCTCTGACCTGTCTTAGATGTAGCGCGAAGGACAAAATGTTTTTACACACTATTTGGGGCTGCCCAGCATTGTTCCAGTTCTGGCTTGGAGTGACATTCTGCATGGGTGGGGTCTTGTCCTGGTCGGTTCTGATGGACCCAAAACTTACTCTCCTCTATATTACTGACACACAGGGTGGTAATCGATACAAGCTTTCGCTATTATTTTTGGTTCTAAATCTGGCAAAACGAGATATAGCATGAGAGTGGAAAGCCTTGCCTCCATCCCTGCCGGTTTGTAAAAAGGGCTGGACCACTGCATGGGCTTGGAGGTGGCAGTATACGAGGCTTATGGCTGTCTGCAGAAACACCCCAAGGTGTGGCAGGTTTGGGTGGGTTATAGTGCCATTGAATTGAAAACTGTCCGTTCAATTTATCATGTTTCATGATGAAATTTGAATGTTCCTCAGATGAGAGAGGGATGGGAGGGTGGGAAATAAGTGAACTAATACATAGACTTGTTGGGCCCGATTCATAGGACTAACTTAAGACAAAATCAACTTACTACCATTTTCGTATTCACAGAAGACACTTAATCATTTTGGTATTCACAGAAGACACTTACTCATTTCAGATTCACAGAAGTTAGGAGTCCTAACTTTAGGACTCCTAAATGCCTTCTGTGAATATCGAAAGTCTTAAAGTTAGGATTTTTCTCAGTTTAGTAGTAGTAAAGTTAGGACTCCTAATTTTAGGACTCCTACATGGCTTCTGTGAATACCGAAAGTCTGAAAATTAGGATTTTTCTCAATTTAGTAGTAGTAAAGAAGGACTCCAAAATGCCTCCTGTGAATACCGAAAGTCTTAAAACTAGGATTTTTCTCAATTTAGTAGTAGTAAAGTTAGGACTCCTAACTTTAGGACTCCTAAATGCCTTCTGTGAATACCGAAAGTCATAAAATTAGGATTTTTCTCAACTTTACTACTACTAAACTGAGAAAAATCCTAATTTCAAGACTTTCGGTATTCACAGAAGGCATTTAGTAGTCCTAAAGTTAGGAGTCCTAACTTTACTACTACTAAATTGAGAAAAATCCTAATTTTAAGACTTTCGGTATTCACAGAAGGCATTTAGGAGTCCTAAAGTTAGGAGTCCTAACTTTAACTTTACTACTACTAAACTAAGAAAAATCCTAACTTTAAGACTTTCGGTATTCACAGAAGGCATTTAGGAGTCCTAAAGTTAGGACTCCTAACTTCTGTGAATACCGAAATGAGTAAGTGTCTTCTGTGAATTCCAAAATTAGTTAGTGTCTTCTGTGAATACGAAAATGGTAGTAAGTTTAGGATTTTGTCTTAAGTTAGTTCTGTGAATCGGGCCCTTTGTGTGTCTAATTGCTAGAACGAGGGTAGGTGTGGGGTAGGGCTGACTGTGAAGGTACTTGGCTTTGTTCATGCCTTTCTTTCTTATGTTTCTTTTACGTATGTCCGCCTACCAGGCCATGTTCATAATTCAAAATTAATTTAGAAAAAATTAAAAATAGATTGGCAACCTAAGCAGAAACTACACTATCTTTAAAAGGTCCATCTAATCTTTGTAGGTCAAAGGAAGCCTACATTTTGTGCAAGGATTCTCATCCCTGGCCCCTCTATTATTCCTGAGACAAACACCAGTCGGTAAGCCCTGCTTGGGGCCATGCATCCGACTCTATCCAGACCTTCACCCTGCACAAGCCAGGGCGAGAGATAAAGCATTTAGTAGGTTGCAGCCCTGAGCAAAACGGGCTGCCCTGCGTTACCCTTCTGACCTCACTCATCCACTCAAGCCCAATACCTTTATTATGGCCCATAGACCTTTCCTATTGCTAGTTTATATGGGGAAGTGTCTCCTGTTCTTCTAGAATTTCCTCCCAGACATCTTGCACTTTCTTTATTAGCAGTGAATGACATTTTAGGTTAAAAGTAGACAATGTGAACAAATAAGTCTTAGTCTGCTTCCATTGCTTTGTATAAGACAGCAGCATGGCACAGATTTGTTTCAATCTCAGCCCAACTCTTCTCTAACCTGTGGGTCGTGCAAAGGGCAGCTTTTGTTTTCATGAGTTAACTTTCATAAAAATCTCATTTGCCTAGTCCTTCTGCTCTCAACACCCCCGTTAACTCTGCTCTCAAAGAATTTTGCATCAAAAACACTAGCCACCGGGAATCATTGCCTTTTCTAGATATCTTCTAATTCAATCGCTCTGAATACTTGCTCCAATCAGAAAACTGTATAGACTTAGGCTGCTGGACACAGCAGGTCATGTTTCCCCTTGGGGACAGGAGTTTTTTGCTCAAATGCAGTACTTTATTGTATTGTAGAAATGCTGTAGTGCTTCATACCTCGTTGTGGGGCACTGGAACACATTATTATAATTAAATGAGTTGCACAAAAGAAATTGGAGGGGGGCTTAGTTGTATTTGTTGTGATCCTATGTAAGGTATAATAACAGCTATTTTTCTGGTCACGTGGTTGTTGCATATAGTATGTAAGGCCAGTTATTTCACACAAAGCAGTCTCTGGTTTCCCAACACATCAGGGATTTGCTCCACATGCGTGGAGAAAGAAGTATGCGCCATTAGAAGTCTGCCTTTTCAGGAGCACACCTCAGACAATCTGGGCCATGAGACGAGTTTGGGTCACATCAGGCCAACAGCAGCAGCTGACTGCAGGAGCCCATCTACAGGAAGCAGCCAGATCGAGCTCTTTGTTCATGCACAGGTGATGCCTAGTGCTTCGTAGGTTGTCTATAAGGCTATGGCCTTTCCTAGAACTATAGTCCAGCCAATGGGATCTCTCGCAGATTGGCATGTTCAGGCCTCTAGGAGTCGGTACCAGAGTCATACTACACATGAAGGATTCTTTTCCAGAGGACAGACACCTTTGCCCCGCCATACTCAGTAGCGGCTGCTACCAGGTGTGGGTGGTGGGGAGGGGGGGATAGAGAAAATAGAAAAAAAGGACTTATCTGCAAACGGCCAGCCTCCGCCACTCTTCTGTCCTCTTCTTCCTTCTCCCTGTCTCCAGAACCAGCAGCAGAAAGCAGTAGGAAGCACCCGGGCTCCCAGGCTCCCCTACGCCAATCACAATGCTTCAATGCAGCCTTGTGATTAGTCTGAGCCCCAATCCGGGGACAGGGAGCCCAGGCATGTTCCTCACCAGGCTGCGCATTACAGCCTGGTGGGGAAGATGCAGAGTGGGCATGAGTGTTTGGCCGGCCCAAGAGGGCCGGCTAAACAATAATGCGCACTTAGGGAGTGCAACCCACTTCTTCCCTTGCTCTGCACAGGCCCACCCTGAGAGCCACTGACTGCAGTATGAAAAATAAAATGAGAATAACTATATTTATTCTCATTTTATTTTTCATTTGGAGCAGTGAGGCGATGCTCCTCCGCCTTAGCGGAGGAGCCGCCACTACTCAAATTCACCCTTAATGAGTACAAACGAAATGAAGAGGGTGTGGTTCTTGGAAAAGTTGAAGTAGATAATATGTCTCCTCATAACTGACCACTGTTATGCTACCTCATACTTTCATTCCATGACTTGTGCTACATTATAAGGCACATGCTGACAGTAAGTTCCAACTCTGCTGTGATTTTACTGCTGAGGGGTGCCCTTTATAATCAGTAGGGATGCCTAAACAGGTTGTTGTCTGAGGCTACTCCAAGCATTGTAGCTAGCATCCAGAGATTGCTCTAATGTCGCGATCATTCAGACAGATTGGGCTTTCTACTGTTACACCACAAATGTGAACAGCAAAAAAGGAAACTAACTGTACATGTATTTTTATCTTTGAGTTTCCTTTTAGGTCGTTTAGCTTAAGATAAAGGAGGCAGTGTGTCATTCAGAAATGTCTTTGAAGAGATGAAATCTTGTCATAGTTAGGTCTCTGCCAAAGTTTCTTTATACTAACAAAGATAATTATGCATCGAGTTACACGGCCAGGAAATTTAGGGCAATTTTGTTGAAAGGGAGGCAGATTTGAGCATAAGATGTCCAACAGGAGCAGAACATGTTTTGTGACAGACATTTTCTCACCAAAACAGTGTCCTTGCTGGTGTATGCCTTAAATTTCAATATATGCACTGGTACAAACACATTTTGTGAAACATCCTTTTTTGCTATTTTGCATAGGCCTAATCTTAGAATCGAAGGGATGGACCATAAGTTGTATGGTCAGCTAGAATGGCAATGCCAGCTTCAACATTTCCTGTTGCATAATTACTCCCTTTGTTACCTTCAACTTCTGGGGTAGGAACCTCTTACAAAGCAGATAACTAAATATGGAGGGGAAACTCTCAGGTAGTTGCCCTACAAGCCAAGAAAAGTTCTGTAATCGTTATATTTGTGAGGCAAATACAGTTGAGAAATCAAGCAGGAGGGTAAAACTATTACAAAGCCTTTACAAATGCTGTAGAAAAATGTCTACTATGGAATAGTACATGTTATTGATGCAAATTACGTTCTAGGACACCAGACTGAGACAAAAGTCTAACTTTAGGATTTTTTGGTTTTCACAGAGATCATTTATGAGTCGTATCATTACATCCTCAGTCAGGCCGGAATCTCCGCACCCTGGCCTCACTCTCTGCACCCAGGGCAGAGAGTATGGCTCGGGCTGGATGGAGTGAAATCAATGGGACATAATGCAACTTTTACAAAAAGGAACATTAGGAATGTGTGATAAATGGTAGAGGAGGTCATGAAAATCAGTTTGGGCAGGGAAAAGGGTGTGGTCAGACACTACATCTTAACCCAGAAAGGTTTGCTCCTTTGCACAATTTGCGCTCACCTCAATGTTGACTGTAACAAACTGATTTTCATTAACTTCTCTACCATTTATCACACGTTCCTAATGTTCCTTTTTAGGTCTCACGCCTAGCGTTGCAGTGCGCAGCACTGCTCGTGCAACAAGAGACCTCTTGTAGGGGGTTTTAAAATGGACCTAGGTATCGCACACACTCGTGCGTGTGCTTTTCCTTTTGTGCCATGCTATTGGCCTTTGCGTGCGTCTTTTTATCAAAGACAGCACGCAATTGGCCAAAGGCGGGCGCATTGCTCCGCCCATGGCCTATTGGTGTCTGTTACTCACACCGCTGCCATGTGGTTTCAATTATCGTGCCCAGACACGGGTGCAATAGTTGAAACCATATGTCTCGCTGTGGCGCGTGCACCAGACTCCGGTCAGGGTCTGCCGCCCAGAGTAGTTGCCACAGTAACCAGGCAGCCGCTGCTGCTAGTCTGACAGAGACTTTGCCCAGTGGGGGCATGTGCAACTCGCCTTGGTCAGATGACCCGAAGAACAAGCGCATGGGGTCGGCAGGATCGGACTTGACTCCACGACTCACAGTCAGTGTGAGTGAGTTGTGTGCCTGACTGGCACAATCATGCAGCGCTGCTGCTGCCTGCGCAGGAGGGAGACTGACTCGACTCGAGGCAATAGTAAACCAGCCATGACGGGTCCCGTCCTGCATTGCCGCTGCAGGACTCATGTGGAGGAGTCAGTGAAGTTCACCAGAACGTAACTTGTCAGACATCCTCACGTGACTGTGTTTAGTTTGTAGTATAGTAACTCTCTGTGAGCTCTGAGCAGCGCATTACCTCTATGTCAGACAGCGCTGCAGCACAACACACGTGGGTCCCTGCAGATCTGTGATGCTGCAGACATGTGATCTTCTGCAGGGCTGGTCTGTGACTGTCTCATCATCCTTCCGTTACGATCAGGCAGCCTGCCACAGGCTTTAGTGTTGTTCACAGCAGGCAGCACCTTCACGCACCGCACGGTCACACGGTGACGCAGCACTGCAGATCTCTGTGATATGAGTGCTTTTCTTTGGTCAGGCAGCCTCATACAGTGTTGTTGTTTACCACTCTGTGCGCATTACAACTTTATAATGTCAGCAGCATCACGGCAGAGACACACATGCTGCACTGCAGATCTATGATCCTGCTGCATGATGTGTCATGATCTAATCTGCAGGGCTGCTCTGTCTCGTCATTCTTCCTGGGTCTGCAGGCAGCCGCTGCCTGCCACTGAAGCACGCACGCACGCACATGCGGCACACTCCAGATCTGGTGCATGTGATTATCTAAATTGCGGGCCGGCGGCTCTGTTGGTCAGGCAGCCTACTGGTGATAGTAGTGCTGTTGTCAGATATGTTACCTCTTTGTCACAGCAGCACACATGCACGCACGCACACGTGGCACTGCAGAGCTTGTGATCTAATCTGCAGGGCTGCTCTGTCTCATGTCATCCTTCTTGCAGCCTGCCTGCCACAGTGCATCCAGCTGGTTCGGGTTAGCAAGTGTGCTGATCTCAAGGTGGCATTTAGTTCAATTAACTGAAGTTGCACTGTGTAAAGAACTGCTCGCATTACTGAAAGTTTGAGCTATTGCTGTTGCAAACAATAATGCAACACCAATAGCTCAAACTTTCAGTAATGCGAGACCTATTACATTGCAAATGCTTGTTGTAAAACTTGCATTCCAGCCCATTGATTACACTGCATCCGAGCCATACTCTCCACCCCTTGTCTATAGCTTCCCCCACTCTGTAGTTGTTGTTGGGTTTTTTAGTATTTATTTATTTTTTCCCCCTGCCTCAAGCTCCTCTGTTGATTTCTCATGTTGATTTCTCGTCCACCTGCTCCCTACACCCTCTCCTCCAATTGTACCCCTCCCCTCTTGTCGTACTTCTTTACCAAAAAATATTTTCACACTTATTTACAAAAGGCTTGTGCCACTGGAGCATCACTTTTTTTGACGCTCTGGTGGTGCAAGCCTCTCAATCATATCTATGAGGCAACGAAAAACCCACCCTGCGTGTCTTTGCATTGCCTCATAGATATGGAGTAAGTATTCAACCTAGCCTGCCTGATCAGGAGTGTTACCCCGAAACCGGTCCCAGGATGCTTGTTTCCGGTCTAGGGAAAACATTGCCCGGCAGTTCGGGCTGGACTGTTGTCACGAGAAACAGGGTCAAGACAGATTTCCACATGGCTGGGTCTGAACTGGGGTGGCAACGTGAGCAGAAGAACGATGATGGATTCAACCTGGATCTAATAGTGACTGGGGTTGAGTGTCTGAAAAGTTTCAGCGCTTCGTCCATCATCATATTGTGTTTGCTTGCAATCTTGGAATGACAAATAAAAACAAGAGGCTAGCTGTATTATGTTAAATGCACGGCCTTGCGTGTTAACACGTGTGCAGGAATACTCCATCACGCTGGAGCTCCATAGCATCATGACATATGTGTGCATGCGTACATGGCATTGAACTCGATTTTATTTCTTTTTTTCCCGAGGCTGCACAGCATCATCAAAACCTTCCAGAAAACTAACAGGTTCATAAGGCAAGAGCTATTAGCATCGCCCGTGCTTGTTTCTTGATCACCAATACCCTAATAATAATGGGGCTTCTAATTTAAGCATTTTAAATCCGTTGGAATGAGACCTGCACAGACATGAGGTTAATTCCAAACATTTGTGACTGTTATTGCTAATTAGCAGTTCTACATATCTAATCATAAAAGGCAAACTAAGCAGCCTGGTCAAATAAAGGTTGAGTGCTGCAAAGCCACGGTAGTTATTAAACAGTATTTCTAATCCGTGCCTCAGGCAAAAACTTCAAGAGAACATGATGATATATGATATTCTGAGATTGTGACACTTCTGCAAGGCCCTGGAGGTATTACTGCTGCCTTGTTGATTACATTACAGTTGTACCTTGCTATGCTATCACGCACCTCATCTGTAGGTTAGAACGTTATGCACCAATCAAGCGTTTAGGCGTCAAGGAAGAAAGTCAGTTTCATTGGGAGTGGAGAATCACAAAATGTCTGCCAGTTTTGCTTCACACTTCAGCACAAATTCACAATGACGCATGTTCTGCAATGTAAACATGCGTAAACCGTTTCTTAATTTGCTACCATGGTATCACCTCCCCCTGAAAATGCAGAAACGTCCACATTTGCATAAGTGATGTTTCAATACAGCCTGCACATTCGGTGTTACTAAAGGGCCTTTGGACTATTTACTGTAAAATCAAAAGGGGTAGCATGATAAGTGGCAAATGTGACATTTGCATTATAACGCTTTTTGTATAATTTTGGCCCTAGTATTCAGAAGACCAGGTGCACACCTTCAATCGTCTGTATAGGCCCATTGTCCAGGTAATTAGAAAAGCATGAAAGTATGGGTACATTTCTACACACATTTCTTGAAATAAAAGAAACAGATGTATTAGTGCACCTTGAAAGCTGTGTCAGGTGTAGATTTCCAAGCATACACTTGCACCTATTAAGTGACTTTTTATGGCTGCCTACTCCTCCTATGCAAAATTGTACATAGTTTACAATTCTCACAGTGGGAAGGGCAGCCAGATGACTGTGTAAAAAGACATATTGGGCCAGATGTACGACCAAGAAAATTGCGCATTGGAAATTCCAACTCTTTTGCGAGGTGCAATTTCTGATGTACAACAGTGTATTTCACTGTTTGCAATTCTCAATGGGGTCGCAAAACACTAGTACATAGCTTGTTGCATCGCTATTAGGAAGGGACGCCCATTCCTAATAGCGACAATCGCAAATGCTATTTTACGATTGTTCATTGGCAACTACAACGATCCCCAAGGAACATCAAGGAGCACTCACCGGGTTCCAGGAATTGATTTATTACACAAGTCAGATGCATTTCGGCAAGAATTCACCTTTCTCAGTACTGGTTTCGACAGAGAGTCTTACTGTCCCAGCTTTTTTATACCTCAAAACATACTCCCATTAGATGGCCCATCGGAATATCCAATCATGGCGCACATGAATTTTAAACACCTTTGGTAGACTACCTCCTACAGAAGGCACAAGTTCGACAATGCACTACATTTCTTGTGCACTGGCTGGGTAGCACATTTTTGTACAGGACAGTTTGACTTAATTAATAAAATGTCCTAAAGTGCACCCACTTGCCAGGGCCAAACCTTCCCTTTTATTGCATGCACCCTTAAGGTAGTCCCATGGTAGCACTATGGGCAGGGTGCAGTGTATTTAAAAGGGAGGGCATGTACTGTTGTGTTTTATATGTCCTTAAAGCGAAACAGTGCTAATTTAGATTTTCACCATTTCAATGGCTATCTCTCCCACAGGGTAAAATGGGGATTGCCTTGAAATATATTTTAAGTGTAAATTCCCTTCGGGAGCAAATATTGATTTGGAGGATGGGGTCTCCGAACTCCCAATTTAAAAATCCATATTTTGGTGAAGTTGGTTTTTAAATTGCATGTTTGAAAGTGCCACTTTTAGAAAGTGTGCATTTTCTTGCTTAACCATTCTGTGACTGCCTGCCTTTAAAGTCCAAGTCTTGGTGAGGATGACAGTTGGGCTCCTGTGCATTCATTTTAGACAGTCACACAAAGGGAGCTGAGGTGTGCCTTGCATATCCTGATGGGCCATCATCAGGATGATGGGCCTTCCTGAGCTAGAGTGGCGGGAGGAGTTGTTAATGACACCTGAATTAGGCTGTGCCTGCCCTCAAGCAAAGATGCCTCAATCCCCCTATAGTGTGTTTGGAGTCATATCAAGAAAAGGCAGGGTCTTGTGCACTACAAAGACTTTCCTTTGAAGTTTTCCTACTTCAAAAGCAGATACTGATACAAGTACTGGAGCTGTGATACCATAAGTTCAGAACACTTCTGTTGTGTTGACCTGCTGCTTGCTGCTCCTGCCTTGGACAGTGAAAGGACTGGAATTTGCTTTCTACATTCTGCTTTCCAGGATTCTCCAAGGACTTGAGTTGAGCTTGCATCCTGTTGGAAGTCTCAAGGATATCAAAGATTTATTCCACATCTTGTTGCCTGCACTGGGACTCTTCTACTGTGAGTCCTGCATTGCTAAGTGGTGCCAAAACCAGTCAAGGCACTTGGAACTGAATGGTTGTGCTGTAACCTCCAGAAAAGCAAACCTGACGCCGCCCTGTCGCTGATGCCTGCACCAAAACCATGGTCACCACTCGTGAGTAGCATGATGCAACAACTGCAACAACGTCACAGCCCCGGACTCATCCACAACATCAATTCACATCGTCATCGACGCCGCTGCCTGCATCGAAGAGGAGAGGACCGCTCGTGAAGAGCATGATACATCGCCTCGACGACATCACCATCTCTGATGTACCGATAACAGCGCCATCAACTTTGACGTCATCTCTGATGCCACTGCCTACACCCAGTGGCGGTGCCTCCATTGGGGGCGTTGGGGCATTGCCCCACTAGCCATGGACGATAGTCATGCTGAGGCAAGATTAAAAATGTTAAATCTGAGCGTGAGCACGCACTCGCAAACTTCTCTGCGGACTGCGGCAACCCTAGCTCTGTTTACCGGGACAAGGCTGACATCGCGGAAGGTGTGGGGGCGGGGCTGCGGCAGTGATTGACAGCGTAGCACAGCAGTCTGCAGAAACAGCGCAGCTGCAGTGTGCGCATGTCAATGTTTGGCTCCTCATTTTTTGGACTTACCTGCTCATGCGCACACGGTACATTACCTTCCCCTCTCTCCCCAACAGCGACTCAGAGTGCGAGGGACCCAGGCCCCCTGGGTCTCATATGGGAGGCACTAACCCTGCTCTTAGCCAATCCTGGTGCAGTGGTGCTGCTAATGCAGCGCCAGGATTGGCTGATACTCCACCGCGCAGCCTGGTGCATTTAAAACAACTGATGGAACACTCGAGTCTCTGAGGCGGCGGCGCGGTGCGTGATCCGATCCGGGGTGTGGAGAAGGAGCGGAGGTCCGGAGGAAGGTAAGTTTTCTTTATTTTATTACCTTCGCCGTCCCCCGCACAACACTCCCGTCCCCCCCTCACCCGCCAATCTTGCCGGCCGCAACTGATTGCTAGATGACTGTATTTTACTCGTGAAAACAGGGTAAACTCATTATGGTTTAAAGTGCACAAAGTCTACAGCTCCCAAAATGCATTATGTTGCCAGAATCGAATGCCAGCCGTGTAGCATAGCTCAGCTCCCCTGCTGTCATCATACAGCGAGTGAGGCTTTATTTATTTTTCTACATGAATGGAAGGGAATGTATAAGTTTGGCCACAGTGCAGGGTGAGGGAAAGGGCGGAGAGTGGGGGACAGTGGTGTATTTGTTTTGTACAAAGAGGTGGCAGCAGTTGCGATTTATCGAGTGGTGGAAAAATTGTTGTCAAATGACTATCAATTGAGAAGGAGGCGTGGATCATAGTATGTGTACTTTCATATTGAAAAAGAAAGTGGCATTAACAGGGGAAGGTAGATTCTGGTAGCACGTGGTGGTATGTAAGAAAGGGATGTATAATCAAGCACAATGCAGAGCGCTTTACTGGCATGAAATGGCAGACTTACAGTGTTCCAGTAAACATACTGCCTAATATAAATTACAGTGTATACTTTTGGTTTGTTTTTTGGCTTGTTGTTTGTGGCAATATGGTTTTGATGCTCCCTTTCTTCCGTTTGAGGCTGGTGGTCCCCTGGTCTGTGCTGGTGACTATGGCTGTTGTCTGTGAGTAGCACTCCATACGGGTTGCTTCTTAGCACCTACTATTTTAATTGGTACTTCCCCTCAGCTGACTACACAGAACTACTATATAATCTTGTCATTTCTTTGCTCTGGAGTCTTGCGTGCGTTTGTGAGCTTGACCACGGGTTTTCTATTCGCCGGATACCTGTAGTTTTTGAGCTTCATGTGACTCTGATGTGGGAAGGGTGGGGACGAGGGAGGTGTCTGTCCTAAGGGGGGTTAAGTGTATTACAGTTTCTGACGTGACCCAACTGTGCTTACTTTGAGTAACTGCGGTGTTGGTTATGTGTGCACCTGATAGACCGAGGTTACAACTTGTATGTTTGTGAGAGGCTGCTGGTATGTTTGCTATGACACTTAGCAGGTGTGTTTTTTTTTACATTGCTGGCTTGAGTGAGCGAGGACACTTCACTTGTGTGATTATGATGAAGGAGAACATGTCCCTGTGTTTGTTTTCCATGTGTGGCTGTTATGAGTCATGTCTGTTTAATGTGTGGATGGGCTGTTTTATTTTTAACAGATCAGTGGTTAGTGTTCTTTTTTACGCTTGTGTGCGGTTGAGTTGATTTATGTAATGTCTGTGCCCCCAACACTGCGAACCCCTCAACCTGCCTTCCAGCCCCACCACTTTGAAACTTCACCAGCCGCCACTGCCTACACCGTGGCTGAGGTCACCAATCATGAAGAACACGAGGCATCACCCCATCTCACATTGCAGTCTCAGGTCTGCCAACTACTGCGCTCAGCACTTACGCCGTACCGCTGCCTGCACCAAAGCCGCTGTAAGCGCTTGTGAAGATGAGTGATGTAATATGTGAGGTCATAAGCAGTGCCTTGCAGGGGTATATGTTATAGTTAGCTTTCTACGGTTTTGTACAAGTGAAATCTGAGCCTAACTATAATGTTTCTGTAACATTTGTTTTTTTCAGTGAATTTCTAAGGTTTTAAAAAATCTATTTCCTAACAATAATGTCCCTGTAAACTTTGTTTTTTTAAGTGAATTTCTATGGGTTTTATAACTAATAGTCGCATTTCCAGAGTGTTGGAGAAATAGGGTGGGCCTTTGACCAGCTCTCAGCAATCCCACTGTGTGGGACTTACTGGAGGTAACAGTAGGGGTTCTTGATACCCCAAGAACTCTCAGAACCCAAGAGGACTTCATTCCCCAAACAGTAGTGCACCAGGAGGTGTGTTTGCAGAGTGGTGGTGAAAGGATGTGGGCCTCCAACGACATCTCAGCAATCTTGCTGTGTGGGACATACTGGAGGTAATAGGAGGGAATGTTGGGCCCCAAGGACCCTCACCAGCTAAGGGGACTTCAGCCCTCAACAAGATGTGTGCCAGAAGGCCCCTTGTCAAAGTGGTAGAGGAAGGGGGCAGAGCCTTCAGCGACTTACCGGGGCTGCCTTTTTAAAAAGAATGTATTTTACTAAGTGAGGGGGACCACGTGTGCCCCTTCCCCATGCTGAAATCAGCCCCAGCCAACCTGGCCTGGCCTTTAAAAAAAATGTTGTTAAATAGGGGCAGAGTGGGGCCGATTTCGGCCCTTAGGACCTCTTCCCCTGGGGCCTGGCTATTTACAAATGGAGGAGGGGGGGCTGCAGGAACAGGGGGGTCTAGCTATCTTTCTGTTGGGTGGGACCGCAGGGGTAGCCTAAGGCAGGAGACGGCATTGCTTTCAGACATAGGGCGCTGCTGGAAAGGCAGCTCTCTGTGTCTGAAAGGAGTTCTGCTCCACTTCCAGCAAGCAAGAGCATTTTCATTGCATTTGCTTGCTGGAAATTGAGGGTTTTCTGTGGCTTGGTGGGAGCGGTACACCTCCCGCCAAGCCACAGTAAACAGCTATTTCCTGGGGGTGGGCACCCTGGGACATAGCAGGAGCTGGCCCTGTGGGGTGGCGGTCACAGGGCCATCTATGGCTCCAGGAGGGGGGCCTGCGGTCCCCCAAATTTATTGTATTCAGGCCTGCCCAGGGAAGGTGGTGGTCCCCGGGGCCAAGATTAGCCTGGGAGGGGCCCCGTAGGCGTGCTCCAATTTTAATAAAATAATTTGGCTCCAGAAAGGGGTGGTCCCTGGGATCGGGGGGGTCTGTGAGGCCCCCCTATTTCAAAATTATACAACCCCATGTAGGTGGTGGTCCCCAGTGCATGGGGGGTCTGTGACGCCCCGGATTTCTTTTTTATCAGCCTCGGGAGATGGCGGTCCCCAGGGCTGCAGGGGAGGCCGCACAGGCCTACCTCGCATTATCTGATGACTAGCCCCATGGAAGTGGCAGTCTCTGGGGCATGGGGGCCTCAAGACCCCCCCCCTAGTACTTCTAAATAAGCCTCGGGGAGGTGGTGGTCCCAAGGGCACAGGGAGGTCCACGACTCCCACCCATTACAAGACAAAATTAAATTGAGGTATGACCCTGGGACATGGCCCACCCAGGGGCTAAACAATAGAGAAGCGCAGGAGCCTGCACATCTCTTTTTTAGTTTTTGGGCAGGAGCCATGGCTCCAGCGCAAATCCTGCAGAACTATTTTTTTAAATAAATGTGTTCTGTCCTGGCGGGATGCCTCAAGGACCCACCCAAGAAGCTTGGGGAGTCAAGGTATTCATACCCTGCCCCCTTCCTTTATTTTGTGTTGTTTTTTCTGGGACTCAGCTCAAGCCAAGTACCAAATGGCTGCCAACACTTCCTGGATTGAAATGTTGGCAGCCGACCAGATGTGAGCATGGGGGCTGTCAGCTCCTTGGAGGATCCGCATCATTATATATACAAATTTGGATTTTAGTTAAAATCTCTAAAGCTACTAAAAAGACTTACTTTAAATCACCAAATGCACTTCCCTGCTCCAACATCTAACGTTCTGCCAACTTTGGTTTGATTCAGTTCAGCAGTTCTGGCTGTAGCCGTGTTTAAAGGTCCTATGGAAATGAACATGGGAAAAGCGCAGTTGTTGACCCTCCCTTTTTCTCGGCCTCCGATTGACAGATCACCTCAAAACTTTTCATGCACAACAAGAACCACTAGCACACTTTTTTGGGAAACGTTTGTGAAGATTTGTCAACCTGCGCCAAAGTTATAAGCAACTCAAAAAAAGAAATATATATATAGATATAAATAGATATATGACAAAGGTGGTACTACAAGCATTTTTCCTGAATAGGATATTCTTAAAGTGTTTGCTAGCATTTGATCTTGGTTTTGGCCTGTTCTCACAAATGAACTTGCCAATAACAGACATATTTTATTTTTTTCTTTACGTGGTGGAGAATTATGTATGGTATGGTAAAGGCTTTATTAAAAATAACAGACAATAGATTTCTACGTCTAGGGAGCATTGTGCGACTATGAGAAAACCGGGAGTTTGTTTATTTCCAGACGTTTACCAAATCACTATTGGAGGATGCAGGAGACGGAAGAAAAAATGTTGCCACCTAAAATATTGTGTTTTTATGTTAGCGCATGTTCCTAGAGCAAGGCAGGAGTTTCCTTTGAGCTTTCCTCTCAGGAGGGATTTTTCCTTTGAGCTTGTGGTTGGGGACTTATCTTTGAGTTTGCTACACCACTCTACAGGAGAGGCTGCTAAGTCTATTTATTTGATGTCTGCTGATTTTTAGCTGACAATACTTTCCAGCTTGCATGCAAAGGCTTCATGTTTATGCATTGATTCTCTCATCAGAACTCTTTATTGAGTATCTGAACTGACACCTCATCTTTTTACCTTATTCCAAAATCTCTGGATTAGGGAATTTCCTTTTGAATACGCTTGTTGTATTATTACAATATTTCCTATAATCTTTACTATTTTGATTTATTTATTTATTGAGTTTTGTACAGCACAAACTTGACCCGAGGATATCAGAGCGCTGGGGAAGTGTGGCTCAATGGTTAGAGCAGGCAGACCTTGATGCAGAGCTCTGGCCAGGGACCAGGGTTCGATTCCCGCCTCGGTGGGTCTCTGGCTCATTAATTCCCCTGACTGGATATTCTCGCCTCAGTGCCTGTTCTGATCATGGGTCCCACGCTGCAACTCTGGCCAATAGCTTGCTTAGTCTCCACAACGGCCCCAAAAGCGCTGGGATGCCTGCACCTGGGGGGTGCCCAGGAGTGGACATTTCCCAGGAAAGCCAGGAAGGGTTCCTAAGCGGTATACGGACAGCGCCGGGACACCTCTGGTGGAGGTAGCTGTGCGCTTTACAAATTCTGACATTTACATTTTACATTTACATTTACATAGTGTGCATAGATAATGTCCAGGTGTGGAGAAAGGTAGTCGGCATACAAGGTAGAAACTCTACAATAGATAGTAGATATGAGGTAAGAATGAATCTAAATACATATACATTGATTGTACAGAAAGAGTGCATGTACAAAGTATACAATAGATGTTGACGTCACTGGACAAGCAAGAGGGTTCCACTTTTTACATCTGCTTATCCTGAAAATCTGTAACAATAAATTTCCAAAAATCTCTGAAATCTTGCACAACTTGTTGTTTGGCTCAAGGGTGAAATGACAGTGAGAGTTCTGTCCTCACACTCTTCATTTTAATGACACCTGAACATTAGATTTCACAGATGGTAGTTTTGAAGGTGGAGACTAGATACTGAAAAGCACAATTTTCCTAACTGGAATTAAAGTGAATGTCTGGCCACAGCAATGCCATAAAATACGTATTTACAGTAAAACGTAAACCAAACAGCATTAAACATAGAAAACAAAAATTACAACATATAAATAATGAATCCTAAGTAGTAACACTGGACACAAAGTACTTTCAAAATGTAATGTTCACAACCACTAATTAATCGCCATCAATTTGCTGTTTGCAATTAAATGTTCACAATCGGATGGGAATTCCATCTATAAGGAAACAAAGCCTACTGTTATTGTATGTGACAGAATCCAATTATTGATCCTCCTGTAGGAGAGTAGGGTCTGCTATCCTATGGTCACCCCATTTTTTTGCTTTTTGCTTCACTGGTTTTCGACTTAATGTGGCTGTGGGCCTGCTAATCAGACCCACAGCCCTGCTGTTCTCTCTCTAAATTCACAACCATGTACCTTAGGTACATTACCAATTGGGATTGGGTCACCTTATGACCCCTTGTACAGTGTACTATAGGTACCCAGGGCATAGGTGCAACCAAGGCCTACCAGGGGCTGCAGCATATATTTTGCCACCCCTGGCTGGCCATCCAAACTGACACAACTGGCTGATCACTCAGCTGGGGCAAGGTCGTGTAATCACCCCTTGCTTAGATATAGTATTCCTATGTCTAACCTTATATCAGGACACATATACACCTATAAGTCACTCCTATGGCAGGCCTTAACAATCCTGGAGGCAGAGTGCTTGTTTTTATGTGAGATGGTGCTCTAGCATGAGCTGAGCCTGTCTGCAGCTTTCGGAACCATGTCCTTATAGCTGTTCTAGGATATTGCCATACCATATACTCTTAAGTGCATTATGAACCTCGCGGTTAAATGCTATCTTTGGTTTGGCATCATCAAAACATGTCGTGTAAGGTGTCATAACCTTTGGAATACTACGCCCTCGCCAATTCTGGCGACGGGGGTAGCATTCCACCCTTCTAGAGGGAGAAGACATGTTACTAACCTTAATCCCAGTTAAAGTTAACCAGAGCCTCAACATCACAAAATGGATGCTGCTGCCACAGACACAAGTCTGGTCTCCTGCTGCTGGACGAAACTCCGGCAGGGGAAGCCTGGACAATAGGAGGGACCTAGCAGGTAATCCAGCCCCTTGATTTGGAATAAAGGTAGGAGCTGTGTCCATAGACTTTAGATAATCCTGACTGAAACTCTGATACAAAACTCTGGACCCTTCGACATCCTACTCAACGTAGAAGACTGAAGAATCTCCCTTGTGGTCAAGGAGTGACCACCCTGTGCAAGCAGGCACCATCAAGCGATCAACGGTTTGCTTTGTTGTTGCTCCCGCCAGAGCTCGAACAACAGAGATCAACAAGACCCAGACTTCCAGACATCCAACAGCCCGATCCACAGCCACAGCAAAGCTGAGACCCGTGGAGACGACGTGAGACGTGGGGCCGGCGATCTTGGAAAGCCAGCAAAGTACTTTCTGTGCAGCTCCTAAGGCAACCTCGAAGCTGTGCATTGGGGACTGTGAAGCCCCAGCCCCGAGCAGCTTTTGCACTGAAGATCACCTCTCCACACTCACTGAGTGCTGCGTGGGACCCTTTTGCATTTCCTGCTTGACGCGTCTGTCCGGTCACTTGCCCGTTGGCTAGTGGCCTCTGTGACAATGAACCTCCAAATTTTCAACACTGGTCTGGTTGCTCAAGAATGGCCCTTGCTCCCCTGAGAAGGAGCAGCCCATCAGACCTTGCTGGTCTGATCCAGAAGCCATCTTTGAGTCCTGCGTGGGTTGCATTTGCCAAGGCCTGTTGACTCCGAATCGAGATCCGACACCGCCGACAGCGAGAACCTTTGTGGGACAGTCCGTGCCCAGCGCCAGGTTATCGTCGACACCTCCTGGTCTACGTGGCAGCAGAGACAAGCTTCACGACATCCCCTGATCACAACCCGGCATCGCCTGATTCCTTCCTGGTTCCTTCCTGGTCACTGGCTAGTGACCCAGACTCTGTCTCCGCTGCTTTCAGGTACTCTACATCTTCGATCCACACTTGGATCCAACCGGACTCTTCTCTCCTGGTCGCCTGCAGCATCTTTTCTCCAAGGCTCCATAGAACTCCACGACGAAACCCAACACACTTTGACACCTATGCACCCGCTTCCTGTGGGTGAGGTAACGCGAGTACTGCAGTGCTCCTGTAGAGATTTACATCCCTAGTATCCTAGTTTTAAGTGGTTAAGTTCTAGTCCAGTCGGAAGACTACCAAATCTGCAACTTTCTAACTTTACGCACCCATTGACTTCTATTGGTGCACGCGTGTGCATTTAGACACTGCACCCGCATCCTGTGGGCCTCCCACGTCCTAACTGTTGTTAGTCCAGTGTAGCCCCAGCGATTCCCAAGGCCCTAGGCCTTACCATTGTTCGTGATCTGGTTCTTATACCACTATTTTAGTATATGGTTTATGGGGACACCAGGGCCTATCCATATTTGTGCAACTTTTGTATGTTATATTAAGTTTCTTGTTATACGCTTGTGCTCCTGTGCTCATAAAGAGTTAAGGGGATTTATGTAGAAATAAATACATATATATTTTGAATATATATCCTGTGTGGTGTCCTTTTATTTGGTATTAAAAGGTTTGCATATGGTACAATAGCTGGCTACACATGCCCTCTTGAGTTTAGCCTAAGACTGCTTTTGTCCATGCCATGCTACCACTAGGATAGCTGGTCTATAAGGTTGACTTTACAACCATCACCATAAGGGTTGTTTGGACTGGTGCAAGGTGCTCACTAGAATAGTGAACATCATACACCAGGCCAACTTCTCACATTGGTGTGCAGCGGTTGGGATTTGAGCTTGCTGTTGTTTGGCCATTGTAATCTTTGATATCATTTGAAAGATCACACTAGGTACCATCGGTACATATAACAAAGCTTAAAATACTTAAGTTCTACTGAACTTAGTTGTTGTAGAGGAAAGGGCCTAGCACACCCTGACTACAACTCCTAGAGAGGTTCTAGTAGGTAAACACTCAGTGTAGGTAGGTGCACACACCACACCTCACTAGTCATGTCTGGCTCAGGTGAACCCTCTGGTTCTCTACCTGTGGAAAGTGACCTTCCCAAGGCACCCTCCAGATATGAGATGCTCAACTTTCGCGAGATTAGGTCATTGTGTACCTCCAGAAAGTTGAAACAGGGTTCCAACCCTACCATCCAGCACCTGATAGAAGTCCTAGAGGCAGGTGATCTTGAGAAGGCCTCTAAACCAGGCCCCCCAGATCAGACAGGTGATGGTGTCCCCTCCACAGAAGATGACTCCTTAACCCCAGAAGTAGAAGAGGAGGAAGGGGAGGTAGAGGAAGATTCAGATGGAAATGATAGCCAGGTCCAAGTCTGGAGGCTTAGCCAGGCTAACCTAAGTTTACATGGGAATGGAGAAGGGATGCACCTTCCCAGACCTAACAGTAGACTTTTCCCAGGCAATAGAAGGGAAAGATCTCCTTCCAGTGAGTCTCTCCTCTCTAATGCCTCAAGGGGTTCTCAAAGGGGAATGACTTCCCCCCAGAGAAGAGAACATGAGGCTAGGATGAGAGCTGTCCAACTTCAGATAGAGAAAGAGGAAACAGCCCTGGCCCAAGCTAAACTTGCTTTAGCAAGGGAGCAAAAGTTAAGTGGATAAGATTCCACTGTGGCAGCAATATCCCCAAGGATAAAGACAGGTCCTATGATCATAGAAACCTGAGTAAGATTGTGCCCCCATACTAAGATGGGGATGACATCCACAAGTGGATAACTGCTTTGGAGAGGGCCTGCATGGTACAGCAGGTTCCCCAGAGTCAGTTGGCAGCAATCTTGTGGCTCTCCTTTTCAGAAAAAGGAAGAGACAAACTCCTCACTGTTAGTCATGAGGATGCTAAAAACTACACTGTCCCGAAGAGTGCTCTAATTGATGGGTTTGGCTTAACCACTGGACAGTACAGGTTAATGTTCAGAGTTACCCAGAAGACACAGACTCAGGACGGGACTGACTTTGTTGATTGTGCCACTAAGGCTCTGGAAGGTTGGTTACTAGGAAGTAAAGTTAAGGACTATACAGGATTGTATAATTTGATCGTGAGAGAACAAATCCTTAATAATTGTCAGAACCAGTTGTTGTACCAACACCTGATTGACTCAGATCTGACCTCTCCCCAAGAATTGGGAAAGAAGGCAGACAAATGGGTCAGAACCAGGGTTAAGCAGAGACCCCAGAACCAAGGTGGTGACCAGACGAAGGCAGACCAGAAGGGTGGAGATAAAAAAAAAAGGCCAGAAATCTTCTTCAGGCCCCCAAAATACTTCTAAGGAGGGGGGTCCCAAAACTCTAAGAAAAAGAAAGAAGGTCCAAAGAAACCTTGGTGCAATTACTGTAGAACTGCCTCTCACTGGTTTAGTGAGTGCACCGAGAAAGGTACAGCCCCTACCACTGCAGCCCCTAAGGCACCTGCACCCCCTAGTACAGTCAGCAGTGGTAGTTCCCAACCCAAGGCTATAGTAGGGTTAACCATGGGTACTGAGGTGGATCCTGGCCTAGTCAGGATTCCTACTCAGGCTGTCTTTATCTGTGATGTGGACATGGCTATGTCCACTACTGTGAGTCCCAATACTTTGGGCAAGTACAGACACACACCTTTGATAAATGATAAAGTGGCTCAAGCTTACAGGGACACATGTGCCAGTGTCACTATGGTGACACCTAACTTTGTGAACCCTGGACAGATTGTACTGGGTGATAATTACCTAGTGACCAATGCTAGCAATGTCACTACTACACATAGAGTGGCAGTTGTTAATTTCTCCTGGGTACCTGGCCTCTAAAGAGTTGTGGTAAGTGCAGACCTCCCAGTTGAATGTCTTTTGGGCAATGATCTAGAACACTCAGTATAGTCAGAAGTGGAGTATAGGACTCATGCAGAGATGCTAGGTATTTTAGCACATTTCCTTGCTGTGACTAGGTCACAGGCCAAAAAGTGCTTACCTGAACCTGTGCTGGATCTTGAAACTATAGACCAGACACAACCCAAGAGAAAGAGCAAGAGGGTTAAGGCAGTGCCTTCCCCCCTGCATCAGGTTGAGGATCAGCCCTCCCAGGAGGATGGTTCTGTGATCCAAGAGGGAACTGTCCTAGAAGAGCTTGAACCTGATCAGGTTGAGTTTCTTGGGACAGGGGGACCCTCAAGGGCAGACCTGGGGCAGGCTCAGTTAACTTGTTCTTCTCTTGAACCCCTCAGACAGCAGGCTGCTGCTGAGGCTGCTGGGAATGCTCAAGGTACCCATAAAGTGTATTGGGATGATGGGCTCCTTTATTCAGAGGCTAGAGACCCCAAGCCTGGTGCTTCCAGGAGGTTGGTCATACCTCTGCAATTTAGGGGCTTCCTTCTTACCTTGGCCCATGATATTCCCCTAGCAGGACATCTAGGCCAGAACAAGACTTGGGACAGGCTTGTCCCTCACTTTCACTGGCCCCACATGTCAGAAGATGCCAAGGGGTTTTATCGCTCCTGTGTTACCTGCCAAGCCAGTGGCAAATCAGGTGGCACAACAAAGGCCCCCCTCATACCACTCCCTGTGGTGGGGGTACCCTTTGAAAGAGTGGGGATAGACATTGTTGGCCCAATGGACCCCCAAACCGCATCTGGGCACAGATTTATACTGGTGGTAGTGGATCATGCCACCAGGTATCCAGAAGCTATTCCCCTGAGGACCACAACAGCACCTGTTGTGGCAAGGGCCCTACTTGGAGTTTTCTCCAGAGTGGGCTTACCAAAGGAGGTTGTCTCTGACAGAGGTGCACACTTCATGTCAGGATATTTGTCTGCTATGTGGAAGGAGGGTGGTGTTAATTATAAATTCACTACACCCTACCATCCACAGTGCAATGGGCTTGTTGAAAGGTTCAACAAGACCCTAAAAGGGATGATAAAATGGTTACCTGAAAAGCTTAGGCGAAGATGGGACATCCTTTTACCCTGCCTTCTGTTTGCTTACAGAGAGGTCCCACAAAAGGGGGTTGGCTACAGCCCTTTTGAACTTTTGTTTGGGCACCCTGTAAGGGGACCCCTATGTCTTGTGAGGGAAGGATGGGAGTTACCTCTCAAATAGCCTAAGCTTGACATAGTGGACTATGTACTTGGTCTCCGCTCCAGGATGGCTGAATACATGGAGAAGGCTTCCAAAAACCTTGAGGCCAGCCAAGAACTCCAGAAAGCTTGGCATGACCAAACGGCTGTGCTGACTGAGTACCAGCCAGGACAGAAGGTGTGGGTGTTGGAGCCAGTGGCCCCAGCAGCACTCCAGGACAAATGGTCTGGACCCCACACCATTGTTGAGAAAAAGGAAGAGGTCACCTACTTGGTGGACCTTGGCACCCCTGGGTGCCCCCACAGGGTGCTCCATGTCAACAGATTGAAGGCATATGTGGACAGGGCAGACATGGGCTTGCTCATGGCTACAGATGGGGAACAGGAGGTATAGAGTGACCCTCTCCCAGACCTGTTGACTCAGAACCCTGATGATGGTTCAGTTGATGGAGTGGCCTTGGCAGGCAGCCTCACTGACCAGCAGCAATGGGACTGCAGACAAGTTCTACAGGCCTATAGACATATGTTTTCCCTAACACCTAGTCAGACTAACTGGTGCACCCATGAGGTTGACACTGGTGACAGTCTGCCTGTGAAGAGTAAAATCTACAGGCAACCTGACCATGTCAGGGACTGTATAAAGACTGAGGTGCAGAAAATGCTTGAACTGGGAGTAATTGAGCCAGCCCAGTAGTCCTTGTACCAAAACGTCACACCCAAGATGGTAAGAGAGAGATGAGGTTCTGTGTGGACTATAGAGGTCTCAATGCTGTCACTAGGACAGATGCTCACCCAATTCCAAAAGCAGATGAGCTCATTGATAGATTGGCTTCTGCCAAGTTTCTGAGCACATTTGATTTGACAGCTGGCTATTGGCAGATCAGGTTAGCTGAGGATGCCAAGGCCAAAACCGCTTTCTCAACCCCAGGAGGTCATTATCAATTTGTGGTAATGCCCTTTGGTTTGAAGAATGCACCTGACACTTTCCAAAGGTTGGTAAACCAAGTCCTTGCTGGGTTGGATGACTTTTGTGCAGCTTATCTAGATGATATTGCTGTCTTCAGCTCCACCTGGGAGGATCACCTGATCCACCTGAAGAAGGTTTTAGAGGCCCTGCAAAAGGCAGGCCTAACTATCAATGGCCATAAAGTGCCAGATAGGGCAGAGTAAGGTTGTGTACCTGGGCCACCTTGTAGGTGGGGGTCAGGTTCAACCACTGGAGAGTAAGATCCAGACCATACAGGACTGGGCTCCTCCAACCACCCAGACACAGGTCAGAGCTTTCTTGGGCCTGTCTGGGTACTACAGAAAATTTGTCAAGAATTATGGGTCCATTGTGACACCACTCAATGATCTGACATCCAAGAAGATGCCAAAAAAGGTTCAGTGGACAGTTAGCTGTCAAAAGGCATTTGATGACCTGAAGAAGGCCATGTGCTCTGCACCTATCTTAAAGAGTCCTGACTACTCCAAAGAGTTTATTGTCCAAACAGATGCTTCTGAGTTGGGGGTGGGAGCTGCACTTTCACAACTTAATGTAGATGGTCAAGACCAGCCCATTGCTTTTATTAGCAGAAGGCTGACCCCTAGAGAGAAACGTTGGTCAGCTATGGAGAGGGAGGCCTTTGCTGTGGTTTGGGCCCTGAAGAAGTTGAGACCATACTTGTTTGGCACTCACTTCAAGATTCAGACCGACCATAAGCCCCTCTTGTGGCTAAATCAGATGAAGGGTGAAAATCCCAAACTGCTCAGGTGGTCCATTTCCCTACAGGGGATGGAATTTACACTGGAGCACAGACCAGGGACTGACCATAGCAATGCAGATGGTCTCTCCAGGTATTTCCACTTAGAACAAGAAGACTTATCTGGTCAAGGTTAAGATTAATGTCCCTGCGTTTGGGAGGGGGGGTTATGTAGGAGAGTATGGTCTGCTATCCTATGGTCACCCCATTTTTTTGCTTTTTGCTTCACTGGTTTTCGACTTAATGTGGCTGTGGGCCTGCTAATCAGACCCACGTCCCTGCTGTTCTCTCTCTAAATTCACAACCATGTGCCTTAGGTACATTACCAATTGGGATTGGGTCACCTTATGAGCCCCTGTACAGTGTACTATAGGTACCCAGGGCATAGGTGCATCCAAGGCCTACCAGGGGCTGCAGCATATATTTTGCCACCCCTGGCTGGCCATCCAAACTGACACAACTGGCTGATGACTCAGCTGGGGCAAGGTCGTGTAATCACCCCTTGCTTAGATATAGTATACCTATGTCTAACCTTATATCAGGACACATATACACCTATAAGTCACTCCTATGGCAGGTCTTAACAATCCTGGAGGCAGAGTGCTTGGTTTTATGTGAGATGGTGCTCTAGCATGAGCTGAGCCTGTCTGCAGCTTTCGGAACCATGTCCTTATAGCTGTTCTAGGATATTGCCATACCATATACTCTTAAGTGCATTATGAACCTCGCGGTTAAATGCTATCTTTGGTTTGGCATTATCAAAACATGTTGTGTGAGGTGTCATACGCCTGGAATACTACCCCCTTGCCAATTCTGGCAACGGGGGTAGCATTCCACCCTTCTAGAGGGAGAAGACATGTTACTAACCTTAATCCCGGTTAAAGTTAACCAGAGCCTCAGCATCACAAAATGGATGCTGCTGCCACAGACACAAGTCTGGCCTCCTGCTGCTGGACGAAACTCCGGCAGGGGAAGCCTGAACAATAGGTTTCCTGTCACAGGGAGGTGCTAGCACCACCCCAGACAGGAGATAGTGGATTGGGGCAGGGAGGGCTGAATGAAACTAGACGCTGCCTGGGGCACACAAGGTGTCCCATGCATAGGCCAGTTAAAACCGGTGCTGGGGCACTCCAGCCCCAGCTCTGGCACGAAACTGGACAAAGGGAAAGGGGTGTAACCACCCCCTTCCTGGGTCCCACCCATAGGAGGGACCTAGCAGGTAATCCAGCCCCTTGATTTGGAATAAAGGTAGGAGCTGTGTCCATAGACTTTAGATAATCCTGACTGAAACTCTGATACGAAACTCTGGACCCTTCGACATCCTACTCGACGTAGAAGACTGAAGAATCTCCCTTGTGGTCAAGGAGTGACCACCCTGTGCAAGCAGGCACCATCAAGTGCTCAACGGTTTGCTTTGTTGTTGCTCCCGCCAGAGCTCGAACGACAGAGATCGACAAGACCCAGACTTCCAGACATCCAACAGCTCGATCCACAGCCACAGCAAAGCTGAGACCCGTGGAGGCGACGTGGGAACGGCCATCTTGGAAAGCCAGCGAAGTGCTTTCTGTGCAGCTCCTGAGGCACCCTCGAAGCTGTGCATTGGGGAGTGAGAAGCCCCAGCCCCGAGCAGCTTTTGCACCGAAGATCACCTCTCCACACTCACCGAGTGCTGCGTGGGGCCCTTTTGCATTTTCCTGCTCAACGCATCTGTCCGGCCACTTGCCCGTTGGCTAGTGGCCTCTGTGATGACGAACCTTCAAATTTTCAATGCTGGTCTGGTTGCTCCAGACTGGCCCTTGCTCCCCTGAAAAGGAGCAGCCCATCAGACCTTGCTGGTCTGATCCAGAAGCCATATTCGAGTGCCAAGGCCTGTTGACTCCGAATCAAGATCCGACACCGCCGACAGCGAGAGCCTTTGTGGGACAGTCCGTGCCCAGCACCTGGTCATCGTCGACATCTCCTGGTCCACGTGGCAGCGGACACAAACTTCACAACATCACCTGATCGCAACCCGGCATCGCCTGGTTCCTTCCTCGTTCCTTCCTGGTCACTGGCTAGTGACCCAGACTCTGTCCCCTCTGCTTTCAGGTACTCTACATCTTCGATCCACCCTTGGATCCAACCGGAATCTTCTCTCCTGGTCGCCTGCAGCATCTTTTCTCCAAGGCACCATAGAACTCCACGACGAAACCCGACACACTTTGACACCTATGCACCCGCTTCCTGTGGGTGAGGTAACGCGAGTACTGCGGTGCTCCTGTAGAGATTTACATCCCTAGTGTCCTAGTTTTAAGTGGTTAAGTTCTAGTCCAGTCGGAAGACTTCCAAATCTGCAACTTTCTAACTTTACGCACCTATTGACTTCTATTGGTGCACGCGTGTGCATTTAGACACTGCACCCGCATCCTGTGGGCCTCCCACGTCCTAACTGTTGTTAGTCCAGTGTAGCCCCAGCGATTCCCAAGGCCCTAGGCCTTACCATTGTTCCTGACGTGGTTCTTATACCACTATTTTAGTATATGGTTTTAGGGAGCACCAGGGCCTATCCATATTTGTGCAACTTTTGTATGTTATATTAAGTTTCTTGTTATACGCTTGTGCTCCTGTGCTCATACAGAGTTAAGGGGATTTATTTAGAAATAAATACATATATATTTTGAATATATAACCTGCGTGGTGTCCTTTCATTTGGTATTAAAAGGTTTGCATATGGTAAAACAGCTGGCTTCACATGCCCTCTTGAGTTTAGCCTAAGACTGCTTTTGTCCATGCTACCACTAGGATAGCTGGTCTATAAGGTTGACTTTACAACCATCACCATAAGGGTTGTTTGGACTGGTGCAAGGTGCTCACTAGAATAGTGAACATCATATACCAGGCCAACTTCTCACACCTCCCACCAAATTTAGAACTCTAGCTCCTGTATTCAATAGTAGACTCCAATCACAGGCCAAATTATGATCAAATGCTCAATACAATGAAGGCAACCTGTTGACAACTTCAAAATGGCATTAACATGGGAATATGACAGATCTGAGAGTTCATGCTCAAGAGGGTGTCTAGGAAGCCTGCTTTGGCTCCTTTTTAAAGAATAGGGTTTTCATATTACCTTAAAAGTAAGATATCACACAACCCAAAGGTGCTAGCGACACTAGGTTAATGGCTCTATGTCCAAAAACTACAGAGCTTGACTGTAGTCATCATTCAGTTGTTGATCTTGTTCTTGGGCGGCCCTCATCTTTTCACTGGAGAGGGAAACAGAGAGTATATTGATGCTGTAGGAAAAAAGTCTCTGGACTCCTGGGGTGGCCTGGTGTCACTCACACTTGCAAGATTAATGAAGCAACATTGCCAGACAGCAGAGATTTAGCTGGTTATCAGGCTTATTCCTAGGCTTCAGCAAAAGGACAGCACTTAGCTCTACATTCAGGAAGTATATTCCCAGAGCCCATGCAGGTCTGTCTCGAAGTACATGTTCAAAATGCTGGAGATGGGATCCAGTCGTTGGCATTAGGCCACTGCCAATCACTTTAGGTGGTTCTTTACAATTTGAAAATCCAACCAATCAGGATGTATTGCAGAGACTATTGCTGCTGTGATACCCTTATGTCTATTAAGATAGAAAATGATTTGTGTTCCTCTAGACAGGTGCTTTGGTTAGAGCAGCAAAAGGAAGAAAAAATGAATTGGGAGACTGGCTGACCCAGTCGCTTCTTCTTGGGAAACAGCCATCATCAATCTCAGATTCAGATTTCATACACAAATATCCGCTATCATTAAAAAGTAACTGCAATGACAGGTGTGCAAAATGGGATTACTGTCATGCTTTGCTCTATACTTGCTCCAGTTTTTTGGTGTATTTAGAATTCGGAGAGGAATAGCGAATATTCAAAAGTAATGCACATAACGTGATCTCTGTTATATAAGTTACTGCACTTAATTTATTCAAGTGGCTGGTATGCATAACTCTGGATGCAGCTCCTGCTTTGCAAAACTATAAAATATTCTATTTTATCTTATATTGAAATATCAATTATTGGATTATGTTCATTTTTAATGCTGTTGCTTAAGAGACTAATTCTTACTGAATAAATGATAAAATACTAAAAGTACTGAGAATAAAACCCTTTAAACCTCACAAATTCTCTTTATTGACTGTACTAAAAGCCATTAATGATTTAACATGTCATTGGATTGATGTAGATGTTTGCTCCTTTTTATGTCTCCTTGTTGACGAATAAAGATCCATACAATCAGTGGCGGGGTTATTTAATGATTACATCCGAAGACTGAGATATAGAAAACCCAGGTGCATCAGAGTGGTGTTTGAAAAAGTCTGCCAAGGATTCCATAATTGTGGAGAACAACAAATCTAAAACATTCTGTACAAATAATCTTTAATTAAATGAGCTGCAATAGGCAAAAACCCCTAGGGCTGGCGAAAGATTTTTAGGTGATCTCTGGATAGTCTGTTTTTTTCAGAAAAAAACTGGTTGATAAAGGGACCGGAAGCCTGTCACAAACACGTGAAGTGGTTGAGCAGTCTCGTGCCCCATTCAGCCTACTTCTATTTGTAATAAATCTGTGAGTGTGCTAGCGCCTGCAGGGCAATAAGTCATGCTTCTTTTTACAACAGTAATGCCTTGACGGGCTAGTGTCTTTTTACTATTCCCATAGCACTCCTTACAATAAAAAAGATCACTGTTATAGTACTCTTTCTTTTTTTATTTTTTTATTTCAGTAATTTTTATTGAAAATAAAGCTATGCCTACAGTCCTTAAGGGGAAGAAGAAGGACTACCCTCTCCAAAATGGCTTATATCAGACTGAAGTGTTTAGCCTATACCCAAAGGCCTGGTAAAAAACCTCCCATCTCCTAAATTTCATTGAGTAGATTATAATCCTTTTACCTAATCCTATAACCCTGTAAGCAAGGTACAAGAATCACAATTGTATCTTTACTATACAGTAGAAGTTGTGGTAAATAAATAAATAATACCCTATTTTTGAATACATAAATGAATAACAGATAGCTCAATAAAATAAGAGTCAAGATTCGAGGTAGTAGGAGTTATGCAGGTTTAATACAGCATAAGGACAGGAACAGGACAACCTGCACAGGAATAGGATGGCAAGCGCTTGCCTGGGGCAGAATCAGGATCGGCGGAAGGATAACTTTTAATAACAGTACATGAGCATATATACATAACGCAAACACATAGCATTACATTGCAGTAGGCGTAGCAGTGGGTGGAGCAGTAGGCGTGACGCGTAGCAGTCGCGAAAGATAAGGGTAAAAGTGGGTGTAACAGGGCGTATACATAGACATGTGATGCAAACGTAACAGAATATGTCATGAATAGGGCGGAAACATTGGAGGGGGCTACCTAAGGAGCCGGGACCTCTAATCTGGTGGTGCGCACAAACTGGCAATGACGTATCACTAGGAGAAGCTGGGGGCTATGAACTCTGTGCTAGGAGCAGAGACTGAAGTCTGGAGAGTCAGGGCGACATGTACCTAAACAGTATCTAGTATCTGATGTTTAGAGAACATGTTGATATAAACTAGAAGTCAGGAGGGGAAAAGGCTAACAGACACTATGACTGGACCATGCATTATTCTACATGTAGTGCGTGATGAAGAATATGGAATGACCATTAAATACAGTATTTCTCTAACGTGGAGACGGAAAGGCTAGACAATGACGGAAACTATTGATGTAGTTCAGTAGCTTAGGAATGCAGAGAAGGAGGACTGAACTGATAACTGGAATCATAACATACTTTTGGCAGACTCAGAGGCAGAGCCAGCTGAACCGGGCACTGCAAGGCAGGATGTAAGTGAAGGGTCGAGGATACAGGTGGGGGCTGTATCGCTCCTCAGCGAGGCTGCAGGAGACAGGAGCTGAATCTGGTGTCCAGGCCCTTTTGAGGCCTAGAAACGGGGACTTTATAATGGAATAACGTGCACACTGAGAAACGTGGCAACGTAGTTTTGCATAGGCCTGATATTCGTAGTATTCACGAGAACTGGAAACTGGCATACTAGAGGTGGACACAACTATAATTGCGTCTTTAATCAAACATAGGGAATACATATGCATATTTAATCATGCACACATAACATATGATGGATGACACGTAGGGACACAGAACATAGCAAAATTTACTTTTCCACATTCCCTCCTTGTCACTACGTTTCCATCAGGAAACATCAATTTTCATGATACCATCTATCATTTCATACAGTATCATTTGCTCGTCTCGAATTATCCTGGAACGGGATTTAGAACGGAGCTTGGGACTAGGAATACAAGAGGTAGCACAAATGCCGCAAATCGCAGGGCCACATTGTATACAGAGGCAGCAGCTGAATATGATCGCTACTGCAATACCTAGAAAGGACAAGACTTTCCATCCCCATGCGGAAATTATATTCCAGAACCAACCGGACCATGTCCAGGTGCCTGGGTCTTGGTGTATCAGATGGGCAATCTTATGGAGTCTGGTTATAGCTGAATAAACAGACGGCGCGTTATTTGGAATGAAAATGCAGCAACTGGATCCGATGACTCTACAGGCCCCGCCCCTATCGGCCAGTATGACGTCAAGGACGAGACGATTTTGCAAAACGACAAATCTCATAGCAGATTGCTCTTCGGTTAAGTTACCTAGAGCAGAGGCAGTCTCATTTACTACAGCTTCAAGGGTTCTGGTTAACCTACGGATCAGTTTACTATTCTGGATAGGTCCTATAAAGAAGAAGAAACCTCTATTGAAATCTGTATACTGTTCTAGAGCAGTTTCAGTATAATCGACAATTGGGGACTCCCTTCTATGTCTAATGTGTACTAGACGTGTGTTTCTGTGATAATCAGATGGGGCTAGAAAAACAGGTGGCAGTAGGAAGGCAATGTAACAGGTTCCCTCCCAATCGAGGGGCAGACGAACATATGCGGTTTGACCACAAATAAAATAAGAATGACGTGAAGCTTTGAAAATAGATTTCCCACTGTCACTATATTTGACAATAGTAGTACATTCACTATGTCCTACATGTACAGAACCATAATTTCGGACACATAATTCGCCTTTGACTGGTAATACTGAAATAGCAGGTAAGTCTGGAGTGGTATCAGACTGAACATTCAGGACCATGAAATTCGAAGAATAGTTACCTAAATCATACACTTCATTTTCTAGATCTAAACCTGTTCTGTGGGGGAGACCTTGCTTGTCTGGGAAACATGTACTGTTGAGAAAAAACATATCTGTTGAGGATGACGTTAACGTGGACCATGCTCCACACGAACCATTATGTGAAAAAGGATAAGGAAAGAGTGGCAGAACTCCCTTCGGCATCTGGAAAGGGGGGAGTCGACCACACACCCAACAATTAGTGGCATTGCTGGTCTGGTGTGAATAATGTAACATGCGGATAAAGGAATTATTTTGCATAGCGAGGCGGTAAGAGAGTTCATGAGGAGGTAGGTCACTAAACGTGTGCTCTACAGTAGCATTAGAAGACCTGTTTACATGAGGAACTGGAAGATACAGGTAAAATGCATAACTGGTGCAGGAAATCATAATGCTGAGAAATAATATGAAACTTAGAAAAACGATACATCGGATTGAGTTTTGACTAACTCTCTCACTATGGGGGTCTATTTTATACATGTCAGAAACAGTCTAACCGTTTCACCTAGGGGAGGACTTCGACAATCAAACTGGCTGACTTATTTTACTAGACCGGAGTTTTAGCTTGTACTCCTGTTGCGGAGTTTTCTCTAACAGGGGAGGGGTTGTAGCAATGTCTTTTGCGGGACAGTCCTTGAGAACAATATTTTGGCAATCCTTCAAATCCTGGGGAATGTTCTTTAAGACGGGTTTCAGTCCATTAAATTGTTTTACATGAGAAAGGTGCACCCAGCCTTTGCGACCTTCCAACTTCACGGCTGTACGGGTGGTGAGGAGGACCTGTCGGGGCTCTTTCCAGCGAGGCTCCAGCGGACTTGATCTGTCGAAATTCCTCACCATCACCATGGATCCTGGAACGATTTCATGCGGTGCCACCTCGGTATTGTCTGGAAATGCGGCGGCAACCTGTGAACGACATGAGTTGAGGGCAGACATCAAGGAAGCTAGGTAATCTGTCAGCATATTACTTGAAACATCGGTAATACTTCGGGGTCTAGGAGTACCCCACATATTTGGGGGGCGGCCGAAAACGACCTCATACGGGGACAGACCTGATCTGGAATGTGCGACCATGCGCATATAAAATAAAGCGACTGGTAGAGCTACCAGCCAGTCCACACCTTTCTCTTTACACACTTTTGCAATTCGGATTTTCAGGGTCTGGTTATGTCTCTCTACGAGACCGGCTGCTTCAGGATGGCGTACACAATGAAACTTCCACTGGTACCCTAACAACAGGGAGACATGCTTCATGAGTTCAGATGAGAATGGCTGACCGTTGTCAGAATATACGACTCTAGGGAGTCCATAACGAGGGAAGAACTCACGAACCAACTGCTTGGCAGTGGTCGCGGCTGTGTAATCTGGGACTGGATATGCTTCTGTCCACCTGGACAAAGCGCATACAACTACAAGGACATACTTGAAACCTCGACATCGCTCCATCTGAATATAATCCATCTGGAGGACTTCAAAAGGGTGGTCAGGAGGCTGGAATCCACCTTGTTCCACCGGGACACTTTTACCTGGATTAAACTGACAACATATCATACAGGTACAGACTTTCTGCTTGGCTGCAGCTCGTAAATGCTTGTTAAACCAAATGTTCTGGATACTATCTAACATAGCTTTTTCCCCTAGATGTGCTGGACTATGTGCGGTAATAATAATGACTTGAACCATAGAGTCGGGGAGAAACCATGTGGCTCTACCCTTCGTTAACCATCCTTGATCTGTCTGGACCCCTCCTTGTTCGGACCATTTCTTGATTTCTTCAGGAGTAGCATGTAACTGTATGTCTATGACATCTTGTGTAGGGTCCTTAACTGTCATACATGTAGTCGGATCTGGAGTATGTGTCTGATTAACTGGAATGTCTGGAGTCTGTGCTGTAAGCTTGGCTGTGCGATCTGCTAGATCATTACCCTGAGAAATAATGTCAGTAACTTTCGTATGTGCTTTGCACTTCATGATAGCGATTGATGTCGGTAAATGTATGGCATCTAACAGAGCTTGAATAAGGAGACCATGCTGAATCTTGGTTCCATGAGAAGTCATGAAACCTCTCTCCTGCCAGAGCACTCCGAAGTCGTGTACAACTCCAAATGCGTAGCGTGAATCTGTGTAAACATTAACTTTCAAGTTCTTGGCGTGTATACAGGCTTGTGTCAGAGCAACTAGCTCTGCTGCTTGAGCGGACAGAGTGTCGATGCGGTGTGTCTCTATTACTTCAGTGTCAGTAGTCACTGCATACGCGGCGACTAGTTCTCCTGTACTAGTTCTCATACATGAACCATCCACATAAAGTGTCAGGTCGGGATCTAATAACGGAATATCTGTCAGATCTTGTCTTGGCTTAGTCGTAATGTTAACTATTTCCACGCAATCATGCGTGGCAGAATTCGAATTAACTGATGGTAACAGTGTAGCAGGATTCAGGATGTTGCAGCGTCTGATTTCTATGTGTGGCTGAAACAGTGTCAATTCATAACCTGTTAAACGTGCAATTGTCAAGTGCTGAGTTTGTGTTCGGTTTAAAAGAACTTCCACGGAGTGTGGAACTTGTACTGTCAGGGAGTGTCCTAAAACTATGGAATCACTTTGTCTGATAGCTAGTGCTGTGGCTGCAACTGACTTGAGGCACGCAGGCAGAGCCTGGGCTACAGGATCTAATGTGCTCGAAAAATAAGCACAGGGCTTGTATTGTCCTGCTTGATCTTGTGTGAGAACAGATAATGCTGTACCTTCGCGTTCAGTAACGAAAAGTGTAAAAGGCTTACTGTAGTTCGGTGTCGCTAGAACTGGAGCTTGGCATAAAGCTTTCTTTAACTCATTGAAACTAAATGTATGTTCAGATGTCCAAGGGAGGACAGTCGATACGGCTGCCTCCTGTGTCGTTAACTGTATCAGTGGTTTGGCTAGAAATGCATACTGAGGAATCCATTGTCTGCAGTAAGAAGTAAGGCCAATAAAAGCACGTACCTCCTTCTGGGTCTTGGGCTGAGGAAGACTCGCTATTAACTGGATACGGTCTGGTGTCAACTGCCTACCCCTCTTGGACAGTAAGTGTCCTAAGTAGACCACTTGCTGGACACAGAATTGAAGCTTAGAAGGGGACACCTTGTGCCCCATCTCGGCTAGGAAATACAAGACTGTAAGGGATGCTCGCTCGCAAGCACGTTCAGAACGGGCTGTGATCAGTAGATCATCGACATACTGGAGCAGGGCAGTGTCAGTTGGCATGTGAATGTTGTCTAGTTGTCTCTTAAGTGCCTGACTGTAAATGCTAGGACTCTCTGTAAAACCTTGAGGAGCTCGTGTGAACATATAGCTCCTTCCATTTAAACAAAATCCGAAAAGAAACTGGCTGTCTGGATGAATGGGAACACTGAAAAATGCATTCTTAAGGTCGATCACAGTAAAGAATGTAGCTTCGGAATCAATGGCTGTTAATAGGGAAGAGATATCTGGGACAACTGGGTACTGAGGAATAATACATTTATTAAGCTCTCGTAGGTCAATCACTAATCGATATACTGGGGGTGCATTTGGATCAGTACGTTTCATGACTGGAATGATCGGAGAATTACATACATTTGAGTCAGTTTCTACAACTACTCCTTGAGCCATGAGCTCGTCAATAATTTTGGATAAGGCTGCTACAGCCTCTGGTGGCAATCTGTACTGTCTGATTCGTGGTAACACTACACCTGGCTTGAGAGTCACACGATAGGGTGTGATTTGCATGTAACCTACATCAGTTGGACCTTGCGCCCATAAGTGCTGTGGAACATTAGACAGTCTTGAATCAAAATCTCGTAATACATAGTGACCCTTAAAGTCACGTAGGAACAATCGTATTCCCTCTGGGGAACAGCATATAACTGCACCTAACTCTTTCAGTGTTTTAATGCCTAATAGATTTTCTGGACATGACTTAGTAAGTAACAGATCAGTAGTTCGGGACAATGGACCTACTTCTAGAGAAACTGGCTTTGAGATCTCATTTACGATAGGCTTTCCTGAAAATCCAAGGGAAACATTTCTTGAGCCTGAGAGCGGAGCCCCTGGAACTTCGGCGTGACTAATTGTGGTCCTACTTGCCCCTGTATCAATCAAAAACTTTCTGTCTTTCCCTAATACTTGACTGTGAACATAGGGACCTTCTTGATCTACAGGTATCTCGATGAGAGGCAAGCCTACCTCCCTCTCTAGGCTGTTTCATGAATACTGTTGGTACTCTGGATACTCAGACTGTGCATACTGGTACATCTGCGATGTAACATGCTGTGTTGCAGCAATAGGCTGCGGTGCTGGAACTGTCTGTTGTGCATTCTGTGACTGAGGAGTCTGTGAAACTTGTTCTTGTCTAGGCGGACGTGGTCTTTCTTTAGTTTTACCGGTAGCTATGTTGTGTTTCAGAACTGCACATTCGTTTATAAAATGGCCTGGCTGTTTACAATAATTGCAATTCCCTTTAACAGGAGCTGCTGGATGACTGGCTTGATTCGGACCCCTCTTCTGACTGTCTTGAGGAACAGATTGTGCAACTAGTACTTTCATTTTCGTGTCTTTCATACGCTTTCTCTCGTGTTCTTGTTCTTCTCTGATTCTATTCTGGTGGTATTGGAGCATTTGCAACATCTGGGACGGGGTATTAGCTTGCCAGGTACTTTCGACTTTCAGAACTCGGTTTTTAATCGGTGGACTTGAATTCTCGACTAATTTAGTAACAAAAAGGTGAGGATATGACTCACTACTTGTCTTGAGGCCACTGTTGATACTAAAACACTTCTCAAATCTAGAATAAAAATCACTTATATCTTCGTCTTGTTTCTGTTTACAGGCTGAGATTGCATCCCAGTCCTCTTTTCTAGTTGTCAATAATCTGGGTAAAACTTGAATCAATAATTCTGGTAATTCTTTACATTTATCTCCAAGACCGGTACCTGGTACTCGTATCTTGTCTTCAGCTTCTAGAACTGCCCAATCGATCTTTTTCTCTCCCACCTCCCAATCTTTTTCCTTGAGCTTCTCATACACCCCTGCGGGCAACAGAACTTTTAACATTTTAATTATATCTGGATACGTGTATTCTCCCATACGGAGCATGTCTTTTAGTTCTCTATGGAACCCTGCTGGATCTTTATCATGACAGGGAATTAATTTCTTCATTTCAAGAAGTTCCATCTTTGTGATTGGAGTGTATACAAACACTCGCTGCATTTCGCCACCCGTTCCTCTAACTGGGTGGACTTCTCGTAACGGATTCTGTCTGTCTATGTAAAATGGTTTACTTTCTGGAGGTGAGACATGAACAAAATGCCGGTTCAGAAACGTTCCATATTTGTGGCGCTGTTCTAGAATGACACTGATTAAATCGGTACCTAGACCTCTCCATCTGTACTGGAGTAACTCGTTCAGGATATCATGTAACGGACCTGGGTCAGAATGTTGACCCTCATACAGAGTAATGAGGTGCTGGATCATATACATACCCACCAGTCGTTGCTCGGCCGGGGGCAGTTTCAGAAACATTTGTGCCACTATTTCGTCTGGAAAAGTGGTAGAATCAGTAATCCATCGGACTGCTGATCGGGCTATTTCTTGTTCATGCATAGTACTTAACTCACTGTAACCGATTCGTGATTTCAGAATGTGATCGGTAGCTTGAAACACTTGTTCTAGAGAACCTTGATCTGGTACTGGATGATGGAAAGTAGACTTGGGTTCTAGGCGTAAATGGCGATCTGGAAATCTGGATTTTCCTACATACGCTATTCTGGCATTCTCGTCGTCTATCTCTTCAGTATCAGAGTTACTTTCTTTCTCGTTTACTTGTGCTGCTTTACGTTGTTCGTGTATCTTTATTATTTCTTTACGGATTTTCTTGTACATACTCTCCATAGCACTGATAGTCTTGTGCTTACCCTCGGCTATACTATTACTCCACTTCATCAGGGCTTTCATTTCGGCCTGATTTTTGGACGGGTAATCTTGTTCTCTTATTAGACAATTAATCAGAAACTTTAATATCATGAGCTGGGTCTCAGCTTTCCTTTGGGACATGACATCACTGATACTTTCTGGATCATCCCCTGTACGGATGAAACGATATATTCGGTCTAGATCTTCCTTCATATCTGGTAGGGTGACTAGATACTCGGCCACATTTCTTACGCGTAATGAATATAAAACCATATCATCTTCGCCTGGGACTGGGTCATAACAGCATTCGGCAAGGGATTTTCTTATTTCTGCAACAGACAGTCTGGGCGTACGTTGTGACGCTTGCATATGTAATTCGGCTGCCGTTAAACGCTTATGTGGCGGCGGGGTTCGAGGAGGACCTCCTCCTGCGGCCCCTAGACTAGAATCATCAACTGATGCTTTTCGTGCTGGCAAGGTGGGAAATTGAAATGCGGGCTGGACTTGTATGGCGGGCTGGACCGGGGGTACCGTAACAGGTACTCCGGTGTCTGGAGGAGCGGGAAGTGCCTGATTTACAGGGACTGGCGGAGCGGGAACAGGATTTGCATATTCTGGGACTGTGTCGTCCAAATAGGACGAGATGAAAATATCAGCTGCGGTCGGTTTGTGACGTAGCTTGGTCGGGACTAATGGTGGCGGGAAATTACTGGATGCCTCTGGGGTCGCTTTTGGCAAGCCCTCGGCAAGGAGAGGATACATACCCTTAATGAGGGCATTCCTCTGTCTGTCCGATTGTTCAGTTTTAACTCGTTCACCAATCTCGATTAATTCCCTTTCTTGGGCTCGTTCCAAGGATTCTCTACTTAATTCTGACTTTCTGATTTCTTTTTCGGTTCTTTTATGAGCTTCTTTACGCCATAACTCGATGGCATCTTTCTGTGATTGTCTGGCTTTCTTTTTCCATAATGCCTCTTCTACTCGCATGATGCACTCGGCATCCCATGTACCCGATACGGGCCATCTGTACTTTTCTTCTAACTGTTTGGTATACTCTACCCATAAATCTAGATACAATATGGCGCTTATGCCATGCTTCTGATACATAAAGTGACCTGGACTGTCCCTCGGCGGAACAGGAACTGCTTCTTCTAACAAACCCTTTCTAGTTTTTAGCTGACGTAATCTCGAAAAGAGAGACATTGTAAACTTGAATCGGAACACAATACAATACACGAGGAACAATAACAATTGGGAGAACAATTCAGGCATACCACGACATTGGAAATACATTGAACAACATCATAACATAACAGTTCGGACAGAATATTACCTGGAATACTGAGAACAGAAACACAAGAATTTCTCGAGAACGGAACAGACTAGAGTTACTGGATGCACTGCTGAAACAGTACGGAACATACCGGTCCCATAAGGGGACGCATCAAGACCCGTATCCACCTAGGTGAACACTTCGTTTGTGAGTCTGTGTACCACCAACCCACGGACCAGAGTCAATTTAGATTGACCCTGTCTAGATACTACCCCAGTAATGGTACTCACCGGGCAGCAAGAACGGAAGGCCTCGGATCGGACTGGACTGCTACGACGACGGACGACGAACTTCGGACTTCAGTTACGGGTGGACCTCCGGGTACCTCGGACCTTGGACTCTCGGCTTGGGCTCTGGTCGGGACTCGCCGCGTTCCTCCACCGTCTCGTTTGGATGCTGGACCGCCTCCTCCGTCTCCTCCGTGGGCCTGAGGGATACTTGAAGCAGAAATATCTGCATGTGCACGGTATGGTTCCGTCACGGCTGCAGAGGGTCAGGGGGTCGGCGTAGCTTCACCGACGCGTGGGGAAAGGGCAAGTCCCTATTCGGGCGCCATTATGTGGTAAATAAATAAATAATACCCTATTTTTGAATACATAAATGAATAACAGATAGCTCAATAAAATAAGAGTCAAGATTCGAGGTAGTAGGAGTTATGCAGGTTTAATACAGCATAAGGACAGGAACAGGACAACCTGCACAGGAATAGGATGGCAAGCGCTTGCCTGGGGCAGAATCAGGATCGGCGGAAGGATAACTTTTAATAACAGTACATGAGCATATATACATAACGCAAACACATAGCATTACATTGCAGTAGGCGTAGCAGTGGGTGGAGCAGTAGGCATGACGCGTAGCAGTCGCGAAAGATAAGGGTAAAAGTGGGTGTAACAGGGCGTATACATAGACATGTGATGCAAACGTAACAGAATATGTCATGAATAGGGCGGAAACATTGGAGGGGGCTACCTAAGGAGCCGGGACCTCTAATCTGGTGGTGCGCGCAAACTGGCAATGACGTATCACTAGGAGAAGCTGGGGGCTATGAACTCTGTGCTAGGAGCAGAGACTGAAGTCTGGAGAGTCAGGGCGACATGTACCTAAACAGTATCTAGTATCTGATGTTTAGAGAACATGTTGATATAAACTAGAAGTCAGGAGGGGAAAAGGCTAACAGACACTAAGACTGGACCATGCATTATTCTACATGTAGTGCGTGATGAAGAATATGGAATGACCATTAAATACAGTATTTCTCTAACGTGGAGACGGAAAGGCTAGACAATGACGGAAACTATTGATGTAGTTCAGTAGCTTAGGAATGCAGAGAAGGAGGACTGAACTGATAACTGGAATCATAACATACTTTTGGCAGACTCAGAGGCAGAGCCAGCTGAACCGGGCACTGCAAGGCAGGATGTAAGTGAAGGGTCGAGGATACAGGTGGGGGCTGTATCGCTCCTCAGCGAGGCTGCAGGAGACAGGAGCTGAATCTGGTGTCCAGGCCCTTTTGAGGCCTAGAAACGGGGACTTTATAATGGAATAACGTGCACACTGAGAAACGTGGCAACGTAGTTTTGCATAGGCCTGATATTCGTAGTATTCACGAGAACTGGAAACTGGCATACTAGAGGTGGACACAACTATAATTGCGTCTTTAATCAAACATAGGGAATACATATGCATATTTAATCATGCACACATAACATATGATGGATGACACGTAGGGACACAGAACATAGCAAAATTTACTTTTCCACAAAGTGGGTATTTTTCAGAAGAGTCACCCCAATCTTGCAGTGCGGAACCTAAAACAATGCAAGATTTTTTTTTACTGTCATGCACGACTGACCAGCTGGGGCCTAACGACCACTGGAGTATGAAATATTTTTCATTGCCTTGCAGGAACCTGGCATCAGTGCTTTGAATGGGAAGGTAGTGTCTGGTACAGAGCCCCTTCACTTCTTTAATTTGAAAGAGAGAGTACCTTCACTTCTGAGCACTGCTGCCATACATTTAATGGGAGACTACCAACACTTCTCTGGAGCAAACCGGTATCCTAAATAGGGAGTACCTGAACTTCTATAGTTCCATTTAAAGCACTGCCTGACATCTTCAACATGGCTTAATTAAAATAAAAAATACTGGTTTGCCCTACAGGGGCCTGACCTTATCTGCATGGCTTACATTTTTTGGGGGAACGTACCTCAAATGTGGTGGGAAACTCAAGCCTCAAATTAACTTGAAAAAAAAATTGGTAGTTCGAAGGTTAGTCGACCATTTTCAACCCGGTTATGAGAGCCCTTAATGTTTATACACACAAATGCAAATCCTGTATATTGAAAATGTAATGGCAATGCGAAGGATTTGGTGAAGCGCATTATCCTGTCATTTTGCTCTGTGGAATCACACATGTTCCTTGCATACATGTGCTGGAACAAATAAAAAAACACCGATGTTCTAATTACGAATCGGTCATTCTGTCTCTGGCAAGTTTAAACTTTATTTTAGCAGAGGAAGCCGGATGGGACATTGTGCCAGTGTTGTGTGATGCTGGAGAACCCAGATCTGCCCTGAAACTATGTAAAACTTGTATGTAAGTTGTGTGTAGCTGTCGAAGCACATGGAAGTGATAGCAAAATGTTTATATGTAACCAGTGACTGAGATTGCAATTTTAGTCCAAAAAAGGTACCACATGCTAACATATTTGCGAACCTCACAAAGAGAAGCAGAAGTTTTTCCCCCATAAATACTTTCGATAGACCTGTAGATTGGCACATGCACATGCCCATATGATGATGTATTTTTCGAACCCCTCTTTTTTCTCGGCTACTTGATGGATCACCCTGAAACTTTCCAGGAAGGAGCTGAGATGGATGAACAATTTGTGTAAAGTTTTGTGAAAATTCGTCATACTGCGCCAATGTTATTACTAAACCAAAAAAAACTCTCTTCCTATGGTGAGTAGGTCCGAACTATACCTACACGTATAGTATTAATGGGTCCCTTGGTCACTGTGTCACTGAAACAAAACTACACCTAACTGTAGAGTCCCAATGAGGGCGAAGCTGGTCTTGGGTTGTTTGAGTTCCGGTTCAGAAGGACCTGGCTTGGCAGATCAGCTGAACAGTTCCTGTAGGAGCAGGGGCAAGACTGATTTTCATATGGCTGGTCTAATCTGAGGTGGCATGGTGGGAAAAAGAACAAAGGGTTTCTGAGGGAACAAAGGGTTTCTGAGGGATTGCTAGTGGCTAGACTTATAGCAAGCATCCTCCCATTATTACCTTTTGTGTTTGAGATTTTTCAAGCCTACCTCCACGATGACATCTGCCAATTATCACTATTCAAAGTGGCAACCAGTTTGGCAGAAGCCTCATCGGCAATGGCAATCTCATTTGTCAAAGAATCACAATAACAACCTTTCCCACCTTCAAGCCTCTTAAACTTTTACACTGTCGCTCCTTATAAATAATTTTCATCCACATCGTGTGCCATCCTTGAAATGGGCGCTATCATACTGAGCAAATTACATAATGCAGAGAACCAGATGCTTGCCTCAGCAATGTGTTCCTCTGGAACTTTAACAATGACTGGAAAAATAACAGAGGAATGTCACTACTGCTGGTTCAAAGAATTTCACCCAAACATCTAAATGTTTCCTTCTCTCACATCACAATGTGTGACTTAATCGTCACCAAAACTTCCTCTGAAATCCCCATTGCCGTTGAGTGAGCCAACCAGTGTCTGCCTTAGGGCGGTGCAACCGATGTCATTGCACCAGGTCCTAAACTCATGAGCTAATGCATTCTGGAATATCTTATGGTGTTAAGCATCTGCTGCAGACCTTCCTGTGTGTCCAGTAACTTTCAGGCAATGATAAAAATGTCTGGCTAAGTGCTGAGTAATGTACCTGCTGGAAAGATCTCAGGTTTGTCTGTTGGCGGTTCTGGCTCATCATAAAGCAGTGCAGAGGGCTAATGGGCCTGCTGCAAGGAACGTGTAAAATGCAGATCACAGAACTCAATGTTATGGCGCTAGCTGAACGAGTTACTGCTTTTGTCACAGAGATCATTTTCTTATTTACAGTTAAAAAGTTACTATCCTTCTAATGCAGCACATTGAGCTATGAACTGGCCTCAAGGAGCTGAATGCAAACTACAAGACACAGGTTTAGAACTTTATGTTTTTCCACAGTCTCATTATTCAAAGGTTGTTAAAAAGGGGTTGTTTGGGGAGAAATAAATTCCTATTAGTAAACCTAACTCCATCCACTGTGTTTTAAATCCTAAGCGTGTGCTTTTCCAGACCAAAGACTCTTAAAATATACTGCCTGCCAATATAGTAGTCCTCACTTTGTTATGTAACATTTCCTATACCTTGATTTACATACTTGTATGATTCATTGTCTCTGTATACAGTGTGTCTGATGTAAAGTCCTCTGGCACCCTACATTGGTATAAGTAGTGATATAAAAAAAATTAGATAAACATGAGAGAGATGCTATGGAAAGATGAGGGGAACCCTTCGAGGATATTAGTGAGGGAATCCTTGGAGATAGAGGCCATCTTACCTTTTTTGCTCAGACAAGTCAATTCTCCTTATTAACTAAGATTTTATTTAGTACTTGCTTAAATTAACTCCGATATTATATACATCAACATTATCCAATGTTTTAAAAAATGTGGAAAATATTGATGTATACTAATAGAGTTAAGCAAGTACTAAATAAAATGCTACTCAATAAGGAGAAATGACCTGTATGAGCAGAAAACGGTAGACTTATGTGTATGAATGTATAGAATGATAAGACCAGGTTTTCTTCCTTTATTTTTATTTTCCCTGCCCTGTCAACTTATATTTGCAGGGAGTTCCTTTTCTATAATTAAGTAAGGTATGGACACCAGCTTATTGTACTTCAGGAAACGTAGATGCACTCGCTTAGCATAATTTAATCAACAAGCATTGGCAAAGCCAATAGGCCTTGCCTGCGTGAGGTATTGGTGTTGCCAATGTGTTATTAACTGTTGCACAACAGAGCGGCTACTGTACGGCATAGCTGAATGTCATTTAAAAAAAAGGTCTGTTATGTGGCCAGTGCTGGCTGCATCATATAGCTTTTTGTGTTTTATTGCTTTTGGGAAGGAGGGTGGGGAGTGAGGCAACATGGAAAGAGGGAGGAGGCATCGTCCCAACTTTACTACTCCTAAACTGAGAAAAATCCTAACTTTAAGACTTTTGGTATTCACAGAAGGCATTTAGGAGTCCTAAAGTTAGGACTCCTAACTTCTGTGAATACCAAAACGAGTAAGTGCCTTCTGTGAATACCAAAATGGTAGTAATTTAAAGGATTTTGTCTTAAGTTAGTTCTGTGAATCGGGCCCCTGGCCTCTAGTAGTTAGCAGTGTGTCACTGCAGTAACTGGCAGTGCTCCAGAAAGTGCATTATCTATATCTTTTCACCAATTTCTGGATGTAATGGGTAAAAATATTTGAAATCATATCATATTTCTAAACACACCAGAGGACTTACAGAATGCTAAGTTACAATTTAATAGAATAGAATAGCAACATTTGCCCATGTTATTCCATGTACGGATGGTATTCATTTAGCGATATGCCTAACAACTTCTTATGATTATTCATTTAGGAACTGAAAGAACCAACACTCACTAAACATACAGGTGGCATGCATGTGATGCAGGGTGTTTCCAGGCAACACCCATGAGTCATACATTTAGGCACAGTTGGATTTACAGCCTTATAGCTAGAAGAGATTTTGATGATGGATATTTACTTTGTAAGTTTGAAATAAAATATCTACAAATTTCAACCCTGTACCAGTTGTGTTAAAATGTAATAATAAATGTTTTATTCTTAGGTGGCAATGCTTATGCTTTGCATCCTTGGATATTAAGTCTTCACCTGAATGCAAGTGCCCCAAGTAAGAAAACATATAGCAATGGTCACAAAAACACATGTCCCATAGTAGAATACACATTTGGACTTTTAACGGGAAGATTAGGGTATCTCCATAAGATTGGCAGGGCCCTTCAATATAACCCTGAGATTTTTGCAAAATTATAGACATCTGTGATATATTGCACAATATAGAAACAAGATAGGGGCTACCCACAGTTCTTCCTTATTCTAAATCTGATGATGAAGCACCTAATTTGCCACCACACCAAGGGCAATATACATCAAGGGCAGATGAAGGAAGAGCATGGCGTGCAGACATCACAAATATTTCTTTTAAGGTAAGAATTATTTTTTAAAAACACATTGAAACCTCTTGATGCTTTAAACAAAAACATTGACCTTTAACTTCAAGCATTTATATAACTGAGTACAGTGCTATATGACAATTATTTTATCGTTCCAGAAACATAAATAACATTGTTTACCTTTTGAAAATAGTAATAAGCAAAACAAAAGTTAAAAAAAACACTTTTCCAATGTTGTCTTTTTCCTCGCCCTACAGCGGCTCTTTTAAATGTGGCACCACCAGCAACTCCTGACCCACCAACACCTGTGCCAAAACTACGACTGCAATACGCACTCACTGCTTGACATACAGATATAATACAAACACTTTAAGCCTCTTTGCTTTCTTATGCTTCCAATTGGACCTCACTAGCTATTTACATAGCCTACAAGCTTTCTAAAGCTGCAGTAACAGCACAAAGCAAATGGCAATGTTCCCAATACAACCCACTACAATGCCCCATCGCACCTTGGAGGTTCAGGATGCAGTGACATGGCCAAGGCAGTTCCCTGATCTCCCAAAGCCGACGATGGATGGTAATTATTCTCACTAGCTATTTACATAGCCTACAAGCTTTCTAAAGCTGCAGTAACAGCACAAGGCAAATGGCAATGTTCCCACTACAATGCCACATCGCACCTTGGAGGTTCAGGATGCAGTGACATGGCCACTGCAGTTCCCTGATATCCCATGGATAGTAATTATTTAAGTTATTTTTGCCTCTGTGAAACACTTGTTGAACCACACCACATACATTAACGACTGCCTCCGTCATAAAGACCAGTTAGTTACCTAGTGATCTTTGGCCCTCTTCAATTATATCTGAAAATCTTTGGTCATCATCTTTAAGGGCTATCTCATTGCCACCTAATTGTTTGCTAGAGCCTTTCATGGTGTTCTGTTGTAGGTGCTGGATATTTAGCAGCAAAGTCTCTGAGCAGTCTCTGGATGATCCTTCCCTGAACTTGCCTGGACGTCACCACCAGTGGTTGTGTCTCCGGGTGTAGCAAGCTCCTCAGGCTCTTCGGCAGTGAATACAAGAGGGAGAAATCCTTGTGTTGTTCTTTGAGGCATTGCTGTGCAGGTACTGGGTGGTGGTTCATTGGCTTTTTCACTCTCCTATTTACTCTCCTGATGACCTTCACCTTCTGTCCCTCACTGGGCTGGTAAATCTGTTTAAAACAACGCTGCATATTAGTGTGTTACTATATCAAATCTGATATTTAAGATTATAGCTGTTTTGCTGCACATTAATAAAAGACTTACTATAAAACAGTTAAAAATTAGAGACACAAACGTTATGCCACATGATAGCACTGACATTATTCATACGCTTCTGCACATAACATTGCTGGCTCTACAATTCCCATAAAGCAGTTAAAAAATCAAATACTAAATTGATACATGAGTGGCTGTCTCCTACATTATAACCTGCTGATTTTAATTTTATGAGAAAACAAGCAGATATGCTAAGTTTGTCACTTTAGGAATTGAGGGGGATGTGGAGGGGTCAATTGAACTGACCCACTCACCCACATTGGTGCTCTACGGAAAGAGCGAAGAGCACATGTTGGACCTTCTGGTCTTCCACTACTTCTCCTTGTGGAGTGTTGTCTGAGCAATAGAGCATCTCCTGAAGTCAAACCTTGGCTTATGCCCTCCTTACTGTACAAGCCCAACATTTCTTCGTCAGTTATTGGACTTGGCACTCTCTGTAGGGTTACCCCCAAACTTTTTGCCTTTACCCATACTGTTTTCTGAAGCCGTTTTTGTTGGCTTTTAGAACTTTGTGCACTTTACCACTTATAACAAGTGCTAAAGTGCTTATGCTCCCTCTCTAAAAATGGAAAAATTGGTTTACACCTAATTAGTATATTTAATTTACTTGTAAGTTCCTAGTAAAGTGGTATACCATATACCCAGGGTCGGAAAATTAAATGCTACTAGTACGCCTGCAACACTTTAGCAGATTTATTATACATGTCTCAGGCCTGCCATTACAGCCTGTGTACAATTTCAAACTGCCAATTCTACTTGGCAAACTAACCTTTTGCCAATCCTGAAACTCCCTTTTTAATACATATAAGTCACCCTATGGTAGGCTCTAAAAAGCCCATAGGGCAGGGTGCACTATATTTGGAATGCTGGACATGTACTTTTAAGTTTGACATGTTCTGGAACAGAAAAACGCATACATTTGTTTTTCACTACTGTGAGACCTACCTTTCCCAAAGGATTATATTGGGTTATTCATTACACTTAATAAGTGATAACATTTGATTGGGAAAGTCATATTTGGTGTCTAAGGAATTGTAATTTAAACCCCTCTTTAACGGTAAAGTCGAATTTCAAGTCACAATTCAGAAAATTCCACTCTTAGAAAGTTTAAATTTTCTTGTCCTAACCATTGGTGCCTGCAGCCTGTTTCCTGGGTCACATGACTAGGTGTAGGTAGCAGTTTGCCTTTGTGCATTCCTCCCAGACAGCCACACACCAGAGGGACTGGGTGTTGGCAGGATGGGTCATCCTAGCAGAATGAGGGGGCCAAGCTGTGCACAGCTCTACTTGTCTTCAAAGACACTGCCTCGGCTCACACACAAAGAACTTCATACTAGCCTATTGTGACTGCAGTCAGCCTGGGACCAGGGCAGAGAGGCATACAATACAAAACACTTCTGTACGGGCAAACTCCTGACATTTCTTGCACTTCAAAGTTGGCACCAGGAACAAAATTAGGACCTTCAGGCCAACTCTTCAGTTTACATATGGACCTGCAGAAGGACTCTTAGAGGACTATCCTGCAGCCTGTGGCCTACTAATTCAGAAGACTGTCCTGCTGCCTGAAGTCTGCCTTGTTCCCTCAGAGAACTGCCCTGCTGGTTGAAACCTGCTTTTCTGCTTGAACTCATGACTTCCAGAGTGATTCCAAGAGTTAGTTGGCTGGCCCCTGATCAGAGCATCAGGGACAGAAAATACTTCAACCATCTTGAACCCACACCTGGACCCACCCTGAATGAGTCCTGGTCCTCTTAAGTGTTGCCCCTCCAGGCCAGATAGTTCAAATCCAAAAGTTGGAATTTAGAACATTTTCAGCCGAAAAGGGCTTTCAGAATAGAGAGGAGAATGGTACCTACTTGCGCACCGATCCACCCAAGGTGCATTGCCATAAAGCCTGACTTTGTGGTGGCATCTGTTACTTTCTTCTCTGCAGCAGCAGTAGGGGTATGGGGCCTTGTGGAGATTTTCGATTTCTATAAAAGAGACTACGTTCAAACGTGGAAATATTCACTGTGACTTCCTCCAACGGCTCTCTGACGATGACACCATCTCCTAGGACAACGCCAACTGACTTGTCCCACTGAACTTTGCCTTCTCAGATATTTTTCTTCAAAATATCTTCTGAGTCTAAAGATAAGAGAAGATAGGGCGCAATCCACTTTGCGTATCTGAACTGAGCTCCATCGCAGTCAGCCATAAATTTCATGCGACTAGAGGTCCACAGCTGGCACTTCGATCTTTATGGGGCTATTTTTCACTTCAAACTTTAATAATTCATAACTCTGGTTTTATTGTTTTGCTGTCATATTGTTCATTAAGTTTTACTCTACTTTCTAAATTATTGTAGAATGTTTCTTGTGTTGTGTTTTCACTTTATTACTGTTTAAGTGCTACATAAATACTTTTCACATTGCCTCGAAGGTAAGCCTGACTACTTTTGTGCCAAGCTACCAGAGGGTTAAGCACGTGTTAATTGAATTACTTTTTTAGGCTCACCCTGACAGGGATTGTGGCTGCCGCTTGAGAAAGGCTCATACCCCCTTAAACCAACAACCCACTTTCTCTCATAAGTCATCAATATAAACCCATTGCATCCAATCTCACTTTTATGTACCACACGGCAGTCACCCTTCCTTTGATGGAAACCGCACTCCTAGCATTCCATCTTTGTTCATACTCCAGCTCCATCAATTTCTAAAGGCATTCTTTACTCTGTAAGGTCCCTTAAATCTTGATAAACTGGGTGATATACTCCCAAATGTAATCCTAACTTAATCACCTTTCTCAATCCTCCACCTAGAGCTGCTTTCCACAGATTTGGGGCCAGATTTACTAAGCCCTTGCATCAGGCAAGGTGACACAAGGCAAGGTAAGAGCTGAAGTGAAATTTACTAAGCCACGTAAAGCTACTTTGCATAGCTCTGCATGGCTTATAAAACCAGGGTAATGCAAGGTAGCACAAACTTCTTCCTTGCATTACTTTGTGTTGAGAAGCTGTTCCATGGGTGGTTCATGGGTGTCCCCATGTATCTACTCATGGATGTTGGTGCATTTCCAGATATACAAAGACTTGTAAACCTGGAAATGTGTCAAAATGTATATGCCTTCCCAACGGAGGCGTAGCAAGGAGAAATAACTTCATTATGTTTTTGTGCAGGGAGCTGTCCCTTCCTGCACAAAACAATCCTTCATGTGACGCAGGCACCTTGCACCATGTTGCAAGGGTGCCCGCATTGGCACTAGACAACACTCAGTCCTCCAGAACAAGGCGAGAGCAGGAATGCATCACATCTTAGTAGATATGGTGCATTCCTGCTCTCTCCCTGTCACACAGCATGTAAAGTTTTCTTGCTGCATTGTGTTGTGTGACGTTTTGATAAATCTGTCCCTCAATATTCTTTCATCCACCAGTAATCCACTCATATAACCAGCACAGCACCAAGTTTAAACCATCCTTCCTACCTCTCATCTTCTAACAGGAAGAAACTCCAGTTTGATCATTAATTGTTGTACGAAATGCTCAAACCATATCTCTAACAGCCTCCTCCACTCACAGACAACTCGTGATGGCCTTCTCCAGGGTTCCCTCCACCTATCTGGTGGCCCTTTACCCTGGTCGTTGGACGGGATTATAAACTGAAATTCTTACATGCTTGATTGCACATTTACAAAAAACGTCTCTTGTTTGTCCTAAACTAACTGCGTACTATTGTCTGTGACAATGTATTATGGGACTCCCTCTAATAAGAAAACATTCAGAATTTTAATTGTATTAGAAGTGGTGATATTAATAATACAAATCACTCTAGTAATTTGAAATTAACGCCTTTTATTACTGGAGCAAAATGCTGTTCTTCAGGTAGAACTTTAAAAGGACCAGAAAAATCCTAGCAGATTTAAATCCAAAGTGAACCTGGGTAATCAATATGCGAGGGCTGGTTACTTTTATTGTCTCCTACTCTTTATTGCTTCTCACCCTCTTTGCATACCATACGACCCATGATACATTTAGTTACCTCCACCTCCAGTCCTGGCCACCAAATTCTTTTCTGGAGCTTCTTCCTGGTAATAGTTCCACTCAAGTGTCCTTGGTAAGCCATTGATATTTGTTTCTTCAACTGAACGTGGGCACAAAACTGTCACCTCTCATGTTTCAGTATTCTTTACATGCTGTTAATTTATCCAAATTGTTGTTGTCTCACACTCTCAGGTAAACAAATGCTCTTCTGAGACTCTCTCTAATCAATTTCATCACATTTTTCATCCTTCTCCATGGCTCAGACTCAATCTTTCAATGAAACCGCATCGTAAAATCCCTCATTGACATCAGCCACACAACACCTCTAGTTCCTTAGATTCAAGTTATTTACTGACTCACTCTTATTAGGCAATCTAGATAGACAATCTTTCACACAGTGACGCCAACCTGGAATGCACTCTACAGTGTTTACAAACCTTTGTAGTTTAGCGGCAAATCTGACCAATCTCTTCTCAGAACCGCCTGGCAATAAAATATTGAGTAAAGGTTTGAGATCATTCCTTTAGGTGAATTCCGTTCCTCACACAAAGAGTATAAAATATTCAGTGGTTGCTCCTCCACAAAGGCGGAGGAGTGTCGCTCCACTGCTTTTAAGCAGTGTTGGAAAAGGAAAAATAAAATGATAATAACTTGCTGTTATTAACTTTTTATTGTTTCCAGCTGCTTTGCTTGTGGGCGGGGCTGCTCTGCGCTCAGAGCAGGGCAGGGGATGAGGGGTTTTGCCACTGCAAGTGCACATGAATGCTTTGCCGGCCAAACATTAATGCACACTTTGCATGTTCTTCGCACAGGCTGCATTACAGCCTGCTTGGAGAACAAGACCAGGCCCCATTCCCTGGCTGAGCGCTGAACCACGGCGCTCGTACCAATCACTGCACTGTTGTGATTGGTCACGGGAACTGGGTGCTGACCAATCACAGCGCTGCATTACAGTATTGTGATTGGTCAGGGGAGTCTGGGTGTGCTTCCTGGTTGCTGTTCAGCCGGAGTCCCACAGAAGAGAGAGAGCAGAGACACGGCGACAAAGTGTTTTTTTTGTTTATTTTATACATTCCCCTTCCTCCTCCAACCCGCATGCCTGCCCCGCCACCCCCGAACCATGGCGGCCGCCCCTGAAAATATTCCACATCTCACACAGTTCCAGTGCTTCCTCTTCAATGACAGAATCTTTTTGCAGTACATAATGCACGAGAAGCAAAAGCAACTTTCAACTCTCTGTTTTCACATACTTGTAATAAAACCAAACCAATTCCAGAAGCATTGATGTCTATAGTGATGATGGACTTTTTGTTAATGCCAAAGGGAGTGATTACAACAGCACTGAAATGGCGTTTTTAACCCCTTCAAATGTTTTTCTTTGAGGTCCGTGCCAAAAAACATCCCTTATTTTTTCCCTACAATAGTCTCAAACCTTTAGGGGCATATTAACAACAGATTGCGATAATTATCGCAATGCGCGCTTAGCGCATTTTCTCTTATCGCCATCAATCGCTGGTTTACATCACTGTGTTAGCGGCGTATTAGCAACACTTTGCTGACAAGCGATGCCAAAACCAGTGATACACGGTGATAAGTTGCATTGACGTTGGAATTCGAGCGATAATCATGTGGCGATAATGAACAGCTTGATGATAGTTATGTGTGGACTTAACCATCCAATCCACCTCCCATTCACAGGATGGTTAAGTCAGGTTTGAAATAGGTGTTAGATTCCAGCAATAACCGCACCTAGCGCTGCTTTTTTGATCGCTTCGCGGGTTCAGGCCGTGTTGCTAATACGGCGAAGTTGTGATAGCGACTTTCTGAATGCAGTTCATGTAGGGAAAGCCTACTATGCATATAATTAGCGATATTTAATGCTGCATTTCAAGATAGGTTTCTATTGCAGGTTAACATGCGCTAATACATGTTAGCCTAGCCTTGTTGATAGTCTGTTAAAAAATGTGCCGCTTTAGCGCCAAAAAGGGGCACTAAAGTCAAAATAACATGCTTGATAATATGCCCCTTAGGGCCAGATGTAGGTGGCTAATTACTGGTCGGTAACGCCTAAATTTGTTACATTTCTGTGTTACCGACCGGTATTTGGCTGAGTGCAATGTAGGTGACTTTAAACCTACATGCAAAATAAGGAATCACAAAATAGCGATTTCTTATTTTGCTCTTGCATTAAAGGAATCGAAATACCGATTCCTTAAATGCAATATACGTAGCACTAAAAACAGTGCACTTCAGCCTTAAGGAATCGCTATTTACCACCAACTTCAAGTTGGTGGTAAGTAGCGATTTCCTTTCAAAAAACACTTTTTTGTTTTTTGAAATGTGCCATGTGGCACACATACATGCCCTTAGGGCATGTATGTGCGCCACATGTGCATACATGCACCATTCAGGGGTGCAATAGGGTGTCCTTTGGACACCCTGGCACCCTCGAAATAGCTCCCGCTATTAGCGATTCGGTAATACCGAATTGCTAATAGTGAATCTCTACCCATTAATTCCTATGGGCCTCCTAGCCCATAGGAATGAATGGCTACGTATTCCTTAATAACGAATCTCAATTTCCGATTCGTTATTAAGGAATGTTAAGGAATCGCTAATATTTAGGCGATTCCTACCTACATTCCATTTAGCGAGTCCTTAATAGCGATTTGGTAATAATCGTTATTAAGGACTCGCTAAATGGAAGTTACCTACATCTGGCCTACAGATGCATCAAAGGGGTTTGCCCATTCTGTGTCTATGGGAAAATGTGTTCATGCATATGGCCCTTAGTCTTTTCAGCAAAATTTGCAACAAATTTGGCATAAGGCAAAGAGGTTTCTTCTGAAGTGTGTTCAAGCCTGCTCCTAGTGGTCTAGCCTGGTAACTCGTCACCAGTTTTGTTGTAATAAATATGCTCATTCGTCCAAATGTAGTTTCTTCAGGTTTATGTAAGAACATGTGCTTTTCGGAGGCCAGCTGGGTTAACTGACTCCAGGAACCCCTGATGTCATAACACAACATTCTTTCAGGTGACATCCTAAATCAGCTTAAAATAACAATGCAAGCCTTGCACAAACATAGGGGGCATATTATCAAGACAGGCGATAAAATTATCGCTGTTTTAGCGGCAGAAAACTGCAGCTAAAACGGCGATATTGGGTTTGATAATATGCTCTATGGAATTCCAATTGAAGCCCATGTTAGATGTCCTTCACATTTAACATGGGCTTCAATTGGAATTCCATAGAGCATATTATCAAGCCCATTATCGCCGTTATAGCAGCAGTTTTCTGCCTCTAAAACTGCGATAATGTTATCGCTTGTCTTGAAAATATGCCCCATAGCCTTTCTGGAAAGCATGGGGCTTTCATGTCCAGCACTCTCTAGCTTCCATCTGATCAAAGTTGGGGACATCAAGAGTGTATCACAGCCAGGCTGTGTTGGGATCTGGAAACTATCTGGCCACTGCACCGTGCTTTCAGAGCTCGTTGATGAGACCACATAGATTGTATGTGAGTATTTGACCCATTCTTGTCTGGCTTCCAATGCTAGTTTGGAGGCAGACCCCACCTTCATCGTCGAGAGGGGCATTCAAGGAATCTGGGACCTTTAAAAACATGGGGGCATATTATCAAGAACAGCGTTAATAATTATCGCCGGTTTAGCGGCAGAAAACTGCTGCTAAAGCGGCGATTATGGGCTTGATAATATGCCCTTGTAAATCTTCAAAGAAGCCAAGGTTCTGGTGTCAACCTGGGCTTCTATGGGAATTCTCCAGGGTATATTATCAAGCCCATTATCACCGTTTTAGCGGCCGTTTTCTGCCGCTAAACCGGCGATAATTGTAACGCTGTTCTTGATAATATGCCCCATAGAGAATTTGACTTTAATGCAAACTTAGTCTGTAGTGCTTATACTGTGTATTGCTTCAAAAAATAACTGAAGAGGTTGCATAAAACCCCAGGGAGTAGGTCCAAACCTATTGTCCCTGATAGTGCCATTACACACTATTATCTTTGTCTTTGGACTTCTACTCCCCCCGGCATCTCAATTGACTGTTATTATGGCATTAAAAAACCTTCAGTACTTTTACTCTCTCAGAATTAAGTTGATCCATTACATTCTATTGATCACAATGAACCATGGATCAGACCCTGAATAAGTCAAGAGATAGCATAACAGGCAACTAACTCTCATGCAAGTTTTTTTTAATGAATGAATGAATAAAGTATTTAATAAAGCGCACGATGGCCGAACGGCTTCCTGGCGCTGGGGGCCTGATCAGAGCTCAGCAGAGGGAACCCAAGGAGGTTTAGGAGGGGAATGCCTGAGAGAAAAGAAAAGTTTTAAGAGCTTTTCGGAAGTGAGTGTAGATGGGAATGGAACGGATAGAGAGAGGGAGACTGTTCCAGAACTGGGGGGCCAGGACTGAGAACCGAGTGCCCCCCGTTCTGGATTTACGGAAGCGAGGGATGTGGAGAAGAGAAAGAGAAGAAGAGCGGAGAGTGCGGACCGGGGCATGAGAAGAAACAAGAGAAGTGATGAACAGGGGCGCAGAACGGAAATGAGCCCGAAAAGCTAAACAGGCCAATTTGAAAAAGGATCTAAAGTGAACTGGAAGCCAATGAAGTGATTTGAGAACCGGGATGATGTGAGAAGATTTGGGAAGGGAAAGGATAAGACAAGCAGCTTGATTTTGAATGGCCTGTAGGCGGCGGGATTCGTAAGCCGGTATGCCCACGTACAGGCCATTCCCATAGTCAAGGCGGGACATGACCAAGGCCATGACTATGGATTTAAGTGCATCGGTAGAAAAAAAGCGTGAAATTTTCCGGATTAAACGGAGAGAGAGAAAGCAAGAAGACACGACGGAGCTGATCTGACTGTGCATGGATAAGTCATGGCTGACTTTGATACCAAGAGTGCGTACAGAAGAGGCGGGCACCGGGGGGGGGCCAAAAGAGAGGGGCCAATGTGCAGGGGACCAAGGGTTGGAGGGGCCACCCGTGAGAACAAGTTCCGTCTTGTCTGGATTGAGCTTCAGATGGTTAGCGCTCATCCAGTCAGAGATGAAAACTAGAATGGAGCAGAACTTGGGAAGAGAGTCAGGGGAAGAAGAAAGATCAAAGACGAGCTGGAGGTCATCTGCGTAGTTGTACACCGAGACCCCCAGCTCAAGGAAAGAGGTGATGAGGGGGTAAATGTAAAGATTGAAAAGGAGGGGGGAGAGAGAGGAACCTTGGGGAACACCGCAAGTGACAGGGCGGGGGGGAGCAGAAAAACCGGGGAGATGGACTGCCTGGGACCTGTCCCGCAGGAAGGACGCCAGCCAGGAGAAGGCCGCGCCCCGGATGCCCGCTGCGCTGACACGGCCGAGAAGGATGGAATGGTCAACCGTGTCAAACGCAGCGGACAGATCGAGAAGGACCAGGGCTTGGGGGAGGTTGGAATCGGCCTTCCCCTTGAGCTCGTCCAAGACTGCGAGGACCACCATCTCCGTGGAATGGCCCGGGCGGAATCCCGCCTGGTGGGATGCAAGGAGGCCGTTCTCCTCTATATAGGTGGAGAGACAGGAAGTGACATGAGCTTCAACGATCTTGCCGAGGTAGGGAAGAAGAGAAATGGGGCGGAAATTGGAGGGAAGAGAGGGATCTAGGCCAGTTTTTTTTAGGATGGGAAGGATTATAGCGGATTTGAAGGAAGAAGGGACAGATCCAAGAGCCAAAGAGGAGTTAAGAAGAGCAAGAGGGGGGACAGGACAGTTGGTGAAAAGAGTTTTGAGAATGCGTGCGGGCGCGCAATCCGCAGGAGAACCGGACTTGATTTTGACCAAAAGTTTTAGAAATAAATCGGTGGAAATGGGAGGGAAAAGGGCGAAAGGGGAAGAGGGACAGATAGGGAAACAGGTGGGACGGGGTTGAGGCACTGTGGGAATGTTGGCTTTAATCTTCACGATCTTGTCGATAAAAAAGTCGTTAAGTGAAGAACAGAGGGACTGTGAGGGAACTAAACTAGGAGTGGAGCGATCGGAGGTGGCGAGATTGTGGACCAGGGAGAAGATTTCACGGGGTTTGTTAGCCGCGAGAGCTACTCTCTCGGTGAAGTATGCGGTTTTAGCCGCTAGGATCGCTTTCTTATATTCAGTGAGGAGTGATTTGTATTTGACGCGCAAAGAGGGGCAGTAGGTCCGTCTCCAGTGGCGTTCCAACCGCCTAAGGTCGAGTTTAAGTGTTTTAAGTTCTGGGGAGAACCATTTGTGCGCGTCATATGGACGGACCGCCTTGATCTTTCTAAGCGGGGCGACTAGATCGCACGAAGAGGAGAGCCATGTGTCGATGGCGTTAACCTGGGATTCAAGAGGAAGATTAGTGAGGTTGGGGGCAGAAGAGGCCAAAGTGAACGAGAGGGAGTCAAGGTCGGTCCGATTCCAATTGCGAGCTAAGATGTTTTTCGGACGGGGGGACTTATCGACCGCTCCCAGATGGATAGAGAAGGAGATGTTAAAATGATCCGACCACACGCATGGGGATATGAGGGGGGGTGAAGCAGAGCGGGTGTTAAGCAGTAAGGCAGAAGCTGCAGTGGGGGCAGGGGCGAAGGGGAAGCAGGGTGGGCGAAGGGAGTCAGCAGCAGAAGGAATGGGACTAGAAGACACCGGAGTCGGGTGAACAGGGGGAGAAACGAGAATACCAAGTGTGTCAAAGTGTTGCAAGAGTGAAGGTGAGGGAGGGGAGACCGCAGTGAGAGCCATGAGTTGGGCTGAGGTATACACCTGAGAAGGGGCAGGGTGCGTGGCCCCTGGTCCATTTCGTTCCTCGCTGGAAGAACTCAGAGAGTCCGCCTCCCCCCTTTTAAGTCTGAGGCCACCGAAGTCATCTGCGGCGTCCCGCAAGGATCATCTCTCAGCCCCACCCTCTTCAACGTCTACATGAGCCCCTCGCAACCATTGCACGTCAACACAACCTCAACATCATCTCCTACGCTGATGACACTCAGCTGATCCTCTCACTCACCAAAGACCCAACCACCGCCAAAACCAACCTACACGAAGGGATGAAAGAAGTAGCCGAGTGGATGAAGCACAGCCGTCTGAAACTGAACTCGGACAAAACGGAAGTCCTCATCTTAGGCTCATCCCCTTCCGCCTGGGACGACTCTTGGTGGCCAACGGCCCTAGGAAAAGCCCCCATACCGACGGACCATGCACGGAACCTGGGCATCATCCTGGACTCCTCACTCTCGATGACCATACAAGTCAACGCCGTCTCGTCTTCATGCTTCAACATCCTACGCATGCTCAAAAAAACATTTCACTGGATCCCCACCGAAACAAGAAAAACGGTCACCCACGCACTGGTTACAAGCCGTCTCGACTACGGAAACACCCTTTACGCCGGTTCCACCGCGAAACTACAGAAAAAACTCCAACGCATCCAAAATGCTTCAGCCAGACTCATACTAGACATCCCCCGCACAGAACACATCTCCGCTCACCTGAAAGACCTTCACTGGCTCCCCGTCAACAAGAGAATAACATTCCGTCTCCTCACCCACGCACACAAAGCCCTATACAAACTTGGACCTGATTGTCTCAACACGCGCCTTTCCTTTTATACCCCCACCCGCCAGCTGCGTTCGTCCAACCAAGCCCTCGCCGCTGTTCCGCGCATCCACAAAGCCACCATGGGAGGAATATCCTTCTCCTACTTAGCGGCCAAGACCTGGAATTCCCTCCCCATCCACCTCCGCCTTACTCAAAACCACCTAGCCTTCAGAAAACAACTTAAAACATGGATATTCGATAAGTAAACCTCCCCCCCCCCCTGCTTAAGCGCCTTGAGACCCTATGGGTATGTAGTGCGCTATATAAATTCTGACTTGACTTGACTTGACTGGTCCCGGCCCGTCGCGGACGGGCGCAGACGGGCTTGCCTTAGGCGCGCCTTCGGCGCGCAAACGGCACGCCCGCTGCGCCCGTCCGCTGCGCGTACGGGGGAGACACATGATTTATAGTGAGGTTGGGGGTGTGGCCTAATGAAGGGGGCGTGGCTAAGGGGCGGCGAGCGAGGGCCACAGGACAAAGCAGGGTCCCGGGGGGAGAACAAGTAAGTTTTAAAGTTTAAAATAATGAGCAGCAAAGTAAAGCACTAAAGTTTTAAAAATGAGGCTGCAGAGGTCTGAGCTCCCGCGGAAGGCAGGGGAGAGGCAGGCGATCCTGAGCTAGCAATCAGCTCCTGTTTAAATTGAAAAGAGGGCGTGGCCTAATGAAGGGGGCGTGGCTAAGGGGCGGCTCGCTGGTGGCGGCGAGCGAGGGCCACAGGACAAAGCAGGGTCCCTGGGGGGAGAACAAGTAAGTTTTTAAAGTTTAAAATAATGAGCAGCAAAGTAAAGCACTAAAGTTATAAAAATGAGGCTGCAGAGGTCTGAGCTCCCGCGGAAGGCAGGGGAGAGGCAGGCGATCCTGAGCTAGCAATCAGCTCCTGTTTAAATTGAAAAGAGGGCGTGGCCTAATGAAGGGTGCGTGGCTAAGGGGCGGCTCGCTGGTGGCGGCGAGCGAGGGCCACAGGACAAAGCAGGGTCCCTGGGGGGAGAACAAGTAAGTTTTTAAAGTTTAAAATAATGAGCAGCAAAGGAAAGCACTAAAGTTTTAAAAATGAGGCTGCAGAGGTCTGAGCTCCCGCGGAAGGCAGGGGAGAGGCAGGCGATCCTGAGCTAGCAATCAGCTCCTGTTTAAATTGAAAAGAGGGCGTGGCCTAATGAAGGGGGCATGGCTAAGGGGCGGCTCGCTGGTGGCGGCGAGCGAGGGCCACAGGACAAAGCAGGGTCCCTGGGGGGAGAACAAGTAAGTTTTTAAAGTTTAAAATAATGAGCAGCAAAGTAAAGCACTAAAGTTTTAAAAATGAGGCTGCAGAGGTCTGAGCTCCCGCGGAAGGCAGGGGAGAGGCAGGCGATCCTGAGCTAGCAATCAGCTCCTGTTTAAATTGAAAAGAGGGCGTGGCCTAATGAAGGGGGCGTGGCTAAGGGGCGGCTCGCTGGTGGCGGCGAGCGAGGGCCACAGGACAAAGCAGGGTCCCTGGGGGGAGAACAAGTAAGTTTTTAAAGTTTAAAATAATGAGCAGCAAAGTAAAGCACTAAAGTTTTAAAAATGAGGCTGCAGAGGTCTGAGCTCCCGCGGAAGGCAGGGGAGAGGCAGGCGATCCTGAGCTAGCAATCAGCTCCTGTTTAAATTGGAAAAGAGGGCGTGGCCTAATGAAGGGGGCGTGGCTAAGGGGCGGCTCGCTGGTGGCGGCGAGCGAGGGCCACAGGACAAAGCAGGGTCCCTGGGGGGAGAACAAGTAAGTTTTTAAAGTTTAAAATAATGAGCAGCAAAGTAAAGCACTAAAGTTTTAAAAATGAGGCTGCAGAGGTCTGAGCTCCCGCGGAAGGCAGGGGAGAGGCAGGTGACTCATTTGGTATAATTGGCCTTAGTTAGAGTTTGGCAGAGTGGGAGCACCACCATACATGCTGTTCCCGCCAAACTCTAAGTTCCATGGCTCTATTTAGAGTCAAAGGGAGCACTAGGGTTTACACTGGCAAAGCTTTAATTGGCTCCACTACTGTAAACATCTGTCATAGTGACAGTGGTCCGGCTGTATTGAGGGTGGAGCAATCATCACTCATTTTTCCAGTCTGAATCAGCATGTGACACATGGTGGACACAGGCAGTCAAAATGTAGAATAACCCCGACATGCAGTGCGAAAACTCCTTCCAAGTTGGCGCCATTTATTTGTTGTGCTGATAAAAAAACTCATGCTTTGAGAATCTAATTTTAATACAAAAAAAGTTTACTAAGGGGTTCTTTAAACTTGATACCTACTCTGAAACCTTCACTGCTATTATGAAAGGGGTCACAGCGGTGGCAACTCCATTTATAGCACAGAGATTCCCACCTAACTGTCAGGAACATGTAAGTTTGGAAGACTGCGAGGGTCATCTGGATGGTTTAAATAGCTCCCAAAGACATAAAATAAAAGTTTCACCATTCTGTCTTATTTTTGCTGGGCTGTAACACTGTGTGCTTTTGAAAGAATTACTCACTTTTTCGCTCTAATTTGATACTGGTGAATGGTTCCATGTACTGCCACATCTGTGAAAAAGTCTGTCTCATTTTTAGAAAGTGGTATGTGAGAATGCATGGACCGTGCAAGATTTCACAGAAATTGAGTCAATTAATGATTGAGTCAAAATTGTGCATTAGTGAAAACCAGAACGACGTTCCTTATTCTTTTCAAATCTGTAACTGTGCATTTAGATTATACTTAATTCGAAATGCTTTCACATCAAAAATCCTATGCCAGAGACTATATCCTTTTCTTTTGCTTTCCTGTTGAGGTTTTCCTAGTCATGCAACTCTGCCCCAATCACTAGCTCCCACAGACGAAGGCTCAAGCTTGATGTGACTCCCCACATTTAATCAGTTCAACAAAGAACGCTCACATTGAGCAATACAACCCCCTACAGTCACCAATAGGTGGGGCCTCACCATGATAAGTCTGACCATCTAATATCAGCATTAGGCAATTAAGTTTGGCTTTGTGGTATCTGACCATCTACTGCCAGGTCTGTACAATAAGGCTCACATAAAAACATCTGATCATCTGCTGTCACTACTTGCCCATGAGGCCCATATTGAACTATAGGACCATCTAGTGCCACTACTGGACAATGAGGCTCGTATTAAACTATCTGACCAATTACTGCCACTACAGGACAATGAGATTAACATTGAACTATTTGAACTTCTACTACCAGTATGAACTATCCGACCATCTACTGCTACTTCTAGAAAATAAGACTCACTGTCGACAATCTACTTACACTATTGGAAAAAGAGGCCCATATTGAACTCTCCAATCATCTAATGCACTACTGGGCAACTAGGCTTACATTGAACTACCTGACCACCTCGCTATGACAGCCAAGTGAATGCAGTTTCCACATCCTGTTTTCACACACCCAAAATGCTCAAGAAGATTTTCATTTGGCATCCCTTGAACACCCGAAGAACCATCACCCAGGCTCTCATCACCACAAAGTTGAATTACGGTAACATACTCTACTTAGGAATCAATGCACAGCTTACCAGAAGACTCCAGGCCACACATAATTCCTCTGCCAGACTGACACTCAGAATACACCTCGCCACTAACATCTGTGCACACCTCAAAGACCTCTACTAGCTCCCCAACCACAAATGGGCAGTCATCAAACTTCTAATACAAACTTACAAAGCATCTACAATCTCTCCACCTACCTCAGCAGTAGCAGTAACTTCCTCATACCTATGCAACACCTCTGCTTAGCCGGATTCGTACTTGTACACATCCCCTGCATATTCAGAACCAGATTCAGAGGCTAGACCTTCTCCTAACTCTGTCCCAAAGCCTGGAATGAACTACCTCTGCACATCTGAACCACATTCCCGGTTCTTACATTTTGCAAGAAATTGAAGCCATGACTCTTCAGCTAGTCTCGCCCAGCGCCACTCCTGCTTTTCACCATCCCAGGTGAGTCTTGCACTCTACAAATAACACAGCATAACATCTATAGCAGCTATTAGACAATTATGCCCACATTTACATATCCAACAATATACTACCACTACTGACAATGAGGTGTACCTCCAATCGTGCAGTTGCTCTTACCTATAAAAGATTAAGCTATAGTATCCCTAGACAAAAACCACTCAGCTTCACTCGGTTTGCACTGATATTGTCAGCATCATCGGGGAGCCTGTAGTGTTCCTCTAACTCCCATGACATGGGGGTGTGGAGAGGTACACACTCGTTCGTGGGCCACCATTAGTGGTTACACCGGGTGTGATGTAAGAGCCAGCTATAAAAATAAAGGTGAGGCATGATGTCAAGCAGCCACGTAGCAGCTCCACAAACTATACACAGTTGTTTGTGTGATAATTCTCCCTGAGGGCTAACTCTACACTGGCGACGAGGCGGGCCGCACACTCCGCTGGCATCGAGTGTACATAGAACCTAATTACAGAGCGTGGCCCCTGTTGCGGTGTCCCACATGCAGCACCTTCCGGCGGCAAGGAGGACTCTGCTGCTGTCCTCCGCTTTGGAGTATGGTGAGCTAGAGTCTGGTGTGCCCCTGTTGGCAGCCCTCAGTGCCCACATCCCATGTGTGGCTGTGTGGGTGGCACCTGACGATTCCACGGCCCGTCTGCACACGCATCCCCTCGGCGACGAAAGGTCCAGGCACTCTAGCTTTCCGCAGGAGCTGCGTGAGGGAGCAGGGATTCCAACGGCGAGGACGGGCAGGACGTGGCTCTTAATACCGTGGCCTACACTCGACAAGCGGTGCAGCATGTTTAGGCCTGCCGTTTTCCCCAGAAGATCACCACATCATGCCACGTGGCAAACCTTTGAGGCTAACGCACTAGTGGAAACTGTTAGTTATTAGACGGCACGCATACCAATATGTACATACATTTGGAAAGGGGACAGGTCGTCCAAGTTCAAAACTTGTGAAAGCTTACACCAGACCCAGCCACCACTCTCTGCATCAGCATAAAAGGCTAGTGCACCTGTCCCACCACAGCTGCCATTAGGTGGATGCTCAAAAGAAGAAACAAAAAAGCAAGTTTGGGAGGATTTCTCATCACAGTATCCTACCAGTCACTGCTGGGCCCTACCCACTGAGAGCTCGGTTGCCCCACCCTGTACAAGGCTGTATCAATATGCACCACCCAAGACTATTACCCTCGGTCTGGCAGCTATCTTTTCACCTTTGGGTGACAGTGTTGGTGCCGTGAGGTGTCTAAAGGAGCTTCAGTTCCTTCTCTGGCAACCATGTCGACTATATCGGCCATTGAGCCTTTTGTAGATGACTGCGCACCGCCGTTCTCTTTGGCACCAAAGTGGAAAGACTGGACAGACAGCCTACAATTCTACTTCAATGGGGCCAGTGCTGCTTGTGAGAAGAGGAGGGCGGCCCTGCAGGTTTACATCGGAGGGAAGGACATCCATAGAATATAAAAGGCACTGGTAGTGGCCACTCGGAAGATGTACTTCACCCTCTTAAATGCTCACTTCGAGCCCATGGCAAATAGGGACTATGAACATTTTGTATTGCAGGAAGCTCACCAAGCATCAGATGAGTCACTGGACACCTTCCACAGTCAGTTGACGGTACTCGCCAGCACATGCGGGTTTCAGGGCAAACAAGAAGAAATTTGTGCTCAGGTAATCCAAGGGTGCTACTCTGCAAAACGAAGAGAAACTACACTCCAGGAATCGTGAAACCCATTGCAAGATATCCTGTCTCTTGGGAGGTCCAAATAATTGGATATGGCAAGGGCCTCGCATATGGAGGCTGCACTTCACCTCCATATCAAGTCAATGTCACGAATGCACAGTCCCCCCTCCACCACAAGATAAGAAGAACGAATGTGGGGATTGCCGAGGGTCCCCGTACCAGGTGAATGAGTGCCTGGCAAAAGGGAAGCAGTGCTCGGCTTGAGGAAAGTTCAAACAATTTGTCAAGGTATGCAGATCAACCAAGTCCCAGAAATAAACAGCACATGCACTGGTGGATGACACTACTGACAGAGAGGACATGGACAATGACACAGAAGGGTGCCCCGTACACTATGTCCTGGCAGTGGGTAAACCTTCATCCAACCGTGGCCATCTACCTCAGTGCCAAATCAAGGTAGACGACCAGCAAATAACAGGAACAATTGAAACGGGTGCGTCTATCGAACTCATGTCGACGTACATCTACCACTCCATGGACCCCAGTCTCCCGCTAAAGGAGGCCAAGATCCGAGAATTTGCATAAGGTCAGAAATCACCCATCCCCCTTGAAGGGTGTTTTACATCCACGATGTCTCACCAAGAATGGAATACATGCACCACAATCTACGTGACCAAGGAGGGACAAGGCCTGCTCTTAATGAGAGCCATGGCCGAAACACTAGGGCAGATCTTGTTCGCCTTAGCGATCCAAGAGAAAGAGATCATAACGATCTTGGAAGAGTTCAGCGAAGTCTTCAAAGGTATCAGATGCCTTAACCCCTTCGATGCTCATGATGAGCTCAGCTCATCATGAGGTACACCTCTCGTGCACTCATGACGAGCTGAGCTCGTCATGAACCGCGGGTTTTAAAGAAACTCAGCGCACCGTGGTAAATCCTACCGCGGCTAAGGTGTTAAGAGCAAGGAAATCAAACTCCAAATTGATCATTTCATCCAACCAGTGGTGTTGAGACACAGGCGCATTGCTTTCCACAAGAGCCCCAAGGTAGAGGAACAGCTGGAAAATCCAGAACGAGAAAGAATCACAGAAAAGGTCACAGGACCCACCCCTTGGGTCTCCCCAATCATGGTGGCCAAGAAGCCAAAGCATACAGGACAGGTCTGCATCTGTGTGGACATGTGGCTCCCTAATGCAGCCATCAAGAGGAAACGTCCCCTCACTCCCACCATCAATGACATACTAGGTTAATTAAATGGCGCCATGTCTTTCACCAAGATGGATCTCAGGTCGGGGTATCAACAACTACTGCTACACCCTGATTAGAGATATATCACCACGTTCTCAACCTATGTAGGTCTCCCCTGGTATTGTTGCCTCAATTTTTTCATTTCCAGCAAGGCAGAGGTGTCTCAGGACCCCATCAGAGAACTACTCATCGGATTGCCAGGGGGTTATCAACATGAGTGATGATATCCTTGTCTATGCAAAGTCACTAAAGAAACACCACTGGCATCTACAAGCCATGCTGCAATGAATCAAAGAGGAAGGTCTGACTCTGCATTAGGTTGAAACAGAATATCAGTTTATTCAGCTACACGTTCTCAGAAAAAGGCATCACCCCTGACCTATATAAAGTGTGTGACATCCAAGAGGCTCCAGCAGCTACCAACATCTCAGAAGTATGGAGTTTTCTTAGGATGGTATATTTCTGTGGGAGATTCAATTCAATTCAATTCAATTCAAATGTGCTTTATTCGAGTTATTACTCATAAAAGCAGACATACAAACACGTAATAAAAAGACAATAAAATTTACAAAAATCGTAATTAACATAAGCACATGCCTCGTTAAAAAAACAAAAAAGACAGTTATCTACCAAGCAAATATACATAATCACAGGTGTAAAAGTTCATTACTATTAAAATAACGATTAAAAAAAAAGATTACAATATCATTAAGCTAAAATCGTCAAAATTTCATTCAAGATTTCATTCAAGATGACACGTAAATTGTACCAATACAGAGAATAGACAATAGTCTAGCAGTCTCTGAACGACTGAGCAGAGAGTAGTTACCCTACTAGCAGTCTCTGCCTTAATACCCACGCCCACCCCAAGTACTTTGCGGTGGCAATTGTGATCCAAGTCAGAGTAGTAGACCTAACAATACGCAAAGCTACCATACTGCTTTTGGTACCCAAATTCTTACACATAGGTGCCAACCAAACTCGCCTTGGAGCAGAATATACTTTACAGGAGAACAAAAAATGACCAAGGGTTTCGTTTCCTTCCCCACAGACTGGACAAGTAGCTGAACCTCCTACCCTCCACTTAGATGTTAAATTACGGAGAGGGAGAGAGCCAGCCCTCAGTTGAAAGAACAATTTCCTATCCATAGGGTTGGATATGTAATCCCAATACAATTCATATACAGGGAACAGTTTAACCTCGAGAAAGCTGATGGTCATGGACCCGCTGTTGGTACTGAGCAAACTCCTATTAGCAACCCGTTCCCAGAAAATATTTTTTAGGGTTGTCTTAGTGGGAAATGATGCCCCAGCTGGATCAACCCACAATGTATTTAGCCCTAGTTCAAATTTTAGTGATTTGAACCAGCTAATTTTATTAAAGCGATCTGCTTTAATGACATCAATAAACCCATCCGCATAGTGGGAGAGCTCAGGCGTAGTCCAGAGCCTACGCCAGTATAGAATCGGTCGTAGTTTTCCCATTTCCGAGATTTCTTTCCTGCCAAGCTCATATCTCAGAGGCAATAACGGACTACTCTGTGGAGTACCTGTAAGTTTCCTAAAAAACTTGTTCTCTGTAATTTGAAGCTCATGCAGATTTTCATGCCCCCACAACTCAGCCCCGTACAGTACTGACCCAATTGCTTTTGCTTCATATATAATCAGGGGTGGTTTAATCGGTTTGGTCAGCGATTTCCTATGCTCCTTTATAATGGTACCAGCTAGTTGCTTATGCCTTAATGTTGCAATATTTAAATGTTGGGTCCATCTATTATCATTAGAAATATGGATCCCCAGGTAAGTAAATGATTTTACAACCTCAAGAATGCGTCCACTCATGATAATTTTAGATTTAAAATTTCTATGTGGATTAAAAACCATGAGTTTGGTTTTAGACGCATTCACCTCCAGACCGTAATCCCCACAAAACTTATCAAAAATGGCCAATGATTTTTGCAAACCACTTGGGGTTTTAGATCAAATTAACGTGTCATCGGCGAACATTAAAATAGGAACTTTTACACCTGCGAGAGAAGGGGCATCCACAACCTGTGATTGCATGCGGGGGACAATACCGTTAATGAAAAGGGTGAACAGTGTTGGTGCCATTGAGCACCCTTGCCGAACCCCACGCTCAACAGGAAATTCGGCAGTGTCATTGCCATACCCACCCCATTGAATTTTGGCATAAGTACCTTCATGTAATCTCATGATCAAGGTCAGCAAGACCCCTGGGACCCCTAAAGCCGCAAGCACTTCCCACAGCTTCGCCCTTGGTACCAGGTCGAAGGCAGCCCGCAAATCGACAAATGCCGCATAAAGACTGCCTCCACCTAGCACCACGGTCCTCCACTGGATCAATTGGAATCGAAAGACTTGATCCACAGTACTAGTTGCCCTGCGAAACCCAGCCTGAAAGGGAGATAAAATATTGTGTTCCTCTGCCCAGTCAAGTAATCTGTTTACAATCACTCGTCCCACAATTTTTTGGACAGTATCAATTAGACTGATTGGGCGATAGTTGCAAGGCTGGGCACGATCTCCCTTTTTGTACACAGGAATGATTACAGCACCCCGCCATGATACCGGGATATCTGCACCCTTGGTAATGTGGTTTATTAGCAAGTAAATATATTTACACCACCTTCCAGTGTCATTTAGAAAAACGTCCGCTGGGACCCCATCTGCGCCGGGAGCACGACCGCTATGTACAATTTTGAGGGCAGACAGTATTTCACTCTGCGTGAAGACATTGTCTTCTGCAAATAAATGAATAGGGCAGGTACTAGTTACAATCTGGTCCCTAGTAGCATACTGGTCACTGAAGAATTTAACCCAAGCATCCTGTGGGACATTGTTGTTACTTGGCTCTTCAGACCTTTCTTGACCCCATTTTACAATGTGCCAAAATAATCTAGAATGTTTTCGATCACTTGCACATTTCAACTTATTCCAATGGGCCTCGTCCCAATCTTTTTTCGCCTTAGCAATGCAGATTTTATAATTCTTCCTGGCAGATCGAATAGCCCCCAAATTTTTACTCTTAATTGCGGCTCCCAAAGAGGTTCGTGCCACCTTGCAATCATGATTATACCACTTAGCAGCTCTATAAGCACATACCCTCTTTCTACTTACAGGTTTTAAAAAGTAACATTTAATTTCTTTAAAGAATTTCTCATGTACTTTTGTAGTGTCATCTTGACCCGGAGGATCCCCTGCCACACACTCTAGGGCCATGATAGCCTTGTCAGTCGCAACTCCTATTTTTTCTAAGACCTGCTGGTCTGTCCTGACACTTGTCCACCTCAACCTGCGCATGTCATTTGTTGGTACAATCAGTGGGGGTAGAAAATCATCACGGGGGTTAGAAATAATACCATCGGACAACCACCATTTGTGAAAAACACATAGAGGGTTATGGTCACTCTCAAGCCTTTCCATTACAACCATATCACTAACAGTTGACCAAAGGGGCATGCTACAAATAACATAATCAATGCGGCTTTGGTGTCTCCCGTTATTGAAAGTCATAGCTGGTACTCTATCTGACTTTGTCCTACCATTCAGAGCTCTTAACCCATGTTTGAGACACATTGCATTTAGACCTATGATATCCTCAGTCCAGCGAGTTACTGGAGTAGTATCTAATATGGGAATATCCCATTGCTTATCTTCCTCTGTACCTAAGGAAGCCTCGCCGGTATCTAGAGGTTCAAACGTGCGATTTAAGTCGCCTGCAATTATTATGTTCTTACTACTAGAATGTGTCTCAAGTAGATTATACAGAGTAAGAAGGACCTCAGATTTTCCTGTATTTCCACTTCTGGCATATATGTTATAGATATCAAGGGAAATGGATGTATCACTCGTGAGCCTAATGAGCTGGATATCTTTTTGATCAAGCGCCACACTTTTTACTACAGCCTTTAGGGACTGTCGGACCCATATAGTAAGGCCCCCCATCGGACGTTCTTTTGGGCCCTTGATGGCTGGTACATAGAAATTTAAGTACCCTAGAGCAAAAACAGGATCACAGGCCCATGTCTCCTGGAAAATACAAACATCATACTTGCTAACAAACCCAAACCAGTCTCCGCAGACCAGCTTGGAGCATAGCCCAGCCACATTCCAGGATAATAAGTTCCCAGTACCATATGCCGTTTCAAGTTTAGGGCTAGAGACAAACCCGTTATTTTCATTTTCATTGATTGGTCCAACCGTGGCCACAGGGTTGACATTCTCAGTTCGAGCGCCTACTAGATCACCAAATTCCCTTGTAGTGCATACATCAAATGTAGTTTGCAACAAAGGCTTAGGGTTAAATGGTAGACAATCACAGGCATTCAGGTTTGAGAGGGCAGAGAATCTATTTTCCAAGCCTAGTCCCCCCTCAGTAAAACCAACATCATTACTACCCCTTTTGGTCACCACATTCCATTTTGTTCTTAAAACACTAGGATTCGGGCCTCTTCCTGTCCGAGGGTAGAAAAAATCCAAAGTCAGTGGAACAATCGTAGTTGATCTTCGCTGTGGAGGTAAGATGTTGGGCAAGATGTTTGATAATACCTCAGGGTCAGAGAAGTTAAGGATAACACAATCCCCCTTATACCTCTTGACTCTATTACCAATCCACTCTACCCTTCTGGCGTTTACAAGTTCTTCAGCTAATTGTTGCCTTCCCCAAGGAGATATTACCATGTTGTTAGTAAGCCACGAGAGAGATTTATGTACTAAAGATGATGTAGTTTCAACCTCCCCAGATACCAATGGGGGGACATTTGCAAGAACGAGAACTAATGGAGAAGCTTCTACCACAAGCTCAAAAGACCCTTTCCCAGTATTGAAATCAGCAGTGGTAGGAACAGGGTGTACAACACCTAGAGCACTACCAACTGGATTCATCAGTGGTACCATTAGCGGATTTGGCACAGGGATAGGAGTAGGTCCACAATTTTCGCCAGAGGGTGTTTTACTCATTAATGACTCTACCCTAGTCGCAACTTCTTCAGGGAGATTTTCTACCTCCACCAGAGTTTTCTCTAATAAGCCACCCAATCTATTAACTCAGCGGTTAATTTGTCTATTTTACTAACCAAGGGTTTGACTATACCTTTAATTTTTATGTCCATCATGCTCCATAGTTTATTAAATTGAGCATTGGAGAGGGTCACATAAGCTTCATTAGTTAGATCACCCTCCTCAAGTATTTTCCTTGGTGGGGTTGCAACTTTGTTTCTACCAGACCTTAAACCCCCCCGTTTAGGCATAACCTTTCCTTTGCCCCCTCTAACCCTCGGGGCTGGAACAGGGGCTGGGGCAGAGCGAGGAGACTCGTTATTGGTGGATATCACTGTCTCCATTTCGCTGTCACTACTATCTTCAGTAATAGCCACTATGCCACTAGGCTGGATGGTGTTTATATCATTAAGAGAATCATGTACCACACCAGATGTACTGCTGTTATTTAGTGCAAAAGGATCCTCTATCTCTTTATCGTTCAGAGGAGATTGATTAAATGAATCCAATCCCAACGAGGCTCTCCTGTCGCTATTTATTTTTGCCACAACTTGGAAGAGATAATTGTCCATGGTGTTATTGACTGGGGTTAGTGTTTTTCCGGGCATAGTTAGAATGGGCAATACACTCAGAACAATATGTTTACTCAAAAAACTCAGTAGTTATTTCAGTTACCCAATGCAGTCCAAGCCAGTCTGTGTCCAGGAAGAGTTCGCAGGACTTTTCGGGCAGGGACCCTAGCCCAACCCAACCTAGGCCAGCCTCGGACGGCCACACAGACGGCCCGCCCTTTGCCCGGGCTTAGCCCCGGGCGTCCCGCGAGGGAGGTGTGGCACTTAATTTATGCGCCTCCTGGCGCTGGATGACGTAGCGCCGAGTGCGCTGTCCTGATGCTGGATGGGGGATGAAGTTCCCCGATGCCCGCTCTCCTCAGCGGCAGCCTCCCTGTAGACTCTGGAGACGTGCGGCGGGAGGCGGGAGGCGGAAGGCAAGGCAGCTCCTCTCTCAGCAGTGCAGCAAAGACACGGTAAGCCCTGTTTCAAAAGCGGAAGTTTTCCCCCGCTCTGCAGGTGTGACACTTAATTTATGCGCCTCCTGGCGCTCGATGACGTAGCGCCGAGTGCGCTGTCCTGATGCTGGATGGGGGATGAAGTTCCCCGATGCCCGCTCTCCTCAGCGGCAGCCTCCCTGTAGACCCTGGAGACGTGCGGCGGGAGGCGGGAGGCGGAAGGCAAGGCAGCTCCTCTCTCAGCAGAGCAGCAAAGACACGGTAAGCCCTGTTTCAAAAGCGGAAGTTTTCCCCCGCTCTGCAGGTGTGGCACTTAATTTATGCGCCTCCTGGCGCTGGATGACGTAGCGCCGAGTGCGCTGTCCTGATGCTGGATGGGGGATGAAGTTCCCCGATGCCCGCTCTCCTCAGCGGCAGCCTCCCTGTAGACTCTGGAGACGTGCGGCGGGAGGCGGGAGGCGGAAGGCAAGGCAGCTCCTCTCTCAGCAGTGCAGCAAAGACACGGTAAGCCCTGTTTCAAAAGCGGAAGTTTTCATATCTGATTTGACGAATCTCATTCGACCTCTCAGTGAACTTACCAAATCATCAACGCTCTGGCAGGGAGGCCCTGAACAGGAAATGTCTTTTCAAAGAACCAAGAAGGCATTATTCGGTGACACCATCCTATTGTACTTTGATCCTACAAAGTCCACCAATGTAGCAGGGGATGCAAGCCCTCATGGACTGGGAACAGTCCTCATGCAACAGCAACAGAAAGAGAGCTGGACCCCAGTAGCCTATGCCAGTCGGTTAAATACCGACTGGCATAGGCTACTGGGGTCTTTAACCGAGACTGAACTACTCTACTACTAGATAGAACATGAGGCTATAGCTATCCGTTGGGTTCGTAGGCATTTCCACATCTACGTATATGGTCACCCCTTTGCTGTCTCATCAGACCACAAGCCTTTCATACCTCTCTTTAATGTATCTTTTACAAACCACCTCCACAAAATGAGAAGTGGCTTTTGCAATTGCAAAACTTCGACTGCAGAGTCGAATACCAACCCGGTTCATCCAATCCTATCTGTCCCAGCATCCCAGGAGTGCCACCTTCGCTGAGGTGGCAGACGCTGAAGCAATGGAAGCCTACATGAGGCTAGTGACGGTCTTGCCCCATTCCTATGGTGTGGGAATCGCTGAGAGGCACCACACAAGGAGATGAGTGCCTGCAGATGGCAGTGGCTGCTATTCGATCCACTGATTGGAAATCTGTCATGAGAGATCTCTCAAGGAGAACCCCTGAGGCAAGGAAAGTGCTTGAATCCCTGATACATATGAGGCAGGAGTTGTCAACAAACGACAGTGGTTGCCTCCTGAGAGGACCAAGAATGATTGTACCTTCAAGCCTCACATACCAGGAAATGCAACTAGCACATGGAGGTCACCAAAGGATTTTCAAAATGAAGAGTAAACTACTCGCCAAGGTGTGGCTTCCAGGAATGGATGAAATGGTGGAACAGACAGTCCGATCATTTTACTGGTGCCAAGTGTCCTGGGGCCCGGATCGACCTTCCCCAGTGATCACTGAAGAAAATTCAAAGCATCCCTGGGAACATGTGAGCATGGATCTCGTACATCTCCCCAATGGATGTTACTTAGTCTTAGTCATCATCAATGATTACACCAAATACCCGGAGGTGGAGATAGTAGGAGCCCCCCAGACGGATACCGAAGTCATAGCCAAGGTAGAAAAGGTCATTGCCACCGATGGCATAATCAACTGGTGAATACGGACAACGGTCCTCTATTTCATAGACAGGAGTTCACAGATTATCTAAGTTCCTGGCGCACTCAACGCCGCGAAGGGACCCCAAGGTGGCCCCAGGTGAATGGGGAAGAAGAGCAGTTTATGAGAACCCTTAACAAGCAGATCCGCATAGCCCTTGCTGACCATTCATCTATCGAAAGGGCAATCTATAGTTTTGTGCAAGAATACAGGATGACACCACATGTGATAACTAGAAGAGCCCCAGGGTCCACCAGTATGGGACGAGTTGTCCTAGCTACCATTCCCCATCACCCTACCTGTATTCCGGAACCCATTGATGAGGCAGTTGTACTTGACAAAAGAAAGAGTACCGAGTGAATCCAGTGTCAAGTGGAGAGCTGGTCAATCACCGATTTGCCTAAGAGATCTTGTCTAAGACTGCCATCCTGGCCGCTAATTCAGCCTTCCTTTCGAACACCGCCTGTGGATGGTGACAGGTAGAAAAGTAGCAATGGTCACAGCCTGCCAAGGCGATGAAAAAGTTACTTGCAATGTCTCCTTTTTCAAGAAAGTACACAGAGATGACAGAATGCTCTGAGGCCAGAGGGAGGACAATAATCTCAGTGATGAGGACGTAATCCCTGACTCTTTGTTCTTGTCACAGAGTGGGTCTATGCGTTTGTCCCAGTTTAATGGTACAATGTCTGAAACTTCCGACATCTCTCCGCAAGCACCACCTGAAAACACAGACTCTGACTCCCAGATGCCCCGCGTTACTGGGCATAATCTTCCCGCCGCTGCTGCCCCTGTGGCCATGCCCCCCATTCAGCCCCTCTCCCGCCTCCATACCGCTGCTCCCGCCCCCTCCCCTACTTATGGCGACCGTTGCGCGGTCGTGCCGCTGCCGTGCCGAAGGCACGCCTATGGCAAGCTGGTCTGCGCCCAGCGCAACCCGACCATGACCAATGCCAGGAACCCTAGTTCTCCGAGACCCACCACTATGACTCAACCACCCTCCACGCACTCAATCCCGGAAGACTCGCCGACTGCGCAAGATCCTCGCTGAACACCACCCATAGGCAGTTTTCGTGCAGACCCTGCCGCAGATCCTTCATCATCGACAAAGATCCCACGACCGCCGAAGCCCCACCTGACACACGCTCCACCAAAACCCTGACTTGCATCCTTCTCAACGTACACTCCCTGCACCGACATGCCGTAAAAATCCGGTTCCTGATCGACGCCCTCTCACCCGACGAAGCCTTCTTCACGGAAACCTGGACAAACGCCACCTCTGGCCCTGACATCGCCACCGCCATCCCCAACAGATACAAGATCCAGAGAAAGGACCGCCCGCACCACTCAGGAGGAGGACTCGCATTGCACACAAGACCCCCCTCCAACTCTCCACATCCAGCACGAGTGACCCCCCCCCACTCCAACACAGAACACCTCCACTTCCAGCCGGGCGGATTTCCTATTGTGAAGACGACACGGGTGAAGAGCTGGAGCCGGCAGAGTGGTATCATTGTTAACAGTGTTGACGTGCAGTGATTTTTATACATCGTCGAAAAATATTTAGTTAGAATATTTTATTGTTTTATGATAGTTTGGCAGCTGTGAGCCAAGTAAGATTCTGGAGTCCTTATTATCACACACTCGCCATGATTTCACACACTTGGAAGATTCTCGTTTCCAGGGATGCAGAGAGACTGTGCTGATCCAGATGTAATTTACTCTTACTGAGCGGAAAGGTAATCGGGTCCCCTAAAACAAGCCCAAGAGACCTTCTTTAGTTTATAATACATAGTTCCTATATAGGGAGGGTGTTAAAACTAGGCGTTATAGGACCTGTTTTCACTATCATTGTAATATGATTCCTCCTTTTGTATTTTATGGAATTGTAACCATGCTGACCATATTATTCTTAATCATATGTCTGCTTATGTTGGCTAAAATACTGCACATGAGATCACCTCGTTAAAATAGATATTTTAACCTTACCTTGTCTCTTCTTTACTCCTGTTGTGGACTGGTATGAGAGTATAAAAAAAGAGTGTTCTCACTTCTCACCATTCCTGAGATGGTCCTAAGTCGCATGTTCTAGGTTGTCTAATCATTGGTTACTTTGCTAATGGGACGAAGAGCTAATGTGACACTAATGCTAGCTGGTTGGGGTTTTTCTAGGTACGGAGGTGAGTTTCTGGTACACCATAATTCACTGACGTCCTAGGTCTCTGTGCACAGTTCTGTGTATGAGCAGGATCCTTGCAACATCACCATTAGTGGTTGCACCCGGTTTGACATAGGAGCCAGCTATAAAAATAAAGGCAGGCGTGATGTCAGGTAGTCACGTAACAGCCCCACAATTTATACACAGTTGTTGGCATCATACTTATTTCTCGGCCCCATATGCCTTGGGCCTGATAGATACCCTGAGGGCCAATTCTACAGACCCATAATGCTCTGTCTGGTGTCTTCATCTACAGAATGCCTCATTCTGTTGTGCAGAAGTTTCGAGCCCTACTGACCGCGTCCATGGCAGGCGATAACTTAACACAGAAATAAACACCAGACGTCAGAGGTTGATGTTTAGATTTTGCTTTTCGTTTTGATTGCATGTGCCTTTAAGTTCTGTCCTGGAATGGACCGTAGAAGACTCCAATATCTGGCCAGGTTTTAACATTGTAATTCGTTGGTCAGTGTTGCTATAGAGGATTGAGAAGACGATTCAGAAAATAATGAATTGTCAAAGCAAAATATTCCCAACCACCCCCCCCTAACGAAGAAATATATTCCGAAACCGACATTTCATCGTTCCCTGGGTGCTTTAGTTCCTAAAAGGAAAGGAGCAAGCATGCACTTAACAGGGACGAGCGATGCTTCAAACAACACTCCCGGAAGAGGTATAAAGTTTCCCTGTTGTTCCCTGGAGTAGAACAAAACACAGCACAGTCCGAGCGGCTCCGAAGGAACTTGAGCTTGGAAGCTGTCCCGGCTTCAGAGCTGCGTTTCCCCCGGCCTGTGGGAATGGCGGGAACAGATGAGGCAGATAGTAGCGCGGGCCTCCTCGTCAATGTGCTGAATGGCGCGATGTTGAAAGATGTCTGCATGAAACGGGGATGCGAAGAAGTGCATGAAAAGTGCTGCCGTGGTCGCTGAGTAGTGTGTTGGGATGCATCGGTGATAAGAGAGCACATGCGATACGGTTGAAGGGAAGACAAAGGCAGCTTGTTGAAAATGCTGTCTCTCCCTCCTCTGAAGAACCGGGGGGAGAGACGACACCCATCAAAGGCAGTGTCCAGTTCCACGCTCACGCCAGACTAAAAAAACATTTTTTGCAGATTTTTACGCCTAACCGAATTTCAAATCCACCTCATGTGGTAACTCACATCTTTCAAGCTGCTCAACTATGATGTGGTTTTTCTTTGAACCAAAAAGTCTTCTTGGTTAATCCTCTTCCCTTCTTCAAAAATGACGCACGTTCAAAAACACGTCAGTCATTTTGTTTTGTTCACTTGCCATGACTCTGAATAGCAATGGCAATTATGTTTTCTATAGTATCAGAAGCTTTTAATGTGTTTGTGGGGGCATTTCTAGGTGCATGCCTTTGAGTATCTGGAGTTCCTACGTGTGTTTGGTGTGCCTGTTTAAAGATACCACTTGGGATGTCCATTGTGTGAATATGTGTGTTTGTATGTGGGTGTGTGTGTGTGTGTGTGTGCTCATGTGCTTCCTTGGTGTGCGGTTTGTGCATTTATGAGGGCGTGTGTGTCTGACTGTGTAAAACCAAGACTACACTGAAAAAGTAAGACTGTGTGGTCAAAAGGAAACATTTTAGAGGTATTCTGAATTGCGTGCTCTATCGTGTTTTTTACACTATGCTATCTGCTTTTATGTAATAGCTATATCGCGATGTAGTCCCCCTTACATGTTTTTTGTTGTAATTTCAGGTGATGTATTATTCTTCAGTTGTAACACCAGACTACCCCAGTACCCACTCATTCTTCTACTTCCCGGCCTTCTCCTTTATATTTTGATAAAGTCTCTGAAACCATTATTTCTGTTTGTATATTAATATAATAAAGTTGTCCTTTTAAAACTGGGGAAAAAAAAGGTAAAAAAAAAAAAAGAAAAAGAAACTTTGTTTATACCATATTCAATTTAGTGTGGATTTTGAATACTCCTTGGAAAATAGATTTTGACTTGCAAGCGGAGTGTGGTAGAGGTGATAACTCTATGGGTGGCAAACTTTGGGCCAGATGTACGACCTGCCAAATAACGCCTCACAAATCGCGTCGTATTTGCGAGGCACTATTCTGCATGTACAACAGTGTGTTCAACTCTGTTTGCGATTCCCAATGGGGTCGCAAATTGCGAGGCTCATGAATATTAATGAGCCTCTCGCAATTTGCGATCCCATTGGGAATGACAGGCCCTCCCAGGGATGATGGCCTGCTGGGCCCAGCAGACCACCATGTCTGGGACTGCTTTTAAAAAAAGCAGCTTTTTTTATTTAATGCAGTCGGTTTTCCTTAAAGGAAAGCGGGATGCATTAAAAAAAAATGAAACGTTTTCAATTCATTTTTTAAGGGCAGGCAGTGGTCCCTGGGACCACTACCTGCCCTTAAAAAATAATATTGCATGCATTTGCAAAGGGAAGGGGGGGGGGATGGATGTGTCCAACAGCAAATAATGTCTTGGCTATCAAAATTACCACCAAATACAATTTAGTTTAATTGTGCCAGCACTGTGGGTGCAGACGATGTCCACATTTGTACCAGTCTTTTGCTAGTTTGCAAAAACAATTTTGTGGGTCCTGTGGGACTATGATCGCCCAGAGCAAGATAAGAAAAGGTGGCCATGCCCAGTGCGTGACACCACAATGACCCAGTCCACCAATAAAGCAACATTTCTGCCCAACAGTGCAGAAGGATGATGAGTGGAAATGGCCAGGTTGGGATACTGAAATCCACTCTGGCACACTTTACTGTCCAGCTGGGATATCATTGCATATCCACAGTTGAGGAAAATATTTGAAATGGCTCTACCTCCCAAGTTGATAAAAACAAAGCCTGGCTGGAATAGTGGTGCATGGTAACAATCCCAGGTCTTCTATGGAGAGGCAGAAGAACCAAATCTATATTACATGGAGAAGAAACATTAAAATTCCTAAATAGAGGTAAGCACAGCAATACATGAAAGCAGTTTTCATCTTCACTAAAGGTAACAATAGGCAACTGAAGACAGGAGACTTAGGAGTAATGAACTCATGAAAGTATGATGAAACCTCAGGGCAGAAGCAGTGACATGAAAACAATAGATTACTTCGAGAATGCGAAAGGCAAGCACAGGGGATCGACAATTCTAAGAAACCATTGGTAAACATGGTGAACAGTCAGTGTCTGTGTGTCATACACAGATTCTGAAATGAGAAACGCACAGCAAAAGAGCTTGCCAATCGTTATTGGGTTACCATGATATTATATTTGACTACGAGTCAATTATTTTCAATTCCCCTCATCGGTATCAGGTTGCATCCTGCCCTGCATGTCCTTCAAGCCATAGAAAGAATATAGGGTAAGTACCACTGTAGTGGAATTCAGTTTCCCAACTTCTTTGATAAATGTACAACCACTTGTTGATAAATATAGCCTTTGGTACCTCCCGGCCCCTGTGACTGGGGTGTGGGCGTCATGGTTGGATACAGTTTCTTGTCTCAGTAGGATATGACACTTAGTTGTGCAACCTGTGTTTTATTAATAGGGGTGGGTAACCACCTTGGTCATGGATCTGTGGATACTAAAGGGACTACACCAGTGGTTTGGCCAGTACAAGAAGTGGGGTTTGCATTTCTCTGACTCCAAGTACCACTGCATAGTATTTAGTGTCCCTCTCTCCTTTATTAAGGGAACACATTACATGAATGAGGTCTGCAGGTTCACATGGGAAAAATTGTGAAGGGCCACTAGCTCAGTCATATAGGGGAACAAATTAAACCTCACTCATCTTTAGCGTCTCTCATACACGAGGTAGTAGTAGGTGCAGGTTATCACAAGGCTCCCGGAATTCGTCTAGCATCAACCCCCTTAGGTGATCCTCATCAATGCCCCTGTGGCATGGTACCAAATGGTAACAGATGTGTCGGGGAGTCACTGAAAACGTGTGGGCCACAGTGAGGGCATACCACCTCTTCTCCATAGCCAAAGGAAATGATTGAAAGATTGGTGTGTATATGACTTCCAATATGTGGCTTGTGGGTGCATATCTGCTCAGCTCTCAGAAAAGGAGGTAGCACACACAGAGAAAAAGATGGTTAGGGACTGCCCCAGTTCCCAACCCACCATGAGCATCGGGCACGCATGGTGACTTGCATGTTTGGCTTAATTACTGTTTGTCACCTGTTACTCAGGACTATGTCACATGGCTTAGTTAGTTGGAGATCAGGCCAACCCAAGGTCTCACCCAAGGAGCAGTTCAGGTAAGCAGTCCTACTCTTGAGATTCTCTCAGGTACTGTTCCAATCATTGGGATTTTTTCCAGGGGATGGACCCCCCCACACAATGTTAAACAACTGCTTCACTAAAAATTGATAGCCAAAGTTGTCACTCTTCCGCTCCACCTTAATTTGACACAAATAACAAACAATGTCTCTCAGACATTATTTATGCTAGATTTGGGACAAGCTATATTTAAAACGATCTGCTGGACTTGCTGAATCTAGCAGGAAGAATTGGTGGGTCCTATGAGCTTGGCGTTACGTATATAAGAGCCTCTCTCTTCCCTCTTTTACCTGCTTCACTCAGCTCGGGAGACTGGGCCATAGCAGTAAAGCTTTCATTTTCTTAAATTGCTCCCACAGCTGTGGAAATAATCGGCCCCAGATGGCACTCCGGCTTTGCAAGGGTCACCACTTTCTCTCCTGGGACTCTCATGTTTCAATGAACAAATGTAACATCTTCACCAACTTCTTGATAGAAAAGACCAATGCACACTGCAATCACCTGCTCTACCTCATGCAACCCCTCCAGATGGAATATCTTCAATACACAGTCACCTGCTGATTCCACAGCATCCTCTGTAGCCTCAAAGCAATCTCTTATACAGATGCATTGTCTCCTGACATGTCCTAAAACGAATCATTAGAGAAACTCACAAAACTCTCCCAAACGTATTCAAAGGTTGGGCTACTCAATACATTTTCCCCAGACTTTTCAAGATAGACATAATTCGTCCACTGCTAAGAAGACCCATCCTTAGCCAGTGATAAACTCATCAACCTTCAACCTTGCAGCAGAAAAAATACACAAAAGAGAGTAGCTCTACGCCTAAAAGACCACCACCTTGCCAGCCGAATCCTACAAGACAATCACGCAGGTTATACAAATTGCTACAGCCCAGAGACCATCAAAGACAGAGACAATGCCCTCTTGTTTGCAGGAATAGCTGGCCCCTACTTCCTAATTCAAGCTGCATCAACTTTCAACACTGTTTGTTTACCAACAAGCTCCATTAACATCCTTGCAACTCTCTTGAATTTCCTAAACAATTCTCCAGTGGGTATCCTGTCTATTTGGTTAATCAAAGTATGAACAGATGAACACATACTGAAGCCACTGTTTGCCAATGACGAATAAAGTCCCTCAAGAGTCCAGTATCCAAAGAAATGCAACTGCTTCTCTAGGTCTGGATTAAAAAAACAAATAACAGACTGACCCACAAAAGTCTATACATCATCCAGATATGGATGCCAAGTGTTTATCCAATGGTATACATAGATACACAAAATTCATCCTTACTAGAAATGCCAGTAAACAAGTCTGAATAAAAAGAGACTCAAAAACATGCATCCAAATGGATTTTTCCTTCAACTAGGCAGAAGCACATATTTACTTAGATTTACCATTGGCTTGGAGCTATCCTCCAAAATTAACTTCTCAAATAAAGCACAGACAAAATAATACTAACCATCTGCTGTGCGATGCCAAACCCTAAGTCTCTAAATCAGTTTTAAGAACTGCTTTGCACACTTTGGTCTATAATGGAAGGGTATCCTTCAGTGCGAATTACTATTGTTATACGGTTTAAAACATGTGCAAATGTGTATTTGTTCTGTGCATTAGATCACACGAGTTACAATTGGACCGCAGCAATGCACTCTTCGCAGAAGAAACAGATTAGACTGTAGCTCCAAATTAACCACACCCTCCATGCTTCTGCTTGTTCATCAAGGGATTTAGGAAATGTGATCCTATACAACCCACCCTGAAAACGCCTTCGTCTGTGGCTATTTCAAGGCCACGTCATCTTCAACATGCATTGCATCATGTACAAAGAAGTTATTAACAGCACCCTGAATATCATGCAATTCTATCCTACATCAGGCAAAACTATTTAGCCCCACAGGGTCAACATTTCATAAACATCTAGGAGAACACCAGAACGGAGATGAGAAACTGTCCAGTAAATCGGAGGTTCTGCTTTTTGGTTGTGCTTCGGAACCGGAATGGCGGGAGTGGTGGCCAGCGGACATGTGTCCCCCCGCCCAGTCATCTGTGACTGCCAAAAATCTGGGAGTCAAGGTTGATAATAACCTTACGTTCAGATCGCACATTCTTGGTCTGACGGGCACCTGTTTTGGCATCCTTAAGATGCTCCGGAAGTTCCTATCCCTGCTTAAAGAGGAGCGTAGAAAGATCACTGTCCAAGCTCTAATAGGATCTAGACTGGACTATGCTAACGCTCTTTATTTAGGACTTCCGGATTATCTGGTCCAAAGGTTGCAAGTGGCGCAGAACTCTGCGGCTCGCGCCATTTTCGGCCTTCACAGGCGGGCAAGAACATCTGGGTTGCTACAGTCTCTTCACTGGCTCCCCATCCGAAAGCAGATAATGTTTAAAACCTTGACGCTGGTGCATAAGGCACTCTCTGGTTCCGGAGCAAAGTATCTGCAGCGTAGACTGGCCCTCTATCGTCCGGCCCGCTCTTTGCGGTCGGAATCTTTGTTCATGGCCGTGGTTCCCCGGGTGAGGAAGGCTCGCACTGGGGGTCGTTCCTTCAGCCTTAAGGCTCCCCAGCTGTGGAACTCTCTGCCCCTTGCTCTACGCAGTATTCCCAGTCTGATCCTGTTCAGGAAAAGCCTGAAGACCTGGCTTTTTAACCTTTAGGTTGTTTTCTTTTCTTTTTTATGTTTTCCTCGCTGTTCACTGTTATGTTTTTTAACTGCTGAGTCGCCCTCATAAAGCGCCGGGACACTCTTGTTGAGTAGCCGTGCGCTATATCAATAAAAGTTTAACATAACATAACATAACATAACATAAGAAAAAAAATGTCGACAATAAACATCAATCTGTGCTCTCAGGCAGTGCTTAATTTGAGCCAGTGGTTGCAGTTGGGACAGAACAGCACACATTTTGTGGGGGAGGATTGATTTATTTTTAATCATCAGACTTTGACGTACAGTTAGAGAGAGAAATACAGCAAATGGGGAAAGGAGGAGCAAGAGAAAAATGGAAAAACAGTGAAAGAGGGAGAAAGCAGAGATGTAAAAGAACCAGAAAGAGTGAGATAAAGGGGCAAGAAGAATGTGGTGTGGAAGAAAGAGGAATGAGGTGAAATCAAGACCATACAGCCTTGGTAATTGGCAACCTCAAAATGCAGCAGCTGTGCAAATGGGCGTCTGAGATAAAACTTGAGTCCTGGCATTTAATTGTTTACAAATTAAGCACTGGTCACAGATCTGCTCACAGAGTGTGAACTAACTTTCCATATATATGGAGTGTGCTTAAGCAGTTCAGAAAAGATCTTGAAGGAGTATCTCATTTTAGTATACCTGCTTGCAGTGGCAGCGGGTAAGTGTAAATTGGAGGGGGCCCACACACACACTCACTTACACCCATGCATTCACATGCGGACATGTGCATACACACCCATTCACCACGCTCCCTCATAAATACACATCAATTCCTACATGCATGCACTAAAAAAGTCAATAAAAACATAACACTTGCCTAGTGCAGCTATCTGGGGAGAAGCCTCGGAGGTGACATGTGAGTTGAGACTGCTGCCTCCCCTCAGAGGGGAGACAACAGTCCCTACCTAGTCACAGAGTGGAATGGGGTCAGTGAGACTGCTGATCGAACCTCACTCTGTAACCAGGTGTCAGTGATAGACACTCGGCCCTAGGCACTTCAGGGCTTAAAACTGAAGTGCCCAGGTAGGAGGCTATCACTGACACTCCCATTCATCAAAGGGGGAGAGCCTCAGGACCTTTGCCAGGCTGAAGACATCACGTCTACAAGAGCTGTGACATTCTCAGCCCAGCAAAGTTCGGCTAAAGCAGCCAGGAGCCTGCACATTTAGCACACGTCTAGCTTCTGGGTGCCTGACCTGAATATAAAAAGTGTCTGTCAACTGGCCTTTGGTCAGCCTGACAGACACTCTTTATGTCCAAAAGGTGTGGGGAAGGCCCCTCCGCCCTTAAGGATTAGGCGCTGCTGTCTGCTAGAATTGTCCTATCTCCCAAGCCTTGAATGCTGAGATATAAATGTATATCACTCCATTGATGTGAGGTACGGGTTGTGCTATATAATGCTTTCAGGTGGAATTGAATTGTGTAAATTCCTCCACATACTTACTTACAATGCTGGGTAAGAAGGCTCTGGAGAAACCCCGGAACAGTTCAGTCTTCTCAAAGTCCCATAACTTAACTATGAGTAGACAGCCCTTACGCAGGACTCTGGCTTCTTGCCATGTCGTCTAGTCTGAAAGCAAATCACAGAGGGGAAAGAGAACTGTTCAGCAGTGGGAGTCAAGTTGTCCTCAGAGGAACCCTCCTCTTTCCTGTGTTTAAGGAGATATAAACAGGATCATTAATAACACAATTCAATCAGCGCCTAGCATCGAGACTCCTTTCTATAATGGGGGCCTTCCCCATACTGGGATAACATCAGAAGAGGCAATAAATCAGTAGTACAGCCTACCCAAGAGTCTACCATGGCTGATTGCATGATAACTTTCCTCCTGTGTCCTCTGGGGCACTGATGCTCACTGGAATACAATACTGAACCCTCACAGCATAACCCAGTAGAGAAAGAACTGATTATTATGAGGATCTCTTTGGCCCCTTGAGCCCCGGGTTTTCTTAGCCTGATTGGGAACTAAGGACTGTACATATTCTGCCTGTTCTTACTACCTTAACCCCTTCCCCCCCATAGCCATCCCAAGACCAGGGCCCTTATATCCTTATTGTCGAGTGCTCCTACTATCCTGGGGGCAGAAAACCACATCACTCTTTAGATTTCGTACTTGGGGCATATTTACAAAAAATTGTCAAAGGGCGATGTTCCGTCAAATTTGGCAAAGAAGCTCTCTGACATTTTTAAAACATAGGGATGCGGCGTATTTATTAATTTATTTTTGAGTTTTATATAGTGCGAACTAGACCTGAATTCACAAGAATCCTATGCACCCTTGCATTTCCCCTAGTACTGGCGCTAAGAAAGCTGCCTAGCGCAGGCACACTGCTGCCCTGTTGCAAGGGTACTTGCGCTGCAGGGGCGATTGTTTATGTGCAGGAAGGGACACCTTACTGCACATAATCATTAAAGGTAATTTTCTCTTTCTATGTGTGCTGCAGAAATCACACATGGAAAGAGCAAAAGACCAGGAGAAATTAATAATTTCTCCTTGTATTGCCATACTAAGACCAGGTATACCCTGGCGTTCGTTTTTGGAGCTGCCTCAGCCTTGTAAATCTGAGGCAGCGTCAAAAAGTAATGGGGGTTGTGGTGGAATGCCCACTGCAACATCCATTGCACGCCCCTTTGCCTCAGAGGATTGCAGCCAAAAGAAGCATCTGTACAAGGTGGCATTAAGCCACATTAAGTGGCTTAGTGCCACCCTGTAAATATGTGAAATGGCGCTTCGCCAAAGGAGCGTCAAAACAAGTGCTGCTCCGGTGGCAGAAGGGGATTGTAACTATGCCCCATTGTTTAATAGCCCTGCCAGTGAATGTGGCAGAGTTTAGAGTGAATGGCGAGTCCCAAGGGCTGAGGCAGCTGAAAGGTGACCTCTCATGGTGCTGGTTGAATGAGTTACAGAAGTCACCAAAGCCGCTGGGAGATAGATGGAGTGGTCCTAGGGGTCTTAAATGATAGAGAGGTCATTCAAGACCCCCTCTGATGCAGAGAATGCAGGTACAGAAGGCTTTCTGATCGCTTCAACAACATCAGTCTGATCTCATCCTGCTTTGTTTGCATGTTAGATGAGAGGCAGGGGGAGCATGCCAGTACAACCTACCGCTTACTCATAGAAGAAAGTAGAATATAGAAGAAATGTGGTCTCTGCCACATGTCACTGGAGCTCGCGTCTCCTAGGCTGGAGATGGGAACTCTGAGGAGGTGTTGGCTTGTAGGGAAAAGAGTGGCACTCCCTCCTCGTTCGATGATGTAAAACAAGCGGAATCCCACACAGGACACATCTGAATTAAATGTCCTTTATAATAATAACTAGCAGCCCGTCCCGACGTTGTCCGGGCATGCTGTAGCCGACGCCACTGTACCTTAACACGCTCCAGCCGCGAACGTGTTTTTCCGGTGTCCGCTCCATCCCCGAACGTGTTTGGCCGCTCCAGCGTGTCTGGCCGCTCCAGCCTACGCCCCTGCAATATGCGAACGTGTGTGTTCGCTCCATCCCTGAACGTGTTTGGCCGTTCCAGCCTACGCCACTTAGACGCACAACATCGCGTCAACGTCCACTCGTATTGGAACGCTAGTCCCACACAGAACGCTTCTCTTTTGCCGAATCCCACAACGCACACGCCCACAACTGACTACTTTTCACAAAACGTTCTTTTCCTCTTCTAATGTATATGTTGGGCTGCTGTATAGCCTATGACCATCTGCTGATACTGTAGTTTGCAATGCTGTATTGTGTGTTCTGATTGGTGCTGTAGTTCTTGAGCTTACCCGCCTCAAAGGTTTGGGCTCTCTCTTTATTATATTAGTATAGATAATAATAAAGAAGCTTATAAAGCACATAGCTACACCTATAGGAGTGTCTCGGTGCTAAAGGTCAAAGCTCCAACCGAGATCTCAGAAACAGCTGACTAATTAGAAAAAAACAGGTTTTTAAAAATTTCTGAAACAGAGGTTCTGGCATGGATTGCCCTAACTGCAGAGGGCATTCGTTTCATATCTCAAACAACCTCAATCATGTGACAACTAAATAAGTAAGAAAGGGAGCAAAGGCATCGTGTTCATGGCTTTCAAACACCTAACAGCCCCCCCCCCCCCTCCCCCCTTCCAGCACGCTGCAGTGGGAGGTGTGGGGCTCAAGTAGAATGTATCCTTTTGATTGCATCTTTAGATGTGAAGCACCGAATTCAGTGTCTTCTTTCTTCACTGTTTCTCACGTCAAAAATGTGCTTAAAAAATCTGATGGGTTTACATGTAATTTAATATACCTGATATGAACACAGATGTGTTTAGTTCTCAGGGAAAATGAACTGAAAAAATAACTGCCTGACGAATCCAAATTTGCACAGCCCACGCATTACCCTTAAACCCGCACACATTACGGCTGATGGCGCTCCTCTGGGAGGGAACTAGAAAATTTCTTTTTACACTTTCCAGCAGGAGAAATTTGCATTGATTGAACAGCCAAATAAGCTGACAGAGCCCATAAGAATCCATCAGACGTTTGCAGTCGTAGAGCATTTCCGTCCGCGCGCAGCGTGCTTGTCACCATTGCCAACCGTCAGTCCACGCGGTGGCAAGAACCAGATAGACCAGTTCTTCCTCGGCCCCACAGTGCATTGCGGTAGAAAATGTGTAATTGAAACAATAGAATATGTGTCAGGACAAATTCGGCTCAGTCTTGACACAACTTGGCTTGCTGCTGGAGGTTAAATGTGTGATTTAGTTTGGAGCCAAGAGTTTATTTACTTTCTGTGCTTAGTACAAGCTTGTCGACTATATTAAATCCAAGCACGTTAAGAGTTCAAAGGGTTGCATTTGATTGGGTGAAAGAGTGATACCAGCGAAGATCTATTTTTTCCCTCCATTGTTCTAGTTGTGTGGCATGTGCCAGTAATGACGAACATTTTACGAAAATAAATTGTATTAACTTTAGTTTTTCGATGGTTGAAGAAATGTTTTCGTCATTGATGTCTTAATCTTGGTGGTCCTGTTTTTTGTTTTTTTCTCACACTATCGCGATAGGCATCAAGGTACTATCTTTATGTCGCACAGTAGACCGGAATAATATAGAATAAAGACCACACATGAGAATAAGAAACAACATTTTTTTATGCGTTTCTGAAATAAGGAGTAATCAGCAGTCTGTCAGAGCTGCGTTCCAACGTGTGCTTCTTAAAACAAAGACTTTTTAGTGGTGAAAGGGTGGAAGATCTCAGATCAAGTGAAGGGACATGACGACTGATGAGGCCTGACACGAATTTTGGTCCGGAGTGATAAACTGCCTGTTGCATAAGAACCCATGCATAAATGCATAAGTACCTCGAAATGTTTTTTTGCTTAACCAGGAGCCAGTGCAGAGAGCTGTGTACCTATGGCACGTGATCATAAATCTGAAATCTAAAACGAAGCCAGTTTGCTATGTTATGTATACATTGTAATTTCCTCAGCTGGGTCTCAGGTACACAGCATTACCATAATACTGTATAGGACAGGCACAGCAAAAGCAAAAGTGATGCTTCTTCTGGGGGAAAAGGTATGACCTTCTTTAGAGTGCGAAGGAGAAGTGAAAAAGATGCCGGCATCTTCTGGGAGCAGTGGTGCCAATTTCTCCATAGTAACCCAAATATTCCTCATGATGTACTATTAAAGACCATTTACTGTAGGCACGAAGAAAGGTAAGAAGCGATGGCCAACCATATCTTTGTTTCTTTTCTGAAATGGCTGACTTAGTAAACCTATTCTTATGCTCATGATTTGTTTAGTGATTCAGACATAGACCATCTGGGAAACTGACTGGTCATTTCACATAATCCACTATTGGCTTAGACTTAAACCAACAAAGTTTAATTGAAATACTTAAGTCTACTACGCTGTGACAAATGATTCAAGAATTTACTGGTGCGGGGGCGTGGCTAAGCAGCATGGCCGAAAGGACATGAGCTCCTTCGGCTCCCAACAGGCCAGCTCTGATATCATGTAACTAATCCTTAAGTAGGGTGCTCGGATCGGGTTTGCGGGGTCTAGGAGCCCCTGCAACCGAGGGGCACATCCTGATCGGTGGACAGCTGTCGCGGCTCCGACCGCGGGACTGGGGGGCCGGATCAACGCGAGGCCGGGGCTGCAGCCTATGTCAGCGTGGGCGTAGGCGGAACGCGATCCTGGTGCCCGTCGCGGCCTTCCCTGGGCGAAGCGTTCGGCGAGGGAGGCGCCCACTGCCATCGGGGGCCTTCCGGGAAGAACCGGGCTCCTGCGACGCGTCCGGACCCTGCGGGTGCACGGCTGGTGAGGTTGAGTGCGGCGAGAACCTCGAGGGCTGCCGTAGGGGCTGTGCCCGTCTGCGGTGGCATCCGGGCAGGCCCTGGAGGTGTACAGGGTGAGTGCCCCAGGCGGTGGTGGACTGGGCCGTAGGCCAGCGGACGGCTGCTGCGACGCTGGGACCCTGCAGCTGGAGGACCGGACCTACGCGAGGCCGGGGATGCGGCCTGCCTTGCCGTGAGGAGGCCTGGAGCTGGGGCCTGCTGCAGACTGCGCTGGGCGCGTGGTGGCGGCGCGGGAGGCGCCCTCTGACTTCGGGGACCTCCCTTAAGGTGCTGCGCCCTCGTCCTGCTCCTGGCACCTGCAAGTAAGCAAAGGAGGAGACGGGAAGCTGCGGGAGACCTGGGGACCGGTACCGGCCTATTCGCGGGGGGGGGCGAACGTTTAGACCCCCGCTTGATCCTTGGTGTTTGCCCTTGTACTACGGAGCGTGAGTGGAGGCACCCTAGGACTGGACGCTGGATTCGGCTTATCTGCTGTCCTAGCGCGGTGCCCACTATCCTTGGAGGTTCCCTGAGGGGGGGTTCAGCCCCTGCATCGCATCTGGCCTCCGCGGAGCCTTTGGGGCCTGGCAGCTTGGTTTCTGCGACCCGGAGCCAGGGGTCCTCTGCTGCATGCACCGGGGATTCTACTGAAGACGCAGTGGTGAGTGGGGAGTGGTGGCGCTTGAGGCTACAGCTGCACAGGTCCAGAGGAACAGCCCCAAGCTCTTCACATTTCCCCGAGCCATTGGGTAGGACTGCCTAGAGACGCCTCTGACGCTCGCGGGCCCCGGTGCGGTCCCCTGTGCTTTGGTTTGGGGATTTTAACTGTGTCCTGGACCCTGCTCTTTACAGGTTCCCGCCCGAGCTGGCAGAAAACCACGAATGACAGCGAACCTTAGGGAGGTCATGAGGAATATAGGAGCTCTTGATGTTTGGCGTCAGAGAAACCCGACTCAGAAGGTGTATACCTGTTTTTCTTCCACTCACAATACACATAGTCGCTTGGACAGAGTCTTAGTTGCTAACACGGGGTCAAACATGTCACTTGATGTTACCCATCAGGCGCGTTTTCCTATCTGATCACTCTCCGGTGGCGTGCGTGGTGAATTGGGGAGCTCTGTTCTATCGCCCCCGGACCTGGAGGTTGCCAACGGAGATCCTTCAGGACCAGGTGGGGAAACATCATATAGAGACCGCTATCAACGACTACGTGGATCCCAATGGAGCTCACATTGGCCACGAGATGGGACGCCTTAAAGGCGGTGGTGAGAGGGGCGTGCATGGGCCTCACCTACGGGGTTCGGAGACAGCTCCGCCGGGAATTACAAGATGCGAAGAGTAGCCTCTTAGACCTGCAAACCTCGGAGACTCCTGATGCTCTACCGCAAGAGGAGGAACAGGACGCTCGGACTCGCATTTATGATATCCTGGAACGGCTTGACAAATATTCCCCCACCCAAAATAGACAGCACCTTCACAGGGAGGGCGATAAATCAGGTCGCCTATTGGCCTGGGTTCTTCGTCGGGAGCAGGCCCCGGAGAGAATTGTGGCCCTGCGGCGGCCTGCAGGAGGAGTGGTCCACTCAGAAGTGGGCATCCTACGAGTTCTCCAGTCTCACCTACAGCGGGTGTATACCGCGGACCCTGCCATTTCCGAGGCCTCTTATCTCCCTTACCTTCAAGGGTTGACCCTGCAGTCTCTCGCCGAAGCAGCACAGGAGGATTTAGATGAAGTCCTGATGCTGGGTGAGGTGCGTTCCGCACTGCAGCGCCTGCCGCAAGCTAAGTCCCCGGGAAGCGACGGGTTCCCTCCTGAATTTTATCAGACATTCGAGGATGCACTTTCCCGCCTCCACTTTCAGGTATTCCTCGAGGCGTTTGAGAGTGGGACTCTCCCACCGAGTATCACAATGGGGGAAATATGTATGATCCTGAAACCGGGGGGGCGGTACACTCATGACCCTTCGTCGTATCGTCCGATTACAATAATCAACATGGACGTGAAGATTTTGTCCAAGTTACTGGCCTCGCGCTTGGCGTCGTATATATCTCACCTGGTCCGCGAAGACCAGTGCGGGTTTATTCCGGGGCACAATACGGCCATGAACCTGCGGCGGTTGAATCACATTGTTCATGAGGTACGTGGTCGGGAGGAGCAGATGGTACTGGTGTCTGTTGACCTTGCTAAAGCGTTTGACACAGTCGACTGGGGGTATCTGCTAGAGGTCCTCCATGCTGTGGGGTTGGGCCCCAACTTTTGTCACTGGATTCGCATCCTGTATATGGCCCCTCGCGCCAGGGTGAGACTTGGGACTGCGCGGTCCGAGGAGTGGCGACTGGGATGGGGTACATGCCAGGGGTGTCCCCTCTGGCCGCTCCTGTTTGCCCTGGCCATAGAGCCCTTTGCTGTCCGAGTCCGAAGTAACGGATGTGGCACAATGGGGTATTATGGCGGGGGACACATGCAACGTCATCTCTTTATATGCAGACGATGCCTTGTTCTATTTGACTGCTCCAAGGGAGGCACTGCCAATATTGCTGCGCCACCTGGATCGGTTTGGCAATGCGTCGGGGTTGCGACTTAACCGCAGTAAGTCTTTGATCTTTCGGCTTGCGGGTCTTGAGCCGGTGCCCCTGGGAGACTTACCAGACCTCGGGCTGCGATGGGAACGAGAGGGGTTCCGTTATCTCGGAATACAGGTGGCCCCGACGGATTCACAGCTGCTGGCCCGGAATATGGATTGGATACTCACGTCCTTACAGCAGACCGGGGCCTTTTGGAATTCTTTGCCACTTTCTCTGATGGGACGGCTGGCCGTCGCCAAGATGGTAATGCTTCCTAGGACGTTATAAGTCCTCCAGAACTCACTGTGTCCACTTCCCCCACGAGTTTTTCGCACTCTTAACATGCTGCTCACGTCTCTGCTTTTGGGCGGGCCGGCGCAGCAGGGTAGCACTCCGCACTGTTGTCCGCAGCTACGAGGAGGGGATCTGGAAGCGCCACGCTTTGACTTATATTACTATGCGGCGCAGTTACAGCCTGCGGCCCGGTGGTTCACGGACGTGGAAAACTGGGAGACACGCCTTCTTGCGGGTAGGGCGGACAACCAGAGTCTACAGGTTGCCCTAATGCAGGGCAGGGGGGCAGACAAGACTCTTCCTTATGTTGTGCGTCACGCGGCCGGCATCTGGCAGCGGTTTATTGAGAGGGTCTTACGGAGGGCACCATTCCATAGGGAGCTACCGGTCTGGATACTGGCCCCCTTCGTTGCCATGGAGAAATACATGCCCTTCCACTCCTGGCGGGAGGGTGGCTGCGGGGTTCTAGCTGACCTCTACCCCAACGAGTCCTTCCTCACTTATGAGCAGGCAGAGAAGGCCTTCGGCCTTGGGAGAGGACAATACTTGCACTATCAGGGACTTCAGGATGTAGTGAAGGTTACCTGGCCTCAGTGCCCAGGCGCAAGGGGGGTAAATTGATCTCTCTACTGTATAAGGCCATGAAACAGGATTCCACCCCACCGGTGCCGCCGTCCTGGATGGCTTGGGAGGCGGATCTTGGCACTGCGCTAGAGCTCGGGCAGCGGAAGCATATAGGTTCCCTCACGCGCAAGGTCTCGTGCAATGCACGGGTCAAACTGATACACTTTAATTTTTTACACCGCACCTACCTGACTCCAGTTTCCTTGAAGCGCATCTCTGGGGATAGAGGAGACAGCTGCTCCAGATGTAGCGCAAAGAGAGCGGGCTTCTCACACTTAGCCTGGGACTGTCCTTCGGTCAGGCGTTTCTGGGTGGGGGTGGTGGATCGTATAGCCACCACTACAGGACTTCAGATAGTGATGGACCCCTTGCATTGTTTGCTTGCGTTAGTCCACAGACCCAAGAAAAGGAAACTCTCATATAAACTTTTACAATTAATGTTGGTGCTCGCCAGGCGCAGGGTGGTCATCACGTGGATGGGGCAGAGGGCTCCAGAGGGGCCCATTTGGCTTAGGGATGTTAGAGAGTGGTCCCTGGCTGAGGAAACCCACATGCAACTTACTCGGAGAGACGAGAAACTGCAGGACGACTTACTCGCCTGGCGAGTCATGTGTGCCTCAGGACTAGCGGAGAGGGTGCTGTCCTCCCATGGCAAGTCTGACAGTGCGAGTAGCGGGGTATGTACACCAGTTGGGTTGGGGTCTGATGGGGAGTGAGGGGGTGACCCCTAGAGTTATATGCCACCTATAGTTGTGATGTGCTTGGCTGCTTCCTCACAATGTTTTATTTGTCTGCTATTGTGTTTCTTCCTCATGCGTCCGTACCTCTCTGGATGCTGCCTACATTCCTCAGTGCCGATAATGAGGTTGTCGAACTGTATACATACATTGTAGTGATGCCAATTGGGGGTTCTTGTATATGTTAAGTAAACTGAAAAATAAAGTTTAAAAAATAAAAAGAATTTACTGGTGCATCACATGTAGTCTTTAAGCTGTGTTGTTTGCAACACCTTTCCTTACAAGCATCTGCTATATCAGTACTAATATTCCAATTTAGCTTAATTCTGTGCTGTAGTCATGTAGGGAAGCATATGCATAAAAGACATAAACACGTAGGTGGGCAGTGGTGACAACAATACCTTTCCTGCCTCTAATACGCCCACACCATAAGAACAAGATCAGAGCAAGAAGAGGCACCCAACATGGCAAATTGATTAGATGATTCATAGAAAGAAAAGTGTTATTGAGCCAGACAGGCTTCCTGCAATAATAGAGATGATTTCTAGAGATGATGAGACTCGTGAGGAGAAGTGCAAGACACCTATTAAAAGACTGCAGTAACAAAGTGAAAAGAAAACAGCTAATAATGGGTCAGCTAGCCTCACAAGCTCACAGATGTCAGGAAAGATTGCATTGCCATCAAAGTCAAAAGGTACTGAGTGGGCACAGAATTCACAGAGGGAGTACAGCAGTTCTACCTCCAAATGTAAGCGCTCTTCAAAACTCAACCTTGACATGTGACGAAGGATTGAACCGCGTTTGATTGACTGAAAGTAAGTTGGTTTCTTCAGGAAGTTGTATGGCTGAAAGTCGTTCTTTAAATCAGTCTGCATGAGAACGATCAATTGTGGGCTGGAGGGTTCAGCTGTCTCTGGGTTCTTCTTTTTCATGAGTTGTCTGATGTAGGACATCCTGAAATCTGAGGAGTAGGTGCCTAATGGTGAATACACCTGCATTGGCCAGTTCCTTAAAATGGGAGACAAACAGTTTATTGGGTCTACATCTGTTAGTTGATGTAGTCTTCTTCATCTTGGTGTGAATGTGTTCAACGACTCTTTGGGAAAAGCTGAGTGCCTCAGATATTCAGCCAGGATGTTCATCCAAGATACAGAGGTTCTGAAGGTTTAAGGTAAGTCTGCAATTACATCTAGGAAAGAGTCTGTGAATACTCTGTTGTATGTCAGAGGTCTGTGCATCAGCAGGAACACGTAAGAGAATTTAGAGGGTAAGCAACAGAGTTAGTGTGATTTCACTTGAAAGCATGTGGTCTGTTAGAGTGTTTTGAAAATGAATTCTTCAGTCTTCTGTTGGAAATTCAGAGTAAAGATTCAATATCTATAGGAGCGCACTGTTTGGGATTGACTAAGCGTTATCTCTAGTGAGGTTTTGTGATGAACCGGAACAGTAAGTACTGAGGTTTGTGAATCAGACATCAGATTGTAGATTCTTGTTCATTGATCATGCACTGATAAGGAAGCAGTTCAGCAGATGAAGGAAGTGGACTGGGAGAACCAACCAATGGGTGGCTAAGGCAGTTGGTAGACAAAGAAGTAGTGGGATAGGAGTGCGGATTGAGGAGACTTAGCGAGGAAAAAAAGTAGAAAATGTAGAAATGGTGCCTGTGTTATGGTTGGGCTGCTCCATGAGGTAGAGTAGGTATTTAACTGAATTAGTAGGTGCAGTAGAAGCAATGGTATGGACACCTTTTGCACTGCTAGCGCTTTTCCTGGCGCTTACCTGGATTGTTGTTGGCTGTTTGCTGTCTGACTTCACAGCTCGCCTGGGGGCTGGATTGTGTTGCTGCACCTGGCGCTGTGGTTGTGCTGGGCTTGGGTGCGAGGCGCTGCCGGGCTGCGAGTGTGTGCAGGGACTCCATTGCCCAGGAGTCCCTGCGTGACCCTGCAAGACCTTCCGGTCCGCTCTCCCCGTGGCCCGCCCAACGCCCACAGGAGGGTACTTTACCTCCCCTCGACCAACTGCTCCCTGGGACACCTTTTGCACCGCTAGCGCTTTTCCTGGCGCTTACCTGGATTGTTGTTGGCTGTTTGCTGTCTGACTTCACAGCTCGCCTGGGGGCTGGATTGTGTTGCTGCACCTGGCGCTGTGGTTGTGCTGGGCTTGGGTGCGAGGCGCTGCCGGGCTGCGAGTGTGTGCAGGGACTCCATTGCCCAGGAGTCCCTGCGTGACCCTGCAAGACCTTCCGGTCCGCTCTCCCCGTGGCCCGCCCAACGCCCACAGGAGGGTACTTTACCTCCCCTCGACCAACTGCTCCCTGGGACACCTTTTGCACCGCTAGCGCTTTTCCTGGCGCTTACCTGGATTGTTGTTGGCTGTTTGCCGTCTGACTTCACAGCTCGCCGCACCCGCTCCGTGGGTGCCGTTTCGCCTCACTCGGCTGGGGGCTGGATTGTGTTGCTGCACCTGGCGCTGTGGTTGTGCTGGGCTTGGGTGCGAGGCGCTGCGGGGCTGCGAGTGTGTGCAGGGACTCCATTGCCCAGGAGTCCCTGCGTGACCCTGCAAGACCTTCCGGTCCGCTCTCCCCGTGGCCCGCCATACGCCCATAACGGTCCCTATATCTAGGAACGGGACTCCCGCAGCGCGGGACGCAGCTCGGGGCGAAGACCGGGCTAAGAGCGGGCCGTTTGAGGCCGTTCGAGGTCTGGGCGGTCTAGTCTGGGCCCCATCTCTTTCGCCCTAGTATCACCCGCTCCCTAACTGGCTTTGGCCACTAACTTTGTCCAGGCTGGTAGCATAATTTTGCATTCATGTGTACTCGTGTCACTCGTAATAGGGCTGCCAAGGGGGGGTTGGTTCACAATGGTCCTATGGATGACTTTATAACACGCACAAATATCGCCATAGACCAGGAAATTACTAAACTCCAAACTAGAGTGTCCCTTGACTTGGAGGCTGCTAGGAAGTTGTCACTCGAGTTTGCTAACTCCAAGAAATCTTCCCTAGGGCACATAGCATCAGCCATCACTCCAAAGCGCGTACACAACCAACAGTGTGTAACCACGATGGCTGATGTTCACGTCACCCCAGCTTTGCTTATCCCTCCGCCTCCCCTGTGCCCACTACCCCTGTCCGAAAGCTTGCCCATCCCTGCGGGTAGCCCTCTCCATCCCCCCATTTCTGCCTCCTATTCCTCAGATATTTCTGCTGCGTCCACTTGCTATGGTGGACTAGATAGCATCCCGGCCAATTCACACAAAAGAAAACGTATCCCTAGTTCAACTTCTTCACAGAAGAAGACCAAAAACCGGGGAGTATCCCTTCCCAACACTGTCAACACCTCAGCTGACGGTAGTCTGGGAGGGCTCCACACTTTCCCACAGGCTCCTTGGTGCACTGATAATGACGGATTAGCTCCTGTTGCCACCAAAAGCAATCCATCGACTGAGAGAGCAGACCTCGTCCTAAATGACCAGGAGGGGAGGGAAAGGGAATTCATAGGAGTGGTTTGGGATACCCTAAAAAGTCTTTTATCTCCCCTGGATTTAAGACTCTCCCGAATCGAGAACCATCTCCTAGAGATGGAGAAAAGCATTATAGCCTTGGCTACACTCGGCTTGAGAGGTCTTGAACACCAGGGTTTGATAGAGAATAACACTGCTCCTCAGGTTTCTACCCCTTCCCCCACAGTCGCGGTTGGCCTGACTTCCAACCCTACTGCACCTTGTCCCTCTCAGCCTATCCCTAACCCACGCACTAAGAGAGTCGCCACTACAAATCCGGCATCCCCGCCCGGGGTTAACACCCCAAACGTTTCCACCCTACAAACACACAGCCGTACTAATATGGCTGCCCCTAGGAGGCAGAATCCTAATAGTTCCAGCCTCCGCCTTACTCAGGTCTCCCAGAATAAAAATTTCTCTCGCCCTACTGGGGGTCCTCACACCAAGAGCAATTTTCGAGGGGGGTACATTGATCTCCCGCCTGAAGCCAATGATTATGCGGTGGTTCTGACGGGCGTGCCAGAGGCAGAGAATGGCCACCACGAATACCACCGCTCCTTACATAATAAGGTCATGCACTGGCTTAATACGTACAGACCGATCCCTAATGGCAGGAGGAGTAGAGTCAAAATGGTACGCAGAGTACCGTGGGTGGGCTCAACAAGGAAATCCATTCCCGGCGATTGTATAGTCGTGACTTTTGAAGATCCTTACACGGCTAATCAAATCTGCTCCTGGGGGGTTCAAGATGGGGGCTCCTCTATTGTCCCGAGGCCATTGTCATTCTTTTACCCACCTCGTGTTGTACACCCACACGGGGGTAATTGGTCCATGGTTCCCTACCAGCCTAGCTGGGGGTATTCCTCCAGGGAGTCTAATCCAACTAGAGGCTGGCTCGGGATAACAACCTCAAACAGGTTTGACTGTCTCGAGGATGTTGACTGACTTCCAATGTCTCCTGTCCTGGCACCCCCTACCCAGCTGCAGGTATTCTCGGCGGAAGTTGGTACCTGTCCCCCGTTGACTACCCAGGTTGGGACTAGCCCTGTCCTTACTGTTCAAACTAGGACTCAGGCCTCCCCTGCACAGGGCTCGCTGTATTCTTCTAACATTAACTGTAACACCAGTATTTCTGCGACTGTGAGTGAGATAGCCTTTGCCTCGCCGTCTCCTACAGTCTCTCTTCAGTCCTCCCGGCCTGTTGGCTTCGACATTGCTCCCCCAGCCCTCGCCCCCTTGACCCGCAATAGTCCCGTAGGTAAATCACAGCTCAAGATCCTAAGCTGGAATGTGGCAGGGCTTGCTCGAAACTTCGATAAGCCAGACTGGAACTCCTTCGTGGAGCCCTTTGGGATCTGCCTCCTCCAAGAAACCTGGTGCTTGGAGCCCTTCCATAGGGTGGGTTTCACGACCTACTCTGTACCAGCATCCAAACCTAAGGGCAGTAAAGGCCGCCCCTCTGGTGGCCTACTTATCTGGGTCAGTATCACATTGGGGCTTTCTATAAGGCACATAAATATTCAATCTCCAGACCTCATGAGACTTACTATACAGTGCCCGGGGGGCAGGAAGTTAGAGGTGTTCAATATGTATCTTAGGGGGGCTAGGGGGGGGAACTCATTGCTTTCTTCAACTGGAGTCAAAGAGGAGCTCAGTGGTTGCAAAATTGATTCTCTCATTGTCATGGCTGGAGATTTTAATTGCTGTTTTGAACCGCTAGCCAGCGAAGACATCTTGGACACTTGGGAAGACGATGCTAAGAGAGGCATCCCCTTGCTCGTTCTTGATCCAATCAAAAAATGGACCCAGAATTTTATTGATATTAATTCTCTCTGTTTAGAATATGACCTTAGGGCCACCAATGGCCGTTCTAAATCAGATTCCAGGGGTGCGCACACCTTCAACAGGGTGGGCTACACCTCGAGAATAGACTATATACTGCTAAACCATAACTTATGGCAGTATTTCCAAGACATGGAAGTCCAGCAAACAACGGATAGCGACCATAATCCCTTGGTCCTAACCCTTGCCCTCTTGTGGGAAGTAGGGATTTCAACATCAGCTCTCTCCAATTGGAAATCATCCCACGAAGTCGTGCCATCCAATTGTGGTAGGCGACTAAAATGGGCAAAGGTCGCCGCGGACGAGGCAAGAATGGCCCAAGCTGGGATCATAATGATGAAAGCTGAGCGCCTTTTGGGTGCGCTGGACTCTGATAATGACGTTCTCACGACATTTACGGAGACCATCGCATCCCTTAGTAACCTGTTTATAGTTCCTCAGGGTAGGGCCAGGGCTACTCGGAGAGCTCCAATTGGGGGTAGAGACCAATGGTACTCCTCTGCCTGCCGTGCAGCTAAAAGCGAACTCATCCGGGCGGTTGGTAAGAAAGACTCCGCCCAGATCTCACGCGCTAGGAAAAACTATAAAAAAGCCCAAGCAGTGGCAAAGGATACCCATGAAACAAACTTTTGGAAAGATCTGATGGACGCCTCTTCCAATAAGGACTTAAGGGGTTTCTGGGCCTTGCTCAGAGGAAGGGATAGGCCGGTCGACTCACTGTTGACATGCAATATCACAGGGGAGGCCTGGTTGGCTCATTTTTCTAAACTCTATTCTAATCCACTAGGGGCTTCTGGCCAGAATAGGGGTCCCAGACACAGTGTGCCGGTAGCTAACACAGATCTAGTCTACACTTTTGCACCCAAAGAGGTTGAAGTAGCGATCAGGTGCCTTGTGCCTAATAAGGCGGCAGGCCCGGATGGCGTCCCTGGCGATTTGCTCCGGACTAACTCGGAGGTGTGGAGCTCACTCATTGCCCAACTCTTGAATGAGGCCATGACGGGCGGATGCCTCTCAGATTCGTGGAGGGGTGCGGAAGTCGTCCCTATTTTTAAAAAAGGTTGCAGGGATGACCCTGCCAACTACCGTCCCATAAGTCTGCTTGATTCTACCCAGAAGGTAGCAGGGAAAGTAGTTTTAGGGAGGATTTTGCAGTGGGCCGAAGAAAAGCAGGTCCTGTCTGACTTTCAGGCCGGTTTTAGAACAGGCACTGGCACGATTGAGCAGACATTCCGATTTCTTATGCTTTATTGGAAAGTGGTCAAGCTGGGCAAAGGCAGCCTGTATCTGGCCTTTATAGACCTTCGGACTGCCTTTGACCTAGTCCCACGCAACCAATTGTGGGCTGTCCTTGAGGGTTTGGGCATCCCCCCGTACCTGCTCGCACTGATCATTAAATTCCACGAAAGCAACTTTGCTCAAGTTAGATGGGGCATACAGGGCCAAAAAACACCTCGTATCTCTGTAGACAGGGGCGTCCGCCAGGGGTGTGTGCTAGCCCCCACTCTGTTTTCTCTATACCTAAACGGAGTGGTGGAGCACCTTCTTAAAGTACCAGCAGATGCACCCTCCCTGGCGGGCAGGAAGATTCCAACTCTCCTGTTTGCAGATGATACCCTGTTGATTTCTAAATCCCCGCTAGGCCTCCAAATGTTGCTATCAAGGTTCCAGGGCTTTTGCGACTCCAGGGGCTTGGCTATCAACATCAGCAAAACCAAGTTCCTGGTGTTGAATCCCCCTAGGAAGACAGTACACCCCCCTACCCTTGACTCAGTCCCATTAGAAAGGGTAAGGGAATTTGATTATTTAGGCATCCGACTCTGTGACTCTATGAGCTGGAAGGCACACCACCAAAAAATCATTCTGACTCATAGGAGGGTCACAGGCGCGCTATTAAAAGAACATCGTGCCTCTCCCCTTAAACCTGTTGGGGTGATATTAGATATCTATAGAGCAAAAGCTGTGAGTGCGGCGTTGTATGGGGCAGAGCTCTGGGGTACGCAGAAATTTGACACTCTGTCCCATCTTGAGAACAAATTCCACAAAGACCTAATGCGGCTACCTCACAGCTCTCCCACTCTTCCACTACTACTTGATACAGGCACTCGCTCCATAGCCGAGCAGGCAAAGCTGCGCCCTCTCCTACTATGGGCCCGTATATGGAATGTACCTGAACTTTCAAGTTACGCAGATGCACTGCGGGAACTCCTCTCAAACCCGGGCTGGTATAAGATCGGCTGGCTCACGGAAGTAAAGCGCCTCCTTTACGAACTGGGCCTGGGAGACGCTTGGGTCAATAGATCTTCACCACCTAAACAGCTGCTTAAGAAAACATTTTGGTCATGGGTGGGAAAGGAGAGAGTGAGCCACTCCAACCTATGTAGATCTGCTGCGGAGTTTTTGACTATCAAAGATCTCCCTCTTAGAGAACCATACCTGGACCTGATCTCCAACCCAACAGATAGGGCACTGTATTTTAAATTTAGGGTTGGAGTTCTGCCCCTAGGTACATGGACAGCAAACTGGAAACCACCCTGGCAAACCATAGCAACCTGTCCTTTCTGTGTTAACAGGGATGAATCCATTGCCCATCTAATGTTTGAGTGTTCAGCGTATGTTGCCCCTCGACGCAGATGGCTGAAACCCCTTTGCTTGAGGTTGGGCACTCGGTCACACGTGGAGGCCTTATTGATGCTAAGATCAGACACTCACCCCTTGATTGCTTGTTGCCTGGCAACATTTTTGGGATGGGCTTGGAGGATAAGATCTGTGAGGAAATTGCTCCTCCAGTAATAGTCATCCATCCTGACTCTCTTGGCTTTAGCTACTTGTTGCCGTGTCCTTTTTTTTCTTTTTAATGATGGCACATCGCTCTCTGTTGTATAAATGTATTTTAGATGGCTGAATTGCACAATTGTTGTACATTTTAAACTGTCTCCCATTGGACTGACGTTTTAGATGGGCGGACTGCATAACTGCTCTATATTTTAAAATTGTTTGTGTACTGTAATGCTTTTAAGAAATGATAAATATTTCGAAATAAAGCTATACAACAGCAACAGGTATGGGGTTGGTTAATGAGGGACTAGACAAGATTAATAAGAAAGTGAGGAGAAAGAGTTTTCAAGTGGAGTAAGTTATGTTATGTTATATTATGTTATTTTTATTTCTACCGCGCACAGCTGCCCCAGCAAAGGGGCGTCCTGGCGCTTTGAAAAGGTAAACACAACACAGCATTAAGAGCAAGCAGAAGGGAGAAGAGACACCTCAAAGGGGCTAAACAAATAAAAAGGTCTTGATGGCCCGTCTAAACTGAAGGAGCACAGGGGAGCAAATTAAGAGGATTGAGTAAAGAGGAGTTGGAGATAGGGATAAAAATAGAAATCAAGCTGCACATCCACTGTTGTTTCTTACAGTATTTAAGAAAGAGCAGCATGACTAACGGGCAGGTAGGAGAGAGACTGATGGGACTGAAGTGCTTGAACAGAGGCCATACAAATCTGTATGAGGGCAAAGCTTGAGGATAAGGGGTGGAGAAGGGGTAGAAAGAGGATGAAGAGGAGGTGGTAGTTCCCTCCTGGGGGATGAAATGAGAAAAATGTTAGAGGAGGTTAGGACGCAAGGAGTAAACAAGCATTTGCAATGTAGTAGGTCTCGCAGTTACACAAATTTAAGCTATTGGCATAGTAAATGACAATGCCTTTTATTTATGTTTTTAAAACGAAAACAAAAATAAAAGGCATTGTTATTTGCAATGTTAATAGCTCAAACTCGCGTAAATGTGAGACCTATTGCAATGCAAATGCTTGTTTCAATGGTCCGATCAGAAGGGGTGGGGGAGGACACACATCTCAGCGCTGATTGAGGCTGTCAGCAATTACATAGTTTATTGACCTCCGATGACCAGGTATGTGGCTGCTGCACAGGGGCAGCTGGGGAGGACCTAGACACAGTGTGTGAGGAGGGGAGCTAGAGAAGCAAGGCACGGTCAGACCAACACAAGAGCAGGGAAAGAGACACGGTATAGAGAGAGAAGCGAGTCAAGACTAAAGAAAGACCAAAGAGGGAAGAAGAGAAAGAAAGCCTTGGGGGCAGAAATTCGATAGGAGAAGAAAACAGTTAAGGTAGAGATATATACGAGTGAGAGGCGAAAAGGGGGCTTGGGGGGGAGGTTGTTTTTTCGTGCACTCTCCAGCGGTACTGTGCTACTAGCAGCCAGCCACTATTAAAGTGAAAGCGCGCATTACGCGCTCTGTATACAAATAACGGCTGCATTGTCCCGCGAGTGCTGGGGGGGTGGTGTTGGCCACTATTAAAGTGAAAGCATCTGTCATGAAGCTCCAAATAGCGAATTCCAAGAAAACAAAAAACACAAACTCACTGTGGACAGCAGACAGCCCTTCACATATACATCCAGCAGTTTTGATATGAAATATAGTAAATCATGTCCGTAACATCAACAGCACTTTCTGGTCCATAAGTATTCATTATATAGCCTCACATATCAACCTTTCGGGCACCTAAGCACACAAGTCATACCGCCAAATGTTATTTCGCTGGAAATCATAACGAGTGACCTTTAATACCACTCGCATTTGTTGTCAAATCTTTTTATTTCACCCCCATAGCAGGGAGTTGCAATGGCATGACTTGCACACAGCGTTAAGCCTACAACCCAACAGGGCCGGCCGCGTTAGAACTTGAGAAAAAGGAAAAGCATTGACAATAATCAAGCTTCAAATTATACACAGCGGTTTACCTACAACCCAGAAGGGCCGGTCGCATCATGCTCAGTCAACAGATCCTGTGTAGTCACAGCCCAAGATAGCCCAATCCCCGGAACATCGGGAACCAGAAACCCCAGAGGGGTAGAACGATAGGACCAAGACGGTCAACACTTCAGTGAAGCAACAGAAAAAGGGACAGCAAAGTAGGGAAGACAGTAGGAGTAAAGGAAAAGATGGGACTAAAAGAGAAAGGGGCCATTAGACGCTAAGAGTGGGGACCAATAGGGGTGAATAAAAAGGGGGGAGTACTGCGTCAGCGGTCGGGTCAGTCAATGTCAGTGACAATGCACTATGCCTCACACACCCAAGCCTCATGTCAGCAATCTACTGGAATCAGTGGGAACTAATGCATCTTCTACTAATCGCAGCGCCCTGAGCTTGGGGGCCGCTCCTAACATTTGGAGTGTCAGCGCCCACTCACTCCGAGTGAGGGCCGTCAATCCCGCAGGTTTAATACCTAATAGTATCGTACAAGTGGCCTCAGGCAGAGGAAACCCCAGCACCCCTCTGATGTGACTTAGGACCTCCTTCCAGAAGAGGGTCAGCAAAGGGCAGGTCCACCATATGTGCAAGAAATCCCCAGTCGCAGAGTGGCACCTCCAACACAGGGGAGAAGAGGTCGGGAACATTTTATGCAGCCGCTGTAGCATGTAGTACCACTGCGTCATTATTTTATAGGCGTTCTCCTGTTGCGGTATACTATGGTAAATCCGGGGTATGTCACTCCATAGTCTGGACCATTGCGCCGGGGTGATGTCCACTTCCGTGAGAGAGTGCCAGCGTTGCTGGTATGGCAAGGAAGGCGGAGTGTGCGGGTGCTGCAAGATCCGGTCAATTTTGGAGATCAGTCCCTTTGTCTCTGTAAAAGAGCGAGCCAGTCGTTCAAACGGGGTGAAGGCGCGCGTGGCCGCCTGGTAGGTATCGTCTGCGAGCACCCAGTGCTTCAGTTGAATGTACTGCATTTCAGCCGTACGCGGCACTCGGAATTCCTCCCTGCAGTCCGCAAAAGTCTTGAGGGAACCTCCATCAAACAGATCCGTGAGCACCCTGCAGTCGCCTTGAGGTCACCTACGAAAACCCCCAGCCCGATGCGCCGGCGGAAAACTTGGATTCCCTTCAATAGGGGTATGAGGCGAGGGGAAGGTCGTGAGGCCCTTACAAACCGCTATCCTATCCCAAATCTCTAGCACCGTCTTCGTGGGCACCGCCAGGTACGCGCTCGGGGATCGTCCTGCTCTAGGCTTCCATGCCAGATCCCATATGGTACGCCCGGTCACGGCCCTATCCATATGGAACCACCCTTTCTCGCTCTCTGTCGCACCCCACTCCACTACGTACCGAAGGTGAGCAGCCCAGTAATATTCCACCAGGTTGGGGCAGGCTAGGCCCCCGCGGTCCCTGGGTGCCATCAGTAAGGCTTGAGAGAATCGAGGCCTCTTACCCCCCCAGATGAAGTTTGTTAGATCACGCTGTAGGCTTCTGATGCTATGCAGCGGTATAGGGGTAGGGAGACACTGGAATAAATACAGGATTTTGGGCAGGATGGACATCTTGACAGCGTTGATTCTGCCCAACCAGGATGGCACTAGCGGTCTCCACTGCTGTAGATCCTCGAGGATCGATCGCCGATAGTCTTTCCAGTTGGCTTGCGTCCAGCCGTCTAGCGAGGGGGTTAATGTCAGGCCCAGGTATCGGATGTGCTGAGTCGACCATTGATAAGGGACTAGGTGCTCTAACGAGGAAATGTCAGATTGCGGAATAGTGAGGCTGAGTACCCAGGACTTGCTATGATTAATTTTCAGGCCAGAAACCCTCTCAAAAAGGCACAGCGCAGTATGTACTGCCGGCAGGGACTCTCGGGGCCTCGTGAGTGCAAGGATAAGGTCGTCAGCAAAATAGCGCCACCTTGTTGTCCTGACCGCCAAGAGGGATACCGTGGATATTGGGGTCCCTGCGTATCATGTCTGCTAAGGGCTCAACTGCGAGGGCGAATAACAGGGGTGATAGCGGACAGCCCTGCCTGGTACCCCTTCCAATGTTGATCGACTCCGAGAGCTGCCCGTTGACCTGTATCCTAGCCCGTGGCGCAATATATGGGGCCATGATCCTAGCAATCATCTTCGGGCTGAACCCCACCCTGTACAGTACCGCCCTGAGGAAGAACCAGTCCACTCGGTCAAACGCCTTCTCCGCGTCGAGCGAGAGAAGACAAGCTGGAATCCTCCAATGATGAGCCTTACCTACCAGGTGAGCAACCCTGCGGACGTTGTCCGCTCCCTGACGACCGTGGATGAAGCCCACCTGATCCGGGTCGATCAGGCTCGGCATGTAAGGGCCCAACCACTTCGCTAGTAGTTTGGTGTAGATCTTAAAGTCTGAGTTTAGCAGAGCAATCGGTCGGTACGACGCGCACAGAGAGGGGTCTTTCCCAGGCTTCGGGATCAAGGCAATTTCCGCCAGCCCCATATCAAGGGACGGGCCCACCTCCTCGGTAAAGGAGTTAAACAGGCGGAGAAGGTAGGGGGCCGGGGCCTAGCTGCGCCCGATACATGCGATAGAAGGATATTGGAAGCCCATCAGGCCCTGGTGTTTTCCCCAAGGGGAGCTCGAGGATCGCCGCGGCTATCTCCTCTGGCGTGATCTGTTCCTCCAGATCCTCTGCGTGTTGCGGGTGCAGCGTCACTCCCCCGTATCGCCCCAGCACTTCCTCTACCAACTCCGAAGGTGGCTTCTCCTCTGTGTACAAGGCTGCATAGAAGTCCCGGAAAAGCTCGGCACTTATCCTTTGCCGCAACCACCCTGGTCCCATCAGGCAGCTGAACATTTGCTATATGTTCTCTCGCGGCTCGGGCTCTCAGCCTCCGCGCCAATAGTTTCCCCACTTTGTCCCCCCCTTCAAAATACCTCTGTTTCAGCGCCAGGAGGGATTTCTCTGCCCTATTTGTGGACGGATAATCTTGCTGTGAATGTTTTAGGTGTCTTGGACGGATAATCTTGCTGTGAATGTTTTAGGTGTCTTTTTAACCAATATAGTAATTTATGTATTTCTTTTAACCCTATATTGCTCATGCCCTTAGTGCCCGCTGTACCTTCTTTTTATGTACTGTATATTGCGTCTCTCACTTGCCTTATGGTACGTATTGTTTGGTATTGTTTTTAAAAATTGTGTACTTATGAATTGTACTTTTATGATTGTAAAATCTACAATCGAATAAAGATTTTTGAAATTGAAATTTCCCTATTTGTGCGCAATAGCCGGAGCTGCCCCCTAAGATTAGCCAGGTGCCGTCTCGTGAGTCGGGTAGAACGGCCGTGATCCTGCGTTTCCGCCGCTCTCAAGTCTCCCACCAGTGTATCCTCCAGCGCACGTGCTTCGCGCGCCCTTGCAATCGAGAGGGACGTGATGTGGCCCCTTAAAGGCGTCCCACACCACAGGAAAGGGTGTTTCAGGAAGATCGTTGGTCTCAAAGTAGGAGACAATGGCTCCCCTAATGTCTTCCACGTCCGCTGCGTCCCGCAGAATACTCGGCGGGAGGCACCACCTCCGTTCCTGGGTAGGGTACGCCGCCGGGTCCTGTAGCAATAACTCCACGTGAGCGTGATCAGAGAGGGAGACGTCAGACATACCCACCTCCACCGTGTCGCGAAGGAGATCGCTAGTGACGAATAGATAGTCTATGCGAGAGTAGGATCGATGGACATGAGAGTAATACGAGTACCCTCGTTTATCCGGGGAAAAGTACCGCCAGGCGTCGAGCAGTCCAAAGTCCGTCAGTTGCTTACGCAGAGTTGCCGACATTGCTCCTGCGCCACTGGTGGAATTCTCACTCCGATCCATCTGCGGGTTCCATACTAAATTAAAGTCTCCGCCCACGATGAGCGAAGAGCCGTCCTGCGGTATCTGCCCCCCTAAAAGGTCTCGGAGGTAGCGGTCCTGCGCCTGATTAGGGGCATACACATTGCACAGCGTGACGCGACGGCGCCCAATTTCGACCTCCGCTCGAAGAAATCGTCCATCGCCACCCCGGTAGGGCCTGCCACCCCCCTGCCTGATGCCAGACCTGCACAGGATTGCCACTCCCGCTGTCTTAGTATCTGCTGCAGCCCAGAACTGGAGCGGGTATTTAGGGTGAGCCATGCGCACAGTGTCGGCCTGTATGAGGTGCGTTTCTTGGAGAAATATGATATCAGGGCGTTGCCATAGTAGATACTGCCAAACCTGCTTACGTTTATTAGGTGAGTTAAGGCCCTTCACGTTAAGCGTCAGGACCTTTAGAGGGCTAGGAGCGTTTACTGCCATGACTGGTTCAGAGCGCCACCCGGCCAAATTCGCACAACACACATCCCGCGTATCCCACGCGCACCACAACCACTCAACCGCACCACCCCACCCCAGCCCATCCCCCGGTGTCTCCACCCCGCGCCCTCCAGAAAAGAGATAGAAGAGAGAGCATAGAATAGTGGGAAACAGGAAGAGTAGAGAAGAGAGGAAGTAGCAAGTAGCAGTAAGAGCTGCCACTCATCAGTAAACAACAACTGCGGCCAACAGGACCTCACTGCACTGACCCCGTTACAGGGCATCCTACACCCACAGGTTTGGACGCTCTCTGGGATGTAACTCCCTGGGGGACAGTCAAAGAAGGGGGGTCGTGACAGTCTTGGAAATTCAGCGTTCAAGGAGCTCCCACTGGCACCCCGCCCCATATATTAGGAGCCAGGGTGAAATGTGAGACTGCTCAAGGCCCAGGTGCAGGGCCCCCAGGACTAGGAGAAGTGGAGCGCCAACATGTCGCAAATCAAGGTGTCGGGGAGCGCCCATCGCAGTCCTTTTTGTCCCCCTCGAGGGATCGAATATGTGCTATGATATCCTGTTTAGCCTGCGAAGGCGATTGCTCGGTGCCAGATGGCGGGCGGTGCTGACGGCGTACAGTAGTCCACGAGGGTGCTGCCGCCGCTCTCTCTCGCCTATGAGACGGTGTCGGGCTCGCCGGCGGGGTTGTCTGTAGTCGGATGAGTTGCGCCGCTTCCGTGTAAATCCGAATGACTCTCCGCTTGGATTCCCACTGAAATATCAGAGCGAACGGGTGGCCCCATTGATATGCAATATCCATACTGCGCAGCTTCTCAGTCACCGGTCGGAACGCTCGTCTCCTCTTCAGGGTGTTGGGCGCCAGATCCTGGAAAATCTGGATTTTATGGCCTCTATAACGGAGATCCGGCTTATCCCGCGCGACTTTCCAGATTGCTTCTTTCTCGGTAAAGAAATGGACCCGCGCTAGTATGTCCGGCAGGAGTCCTGACCTGCCCGCCGGAGCGGACACTCGATGCGCCCGATCCAGTACCGGAGGGGAAGCATTTTCGTCCCCCCAGACCTCGTGGAGAAGCTGCCCCACGTATCCCATGGTGTCTTCTCCCTCTTCCCCGAGAGGAATTCCCCGGATACGAAGGTTGTTGCGGCGGCTTCTGTTCTCCAAATCCTCCTGTTTCACTTGGAGCTCGATATTCTGCTCCTCGAGGGCTGCCAGGCGCTGCCATAGGTGTTCCTGATCTTCCGAGCGCACATCCATTGTTCGCTCCAATCCGTCTACACGGTCTCCAAGTTCCGTAACATCCTTCCGCAGTTCCTTCACGCACGAGTGTACTTCAGTCCTCAGCGATCCAATCTCCATTTTCAGTTCGGACATGAAGGTGGCCATGAATGCCTGTGTGACCGGCGGGGACTCCTCCGCAGCTCGCGATGGCCCATCCCCACCAGCCCCCGCTCCAGTCTTTCCCCACATCGCTACGACAGTATTGTCCTTGGGGGCGGCCGCTGAGTCGGCCCTGTTCCCCTTGTTGGAGCGCGTCATTTCAGGCAACTACCGCCGGGAGCCAAGGGTCTCAGATATTCCTTGCCGTGCCGCAGGCGTCAAATTGGGGTAGATGGGGCCGTGAAGGGGTCGCAGGTAGGATCCGGTGTCGCTCCCAGGTCTCTTGTCGCACCCCAGCTCAGCAAGCTCCCTCCTTCACCCGCCGTGCCCAAGTCCACAACACCGGGACACCAGCAGCACTGCCAGAGTCCGAAGGGTGCGAGGCCAGGGGGGAAGGGCCGGCCAGCGACCACCCCAGAAGGACAGAACACAGAACGCACGGCTATACCCCGAATGATCTCCCCGCCAACAGAGCCAGGATGTCACAGCAATGGGAAGAGGCACAGTCTATGGTCAAATGTCCACGCAACCCCAATGCCCTCGATCCAGCCACCGGGTAGCCCCTGACAGTTCCACAAAGACACTGGAAGGCAATTCGCACTGGCCACCACCCCTCAGCTCCCAGGGACCACTCCTTGCACTCGTAGGGATCAACACAGTACCTTGCACACCCGCAGATGACGGCACCTCGGAGGTCCAGTCCCCTCAGCGTCTGTCCATGCAGTCTCCTCCACCGCCGAGCGGAACCTCCAGAGAGCCCCACTCGCCACAGGCTGCCCAAGAGGCCGTAGGCCGATGATTCCCCGCTGCGGGGGGAGCCGTCCAGCCCAGGCCACCACGTGTAGGGACCCAGCACCTCAGACCCCCGAGCGGCACCCTCTCCGGAACCACCGCAGGCTGTATTACGCTCCGTTCCACAGGGCCGCTCTGCAGGCTAAAGAGGGGCGACAGCCGCTCCGCAGCAACCCTCACCTCCGTGCCTCAAAATGGCGGGTCGCAGCACTCTCCCACACCAGGGTGGCACACTTTCAGCTAGCAAGCTGACCGGGCAGCTTCACGGGTCCAGGGCAGAGGGCAAGCTGGTCACGCTCTCACCCCCACTCCGCTCTCCAGCCTGCTCTTCACACTCAGGCGGCCAACACCTCACCAGCTCCTATCCCAGGCAATGGGGCAGCAGGACCAAGCACCACCCCCGCAGCAGGCAACCCTCCACGTCGTCTGGCAGAGCCCCCAAGTCGCGTACCTCTTGGCCTCCGGAGTCGAAAATGGCGGGCCGCTGCTCTTTCCTCTCCTCCGCCCGCCAGCTGCCACAGATAGGGTGTAGCTCCGCAGTCACAGCGCCCAGAGCGGCCCCCGCCCTGCCGTCACCTCAGTCCGCCGCAGAAGGGAGAGAAGGCAGCCGCTCTGTCTCACGCCGTCTGTAGATCGCCGCCGGTGGAGATAACCGCAGCGTTTGACCGTTGGCCGCCTCATGCACTGGCTCCCCTGGCGAGAAACCAGCAGGGCAACAGGTGGGCTCCGGCAGGGCCCTCCCTCAACACCGGGGCCCCGTCTCCACTGAAGTCCCGTTCACAGGACCCGTAGGGGGATGCAGCGCTCCCGGTCACTCCGGCAATCAGAGTGCAACAGCAGCCACAGGCGGGGGAAAATGGCGGGCTCCGCTCAGGACCCCCGAGCAGCCCCAGCCAAGCAGTCACTGCCGTCCGGAAGGGGCCAGAGCTCCCCGCACCTCTCAGCCGAGTCTCGGTTGCGTGCGGTCCGGCACCCGGAGAGTGCGTCCGCGGCCGGAGGGTCGCCCGATCGCCGCCTGCGTCTCGGTCAAAGCCCCAGGACCCGGGGCACAAGATGGCGGTCGCTCCGTCCGAGCGGCCGCGGCGCCGTATCCCAGTGTCCCCCGGAGCCTCTCGGAGTGTAGGGCACCACGTCCTGTGCAGCGCCGAATTCAGCAGGTCTCCAGCACTGCCTAGGTGACAGGTAAGTGCCCTGGCTCTGCACTTAATCGCCTATGACAACGGCATGCAGCGGGAGCTCCCCCGGAGCACGTCTTACCGCATTGCCGACTTGGCCACGCCCCCATACCACTCGCATTTGTGCACAATACTGCAAAACCACACAAGTGATTTGTGTGTGCAATACAGGTGCCTTAGGGCAAGCACTGGACAGCCATGGACTCCAGGGAAATTAAAGTACACACACCCATATGCAGCAAAGTGTCATAGATCCCATGATAAGCAAAAGATTACTAAATAAAATCTTTACTATTTAGTGTCAATGATTCCAGACAACCTCGAATCCAATCAACGAGAAATACAGTTCTGTAAGGGTCACCCAGACTTCAACAGCGCTACACAAAGTGGTTTATCAAATGCTGCTGACAAACATATAGACATTACAGGATAGGAAACAGTGTTTTCTCTGGAAATAACAGGCCAATGATATTCCAAATATGTAAAGAAAATTCTAAACAATACTTCTGAGTTAGGTGTGTGACGGATAAGTATTCTCACACCCTTATTCTTGTCACTGCTCGTGGTCTTGCCGTCCATATACTAACATGAACCACTGGTCACTTCTCAGCGATGGTCCGTCCCCAGCCCACACCCGGAGTTGACAGCTCCACCTCCTGCAGTCCGTCTGACCACCAGTAGCCCTCACCAAATCCCAGGGGTTTGTCACAACCGCCTCACCCCTGACATCAACCCCAGAACCTGCACGACAATGGACAGGTGTCTGGCTTTCCGTGACTCCAGTGTGGGCTACTATAAATGTACAGACAGTACTCGATCCAGAGCCCAGCTCCCCAAAAATCCCAAGAGAGACGACCTGAATCCACGGCAGTCAATGTGATATGTTTCAAATGGTTCCGTACTAACAGGGGCTGTTGCGGCGGTGGCTCTGTCGACCTGCGCCCTTCGATGGACTGGGGCTCCTCTGCAGCGGGTAGCCAGCTTCCTCCGACGCTCCCCGCATGGCTTCATACTGCCAGTGGAGCGGGTCACTCAGTGACACCAGCAGCCCCAACCACAGCAAGTAGCCACTTCCGGTTAAACAATACCGAACACCCAACATGGAAACAGAAGAAAGACTGCCACTTACCGGCAAGAAAAGTGAGGGGAGGGAGCACGGCAGGCACCATTTTACATTTTCAGTAACGGTGTATACAATGTGTAGAACCACAGGACACTGTACTGTGCATGCTTTCTATCAAATGTATATTAAATAAACAGTTTTCAATTGGATTGGGGCAGACATCTAGTTTCTATGCATTACATCAGCGAAACAGCCTGTTGTACGACTCTAATCAATTTAACAAAACTATTTGTGCAATATAAACGACCCAAAGACTTACCCAGTGTGGGGTTTTCATGTGAAACCACGCAGAGACCTATGTGACCGCTGCTTCGTTGCAACTGAGAAGACGGGGCCCGGAATCGCCGCTATTCCTATGCCCATTGCAAAAGAGAGCCCAGGACGCCTTTCAATTTTGACAAAAGCGTATGTCGCAGCACGCACATTGAGCCAGTTCAACGTCGTCGGCTAGCAAGGCGGCCATATCTAAAGGGTGCTTTTCCATTTCAAATAAACAATTATGTCAAAAACACAGATCAACCTACCTTGAGATAAGCATGGAAGAACCATCTATATTTAACACAATAAGCAGCCCACACATTGCTAAAAAAAACTAGGAAAGTGAAAGCGCGCCATGCCCATTGTGCGTGCCTGCAGTGAAAAACAAGCTGTTGCCACGCCATTGTGCGAATAAAAAAAGAAAGTGCGCACCCAGTAATTAGAAGACACTGTGTCACGCCGCGGAGTAAAAGATCCAGTCTGGGTGGGCAAGGCTAAAAGAGGACAGGGCGGTAACCAGGAGGGACTAAAAAGCCTCCATTACAATCCAAAGACACTGTTTAGCTCTGACACTGTTTAGCCGAAACACCACTTCTGAAACTGTATTAATTCCAAGAAGCCCTCACAGAGTGAGTAGCGCATGCGTGCTGCAACGCCAGGCGAGACCTAAAAACAAGAGAGTGGAGATTAGTAAGGGTCAGTCATAGCTGTCAGAGGGGAGGAGGTTAGGAAGTGATAGCAGCGGCAGCTCCTTCGCTAAGGCAGAGGAGCGCCGCCCCACTGCTCTTTGAGCAGTGCAAAAAGAAAAAAGAAAATGATAATAACCCAATGTTATCATCATTTTATATTTCTGTACTGAGGCAGTTTTATGGGGAGGTGTAGGACTGGGCTGTCGACACAGCCAGCAGGGGGAGGAGTGGTTGGTGCACTTAAGTGCGCATGACGGTTTGGCCGGCCATCTTGGGCCATCCAAACAGTCATGCGCACCTACCATGTTTTCCACTTGTCTGTATTGCACAGCCCGGGTGGAGATCATGCATAGGCTCCCACTCCCTGTCTGAGCGCTGAACCAGGCCACTTAGACCAATCACAATGGTGCTGTCAGCCTGGTGACAGCAGCGTCATGATTGGTTAGGGGTGTCTGGAAGCCTGAGTGCTGCTGGGAGCCAGGAAAAGAGAGAGGACGGAGGATGTTCAGCAGGTAAGCTGTCTTTTTTTTCTGACCCCCCTACTACCCTGCCACCATTTTCTTACAGCAAAACACACAAGATGATGGACGGACTGTTGCACAATGGCAAAACAATCACCCCCAGTCACAGATCTGGGTTTAATCCATCGTGATTTTGCATACCAAGCCACCACAGTTCAGACATGGCCATATGCAAATCAGTCTTGACCCTGTGCCTCATGGGAACAATCCAGCCCGAACTGCCAAGCCATGTCTTCCCTGGACCGGAATCAAGCATCCTAGGACCAGTTTCTGGCTATCAGCCATCTTCAACCAAGATAGCTTGACTCCAGTGGCTTAGTGAGCACGGGACCCACGTCTGGGCATACCCTTCCCACAAAACATTCACCCCTAGTCACAGACCTGGGTTTAATCCATCGTTATTTTGCTCACCAAGCCACTGGAGTCAAGCTATCCTGGCTGGGTGGCTTGGTGAGCAAAATAACGATGGATTAAACCCAGATCTGTGACTGGGGGTGAATGTTTTGCCATTGTGCAACATTCTGTCCATCATCTTGTGTGTTTTGCTGTTCACGCTATGTGGGAAGGGTATTAAACCTGACGAAATCAGGTTTAATTTTCTTTCATTTGGAAATTCATCACAATGGCTTAGGATATTAAACCAAGATCTACTGGCTTTGCCAATGTTTGTTCAATTGTTAGAGATAGGTTGCCTGTAAAATACCCCCGGATTCCTATATCCTTCTTCTCAGTTAGAAAACAGCTTTTAATATGAACTTATTTGAATGTACTTGTTAGGTCTGGTGTTAGGCAAGACCTTTTTAAATTTACTAAAATTACATATATATAATATACTTCCCGATATGACTTGGTCTGTTTTTGTGGCATTCACATTTTACTTCCGCCCACTCTACCATACAGCTTGGCGCAATGAGTCAACGCACTTTAGCCACTGGCTAACTTTACCGTGAGTGACAGCATTCTGCTCTTTACCGAGGAGCACAAACAAACACAAAGTAGTTCCCTTCAGTGCCTTGGACCTTTATGACAATGTGTGCCTTTTGAGACCAAAACCTTATTTTTTATTTTAGCCCTTTCTTTTGTTATATTGGAGAGGGTAAGGTGGTTCTGCCAACGATAAGATGTTACAAAAACCATGACAAAAAAAACAACAAATGACAAAGTTAAAAGACCAGTAGCCAAAGCCAGAACTATTGCCTTTGCCAAAGCTTGTTTTTACATTGGAATCTGATGGCGTGGGTTCTCACCCTGGTTATGATATCTGACTAGAAATTGTTTGATTTTGGCAAATTCTTCAGAGAGTAAATATGTGCAATGTACAAGACTGTAATATAAATAATGTTTACACTGTGCTGTCTGGCAGTGTTACACTAGCATGTTATTCCCTATATTATTCCCATCTGGGTTTTGTAATCTTTTTTTCAATCAGACAATAGGAATAAAAATCCTGTTCTGTTTATACGGAACTCTGGTTTGAGATACGTAAGCAGACATTTAAATGTTCACTGAAAATAAATACATCCACGCCATATGACAAACCTAAGGAAAAATATAAACATGTCTTTGAGGCTATAAAAACCCTCTTGAGCAGCAGGTCCATGAACCCACCAAACTTTCTTGCCGGCATTGGAAACAGGCCCGAAATCTGAATGCAGACCCCAGGAGCAGGCACACATCCTCCTGAGCTATCAGACTGAGATTGGCTCCTGTAGCTAGCAAATGACACTAGTGGCAAGTGCTGAATTCATTAATCTATTGCCATCTTTCGTGACGCTCATTTTGTACTACTGTGCAGAGAATTTTAGGCGCATCTGAAGGGCTTCAGAATGCTATTTAGGATGCAGAATATAATTCACCTTTCGATTTGCTTTTTTATTTTATTTGGGTACACCTCAGTGACTGTCGTGAATTCTCACCCCACCCTTTCTCCATCTCACTGTCTAAGATATGCTGGCGCGCGCATCTATCATACCAAGTCTTTCTCACCTGCGGGCCTCGGGCAGTAGAAACAGATGGCACTCACACGCACTTCATAAGAACGTGCTGGAAAGCTCTGCTGTCAGCTCCCGGCATTTTTGCTAGTGACAACAGGGCTCGTGCAGTTTAGCAGCTGAGGCTGCTGCTGCACGCAATATATTCAAAAAGAATCAGGCTTAAAGACAGACAGGACCAAAAAGACGTCTCACCCTCAGCACAATGCGCACCACCTCCCCTCATCAGTTCACCTTCCCTGAAGGTCTGACTGCAAATGAAAGCGAAGGATGTTCACGCAGGTGAAGTGGCAAACGGATAATGAGCAGGCTTGAAAGAAATCCTCACCCCTCCAAGTTCCTGTAACAGGGAAAAATCCTTCATACGGGCCTTGCCAGAGCCCAATGACGCAGCATGAACCTCCTGCAGTTAATGCCAGTAATATGCAGCCAGACTCCGCTCCTGCAATTGGCAGATGAAGCACAATAGTCATGTAATGGGGTGGGTAGGTCATCTCCCAAGAGTTGTGCATGGACGTCAATTCACCAAAATGCCAGGGTTAGTGGAAGTGACTTCGCGTGCCCCTTGGCCTTCACTTTCACTCACACATACATATGCTGATACATACACACGCATTCACACATGCACACACACTCACAAATACACGACACACTCTACCTGCACATGCACACACATTCACACATACACATGCTCTCTCTTACATAAACACACTCAAAACTTGAAGCACACACACACCATACAAACATTTAAAGCATTTTTTTACTTACTTCAGTTGCCAGGAAAAGTGATGTTTCAGCTATTTCGACTCCATTAAAAAAAAATATTAATTACGAATAAAGGAAGATTATTCACTATTAGTATAATAAAAAAAAATGGACAAAAACGAGGTGAGTGAAACCCCCACTGGCGTCCATATGGACAAGCTGCATCTGTTGATGCCACTGATTTTGCCACCGATGACTCTAGGAGTCGCAAAGGTAGGGCCAGTGGTCACAAGGGGCATGCCAGGGGTCGCAGCAGCGACCCCTGGTGACCCCTAAATGACATCAATGCAGATGTGGCCTAATTCCCTTTCAGGTCGTCCTATGAAAACACAAGGACAACACAATGTAGGAGTCTTTCTTCTTCTTTAATGAATATATGTATTGTATGTTATTGTAATTGCATTTATATAGCGCTTACTACCCCTGACAAGGTGTCAAAGCGCTTTTTCGGCGAGTAGCACACTACTCCGGGACCCATCGAGGATTAGTGTTGACTTAGTATAGTGAAACATGCAAGTACATTTTAAGTGGTGGATAGGTTAGTTAGTTATTTGAATTTGGAATGATAGCAGAAGGATAGAGGAGGACAAAGGTTTATATTTTTATAGCACTTGTTGACGCACGCTATTCAGGAAGCCTATAAAGGATTAGTGGTGAAATAATATGGTGAAATATGAAGTAATTTCAGTGGTGGATATTAGTCAGTTACTTGGAGTGAGAAGGATAGCAGAGGGATAAAAGGGGAAGAAAGATTTGCATTCATGTAGCACTTGTTACCCCTAATGGGTGTTGAAGCGCTTTTTTGGCGAGTAGCATGCCACTCCGGAACCCATAAAGCAGTGGTTCCCAAACTTTTTTGACCCGTGGCTCCCTTGACCAAATTGGCAGTTAGCCGTGGCTCCCCACCATTTTTTTACCGGTGGGCGGGTGGGGTGGGATGTAAGCCCGACCTCGGGAGTACTTCCTGTTGTCTTCCTTAAATAATTGGGATGCAATCCCAGTGAGATCCACAGAAGCAAGTGGTACTGGCCCACTTTGCCTTTGAACACCCCAAGCTCTGCGTGCAGTTCAAAGTGTGGACTGAGGCCTCTGCTAGAGGAGGCCGGAAAGCTAAAGGGAGTCTGACTCAGTGGGTGGATGCAGAAGTGGATATGCTGAACATAGGAGTTTTCTGGCCTTAGCTGGAAAGGCAAACGTGCTCAAGAAACAGCCACTCCCGTGACTTTGTGGGCACATGCAATGACCGGTGCTTGTGCCAAACTCTGTATGGAGTCATAAAGTTAATCGATGTCTCTACCCTTCTTATCTTAATTAACCTTTTAATGTCCGGTTCTTTTCCGCGCCTTTATTCGTACATTTCTTAAGTGTTGACCCCAGCAAAAAAAAAAATGAAGACATTTGAAGATGGGAAAATCCCAGGTAGCTTAACATCTATCAAGGTGCTGACATCTGGGCATTTCACAACCCTTGGGAATACCTAAATACACCTCCGACGACAGAACCGGGTTCGAGTCTCGGTGGGGAAGTTTAACATCCTGTGATTCTGGGCAAATCACTTAATCTCCCCGTGCCCAAAATAATCTGTCTATATGAAACGCAACTGGTGCTCCATAAATCGCGCTGATACCTTCGGTCAAGTTCGAGTTATATAAAACTCCGAGACAAAAAAACCCTCCCTTTTAGGACCCTTCATCTGATTGGGCCTGGCGGGACACCTGTTTATTTTGAAACATTTTCAGAATCCATATGAGTTGAGTGAGTGTAGCAACGCCGTTCTGAATATCATTCCAGCACCACGTAGAAAAAAATATATATATTAAAATACTGAGTGCTCAACCCTTTTATGACATCTGGAAAGATCTTTAACAGACATGCCTTATCTTAAATGCAAATCCTTGCAGGCTCCCACTATTCTGATGAACACTGTGTGCACATACATTTTCCAATTTTAACACCTCAGAAACATTTCCTCTCGCATTTTTAATGAAGAAAAGATGCATTCTTCGCAATAACCTACTTTGAACTTATGCAGCAGCAGACATTCCATTTTACCGAAGGGGCGTCATTGGTAGCGCTTTCGTGAATTCTGCACAGAGGTGCGCTTGCACTTCATTCACGTGTGCAATGCTGCCACGGGCCCCAGTGCAGCACAGCCGCCGCCTCCAAAATAGTGCCGCATGGGGCGGACCGCCCCTACCGCACCCCCCTAGCTACGCGGGCATTCCTCTCGCCAGCATTATGTTTAATGTAAAAACGGAGCACTTTAGAAATCTGAGATAAAACATAAGCCAAGTCAAGGCTTTCTCTCAGCGAGAGGAGGGCCTTGACTTGGCTTATGTTTTATGTCTGATTTCTAACGTGCTCCGTTTTTACACTAAACATAATGCTGGTGATGTGTTTGGCTGCAGAAAAAAGAGGCTTCAGGTTTCCACATTGTGGTCGCGGCGCCCCTTGCTCCTGATTACGGCGCACCGGGGTGCCGCGGCGCACAGTTTGGGAACCACAGCCATAAAGGATTAGTGTTGAAAATTAGTATAGTATAAATATGAAGTAATTTGAGTAGTGGATATGTTATTCAGTTATTTGGGTAGTATATTAGTATAGTTGAATATGGAATTTGAGAAGTGAACATGTTAGTCTGTTAATTTTGATTGAAAAGGATAGTGGAGAGATAACAGAGTGAAGGTATTTTTTTAAGGTCTTAGCAGTAGGAGGAGGCTTTTGGATGAGTAAAAAGGAGTTTTGGAGGGAAGGAGTCAGAGGGAAGAGTTTAGAAAGGTTTTTTGGGGGATCGGTATAGGAAAAAGAAGTGTCAGATGATGCAAGGAGGGGTAGAGTAGGAGAGAGTCTAGAAAGGGTTATTTTGGCGATCACAGTAGTGGTATGGGGTTTGGGATAAATGTGAGAGTGGATGTAGAGGATGTATTGATAAATGTATAGGATGAGAGATAGGGTAGTGCATTGGAAGGAGTAGTAGAAAGAAGTTTGAGATGAGTCAGAAGATTGGGCTAGAAGATATATTGAGCGAAGTATAGGCTGAGAAATAGGGTAGTGCATTGCAAATGCTAAATTAGAAGAAAGTGATAAATATATAGATCCATAAGTAAATTGAAGTATATAGATACATAAAGGAGGTAAGTATATGTAGATTAAATATATTAATAGAGGCACAGGATGAGAAATAGCGCAGTGCATTAAATATGCTTTTTCAGGAGAAAAGTACCAGACACCCAGATCCAAGTACATGGAAGGTACATAGATGCACAATGGAAGTATGTACATGTAGACCAAAGATGATTTTTATTTATTTATTATTATTATTAATTTTTTCTCTGAACATAAAATTATTTTACATGTTTATACAAAGTAATACACAAAGATAGGTACATATCTATAGTGAGTTCCATAGTGTGGCTGCTTGAACAGAGAAGGATGTGCCACCCATGGTTTTTTTCTTGTATGGTGGTATTTTGAGGCGGGATGCTCCTTTAGAGCGGAGGTTCCTTTGTTGAATGTGTTTGGTGATTTTATTCCTGATGAAGAGTGGTCCTATTCCATGTATTGCTTTGTGGGTGATACAAAGCAGCTTGAACGTGGATCTTCTGGCAACCGGTAACCAATGCAGGGCTTTCAATGCAGGGGAGATGTGGTCTCGCAGTTTGATGTGCAAGAGTAGTCTGGCGGCCAAGTTCTGAATCAGTTGTAGTCTTTTCATGTTCGTTAAAGGTGATCCGTGGTAGAAGCTATTGGCGTAATCGAGATTGGACAGAACAAGGGAGATGGTAGCTTGGACCTTGTGTGGAAATCCCAAATGAGGGAAAATTAGTTGCAGCATTTTTATAGCAGCAAAGCTTGATCTTGCTAGTTTATCCACTTGGGCATTCATCGACAGCTTGGAGTCCATGGTCATTCCGAGGTTTCTTACTTCCTTCGATACTTTAGGCAGTGATCCCAGTTCATCAGGCCATGCGGCGAGCGGGTTGTAATGTTTCCAATTGCCACACGTGAGTATTTCAGTTTTTGAAGCATTCAATTTGAGATGGCTCCAAGTCATCCACTGATCCGCGGCTCTGAGACAGCTGAAAATTTGTGATTTTCCAATGTCTTTGGGGCATTCCAGTTGAAGGAGTATTTGCGTGTCATCTGCATAGTTATAGAACGTGAGGTGAAATGTATTGATCAGTACTGGTAATGACTTCATGCAGATGCTGAAAAGCATGGGGGTACAACACAGACAACAAGTCAATACCTTGCCCAGTCCGAACACCAATTGGTTACATGTATTGTACGGTACTGTTGCATTAATATAGCGCTATATATGTCTGATGAGGCCATGGAGTGCTCCCATAACCTGATGCCGTTTCAAAATATATAATTATACAAAGTTGGATGCATTTTGGCCTTAAGAGTGCATTCCTCTAATTGAGCTTACAGAATGTACAGCCATAAAATAACATTTTGCCATGTGTGTGTTCATCTTGTGTGCAGGGCAGCTGCAGGTTTACTGTGTTCTGATGAGCCTTACCTCCTCCCTTATCTCATGCCCAAAGTCTGAACACGGTCTTCCCAGTAACAGGGAAGGGGGGAGAAGTGTATGTTTCGCAGTTAATTCAATTTCCTATGGAAAATGATGAAAGAGCTAGCATGGAGAGGCAATGTCATCTAGAACAATGAGTGATAAAATGGGGAGAAAGTATAACAAAGTAGGGTTTGCTAGCTTCAATTTGCTGAACTACAAACAATGAATGGGTGGCCATGCTATGGACTACAGTGCGATGGTTTGTTTATAAACAATACTGATTGGAACGGAATTCTGCAATCACTTACCCATGGACATCAATTCACCAAAACACCAAGGATAGAGGAAGTGCCATCGCCTGCCATTTGACTTTTACTTTGACTCACACACACATATTTACACATACTAAGACATTCGCACACTCTCACACATATAAATACTCTCTCTCCCACAAGCATGCATACAACTTATATTTAACTGCATTTTTTACTTACCTTAGCTTCATGAATGATAGGGTCATCTTCCAGCTGATATACTCCTTTTTTTATTACACTAATAGTGAATAATATTATTCACTATTTGTAAAACGAAACATTTACAGATACCAGGCAAGTGGAGCTCAAACCAGCGACCTTTAGGAAGAGCCGCCCCTGTCTTCAAGGCACTGATTTTGCCATCTCTGAGACCCGGGGTCGCAAAAGCAGTGCCAGACGTAGCAAGGGGCAAGCCAGGAATCGCAGCTGCTATCCCTGCCAACCCCTAAATGACGTCCATGCACTTACCTCCGGAATCAGCAAACATCACCATGCACCACGTATTCTGAAATGAACTAAAATATGAGTATGTAAACAACCACCCCCTTATCAGTAACTCTGTGTACTTATGCATGATAGATATTTCTGCAAGAGACAACTGCATTCTTGAGTTGCACTAAGGAAACAAAATGTGATTAAAATAAACAGATAAAATATAACATACCATCAGCTTTTACCATTCATTAAACTTTTAGATCACATACCGAGACTGAATTAAAAACCTGTTTGAAGAAAAATTAAACATGGGGTACAATACCATGTATTTGCGGAATTTAAATTGAACTTTCACACCTAGTGCTACAGTGTGAATGCTGGTGCTGTAATATGCTTCACTAATATTGGAAAGGATCTGTTCCATGAATGTCTATATCACTGGAGGTTCCATCACAAACAATGGGTCTTGATGCAGATCCCCCAACACAATTTTATCGTGATAATACTATCCCCAGAACCAGGGATGCAACTGCACAATGCATAATGTATAGCATATACAATGGATCCTCCATCCCACTAGATGATCAAAAGTAAAGACCAAAGGATGAAGACATTGCCTTTGAATTACAGACACACAATGGAACAGCTTGTGCCAAAATCAATATGCATTAATAATACATTAAAATAATATCCACTTGAAATTCTTCCATGGAACCCACAACACGCCCATGAAGCTCAAAATGGGATTCTTCCGCAACCTGAGATGGACTGGGTGCCAGAGCGAAAGAGACCTCCACACACCTATCAAAAGGGTATGTCCATTAAAATCTAGTATTGGGTCATGGAGTTATACACCAAGTAACATGACACATGAAGGCACGGATTACTACGCCTTTGCATTGTCCTTGCATTCAGTAAGGTGACACAGGGACAACACAAAGGCTTCAGTAAGATTTACAAAGCAAGGTGTTTTTGGTGCTGGCTAGCATGACTTTGTAAAGAAACGTAACGCACCTCAGCGGCTTGATCTATGTTGTATTACATTTAGAGCTGGTAGGAATTTCATAGGTGGAGCAGCGGCATTCCCGTGCAACCACCCATGGATTTGACGCGATTACAGATTTACAAAGGTTTCGAAACCTGGGATTACGTCATATCGGTATGCCTACCAGACGATAGAGTAACAAGGAGAAAAATATTTATTTCTCCATATTATTTTCTCTTTTTATGCATGATACAGTAAAGATTGTATTGTTTTTGTACATGAAGTTGACCCATCCTTCACACAAATAATCCTGCCCTTAGCCCAGGTTCCCTTGCAACACGGTGTAAGGGTGTCTGCATTGGTGCTGTAGCAGCACACAGCAAGCCAGAGCTAGGAGAGAGCTGAAGAAATGAAGTATTTCTGCTCTATCCGTTTCACCAGCACAGCAACTTTGCGTGCTGCCCTGTGTTGCATGAAACATTGATAAATATGCCCAAAAGATTTTACATTCGGACGCATGATGCACAACAAAGAAAATAAGCACCTAGGATGGTTCTCATTCCACACTTCTACTTGCTGCGAACATTATCTACTAGCTGTGAAATCCAAGGTAGGATGCAGTTTGGCAACAGAAAATAAATGTGAATAAAAAAGGGGAAATGAGTAATGGACTTCAGAGTCAATTGCTGAGAATCCCAAGCTGATAAAATATCTACTATTATGATTGACAATAGCTATCACTCAAAAAGATGGAGAATACATTCTGCTAATTTAAAAATGCATTATGATAATGATAAATAGTATGTGATTTTTACTGAATAAAACCATGAATGTCGGTGGAAGTGCTTTCATGTGTATTTCTGAGCCTGTAGCAGGTTGTGTGTATGTAGATATGAAAATTATGAATAACATTTGGAGAAAAAAAGAGTGTACCTGTCAACTGCTGGTAAGACTTGAGAGAACATTAATAAAATGAAATACTGTGGCAGCAACAAGGAATCAGATGTTAGTGATATATTTCAGATCAGAGGTTTCCATTGATATGCAAAATGGTGTTACTTGAGAATGCACAGTTCAGAAGAAATGTCAAATCGAGCTAAAAACAACTTATTCATGGTTTAGATTTCACTTCTGTGGATTGTTGTGAAGGCTGCTGTGTGTTTCTGTTTAACATCTGACTTTTCTCAAAGCTGATTCTTTGAGGTAGATATCCCCAGGACCAAGAGGCAAGTCCCACAAATTCCTACCCGCCCTCAAAAAACACATCCCATCCCAGAACCTTAAAAACCCTTTAATACACACTGCCCTTACTCATCCCTAAACCCTAAAACCCTAGTAACCCCATATCTTTACCAATCCCCAAATCCTTAAAACCCCTACGTCCTTTATGTCCCTTTAATATCCCTATTAAAATACACTTACCTGCATGGTAACATCGTGCATTGTAAAGTGTCAGAAATTGGTATGCGTGGTACTTACCAGTGGCCGCATTGTAAATATAACAGTTGGTAACTTGTATACTGTGTACAAGGGTAACTTGTATACTGTGTATACTGTGTATACTGTGTACAAGGGTAGGAGATCGAACACAGATGCAGGCGGAAGTAACTGGGGAACAATGTGGAAATTCTGCGAAGACCACGACATGCAAATGAATACAGCCCTTTGGACAAAACTCAAACGTTTTGTTTGCATTATTGCACCAGCCATATTGGCATTCTACAATAAAATCAGAGTTCTTTTTGAACAGTAGACAGAAAATCGATTAAAGAAATAATATGCATTTGGTGATATTTAATACATCATAATATGCAGCCGTATGCTGAAATTTACCAATTTGCACAACAGCATTATAAAGAGATATTTACCTCAGTCCTCAAGTTTGCTCAAAAGGGGCAAGCCCCTCCATTTCAGTAGCGGCTGCCTCGGGATAGGGGTGGTGGGGCGGGCGGGGGTGATTAGGAGCGATGGAAACAATTACAAATAAACCTACCTTCTTCTTCTTCGCCACTGCAGCTGTCACCGCACATCTCTCCTCCATCCTCGCCTGCACAGGAAGCACCCAGGCTCCCGGACTCTTTCAGCCAATCAAACAGGAAGCTGCAGGAGCAGCAGCGTGATTTGTCTGAGCGGCCAATTTGGCCGCTTAAGGCAGTGCATGTGAGCCTGGGCAGGTTCTCCACTGTTCTGCGCAACAGCCCAGCGGAGAACATGCGAAGTGCGCATGACTGTTTCCCCAGCCCCAGAGGGCCGACTAAGCCGTTATGCGCACTCAGGGAGGGAGTGCAAACCACTCCTGCTCCCTCCGAGGTCGGGGAGCATAGCCCCGCCCCTCCCGACCTGTCTGGAGTGCCGCAAAGAAAAAGAAAATTATAACTTCTTGTTATTATTATTTTCCTTTTCTTTTCCATTGCTCAACGAGCAGTGGGGCGATGCTCCTCCGCCTTAGCAAAGGAGATGCCACTGGTCCATTTCCACAACGTGGAATCAATAAATTAAAAGTGGCCAATACCTTTCACAGCGCTAACACAAACACTTGATTCTTCATGGCTCAACATTAGCCCTACAGATGAGTGGTAACGCGTTTGCCTGCATCCTGAGTGCTTACTGCCATCAAGAAAACTATTGATTGGTGCCAGCGATCAATCTACCACTGAAATACACAAACAAACCTAAGCTGTACAAACTAATAATGAGTTTTTGAGCGTGTCCCCCAAGGAGTTTAGCATGGATTGATGTGAAGACTTGTGTGAATTAATTTGCCACAAGTGTGTCTTTCAAAGAACTTTGTTGTTGCTGCATAGAAAATGTGCAATTGACAAAAAAAGCTTTCCCAGAAGACTTGACCGGGCTTTTTCCAATGAAATGTGAATGCTGCCCGAGGAACATGTTTTCAGTCATTCCCTTGAGGTACAAGCTTAGAAGCGAAAACAGTCAGCTCAATATGCATATTTTACAAGCCTTACAGGAGGTAGTGTCTGTTTATTAGGGACACAGATTGTATGGATAATTCTAAACCCTATTACATTTTGGGAAATATATAACCTTGACCCCAGGGGACTAAGCTACCACTAAAATTGTCTAATTCCTGTGTAAACCTAATGTATATGGGCCTGCAAAAATAGAGGAAGACAAATCAAGGGGAAGACAAGGGAAAAGATAGAGAGGTGTCCAAAAATAGCTGGGCTTTCCAATTCATTGTTCGATAAAGTGCTAGTTTGGAGGGAAAAATAAGCTTGATCAGATTTCATTAATAAAACAGCGATCAGATTGTCAGAGACAGTGAATGCTTAGAGTAAGAAATAACACCCACAAAATATGGTTTATAAATCATGCCTGGATATTCAGCAGTGATTACATGTAATCCAGGAGTAGGGCACAGCTAGCCAAAGTTCATGTGACACTGCCAAGTTCGTCAGTGTAAATGTGAACATGCCCCCTGATGCCAGGTACCACAATGGTGTGCTGGCTATCTTCCTTGAACAATTGTTTCAGCCATTAGTCTCGCTTAAAAGTCCACTTTCCAGAAACCCTCTTCTGTCTTATGGCTTAAATGTATGATCTAAGTGTTTTTGGTACATTCCACAGTTGTGGTGGACTATGCTGCTTAGACAACACGTTCCTGAAGAGAGCAACAGCATAGACATAGGGACGTAAGGGCACAGACTTTCAGGTAACAAGGGTGGATATCGCATAGCAATTAGGGTATAACTGTATGTTTTTGAAAATAAACAATAGTTGGGAATTTTTAGCTTTCTGGTGTCATTTTTAGGTCACAGCCTACGAGACAGCGCAGCTGCCTGGTTTGCTATAGACGTCGTGGGGGCTTTCAGAAAGTTGACCTAGGAATGCTTTCCGCCCTTTCATTACCTCTGTCTTTGTGGTTTGTAACTCACATTTTCTGGCTTTCTACTTGCTGGCTTTGTTTGCTTTAGGCTCTTCAGGTTCAGTTTGTCCCTTCAGTTTTGTAAAGCATGTTTACTGTATTCTTCCACGAACTTCCTTTCTGAATACCTGCCTTTAATTCTTGTTCTTATCTTGTCACATTTGCTGCGAATTTAAAGACAGAGGTCAAATGTCAGGTGCTGAATTCCTAGGGTGCTTCTTTACTTTTCTTTCCATGACTTCAAAGTGATAAGATTTATGTGACAATCTGCTGGATAATGGGAATAGGAAAGAGGTTGGTTCTAGCACACAACAATATTTAAATGAATTGTGTAAGTATTTTAGAATATATCAGAATTAGGAAAACAAATTAAGCAATTTTTTTGTTATTTCTGCAGTGTGTTGGGAACAAATGCTTTAATATGATCAAAGCAATTAATTACACTAGGTGATGCAATTTCCACACATTTCTGTTTGTGCACTGTATAGTTTTATTAGTAAAACTGAACGTCTGTGCAAATGTAATGGTAATTTCAATCGAAAATGTGTTGTCTGTAATGGCAGTGCACTACCATACCATGCGTACTCCGCTCTACACCACGCCACTCTACTCTGCACCACTCCACACCTCTGTATTCTGCTCTGCACCACCCCAATTTACACCAGTCCATGCCACTTCGCTCTGCATCCCTCCAGACTATGCCACTGCACTCTATGCCACTTCACACTACGCCTCTCTACCCTACTCTGTACTCTGTACCACTTTACTTTATGCCAATGCACTCTTTGTCACTTTACTCTACACCACTGCACTCTTCACCATTGCACTTTGCACTTCTACAGTCTAGGACACACCAATCTACTCTGCACAACTCCACTCTGCGCCACTGCACTTTATGCCACTCTGCGACGTTACACTACACACCACTGCACTCTATGCCAATACACTCCAAATACCGTAATCCAATCGTGTTTTATTACAATGTATTTTCTATTCTAACTTTTAAAACGATTTTAACCATGTTATATGAATTCTGTAGTGCTACTTTTGCAATGGTTTTAATTAACTATGCTAATTAACTTAAACTTGAAACTATGCCAATACACTCTATGCCAATGCACTTTGCCATGTGACACTCAACTCTATGCTCCTGCACTCTACACCATACCTCACTCGTGTCTATTCTGCCCTCTATACCACTGCACTCTACACACTTTACTTTATGCTATTACACTCAATGCCACTCTACTCCACTCCGCACCACTCCACTCTTTGCCAGGCTACTCTTAATAACTGCATTCTATGCCAATGCACTCTACTCGACTGCACTCTTTGTCAATGCACTGCATGCACTGCTCTCTACTCTGGAATCACTGTACTCTACGCCACTGCTGTCTACGCCACTCTACTACACTCTACACCACTGCACCCTGATACTCTACTCTGCATTCTCTGCCACTGAAATCTACACCACTCTACTCTGCCCTTCTCCACTCTACACTAATCCACCTTACGCCACAACACTCTATGTCAATGCACAATGCACCCCTTTACTCTGCACCACTCTAATTTGTGCCACTCTACTCTGTGCCACTCCACTTCGTGCCAATCCACTCTGCACCACTTCCCTCTACCATTCACCACTGTATTATATGCCACTGCATTGTACGACACTGCATTGTATGCCTTTGAATTCAATGCAACAGCACTCAATGCCACTGCACTTTGCAACACTCTACGCCAATGCACTCTACACCAGTCCACTCTATCTATGCCACTTCAGTGTATGCCACTCTACATGCCTCAACACTATGCTACTTCAATACACGACACTCTCTGGCTCTCCACTCTACAACACTCCACACATCTCTCCTATATGCCACTAAATTTTAGCAATGCTGAACAGCAGCCACGCTGGTATAGAACATGGCTAAAACACATTGGCAAAGCCAATAGCTCTTGCATAGGTGAGACCTATTGGCTTTGCCAATGCTTGTTACTATGGAGATTGTCACATCTCCTTTCTCCCTAGCTTTGCCTTCATGAACTTGTAGCACAGTCTCTGATGTGACATGGGCTCTCCAATACATGCATGTTTGTTAGCTCATAATTCGTCTAAATTATAAGTACAAATCCATCAGTAACATTAATTTTCTCTCTTGAATAAACTTCATTCCGATCGACAGTTTTCTAGCCCAAAAAAGAGTGAAACCCCTACAAACAGCGCTGGAAGACTTGCAGCACACTGCTGTGAGTTTTTCAAAATGGCTACTTTTTCATGTAGGTTGATCAAGGAGGGGGCAGCCATTGTCTCTGAATCCAGTAGTCTGATAAGGGAGAAGGGGAACAGGTGGAAGAATTCCGAACAAGATGAGAGGAAACGAGGTACAATAAGTGGTGCAAATTGGCAACGCATTATGGAACCTGGTGAAAACTGGGAATGAGAGAAAATGTGAAAAAAGGTGGGAAAAGGTTTGGCAGGGTAAGTTGGAGAAATCAACATTGCTAGGAATGCTCCCTGGCTGGGATTGTGATCTGGGAGAGAAAAGTAAGAGGTCAGCAGGTGCATGAGTGCAAGGAAGAGGAAAGTTGAGGGCCCAATACTTTACGTGGCTTTGATTTGCTCCAAAAATCTGGAGTAATGCAACTCAGCACAAATCGCTGTGTTGCATTACTCTGCCTTGGGAAGGCATTCCATGGGCGTTGCATGGGTGTTTCTACGCAACTCCCATGGATTTTGATGAATCCCCAGATTAACAAAACCTTGTAAACTCGGAGATGCCCCAAAATCTTACACCTTCCCCGGGGGGTGTAACAAAAACAATGACATTATTATTTGATATCAAGCAACAATCTAATTTAAAAAACAAATCTCTCATTGCACATTGGTGTAACATACAGAGCTGGTGAATCTGCATTAAATATTAACCAAAATAAATTAATTCCACACAGTCTGATAACGTTTCAGTGCACAAACATGGCTGTGGGAAGATTGAAATTGGTCCTGTATCATGAGAAAGTCTTTGATGGAGAAGTCTGAATAGGGCCTTTTTCAACCTTTTCCCATATTCCTACATAGAATAACTTCTATCTGCTGCACAGTTTATGCAATGCTGAGCATTGAGAAGGGCAACAACTTATCACATTTCCTTATTTTTGATGAGGAACATGTCTCCAGATCATGGGCTAGCTGAGGAAGTCTAATGGAGTGATGTGGAATCCTCTTGATATTTCGAAGACAACAAAGATCACATTCTAAACATGGTCTTGGTTGAGTGGGGGGTGCACCTTCCATGTGGCAGACATCCTAGCATTTCACTGATCTTTATCTCCAACTAAGCCTAGTTATTTTTTTTAATATATTTCTTTTATTAGATTTTTTAAAACACAGCTAAAGGATTTCCCAACAATCCCATTCTCCCCTCCCCCCCACCATGAGAAGGAGCCTGCCACAGCAGTCGTGTATCATTATCTATTTATACATAATGTCCAACAGCACAAGTACATTTATAGGTTTGGTATATATACAGTCCTTTTCTTTTCAATGGCACATCATTACCCTTCTGTGTGTTCATCAGCCGACCCTTCTTCTGGAACCTCATTTCTTGCCGGAATCGTTCCTCTGTCATATCCCATTTCATCCTACCTCCACTTCCCTTCTCACTGTGTACCAATTTGGTTCTTACCCTACATTCAGCACATACCCACTTCGCATATTCCCACAGTCACTGTTTATAGGTGAGTAGTTGTTTTGTTATCCATCTTATAGCTATGCACTTCTTTGCTACAGTTACTCCCCATTTGATCATCTTTTCTGTATGTCTAGTATGTTTGGTACGAGACACCATGCCTAACATGTGGAGCTGGGCCGTCTGCTGTAGTGGCATTGGCGGCTCGCCAAGGGAGTGCTGCGGGGTAGTGGGGTGGGCGGGGGAGGGCGGGGGTAGTGGAGTCCGACATACGACGGACAGAAGTAAGGTAAGTAATTAAATAAATAAAACAATTTACCTTGCTCGGTCCCACAGTTCAGTTCCCAAATCCTTCTCTCACTGTGACTACAATGCCTCCATGCAGGTGGCAGTTTTCTGTAAAAGTTATGCATATAAATGGGTGATCAGTTTGCCCCAATGGCTAACAAGCATGTCCCTGATCCTACGGGAACACCTCAGCACACATACAAACACCAAGTAGTCCCACGTACACCATGTGCCCAAAGGAGCATCCACACAACATATTAACAAGCACACAACCAACACATGCACATGTGCAAAACACAGCAAATATGCATATGCGTTAGCCACACTGACAATGCAAGAGGCACCACATGACGAGTAGCATGGCTACTGCCCAATCACCATGACAATATACACGGCACAACACTGAGGTGGCTGAGTGCGGACCACCACCGGAAAGGAGCAGGTCACACTCGGACACAACCACCTGCACAAACAACCCTTGAAGTCAAAGGCACATCTGTGGACAAACCATGCCCAAGAGTCACAACTCGACAAAGAGCACAAGTTACCCAAGTCTGCCACATTTTAGCACAGTGGAAGCACAGAACTGAAAGGCACACCGCATAAAAGGGACCAGTGGCAGACAAGTCAGAGCCGCAGGAGCAAATCAACCATCGTGCAGAATACGCACATAAGTAGGAGTGCACCTCGACATTGACAACATCCCAGTACAAACAGCAGCACCTCCACAACAGACCACAGGACACTACTGGTGCCGAAAATGTGCACGACATGGCAAATCACATCTGGCACAGCAGGAAACTGTGACATCACGATGTACAAGTAGAACCTGTAACCTGCAAATGTGTATTGTTCGCACCTGCTGTGTTTTTGGACATTTTGTACAGTCCCATGATTGGCAGGGATGTCCACAATGTCACGAGCTCATGAGAAGTAATTGTCAATGATGGTGTTCCTACGGGCCATTCCTGCCGCAGCTGCAGAGGTATGTGGGCCACCTGCCCCATCGTCCACATCATTGTCCGGTACTTCTGGAACTGGGATCCATGGTGCCTTGGTGTGGACACAGATGTTGTGCAACACACAACATGCAACGATCATCTTGCACACGATCTCCGGGCTGTACGGGAGCTTTTTACCTGTGCTGTCCAGGCACCTGAAACGTGACTTCAACACGCTAAATGTGCATTCAAAGATGCCCCTAGTGCATATGTGGGCCGCATTGTACTGCCTCTGGGCGGGTGTGTTCGGGTCTCGGAGGGGTGTCATTATCCAAGGGCAGAGTGCATATCTCTGACCACCTGTGACAGAGCAGGGAGAAAAGAGTCAATACTTGGTTCGGCAGGATGTGATGGCAGGCCCACTAATCCAGTGACGCCTGTGCTGGCTGCATGTGGGGTGAGTGTAAGCCAGCCCTCAGGGAGTAGCTGGTACTGGCAACAACTCCAACAGTCCTCAGGCACTCCGACAAGCAATGGCAGAACAACAAGGGGGGATGACTTGAGTCACACAGGGTTAGTGGCCCCGGATGCACAGCGGCCGACAGGGGCCTACCGCCACAGGATTCTGACCTGCGGGAGACTGTGGTAGGATCACGAGTGCGGAGCAGGTTTCTGAAGATGTAAAAGGAGCATGTCACGGAGTGTCTCGGAGGACAGTTAAAGGTGTACCCCCAGAGCATGGTGCAGAGGGCACATGCCAGCTGTGTCAGGCTACATGAATGATATGGATGCCACAGACTCAGACACCAAGTCCGTACCTGCCCGTTGCCGATGACAACCCCCAGGCCACAGGCTCAGACACCAACGATGTTCCGCCGGAGGCTGACAGTCACTCATGGCGCACTGGGTTAGTGGCACTAAGTGATGACAGCTTGCGTTGAACAGGGTCGGTGGCACCATGTGACGACGGCCTGACACATAGAATTATGTCTCACTGATCGAAGTGTGTCTGGCGCTGTGGCCGCTGCCACGGACTGGGGTCGCTGCCATTCAGGACTCAGAACACAGTTCCACATGTGTGGGCCTACTGTGACGAAGGGGACGCCGGTGGGGTATGTCAATGAGAAAGGAGTAATTTGGCCCAGGGTCGTGGGGGCCAGCGATGGTCTGCGGAGGCTTCAGTGCTTGCGGGACTGGGGCTTGGAGCTTGCCCCGGCACGTGGTGGGCCCTCTTTGACACACAACGGTGTAGGCAGGTGTACAGTGCGGCCTTGGTGCGCTGTGGCGAGCAGGCCTGGTCTGGGTATCAGCGTCCTGGGGTGCAGCAGGCACACAGGGTTGCAGGCCCCGCTGCTCACGACGTCTGCCTCGTGGAGGACTGCAACCCTGTCAGTGACGTTGGCCTTTACGTGAGAGAACCGCGCTCTGCACCGCTGGGTATTTGTCCACAGCCCTGGCGTACTCAGGGTCAACCCACTACGCTCACACACACAGGTGGGGAGGAAGCGGGCAACATTTCCGCTATCTGAGCCACGGCCTGGTGTGACATGGTTGCGTCAACTGTTCACTTCTCTCCAGTCACCAGCAGTTGTGGCCTGCATGGAAATATCTGTGGTTTGCCTACCCATGTCTGTCATGCACATCCACGCCTCCCTTGTCGTTGTGTACATTCCCAATCATGGGTCACTTGAATCCTTCGCACATGGCTGCATTCCGTATCTACACATGTTCAGCTGTTGTGTGGCTGTGGTGCCATGATGTGGCTGTATTGTGTGCAGGGGTAGCCCAGGATCACCATGGAGGGGTTTTGTTGAGTATGGTAGGTGGGCATGTTGATTGCGATGTTGTATGTGGTTTGGTCACGTGTGCATTCCAACAGTTGTGCGTTGTGGGATGGTGGCTTTGAGGTGTGTGGTGTACTGATTTGGCACTTACCAACGTGCAGTCCAGTTCCATATGTGCCATCCTGGAAGCGCTGGTTGATGATGGACTGTCTGAAGATGTATGAATCATGCACCCTGCCGGGGTAATTTGCAACGACATTGGTGGACAGTCCCCGGTGGTCCACTATTGCTTGCACATTTATTGGAATGCGTGTGCTTTCTGTTGCGGTAGTGCTGTGCTGTATCAGCAGGGGGCACAAGTGGGACATATGTGCAGCTATTGCCCCCAACACGGCTGGGAATCGAGCTATGGCGTAGAAGCCTTGCTTGGCCTCCTGCTGTTCCTGCGCAGTGTGGGGGAATTGAAGGTACTGGGGTATGAAGCTGAGGATGGCATCCAGGATAGGTGTGATGAACTTTGATAGGGCTGGCTGTGGGACCCCTCAGACTCTGACAGTTGTTGGTTGGAAGGTACCAGAGGCCAACAGGTGCAGCACAGACAGCAGCTTTGTCTGCGGAGGGATGTTGGTTCTCCACTGTGTCGGGACCGTCAACCTGTGAGCGATGTAGGTAATGATGCGGATGATGGTTGTTCATTTGAGCCTGAAGTGGGCAATGACTTCCTCTGTGATACTGGTGCGTTTTTGGTAGGTCCGCTGTCTTACTCTGAGCTGCCTCTGTGGTGGTCGGAGGGGGCGGGTACCGGTCCTAGGGGTGGTGGCAGTGCAGGGGGTGGTGGGGGTGGGTGTTTTGGCCCTGTTGGGGCTCTGAGCTGCATGATGACTAGCTCCATTGCATTGTTTGTTCTTCGGGTGTGGCTGTGTGCGGGGCTCCGTTGCCTACTGCAGGTTGTCGTCCAGCTTCACACCTGCAGGAGGCAGGTGTTAAATACCTGCTGATACCGCAGCTTATCGCGTGGTTTTGGTTCACATCACAGATCTGGCATTTGATTGTGAAAGAGGTGTTGTGGTTTTTTCGAGTGTTTTTGCCCGGAAACGCCTACTCTGCATCTCATTAGGGTTAGTTGGTGGTGTCCACCGTGGAGATATCTTTTGGGGCAGTTATCGCGGAAATACAGGCGATGTCTGCAGTTTGCACCAGCTTGTGAATGGGGTGTTAAATCTATCGCCACTTTTGATGCATTACGGTCGGGATAATTTGGAGTTGAGTCCCTGTGAATATCCCCCTTAGTTTCTCCACAATATCCCCAGCGTGGGACCTCTCCCTGATGGCCACTCCCGGTGCCGTCACTCGCAGAAATCTCCACGGCTCGGCTGCCCGCCGCTCACCACCTCCAGGGCCAGGGTCGGCACTGTTGTAGCAGACCACCCATTGACCACCACCTCGGCTCTTCCGTGGTCAGCAGAAATGGGACCAGCCTCTTCCCAGCAGACTTCCCCAGGGTGCAGCTGCACTCACAAGCTTCAAGTGGTCCCAGATTGTCTCAAATGGGCCCAAGATGGTTCCCATTGCCTGCAATCCGTCGGAGCTCCGAACAGAGACATCCATTCAGTCGGTCACCTTGGCTCCGCATCATCCAACTAAGCATAGTTATAATATTGATAGTCAATGCCCTAAGTTGAATATAAAAAATGTCAGGGTCTCTAATAGGATGTGGCCAAAGAAACGCAACTAGGAACAATTTCCAAAAGGCATGACCTATGTAATTCGGAGTGTGGCTTAAACATGTAAGATAAACTTCTGTGCTTGACAACAGGTGCCACCTGGCCAGTTGGTGGATGCTCCTGTGCATTTTCTGTTATTGCATCCAGGTATATATATCACAACAACTGACATATGCCACATCTTTTGGCTTTTTCACAGATTGTAAGCAGTATCAAATAAATGAGTAAAATGCAGTTTGTTGTGAATGATTATAATTGAAAACTTTAAAATTCTGTAAATATGAGATTATGAATTAAGCATTACTTTTGATTTCAAAGTATTTTATTGAGTTTTTCATACAGGTAAAATCGCTATTTTGTTACAGGGTACAAGTCAATCACTAAGGTCTGTGGAAGGGGTAGTGGCCTCCGGAGTGTGTCATTCACTCCTGAATTCTCCCTCAAACTGTTTTCCTTTGCAAGCTCTCACTCCATTAGACACTTACACCTTTTATCTCCCCACATATTTCTGAAATCCTCTATTCCCCAAATCTCACATCTCATCTTTCATCTTGAGCACGTCTTTTCGCTCTCTTCTTCTGCACATACTTCCTTTTATCTTCTCCACTTTGAAACGCAACTCACCAGTCAGCACTGCATTTTATTTCCCTTTGGAAATGTCCACATTTCAACAACTGTGGAATTCCTTCACTGTTTTTCCCACAATCACAATTGGCACATATGTGCCCGTCACTCTGTGCACTCTCTATGGGGGCCAAGGATTAGGTGTGCGCGTAGTCTGACCACCTTTATGCTGCTCTGACAGGCACTGTGAGAAACTTGCAGTGCCATTTTACTCAGCATCTGAGCTCTCAATCATGCCGCATCATTAAAACCCACCACAATCTGAACTAGCCCACACAAAAAGAGGCAACTCCGTACACAGTATGCACTACACAATAGTCATATGTTGCTTGAAAAAATAACGATAAAACAGATCTGGAAAAAGAAAATAATCTCAGGGAATGCAATATGAGGTAAAACGTGAAATGTAAACAGGGACTGCATTGCTAACATGAAATACATTAAGGGTGGTTACAGTCACTGTTTAGAAACCGATCAGTGCTTCTGCCTGTAAAGTTAAGGACATGAATAAATGGCCAGATCGGGACCCGTTTCAAAGGCAGTTTTTAATTACTGCTGAGTCTGAGGCCCCAAAGCACCCAGGCCACTTAAAGCCCTGTTGATGGTAGATTAAGGCTGCCACAACCTCACGCATTGTGTCATATCCCATTACTTGCTGCTATTATGTGGATTCCCTCACACGCATGCCAGCAGCCAATAATTCCCTAATAAAGGGAGAAACTGCAATTTTAGGGGCAGTCTACTCTGCTTGAGCCCTTATTCCAATGATTATTCAGTCTCATTTCGAACCTGGTAAATACCTCTAACATGGGGTATGTCAGCCTGTGGGTACACAATTTGCATATATTCCAATTGTGAAACCTCAGATGTGGCACGTCAGAATCTCAAGCACAACAACATTAGATCCAGAATGTCAACCAAAATAACAAGTTACTTACCTTCAGTAAATATCTTTCTGGTAGATACTCTATCTAGCTGCAGATTCCTCACCTTTTGAATATTCTCCAGGTGCAAGACTGGATCTGGAACTTTTCAGCAGAACCTCTGCGCACCAGTAGGTTGCGTCATGTGGCTCCCCACTGAAGCAATTCCACCAAAATGAAGTGCAGAGAGTATATAGGCACCATTCCTGCGAGCGGACCTCAGTCGATTTTGAGACTGTCCGTGTCCCCAAAAGCAAATTGGTGTGACTAGTCTGTAGATGCCTAGACCTGGGATCTTATCAATGGATACTGGCCAATCACAAAACAGGGAGGATGGGAGGGTCAGTGAGGAATCTGTGACTAGATAGAGTCTCTACCAGAAAGTGTGTTGCAAAAGGGAAGTAACTTGTTATTCTGATAGAGCCTTATAGTGGTATATTCCTCCCTTTTTGAATAGATACCAAAACAGTACCTATTTGGAGGTTGGCCTGATGTTGGACTGAAACCAAAAAGACCTGCTGGATGAGTGGGCAAAATGTCCCTCTTGGCAAACCTGACTGTCCAGACAATAGTGCTTCTTGAATGTATGGAGGGACATCCATTGAGACAAATGGCAGATATCATGTACAGGTACTCCATGTGCCAAAGCAGTGGTAGCAGCTTTGGTCCTGGTAGAATGATCTGCAGTCGTTCTGGAGGCTGCTTTTTAGCCAATGTGTAGAGGGGCTTAATGATTAACACAGTCCACTGGCAGAGGGTTCACTTCTGCTCACCTTGCCTATCTTCACTTCAGAGACCCCTACAAAGAGCTGATCATCCAACCGGTGTTCTTTGGCATGATCTATGTAAAAGCTCAGTGCTCTCTTAGGGTCCAAAGCGTTGGAGTCTCTCCTCCTCTTGGGTAGGAGGAGGATAAAAAGTCAGCAAGTTGATATTCTGATTGACCTGGAACGGCATGACAACTTTAGGCAAGAAAGATGCCCATGTCTGCAAAACCAACTTGTCTGTGAAAAGATGGTGTACAGTTGGCTGACACAGAGAGCTTAAAGCACAATCACACGCTGTGCTGACTGGGAAAAGGAACAATGTCTTGAGGGTGAGAAGCCACAAACACCAGCTGTGAAGCAGCTCAAAGGGAGTGCAGATCAGAAATGGGAGTTGGAGGAAACATATGTAAATCTTTCAAAAAGCACATAAAAACTATGGACTTGAACAATGAGGGCTGATTCGACAAGCGCAAAAAAGCTGGACGAGCCAAAAGGTACAGGGTCTATCTGGTGATTACCGCACTAAACCACACATTTGTCCCAAGAACAGGTGTATACAGTTTTTGTAACGAGACGCCTGGCTGCCATGATGACATTAATAACCTCTGGAGGAAGGTAGAAGGTGTTCATTTGTCCCTACACAATCTGCAGAGGGGTCTGCCGCTGACCTAATCACAGAGCAGTTACAACCACTGTAGGTCTTTTTCAGTCTGTTCCGAAATTTGAACGTGGCCGGAGAGGTCACCTCGATGTTGGTTCGACTGAGACTTCAGATCCCACTACAGAGTCTGCGTATGCCACCTGACATGTTTGACCAGGAGGATGCCGAAGGCTATCAGTCCCTGTTGACTCAGAGTCGACCTCACTGCTGTAGTCCTGCTCTACTTGAACCACTTGAGAGATGAATCTGCCTTGTCCCCAAACAGGTGAGTGGTCGGACGACAGGCCCATGAGGGACGACAGGACATCGCCTGACAAATCGGTGGATTGCAGCGAACAGTGGTGGTGAATTGCAACACTGGTGCCAGTGACCCACCCAAAGGAATCAGTGGTGTCAAAGCCACAATGAATTGTGAACTTGGCTGCGTCATGACCATCCTGTATGGAATGAACGAGTACCGATCGGAGATCGTCGGAGGACTTGAACCACAAAGTCCTAAAGGGCATGAGAATAGCACCCCAGCGGGTAGCTGACATTCACTGACCTGAGCACCAAGCTCATGGATCAGATAACCCTTTTTGTCAGAGGGGTCATTGGAAATGTGTTCTGATTAGTCTTGCTTGCTGATGCCTGTACCACAAAGCTTTCAGGTGGGAGCTGTTGCAATAGAAATGCAGGCTCATCAGTGGCATTGTCCAACGTGACAGTTGACCCTGGCACAAGAGCAAGGTTTGGCTCAAGTCCCTAACAAAGTATCCGTAAGGTCCTTTTTAATGATAAGAGTGTCTCAGTAGATATCTGCCCCGGCTAAAGAACCTCGGTAAGTATATTGATCTTGCCCTCCAAGGAGGGGAGCTGAAGGTCAAACACTTTGGCTTCCCTACACATAACCATGGCGTAGGTAGTACTCTCCTCAGTGGCAGGATCAGGAGGTGAGAGGAGACCGGACTCAGGGGAGGTATCAAGGACACTTGCCTCCTGCATGTCGTAATACCAATTCTCCTCATGATAATGTTGGCCGATCTCATCTTCCCGTATTGTAATCGTTATCTAAATCCATGCCAAAAAGGTAATACAGGGTGTGCTGTTGTTTTTGTGGAGGTTAATCAAATCGAGGAAATGGAGCCTCAATGGCGGCCGAGCACAATTTTGATTGAGGTTGAACCAGCGACGACTCTACGCCAGAGAGGGCAGGGCCTTGTTTTCCTGCGCTGACAGAGTTGGCATCAACTTTGAAGAGCCGGACTATGGCACGGGGTGGAGTAGAGAGTCGAGCCGAAGGGTCCCCTTTATAGACTCGGAGGGTCCAGCTGGTGCTGAGATGAAACCAACGACAGCAACCCAGATGGATAATCCCTCTGCTCTGTGGAGGCCGCAGGTGCTCCAGGGGCAATCGACAAATATCTGAAGAGTCTAACATGACCACGCAGAACTTGTTGATCTGCTTAGGAGTGGCAGATGGATTCAGAAACTCTGGTTGTTTCCCGGAACAAGTTGCAGAATCGGCTCTGAAGTCAAATGACTTTGGAAGCGAGATTGTGATGTATGGTGCTGCCCCTGCACCTTTTCAGGGAAGTGGGGGTGGTGGTAAGGGGCTGAGTCCCGGTTAGATTTCTTGTGTTTTTGCTTCAACTTATCCGAAGATTTGGAATGATAGGAAAACTGACCCCTGGAACACCTTTGACACCTTCTGGATCTCAAATGGGACCAAGATCAAACTTCTGACTTGGACCAGTCACATCACAGAGTCTTTCGGTGCTTGGTGATGTAGAGTTTTGCCTCATTCTCTCAAATGGCGTTTGGGTTAATCAACGCGCAGGCTTTGAATTTATGGTTCTACCCCTGGCACCGTAGCCAAATTTGGTGAGGATCTGTCACAGACATTTGTTTGTGACAGTCTATACAGGGCTCAAAACCTGATGTTTTGGGAGGGGACGTCCCTTGCACACTATAAAACATTTGTTTTAGTGCGAGACAAGGGTCTCAAAAAGATGAGAGGTAGTTTCGCATATGCATCTGGTGGTGCAAAAAATAAGGAACTGACGTCATTGTGCGGAAGTGGCGTCTATTTAGGCTTTGCAAGTCATTTCCAAAGCGAATGGCGTCAGTATAGAACTGATGGCACCACCTAACGGCATGCACACATACTGCTGAAAAATTTCCAGATCCAGTCTGATGCCTGGGGAATTTTAAAAAGGTGAGGAATCTGTGGCTTGAAGTCTCTAACACAAAAACATTGTGACAGTACATATACATAGGCCCATATAGATTTACAATTCTTAACCCCACATATATGCACCTTAAAACATATACCCTTTCAGGTACATATAACTTGTGCACAATTTCTTAAATCACGCCACTTGTGGTATACCTAAAGACACTATTTTGGGCAAATTGTGTAAAGTACATAATTTAGCATGAACATTGGAATTCAAGCTTTGGGACATAGTTGGGGCCATATTTAGGACCAAGTTACGCAGCGCAGCAAGTCACCTTGCTGCGTTGCACTGCGTGACAGGGAAAGGGCAGGAATGCGCCGTATTTATGTCAATACAGCGCATTTCTGTCTTTTCCCCTTTGGCTGCCTAGCTCCAATGCAGGCACCCTTGCACCGTGTGCCTGTGTTATAAGGAGGATTGTTTTTGTGCAGGAAGGGGCACCTTCCTGCACAAAAACAATACCAAGGTTTTTTCCTCTTTCTATGTGTGCTGCAAAATGCAGTACACATAGAAAGAGTAAATAATGAGGAGGAATAAACATATTTTTGCTTGTTACACCTCACCTGGGGAAGCATAGGTTTTTGACACATTCCCAGGTCTACATCTACAGGTACATTTGGGAATGCGTTCAAAATCCATGCATTTTGCATGGGAACACCAATGCAACACCCATGGAAACTCCTCTCTGGCACAAATTGCTGCGTTGTATTTCTTTGCATTACTCGAGATTTATGAAGCTACTCAGGCCCACGCAAGGCGTTCTTGCGTGGCTTCATAAATCTCATTTTGAAGTTGCGTCGCATGGTGGCACAAAGGGGCTCGTAAATATGCCCCTTGGACTTTAGCTCTGATTTAGGGAACACACTACTACTAAAGCCTTGTTTCTGTCATACGCCTTCTTCGGGCTTGTTTGTGATACTGCCTTTGGCATTTAGACTGGAAGGTAGTGCCACGTATTCGCCATCTTTAACGTGCTGACGTGTCACGGCTTCCACGGGATGCGTCTGCGGGCGGCACGCGCCACCCACCTTCAAAAGGTGAACGCACTTGGCCTTCGGGGAGGACGGCCTCATCAGCATGCAGGGGGGACCGAACGAGGAGTTGCTTAGCTGCAATGTCAGCACGACAGATTGAAGTCATTGACAATCGGCGGGCTTACCTGCAGTCCAGTATCAATAAATGTGTCCCTGCAACACAAGCTCGACCTCGCCGCTTACTCTTCCGCAGCATTAACTTGTCAATCATCACCCGCCAAATTATTCAGCGAAGACAAATAATTCGACAAATGGGAATTACACGACCAAGGCCATGAATAACTAGCTGTCGTCCCTGAATGAATAACGCGGGGTGGCTTAGAGACCGTTATTAAGATGCCAGCAGCATGTAATACCCCCCTCTCCTCGCTCCCTCCCCCACAAAACTCCAGTTCTTCCTGGATGATTGTTGAAATTACGCTCTTTAGAAGCACCTGAAGACAGCGTTTCTTTCAGCACGGCTCAGCTTTGTGAGATAAAATATATAAATTCATCGAGAACGGCGCTGTCACTTTTCTCTCTCACGCACACCCACTTTTCTGGCTATTTTATGAGTGCAACATGTTGTGGTACACACCATCTGTTCAGCCATGTTGTGCATGTCCTGTTTTAAAGAAAGCTTTATAATCGGCACAGTACAAACCTAAAACTGATATTTCCTTGCCCCAGTTCATCCCTCTTTGCTTTGCAGACATGGTTTCTTCTGCCTCTTTTAAATCCATGCATCGGTCTTATAGGGTTAATTCACCGCATTGAGCTAAAAGGGTTGCAGCTTTTATTCTTTGTAAGGCCCAAGCATTTCAAATTCTGCAGCACTTGGGGACATGGCTCTGAGAAAGCTGTCGCCCAAAATAAATGACCATACAGGACACAGGTAAGGTGTGATATAGGGTTCTGGTTTTAAAGCAAGATCGACCAAGTGGTCCTCAGGCCATTCTAGCTGAATGGAACACCGACAGGGTGGCACGCAATTTTCTTAGAGGCATGTAAGTCCTACTTCCCTACAAGTATGTCTAAGAGTGTGGGTATGGACTCCAGGATGGACTCTTGTAGGTGAGTACTAGGCAAGTCACATGCGTGGAGGCCTTTGCTGAGATAACTATGTACCTCCTCCAGGGAGGAAGGAAGATGTACCTCCTCCAGGGAGGAAGGAAGATGCAAGAGCTGATGAAGTAATGGGGTTTCGGGCGGCTGGGGATAGGGCTGGTGTATGATTGTCCAACCGGGTGCAGATGGCAGTGGATGCATAGAACGCTTGGTTCTGAGCTGGTCTTTGCAGAGAGAGGAATGGCACTAGTGGGCACTGCACATGGGCAGCACTGTAGGCCCGTTGCCCACCAAGCCTTGCTTGGGTGGCAGGAAAAGGTCTTCATGCATGAAAGAACAGTTAGGCCGGGACCCCCAGCCTGAGAGGTCTCACATCAGCGGGAAGCCAAGGCTTCGGTGGCCGGCACAATGCCTCGTTGAGCTTGACTAGGCATATTCAAAGAGGCTGTCCATGTCGAGCAGCCATCTTTAGGTGTGTAGTAATGTGTATAGTTTGTAGACTTTTTGTTGTGAAGGGTTCTAGCACAGCTTAGGTGAATTGAGTTTGAGTTTAAAATTATTTGTAAGAGCGCGCGTATACCACGGTTTCTTGGCGCTACAACTAACGAACTACCGGGGGAAGAAGGAGGGAGGGGGCCGTGAGGGATTATTCAAAGGACTTCTTGAATAGGTGGGCCTTGAGTTGTTTCCGGAATTGAGGGTACAAAGTGAGAGATCGAATTTCCAGAGGAAGAGAATTCCACAATGACGGGGCCAGAGTGGCAAATTTAGAGCCTCCCCACTTCTTTCTTCGGAAACGTGGAATCGTAAGAAGGGCCTGGGAGGACGAACGGAGCTCTCTACACGGAACATAATGGGTAATCTCAGAAGAGATAAAAGCTGGGGCTGAACCTAGACGAGCAAGGAAGGCAATGGAAGCGATCTTAAATTGGACCCGGGCTCGTACAGGCAGCCAGTGTAGAGATTTCAGAAGGGGGGTGGAGTGGTGAAATTTCGGGAGATTAAAGACCAGGCGGGCCGCCTGGTTCTGTATGAGTTGGAGATGCCGTAAACTATATGCAGGAATACCCGCATATAGGGCGTTACCATAGTCCAGGCGGGACACCACCATGGCCAGGATGATGAGTTTGAGGGCAGAAAAGGAAAAAAAACGGGACACCCTGCGTATAGTACGCAGTGCAAGAAAAGAAGCAGAAACCACAGAGCTAACCTGGGAGTGAAGGGACAGTTGGGAATTAATTTTTATGCCAAGGGTTTTAACTGAAGCAGCAGGAGTGGGAGAGGGGCCAAGAGAAGGGGGCCAAAACAAAGGAGTCCAGGGGCTGGATGAACCACCTGTCAACACCAACTCGGTCTTATCAGGGTTGAGTTTAAGGTGGTTGTGGCTCATCCAGTCCCGGATATGGAGCATGATAGATTGAAAGTTAAGAGCAGAGGAGGGAGAAGAAGACAGGTCAAAAACAAGCTGGAGATCGTCCGCGTAGTTAAACACGGCGACCTCCATTTGTTGTAGAGAAAAAATAAGGGGAGCAATGTAAAGATTAAATAAAAGGGGATACAGGGAGGAGCCCTGTGGGACCCCGCACTGAACTTTCCGGATGTCCGCTGTAAAATCACCCAGGCGAACAGCCTGGGTGCGGTCCCTCAGGAAGGAGGAAAGCCAGACCAGGGCCGTCCCCCCGATCCCCGCCGCCCTGACACGGGAAAGTAAGATGGTGTGATCCACCGTGTCAAAAGCGGCTGAGAGGTCGAGGAGCACCAGGGCCTGGCGTTGGTTGGTGTCCATACCCTCCCTGAGGCTGTCCAAGACCGAGATGACAACGGACTCCGTAGAGTGTGCGGGGCGAAAGCCGGCCTGACGGGGGGCAAGGGCTCCATACATCTCCACAAAGGAGCTCAGAGCGCCGGTGACGTGGCGCTCGAGCACCTTTGCCAGAAATGGCAAAAAGGGAGATGGGGCGGAAATTGGCAGGCACCGAGGGGTCCGAGACGGGTTTTTTCAGGATAGGCACGATAACCGCAGATTTCAAAGGGCCAGGTACCACACCTTGAACAAGTGAACTGTTCAGAAGATGAAGTGGAGGGTCAGGGCAGGAGGTGAAGATGTGACGGAGAACATGGGCGGGACAAGGGTCGCGTGGGGAACCGGACTTAACCAAGGGAACTAAGGTGGACAAGGTTTCCCTAGTCATGAGGGGGAAGGAAGTGAGTTCGCTCTTGGAAGGGGGACACTGGGGATCAACAAAAGAGGGGGAAGGAGGGGGAATATTGGCCTTGATGGTCGCAATTTTATGGATAAAGTAATTGTTAAGGGAAAAACAGAGTTCCTCGGACGGGGCAGGCTTAAGGGTGGATCTGTCCGAGAACGCCAGGTTGTGAACAATGGCAAATATTTCTTTGGACTGATTTTCAGCAGCCAGTATTTTGGAGGAGAAATAGGTGGTTTTAGCCTCCAAGATGTCTTTTTTGTACTTGGTCAAGATGGTAACATACTCCAAGCGCATAGTGGGGCTATAGTTTCTCCTCCAGGCCCGCTCGGCGCGCCGTACCGCTAACTTGGTGGCCTTAAGCTCTTTACTGAACCAACGGTTAGCGTCTTTGTCGCGCTTAGAAGTGATACGTTTGAGCGGTGCCACAGAGTCGCAACCTGAAGATAGCCACTGTTCTATAGCCTTAACCTGCGAGAGGGTGGATAAACCCTGAAGCGAAGGGGAGGAGGCGATGAGCGAGGAGGAGAGGTCTTCCAGATTCGCTCGGCCCCAAGCTCGAACCCAGATGTTTTTAGGGCGAGTAGGTTTGGCAGGGGGGTGCATAGGGAGGGAAAATGAAATGATATAATGGTCGGACCAGGTGCAAGGGGAGATTGAGAGAGATTCCACAGGGCAGTTCAGTGACCAAATCTGGTCAAGTGCGTGACCTTTAATGTGGGTGGGGGAATGAACATGTGAGATGAAACTGAAAGATTGAAGGGTTTCAGAAAACTCCTTAGAGGAAAGGCATTCGGCAGGGTCAGAGGGCCAAAAATTAAAATCACCAAGAAGTAAAATGGAAGAATTATTAACAGTGATGGTGGCCAGCACATCCAAGAAATCAGGAAGAAACAGTAGCGGAGATTGGGGAGGGCGATAAGTAAGGAAACAAGTCAAAGAGGGAGTGGTGGCAGTAGTGCGAATGACCAAGTATTCGGAGGTTGAAATGGTGGGAAGAGATACAATTTGGAAGGGGAGGTCAGTACGAGCAATGACCGCTACACCGCCCCCGGTTCTGCCAGTAGAGCGGTCTGCTCTTAAGGCATAATACTGGGCCGGTAGGGTGGCTAAAAGGGCAGGGAGGGAGTCATCGCAAAACCAGGTCTCCGTTAGAAAAAGGAGATCTGGTGCATGAAGGTCCAACAGGACCGAGAGTTCATGCGCATGGGCGACAGCGGATCTGGTATTAAGATAAAATGCCCTGAGGGCTTTGGGAGTTGTCAATGGATTCGTATCTCCAGGCGAGTATAGAGGGTCGACTGTAGGTGAAGAAATCAGAGGAGCAGAAGCTAGGGAAAGACCAAGAAGGGAAATATGAGAATAAGTAAGGGCTGGGATGGGCCATGGTCCCTGGAGGTGGTGGAGCTGGTCAGGGGTATAGATGATATGGGGGGCAGAATGACATGCCCCTAGCCCCGGACTGTCGTGGACGGGCGCAGACGGGCTTGCCTTTGGCGCGCCTTCGGCGCGCCATCGTCGCGCCCGCTGCGCCCGTCCGCTGCGCCTCCGGCCCAAACACATATTTTTATACAGGGGAAGAGGGGGGAAAGGAGGCGTGGCCTGCAAGATGGGCGGGGCTTACTCGCCCGCGATGGATGGCGGCAGCGAGGGAGGACTCCCCAAGGCAGCGCCCAAGTCGGCTGTCAGGGAGCTTCAGAGAAGGCAGGGAAGGTTGCCAAGATGCCGGTCAAGTTTTAAAGCACAACAGGTACAAAATGCATTACAATTGTAAAAAACGAGTAAAATCAGCGCTCCCGGCTTTCCGCCTCAGGAGTTGGTTAGAAGGGCACGCTAGTGATCAGCGCGCGCTTTTAGGCAGGTGAAAGGGGGCGTGGCCTGCAAGATGGGCGGGGCTTACTCGCTCGCGATGGATGGCGGCAGCGAGGGAGGACTCCCCAAGGCAGCGCCCAAGTCGGCTGTCAGGGAGCTTCAGAGAAGGCAGGGAAGGTTGCCAAGATGCCGGTCAAGTTTTAAAGCACAACAGGTACAAAATGCATTACAATTTTAAAAAACGAGTAAAATCAGCGCTCCCGGCTTTCCGCCTCAGGAGTTGGTTAGAAGGGCACGCTAGTGATCAGCGCGCGCTTTTAGGCAGGTGAAAGGGGGCGTGGCCTGCAAGATGGGCGGGGCTTACTCGCCCGCGATGGATGGCGGCAGCGAGGGAGGACTCCCCAAGGCAGCGCCCAAGTCGGCTGTCAGGGAGCTTCAGAGAAGGCAGGGAAGGTTGCCAAGATGCCGGTCAAGTTTTAAAGCACAACAGGTACAAAATGCATTACAATTTTAAAAAACGAGTAAAATCAGCGCTCCCGGCTTTCCGCCTCAGGAGTTGGTTAGAAGGGCACGCTAGTGATCAGCGCGCGCTTTTAGGCAGGTGAAAGGGGGCGTGGCCTGCAAGATGGGCGGGGCTTACTCGCCCGCGATGGATGGCGGCAGCGAGGGAGGACTCCCCAAGGCAGCGCCCAAGTCGGCTGTCAGGGAGCTTCAGAGAAGGCAGGGAAGGTTGCCAAGATGCCGGTCAAGTTTTAAAGCACAACAGGTACAAAATGCATTACAATTTTAAACAAGCATTAGAAATGCAATCGGGCTCGGATTTATTTGAGTTTGAGCTAATGGCATTGTAAATGCCAATGTATTGTTGCTATGTGTTATGGAGTGTGTTCATGTGGTGTGTACTGCCAGTGATCTCCTTGTGAGTGTGCGAATATTGCACCGTTACTGCCTGTGATGTCCTTCTTGTGAGTGTGAGAAGCTTGCACCTCTGCTGCCTGTGGTCTCCTTGTGAGTGTAAGAAGCTTGCACAGCTGCTGCCTGTGATGTCCTACTCACTACTCTACTCTACTCACTACTCTACTCTACTCACTACTCTACTCTACTCACTACTCTACTCACTACTCTGCACTCACTACTCACTACTCTACTCACTACTCTACTCACTACTCACTACTCTACTCTCTACTCACTACTCTACTCACTACTCACTACTCTACTCACTACTCTGCACTCACTACTCACTACTCTGCACTCACTACTCTACTCACTACTATACTCTGCACTCACTACTCACTACTCTACTCTACTCACTACTCTACTCACTACTCTACTCTACTCTACTCACTACTCTACTCACTACTCAACTCACTACTTTCTACTCACTACTCTACTCACTACTCTACTCTACTCTACTCTACTCACTACTCTACTCACTACTCAACTCACTACTTTCTACTCACTACTCTACTCACTACTCAACTCACTACTCACTTCTCTACTCACTACTCTGCACTCACTACTCACTACTCTACTCACTACTCACTACTCTGCACTCACTACTCACTACTCTACTCACTACTCTACTCACTACTCAACTCACTACTCAACTCACTACTCACTTCTCTACTCACTACTCTGCACTCACTACTTTAGTCACCTCACTACTCTACTCACCTCACTACTCTACTCACTACTCTACTCACTACTCACTACTCTACTCACTACTCACTACTCTGCACTCACTACTCACTACTCTGCACTCACTACTCACTACTCTGCACTCACTACTCACTACTCTGCACTCACTACTCACTACTCTACTCACTACTCTACTCACTACTCACTACTCACTACTCTGCACTCACTACTCACTAATCTACTCTACTCACTACTCTACTCACTACTCTGCACTCACTACTCACTACTCTGCACTCACTACTCACTACTCTGCACTCACTACTCACTACTCTGCACTCACTACTCACTACTCACTACTCTACTCACTACTCTGCACTCACTACTCTGTGTGCCTGGTGAAAGCGTGCACTGACGGCTGGTGGTGTGTGTATGCCTGGTGAAAGTGTGCACTGATGGTTAATGGTGTGTGTGTGCGCCTGGTGAAAGCTTGCAGTGACGGCTGGTGGTGTGTGTGAATACTCACATAGTGATTACCCTGCATACTCAAACACTGCTCACCCTGCACAGTCACACACTGCTTAACCTACACACGCACACACTGCTCACCCTACACACTCACACACTGCTCACCCTACACACTCACACACTGTTAACCCTGCATACTGCTCACCCTGCACGCTCACACACTGCTCACCCTGCAAAGTCACACACTGCTCACCCTGCACACTCACACACTGCTGGCGCTGGACACCAACGTACTGCTCACCCTGCATACTCACACACTGCTGACCCTGCACACTGACACACTGCTGGCCCTGGACACCAACGTACTGCTCACCCTGCATGCTCACACACTGCTGACCCTGCACACACACACACTCCTGGCCCTGGACACCTACATACTGATCACCCTGCATACTTACATACTGATCACCCTGCATACTCACACTCTGCTCACCCTGCATACTCACACTCTGCTCACCCTGCATACTCACACTCTGCTCACCCTGCATACTCGCACTCTGCTCACCCTGCATACTCGCACTCTGCTCACCCTGCATACTCGCACTCTGCTCACCCTGCATACTCGCACTCTGCTCACCCTGCATACTCGCACTCTGCTCACCCTGCATACTCGCACTCTGCTCACCCTGCATACTCGCACTCTGCTCACCCTGCATACTCGCACTCTGCTCACCCTGCATACTCGCACTCTGCTCACCCTGCATACTCACACACTGCTGACCCTGCACACTGACACACTGCTGGCCCTGGACACCCGTATACTGATCACCCTGTATACTCGTATACTGATCACCCTGCATACTCAAACACTGCTCACCCTGCATACTCACACACTGCTGACCCTGCACACTGACACACTGCCGGCCCTGGACACCAACGTACTGCTCACCCTGCATGCTCACACACTCCTGGCCCTGGACACCCACATACTGATCACCCTGCATACTTACATACTGATCACCCTGCATACTCACACTCTGCTCACCCTGCATACTCACACTCTGCTCACCCTGCATACTCACACTCTGCTCACCCTGCAAACTCACACTCTGCTCACCCTGCATACTCGCACTCTGCTCACCCTGCATACTCACACTCTGCTCGCCCTGCACACTCACACACTGCTGGCCCTGGACACCCACATACTGATCACCCTGTATACTCGCATACTGATCACCCTGCATACTCACACACTGCTCACCCTGCATACTCACACTCTGCTCACCCTGCATACTCACACTCTGCTCACCCTGCATACTCACACACTGCTGACCCTGCACACTGACACACTGCTAACGCGTGCCTTAACTATGCATATGCCTTAAACACGTGAATGCGTGCCTTAGGTAGTTGGTGTTCTAGCTGTCTGAGCAGATGGGCGGGGAGAGGAACCGGAATGATCGCAGCAGGGAGAAGGACCGGGACACAGCTTGGTAAGTTGGGCCGAATTTTAGGGCTCCGGGCTGGGGCGACTGGGGACGGATCTTTACTACATAAATGTAAATGTAAATGTGGGATACTTGTAAAGCGCACTGTTACTCCACCCGAGTGTCCTGGCGCTGTAGACCGCTGGGGAACCCGTCCTGGTTTTCCCTGTGAGATGCTCCCTTTCTGGGTATCTCCAGGGTGAGACCAGGCATCCCTGGCGTCTGTGGGGGGCCGTTCTAGAGATGAGGCAAGCTTAATGCCCAGAGTTACCGAGTGTGTTCCCTGGTTAGAGTAGGCACTGAGGCGAGAATTATCGAGTCCGTTGACCCTGGTCCAAGACCCTGCCGCTTCGGGAATTGAACCCTGGTCCCGGGCCGTTCTCTGCTTACAGGTCTGCCGCCTCTAACCAGTGAGCCACACCTCTCCACATATGCCATTTACAAGAAAATGTGTTGCAAAGGCATGATTGGTAAAGGCATGCGTGGTAAAGACGCGGTTGCTGTAAAGACTGCGTGGTTTAGGCATGCGTGGTTTTGTTATACAACCTTTGATTGGGGAGAAAATCACCATAGATGTACAGTTATTGCTTTGTTTCTCTTTCATGATGAAACCTATGCCAAATTGAATAAAAAGTGTTCTAAAATAAAGTGACATTTGTCCACAGTGGAAAGCACTTTACAAAAAGGTTAACTGGTCATCTTTCAGCTGCTTAGTTCTATATTTGGTTGTTAAACTGGTACTAATGAGGTGAAAATCTATCCCCAGAATGTATTACCAGGTGTAAAAATTACAAAATCATGATGGTATGCTATCAAAAATGTGCTGCATTATGTCGCATAGTTAACCTTTTCTTGCCACATAATTTAGTTAACCCTGCAGTATAATTTGGTGCTCCCCGCCACATAATTCGAGTGGCCCTGCTGATAGTGTCTCCAAATTGCAAGTAACTAAAAAAGAATCCCCCTTCTCAGCCGAAGACCTGTCTGCGTCTCTCGTAATGAATATTCAATTCCTGTCAGTCTGAGGTTCAGAATTATATTTGGATAGCTGTGGATACTGGGATGTTTTTCGCCAAAGGAGTCTGAGCGGCATGAAATGGACAGGATCGAAGCTGGCATGGTCTACACTGTCACTGGATTCTGTGGATGAAAAAAAAAATCACCTTTATTCGCAGTTATCCATCCACAATTTTTTGTCGGAAATCGGTTCCAGGCTGGCCTGGTCTAATATTGTGAGCAGGTGTTTCTAATTCTGGTATTTTAAAGAAAGAAAGAAACGTGGTCTGAAGGAGGAAGGCGCCGTCTCCAGAAGTGAGCATTTTTACCTCACTGCAGTAGAACCCTGCTTTGACTCCCGGGGCCGAGATGTACTTGCAGTGAATAACAGACAGTGCCATTCTCGGCCCGATAGTATCTCTATAAGCGGTGTCATCCACAAACACCTCCCATCAGTCTGAAAACACCTTTACAGCTTGTGCAATGGCCAGAGTTCCCCTCTGTTGACACAGCACTTATAAACCAGGCACTTTCAGTCCCTCTGACAACGTCCAAGCATCGTCAGTTTCCTTCGGTTGGCAAGGTTTTTCGAGCGTTTGTAATGGCAAGAGACCTCCTTTCCCACTAGGGAAATCCATCCCCTCTTGTGACCTGCAGGCAGTTTCCGCCGTGGTTGACAATACCTGCTTCACCGTGCAAACCACGGCCACTTTATGTTAGTCTGACCAGCACTCTCTGCTGAGTGCCGGGCCCTGGCATTGCCTTCCCTTCGTCGAGGCCTGCCACCTCACAGACAGCACTGACCAGTTTGACAATGTCCTTACATCCCCTGGGCGTCCCAGCCAGGAGATGTCGGTCTCACAGTGCGGATGTAGTCCTCGCATCCCTCAGACGGGTCCTGGCACCGAGGAGACATCTCAGATGTCAAGCCTCCATCTATCACAATGCGGATAGTCTTGTTCGTCTGCGCACGCACAAGGCAGACGGAAAGCAGCACACCTGCTACAGAAAGCGTTCATAACAAAAGCCTCGCGGTTCATGGCACCCGAGGGCCTCTTTCGGGGGAGGAAGCAGTGCTTTATTTGCGCCGGTGTGGCGAACCGGCACTCGTTTTAAAACACCAGGACACTTTGTGCTTGCACTTACATTTTAGTGTCGATTGTTAACACTCCAAACTATTTTTTATTTTTTACTGCAGTATGTAGGGCCTGACGAAGGGGGGCAGGGGGAGTGTTATCTGACACTTTAAGTTTACGTTAACGCACAATACTGCGTTTAAATGGCTGCTCTGATTGCCGCACCGTTGGCCCGCCACATCCGCCTCATTCCAGTGGGTGGATGGTGGAATAGATTCGCAGGCTCAGGATGTCCTTGTACTTACTCCGTGCACAGTGGAGTATTGTTTCCTTTCCGAAAGCCACTGCCTCGGTGCCCTCCTGCACGACCCATTCACCGCCAGAACCAACGTGTGGTATTGATGCTCCCGCTCCCCAAACGAGATGCCTGGGTGAGTGCACGATCTCACAGAAGCGACCCGGCAGAGAACAGTGCTAGTGAGTCGAACATGTTCAGGAACATTACCGGTCCACCAGGCACACAACACTTGCACCAAGAAAAAGTGCAGGATTAATCAAGACGAAATGGTATGCGGTAAGATAGTTATGCATGTGTCACAACCTCTGGAATCTTTAAACAAGCAAAGAGTTGTCAAGAATTTTCAGAAGCTAGTCTTTATTACTAACCCCCCTCCCCCTTTATCTAACCCCAGGGCCAAGCAGTACGCTGGCTCGCGCCAAAGTCAGGGAGTCAAACAGCTGCCTTGATAAACTGCGCACCCGAGGAGGCCTTTCCGTATACACCGAGCACATGATCACTTTTATGATGCTTGAATTGTTATGTAACATTATGTGAGCGCTCCTCCAGTCACGGCATTCCTTCTAGTAAGCTTTGAGACTCGATGCCAAAATAACACTGGCGAGTTAATAACAAGAACTGGAGCCGTAGCCGGGGGCCGGTGACCAGAACCGTCACCGCCGCCGCCGCCACAGCCCACCACAGCCCGCCGGCAAAGGAGAGAGCGGAGTGCAGCAAGCGGTAAGCGGAGATCGTAGCATCACTCGTACCCGCCACAACCACCGCTAACTGTCCGCCGCGGCCGTTCTCCCGCCAAGCAAGCCAAGCGGTGCAACTCGGTGAGCAGTGAACGGCCCCCCACCTGTAGCTACCTGTAGCTGCCGCCAGCATCACAGAAAAGGAAGCTGCGCGCAATGAGCGCTGCAGATTTGTGAACGCGCCCGGCCATCTGGATTCACTAACGGAGGCACCCTGACAGCTCCTAATTAGAATTAATGTACTTCTTTGCGCGAGCACGCACGAAATATGCCTCAAAATGGCGGAACAAAACTACATTTACCCTATCACTTCAAGCCTATTAAAAAGAAAACACAAGGAAGACGAATCACTGGCCACATGACATAAAACGCTAAGGAATGTCTGGAATTTCTCTCTCCAAGGCCCTCTTCTTCTTTTTTTTTCTCCTTTAACATTAGTTCTCTAACTCCTCCCCTTTCAGGGGATGGAGTCCGAGCCCTAAAAACGAGTAAAATCAGCGCTCCCGGCTTTCCGCCTCAGGAGTTGGTTAGAAGGGCACGCTAGTGATCAGCGCGCGCTTTTAGGCAGGTGAAAGGGGGCGTGGCCTGCAAGATGGGCGGGGCTTACTCGCCCGCGATGGATGGCGGCAGCGAGGGAGGACTCCCCAAGGCAGCGCCCAAGTCGGCTGTCAGGGAGCTTCAGAGAAGGCAGGGAAGGTTGCCAAGATGCCGGTCAAGTTTTAAAGCACAACAGGTACAAAATGCATTACAATTTTAAAAAACGAGTAAAATCAGCGCTCCCGGTTTTCCGCCTCAGGAGTTGGTTAGAAGGGCACGCTAGTGATCAGCGCGCGCTTTTAGGCAGGTGAAAGGGGGCGTGGCCTGCAAGATGGGCGGGGCTTACTCGCCCGCGATGGATGGCGGCAGCGAGGGAGGACTCCCCAAGGCAGCGCCCAAGTCGGCTGTCAGGGAGCTTCAGAGAAGGCAGGGAAGGTTGCCAAGATGCCGGTCAAGTTTTAAAGCACAACAGGTACAAAATGCATTACAATTTTAAAAAACGAGTAAAATCAGCGCTCCCGGCTTTCCGCCTCAGGAGTTGGTTAGAAGGTTAGAATTGCAGGGTCAGTCTAACTTGTGGCTTCAATGTAATGGATGTCATTGTATTTCTGTTAAATCCGGCATACTGAGGTGCAGAAGACTGAGAGGAATTGTTATAAACTGGCCCACAATTCGTTGGTGGGCAGGAAGTGGGCAAGGCACACTGAGACAGCACCAAGAGCTCCTACCCCTCTGCGTAAGTTCCAGGGCACCTGGGTGAGCTTAAGTTTCTGAGCAGGTTCCGTCCCGAAGACATGCCGACAGTCAGTGGCAGGCCTCTTGTACTTCCCAGCCTGGAAGCACAGACGGAGCATGATGTTTTTGCTTCCCCGACAGGGATTTAGGAGGGTCTGGCCCTACATTTGCGTTCAAGTTTAGTCACTACCACATATTTACGTTATTTACTATACATGGTGGATTAGAGACACTTGTGGGAGCTAGATTGTCAATCGGGGAGGACTGAGATGTCCCTGCACCTTATGGAGTGGAAGGTGTGCTCCTAATGTACTTGTTCTTTAAATAGCACAGCACATCACAATTCTGATGATTCTTATGTCTGTAAATATGGGAGTTCATATTATCCAATGTAATATAAGGAGTAGTTTCTTACCTGTAACTTTAGTTCTGTAGAAGGGGTATCTCTGTTATAGTCATAATCTTGTGAATAGGCCCGCCCATGTGCGGGGACCCCAAAGCAATCAAAATAGTCTCTTAAGTCGTCTTCTTCTGCAGTCCTGCATATACACTTAAGAGAAAATCAAAGACAAATAATGCAGCCTAAAATTACAAGGCTACATTGGAAAGAACTTAATCTCAAAGTGAAAAAGATAGCCAACTAAAATTACATTTTACACCGTTTGTAAAGTTTCACACATAGAGAAACTCCCCTTCACAAATATCCTTTGTCATGATAGAGAGGAAGGGTTTGACAGACAAGCCCCATAGGCTGCCATTATATGTCTGGAAAAGGGATACCGTGCCTTTAAGGAACTCTCCAGAGACCCTCGGTATCCCAGGATGCACAGCCAATGGCCTTTTACTTTCAGTTCCTTTTGAAGGTGTATAAAGCCAGGCCTGTAGCATGCAGTACATTATCGTTTCATCCACCAGGGAGAAGGGCGGGCGCTTATGACTATAACAGAGATACCCCTACTACAGAACTGGAGTTACAGGTAAGAAACTACTCCTTCTGTAGTAGGGGATCTCTGTGTATAGTCATAATCTTGTGAATAGAATGGCAACCCCATCCCAACAAACCAACCAGCGGTGGAGGAATCAGACAAAACCACTACTGTGCAAACAGATTTTTTAATGAAGCCTGCCCAACCTGAGCGTCTGCCCTGGCATCAGAATCCAGGCAGTAGTGTTTGGCAAAGGTATGGACCGACTTCCACATGGCAGCCCTACAGATATCTGCAATGGGAACATTACGTAGCAAAGCTGTTGTAGCCGCTTTGCCCCTGGTGGAATGAGCCTTAGGCTTACCCCCTAAGGTCTTGTTAGCCTTTTGGTAACATAACTGGATACAGGACACAATCCACCTAGAGATGGACTGTTTTGAGTTGGCAAGACCAGTCCTGACCGAACCGTAATTGACAAACAATTGGTCTGCCCTACGAATGTCCTTGGTCTTATCCAAGTAGAACTTCAACACCCTTCTTACATCCAGGGAATTAAGAGACCTCTCCGCCGGAGAAGAAGGATGTTGGAAAAACGTAGGTAAAGTTATCGTCTGATTAACATGGAAATCAGAAATGACTTTAGGAAGGAACTTAGGGTGAGTCCTCATGACAACCTTGGAAGCATGAAAAACAGTATATGGCTCTTGGCAACACAAAGCCTGGATTTCACTCACCCTGCGGGTCGATGTTATAGCCACAAGGAAGGCCGCCTTCCAAGATAAATGCTGTAGCGAAGCCTTATGAATAGGCTCAAAAGACTCATTCATCAACCTGGACAGCACCACATTCAGTTCCCGTGAAGGCGAAGGACGCCTAACAGGGGGAAATACCTTCTTCAATCCTTCCAAAAAATCTTTTATGACAGTAACCTGGAAAAAGGATGTTTGTGAAGGGCATTTCCTATACGCAGTTAATGCTGCGAGGTGGACCTTAATAGACTGAAAATTAAGGCCAGATTGAGCCAAATGCAAGAGGTATGGAAGGATGACATCTTCCTTGCAGGAGGTAGGATCAGCATTCTTGGATGTGCACCAGATGCAGAACCTTTTCCATTTGTAGGCCTAGGAAGTCCCTGTGGATGGTCTTTTAGCCTCCTTAAGTATTTCCATGCAGTTTTCAGGTAAATTCAAGTGTCCATATTGTACTATCTCAGGAGCCATGCCGCCAAACTCAACGATGAGAGGTTGGGGTGCACCATCTGCCCCCCGAACTTCGTTAGAAGGTCCGGCCGACATGGAAGCCACAGGTGGGGTTGGAGAGACCGGTGGAGCAGGTCTGTGAACCACCACTGTCAAGGCCACTCCGGAGCAATGAGGATCATTCGTGCTCTGGATTGAGGCAGCTTGATGAGTACCTTCGGAATCAGGGGAATGAGCGGAAAAGCGTAGCAGAAAGCTGTTCGACCAGCTGATCCATAGCGCATTCCCCAGAGTCCCCGGTTGATAAAACCTGGAGGCGAAGTCACGAAATTTTTTGTTTTTGGCAGTGGCGAACAGATCTATTTCTGGAGAGCCCCATCTTTCGAAGATGTGTCCTAGCACCTCATTGTTTAGAACTCACTCGTGGTTTTCCTGGACGAGCCTGCTGAGTGCATCTGCCTGAGCATTCTGCACACCTGGTAGATGGGTAGCCGTTATCGTCAGTCCTCTGGCTAGCAGCCAGTGCCAGATCACCTGTGCTTCCTGGGACAGTGTGCGTGATCATGAGCCCTCCTACTTGTTGAGGTAATACATTGTGGTCGTAGTGTCTGTACAAGCAAGGAGTTGGTCCGGAAGGACAGATGAAAGGCCTTCAGCGCCAAATGAACAGCTCTGAGTTCCAGAAAATTGATGTGCTACGTGGATTCCTCCTGGGACCACGTTCCTTGGATCTGTAGATGGTCCGAATGCACTCCCCAGCCGTGGAGAGAAGCATCTGTGACAATAGTCTGTATGGGAATGTCCTTGTGGAACGGAACTCCCTTGAGGAGGTTCTCCGCTGAACACCACCATCTCAGGGACTGTTGAGCGTGCAGACACAGTTGGATCTTGTTGTCCCAGCTCCCTCGCTTGTGGTCCCATTGATCCTCCAGACATTCCTATAGCGGTCTCATGTGGAGGCGTGCATGTGGTGTGAGGAAGATGCAAGAAGCCATCGACCCCAGAAGAGAAGACTGTCCTCACTGTAGTTGATGGAACGAACATGAAAGCCTGAGCCTTCCGAAGGATCGATAAGCGTCGCTCCTCGAAGGAGACACGCCTACTCTGAAAGTATTGATGGAGGCTCCCAAGTACTGCAGGCACTGAACAGGAGTCGGAACGGACTTGGACATGTTGATGTGCAAACCCAACTGATTCAACAGAACGGCCGTCCTGTTGAAATGCAATTGCGCTTCCTAGAAGGTGGAGGCTTTGATCAACCAGTCATCCAGGTACGGGTAAACAAACACCTTGTTCTTTCTCAGGTGCGCTGCCACCACTGCCATGCATTTTGAAAAAGTCCTGGGTGCAGACTTTAGACCAAAGGATAGTACGGTGTATTGATAGTGATATGTGCCGACCAGGAAGCGCAGGAACTTCTGGTGTTTCCGTGCAATGGGCACATGGAAGTACGCATCCTGCAGATCTATTGCGCAAAGCCAGTCTCCTCATTTGATGGCTCTCCTTGTCGGGAGGGACCGTAGACGAAGGGGCAGTAGAGTGCTGCTTCTTGGCCGCTGTCACAATGACAGAATCCGGGACAGGATCTGTTCTTAAGAATGCTGGATCCGAGTCCGGGGGTCTATACTTCTTCTGAAGTTGAGACGGCGCCGACTTCACCGGAGCCGGCGTCAGAAACAGCTCCATGGCCGGTTCCTCCAGTCCTGGCACCAAAGGCAGCAAAGGGCGAGAGAGGTGCCTGCGCTGCTACGTTTAAAAAATCACAGAAGTGGAAGGGGTGGGCACAGTCAATGTGATCCCCAACTTCGCTGACCCTCGCAGCAGCACATCTTGGAAAGTCACAATGCCATCCACTGGCGACACTCTCGTAGGAGGAGAGTCCGACAAAGTCGGCGAGTATCTCCTGTCACTGGACGAGTCTGTGTACCTGGACCGTGACCTTTCCCTCCGCCGACGATGACGTGACCTCGTCGACGATCTACGCTCGCTGCGAGAGCGATGCCTCCCTCTGGATCTTGACCTTGGCTTTCTGGGCCTTGCAGGAACCACCAGCCCAGGAGGCTGCGGAAACAGCAGAGGCTGAGCGGGAACCAAAGGTTTCGGTTGTAGAGGCCGAGGCGGTGGTGGAGGAGGAGGAGGTGGTGGAAGTGGAGGAGGAGGAGGAAGAGGCGGAGGTGGTGGAGGAGGAAGTTGCAGAAGAGGAGGAGGCCTAGGCGTCCTGGGCCTTGAGGGCAAGTAGGTCCTGAAATAATCAGAGTCCGGTGACCTAAGAACTCTCCTCTTCTTATGAGCAGGCCTCGGGGAGGACGCTCTGGAGGCAGACCTCTCTGGGCGTGATGACAAAGAGACGCTGACCACAGAGGCACTAGACACCGTTCTGGGCCTCGACTTCCTCTTCGACGTCGACTTTTCCCTCCTCGACGTTGACCTCTTTGTCGTCTCTCTTCTCAACGTCATTCTTCCTGACGTCGACGAACTCCCCGACGTCATGTGGCTTCTCCTTGACGTCGTTCTTTCTCTCCTTGACGTCGATCTTCGTGTCGACGTTGAAGGCGAATGGCGGTGTCGCCTCGACGGCGAGCACCTGCCTCTTCGGTACTCATCACGACGTCGATGGTGTTTTGACGCCGTCGACCTTGTCCGAGGTCTCGACATCCTACCTCTGGACGCCGACCGAGACTGGTGCCTTTTCTGGGCCTTTTCTTGACTGGGGAGCCCCCCAGAGGCCGATGCAAGGGCAGAGGACGACGACAGAGTCCCTCCATGCCCAGAAGTCCTACCTGGTTCTTGATATCTCCTCTGCTCCAGGCCTTGGAGATGAATCTTCTCCCTGTCACGCAGGGTCCCCCTGGAGAAAGAGTGACATATATCGCAGGAGTCAGGGACATGGTTAGAAGGGAGACAGAGTATGCACACTCTGTGGGGTCAGATTTAGCCTTCTTCCTACCACACTCGGGGCGCTTATCGAATAAAGCTGGCATTTGGACAATAAGAGGTGGCAAAACTGGATAAAAAACACAGCAACTGGAAGAGGAAGACCCCAGACGTTGAGTGAAACACTCAAAACACTGGAAAAGCTCCAAAAATTGAAGTTATACCAAAAAAGGTAGAGCTCAATGCTCCAGGGTCCTGCTCGCAGGAGCCGAAAAAAAGAACTGAAAGTAAAAGGCCTTTGGCTGTACATCATGGGATACCGAGGGTCTCTGGAGAGTTCCCTGAAGGCACGGTACCCCTTTTCCAGACACATAATGGCAGCCTATGGGGCTTGTCTGTCCAATCCTTCCTCTCTATCATGACAAAGGATTTTTGTGAAGGGGAGTTTCTCTAGGTGTGAAACTTTACAAACTGTGTAAAATTTAATTTAATTTGGCTATCTTTTTCACTTTGAGATGAAGTGCTGGCCAATGTAGCCTTGTAATTTTAGGCTGCATTATTTGTCTTTGATTTTCTCTTAAGTGTATATGCAGGACTGCAGAAGAAGACTACTTAAGAGACTATTTCGATTGCTCCGGACTCTCAGCACATGGGCGGAACTATTCACAAGATTATGACTATACACTGAGATCCCCTACTACAGAAGTAGATTTACTTACTTTGGATGGGCTGAAGGACAAATTAGTCTTTTTCATATTTGAACTTGTGTCTAACAGATCACTGCACATCTCAGTGGCAAGTGTTAAACTCAATGTGCCACCGTGTTGACAAAATGTAGGGTGATCAACAGAACTCGTGTATGTTTCCAATAAATATGTGCTTTATCCATCTTTCCAGGGTGCTGTGGTTACCTTTTTTTCTCTTTAAGGCCCGGTGCATCAAGGATGCTTATAAGTAAACTTACTGTAGTATGGCACTCAGTCAGTGTGTACATTTGTGTTATTTGGGAGATTAATGATGAAGGGTTTTCTGGGGCTGCAACCTGGATGGAAGCACTTGGGTCTTTTAGAAGCAAAATATGTTCTTATACTACACTGACACAGTAGGGCGTGTGTGGGGTATTGTGTAGGTTTGCACCATCCATACACACAACCGACCAGAGGATTACCATCTAAGTAGTGCACTAGTCGGGAAAACACAGCTACACAGCTGAGGTTAGTCCTAGGATGTACATAATTTGATCAGACATCTCACAAGCATGGTGCAGTGTTTGTGTGTCATGAAATATGAGGTGTGTACCACTGTGCTGAGTGCCACGGGGAGACCGCTAGTTGTGCAGAGGCCCACAGTAAGTTGTGACCTGCAGAGAAGGCATGATCCATACATGGACTCTTAGAAGTCTACAGAGGCACATTTATGAAGTTTGGGACCTTCCAATGTTAGTTCACACATTTTCCTAGAGAAGTGGTTCGCAAGTAGCCATGTTTTCACTGCGCTCAACATACTTTCATTTTCAGAAGTTATGAGTGAAGCCATTAAGCATAACTAAGCATTGACAAGCCTTACCATAAACAGGAAGAACGTCATCATACTCCACCACCAATAGGAGCACAGTTACAGGTTCAGACAGAAAGACTGGGAGGGGTTTGGTAGCTCACTCCACCTGCCTACAGCACCCGAGAAGGCACAAGAAGGAGAATGCCATAGGAGAGCAGAACACCGAAACACTGACCAATGGAAAGACAGCAGCTCGAAGACTGACAATGGAATTTCAGAGCATTTAAAATCATTTGAGCATCAGGGACATTTTCCTGGTGAAAGGGACAAATTTCTCCTGCCAGTACACTAACTGATGTAACACTGGACCAAAGACAGCACCGGGCTCGAGGTGTGAGATACAAAGGGACTATTTCGTATCATGTGATCATATTTTCCAACTGTATTTTCCCCATATTTTGATTGAAGAATAGGCACATTCAGGTGGGAGACTGCTAAAATGAAGCAGTTTTCTCTTGCCTGAATAGGGTTTGTGTAACCTAGATGGGACATTAACGAAACAAAAGCTGCCATGCTCGGGTCATCTTGGGCTATATACCAGAGTATGATTTAAGAACTGGTTGACTACTGCGACAAAAGTGAGGGATTGCATCCTACACTACTAAAGCCCTAAAGCCTGCCGCAGCGGGCTCTACTGGCCATTAAAGGCCTGTTCCATTCGGCTTGAGCCTTTAACAAGGGAGCAGGCCTTTAATGCGGTGGAGCCCGCTATGGATGACTTTAAGACTATTAGAACATTCCACCCCTAGAGAGCAGAATGCTCACATTTTTAAAGCAAAAGCCTCATAAAGCCCCTGGGCTTTCCAAACCCCTCATGCTCCATGAGGCCTTTGTTCACCGCAACAGCTGTGAAAAAAACATTGGAATGTTGATGCATCAGGCTTCTACCAGGAATTAGAAGTCCAGAGCTCTCCATTATTTTCAATGGAGCTCTCAACATTCCAATGTTCTAATAATTGTTGGAAAAGATAGATAACTAACTAATTAGAGCACTGGGCACAAAAGTGTAAAAAAGAAACCTATAGTTGATCCTGGTGATCATTATATGAGTAAGGGGGCAGGAGACGAGAAAGTCACTTCACTAGACCTGTTTTCCTCGACATGATTTAGCAGTGCATATTGCAGTCGCCAACCACTGCAGCGGGCTCTACTGGCCATTAAAGGAGTGCTCCATTTGGCTTGAGCCTTTAACAAGGGAGCGGACCTTTAATGCCAGTAGAGCCCCCTATGGATGACTAAGACTATTTGAACATTCTGCCCCTACAGAGCAGAATGCTCTAATTTTTAAAACTTCTAAAACAAAGGCCCCATGGAGCCCCTGGGCTTTTCCAAACCCATCAGGCTCCATGAGGCCCTTGTTTACCGCAACAGCTGTGAAGAAAACATTGGAATGTTGATGCATCAGGCTTCTACCAGGCATTAGAAGCCCAGAGCACTCCATTGTTTTCAATGGAGCGCTCAACATTCCAATGTTCCAATAATTGTTGGAAAAGATTTATAACTAACTAATTAGAGCCCTGGGCACAAAAGTGTAAAGAAGAAACCTATTGTTGATTCTGGTGATCATTATATAAGTAAGGGGGCAGGAGACGAGAAAGTCACTTCACTAGACCTGTTTTCTTCGACATGATTTAGCAGTGTGTATTGCAGTCACCAACCACTGGGAAAAGAAGTATTGTCAAGCACAATCAATATATTTAAGAACTTGCCTCATCAAAGCTGAGTGGAGAAGAAGTATTGACACATAGTGAAGGTAAGGGTCATGTTGAGATTCAAGATGCCCTACACCGCTCAATATTTGTTTTTGAAAAAGATGGAGCTGAATCACTCTAGAAGAGAAGATGCATCGAGCCACAGGTGTTGGAAGACAGGACAGTTGCGCTGTTGTGCTGCCCTGATGACCTGAATAAGTCTCTTAAATAAAGCATAGCTTCGAGCAACAGAGCCGCCACACCTAGAAGCCCCATGTCTGTATAGACGGAGTGAACGTAGAGATGATATAATCTAAGCTCCCAGAAGGCATGCCTTATAATATATTTGGTGCAGTCAGAGGAATATCTGCAGGTCAAATAAATATAAGAGGAAGGCATGTACCTTTCTTCAGGCTTGAACTGCAACCAATTATGGGCTGAATAAAACTCTCTTTTCTATCCTACTTCTGGGTAGATGTTTTATTACTTTACACAAACCTTTGACTCAGATTGAACACTGATTTATACTGTCTGCATTTGTAATGACCCCGTGTGGGGTGTTTGAGTAAATCTAGTGTGGATCCTAACTATACCAAAAATCCAGAAAACGCATTGAGGGTATTGGGCCAATATGTGAATTTGTTTTTCCAAAATTTGGAAATATTTGTTATGTCGTTTGTTTGAGTTTGTCTTGTGTATGAATAAAACACTCCTGAACTATGAGGGGAACATGTTGAAATGATGTATAGCTCCTTATTGCAAGTTGTACAGTAGTGTGGTGGATTTACCACATTATAATTCTGCATGTAAATTTACTGGTACAGTGGAGTAAGTCCGACCCAATACCGTACATTTTCTGTGATGTTTAAATAATATTTACCACTTGCTCCCAGCAGGTGGTAAATGTATGCAGGGACCACTAAATGGAGTGGAGGGCGAGGAAGATTTGAGGGAAGTGGGGGTTATTTCGGTCATAAGGAAGTATTGCATGCTCGCCCTTGTCTGAAAAAAAACGAGGAATGAGGTTTGCCAAGTTGCCTTCCCCGTTTTATTGTCATTTTATCATTTGGAATTATCACATAGTAAAATAGAGTCTTGTTCTCCCAATTTCAAATAAATAAATATATACAAAAAGGGTGTGGAAAAACGGACCCATTTATATTCACGTGAGCGGAACTCTATGAGGAAACTTCAGTCTGCCAGACTCATAATAAGGAACTTCTGCTGTTAGTGCATTAGCATGCAAGCTGAATTGTTGTTGACACCTGGACACACAGGCTTATTTATGAGCCCGTGGAACACCTTTGACCCACCTGTACGTCCCTTTTTGTGACACACCGGCGGCGTGAAAAATGCAACATGCTACGCCCTATTTACAGAGTGACGTATCTAGGCAGATGTGTCGCTGTGTAAACCCCTACGCTACATTATACCTGCGCCAGGTATAATGTATGCAGGGTGGGTGTTCCCCCGCATCAAAGCCTCGTAGAAGTGACACATTGAACTCTATAAGATTTCAGTGCGCCACTTCTAGGACGCCATTGCGTGAAAACCTTACGCCTGCCAAGAGGCAGGCGTAAGGGAGACACAGGCCCTTTCACATGGGGCTTGCTTCATGTGAACGGACACATTGCTGGAGTTGTGTGTTTTCAGACACACCCCAGTAATGCTCCAATTTTGCGCAAATAGATATGTCAGTAATACGAAGCATCTGTAACTCCTTGCAACATGATGCGCCGTACTTTAAATACGGCACATCTATGGTGACGCAAGGAGGGCGCACTGAGAAGTGTTGTTTCGCTGCTTTGTCGCAGCGATGCAACACTTCTCATAAATGAGGCCCTGAATTTTGATTGTTGATGAATGCGCAAATAATGATCATGCATACCCTTCTACCGTTCTCCATGAAGATGGAGAAGCACTGGAATACACACCCCTCCCAGTGGTACGATCACCACAAGCCACGGAAAATGTTCTACGCTGGTGACAATCAAGCCTCTATCCACTCACATGTTAGCTCTAGCTGGAGGTCTAGGCCTCTCCATAACCACCATTTAAGACCCCATAGATTCCAGCCTCAGCTATCGGAGGAGGACACTCTTGCTCTTTTATTCTCGTACAGTGACTATAGGATTCTCTCCTCTTCTATCTCTACTATCAACATCCCTACTATTACCTCGGACTTAGACAGGGAACCTAGTGACAACCATAGATTGGTTAACAAGGCAAACCTACTTCAAATAACTACCTCTCATCATGAAGTGATCACTATCAACCATCACATCAAATCGATGCTATTCAACTGCAGATCGGCGGTGAAACATGCAGCGGATATTTCGGAGCTCATTATTTTGCAAGACTTGGACCTCCTGGTTCTCACTGAAATCTGGCTCAATGATGCCTCCTCAACATCTTAATCCCTCCTGATTACGCCATTATCAGACGCGATCGACTTGCTAACGCAGGGTGGGGGGGGCGTTGCATGCATTCATAGCACCAGCCTCACTATTAAGCAATCACAAAGTGTTTTGATGTCTTCTTGTGAGTCATCGAAATATGGAATAAGGGCAAGATTGCATGTGTGCTTCACTTGATTGACCATCCTCCTGGTGATAATCTGATCTTCACTGAATGAATCATGGAGGTCATTAGCTCAAGTTCGGACCAACTTCCTTGGAAATTTTAACCTCCAGTGGAATGACACAAAGGATCCTTTAGTCCACTCCTTTAAGGCTTTCCTCTCCGATCTCAACTTCTCACAGGTCTGTAAGGGACCAACCCACAAGGAAGCCACTCTCGACCATATCATTGCCAAAGACAATAGCATACAACTGCAAGACATCCTACCCTGTGACTGGTCAGATCATCATCTAATTTCCTTCCACATATTGGAAAAGGTATCGTGCAAACAGGGCCAACCTATTTAACCCCTTCGGGGCTGATGACGAGCTCAGCTCGTCATGAGCGTAACCTGCCGTGCGCTGATGACGAGCTGAGCTCGTCATGTAACGCGGCTTTTTGCGAAACGCAGCGCGCAGCGGGAAAACCGCTAGCGCGCATGCGGTTAAGATAAACAACTGTATGCAATTTGAGAGACATCAACATCAATGCTCTAACATCCATCACCAAAAAGAGGCTTCAGCCCCCTCCGAACACGACCATCCTTGACGATCTTTCTGATCACTACATTAACACTATGGCTAACATTTCTGATACTATTGCACCGAAGCAACTCCAAAGGATCCCAATCAAACAATCCAAACCCTGGTTTAATCAAACCCTAAAGATTGAGCAGCGTAATCTTAGACTCGCAGAGAGATGTTGGAGAAACACACCCTCCTCCTCAAGCCTCATTCAGCTAAGGAAGGTGAGAAGTACTTACAACAAACACATCCGCATTGCTAAAACAGACCACCTCAGGGCTCAGCTGAATGGCGCTAAGAATAGACCCAAGAAGCTCTTTGAAATCATCAGGCAACAAGCGAACCACTCTTCCAACTCTATCTTGACTCCCTTTTCCCTGCTTCCTGGTGGGGAGGACTTCTCAGTACACTTCACTGAAAAAAGAAAGAAAATTGAACTGGAGCTGTTTCCTGACACTCCCATTTTGCGACCTCATCCGCTGAGTGGGCAGAACTTTCGGCAGTGTCCTTACCCATTGGTTGTTCTCTCAAAAACAACGCCTCCTGGAATTCCTTTCTCCTTTCAGAGGTCACGGAGCTGCTCTACAACATGGCTACCCTTAAACCTTCAAACCATTTCAGTGACCTACTACCTGCTAAGTTTTTTAAAGATCTCAATTCGGCCATTCTCCCTCTGTGGTCCCGGATCATTCATGAATCTCTTTTACAGGAAACATCCTGATTGCCTCAAGACGGGGCAAATTTCTCCCATCCCTAAGAAGCCCAATTCTGATTTATCTGGTCCTAACAACTTCCGACCTATCACCAGCATCATGACTCGAGCTAAGTTGCTTGCGAAATGCATCCATTCATAGTTATGCAACCACATTGAGAAACTTAAACTCCTTGACCTCTACCAGTCGGGTTTCAGAGCAAGGCACAGTACTGAATCAGCACTAACGCACATTGTGGATGACGCCTTAAGATCCCTTGATCAAAATGTCCCTTGCCTCATGATCCTTCTTTACCTGTCCTCAGCATTCAATAACATCAAACATGAAAACTTGATTGCTCTTCTTCAACATAGGATGGGTCTCTCGGGCCCGGTCCTAAATTGGTTTGTCTCTTTCTTACATAACCGCTCACAAAGGATCAAAGTTAACCACGCCCTTGCAACCAGTACCACTGTTACGATTGGAGTTTCGCAAGGATCTGCACTCTCACCCACTCTTTTCAACCTCCTTATAGAACCACTTACCGTCATTCTGAACCACTCTAACATTCAGTACCACATGTATACGGATGACACTGTACTTGAAGATCTCTCAAGAAGACATAAAAACGCTAAATAATGCTCTCTCACAAACAACAATGGTAATCCCAGAACCATCTTCTGTTAAATACTATCAAAACTGAATTCCTTCTGATTGCTCCACCCAACCACTCTGAACCCACCCATGTCTGGCTTAATCAAATAACTGCTCTTAAAAGCACCCCTCATGTGGTTGACTCTGCTAAATTGTTAGGTATCATCGTGGACAAATACCTACATATGCAAGCGCACATCAGTGCAACTATCAGGGGATCCAACTTCCAACTCAACACCCTTAGGAAAATCAAGCCTTTCCTGCGTCCCGAAGTCATCAGGCCTGCTGTACAATCCCTTGTTATCTCTTGTCTGGAATATGGTTTGGTGACCCTTGCTGGACTTCCCAAAGCTAGCCTGGCCCCGCTCAGAGCTACTCAAAATGCATCGGCCAGGCTCATCACTGGCTCAAGAAAACATGACCACATCTCCACCGACCTTTTGTAACTAGATTGGCTATCTATCAAAGCCAGGATGTTTCAAGATAGCTTGCTTAACACATAAAGTCTTACATCACAACACCCGGGTATACTTGGCAAATAACCTTGAACTATCTGGCTCTTGTCGGATCTTAAGAAGTACGCCCACCCTACGTTTGTAACCTCCCAAATTAAAAAAGAAAAGATCTTACAATCGGGCCTTCACCGGTCTTGCTCCAAGAATTTGGAACGCTCTACCTTCTGAGATGAGATCAAACCCTTCCACAGCATCTTTCAAGAAACAGGTCAAACAGCTATTCTTGAGTGAACACTGACATCAACTTGTTCTCATGCACTGACTACAATTGTGACCCTTATTTTACACCGTTGTTTCGCTTTATTGCATGCTTGTCTGTTAAATGGGTATCTTGCTCTATGGCAATTCTGATAATGTTCGGGCGGGCCATCTCTCCAACCTCTGACCTTGATGACCCTGAGTTAAAAATCAAATACACAAGGGCCAGAAAGGAGTATATGAATGCCATTTCCACTGCAAAGGCGGCTTACTTTTCGTCGCGAATCCTTAAATCCTCAAATAGATCGAAGGATATTTTTTCTATTCTCAACGAACTGACGAATTTGGACAATGTCCGCCCCAAGATAACTCCCACCCAGTCTCTCTGTGACTCACTTAACACTTACTTCAGTGAGAAAATAGTAGACATCAAAGCTAGCATCCCACAGCCTGCGACCCCAATTACTATCGGTATGGCAATTAAGAAGGGCCCGGACACTCTTAGTAGCTTCCCGCCCATAACCCAGGATCAATTTCTGGAACTACTAACAAGAGTCAAATCCGGTGCCCCCTCGGACAGCTGCCCCCCCTACATCCTGAAAGAGTGCTTCTCCGCTTTCCCGGCCCCAGCTCTTACACTCTTGAATGACTCCCTGACTTCCGGGCCTAGTTCCTCTAGCGTTTAACCGCTTCCGCGCTACCGCGAATTCCCGCTGTGCGCTGGAATTTCAAAAATGGCTTGTTTATGACAAAGCCAGCTCGTCATCCGCGTAGCGCAGGTAACGCCCATGACGAGCTGGCTTTGTCATTAGCGCGGAAGGGGTTAAGGAAGCCATAGTCATTCCGCTTCTGAAAAAAATCCGGGACTGACCCAACCTGTAAGGCTAATTACCGGCCCATCTCTCTGTTGCCCTATTTGGCAAAAGTCCTGGAGGCCCACGTAGCTAAATGCCTCTCTAACTACCTCGAGGAGTCCTGCTGCTTTGATCCCCATCAGGCAGGTTTCCGGCCGGCACATTCAACAGAGGCAGTGGTAACCACAGTCCTGGATATGCTGCGGGACTGTGCAGATAGACGTTCATTTGAAAAATAAAGGTATGTTTTCTCGCCACTCAGTTTAGTGCTTGTTGTTCACATCAACTCCAGCCATACATATTAACCCCGCACTGTTTATGCACAGCGCCCGGACTCACCCTTCAGTGTAACCCCACGGAAGGATCTAATTTTACATCCGAAGGCGACTGCCCCCGTTCAGCAAAGAAGCAGCTGACGGTATGTGCATTTTTTGCATTTTCGAGTCTTCCCTTCAACCGATTTGTGTACTTTATATGTTCTAGCCACGCTAATGGTAATCCACCTCATTGCAGGTAGTTCTGGCCCCCTGACTCCTTTAGGAGCCATTCCAGCCTGCATTCCCAACTTTACCTTGAATTTGTTTCTGCTGAAGACCCGGTAGGTCCCTTTGCTGTATGTCACTTTACAGGGAGTCCTGTCTTTTCCATCCCAAACACTGAAACGCCATCTCTTCTCTTTAAAATTTTACAGACAGAGTAATTGTGCCCTGATGAGAATCCGGTACATAATCGCCTGGATTCGAAACGCGTCGGCCAATTAGAAAGGACAATTTGGATAGCAGGATTCCCTGGCTGACAATTAATTTTGAATCTGTTTCCACGCTCCTTTCCTAATTTTTTCTATTTTCATCACCAATTTTGTGTTTCGCACAGTCTTTTTTCATTTGTCAATTTGTGTTTCATTTATTACATTGTAAATATTGTTGTCTGTTGCGAAAAGCTTTTGTATTTAAATCTCTTTGTCAATAGTGAATATTATTTGTTGTGATAACATGTCGTTATGTACATAAGCCACACTAAATGTTGAATGTATATTGTATATATGTGTTTGTCTGACCATAATAAGGTTGTTTTGACAAAATAGAATTTGAAATCAAAAATTGATTGGTATAAATAAAAATACCCAGTTGAGTACGACAAACAGTGTTCTCAACTTTTCCTCAAGTGTGGGATAAAAAATAAGTGGCGAGGCATTTTTCTTTGTTCATTGATCCTTTCACATGGGGCAAGCCCCATGTGAAAGGGCCTGTGTCAGTCTTACGCCTGCTGTGAGGCAGGCGTAAGAAATTGACGCGTCCTAGAAGTGGCGCAGTGAAATCTCACAGATTTCACTGCGTCACTTCTATGACCCTTTCTTGCGTCGAAACGCCCGCCCCTGCATACATTATACCTGGCGCAGGTATAATGTAGCGCAGGGGCTTACAAAGTGACGCATCTACCTAGATGCGTCACTTTGTAAATATGGTGCACCAAGGCACATTTTTTACGCTGCTGGTGCGTCACAAAAAGTGACGCACCGGCGGCGTAAAAGTGACACAGCCTCATAAATGAGGCCCTAGGACATCAGACTACCTAGCGACTAGGGGGCGTGTCCATGCTCCTGTCAAACTCACATTTGCCTGCCCCTCACAATACACGTTATACAAGGGAGTTGACCAACAAGGTTTCAACTACAACGCTTAGTGGTGCGGAGAGCAGCTCCTTTATTAAAAAACAAAAATATCTATTTGAAGTTCCACTTTGAAGGCTGATGATAATGTATTTTTCCAAAATACAAAACAAACATCTGCGGAGTAAGGAATAAAAATGAGAGGTTTTAGAATAACACTATTTGCCTCGTAGGTTTAAGAAATGTCTAGGAAAATCTAGTCGGTGCAATGGTCGCGCTTTCGATGCCCACTGACATTCATGTGCACTACCTGGGGACATGCACATCTCTGTAATAAACATAAGGTTAAGCAGTCTGATTCAATGCATGTAAAAAATAATCCTACATTTTGTCATAAATCAATTACACTTTTCCGACCAAAGTAAATCTCTGCAAACACTGTTTTCCATAGGAAAAAATATTTTATTTTTTAAGAACAAATTCAGTTTGAAACAGATGTGGAATGTGAATTTCATAGGTTTTTTTCCGGGAAGAGGAGAGAGAGAGAGAAAGTGAAGAAAGAGAAGGAAAGAAGACTAACTGCAATGAGCAACTAAAGCAGATTTCAAAACCTAGAATTGGCGGTTTTAAAAGGAGGAAACCAAATATTCATAACTAAAAGCATAATACTGTGTTACTTACAAAATTGGACAAAGGAATTATTTTAAATAAATATTCATGGTACACAATTACGGCACACAAATGCAGCAATTTGGCAACCTTTTTACCATTTGTTTTCTTATTACAGTGCAAAGGGGGATGGCACTGCCTTTAAACAAGCTGTAGCTAAATACATTGCAAAATTCATATTTTATAGAAAACATCTTGCTCTGAACTTTATAAAAAAAAACATAGCTCTATGTACACAATCTGTTTAAGAAAAGCCATTTTCTGTCTGTTTTAATGTGTCTTATTTTAAAAAGGAGAATAAGGCTACTGAATCACCCCCAAAATCCATCAACAGTTCTGGACGTATGTACAGCATCGTCACACAGACGTTATGGTGCAAAAAAGGTTCCTAAGTCAGGTGCCTAGGGGATTGGATGTTTAAACTAGCAAGGCATTTACAGTAAAACTTTCCAACGCAGAACCAACTCCAAAAACGCAGGACCCGTTGGTAGATTGTCATATTATGCACGAGGAACAAAAGCATAAAAAAAGAACCCACAGTGCATTCCCCCACCCCCTTACTTTGTTGCATGTTTGCTCTTCCCCAACGCATGGGGTTTTCACAGTTTACAAGCAGACCTCCCCCATCCCTCTCCCAGGCCCACCGATGACACAAAAAAGGTCAAAGCTGCTAACAGGTCAGAGCCGATTTCACCATCTTCCTCTCCCCTCCCCTCTCCATAGAAAGTAAAAATACAAAAATAAATTAATTCCTAAAGGCTAAACAATGAACCCTTGTGCGGGGTTCCTGTTGAGGAGTGAGGGGTGGAGGGGGAGGAAGGGTGGCGTGTGCACCATCGCTGGTCGCCATGGAAACCTCCCAAAAGGCGAACCACACTGTACTTTGAGTTCTGGATCAACATCATTTTCAGGTTCAGCAACTAAGAGAGGGTAATTGATTCTGTGGCAGTTGAGCTATTTTTTTTATTTTATTATATTTTATTTGTCTTCCAGGTGCTCCTCTGTGATCTGAGAACCTCAAAATGCTGTTGCTTCATTTTCTTTCCAACTGAGAGAGCAAAATGTTACCATAGTAACAGAACTGTGATAAAAGGGGCTTGTTTTGCATAGCACATCCCACTGCGCGTGTGTATATATTAATGTGCATTAATATATACATGGTGTAGGTTTTCAAATGAGGGCTCCAGTACTAAGCTGGGATTTTTTTTCTGCTGTAGCCCAGTCCACAAACAGCGGAATCCTCAGTGCACCCCCAGCCCATTAAGGCAAAGCAAAACATAACACAGAAAAGAAATGCCGGAACATCTTCTCATTGTTCAGCATGCCATGCTGTGCATACTGATTTCCTGATATTTTTGGGCTCGTTTCCTAACTCGCCTTTGCACGAGACGCCCATGCAGGCATTTGTTATTTTTGCATTTTCTCTCAGTGATGTTATTTTTGGAATAGGGCTGTTTTTCCCACAAGCGCTGTGCCCATTTCTTTTGTGCTCCCAGGGCAGCTTGAGCGCCATTCAGCTGTCACAAACTCGATTTTTGCATTGTGCTGTACGCACATTTTTAAGGATATGCGAGCAAAAGGGGGAGGGGATGGTGTAGAGTTATACGTGGGGCATCATGAGTAACTACCTCCTCCATTGCTCTTCGGGTCAAATAATTCGTATTTCTGAGCACTACGGGGGGGGGGGGGCATTAGAGCAAATGTGCTTAACTTTGAGATGGGGCATCAGCTAATGGCCCAGCCCAACCAATTCTGAGCTTGTCTGCGGCAGTGCTGAAGTTAACCTCCATCTCACATGGTATATTGTAACACAGACAGGAACCGAGAGTCTGCCTTACTCAAGAAAACCATATTATATCTCTGCAAACATTCACCTTCCCTCTGGCGATGAACCCCTGGATCAGACCTGATCGTGCTGTTTTCTCCAGTGCGCTCCAAAAGTAGGGTAAAAAACCTCAGTACAGCACCAGAGCCTGCTGAAAAGGTCGCACCAAGCAGACGGTTTCCTGTAGCCTCATTATCATAGCGGTGTATCTTATTGCCAGTACCTACAATGGCCCTCTGAAGTATCATTAGCGGCCTCCTATGTCCTCCCGTCAGTCCGCGTATTTATCTTTCCAACAATGCCCCTTTGTCCTACTGTGCGGAAGGTACTGTTTGTTTGTTGCACACTGCTATTCTAGAGCAGCCAATGGATTCCACCAAGTGCGTCCTTAATTCACTGCATGTGTAGGGTCTCTCGCCCACCCCTTGTAAGCTAAGATACAAAGTGCTGTGCTACGTAGATTGCTTTCTCTTGCCAGCTTCTTCTTCAGAGGCGGCGTTCAGCTGCAATTGCAGCCACCCCAGCCTGACCTTCTCTCCACTAACTCCTGGTCGTTTCACCACTGGCATCTGGCTGGAAGGCTCCCTGTAGGCAAAGTAGACTTTATCTACTACATTAGCCATTCAAGTGTGGTTGCTACGAAAAATGGAAAGAGTGCAGAACTCCACTGAAGATGCATGATGTGTTGTGATAGGTGGTCTTATGTGTAGGATGGCATGGGTTTAGACATAGTAGCAGAGGGAAATGTAGTGGTGTGCTAACAGCAAGATAACTTAAAAAAGTCTTACTCCTATATAGAGGTCTGTAGGACAAACCTAAAGTTCATAGAAGAGCGCAGTAAAGAGACACACAACCAGGAAACTTTGCGTCAAGCTCAGTTAACTCTGGGCACCCACCCAGGGCATCCTGAACGGACGATGTCCATAATTCACTCCATCATTCCTGGGTGCCAAAGTGTGCCAGCACATGGCTCGGTGGGTGAAGGATGTGGCGAGAGCACGTGTTTGTGATGCAAAGTCTTCCAGCTCATGGCGAACACTTTTTTCCTTGAAGAGGGCTTCTCCGACCCTCAGGACTATTGAAGGCTCTCTTCAAAAGAGGATTCTTACGCCTTCCTTCCCCAATACCAGTCAATATTACTGCACAAGGGCGCGTCATAACACCACATGAGAAAGCAGCGGACCGGTGAGTTTCCTCCATGTCTCACATGTACCAGAGAGTTCATCAGACCTTGTAGTAGATATTTGCAGGGCTCTGTGGCGGCATCTCCTGCACAATGTACACAGGATGCCCATAGTCCCCGCTGACTTTCTCATAGTGCGGGCAGAAAACACTGTCTGCAGTCCTCAGTGGAATGATAATGTCACTGGGCTCGGAACCATTGTTGTTGCCACCACGTTTCGGGGTGGCTAATGTACTGAGTGACAGAGTTGCTGTGTGCGGCGGTGAGTGCTTCCGGTGCCGTCTTCTGTACTTCAACAATAGCACAATCAGTGTGATGATGATGACAATGAAGATGATGGTCCCTGATGCAATGCCTGCGAATAGGGCAACTTCTGAACCTAGGATGCTGGACTGTCCTCCAGTTTTACCATCTGAACTGGAACCTAGATGGATTAAAAAAACACAAAAAACAAATTAACATCTCACCCAGGCAATTCTTACCACCACAGTTAAAAATACGCGAAGCCAACATGCACTCAACAGAATTACCTGACAGCTGAACTATGACCAATCAAATATGCTGTTACACAGTGCAATGCAAACATCAGGGTCAGCAAACAATGCTAAGCTAGAGTCAAGTTTCCTGGTCCTCCTTTCTGTGTTACTCCTTACCCACATTTTTTTCTTTTCGTACATCAGCCTTCATCGGTACGGGTAGTAGAGATTGACAAGCAGACTTTAAGGCAGGCTCATCTCCTAGCAGATGCTGTTAGGCCTGAGGCGCAAACAGCGAAGACATGGAATGACAATTCCCAGGACGGCTGTCATTGTCTCTATCACACCAGCCTCCTTCTCTGCTCCTCTGATCAGAAAAGCATGCTTCGTTGTCTACTTATGCAAAGTGGCTCACCGTATTAGAAGAACAAGCGAGTTCACGCTGAGGTGGTAGGTAGGCAGAATGCTAATGCACAGCCTTTAAAACTGATTTACTAAGCAAAATAAATGCAAGAAAAGCTTCTACGGTGCATATTACTCGCAGGAAGTGGCCAGAACAAGTGCATTGTAAAAGGCTTGCTCTTTTGAACACCAAATACTGGGAACCCTGTAGGGTTCCCAGCCCTGCTGCCTTGCTCATCATTGTGGTGAATGAGGAGTTTCCAAATTTGTGTGATTTTTGTTCTCGTCCTCCTAAAGTCTGACAACACATTAACGGGGTGTTATCAATGCCAGGGAAACAGGACTGAAAAAGAAGCGGGTTGATGGACAGAGGTGAATGGCATTTCCATGGTGGAAACTCAATACTGGGAGTACAAGACATAAGAGCTTCTGTCACTTACCGACGTATACTCCTGGTAGTGTATTATTGATGGGATTTCATTTCAGAGAGATGCCATTGCCCATGTCAAACCTCTTCCACTTCCAGCCATACATAAAAGTCCCTCTTAAGGTAGCCACAGCACTGCTAGGATGTTGCTGTCTTGAATTATGAGCTGTTCAATGCTAGAGGGAATGCTGAGATTCCACGCTTCTCCTGCTCAAGCTTCATTCTATAACACTCCAGTTAGAATGGCCATTTTTAGGGCCTGGGCAGCGCATGAGCTGCTCTACGAGGTATGCAGTATCAGGTAGGGACTTGAAGCTCCACTCATATTTTTCATTGGCTTCTGTCATTGTCCACTGTCAACTGTGGCTGTTCATTGGTCAATAGGCTCAGTAGTCCGTCCTTAGAACCGCCTTGTCTTATTTTGTAGCCTCTGGTGGCAACACCCCCTGTTACGGGTGTTGTTACTCGCTAGACTTTAATTCTAGCCTCTGAGCACTATTTTCTCAAATAGCTTTGTCCTGCCTGCTGTTTCAGGCAGAAAAAGCTCTATCCTAATGCATTTAAAAATAATCTATGGTATGGGCGCCGAACGCATGTGCAATGTAATAGGTCTCGCATTTGCGAGAGTTTAAGCTATTGTCATTGTAAATGACAATGCCTTTTATTTATCTGTTTTATAAAACAGATAAATAAAAGGCATTTCCATTTACAATGCCAATAGCTCAAACTTTCGTAAATGCGAGACCTATTGCATTGCAAATGCATGTTTATTTTAATTATCATGACCACATCCCTTCTCTTTTCAAGAACAAATTAAGAACTTCTATAACCTCACTGCAAACAGATTTTTTACACTGTGTCTGATCCGTGTACATAGAATATGCATCTATTACGAAAACACAAAAAATAGTGTCTCTATCCCAACTACACGAAAGCCTAGGTTTCCTGGATTCATTCCGTATATTATTTGATCATCTAAATTCATGAAGGTCTTTGAGAGGTTTGCAAGTTTTCCATGAGATGCCTCACATGGGTGGTGGTGTGCGGATAAAAGCCTTTTGTTCATCATGCTATATGTTTGTGCTGAGGCACCGACATCACTGTAACTAAAGAATAGTAGATTGTTCCAAACAACCTGTATTTTTCCGCTCTAAAAAAGTTCTGAGGAATGTTTGCGGCCATCTCTTTCGATTGGGGGAAGAACCTTAACAAAAACTGTCTGAACCTTCTTGTGCTCCTTCATATCCCCCAGTCCAAAACCATCTCTCCTCCTACTCTTCAAGGACAGGAAATGGAAATAGTTATTTCCTGTCAGGTGATCATAGCGCTGTCACAGTCAGTGACAAGATCACCAGCGTCGACTACTGGGTGTCTTAATGACAATCTTTTCAGGCACAAAACCGACAAGCTCTTTTACTCCAGGCAACGTAATGTTCATAAGATAACATGCGTGCTCAAAACCCCTAAACTGCGGCACGTTATTTTCCAATAATGTATGCTAAAATGTCCACCCAACATGATTTGTCCCCTTGAATCACAAAAAGCGAAGTTCATAAACAGCAAAGTACCTCAAATGGCAACACTAAGTAGAATGCCTTCACTGTTAGCCAGTCACTTCTACCATCAATATTGTACATTTAATATTAATTTCAAATTGGAAAGCACTCTTATAAAACCAATAACAGGAGCAGAAATACAGACTCAAACAAAAACAAGCAATATATGTTAACATGTCTCAGAAGTTTATATGGGGAGGCCGAGATTCAAACCAGCAAAGCCCTTCCTAATTTCCCAAACTCCACAAGTGTCTTGCTGCTGGTGCATTACGCTGCCGAGCTATCTTCTGGTTGTAAACTCATTTCGGCTGTATTAAAGCCAAGTTTGTAATCTGCTGTCGAAAGCTGGCGTGCTAATGCATCAGCAAGGAAGACAAACGAGAGGGAGAGACCTTTCTGGTCTGCCAGTGTCCAAAATAAAAGGCAGCAAATAAAAGTATAAAAGCATTTAAAGCTCTACATGTCCGTGAGTTTCTCTGGAAATTGTACCCGAGTTTGTGGCTTTTAAGTACTATTAATCATACCACAGTCGAGTTGGACTCGAGGTTGCTGCTGCACTTAGGATTAATGGCCGTCAGTCCTGGGTAGAGACAGCGAGCCAGGGGCCTGATGCCTAAAAAGGTTTCTCCGCTCTATGTCTGTGAAGAAATACGTTGATCCGTAAGGGACCAGATTTACAAATATTCTTCTAGGAGTAGCAGTATCTTGGGTGTGAACTGCACAGGAGTTTCCAGGTCTGATTCAAAAAGCTTTCCCTGTGAGCGGTTGTGCCTTACGCCAGGTTTAGATGCAATTTAGTTGTGGAAAAATGTTTTCATTGACTTAGCAATTTTTACTCCTAGAAAACTTGTGAGTAACATACACCTAAACAAGGAGTAGGACACACCTAGTCACATGAGCTGCTTTGTGAATCAGACCAGGATATTCATCGACAATTCACACCTACAGCAGGAGTAAGCCGTAAAAACTCAGAGAAATACTTATACGGGGTTAATTAATATTTAGGACTATGAAACAGCGGCTATATTGAGGTATTAGAACTAATAGGTTTTTAGGGAAAAAAAGTCTCTTTATATCAAAAGCTTTGCGGTATCTACCTGCAGGTACATTTACAAATGGGCTAGTGGTGGAACTTTTCCCGTTGCTACCTTGTTCCTGCTCTGGACGTCGGGTCAGGCCGGCGTCCTCAGATGACGAGACAGAATCGGGATCTGCAAGAAACAAACCAGGGATTAACTTAGTCAACCAACTAGATCAAACTTTATCAACTTCACGAGACCCGTGATGCACTAAAATCTTTGAAAAGAAGGTGATTAATGCACATTGTACACAGAGAGACACAACTTTCCTCCTTACAGAAAGCCACTCCCGATGCTTCTTTTCAACGGGGCAAAGCTGGGACTGGCTGACAAGGCAGGTCTTAATCAGAAAAATTATTCAGTTTTTGCTGCACAATAGGTTGTCTATATATAGCAGGACAATGGATGAGGGCTTGGTCTGCACAACAGGAAATGGATTAGGCAGTTAACAAGCGAGAACACAGCCCTACTGTTGTAGACCAGCAACTACATTCTAGTAACTGTGGTTCTGCCCTTTCCCTTCTCATTGAGGAGCGGACCTCAAAAATAGACTAGGATTGGAGAGGAGAGCCAGGCACAAGATCATAGAATGGACAGCTACACTGGGGCGTGGGTTGTGCAAATTACAATTTTGCAGCCGCGGTCGGTAGTAGGAGTTCCTGCAGGGCGGTGACGTGGGGAGGGGGAGGGGCAGGGTGGGGGGTAGTAATGTATGGATTACGGAGTTTAACAGGTAAGTAAACATAAATAAATAAAACAAATTTTGTTGCGTGCACTGCATTGCATTTGGTGATGCAGTGCGCGCAACGAAATTCGTTGTATTTATTTATATGTTTACTTACTTGTTAAGCTCCGTAATCCATACATTACTACCCCCCACCCTGCCCCTCCCCACGTCACCGCCCTGCAGGAACTCCTACTACCGACCGCGGCTGCAATTCTGACGATGTCACATCTGATGTGACTACCAGGATGCACTGTGCTAAAGGGTGGAGGGGTATATTTCAGCTTCTTGCCATATTTCAATGCTGTTGTGACTTTACACTGATCGGTTCATGTTTTATCGCTTAGAGCATTTACTTTTTTTATTTAGCCTAACATCTATTTATTTTCTGAACCTTAACAACACATCTGTTTAAGAGAGAACTAGAGATGTTTCCGTCCCAAGTCAAGATGATCTGTGTGTCATTAGCGTAATAGATAACCTGCACTCTAAAGGATTCCGCCAGGGTTGCCAGCGGGGACATATAGATACTAAACAATGTCGGGTTCAAAGAAGAGCCCTTTGGAACCCCAAGGATTTCGAATCAGATGAGAATGGCAGCATCAATACTGACTGACTTTTGTTCGATAGGAAGGAATGCATCCAGGCCAATGCGGTCCCACCTATCTCAATATCACGAAAGCGTTGAATCAGGATAGGGTGAAAGACGGTATCAAAGGCTGCTAAAAGATCAAGAAGCAGCAAAGCCACTTTATTCCCGCTATCCACGGACAATTTAATAGTATCTGAGACCTCGACCAGCCCGGATTCAGTGCTGTGTCCAGGGCGAAAGCCCGATTATGATGGAGGTAGCAACTGGTTGGCATCAAGATAGCTGGAAAGTTGGGTGTTAGTAGAAATGGCAAAGGACTTTCTTCCTTTCTAGCTTGGCGTGGCTAGCAGTGTACTAATCCTATGCTTAAAAACTTTGCTAGAAAAATAGACATTTGAGGTGAGCAGATCCAGAGTGTCTCCGGTGTTGTAGGGTACTCTATACAGCAGCTGCTCGCCACCTAAACTTGGGAACTACCCACAGTTCTCTGCTTCATTTTTTCATCATTATGTAGCACTCTAACCCTGAAAGGGAATTGTTTTGACTTGTACTGGATGCTCCCTTGTGTCTGGACAAAGCTAAACCTCTATAGCGAGAGCTGTAATGTTAGTGAAACATGTCATGGGTTGCTTTTATTCATTCCAGGTTGGTTTGGACGGTATTTTACCAATCTAATACTGTACCTGGAGTGGTAAGAGGCTTTTGTCATTATACATCTCGGCATGGATGGCACTGTGCTAAATACTTTGTATTTTTTTGTATATATATATATGTATGTGTGTGTGTGTGTGTGTGTGTTAGAACAAATAACTAGATTAAGCTGCATGCACATTATGACGGTGCTTATTGTCACTGCATATTTGTTTGTCTATTTGTTCACAGAACATTAAAGCCCTCAAATGCCTCAAAACATATTAGAATTAATCTGCATAGGTGAGGGGCTACAGAATCATAATATGGAACAAGAAAAGCAAAAGGTTCAATGTAAGGAATCCTCAGAGAGTAAATGAATACTTGATAAGGCGAGAAGAGGAAACAGGATGGTTAAATGAGGGGCGGCAGTGTCCATTTTACTTAGTATTGTTTAAAACTCAATGAAACCTAAACCCACCCCTGTATATATACACACCAAATCCAGATCTTAACTCAAGCCAAACATCCCAATTCGATTAGTGCAGAGAAGAGAGTTCATTTCAACAACATCTCAATTCACTGCCAGGATTCCACTCATATTTTGCAATTCAATCAACTGATAATCCTATGTGTTGTACACAACCGCAACCAGTACATTGGCTGCCAACTCCATATTCTACTCATCATGTTGTAGGAATTTAAGATTTGAGTTACACTGAGGGTGGTGGATATTCTGGCTGTCTGAAACCCAAGCACATAAGGCAAACAATTACATAAATTTCTAAAACCTTTGAAAGAAGGCTTCACATTTACATGAGTGGCGATCCTACCGTAGCAAACTGAAAATCCATGGGCAGAGGTTAAGTGTTTTCTTGACAGTGCCGGTTTTTGTCCATGAAAACCATGAAAAGTCCCCTTTTTCTACAGAATTGCAGACCAACGAACTCTGATCAACTTCTGGTTGGGTAAATATGCCTATTTTATACTACTTCGAAAATCAGGAGCTTTAAAATAGGTCTATTATTGGTCTCCACATTTGCTCTATGCACCTCATGAAATTGCCGGAATAATGAAAACATATTTTGCAACACTCAGAAAATGCAAAGTAGTCAGAATTCTACATCTTCCACCTCCGCAGAAGTGATCATCTTTTGAGGGGATGAGAGTTTGTTAGCTTAATTTTGTTTTTTGCAGATGGCAACTTGAGGTTTCTGATTTCCAGGCCCTAAGTACAGTTCAAAATAGCTGCATGGGACAGTTTTCACGGGCAATGTAACTTTTTTATTTTTGCACTACAGTAGACGTTTTTCCGATTTATTTGCACTATATATCGCTGAGATATATGATACAAATGTCTTTCTTCACTTATTTCAAAACATATCAACTGCGTCACTTCATGACACGTAAACAAGGCTGGTACACTCATGTGATTAGTCACCATTCCGGAGAAAGGTGTGTCTGCCTCAGACACGACACTGTGTAATGAAACACTCCCTACTATTACTTTACATTGAACTTTTGCTTGAAAACTGTCTCTAAAACGTGAGTATTTCCTTGTGAACATCTATAAACCCATGGCTTCGGCCTGCTTCTTAGAAGACAGGGGAGTCGGATATGTGCACTATGTACATTTTTAAAGTGTACCTATCTTCCCTGCTGAAAAGAATAAGATAGGAATGCCAGCCGAAAACTTGATGAAGATATCAGACAAGCCACCCTCGACTTCTAGATCTAAATAGACCTGCTGGGTACTGAACTTCACGAAAAAATGCAAATAGTCCATTTTACCTTGCCCAACCTTCATTCGAATCTTCATAGCTTTTGTCAGGCACACCCCTCCTTCCTGGTTGTCCACACCTTCAAAAGACCCATTCGATGTAGCTGCAAAACACAAAAACATTCCTTAATTTCAAAATGATATTGCTCCCTTCGGTACTTTTTCCAACCCTCAAGATAATACGAGATAACAGTCAAAGAGAAACACTGTAATGAATGCTGATGTGACAGTAACATACTCAAATAGCTATTTCTCCTCAAGCAATTTACAATTGGGAAAACAGGCCTTAACAAATGGAAAAACCTAGTCCAAAAGACTGCGAATACATTAAATTGGCTAAACTTAGCAACGCCCTAGTGATTAGAATCCACAATAAGTAGTTCCTAAGATAAATCTTATACAAAAAACATATACCAAATGCTAAGTCTCAAGTTTTTAAAGATGCATTCCATGCTCATAATGCCTGAAAACGTTCTCAATGGAAACTATCCTCAAAAGGTAGTAGAACAAATGTGGCAGGCATCTGAAAGGAAAGCGAGAAAACCTACTTTGTCTGAGAGCAGGAATTACCTACTGGTGTTTTCTGTTTGATATCTGGCAAGGATTTACTCGAGGAGACAATAACAAAAGTTCAGTGGAAGAATCTTGCGACCTGTGACCATCAATATGCCACAAACAGACTGGATGCACGGCCTCCAATATATTCCAATGGGAACTGGAGGCACTAGCAGTTACTTGCCAGGGATCCAAAGAGTATGTCTGGGTATGAAATGGGCCTACATGCATCTCAGGTTATGGTCAACGATTCTAGTATTCGAGCAGACTACACCGTCATGGATGACATTTTGAAAGACATTACCAAGCAACCAAATGAAGGTCTTCTGAAGCTACAACATTAATTTGCTTTTTTTTGTTTTTTAACTTTTTGGCTAAGTTGTGGTCTTTTATAGATATATGCCCTTAGATCTTACCGGTTTGGCAGTTTTAATAAACATCTGAATAAAAAGAAAGATATTTTCCGTTTCTCATCTACACATCCACCGTTGGCTGAGTTGGTAAACAATTTTCCCAGTCTGTTAAGTCCAAAATCCCATATTTCAGTTTAATTTGGGTCAGTTCAGACTAAGTTAGGGACACCTTTAAAGGGGCTTGGGCATATGCAAAATAAAAATAAAAATAGCCACCATCGTAACAAGCTAGTCATTGCAGTCTTCTTTAAAATAGTGCATGTGGTATACCTACAACGCGCCAAGAAAAAATGAGTAGGATTCAGTGACATGGCATTCGAAAAGCTTGCCTTATTTGAACGGATGATGCAAATGTGATTCCTTTGTGCTTAATAAAAAAATCAGAAAACCCTAAAAACAGGAAAATGCCCACAGCCCTTAAACACTGGGAATACCCGTTGAATGTATACACTGTTCACATAAAGTATTAAAAAATGCAAATATTGTCACAAATCACGGTACACGGTCGAATTCTGATCCTGTTCCTTATGTTGCTATCACAGAATATTATACAAACATTCCACTGAAAACGTCTGCATCATCAGAAAGCAGTGCTTTACGTGCATTGCTACTGAACCGCAGCCTCTCCAGTCGATGTTGCTCGAGGGTAAACTATTTATTGAGAATTAGATAGCCAGGCCAGGGGGATTACTGCCTAAAGAAAACAGAACATTTTAAAGGCACATAGCCCATCACATACTTTACAGCAGATTTTACTTACAGACAGAACTCCACAAGTCTGTGCATACAACCTCAGCCCGAAACAAACAAGATGGCGGACTTTGCTATCTTTAGCCAACACTGTCCGCATGACTATATGAAACTTATCAAGCAATGATGTCCCGACTCCCGAATAAAACCTGCCCTGCTGGGGCAAGTGTAAACCGCAGTAAACAGGGCCCTTCCCGCTGCACAGTGTGTGTGTGCGTGCACTGTATTGCAGGGGATGCGTGCAGGAAGTAACCAGGGACATTGAGCAACACCTGGCAGGAAGATTAACAACGATGTCACGCTCGCATGCAGCAGGATGACACGAAACCCACTGTGCTTTCTCTTTGTCGTGACTTTCCTGTGGTCTTTGTGTGCCCTATGCAGCAAGGATTTTAGACCACCTACGGCCGAGAAAAAGCAACACCTAAAGCCAAACGTAGAATCTATTTTAAATCCCCTTTGGGTGACTCGGATTAGATTGTGTACGCTTCGTTCTCGTGTTTCCCCGTCTCCTCTGCAGGGGCTGAACTCATTACTGAGCCATTCTCCGGCTCGTCTTTCATTCTTCGGTCCAGGCTCATCAGTTACACTGTTTTTAAAGTAGGCCTTTGCCTCTTCCACTTCATCACGAGCGGAGCCGGGCACCTCACACCGTCCCAGTAAAGAAAGCGCTCTTCTCAAAGTTTTTAAGTGGGGTTCTGCCGCCATTTTGCTGTGCGGTTGCACAAGGCAGAGAGAGGGCAATCAAAAGAATAAGGCCCTGTGTACAGAAATGATGATACCTGGGGGAAGAGGCATATAGAAACTGACAATGCCGATTTCTCCAGAGCAATGAAACAGTATTACACCACGGCGCATGCTAGAGGAAGGGTGGGCGTCACGCTCGGCTGCTATGATGAAAGGTCTGCGTGCTGTCGATGCTGCTCTTTAAACACAATGGGGGGTTCTATGTGTACTGCAGATTTCTGTCTGTAAACTTCAAGTCACCGGTGTGCACATCGTCGAGTCTATCTCAGGGGTTCATATTTTCAACGTCAATAAAACGAGTACTGCAGTGCTGAGTAGTGCATATACTTATTCGAGCGCCAAGAAAGTACAGGGCCAGCACTTTATGGAATATGTTACAGTCATTCTGCAAGCTGGGCTTCAGTTGTGGTTTTTGCAGATTCTGACGATCGGCTTCGACAGAGAAAAATAGCTGTGAGCCTACAAGCAACTAATTCATGAGCATCGCTCAGTGAACCTTCTTTTTCATGTCACTTTTCTTTACTTCCAAAAATCCTGGTAAATCCTCCTGGCTGCTTTGTTGACATCCTACACACATTTCCTACCATGCCTCAATGTAAATAAATGTAAAGTAAGGGAACTGTTGATTGCTCTCCAGCACCCCCTAGTGGTCAGCACTAATTCAAAAGGAGTAGCCATATTATCTTGGCGAATTCTCGAGAACAGCTTCTCAACCGCCCCGTTTCTGGTCGAAAACCATCGGTGAGAAGAACTCGAGCAGAGAGCCTGAGATAAGGGGGCATCTAACAAGTGGCACCTCGCTACCAGCCATGCAGAATAATGGAGACGTATGCTGTTCCTTTGTAGAGGAAAGAAAAACAAATCAATATCACCATTCAGTCCTGGACATAAATCAAAGGTGTCTGTTAGAAGAGCTTTTTTACGACCTCTCTGCAAAAATGTGCAGGCACAAGGACAACCGCATGAGGGGGAGAGGAGGGAGAAATAAAACAGTAAATAGAAACATTATGATGTGTTCGAGATAACAAAGACGGGTGCGCTGGTGGACACCTTAGCTGCGAGCATCATGGCCACTGTGCTAGACCATATTTGTAGGCACTTTTAATATGGCGGTTTTGCCCTCAAAACATTCGATGCAGGTATGGAAAGCCATTACCGCGAAGATAAGAGGAAGCATTCTACCACCTTTTCTTCTTCCGTGATTGTCGATATCTTGAGGTTTTGTTCTATATGGATTATACCTGGGACATTATTCCAAATTCTCCGCACCCCAATTTTAATTCAGGCATCACAAACCCTTGCACGCTGTGATCCTGGGCAAATGTGATCATCTCCTGACACCCCAATTCTCCTATCTTCCAAAATTGTGAGCACTTTGAAACCAGCTAACCGCTGATTTGCAACTCAACATAAATGAGAGGACACCTATACATACATGTGACCTAAGACTTAACTAAATTGAGAATACAGGGCTGCACACATACTTAAGTTAGTTGGACTCACCTAACGACAAAATACATTGATCAATTGCAAACGTCCTTCAAGCTTGATCTAACAAGCATTTGCACTATTGGATGTTGGAGGAAATCCTGTTTACCAGCGCCTAGAGGTAGTTTATTCTCAAGTGGACACTATACTGTTCATCCTGCCTACTGAAAAAGAAAGCAGCTTTCCTCTCCTCAACTTGACAACCACTTTACCGTCCCCTAAACGTTCCTGGTCTGTTGAATAAACCCTCTAGAAATGAGGACAGCCCTGAAAGATTTAGACTCTTAAACGATTAAAATTCGTCCCACGTCGCCCCCCTGTACTGACTGTCCCGCCACAATGGCAGGGTTTGTCAGACATTCAACAATAACATTGACTGCTCTTAATGGCCAATCTATGTCTTTAACTTCCTGAAGCACTAAATGCTCAGGGCTCAGGCCGTAGACATTGCATATTCAATATCTCGTCATACTCGTGCCAATTCTTTTGCAGAGCAGGCTTTTAGCTATGGTGTACTTTTAATGGACGTATTATGATTCGACTGTGGTTTTGCAAACCAGCCAAAGAACTTTTACAGTCTAGTATTCTTTTTTACTTAGGTTCACCTTCAAAACAGACAAAAATGAACATGTTGATGAAATCTCAACCCGTCCGCAGGCACATTCCACATGAAGCTTTGTCCAAAGGTGCCAATAAATTCCATTGATGGTATCTCCTGTCCATAGACCTACATGAAGCAAAGGATGGCGGCTTCAACGTGGAAGAGGAAGCCTCTGAAACAAGGGGCCGAAAGTCAATGCACCTACTCACAATCTGCAGAGACTAATTGACTAAAGTCAAATATGTCAGCTTCAGGGCTGCAATTGTCGCTGTGACAGATTGATCTATAGGAGCCCTTGGACCCATCTCGATCATAAATATTTAATTTCATGCAGCTTCAAGAGCAGCCCTCTACATGAACCTCACCCCTGCCTCTCGCAGATTACCCTGTGCCTCCTCTAAAAGCTTTCATGACAGAGAAAACTTTTCTTAGTCATGCTTCGGCAGATCATTGTGACCACTCTAATGAAATAACAACATTAATTTCCTGCAATTTAAAGTGGAATTAATATTCTGAATTCTGTGTTTTTCTAAACGCTTTGCCAAAAACCCATAAAAGGCTTTGTCAACGTGTTAAAATGGAATGTGTAATTTCTAATGCCTACGGCTGAAAGCTGTTACTGCTTTAAAAGCATTTGCTCCAATTATTTTACCATTTGCTTGTAGATTTTGTTGTCCTAGAAACAAAGTGGCACAGATCTGTATTTTTTTGTATTGGGCTTCACTTAAACGGGGACGTATACAAGATGGAGAACATTTGGGAAGCAGCATTCTCGTTCTCCAAAGTCCAACAGAAATGGTGGAAATCAGGAATAGACATATGTTTTGTTCTGCACAAATTAGGGGAATTGCTTGATTTACCTCTGTGGACAAGTACTCACTTCTCTTATTTTATATTTAAATTTGTGAGTTTTTTTGTTCATTCCCTTTCAACTTCAAAGTCCTAAATGGCTATGTTACCCTCCACATTTCCAACTGAATCAAGTATTTTTAACATGGCAAATGTATATTATGTAGTAAAAGAAAGTTGAACATATTTATTTGCACGTTTCTTTTATTACTGACTTGTCGTGATAATAAGAAGGGCTAGAAGTTGCTATAAAAGTTTGGAATGCAATATGTTTATTCTCCAGGCCCACTAGCACACTATGGGTAAAAATATTATCGTGTGTGACCTCATTAATGGCATCAAAACATAGACAGAACACCCCTCCTCTTAAAAAAACGACGGGTGTTATCAGCATTCAACATAATTCCAAGTAACATTCGGAAGCAGAACATTCTCATATACTTTTTTCTACTTGGCAACCATCTTGTGTTTTCCATAGACTTCACTGGCCATTCTTGTCACCTACCTAATGTCCTGATTACTTACCAGTAATCTTCATTACTCCTGTATCAACTCTTTGAGTTCCAGTACTCAAAATACAGGCAAACAGTTCCTCAGCCCTACCTTGCCTCTTTGGAATTGTATAAGATGGGCCCACCAAAACTTATAAGACACTACGGATTACGCTATACCCCCATGGGGAGATAATACAATATTCACCCAACGGCTGGAAATGACTGAGCGATACCCGCATAAGAATGCGAATCCATACAGCATTTCTATAGGTATATTAGGTCTTTCACAACCCGCTTATGTGACATTCATTGAGTTGCACCACTAACATTGTGAAGATATAAATGCCTTTATGTAGTACGTTACTATGTACAATACATGGGTCAATAGTAATATTCTTGTTGGAACCTGTGAGGGGCTGAATATTTCTAATAAGAAATTATGGAAATGCTACTCTACAAAACTGACACAAAGTAGAATAAGGGAATTGGTCTAATAATGTTCACTAGCTATTTCTTTTTAACCTCTATTCTATACTGAAATACCTACTCTTAATTAAATTGCCCCTAGTCTCAAAGATGCATAATGTCACTCTAGGTAAATAATATAAACCACTGGCAGAACAGCAAACAGACACCTCGTACACAGCATCGCATACCATAGCCTGAAAAGGGCTGTGGATGTGAATGACTTAAAAGAGACCTTCTTACTGGGAGATTCCGGCACCACAGGGAAGGCATTCAAGCAGAAGGCTGCAGACAAGGCCACAGAGATCAGAAATAGGAGAAAGAAGGCTGACATTTAGCGTACAGGCATTTTTATATATACTTACTCTTAAGACAAACCAACCAAATACAGTACTTTATAACAAAGCCCCACACAACAGTAACATTAAAACACATCAGTTTTAAGAACCCTCCGTGTCAAATAAAATTGAAAGGAGCCAGCAATGACAAGAACATTCTGGCCAGGAAAGACAAGAAAGCAGGCAATGTCTGCTTCTGGTGATCTAACTGTGGAGCCCCACAGGAAAATTTCCCGAACCAGCCAGTGGCTCAGCAGGAGCCCACCCGCTGACCAATCCAGGTTGTGAAATGGCAAAAACCCTTTTATGGGTCCCAAAAGAAACAAAGGAGCACAACTCCAAACAGTCCCTCGCGTCACCTACCCAGAAGCCACACTGAAGACACCCAGCACACATCCAGCATTAAGATGTCGACCTACTGCAACGGAAACACTCAGGCCACAGACCGAATAGAACACCGTCATAAGCCTTGTCATGGGCCTTTTGTTTCTGAGGTAGACAGACAGAACAGGTGTTATGGCAGATATGGGCCTCATCAGTAGGCTTGAATTTGCAAAGATATGATCAAGCTGTAGATGATACTTACAATCATAACTGATGACACTTCATCTTCACAATCAGCTGCTAGTGTTCTCCCAGTAAATTGTATTAACAAGATGATTATCACAGCTAAGACCATTATCTGTTGTTAGGGACTTGATTTGGGGTGATGTAAATAAAATCGAAATCAGAAATTTTACAAAAGGCACCAGTGTGTAATGTAAATAAGATTTTACTCATGCAGTTTTCTCCAACCTAAAACGCTTATTATCTATTTGGAGCACGTGCGTATAGACAAGATCATTTTGGGGGAAGTCTTGCATTGTTACTTTAGTGCAACTTTAATAAGATTTGTTTTCCTTGTTTGATGTAAAACAGTTTTAGCTATAAACTGTGCATGAGGTAGCAGTGTACTTCAGCTCGTATGTTAAGCTGGTGTTTTTTGTTGTTTTCCTGTTAAACTAATAGGAATTTGTAATTCTGTTACTTTGTTCAAACATGTCTGTCTACATGTGAATGCAAATGAAAATTAAGAATTAAACGCAATTTCCTCTTGATTCACTAAGTTACTGGCCCACGAGTCGAAAGAAGGCGCTTTCTGGGCACTAGAGTCAATAGTGACATAATAATCCCACTCTTACTTTAACACAAAAGGTTTGGTCGCTAGGGGCAACCTACACTGCCTTTATAGCAAGTCTTGCTGCCAGTGTCAGGGAGAATATGGGAATCCAGTGGCTCCCAGTCTCTGGTCGTTAATATTTATGCTTCGCTCAATCTGCACTTTTCCTGTTTATTGTGTGAATCCCATTAACCGTAAATGGACAAGGACACTCAATCTGCAAGTGTAATGGAAGCAGTCGGCGGGAGAGTCTTGGCTCCGAGAGTATGCGCCGTCCCAACGGAGAGGAAGTAATATTACATTTTAATATGTCTTCATCTGATCGTTATTACTCTGCCTCCCGGGAGACTAGGCTGTTTCATGGATCTTGGTCTTTTCCAACCTAGTGGGCTGGGAACATGGCTCTAATCAGATGGTGAATTAACATGCTGGGCATAAGCCGCCCTGCCTTGCAGTTCATTGACAAATAAATTAAGGAACAAAAACAAAAATAAACTAGACTTGTTTTTCGCTGAATAACAAACATTAAAATAGAGTGGAGTAGTAAAGCTTACAGCAACAGTGTTATTTCAGCATTAGCAGAAAAATGTGCAGCCCCACTGAGATGCAACACACGAGTAGGCTCTGTACTGACTTATGACATTACAATTTCCTGCTGCTGGTGAACAGCATTTTTAAAGAAGGCTTTTTGTTTAAAAAAAAAAATGTATTCCTCCAAGGTAGATGTTAGAGGACACCTTAAAACTGGACCATAACAATTCTATTAGAAGCAGACTGTAATACTTTCTATGAAGTAAAGCTGTTTTTGATCTGATGTCCGGTCAGAGGATTATCAAGCACATGACATGTTTATTAATGTAAATCCTTTGGCGGGCAGGCGTACCCTGCAAGTATGATCCGACAGGTGGTTGCCTTTGTTTTATGTTCTCTTAATTACCCGTCCGCTCGCCTACACTAGAAAAAAAACACGTAATTAATTTTTTTCTTTACTTTTTAAATTGGTTTATTTGGGTGTTAAAACAAGGCTAAGGCTTTATAATGAAAAGTGGTTTTTTGCAAAAAGAAAAAAGTATTTTAACCGTGTATGAGAGAACAATCAATACACTAGTGTTTCTGAATTGGCGTCCTTAAAAGAAACCAGTGAATGTTCACATATCTGGCAGTAAAGGCATGGGAAGGCCCATTGTGCTGAAAAACGTAGGGCATCTAACATAGGGCCAGATCCATTCCAGTTTTTCAGAGTTTCCAGGTGAGATAAATGTAAATACAATGAACTTTAAAATAATTCTTTACACCATTCACTGAATATTTGGAAAATCTGGCCTTCACCCAGCGCTACTGAACGAAAGGTGGCCATCCCTACACTAAGGTAAGCACAACAGCTTTTTCCTCTCTTGGTACACTTCGGTGAGTTAGTTGATCATTTCTGGTGATTCACACCACTTCTCTTCTCAGCCGACTTTGGATTCAATCATGATCATATCTAGCAAGCATAATACAGGCGAACAAACGGCAATACTCATCTGAGAAAATCAAAATGATACCAAAAACTGTTGGTAGCATATGTCTGTAATCTACAGAACAAACGTTAGAGCAGAGTTTTATAACCAGAAAGGCTGGAACAGGCTGCTGTAAATAATTAGACGCCTTTGATCTTAATTTTGTTGGTGGGTTTTCATGAATTGCTCTGAAGTAATTTTAAGCGGGAAAAGAGAAGGCTGAGGTTGGAGATTTAAAAGAAAAAAAACAACCACCCCCAGGACTCAGTGAGAGCTGCTTGAGACGTCTAGCCATTGAGAAAGGTCACCGGTGTGTGTCGAGCCTCTGCAGGCATGCCGCCCCTTCAGAAGGCATTTCTCTTTATTTCGCGACAAAGGCACGGCGGGTGCTTATGAATATTCCAGAGTTAAGCCTTTTTTTTTCAATTGTAAATGAGATAAAGACAATTTCTACGGAAGAAAGAAAAGATAACAACCGGCCAGGATCCCAGACCTTCCTCCAATAATCATCAGAACCATTTTAAGTATACCGCCATGGTCCACCATAATTATCTCGCGAGGCGCCTTGGACCGTGAAGAGCAGCAAGGAATGCTCTAAAGACTAGTGTCTTGATTTAATGAGCATGGACTGCACAGGCCACAGCTGTCTTTGTAAAACATAGGCCTTAGCCATCTTTGCCCCCAGCCAAATAACATGAGCGACAAGGACACGAGTACCTTCCAAGATTCCCGCCCAGTACGCCTGCATTTTTCTCAGGAGGATCAAAGAAGGCTGGCTGCAATAAAATGCTGTCTTCCCTGTCACTGAATGAATTCTAAAAGGCCGGCAGCTACAAGCACTTCTTCCATTCTATTGTACACTTGTAACTGCTTTAAAAAGGTGTCCAGTTTCAAAATTATGTTTTCAACCAAACATGCAAGGTATTAAAGTGGGAGTATGACTATTGCTGTTGACAGTGTATCTAGGGAAATGCTAGGACTGGAGAACTAACTATAATAACCTACTGCAGAGAAGGGTTTATTTTAAAGTACTTCGAACTCCGGAAAGCTAAAAAATTTAATAAAAAGACTCTTCTACAGAAATAACAAAAATAACAGACATCATACAAAAGAGCAGGGGTATATTTTGATTATAAACAACAACTGAACAAGAGAGGAAAACCTTTCAGTACATTCAACAACTAAATATATATTACTTTTAATTCTGTCAAGCCAGCTAAAGAGCAGAAGAAAAAGTTAATAGATCGGTTCAAAATGGCAACAGAACTGCCTTACTGTGGTCAACTCTCTTCTAAACACCATTTAACTTTCTGTCCCTGCTATGTACAACAGATACAATTCTCTATTCTCTTCAGTACTTTTTTGATGGGTGCCACTACTTCGCCTGCTTGAAGCTGTATCCACGTTTGAACACATTTCTGTGAATAAGCTGGCTATGCAGCTCCTGGGCCTCTCATTGTTAATTGTTCTTGAGCATTTCTGCTGGAATCAACTTCACATCTGAACTGTATTTGTGCTCTTGAAGGACTGACTGTCATCTCTCCCTCCTTTCTCTCACATGGACAGTACAGACGGAAATCATTGCATGTCTCTACACAGTTTATCGAGTGGAGGTATTGTGATAGCGTTATTCTTTCTCTCAGTTGTCCTTTAGTGACTAGTGTACAGATCTGGATATAACAATCCAAGGAAAGGGTTCACCAATGTTTTTGTATGGGGGAACAACACATAACTCCTGCTGGTCAAATGTCACCAACTACAACCAACGGTGAACTTGGCACTCCCCACTGCCCTCTCACAATAAATGGAAACTTTCCTGTCATGGGACAAGTTAACTTTAAGATCACATTCCTGTTCATGTTCCACTGTTCTTCCAGTTTCGCTGATCCACAGACATGACTCTGCCTCTTGAATCACCACATCTTAGGTGGTAATAACTTAAGGATGCTTTAAGTTTTCTTAACCCAGTCTTTGTTTTTGTTTCCTTGCCATCACTCCGGTATAATCTCTGCTGCAGAACTCCCAGGCTCAATGCCTAGGAAGCCTGCCTTGTGTCTCAGCCTTCTGGAAGAGGGCCCGGCTAGGGGAGTAGGGGTAGCAAAATTAGGCTGGAATGGCCTGGGTCTCTCCTCTCACAGATCACTAATGCCTTGTTATATTTTACGGTGAGGCTGGAAGATGGAGGATCAATCCATCCTACAGAATACATATAAGGTGTGGGTCATCGTGGGCCTCACTGAGGGTCACTTCTCATTCTGCGAGGCCCATGGCAGGAAGTTAAAGTTGCGGCGGTGATATCATTACTGAGCCGCATCACTAGATCAGCTGTATATATATATATAAGCTTGGCGCATCTTGACCCTAACCATTCTGCTACTGATTTGTCCCCGACCTCATGCCAGGGGGTACCAAGCATTTCTTTCAGAAAATCCCATCCCTCTTTTATGTGAGCATGAGAGATTCATCTAATTGGAAGAGGAGCAATGAGTGTTAATGTAATGTGTATATAGTGCTGTAGCTAGACTGCTGTTCTAGACTATCTTTTCTTTTTTGGTCGTATCTCTGTACAGGAGCTCTAAAAAAAATCATTGCAGAGGAAGTTTTTTATTAATAATCTCAAATTGATAAAACTGAGCATTTGATTGCTATATTTTTTGGTTCTTTATCATTTTTCAAAGTAACGGGAGGGGGGCAGAGCATCTGAATTACCTGGTTAATGTGGAAAGTCCAGGATTCACATAAGATTGGTCATTCTCCCCCAATCACCCCAATGAAAGACAGGTGGTTCACCTGTGTGTGAATTGATAGCATGGTTACTGTTCTGTAACCGGGTGCCTCAGATTTTCTGGCTATTGAATATAGGTGAATATAGGTCCACGGTGATGTGTCAAAAGATTTTTTTTTTAAAGTGAGGTTGTGAGATTTTCATTCGACTGTCATCATTTTGATTCTTAAAATGATTGTGATAAAATACACCCCTTGTTAACTGAACCATTTGAAGATTACATTGTCTGGTTTGATAGTTTGGGTAAAGACCCACTAATAGCATCCCAGCCTTTGGCTACAACACTAAACAATACTGAACAATGATTTCCTTGGAGAGAGCAGCACTTGTACTGAAGAAGACCCAGTGAAGTTTACATAGGGGTCGAAACGTCAACATACTACATTGTTGACTATCATTCAGTGTGGAAAAGAGATCAGAACAACCATTAAGAGTTAAAATTAGGTCATGCGGAGTTTTCCGCCAACTAGTTAGTGTTTTTTAAATTTTCTTGTATGTCACATGCACACTAAAGACCACACTTATCACGGTTCACTTACATGGCACCATTGTTTTGGAGCACCTACTTGTTATCAAGGTAACTATCGTATTTACTAGCTTTTCCATCAATGAGTTAAACACGTCTGTATAAATGTAACAGAAACTGTATCTGTTTTTTAAATTAGTTTTGACAGGAGAGCCTAGGCATATTGCTCAATCCAACAAAATCATTGTTGAGTATTGTTAAGTTTAACACACAGATTCACAGGAATACAGGGCTGCCCCATATTTGTTCTCTATGACTACAACACTGTAAAATGCTTCACCATACTCTAAATTGTGATGTGCCAACATTTCCTGCACTTTACTTGTGGGTGTACAGAACAAATGAAAAACCCAGCAGTGGTGAATCCTGGATGCTCCTAATGACAAGCAACAACCATAGAATACTTCACTGGTCTTAAAAAGGCCTGAACCTACAAGACATATCATCTCAATGGGAAGATATTTTTGTCCTGCTAATGACCTAATGGACTCCTCAATGCCCTCCTTCGTCCCCGCTTTGTAGTGAATGACTACTTGTTCTAGTAGATTAAGATCATTGCTGGCTCGCACACGTGGATCACATAAATTGCCATGTAATGAGTGTGGGGAGGTGGAAAGTCTTAGGTAACGTAGTTCCACAGAGTCCAGCAAGGAAATAGGATGCTTTATGTTAGGTTTTATGACACATTATCATTTGTGTTTAACCAAGAAAAATTATTAAATAATGCATGAGTCCAGATTAAATACAGAATACATACCAACTACTATTTTCATTAAAATGTGGGTTAAAAATGGCCAACTGCTTGTGAAAATAGCACTTAATGGCAAAATTCACAAACTATAGACACCCTTAAACTGAAAAGAATGCATATGTGATCGCTGAGAATATCAAAAATGCAATTGCAATGAATTCAGGTACTTTTCCATTGTCTATTAAGCAAGGTAAAGGTTTTCACAGCTTTGCCACCATTTATTCCTGGAGCTATTCAGTTGTTCTGAAAACCTACTTTACACTATGCCCACTTCCTCAACCTTCGAAAGCATAGTTATGGGGCCATGACTTAAAAGAGTGGTTCTTAAACTGTAGTCCGTGGGCCCCTGGGGGTCTGCCACACCTACTGAGGGGGCCTGTGACAGCGTAGAAAATGAAATATTAACAGATTAATAACTTGTTTACAAAGAAGCAAAACTGCAAATTTAGAACATTTCTGTAAATGTGAAGGATTTTGAAACTGGAGGATAAAAATTAAGTTAGGGTAAGATTGATTGGGGGGAACCAGAGCAAATTCATCAAACAGAATAAGAGTATGGACTAAGGGTGGCCTCAATTGAATATAAAAAATCTCCAACTTTCCAGTTAAAAAATTTATTTTTATATTTTTTTGTGAATTAAGTTAAATATTTCATCTTTTATGTGTTCGATGAAAGATTATTTCTGTTTTTTTGTATTGTTTTGCTGATCGAATCACCAAAATTGCTTTGACTAAAGTCCCTGGATGACTTAATGTGGGTCCCCGTGTTCCACTAATGATTCAGCGGGGGTCTCTTGATTACAGCAATGATTAAGTTGGGGTCCATAGAAATCAAAAAGCTAAGAAGCAAGGACTGCCTTAAGAGCCATAAAACGTGTACTAAACCAGCTATCCATTTTAAATGAATACAGAACTACACTGGCTTCTAGTACAGACAAGTATCAGGGTCAAAAATAGTACTTTGTGACGAAGTAACCCGTCTGCTAAATCCTAACCCACACTCTAACTAAACTGATTCTCAGATCTTTGAGAATGGATCGCCAATGTGTGGCCACATCAGATGTTTTAATTTATTTCTTCTTTTATTTCTGGTCGCTGTTTACTTCAAGGAATACCAGAAAACTCAATATCTGTTGTACTCTATTTCCTATAGTTTTGAGGATTAAATTATTGCCATCACCCTCCAAAAGCTACATGAGATTCTTTTTGCAGTGTTTTTTTTCTCCCATTGTTGCATGTGATGTCCCCAGTGTGTGCTAATTTATTAGTACACAAATAAAAGAACAGAATGTGTAGTTTGTGGACATGCATGAAACTCCTGATTTCTGTTGTTTCCTAATTGATCAAAAAAGCATCTTCATCATAACATGTAACAGGTGAAACTATATGACATGGAAATTAATCCATACACATAAATCACGCAGATTGACGCTGTCACACTCTTCTAGACTACTGGTGATTCGAATGAATAATAACACTTTTTTTAGCAAAAAACAAAAACAACCTTGTGTTTCTGGTAGGGAAACCTCTTCCATTGCATCTGAATTTAGTCAGAAATCCATCGCACATTTTAGCCTGATTCTCTCTTCACTTAGGCTGCTCACCATCCAACATCAACAAAATACATTTGCGATCACAGAAGACTGCTTAAAATTAAAATATATGTTTGTTTTCATCATATGCTTGCTGGTCAACAGGCGAGAAAGTTTTCCAGGGATGAAGTCGGGCGCCAGAGCCTTTGCTCGCTCGGCTGTCACTAATTGCATGCAATGATATTAATGACCCGATAATTGCAGAACGAGTGGCAGTGAAGTGGAAAACATCATTTTGAGGCAGAGTTCATCTCCTCGTGGCCGGGCTTCACAGCCAACCGCCTTAATGCCAACTGACAGCCTAGAATGCAGCACTAGAAAGAAGAAAACGTGCCATTTATGGGATACTGGTCTCAATGAGCCAGACATCATTTTCTTTTGACCAGGAAGGCTCAGAAGTTCCCCCACAAATGGGTGGCAGTCAGTTTGCACTTCAGATGAACCCAGTTTCTTTGATGAGAGGCGGCAGACATAGAGGAACATTCTAGAACACGTTTCCGTGCATTTGCTTAAATGATAAAAGACAACAGTCTTCACCTCTTTTCGATCTAGATGAGGCACTACAAACATGAATTTGTTGTAAAAACGCATATATTTTAGACAGAAGGCCCCTTGTCAGTTTCTGAGAATGCATATAGATGAAAACTGTGAACGCTATTTTGAGCCATGTTTTAACTGCAAGTAAAACAATGACTGGGTTCTTTCATATGCCACCCCTGCTGTACAGAGAAAGGCTACTTACACATTTCCTTCTGTAATACAATCTACCCCTACATGAGAGCCTGACAGTACTGCCTTGGTCGGGGTCAGTGGATACAAACCAAAGCCACGAAACAATGTGTGTGGTCCGGACAAACATACCAGCGGATAACCTCGCCATTAGAAGCAACACATTTAGGGCTAGCTTGGGAACCTGAAGCTGTGCAGGCCCGTTTTTGTTTCCCCTGAGCCCCATATCACTTTTACAAGCTACATTTATATTCAATTCAATGAGAATTAAAGTGAATTACCGATGGTCCCGCGGGAGTGACTGATGGTGGGCTCCTTAAGCTGGTTATCGCCCAACACACTTTACCCTGCGAAATGACACAGAATCACTCTCAAGGTGGAAGCAGTCTTGTCCCGAGCCAAAATGGCAGAATTATTCCAAAAGTTAAGTGAGATCATCAGAATGCATTGTTCGGCTTTAACCTGCTGAATTATTCCCCAGCATAAACAGGTGCTGGAAAGTCCAGTAAGCAGGGCATACAATTTGAGCCGTAAGTATTTTTACAAAGCTTGCTTCAGTGAAAAAAGAAAAGCAGTAAACGATTGCTTTCTTTACATAGTGCATCCACGAGATAATTTAACGTGTGATGATTCCGTGTACTTTTGAGATGTAAAACTGTCCTGTGCATTGCAGTGCAAGCACTCCGTCGGAGGAGGACTGATACACCAAGCACCCAATAGAATGATGTAAGAGGGTAATAGTCATGCAGGACACAGCTAAAGTCTATTATTCTATGTACGTCAACAAACTGGTATCAATAGGTCTTGTAGACGTGACTTAAAAAAATTATAAAAATGTTCACATTCTCAAAGTTATACAATAAATATATTTTTTTAACTTGCCATAATCACTCAAATTGGATATGAACGGTAAAAAAACTGATGGTGAAGGGACAATTTGCGTGAAAGGTTTGCAGAAATCTATGAGGTATTGTTCTAAATAAACAAACAATGACTGTTTAGGCCTGGTGAAACATACAGATGGGGCAGCCGGGAAGCTTATATGGCTTTAAGTCTTGTTCAAAATGAAGCCGCTCTACTTTGCCCAACAGTTTAGATCAATGTGGGATTAAATCATTTGCTGCTGGGTTACGATTTGTGGGCAGCTCATTAAAAGGGCCATGTGAAGAAGTTAATAAAAACATTTACGAAAAGCTACATATTCCAGATTATTAGTGTCAAAGTGAATTACCGTCAAAGACGAGGCTGAGCTAATGAGGTCTACACATGCAGACTCGAGATCTTGGTTGGAAACTTTTCAGAGGCTGTAAGGGTGTCTGTCAGGCATTCCTCATCCCCAATGCCTTGAACATGTTCAAAATTGAAAGGCAAAAATAAATGGGGATGCTTCAGAGAAAGTATTTAGTCACCATATTGTAGACGAGAAACAGAGAACTTATTGAAGCATCAATTTCGGTACTTTAAGTGGTCACCGACCGATATTGTACTGCCTGACACACTTAATGTAACAGGCGACATACCACTGTTCACGCACAATACCAGTGTTCACACACAATACCAGTAACATGATGACAGCAACACATTGGTATCCATAAATAAAACAAAAGTAAAAATACAAGTCTCTACTGGAAAATCAGCCTTTTGAAGAATCAAGGTTCAGATTTGGGAATATTGGGTTAAAGAAAGTAGACTGTAATGAGAAAAAGCAAAGCAATATATTTCATAAAAAAATTATTGCAAAAAATTGTAAAATAAAGAAAATCACAAGAGAAAGAAAACTAGACTAAAAACACTGAAAACGAACCTAGACGGCCCTTCTACATGTGATTAAAAGACACAGCAACATAGGATGGAGAGATTTCAACATACCAAGCAAAAGTCAGAAATTGTGGATAAATTCGGGTAAATTTGTCAACGGTTATGTTCCAGGAATGTGAATTCATAGATTTTCCGTCTTACCTGATCATTTATCTACCTGAAGTAATTAGAAACTGTTGCAGTTGCGACTAGAACAAGGGGGCACCAAATATTGAACTGAAACCATAAAGGCCGGACATGTTCTTACCCAAAAAACAAAGGTGTGGGAACTGCCTTCTAGATCTGAACAGAGTAAGGCTTAATGCCACACAAAGAGCCTTGGTGAGAGACTTCTTGCAAGGTAAAGTGAAGAGGACTAATTACTGGTTGTAGGAAAGGAGTGAAATGCTGTGACTGAGTTCAAAACATCTGACATCACAAAATAATCCTGTTATATCAGATGGTAAGTTTTAGAAAATATCAATAGAGCCCCAAAATGCACAACAAGTGCTAAGATTCAGTCACTATTCGAGAGCTACTCGGACACTGAGATTTGTCACAGGCTCAAAGTCAACTGCAAAAACTCCAAGGCTGCGGCAAACCAAGGTGGATCGAGCAAAGAAGGTACTTGTTCATAGTTTTATTAAATAAAAGCATCAAGAACAGCTTCAGAATATTTCACATTATAAATGTCCGACTTTAAATAAGCCCCAGAAAGGAAAAAAGATGACTGCGTATCAGAAACATCAAACAGGCCGGGAAAAATGGAGCCCATTCTGTTTCTTTGCCCCTTTGACTGCAATGCAAATCTGTGAATTGATTTAAGACAAACAAGTGAGGGAATGGTGCATTAAACAGGCAAGCACTACAGTGAAGGCCCTAATGTACTCAACATGTATATAAATGACAGCCACCAAGCTGCTCATACAAGGTAAAGCAATGAAAATGACATTGAGGTCTTCAAGTGGCAGGCCTCGAGTACATTCTTTGCCAATGGATATAAAGAAAATATAAAGAGTCTTGTACTGGAGTGCTGCCTGAGCGTCATTTCACTAATGCTTGCTATGTGACATGAACATTTACAAAAAAAGACTACTAGAGTACACTTTTTTCCCTACTCGTATGAAAGAAAAGCTATGTGTAAGTCGACCTTCCCATTAGACTATTGAAAGCTGAAGGAGACAACAAGAGTTTCAAACTATTACCCTTGAAAGGGCATCGGTACATCTGTATTGTTACATCGGAATGATCAGCATGTAAAATAACCCAATATTTTTAATACCCTGATAACTATGGTTGTAGGAGGGGACTGCTTCTAATCAACAACTGCAAAGGTTGTGTTGACGAATGAACTTGTTTAGTTATTTTGGGAACTACAGTAGGAGGCCACATGCCACCTCATGACGGAAACACTTTGTAGACTAGAGAACCTACTGCAAGATTCTCCACAATGCTTGATGCCTAAATGACTGCCCTAATGACTCCACCTAAGCTCCACTTGTAATTTATTTTATGACTAGGGAAAAACAGCTCCTGTGACTACACACGCATATGGAATTTACAAACGAGACACAGGATTGGTCAATCAGCCGCATGACCAAGCAGCTTGTTTATATTTTAATAAAAAATGCTTTTGAAACAAATGGCGTAAGACACTTGAAGGAAAGCATCACAAAATGGCAACACGCCTAGGAGGGGCTGGCAGCATTCAGCCTCTCTGGTCTCACACTCTAACATGCATCATTGTGCCTTGCACCATAACCTTTCAGGTTCTATGAAAACAAGTCCTTGTCGAAAGCGCAGTTTCTGTTAAATTGGGGCTACTCCTATTGTTGTTTAAGTGCTTTATAAAAGTATTGTGACGCTGAAGCTAAAAGCAGAAACAAGGAGGATAATCCGAGAGGATTCCAGTCCTAAAAAAGGCAACCCAATAACTTAAGAAGCAGATTCAGTCTGAAGAAATAGAAATTATTCTAAGCACTTTGCCCATCCCAGACAGGCACTTGCCAAACAACCGATTTACAGGTTTAGAGATGTCTCTGTGCTCCACCTATATATGAGGGGGTGTCGTGCCATAGGTATTGTAAAGCAAATGTTGACCAATGAAATAATTTGGAGGCCCATTATTGACGAAACCTTTAAAGCAGCACCACCTACAAAACTCATTTTCACTCCCATAATGGTGGAAATTCTATTTTCAGAACTAGAGTGGTTATTTTGGACAGAGGCCCACATAACTAGTTTTAAAAGTTACTGGTGGAACTGTTTTCAAATGCCATCATTGGGGTTGTTAACTGGTGGCTTGCTTTTGACTCAACGTTTCTATAACTCGAGAATAGGAAAAGAAACTGAGAACGTTGTTAACAAATGTTGTACTTTAGCTCTATTGGTCTTCCAAACGACTGACATTTCCTGGTAGCTGGTCTAGTGTTCTTCTAAAATGTTAGGCCTTTGATGACACTCAACATATCTCCTAAGCTGATGTACTTGGAAATACGTTGTAGGATGCTGTGGCATTTCACGTGCCTTTGAAACCATATTTAAAGGAAAAGGAGTGTGCTGTTCTCTCGAATCTCACGGAAGGTAGTATAGAATATATGAATGGGCATACACCTACGTCAAAGAGCTATTCTGGTGCCAATCTCTAAATAAGTGTTTATGAACTACTGCAAGTTCTCTCCAGCTAAGACATATTAGCGCTGAGCCACATGGGTAAAATAAATATGCGGCTTCCTTTTGGTTCCAGCAGACTCAAGCAGTTTACATTCAGCTACATATTGGCTCAATGTTCCCCGTTGTAAGGCAAAGCAGTACATCAAATATGGTGAAGCACAACTCTTATATGGATCTCGGACTACTATAGTCCAATTCTGCTGACACACGAGAAGCAAGCTCCACCACCATGAGGAACGGTACATCAAGAGTAGAGTTCCATTGTTGGAAAGCACTGAATTAAAGACCAGTCACAATTCTATATTTATAAGCACCGTTTCAACAATAAACAATCTATATTGCAATCTCAGCCTGTGAAAGGAAACACCAGGTTTGAAATTCTAAGAGGCCAATGGCAGAGGTCAAACTGCGAAGTACCAGCTTTACAACGAGAAAGGTTTCTTATACAAACCAATCATATTACATACTTGAAAAAATGGCAATGCCAGCTTAAGTGAAAAACTTACATATGATGTAGTAATCCTTGTTCCTCTGGAATTCCAGACCCCAGAGGTTTGGACTGAACTCCTGAAACTTGATGGTGAACTTCACGTCCTGATCCGGCTTTGCGCAGTTCAGAAGAGGGGTGTCACCCTCCTTGATTGTGCAGGTATCAGCTTGCTCTCTGTCCACCAAATAGACCTTATAGTATTCATACTGGCCAACAGTTCTTGAGTCCATCCTGGGGCAGATGATATCCACTTTGTCACCAATCTGCGGAAACAACATCAGCCCATGCCCTGGAAGGAACCTAAACACCAACAGAGAAAAGTAGAGGTGAGAGGTGAAACAAAGCAGGGGAAAGTTACTTAGAATGCAGATATATGATGCTACTGTAGAATAAATTGCCAATATCCTTCGCTTAAAATTTTCAGCAGGAGATGCTCACGCCAGCCACAGATCTCTCTGACTTGAAACTACTCACACACCGTCTCCAAATCAATATTGACCCCAGGAACTCTAGGTAGCTGTTCTACTCATCACAACACTTGCCAGCCTATATAGATAGGCAGAGGTAAACCACATGCTGGCACACAAAGACAGATTTACTGCGATAGCTTCTAAAGAGTTTAGTAACAAAAAAATCAGTCTATCAGCTTTCTTGCTTTTCGGCGTGTATTGGCAGTAGAAATCAGATGTGGCTCATACATGCTCCTTTCACCCACCACCTACATATATGCACATGGCTAGCTCAAACAGAACGATATACCCATCTAAGACCACTACATGCACCCAGATCCAAGAGAGTGTAGGTTAAGAGATTGGCTAGTGTGGAAGACAGCTCTCCCTATTATAAAAGATCACCGTAAGATATTGAAGAAGAAATGTAAGAGCCGATAATTTAAATGCTGAAAAAGGATTGGGTGATTTCCAGTCTAGTAATCTCTATGTTCTCCCCCACGTACCTAGGTGGATCAAAGACCACTACCTAAACACAAGCCATGAACATTAAATAAGTGGAGTACTGACGGAAAAAAGACTGAGGAGAAGTCAAAAAAATTAGATCCTTTACTACAAAATGATTTCCTATACTGTGAGTATATGCTGCACTTTGCAAACACACACTGCAGCAGATGCATGCCACCTACCCTCTGATGGCGCAACCCTGTCTGGGAGTGTAAATATAACGCCCCAATTTGACATTGTTTGGAAATTGGTAACTACATGCTAAATTAAAAAAGAAAACTATTTTTAAAAGGCATGGTGGGCCTTTAAAAAACTGCCACCCTTCGGATGTAATCCTGCCCTTTAAATAGACATAAGATTCTCTGCAAATATATGAAGCCATCACAAACTATCTTTGAGTCCTTTTCATTTTAGAGTTGAACATATCGATTTTGAGAGGCATAAATCTCTACCAACACTGACATCTTGGCTCCCACCTTTTTGCTTTTCACACCAATTTCAAGGATGTGTATAAATCTCTTGTATATATGGACAAAAACAAGGATCTCAAAGAAACCATAAGCATGAACTGGGAGACTAGGTCTCAGTAAAAGGGATAGGATGTGATGTAACGGCCAGAACTGCCGACCTTGTAACTGGAGAACCAGGAATGAGTATTGGCATTGGTTCAACATCCTTTGATTCTGGACAAATCACTTAATCTCACTATGCCTGCCAAAAAGAATGTGTCCTTGTGTAATGTAACTGGTGCTCGTGTAAAGTGCTCCAATATAAAACTGCAAAAATAAATAATGATCTGGGTTCACCATGCCAGTAACAGATGGACTTATCCTCACTCTGTTCCTTACTAATGGCTTCATCTTTGTAACCTTTAGAGAAGTGTTTCTCCTTCAAAATTCTACTGTCCACTTCGGTCACGTGATAAACAACTGTTAGTTGTTAGAGACACATGTCCACAATGTAGTGCCAGAGAACACATCCCTAAAATGGATCTTGGACGCACACAAATCTGATTGTTCTAGGCGAATTTGCAGGCCTACACATCCTGCAGAAGTCTGGGCTCTTGATCCCTTTTGTAAGGCGTGCAATGATCAACTGGAGAACAATGTTTTTGTTTCGGACAGCACAGAGGATGACAAATCCCACCTTTGTTTTGAATTCAGCAGCGGCTGTCCTTAAGGCCACACCTGCACCTTTTGGACAATCAAAAGTGTCTGTCAGGCTGAGCAAAGTTCAGCCCGAAAGACACTTTATTTTCAGGTCAGACACCCAGGAGCTAGACATGCATTAAATGTGCAGGCTCCTGGCTGCCTGAGCTGAGCTTTGCTTGGCTGAGGATGTCACAGCCCCTGTGGGCGTGATCTCCTCAGCTCAGCAAAGGTCCTCAAGGCCCTTTGCCTCATGATGAGGGGGAGTGTCAGTGATAGCCTTGTACTTGGGTGCTTCAGGTTTAAGCCCTGATGTGCCTAGGGCCAAGTGCCCATCACTGACACCTCGTCATAGATCGGATGGGGTCAGAAATCTCTCTGACCCCATCCTACTCTGTGACGAGGTATGAACTGCTGCCTTCCCTCATTGGCTGACCTAAGGTCACCTTGGACACTTTAGGACAAGCATCACAAAATGTCAACATGTCTCGGAGGGGCTGGTAGGATTCAGCCTCTTTGGTCTCGCACTATACCATGGATCATTGTGCCTTGCACCGTAGCCTTTCGAGTTCTACGAAAACAAGTCCCTGTGGAAAGTGCACTTCCTATAAAATTGAGGCTACAGCTATTGTTAAGTGCTTCGCAAAAGTATTGTGACGCTAAAGCTAAAAGCAGAGGGAAGTTGGATAAGCCGAGAGGATTCTATTCCTAAAAAGGGCAGCACAATAGCTTGAGAAGCCGATTCTATTCAAAGAAATACCAATGTCTCTCAGCACATTGCCGATCCCAGACCGGCACTTGCCAAACATCCGATATATGTTTAGAGATTTCTCTGCGCTCCACCTATATATGAGGGTGTAATTCCACAGGTATTGTAAGGCAAATGTTGGCCAATGAAAACAGGCCTATTATTGACACAAAAAAAATTCGCTGAACCACCTTAAAAACCTCACTTCACTACCACAATGGTGGACATTATATTTTCTCACATCAGCCTCATTGGCTGACCTAAAGTTAGTCAATGAGGGGAGCCAGCAGTCTCAACCCTCCTGGCACCTCCGAGGCTTCTCTCCCCGACAGCTGCAGAAGGTAAATGTTGTTTTATTGACAGTTTGATGTGTGCGTGTATGTATGAATGTATGAGTATTTGTGAGTGAGAGTCGTGAATGGATGTTTGTGCGCGACTCTGCATGTAAATGCATGGGTGTAAGTTAGTGCATGTGTGAGTGTGCCCCCCCTCCGCTCTCGCCCACCTCTACTGTTTTGAATCACTGTATTAAGGCTTGTAGTTTGATAATTCATTTTCTGTGTTTAATCTCCAGCAGTCCTCTTACTACTGCCTAGCTCTGTTGCCCTGTGAATGGTTGGGTCTGACTATGCATTGGCCAAATACTTGGCATATGGTTTCACTTCATAAATCACTGCCAACAGTGAGCAAACAGTGAGCAAACTCTTGCTTCATTACTTTTCTTTCACAGCTCATACTCTTGCTGCTAAAGCAGATCTACAAGCACGTTTCAAAAGACTATCTCAAGTGTCTATTCACATTTAGTCAAATACTATAAATCAGCAAGCACACTCTTGCAGTCACTGTCTCCCAAGAGACATTTTGGCTTAAAATAGGGAGATTCAGCTACAAAAAGAAAGCTTTTTGTTGACTCAGTGTCAGAAATTAGACATGTGGTCTAAAGGAGAAAGATGTAATCAAACTATTAGTTTACCCCTTGAGATACTTTTGTTTCTGGGTCTAGGCATGTTTCTGTGATCTTGTCTAAGTAGTAGAATTAGTATGGAGAGCATTCTAACACTGTGCCTCTACATTCTAACACGTTCTCTCTGCACTCAAACACCATGTGTGTGCCTTCAACCTCTATACCTTTGCATTCATCCGCTCACCTCTGTATAGCCAACTTTAAGTCTCTGCTTTCCAGACCTGTCCCTTTGAACTCATACCCATGCATTCTAATCACTTACATCTGCATACTAATGCATGCCTCAACATTCCAAGACTATGCACCTGCATTCTAACCCCTTCCCTCTACCGTCTAACTCTGCATTCCAATTCCCTGTCTCCGTATTCCCACCCAGTCCCAATGCATTTTAACTCTGCGTCTTTGGATTCCAACTCCCTACTGCTACAATACAACCTCATGGTCTGCATTCCAACCATAACCCTATAGACCCTAACTGAGTCCCTCTGCATTCCAACTGCCTACCTTTACATTCGAACCGTATGGTCCTGCATTCCAACCTCTTGCCTATGCATTCCAACCTCACGCCTCTGCATTCTAACCCTGTACCTTTGCATGCTAACAACATAACTCTGTATACTAACAAATGCCTCAACATTCGATGGCTATGCCCCTGCATTCTAAACTCGTCCCTCTGCATTCTTACTCTTTGTCTCTGCAATCCAACCTTGTCGCTTCATTCCAAGCTAATGGCTTTGCACTTCAACCCGCACCTCTGCATACTACTCCCACCCTCTGCATTCTGATACTGTGCTTTTGCATTCCGACTCCCTACCTCTGCATTCCAACCCCGCCCCTCTGCATCGTAACCCCACCTTCTGCATTCTAACTTTGCATCGTTGCATTCCAACCCCCTGCCTCTGCATTCCAACCTCATCACTCTGCATTCCAACCGCGTCCCTCTGCATCCTAAACCCGTCACTATACATGCGAACTCTGTCTCTCTGCATTCCAACCTCTTGCCTCTGCATTTCAGCCGCATGGCTCTGCATAGCTACCCCGTCCCTCTGAATCCTAACCCTGTCCCTCTATATTCTCTACTCGGTGTCTCTGCATTCTAACCCCCTGGCTCTGCAGTCCAACCTAACACCTGTGCATATCAGCCCTGTGCCAATAAATAGTAATATTTTATTGATATATTTCTAAAATTGTATTCAACATTAAAACTTTACAATGACTTCTATGAACAGTGCAGATATTTCTCGAGGAAATTAGATCTTTCAAAGAGGCGTCCCCTTCATGCCTCCAGCTAAAAGTCGTGATCAATAAATACAGTCTCAAAAGACGCACCACGCTCGGCCTTTGGGATTCATCAAAGATGCACCTCGATGGATGAATGACTGTGAGAAGCAGCAAAGAAAGCTTTCTAATGAACATCCTACGAGGAGCAATAACCTTAAACAACCGACTTACAAATCCCAGCTCATTCGTGCGCAGCCATGCCTACGGGCTCATTAAAATATTAAAGTCCAAGTAGAAATCTCTTGTTCTTTGGCTGAAGGAGACCACCAGGTACGGATATTAATTGCTAAATCAAATTCCCGTGTTCACTGAGATCAGTGTTCAGACAAGGCCTCGCAAAAGAACATCAGAGGATTTTTTTTTTACTACGCAGCAAGTTAACTAAAATATTTGATCTTTGGAAGGAAGCCTTCTAGTTAATCAATTAATAGACATTTCAAGAGCTCACCATCAAAGGACACACTTTATCTCAAAGAAATGAATCCAAACAAAATCTGAAAAAAGCTGTCCCAATGCATGCTGATCTTAAAAATAAAAAAACATTCACACACACTTCCATGTGTCAGTTCGGTAGCTCCTAGGTCCCTGCCTTCACTTCCTTTCTCGCAGGTATCCAACATCGCATGCATTCCTGATCAAGTGTGCTTCCAAATAATGAGAGCGGGGTCAGTGCGGAGACTGGCATCCTGTCTACAATGGACAGGCATTTATGGAGGTCCTGAATGGGTGGCATTGTGCTGCTAGAAGTAGGTGCATTGTAATGAGCTGCACTCTCGAGTCACCTCTTGATAAATGATGCAGTCTACTGTGGATGAGACTCGCATCTTGACCCGTAGCAGTACTCCACACTCCGGTACCCCGAACTAGGCATTCCAAGTCACACAGATGTCTTTCTTTCAAAGCACTGACATAGATGACTGCTAACCCGCATCTTATAAGCTCATAAAGAAGCTACAAAACATGTTTGTGCCCCTGAGATCCATCAATGCTTTGGTCTGCACTGGAACAAAAATGACTCCAACAATGCATGGAACTAATTAGACAGCAGATAATGAAAGGGCGTGTTTGACAGGTACATGTGATGAGAAGAGGAAACCTAATCAGACTTAAGAATAACAAGTGAAGATTAAGCAATTTAAGAAAAAAACCATTATATAAAATCAACAAGTTGACATCAGAAAATAATTCATGAGATTAAGCATCAGTGGATCAACATCCATGGAGAATGTAATAAGTGATCACCTTATAAAGTATGTAAAGGTGAAGGCAAATTGAAGATATCCAACCAGAAAGTGTAGGAGGCCACAGTATTAAGATCACTGTGCTAACCTCAACATGTGCTTTATCTATTGCCTTTGAGGTGTGCGTCTGACTGACAGAAAGAAAGAAAACTCTATGAAACTCAGTTTAAGGGGTAGGCAAATTGAAGATATCCAACCAGAAAGTGTAGGAGGCCACAGTATTAAGATCACTGTGCTAACCTCAACATGTGCTTTATCTATTGCCTTTGAGGTGTGCGTCTGACTGACAGAAAGAAAGAAAACTCTATGAAACTCAGTTTAAGGGGTAGGCTGAATCTATTCAGCTATACAACACACGCCAAAAGAACGTCCGGTCTTAAAAGAAGGTGGCGCATACAAGCGGAACCAAAGGATTTTCTAAGGTAGGTTTCACCCTCCTCAAGGTCTTAAAAAATATAAAGGCCCAGACAAGTCAGCCAGAGCGACGCCGGCTAAAAAAATTAATTGGACTCTTTCTACTGCCTTAAGCTGAACGTGAAACATTTGCATAGTGTCAGACCCTTCTGTTAGTCAGAAAATGGGGTGTTCTCTTTCGGCAAGTCCTAAATGGATGCCTTGCAATATGCTGTTGTGAAATAAGAGAATGTTGAAAAACAAAGGAGGGGACCTCCTGCCTCTCTTTTCAATGCTCTTTTGTTGTTAAAAGGATAGACAGTTTATCTTTGTCGCTGAACAGGCTCCTTCCTGACTTGTCTAAAGCAATGATAGCCACAGTTTCTGAACTGAGAAGGTGGAAGAGGGGACCCTGACATGAGGCCACTGAAGTCTTACTAGACATGAAGTTAGAGTTTGTCTTGCTGGCCCATTGTCACTCAAAGAAATGCACAAATATCTGCCTGCTCCAAACTGTCATTAGGTAATGCCTACTATACCAGTTCTCTTCTCTTCATTTGTTGTTGAGCGCTAGCTTTATTCTAGGCTCTTATTTGTCTATCCACTGAGGGTATTTACGACAGGGAACAAAAAAACGGTCATGCATGCATAATCTCCAGTGTCTGTATGCAAGCTTCATCAGAGTGAGAGAACAGCGACAGAAAACCCTCCACCAAATTCTCTAGGTACTTGCAAAACAAATGTAATTCAAGACTACAAAGCTACCGGGGCCCCTCCCTGCCATGAATAATCTCAACTTCGACTTGAAAAAGTCCATGTGCTGTTGTGTACACTTGAACTTAATCTTAATCCATTTCCCTCTGTCATGCAACAATTATCATACAAGTCACTAACATATTGAGTTTCACCGCCTACAGCGGCGCTCCACTGAACACCTAATGGAAGAAGACTACCTCGGATAGTAAAGCATTTCATACATTTTCTGGACACAAAATACAGAAATTAATTGGTTTCTACCCACCCTGCCCGTGCCCCCCCCCCCCAAAAAAAAACTTTTAAATGTGTTTAGAGAGGGCTGTTGAAAACTCTCAAAGTAGGTTCAAGCACAGTAGAAAGGAGGGACGGCTTATTTTCCAGGAATCTGCACCGTGTAACAGAAACCTGTTTCTACTAGAGTGCGGTCACAGCCAGCAGGAGCTGAAAATGTAAAAGCATAACATTTTCCTGAGGAGACGTACACCGGTTAATGTCCCGTAAACTAAAGAAAGAACCAGAAAAAAAATGGGAGTCACCCTTACAGACCACACCCCAGTCTGGGTTAAGCAGGACCAGCTGCTATGTCCTAAATGTACTGGCTGTTGCTGGAGTGTATAAATCAAAAAACAATGCTAATGGGCTGATAATGGGAACAGGTTTTTTCACTTTATGCTTTGTTATGCTGCATCACTTTCTTTCCAACACTCTCTAGTCAGACCAGAGCTCAGGAGTCCCAGCCATACCACATCTACCTTCGCTGGGCCCCAAATACAGAGTGGTTTTGCCTGTACTATCTTGCTCCCAGTAACACCCCCGAGCACTTGTCTGTGAAAAAGGGTGTGGACAGTCTGATTATGCAGAGGTGGCTAGGCGAGGCCAATGTAGAAGCTTGCTGTCTACAAAGAAGCAACTCACACTTTCAGTCACTTCCTCCAGGGCTTTTGAACCAACCTCAGCAAAAATTCAAGCTTGGTCGAGAAAAAAGGGCCGTTTTATAATGGGAGCTACCAACGACCCCTAATATCTGTAACTTATGTCAGGCAGAGACACAAAATCCTTCCCAGACCACTTTCAGGGTCCATATATTGACAATGAGAAAAATATGTTAATGAACTTGAGCATTCGAACCGCGCAATCTTAATTAATTATTACTTAGCAAACATACTGCCTACCGTGTTGCAATCCAGCTTTTCATTATTGCAGTGACTCTTTTCAACTTATGGACAATTAACCTTTCTTTTATATTGAGCGTTTCTGTGCCCTGAGGACTTTTCCTATCAAGCTTGCCAGAAATTTAGGAAAAGCTGCGACGCAAGTAAGTTCTGCATAGGTATTGAAAGCCAGGAACATAGGAATGAGAAAATAGTAATTACAGTGCTCTGCCAGGGAGGTGATAAGGGCGTTGTGTCTAGACTTTGAGGACACAGGTAGCATAATTGGCAATACAGAGCATTACATTTACAAATATCACCACAAATGCAAGAGTTGAATGCATGCATAGAGGATACGAGTGTAACAAATGTGTAACGTGTCACATTACATCCAAAATTAGCTTAAAGACCATTATAATACATTAAAAAGAGTAGATTAACCTATCAAAAAGGTCAGATAATTGAAACAAAAAAAACAATTGGTTATTTACTAGCCACATTTAAGTTTTAATTTAGGTGGAACACCTAGACTTATTGTGAAAGAAAAGCAATGTGTTCAGGGTTGGAAGTTGAAGAAAAGAGATGGTGAGAGAAAAACATAGTGATCAGTAAAAAGTAGATATGAATTGGAGGCATGCTAAAAATAAAAACCTAATTCCTCGGGAACAAGATTGCACGCATAACTACAGGGTCTACAGCACAGAGTAGGCACAAAGCAAACAGAACAAAAAGTGAACGCAGCAAAAATGATGTACTGAAGCATGGTAAGGTACCAGTGTTGAACCAAAAATAAGTCAACAGCATCTGCTCCATAGATTTCTTGTACAAGCCACTCGAAGCCTGCAGAACATTACAGGGTTGCACGGATTGGGTCCACTGGCCTGCCGCCAGGATTCCATTTGGCTGTAGACACCGGCTTGGCCTCAATTTGAGCCGTCTGGGGTTTGACGAGCTCAAAGCTGGCAGGCCACTGCATGCAAAAAAACATTTAACTCTGGCCAGGCATAGAAAAAGATGTCGCCCCCCTCACTTTGTGCTCCTAGAGACTCCTATAAAGATTCCAAGGCTTGACATAGATAGAAAATACAAAACAATACATTTAGAGACAAGTACAAAGTACGTTTTTTATGCATTTCGTCCATCTTTAGACAAGTACGACTGTTTACACAACTATTTTATGGGCTCCTGAGATGTCCACTGACAGTTGGTTCTATAATATTTTCCGACTGGATGTACTAATGATGTGCTCAGTTACAACAGGCCAACCATAGCACGTTAAGAACAAATGTCGTGGAGCGTTTGGATGGCATACGATTGTTTTGAGGAAGTGAAGCCTCAAAAAGGGGCTGATTAGACCTCAAGGCACCAATTTCAAAGAATTACAGCTTTTGCATGAAGTTATGGTTTTCGCAGTCTGTTGCATTGCTGTGCAAACGAGCATGCGCCAATGACTCCTAGATGTCCACGGCACGCGAGTAGGCAGTACTGCTCAATTTAAACAGCTGAAATGTAGCTGAGAGGTGCTGGTATGTGTCCTGTCCAAATACGTTGGCATGCTTAGGAGCACCAACATGGTGCCACTCAAAGTATGGTGATCTTGTTTATCAATGTAACTTAAAAATAGCAGCTCGGCAAAAGACCAGCAGTGACGCATTAAAAGTTAAATAAATCCTATTGTGAAGAACCAGGACTGCTCCTTGCAGGGGCTTGTCGGGTTGTTCCCATTCCAAGTAGGCCGCAACTGCTGAAAAGTGTGTTACGGAGAAGCGGAATAAACTTTCCTGAAACTTATGAACCAGTTGTGTGTGTCCTGAGAGTACGTGATTCCGTTTTTACTACGTATTTTGTGGATATATATGTGTGTGTGTGTGTAAACTCCAATCTCCAGTTTCCCCTCCAAACCGGACACAGCAGACTTGGTAAAGTTTTTGCACACTTTTATTGTTGCTTGCTGTTATGCGTTTCGGCAGTGTCTCCTGCCATATATATATATATATATATATATATATATATATATATATATATATATATATATATATATATATATATATATATATATTAAATATATCGCCATGGTACATATATGTGGAGTTAGGTACAGAAAATCTAGACTTCCTTTCCTGTCGAAAATTTTCGTTATTTTCCTAGATATTGTGTCCTGTCGATATTCGGTCTGCACATCGAAATGTGCAGCTTTTCGGTAAGGACTTGCCAGTACAAAGCTTTGAGAAAGGCCTTGTATGAACAGCATATGTTCATTTCAGGCACTCTTTGTAATGCATTACAGACTCGTTTTTTTAGGTCTCCGCCTAGCGAAGGCTGCGCTTGTTGTAACGTTGCACAATATGAGGGCGCAGAATCATTCACAGCCTATCCTGCCAGCCACTGCTTGACTGCGGGACTGACCATCAAATCTAAATTATACAAGTTTATGAATTGGGACCGGATACTGTGGGCGCCTCCTCGACAAAATGAAAAAAAAAGTAAAGCGAAACTGCGATTTATCACACCTTCCTTGACACGAAATTGTTTTACCTTAACATGTACTGACCTGATGCAGCTTTAACATTGCCGAAACAGTATGTTCTTCCTGTGCGAGCTCAACTTTTTGGCAAACAATGAAAACAAAAGCCGAAACCAAATAAAGTACTCTTTCATAAAAAATAATGATTAATGGAACTATAATCAACATGTCGAAGTGTTTCCGCCAGAAACAATGTTCTAAAAAATCAGGTGGAGCACAGATTTCCCTTTGTTCCTTGCTATATTGCTATATTGCTGGATTAAATGTAATACATTGGGAGGGGGCTCTCGGCTCTCTCTCTCTCTCTCTCTCTCTCTCTCTCTCTCTCCCTCTCCCTCTCCCTCTCTAATCACTGCATTTAATCAACCACAACAATTTATTTGGCAAATTTTGATAGAATATTAACGACATCACTATTGGTCAACTCAAAGCTACTCACAGTATCATCGACTTTGGAAGGATGAAATACTATGTTGGGGGAACACAACTTGTGACCAGGTGGTTACATATGCACTTCTGGGTGCGAATTATCCCACTAAACTACTTTATGACTGTGTCCGCGATGAAATCACCATAATCTCTCTTATTTATCTGTGCTAGTTTTGCCTACACTGCATGCACAGAAGAGGCCTTCTTCATCAGCGTGGTCTTCACACATCTAAATGTGGAGGCCCATTTCTTTGGGGGTGGATTCTTCGCCCCCTGCTCCCTCCCCAGGGCAACCTTCTGGGATCTGTAGGCTGGTCACATCCCAGCCCCTTGCATTCTGCATTTGACAATGATTGCTAATGGGCTATTCAGCTAAAGTATTTTGCTTGTTAGCAGGGGGAACAGAGCATGGTAAATGGCAGGCAAGCTTGCAGCCTCCTCCAGCTTTTCAAATGCAGGGCTGGTGCATATTTATAGCAGGCCTATGACAAAAGAAGAAAGGCCGGGCGGCCTGGCCTCATGCTTTCCACATGAAGACCAGGGTTAAAGTAATTAAAGCCATAATGTGCAAGGCAGTGCAACTGGCCACCTATCCTCCATCAAGAGGGCCTGCAGGGTACTGGAGGCATTTTGGCCGCTGACACCACCCGAATGACTGCAGCCCTGACAGAGAGTGGGGAACATATCTGCCTTCACATCTCAGTGGCTGGGGCGTATTAGCGAAGAGTATTCATGTTCCCCACAGAGAGCCTGTTCTTGCTTCTTAGCTATTAACTTGTGATTGAGTGTAATCGAAATTCGGCGTTATGCACGCGCGCCAGAGCATTTTTATTGCTGCTGTGACCTGCAAGATTTTAGTTCAGGTGAAGGGATGGCCTGCCGGTAGGCCTCACTGAAAATCTAGCTTCCTGACGACTGGAGTGCAGCACAGAAAACAGCAGTGATGCAACGTAGGGCTTGTTTTTCTATATCTCAGAAGGTATCAATGTGTAGACTGTAGCATGTGAGAGGCAGACACAGAAGGAAGGCTGCCACGAATACATCGCTTATTTCCGTACGAACTACTTACTGTCTTCTACTAAGCTAGCCATTCTTCTAATCCGTGAATACATTCGGCGCCCCGGCCTGTGAATAACTGTCCTTATACTGACTTATCATCTTGGCAACCCTACCAATGGCGTTTTCGAATCACGTCAAGGATTTCATACACAGGAAGTACGGACAGGAAGTCGACAGAGTCACGATTCAACACTTCATTCCTCAGGCTAGTTTCAAAACTTCAAGCAGTTGCAAAACGGGTAGACGGTAGACAATTTGCCCGTCGGTCTCTAAGGAGAACTGATGGTTTATGCCCTAACTCTAGTCCCAAGCTGGCAAAGCTGCTGATGACACGCTGGCACAGTGTTCTTATGATTATCAAGGTATTCGATGTGGTCCCCTGTCCCTGGTCGTATTGAAGCCAAACCTGGATACTAAGTAAACATTAGGCCCTAGTGTGGTTTTGCTGCAGAAACCGAGAAAGCACTATGCTGTGTTTGGCATAAACGACAACTGGGGTGAAAGTACCACTAGTCAGCTCTGACACCAATGGCTGATAAATAATCAAAAAGTATGGCTGAGAAAAAAAACTTTCCTTTTAAGGTCACTCGTGTCCTGCCCATTGCCCCTTTTCTTTCCAGGTTCCCCTCCCTTCCTATGTACAGAGAAAATACACTGGATCTGAGGGTAGTTAATCCACAGGGGGCTGTGCTAAAGCCCCAGGGCCAAGAGTTAAGAAAGGGGTGGCGATAGGGCGCTCCCACCCCTACAGGACAACCACCACCTCAAATATATTAATCAGCCAGAACAGAAAAAGTAGTAATGAAAGCCACCTTGGTCCTGTTTTAACAATGCCAGTGAGCAAGGACTGAGCGGCTTTTCTTTGCAGCCTTTCCACAGACAGACCCCTATTCATGTTCTCTAATCCAGCCCCCCAAATTTTGTTTCGTGCTCACATCATTTCCAACAGCCCCAAGCAGGGCTCTTATGGTTGCAAACCCCCCCCCCCCCCCGCCCACCCCCTTATTCAGAAACTGTCATCTATAACATCAAGCTAATCTATACGTTGCCATGGCATCGTTCCTTTACATCCACTTGCAGAGCAAGGATTTACCACATTATTTTCACGTGAAAGACAGAAAATGGTGTTTTTATTGGCCTACAATCAGATTACCGTTTGCTCGCTCCTCTCACAAGCCTCAATCAAAGGGGATCGGTGTCTTTATGCTCTGGCCTCGATTTACATTACATCTGTAAAGCCCGGGCCCGCCTTGTAATCCCCTTATTAACTATGACCGGCCTTCATTTGCCTAAAAATAAAACGCAAATTGTGTCAAGCCTCCTTTTTTCCCCCTGCTTCACTTTGTTTTTCGATTGGGAGCTACAAAATGGATTACCAAAGACATCTTCGGGGTTCACACGGCTGGCACAGAGCGAGTTCTTTTTTCTTTTAAAAAATGGGAATTAAACAAGTTAAACAGGGCATCGGCGTCAGCGCTTTACATTTCTCATCATGGGAGAAGGGCCGAATTACCCCCGTCTTTGTCTTCTCGGCCTTTCTATGCACAATGAAGCCACAGGAGTTTTTCCAAGCTGTTCTTATACTGTCCCCCCTTTGCCATGAGTCCTCTCTTTTCATACAGCAGTTGAGAGAAAGCGAGAGGGAAAAAAACACCGCATTCAATGAAAGAATTAAGTCTTGGCCAGAAGCTTATAGCTCTCTGGTTGCGCATATTTTAATCAAAATATTTTAAACACTTGAACACTTCTATTTAATTCCCCCTACAACGGCGCACAAAGGGTAACCTCATAAGCAAAATCTATGTAGATGTTTGATAAATGACATGAAAAACAGGTTTCCTTTCTGTCAGCAGCCAGAGAACAGCTGGGATTAGGCGCACACAAACATTTTAATCACCATTTTTCTCAGACGGTCTCTCTTCTAATTTGCTATAAGCACCTATGAGCTGTGAGGTTGGGTTTAAGGACACAGAAGCTTCCTTCGGGCCTGTGAAGGTTTCATTTGTGTCAAGGCACAACCGTGGTAGCCGTGGCATTTTATCTTACTTTTTACTCTGTGGAAACAGTGGCAGATAGTTCAGGTCCTGCTCATAATTAAACCAAACACTGCCATGTTGAAACAAACCTGAATGGAATTAGTATTTTAATAAATTTACGGATATAAAAACTGGGTTAAACTTAAAAGCATCTCGACAATAGCCAATTGGCGTTTTAAGTTCCAACTGAGGGTTGGGTCCATGGTGCACTGTATTCAAAGCATTATTATAGGAATATTTTTTGTAGAATATGGATGCGTAGTGAGAGGGTCTGAAGGGTGATGTGGTAGCTACAGACAGGCGTGAGGGTGACAGACAGTAAAATGAAAGAATTGTAATCCCCCACTGTACATTAGATTTCGAAGTTAATATGCACACAAGGACGCCCTTCAACATGGAATCCGCTAAACTGTCAGTGCCAACTCTAGCATGAGAGGGCTCACAGCAAGCTGGGTGTAACAAGTATGCAGGCCCAAGGCCTGCAAAGGCTCATCTAGGCCCTTCTACCCTTTCACTAGGCAGATAATGCCCTCGGCCCTGCTCTCAGCTCTGCAGCTAAATATTGGGTAATGGATTCTCACACAGAGGCGGGGCTCAAAGCCGTTCTCCCCGGGGACCCTGTCAAGTGTCTGAAACAATAAAAAGCGAAGACTGCGACCACACCAGGCTCTCTTGAGCCCCGGACACTGCGACCACACCAGGCCCTCTTGAGCCCCGGACGATGAGAGCTTCTGGGTGTCAACACTCTGTGCTGCTTGTCATATCGACGTGCCAAGGGTCAACAGCCGAATCTACCGCTAGGTCGAGGCCCATCCCCCCCGCAATCATTTTAGCCTCACCCCTTGCATGACTGAGACCAGGTCGGAGAGAAGCATAGACACAAGTCATGTATAACATATTTCGCCACTATCCAGCTACACAATGTAGTTTTCGGGGCATATGAGAGCTACAAAATGGACGCCACACGTCGGAAACCAATCAAAAATACCGATGGAAACTTCGCCATTAAATTAGGTAACCTAAACACCCGTTATTTATAGCGCCTGCTTACGCAGGATTTTGGTTTGAAGTGCTATATGAAATGTTACTATTATTTTTACTTCATAATCATTATCATCTTTAGGTACAAACACACAAATAGTGACAAGGGGAACAATTCAAAAACATAACTACCAGCAAGGGGGTTTCCACCAGCACTAGCACATGAAGTCATTTCAGGGTATCACTGTCCGCAGCTTTTTTCAGCGCCCTGTGGCTCGGACTGTCCACAGCCACAGTCCATCATGCTGCCAAAATGCCAGGAATGCGCCTGGTGCGCACTAACACGTCCACCCCTGGCGCGCAGTCCTTCTACCCTTCTATATTCAAGTCGACATGATTAACCCAAACGCACACTGCGGAGCAGAGTTCAAGGGGCCCTTTCAGCCTGCACTGAATGTGCATTTGTTGATCTCCACAAACGAGCGCCTAGGAGACAATGAAGGGGCAGGGGTTGAGTTAGGCCTCTGTGCAGTTTGTTTAAACAGAGCTAGAGGCTGGTAGGTTTTTTATGCATTTTCTGACAAACCAATGAGACACAAAGGCACATTTTCCCTCGACAAATTTGTTTAACATGGTCTAGCCATGGCACAAATATCTGCTAGTCATATTTGGGCCTTGGGTTAAATCCGAGAATAACAGGCTTGCTGAACTTGCAGGTGATCAGCAAAAACGAATTCATATATGCGAATATCGACAGACTAAAATAGGGCTAGAAATGAGGAGGGACCCTCCAATCAAAAAAACACAAAAACTCTGAAGCAGATTTTATGGGGGCGGTGGGGCTTATGAAGTTTGTGCACAAACAGAATGTGAACACAGAGTTAGGTCATAGAGAAACAGGCCAAGCAAATATATTGTTCTAGCTTTTGAAACAGTGAAGAATCAATAGAGGGAAACTGGGTGATTTGAAAAAACAATAATTTCTCAATTAAGTAATGTGTTTTAGGAACAAGTGCCTGAAGGAAAATGTGTTTATGTTTAGCTGCAGGTCTAACTTCGGGTTTTTTTCAATTAGAAAAATGCTCGGCTTTGAGTTCATGATCTGACGGTCCACTGGGGACATCTGGCCAGAATTAAGGGCTGTTTATAGGAGAAGAATGGAGAGCCACGAGCTGTATATTGGAGTGGTGTTGATTTGTCCCAACACCAACGCAACATAAATCAAATGATGCCTTATAGAAAGTTGCTACTTAAAGCACATCATATGCCGTTTTTATTTCGACATCCTTGTTGTGGCAGTAGAAAGATGTGAACAAAGTTTCAAAATGGCAGCCATCGTCTCTCGTCAATGTTTGAACATGGCTCATGCATTTGTAGACATAACTGGAAGATGTGAATGGAGAAGTCCGGATAGCCACTGAAGAGTGTTAATTTAACTGAGGCTAGACATTGTCATGAAACTTCTCACCATGACTGGTGAACCTTTACATGGACAGTTCTTGTACCTCCCAGTGCTGCCGATCGACTTTTACTTTTAATGGGACAATGTCTATAGTACTCAAAGGGGCTGTGTCCTTACTGGGACAGTGCCTGCACTTCTCAACAGAGCGGCCTTACTTTGAACGTGAATTTAACTGCAGTTGCCATTGGGGCTCCTGTGCGTTTGAGGGGCCAGTACCTCTACTTCTCAATTGTGTTGATGTGACTTCAAAGGGGCAGTGACTGGGCATGACAAAAGGTCTGATATGACGTTAATGGCCTAATACCAGTATTTCTTAACACGGCTGCTGTCCTGTTAAAAAAACATTAATGCTTAAATGGAGCTGTCGCAGCACTTAGTTCCCAGCAAGGCTGCTGGTTTGCATACAAAGGGACAGTATTATATAACGTTTCACTTATAACTGGTATTATCAGACAAGACATTTTCCTGCAAGACTTTCAATCTTCCATTCGGAAACAACCTTAATTTCTCAGAATTGCTGCTCTACTTGTTAAAATGGCTAGCGTTTGCAAGCCAGTGCTTTGAATAGCGCCACACTTGCACCTCTCAGTAGGAAGCAGGTCTGGTACACAGTGTGCCTGCTAAGAAACGCTATCTGATGCAAGCCATTCTTAAACCCGGAAGCGAGAGCACAAAGCTCAAAACACTGTGAGCTGGAGAGTCAAGGGTCACCCAGTCCTTGCAAGGGAGAGAGTGTCCCTCCAACCAAACCCAACCCGTGATGATGAATCGCCAGCCCCACCGCGAGGAAACTCATTCATCACCGAAACTAGCAACATTGATTTACTTTAAGGGTGTGCTGTCCACAGCACAGACTACGTTTCAATTAATCAGAGAAAAACAACATCCCTGACTGGCTAAATCCCAATACTGAATTTGGAAAGAAAAAAGGCCATTAGATCAAAACGCCTTTGTAACTTGTGGTAGCACTTCAACCAATGACTGAGACGTACATGAAAGTCCAAAGAGCGACTTGGGTAGTATTGGCCTGTGATGTCGATATAAATGGACGTACTGTTTACTGGGGGTGTCCACTTTAGCTGGGAATGGGGAAGCTTTCAGTTGATGAAAGAGGTTGAAGATGCCTTGTGTATTCGAATAGCGACCCCTACCGGACAAAAAAATGCCAGATGCTACTATCCAGTTTTCTTCAGATTTCATGTCATCCATCCGTGCATGTTCATGACGCATCTCGAATGTACCTCTCGTTTAACCCGGGCAGGAAGAACCCAATTTGCGAGCAGTTTTACTCGCAGGTCGAACCAAACTGCAAACCTCTGTCCCTTTGAGATACATTACGGAGAGGGAACAGAAAACCCTAATAAGGCACTTCATTCCTTACAGAGCCACCACACGGCACAAGAAGACACATAGCTCGCTATGAGAGCAGAAGGGCTAAACATATATGCACACAAACCCTGTTTAGAAAGGAGAGTCCTTCTGATTTTAGCAAAATGTGGTGCTATATATCAGCTTTTCTAATCTCTTTCCCCTTTATTGTCATCATAAACGGTAATATGACAAATAGAGTTAATCTCCTTCGAATTACGAAATCACCTTCCCGGGTGTTCCCAGATGCTAGGCTGTGTGATAATGCAATGAAGCATTAGCCTGGATTCACTTGTCTGAAAGTGAGATGCTTTAACAATTGAATCTCCTGCGCGCCCTTCGGGGTGCAGCAGGCGGCAGCGATGCCTCCACGGGCTGTGGGTGTGTACGGGGTGGGGGTTGTGTTCCAGCCTGCCATCTAAACTCCCAACTCCCGGAGACAGGCCAAACCTGTCTGGTTTCCCTCCCGCTTTCTCATGATCTGCCTTTTACCGAAACGGAGAAGCGCGCAGCACCCTGACTCAAGATGCGGGCTCACCCACCGCCTGCAGCGTGCGTAGTGTAGCCATCAAGGAGGAACGGTGGGCGAATACACCAGACGCCCCCTTGTCCGGCCTGAAAATAATGTATGCGCGCCGACTGGTATCCACCACACACAAGATAGTTATGTGGGTCAATGCCCTGGCTGCAGAGAACTGTGTGCATGTTGCAAGCCACACACATCCGGTCCCAGACAAACTCTCAAGATTCCCAGGTCTAAAAAATGACTAAGTCAGTGGGGTGACGTCACATTTACTGAATCAGTGGGCTCTTGGTTCACTTAAGTATTCTCAGCTACCGATACTAGAGAAACAGTCAGATGCACAGGAGCCCAACTGTAGACTAAACAAAGATTGACATGTAATTCAACAATCTCATGTTTGGATTATGTAGTCGGGAGGATTCTAAACAGAGAGCAATATTTAGGTTTTGTTTTCATTGAGTAATAATTAGGAGATGTTTTCATCGCGAAATGCATGTTTCCTAATTGGTCTTTTTTACGATCCAAAGTGATTTCTTTAAGGCGTTTATAAGGCAGACGGTGTGTTGGGAGTATCGAAAACGAACGTGGGCAGGGGCGTAACGTAAATCCTTGCGGCGCTGCCGGTGGGGCAACCCTTAGGGGTGGGGGGCATTCAGCTCAAAGTCAATGAACATCTGAGAGATAAGGAAGACTAAGGGGAGGCCTCTTCATATATAGCAGGGGGCATCATTAACCTTACGCCACTGAATGCGGGAGGCCGTGAGGCGTTGTAAATGAACGCCAGCGAGGGAGACGACGTCGGCGTGCATTATACTCTCTAGTAGAAAGTACTAAGCCGCTGCTTAGGCCACAGAAACCTATGGTAGCCCGGAAATTGTGCTCTATGGTTTATGCAGTAGAAGAAGATGAGCCTACATCAGTGCCCGGTGGCACACCCGCTCACGGGCCCTCGCGATGTAACTCACCCTCAACCCGAGCTCGCAGTGTGACTCACTGCAGACCCTTTCGCCGAGCTCACTGAAGGCCCCTCTTTCACTAAATCCCGCCTCAGTTTGGCTTCCTGTAGGCTTTCTCACTGAACTCACCAAAGTAGTTTCGCCGTGTGGTTCTAAGAGTACTCTCTCTCTCACCCCTGACCAGAATTAATCTCGCCCTCTGACCAGTCACCTTCTCAAGAGAAGCTCGCAGGAGACCCTCTGTGGGGTGCGCCCACCACTACAGAACACCTCACTTGGCTCACATTTCCCATGGATCGCATGGGAGCCTCCCTCGGGGCCAACTACATACCAAGCAGGTCTCTCCGCAGATTCAATGAGATACACAGCGCAGACCCTCCCTCGGGGCTGGCTACATAACATAACAGGGCTTTCCGCAGACCCTTTCCGAGGTACTCCCTACCAGACCCTCTCTCAGGGCTCTCCGCAGACCCCCGTCAGCTACTCACTGCTGACCCTTTATCAGGTCTCGCTACGGACAGTTTTACATGCCCCCCTCCCACACACACATTATTCCACTTCATCATGGCACACTATGGGGGTCCAGGACACATGAAAGAGATCAAGGAGAAGAGAGGTGCAGAACTTGAGCCACTGAAAACAATACTGGCATTGACAGACCAGAAAGCAAAATTCTGCGTGATTCTGGTAATTAAAAAAAATGCAATGGTTATGATTTGCCTCACGTAAGCTTCAGGGGTTATTTGTAGCCCCATTCTCCGGGGGTGGGTGGAGGCGGTCATGCAAAGCCTGGGGCCGAGAGCGAAAATATGAGGACACCCTGTCCACAAACACCCTCCGAAGCATTAGCCATGCTCGGGTCTTCACCTACCATCTTACTTCCGTGCGGCCCAGAGCCATCTTACATTACAGCCACATAACAGCGATGTCTGCGCGCCCCTTCCCAGAGTGTGAAACTATCCACCTGCTCGAACTGCGCAAGGAGAGAACCTGCAGTCGGGTCATTCTGTAAGAGCCCTGGATACCGGGATACACTCCCACACACACCGGCACAGAAAGCATCAGGAACCTCAGAGCAGACGGGAAGGCTGGAGCCCAAGACAGACACTGTCATACCAGAGAGACTCACAAATAATAAGGAAAGTGACAACTGGCTCCAAACCAAGACCAGGTCTTCAAATGACTCCAAGACAGCGGGCAAAAGCCACTCCAAGAGGACAGCAAGCACATGAACGGAGGGGGGCTGCAGAGGGAAGGGGTCAACCATGCGACCTACTGAGAGGCGCTGAAGGCCCACAGGAGCGGTGGTCTGGAACAGAGAGCCACTTGCAAAGCGCACCAGCAACCCGCACCAGCAGGGAGCACAGCATGCACCCCGCGGAGGCGCACCGCGCTCGGGGGGTCACCCCACCTGCGCAGGGGGGGGCGGCGGCACTTACTTGGGGTTGGACGAGTTCCAGTAGATGGGATCCAAGACAATGGAAGTGGAGAGCGCAGTCCGACACAAAACCATGAAAAGTGCCCCGCAGCCTCTCCAGAATAACTCCCTGCGCGCGGCCATGGGCGCGGCGGCTCCTGCCGGCTCCGGGACGGTGCTCTCCCGCGGACTCCGCTGGGGCTCCTGCTGCCCCCGAGGTCCCTGTGGGCTCCGAGAATATCCGCTGCCCCGGAGGGGGTCCTAGCGATCCTGCGCTGCTGCCAGTGGTCCTCCTGGGCTCCGGGGGCACTTAATCCCAGAGGGAGGGAGGGTTAGCCGGGGTCCCCCAAACTCCTCGGTGCTCAGTCCTGACAGACGGAGATTCCAGGGAAAATGAAGCGCCGGATCCGCGGTGAGCACTCGGGTCCCGTGGGGTAGGGCTCGGTGCGGCTGGCCGGTGCTAGGGTACTCAGCGCCGCCTGTGCTCGGTGCCGCGTCCCTGCTCGCTCTGCCCCGCTCGCGCTCCTCTCTCCTTCACCAGCTCCCAAAACACCGCCCCGCTCGCGCAGTCACCAGGCATATAAACTTAGCCCCCCCGCGCCGCCCACCGTCGGTCTCTCATTGGCTGCTGTAGACGGCGCACATTCTCATTGGACAATAAGGCCGCCAGTCAACGTCGTGGCGTCGGCGGTGGCAGGTAACGACGCAGGCTGGCTCAGTCTGGCTCTGGCTTCTGAGGTGGCAATAGCTGGGAGCGGGGCGATGGGGGTCTGAGCCAACGGACGCCCAGGAGCTCCCCCCACATCCGTGCCTGTGCGGTGCCCTCTGTCTACTTTGGGTACGGTGGTAACCCACTTTACAGGTCCAGTGGAAGAACGGGCACCAACATCACAGTTCACCCACGGCGGACCGTCTGCGCGCACCCGGCCGGCGACAGCTTTCCAACTCTAGGCCGAGGCTAGGTGTATGCGCACCGTTGCTCCTTTAGTAAGAGGTCGCTGTTCCTCTAGTGCTGTTCTTACTTAGTCTTATGAGTTATATCAGTTTTATAGTGTCGAGCTGTTTCGGCTAACGTCGTGCTATTCAATAAAATAATGAGCCAACGTAACTTTCCACAGCATAGCTAAGACCCATGTAACGTATGTGGGGAGAAAACTACTTGGTTTAAAAAAAGAGGCGAAAACTATGAAAGCAGTTAAAATCAGACTCCCGGAAGTGTTTTTTGGTCACCACGCATATTGCTTGTTATTTCTGTTTTGTGGTAGCAATTGCCTTGACAATGTGTTTTGGCTAACGTCAATCAAATGTGGACGTTTTAACATACAACCATTGGATAAATAAAGCATTTATAGTACTGGGAAACGCAATACTTAATTCTTAGTGTAAAATGTTCAAAGTTCGAGCGTCTTATCCCACGTAAATAAGACATACTCATGAAGTGTTTTATAACATGCACTTACACCTTGTAAAAGCCTGCTTGCATTAGCTAATAAAAGTTGTAACCAGGGGACTTGGCAACTACATTTTTTATTGCAATCAATTATTCAGTTTACATGAACTGTACACCAGCCTGCCACAATCGTAACTTTTTTAGTGCTGGCTTGTATGTAGCTGAACTCCACTTTTTGCGGTGGAAATTATGCTCTCCATGTTTCAATTTATCTTTTCATACACATACCTATACATACAGATACAGGTATACATCCACACAGACATACATATACAACCAAATGAACACATCATAACTACTTTTTCCTGGTTAAGAGCACAATCATTTGGAACATATACGAGAAAGCAACACGATAAATACTTTTTGAACATGGTGAGAGGTGTTCCACTATTGTGTAGGTACATTTTGCCATTTGAACTGTACATAGGATTCCAACCTGTCATAATTCCTGGTATAGTAATGGTAGTGCATAATTTTTGGAAATATTGTTTCTGCCTTTGCCTTTTGTGCATCTTAGTTCTTAAAAAACAATGTCATTCTACTCCTGTTTACTCATAATAGTTCACAACTACTCCAAAATGTCAGTTATTTCATTGCAGTGTGTGATATATGTGTACGTGTGCGCTGTATATTGTGTCCAAGGGGGTTGTGTGTAATTTAGCAGCTGGGAGTTGTTGCCATTAGGGATCTAAAAGGTATGCTAGCACTGGTTCAGCAGTGGCTTTGGGTGTTTGAATATTGTACACCCCGATCGTTGCTGGGAGTTGTAAGGTTTTATGCTGGCACTAGCTGAGAAGCTGTCACTGTGGCTGTTAATAGCGTGTATGTCTATATAGGCACGTACATAGAGTTGTTTTATGTGGGAGCGTGGTGTAGGGTGTGTTCTTTTGTTGGACTTGTGCTTGTGAGGTGAAAATCCAGTTTGTGCTGTCAGTGTCTTGAAGCTTGCTTTGGGGTTGTTAATGTTGAGGTATATGCAGCCAGTTGCTGTACTCAGTCTCGGGATGGTGACAGCCGTGTTCCCAGGCACTAGGCCTCAGTCCCGGTGTGTACACAGGGGGAAGGCCCAGCAGGGTCTCCCGGGTAAACAGCGCCTTGTGGATTGGAAGGCCTTCAAAGGCCATGGGTAATGCACTCTCCTCACAGCCCAGGTGTCGGTTCCCTCACCCTTACTGTCAACAGCAGGCCCGAGTCACACTCTCTTACTTTTTATTTAAGGACAAAGTACATTACAACCGCTAAAACAAAACAAACAAAGGAAGTTCGCGAGAACTCACGGCTGTGCCGCCTTCACACTACGTGCTTGAAGCTGGGCTCCAGCGGGAGCGCAGGCACTGTGAGGTGTTTTCCACTCTTCACACAATTGTGGAGTGTTTCCAGCACTAAACAGTCTATTCCATTCCATGGAAAGGAAATGCGATCAGACATTCTGCTGTGGCAATGAGCGCCGGGTTACTTCACAAGGTACATCCGGTCGTCTTTGGTCTCTAAAGTGTGGAATCTTCTAATCACATAAAGGAGGCACACGACAGGCTCTACCTCGAACTGCTACTCTTCCCTTTTCTCGCTGACAATATTTTCATGGGAGGTTCCTGGTGTTGACATGTACAAATGGTGGTTAGACCCGTCCAGGGTGATTGTGTATTTTGAAGACACGTTATAAAGTATTTGACTCTTGAAATGATAGTGACCGGTACCAACATTTACAAGCCCAGAACGTGAGAAGAATGTCTGCAATGTCATGGGAGCGTAATGGGGTAAAATTCGAGACATTTTATCAAAAGGAAAACACAAGGGTAACGTTTCCCGTCCACAAATAGTATGAACTTTCCCAAACCAAGACACCAGGCAGCCTCGAACATAAATACTGCTCGAGGCACAGTGTCTTACATTTGACACGTCTACAGGTTAGGGCAAATCTTCTCCAAGGAACTCTTGTTTGCCACAAAACGTTTACATGCTTCAGACCTGTCAAGCTGTACCCTTCAGCAGTGACATTTAGTTTGACTCATGCGTGAAGGCCTTTTGTCAGAGATGATACACATTCTTTGTTTAAAAAAAACACACACTTACTTCAATGTTTGCCTCCGCATTTTCACTCTATTTGACTTCAAAATCCGGTAGATTCAAGGAAATGAAAGCAAGACAACTTGAAAAGACTGTTTCTGAGACTGAGGGAATGGTCTATTCATACTTCTTGAGAATATATTTTGAAGCTGCTATCGCTCCCCATTGTGCAGTGTAAAGACGCCCTTTCCTCAGTCAGAAGCGGTGTGATATTTTTCGAATGTCAGGTGGAAACTTCCTGTTATGTATCTATGCATCCAAGGCAATATGCGAGAAATATAAAATGTTGGCAACAATGATCCAGTTGATTACAAACTCACAGAACTCAGATTAAAGTCTTTTCAAAACAAGCGTATGCATTTTGGAAATGTACTTTTATTTAGGCCTCACTTTAACGGGCCTGCTTGTATTAATTTAAATTAAGACTGAGCTCGACAACTGCCCATATATAGTGTTAAAATATTTGCCATTAATTTCCACAGAAATTCATTATATGCAATGTGGTTTGTCTGGATTTTACACTTTTTGAGAGAAATGGTGGGTGGGGAATTGTCCCAGCCCTTGCTTGAAAGTATGAGCCTCCTCAAATTATTAAGTCCGTTTGGACTGGGCATACTAGAAAATGTGAATTTTCTTCTCTTGGCAATTTATCAGTAAGTATTACTTTTTTCAGTGATATTCATAAAACCTGGGTCAACAGAGGCCTAGGCCAGTAAGCATCTGACAAGTCTTACGGCTCGGGGAGAAAGAAGGCCTGTGTCCAACAGTCAACAGGTGCGCATTGAGCTGAATGTTTATAAAATAGAAAATTGACAACAGATCGGAACTGTACGGGTATTTTGATCCAAATGCACCTTCTAGTGAGGGCCACTTGGGAAATTGTACTTTAAAACCATCTGAAATGTATCCAGCACGAGTGAAATCCAACATACAAAATGGGAGTATTGTTAATTTCCCATTAACACCCTGTTTCCAACGGGTGGAGGAGGCCTGGACATATGAAGATATTCTAGAATGTGAGGGAAGCCTTAAGTAAAGCAGAGTTATGAAATCTTCAAGGGGAGTGTTCAGTCCTGAGATATGCCGGCATATTCATGCGTCTTGCAGTATGGCAGCAGCTGCCTTGTATTTTTATAGGCAGTGCGTATTGTATATTCTTATGGCTGAATGAGTGTTTGCAATGTTTAGCCCTGTGTATAGCATTTCCATAGCGTGTGTCTGCGTCCAGGCCTCCTCACGAGGCTCGAGCTCTGAGTAGCCTTACTGTGTGATGGTGCATTTCGTGTGCAAGTCATCTCAAATGCAGATTACCTAACTTCTATGGCCTGAGCTTCAGCCCTTTTATTTTTTTCAGATAACAGTCCCCTGGTTTATTTTACGTACAGCGAAGTCTCCAGATTGTTTTCGTGATAAGTGAAATGTTTTATCCTGGTAACGTTTTCTAATGTTCAGCACTAAAATGAGGAATATGTACCACCTGTAGCATCTATCTCCTTTATATGTATGTTATATTTTTAAGTTTTGAAAATAGGCTCATCAATCCAGCTAGTCGTGTTCTCATTTAGAGAACCCACATGGGTTTTGTATCCATGACTTGGCACATCCGTTCTTTGTTTATCAGGATTTTGTACCATGGTGAGTACTGTTCCCTTTGTAAGATGACATATGTATGCTAGACTTGTGTTTTCTTTTCATGCCAGTTCATACTTTGCATTTTTGTGTGCGTGCTGTGTATCTGTGTGCCTGTTATGGTTTTGTGCTTGTGTATACACGCCATTTCGGTATACTGTTTCAATCTTCTGTCTTTGTACACTTTATATATCTATATCTGTGTGTACCTTGTGTGTCCGTGGACACTTATGTGTATGTCATGTATGTGGTTAGTGGGACGTCTGAAGAGGGTGTTGTTAGATGCTTATCAGTGCTGAGCCCATTGAAATCATTTGAGGTGAGCAATTTTTGAGTAGAGGTTTCCCGGATAGGGTAGTGTGAGCACGTTTAAATGTGTTAGGGAGGGGCATCTAGTTTATTTGGATGGGAAGAAGTGTCTAGGGAGGGTCAAATTCTTTAATTAAGCTTGAGAAGCATGTTTAGTTTATCTAGTGAGTTGTATTTTGTAATTGTTGTTAAACTGATCATTACATAACTGCTGGTTTAAGCAGAGTGGCTGCCTTGTGTCTGTTTTGCAACTGTGCACTGGTCAGGCCTGGTTAGCTTGGAGCTAAACGAGTGCTCTGCTCATAGTGTACACACGTCCATTGGACGTGTTCTGTCTGCCTGGACAGAATGGTGCGCTCCGTGAAGCTTCTGCGTGGCGCCAATTCTTTTAGTGTCGCTAATTGTGAAGAGACACAGCGTGCGCCTGCGATTCCTTGCCTATCGGGGTCTCTGACCATCTCTTGCAGCGGAGACATTCCAGCCGTGGAGCGGAGCTCTATGAGAGCGGGATCCCCGCCTTCACCAGAGCCTGCCGGTGAGTCACAGCCAAGCTGCAGCCACTGACGTCACACGCCACTTGTCCTCGCGGCTGCGACTTGGCTTTACTGTATGTGCGTGGCAACAGCGCCCACTAGCGGCAATTTCCAGGCCGCCGTCCGCGGGCGAATAGTCCGCAAGGCCCTAGCTTCCGTCTCAAACACCGCTGGTAAAATACTGCCACTAACGCTTCTGCCGGGTACACTGCGCCCCCTTTTGAATGCAACTATTGAAAGTTTTCAGTTCTAAACTTACAGTGGCAAAATACTAATTAACAGGGGTAGGACAATTGATTATCACACAAACGTTCTCTCTCCAATCGGGTTGTCAGTTTTGTGGACTGAAAGCAGTTCCAAGTATTCACCATAGTCCATCGACGCCGCCACCCCCAAAAACTTGGGCATTGTGGGAAATCGAGATTTGTAATACGAGCGACCATTTCTTAATGCATATCTTTAATGGGGCATTACGACGCCTCGACATGGGTAGTAAGTACTATGTAAATACAATTACATATTACAGTTGTAAATATCAGGCATCCTGTGTACACAGTGAAGTATACAGTCATGCTAAGGGGAACAGTAGAAGTTTGGCAACTAAGTAGCAGCTTGAAGTCATAAAGGTCATACAGAGGGTCCCATAAGTGAGATTGCGTCCCATAAGGGAGATTGCTCCTTTCAGGGTTGGAGTCGAGACACCCAAAGGTTCAATTAACTTGGTCCATGATTAGATCTAATCTGTTTCCCACGGGTTCATGATGCAATCATGAAACTTCAGGGAACTACACTGCAGTAGCAAAGTGCAGTTGCAATGAGTCAACGGCAAGGTTTTACACAATCCCTGATAAGAAGCTGACGCCTGCATGACATATGTTTTTAGATTAATCTTTTCCCTTTCGGACAGTCTGTTTACAATATTTAAATTTAGTTTTAATATTTCCTTATCAAATAAAACACGTGTTGTGATTTAGTTTGCAGTCCCACCAAATCACACGTTGCGCGACTGCTGTTACTTTTGCTGAAATTGAAATGCATAAAAGGACACCTTCAGTCAGTTGCCATAGACTACTGAAATGTTATACACTCACCCTTGAAAAGAGCGTTTTGCTCTGAAGTGTAATTGGTCAAATAAATTGATCCTATTCCGGTGTTAAAAAGAGTAGCTATTTCCGGATAAATTTGTCAAGCACTCTCATCAGGTGCGGTTCACTAATTGTAAATTGAGAGTAACTTTTCTAGCACCTTGTGAAAGGAACCAAACCGATTTGTCTTTCACACCCGCTCCGAACACGCTTAAGTACACTTGTAATTACATTTACTGCCTCGCACGGGTCGAAGATCCTCTATTCGTTTACAAGACCCGCCTAGAATCACAGGATGAGTCAAAGGCGAGAGATGTGATTAGTTCTGCGGGACAGCCTGCCCGAGCCCGGACAGAGTAAACACTGCACTGTTACCAGGTATAAGCAAACTTCATCAAGAAGTGTGCATATAAGTCGTCACTCACTGCCCCATCCGCCCTCTACACGGCACAGAATCCTCCCCCAGATACTCCGCTTTCGTCTTTTCTGTGCTTTGTGAATCTTGAAGTTCGTTTTACAATATGTTCTCAAACTCCATGATGCGCAGGAAAGGAAACGCGAGTACACATGACAAAAAAAGGCATTGTCCCAAAATATCCTGCCTGCGGCTAAAAATACAAGTTGTCACACGTCCCTGGCACCCCGCTCTCTCGCATGCACTTAGAAGCTGCCACCTCCCTGTGACTCCTGTGGGGTCTACACACGCGCTGAGGAAGGGGTGCAAGGCAATGTCGGGGCGCAGCTGGCGGTGGGGGGGTTATGAGTTGTGCACTGATGGTGTCAATGGTGTTTGAGAAGACTTGTTGGTGCGCGAGCGCACACGCACAGGGGAGCACTCGGGGGCAGACTTGACACAAGTGTACGTGATTATGCACGTGGGTGCGTCCGTGTGTGTGTGGCATTACATATCGGTCAATAAAAATGAAGAGCGCCTTTCTGTCACAAATGTTACATTTATTTTAAATCAATTCTTGTCGAAATCAATATATTTTATTCATATGTAAGGATAGACAAATTTACAAACGCTTTATCGAGGTTTGAAATAAAGAACGTAGCGGAATTCGTTTGACAGACAATTGTAAATAACGCAAATTGACCAAAAACGAATGCCGAGGGCGTTTCAGATTACGTGAGCGCCAAAGACGAATTATTGCAGGTAAGTGTGTCAGCGGGAAGAACTCCAACTTGGAGTACATCAATGAATTAAAAGCAGTAGTAACAACCTATCTATATATCTATCTATCTATCTATCTATCTATCTATCTATCTATCTATCTATCTATCTATCTATCTATACTAAACGCGTCCAAATATATATATATATATATATTTAGACACGTTTTTATGGTTCCGAGTGCGCCCTTTCAATCCCAGGAGAGCCGGCACGCTATTTCACCCCTCGAGTTCGATAAAATGTGTACCACTTGCTTGAGTAAACGGCACCTATTTTCCTAGTGAATATAAAGATTGAGACCCTCATGTATTCAATGCAAGCTGGCGTTATTTATATAGCGAATGTCCTCAGACTTAAGTAGTTTCACATATGCGCAAATAGGTAACTCAAGAACTGTAAGCTGCAACCTTGCATCCGTGAAGTGGTTACGTCATCTCCCAAAGTATAATTAAGTGTTATGTTATAGATTGTAGTGTTGCGATATCCATGAAAATAAGTAACATAAACATATTCAACTTGCTTCTGTCACGCTCCAGTCCCCAACAAAAGTTAAAACATGAGTTTAATAAATAGCAAAGTATTGTTCATCGATTAAAATGCGCGGTTGTTCAGGTCTGCGCGGGCGGGCCGCCATAAGCAGAAACCCAGCAAAGATGCAGAGTGCAGGCGCGTGGGTTTGCCCTCATGTCGGACCCTTCGGAACTAGGTGGGAGCGACCCTCAGCCGGGACTCTGAACTCGAGTAACTGAGAAATTGGAGGATTTGTCTATCCTGTACAAGTTGAGAATGCGTGGGGTGTGACTCCAGGGCAGTGCACTGCCCGAAGGTGGGAGCGGGGTCAGCGCCCCTAAACTATGAGAACTTGGGCACAGGGAGCCCTGGCTAGGCTTGTGGGTACCTCTAAACACAAGTAGAACACGTTTACGCCTTTATTCACCACACCCTACAAATCAAATGTCTAGCCCAGTTGCAGGTTGAAGGGAAATGAAAAGCAGTTGTTAAAGTCGAGCTTGAAGGAAGTTTGTGTATCAAATATATACGTAGAGAGAGGAAGACGACTTGACGGGGGGCCAGTGCGGTAGAGGAGGAGAGATAGAGAAAAGAAGAGAGAGAGGAAGCGTGAGAGACAGCATGTGAAAGAGGAGAGGAGACACTAGAAAGCGGGAGGGAGAGAAGAGAAGCGTGAGAGGAAGAAAGTGGAAGAAAAGTAGAGAAGAGAGCGCCGAGGTCATGTTGTTTTATGTTGGGTATTTCTATAGGCCGGATGGGGCCCGAGATTCAACAGAGAGCGTTGCACAGTTAGAGGTGTACATTAGTGAAGGAACTTGGATACATACTGCGGGATATAAAAGATCGGTGCACGACTCACAAGGTACTGCACAAGTCTAACCAGGACCGCGGAATACAATAACACACTGGATGCTGCAGTCGATATATATTAAGTTTCATTCACTGGGACAGGCGTGGCCTGGCATCTGGTTTCCTTCGAACAGGTTATGTAATTCTTGCGGTTTTGGGGAAACTTCTTGCTTGAGATGTTATATATATATTTTATACAGTTTTAAAGGGACCGACCACTACAAACGATTCTCTTTAGCCAGTTTTGCATTATAACAATCACCAACAGCGTTCCTTCTTCGATGACGTCTGCAGGGGATTTGAGACCTACTGCGACATCATTCACTGGATGGCCCCCTTTAATAGGCAGAATATATGAAGTCGTCAAGCAGGGCCACCAACCAATCTCTAAGGTACACGGCCCGTTTTAAAACTATTTACATATTTAAAGAATTGCTTCTGTATAGCGTACACACAAAGCGTAGCTACTTCTGAGCGCTTTCTGACCAAGGTGCTGGTGGGAGCTACCACAGGAGACTCGGAAACAGCCGTACCCTGAACTAATCAGAAACTGCCCAATGTCTAGCCTTAGCCTTCCAGGTGCTTTTCATAGTGGAACCCCCCTGCCATTAGTAGGCAGGGGGTTACACACCAGGGGTGGGCCTGAGGAGGGAGAAATGCATTTGCTTAAGATGGAAAGCTCCAGAAACAACTACCTCCTGGGAGTCTGTCAATGCACAGCCTTCTGTTCCCACTGTGGGAGTAGAGTATAGGCGGAGGGCATCGCCTTTCCTGCCTTTGTTAGTACAGAAATATACTGCATGGGAGCAGACAGCAAAGGAAGGGGCTCGCACACAATGCTGTAAACCAGGAGAGGCGGAAGGAAGCCAACGACGTAGGGGCGTCTTTCAGCGGTGTGCGTCATGCGAAACGTGCGCGACGACGCCTTACGGAGGCTTTTACAAACAGGCACGCTTGGAGGTCACAAGTTGTCCCAGCTGTCTAAAACATCAGGCTCACGACTGGTCTGAGGGTAGGGATGGCCAGGCCTCCAAATTCCAGTCGGAGTAGAGCCATGGGATTGGATTGGCTTGGCCCGAAGAGCTAGAGCAGGAGACAAGTCGTCCATAGACCTACGATATAAATCCAGTAATAGCAATACATCCAGTAATAGACGATCAGTAAAAATACGACTATTTATACAATAAAAAAATGATTATTATATTTTGTGCTGGACTAATTGGCTCGTAGGAGTTTCCGAAATTAACACATACAATGACGCAAAGCCGTTTGGCAAAGGCCACAGTTATACCAAGTATGGAAGATGTACTTATTTTCAGCTCAAGTTTATGTTATCACAGTTTGAAGTTCAGAGCCATACGAGTTACTTCTTGAGTTTAGATTTACATTAAAGGACAGCGCTTTGTGTACAGTCCTCTTTCAAGCTTAATTTCTTCCACGGAGTTCAGTATTTTCACAAAAATTGTCTTGCAAAATACACAAACCACTTAGTACCCTAACTGGCACTAAACATGAAATCTTCCTAGAAAAATCCGAGCAAACTAAGTGTGATTCAATCATGAAATACTATCTTCAAAATAAGTACCACATTTTCCAAAATACTACGTAGATTAATATTTCATCAGTGTTTCTCAACAGAACAAACTCACATATAGGGAAAGCTTAATATTGATGATAATTCCTGATTTAGCACATATAATTTCAGAAGAATTCTACACCTCAATAGATGCAATAACCTACAAATCGTAAATTTACAAAAGGTGCAATAGGCGGTGCTCTCATAGTATGTCAATGTGAAGTGCAACAGAGTGAGGTATGGCTGATTATACTTTCACTTTTTGTCTTTTATTTAGTGAAAACAGCAAGAACTGGGCAAGGAGTTAACCACAAATTTGGGATGTTATTAGTGTTCTTACTGTGTTTAAGCATCTGTTCTTCATTTACAGCTCTCGCCTAGCAGACAGCGCAAGCTGTCTGTTTGTGTAAATACCTATTGTCAGTATACCGTGGGCTTACAGCTCACCCATTCCTTACCATTGGTTGGCCTTATTCTCACTCTCATTTCCTTGTGTGGGCTTTCCGCCCTCTTCTTGTGTATGTCCCTCCCCTGGCGCATAATTTGTGTTCTTCCACTAATTCATTTTCGGGCATTACTTATTTTTTTAGTTTAAGCACTCCATGAGAGTGCATGTGTTTTCCAGTTCTGTTTACTCTCTCTTGACTGTGTGCTTCTTCCGTACCCCTTTGATGCGCTCGGCCTGTGATTTCCCCTAGCACCTAACTTTGCCTTCTAACCCGTGTGCTTCTTCCCCACCACAAACAAGTTGCCTTCTCTCTGACCCATGTGCTTCTCTGCCCCTGCACTCCACATCCCCCCCTCTGAGACCTTACTCCCACACACGCCCTACATTTTGCATTCACCCACACACCGACCGCCCTCTGCGTCGCTTCTCCCTGCCCTTCATGTTGCTTCACCCAGCTCTCCGTGTTACCCTGATCTCCCCTGTGTTTCTTACCTTATCCCCTCCACCTACTTAAAAACAAATCACTTTTGCACTGCTGTTTTTCAAATTCAAATTCAAAAAGAGCTTTATTCGGTATTCAATATTGAATTCATAAAAGCATACATTTTAAAAGTGCCTAACACAGTAATTCTCTATTAAATAAGAATAGCATTTAATCATAAAAAAATAATCTTATGTTCCAATTCAAACAAAGTCAATTTAAAATCATGATTATTTACATGAACTTTCTAAACTTGATCACTCATTTTAAAAAAACTAGACACAGCATGCGTGACACCGTCATTTTCAAGCTGTTGCAGCCTAATAAAAGCTGTTCTACATGTGCAATGCCCCCACGACCTCAAGATGGGTTTCAGGTAAGCCCCCCTGGGTACAGAATACAATTTACAAAATAAAACACAGTGGATGTTCGATTGAGCAGAAGTGCCATCGCATGGGCAAATGAGCTTCTCCCTAGACCAATTATTACAGTCTGGAAAGGTTATTAACCGAAAAAAGGTGCCAAACCTAAAGCGGGTCAATAACATGCGTGTAAAGCAACTTGCTTGACTTAGGAGATACCTTTGAGTTCCTTCGTTGATGGTAATTTGCTGGTAGACCACGACTGAGGGTTTAATTTTTTCCAGTTCCCATCTCTTATTGGCCAGGTGGTCAAAGGCCATTTTTTTCAACATCTTTCTGGGAACTACTTCCATACTGGATGGCCTTGAGAAATACTCGGGGTGGCCCATCTCAGTCAGCATGTTTTTTACATAAGCTAACCATTTGATGTTACTGAGACCGTCAAGAGTGAGACAGTCAGAGATTAGATCTCTGTTGAGTGATGTCTCCGGGGTAACCCACACCTTGTGCCATAACAGTAAGGGCGCAGTTTTTATCGCATCCACAATATACAGTAGACCTAGTTCAATATGTGAGATAAATGCGGCAGTTTATTTAGGGGCACCCAGCAAGTATCGGAGGTACTGGTTCTCACTCTGTTGGATCGGTTGATCATTTTCGATTCCCCAGAGTCCGGATCCGTATGTAGCTGTTGAAGTACATTTGGCCTTATAAATAAGAGTCAGTTTTTTCACCGGTCTGCCCCCTAAATTAGCTGCAAAATTATTGATGGCGCCTATTGCCCGAGAGAAGGCTAGGTTTCTGGCCCTCACTGCTGTGTGCCAGTAACCTTTCCTGTCGAAGTTTATTCCGAGGTAGGAAACACTGATCGGCGGTCGCGATCCTCCTCCCTTCGAAGAAAATTGGACATGGTGCCCTCTTCATCCCAGACCCACAGGCCATCATATACGTTTTTGTAATGTTGACCTTTAGGCCCCTATTGCTCATAAAATCGGTGAATTTCAGGACCGCCCTCTGTAGGCCGATCCTTGTTCGGGACATAATGGCGGCATCATCGGCGTATAAAAATATTGGCGCCGGTGATCCCAGTATGGTCGGATAATCGAACTGTGACTCCCCAAGATGCTTGCCAATAGAATTTATGTAAAGTGTGAAGAGAAGGGGTGCTAATATGCACCCCTGTCTCACACCCCTCCTGATGGGGAATCTCCCTGAACACTCTCCCATCCTGCCATAGCGAACTCTGGCACCCGCACCTCTGTATAACTCCCTGATAAATATTAGAATTTGGTAATCTATTCCCATTTCCGAAAGTTTGGACCACAATTTGTTATGGTCCACACAATCGAAAGCGGAACTCAGGTCCACAAAAGTAACAAATAGATGACCTCTTTTGGCCTGGGTATACTTGGAGATGATTAAAGCTAGGTTTAGACCCTGCTCAACTGTCCCCTTTCCCGATCTAAAACCGTACTGTGAATTTGAAATAATGTCGCCCTCTTCTGCCCATGTCTGAATCCTATTTAAAATTATACGGCCTGCCACCTGCACTGCTGTTTTCTATTTATTGATTCCAACTCATATTGGTAAATAAAGAGAAGAAAAAACACATGTGCTATTATGTAGGCGCACACGTGTGGTATGCGCACCTACAGAATGATGCCTCCAGCTGTATCGTAGGCTTGTTTTTCTTCTGTAGCTATTTTGTGCAGTATCAGAGATGCTGTCCAGCATTGCTAAAAGCCATTGGCAAAACTAATAGGTCTCAGTAGCGAGACCTATTGGCTTTGCCAATGCTTGTTCAGGATGCTTCTTTTTTTTTTGCTTTTTCAAAACTGAGAAAGCGGGAGAGAGTGATGTGTACTGATTCAGTGTTTGGACAAAAAATCAAGTTTAAAATATCTTGGAACATAAATATCGGAAGAAAATATGTGATAAAAAATCATGTTATAGAATATTGTAGCGGTACAAAAGGGGTTGGTGATGGACGGAGCATCTGAACCAATCAAACACTCACACCCAGTCAAAAGATCTGGGTTTAATCCATCACCGTTCTTTAGCCCACTCTGCTATCCCAGTTCAGACATGGCCATATGCAAATCAGTCTGACCCTGTGCCTCATGGGAACAGTCCAGCCCGAACTGCCAAGCCATGCCTTCCCTGGACCGGAAACAAGCTTCCTAGGACCGGTTTCTGGCATTTCAGCCGTCTTCAGCCAGGCTTGCTTGAATCCAGTGGCAAAGTGAGCAAGGGACTCACGTCTGAGCATACCATGCCAACTTATGGCGAGCAAAGCGGTACAAAAGAGGGTGGTGATGGACGGAGCATCTGAACCAAACAAACACTCACACCCAGTCAAAAGTTCTGGGTTTCAATCCATCACCGTTCTTTAGCCCACTCTGCCACCTCAGTTCAGATATGGCCATATGCAAATCATTCTGACCCTGTGCCTCATGGGAACAGTCCAGCCCGAACTGCCAAGCCATGCCTTCCCTGGACTGGAAACAAGCTTCCTAGGACCGGTTTCTGGCATTTCAGCCGTCTTCAGCCAGGTTTGCTTGAATCCAGTGGCAAAGTGAGCAAGGGACTCACGTCTGAGCATACCCTGCCAACTTGTGGCGAACAAAGCGGTACAAAAGGGGGTGGTGATGGACGGAGCATCTGAAGCAATCAAACACTCACACCCAGTCAAAAGATCTGGGTTTAATCCATCACCGTTCTTTAGCCCACTCTGCCACCCCAGTTCAGACAAGGCATATGCAATATGCAAATCAGTCTGACCCTGTGCCTCATGGGAACAGTCCAGCCGGAACTGCCAAGCCATGTCTTCCCTGGACCGGAAATAAGCTTCCTAGAATATTGTAGTCAAGAATATCATTTTTGGATAAATTATATAATTGTTAAGAATATAGTTGTTTTTAGTATAGCTTTTAGTATTATAGCTGTAAAAATATAATTTTTAAATTATTTCAATGTGTTTTTAGATAAAATATTAATTTTAGTTATTAGCATTGTTGGTATAATTGTAAAATATCGTTTGTAATTCTAAGTAATTTAGTAGTTTAAACATTTTTATTAGTATTTTATAGTGTTGTAGTGGATTGTTGGGTTAGTAGGGGGATAGGCTAGGATGGTATTTAATTAGACATATTTTTTATTTATAACAATTTAGTTTTGAGTTAATTAATTTTTAATTGATTATTAATTATGTAAAAATTGTAAGTGTTATATTTTGAATATAACATTGAAATTCTAATTTTAATTCTAGCTTTAATATTAGTAAAAGTTATATTTTAGTAGCTAGTTGGGCTTATAGGCTTATAGGGAGTTAAATTAGTTAAGTTTATAAGTATTGTTAATTCGTTTTTATTTGTTCATTAAATATTTACTTGATTGTTAATTATATAATTAGTTAAATTGCTATTTATTTAAGTTATATTTCGTTTTGGGTTCCTGGGTTTGTTGAAAAATAGTGTTGGAACTAAAATACAATTTAATGTATTTTAATTTAATGTTAAATATTGTACACTAAATATTATTTGATTATTAATTATGTAAATCACTTAATTTATGTATTATTGTGTAACTGTTGTTCTGTTTTATTTCTTTTAATATGAATCATAGTTTTTATATGCTTATTACAAATCTATGTTTTTATTCTGTAATATTTTGTTGTGCAAATAGGTTTTAACCAAAACTTTAAGGACTGCTTTCAGGCTTCAGATCTATTCCCACAATCATGTCTGGGGGATACGGGTGCTGACATCACACCTTCGCATGCATGAAGGATCATGGGATATTTGACATATAGAACCGGGATGCCGCCCAGTTACCAGCACTGACTCCGTTGGCTGGGGAGCAGACTTCGGCTATATATATATATATATCAGCAGCGGTTTCTGTACAGGCCCAGACTGGCAGTTGCAGGCACCGGGCAATCCCCCGGTGCGCCGCAAGGGTGGGGGCCGGTTTTGGGCCCTGGGGGCCGTTTTTGTGACAGGGCAGTTTTTGCAGCATAGCTGCAAAATCGGCCCTGTAACAAAATCGGCTGAAAACCGGCCCCGGCAAAGAGCTTGGTCGCACCCCCAGGGGGCCGGCCAAGCACTTTGCCAGGGCCGGTTTTGGTTCTCTGTCCGGCCCTGTTTCTGTACCAGGGCGTAGGGGCTGCGCCCCCTTTACTTTCACGAAGAAAAAGAAAGAAATGTTGTGCATGCAAAATCTGCATTTTTAAAAAACTTTGTATTTGCACATATAAACAGAAACTTGCCACTCACTGTAATGCTATGACCCTGATGGGTCTCGTGCACTGCACCACTTCTCTTAAACTTGCAAGTTGCTCCCCTGGTGGGGAGCTCAGAGTTTAGAAAGTATTTGCCGGGCAGACAACCTCTCAGCCCTGAGGTCTGTGAGGTCATCAGCTCGGCAAACACCTTTCATCAAGGCACAGTCTCCACCCCCTGATGACATGGAGGTGAAGTGAGCCCCGGGCGTTTCAGATGCAAGCCCTGTTGCACTGCACCTCCACGTCAATCAGGGAGTGGAGAGCATTGTCACCCCCACCTTTTCCCAACTCGTCACAGGGTGGGGTGGGACTCACCCTGTGGCGAGGTGGGAAAGTGTGGGGTAAGAGACATTGCGCAGACTCGGCTTGAGGTGTCTGTGAGTACTGCCCGCCTGGATCAATCCTTGACTCCATTGTTGCACCGGCGTGTGTGTGTCTGTTCAGACACTTGATTTGTTTACTGCCAGGCCATCTAAGGTGGCAACAGTGCCAGTGGGGGAGCAAGGTCAGTGAGACATAGACGAAATGGACAAATATCACGATTCCTTCCTTTAAAAATAATTGGCTTGGAACGCTCCAAAACCAGAATACTTTATTACACACGACGCATGAGGAGTTTTATTGGGAGGCCAGGAACAGGGACAGCGTATATGTTACACAGTCGAAGTGAGTTTAAAAAATGCAGCAGGGCCGTCTGCCTCTTTGAATTAACTGTTGGGATTATGTTTAGGGATAGTGGGCGAGTCGAAACCATCTGATATTAGCTATAAATTTTACATTCCTAGATTGGATTCTGTTCTGACAGGACTTCACTTTTCACAGAAACCGGTATGCCTATGCATCATATCTAAGGCGACCCCGCTCAAAAACTGATCACGTTTTCTACTTCAGCACAACGTGAAATTATATATTTGTCAATGCTGTTTTTTCACCCCCTGTAAATGCATTCATAACTCCGTATGAGAATGGACATTGGTTATTCCCCTGCGCTGTACTAATATTGCTATCCTGTTGTATAGCACCCTGCCTCTCTGTACTATGCTTCTGCACGTGTTACATCAATAACGAAAGAGAGATAAAGAAATCACAGCAAATGAGGTTGGGCTTTCAAATTGTATTGTAGGGTCTCCTTTACACCCTGTGTCAGGGTGCCCCCATATATTAGAAATCTGCATACCTTCAGCATCACCCTGTTTCTTGTTTCTGAGGTAAATAATAAATACCCAGATGAGGCACTTAGTAGTGTGAAGTTTACACCAAGATTGCACATATGTGTTCTGGCAAGAAAGTCAGTATATGTCCTTGTGGCACACTTTTAGTATGCGAGCGTGGGGTATTTGTTGTGTGTCGGATGCTTGACAGGCGCGGTTCGTCCATTGGGGCGTGGGGGCGTAGCCCCCCTGCCCGACGCCGCCCGCAGCTCCCTCATGACAATCATGTCAATGAATCAACATGACGTCAGACCGCCGGGCGGGCGTCATGTTGATTCATTGACATGTTTTTACGGACGGCAACACAAGTACGCATGCGTGGGGACGGAGGGTGAATTTTTACCCGTGCCCACGCATGCGCAATTGTGTTTTGGCGGCGTTGCGCATGCCCATCAGGAGCCGTAATGGGCGTGCTGCGGGCGAGAGGGTACCTGTGCCCCTGGCTCCAGGATTGGCCAGGGGCGCTGTGAGCCTGTGACGTGTGCGGGACCGGCAGCAAGGTAAGAGTGTGTGTTTTTCGGTGTTCCAGTAAACTAGCTTGCACAAATGACTTGAGATAGTTCAGTGTGTTAATGATGTATGGATGCAGGATGGGTGGGTGGATGCATAAATGATGTATGTATGGATGCATGCATGCATGATGGGTGGATGCATGATGGATGGATGGGTGGATGCATGAATGAATGATGTATGGATGCAGGGTGGGTGGGTGGATGGATGGGTGGATGCATGAATGATGTATGGATGTATGCATGGATGCATGCATGATGGGTGGATGCATGATGGATGGATGGGTGGATGGATGGATGGGTGGGTGCATGAATGAATGATGTATGGATGCAGGATGGGTGGGTGGATGTATGGGTGGATGTATGAATGATGTATGGATGCATGCATGCATGATGGGTGGATGCATGATGGATGGATGGGTGGATGCATGAATGAATGATGTATGGATGCAGGGTGGGTGGGTGGATGGATGGGTGGATGCATGAATGATGTATGGATGGATGGATGATGGATGCATGGATGCATGAATGATGTATGGATGGATGCATGATGGATGGGTGGATGGATGGATGGATTGGTGGGTGCATGAATGAATGATGTATGGATGCAGGATGGGTGGGTGGATGGATGGATGCATGCATGAATGATGTATGGATGGATGCATGGATGCATGCATGATGGGTGGATGCATGATGGATGGGTGGATGGATGGATGGGTGGGTGCATGAATGAATGATGTATGGATGCAGGATGGTTGGGTGGATGGATGGGTGGATGCATGAATGATGTATGGATGGATGCATGCATGATGGGTGGATGCATGATGGATGGATGGGTGGATGCATGAATGAATGATGTATGGATGCAGGGTGGGTGGGTGGATAGATGGGTGGATGCATGAATGATGTATGGATGGATGCAAGGTGGTTCGGGCTGCGCTCGATCGCTGCGGTGCAATATGCAAATTAGTTTACGCCCCTCCGCTTTCAAATGTCACCAGCCGCCCCTGATGCTTGAGTATGTGGATTGTGAGGTGGAATGTGTTATGCAGAGTGTTCAAAATGTGCGAGTACCATGCCATTTGTGATCTAGGCAGCTGGTTAAGAGTAGTGTTGAATGGTACTATTGTACCCCATACAATTATTTACTTGGTGCAAGCTGAGAAATACTGAAATTGTTTTTAATACCATTTAATGTGTAGTGGAGTAGCGTGCATCACTCTCAAGGTAGATGCTTCATGAGACTTCAGCATGAATGGTTGGTAGCACTTAATGCATGCAAATGTGCCTGCAGTATTTCTGAGACTCTCTTTCAGATGAACACTGACACGCACATACACTTGTCTGCCCCTATCAGTACACGTATCCCTTATTGTATATACACATGTGCATTAATGGACGTGTGTGTCATGTGTATATATGTTCATGCGTGCATGCACAGCCAATACACTTAAGTACAAATGTTTGTTTTGCCATATCTGTTTGTCTCTCTGTGTTTAGATGTGTAGGTTTATTAGCATAAACTCACTTTTTTCTGTTTAAATATGGTACTTTCTGTATATGAGCATGTGTTATGTTATAATATAGTCCTTATTTACTCAGTTCTTTACATCACCATTGTGTCACCACAGAGGGACGAGGTGAGTGGGGACAGATACCAAGTGATGGGAAAGAGCCAGAGATGGAAATGAGGGACTAAGAGTAAGGAAGGCAAACATGCAGTCCCAATGAGGAAGGAGCCTTGAAGAGTTTGTGGTCTTCCACAAAAACACTCATACAGCAGAGGCAGGGCAGAAGTGAACTATGAGCAGCTACTTCTTGGGCATTTTGGCTATCAGGTAGGAAGTGGGGAGCAAGGGATGTATTGAGAAGAGAAAGCAAGAGAGGGGAAGAGGTGCAAGATGAGGGTGGTGGCACACCTTTCAAGAGGTACTAGTGCAGGCAAGGAAGATCTTCTGGTAGTCATGAAACGTCTTCCTCTTGACTCTCCCTGGTGTCTATGAAGTCAAGCCTTTGATGCAGCCTCTCTCAACTAGATACATTTATCGGTTTCCGTAGCTGTAAAAGGGAGTAGTAGCAAAGTGAAATTTGAGGATTCCTCATTTCAAGAGGTGCTCAGTGAGGACGTTGGGAGAAGGTTCATCCCACAAGAAGCGGGAAGCTTGGTCATGCAGCTTGCCGGTAGGTTGTCTAGCTGGTTGATCTGATGAAGCGCCTGTGCTTTGAGCCTGGCCAGGGATGGAGCTCACATTTGGAAGAAGGGCGCGTTTGCAGAGGGGGAACAAATTCCCCTTGCATACTGGGGGTCCCTGGGGGCCAACTAGCCCATCAGGAATCTCCAGTATGCGCCAGGGGGCTGCATTGCATAGAGGTGTAATGAGGCCACGCCCCTTTTTACACCTCTCTGCAATGCAGCCCCCGGGCGCGTTTGCAGAGGGGGAACGAATTCCCCTTGCATACTGGGGGTCCATGGGGGCCAACTAGCCCACCAGGAACCTCCAGTATGCCCCAGGGGGCTGCATTGCAGAGAGGTGTAATGAGGCCACCCTCCTTTTTAAACCTCTCTGCAACGCAGCCCCCTGGCGCGTTTGCAGAGGGGGAACCAATTCCCCTTGCATACTGTGGGTCCATGGGGGCCAACTAGCCCACCTGGAACCCACAGTATGCGCCAGGGGGCTGCGTTGCTTTGCCCTGGGGGGGGGGGGGGGTCCCCAGGCCAGTGTGGGGGGATTGGGCCCCCCCACACACTTCTTTTTCACTATGCCCCCGGGATTTGGTGCCCCTGGGGGGTAATTTGAAAAAAAGCAGACCGGGTTTAAAAAAAAATTGAGGGGGGCCTTGGGGGTCCTTGTGGGACCCCCTGAGCAGGCCTAGGGGGTCAAGCTGTTTCTACCCTGCCCCCTTTTTGCGTTCTACACGTTTGTTTTTCTGCTTTCTCGTGCCTCGGTCTACCGAGCACAAGATGGCTGCCAACGCTTCCTGGTTTGGAGTGTTCACAGCCAATGAGCATGCAGCTCGTACTCGGAAAGGTACGCGTACGGTACTCGTACCCCGCAATTTTTGTCAAAAACAGAATTTGGGGGGCCTTGAGGGTCCTTGTGGGACCCCCTGAGCAGACCTAGGGGGTCAGGGTGTTTCTACCCTGCCCCCTTTTTGCATCCTACACGTTTGCTTTTCTGCTTTCTTGTGCCTCGGTCTACCGAGCACAAGATGGCTGCCAACACTTCCTGGTTTGGACTGTTCACAGCCAATGAGCATGCAGCTCGTACTTGGAAAGGTACGCGTACGGTACTCGTACCCCGCGATTTTTGTCAAAAAAATATTGGGGGGTGGGCCGTGGGGGTCCTTGTGGGACCCCCTGAGCAGGCCTAGGGGGTCAGGGTGCTTCTACCCTGCCCCCTTTTTGCGTTCTACACGTTTGTTTTTCTGCTTTCTTGTGCCTCAGTCTACCGAGGCACAAGATGGCTGCCAACACTTTCTGGTTTTGAGTGTTGACAGACAGTTGACAGCCAATTAGCATTCAGCTCATGCTCGGGAAGGTACAGAGTACAGTAAGCTTACAATAAGCTTACCGTACTCGGACGGTACTCGCACACCACGATTTTTTGTCAAAAAAAATTGGGGGGGGGCCTTGGGGTCCTTGTGGGACCCCCTGAGCAGGCCTAGGGGGTCAGGGTGTTTCTACCCTGCCCCCTTTTTGCGTTCGACACGTTTGTTTTTCTACTTTCTTGTGCCTCAGTCTACCAAGGCACAAGATGGCTGCCAAAACATTCTGGTTTAGAGTGTTGACAGACAGTTGGCAGCCAATTAGCATTCAGCTTGTGCTCGGGAAGGTACAGAGTACAGTAAGCTTACAGTAAGCTTACCATATGCACCTCTAGATATACTTATGATTTTACTTTTGATTTTCTCAGGAACTACTGAACGGATTTACACCATTTAACAAAAAGGCCCATCTGCAAATAGAACTCTACCTTTTTGCCAAGTTTGGTGTAATTCCTTTCAGCCGTTCGGGCTGAAGCCCCGGCTAAAGGTCCTAAGGGAAATTGCATGGGGAAAACATGTTTTGGGACCCTCCTTATTTCTCGGCCCCCGCTTCACGAATCACCCCCAAACTTTCAGGGAAGGAGCGGAGCGTAGCAGGCCATCTTTTTGGAGAAATTCGCGGAGATTCGTCCACCGGCGCCAAAGTTATTCCAAATAGAATGTTGCGGATTTCCTACGGAAACTAGGTTTTAACTATAACTACCTACTGGCGACCGTTTTAGGAATTGTGGTGTGTTCTAAGGTGATTTTACCATGTGAAAAAGCCTTCTGATGGGACATCATAAATCATGTTTGAGAGAAAACTATTTTCTCATGCTTTTCCCACAGAGGTTTGGAAGGTGACCTATAAGCTAAACTGAGAGCATATTTTCTGTAAATTCACATTATCTTTCTCAGTCATGTGAGAATGAAGTCTGACATTCTCAGTAAAACATGTACATCCAACAAGGGCAGAGACTGTCCGTTGATTCCTTTGTGTTCTACTGCAGCTTCCCAGAGTGTTCTAAAGAACAACTAGAGTGCTAACAGTCCTACTTATGACAACCGTATTGCACACCTGAAGCCATCTTGATTGGAATAAAGTGGTAACTCTTAAAACATTTAATTTAAAAAGCAACAAAATGAGGGGGTTCATTTTTCCATAGAAAGTATGATTAGTGCTGCAGAAAGAAAAATTAGGGCACATTTTGAGTGATTTCTCAAATCCTCTTCTATTTCATAAAACAATTCTGACATTCAGACTGAAACAGGCACTTTCAATGCTAGCAGCAGACTTCCCGGGTGAGCAGTAGCTTTACTACAGTGATCTAATAAGCAACTAGAGTGCTAACATTCTGAATTTTTGGCAAATGTGTGACACATCTGAATGCCTTCTTGATGGAATCAAAGTAAAAAACTGAAAGTATTTCCTACTGAGGAGACTGTAGTAAATGAGGAAATTAGGAAACCTCATAACAAATAAGTCTCCCAAGATGGCCACCAGAGTCAGAAGAGCCCAAATGTAGCACAAATATCATCCAGATGTAGCCCACATATAGCTCAATGACAGAATGTCCCAGAGTGTTCTTAAGAACAATTAGAGCGCTTACTGTCTTACGTATGACAAAAGGAAGGCACACCTGAAGCCATCTTGATTGGAATAAACAGGTAACACTTAAAACATTTCATTTAAAAAGGAACACAATGAGGGGGTTCATTTTGCCATAGAAATTATGATTAGTGCTGAAGAAAGAAAAATTAGGGAACATTTTGAGTGTGTTCTCAAATCCTCTTCTATTTCATTAAAAAATTCTGACATGCAGACTGAAACATGCACTTTTAATACCAGCAGCAGATGTCTGTGGTGAGCAGTAGCTTTACTACAGTGATCTAATGAGCAACTATAGTACTAACATTCAGAATTTATGGCAAATGTGTGACATATCTGAATACCTTCTTGATGGAATCAAAGTAAAAAAAACTGAAAGCATTTCCTAATGAGGAGACTGCAGTAAATGAGAAAATTAGGAAACTTCATCACAAATACATCTCCCAAGATGGCCACTAGAGACAAAAGAGCCCATATGTAGCATACATATCACCCATATGTAGCCCAATGACAGAAGTGTGCAAAACACTTTTTATTTTTTGTGTTTTTGCAGTTTTTTATAGTGCAGACTTGTCAGGTATTGGAGTGCTTTACATGAGCATTGGTTACATCACACAAGAACACATTCATTTTGGTTTTAGACATGGGGAGATTAAGTGATTTGACCAGCATCACAGAATGTCGAGCTGAAGCAGAAACTCCAACCTGGTTCCCCAGTTGCAAAGTCTGCAGCTCTGGAAGTAACACCACATCCTCTCCCCTAAGAGCAACATTTAATCAAGTGGTAAACTGGATAAAAAACATAAAGATAACAAATAATTTAAAAGTGCTTTGTCGCTATTTGAAAACTCAGAAACTATATCCTCATTTTAGTTTTTAAGAGCACTAACCATAATTTTGATGCACATAAAACCCTCTCATATATGTAATTTCTAAAGGAAATGTTCTAGGTATTACAGTTTTGATTACATCAAGATGACGTCAGGCGTTCCACACTTTAGTAATAAATATAGAATATTAGCAATCTAGTTGTTCATTAGGATACTGTTGAGAGGCAGAGGCCAGGGGCACGGACTCTGAAAATTGAAGGCAGGTAGGAGGGTGCAGAGGCAACAATTTGACCACACTGGGCAGGCAGGAAGGGCAGTGGCAGCACAACAGACTATGGAGGGCAGTGGAAAGGGGGCAGGGGCAACAATCCAACAATACAGGACTGGCAGGAGAACCTGTGGCAATATAGTAGACCATTGTGGGCAGAAGAAAGAGGCAGTGGTAGTACAACCATACATGCCAACAGACCCGATTCAGCTGGGAAACGTCCAAAGTTTTTAAGCCCAAATGGACTTTATTTGATCTGTCTCCTGTCTACAATCTCCTCTTTTTCATTGTAAGCCAAAAGGGAAAATCAATACCCCAGTTGTTTTTTAAAATCTCCCTCTTACCAAGTTCAAAATGTTAGCAAATATGGTACATTGGATCATGGAAGGCAGGAGGAATTGGGGTAGGGACATGGAGTCGGATAACAGAGGACAGGAGGGACATGGAGAGGTGCACCAAACTGACCACACAGGGCAGGCATCAGGGTTTGCAGCAGTGCAATACACCACACAGCATGCGGGATGGGAGTGCAGCACAACAATCCATAGAAAGCAATAGGGAGGGGACAGGACCATGCACATGGACAACCGAGAACAGAGGGGAAAGAGACAATGGTAGCTAGCTGACCATAATCGACAGGAGAGAAAGCTGCTTCATAACGGACCATAAAGGGCAGGAGGGACGGATCAGGGGCATTACAATGGAACAGACAAGCCAGGAGGGAGGTAATAGGGGTCTGCACATAGAAACAGAGGGCTGGGGGCAGGGCAGGAGCAGCAAGATGACCATGGAGGTCAGGCAGGATGGGCACTAGAAGCAAGACACACCATGGAGAGCAACAGTGAGACTATAATGGCATACACACAGACCTAGGAGGGGGTCAGGGGCAGCTAGCTGACCGCACAGGGATGGTGGGAGGGGCCGTGGCAGCACAGAAGATCATGCATGGCAAGCAGGAGGGTTAGTTGCAGCACAAAAGCTATGATGGGCAAGAAGGAGGGTGCAGGGGCATGCACAAAGGACCCTGGAGGATAGAAGGGAGGGTCAGGACCTGGGCACAGACAAGAGAGTTCAGGGGAAGGGGCCTCACAACAGACCACACGGGACAGGCAGGAGGAGCAGTTGCAGCACAACAGACCAGGGAGGGCAGAAGGGTGTGACAGTAAAATGAACCATGGAGGACAGGATGAAGGGGATAGGGGCATGGAATGTGGACAGGCAGGGTGGAAATGGCAGGGACAGGTTACAGTCATCTGACAATGCTAGGCAGGTGGGAGTGGAGTGGCAGCTCAACAGAACACTCAGAGTCGATACTAATGGCAGGTCCATGAAACATGGTGGGCAAAAAGGATGACGCAGGGGCACTCACACAGACATCGGAGGGCAGGGGAAGGAGAATTGGGGCAGTAAGCTAAGCACAGAGGCTAAGCAGGAGGTCAATGATGTGGCATAGAATTAGGCAATGGAGGGCAGTGGCAGCACATCAGACCATGCATGGCAGGAGGGAGGAGGCTAGTCCATGGATTCAGATAACAGAGGATAGGGAGGAGGTAGATGGGCCAAGGAAGCTAACTGTTCAGAGAAGACAGGAAGGCCAGTGGCAGAACAACGGCCACACAGGGCTGTAATAAGGGAGCAGGGACATGGACTTGGACAATGGATGGCCAGGAGGAGGGAAGGCAGGAGCAGCAAGCTAGGGTGGGTTAGCACAATGCCAGGCCCTGCTTCCAACCCCCCACCATACATTGTGATATGCATCTTATTTAACGTTAAAAAACAAAACCTAAAAATTTGCTAAAAAAATCAAAGATTACAGGGACGGTATAGTTAGACTCAGATTTTACTCATACACAACCAGTGAAATTCATCGGTTATAGTTTCCTGAGCGAACTATAACTTATGCCCCCCAATGTACTGCTAATGACCTCAGACATTACATCATTCATGACATGGTCAGTTACATCACTCATGACATCACTCATGACATCTCAAATGAGCTGTGAATGGAATGGAACTATAATCTCTAGAACTTTATTTAGGGATAGTGTGTGTTTATTAACACACCCTTTTTTTCTTTTCTTTCGTGTAAGAACCATTATAATACGCAACGTGCCCAGATTAATATGGCTGATAGCCTTTTACTTTAAAGTAATGTGGAGTCCATTGTTTATGTTGATGTTTGCAATCCTAAGCATGTTTGTTATTAATAAGTCACGTTGACGAACATACAGATATTGCGGTCACGGGGCAAGATATGCTGAGATTACATTGTGTGCCTATTAACACTCGTTTTCTTTTCTTTATTGTATCAATTCCTGAATTTTCACATCGTGACCAGGCAAATATGGCCGCCAGCTTTTTGGATTAAAGTAATATGTAGTCCTCTGTTAATGTTGGCAACTTTAGGCATTTGTACATTGATATAAAGATGCTACAATGACGTCTTTTAACGTTATCAAGGTTCGGACGAGCAGAAACGCATCAATCACGTCCTTTGTAGATTAAATACTTTCAAACTACAACCTGAGTGCTGATTCCTTCCTTGTAAGAGTCAGAGGAGATTAAATACATATATATAAATTCACTGAAAAAAAGCACAAGTTTCAGGGACATTATAGTTAGAAATTAGCATTCAGAAATTCACTGAAAAAAACAAAGGTTTTGTGGACGTCATAGTTAGTTGGACATTTCACTCATACAAAACAAGAGAAATTTGGCTGTTCTAGTTAGTTTTGCTAACTATAATTCGCGCCCCCGCAATGCACTGCTGATGACGTCACATATTACATCACTCATGACATGGTCAGTGACATCACTGATGACATCATCCATGTGATCATCTGATGCACCTCCTCACACCCTAAAATACAGACTACCATTCTCGAAACCATAGACACACCAATACTAGTACAGCTACAATATTCTGTGTACTATGCATGCAGACCTCTAACCAGCTACATACTATTGATACGCTCTTCTAAATATCCAGCTAGTACATATGCAGTCTAGGAATCCTTCTGTCTGTCCCATGCACTTCTCCATTTACCCATCCAGCACTATCTACTTATCCTATCACTCCACCAATACCTAAGTACTTATAAATTCAGCACGCACTTTCTTTGCAAAACTGAAATGACTCCAGTCATTAGTCGTATACTTAAGGAATGGCGTAGTCACTAACACAAGTGCAGGTACAATATTTTGTACACTATGCATGCACACCTCTAACCAGCTACAAACTATTGATACGCTCGTCTAAATACCCAGTTAGTACCTATGCAGTGTAGGAATCCTCCTGTCTTTCCCACGCATTTCTCCAATCACCCATCCAGCACTATCTACTTATCCTATTACTCCACCAATACCTAAGCACTTATAAATTCACTATACACTCGGTAATATTGTAATTATTCTAGTTACTAGTCATGAACTAATGGAATGGCTTAGCTACTAACACAAGTACAGGTATAATATTTTGTGCACTATCCAAGCAGACCTCTTAACTAGCTAAATACTATTGATACACGCTTCTAAATACCCAGTTAGTACTCATGCAGTGTAGGAATCATCCAGTCTGTCCCATGCACTTCTTTTATCACTTATCTACCACTATCTATTTATCCTATCACTCCACCAATACGTAAGCACTTAAGTGTTCACTCTGTGTGCAGCACTGTCATCATTCCAGTTACGAGTGGTATTCTTATAAAATGACCTAGGCACCAACACAAGTACACATACAATATTCTGTGCATAATCCCTACAAAATCTCTAAGCAGATACATACTATTGGTCCACTCCATTAAATACTGAAGTAGTACCCATGCAGCGTAGGATACCTCCTGTCAGTCACATGCAATTCTTCAATCACCCATCCAGCACTATGTTCTTATTGTATCAGTCTGCCAATACCTAAGCACTTATGGGGCAGATTTACAAGCACCCTGCGCCACCAGTACGTCACTTTTTGTAACGTAGTGATGGCACCAGGCACTCCTTCATATTTACAAAGAGAGGAAAAGCCACCCTACATGGTTTTTCCTCTCCTTGTAAATACAACCCCTTCATACACAGAAGTTTGCGTTGAAGGGGCATTCCATAGGTGTTGCTGTGGGTGTTCACACGCAACACCCATAGAACAAGACACATCTCCAGATTTATGAGAAATCGTAAATCTGGAGATGTGTGTGAATGCTGCGCCATCCTAGAGTTGGTGTTGCAAGGCCCAACGAGGAGACTGTTTTCATGTCTCCTCATTTTTCCTCTTTCAATGCATGCTGCATTCCACAGCATAAAAATATGGCTGCCAAACTGGCTCTATCTTTGCCACGATCTGCCTCTTCTTCTGCAGCATTAGCCGATCTACACTGGCTGCCGGTCCAGCAGAGGATTGCCTTCAAGGCTTTATGCCTTGTCTTCAGGGCCCTGCATGGACTAGGACCAATACCAATTCAAAATCTTTTCTCTTGGTATCAAGCTGCCAGACTCCTGAGATCTTCCTCGGCGTTCCTGGTGAGAATTCCCAGGATTAACAGAGTGAGGATGGGCGGCCGCGCTTTTAGTTTCACGGCCGCCACACTATGGAATACTTTACCTCTGGCATTGAGGAGCAGCCAAGATCTGCCCTCTCTCAAAAGGGATCTCAAGACCTACCTGTTCCCAAGAGCAATGTAATACTTCTCGCCTGATGTTAGACACGGTCTCAGCACCAGGATACCCTTTCGGGTGACAGCCGCGCTTAACAAGCATTAAATAAATACATACATACATTGAAAGAGGAAAATGCCTTTACTGATTGTTTTTGTGCAGGAAGTTGTCCCATCCTGCACAAAAACAATCTCCGCATGACACAGACATCCTTGCACCATGGTGCCAGGGTGCCTGTGTCACCGCATGGCTGCCGTTTGTGCAGCAGTGCAGAGGGAAGCACAGAGTTGCAACATATTCATGTACATATGTCACATCCCTGTGCTTCAGAAGTGCCACAGTGCAGTGCACCTAAAGAGCTTGCAGTGTCACGCTGGAGTACTTCCTCATAAATCTTCACCTATAAATTCACCATACACTACTAATGCATTCTTTCAGTCAATCATGCTGTATACATATATTCAACCAAACTTTCACACATTACCTTGCAATTATAGTTCTGTCTTTAACCAGATAAGGAAGTTCTGATAAGAACTTTTTTTTCATTTGTATTTTTTGAACATTTTTGTATTTTTATTGGTGTTTTCTTTTAATTATTATTAATTATTCACTTAAACAGACAGTCAGACGGCTCAAATGTCCAGCTAACTATAACACCCCTGAAATCTGTTTTTTTCTGTGAATTTCTAAAGTTTTTTTAAATGCTAATTTCTAACTATAATGTCTCTGAAACCTATGTTTTTTTCAGTGAATTTCAAAGCTTTTTTAAATGCTAATTTCTAACTATAACATCTCTGAAACCTACGTTTTTTTCAGTGAATTTCAAAGCTTTTTTAAATGCAAATTTGTAAGTGTAATAGTAGTTAAACCTATTTTTTGTACTGATTTTCTACAGTTTTTTAACTGTTTATTTATAAATATTTTATTCATTAAATAACATATTTTTCTGAAAATTGAAAAAAAAAAATTTACATTCAAACTGAAATATTGTTTACACATCATGGTGGGTGCGCGGATTCTAGCCGCCATTTTAGAAAAGTCGTGAAGGATCCGCGTACGGTGTGCAACGGCTGTGTTTTTCAGTTACATCATTTACATTTAATATTACGTGATGTGCGTTATTGGTATGCGACCAGTCCACGACTCCTGCTCCCGCGCATTCGCGACACATGCGCATTACGGTACGTGGCGTTTATGCGGTGGCGGGTCCCGCGTGGTCATATACGTGCTGGGGGCACGCTGGGTGCGCGACTCCTGCAAAAAATATGTATGTTCTAAAATGATATGTATGTGTCTTTAATATAAGTATTAAGGCAAGAGAGAATCTAAGATATTCATAAAATAATATATTTGTACTTATAATAAACGTATATTATTTTTTAATATATTTTCGCGAAGTCGCGTTTGGTGTGTGCTTCGTGAGCGCAAAGTGCGCGGATCTCACGTGAACCTCAAAAAAAGAGATTTTATTGGTCCATAACATTTCCCACTGTAACTATTGAAGGACCCCATCCATTTTAATCATTCTTGTTGGAGCATCTTCAGAGAGACATCTCTTTTCCTACAAGAACCCTTTTTGCCTGGCTTTTTTGGTGTTTTTCAAAAAATATCAAACAAAATGGCATCTGGACAGCAGCAGGAGGAAGTATCGTCTGAAGAAGAATTCTTCCAGGAGGCACCACGTCCACAGAGGCCGGAATCTGTTGTGTAGAAATTCTTCACTTTTCCACCTGGAGAGAAGAAAGTAAATGCGAGAAAGGTGACATGCAAAATTTGTGACCGAGTCCTGTCAACAGGCAGTGAAAAAAAATACTCTTGTGGCACTGCTTCTATGTACAAGCATCTCCGGACCACACATCCTCTCAATCTTGCTCGGGAGGAAATGAGGCGAGCTGCTTTAAACCCCTCACCTGCTGTGGCAAGTACGTCTGAAGATTCCTCAGGAACACCTGCAATGGACATTACGCCAGAATTCGCCTTTCTCGAGCAACACTGTGCAAAGTGTAAGAAACTTATATGCTTCAGTGAGCAGTCGGTGGATGCAGTTTGTGCTGCGCAACGCAACCATCGTTGTTAATTTTTTTAAAATGATAAGTAATTCAAAAAGTATCCTGTTTTATTTGTTCTTTTTTTTGTTCATTTTCTGAAAAAACACCAATAAAAATACAAAAATGTTCAAAAAATACAAAAGAAAAAAAAGTTCTTATCAGAACTACCGTATCTGGTTAAAGACAGAACTATAATTGCAAGGTAATGTGTGAAAGTTTGGTTGAATATATGTATACAGCATGATTGACTGAAAGAATGCATTAGTAGTGTATGGTGAATTTATAGGTGAAGATTTATGAGGAAGTACTCCAGCGTGACACTGCAAGCTCTTTAGCTGCACTGCGGCACTTCTGAAGCACAGGGATGTGACATATGTACATGAATATGTTGCAACTCTGTGCTTCCCTCTGCACTGCTGCACAAACGGCAGCCATGCGGTGACACAGGCACCCTGGCACCATGGTGCAAGGATGTCTGTGTCATGCGGAGATTGTTTTTGTGCAGGATGGGACAACTTCCTGCACAAAAACAATCAGTAAAGGCATTTTCCTCTTTCAATGTATGTATGTATTTATTTAATGCTTGTTAAGCGCTGCTGTCACCCGAAAGGGTATCCTGGTGCTGAGACCGTGTCTAACATCAGGCGAGAAGTATTACATTGCTCTTGGGAACAGGTAGGTCTTGAGATCCCTTTTGAGAGAGGGCAGATCTTGGCTGCTCCTCAATGCCAGAGGTAAAGTATTCCATAGTGTGGCGGCCGTGAAACTAAAAGCGCGGCCGCCCATCCTCACTCTGTTAATCCTGGGAATTCTCACCAGGAACGCCGAGGAAGATCTCAGGAGTCTGGCAGCTTGATACCAAGAGAAAAGATTTTGAATTGGTATTGGTCCTAGTCCATGCAGGGCCCTGAAGACAAGGCATAAAGCCTTGAAGGCAATCCTCTGCTGGACCGGCAGCCAGTGTAGATCGGCTAATGCTGCAGAAGAAGAGGCAGATCGTGGCAAAGATAGAGCCAGTTTGGCAGCCATATTTTTATGCTGGGGAATGCAGCATGCATTGAAAGAGGAAAAATGAGGAGACATGAAAACAGTCTCCTCGTTGGGCCTTGCAACACCAACTCTAGGATGGCGCAGCATTCACACACATCTCCAGATTTACGATTTCTCATAAATCTGGAGATGTGTCTTGTTCTATGGGTGTTGCGTGGGAACACCCACAGCAACACCTATGGAATGCCCCTTCAACGCAAACTTCTGTGTATGAAGGGGTTGTATTTACAAGGAGAGGAAAAACCATGTAGGGTGGCTTTTCCTCTCTTTGTAAATATGAAGGAGTGCCTGGTGCCATCACTACGTTACAAAAAGTGACGTACTGGTGGCGCAGGGTGCTTGTAAATCTGCCCCATAAGTGCTTAGGTATTGGCAGACTGATACAATAAGAACATAGTGCTGGATGGGTGATTAAAGAATTGCATGTGACTGACAGGAGGTATCCTACGCTGCATGGGTACTACTTCAGTATTTAATGGAGTGGACCAATAGTGGGATCTCCTAGTCAAGAGCTAAGCCCACAGACATCTCAAGCATCTCAAGAGAATGGGTTATTTTCCCTTCCGAATACCACAACCACAAAAACAAATTCCATCGAAATATTTCTTGGAACCATTCTCCAGGAGTTAAGAGACTTTAAACATTCTCAGGCCCAGGAGATCTCACAACTCCATATCAGGCTCACGAAAATGGAAGAATGCTTTGGGAGTCTTCCTTCAAAGGTCACCGAAGCTGAAACCAGGATTTCATCTCTGGAGGATTCGCTATCAGCAATACAGAAAGATCTGTTGGTAGCCAATAGAGAATGAGCCCAGCTAGTAGAAAAACTGCAGGACCTTGAAAATTATAGCAGGAGGTCAAACCTACGTCTGGTAGGCATTCCAGAGGGACTGGAAGACAAGGATGTAGTCAAGTGGTCAGAGTCCCTCTTGAAAAAAGCCATACTCGAGCTCCAGGGGGATTTTACAATTACACGAGCACATAGAGTCCCAGCATATAAACCCAACAATCAGAAATATCCGCCCACAATTCTGCTGAACTTTTCGGATTTTAGGGTGAAGGAGAAAATCTTAAACACTGCTTACACTAAGAAATCATTCAATGAGGAAGGAGTAAATAACTTTAGAATCTTTTCAGATATGTCGGAGGCTTCTGCTCACAGACGTAGAGACTTTGTTAAGATGATTGACTCTTTTAAAAGCAAGGGAGCCCAAGCTATGATCATACAGCAGTCAAAACTTAAAGTATTGGCCAAAGGGAAGTTTTTCATTTTTACAAGTGTACACGAAGCCCAGTCCCTTCTAGAAGGCCTAGGAGTATAGTGTATAGCTGATTCCCATTCTGACTCATATTTTCTGGTATACTTAGGAGTATAGTCTATAGCTGACCCCTATATCGATCTACAAGGCGGAGCTAAGGCGATGACAGGAAGCACACAAGGATGCAACGAAATGGCATCCAAAAAGAAGAAAGTAAAGAGAAGGACGGAAGTGTAACACAGGGAGGTTCCGTCCACTCTAGGGGGGGTTGGGGGAGTTGGGATGGTGAAGGGGGGTGTTGCAGGGGGAAAAAAGAGAGTTCATATACTGAAGAATTGTCTGTTCCATTATTAAGATCAGCTCAGAAACAGCATAGACAAGATCATTTGCCCTTAACATGGCTCTAATGTGGACAAGGTTTCGGCATTTTAGTAAAAGGGGTATGGCTTCGGCCCCTGTTCTGTACGCATTTATGTTTTTACACATGGAAGGATCTAGACCGCTGCTATTAATATGTATACTGCTCATTTGCTTAGTTCGCACAAAGAAAGGATTAGCTGCTATTAATATCCGTACTGCTTATTTGCCTATTTTGCACAAAGTAAGGGTTTGCGGCTACCTATATTCGCTGCTATTATATCTGCACTAAGTATTTAGTTATTGAGGTACAAAGAGGTTTTGTCTATTTGCCTATTTGCACAAAAGAGAGGTTTTTTTTAATATCTAATATATTACTATACTGCACCGTCCTTTACGCATTTATGTCTTTACACATGAAAGGATCTAGACCGCTGCTATTAATATGTATACTGCTCATTTGCTTAGTTTGCACCAAGAAAGGATTAGCTGCTATTAATACCTGTACTGCCTATTTACCTATTTTGCACAAAGTAAGGGTTTGCTGCTACCTATATTCGCTGCTATTATATCTGCACTAAGTATTTACTTATTGAGGTACAAAGAGGTTCTGTCTACTTGCCTATTTGCACAAAAGAGAGGTTTTTTGATATTTATTATATTACTGTACTGTACTGTTTATTTGCCTATTTTGCACATTGTAAGGATTTGCTGTTACCTATATTTTTTCGCTACCATATTTGCATCAAGTATTTACCTATTGACGTACAACGAGTTTTTAACTATCTGCCTATTTGCACAAAGAGAGGTTTCTGACACTTATTATATTATTGTACTGTTAATTAACCCTCTTAGCATACGTACTTATTATATCCATTCTTTACCATGTCTCTAAAAAAACAAATAACACGCTGAAGATTATCTCTTTTAATGCAAATGATCTGAACAATGCTCGGAAAAAAACCGCTATTGAATGTTGGTTAAAAAACCTAAACCCTGATATTATATACTTACAAGAGACCCATCACAGAGACCAGGTCGATGCAGACAAAACATTTAAGAGCTGGGCTGGCCATACGATATCCTCCTCAGCTGGATTGATAGGAAAACATCTAGGTTTTACCCTGACAGGTACAGTCACAGACCCTAGTGGCAGATGGGCAGTTGCCCATGGCAAATTACATAATGTAAGTATAATCCTTGCCACAATCTATGCTCCCATTTTAGACGAGTTTCAGTCAATCCTACAGTTAAAGAATGCTATAACTGGCCTTCCCGGTGTAATAATATGGGGAGGCGACTTTAATTTTTTGCAAAATACTGTATTAGATTTGTCTAAAAAAGATCGCCGTCTGAATAAACCCCAATCTGCTTTAGCGATTCAAAGTTGTAAATTAGACCTTGATATCATGGATTATTGGCGAATTAACAACCCTCTCAAATGAGAATATTCATGTTTCTCTGCAAAGTATAATTCCGCATCAAGATTGGATTTTTTTTTAACCTCTCATGAGTTAAAGTTACATAATTATGCTCACCTACCAAACGCTATTTCAGATCACGCGGCAGTCTCCATGGAGGTAAATCTGGGACTACAAGACATAAGCCCTATAAAACAATGGTTTTTTAATAAATCTAACCTTCTAGATCCTCAATGGTGTGAAGAAATTGAAGAATTCATTTAGGAGTTCTTCACATGCAATAGAGGTTCAGCCCCATTAAACACGACTTAGGATGCATTTAAGGCCACTCTACGGGGGTTAATTACATCTAAAGATATACCAAAATACAAGGCAAAAAAGGAGGAGAAGAGCAGATTACAAACGTATCTTACAGAGGCAACCCAAGCACACTACAGGGCCAGATCAACATACTCTAGCCAAAAACTCTCCGAGGCTAAGAGTAGGATGAGGGACTTTTATTACGCCCTGGGCGAAACATATTACAACTCCTGCGCCCAGAGGATGTATGAGGACAGCGAGTATACAGGGAACTCATGGCTTGGCAATCGAAAGAAAAACAGGCTCGAAACAGAATTGATCAATTAACTGACCCAATTACTAATATACACGCTAAGACCACAGCCTCAATTGGTGAGTGGTTCCTGAAACATTATGAGGGAATCTATCAAACAACAGAAGAGGCCTCATCCGATTCAATAGGGGAGTTTTTAGCTCAACTCGCAATTCCCAAATTAGATGATGAAGACAAGAATTGCCTCATCGAGACCTTTTCAGAGTCTGAGTTAGATGAGGTAATCGGCTCCCTCCCTAATGATAAGGCCAACGGAGACAATGGTCTTCCAATTGAATTTTTTAAAAAATTCAAAGGAACTTTACGTAAGAACTTTTAACTTTAGTAAATGATTTGTTCCAAGGAGGATCCCCCCGGACTCTTTTCGCTCAGCTGTTGTAGTTAGTATTTTAAAAAAGGGAAAGGATAGGGAGAATTTAAACTCGTACCGGCCCATAAGTCTACTAAACTCAGACTATAACATTTTTACTAAGCTTTTAGCAAATTGATTGAATAAAATAGTGGGAAGTCTGGTATCTAATGATCAGTGCGGCTTTATTGCAGGTAGACAGCTCCACACAAACACGAAGTTCGTATTAGAGGCACTAGATTTTTTAAAAACTAATAAAGTGAAGGCCCAAATCTGGTTCCTAGATGCGGAGAAAGCCTTCGATCTAGTGTCCTGGGACTGCCTATTTGCTATTTTACACAGTTTTAATTTCCCGAATGGGTTCATTTCTCTTTTAAAACAACTATATTTGAACTCTAGGGCACAGATCATCATCAATAATTCTAATATCGGAACATGCAAGATCACTAGAGGTACCCGACAAGGCTGTCCCCTATCGCCAATACTATTCGCATTATTTATTGAACCTCTAGCGATTGCGATTAGAAATATACAAACTAACACAGCCCCGGTAGCTGGTATGACTAATATAAAATTATATGCCGCCGATATTGCCCTGTTTTTAGATTCTAACCCCCGAAGCCAAACGAACATTTTAAAAATATTTGCCGACTTTCAAAAACTAGGGGGTTATAAAATAAATGTTAACAAGACGGAAATTATTTTATTAAACTGCACTGTAGACACTTTAATACCAGAATTTAGGCAAATTTATAACTCAATGCCGAAGAGATATCTGGGAATATTTATATCGGACAATTTAGATGACTTGTTCTCACTTAATTACTCACCGCTGCTAAAAAAGGTTGAGTCCCTTTTAGAACGCTGGCATTTATTACCCCTGTCCATAATGGGCCGAGTAGCATTGATACGCATGTCAATCTTACCTCTTTTTAATTTTCTATTCAATGCAGTACCCTGCGTTATTCAGGCCTCCTTCGTTAAAAAAATGGATTCCCTAATATCTTCATTTCTTTGGGCCAAAAAGCCTCCTAGACTTGCACTTAGCACTTTATACCTTCCATCTGCACAAGGAGGGTTATCCCTCCCTAATATAAGAGAATACTACTTTGCGTCTTTTGCACACCATAGTTTTAGGTTTTTCGTCTTAGACACGAATGTAGCAGACAATTTTTTTATGAAGAAGATGCAGCTAGAGATAAAAATAATCAATCTGATTAGAGTGACAAAGGATCCAAAGAAAATCCGTTATAAGTCCCTACAATGGATTTTTAGACAGAAAACTCAGTTTCTGAAATCCCATTCTATTCCTAGGATCAGTAACACAACGGATTTGAACAACCTCAACCGAGGGGAGGAGGAAGGTATGGACAGAAAAATATTAAACCTCTGGAAAGCAAATGGTTTTGATAAAATCGATGACTTCCTGGCCGGTAACAGGTGGAAGACATGGGATCAAATTGCCAGCCAGGTGAGCCATTCTCATTCCACTCTGAAATGGTCTTTATTTATGTTAAACCCAATACTCAGGGAGCTGGATATAGGGAATCTTTATTTTAAGGAATCTATCTCTTCAGCACTGAATAATAAAACTCAAAAAAAGATGAGTACCTGGATTGAAATTCTAAAAGAGGATAAAAAGCAGGAATCTTCTAGTAAGATCATCGAGAGGTGAAAAAAAAGGGAGGATATTGAAATCAATCAACAAATCTGGGTTAAAATAAATAAATTTAATAAAACAATCTTTCGCGGCGCAAATTTTAAACGCATGCAATTTTATAATAAATGGTTGATCTACAGAACCCCTTCTTATCTCCATAATATCTTTCCCCTAGTTGTCGATAAATGTTTCCGATGTGAGGAAAAAGGGACTTGGAAACACATTGTCTGGGAATGTCCTAAAATCCAACCACTATGGAGGAACATTGAAAAATATCTATCCCTCAAGCTTGAAGCTCCTATAATATTCGATGATCTAGTCCCTGTTCTAGGCTGCTCAGCGACTAACATCCAATATGATGAATTTCTTTTCATAGTTTCTCTAATATCTAAATCACTCATACTACAGTCCTGGAAAACCAATCAAGTACCGACCTTTCAGGCATGGAAGGCTAAATTACTACGAACCCAGGGTAGGGAAAGAAAATATGCACTTAGATCAGGGGCGCTCAAAAAATATGAAAAGTTTTGGAGCGTTTTTGAATCGTAAAAGATATCTTCATAATCAACAGTCTGTCTATATGCACTTTTAAGCACTTTTTTACTATATAATTACTGTTTGCACTTTATAATTATTGCGTGGACATCTGATTGCCGATTATTTATTTTTATCCATATGCCATATACTGTACTAAAAGTTTTTTACAAAGGTATTCTGTAATGCTGATCTTGTTTTCATGAACTCTCAATAAAAATATAAAAAAAAAAAGATTGCCTAGTTTTAATTCCTCCTCATGCTTCTTTCTTCCATTCTTCTGCAGTTCACTTCTCTTTGTCTTACTGTTGCAGATTCTTTTTCATCTGTCTTTCTGTATGTGTCACTCTTTTCATTATTTTTATTTTGTTTTCTCTTTTGCTTTATTTCATTTATTTTTAACTATATGTTATTCTCATATCAGCTGAATAGACTGCATCTAATCTGAGATTATTGGTTTTTGAGGTTCCCCGCGGTAGTATCTCTTACTGGTCTGGCCTTACTTTAATCTATTGAGAAATATCAGAAGGAATCCTCCTGTAGCCATTACATTCCAACTGGGCACATTTTTCAGAGCATACAAAAAAAAGACTTAACATCCAAAACATAGGATCAGTGAGAGGAAGCAATTGAACTCTTGATAACTAATACCCTAAATGGGTGGAGATCAGTGTGTTGCTGTTGTACTTGCAGCCCTAAACCCAATCAGTTTATGGTCCCTGTCTAAATCCCTTTCTAGCAGAGAAATCACTTCTCTCTCCCACTTCAGAATAGAAGGGGTTGTCTGCTTTACCTTTAAAGTATTATTTGCATCATTCAAAACTTGCAACCACTGTTAAACATGGTGAAGAGCAACTTCTTTAGACTAGTTTGCTTCATCTACCGAAAATTGCTGTCCAAGTTTTTCTTTCATGTCGACAGCTAGGAAAAAACATTTGAGTAGTGCTTTAATCAAAAATGAGAATTGCTTCTCAGAATTCGTGTATTGCTCCTGGCATAGGTCTAAGGTAATGTCAATGTGACAGAGATCCCTGATTGTTCTTAATTGCTCGCATTTATCAGGGTAACCCTGAAATAAGGGTAATTCTGCATTCCCAAACTCGTAGGAATTTCTATGGAAATGAGAGATACCAAGGGTTCTTCTGTCCCACCATCCATGTAGTGCAATTCCAAACAAATATTTTATGTCAAAACTTCGTAGAAAATGTGAAATGTAAACAAAAACAGCGGGTGTACCATTAAGACACATCTTCACCATGATCTCAGATCTGATCTATTATCGAGACATCCATGCAGTGCAAAAAAATACTGAATAAAGCTGAAATGGCAGGCCCAGAAATTGTAGGTCTGTTCTTGGCATGTCCCCCCATTTTAGCCCCTTAGTCAGTTTATTACATGATATCCATATGCCTTTGTTAATACAGGTAAAGCTAATTATCCTTGATCCAGACCCAGCCTTAATAAAGCATGAGCTAGAGCGAGGACAGAGATGCTGATGGAATAATCACAAATGCTTTTTAAAATTTTTCCTTTTTATGTATTCCCTCTAACAATGATACATAAAGACAAGTCATTGTTTTTTATCCAATAAACTTCGATTTTTATTCATGGTATCCTGGTGTTTTACCAGTGATAAATCTTCAATGTTCTTGGGTGTCATTACCCATTGATACCTTGCCTTCAATGATATTATCTTTAGGCCCTCTTCAATATTCACCATTTCCACCCATCACCTCCGTGTTCTCACATTGATCAAATTTTGCAAGCTCTGCAACCAATCCAGGAAGTACCCCTCCCCTTTATGTTAAGATAAGCAGATCATCTGCATAGAGCTTTCTCAGTCTTTTCCTATTGTCTCTGCCCGTGCTTCTTTTCCCCATTTCTACTTTTCTCTCTGCTGAGGGTCAAAGCCTGAGGATGAAAAATGTGTTCCAGTCCCCAGAAATGAGGACCTGTGCCCACCACCTGCACAAACTAAGCACTGGTTTCATCCTGCTTTTGGCTTTATGAAACCCTCTTACCACTCCTTGTTCCCAATTGTTATTTCATTTGGTGCATAGTCTTTCACTTATCTCGCAGAATTGAACACGCATTGGCATGGCTAAAACTTCTCACTCTTGAAAGGTGTTATCTAAACTTTTTGGCTTTGCCAATACTTGTTGCTGATGCTAGTTTCTGTTCATCCCACAACAGATTTTAAGAGAGAAATTTAAAAATGCTTTTCTAAATCAAGTGTTCCAGAGAGATAAACAAGAACGGATATAGGACGAGAACGTGAGTGTGCTTTAGAGAAACAGGGAGTTTGATAGGAACAGAAATAAAAAGGAAGAGATTGAGAAATCAGAGTAGGATAGAGTGGTGGCGGGAAACAGGTAAGGTCCTTTTCTGGTTAACTTCTGCATCAAAGATGAATCCAGGACTAAGCTTCAGCATGTACCTAACAGGATTCCTTGAGTAGAGAAACTGGAAAAACATCAGTCCCGACACATTCACACAAGCCATCAATGTAATAAAAGTCCCACATATGGAAACCCCCACAGAAACGTTAATTATGTCTGGAAAATAAAAACAACAGGACTCGTGGCCAATTGATCTCACTCAATGTTCACAGAACTACATTAGGCCTTCTTGAACTGAAAAGAAACTGTAAACTGTGGCGTCCACACCACTTTGCTTGTATTTGGAGATCAAGAGCACTTTAACTGATCAATAATCAGATCAATTACCTGCCTGAGACAAAAACAAAACTTCCAAACATCAAAAAGGGACCGACTGCAGCTTTTAATATAATTGACCATGAGATGCTGCTAAATGACCTGATTACATGTTATGCTGATTTAGAACTTTCTTGACCACTTGACTCAGCAGAGCAGGATAGTCTATTAGATTTTAACATCTACACAGTCCTGCTAATTCCCATCTTAAAAGTGCATCACATTGGACACAACATATATGCAGATAATACCAGATCTACCTTTCATTAGAGGAGGAATCTTTGGACTGTTAAAGAGTGGCAACATGGATGACAATTATCCAGCGCTTTATACATTTCAACTTGCTCAGCCTCACCCTTCAAAGAACTGAGATAATTCATCTGGGCCTATTGAGTTCCTGTCCCATACTTTTCACGTGTCCTGACACGTTGCTTGGATTCTTGCTCATGTCAAAAGGAAATAAACAGGTGAATTAGCTAATACACAATATGAGATGTTGAAGTTCATACGTGTCTGCAAAACAGGATTTTTCAGGAAGGGTTTCCATCCTCCGTCGGTCCTCTTGAGCCTGAGGTTAGATAGCCAACTACATTCTTGTCACAGGATTATAGACACAGGCCATTCAGTGGTTGCTGTATGTTTGTTCATAGACTTTCCATATAGAACAATTTACATGCATGTTTAGGACTAGAGACAGGTGTCATGCAGTACTGAAGCCTCCCAGCATTCACTTCTTCATCACTCAACTAATAGATTTCTATTACGCAATTCCACTCTTTCAGACAAATGCAACTACTTTGCATGCTAGAGAAAGTACGTTTTAAAAATATGGGAGAACATTTGCTACTGAAAAGTGGATACCTCTTGGCTATTCTGGAATTGCTGTGGGTTTTAAAATATGTAAACTACCAACAAGATGATAGCTTAAAAAAAACAATAGATTGGATCATTTTTGTTTTTCTTCTATGAACTTTAAGAATGTACCTGAGTGTGAATTGAATCTTGAAAAGTGCAGGTCGCAATTAGTGGTCTAGAGGATAATTTGCAAACTTTAAAACCAGCAGATCTTGTTCTGAATCCCAGCTTGCACACTTGATGGATTTGCTTGATTCTTGGTATATACTTTTATTACTCCACGATTCAGTCCTCTTCTGTTGTAAAATATCAGTGATCTTAGTGCCCCCTTATGTTTTTTAGTATGGGGTGTATACAAAAATGCATTCTTGCATTGAAGTCCTATGAAGCCCTTGATTCCTGCTGTTCATAAGGGTGCTTGCTTGTCCCTCTCACAATGACCATCCATACCTCCAAAATTGACAAATCTGTGAGTTGGGTTTTAGTATTTCAAAATTCTGCATTGGTCTAAGCCTTCCATTGAAGAACCCTAGACAGGGATGAATTGTCACTTTAATTCACTTAATTTTACTCAGCACCATATTTTAGCATTCTAATATACCTTAGATTTAACCCTGATGTGGGAACTAACAGGTCAAAGATCAAGGCAAGAACAACCCCACATACACATAATTCCACATTTTTGTAAAGCACAAATTTATCACCGCTAAGGGTATCCAGGCGCTGAGGGCCGTTGGGGAGATCAAGTGAGCTATTGCCGAGGGTCACATGATGGTAAGCTGAGCCGGTGCAGGGGATCAAACCTTGAGGCTCGCGCTTCGGAGTCAGCCGCTCTGGCCTCTGCGCCACAACTTGTAAGAGCCCTGGAAATAAAAATAACCCCTCCACCAAATGGCCTTAACAACAGTTGAGAGCCCACCATGCAAATAATTATCAAAACTTTGTATACCATTTACCACGGCTGAAATTCTAGTTCACGTGAGAGGAAGGTGTGCATCCCAATTTAGATTGAATGAGATTGTTAACACTCATTATTCATAAAATTACAGTTGCTAGAGGTTTTCATTTGGTAGCCACCTTGTAAGTGTTTGTGTTCTGTAAGTGAAAGTCAGCATCTTAGTTTTATCTGTCTTAATTATGAGCGTGTTTGCTCAACAGGTATAATGAAGCACTGCGAATTTTTGATGAAGACTTGCTGACTTGTAATCTATGGGCAATATGTATGAAAGTACTGATTTGCGAATCTGAATCTGCGAAATTTACCGAATCGCACATTCAGAATCGCAAATCGGTATGTATGAAAGAAATCGCTAATAAATTGCGATTTCTTAAAAATCGCTATCTATTAGCGAATTCCCCAAATGCGATTCCTTAACATGTAGGAATCGCACAATATGCGAATTCGCTATGGAAAATCGCAGTTTGTGCGAAAATTCGCAAAATTTTTCGAAAAATCGCAAAATTGCGATTTTCTAGAATGATCCAATCAGGAACTCTGGTGCAGCATGATGACATCACAACCAGGAAGTGATTGACTACCCATGCTGCACCTGACTTCCTGATTCAGAGGCAGAGGGAAGGTGTGTTTGGAACAGTGCAGTGTGCACCTGGAGAAACATGGCTGAGAGTGGAGCCACGCCCAGGCAGGAATCCCAGCAGCAGGAGAGTGAAAGCTCAAGGAAAAGAAAACAAAAGTTTTCAGAGGCACAATTGGAGGCTCTGATCCATGAAATGGTGTCAAACCACAAATTACTTTTTGGAAGGAAATCCAGGGAGGTGCCAGAGAGTCGCAAAAGGAGGATCTGGGAAGAAATCCAGCACAAGGTGAATGCTGTGGGTGTGACACCCAGGAGTGTGGAGGACCTCAGAAAGCGCTGGTACGACCTGCGCTCCAAGGAAAAACTAGCTGCCAGGCTGGAGCAGTCCAGGTTAACAGGTGGTGGGACCTCATCTGTTTCTGATTCCACACCCCTGGAGGAACTGGTGGAGGGGACCCTGCAACCAGAGAGTGTGGGAGGTGTGGCTGATTTGGACAGCTCTGACCAGCCAGCATCTGGAAAAGGTAAGAACCATGCCCTCACACCCTTAACACCCCCCAACACCCCCCAGCAGTGAGCCAGGGTCAAGAAACAAGATAGGTAGTCCAGAGCAGGCACACAGGCAGACCCAGCAATGCATCATGGGAGATGTAGTCACATGTAAATCAAAGTTTTAAAATTGCAGCTAAAATAGTCAACCATATATTCTGCCTGGCCTGACAGTGAAACAAGACACCAATGAAAAATGTAATAGGTGTGAAAATTGTATCTATACAGTGCAAGTCAGTGAAGTAAATTAATGTGTGCTGTTCTGTCCACAGCACCATCTTTGACACAGCCCTCAGGCAGTGTGACAGTCATTGAGTCAGGAGAAGCAGGCCAAGATGTCAACACTGATGGGGAGGACAGCCCTGTGACCACTCACAGACGAAGAAGGAGACACATTGTCAGACCTCTAGCGCCAATTCAGGATGACGCAGATGAAAGTGGCGAAAATGTAACAGATGTGGACACACAGCCAGAGCAACAGGGACCCGCAACAGCCCAGCATGTCCCACGAAGTGCAGCCAGGCGCAGACGACGCACGGCCAACATTTTTGAAGGGCGAGGCGAGGAATCAGTTTATGCAGGACTGGAACTCAACATGTTGCAGGTGCAGCGCATGCAGGCAAAAAACATAACACTTTTACAAAGGGAGGTGAGGGAGGGCTTCCGTGCACTCAGGAATGACATGAAGGATGGCCTACAGGCCGTATGCGATGAATTGCGTACTGAGGGTAATGCTAGGCGCAGAGGTTGGCAACGCCAAGACAGGTACACCCGGGCCATCAACCGCCTGGTGGCTACATGTAGCATCCAGGCCAGGCGCAGCATTGAGATGCAGCGGCAATTCACCCATGCTGCACAAGACATAGCAAATGCGCTCACGCAAGTGACCATTGCTGTGGATGAGTTGCGCCAAGTACGGACAACAGGGCCGGGAGTACTGACTCCAAGCAAAGAAGATAATCAGTCAGTTAGGAGCAGCACCACCCCAATGCCAACCTTAGAGAGACGCCGTAGTGGCAGCACCAATAGGGCTACACCTTCAAATGAATATTAGCCTGTGCATTATCTAACTTGTGAGTCACACCTTTACTGTTCTGAGCACTGTGAATGAAACATGTGCTAATTATATCTTGTATGACTACTGTACGTTTTCAGTTGATACATATCCTGCTATTAAGGATTAAAAACAACATTCACACTTACATGACTTGGCATTGTGTCGTTTTTCCTTACCTAGAAATAGTTATTATTATTATTAAAATTTGATATAGCGCACAGCTACCCTGGGGCATCCCGGCGCTTTGAACAGAGATCGACAGTTAAAACAATGAGATGGTTAGGTCAACTCACGCAGGAAACAGGTATGTTTTCAGACCTTTTCGAAAGCGCAAAGTGCAGGTCTCGGCACGAAGTTTTAGGGGCAGAGAGTTCCAAAGCGTTGCTGTATGCACAGAAAATCGTCTCCCGCCCATGCGTGATCTTTTTACTCTCGGGACACGGAGCAGATATTTCTGATCGGACCTCAGCGCTCTGTTCGCTTTGTAAGGCACTGCCAAATTTCTTAGGATAGATGGTCCGTTACCCTGAAGAATTTTGTGGGCGATGCAGAGTGCCTTGAACTTTACTCTCTCCCGCACCGGTAACCAGTGCAGGGCCTTAAGGGCGGGTCTAGCTGATTCGGTTCTGGGAATGCCCATGAGTAATCTGGCCGCCGCATTTTGGACCTGCTGTAATTTGCTATGGGTAGATTCAGGGGCACCCAGGAAAAGACCATTACTATAGTCAAGGCGAGATGTTATAAGACCCTGAATCAGCAGCTTCCTCGATGGAAGAGGAAGAAGCGGGAAGATTTTACGAGCGGCCCGCAGCAGGGCGAAACACACTCCTGCAGTTTTTTTGGCTTGAGTTCTGAAGGAGAGGTCTTGTTCCAGCCAGACTCCCAAGCTCTTAATCTCCTCTTTCATGGTGGGGAGATCACCCATACAGCTCGGCCAGCATGTTAAAGGCAATGGGGGAGCTTTGTTCCCTAGCAACATGATCTCTGTCTTAGAGCCGTTCAGCTTAAAAGCTGAACCGCCCATCCAGGTGTGGACGTCCACCAGGCATGAGTGCAGCAAATCAGGGTTATCTACAAGTTGAGGAAGGGCGACCACCAGCTGAGTGTCATCAGCGTAGCTGATGATCTTGATGTTATAAGGGGCCACCACGTCCTCCAGGGGGGCCATGTAGACATTAAATAATGTCGGGCTCAGGGAGGAGCCCTGTGGCACACCCCACTGGAGAGAGATGGATGTAGTCTTGTTGCTGCCTTCCCAGACCTGGTATGACCGACCGTCGAGAAATGAACTAAGCCACTTCAGGGTGGCCCCTGCCACACCCGCCTCTGACAGTCGTTGGATCAACACCCGATGGTTCACGGTGTCAAACGCAGCACTCAGATCCAGGAGGATCACTGCCACTGATCCTCCCGAGTCTAAGATGCGTCTGGATTCTTCAACGACTGCCAGGAGGGCTGTATCAGTACCTTGGCCAGGACGAAAACCGGTCTGCGAGTCTCGGAGCAGACCATTCGACTCTAAGAAGTTGGACAATTGGTGATTTGCAAGCTTCTCAGCAATTTTGCTGAGGCCTGGCAGCAGGGAAATCGGCCTATAGTTGGCCAGCTCCGCCGTGTCAAGATTAGATGTTTTTAACAGTGCCTTAACCACAGCTGTTTTCCAGCTAGGTGGCACCAGACCCTGGGAGAAAGAAGCATTCATCAGGTCCGTAATGGGCCCAACAATAGAGGTTGCTACTTGCTTTAGAATTTTGAAGGGAACCGGATCCATAGGGGAGCCACTTTTTATAGAGACTATGGCTTTTAGAGTTTCAGCTTCTGAAACTGGGCCAAACGTGTCCAGGGAGATGAGTCGCTCCTTCAACCGAATAGGGGAGCACTCTTCTTGGGTCCCTTGAGGTCTTGTAACCCGGGGTAGGGAATTAAGTATCTTCACAATTTTAGTGTGGAAGAAGTCGGCCAGCTCCTTACACTTCTGAAGATCGTGGGTGGCTGCCGGTTCAGGAACTTTAAGGAGTTCTTGCACCACCTTGAAAGTTTCCCTGGACGAGTTTGATGCAAGTCGTATTCGTTCCTCAAAAAATTGAGCTTTCGCTAAGCGGAGGGCTGCTTTGTAGCATCTCATCGCTACCCAGTAGTCCTTCCGCTTAGTAGCATCAAATTTCTTCCTCCAAGCCCTCTCAAGTTTTTTGCATCCTTTTTTAAGCAGGCGGAGCTCAGCCGTAAACCAAGGAGCAGAGCCAATTCTTTTCTCCCTCTTCTGTATAGTTTTCATAGGGATGAGAGCATCAAGCGAGGCACTCAGCCATCTGTTGAGGTCAGCATCTCCTTTAATCGGGTCTGACTCAGATGGAGGTCGTAAGTTTGCCAGTTTGTGGGACCAGTCACTGATCGATAGTCTGGACCAGGCTCGGTCCACCACAAACGCTTGATGTGTCGGTGTTGAAGGCAGTTTGACTTGCCATTCCACCGAAACTAAAGAATGGTCTGACCATGGAAGAGGAAAGGCTGGTCTGGCCTTGAGCCGGGTGATGTTGGAAAAGACTGGGTCCAGTAAATGACCCTTCTCATGGGTGGCTCCTGTGTTGATTAAATGGAGCTCACATGCAGTCAAATCACCTTTGAGATCTGTAGCATTTGTGTCTGCGATGTCATTGAAGTGCAAATTCAGATCCCCTAACACAATAAAATTAGATGTAGATGCGGCCAGCAGTGTTACTGTTTCCATCACAGAACTTACAAAGTTGCCCACACCGCCAGGGGGCCGATAGATCAGCAGACCTGCCAGTGTCACGGTAGGAGATATCTGTAGTGAGAAATGGCAACTCTCACAGTCAGCGACAAGTCCCTTCCAGGCCCTACATACATAATTTTCTCTATAAAGGATAGCAAGACCACCGCCTCGCCCCTCAGGTCTATCCAAATGAAACATGAGAAAGCCTGGCGGGAGGGCTAGCACGATGTCAGCGTCCGAACTGGGAGTAATCCAAGTTTCTGACAGAAACAGGATATCCAGTTCCTGGTCTTGAATGAGAAAGTTAAGTTCCACTGCATGACGCGGAAGTGATCTGCAATTAAGCAGGCCCCACAGCAAGGTGTTTTTACCTGACTGAGGAGGAGCTGATGCGTCCATTCCTCGTGGAGATGATGAGAGGAAACCATTGTCGGTGACAGCATGGTTTTCAGAGGGCAGGGTACGCAGTACAAGTAGCTCCTCCCGAGAGTAAGTGCAACGCAGTGGAAGTATGTTAGGCATAATGCCAGGCCCCAGGCCCGTCTGAGCCCGGACGAGCCCAGACGGGCAGGACTCTGGCTGGACTCCGGCGTGAGTCCGGCGACTCCGCTGCGCGTCTCCGCTGCGGAGTTGCGTGTAATCTCATCACTCCTCTGGCACCCAGCCACTGCAACAGCTCTACCAGCTACCATACGTCCAGGTCCAGGCCCCTCTACATCAGAGGATCCTGAGTCACTCAGCTCCACTGATGTCCCTTTTCTCGTTGCAATATTATGGAGCATGGCACAAGCAACCACTATTTTACAACACGTATTGGGGCTGTATTGGAGTGCACCTCCACTTTTAAGGAGGCACCGGAATCTGCTTTTCAGGATCCCAAATGTCCGTTCGATGGTGCCTCTGGTAGCAATGTGTGCCCTGTTGTACCTGCGCTCACTTGCATTGTTGGGATTGAGGTAGGGAGTCAAGATGAAATCCCGTACTGCATAAGCACTGTCACCTGTGGGTTTGATAAAAATATGTTAGGCTGTGACATGCACATGGTAGTTGGTAGTAATGACCCCTATGTCTGAAGGTATTTACAGAATAGGTATCCCTCGCCAAACTCCCCTCTTGAGAGTCTACGATATATCCCACTGTGTCGGAAGATGAATGCATCATGTGTGCTGCCAGGGTACTTTGCTACGATGTCAGTAATGATGTGTTTTGCATCACACACCACCTGAATGTTCAGTGAGTGGTAGCATTTCCGGTTTCTGAAGATGTATTCATTGCTTGAGGGGGGGGATATAGCAACATGTGTGCCATCTATACATCCTATCACGTGTGGGAAATGCGAAATTTGATAAAAGTCCTGCTTTGTCTGTGCTATTGCCTGTGGTGTGCTGCGGAAGTAAATGTGATGTGGCATCCTCTGAACCATGGCATCTAGGAAGGCATGGAAGAATCGCGAAAGGGCACTTTGTGACACCCCTCCTGCTGAGGCAATCACCCCCTGAAAACTTCCAGAGGCCAACAAGTGTAATGAACACAGGACCTGTATTTCAGTGGAGATGGCATTTGTCCTGCGTGTGGGGTGTTCAAGGTAGGGTCTGAGTTCTGCAATTAAATCATTTATGCTGTCTTCCTCAAGCCTGTAATGGGTGTAGAGCTCCTCCTCAAGGCGCTGGGAGATGGTGACACGCAAACGGAATATCCTCTCCTGCCGTAGCCTCCTCTGTGCAGCAGCTCTCAAACGCATCCTCCTAGCTATGATGTAAAGGCCCGCCATTGTGGTAAACAGTTTTTTTAATTCTGTTGCTGCTTAAATAGTTTGCACCTGGTTACCACCTGCTCCTACTTGGTGGTAATTGCGATTCTGTATTTTGCGAATTTTCAAAAATCGCTAATTGCGAATTTTTCATACATCTCATTGCGATTTTTTTTGAGCGAAACTTGCTAATCTGCGATTTTTAAGCGATTTCCTACATTTGCGATTTTCCATTTGCGATTTTCGCCAAATAGAAATTCACAAATGTACAATGTCGCTAATTATTCGCAGAATGGCACTTCTCGCTAACAGTGGAATCGCATTTTTTGCGATTCCTTAAATTTAATGGCTTTTGCATTCATACATGCCGATGAGCAGATTCGCATTCGCAAAGACCGAAATTCTGCGAATTTCAGCCTTTGCGAATGCAAATTTGCTTGATACATATGGCCCTATAACACCAAAGTCAGTTGAATGTATGGTCTGAACAAGCTTCCCATGTCAAGGGAAATGGACTGTGCTTCAGCCAACATCTTGGGTAAAACTGCTAAATATAAACCAAAACGAATAGGGGCTAAACCACAGTACTGTTTTATCCCACTCTCTGTGATAATAAAATAAGCAGTCTGGCTTTTGAGTCACATTCCATTTGGGCCCAGTTGCCAGCATTTAACAACTAAAGAATTGCTAATAGTCTCATGGGAATATTCCTGTGCAGCAATTGATACTCATAAATCCACAAAGCAGCAGCAGCTTCAATGGATTTTCAAGCAATAGCCCATAAGGCAAAGCTGTGGTCTACTGTAGAAAGATCATCATGAAAACCTCTTTGCTAATAAGGTAGAAGGTCCATCTTATTCAACCATGCTGTAGGCATCTGAGTATGTGCTTAGCGTAAAGTATGGCTATTGAATAGAGGCTCAAGAAGTGAGATCAGAGGATATTTTAGGGCTGTTCTCTCATATTTTTCATACGGATGGGTTTAATAATTGAAACCCTCCATAAGTCTAATATTATTCTTGTTGCTGTAATCCATCTAAAAGAAGGGTATAAGCAGTGTCTTCACTAACAGATTAGAGAGAATGGCTCCTGCCAGGATACTATCAGGATCACGACCCTGGATCCCTTCATACAAAGGATATATCTACTAACACCTTTGTCTTATTACATTCAAATGTACAAGGTCTGGTGAGTAAGAAGCTCTTTGATTACCCTTATATAAAAGTTAACTACATGAGGTTGCCGCTCATACTATGTATTGTAAGGATAGCCGAGAAGATATAACACCTCTGAGACTGGGACCAAAATAATTTAGCACCACCTCAGAGGATTGGTTCATTCACTTTATCCCTGTTAGCATGACACAATTTACTCTTACTCTCTTGTATCAAATGTCAATATTTTGCTGAAGGTTCTATATAAGTATGATATACCATCACCTCATTAAATGTTTTATTATGTTGATGCTTTTGTGTGATGACTTCATGATAAAACTTTCCTGATTACACCAACTTTTAAACATCTTGTCTTTCTTTTTACTATCATCTCGATTATCTGCCTGAAGAGTTCTAATACACGTAACAACCATAGTTACACACATATCATATCAGGGATACATAGTCTTAAAGGAGCATGCAAGAATCCAAATAGCCAATCATAAGTTGTATAAACAATTCATTGTCAGCAGGTATTCAAGCAAACTAAAGTATGTTGCTTTAAAAAGAGAACCCTTTTGTTGGCATTAGATTACGTCAGCATGTGGGTCATTGCCCTATCAGGTATACATACCACTGCTTAGATAAAGCTTAATCAGATTGTACTAGATCTGTCTTTAGATTTATTTATTTATAACATAAAGTACTAGTGTCCTAACACAAGGCTCAATTGAGTTTATCATGAGTGGCTAGTTGAATGTATGTATTCACAGGTAAACAAGTCTCAGTTACACAATAGTCTGAATGTAATTTAAGCTGAAAGGTCATTCCACAATCACTCTTGGTATTAACTATATATATAGTTTTTCCATATGAATTCTATAATTGAATCATTCCCCCACCTCCTGCAAATTTATAATTAAGACTAGGCCTAGGTGCCATGGAGCTCCACAGTGGGAGAGATGCTGATGTTTTTTCAGTTTAAAGACAAGGCATTTGAGCCAGGCATGGGAGTCGGTTGCAAGAATGGATCACTCTGGAACAAAATATAATTGCAATTCTCCCTCTATTTATTGGTATCTGACTTTTCTTCTAATCTTGTAGGCAGACAGGACTGCAACTGCAATGTAGATTTTTTGTTTTGATGTGCCTGGTACAAAACATTGTTCAAATGACAATATCTCCAGAAGGGAAACATCCTTTACAGCGAGGTGTTTACACCGCGGGGCCTTTACGACGCAGCCATCACAACGCAAGTCGTTACTACGACTTGCGCTGGATGGTGCTCTCGCTCAAGGAATAGTTTAATTTTCTATTCCAGCACCTTCCCTACTGTTACATGGGCTGGAGTTGGAATAGAAAATTAAAATAATCCACAATCCAGCGCCCTCCAACGCAAGTCGTTGTAATGACTTGCGTTGTGATAACTGCGTTGTAATGGTAGCGCAGTGTAAACACCGCGTCATAATGACATACATCCCTCCAGAACTGCTTCAGGAATAAGGATAACGCTGAATAGCTTCTTTAGTGGATCTCCAAGCATGGAGATGAAGTTGAGGTTGAAGCCGCTGGTTTTTGGTTGAAGGTTGTGAGATTCCTTTGGCCCCAGATGACTTCATACTTGCTGATCAGTTGTCTGGGAATGGACTTGCGATTGGATTCTATTCTCTACTGGAGACCAACAACTCCTCCTCGCACACACACCTCCGCAGCTCATACAGGAAGGGAGCTTTCTGCTTTACACTGTTCAGCCACTCTGTAGCTTCTCTAGTCTTTCTGAACTTGGTTAGACCAGTGAGAATGGCAGCCAGCAGAAGTTCCACTCCTGCACTTTCTTCTCTTCTCCGGTACACTGGTGCATAACCTCTCCACAAGACTGAGACAACATTAAACTCCACACTGGTCACAATGATCAATATTTATGACCAGGTATGGTCAATCAGGTCTTTTGTACTGTTCAAATCTCGTGGCTACTGGAATTCTGGAGATGCATGACCACAGCATGACCAACTCCTGGCCTGTCTGTTGCTTGTTCCTCACCCCTGCCCGCTGTTTGAGGTTTGTTTCCCACCTTCCGCCATCTGTGGTTTGTTCAACCTTCTGCTGTCCCTGGTTTTGTCACCACCCCTGCCCTCCTTCCGCTGTCCGCCATGTGTTTCACACCCCCTGCCCTCCTCTTGTGTTGCTTGCCCCCCAAACCCCAGCACCGCTTTTACACATATTGCAAATCAGTGCGGGGTGCTGCGCAACATGGCTTGAAAGAAAAAAAGCCCAATGATGCTGTCAACTTTCACTGTGTCATAGCACTTTTATTTTTACTTTAATTAATATCACGCAGTAGCTCATGCTGCTGTGCAACATGAAAAAATAAAAACATTGACAAAGCTGATAGATCTTGAATAGGCGAAACCTATTATGCTTTCTCACTGCTTGTTATGATATGCGTTAGTTATCAGAGTCGTTTTGATAAAGATCTCTAAGTAGTAAAGGCCCCTTGATCCGCTGTATTATTTGCGATAATGAAGGGTCCTGTCTGTCATCATTTTGGTATGCATGTATCTGTGAAATTGGATGACAGTTTCAGAAGTCAAGAGGGTATGTTCCCAGCCTCCGAACCTATGAGAAAATCACCTGGACCATCACATCTGCCCATTTTTCTTCTTAAAAATGTAGAGCTTCATGGGCCCAGACCTTCAAATTACAGAATTCAGTAGCATACCCATTAGGGCCAGGCACTGTGCATTCTTTAGTGTTGTTATGGACCTTTGAGATCCCTCTTATGTAAAGGGGATTGTGATGTCTGTTGCACCCAGCATAGTTTCAGCCTATCCAAATAACTGAAAATGTTGCCGTACTTGGCTTAATTTCCCCCACATTCTGGCTTGATAAGATGTGGTATACTGTCAAACATTCTGCTTTGATAAGCATAACATAACGTGTATTTGTAAAGCGCGCGTTCACCCCCAAAGGGGTATCTTGGCACTGAATAACAGATGTTTATTGTTAGCCATCTCGATGGCACTCATTTCATCGACCTCAGAAAGGCTGAGTGGACCCGCCAGGAATTGAACCTGTGACCATGAGGTCAAACACAGACCCCTGTAGTGGATGCATTAGTCCACTAAGCCACCCGACCAAGCGTTGGGACTTAGTTGGCTTATTCCCTCAACAGCAGGACATAGCTGGTATATATTTGCAGGAGGACCTTGGTTTGTGACGTGTGCAAGAAGTGCAGCCAAATTCCTTCGTTTATAAAAAAAAAAGCCAAAAAAGGTGCATCACACTTTTTTGTGTGGAAAGAGACCTCTGGTTGTGAAGATACTGCTTTTTTCCAGTTGTCACTAGTGGCTGTGAATGTTAAGCTTGGCATTGTCTTTCCAGGGGCTTTACCTGATTCCCCATTGCCATGATAAGGCTGACAGTCTTCTTCAATGTACACAATTCTACACTCCAGTCTCTATAGTGCTTAAACAGAATTTGACATCATTTGTCAAGATGCACCTATGGAATTCAGCTCTAGTCTAACAGAGCCGATCTATTATCAGGCTCTTTTTTGTATTTGTCAAGGCTACTGTTGTTCTTGCATGTATTCTAAGTTGTGAAGCTCAACAACTGAGATGACTACGCAGTCTATCAGCAATAGCTTCAGGTGTCTCAGGAAGGGAAAGATGCAAGCACAATCATTTGGCTGGAGTAACCACCATGCATTCGTCAAAAGATTTTGCTTCAGCTACTAATGAAAGGTGCACAAGGGAGGTCAAGGTTCATATGATACAGGACTTTCTGCAGTTTGCCCCACTTTGCACAACCAAATTGCATGAAGGTAGACAAGTAAATGTCCAGGGTAGATCCTCAGGGAGGTTGTGTCAATGAGGTTGAAACCATATGCTGGACTGAGTTTCAGTGCTCTATCATTAGACTTGCCTGCCGTGATGACCAGTTATCAGGTGCCACATCCTCCAAACGACAATGGGCCTGTCAAGTTTCAGAACTGCCGCTCTTCTCCATCTTCCTGATCCAAAGCCTTATAAGCACTGATCCCTTTAACATTTACAACGTTTGTTTTCTCCTCACCATCGAGGTAAACTTAATGGATTTAGGGTACGTCAATTCATTCTTTGCAAAAGTGTGTGTGTGATGCTGGACAGCCTGATTGTGCATCAGCACTAGGGAGACAGCAATCACAGCACCACAGCTTAATAGATTTGGAGCTACCCTGCTCGCTCACACATGCTACACTGCAACTTTGGTTGCTGCGCTGCCTCAGGTTTTAGTAAATCTACCAAAAGTCATCCAGTTTGTAGGCAAAATTATCCAGGTAATTGCCTAGGTTTATGGTTCTTTTATTCTAAGCTGGTAGAACATATTCCATCGTATCGATTCATGATTGTCTCATTCATTGATTGGTGATTCCCCCCCATATCGGTACTGACATTCTTCACTTCACTTTTAGGGTGCAATTATGATTTCCCAATGAATTCTGTGGGGGGATATGGGGTGTGCAATTAACAGTTGCAGGTTGTATCTCCTTGTGCGTTAACAGCGATTACAAGTCAAATTCTCAGAATGGGGAATACCCTGACAGACCCACGATTACCACGTCCTTAATTGCAGGTTTCTTCTCATTCCTGGGAGTTTGAAGTATATATTCATGAGATGTGAACAGGTATTATATATATTCGTGGGGTGGACTGTGCTGTTTAGATGTTTTTGGCCAGGGGATGGAGAGGACATCTAGGGGTTGTAGAGGAGGTTACTTTTTTGTGGAGAGCATTTAATGGAGGAGGCAGGAGCCAGGTTTTGCCTCTGCCCACAGCCCTTCTCACAGCCACGGGTTTCCCAATAAAACCGGGTCTGGTATTTCCAGGCCTGGAAAGTAGTTTCCCATAAAATACAAGTCTAGGCAATTCATAATGGAGGTCTTAATGTGCAACTGTCAATAGCCATCGTTAAGATTAGTGAAATGATCTTCTTTGGTGATAGATATGCACCTGTGTCTATGCAGATGGTTCATCAGTTGACAGTTTTGATTAGGTCTGACATTATTTGCAGTCTAGTATTGTTTGGGCTTTCATTTTTAAGCTTCTGTGCAATGTTCTGATTTCCCATTTTGCCCCTGATGTAACATATAGGTACTGCTCCAGAAAGGCCCCAGGTAATTTGCTTCCCCTACACTGTATGAGGGGGTCACACTGGGGGCATGGCTAAGGTACCGATGAGGACAGTCGCATGAGCTGGAAGCTCCGCGCCGACCCGTCACTTATCCTGGTCTGGGAGCCGGTAGTGCTCCTCAAACTGCCCGAGAACTAGCCAGAAAGTGTTGAGAGCTGCTAACGATGATCCTGAGCAAGGCTGCCTCGTCACCGAGGGTCGGGGACCGAACGGCCTGACGAGCTCTGCCTGAGTGGAACCAAGATGGCGCCGATGGCGACGGCCGGGAGCCTAGGATGATGTGGTGAGCGGGGATCAGACGGCAGATCTGTAGCGCGGGGGATCTTACTGAGAGTGGCAGGCGATAATAATAATAATAATAATAATAATAATAATAATAATAGTGAGGCGCCCACGATCCTGGGCTGCGCAGTGCTAACTAATGGGGCTCTGAGTAAGGACCACCGGCATCGGGACGAAGCTCTTTCCGTCTCCAGTGTCCGGTGAAGAAGAATAGAAGGTTGGAACAGGGGGCGTCTGCGCCTGGAAGGTTGGAGGTACAGCCAGGTTCTTAAGCGAGCTGTCGCACAGAGAACTATCGGGAAGCAGGGGGGGATCCCCAAGTGAGTTGGTGACTAAGCAGCGAACGGCCCACTGGGGGGACTGGGGAGTGTGAGCCCCTTTGCAGCGGGTACCACGTAGTGCCTGCGATTGGCACGAAAGAAGTGAGGGAACGTTTCAGAGGTTCAGCAGCGGTCAACGGCCTTGGGAGCAGAAACCTATGGGGAAACCACAAGGGAGCGCCCCCCGGAACCGGAGGAAGAGGCGGCCGACCAATGGAAGCCAGATGTAGTGGACTTGCAGTCGGAGGGGATGATGCAGCAGCAGGTAGATCTAATACTTAAAGCCATCATGGACACCAGGGATGCCCTTCAGCAGGACATCGCGCAGGTGACGCTAGGGCTGGGCCTCCTTCGAGCAGATCATGCAAAGCTAGTAGACCGTGTGAAACAAGCTGAAACCACATTAGAGGTCCTGGAACCCACTCAAAAGGTGTTAGAATCTCAGATGGGAGATGTCAATCGTCGTTTGCAAGCCCTGGAGCGGAGGGCCAAAGATGCTGAAGGGCGGAACAGGAGAAGTAAAGTGCTGGTGGTGGGGCTACCGGAAGGCATGGAAGGGGCCAGCATAGTGGACTATTTAGAGACATAGCTAAGGACTGAGGTTGCCCCTGAGGGCTTGACCCCCTTCTTCACTTTGTAGAGAGCACATAGGGTGCCGGCCCGTCCGCTTGCGCCCGGAGGCCAGCCAGACAGGGGTGGCGAGCCTACTTCATTATAAAGACAGGGACCTGCTTCTGAACAAGGCTCGCACCTTGGGCCCCTTCAAGGTGGATAATAATAATGTGACATTGTTACCGGACTACACATTCAAAGTGCAGCGCCATAGAGCCTCATTCTTGGAAGTCAAGAAGGCACTCCGCACTGAAGGTATACAGTATTCCTTGATGTTTCCAGCACACTTGAAGGTGGCCATGGACTGTAAATCATTCTTCCACAATAGCCCTGAGGAGGGGTGGGACTGGCTGGAGTCCTATAGAGCGGGTTTGGGTGAGGCGGGTCGCTGCCTGGGACCGCTTGTGAAGGCGCCGCGCTCTCCCCGAACGCGGCGCACTAGAAGGCGCTGTCCTGGCACTCAGAAACCCACGGTGTCCCAGATGGAGAAGGAGATATGCGGCACTACAGGTGGTGACAGCGATTTCCCAAGAACGAGGGACGGAATCGATAGGGGCAACAGATTCTGAGAAGGAATTGGCGGGGACGGCTTCCGATGAGACAGACACGGGGAGTGTTCCACTGCCACATGTTACACCTGGGACTGCAGATGAGATCACCAGTGCATGATACAGTAAGACCTTTCCAAGTAACTTGAGGGAGGTCTTGATTAGTGCTAGTCCCCATCTCCACCATGGGTGTAGCTGGGATATTGATCCATGGAGTTAGCAGTGGCTGGGGGGCACTGAGGAATGTGGCTCCCTCAAACAGGGGTGCTTCAGCAGAAGCTGAGGCTTTATCATTAATGGGGTACAGTGCAAGACACTGGCGGTACTGTGGACTAGATCATCTCGGCTCTCAATCAATCAATCAATCAATCCCTTTGTAAAGCACACTACTTACCCGTGAGGGTCTCAAGGCGCTGGGGGAGGGGAATGCTGCTACTGCTCAAAGAGCCAGGTCTTGAGGAGTCTTCTGAAGGTAAGCAGGTCTTGGGACTGCCTTAGGTCGGTGGGGAGGGTGTTCCAGGTCTTGACGACGAGGTGGGAGAACGATCAGCCTCCGGAGGACGCTCTTCGGATGCGGGGGACTGTGGCGAGGGTGAGGTATGCGGAGCGAAGCTGGTGGGTGGGGGTGTGGAAGCTGAGTCTGTTGAGGTACGCTGGTCCGGTGTTGTGGAGTGCTTTGTGTGCGTGGGTGAGGAGTTTAAAGGTTATCCTCTTGTTGACCCGGGAGCCAGTGCAGGTCTCTCAGGTGGGGTGTGATGTGGCTGTGGCGAGGGATGTCGAGGATCAGGCGTGCAGAGGCGTTCTGGATGCGTTGGAGCTGTCTCAGGAGTTTGGCTGAGGCTCCTGCGTAGAGGGTGTTTCCATAGTTCAACCTGCTGCTGACAAGGGCCTGGGTGACTGTTCTTCTCGTTTCAGTGGGGATCCAAGGCTGTGCAAAAAGCACCACTATCCCCAGTAAAGGTGCCAACCAAACCGTGGAGCAAGTTGGCCATGGACATCATTGGTCCAATGCAGGAATTAGGAGAAAGGAAGAGATTCATGCTGGTCTTAATTGACTATACAACACATTGGATTAAGCAGAAGTTTGTTCACAGTGTCACCACTAAGTTGGTGATCGAATTCTTGAATGGTGTGTTTGTTGAAGAGGGAATACCTGCGACCTTGGTGACCAACAACGGGGTGCAGTTCACCTCAGGAGAAATGCGAGATTTCCTCAAGGAGATGGACATAAGGCATGAGACTACAGCGTTGTACTGCCCAAAGGCCAATGGCTTAGTCGAGCGTGCAAACAGGATCATTAAGGAACATATCCAGGTAGCTGCCACCAATGGTCATGACATAGAAGGATCACTCAGGAAATGCCTGTGGGCATACCACACCTCACCCAATAAAGTCACTGGCATTTCACCTTTCGTGGCATTGCGTGGTAGAGAACCTTGTACTAAATTAAATCCCAGTTGGTTAAGTGGTGGTGAGGCTAGAGAAGTGGACCAAGAGGTAGCAGGAGAAAAGATCAAGCAACACCAAGACAACTACAGGCAGTGGTATGACAAAAAACATGGTATGAAGGGTTGCAAGTGGGAGGTGGGTGACATGGTACAAGCCAGGAAGAACTATAAAGTGGGAGTCACCCAAAGTAAATACTACCCGCCGTGCAAAATTGTCAAAGTGCTTAAAAATGTGATTCAACTTGAAAATGGTCAATGGTGGAGTTTTGATAATATTGGAAGTGCTTGTGTATAAAACATTGGTCCTGTTTAGCTTTCATCACAGCTATCTTTGCAATATCTCTAATCCCATAACCGTGGGTCCTTTGGCTCAGTTTGTTCATGGTCACCCTATATGGAAGGGAGATGTGTTGTAACCTTAATCCCCCAGTGGTACCTTCCGTCCACCCCTCCCCTGCTGTCCCAGTTGGTATTCCCCTGCCCTGAAGCTGTCAATGGAATGTTGGTACTCTCTTCAGTGAGGAGAGTGGATGGCTATTAAATAAGTCCCGAGTTACCTCGGTGTCCTGTCATCTTCTTTGGAATTCCTACAGTAACCACATTGACCATTTCAACCAATTCCAATCCGGCTTTCGTACAGGGAACAGTATGGAATCGGCCATGACACTCATAATTGATGATGCACTTAAAATCCTTGACCAAAACAAAGCCTGTCTACTAATCCTTCTTGATCTCTCTTCGGCATTCGACAAGGTCAAACATGACAATCTTCTAGACCTTCTAAGATTTAGAATGGGCCTATCAGGATCAGTCCTAAATTGCCTGCATGACATACAAAGCCATACATCACAATACTCAGAGATACCTAGCCCAAAAACAGGTGCTATCTTGTGGAAACAGATCCTCTAGAAGTACCAACAATCTTCTTTTAAAACCACAACGCTTTACCAAAAAGAAAACTTACAACTGTGCCTTCTCTGGAATCGCTCCTAGGATTTGGAACGCACGGACCCCTGAAACTGGACGGAACCCTTCTCATCTCTTTTAAAAAAAAAAGTAAAATACCTACTTTTAAATAAATTCTCTTGAACCTTGGTACATCTTAATCTACGCAACTGAGATCCATATGTCTAGTCTTGTACACTTGTAGCTACGCAACTGAGATCTGTATCTCAATTTTTTAACTATGTATTCATACGTTCCTTTTGTTCCTAAGTTAGACCTATGTCAATTCTTGTACATTTGCATCCACGCAACTAAGACCAGTATTTCAATTTTTACCTATGTTTTCATATGTTCCTTTTGTTCTCTACGCACAACTCTTGTAAAGCGATATGATACCCATAAGGGTCTAGTTCGCACTATATTAAACCTTAAAAAAAACAACAACAAAAACTGCCTGACGAAAATACTTTATTTACAGGAACACGAAACCTGGATGACCAAACTTTCTGGTGGCGGACGAGTGGACTGGAAAGCAGAATCATCCAGAGCCACTTTGTGCTTCCTTGCCAGAGACCTGGATATCACTGTAGCAGTCATAGGCTTCTGCCATACATCAAAATGGGCGCAGTCAAAGCCGTGTTCAAAGGAAGTAAAGGATCTGAGAGAGAGGAAGTAGAATGGAGCAACAGAGTCAAGATGTTAGGCTTTAATTCTGCTGTGGGAAAGCAAATCCGCTGCCTTCCTGATAACAGCGTGGTAAGAGGTCAACTCCTGCGTTAGGGCACCTTTCGGAAATGAGAGTTCCCATTCAGAAGAGGTATCCAAGCAACTAGCCTCCTGCAGACCTTCAAAAAACCTGATCAGGATCAACAATCTTCCCTTCCCCAGCCGCTTCATGCTACTCTTATATATTCTTCCTTTTCCATCTGTCTATGCCCTTCTCTCCGAGATCTCATCCTCGGAACAGGAGTCGGTGACGCCAGATGCTGTGCCGGTGACTTCGGGATCTGTGGGAGGACTAATGGAACAGTAGTCGACGCCGGCCCGAGGTCGAGTAAGCGCCAGTGAAGAACCAGACAGCGCAGGGGAAGATACATTCAGTGGCACTCGCCCCTCCAGAGAAGGTACCGGCAATGATCATCTCAGCGTCAGAGAAAGGCCAACTCCCTGGATCCATCAGCACAAAAGGTGCCTAAGGGCAATGAGGTGGCAAGCCACCCGGGAATATGCCAGAGGACCCAAGAGGCATAAAGGGGCACCAGTGGGGTTTGCTACTCTGGCAAACCAGGCGAACATTACATTTAAAAAATGCAACGGATCCCTACCCGGAGTTGGGAAGGCAGGATGCACCGGATCTAGCACAACAGGCTCGGAGGACACTCGAGAAGGCAGTACATTTGGCTCTGGTTGCGGTGCCAGAGACCCTAAGGTGAAGAGGTCTGCTTCAGCAAGTGTGGAGGCATCGCTTCTTATGGAGCCGGTGGAGTCGGATTCTTTGTTAGGGCGGACTTTTTTCTTGGTTAATAGGCCATGACACCTCTCGTGGAGGTAATATTATGGGGCTTGTTCATAACTTGTGGAATGTACAGTAATATCCATTAGATGGAAAATGTACTTCCTTTCAATAACAATAATTGTGTTAGATACTATATCTTCTCTCAGATTCCTCACTGCCACTTCCTCCTTTCTATTTGAGTTAGTGCTGTTTACAATAAGATCCTTCAATTGTGCAAGCATGATAATAATAATAATAATTCCACTTATTGAGCGCCTGGTTAAACCCAACGGTGCGTCTCTGAGCAGGAAACCAATGAAAGAGAAGCCTAGATACTAGACAGGAGAGAGTACAGAAGGAGGACTCAAGGATGGAAGAGCCAGGTTTTTAGTTTTTTATGGAAGGTATTTTCCGAGGACTTGGCTCATAGGGAGAAAGGTAAGGAAGTCCAATATCTGGCTGCCAGGTAGCCAAAAGAGTGCACACCCATTCTGGCTCTTTGAACTTTAGGGATCTTAACCAAATGAGCTCCTGCCAATCTCAAATTATGGACAGGCTGTTAAGGAGTTAGTATATGATGGAGATAACTAGGACACTTTCCCCTGCAAACTAAGATGCCAATAGCACATGGTTTTCTAGAGTTTATTCTCTTTTCTACTGGCAACCAGTGGGGAGTGTCGAGAGCTCTAACAGAAGAGGCTCTTCTGGGCAAATTGAGAACTAGACGTGCAACCACATTTTGGATGCATTGCAATCTGTTGAGATGCTGCCACTATTGTTAAAGCTCTGCTGCTCTCCAAATGCTTCGATGGGGTGAATAAAAAAATAAAAAAAGTAAGGAACTGACATCTTGATGCTGTATATAACCTGATAACATTCGTGTCTCCTGAGGCGGAAGCCGGGAGCTAGACTAGCGCATTTTAATTGTTTGAGTGTCACTATTTGCTTTGTTGTTTTTAAAATACTTTGACTTCTCCTACCTTCTCCACGTTCTTGGAATTACCCGCGCAGCGGATATTATCGCTGGCACGGGCACAAAAGCAACTCTAAGGCTTTCCCCGCCGTCACCGGCAAGGAGCACGGACACGCCCCCTTTGACGAGGCCACGCCCACCAAAAGCACACTATTTAGGCGCCGCTGATTACAAGCGACGCTGATAACATTCGTGTCTCCTGAGGCAGAAGCCGGGAGCTAGACTAGCGCATTTTAATTGTTTGAGTGTCACTATTTGCTTTGTTGTTTTTAAAATACTTTGACTTCTCCTACCTTCTCCACGTTCTTGGAATTACCCACGCAGCAGATATTATCGCTGGCACGGGCACAAAAACAATTCTAAGGCTTTCCCCGCCGTCACCGGCATGAAGCACGGACACGCCCCCTTTGACGAGGCTACGCCCTCTCAAGGCGCCGCTCTATCCCTATAAATATGTGCCTTTTCCGGACGCGCAGCGGACGAGCGCAGCGGGCGCGCCGTTTGCAAAGGCAAGCCCGTCTGTGCCCGTCCGTGCCGCGGCCGGGCCCAGGGCGAGCCATGATGTCCAAACCCTGGTATGTACTTCCCAAATACCTACTCTTACCAGAGAAAAGATTCTTTCCCTAAACCATAAGACTAAAAACTGCCACAAACTCATTAACGTCGACAAGTGGTTAGGGCCAATATGTTGCTATACATGTAGAACCCATCTTACTCCTGAGCAATGGCCACCAAATAGTGAACAGGAGATCCCCCTTTGAGGAGGATTGATTAACGCCAGGTCAATGTGTAAGAGCGGGGCGCATATTCACGACCTAGTTACGGAGACTGATCTCGACATGCTCTTCGTAACAGAAACTTGGCTTAAAGCCTGGTGCAACCCGGTAATAGCTCAAACAGTTCCCCAAGGCTACCTTATTCAGAGGATCGATAGGCAGGAACCGAGAGGGGGTGGCTTGGCCATCATTTATCGGGACTCTATCAAATGCACCACGTTCGAACTATCGGACATAAAGGGGGCAGAAAGCATGGGTTTCTGCATCCAGATAAATGAGGAAAATACCTTTGCTGGTGCTCTAATTTATCGCCCACCAGGACCACAGAATGATTTTCTAGAAAGCTTTGAGGAAGCACTCAGCAATCTAACTCTCAAATTTCCCAATTTTACAGTACTAGGCGACCTAAATTTCCACCTTGATAATACTAATGACCCTAATGCAATATGGCTCAGGGACCTAACCAAGGTTCTAGGACTCACAATACTGACCAAAGTACCCACACATAAAGCAGGTCATATTTTGGACTGTATCTGTACCAACATCAAAACCCTGACAGTTGAATCCCCCCGGATTCAAACTTGGACGGACCATTGGTTGGTCCCTTTCAATCTGACTACAAATAAGAAAAGGGTCAAAACAGCCAATAGGAAAATTGATGTTCAGATAAAGAGAGACTGGAAAAAATTAAAAGATTCACCTAATCTGCATCTTATCGCTGAGGATACTAAACCACCCCTGACTGGAAACACTGAAATAGACAGCTTCTGCAAATGGGTCACAGACTTCTGTGGACCAGCAGATTTGGAAAAAGTGAGTACAAAGCGGAACAAAAAGTCCGCCCCATGGTTCTCCCTCCCTCTAAAAGAACAACATAAAGAGGTGAGAACCCTGGAAAAAAAATGGCGCCGTACTTATGAAACAGATGAACTCATTGCCTATAAAACCTCTAGGAGACAATATCACACAATGATAAAAAAACGCCAAAAAAGATCACTTTCTAGAAGCCATCAATCTTTCTAACAATAGACAGAAAGAAATCTTCAAAATAGTTGATGACTTTATGAATCCCAGATTCCTTAGACAAGAGATCCCGCCCTCGCTTTCACTATGCAACTCCATAGCAAATTATTTTGAACAGAAAATACTTAACCTTACCAAAGACTTTCCAGACCCACTAGGGTCCTTTTCTGCTGAAAAAACAAACCCAATGAACAGTAAAATTCAATTAAACTTTTTCTCTCCTGTTAGTCTTGATGAAACCCGTCAGGCTATCCTCTCCAGCAAGTCAGGTTCCCTTTTGATCCCTGCCCCCCTCTGTTGCTACATGCTCTAGTGGACACCGTAAATCCAAGCATTAATGCTATCATTAACTCTTCTTTGGTCACTGCCGCCATCCCATCTGAATGGAAACTAGCCGCTGTAAAACCTTTGCAAAAAAAAAAACCCTACCTGACCCCACTACGCTCTCTAACCTCCGCCCTATTTCGTGCTCCCACTCCTTTTTAAACTTACGGAAGCAGCGGTAAACAAACAACTGACCAGGTACCTAGAGGACAATGACATCCTACACCCTAACCAAGCAGGCTTTAGAGCTAAACACTCCACGGAGTCAGCACTACTACACACGGTGGAGACACTTAAGATTGCAATGGATCAAGGAAAAAAGGCCGTCCTGGTTCAGCTAGATTTATTGGCGGCCTTTGATACGGTCTCACACCCCGTATTAATTGGCCGCCTAGCAGAATCAGGAATAGCAGGAACTGCTCTTGAATGGCTGAAAAATTCTCAGCCACAGGAAGCAAGTTACGATACTAGGAAGCCATTACTCAGATGAAAAAGCGTTAAAACAGGGGTACCACAGGGTTCCAGCCTGAGTCCAATACTTTTTAACCTTTACATGACCCCTTTGATAGAGCTCATTACATCTTTCCACATCAGCACGATATCGTATGCTGATGATACTCAGCTCATCCTCGTCCTGGACAATAACACTACAAAGGCAGAGGAAAATCTGAGAGACTGTCTTGCTGCAACATTTGAATGGATGAGAATTCACCATCTCAAATGCAATTCAGGCAAGACTGAAATCCTCCCTTTTGGCCAACAAAACCTTTTCTCTCCCAAATCTTGGTGGCCTCAAGATGCAGAAGCCCCCCCGAATACCATCACGACTGCCCTTAACCTTGGGATACGGTTTGATGAGGCCTTATCTTTCAGACAACAAGCAGGCACTGTGGCGGGGTCCTGCTTTAACATAATCAAGGGCCTCAGAAGGTTCTTTGACCTTCTCCCCCTGACAGCCAGAAAGACGGTAGCGGTGGCCCTCATTACTTCTCGTCTGGACTACTGCAACAGTCTTTATGCAGGCTCCAGCAAAGCTGTATTGCATAAACTGCAGATGGTCCAGAACGCCACCGCCCGTCTTGTGCTGAGATGGCCTAGGAAGTCGTCTGCATCAGCAGCACTTAAGATCTTGCACTGGCTGCCTATCCACAAGAGGGTACTATTTAAAATCCTATTAATCACTTTTAGGGCCTACCATCAGTTGGGCCCCACCTACCTGTCCAAAAGGTTCGGAAGATATGCACCTTCTCGTTCACTTAGATCCTCCAACCTAAACCTACTTGTGACTCCCAAATTCAGACTCACCACAAAAGGAGGAAAAACCCTTGGAGTACTAGGAGCCAGAGCCTGGAACAAACTCCCACTCCAACTGCGTCAGATCCCGTCAGAGAACCTCTTTCGAAAGGCTCTTAAAACTTGGATTTTTAAAATCACTGACACTTTCTGCTTAGCTTTAATTTAAAACCCCTCCTCCAGATATACTAGACACTTCTTATTAGTTTTCATTTGGCTCACTAGTTTTTATTCCTCTGCGATACGAATGATTAGCGCCAAGATGCTCCGTGGAGTGTAAGTCGCGCTCTATAAAAATAAATTTACATTACATTACATTTACATGTCACATGAGGGGCAGACTGAACTGCAATTGCGGCATAAACAGACTTTTGCATTGTCTGCTGTCATGCAGATAGTTATAAGGTGAATAATCTATCGTCATAAAGCACAAACATTTTAGCCGGATTCCATCAGGAGTAATGATAGTTTCTGCACTTCTTCATATCTGTAGCCAACCCTACACAATAACAATATATTGTTTTGATAACGACTTCTAGCTGCAGATTCTTCACCATATCATATTCCTCAGGCGTCTGAAAAATTTTGAGCAGTACCTCTGCGGACCGGTAGAGGCATCAATTGGTTCCACGTATGCGTCATCCACATCAGAAGTGATGTGCTCGGTGCCTATATAGGCACCACCCTGGTACACTGATATCAGTTCCGGTTTTTCCATGCCAACAGTGCAGATCGGAAGAGCTACCTCAGTCATTTTATGACCACTTTTTTTGTCACCCTTTTGGCGTTTTTTTTAAGCTTTTTGCTCCCATTGTGCAAGGGATATGCCTCCCAACAAACCCACAGGGTTTTAATTGTGTGAGGAATGTCACAGAAAGATCTCTAACTCACAGACCCACACCCGGTCAGCCTGTTGTGCCTAAGATTGTGTCACAACTCCAAGGCCAGCACCGACTGCAAAACGATGCACCCCAAAGCGATTCGTGTGCGGGCGATGAAACTCCTGGCATTGCGACAGCGGACGACTCAGTACCGGTCCCGATCCAGAGGGTCATCTCTGGCCTTCTTGTGGCGTCGATACCTCAGGACGATGTCATCCCACTGCAAGTCATCGCTGAAGCACTCTTCGGCCTCTGCTAGGCTGTGCCTTGCTTCCAGGCCCTTCTGCACATCTAATGGGGAGCCAGGTGGTCTGCTCCATGCTTCCCCGAGTTCCCTGGAGTTTGAACTACACCTGCCCAACTCTAGGAGTTCTATGATGACAGGCACTCCATCTTTGACCACTGGCTTCCTCTAGCATGCCTTCAGGGCAGGCCCCATCCAACGCTGCCCCTGCTTGGTTATCGGCCAGCAAGTTAGCCCCCAACACCCTCTGGATCTGCTTCTGGAGCGGGACTACTGCAGACAGCAGCACCTATACCTTAGCCAGTTCCAGATCCTCTGTGCCATTCCCCCTGCCATCGATGCAACCTGAAGAGGACCCTATCCTCTTCTCTGACTCGGAGACAGGACCACTTGACGTCAACACTGGCACAGCCCAGACTAGGTCAACCTGCCCTTGACTTGCCACCCTTGGGCAGCCCCACCATCCCAGAGATGGATGATGAGGAGGAGGGCTGTGGCCCCCTGGAGGATGATCCCTACCAGGAGCAAAAACTCATATGAGGTGCTGGACAATGCCAGCGGTCTGGACAACTCACTGGACCGGGTTTCTCCTCCGGACCCTGCCACAGAGCGTCTTTTGCCATGGTAATGTACAGAGCAGTAGAGGTCCTTGACCTACAGCCAGCTACTCTCAGTTGAGGTCAAGACTAACATATTGATGGAGGTGATCCATCCAGAAGTAAGCTCTGTGGAACCCCTACTTCCATTTTAGAAGGCCCTCACAGACATTCCCCTGGGGACTTGAGATAACCCCTGCTCCTGGGTCTTGTGCATATGATGATAGCCAGTCGCCACCCAGCCCCAGAGACACTGACTTCTTCACCCAATATCCATATCCCAAGAGCCTTGTGGTCCAAGCCTCATTAGCCAAACATAACCCGAGTGCAGTTACTACTACTTCCCCGATAAAGAATCAAAGAGGCTGGATACCTTCGAGAAGAGTATCTTCTCATCCACCGGCAGGGCATTGTGACACTGAATGCCTCTTGGGCCATCTATTCCTACACATTGTGGTACTTGGTTGCATAGCTGCTGCCCATGCTTCCCGAAGAGGGCTAGGCCATTTTGAATCAGGCACTGGTAGATGGCCGGTAATCAGCCAAGTTCAGAATTTGGTGCAGTTTGGACACCGCCGATTTACTAGGCAGGCCGTGCCCTCAAAGGTGACACTGCTGCCATGCCTGGCTGAGGTCAACAGTGTTTCAACTGGGTGTTTTTTTCCCTCATACACTTGCCCTTTGACGGCTTCCGATAAGGTGCTCACTGCGCTAGAGTGCTTTAAGGAGAGTTGAATCACTACCAGAACCCTAGGACTTGTGCTGAGTTCCCAACAACAGTCTTTTTTCGCCTCTGCCAAGGCCTGGCCTCCCATGTGCACCCACAATTCCATACTTATTTAACAGGTCAGCTGGCTTCTCAGTCCTTTTGTAACCAGGGACGTGGTTCCCACAGGAGGCTTGGAACCCACACCCAGCATACTAGCTATTCCGGAGTCGCTCTCCCTCCAGCTGGCGTAGTCTCCAAACCTCTTTAATGGGTGTTGACGGCAGGATCAGGCACCATCTGCCCCTATGGCAAGCCAAGTCAAGTCAGAATTTATATAGCGCACTACATACCCAGAGGGTCTCAAGGCGCTTGAGGAAGGGGGGGAGGTTTACTTATCGAATATCCAGGTTTTAAGCTGTTTTCTGAAGGCTAGGTGGTTTTGAGTAAGGCGGAGGTGGATGGGAAGGGAATTCCAGGTTTTGGCCGCTAAGTAGGAGAAGGATCTTCCCCCCATGGTGGCTTTGTGGATGCGCGGAACAGCGGCGAGGGCTTGGTTGGACGAACGCAGCTGGCGGGTGGGGGTGTAAAAGGAAAGGCGCGTGTTGAGACAATCAGGTCCAAGTTCGTATAGGGCTTTGTGTGCGTGGGTGAGGAGACGGAACGTTATTCTCTTGTTGACGGGGAGCCAGTGAAGGTCTTTCAGGTGAACGGAAATGTGGTCTGTGCGGGGGATGTCTAGTATGAGTCTGGCTGAAGCATTTTGGATGCGTTGGAGTTTTTCTGCAGTTTTGCGGTGGTACCGACGTAAAGGGTGTTTCCGTAGTCCAGACGGCTTGTAACCAGTGCGTGGATGACCGTTTTTCTTGTTTCGGTGGGGATCCAGCGAAATGTTTTTTTGAGCATGCGTAGGATGTTGAAGCATGATGATGAGACGGCGTTGACTTGTCTGGTCATCGAGAGTGAGGAGTCCAGGATGATGCCCAGGTTCCGTGCGTGGTCCGTCGGTATGGGGGCTTTACCTAGGGCCGTTGGCCACCAAGAGTCGTCCCAGGCGGAAGGGGATGAGCCTAAGATGAGGACTTCCGTTTTTTCGGAGTTCAGTTTCAGACGGCTGTGCTTCATCCACTCGGCTACTTCTTTCATCCCTTCATGTAGGTTGGTTTTGGCGGTGGTTGGGTCTTTGGTGAGTGAGAGGATCAGCTGAGTGTCATCAGCGTAGGAGATGATGTTGACGTTGTGTTGACGTGCGATGGTTGCGAGGGGGCTCATGTAGACGTTGAAGAGGGTGGGGCTGAGTGATGATCCTTGCGGGACGCCGCAGATGACTTCGGTGGCCTCTGACTTAAAAGGGGAGAGGCGGACTCTCTGAGTTCTTCCAGCGAGGAACGAGATGATCCAGTCCAATGCTTTTCCTTGAATTCCGATGTTTCTGAGGCGTTGTATCAGGGTGCTATGGCAGACTGTGTCGAAGGCTGCGGAGAGGTCAAGGAGGATGAGGGCGACTGTGTCTCCGTTGTCCAGTAGTGTTCGAATGTCGTCTGTTGCTGCGATGAGGGCGGTCTCGGTGCTGTGTTTGGCTCGGAAGCCAGACTGAGGAGTCGAGTGATTTGTTGGTTTCGAGGAAGGCGGCGAGCTGATTGTTGATGGCTTTTTCAATGACTTTGGCAGGGAATGGGAGGAGCGAGATGGGGTGGTAGTTTTTGAGTTCGGTTGGGTCAGCTGTGGGTTTCTTCAGAAGGGCGCTGAGTTCGGCGTGTTTCCAGCTTTCTGGGAATGTGGCGGAGTTGAGGGAGCAGTTGATGACGTCTCGGAGATGGGGTGCGATAATGGAGTCTGCTTTGTTGAAGATGTGATGGGGGCATGGGTCTGTAGGGGATCCTGAGTGGATGGAGTTCATTAGGCGAATGGTGTCTTCTGTGGTGATTGGGTTCCAGTCGAAAAGGTTATTCGGAGGAGGTATAGGTTCGGAGGTGAGTGGGGTGGACTGGTTTACGGGTTGGTTGTCAAAGCTGTTATGAATGTCGGCGATTTTGTCATGGAAGAATGAGGCGAGGGAGTCGCAGAGGACTTGAGAGGGGGTGATGTCGTTTGAGCTGGCGGTGGGGTTGGTGAATTCTTTGATGATGTTGAAAAGTTCCTTGCTGTTGTGGGCGTTGTTGTCTAGTCGGTCTTTGAGTGCTGATTTCTTGGCTGTCCGGATTAGTTGGTGGTGTTTGCGGGTGGCGTTTTTGAAGGCGGCTTGGGTGATAGTGTTTGGTTCTGTTTTCCAAGTTTTCTCAAGGGAACGACAGAGCTTCTTGGATTTCTTAAGGTCATCATTGAACCAGGGGGCGTTCTTGCTTCCTTGTTTGATTTGATGTTTTTTCAAGGGTGCTAGTTTGTCGGCGGTTTGGGTTAACCATTGTGTGAGGTTGATGGCGGCTTGGTTAGGGTTCGTTGAATAGGCAGGGGGTTTTTGGAGAAGCGATGTGGAGATCTGGTCGATGGTGATTTTGTTCCAATTTCTTCGCAGAGTTGGTTGAGGGTGGTTGTGGATCGTGGTCTTATTGTAAATGAAGTGGATGCAACTGTGGTCCGTCCAGTGGAGGGGTGTGGTGTGAGTGAAGGAGATATGCTTGCTGGAAGTGAAGATAGGGTCGAGTGTGTGTCCTGCATAGTGTGTGGGGGGTGTTAACAAGTTGTTTGAGTCCGAGATTGGCGAGATTGTCCAGAAGGGTGGTAGTGTTACTGTCGTTGCTCTTTTCCAGATGGAAATTGAGGTCTCCCAGTAGAATGTATTCTTCCGAGGGAAGGGCGTGTAGGGTGATGAAGTCAGTGATGTCTTCGCTGAATTTTGTACGGGGTCCTGGTGGCCTGTAGAGGAGGATGCCTCTGAGTGTGGTCTTGGGGTCGGTGTGGATCTGGAAGTGAAGGTGTTCGGCGATAGCGAGATTGTCTTCTGAGCTGGTTGAGACGCGGATGGTGTTCTTGTGGACGATGGCGATGCCTCCTCCTGTTTGAATGGTGCGGTCCTTACGGATGATCTTGTAGCCGTCCGGGATGGCTATGGTGATGTCTGGAGCTGAAGAGGCATTCATCCAGGTTTCTGTTAGGAAGGCGATGTCCGGAGAAATGGTGTCGAGTAGATTCCAAAGGTCGATGGTGTGTTTGTGGACCGAGCGGGTGTTGAGAAGGATGCATTTAAGGTGGTTGGTGTTGGATCTCTGTTTGGTGTTTGTTGGTTTGGTGTGGGTCTTGATGCAGGTGAATTTGCAGGAGTGGCAGCTGAAGGGTCCATGGGTGTGTCCTGGTGCTGCTTGGGCGCAGTTAGGGAGTCGGCCGGGGTTAAGTGCTAAGAGGGTGGAGGCGTCGTATGTAATGCGGGAGGGATAGGTGATGCGGGGACCAGGGGGTCTGGCGCTGGGCGCGGTCCGGGCGTAGACGGGCTTACCTTTGGCGCAACTTCGGCGCGACCGCTGCACGTAGGTCCATCTGTCATAAATGGAGAGTGGAGGGGGGGCGGAGCGTGGGAGGGTCAGCTGGGAGGCGGGAGCGAGGTGGAGGGAGGGTCTGGGACGGGCCAACAAGCTAAACAAAATGGCAGTAACAACAACAAATACTGCGAGGGTGAAGGAATAATGTTGGCAAAGAAGCGCTATGTGGTAAATTAATCACAATGCAGCAGTGGAAAAGCGCTAAGCGCTCGGCAGCAGGCAGGCGCAGTTAAATATACAATTTAAATATTCACAATGCAGAGTAATGCCAAGCAATGGCGAGCGCTTCCAAGCGCTACACAAAGTTAAAAGCAGATAGCTCAGATACACAAATGTGGCAGACAATCTAAATAAGCAGTAATGAGGCAGGCAGGCAGGCGCAATGAGCGCGATACCAGAGGTGAGGAGCTGAAGGGAGCGACCGCTTCTGTTGAAAGCAGGACGAAAGCGAAAACATGTGACAATTGGGTGCTCAAAATCATGCAGTGGCGTTATGCCCTTCTCTTTCTGGAAACCTCTCCTACCTTGCTATCGTCTGCAGAATAGCTGACGGCGGGCCATTTCTTTTTGCTCTGTCAGGAAGTGTAGGCCCTGCTAGCCAAACGAGCCATCAACTGAAGTCTATCATCAAAAGTAGGGCGTGCCTGTTAGTTCTGCTACTTTCTGCTGCTAAAAAAGGATTGAGGCCTCTGCCCTATACTAGAACTTCGCTCTCTCAATGCCTTTCTACACAAAAGAAATCCAAAAGGCTCACCTTGGCTCAGGTTCTGTTTGCCCTGGAGCCAGAGACTAGATGGACCTTTAGAATGCTTATTTTCCACATTCCCATCCTGCAGGCCCACAGACATTCCCTGCAATTCATGGTAGGCCAAGAGCATTTCCAGTTCACTGTTCTCCCTTTTATCCTCACCAGTGCCCCTCAGGTTTTCACGAAAGTGGTGGTGGTGGTTGCAGCACACCTGTGGAGGTCATGGGTCCCTGTTTTTCCCCTAACTCAATGACTGGCTGTTGATAGTTTGCTCACCCCAGGCAGTAGTCACCTCAAGACTACGGTGAACATTCTGCACTCTGGGGTTCACTATCAACATGCTTGACTCCTCAGACGCTTCATTCTATTAGAGCCATTCTGGACATTTTGCACCTCTGTGCCTATCCTCCGGAGCAAAGAGTGCAGGACATTCAGGCAATGATCCCGATGTTTCAATCTCAGCCCTGTATTACGGTGTGACTGATCTGAGGCTGCTGGGTCTGATGGCATCCTGCATCCTGCAGGCTAGGCCTGCTCAATAGCATATGTGAGCTTTGTAGTGGGATCTGAAGCCCCAGTGGGCACAACATCAAGGGTACCTCTCTGACCGTCTTCAGATTTCAGAGGAGACTGCAAAAGATCAGCAGTGGTGGTTACTGTACTGCAATTGGATCCGTGGCAGACTCTGCTCACTAACAGTGGTGACTGATGTGTCACTTACTGGTTGGAGCAGCCATCTGGGAGAGGTAATCAGAGGTCTCGGGAGGAATCTCCACTCCATATCTCCCTTATGGAGCGGAGGGCATTCCACCTTGACGTTGAAAGCCTTCCTTCCTTAAATGGAAGACTGGTACAGGTGCTTACTTACAACACTATCACCATGTGGTACTACAGCAAACTGGGTGGTGTGGGGTCATGGACCCTGTACCAAGAGGCGCTGCACCTCTGGAAATGGCTGAACTTTCCAGAAATTGTCCTGGTGGTGAACCACCTGGGAGTGTCTTTGTTTGCCAGAGCAGACTAGCTCAGCCATCGACGCCTAGTGGATCACGAGTGGCAGTTGCACCCAGGTGCACACAGGTGGTGCATTGTTTCTTCCATTCATTGGAATAGCCATGCCTCTCTCTTTGCCACCGCCTAGAAGACGCAGTGTCAGCGGTTCTGGGTGTTTAAGTGTCTAAGGTGTCTCTTGCTAGACTTGTTTTGCCTATGCTGGTAAATCTGGAGTCCTGTAGGTCTTCCTGTTGATTCCGTTTCTGCCTGAGTTTTGAGGTTGATGAGGGCCGACTGCGCCCAAAGCATCGTACTGGCCCCGGTTTGGGCATAGAGAGTTTGGTATCCAGAGCTCCTGGGCATAACCATCTGTCCTCCAGTCATGCTGCCTCTCCGGGAGGATCTACTATCTCAGCAAAGGGGAAGGATTCTGCAAGCAGGTCTTCGCAATTTCCACCTTCATGCTTGGAGATTGAGTGTTGACAGCAGACATCCTTCAACATTCCTCTGGAGGTGGATGATGTCACATGGACAGCCAGGCATCCCTTGTCAAAGACAGCATACGTCTGACAGGACAAAGGTGTGTCTTGGTGCGGCACATGACAAGGCAATACCCTCCAAGTAGTTATCTGATGTTTTGTTGTTTGTTTTGTCCCCAGCCAGGGAAGGCTTAGCTCTGGGCACAGTGAAAGGGTACCTTTCGGTTCTTTCGTACTTTTTACAGCTGCCGGAGCAGCCTTTCTTTTATAATCACCTGTTCAATCAATCATTCCGAGTTGGTAAATCACAACTACTGATCCGTGAGGGTCTCGAGGCGCGGGAGAGGAGGCTTCTCAGTTGAGTGATGGGGTCACTCGAAAAGCCAGGTCTTTAGGTCCTTCCTGTACTGGGACAATGTGTGCGATTGCCGGAGGTGGAGGGTTGTTCCAGGCTTTGGCTGCGAGATAGGAGAAGTTTCATCCCATTCTAGTCTTGCTGGTACCTGAACCTGTGTCCAGTGAAGGCTGAGGTGTCTTTTAGGTGCGTGGAAGGGGGGGTGCCTATTCAGGTATGTGGGTCTGGTGTTGTGAAGGGCCTTGTATGCGTGGGTAAGGAGTTTGAAGGTTATTCTTCTTTCTACTGGAAGCCAGGGTAGATCACGGCGGTGTTGGGTAATGTGACGGGAGATGTTGAGGATCAGTATGGCTGCGGCGTTCTAGACAGTCTGGAGATCGTGAACGTTTCTTGTTGATTCTGGCATAGAGTTGCCATAGTCTAGTCTGCTGCTTATGAGTGCATGCTTGACAGTTTTTCTAGTTTCTGGTTTGGATCCATTTGAAGGTCTATCGAAGCATGCAAAGGGTGTTGAAGCAGGTCGAGGAGACCGAGTTGATCTAGTGATTCTTTGTGAGCGATGAGTCTAGTATGATGCCAAAGTTTCGTGCATGGTCCGTCGGGATACAGAGATTTGAGTGCAAGGGCCACCAGTTTTTCCATGCGGAGGGGGTGGAGCTAAGGATGAGGACTTCTGTCTTTTCTGAGTTGTTTTATGCAGCTGTTCTTCATCCAGGTGGCGATGGCTTTCATCCCATCTTGGAAGTTGTCTAGTGATGGTGGGTTGGTTGGTGAGGGAGAGGATCAGCTGGGTGTCGATCGGCGTATATGACGATGTTGAGCCCTTGATTCCTGACAATGGTTGCAAGGGGGGCCATGTAGATGTTGAAGATGGTGGGGCTTAAGGAGGAGCTCTGGGGCACTCCACAGTTGGTCTCTGTCTGTTCCGAGAGGTAGGGAAGGAGTCTGACCCACTGAGTTTGTGATGTATTCCTATAGGTTCTGTATCGATCCCCCTATTCCTGACCCTGTTCTGGTTAACAAGTTAACTAGCAGCCATCCCATGAGGCAGAAACCGTTATCTGATTAAGCCACACCACGGCACAGGAACGTGTTATCTGATTAGGTCATAACGCTTGCCATCTAATTAGACAAGCAATATTCCTCCAGCCCCTGATAAGGCATACGGAGTTCTCAAAACAAATCAAACCTATGACAACCTGGGAAAAACCCTGCAGCCATTGTTTTGATTTCACCGAGAACTTCAGCAAAAGAATGTGCTAACGACCAGTTCGTATGACATCCTTATTGACGTATCTATGTCCATCCTTACGTCAATCTCGGCACCTTACAGGTATAAATATTACCGATATTGCCTTAAGCAAACACACGCGGTGGTGACGAGATCGGAGCAGCCAGACTTGCCGAAGCCCAGCGCAGAGCAGACCCCGCTGGCGCAGCCCCGCCTTCCTGACGCGCTGAGAACGAGACGCTGCTTTCTCCTGCCGAGAAATCCAGCTCCGGCGCTTCCGAGCAGCCCTCGCAGGCAGCTTGGAATATCGAGACCAAAGACGAGAGATACCATCCCTCAACCATCCTAGATTCCAGGTACAGAACTGAAAAACCCCTTGCAGAGAATTCTTGAGTCAGTCACTTGGCAAAACAAACTTAACTTAAACTGCTACTTTCTATCCCCGCCCACGTATTAGGCTTAGGTCAGGTACACCGGGGTAGGCGTAGTTAGAAACACCAGTTGAGTACTATTAGTCAAATGTATATGTGTATGTATATATTCTGTCCATTTTAAACACCATATGGCTTAGAAACCATATAAATGTTTTTACAGTATTATTTTATAATTCTGCTTTTATTGTATGCACTTTACTTAACCATAAGTATTGCGATAATATCGATCCATTTCTCTTGTACGAGAAAAGAGACTGATCAATAAATAACATCTTTTATTGAACACGCCAGTCTCTTCCTTTTCTCTACAATCTGGTGAAACTAAGAATGCACATACTGACTGAGTAAAATAAGTTGTCTTTTGTTTTCACACGACTCTAGAGATACACTCTTGATTAGGGGAGAGAAAAGTTGTCATGTTCTATGGTTGTCAGAAACTAAATCCCTTCTTGTCTATCCAGGGAGGTTCAACTCCTCCTTGCCTATTCGAGAAAGTTTCTAGTGAACTCTGAGCTAGCTGGCAAACGCAAAACTTTAAGTCTAATATCGACAGTAGAAGACCTAGTTAACGTCTGGTCTAGGTCTATACTATTGGAGGTATTATTCCAATGCGCAGAGCCTATTGGGATAATAGGAACTACACTACATGGCGCCCAAACGTTTGGAAAGGCGATAAAACTAACGCAAGACATTAGAGTAACTCAGTCGTGCTCTTTCACTCAGACCCCCTTTTTCCCATAATACTCCAAAGACGTCTGGAGTGGGTGAGAGGTAAAATCCGCCAAACCTCGCAGGAGGGAACTCCTATGTATGGTTCTTGGTTCAATCAACGTTGAAGGATACACTGTTCCAAAATATTGTGCATCTAATCTTTGTTTCCATAAGAAATCTGATCTGCAAACAAACAGAATAACCTTCCTGACAGTAAAATGCCAGAAAGTGATGATGAAAGAGAGAGAGTTAGATTAGCAGCTGAACTAATAGAAGCTGATAATACTATGCAAGAAGCAGACCCGGATATAATACTCATCCCGGTCAACAAAAGAAGATCTATAACGTTAAAACTTATAGACAATGGACTGACACCAAGAGGTGGTACAGTCATATTCGTAATTGAGGCACACGAATATCGGCAGACAGAGGTATTCTATTCATGGATAAACTTTCCAGCAGCAAATGCTGTAACCAAGGAGTTCCACTTTTACAAAACAGAGGAACCTCCTAATGAGTACACTCCTTTCGAGGAGGTGGAAGTACCACTTAAATTTCAAGAGCACCTGCTCTTGTTTAATGGCGCCCTAAAACATAATAATCACATCACCAGGCTCGGTCCATTAGGTAGACCAGGAGCAACGTGGCCGGTCCTAGCCGGATACACACCACATCCAGACATCGAAAGAATGTCTGCAGCAGATCTTTTAATACAACTAAAACAATTAATAAAAGTACATCGACAATTAGTCCAATATGTAATGCGGACTTCAACAATCCAACCAGCAATTAAAATTTACCAGCTGACCCCTCATCAGGGGAACACAAATAAAATTACACCACAGAACATACAGTCCTGCCTAGGTAAAGTACCAGCTAAACGGGAACAAATCCCATTCTGGTTAGCACAAAAAATCACCCAAATAGAGGCGGTGTTTCCAGACACCACCCCGTTAGAAAAACACAGGATTCTGACTATCTGTCTTCCAATGGGAATCGCACCACACGTGGAGGACTGTGACACTTGGGGTACAGTCTTTGCTTCCATTTACACAAAAACACATGGAGTTCCATCCATGTCAGTACTACCAGATGTGCTAAAACAAATTCAAGACGAATACGTCCAGAACCCGCTTTAACTCTCGGTATGAAATTACTAAAAGACTTCAAGCAGGTCTCGGCAATATTACTAGCTAACATAAAAGGAGAAGCAGCGAATGTGGCGATCCGCCAGAGGTTAAAAGAGACAGATATAGCAGACCAACCAGCTGAAATTGCCAGAATTATAGAAAAATCCTATGAAGAACTAGATAGAGATAGTTTGGGTGGAATACCAATAAAGCCCCAACTAATTGAAAGTCCTGAAAAAATATTTATTAAAAATAATCTAAACAGTCAAAAGAAGAACTGGGATGGAAACAAACAATCCAATCCAAAAGAAAAGAGATTCCAGTCCAGAGGAAGGTCTCCTCGGCGGAGAGAAAGATCTCCGGACCAAGGACCCAAGTCTCCCCAAAGGGAGCCCTCTGTGAAAAAATACAACCTTAGAAATAGGGATAACAAAGAAACCGGATAGATATCAAGATTTTGATACACGTCCCTCTCAATCTTTTCAGACTTCCTCGCAGAAATCGGAAAGAAGAGGACGATCGGAACCCAGGGAAGGGCACGTCAAGTCCAAAGACAAGGAACCTGCTCATCCAAATAAAAAATTACAGTTTCCAAAGAAGAAGGTAGCCAGTATTAAAGTATTCAACAATGCCGAGAATACTGAGGACACAGCTGAAAAACGGAGAGTGGGCTCAGACAATGCTAGACAGCGCAGCAGAAGTGAGCATAGCACGCAAAGTCCTTATGAATCATCTGGAGACAGTGGACACGAATGAATACATTCAGGTGAAAACTGCAGACACCAGAGTTAGCAAACCTCACAAAATATATGAAATAACTTTACGTATAGAAGGGGATAAGACTAGGAAAATAAGGGGCCTTTTTTGGGATAATCTCTCCAAGGGCTATGACATCCTTCTAGCTGAAAAAGATTGGCCACCAGAGTTCGTCAGGGAGTGCCCACATGGCGAAGAAATAATTATGCCTGCCTTCTCAAATCATATTCCAATTCATAAAAAATATACACTTGCAAGAAAGTGGGCAGTAGCTCAAGCTCCTGCTTTATATAAAAATCATGTAGGATGGGATGAGGACTCTCCTCCTCACAAAATCCAGTTAAAATCACAACCTACTGCACAAAGGCAGTATCCAATCAAGCAAGAAGCTAAAAAACAGGTAAAAGAAATTCTAGATCAACTAGAATACCAGGGGGTGATTAAAACTTGCACCTCACAAATGAACAACCCTTTGTTTCCTGTCTCCAAACCAGACAATTCATATCGTCTAGTTTTGGATTACAGACACCTTAACTCATGTTGCAAAACTTTTGCAGTACAAAACTCGCATAGTGCTGCACTAATGAATAACATAGTGCGCAAAAAATATAAAACAACATTAGACATCTCTAATGGATTCTTTTGTCAAAATATAGCACCAGAGAGCAGATACTTATCAGCGTTCTCAATAAATGGTGCTCAAAAAGAATTCTGTCGGTTACCCCAGGGGTACAAGAACAGCCCAGGATTATTCTCAGCGAGAGTAACAGAGTTACTACAAACATATGACGACGAAGCATTATCGTATGTCGACGACATATACCTAACAGACGATGACTTGGATACTCACTTGAAGAGAGTGAACACCATAATACTTGGGTTCGCGGCAGAGGGTTACAAATTCAACTTTAAAAAATCTAGAATTGCCCATCTAACAGTCCTGTTCTTAGGATATGAATTATCAAGTGAAGGCAAAAGCCTGGCTGACAATTTCCTAGAGAAATGTGCCGTACTCCAAGCACCTAGAACACTAAAAAACTTACAGTCAATTCTAGGCTTCCTAAATTTCGGAAGAACATACATTGCAAATTACGCAGAAAGGGTCAAACCCCTTTATGATCTAATAAAACCAGATTTAAAAAAAACAAATTGGACTCAAAAACACACAGAAATTCTGAGATCCTTACAAACAGACATGTTAATTAAAACAAAATTAGAAACACGTGATAACACACGCAACCTTGTGATTCGAGTCATCCCAGGAAGATGCGGATTCACATACCTGACCTCTAATGAGGGAGAAAAGGTACCAATTGCATTCAAATCACACTTGTACACAGAAACTGAAAAGAAGTTCAGCATTAAAGAAAACATTGTTCGTGCAGTTCAAACCGCAATAGCTAGAGAAAAAGATAGAGCTGACGGTAGACGTATCACAGTCAGAACAGCAGAATCAGCCTTTGAGGCATTAACACCATGTAATTTACCAACAACGTCATTGAATCCGGAATGGATACAATGGGTGAATTCAATTACAACGGACAGAGTAAAATACTACTTTGATCCAGAATTAAAAGAATTGAAAAATCTAGAATATGAAAGAACATTCCCTCTGCCAATCAACATTCTGCCATTACGACAGTACGCATGTGTAATCTATACAGACGGACATGCTCAACCCTCCGTTTGGGGAGAACAAGCATATAACCCCACATGCGAGATTACAAAAGAAGTGTGGCGCGGAGGTAAACTAAGACCTCTATTAACAAAAACACACTCAGTAGAAACTAATTCAGAACAACAGACTGAAATAATAGCATTGAAAATGGCGCTAGATAATGCAGATCGCGAATTCCCGACACTTATAGTGTCCGATTCGTATTACTGCGTCAAATCATATAACAACAATTTGCAGAAATGGATTCAGAACGGTTACAAAGATGACACAGGTGCAACAATAAAGCAAAAACTGCTTTGGGAACAAATAGTTCTGTTACAAAAAGAACTACCAAAGACTCACGTGATACATACACTGAGTCATCAGCGTGATGGCGTTCACGTTGCAGGGAATTCATTGGCTGAGACAGCCACAGCGGTAGCAACTAAATCGGCTTCCGTAGCTAGAAAAAAGCGTGCAGTAAAATACATTGACGGTGAAACAATGCTGGCGGTGAAAACGTCATCAAAAGGCGACTGCTCAGCGCTACCGATCAACTATCCACTCAATTATACATACATAATTGATGCAAACTCCGTTCCTTTTGCTCGAATCCCTGGAGTGGGGGATAGAGTAATTCCAAACACGGACAGGAGAACTTTGTTAATTGTAGACACACATATAGGTGAGGGTCTTAGTCATCTCAAACTAAAAGATTCTCTGGAAGAACTACAATCAGTGTACTGGTGGCCAGGCATGAGCCTGCAGCATCACATTTTTGTACAAAAATGCCCGGACTGCAACAGAGATCGCAGCGGCGAGAGAAACGGTGTAATACCATGGCGTTTCTCTCAAGAAGGGCTAAGCAATAATCAATAAGACCAGTGTGAATAAGGCGTCCTATTAACAAACAAAGACTAGTTTCCACTTATAATGTAGACCCCAGCACTCGGCTGACGTCGGGACTGTTATACAAAGATTTGCGAGTCTAAATGGGATATACGCTAGGAGCATGCTACGTTTGACCAATGTTTTCACTTTAGCCATCAAGCCTGTGGGGATACATGGCCAAATGAGCATAGCACAGCGGGATTCTTCTCACTTCCTTCCTGAGGGATACGGGATGGTGTAAAGAAAAAACCAAGGCATAAAGCTATCTATAACGGAAAGGATATTAGGTTCAGGAGCTGGGTGGGTCAAACATCTAATAAGTGTCCAACGTAGTCTAAACAACTTGCCAAGAACTTCTCTGAGGGGATTCAGTCCGTACGAATTACTGTTTGGGACTAGGATGCTAGTCTTAGATCTTGACAGTCAGACTTCAGTGGTGAAAGAAAAAAGCTTTGATATCAAAGATCGTTTGGCTATTTTACAGGACTTAAACGAAACAAGAAAAGACCTGAGCAACATAAAATTGAAACAGCAGCCAACAACCACTGAATAACCACCACCTGTCCCAGCAAGACCTGTCTGGATTCCAAAAATCGGGGATCTAGTCAGAGAAAAGATCGCGGTAAAGAAGGAATTTGGGCCTTCTTACAGAAAAGCAGTTCCTGTCTTGTCCATCAACGGGACGAGATCAGTTGTACTACCGCCACTTGCTGGTAAAAAGGAGAACCGAGTTGTATCCATCGACCTGGTGAAACCACAATCATGTGGCCGATAACAAACAGTAGGCCAAGTGGACTCCCGATAAGTAGTAGAACACCGAGGTTTGCTACAAGTACAGAGGTGCTAACTAAAAGGCTAATCACATTCGAAACGCCTACAGAACAACAACAAGGACTATGCAACAATGCAATGGAACTCACACCTCTGAAAACCCAAATAAAAACATTTAGTAGAGACACACCTACCTACAATGAAGTAACAAATGAATATGCTGAGGCTGCAAGAAACAGTAATCCTGAAGCAATTGGAACAATAGACAGAACGGCATCCGGCTACTTCATCAACTTTGATGATTCTTCTGAAGATCTAAGTGAATCAAAGACACAGCCATCAACGAAAACTTTTAAAGATAAAGCTAAGGAACTTTTGAAACAGCTGAAAGAAACCTATCTGATTTCTCCATGGATTGAATTCTGGGTGTCCTTTGGTGTATTTATCCTGATACTTTGCTCATCATGATACTATGTTTGGGACGCTTCATTGAGGGAAAATATGCTAAAATGGACACAGCAAGCCAGAAAATCAACTTGATCCTCAAGCCACACACGTCTTCACACGTCAAGAAAAGAGAACTTTCTTCAGTCAATTTCACAGCCAATCCTATACCGGGTGGGGTAGCATGGGACAATACTGACTATGAAATTTATGGTCCGGTTGAGATCCTCAAATATCCACACCAAATTAAGATCTCGTTGAGTGACTTTGTAAAACCAAACTCATTTGCTGATGATTGGGACTTTGAAAGTATTAATAACATGATGTCTGACCTAGTGATGTCTGCTAAATTTACCAAACATGATTATTTGCAGGGTTCATCTAATTATGACAGTATGTACTGCTACAACCACTATGGTAACCATTTTTTACATAAATCAGCACAACCTAGAAATGTTTTAAATTATATTCAATGGGAACATTGTGCAACCCCTCCAAAAGGAAGCTCAAGAACCTTTTATGACAAATATTCATACTTTTCAGGGTTTAACACAAGTAATGCTGAAACATTTTATTTCAAATTGTCAAATAAGACAGGAACGAAAACCATGCTTACAAACACGAAATTGATATATTCAGACTCATTTTTTGAACGAATGAATACATTTGGTTTTGATTATTGGGACAAAAATGTTGAAGTAAAAAGTGTTTGGGGTACAAAAGAATGGCAAGTACAAGGTATAGAATCATTGTTTAGAGCCTGCATGATCCCAGAACAAATTATATTCTTGAATGAAACTATTCAACAAACTACCTGTCTTGGATTAGCCAAAATGAAAGACTTAAACAGTCTATTCCAAAACCAACAATGAACAGCAATAACTCTGCGGATGAAGAGATAGACGTAAAATATGTATTAAACCAAAACAGAACAAATCCTGATTGGAAACAATGGTTAATCTGGCCCACAGATACTAATAACTGTCAAGACAGATTCCTGAACAAAACACAGGGGTTCACATTGACCAGGCCAGACCCTAGATATTCCCAAAGACAACACCCAGGGATAATCACCACCTACAGTGTGGGCAAACTCTGCCTTCAATGGCTAAAAACTTCCACACTGACAGAAATTAAGCAACACCTAACTTTACTTACTGATGGTGCTGACTTGCGTGATTTCAGTATGAGACCGCGCAAACAGCGTCAAAAACGCTTCATAGCAGCCTCTATATATGCAGCTTACAACGAGGCCTGGAAGATAACTCAAATTGAGACAGCGGAAAGTATACGGGAAATTGACCGTATTCATTTGGAAAAATCACTTTCTGTAGTGGACAATGGGTTAATGACTCTGTCCTCCAGAATCTTTTCATTGGACAGCATTGTGTCATCAGCAATCGACATAATATCGCAAGACTTACTGTTGTTACAACACGGTCAGTCTCAATTGCGTTCTATTGTACAGCTTGGCTGGACGTTACAAAATCTGCGTTCAGGCTATGTGCCTTGGCGTTTAATCAACACAACGTCACTATTCAATATCTTTAACCTTACTGATCAACAAATCAGTATGGCACAGAAGGGTGCTGATTATACAATCCTGAGCATTGAGAAACTCGAGAGATTACCATTGACAATGTCAGAACGACCCGTCATTGAATGGATAATACATGGGATAATTAATATTCCAATATCGACTTTCAGGTTTCAATACTGCCAAAAATATATACAGGCTGGCATGTACGAAAAATTGGGAAAAGGGTACATTAAGACAACATGGAACTTGCCCTATTCACATGCCTGTGTCAGTAATAAAGGACAGAAAGTGTTTCTTAGTGGCAATAATTGTGCAATGTCACTAAGCGGTACACTTCTGTGTAATGGAATTAGTTTGCATGGAGCCTGTGAAGGGAACTCAAATAACCTTTCATGTCACCAGCTAGGCACACCTGCAACAGAGATAGAACCATTCTTTAAAAGACTCTATAACAGGAGTTACATTCTAATTGTGGATCGCAGATGTTGTAGTCTACTGCCCGGGGTTCCTTATCTCGTTAGTACGACTGCGAAGGTCATGTGCTGTGGACGCTTATTGTTCCCCAGCTCCTTTCCAGACAGGGAGGCAAGGGCATGGCCTAACTTGAAAATTACTTCTATTCGAGTTGATACTTTAAGCAGAATGAAAACAGTGCTTCTTCAGACGCCGACCAGGCTCACGTCATCAAAAGAAACGTATGATCTCCTAGTCGCGAGGACGACTGCAGAGATTCACTCTTTGTTATCAACTAATTCCCCCATACATTTCGCAGAAATCTTGAATGAAATCTTAAATATTTCTGATACCAGTGGAGTCTCAAATGTATTTAAGACAGTATTTTCGATGGCATTAACACCATTCAAAGCCATACTGGGTATTTTTCCAGACTTCGTCCATTCGATTTTTGGAGGAGTTCCCCCTCATTTTGGGACTAATTGCAGGAATCCTATTCCTGGTCCTTATATTTCGTTATGGCAAACCATGTCACAGACAAAACACCTGCGACAAGGGAAGAAACAATCCGAGCCATTGGATACCGGGACCGGATATCAAAAATCCTGGGACTAACCCGGCTTAGAGACCTGAACATGACTTGGTTTCTTTCATTTCGGCCGATATGGCAAAGATGTGTTTTACCTGTATTAAGGTGCATGCTGTGCGGAGAAGAATGCATGTTGGACACCTGTCTGACGCTACAATCGGATACGCCAATGGATGCAGAAACATTGTTGGGTCCGGTAAAGGCCCATGCATTGTGTTGCCCTCAACGGCTACCAATCCTGATGACGGCATTCGTGGAAACTTCACCACAACGATTAAGGGGTAGTGAAGATCAAGATGAAAGCAGCATCGATCAGGTACAACCTTCTGTCAGCAATACTACTCAAAACGTCAATGGAGACAATCATGCACATGAATGCATGGTTACATCTTTTTCCGAGTTAGTGGAACTCTCACAGGAAGCTGTTGACAGCTTTTTCAGCAGTCTCAATGATATGATGTTCTCACCAGAGCAGAGCAGAAATAATGACTCTTGAACAGGCTAGCACACGGCGTTCCCGACACCTTCAATTTGGCCTTCAAATTTAATAATAAAGTAGCAAGATCAACTTTTCCTCCAGTCCACGGACAGCAACTTTTTTTAGCAGCCCCAAAATTTTTAATACATTTTACGGGACACTTATCTTCTGCTTAAAGTAAGAACTATTCTTAGAGAACTAATTTCTGTTTTTAGAAACTTCATAGACATTAGCTGCCCGCTGATATGTTCATAAATATTTTTTCTTCTTGAACTGTGATGAAGTGGTCTCGAACTTTTCTTCTGTATTAAGAGCCATTTCATGTGTAATTCTCATATTCGATTACTAATAATGTATACATGCGTGATTAATTTAGCATTAGTCTACTGCTTCAGTGCAAATAGTACATATGGCTATTTTATTTTTCCCGTACATTACATAATTTCGAAATGCATTATATGTATTTTGGGGTGGTAAGGTATACACGATACTCTACAGTATGTTTTACTATGCCTAGATAGGTAAATATGGCCATAGTTAGCGTGGAGTGGGTGTGATGTATTCCTATAGGTTCTGTATCGATCCCCCTATTCCTGACCCTGTTCTGGTTAACAAGTTAACTAGCAGCCATCCCATGAGGCAGAAACCGTTATCTGATTAAGCCACACCACGGCACAGGAACGTGTTATCTGATTAGGTCATAACGCTTGCCATCTAATTAGACAAGCAATATTCCTCCAGCCCCTGATAAGGCATACGGAGTTCTCAAAACAAATCAAACCTATGACAACCTGGGAAAAACCCTGCGGCCATTGTTTTGATTTCACCGAGAACTTCAGCAAAAGAATGTGCTAACGACCAGTTCGTATGACATCCTTATTGACGTATCTATGTCCATCCTTACGTCAATCTCGGCACCTTACAGGTATAAATATTACCGATATTGCCTTAAGCAAACACACGCGGTGGTGACGAGATCGGAGCAGCCAGACTTGCCGAAGCCCAGCGCAGAGCAGACCCCGCTGGCGCAGCCCCGCCTTCCTGACACGCTGAGAACGAGACGCTGCTTTCTCCTGCCGAGAAATCCAGCTGCGGCGCTTCCGAGCAGCCCTCGCAGGCAGCTTGGAATATCGAGACCAAAGACGAGAGATACCATCCCTCAACCATCCTAGATTCCAGGTACAGAACTGAAAAACCCCTTGCAGAGAATTCTTGAGTCAGTCACTTGGCAAAACAAACTTAACTTAAACTGCTACTTTCTATCCCCGCCCACGTATTAGGCTTAGGTCAGGTACACCGGGGTAGGCGTAGTTAGAAACACCAGTTGAGTACTATTAGTCAAATGTATATGTGTATGTATATATTCTGTCCATTTTAAACACCATATGGCTTAGAAACCATATAAATGTTTTTACAGTATTATTTTATAATTCTGATTTTATTGTATGCACTTTACTTAACCATAAGTATTGCGATAATATCGATCCATTTCTCTTGTACGAGAAAAGAGACTGATCAATAAATAACATCTTTTATTGAACACGCCCGTCTCTTCCTTTTCTCTACAATCTGGTGAAACTAAGAATGCACATACTGACTGAGTAAAATAAGTTGTCTTTTGTTTTCACACGACTCTAGAGATACACTCTTGATTAGGGGAGAGCAAAGTTGTCATGTTCTATGGTTGTCAGAAACTAAATCCCTTCTTGTCTATCCAGGGAGGTTCAACTCCTCCTTGCCTATTCGAGAAAGTTTCTAGTGAACTCTGAGCTAGCTGGCAAACCCAAAACTTTAAGTCTAATATCGACAATAGAAGACCTAGTTAACGTCTGGTCTAGGTCTATACTATTGGAGGTATTATTCCAATGCGCAGAGCCTATTGGGATAATAGGAACTACACTACAAGTTCTGCCGGTGAGGAAGAAGCAGACCCAGTCGAGAGCCTTGCAGCGGATGCCGGCGTCGTGGAATCTTTTGGCTTGGGTGCAGTAGGAGACAGTGTCGAATGCAGTCGAGAGGTCCAGGAGGGTGAGGGCTGCCATTTCGCCCTGGTCGAGGAGAGAGCGGATATCGTTGGTGGCAGCAAGTACGGCAGTCTTGGTGCTGTTATTGCTTCAGAATCTGGATTGGGAGATGTCCAGGAAGTTCACTATGATGACGTTTGCTAGCTTGGTGTTGACGGCCTTTTCGATGACCTTGGCTGCAAAGGGAAGCAGGGAGATGGGCCTGAATTTCTTTTGATCCGTCGGGTCTGCGGAGGGTTTCTTCAGGATGGGGTTGACTTCACCGTATTTCCAATCGTTGGAGAAGGTGGCGTTCTCGAAGGAGAAGTGGATTGTCCGACGTAGTTTGGGTGCGGTGGCAGAGGTGGCTCTGTGGAAGATGTGGTGTGGGCAGGGGGTCTGAGATTGCTCCGGAGTGGTAGCTTTTTATGGTCTTCAAGGTGTTTTCGGTCATGAGCAGGATCCATTTGAGTAGGGTCTGTTGGGTGGCGTTGCATGAGGGGGGAGCTGGAGTGGTTGTGGTTGTCGAAGTTATCATAGATTATATTGATTTTGTGGTGGTAGAAGGTGCTGAGTCTGTTGCAGAGGTTTTGGGTGAGTTGTTTCACTGCAGGGTTTGACGAATTCCATGATGAGTTTTTTGGTGGTGTGTGCGTTTGTTGAGGATTCTGCCTTGGAGCGTTTTCTTCCTTGTTGATTTGATGAGTTGGTGGTGTGCAGTGGTGGCTGCTTTGTAGGCAGCGCGTACTTCTGGGGTTTTGTTGTTCCTCCTTGCCTTTTCGAGACCTGTTGTGAAGCGTTTTTTGAAAGGCCTATAAAGTCTGTTTCCATCCTCTCCCTTTGCCATGCCACAATGGGATCTGAATTTGCAGCTTCTCATCCTCAAGACTGTTGATCTTGGCCATAACATTGGGAAGTGAGTAAGGTACAAGTTGTCTTTGTCAACCTACTGTGCACAACCTTCTTCACAGGCAAACTGGTTCTGCTGAAAGTTGTTACGTCATTCTAAGTCGGTCAAAATATCACCTTCATCCATTGCATAGAACCCAAAAGAGCACTGAGCTTTTACATTGATCATACCAGGGAACACCATGTAAACGGATTAGCTCTTTGTGGGGTTCACTGGAGCGAAAAAGTGCAATGCAATACAGAAAAGGACCATGTACTGTTGGATTGTGCTCTGCATTAAGATCTACTATGCGCTGGCCAAAACGCAGCATCTGGAAGGACTGCAAGTTTATTCCACTAGAGCCAAAGCTGCTACCACTGCACTGGCATATGGAGTTCCTGTTCTTGACATCTGCGAGGCAGCTACGTGGCCGTCACTCCATACTTTCATGAAGCACTACTTTCTGGACAGCCAAGTTTGCCAAGAGGGGAATTTTGCCCAATTGGTCCTACAGGACCTTTCAATTGGAATCCTCCCACAGACCTACCTCCAAATATGTACTGCTTTGGTAAGTCTTCAGGTGAAGAATCTGTGGTTAGAAGTCCTTCGGGAAAGACTAACTGCAGATTCCTCACCAACCCTTCTATCCACCCTGTTCTGTGAAGGACTCTACCCATTAATATGATCCCAAGGCTAGGAATCAGCACACTGGTCAAGCCAATTTGCTGTCTGGTCTCTGTGTCTAGGTGTGCAGACAGCCTCGAAAGCAACTGATTCCAGCGCATGGAAGTAGTCCTTGTATTGGCTCCGCACGTCATTTCAGGAGCTAAACTGTGTCAGTACGAAGCAGCACAGCACTTCCTGCTGATGCGCAGAGGTACTACTCAAACATTTTCAAAACCATTCTGACTCCTATTGAATATTCAAAAGGTGAGAAGCATGCGGTTAGATACAGAGCCAGCTTTAGTGCTGGTGGTGCCCGGTGCAGTAATCATTTTTGGCTCCCCCACACCCCATGGCTGCTGCCTCAGATTCTCTCACTACCACAGAGCAAAAGTGCCCCTCATCTCTCCCCCTCCACAGGTCAGCGCCCAGTACGGTCGCACTGCCATAAAGCCGGCCATGGTTAGAGTCTCTACCAGAAAGAGCGATCCAGAGGGTAAGTAACTTGGCCTTTAGGATGCTTTCTGGTCTATTTATAAATTGGGATAAGTGTCTTCCTGACCATTTCGAGTACTGCTGGACCCCAGTTGGATCTCTTCATGAGGTAGAGGGAAGAGTCCATACAGTTTTCGGAAAAGCATATGCACAGGGACTTGAGGAACTGAAGTCAACAAACCCAGGATCTGGTGGAACAGTGGATAAAAAGGTCTGTTTGGCTAGTTTGCCCTGTTAAATAGGATCATAGTTCACCCCGGTAACGCTACTTGTTTCTTCACAAAGCTATCTCACAAACAAGTCATTTTTTCCACACAATCACATCACATCGCTCTGCTCAGGCTCAATTTGTTTGGCCGTCAATCTAGAGTGGCCTGGATGGTATTTACCCTTCTGGACACTTATGGAGGGGTGTCGGTCATAGAACTTTATTATTACGGGGGTTCATTTGCGCCTTATTAGTATCGCTCATCCCCTTTCCAGCCACATGTATCTGTGGGAAAAGAAATTGCTGCATCCTGCCACTTAAAACAGTAGTGATGGGCCAGACAGCTCCAAGTGCCCAACTAATGAGCATGGTAGCTTGTACAGTGTTGGCATGGAACTGACTGGCCCAGAGCATCACAGCCCCACTAACCGAAGTCCTGTACTGAATAAAACATGAATACCAATGTGTACCAAGTCTTAAGCACACTGCAAGCTGGCATCCCTGACTATCATGCGACACAAGGGAGCTTTTGTATCTTAACTGGTCAGCCATTGCACTTGCTTAGTTTAGAGAGAAGCATGCAGAATCCAGCCTGGAAATGCTATTTCATTTTAAATGGAACCGTAAGCTGCAGTTGTGTTACGCTGGCTACCAGACTAGGCCCAGGCATTAGGGCTCTCACTTGATATTTACTACCCTGACCTTTAGACCGGTCATTTCCAGTTTATACATTAAGTTAACTATTACAGAAAGCTCATCCACTACAGAGGCAGTGCAAGCATGGGTACAGTCTACCCTGTGTAGCCCGACTTTTGCAGTGTGTAGCCCTTTTAGACAGGTAAACACCTCCCTTTTAAATATTATCATGTCAACCCATGTAGGTCTCATAGCCCACATGGTAGGGTGCGTGGTTTTTAAACTTGGGACAGGTAGAAAATTACTATTACCATGTCCCTACAATGACAAGACCCTAAATGTGATTTGAATGTGGTAGGCCTAGCTGTAGTATTTAGAAATACGGAGTAAGGACTAACCTACTAATGCGGTGTCTCAGGAATGGGACCAGCAAGAAAAATAAACAACTATTTTTTTCTCAAAATTCTCTTTATTTCCCAGATAAAAATCACAATGCAGAAAGAACGATATGTCCCCTCAATCTTGGTGCTATTTCCAGAAATACAGTAATCATCAATGTAGAGGGTAGACATGGGCGAATCAAAACCAGTTGCCCAATATCAAAACGTACCAACAAAGTCTGCCCCAAACAGAAATTATTCCGCAACCCGGGGTCTATTAGATAAAGTTTAGCCCATCTACCTCTTGATGAAGTAAGTGTTTATATGCTAAATGGAAATAGATTTCAGATATTTGGGCTTTCCGTAGTCTGCGGTCATATGACTTGGATGCCTTCCATTTCTTCTCTCTTTACCAATGTTAGACATGTTTACAGCACAATGAGACAAATCATTTACTTAGGTTTGTTCTGTGTTTACATGCCTGTCCTACTTCTGTTTGTGAAGTCGACACACAAAACACTGGTTGTACATGTCTAAATAGGCATATGTATGGAGGTCATGTTACAATATGGGCAACTTGAAATACTTTCCAAGGTAATAGAGATTTGGTAAGGAGATAAATCCTCTCCTAGATATGCTGGGTTCTCAAATTATATAACTATTTACTAGGAAATACCAGAAACATGAACATATAACATAGATGTAATCTGTCAGTGATATTTTTTTCCATTATCGCTTTCTACTTTTTCATTGTTTGTTTGGATATTTCGAAGTCTCAATAACTACCATTCTTGAAACTGTTTTATGTGAGGTCAATTATCCACACCATTTACAGTCTAGGGGCCTCACTAACACTATCTTTTCTTGTTGTTTTACTATGCCCGTTTTGTTAAAGGCCACTTAGTCTTTTTTTATATACATTTCTCATAGGTTTTCACCATAGACCAAGTGTGAGAGTATGGGAGACGCCCCCTCAGTCAGAACCATGAAGCTCGGATGTATCCTTTCTATAGGGTAAGTGGCCGTGGATTATAAATTACATTATAACCACTTGAATTTAAATACACTGCTTTTGTTTTACATTAACTGTTGATACACACAAATCACCCACTCTCTGCAGTGTCCACAAGTGGGCGGAGGATGCTAAAAGTTGTATAGATTTGTTCTGGGGAACACACACAATTCAATCAACTATAATTCTGAATGGTTCTTTCTGAGGATGTACCAAGCCACGATATGTTGAGGGGGAGGCGGCCTCTCAAATATCTTTTTGAGTCAATAGGCAAGGAGGTTTCCCCACTTGGGAAAATAGATCTATTTTTTACCAGGTTCCTTGTATACCCAAGCACCTTGTTTGTATTCAGTGTGTCGATAGGAGGATGTGCCCAAGTAGGTGTCCTTCTCTTCTCTACAGGTGACTGCATGGCATTTGCAGATAGTCTGAACATAAAGAGACTGGTCCTTCAGGAGCATTATTTTGGGGTTTGGCTCCACTTCACTCGCTTCAAAGAAATCAGTGAATTTGTCAGAAAAGCATAAAGGACTTTGCCTGATTAATCCATCACAAAGGGATTTCCAAACTGACTAAGGTCCCCACATGATAGTCCTGGGATTTCTAGTGGTTGCGATTTTGGTTTCTTATCAGAACTTGTTAGTCATCAGACAGTATGAACACCTTGTGATCTAAATGAACTGGATTGGGTTTCAGGAAAACTGAAGCAATTCAGTCTCTCTAACAACAATGCTAGTATCAGCTGATCTCACCAGATGTGCACTACATAACATCACAGGTGACCATGTTAGTTTGTGAAGGAAGATACTAATAAAAAGTACTGCCTTTTAGCAGGATGGACTAATTATTTCACCCTTAAGGCAACTCTATCACTACCTGCAAAAAATGTTGTCTGTCTCCCTAGGAGTGCTCCATATGAGAACACTGATCCCCTAGGCATTCCTGCAAGGGCCCATGTATAGTCTGAGATTATGAACTATGCATATGCATAAAGCCGCTGTGCTTGGGAGTGACCGGATTGGTGATGCTTAAGAAGTCATTGTGCTGTGTAGAAGATGACATCTGTATATCCAGGTTAACTCCTACTTGGGAATAAAATTGGACTGGGAGAGGTGATGGACTACAGGCAATTTCTCTACAGACCCAGATAAGTTAGGAGTCCGTGAGCTTTGCAACAGTCCTTTGTTGAGCGAAAAGCTTGTCATCCAGATAAGGTTAAAGATACATCTGTTGCTTCACCAAGTGTGCCACTATCACATCTATGAACGTGGAAAAAGTGTGCGAAGCAATCTTAAGGCAGAAAGGGGAGAAATGTATACTCGAAGTGTGACTTTCACCATCACAAATCTAAGTTACTTCCTGTATTTTCTTGCAAGTTGGCTGTGGAAATATATATATTGTCAATCCACAGAACACAAAATCACCCTTGTGGGAAGATTTAGGGAAAGCGAAACTCCTGCAGGTATTGCTGGCAATACGGAGATGCAGAAATAGCCAATAATTTCTGCTTTCAATGATTCTTTTTAACACAAAAGCACATTGAATAGAATAGTTATTGTTCAGTTGGACACCCTTTGTTAGTAGTCCCCTAAACATTTGGACTATACTCCTCCTGTTTTGCCCAACTTGTTTTTTGTTGGACTATCACTGCTAACCAGTGCTGGAGTGCTTCTGCTCTCTCCTTTTAACATGGTAAAAGTGGCCTACACGCAATTGGCATATTTCATTTACTTATAAGTCCCTAATAAAGTGGTACTATTGGTACCCAGGGCCTGTAAATTAAATACTACTAGTGGGCCTGCAACTCTTATTGTGCCACTCATTTTAGCAGCCCTTTAAAACATGTCTCAGACCTGCCACTGCAGCCTTTATATGTAGTTTTAAACTGCCATTTCAACCTGGCAAAGTAAACCTTTTCCAGACCCAAGCCTCCCTTTTTATTAATACATACAAGTCACCCCTAGGGTAATAATAATAATATTAATCCACATTTGTAAAGCGCACAATCACCCGTAAGGGTCTCTAGGCGCTGGGGGCCGTCGGGAAGATTAAGCAAGCTATTGCCCAGAGTCACATGGTGCTGGGCTAACCTGCCGCCGGAGCCGGGGATCGAACCCTGATCCCCAGATTCAGGTCCTAAACTGCCCATGGGGCAGATTGCATTGCATTTTAAAAAGTTGCAGACGTACGTTTAAGTTATACATGTTCTGGTAGTGAAAAACTCCTATATTCGACTACTGTGAGGCCCACTTCGCCCATAGGATAACACTAACTAACCTTATTACTTTTAAGAAGTGATATCTAGTTTCAGAGCATGGAGTAAGTCATGTTTGGTGTCTGAGGCATTGTAATTTAAATCCCTCTTTAATGGTAAAGTCAGATTTTAAGCCGCAAATTTAAAAATTGGCATTTTCGTGTCCTATTTGGTGAATTCATCATGTTTCCTGGGTCATATGACTCCTTGTAGTTCGCCTTTGTGTATTCCTCCCAGACAGCATCACAATAGAGGGTCTGGATGTTGGCAGTATTGGCCACCTCCGAATTGCAAATGTGTGTGACAGGTCAAGCCCGCCATCCTGCCAAAGGCACTGGCCCAGCTCACCCACAAAGGACTTCACACACAAATGACTTCACACTAGCATATTGTAACTCAAGACAATATGGGGCCAGGGCGGGGAGGCATGCAATTCCAGACACTTCTGTAAGGGAAAAACTCTAGAAGCTTCTTTCACTTCAAAGGTGGTACCAGGTATGAAAATGGGACCCTCAGACTCACTCATCAGTACACTCCTGGACCTGTGGATACTGCAGAAGGACACCATTCTTCTTGATGCCTAACTCACATGCTGAGAAGACAGCATCCTATGCTGAAGTGACTCCAAAGATCAAGCTTACTGACCTGTTCTGAGCTATAAGGACAGCAAGCTCCACGGGCCGCTCTGCAACTGCAAAACTGACCTGCTGCAACTGGAAGATCTGCTGGAGTGAGTTCCTGATCCCGAAGAGGTGCCTCCCAGGTCCTGGGACCCTTGATGTGGTAGAGTTGAGCTCCTCCTGGATGAAAGGGAGCAATCCTGAAGTTTTGGGCTCCTCTGGACAGTGAACAGGCCAGTTTGCAGGAAGATCTTGCCGCATGTGCCAACGCGAAGCTCCAGCGGACCAGTCTCTTTATGCCACAGCAACAACTGGAAGTGCGAGCGCTGCACTTTGCACTACAGCACCGGCAGACCGCGCCAACTGCCAATGCGAAAACTCCCGCAACGACAATCTGCGACACCCAAGAGGATCCTGGTGCTACAGCACGATCATTTAGGACGATCTCCCTGCTTCTTTCTCATAGTTACCACCACCATGAACACAACTCTGCACTAGACTATAGAAGGTAACTTTTGCATCAGGACTAACCTGGTCTCTATCAGGCCTGCACTCCATTGTAGTCAGCTAGAACTTGAGACTTCCACCCAGTCTCGCACAACCAGATAACCTCGAGTGGCGCTTTGTGCTTTTGGGCGCTACATTTACCTTAAATCTTTTAAATGACATCTCTCTGTTTCTACTGATTGGATGTGTCGTTTTATGTCAATTTAAATTCTCCTCTTTTTCTAAACTTTACACTTAAGTTAAGCCGGACTGCTTTTGTGTGCTAAGTTACCAGAGGGTTAAACACAGGTTAATTTAATGACTTTATGGTTCACCCTGACCGGGACCGTGGTTGCTGCTTGAGAAGGAATCAACCCTCAAACAACAACCCAATTTCTCCCACTTATCTGTTTTTCTGGACCACAGACTCTAGTTTAAAGACTTGTTTCTGCAGGTTTACTGATGCATCTTCCGTACCAAGTTCATATATGATTTGTGTATGGGGATTATTCCCAGTCTTAAGCACACATGTTTTGACTCTGCCTTTCCTTATAAGGGGTGTATTGATGACGGATGAGGTTCAATCCGGAATTGCTGATGGCATCTTCTGCCTGCTTGTATTTAGATCCACTGAACTTTTTCACTGAAGCAAAAGCTTTAAGCATTTCGGTTTCACTAAAACACCTGTGCCACTCCTCATCATATTAGTGTGTAATCAGACTGAGACTGAGAAAGAAAGCCACATTATTTTAGGTTGCACATCATGCCTTTGGAACCTTGCTGCTAAACATGACAATTTCCTTAACACCAAACAATGATAATAGTCTGTGATAGTCAAGTCTGCAGAGTGGATCAATGCCCTGATCACTGTGAGACCAGAAGATCTTCATGGAATATGTTGTCTGCAATTGTTGGCGTTTTTTTGATTAACCTCTGGATGTTCTCCCACAAAGATCTATTGGAACTACCCATAGAGCGCTGTAGGACGGGCTGCTTTCACAGCTATTGCAGCCATGCTGCATACCTTTACAGCTACAATGCCCGATATTTTGCCCACAGGTTGCATGTAAGTTTCAAACAGACTTGTCTTTTCCTCCCACACTCTTTTCTCGCTGCCCACAAATAACATTCTAGAACAGCCACAAATCAGCAATCTTTGTGATGGCTTGAATGAGGAACACTTCTTCCATGATCTTGGAAAAGCTAAGAACCAAAGTTAATGGTCTTTAGGGAACCTGTAGTTGGAGAATCTCCATTATGACACATGAAGAAGGGTCTATCGGGCACTACTGAGCTTTGCTGTACCCCTTGCAAATACATCAAGAAATGTTATGTCATTCAATGGAAAGATCCTTGATGGTGGTGACCGTGTACTACGCAGATGTTCAATACTCATCATCTGCATCCAATCAGAGATCACTGAGTCATGGGCCTTTCTTCCTTTTGGAGATGTGTCTGGCTGTTTTGGTATGGCAATTAACCTTATAGAGGAGTTTAGAGGGAGCTACAGAAGCAGCATGAGGTCTGCAAAGGATCCTGAAGGCTTCAAATGTTTTGGAGAAAGAACACACAACTATATGAACATAGACATTTCTTCAATCAACACTGAAGACCAGTGTGAGTGGGGAGATGTTGAATGATGAGGCTTCAAATGACATGAAACCAAACGGGCACACATGTCAAGTGCCTAGACGCATATTTATCGGTACAAAAAACAAGTGGTCCTAGACTAACGTAGCATGAGTTTTTAAATTTTAAGTTGTAGCAATAAATGGCTGAGAAGGTGTATATATCCAATAAGGCACGTACAGTATTACAGAAACACATTTCAATTACAAGGCCACTAGGGCAGTGATTGAAAACACGGGTTTAATCAATCATATATGGTATTTTATCCAAAGACACACATACAATGTCATATCATCAAACAGGAAGTAGTATGTGAAAGATCAGTGCTCGTGTGAGAGAAAATAGGAAAAGGGCGGAAAAGAAAGGCAGTAATTGTTTCAAAAACTTCAAATATGAGATCCAGTGTAAGTAAGAAACTGTCTCATCACAATTCGAGCCTTCCCCGGTGTACTCTCTTCTGTTTTTCAAGTGTAGGGGGTCAGGAGAAGGGTGTTGGCCTATTCGGGGCATCGACGTTTTGACCCTGGTGCATAAGAGTTAATATGGCCCTCCGGGGCGGGTCTTCTTCAGGACGGGGGCAAGGGGCATCATGGAATCTGTCAGGTGAGTAACCAAGAGTTGATCAATCATAAATTGGTTAAATTAGTAGTCCTGTAAATGTATCATGAAGTTGTGGGAACATTTCCCAGTACCATGGTTAGGAGAAACGACGCATGGGCGTGGTGTGATAGTAATCATAAATAACAAATCTTTTTCTTAAAAACGTAGAAACTCCGATTAAAGGAATGGCATGCTGTGTCCATCGGCCTCGCTGCGATCATGACAATTCAGAGTAGTGCGTTTATAAATCTTAGGAGAATTCAGTAGCTTCTGAAATAAACAAGCCGCATCAGTCAGCCTCGCTGCGAGCAATATAGGGAGGGGTAGGCCTGAATTGTGATGGATTAAAACTGTGTTTTCAATCTCTACCCTAGGGGCCTTGTAATTGAAATGTATGTTTCTGTAATACTGTACGTGCCTTATTCGATATATACATATATCTTCTCAGACATTTATTGCTATAACTTTAAATTTGAAAACTCATACTATGTTAGTCTAGGACCACTTGTTTTTTGTACCGACCAATACCCAGGTCCTTGGACTTTACTGGGTCACCCCATTTTCATAATACAACGCATATTTATGCCTTAATATCATTTTGAGGTCCTCGATGTGGATACCTTCAACATCGACCATGAGTTTCGGCAGCAACACAAATGTTAATGTTTCTTTTACAATCCGTGGATAATCTTCTGTGCCGGTGCTTGGAAGGATAATGGTAACGTGTTGTATTTCTCCTTTTTAAAGGAAAGCAAAACGTTAAAAATACATGTTCTAATAGACCTATATTTTCCATTGTAACTGATTGTTAACGTAAGTTGATGTAATCAAACAGTGCTAATTTTATTTGCAAACAATGATTACTACTAAGGAAGATCCAAGAAATACCTTGAAATACTGTGTGCAGTACAACTTTTATTATTCATTCACTGTTTAAGATTTAGGATTGTAAAAATGCTTCACTTAATCCAAAAAGGGTATTTAAGGGTAATAGTTAATCTAGGTTATAGGTTACATACAGCACATTATTCCGCAGGAGGTACAGAGGGTGCACAGTCCAACCAATGAAATAAAGCATTTCTTTTTAGAATCGGTTTGTAAATCCAAGGATGGGAAATTACATTGCATATTGAATGGTAGCCTGATTTGAGTGTAATGTGATCTGAATATACATACACACACACATACATCTATGTATGAAAAAAGTAACCCTATCAGATATGAAGATCTGCAGTTAGTTACTGCTCAATCTGAACAAGTTTATTTATTTATTTTCTGTCAAACAGACTCTAGAAACATAGATTGCATTACATGATATCTTATTTCCTGGCAGAGTACTGCCAATAATTTCCAGGGAAAAGAACATGAAAAGATCACTGCAATCAGTTTAAAACATGGCATACTACAAAAGGTAGTATTGAAACGAGGACAGTTAATTTTTAATCAAAACAAATATTTGCAGAAAACCAATTTGATAACCAAGCCTAAGATTTGGCCCCTGCACATGCTGTTTAGAAAGGTCATTAAAACAGCCCTTGATGCCAATTCATAACTTGGCATTCTATTTAGTTCCAGTTGTTACGTTGTCCTGTTTATACCGTCTTTGATACACGTAAGCACTGAGTAAGTATGAATGGAGATGTTCATATACAGTACACATTTCCATACTTTCAGAAAGCGCAACATAAAACATACGTCAACAATGAAGATTTCTTTTGTTATGTTGAATAACCACTAGTATTTTCCTCACTCTGAAGAGCATTATCATCAACTATTTTTGAAGAGTGATCCAGTACGACAGAATAGAATCTAAAGAAGAAAAAAGGATGGTGGAGCGGGGGACTATCAGATGCACACCCACATTCCTCTTCAACAAACTAAATACTTAGCGAAAGCGGACTGCGCAAACATCCAGTAAGTCACTAGTGCGTATTAATCTCCAATAATTGTAGCCTTGCTGTTTTTATGCAATCGTTACACAACTTATTTGTAGGTAAAAACTGATAACCACCAGCAGAAATTATTTTACAAAACTAGGAAAGAGAACACTTCAAAAATTCATGAAATAGTCAAACAAGATCCTTGAAGGAGCGCATTTAAGACTTTATTTTATTCAGTAAAGTGGGTTATTTACACAATGGGTTTGGGAAGCTGGCTTTGTTTTTACATTCTGATTAAAAGAAATTCACCAGAGGCAATACTGAACTTTATATATACACAAATTTGTTGAACTGATTAGACCATCTGTATCCTTACCTGTATCAGGAACACCAAGTGCAACAACGGAACAGTATCCTAGACACCGTCTTAATACATCACAGAGGTCCAGTAATACTCTGGGAATTTTGTTGCAAATACCAAGTTAAAAAAAAAAAAAAAAAGCAGATGTGTTTTGTACAATAATCAGAGTATGTAAAACTCTGAGACATAGTGGGTCACTTAAAAACCTTATCAGATCTTGCGTTGTAATTGGTGACCTAATCCTTTCGGATCACTTCCGGAATCAAAATGGAATAAATACATTATTCTCTAAAATACACTGATCTGATAAGGATCAGACCTAATAGAACTCAAGTTAAAAGGAAAACAAGTTAAGAAATTCAGAGCACAGCCCCTATTAGAACAAACTAACTTTCCAAAAAAAAAAAAAAAAAAAAAAAAAAAAACCATCAAAAGAAAAAAAAAAAAAATCACTTCAACATGAAGCTACTATACAAAGTTTTTTTTCTTAGAAAGTTCTGTGTATATTTAATCAGGAGTTTTTAATGAAAATGACAGTTTTGGCCGCGACTTCCCCTTTCCCAGGATCATTTTTTGTTCTTCCTTTTGTTGACGCTGCCTCTCCTGTTCAAGTTTCATCCTCTCCTCATGAATTTTCCTTTGCTCCTCAACAATTTTTAATTGCTCTTCAGCCTGCACATAAGCATATATAAAATGATATTAATACAAATATATAAAGATTTTCGTTAACTTATATAGCAAAGAGTAGTTTTTCAACATATGCTTATAACAAAAGTTACATTGCAAATTATATAGTTGAAACTGTAAATACAGAAAAAGTATATTAAAATGTGTTTAACTAGGGCGTGAACATTACCACAAGACTCCAAGAACAATAAAAACCTGAACATGATAGGTTTATTATACTTTATACTAGTTTGTCCCTGCAATATACTGCTGTGGATGCTGGCACACAAGTATCATTTCTGTTTTTAGTACCCAACTGTAAGAGCAGAGTCTTTTACAGCCAAAGTATGTTGGATGTTTGCATTATTTGTTTAAATGTTGCACGTTGGTCTACTTCAATACTAGAACTGTCCCGGAATAAAATGCTCATCTTATATCCACTGCAGATGTTGTGGGGAATGCCAACACGACTCTGGCTTGGCATAAGGAAGGGGAAAAGTAATTAGTGGACAGAATTGCAGGTCATGACAAAAAAGCCAGTAAAAAACTAAAAGGGGGAAAAAGCAAGGCCAAAGATGGATAGAGGAGGCAGAAATGAAATAGGCAAGCAATTGGGAAACCAGTCTGTTTCTCATTTGAATTTTTAAGCTTCAACCTACAGAACAAAACCCACAAATAACTTTTCACTGCAGGGAAATACATGTTCCGCTGAGAATATTCCACACACCGTGCTAATCAGTAGCCCCGCTAACAGCACTCCTTTAAACATTAAAGCAATGACATGCATGCTTTGAAATGTTGACATGTTTCAAATGAAAGATTTCTTGTATTAAGACAATGCAAATATATGTGCCCTGGATTATCTGATAATCTTACTATTTCAATTCAGCAACTGGTCATTCATAGAAGTTCGATGGCGCTGGAACAGCTGAAATGATTGGGAGTCTCCAGAGTGAGGAGCATTTTGTTAAGGCAGCCATATGCCACTTCCACCACTCTTCTAACTCCCGATCCTGAATTTTGCTGCAAGTGAGATACTGTAACATTTCAACAGGAGATACTGTTTTTTTGGGGGGGGCAATGGTACCTTTTCTAAATCCCAACAAGAGTCCCTAGTCAGCCAACCCCCAAAAATGTCCATATTTTGCTTTAAGACTTCAGGATAGAAAGGCATTTCACCTAGCAACACAAGAATGTGTTATATTGCATGGGGCAGCTTAACCCTTCATAACCTTCTTGCAAACATGAGTCGGTTTTCGCATATGTGTTGAAGGATATGCAGTTACATAGTTAAATGATCCTACTATACACACTTTTAACCTTTTCTGTGTGTTATTCCACTTATTGACACACCACACAGACTTAAGGGGAAAAGACGTATTGTAAGGTGTAAAAGAAAAATTTAAACCAGATTCAGGTTTCTAGAACAGTTTTACCACTGTCTCTTGGGAACTTTGGTCTAGTTATATTCTATGTTATCATACTATCTTTTATATTCTAGCAGGGATGGTGGCTTTGTTTGGTAACACTTTCCCTTTAGTCCAAAAAGTTCTAATCCAGCATTAAACCACTATCCTTTAGCAAAACCACTCCAAACTTTAGGGAGTGTTTTTGAATATGTAGAAGTAGACTCTGAATGATATATTTCTCACTGCCAAGGTCCCATAAAGGTGTGACTTGTAAAGGCCTTGTGTTGTCATATGTAAACTTTAGGCTGATTCTTCTCTGCTGTTAGTCTGTAGGAAAGCCTGTACTAGGCAGTGTTTTTAGTTGTGTTGTACTCCGTCCACCTCTAAATAGCTGCCCTGAACAAATTAAAACAGATATTCAAGGCATAGCCTGATATGCAGTGAATCCCTACAATTTACCACAAGAAAAGTTTAACTGTGTGTCATGCTAAATGATTGTTATTTACACTTGAGGTAATTTAGAACTAAAATTAGAAGATGGGTGAATACTATTCATCCAAGCTATTTGAATTGCAATTTATTTTCTAGAAGCATTGCCAATTTTTTTCATATTAAGTTGGCGTTTGGTGTGGAAAATGAATGGAAAAAAAAATCAAACCATGATTAAGGATGGAAGGCAAAAAAGCGAGCATTTGGCTTCTATGTGGCAAAAAAAGAAATCTCTTAAATCCAAGAATCCAAAAAACTAGAACCAATATCTGTATGGGACTACAAAACAATACCAACAGTCCTACAGGCTGTCTTAAATACATCCATATTAAGTTTCCATTCTTTGCTCAACTTCGGTTTACATTTAAATTTCGCTACTAGTTTATCATTATTTGAATACTATATTTTGTATGTATATCTGAACCACCCAATGCTTGAGCTGTAACATTGATATGGAGCCCGAAAGTGGAAAAACAAATAGTTTACCTGTCGGTGTAGTTTTGCAGCTTGAAGACTTTCTGGATTCACTATGCGGTGCATTATTCCGCGGTCTAGTGGTTGGGTCCGGAATCGTAGTGTTTTTTTTTTCCGTAGCCCAGGTGGGCGTCGACGTCCCAGCATTTTGTGTCCTCCAGTGGCGTCGGCGCGCTTTCCCCGGAAGCTCCCACCTTTGGGCGCTATCTTCGGATTCTTTTTTTCTTGTTTTTGTCCCATCTTTGTTTACCCTTTTCCATTCATCTCAAGTCGTTTTCCCATTTAAAGGGAGTATCATTTCTTTTCTTAAGGATTCTAATAATCCCCCTTTTTTTTCTCTCCTACTGGCTCATCTTTCTGGCGGAGGTGGGTGGGTTAGCTAGTGAATCCAGAAAGTCTTCAAGCTGCAGAACTACACCAACAGGTAAACTATTCGTTTTGCAGCGTGAATCTTTCTGGATTCACTATGCTGTGCATAGAGTTCACAGCGGGTTTGTTAGCTAAGTAGCGGCTGAGTGGAAGATAAGCGTTGGTTGTTGAACATATGTTGAAGCACTCCTTGCCTACTCGTGCTTCCTTGTTCATCTGTATATCCACGCAGCAGTGCTTGGTGAACGTGTGCACTGAAGCCCATGTTGCCCCCAGGCAGATGTCTTTGATTGGCGTGTTTGCCGAGAAAGCAACTGTTGCTTTTTTTTTCCTGGTAGAGTGGGCTTGTGCCCCTCCTAGTAGTTCTTGGCCTGTATGTTTGTGGCAGAATTAAATAGTTTCTGCGATCCATCTTGCGATGGTGCCCTTTGTTACTGGTCTTCCCAGGAAACTGCTAGCGAAGGACACAAAGAACTGCTTTGTTTTCCTGTGATCTTTAGTTCTCTCAATATAATTCATTACTGCCCTTCTAGCGTCTAGAGTGTGGAGTGCTCCTTCTGCGTTTGTGGATGGTTTCTGGAAGAAACTTGGTATCTGTATTGTTTGGTTCATGTGGAACTTTGACACCACCTTTGGCATAAATTGAGTGTTCTCATTACCACCCTGTCATTGTGAATTTGAATGTAGGGTTCTTGTAGTGTTAGCGCTTGCAGCTCGCTTACCCTGCGTAGCCAGGTGATTGCTACCAAAAAGGCTGTCTTTATTGTGAGCATCTGTAGTGAGGCATTATGGATGGGTTCAAAAGGCGCTTTCATAAGTTCAGTTAGAACTATGTTAAGGTTCCATGCCGGCGGAGGCATCCTTTTGGGGGAGGGGGGGGGGAGAGATTCTTTTAGCCCCTTCCAGGAATCTCTTTACCACCTGGGATGTAAAGAAACTTTTTCCAGTCTCCCCCCTTGTGTAGGCTACTATCGCTGCTAGGTGTACTCTTAGCGAGGTACAGCATAGGTTTGTTTTTAGCAAGTGTGTTAAGTATTTTAGCACTGTTGATTCCTTGGTGATTTTCTTGTGGAGCTTTTCCCTGATGCACCACTGTGTGAAACGTTTCCATTTGCCACATAGCACCTCCGTGTGGTAGGCCTCCTTGCCTCCCCTGGGAGTTTTAGGTGTACAAACTCTATGTCCTCCGGAGCCAGGCTGATAGGCAGAGGCTCTGTGGCTCTGGGTGAAGCACCTCCCCGTTTTGCATGGAGAGCAAGTCTTTTCTTTTTGCGAGCCTGCGTGGCGGACCCTGCGCCATCTCCAGTATTTGTGAGAACTAGGCCTGGCCCACTGTGGTGCTACCAGAATCATTGGGTTGTAATTCTGCATTTGCTGAGCACCCTGTGTATCAGGAGAAAAGAGCAGGCAAATGTCTTCAACCAGCTTATCCATAGGGCATTTCCCTGGGATTGTTCCCCTGGCTGCCTGGATGCGAAGTATTGGCATTTTGCATTCTGGTGCGATGCAAACAGGTCTATTTTTGGGGTCCCCCATTTCCTGAATAGCTTCTGCGTTTCCTGTGTATTGAGCTCCCACTCGTGGGATGCTGATGTCTGTCTGCTGAGCCTGTCTGCCTCCACGTTGTCCTTTCCTGGTAGGTGTATTGCCAGGAGGTTTATTTGTAGTGGGATGGCCCATCTCCATATTTCCTGCGCTAGGTTGGATAGTGCTACTGATTGTGTTCCACCCGGTTTGTTGATGTAGAACATCGTTGTGGTGTTGTCGGTTTGTGTCAACACTCTCTGCCAGTACAGTTGTTTCTGGAAGGCTTTCAGGGCAAGGAGCACAGTATTTAGTTCCAGGTAGTTGATGTGTCTGATCGCATCTGTTGGGGTCCACAGGCCCCTCACCTTGAGCTTGTTCATGTGAGCTGCCCATCCTATCTGGGGTAAGCATGTGGTGATGGTCACTGTTGGAGTTTGTGGTGTTAGAGGTTTCCCCTTGTTATGTTCTCTTTGTTCCACCACTCTATCTCCTCTTGCACTGCGTGCATTACAACCACTAGATCTTCCCAAATCCCTGTAGTTTGTAACCATTGTTGCAGCCATTCCTGGAATGGTCTCATGTGGATTCGTACATTGGGGACTAGGTGTATGCAGGACGCCATCATCCCCATGAGTTTGCCCGCTGTCCTCACTGTCAGAGCTTGCCCCTTCTAGTATCGATGTGTCTCCTTCAGCAGGGCAAGAGTTCTCTTCTCGCTGGGGAACACCTTGCTCTGAATGGTGTTGATCTGTGCGCCCAGGAAGATCTTCACATGTCCTGGTTCCATTGAGGATTTCCCCCAGTGTATTGTGAACCCCAGCTCTGTCAGCATCTGTGTGACCCGCTGTGCATGTAGTTGGCATTGCTTGTAGGAACTTGCCTTTATCAGTCAGTCGACGAGGTAGGGGTATACATGAATCCCCTCCCTTCGTAGGTGCGCTGCTACCGCTGCGAGGCATTTTGTGAAGACCCGTGGTGCGGATTTTAGTCAGAAGGCCAGGGCTGTGAATTGGTAGTGCGCTTTGTCAATGGCAAATCTCAGTAGATGTTTGTATTGTCTGTTCATTGGAATGTGTAGGTAGGCGTCTTCGAGGTCTTTGGTGGACATAAAATCTCTGTCCCTTATCTGAGGGATAACCTCCTGTAGGGATGTCATTTTGAATGTTTGCGTCTTTATGTATTTGTTTAGGAACTGTAGGTCCAGGATGGGTCTTAACGTTTTGTCCCTCTTTGGTACGAAGTAGTAGTTTGAGTACACTCCCTCGTTTCTTTCTTTGAGCAGTACGGTTTCCATCACCTCCTTGTGGAGGAGTTCTTGTGCTTCTTGTAGGAGGAGGGCGAGTTCTTTTGCAGAGCGCGTCTTGCTTTTTGGTCTTCTGTTTGGTGGCTTCTTTTCTAGTTCTATACTGTATCCGAACTGTATGATGTTCAGTATCCATTTGTCTGTTATTGCCTTCCACTCCTGAAAGAAGTGTCTTAGTCTGCCTCCTACTGGTGTTACATGTTCGCTGATCTTTCTTTTGCGTATGTAATTCTTTGAGTCCTTTGTTGTGCCGCTCCCGTAGAGGTGGTGAGGATAGGCACGTATGGGGCAGCAGAGTCACTTGGAGGTGGGTTGCTGGCCCCCTCATCTTGTTTGCCCTCTTCCATTCGAACGCCCGCGAACGGACTGGTCTCTAGGTTGGTACTGCCAGGTTTGCTGTTGCTGACCCTGCTGCACTTGGTTGTTACCTTGGTAGGTTTGTTGGAAGCTCTGGTGGGACGTTCCCGGCTGGTTTTCTCCTCTGTCGTTCGGTCTCCTTGAGGGGGTGCCCCTTCTCATACCTCTGAACTGCAGCGCTCACATGGACCTCGCAGTTTCGTTTTCTTTTTTGAGCTGCGTCAGTTTCTCGTCTACTGGTGCCCCGAACAGCGTTTCCCCATTGAAGGGTGTGCTTAGAATGATATTCTGGACTTCCGGCTTGAAACCTGAAATCTTGAGCCAGGCATGCCTCCTCTCGGTTATCCCCACCATCATGAGTCTGCTGGACAGGTCTGCTGCATCCAGGGCTGATTAGAGGCAGGAGTTTGCCATGTTCTTGCCTTCCCCTACCAGGTGCTCTGCTCTCTGCCGGTATTGTTCAGGGAGGTTTTTGAGTAGCTGCCCAATCTCCTCCCAATGCGGGTACGTATGCCTGTTTAATAAGGCATTTGAGTTAGCAATGCACCAGTGAATAGCTGCATTGCTCTCTATTCTTCCTGTGAGATCTATCCTCTTACTTTGTCTGGAGGTAGCCCTGAGTTTGTGGGAATGTTGGACCTCTTTCTGGCTGTTGACGCAATAATGGAGTCAGCTGGGACGGATCCCTGGATGTATGGTGGGTCCTTAGAGGAATGTTTATACTTTCTCTGTCCTAGGTGTGACAGACCTGTAGGTCGATGGCTCCTTGAATGCCTCCCTGCCCTGGTCCAGGACACTTGGGAGCATGGGCAGAAATTGGCTCCTAGTTTGAGTGAGGAGCAGGGTTTCTAATAGGAAGCAAGCCTTTGGTTTCCATTCCTCCAGTTTCATCCCATATGTTGCAGCCGCATTCCTGATGACCATATTATAGATGCCAATGTCGTCTGGCAGCGAAGGCCTCGAAGGGTTTGTTTCTACGGCCTCTCCCGGGCTTTCGGCGTCGAGGTCCTGCGCCACCGAGGATGCCGACCCTAAACTTGTTTGGTTCTTCCTCACCTTCTCCCTCGTAGTAATCTATGCTCTCATCATGCAGATCTGCAGGTTCCGGAGTATTTGGCAGATCTTCGGCGTCAAACTCCTCTTCGACAATCGTCGTGGGCTTCGAAGGGATGGTGTATCTGCTCATCCGTTAGTCGAAATCCTTCTTTCTCTGGAGGATACTGTCCATTTCGGCCTCGAGCCTTCTCTTCTTCCTCTCCATCTTGGCGGCCTGTTTGGCGTAGAGTTTCGCCGGTTCTCTTTGATGTCGACTTCGGCACTCTTTCCTTTGGCGTTGAGCGTGCCTTTTCGGGGACGTGCTTCGATAACCTAGGTTGGTCTTGAGTTTTCGCTGGCTAGGAGTCCTTTTTGAAGGATCCGCTGGGATGTTTGTCCTTGGACGCAGCTGTGGCTGCCGATTGCTTCGGCGCCAGTGCTCCTTTCGAGGACTTTGATTTTCGAGAGTCTGTTGGGGTTTTAGGGGTAGACTTCTCTTACCTCCTTTGTCGACTTCATATCGGTCTCTACGACCGTGTAGTCCTCAGGTCCCCAGCGATGTTGTCCTCTTCTCCACTGGAGAGGCCCGAGCGACGGCGGTAGTCCTTGGCCTTGCATGTTTTAGTTGGCTCTCCTCTGTCTTTCCCTTATTCTGAGGGTCTTCGGGGTGAATGCCGAGCAGGCGTTGCAATCCTTGCTTTTGTGGTCGATTGGCAGGCAGATGTTGCAAAACGGGTGCTGGTCCTTCTGCGCGTACTTGTGGTGGCAATTACGGCAGAATTTGAAAGGTGTTCTGTCCATTCCTGCGCTCAGGGGGCCTCCTCTATGCGCATTCTCCGTTGGACGTCGATGTTTTCGATCTTCCTCTCTTTCGTCATCCTGGCTCAGTGCTCTTGATTGCGAGATGTATTCTCCAATTTTTCTGCTGTATTTTCTCCTCTTCTTTCCAAAAACTATGGAACCTCTCGGTGACTATCCAGACCAACGGTGAAAAAGAGAATCTGAAGATGGCGCCCAAAGGTGGGAGCTTCCGGGGGAATCGCGTCAACGTCACGGGAGGACACCAAATGGTGGGACGTCGACACCAACCTGGGCTACGAAAAAAAAAAAAAAAAAAAACAGTAAAAATACTACGATTCCAGACCCAACCACTAGACTGCGGAATAATGCTGAATCCAGAAAGATTCACGCTGCAAAACTGGTAGTTGGGACTCTGATATAACCATTAGGATAAGCTAAATTACAGTATCAAAAACTTTTCTAAAATAAACTGCAAATGGTTCCTTTGAGGTGGTCAGCAGGGGACGTATATTTTTTTGGGCTGATGCCAACTACGAAGGCAGTCACAGTATACCATGCTGAAATGGTTTATGGATGTTGGAAGAATATCAAGTTGAAAACCACGAATGGAGGATGAAACCTGGTTAATCTGTTCTTAAAGAAAAAATGTGCTAAGACCTATTAGGGTATGCAGAAATAACTGACAAGTAATACTAGAGTCTCCTTTAATCAAAATATTGGTTAATGGTTAAAAAAATTATTTAAGCAAGGGAGTGGATTATTTTTTCGATCTACTAGTGATTTGCTGGATAGTGTTTCCATATCAAATTCTTTCTGGCAGCATAGGTTCAACAGATCCTAAGGCAGGACCCTGAGGCAAGGATTAGGCCTGTCCTTCACTTTTATTAACCAGCAGCCTTTCAGAAACAACAATTTGTATTTAAAAAAAAACAACGTTTCCACTGAGACGATGGGAGAGTCAGAAAACAAATGTTATTGCAAGGCGGGCACGGACTCTTGCACTCCGACAGTATGGCGGTCGAGCCGAACCCCCGCACCCGGGGGAGGCAGGGCGCGACGCATACAAGAGTGACGTGGCGCACCGACTTCCCCTGAGCCCCACGCGCAATTGGCTGCCCATGTGTGGACCAGAAGCACTTACAAGTGCTTACAGTTCACGCGTCCGGCCGAATTCAGTCAAGCCTGTCAAACGGCTTGCAGGTAGGTACCTGCAGTTAAAAGGCTAGGGAGCAGAGCGGAAGATCTCCTTTTCGCGGCTCCCCAGCCTGCAGGTTCCCGTGATGGGTCAGGGCCTCAGTCGAAGGCCCCAACAATAATTTTTCCTCACCGATCATCCCCTAAGGCAGATATATTGTGTGATCAATATGTTTTCTATTTACAGGAAGAGTAATTTAAGAGAGTGTACTTGATTAATGCTTTGTTGTAATGTGGGTATTAAAAAATGCGTACTTTTTTCTTAAATAAATTGTTAAAATTTTCAGGATAATTAATTTGTCTTATTCTTGTAGGTGTTTTTTCCTTGGTCAGGCGGTAAGGTCATGATTGATGAGCATAGTATTCGGTCCTTAGCGGGCATCACCATTCTCACATGGGAACGCCGGAGGGGGAGACAGAGGGTCTCTAATGGAACTCCCGGGGCAGTTACAGCCAGTAGGCTGGAAGGGTGCGGGGTGTAAGGAAGTCTCGCTTCCAGTAGACTGGTTGGCCAATCCCCGCACGCGCATGCGCTCAAGGATGCATTAAATGCAGAGCCCCTTTATGGAGTTGAACGCTGAGGGAGCAGGGGGGTATCCATCCGGTAAGCTGGACCCCCTGCGCAAGGTCACTCCGGTAAGGAGTTGGGACCTAGCTTGATCGGGGATCTAGGGCCGCCAGTCATTGACCTTGCCGTAGGCTCGAACAGGATACGCAGAAGGAGAATATGTTCATTGCTTAGATTTGATAGGAATGGCTATGTACTAGAAGCAGGTTACGGTTAGCCAATTGACATCTTGTACCCATCAATGTATTGGACTTTCTGCGTATTGTACATAATGTAAATAAGATTTCCAATGTTTTTCATTATTTTATGTAATAAAATACGGCCGGCGTTGAACCCTAATCCAAACAGTTGTGGTGTCTGCATTGTTTGCCTTGGGGGAAAGCAGGGCGGCGAGAGCTGGGAGGGCACCCATCCCCAAGGGCCTTTGGTTTATTGTGGGAGGGGTTTTGTAGGCAAATACCAGACCTTAATATAGGGGTTCCCCATATACTTAATGGGGTTCCTAAGACAGGGATACGAAAGCAATTGTATAAGAATATACTTGGGCAACTATAATTAATGGGGGCACCAAAGCTTAAATACCAAAGCCCAGATCACAAAATGAAATATTTTAATTATATCAAAAAGGGATAGAAAATTATTATAAATACATATATTTCAATCTATGTATCATACAATAAGCTAAAAATACCTTGTTATTGCTATTTCAACATTCCTAACATTCGGTCATTCTTCTTCATTCATCCTTCACTATTTAAGCTAGCCAATATTTCAGCATTGCATCATTATAATGATAAATATGTTGTATATTTACAGCTCACATGGAGGACATTCTGTTATTGTTCATTTAATGACTGCTATTTTTTTCTGATGAAATATCAATAATGTTTTTTACTTTTTAACAGTATATAATCGTTTTTTTCGTCAACTGTGAAAGTTGTTTTGAACAGTTTTTTCAGCTCCATTATGGCTTGTTCCCTCACTATGCGAGTTTCGGCTTGACAGCCTTTCTTCAGGAAGCCATGTATATTAAAAACCTTGCATATCTCGGTACTTCCAGGTGTAAGACAATCTTTGATCGAGAGTCTATGTCAAACAGGACTGATGTTCCTGACAATATACCAGGCAGAGTCAATTCACTGTGGAGCTCAATGCGATACGCTCCTGAAAGTCATTCTTTGGCCCAGCAGGAGCTAATGCCGACCTTCACAAGAATCAGGGATTCAGACCTCGAATGCACCAAAATAAAGAAAACACTGCGTCTCTGTGGTTGAGACAGGTGTGCTGGTATCATTACGTAGTGGCGCGACCGTGATGTCGTCTCCCAGTTAGTATCGCCACTCGACCGCGCATTTGTGGTGGAGGGTTGTGGTGGAGGGCTCCCATTTAACACACACTGGTGCATCTACAGCGTCTCACAATCCTTTCAGAAACAATTATTGAAAAACAACGTTTCCACTGAGACCTTGGGAGAGTCCTCGCAGACTATCTTTTTCTTTCCTCGCTGCTCCAGCACTGTAAAGATAATTGCCTTTTATGTTTGACACTGGGAATTCCATTTATTTAAATTGACATTGGGCGGATTCCTTTTCTACCGTCTCACCTGTTGTGTGCGTTTGCCTAATGTGTGATTACCTTCCCTTTGGGCGACCGTGGGAGCGTTCTTGTATCCTCTCCAGTCGCTGTTTAACTGCCAGGAGCGCGGTGTGGTCACCTGGCCGGAAGGGGGCCCACAAACGTACTGTCTAGGGCTCAGCGAGTCTCTACCTTCCAGCGGCCGGCACACACCAATTTCATGGTCAGATTTCACTGAAACGCGTCCGGCCATGACTCAATACAGGGAAAGTTTTTAGTACTTTAATTATGGGCAGTTTTCCACCAATTATTTTAAAAGCGTTACCGCAGCACATGGCCTGAAGAACGAATACCAGCAAGGGTAGGAACAGCCTCAGTAGAGGCATTAGTGGGACATTCCCAGGCTTCATATTACTCAATAAAGAGGATGCACGTCCCATTTGGATTCTACACAGAGGGTTTGACTGCTAGTCAGAGTTCACTCCCATCATATTTGCCCGAATATAAAGTTTGTCTCTCAATATGAAGGACCTTGAGGGTTCTGAAGAATATATGGAGAAGGGTGTCACCTACCTCCCAATTGATGCTGATTTTTGGCAAGGTCTGGATGTCTTGGTCATTAAAGCTGTCTCTCGGTGGCAGCCCCCCTGGAGAAGAAAATCATGGCACTTCAGATGCAATGTCTAAGACCCTTCTATCAGAGGGAAGACACTTCTGGGTCCCGGGCTGCCCTACTTCCAGGGCAGGCAGCTACCCTTAGTTCTGACAATCACAAGCGCACAGACGACCCAGGGGTCGGTTTAGACGCCTTTGTGCGATTAAAGGCAGCGTTTTGGACTCCCAGCCCTTACAGAACCCCCAGATGCATGGTACCTCAGAGGATACTTCTATTACCCCCACCGATCCGGGGGGTGGGAACGATTACCCGAATACTTCAGGATAGGGACAGGGATCATAACAAGCCTTGGCGCCCGACCCCCAATTGCCTTACGGGCAATGATTCCTCTCTGGATGCGCCAAGGGCCCTGGAGGCGTATCTGTTGGACCCGGATGACCTACACCTGCGTTCAGAGGAATGGTGTCCAGCGGTTAAGGTAGGCACCTACATGGTGGGCAGGTTGCAGAAGCCCTTAGATTAAGAGATAAGAATTTGTCTCAGGGTAGAATTTCCCAGCCCATCTTTAAGAGGGGAGAGTGGCCCTCACACCAGAGATAGACCCCAAGAAGGGCATAGACAGGTTGTAGCACTCATGGCAGGATCAACTCCTGGATGTGGCGGGCCCCTAGCAAAGATTATGGACATGGTGAAGGATGCGAAGACATCCGGTTCCACTGTATTCCTAGATGTCCTATCAGGATGGACTCAACTAGCAATCATATTCCTAGAAAACGCAAAATGTGCGATTTCCAATGAGCGAACCAGGTGGCTGTTTATCAAAATTAACCACAAACTGGGGGAACTCTCCACTTTGGAGGCTGGCACGGTGGCCCAGGGCAACCTCTTCGGGGACCCTTTCATTCGAGAACTGGGCACATTTGTTAATACCTTTTAACTCCTTAGATAAGGCTCAGACATCTATAAAACGAATATTCACCCCTCTCTGTTTTTGCCGGTGCCGGTCGAGGTAGGGGGCACTCGACCGGCCGCTCCTTCAATCAAACATCCAGAGGTGGGGGACTGTCGTCAAGGCCAATGGCAGGACTCCAGTACATTTGGAAATTTCAATCCGACAAGACCCTACCTGCGCCTCAGAGGGGCCAGAGCGGGTCAGTGGCAACAGCAACTATAGCAATACACTCGAGAGCACAACACCCGAAAGTTTAAGAATTGGGGGAAGTCTGCCATCTTTCTTAATGAAATGGGAAGCTCTTTCCACAAATGCATGGTTTCTCCAAACAGTTCACGTTTTTCAAATAGACAATATGGAGTTCCAACCCAAATTCACAGACCCAGACCTCTGGTCTCCTCACAGGAACAGGAAAAACTGGTGCAGAAGGAAATAGAAAGCCTTTTAGAGAAAGGGGCGATCGTTCGGACTACTTTACACCCCAACAGGTTCCTCAGCAATTGGGGTGGGGCGACACCGCCGGTGTGTGAGTAGTGTGCGACCCCACCCCCATTTATAGGTTCCTCAGCAACCTTTTCCTGGTGGAGAAAAGGGATGGCGGACAACGTCCGGTTATCACCCTGGAGTTAAACGAGTGGCTCCTTTACCAACACTTCAAGATGGGACATCGATCTTCTCAGGGATCTCCTGCAAGTGTCAGTCTGAATGGTCTGTTTGGATCTGAAGGAGGCTTAATTGGCATTCGGTATCTTTATGCCTCACATGCATTTCTTACAGTTCCGCTGGAAATCTCAGGTGTTCCAAGTTTGCCTCCCCTCCTTTCTGTCTATCATCCGCCCCTTGGTATTTCACCAAACTGATGAGACCGGTGTTTGAGCATTTGCAGGCTCAGGGAGTGCAACTGATCATCTATCTCTACAACATCCTGATTATGAATCAAAGCCCGCTGCAACTCTCCACACATTTGCAAATGGCCATCGATATGCTGGCGTCTCTGGGCTTCGTGATCAACACGGAGAAGTCTTCTCTTACCCAATCTCAATCCCTGCAGTTTCTGGGATTTCTTTTAGATTTGGTCACAGCGACAGCCTCCCTGACCAAGATCATACACAAACTCAGAAGGACGATTCATAAGTCCCAGGTTGCGCTACAACAGGTGGCAAGGGTAGTAGGGCCCCTCTAGTCCTCTATACGGGCTATTTATCTGGGACTACCGAGAGTTACAATGCTTGAAGATCTCTCATTTCAACAAGGACTTGCGTACATAGTTTTTCCACTCTCTGTAGAAGCAAAGGAGGAAACGCAGTAGTGGATCTCGCAAACAGACGCATGGAACAGTAGAGCGATTTTTGGTTCCCAACCTGATCTGGTAATAGAAGCAGATGCCAGCGGCTCTGGATGGGGTGCTCGTTGTGGGGAATTCACCACAGGAGGAAAATGGTCCTCCAGAATAATCCCTGCATATAAATTGTTAGGAGTTGATGGCAGGCTCATTCTCTCTCAAATGTTGGCGAAAGGACAGGGTCCAATGTTCGGTCCTCCTGAAGATGGACAATGTGGCGGAGGTCCATTACGTCAACCATTTTGGCGGGGGTGTCAAAGACACTGCCGAACCTGGCCAGCAAGTTATGGGACTACTGCCTGACCAATAACATTTCTGTGTCTAGAATAGGCCGTAAAGATGTGTTTTTTTGGGCATTAGAAATTATAGGGAGTATACCCCTGAAACTTGATGACATAGGGGACAGGTTCTAGAGCTCCACAGAAAAGAAGAGCTTGAACTTCTTATTTGAGCAATGTTTGATGTTCCAGTGCTAGCTTGTGAGGGTGGTAATGAGGTCCAGACAATAGCCATGTTGGATAATGTCCAACACCCACTAGTCTGCTGTAACGGTTTGCTATATGGCCTAGCAAATCTTGTAAGCAACCTCTGACATGAGTTATATGGTCGGGGGATAGCAGAGGGAAGTCACTGCTTGGCGGCGGGTGTTACCCCACGTGAGGAAGCACCCTTACCTCTGCCTTTGGCATTGTAACCCCTGTGGGAGGCAAGGAAATAGCCTCTCTGGGAGGTATGTTGACTGATTACGGTGATAGGAGGTAGAGGTATCGGAAGAGGATGCTTTGGCACCACCACAATAGGTTTGGCGAGGCAAAATGAGCCACAGGGAGTAGGTGTTTGGAGGGCCCCCATTGCTTTCGCTGTCTCCGTGTGTATGCGTTTCCAGAGGGACCAAATGTCTTTCAGGCTTATCGGCCGTGTTGAGGGGCAGGGACTACCGTACTCTCAGACTGTTGAGGCGACATAACTTCCATATTCACGTCGACCTAGAGGTTGGAGCCGGAACTGCCCTTGATGGATAGCACCTCTACCTCCGCAGCCACTGGCTTAGAAGGTTCTTCGATGTCTTCATGACTTAAGATGTCTGGGGCATCCTCAATGCTCTTTTGCAACATTGAGTCCACACGCTCTAAGGGTTTTCTTGGAGCGGAAGTAGCAGAAGGCATTGCAATCAGCTTCTCTGTGTTCTGATGCTAAACACAGATTGCAGACCTGGTGTAGGTCGATTGGAAGTAACGGAAAGGAGTCCGTTCCATCACCAGCAAGCCATTGTCTGAAGAATTTGATGAAGGAAAAAAGGCCCGAAGGGCAGGACCCTGTAGAGGTCGCGGTGAAAGCGATTCAACAAGCAATTTAGATATAACTTGATACGCTGACTATTAAAAGCGATCGCAACAATACCGATTAGGGGAATAGTGTTGTACGACCCAAAGAGAGCACTGTGGCAGCGAACTAGAGCACATGCACACACGTCCGAACCCAAAACTAGTAACAAAACAATAAATGGAATTGATGCCCATGTGCATTATCACTAAGAGGAGTCACTCTACCTCGTGACTCAGACTTCTTCGAAGAAAAACAACTTGCACACATCCTGACCCAATAATAGGTGGCAGGAGTATGCAAAGCATGTGCATCTACAGCCACACATACCTTGAACAGATTTTTATCAAGAACGTGTCCATTAGGAAATCTGAACTCCCCTTTCACTAGCAAACATATAGCGCAATTGAAATTGCCAAGAGCATAAGTAGGATGGTCAAGTAAAAATGTCAGTTTTTAAAATAAAGTGAGACTGGAACAGCAATTTTCCATTAGTGTGGATCACAAAAGTGCAACTCCTACTTGTGTGCTTCACAGAGGTGAAGGATAAGTTACTTACTTTAATCCTAGTGCTCTTCCAGGGGTATCCTCATCAAAGTCATAAGCACTTAATATTCCCGCCCATGTGCGGGACCCCGGAAACAATTAAAAAATATATATGTAAAAACCACATATATCTCGCTCCAAATATATGTAAATACATATATCATTTTTCTCACACCAATGCAGCTCTAAAACCAAAGGCTAGACAATGTAAACACTTGTATATGTACAGCAATTAGAAAGGAAATAAAAAACACATTAGGTCAAATAGTCCTTCAACTTTGTGTTTTAATGAGTAAAAGCATGTAACTAAATGCTGTACAAAGTTCCCCAAGGAGTAATGTTAATAGGCTGAGCAGTCTCTCTCTCTCTCTCTCTCTCTCTCTCTCTCTCAATGGATGTGTGCAAAAAAAGGCGTCAGGGAAAGGGGGGTTTCCCTTGTCGGAACTAAGGATGCCTCACACAACTCACTAGATTGATGACTGTCATACTGCCAGATGGTTGTCTTGTCTAATCATCGGCTTCCTGCTCCAACATCAAGCCGGCGCTGCAATGCCCGACGGGTAGCACAGAGTGCTACACTTTTGTGGAGTTCTTTTGTTCCTAGCCGTTGATTGAGTGCGTGTGAGGGGCCTAAGTTGTGAAGTAGTGAGCGTGAAAGGTGTGTTTAAAAAAGGTTAGTATAGTCTACTAAGAAGTCTTTATTGGTGTAGCTAACTACCTTGTTAAAATGGTGAAGGGAGGGGTACCGTGACTCAAAAACTATGGAGATTGGTCTCGTTCAACCCTCGCCAATGGTCAGGTCAACATGTTTCATGCCCTATCGGCAATTCTTCAGGACCTAAGTTGTGCTCATAAACTCTTGGTGTGCCCAGGGTGGGCTAGGGAATGTGCAAAATACAACCTGAGGGGTCGGCAACCAAGGCAGGTAGATGTCCTGTGTAGGAAGTTTAACCCCTCAGTCTCTGGTGTCGGTCCCCACAGACTGTTCTTGTGGGACCTGAGCCGTAAGGTAAATACCTACTTGGCGCGCAGTCGTCACCTCTAGGCACCTATTCCCACATACCGGCGTGGCTCGGCACGCAGAACAGCTCTCATAAATCTTGAAAATTGCTCATAAAACACATTGTCAGCCATAGGCTGCATTGAAAAGTGAACAACACAGAAACTGAAAGCATTTTCAGTTAAAACTGGCACCGTGCCTTTAAGGCAGCCATGACCCCAGGCTTCCCATCATGCCTCAATGGTGACAGTTAGGTCAGTTGTTCTTTGCATAACCCTGAAGTCCGGGCTAAACCACAAGTCAGACGTACATCTCTCAATTACCTGGGGAGGCGGGTGGGTGTGCTTATGACTGATGAGGATACCCCTGGAAGAGAACTAGGATAACAGGTATGTAACTTATCCTTCTCTTCCAGGGGATCCACATCAATAGTCATAAGCACTGAATAGAATAGCAGGCCCATCAACCACCTGCAGGTAAATGAGAAGTACATGACTCAACTTAAAAAGACCAAGCATTACAGTCTAACTTAGCTGTTAAACAGATTCCGCAAGGAGGCCTGGCCTACCTGGGTATCTGCTCTCGTGTCAGAATCAAGACAGTAATGCCTGGTAAATGTAGGAACGGACCTCCAGGTCGCCGCCTTTCAGATCTCAGACATGGGTACATTATTGAGGAAAGCCGCAGTCGCAGCTCTCCCTCTGGTGGAATGCGCTTTGGGAGAAAACCCCAAGGGCGTCTGCGCTAGCTGGTAAGCAAGCCTAATACATCCATCTAGAAATAGAACGTTTCGAGGCAGAATGACCTGTTCTGATCGATCCATAGTTAACAAAGAGATGAACAGAGTGACAAATACCCTTAGACCCATCTAGATAGAATTTTAAAACTCTTTTCAGGTCTAGAGAATGCAGTCCTCTCAGCTGGAGTAGAGGGATTGGGAAGGAACGTGGGCAGAGAAATGGTCTGATTTACATGAAAATCTGACACCACTTTAGGAAGAAAAGATGGATGCGTCCGTAGCACCACTCTATTCAAATGGAACACCGTATAAGGTTCAGAGGAACAGAGAGCTTGAATCTCGCTCACCCTGCGAGCTGACGTGATTGCCACCAAAACAGCTGCTTTCCATGAAATATGTTGTAAAGTAGCTCTATCAATGGGTTCGAAAGGAAGACCCATTAACTTTGATAGCACCAGGTTCAACTCCCAGGGAGGAGAAGGAGGACGCACTGGAGGGTAAACTTTTTTCAACCCTTGCAGGAAGTCCTTGACTGATGGTAACTGGAAAAACGAGGTTTGAGAAGGGGACCGCCTATAAGCTGTTATAGCAGCTAGGTGCACCTTGATGGAATTAAACTTTAAACCTGCTTTAGCCAGATATAACAAATAAGGAAGAACTGCTTCTTCCGGACATTGAACTGGATTATGATTATTCTGTATACACCACATATAGAATTCTTCCACTTGCATGCATAAGAATGTCTTGTGGAGGGCCGCCTTGCCTCTTTTAGGATGAATATGCAGTTCTCTGGCAGCCCTAGATGTCCGTACTGTATGACCTCAGGAGCCATGCTGCCAAGCTCAGTGACAGAAGGTTGGGATGGTAAATCCTCCCGTCCATCTTGGAAAACAGGTCAGGCCTGCATGGCAGCCTCTTGTGAGGAGTCACTGACAGGTGAAGCAGGTCCATGTACTACCATTGCCTCGGCCAGTCCGGGGCGATGAGGATCATCGTTGTGCACGAGTGTGTCAACTTGCTCACCACCTTCGGGATCAACGGAAGGGGTGGAAAAGCGTACACAAATTCCCCTGACTAGTCGATCAAAAGAGCATTCCCTCTCGTTCCTGGCCGGTAGAAACTGTAGGCTAAGTCTTGGCATTTTGTTTTTTGGTCGTCCGCGAACAGGTCTATTGTGGGACGACCCCAGGATTGGAAAATTTCTTCTACCACTGCGTCGTGTAGGACCCAATCCTCCCTGTCGTCGAAATGACGGCTTAGAGCGTCCAACCTCACATTCTGCTCTCCTGGGAGGTGGACTGCTGTGATGGACAACTTGCGAGCCAGAAGCCAATGCCAGATCCGTTGCGCTTCCAGCGACAGAGTTTGTGAGCGTGTTCCCGCCTGCTTGTTTAAGTAGTACATTGTGGTGAAGTTGTCCGTCTGTACTAGAACTGATGCTTCGTGAAGCGAGGGAAGGAACGCCTTGAGAGCTAGGTGGACTGCTCTCAGCTCCAGCATGTTGATGTGGTAGGTACTTTCCTTGTGCGACCACAGACCTTGCACCTGTAGTTGACCCATGTGCGCTCCCCAACCTAGAAGGGAAGCATCCGTGATCAGTGTCTCAGTGTCTGCACAGGTGGAGGTTGATGGAACAAAACTCCCGCCTGTATATTTTGTCTTTTGGTCCACCATGGAATGGAAGCTAGAGCTGCGTCTGAGAGAGTGATATGATCGTCCCAGCGAGCAGACTATGGGTCTCACTTGTCCTACAGATCCTGCTGAAGAGGACGCATTCGAAGTCTGCCATTCGGGACCAGGAAGATGCATGATGCCATTGACCCTAGCAGGGAGGGAATCCGGCGCAGTTTTGTTGCGAAGTACCAGCTGACATTTCTGGGTTATCGAAAACTGTCTCTCCTCCGAAAGAAACACTTTTCCTACTTCGGAGTCTAGCAGAGCTCCTAGGAAGTGAATCTTCTGGGTGGGTTGAGAGACTGATTTTCCGAAGTTGACATGTAGTCCTAGTCGCTACAGGTCAACTTCTATGCAGTTCTATGCAAGTCTGGAACTGACTTCTTACGTTTTCTGGGGAAGGACCTTTCAACAGCCAATCGTCCAGGTATGGGTATACAAAGACCCCTTTGCGGCGTAGAGCGGCTGCTACCACTGCATCACCCTTCGTAAACACCCGGGGAGCCGACTTCAACCCAAACGGAAGGACTTTGAACTGATAGTGGGAGGTCCCCACCCGGAACCAAAGAAATCTTCTGTAACTGGGGTGTATTGGAACATGAAAGTAGGCATCTTGGAGGTCCAGCGAGCACATCTAATCTCCCCTCTTGATATGTGGATATATTTGGTGAAGCACCAACATGCAAAATTTTTCCTTTTTGACGCGCAGGTTGAGAGTTCGCAAGTCCAGAATGGGTTTGAATTCTGCATTTTGTCCCTTTTTTCTGACTAGAAAATATCGGGAGTACACTCCTTTTCCCCTTTGAGACACTGGCACTCTCTCGATGGCTAACTTCGAGAAGAGTGGCCACTTCTTTTTGCAGAAGGTGTAACTGAGGATTCAATGCTGCCATCGGGGGAACAGGTGGAGGCTGATGACTGAAACGAAGCCAGTATCCATTCTGAAGTGTAGCTAACACCCATCTGTCGTTTGTGATGTTTCGCCACTCTTCCAAATGACCCGCAAGGCTCCCCCCCCCACTGGAGTGGTTCACGGCGCTGGGGGAAGGAAAGACTCATTGTTTTGACTGAGCTTTGCTGGCATTGTTGCCCTGGCGCTGATTCCCTCCTCCTCTGGAATTACGCTTTCCTCTATACTGGGACTTGACTCTTCTGCCAGTTAGGGGTTTGAACCCGCTGTTTTGAAGAGCCCTTGTTGTAGGAGCGGTATTTATTTTTGAATTCATTTTTCTTTGAGCCCTACCGCCTAGAGAGTATCCAGCTCTGCTTTCATGCGCTGCATCTCTTCGTCCGTGCTCGCTCCAGACAGTGAGGTCCCTGAGAAGGGCAAGTTCAGAATGCGCGCTTGGGCTTCTGGTTTTAAAGCCATTAGGCGCAACCAGGATGATCTCCTCGACGATATTCCATGGGCATATCCATGCGCCGCCAGGGTAGCCCCTTACCGCTGCGGCACCTATAATTTGGTTGGAGACTTGACTGCCTTCCAGAAGGAACTTCTCAAAGTCCTTACGGTCTTCTTGAGGGAGCTTGTCCACAAAACGCTGTAGAGAATCCCACAGGGACCTATCGTAACGCCCCAAAAGGGCCTCTGCGTTGGAAACCTTAAGAAAAGACGCTTAAGTACTACAGACTCGTCTCCCCCACGAATCTTGCGTCTTGCTGTCATTGTCCGGAGGTACAGTGGCAGAAGAGGAAACTGCACTGAACTTCTTCGCTGCTGCGATGATTACTGAGTCCGGGGGCGGATCAGCTCTTAGAAACAGAGGGTCCTCGTCTGGAGATCTGTACTTCTTCATGATCCTTGCCGGAGCCGCTTTGACCGTTGCTGGAGTGAGGAATACCTCCATCACCGGCTCTATGATACCAGGCACTAACGGCAAAAGGGGTTTAGGTGCCGACCTGTGATGCAGCGTTTCAAAAATCACGGAGGTCTTGACCTGCGGAGTTGTTAACGGAACTCCCAGTTTCAGAGCCCCTCTACCCAGTATGTCCTGAAAGGTGAAAATATCGATCGGAGATACCCTTGATGGCGGGGAATCCATCAGAGTGGGCGAGTAGTCTCTATGGGAGCGTGTCGGAGAAGTAGAGGTCGTAGGTGATCTTTGTTCTCTTCTCCTGCTCCTAGATCTTGATCTACGCCTGGAGGATCGAACCCTGGAGCGTGATCTTTCCCTACGGCGAACCGGGGAGCGTGATCTTCCTTTGGACCTCACCGGAAAGCGAGACCGTTCTCTTGGCCTAAAGATAGGCTGCTGCAATCGAGCCGCTGTCTCCTTGTCTGTAGCCCAGTGATGTAGGGGAGCATACCATCGCGGAGACAGTCTGATGGCCGGAGTCTGCTGTGCGGCGTCCCTCACTGGAGAGCGTGCAGGTGTTACCTACTTTCGCCCATGTGGAATAGGTGAAGGAGAATGCCTTGATGCCCGACGTATAAATGATCACATCAGGGCCAGAAGAAGAACTTGATGAGGAAGAAAGGCTCACAGGAGAAGCCGAGCGACTATGAGAACGATGCTCTGGAGTTCTCTTCCTCTTGCCAGAGTGACTGATGCTCCCCGGAGAGCCCTGGTAACCCTCCGCAGCTGATGCGGTTCTTGAGGACCTCTGAGATGCAGGCCCATGACTCTAGGACGGAGCCAGCCGGCTCGACGTCTCGGTGTCCACTGGCTGATGAATCTGAGGAGACTGCACTGGAGTCCCAAGTCTCGACGTCGAGCGCCTATGACTGGACGCCGACGGAGGATGCTTTGACGCTGAATGCCCTCGAATGGACTGCGATGGATGTCTCGACGACGAACGCCGATGTCCTGTCGATGACGGTGAATGCTTCGACGCCGAGCCTCGATGGCGAGACGCAGACGGAGGATGCCTCGACGTTGAGCGTCAAGGATGGGACGGCGACGGAGGGTGCCTCGACGTCGATCGTCGATGGCCTGGCAACAACGGAGGGTGCCTCGACGTCGAGCGTCGATGATGGGACGCCGACGGAGGGTGCCTTGACGTAGAGCGTCGATGACGGGATGCCGACTGAGGGTGCCTCGACGCCTAACGCCGATGACTAGGTGTCGACGAAAGCTTAGACGTCGAAGACTAGACCTGAGGCTTCGACGGCGGAGGTTTCGACGTTGAGCCGCCATGCTCCAACGACGACCTCTCTCTCGACGCTGCACATCGCCCGGTTGACGGCAGCGGAGTTACCTTGACTCTCGACGCTGAAGTCTTCAGCGTCAAGGGGAGTTGACTCGTCGTCGTCTGTGGAACCTTCCAACGCCGATCCCGACGCCGAAGGAGAGCAAACCGGGACATCTCTCTACGTCGACTGCGCCCTCCGCTTTTCTGTCTCTTTGGAGACCTACCTCTCTCAGAAAGTCCATAAATTCAGATTTTTTCTCTGTCCTTGAGAGTTCTACTGGACAAGGACTTGCAGTGAACACAGCTTTCTGCAGAATGAGTCAGGAAGACAGAGGATACACACAGGATGTGTATCAGTCTTAGCTTTCTTCTTCCCACAGGAAGGGCAGGGATCAAAAAGTGAAGGCATTTTTGACAAAAAATTAACCTTTTTTGAGCCCAAAAAAGGTAGCAGTATCTCTCGAAGGCTAAAAGCCATCGAGTGAATCCAAAAATGGAAGGAAAACACCAAATATTTTTGACAGAAAGTCAAAAAAAGGTGGGAGCTGTTTAACCAGGGTCCTGACTGAAAGAGCCAGAAAGAACAACTGACCTGTCACCCCTGAGGCATGATGGGAAGCCTGGGGTCATGGCTGCCTTAAAGGCACAGTGCCAGTTTTAACTGAAAATGCTTTCAGTTTGTGTTATTCACTTTTCAATGCAGCCTATGGCTGACAATGTCTTTTATGAGCAATTTTCAAGATTTAGGAGTGCTTTTACTCATCAAAACACAAAGTTCAAGGACTATTTGACCTAATGTGTTTTTTATTTCCTTTTTAATTGCTGTACATATACTAGTGTTTACATTGTCTAGCCTTTGGTTTCAGAGCTGCATTGGTGCGAGAAAAATGATATATGTATTTACATATATTTGGAGCGAGATATATGTGTTTTTTACATATATATTTTTATATTGTTTCCGGGGCCCCGCACATGGGCAGGAATATTCAGTGCTTATGACTATTGATGGGGATCCCCTGGAATAGAACTATACTAACAAAGCATTTTTTCGGTGCATTGTTTCCAAAGTTTCACAATCAACTAGAAATGAGAAGGGGTTTCATCCAGTTTATGAACACTACAGTTGACCGTCTACTTAATATGACATTGTCCTCCAGAGATCAGAGCAAGGTTTGAGAGCCATAACATTTATCTGAAAGGCTGATATGCAAAGGTGTGTAATTCTGTGATCATACTACAAGTTTGAAGCTCCAGCCAGAAGACATTCACTATTAGGTCAAAGAATCAATTATCAGGGAACTCTTCCAGAGCCCATAAGGAGCAACGCTGAAGGAGGAGATTGAGAGGACTCCACATGGGAATACAATGAAATTAATTTGAGCATTTTCTGGGACCACCAAGGATGTCTGATTTTCCTGCAAAATAAGCAACTGAATCTTGACAGGAAGACCTTGACTGATCTGGTATCTTAAGACTGCCCAAATGAATTAAAGTATGTGGTGGGAAGCTGGGAAATTCGCCAGTGGGATGTTTAATTAAACCCATGAATGCTAGGAATTGGACCTCCATTGCCATAACTAATTCCTGGGTGCAAGAACCTTCAAACTCCATACACCCACACATGGGAGTAACTACCTGTGTGGGCACTATAGAGCCCACCTCACCCAGCAGTGGAAATACTTCTAATGGGAGGGTTTGGTATTCTATCCCTCATTCCCACATAATTAAGCCATGCACAACTGGTGCCATGACATCACAATGGCAAATCTCAAATTATAAAACTCATTATGCAAAATCTCAAATTATAAAACTCATTATGCAATCAATGGGATAGACCAGCAGGAATTGGCTCAACAAAGCGGACAGTGAAGAACAGCCACAGAACAGTGACTGGATTTTTAAAGGCAAAACAAGTTTAAACAGATTTGGGAGTACCTTCAAAGGTGCATCTGGTGCTGCAGGTGGTGAGGGTTACACCACTGCTTCAAACAATTCTGTTGTGGGGAGTTGCAATCATTCTTTTTATTCATTAGGAAAAGCTTTAGATTAGTGATACTCAAAGTACAGCCCGGGGGCGGCTTGCAGCCCTCTTGACCTTTACATGCGGCCCCCCTGGTAAACAGCAGCACGAGCTGCTGTTTAGTTGCTGAGCACTAATCAGACCTTCCAGGATTTCGCGGTTTGTAACAGTTTAAATATTACCCCCAGGAGTAATTTCACTGGCACTGAAACCCATTTACAGAACTTCCTGGCATCGAATACTATGACCGCTCAGGCTACACAAATATGTTCTCTAGTTCCATTAATTTGCTATGCTATATATTATTGGGACTAAACGGATACCTGGCAAGGGTCCCAGGCGGCGCAGCCGCAGGTACATTACCCTCCAAACAATAATACTCATATTGGAGTACTGGCCTGCAGGGTACACACAGATACTTCTGCAGTTGCATTAAAGAGGTATGCTGTTATGAGTGAGATTAGACCTGGCAACGTGCAGATTGCAGAAACATCTCTGCTGGAAGTGCATTAACCCATCAATCAGTTGTTTTGGAAACTCTGACCTGCAGGTTACACGCAAATCTCTGTGGGAGGTGCCAAACCTCCGAGTTATCTTTTTGAAGTTTAACAACTACCTTGTACGTTGCTTGATTCTGGCAATATGAGTTCACCTCGAGGGGCTATTAATAGTTTATCCAAAGGCCGCAACACTAGGACGTCAATGCACAGTGTCGGGTAATATAAACGAGAACTGTGAGGGCCCTGTACAGCCCAGATTGTCAATAAAGGATAACATTTTGATATCTGCACAAACTCCTGAATATTTGAGGGTCATAATTCTGAGCCCTGAAAAGTTCTGCCAAATTTCCCCCAGGCCAGTTTAGGCATGTTAAACCGGCCACAATTTACCAGGAGGAAAAACGCACAGTTATTACCAAGAGATGCGATATACAGCGACGTCTACATGTTATGCCTCATTCCCAAATAAAAAGTTCGAACAGGAGGTATTTCATGACCCCAGTAAAGTCCTCGCTCCAAGGTGACAGTATTTGCCGGATCAAGTAAATGACTTAACTGTACACAGGACACTTGTAGTTGGGGCTTCTGTGTGTTGGTATTCAAATATAAGTGCATGCAGTATGAATCCGCACTACAGTGCTTAATTTGTAAAAAAACAAAAATAATAAATGCCTGGGCTCTGATCGGCAGGACACTTCCGCTTGCACTGCCCATTTTCACTGTCAATTTTAGTAACTGCATAACTAATAAGTCAGTTCAGTTTCAAATTGCTTTATTCGATTTTTGTTTAAAATCATAAAAGCGAACAGTTAAAAAAAAAATACAATCATGATTAAAAAGAAACATACATATGAAGTCACAAGTTAAAAAATGTAAAACATTTGCTCACCCTGTAGAAGTGACTATCTTGGTAATAACATACTTTACAGGATTCATGAAACAGTTCTTACAATACATCAGTACTTAAGATTGTTATATATTAAATCAATACCGTTAAGCGCGAGGATACTACGATACTGCGGTACGCAAACTCCTCTGCCCATCCTGGTATTATCCTCAGCCACTAGTCTAGGGGCTGGGATATATGAAGTGCTTGGGTAGAAATCGCGAAGGTCCCAGATAGATATGGGGCCATCACCTTCAATGGGTGTCCAAGTTTTGAGGTATGGAACAATATGTCTACTCCTAAATCTTATTAGTACCAGGTCACCAGTGATGTCTTTTGGGAGGGGACCTAACCAGCCCACTCTCCTCGCACTCATGATCCATCCGTCAAGATCATGGGGCAGGGGTCTATTTTTTGTTAGGCAGAACTTGACCTTATTTAACAGGTCATGTTGTCTCTCTGTTTTTCCCTGTTTGAGTAGCGGGACTTCCGAGAGGACGCACACAAATGGAGCGGCCTCTGGAGGTAGATGAATTCGAGAAACCCTATATAGTGGTTTTAAGAGAGGCTTTAGGAACATTTGGAGGCGAAGAGGAGGAAACTATTACTTGGGTTTGGGCAGCTTTGTTTTGTATAGTTGGTTTAGGTACGTTCGGGGGGGAAATTGTCAAGGGATGATTAGATGTTGCAACTGTGGTAGAAGGTAACAAATTAAGTTTAATTGTTTCCTCAATCCCTGTCAGTCTATCCCCCAAGGTGTTAATTTTGTCAATCACGGTGTATATGATAGATTTGATCAATTGTTCGATCATAGACAATAAAGCCATCTGGGAAATGGGTGCTAGGTCGTCTGATTTATTAGCCACCTCTAGGGTTTGGGGGGGAATTGGTAGGAGACAAAGTAGGACTAGAGGGCCCATTTTGTACTTTTAGTATTTTAGATTGACTCATTATATTTGTCCCCGTCATGTTTCCTTTTGGCAGATGTACCCCGAATGTGTACTGTACTTTGTATATTGGCTTTTGTGAAAATAGAGAAGGGTTCCAGCACACTCTCATTAGGGGTTGACGGGTTAATGTTTGGCGGAGAGGGTAATCCTGCTGGGGCATACCTAGCCTTACATAGACTGTTTAGTTCCTCCAACAGTGAGAGGCTACACCCTGTACTGGTTATCTCAGAAGAGGATTGATTACTGGTTAGGCGGTCTATGGGCTGGTTGGAAATTTTTTCAACATCTCTGCGCGTAGGTAACAGTGTACTAATTGTATTCATGTCGTTCGTCCTAGGGCAAGAATCCGACCAGAGAGCAGTTTTAGTGGTAACCCCCTTGCGGATCATGGTATGGAATGGAGGTAAACAGGTTAAAAGAGTATATAAGGCAGGTGCTAATGTCCAGTACGAAAAAGTCAATCGGTAGCTTTACCTCCTCATGACATGCCAAGGGGGGTGGCCCGTCCCGTCCTCCTCAGGCCACAGAGGGCCAGCCCTTTGCCCGGGCTTAGCCCGGCGCGTCCTCGCGGGACGAAGGAGCAGGCGAGTCTTTAAGCGCCTCCTGGCGCTTGGAAAATGCGCGATGTGCCCCTGTGGCTTGCAGTCTGGCAAAGTGGCGCTGGACCGGCGGAGCGAAGCCCGGCCGGTCATTGAGGGCGGGGGGCGGAGCTAAGCCCGGCCACGAGGGAAGGAGACACGAACACCAAAGGACTCCGCAGCAGGCGAGTCTTTAAGCGCCTCCTGGTGCGTGGAAAATGCGCGATGTGCTCCTGTGGCTTGCAGTCTGGCAAAGTGGCGCTGGACCGGCGGAGCGAAGCCCGGCCGGTCGTTGAGGGCGGAGCTAAGCCCGGCCGCGAGGGAAGGAAACACCAACACAAACACTAAAAAGTCACACTCCTACAAGTATAACAATTCTGAAAATTTCAGGACCACACAGTTAAAAGAATGGATTTGGCAGCAGGTATTAGTCATTCTTAATGTACATTGAACAGACCCTCCCGGATTTCGCGATTCGCCACAAAATCGTCACTTTTGTAAAAATGCTGCTATTTTTACAAAAGTGCCCGCAAAATCGTCATTTTTGTAAAAATGCCGTGATCTTTACATAAGTGCCTGCGAAAATGAAGGAATGCAGGGAAAAGGTTTTTACATTTCTATGAAGAGTGAACTGCAGAGCGAGCAAGGGCTGAAAGGAAACTGGGACTAGATTTACCTCTTATTAGCTGGGATTAACCAATCTGAGAGATGCCGATTATTGAATGGGTGCATGCAGTACACTCAGATGGAGCAGTGCTGGTTCGCATTGCCCTGCCAACAGAGGACAAATGCTGAGCCTACTTCAGAAATCAATTATTCGGTACTGATAACTCATTAGTAAAGTGCCTAACCCAGAGGCACAAGCAAGGCATGACATGCCAGGGACCTTGGCATGTTAAAATAGATACTTTGTGGCTCTGGCCCGGCTCCAACGTAAATAAATAAATACTCATTAGAAACGTTTCCGGCATGCACTTGGGGCGCACAAATATTGGTCTCATAAACATCCCGTTCAAGTAAGCTGGCTGTTTTTGAAATTGATATTGCTGCTCTGACCTACATTGTTGTTTTAAGAAGGAGGATGGGAGGAAAGTAGAACGCAGCAACCGTAAATTAAATGTTTAGGTGTACAATTGGTTTCTGGTTTGTAGAAATATGTTAATCTGGGTAAGTTGTGCTTGCACGTGGCTACTCTGCGGGGCAAACACCTTCCTCGTGTCCCCAAAAACCAGCAGAAACATGGAGCCGTCTTCCAGCTGCAGTGCCTATGAAAGTTCTTCAAAGACATTCCCGAGATCAATACTATGTTCCCTAACGGACCTTCCAGCTCTCACTATGGAGTCTCTATTCACTATAATGAACCGGGTGAAATCAGGGTCTCCGGCCGACCCTTGCCCGCCCAAGATCTTCAAACTGGGTTGGCCTGGTATGGAGGATAAAATTCTCAACCTGCTGAATCGCTCCTTGGAAGAGGGACTGGTTCCCCCCAACTTTAAGGAAGCACGGGTGATCCCCCTCCTAAAGAAACCTGGTGCCGACCCAAATTTTTTAAAGAATTTTAGGCCAATTTCCCAACTACCCTTCCTTTCTAAAATTTTAGAGCAACATGTCCTGCACTCTCTCACTCACTTCATAGAAAGCAACCATCTTCTGGAGTCTAATCAACCAGGTTTCAGAGCTCATCACAGCACCGAACTGGTGATGCTCTGTGCTGGATGACCTGAGATTGAAGGCTGACAAAAGAAATCCATGTGCCTTGGTCCTTCTGGACTTATCCGCGGCATTTGATACCGTAAACCATTGTCAACTTCTGTCGCGGGTTGAGGACTTAGGGATCCGGGGTACAGCCCTGGCCTGGCTGACTTCTTTTCTAGAAGATCGCTCACAGCGAGTCCAATTGTCTGACCTCGTGTCAAGTCCAGCTAAATTGACATGTGGGGTGCCCCAGGGTTCATCTCTTTCACCCCAGCTTTTTAATATATACCTACAGCCTCTGATTGCAGCCCTAAATAAGTTGGACTGTAGGGTTTACAATTATGCTGATGACACACAAATTTTTATCCAGATTGAACATTCTCCGAAGGCTTATTTGAGAATGCAAGACATTCTCAAATTTACGATTAACTGGATGTCGGATAATTTGCTGAAAATTAATCCAGACAAAACTGAAGTCCTGGCAGTTAATACAGCTACCAATCCATGGAACGATCGGTTCTGGCCAGCTGAATTGGGGCCATGCCCAGAACCAGCGGTAGCAGTAAAAAGCCTGGGAATCGAAATTGATGCCCTGCTGTCCATGACACAGCAGGTGTCGGCAGTGGTGGGCACTTGTGTCGGTCTACTGCGCCAGCTTTGGAAATTCTCTTTACTGCTGTCCGTCTCCACCCTTAGGCTGGCTGTTTCTGCTCTAATTTTGGCACGGCTGGACTACGGTAGCTCCCTATACCTGGGTCTACCTAACAATCTTCTAGCCAGACTCCAGGTAGTAATGAACGATGCGGCCAGGCTTATTTTTAACAAGCCTCGGCGCACTAGGGTAACGCCCTTACTTCAGGACCTACACTGGCTGCCAATAGCTCAGAGAGTTAAATTCAAGAGCCTATGCATTGCTCATAAAGCGGTCCATGGCTCAGCCCCTACCTATATTAAGGATCGACTGACTAAATATGTACCAAACAGGACCCTTCGGTCTGCTGATGCATGTAACTTGATGTGCCCTAGGTTCAGCCTAGTAACTAAGGGCGGCAGAGCCTTTTCAAGCACGGCTCCCCGAGTATGGAATTTGCTCCCAGTTAGATTGAGGAAAGAAACTAATCTTCTTACCTTCAGAAAGAATCTGAAGACGGTGCTCTTCTTGGAAGCATGGGGACCACTGTAGTGGGAGGCTATGTGTTCTTACTGGTGTTGTGTGTCCACCGTTCGCGCTTAGATACCTCGGGGTGATAAATCGCTTTATAAAAATATAATAACATAACATAACATAGTCTAATTTGTATACAAGAAACTAGGATGGCACCTCGTATTGATCCGCCCGACTTTGATATCTCGCAGCGGTCCAGATGGACATGGGCGCAGACATCTCTTTGTGAATCCAGCGCTATCAGAGTGGTAATTGCACACCCGGTAAATACAGAGCACAGGATTTCTGCACCATTTCTGGCGCGTGCCCGTTTAAGCTGCAGAAGATTTCACCGGGCAAAAATGATATATGCAAAATCTGCATGGGTAGTAAAAAATGTGCCATGCTAAGCCACTGGTGACGTTTGGTACTTGCAATTGAGAGAAAAAACACTTCCTTCACTCAGTGTTCAGAATTACAACCGGCCTTGGTGGTCCCAATGAGGACTCGTTTGAAGCTTCACGCCCAGTCACAGGTCCATGAAGCGGGATTCAGTCTTTCAAATGTCTCTCTCGCTTACTCGGTGTGCCGATTACAAGAATGGGCTATTTATTTAATTTATTTTAGAGGTTTTATATAGCGCTGGCTGGACCCGGGGGTATCAGAGCGCTTTACATTTTAGAGACAAGAAAGGTCAATAAGACAGGGGACATACATAGCATCAATGTATATAAACAACATATAAGTCTCCGCCTGACAGATTTCAAAATGATAAATATGGGAAATAAGCAAAACAAAATGTGTATGATATGGTAAATCAAAAATATCAAAAGGCACAAATTGAAAAAAAGAGCCGGAAAATTGCAGAGTCAGGATAGGGAGTTTAGTGGTCCGTTATGTTGGTAAGTAAGGAAGAGAAGCGGGAGGGGCAGAAGGGGGGGGGTGGGAGGGGATGCGGGCTGAGGGTGGACAAGGGAAGGGGGAGCAAGGAGGAGTGAAGGTGGTAAACAGGGAGGGGGAAGTGACGAGGAGGAAGGGCGAGTAAGGCTAAAAAAAAAAAAAAGGGGAGGGCGAATGCATCAAGGGTCGGACAGATGTAGCCAGTGGAAGAGAACAGATATGGATTAGGGTCCCCAGTATTTATTGAGGAGATGTAGTTTGAGTTCTTTTTTGAAACTAGAGTAGGAAGGGTTGCAGCGAAGGTCAGTTGGAAGGGCATTCCAAATGCAAGGAGCGTTGCCGGAGAAGGATCGAGACTGGGTGGTTTTCTTTTTTAGAAGGGGGGGGATAAGAAGGAGGGTGTTAGTACTTCTCAAGGAACGGGAGCAACCGGCTTTAGTGAGTTTGCTAGCGAGGTAGGTCGGTGTATTCTAATGGAGAATTCTGTGTGTAATGCAGGCTGTTTTGTAAGTACTTCTACCTTCAATGGGGAGCCATTTAAGGGTTTTAAGGGCCGGGGATATGTGGTCGAATCGCTTGCAGTCTGAGGTAAGCCTAGCTGCAAGGTTAAGCACAGATTTAAGAGGTGCTAGGTGGATCCTGGGAATTCCGGTGAGAATGGCATTGCCATAGTCGATGCGCGAAAGAACAAGGGATTGGACTGCTAGTTTGAAATCATCGATAGGGATGAAGGGCTTGATTTTCTTAAGGTGGCGGAGAGTGAAGAGGGCTCCTTTGGCAGAATTATTGATGTGTACCTTGAGGGTTAGGAGGTTGTCAAGGGAGATCCCTAGTGATTTGACTGAGGAGGACAAAGATAAGGAGCAATTGAGGGCGTTCAGGTCAGAGATCCAATTCTGAATGGAGAGCTGGTTATTTTTAGGGAAAAAAAAAAATAATAATTTCAGTTTCTTTAGGGTTGAGTTTGAGGTGGTTACTGTGGAACCAGGATTGAATCTGGATGAGAGTGTTGTTGAGGTGAAGGATGTCAGCATGAGTTTTAATCTTAAAATAGAGTTGGGTGTCGTCAGCATAGAGATGGTAGTTGATCCCGGCTGGCTTGTTTAAGAATGAGTGTGAGGGGTTCCATTAAAAGGTTAAAGAGAGTGGGAGAGAGGATGGATCCTTGCGGAACTCCTAAGGAGATGGAGGTAGGGTTAGATGGGCAATTTTGGATTTTGATTTGTTGAGAGCGGTGTTGTAGGTATGAGACAAACCATTTGTGTGTCGTACCATTCAGGCCGAATCAATCTCTAAGAACATTTAGTAGAGCAGAGTGATTAACAGTATCTGCAGAGAGATCAAGGAGGATCAGCAGGCTAGATTCACCATTGTCAAGTGAGTGGTGGATGTCGTCAACAATGTTTAGCATGGCGGTTTCAGTGCTGAATCCTTTCCTAAAGCCAGATTGGAAGGGGTCTAGTAAGTTAAAGTGTTCAATGTGTCTATCTAGTTTGAGAAGGACACATTTTTCCAGGGCTTTAGAAAGAAGGGGAAGGTTGGAGATGGGACGAAGGTTATTGAGGTCGTTTGGGTCTGCCAAAGGGTTTTTGATAATGGGGGTGATTTGGCCTAGTTGCAATGAAGTGGGGACACAGCCGGTGGCAAGGGAGCTGTTGATAATAGAGGTCCAGGAAGGGGTGATGAAGTGTTTGAGGTTTTGGACAAGTTTGTAGGGGAGAGGGTCTTTGGTGTGGGAGGAAGGCTTGAGTTTGGAAATGATGTTAAAGACGTCTCTTTCATTGGCTGGAAGTTAAGCCACGTGGCATTTTTAGTAAGAGAGTTAGGATGATTGGAGTCCAGGAAATTGGAGGGCAAGGGGGGGGGGGGTGAGGGAGATCAGAGTTTTGATGGGCAGTAGTGGGTGTAGGGGAAGTTATGGTGGAGGGTGGGATATTAAGAGAGATGTTCGGATTGGTGGGAGGGATCACAGTAGAGAGGAAGGATTGTTCAATTAGTTTGATTTTGTCTGAAAAAAAGAGCTATTTCTTCACATCTAGTCGTCGAGGCCAGTGGGACAGGGGGAGCGGAAGCAGTTTGATTGCGCACAATGTTGAATAGTTCTCTTGGCCTATTCTGAGCTCGATCTAGTTGTGACCTGAAGAAAGTTTTTTGTCGGAAGATGTGTTTTTGTAGGACAATCTAGCAAGTCTGAGGCGGGTCAGGTTAGGAGGAGAGGGGTGCTGTCTCCATAATCTTTCAGTCAGTCTGAGTCTATGTCTTTCATTATTTAGGTCTGTGTTAAACCATGATTTGGAGGGGATATTTCTTATTTTTTGGAGTTTGAGAGGGGCAAGAAGGTCAAGGGTAGCAGTGACAGCTTTGTTATATTGTTTGGTTAGTTCATTCGTGTTAAGGGAGGGAGGGATAGCGAGAAGCTGGGCATGAAGTTTGGATTCAAGTAAGTCGGGAGGGATATGACTGAGATTTCTGATCAGTTTCATGAGTTTAATAGTTTTGGAAGGAGGGGGGGGGGGGGAGGCAGAGGTGGTTATGGAGAACAGGATAAGGTGATGGTCGGACCAGTCAATAGGAATGATGTTAGATAGGAGGGCTGGATCTTTGCTGGTTATGATAGCGTCAAGGGTGGCTCCTTTGGAATGGGTTGGTGACTGACAGATTTGTTTGAGGTCATTAATTTCGAGAAGGTCGGAGAGGAGGGAGATTGAGGGATCTTTAGTATCATTCCAATGGAGGTTAAAGTCTCCCAGGAAGATGTTTTTAGATTTGGAAATTGAGGATTGGGTAAGAAGGTTAGATAGCTCCTCAATGAATGGGTAGTGATTTCCAGGCGGATTATATATATTGTGAAGGCGGATGGGGGGGGGAACCCTGTATTTTGAGTTCGGCTACGAGGTATTCAAAGGAGGCATATTCGGCGTTATTGATAAGGGAGAGCTATAGTTCGTCTTTAAAGATGATAGCTACACCACCGCCTTTTCGGATGGGTCTATCTTTCCTAATGATGGAATAGCCCGGGGGTGAGAGTATGTCAAGAATGCTTGTAGAGTGGTCATTAAGCCAGGATTCTGTAAGGAACGCAATGTTGATGGATTCGCTAAGGATGGTTTCAGAGATTTCTATGGCATGTCGGGCAGCGGAGCGGCAGTTAACAAGCATGCAGGTGAGGGGTTTGGGAGTGGGTTTGGGAGATGGGAGGGCATGGATGGAGGTGAGATGAGGAGGGGGTCTAGGTGAGACAGGTGAAAGGGGAATACGACTAGTCCCCAATATGACGGGGATGTTTGAGAAGGGGGGAGGCGTGTTCATGGTTGATGAGTATGGAGGGTAGGAATTTTGAAGGTCGGAGATCTCCCGGTGAGAGAGGGTGCAAGTGGTGCGGAGTGGTTTTTGAGCCCGGCAAAGCAAGGGAGTTGTTTTCCACGGTTTGGAGGTGGTGGGGTTTATAAGACCAGGGCTAGCGGTGTTTCTTCGGGGAGGGGGGAATCGCTGGATTTGAGGTTGAGGAAATCGTTCCTAAGACGAGAGAGATCTCTGGTAAGAGTGGAGATGTTAAGTTCGATGTTGCGAAGGGAGTTTGAGATAAGAGTGAGGGGGTAAATAGAGTGTGTGTGGGGGGGGGGGGGGGGGGGGGGGGGGGGGAGGAGGACAAATGGTGTTCGGAGTTAGCTGCAGAGCATATGGAGTATTGCATTTCCAAGGGATAGAAGCCTTCATCTGTGGGCTGCTTCCTCTGTTCCATATCCCAGGTTGCCTATTTAAAAGTGGAATACTCTGCTAAAACAGTTTCCATTGTTTTAAAGCTGAAAATGGATGATTATGAGCAAAATAAAGTGCAGCAAAATTGCTGCTAAATTGCCATATTCGTCCCGCTAAATTTGCTAATCCATGCCGTAATATCCTTGGGGTCTGACTAGTATGCATAAAAAAATGTTAAATAAATGGGCAAGTATTTATGAACTTGTAAATAAATGCTTTCCCGTTTATTTAACATGTTTTTAGACCTCCTTACAAATCCCTGACCCACTCAAACCCCCTACTGTCACCCTGCTTTTTACCAGTGCGGCCCTCGGGCACATCGTAGACCGTAGTTTGTGGCCCCTGGGCAAATGTCTGAGTACACATGCTTTAGATGGACCAGGAAGCATTGAGCTGATTGCACTTGTGTCTTAAATAAGGATCACATAGAGGGTCTGAGGACACGTAAACACCCATGAAATCTCATTGTGCAATGGATCACTCACCAATGCAGAGAAAGGAAAGATCAGGACGTCTCTGATGACAAGTCCAAAAGAGAAACAGTTACCAAGGAAAGTTGCAGATTTGGGGGGCGCTAGGAGCTGGTTGGCACAGGTGGTGGTGTAAGTGAAGGGAGTCAGGAAGACACAATTAGGGTGTAGCAGGTCTTCGCGGAAAAGTGCACTTGGTTTGAACTCCTGGGTGACATAGGTTGCAATGAGATATCAAGTGAGGAGGAAAAGCCTGCAGGCAATTAGCTTTGCTTATCAGCATGCCAAGCAGTGACGAGACTCCAGTCACAGTACGTGGTCTTAAGATTGCAATAAAGTTCGAATGGCCAGTCAGCACACGCAAGCCTTTGAGTCAGACAGAATTTGCAGGACAAAACTCACCATAACAGCACAGGAAGGGCTGAGATAAGGCAGGTTCTCTACATAAGTCAGTCTCTACCTTCTTATCGGTACAACGGTAGCAAGTGCTTTCCTCAGTCTGAATATATTTCATACTCGTTCAAGGAAGAAAGCAAAGTTATACTGCATCTAGATTCAACCTGCCTCTGTACAAGTGTACACAGCTTTATCAAAGTCAAAACGTGAACTTAGAACATAAGGGACAGTTGGGATCAAGCTTTCTTGCTATTAAAATTTAAACGTAAAATACTTTGGAGGGAAGCAAAATGGTAACTTACCTGTAGAAGACGTTTTGCAGCTTGAAGGCTTTCTGGATTCTGTGCCTTATTCGCCTTCTATTAATTGGGTCCTGAATTGTCTGTTTTCTTCTCTTTTTTTCCTTGACTGGGCGCAGTTGACAACCACTGGGTGCTGTGTCCGTCTTGGAAGACCTCAGAAGTACACCCAGGAAACTCCATTGTGTGACATGCAGGTGTGATAGCACCTTTGGGAGAGGTGTGGCGCCGCGGCCAGGGCGACTGACGCTGGAATCTGGGGACCACGGTTCGATCCCCGGCTCCGGCGGCAGGTTAGCCCAGCACCATGTGACTCTGGGCAATAGCTCGCTTAATCTTCCCGACGGCCCCCAGCGCCTAGAGACCCTTACGGGTGATTGTGCGCTTTACAAATGTGGACTTTACTTTACTTTACTTACTTTGGGAGGAATTTGTGATCGGTTCTCATTGCTATTCTGTCCTTGTATTCTTGGATGTATGGTAAGTGCCTGCAATTTGCTAACCTGTCCGGCAATATTATGGCTACTAGGCAGGCCATTTTTAAGGTGAGAAACAGGATTTTTTAGTATGTAGGGTTCAAAGGGTGGTTTCATCAGTTTTGTGAGAACCAGCTTGAGGTTTCATGTGGGTGCTTCTCTGGGTGGTGCTAATCTTTTTGCCTCTTCCACAAAACCTTTTGACCATTGGCGTTTGGAAGAAACTCCTTCCTTCCTATGACACCGCTTATGAACGCTAGAATATCTGCTAGGTGTCCCTTCAGCGTTGCTTAGGAAAGGACTTAGCCACGTAGGTGTGTGATGCATTTCAGATTCTCTTCTCTGGTGTCCTTATGTTTGTAGCTTAGATCATGTTTGATGGGATTGTCTCCCCTACACGCTGCAAATCTCTGCACTAATTTTCTGGCACAGGTGGTAGGGTGGCCTGTGAAACCAGAAAGTCTTCAAGCTGCAAAAATACTCCTACAGAGAAATAACCTTTTCATTTTGCAGAAGGAATCTTTCTGAATTCACATGCTGTGCATTGTGTAGCAGTATTCTATTGTCCCTTGGGTGTGCAATGTCGTTAACTGAGACCTTATCTATGAGGGCTGGTAATGACCTTTCTTCCTCATGGAGTGTACCCCTGGGTCTTTAGTCCAGTGCCAGACTGGAGCAGTTGCATGAGAAGCCTGACTTTTGTTATGAGCAGTGTGCATGGTGCCATCATGCCCAGGAGTTTCCCCAGTCCTCAGTGTCAGAGATTGCTTCTTCTGGTATAGTCGAACTTCTTGCACCATTGTTTGGACTCTTCTCTGTACAGGGAACGCTCACTTGCGTATTTTGTCTAGTCTGGCTCCTAGGAATATTTTCTCTTTCTTGTACTGTGGAGGTCTTTTCAAAGCTGATGAAAAATCCGAATTTATGCAGCGTTTGCATGACCTTGTTTGTGTTGTCTCTGCACTGCTAGTTCCATTTTACCTTTATGAGCCAGCCTTCCAGGCAGTGGTACAAGTGGATCCACTTTCTTCTTAAATGCACTACGACGGCGGCTAAATATTTTGGAAACCGCCTCCGTGCTGATTTTATCCTGAAGGGCAACACTGAACTGGTAGCAAGCCTCGTCTATTACAAATCTCAGGAACTTTGTCTTTTGTTCATTGGCACATGTAGATATGTGTACTTGGTCTATTGTCACCCTTTCTGATGAGTGGGATGACCTCTCAGTGTTGTCATCTGAAATGTTACTGTCTTGATGTATCTGTTCAGAGCTCAAAGATCCATGATATGCCTTAGGTACAGGTCTTGTTTTGACTAAGAAGTAGGCTTGCTCCTCTTCGGACAGTGGTACCTTTTCTAGAGCTCTTTTCTGGATCGGGTTTGAGGCTTCCTTTTTTAAGTGTTATCTAAACAATATCGGTGTCGGATTGGGTGGAGTAGCCATTTTTCGGAGGGAATAGTGTGCCACTCCCCGAGGAAACATCCGGTTCTTCCCCTAATGATTCTGAGTTCAGCGGAGGGTGCTCTGAAGAGTCATGAGGCTGCACCTCTTCTACATCCCTTCAATAGAAAGGACTGCCTTTGTTGTCCATTGTATTGTCATTGTGCTGGAGTTCTCTTGCTAGGTTGTGTGGTGAAGGATGTATGGGAAGCTGATGGTTGTGAACCTCTTCATGCACTCACTCCCCTTCATGCGGCGGTTGCTTCCATGAATTGTAGTGCACCCAGAAAGATTTGGCTGTCTCATTGTCCTTCATTCCCTAAAGGCACTCTTCGACCGACAATCAGCATATTCACCAAAGCTGCCTGCAACTCTTGCCTGAACCAAGATACCCGTGGTCCAGGATGTGGTGGGAGTGCAGAGTTGCCTACTGGAGGTGTCCGCCGTGTCTAGGGCGGACTTCAGGCAGGTGTTACTGCTAGTCTTGCCCTCCCCGACATGTACCTTTCCTCTCTTCTGGTATAGCTTTGGGGAGTTGCTGCTGCTGGGCATATCTGTTTAGAGGGACGATGGACTGCCGCAGAGTTCTCCATTTTGCTGCCCACCATGTGCACCAGTTTCTTTTCTCCATCGGGTAATGGGCCCACTGATTAGGCATGCTTGTGTGCAAAGGAGATAATGGAATTATGTTATGCAGTACGGTCTTGAGTAGAAAGTAAGACTCCACTTCTTCAAGGTTATGCCTTAGTAGTTTGCTGCTGTTTCACCACCACGTTATACACAGATGTTGCCATGGACAAGTGCATCAATAGGTATGTATCCATACTTTCCGCCAGTGAGTGTGTCCCACCAGCCCATCCTGCCACCCCTCTTGTAGGGGCTTTAGTCTGATTCCTTTTCAAAGGCCTCTTACTGTTTTTCCGCCTAAATTTGGTGTTGGCGTGATTTCTGGCTTTTTCGCCTTTACTAATCTTTCCTTCAGAGGTCGGAGTGAGATCATGTATTCCCTTTTCTCTTTTGACTGTCCTTTATTTTGGCCTCGTATATACTTCTTTTCGGCATCAACCACCTTATTTTCAGTGCCAACCATGCTTTTACTTTCCGCAAGGTAAGCCATCTCCCTCCCTTCCATGCCATGTGTCCCCTTTCGGGGCAGAGGCTGATTCAGAGGGTTTGCGTCTTCCCGTGGGGTGGGTGCATGTATGAGTGAGTGCTACCTTCAAGCTCAAACTGGGCATCTTTTAGTGTATTTCAGCAACAGATCCTTCGGCGCCTTTCCCATCTCATCTTCTACCGTCTCAATGTCAGATTCTTGCAGCGGTGCCCTTCCTGCATAGTTGTCGTACAGCTCTTCTGCCCGTGGGGTCTCTTGAAAAAAACGGTGCCAAGGCATAGGGCACCCACCTCTGCACAGCAGAGGCATCGCAGCCCTCCAGTGTGTGGTACATGGCCAAACACAAGTTGCACACTTGTTGGTTGTCTTTCAGAGCAAACTTATGGTGGCACTTACGGAAGAAATTTGAAAGGTGCGTGTTCCAAACCCTACCAGCATTCTTTTGCCATGCGATAAAGGGACCTCGTGCATGGTGTTGTAGCTTACAGCCATTAAAGACAACACATCTTCAACTGAAGTGAACTTCACATTTGCAGATGTTCAGTTTTACTGATAAAAGTATACAGTGCACAAACGATGTGAAAACATCACCTAATCGTGGATTTTTTTTATCGTATTAAAATAGTTGTTTCCACTACAGCACACAATTACCAAACAATGTGCTTTTCGAATTCTGATATATTTGAAATGTCTGCACAATTCATTTAAATTGTATTTTGTGCTAGAAAAAAACCCACATTGTAGAGATTTCTCAAGCATAGCCTAGGTAGCCAGCATGATTGTCACTTAAATGCTACCACTTTGAAGTCAGAGAAAGAAAAGTAAACACCAAGCTCCCCGAAGACAGATCCTTACATTTGACTTCAGTGTTTCAAAGCACAATAAATGTGATGAGATAAGAACAAGATGTAAAGGTCTGCTTACAGAAATCGAGACTGGTGGAAGACTACAGTAAATAGGGTTTGGGAAGGGACAAACTCAAACTGGCCAGCCTAAAGCAAACAAAGCCAGCAAGCAAATGTGAGTTACAAACCGCAAAGTCAAGGTTAAGCAATGGGCAGAATGCATTCCCAGGTAAGGTTTTTGAATGTCCCCAAGATGTTAGCCAACCAGAAAGCTGTGCCGTCTGGTAGGTTTTGATTTAAACAAAGGAGAAGGCACCAAACAGATCCGGACCCAACCACTATATGGCAGAATGCACAGCATGAAAATCCAGAAAGATTCACACTGCAGATCATCCCAATGTGCATCATCTGGTGTTCTACGGCTCTACTGCAACTAGCCAAGAGGAACTGGGTTAGCTAACCAGGTTACAAGAGTTCTTCGTACATTTAATGTAAACCACACTTCATTTGTATCATGATCAAGAAATCTGTTGGTATGGACTATGGAACACATTCAATCAGACTAAAAAATCATGAAACCTTGGGTTCAAAAGAGACAAGTACATTGTGCTCTCAATTAATGGTCATATCGTCTATCAGGAAGTTAAAAAAAACACTACCACACTTTAAGAGATCAAGCCATGGCCAGGTCAGAGAAAAAGGAAACTCAGTATCTCTTGAAGTAGGGGACTGGAAGCTGTGAAAACGTATGTATATCGGTGAAATTTGCAGAATAGTGCACCGCTCATAAAAGAGTTTATCCACTGTTCGAAGTAAATTTATGAGGCAATATCAACTCGACCGAGACAAAAGTGGAATTACCTTATAACGGAGTGTAGTTTCTCTGAAGCACTGACCCTACCAAGAAAACTGAAGGATGAAAGGTTTCGTGAAGCCATCTAGAATCAGATAAAATTTGGATTCTTAAGGTCTAGCACCAATAAATAGAAGAGGGCCCATGAGGGATGCAGCACGTTTCCTCACCTCGTTTTGAGCAGTTGTCAATGGTAAAAAAGAACTATGTATTAGTACCTCTTATTTTCAATTGAGGACTCCTGCAGCTTTTGTCTCTAGGACGTATAATGTAAGCTTTATTGAACTTCATAATTCTGACAATTCATTTTGCGTCCATAGACCGCAGAGGAGTAAAACTGGACTATTTTAATGTTGTAAGAAATTACAAAAGCAACTGGTTTTAAAGAATTAGAAATAAATATTAAAATGATGAAGACACTACTCCGGAGATCGAGTTGGCTGCAGGCTAAAAAGCCTCTTTGGTGGATCTGGCAAGACCCCAATTAACCGCACGATTCTACTGACCTCGAAGTTTAAGTACTCGGATTGGAAAATGGCGCACAGTACCACAGAAGGTTTACCATTGACGGGTATTGCCATATAGATGCACTCAAGAGGTAACTGCTGAATTAGATATTGCACAAATTGAAATCTAGTTTAAACTCTTACACGCATGCCTTTTCTGTTCAATTAGTAATGATCTGTTGTGAATAAGAACCTTTTGTCGGTATTCTGTTAAGGTAGGTCTAAAAACAGCACAGGTGGAAGCTGATCTATAACTTATAGGAACTTTGGAGTGATAGATGCTGGCAAGTGATGTGTGCAATCAGGCATGGCAAACAGTACTCTGTGCCTAATGATTGCTTTAAAACCTGCAAGGCTCCAAATAGGATGGACGGGAGTCAAAGGGAGGAATCATAACTTAATAACCCAAGAAATATATATGGAAATCTCTACCACCAAGGATGACTGTGTAAGAGGTGATATGGTCTTTTTTTGGACGATGAAAAAAAGGCAATGCCTTCATTCTATGACTGTTGTGAGTTTGATAAGCAAACCACATCATACAAAACTAGAATATTCATATACAACTGATCACATTACTGTAAACCACCGATCGAGGTGAGGCACTCATTGGAATCATAGTTAACCTGTAGGTGTAGTTTTGCAGCTTAAACTTTTTTCTGGATTCATATGCTGTGCATAATTCTGCCATCTAGTAATTGGGCTTTTTTTGTAGTTGGTGAGCCACGGCAGACCCCCATTTGGTGTCTCTTGTAACGATGTACTGCTTCCACCAGAAGTTCCCACCTTTGGTCACCATTTTCAGATTTTTTAATTTTACCGGTATCTTGTAGGGTCGCTTGTGAATCCAGAAAATTATTCAAGCTGCAAAACTACATCTACATGTAAAACTATACGTTTTGTAGCATGAATCTTTTCTGGATTCAAATACTGTGCAAACATTTTGTAGCGGTTTGGGTTGAAGATGAGCATTGATTGGTTAACAGATGTAAGACATTTTGTCCCACTTGTGCTTCTTTATAATAGTTGCTTGTGAACAGATGAACACGTTTCTGCCATACAAATGTCCTGCTTTCTTGTAGAATATGCTCTAGGTGCTGAACTTCGTTTTACTCCAGCATATGTGTGGCAGAGCTGAATAGTCTGTGCTGTCCATCTTGCAATTGTGTTCTTAGTTATTGGTCTTTTCATAAAACTGTTGGCAAACAAGACTAATTGTTGCTTTTACTTTTGGTTTTTTCTTTTCAATATAGTAAATCAAGGCGCGTCTTGCGTCTAATGTGAACAGCTTTCTTTCTGCGTGGGGAGTTCGGTTTTCGGGAAAAACATGGAATTTGTATGCTTTGATTCATGTGAAATTACTTTTGGCAAGAACTGTGGGTCTGTCTGTGGGTCTATCCTCATGACAATCCTGTCCATGTGAAACAAAGTATGGTTCTTGATGCGCGAGTGCCTATAAATTCAATTGTCCTACGCAGATAAGTTATAGTCACTAGGAACTGCAGTCTTTAAGGTGAGCATCTGTAATGAGGTCTTGTGCAAAGGGTGGAAGGGTGCTTTTGTTAACTGTGCGAGTATCACATTTAGATTCCAAGTGGGTAGAGGTACCTTTCTTGTTGGTAAAATCCTCTAAGCTCCCTCCAAGAATCTGGTTATTAATGGAGCAGTGAAAAAACCTCTTCCAATATGGCCTCTTCTCTAAGCCACTATTGCTGCTAAATGTACCCTTAAAGATGCATGTTAGCGTGCACCCAAGAAGATGAATTAGATATTTTAACACAGTCTTGTATTTTGTGTTTTTTCTTAATCGTCTTTTTTAAAAGACACCACAGCAACTATTTCTTCCACTTCGCCATATAGCACTTACTTGTTGGCTTTCTTGCTTCTCTTAGAACCATTTTGTTTACTAGCATCTTTAGATGTTTGAATTTTAAGTCCTTAGGAGCCTTGCTGCTAGGTCCAATGACTTTGGATCTAGGTGTAGTACCCTTACTTCGTCCATTGGAAACAAATACTGTTGAGTTGGTGATCTTAGAAAGTTCCCATGTGCCAATTCTATCCGCTCTAAAAACCATGTTTGACTCGCCCACTGCTGGGCAATTAGTATTAGTGTCATCCAGCTTATATTGCATTTGATGATCACCCTGTGTAACAGTGGTGTTTGTGGGGGTGGGGGCGGGGAGGGGGGAAGACACATAAGCAAATGTTCCTGACCAGTCTATCGACAGTGCATTCTTTGGGATTGGCGGTATGGTTGTCTGGAAGCAAGTTTGGCATTTTGCGTCAGTGGTGTAGAAAATCGATCCATTTCTGGTGCTTCCGATTTCTGAAAGATCTTCCCAATAGGTTTTTGGTTTAGTTCCCCATTTGTGGGAGCGTGAGGGCTTGTCAGCTCAGTCTGTCTGCCTCAATCTTGTTTTTCCCTGGCAGATGAAATGCTAGGATTTCCATCTTCCCCTGAATTGCCCACTTCCACAGTTCTCGGGCTAGCTTCGACAAGGGCAGGAATGGAGTCCCTCCCTGTTTTTTTAATGTAAAACATGGTGGTTGTATTGTTTGTTTGGATCAATAGTGTTCCCTTCACTAGCTCTTTCTGAAAGGCTTTTAAGACTAGGAAGATATTTTTTAATTTCAGGATGTTGATATATTGTACCACATCCTGTCCTTCCAGAATCTTTATACCTTGAGGCTTCCCATGTGAGCTTTCCAACCCATCTGGGAGTTGTCTGTTGTAATCGTCACAGCTGGAGTTGGTTGTGCAAATGTTCTCTCTGTGTTGTGTGATCTGTTCCACCACGCTTTCTCCTCTAGTACCTTTTGCTTGACAACCACTAGATCTTTCCAACTCCCTGTAGCTTGCGACCAATGGTTCTGTAGCCATTCCTGTATTGGTCTCATGTGAAGTCTTGCATATGGGATTAAAGAGATGCATAATCACTTCTCCACTAATATGTACCCCACAGTCCACACGGTCAGAGCTTGCCCACTCCGGTAAAGGGGAGTTTCCATCAATAGTGATGGTGTTCTCTTCTCTCTGGTAAACACCTTTACTTGGATTGAGTTGATCCTTGCCCCCGGAAATATTATTTCTTGTTCTGGTGTTGTTGATGACCCTTAATATAAATAGTGTCCTTTTTACATGTTGTATATGATCTCTGCACTTGTGGGAGCTTGCTCTTACTAACAAGTGGTCCAGGTAAGGGTAGACATGTATGCCTTGTCTTCTTAAGTATTCTGCTACTGCTAGACACTTTGTAAATACTGTTGGTGCTGATTTGATCCCAAACAACAGTACTGTGAACTGATAGTCTTGTTCACCACAAACCTGAGGTATTTCATGAGCTGTGCCTTCATTAAGAGTGTGCAAGTAGGCGTCCTAAGTCTATAGTTGTCATGTAAACCACTTTTTGTTATTGTGGTATGACCTCTTGCCATGCTTTCATCTTGATTCTTTGCATCTTTATAAACTGGTTTATAAACATGAGGTCTAGAATTGGTTGTAGGGATCAGTCTACCTTGGAAATTGGAAAAATTGTGGAGTAAATTTCTTTGCCGATTACTTGTCTTGATACCATTTGTATTGAGTTTCTGTCCAGCAATTCTTCTACCTCCTTGAGAAGACGAGAGGTTTCTTCTTTGGAATGGGCCTTTTTTGGTCCCCTTTCTGGAGGAATTTTGTCCAATTCTATGCAATATCTGTACAGTATTATGTTCAGGATCCATTTGCCAGCTGTTCTCTTCCTCCACTTCAGAACAAAGTTTCCTATTCTGCCTCCCACTGGTATGCATAGGAGTCCTAGATCTTTGTTTATGCAACTCACTGGTGGTGTTCGTGCGAGATTGCAGGGCTTTGCCAAGTCACTTATTGGTGGCAATATATAACATCTTCGATGTGAACAAGGAGCAGGCTTTGCATCTACACTCCTATGGTCTACAGGCAGACAGAGGTTGCAGACCAGGTATTTGCCCTTCTGCGAGAACTTGGGGTGGCAATTCTGTCCGAACTCCATTGGGAAGCACAGGGAGCCCGCTAAACGGGCATTCTCTAAATCATTCGAGGAAATTCTTCTCCTTCCACCCCAATTATTCTCTAGTACCTCTACAACTGTATTGTTATCTGATTCTGTGAAGTTTCTGCTAACTTTTTCCAAATTTCCCCATGTTGGAGAGCCTTTAGCAAGCATCCACAACCAAAGGCATAAAAAAAGAATCTGAAGATGGCGAACAAAGGTAGGAGATTCCAGTGGAAGCCAAAAGACATCACAAAAGACACCAAATGGGGGTCCATTTACACCCACCAACAACAAAAAGTCCCAACTGCTAGATGTCAGAATAATGCACAGCTTGTGAATCTAGAAAAGATTCACGCGCGAAAACGGAAAGTACCAGGTTTAAGGTGCTATATAAATCCCTAATAACTCTTGCTTGGCTAATAAAGAGTGATGTTTTGATGAAATTTCTGACATTTCTTGCATAAGCTAGGTTTTAGGCATCTCTGCCCTACTAACAAGAAAGGAAAATGCTACTTACCAGTATGAATCTGTTCTTGGCATGTAGAGCTGCAGAGGTACACACTGTGCATAGATCGCCACCTAGTGTTGGGCCCGGATGTTTGCAGTTTGTTGTTGTCCTGAAAAGTTCTTTGGAAGTCACGAGATAGGCGACTCCTCTTTTGGACCACATTGCGCATGGGCATCGGCTCCATCCTCAGATTGTTTTTCGCCATTAGGGAAATGATGGAGCTTTGCAAGAAAAGGAAGGATGTCCATGTAAGCTGTATCTAATTAAGATAATACTGGAACAGACAAGGGTAGCCCGGGAGGCGGGTGGGCGTGTGTAACGAATAGTTTTCTTACCGGTCGATGTAGTTTTGCAGCTTGAAGATCTTTCTGGATTCACTATGCTGTGCATTATTCCGCGGTCTTGTGGTTGGGTCCGGAATCGTAGTCTTTTCTTTGTTGTTTTTTTTTTTTTTTGTAGCCCAGGTGGGCGTCGGCGTCATACCTCCTCGGGTGCATTTCCGGTGACGTCGGCATGCTTCCTGCGGAAGCTCCCACTCTTGGGCACCATCTTCGGGTTCTTTTTTTCCGTGTTTCTCTCGTTTCCGAAGTAATGGCAATGTTCTATTTAGGTGATATTTTACCGCTTGTGCTTTTAAGTTACGTTTTTTTTTTTTTTTTAACCACCTCCTCTCTCTCCAGCCTCATCTTTCTGGCAGAGGTGGGTGGGTTCGCTAGAGAATCCAGAAAGATCTTCAAGCTGCAAAACTACACCGACAGGTAAGAAAACTATTCGTTTTGCAGCGTGAATCTTTCTGGATTCACTATGCTGTGCATAGATTTTGTAGCGGTTTCTCATTTCTGTGGCGGCTGGGTGGAAGATGAGCGTTGGTTATTGAATATGTGCTGGAGCACCTTTTGTCCGACTTGTGCTTCCTTGTTCATCTGTATATCCACACAGTAGTGCTTCGTGAACGTGTGCACCGAAGCCCATGTTGCCGCCAGGCATATGTCCTGTATGGGTGTGTTAGCCAGGAAAGCTATTGTAGCACCCTTTTTCCTAGTGGAGTGGGCACGTGTCCCCTCCGCCAGCTCTTGTCCTGCCCGTTTGTGGCAGAGTTGAATTGTCTGTGCGATCCATCGTGCAATAGTCTTTTTGGTTACTGCCTTTCCCATGAAACTGTTGGCGAAAGACACAAAGAACTGTTTTGTTTCTCTGTGTCCCTTCGTCCTCTCAATGTAGTGCATGACTGCCCTTCTGGCGTCCAGGGTGTGCAGAGCTCGCTCTGCGCTAGTGGTTGGTTTTTGGAAAAAACTCGGTATCTGTATGGACTGGTTCATGTGGAATTTGGACACCACCTTCGGCATGAAGTGTGGGTCAGTCCTCATCACAACCCTATCATTGTGTATTTGCATGTAGGGTTCTTGTAGCGTCAGCGCTTGAAGCTCGCTTACTCTGCGTAAGGATGTTATTGCAACCAGGAAAGCTGTTTTCATAGTTAGCATCTTTAGGGAGGCCTTGTGAAGTGGTTCAAAGGGCTCTTTCATGAGTTCCGTTAGGACTATGTTCAAGTTCCATGCAGGTGGCGGCACCCGCTTGGGTGGTGCGATCCTTTTCGCTCCTTCTAGGAATCTCTTCACCACCTGTGATGTGAAGAAACTCCTGCACGTTTCTCCCCTTGTGTAGGCGACTATCGCTGCCAAGTGAACCCTTAACGAGGATGAGCTAAGGTTCTTCTCCAGCAAGTGTGTCAGGTACGTTAGCACTGTGGAGTCCTTCTTCATTTTATTGTGAAGTCTTTCATTTCTGCACCATATTGTGAATCTTTTCCATTTCGCGACGTAGCACTTCCGAGTGCTGGGCCTCCGTGCCTCCCGAAGGACCCTTGGGGTGCTTTCTGGCAGTCTCAAATGCGCGAACTCTATGTCCTCAGGAGCCACGCTACTAGGCTCATGCTCTCTGGCTCTGGATGTAGTACCTCCCCGTTCTGCATGGAGAGTAGGTCTTTCCTCTTGCCGAATCTGTGGGGTGCACACTGTCATCTCCATGATCTGCGAGTACCATGTCTGCCTGGCCCATTGTGGCGCCACCAGTATCAGGGTCATGTTGCTCGCTCTGCACTTGCTCAGCACTCTGTGCATCAGTGGTATCGGGGGAAAGGCGTAAGCAAATGTCCCGGACCAATCTATCCATAGGGCATTCCCCAGTGACCCCTCCTCGGGTTGTCTGGATGCGAAGTTTTGGCATATTGCATTCCGGCGTGTGGCAAAGAGGTCCACTGATGGTGTTCCCCATCTGTCGAGCAGCCACCTTGTCTCTTGAGCATTGAGCTCCCACTCGTGGGATGCCGATGTCTGTCTGCTGAGCCAATCTGCTTGTATGTTGTCCTTCCCTGGTAGGTGTATGGCTAGCAGGTCTATCTTGAGAGGGATGGCCCATCTCCATATATCCTGCGCCAGTGTTGAAAGTGGGGCTGACTGTGTGCCCCCCTGCTTGTTGATGTAGAACATCGCAGTGGTGTTGTCTGTTTGAAGCAACACCTTGTGCTTGTACAGTCTTGTTTGGAAGGCTTTCAGTGCAAGGAAGATGGTCTTCAATTCTAGGTAGTTGATGTGCTTTGTCGCATCTGCTGGCGTCCACAGTCCCCTCACCTTGAGCTCCTCCATGTGAGCGCCCCATCCCTTCAGGGATGCGTCTGTGGTGATGGTCACTGTTGGCGTTGGGGGCGTTAGAGGCTTTCCCCTTGTTATGTTCTCCATGGTCCACCATGTCATCTCCTTCTGCACTGCGTGCGTTACAACCACTAGATCCTCCCAACTGCCTGTAGCTTGTGACCATTGCTCCTGTAGCCATTCTTGAATGGGTCTCATGTGGAGACGTACATTTGGTACCAGGTGGATGCATGATGCCATCATCCCCCATGATCTTGCTCGCAGTCCTCACTGTCCGAGCTTGTCCCTTCCGGTAGAGGCGAGTTTCCTTCACCAGCGCCCTCGCCCCCTTCTCGCTGGGGAACACCTTGCCCTGTAAGGTGTTGATCTGTGCTCCCAGGAAGATTTTCACCTGTTCCGGCTCCATTGATGATTTCTTCCAATGGATGGAGAACCCCAGGCTTATGAGCATGCTCGTCACTGTATGTGCGTGCTGCTTGCATTTCTGGTATGAGTTTGCTTTCACCAGCCAGTCGTCCAGGTAGGGGTATACGTGTATTCCCTGCCATCGTAGGTGCGCTGCGACTGCTGCGAGGCACTTTGTGAAGACCCTTGGTGCTGATTTTAGCCCGAAGGCTAGTGTCGTGAACTGGTAGTGGCTTTCTCCGATGGTGAACCTGAGCATATGCTTGTGCTTTCCGTTCATTGGGATGTGCAGGTAGGCGTCCTTGAGGTCTATCGTGACCATGAAGTCCCCGATTTGCAATTGCAGGAGCACCTCTTGCAGGGAGGTCATTTTGAATTTTTGCGTTCTTATGAATTTGTTCAGGAACCTTAGGTCCTCATTGAGACCCATTGAAACAATGGGTCTCATTGTTTCGTCTACTTTTGGTACCAGGAAGTACGTTGAGTATATTCCCTTGTTTCTTTCCTTGAAGGGTACCCGTTCTATGGCCTGCTTCTGCAGGAGTTCCTTTGCTTCTTCCTGAAGACGCTCTAGCTGTTTGCTTGCTAGTGGTTTTCTTTTTGGTTTTCTGCCTGTTGGCCTCCCCTCCAACTCTATGCAGTATCCGAATTGGATCATGTTGAGGATCCATTTGTCGGATGTGATTTCTCTCCATTCTTGGAGGTAAAATCTTAATCTTCCTCCCACTGGTGTTATGTGGTCGTAGATGTCTAGCCTGTCTTGACCCATCTGTACGTGCTGCCCCCTGGGATCTTTTCTGTGGGTGGGCACACTGAGTTTTTTGAAGTCACTTAGAGGTGGGCTGCTGTCCCCCTCTATTCTGTCCACGTCCATTTCCTCTCCCTCGAAAGGACTGGCCTCTTTGTTGGTATTGCCAGGGCTGCTTCTGCTGACCTTGCTGAGCCTGCGAGTCTGGCTGGTGCGTTTGTTGTTGAACGGTGTGTTCAGGATGCTGTGTTGCACCTCCGGTTTGAAACCTGAGATCCTGAGCCAGGCGTGTCTTCTTTCAGTGACACCCATCATTATGAGCCTGCTGGAGGTGTCTGCTCCATCCAGGGCCGTCTTAAGGCAAGAATTTGCCACGTTCTTCCCATCTTCAACCAGTTTTTCTGCCTTCCGTCTGGCATCCTGGGGCAGGTCCTTCATCAACTGCCCCAGCCCCTCCATGATCTGGTACATGTGCCTGTTTATCAGGGCGTTGGAATTAGCCATGCGCCAGTGGGTCGCGGCATTCCGTTTGATCCTTCTGCCTACCAGATCCATCCTCTTGCTCTCCTTATCCGGTGGTGGTCCAGAAGTAGTGGCTACGTTAGCCTTCTTCCTTGCTGTGGCCGTGATAATGGAGTCTGCGGAGACCGTTCCCTGAATGTAGGGTGGGTCTTTTGAGGAATGTTTGTACTTCTTCTCTGTTCTGGGAGTTACTGCCTTGCATGTTGCGGGCTCCCTGAATGCTTCCCTCCCTTGAGCCAAGACGCTGTCGAGCATTGGTAGGTACTGGCTCCTTGTTTGTGTGGGGAGCAATGTCTCTAGAAGGAAGTCTGCTTTCTGCTTCTCTTCGTCGAGCTTGAGTTTGAATGCGGCAGACTTTATCACCGAGTTGTAGGCCCCGATGTCGTCTGGCGGCGAGGGCCTCGAGGGATATGTGTCGACCGCCTCCTCCGGGCTGTCTGTGTCGACATCTATGTAATCCACCTCCTGTAAGTCAGAGGGGGCCGACTCTGCGTCCGTCCTGCTGTCCTCTTCCTCCCCATAGTTGTAACTATCGTAGGGATTCTCGTCCTCTTCCTGGTCATCGACCACCTCGACGTCAGGGTCTTGTTCCTCGGCGACCTCGTCTTCCTCCTCGACCACCTCCACCACTGGTGGCTTGGTCTTGTGTGGAATCGTAAAGGCTTTCATCTTTGCGTCGAATTCTTTCTTCCGCTGCAAGAAGTTTTCCATTTCGGCCTCGAGGCGCCTTCGCTTTTTCTCCATCTCGGCTGCGTGTTCCGAGTCGGATGGTTCAGCCGCTCTTTTCGGCGGTTGGCTCGGCGCCGTGCTTTTCGGTGCCGAAGATTTTGACGTCGAACCGGATTTTGGGTCCCTGGTCAGCGTCGGTAGTTTAGGGTCCTTCTCCCTCGGCGTCGATCGGTCCTTTTTGGGGACGATTTTCGACGACTTCTGCTGTTCAACAGCTCTCGGCGCCGGGGACTCCTTCTCAGGGGATCCGCTGGGCCTGTGAGTACTCGCGGACGCCAGTTGTTTTGGCGTCGGCGCTTTCGGGGCCTTGCCCTCGTGTTTGAGACTCCGAGTCTCTCGGGTTCTTGGGGGCCGGAGAGTCTGCTACCTTATCAGAAGTCTTCGTGTAATCGGTCTCTACGACTGTGTAGCTGACGTCTTCGGCGGCAGCGTTGTCCTCTTCCTCGGAAGACATCCCCAGCTCGTAGAGGGACGGAGTCGGGGCCTTCCCCTGCAGGGTGGCGTGCTCTACCCTCTGTCTCTCCCTCACTCGAAGGGTCTTCGGGGCGAAGGCGGAGCAGGCGTTGCAGTCCTCGCTTTCGTGATTTACCAGTAGACAAAGGTTGCATACCAGGTGCTGGTCCTTCTGCGCATACTTGTGGTGGCAGTTACCGCAGAACTTGAACGGCGTGTTGTCCATCATCGAGCGCTCAGGGCCTCCCTGGTCGCGTGTCCGTCGACGTTCGTCGAAGATCTCGATGAATTCACCTTCTCCTTCGCTGACTCCTTGTCGATGAAGTCTCCTGGAGTCTTCAGATGACTTTTCTTTCTAATTTCTGTATTTTCCTTCTTCTTTCTCCAAAAATGTCTGGAGCCCAAACGGGAACGATCCAGACCCGACCGCGGAAAAAAAGAATCTGAAGATGGCGCCCAAGAGTGGGAGCTTCCGCAGGAAGCATGCCGACGTCACCGTAAATGCACCCGAGGAGGTGTGACGCCGACGCCCACCTGGGCTACAAAAAAAAAAAAAAACAAAGAAAAGACTACGATTCCGGACCCAACCACAAGACCGCGGAATAATGCACAGCATAGTGAATCCAGAAAGATTCACGCTGCAAAACTGTGCATATCTACATGCCAAGAACAGATGCATACTGGTAAGTAGTATTTTCCGTTCGAGGCATATGAGCTGCAGATTACACCCTGTGCATAGATTGTATAGCAGTACCCACTCTCAGCGGCGACCACCCCTATCTGTTGCAGTAGTTTGAAATAATGTTTTGAGAACAGCCTGGCCCACATTAGGTTGTTGCTTAGTTTGCAGATCTGCACAGTAGTGTTTTGTGAATGTGTGCGGTGTAGACCATGTAGCTGCTCTGCAGATGTCATCTAGGGGAATGTTCCATAAAAATGCCATTGAAGCCATTATTTTTCTTGTAGAGTGGGCTTTAGGGGGAACAGATAGCGTACGTTTAGCTTTGTGGTAACACATCTGTATGCATTTAACAAACCATCTAGCTATCCCAGATTTTGAAATGGGATTACCCTTATGTGGTGGTGAGAAGGACACAAAAAGTTGTTTGGTCTTACAAAAGAGTTGTGTTCTCGCGATGTAGTAGAGCAATGCTCTTTTGACATCTAGAGTAAGAAGAGCTCTTTCTGCTGCTGTCTGTGGCTGCGAGAAGAAAACGGTCAGTTCCACAGATTGATTGAGGTGGAAGGGAGAAATGACTTGTGGAAGGGAGAAATTACTTTGGGCAGGAATTTTGGATTAGTACGGAGAACGACCTTATTATGATGCATTTGCAAGAAGGGTTCTTGAATGGTTAGTGCTTGTAGTTCACTAACTCTCCGCAGAGAAGTAATAGCTATTAGGAATGCAACCTTCGATGTTAAAAATTGTAGTGCACATTTATGTAAGGGTTCGAAGGGAGGTCCCATTAGACGTGTGAGAACAATGTTTAAATTCCACACACGTGAAGGTGGTACTCTGGGAGGAATTATTCTCTTAAGGCCTTCCATGAAGGCTTAATAGCAGGCACTCTGAACAGATGATAGATGTGTAGGCTAAGTTACATCTTTGGAGGTGAAGTAAGTATCCTATGATGTGTTGAATAGCCGTCTAGATGATTAATATTGTTGTGCCAGTATATTACAAAGCGTTTCCACTTAGCTGCATAACATGCTCTAGTGGTTGGACGTTTAGCTTCTTTTATGACATTCATGCAGTCTGGAGGAAGGTTAAGACATCCAAATTCTAGGATTTCAGGAGCCAAATCTCAAGGTTGATCTGAGCTGGCTCCGGGTGTCTGATCTCTCCAAGGTTCTGTGTTAAAAGGCGTGGAGACAGGTATAGTTTTTGGTGTGGTACTACAGACAGTTGTAGCAGTGTGGTGTACCACGGTTGTCTGGCCCACGTTGGAGCAACTAAGATGAGGGTCAGAGAATGCTGCTGTAATTTGCGTACTACTAGTGGCATCAGTGGTAGAGGTGAAAAAGCGTACGCAAATTTGTTAGACCAGTTCATCCATATCGCATTGCCTTTGGACAGTGGGTGTAGATATCTGGCGGCGAAGTTTGGGCATTTGGCGTTTTTGTGGGTGGCAAAGAGGTCTATCTGAGGTTGTCCCCACATCTGAAAGAATGGTTGAAGAACTTGTGGATGAAGTTCCCACTCGTGGATCTGTTGTGTCTGCAGACTTAACAGATCTGCTATGGTATTTTGTACCCCTGGGACATGCTGGGCTAAGAGGAATATGTTTTGAGGTATAGCCCACCTCCATAGGTTTTGTGCTAGATGAGAGTTGCAGGGAGTATGTTCCACCCTGTTTCTGTATGGAATACATGGCTGTCCTGTTGTCCGTGCCGACTAACCCAGCTTTGTTTGATACTTGTTGTTGGAAAGCTTTTAGTGCTAAGAATATAGCTAATAACTCCAGATGATTGATTTGGAGTAACTTTTGTTGCGGTGTCCACCTGCCTTTCATGGTGTGTTGCAGTAGGTGGGCTAGCCAGCGGGAGAGCGATGAGTCTGTTGTCAAGATTATCTGAGGAACTGGCTCTAGGAACGGTCACCCCATGGAAAGGTTTTTGGTGTTCCATCACTGCTGAGAGAGCGATGAGTTCGACCCTCTACCAACACTAGGTCTTAATTGACCTTGAGCCTGGTTCCATTGACGTGATAGGCACTTTTGTAGAGGATGCATTTGAGGTCTTGCATGGGGGACTATGAAAATGCAAGACGCCATCATTCCTATGAGCTACATGAACACTCGTGCTGGAAGGGAGTGTTGAGGCTGAAACTTTGTGAGGAGTTTGCATGCTGGCTATACTTGCTGGAGTGGGATAAGCTAGCGCTGTTGAGGTGTTTATTGTAGCACCGAGATATTGTTGTACTTTGGAGGGTTGCAGATGAGACTTGGCGTGGTTTATTGTGAACCCCAAGTTGTGGAGCAGTTGGATGGTCGTAGGAGTCTTGTACACACTGGTTGTATGAGCTGGCTTTTATGAGCCAGTCGTTGAGGTACGGGAAGACGTGGATGTGCTGTCTTCGTAAATGTGCTGCTGCTAGGCACTTGGTGAATACTCTTGGTGCTGTTGTGACTCTGAATGGGAGCACTTTGAATTGATAGTGCTGCCCGTCTATTACAAATCTGAGATACTTCCTGTGAGCTTTGTGAATGGGAATGTGGAAGTATGCGTCCTTGAGATCTAGAGTAGCAAGGAAGTCGTTTTGTAACAGGAGAGGAAGGACTTGTTGGAGTGTGACCATGTGAAAATGGTCCGACTGTATATATATATATATATATATATATATATATATATATATATATATATATATATATATATATATATATATATATATATATATATATATATATATATTAGCGGTTTGAGGTCTAGAATAGGCCTTAGAGAGCCATCCTTCTTTGGGATAAGAAAGTATAGGGAGTAAACCCCCTTGTTTTGTTGGTGCAGAAGAACTGGTTCTATTGCACTTTTTTGTAGCAAAGATATTACTTCTTGCTTTAACAGTGATAGATGTTCTTGTGACATCGGACGCTGTTTGGGTGGTATGTTTGGGGGGTAGATGTTAGTTCTAGACAGTAATCTGACTGAATAATTTGTCACACCCACCTGTCTGATGTGATGTTGGTCCAGGCAGCAAGGAATTGTTGCAGTCTTCCCCCCCAGAGGAGTGGAATGTTGGGGAGGGAGGGGGGGGGGGGGGGAGGGAGTCATTGGGTAGGGGCAGAGCGGGAGTTGTTGCTTTTGCCTCTGCCGTTATTACCCCTGTAACCCCCTCTCTGGTAGCCCCTAGTGAAAGTGAATTGGCTAGGGGTCTTGTAGGAAGTGGAAGGGTTTTCGGAGGAGTAGCCTCTTCCGTTGCCTCTATATGATGAGACGAAAAGAACGTCTGGGAGCTTGCACCTGCAAGGCTCCGATAGATTTTGCTGTGTGTGTCTTTCTTCATTTTCTCTTAAGACACATCGACATTAGGGCCAAATAAATGTTTTTCATCAAATGGCTGATTAAGGATGGAATTTTGTACCTCCGGTTTAAAACCTGAAATACATAGCCATGCATGTCTACGCAAAAGGGTGCTGGTATTGATTGCCCTTGATGCAGTGTCTGTAGCATCTAGGGCACAACGAATTGAAGTATTAGTAATATTTTTACCTTCTTGTACGAGTTCATTGGCCCTATTTTTATACTTGTCTGGTAGATGCTGCATTATTGGCTCTAGTTCATCATAATGTGCCCCGTCGTATCTTGCCAACAACGCTTGGGTATTGGCAATGCGCCATATGTTAGCTCCCTGTGACCTTACCAGCGGCCTCAAGGAGTTTAGATTCCTTATCTGGTGGTGAGGCCTCACCTGATGTCTGTGAATTAGCAAGTTTACGTGCATTGGATACTAATGGTGCTAGACCTCTAATGTAAACTGGATCTGTAGGGGCAGCTTTGTATATTCAATGCGAGGGTTGAGGACGCGAGCCCTGACAGGATCTTTAAATACCTCTGTTGCATGCTTAATGGCCCCTTTAAGCATTGGCAAAATGGCGGTGGACCTTTGTGTATTATCAAAAGTGTCCAATAGGAAATCTTCTTCTACAGTATCAGTGTGCAAGTCAACCCCATGGTACTGGGCAGCTCTTTGGACTAGTAGGTTAAAACCTATAGTGTCCTCTGGTGGGGAAGGCCTGGAAGGATATACATAGTCTTGGGGGACTTAAGGCACATCAGGGGTGTTATAATCATCCCATGGGTTAGGTGACTGAGGGAGACTATTGGTTCCTGCTGTGTCATGTGCACCCCCACCTGTGTCATCAGAGTCTGTATCTACATCATCATCTGTGTTAGTGGATGGTGTAGGCGAATGATGTGGTGGAGGAGGTGTAGGAGGAGGAACAGTATGTGGAAGTGGTGGAGAAGGGACCCTTCATGGAGAGGTTGCAATGTCTCTTCTTTGGGGGAGGAGGAAGTGCAGGCGCCTCTAGTGGTCTCTTCTTGGAGCTAAGAGCTAGTTGTCCAGTCTTAGGATCCTTTACAAGAGTCTTGATTAGGATCTGGTGTGAAAAGCTCTTCTGGCAGATCCTTTGGCGTTGAAGTTTTCAGTTCCGGTGGTTTCTTTGGTTCCGACTCGGTAGCTGGTCTTGAGTCTTTTGGCTTAGAAGTATGACCTTTTGAAATCTCTTGCCGGAGCGTTTTTTTTCGGTTCCGGCAGTTTTTTCGGCTCTGAAGCATGGGAGTCGGGACCTTTAGGTGGTTTTTTACTCGGCTCCGAGTGCGGTTTCGGCATCGATGAGCCGGTGTCAGTCTTCAGCGCCGAGTGCTTCGGTGTCGGAGCAGTGGTCGGCGTTTTTAGGGAAGATGGCTTCTTTTTCGGTGTCGGTATGGGATCGGCACCGGGGATAGACTGACTCTAGTCCGAGCCGCCTGAAGGCTTAATAGGCTTCTTTGCCGAGCCCGAAGGTAGGGTGTGGGAAGCAGTCTCTCGGTGTGCACCCAGGCCCGAAGGTGAGGGTGTGACTGAAGCCTTTTTTGAGGGTGTCGAGGAAGGGTTGGGGTCGACGGTTTTACTTACGACCCGTTGAGCTGGAGTGATGTCCTCGACGTCTGAGTCTCCGGCATCAGAGGAGCTGGCACTTTCTTCGTCCTGCTGGTGTTCTGGCACGTCAACGCCTTCCCCGAAGATGTCGTCAGGAATCGGCGCTGACGAGCGAGCCATTGTTCTTCGAGCTAGTCTGTCCCGAATCGTCTTTTTGGAGCGGAAAGAGGCACAGGCGAAACAGTCTTTGGCCTCGTGCTCCGGTGAGAGGCAAAGGTTGCAAACCTCATGTAGATCTGTGTGGGGAAACTTCGACCCACATTGCGGACACTTCTTGAATGGCGTCCTTTCCATGAGCCAGAGAGTAAGGCCTAGGTTGGCCCAAAGGCCTTAGTCGACGACCGGAATCGAGGACTTCGAAGTGGTGAAGAATCGTGTTGATGTGGAGCGCGATCGAAACAATACAGTCGAACTGGGTGAGGATTGTGTGCTGAAGGAAATTCGGTTCCAAAACCGGAGCGCAGGAAACACATCCGTGCCCGATGGCGGAAAAAAACAATCTGAGGATGGAGCCGATGCCCATGCGCAATGTGGTCCAAAGGAGGCGTCACCTATCTCGTGACTTCCAAAGAACTTTTCCAGACAACAACAAACTCCAAACATTCGGGCCGAACACTAGGTGGTGATCTATGCACAGTGGGTAATCTGCAGCTCATATGCCTCGAACAAAACATTCCTGTATGTGGTGCCAATTTGTTTGGCCTAAAACATACAGGCATAATCTAATCAAAAGAAGGCAAATATGGCAAGTGCTCGGATACCACAGATGAGATGGATAACGGGAAATGAGAAAGAAACTGGCAGTATGGCCTGTTTTGAAGAAAGACCAACTAAAGTACTATTGACTCTACAAAATGAGACATGGTGCGCATGTGTGACAGAAGGAGTATATGGCTTACTGTGCTCCAAGTGGAAAAGCAGTGATGGATGGAAATTTGCAAAGGTGCACCCTAGTCACCCACCTTCCTGCAACACATAGCTCAGCTGAATTTACCACTGGTGTTGCTATAAGTATGTATTTACTGCTCAAAAAGACTTGGTGAAAAATTACATGGGCCGACACAAAGGTATTATGAGAATATCATCATAGTGAAAGAAAAATCAGCAGTTCAAGCCAGATTAATTCAGGCAACTTGAATCTTTTAACTGGAGGTACATAGGCCAAGGGTCACATGTGGCAGGGGATGTCAATCATAAATCAACAACCAGTATAGAATCAGTAAGAATATATACAGTTAGACTTCATTCAAAACTAAACATGACAAAACGGGTGATTTTTTACTTTAGGTATTGTATTGAACTTGTGAACTATTTTTATATACATCAAATACTTGTAGTATAATCATTAAAATAGTACTTTAGGAACAGTGAGGAAACTACACAAGTGATAAAGTAAATAGTGGTATAACCTAATGCACCCTTACTAGATTTGATAACAAAAATCCAGCTTCATTAGTAATTGATGACGCTTTAACACCAAATGTCATTGCGTGTTTGTGGGTCTCATCAGGTCCCATTATTACACTGCGGGCAGAAGTATCCATCAAGAGATCTCTGCACTGTAAATGTAATGGTGGAGAACCTGAGGAGGTCCCAGTCAGGACAGAGGCATGTGGAATGCTATACAAATGCTGTTCCATTACAATAGAGCTTTTCTGTTTCTAGGGATCACCTTCAGTAGCTGCACACCATTAATTTGCAATGTGAAGACCTTTTAGTCTTCACATTGGTTAGTTTTGGCTGCAGTAGCCAAAATCGGTGTAGTGTAATCACGGAAGAGGCACAATAGAAAATAGCCACATTTTTAATCAGATTTAGAAGGCATAAAGTGGTGGAACTGAATCCAAGAGTACAGAGCAAGAACTTTCAGGTGGAACATGGTTCTGCAGATTCTAACCTTCTGAATTATAAAACAGCGGCCATTATCTTTAGAAAGCTTGATGTGCTCGGCAGTTGTAGTTGGCATAGGGCTACACACTGGACATAGCTGGTATTACAGCACAGAGTCTAAATAGAAGAAAGGAACATCGATAAGGATGGACCAAACCTAGCTGTCCCTGATGAGCAGGCTTCTGGGCAATTCATAGCTATCTTCGGCATTAGGGAGTCCCTACAACAGATGTGGACCGGTACATACAGACTTAAGAGAGACATTGTTTGATTGTCGGCAGATCAGCCCATTTAGGGAGAGGCATGTTTAAGTCTCTCTAAATACAAATATATGGTACACTTAGTAGTCCTGTTAGCCTGTTTCTGTGATATGAAGTTCATTTGAGTCCTCAGGTGGCAAAAAGAGGGCCAGCAAAGAGTGCAGATCCTAAAAATAAAAACTTCAGAACGTATCCTCAATGCAGCTGTGTTCTGGGCATGTGCAAAACAAGCCCAAGGAGGCAGTGTGCTTTGGGAAGTTCAGATACGCACAAAAAGACATTTCTTGTTGCTGACCACAAGAGGTAAGGGAAGGCCAGATTAGAACTTAGAAGAGAGTGGTCCACCAGCTTGCAGTTGGTGTGCAAAAGATTCACACTCAAAGTCAGAAAAACAATTGTGGTGTACATTCCTGGTTGGCGTGTAGGCGGAGGGATGGAACCCACGTGGTGTGCATACCTCTGTGGCCTTCCTTGCTCAGTTTGTTCAATGCTGTGCCACTGATGAAATGGTCTGCTGCTAGAAATCTAGAGCAGGGGGGACTGAAGGCTACAGGTACTCTTTTCTGTATAGACGAACAGCAGACTGCCACTTACAGACTATTTTACCTATGTTTTGCCTTGATTAAAGCAGAACCAAAACTACTTGGCCACTTGGTACTATGTGAGTGACTGTCATTTTTGGAACATCACAATCACCAAGTCAGATCATCAAATTACTGGTCACACTTGTTGCAGCATTAAAGGGATATGGCACAAATGACTAAACCTCTTAAATCGATTTGTCTTCTGTCACAGTTTCTGCAGCTACAAAGTTAGTCTTCAGATTTAACTAGAAGGCATCTAGGTTAATTTCGAAGTCATTCACTCAATGGCTGCAGCCTAAACAAAATTTAAATGTAAATGAATTGGCAGTACCTGAAAACAGACTGACGAGGTTCAGTTACTGGCCTCTCTACCTTTCTCCTGTCCTTCACTGCTGATTCAAAGCAATAAACGTGGCAGACACATCCAACAATGGCAACTCTTCTGTACTTTAGGTTGAATAAACCAGTCTTACAACAGTGTCAGCTCCACAAGATTCTTGCTCTCCAATTACAAGATTTGTGTGCGAACTGATCCATTGATGTAGAACCTAGAGGTAGTGTTGCCCCTCCTCATTAAAAATGAAAAGCCCTAAATACTCTTCTTCAGACCACAGGTTGTACAATGTCAGAATAAGGATTTGCCTCCCTAAAAGATTTGACCATTTCCATAAGTGTCTTTGATTTGGTCCAACTCGCCAAAAACAACACACTTCCTCAGGAGACGCTGCAAGAGGGGTTACACAGCAACTTTGAGGGGTAAAAAAGATCATTTTCAAATTATGTACCCAAAAAGCATTTACTACAGAAAGATTGGAGATTCATGGTAACAACCTACAATCTTATCTGAAAGGGACACAACTCCAAGAGAAATGATGTGCAACTTATAACCGCAAAATCCATAAACCTAAAATAAAATGGTACGCTGTTGTCATGACAGTCTATGTTGAATACGAAGCTGGAGGCCTGAGAGAAACTCAACTAGAAGATGCCAGGATTTTTTTTCCATTGTAACCTCCACATTATGTAAACAATCTACTTAGCAGAAAATTGTAGGCCACACCTTTACAATGTTCATTCCACTAAGAAATAAAGTATGGCAAAAAGTGTAGAGTCTGATTAGGAGAGGTTATAGCATCCGAAATTGGGACTGGGTAGTTTACAAATTAATTTCTGAGCATATGGTTATATTTGTGATATCAAAGTTATCAACATTCATAGCATCAGCTTACAGAGCAGTAGTAGTCAAGGCACAAGTTGACTAGGCTGTGGGACAGGAGATCTACTCTGAAAGTCAAACCCTGAGCAAGGGATATTGGAACCCACAGCACATCTGTAATAATACATGAGTTGTAACACTGTTCCTAACTCTTCTTGTCAGAGTGTCAAAGCTGTGCCTTAGAAGCTGGTCTTGCAGAATTTTCATTGCCACCCTGTAGGAATGAAAAGTAGTTGGCCTACATCCTTTTTTTTTTTTCTTCTTCAAACATTTCACCATAGGCTCCACAGTTACCATGCAAGGTGAAAAGATGCAATCTTAGAAGTAGCACTGAGATTCAAATGGACAATAATAACTGTGTAGGCTACTTACCCTGAAACTACAGCAATCCTAAGATCTTGAAACTGTGCTTATAACCCTAAAAACCCCAACCACCACTAGGTAGCCCCTAGGTTTTTCAAAGCTGCTATAATCCAATCCCTTAGACACTTTTCCCTACAAAACTGCCACCATTTAGGAATGTCTCATACAAGACTAAATAAATGACATTGTAAAAAGCACAGGTGAACAGCCTATGCATTTGCAATCTTATGTAGGGCTTCCAACTCTGGATTAGTAATGGACAACCTGTGAGACCTTGAGAGGTTGCTGCAGTGAAGTCTTACTGCTCTGTGGATCTAGCTGTCCACAAATCTTTGGTTGGACTGATGTCTTAGGATATTATTTCTCAGGGTATTTGCACCTCATCAACGATCTATTGTAATTGAGCATATTCTGATGTACTGTTTCGTCTGTCGTGTGGCATGCTTCGAGTGCACTGGGTGTAAACTATCACTTTTCAGGAAGCTAGCTAGTGTTGGTCGGTTAATTTAATGTCAAATTTGTTTAGGGCGAGTCCATAGTTATAAAGCTCCCGAGTTCCAACAATTCAAATTGTATTTTCATAAATAAGTGAGTTGTTGATAAAGAGCTACAATAATCTCTCTCCTACATTTGGAATCCGAATTCAGTCAAAGCTCTGAGATTGGTGAAGAAACAAACAGCCAAAAGGCACGAACAGTAGGTTCATTCTCATTAGAAGAGGGTAGGTCAATAATAATAATAATAATAATAATAATAATAATAATAGTGAAGAAACAAACAGCCAAAAGGCACGAACAGTAGGTTCATTCTCATTAGAAGAGGGTAGGTCAATAATAATAATAATAATAATAATAATAAAGACATTTATAGAGCGCATGGTTACGCCATCCCGGCGTGTCCCCGCGCTAAAAGAGAGAAGAGAAACTCGCCCGGGGGAGGACAGTTGCGAGGCAGAGGACAAAATGAGACTATGAGGAGAACAGATGAGTTTTCAGTTGCCGTCGGAAGATAGTTTCTGAAGGCTCCAGGCGGAGACTGATGGGGAGTTTGTTCCATCCTATGGCAGCCGCCACTCTAAAGGACCGACCTCCCATTTTTTCTCTCCTATAGCGGTGGGTCACAAGCGTGCCCATGCCGCCCGATCTAAGCGATCTGCGTGGTTCATACCAGGTAACCAGACCTGCCAGATAGCAGGGAGCTTTATGCCAAAGGATCCGAGGACATATTAGGAGGGTTTTGTACATTATTCTTTTTTTCACTGGGAGCCAGTGGAGGGCCTCCAGGGCGGTTCTGGAGTTGGCTCTTCTTGGGAGTCTAAGCACTAGGCGGGCTGCAGCATTTTGCAGTATCTGGAGTCGTCCTATGCTTTTACTAGAAGCTCCCAGGAAGAGGACATTCCCATAGTGGAGGCGTGACGTAATCAGTGCCTGGGTCATAGTGCGCCGAGCCTCCAAAGGGAGGAGGTCCAGGGTTTTGTTGAGAGTCTTTAGGACTCCAAAGCACTTGCCTACTAAACGGTTGATGTGTGTCTCGTAAGAGTGTGGGATCCATCCATATCCCCAAGTTCTTTGCTTCAGGACACGGTATAGGCATATCGCCTAAACAACTTGGCCACCAGTCACATGTCCAGAGCCGTTGATCACCACCAACCACCAAGACTTCCATCTTGGAGCCGTTTAGTTTTAGGCAGTGATTATCCATCCAAGTAGCCAATGCTTGCATGCAGGCTCGGAAGTTATTGGCTCCAGCTGCAGGTGTTTGGGTGAGGGTGAGTAGAAGCTGCGTATCGTCGGCGTAGGAGACAATCTCTACGCCGAACGATTGAACTAACTCAGCCAGGGGGGCCATATACAAGTTAAAAAGGGTAGGACTTAAAGCAGAGCCCTGTGGCACCCCCTGTTCCAATACCCTCTCCTCAGACTGAAACGAGCCCCGTTGGACCTGAAAGCTTCTTCCCGTCAGAAACGATTTTAGCCAACCGAGTGCTCTGTCAGTCACACCTCCTCTGTTCAGACACTGTAGCAAGGTGATGTGTGCTACAGTGTCGAACGCTGCACTAAGGTCTAGCATGACCAGTGCCATGGTTAGGCCTGCGTCAGCTCCTAGCCGTAGAGTTTCGGTGGCTCGTAATAGGGCCGTCTCAGTAGAGAAACCTCTTCGGAACCCCGATTGAGAGGGGTGCGGGAGATTATTCTTCTCCGCAAATGCCATCAGTTGCATATTAGCAATTTTCTCTGCAATTTTCGCAGTATATGGTAACAGAGAGATAGGTCGTAGGTTCTCCAGGACATCATGGCTTACATTAGGTTTTTTTCTAATAGGTAACACAATAGCCTATTTCAAGTTTATCGGAAGGGTCTGGGAGTCGAAGGATGTTGCAAGGACATGGCGGATGTAAGGTTCTAAAGCCACTATGCTTGCACCCAGGACCCTCGGAGGAGCGGGATCTCGAGGAGAGCCCGATTTTATACTAGTACAGATGGTTTCAAGTTCTTTACTGGGTGGTACGGTAAAACACTCTAACCTCGGCTCCGAATTCAACAGCTCCACTGCCTTCAGTTCTATGAAGGTTTCTCCATCAGCAGGACATCTGGAGAAAGAGCTGTATATTTTTTTTAACCTTATTGGCAAAATAATCTGCCACCTTATTACATTCCATGATGGAATCAGTTTCCGGGACATTGGAGTTTGAGATTTCTTTATAGATTTTAAAGAGTTCTCTAGATGAACAGTCCGCCTCACTAATTCGGTTTCCATAAAAAGTGGCTTTTGCAGCTCTGACCGGCTTTTGGTAGCTTCTCAGGGCTGTTCTATATTGAAGTTTAGTGGACTCATTCATATCCTTGCGCCAGAGTCTTTCTAGTTTTTTACATTCTGATCTGATTGTCTGCAGATCTATATTGTACCATAGGGCTGATCTCCTAACTCTATTCCCCTGTTTGGTCGTGGATAGAGGGGCTACCTTGTTCAAGGCATCAAGGATCCGGGTTTCTAAGTTTAGATTAGCACTTTCACTATCCGTGCCTCCCGGCATTCCACCTACGCTTAGCATCTCGCTAAAGATAGGTTGTGAAAACAGTGAAAATTTCAATAGAAAACTTTTCCATGAGAAGGGGGGAAAACACTTTTGGCTTATGCTATTCTTGTGGTTGCCCTTTTAAATTTGGAACCATCTTCCAGCACTCATGAGTTTGCAAAGAATGATTGTTTTCGAAGTGTGAGAAGCTGGCCTGGTATATGATGTCCACTAATGTATGTGGGCACCTTGCACCAGTCCAGACAACCCTTATGGCGATTTAAGAGGTCTCAGACAACCTTAGAAAGCTATCCAAGTGGTAGCTGTGGAGAGCACCCTTCAGGCTTAGTCTTGGAGTGTAAAGCAGCTTGTTTTACCAGAATGCAACCTTATAGTATAGATTAAATGAAAAAGAACCAAAGTATTTATAAAAATATGTATTTATTACATAACACCATCTAGTACGTTGCAGTATCTCCTACACGGAGACAGGCACAACGTACACAATACTTAAGCAAAGAAATCACTGTGGGCCACAGGAGGGTGCAAACCACACTAAGAAAGTGGTAAAAGAACCACGACTCGAGTCAGGACAATGTCAAGAGGACGTAGAATTGCTGGGGACCCACAGAACCACCAAAGGTAAGTAGATGGAGACCCCACTAGAACGTGTGCAGTGTGGGAACACGACCACGTGCTCCGTATACGTCTATGTGCAAGTCCCAGTTGAATTTTTAAAGATATGGGACGCTTCCCAGTGGACCCTGAAGAAACCCTGTGGAAGACAGAAGGTTGGAGAGCCACCCCACCCGGGGATACTGTGGTTCCCAAGTTACCTACCCCAGGGAAGCCTGGTGCATAGGTGTGAAGTGGCTTCGGATATCGCTGTCAAACCCAATGGAGGAATTCAGGAAAGTGCAGCTGCTGGAAGATGAGAAAATGTCTGGAAGAATCCAAACGTGGATTCTTAAAGAGGAGTTCCTGAAAGCAGAGGGGACAGTGTCTATGTCACTCAGAGGTGACCAGGAGACTTGGAAGACGGATGCCCTTCGATGTCGGGTGCTTCAGGAAAGATGACGGTGACCTTGACTCTGCAGCTTTGGGGACCAGGTTACGCCGAGGGCGACCAGGACCCGGATTCGAGCTGTCCCACGAAGGTTGTTGAGTGCAGAGGGGTCGGTGTCCGCGGGAGCACCAACAAGGTTTGGCAAATGCAACCCATGCAAGTCAAGAGGGTGCACGGTTGGGACCAGCAAGGTCCAGGAGACTCAGGGCACACCCCAAGCAATCAGGGGAGCCCAAAGAAACCAATTGACCCTCAAATGGACCCACTGCCAAAGGTACAGGACTTCAAGCAGGTCACCAAAAAGAGGCAGGTCACAATGCGGTGTGTGGCTGAAGATTCTGGTCTCTGGTCACTGGAGGTGCTCAAGTTTGGTGCTACTTCTTGAAAGAGGTCAACAAGCCTCTGCAACTGCAAAGGAACACGGTACCCAGGGGTTCGGTTATTGCAACCCCCATAAGGACTACTGGCCTCAAACTTGGTAAGAGGTAGAGCAGGCCTCGGGAGCTGAGGAAAACCACCACCTGTGTTGCAGAGCCCACGGACCCCAGAGGAGCGCGGGATCTGCAGACCGGTCGTCTTCATTGTGGTGTCTGCAAATGCAGGGGAGTGACTCCTTCACTCCAAGGAAGATTACTTCAGTTTTCCTTGATGCCTCACAGGCCTTGGAAGGTTCCTGTATAATGCAGCAGACTGGAAGGGAGACAAAGTCCGGCCCAAACGAAGTCTAGAGTATCCAGACGGTAGAAGTGCAGCGGTTTCAGTTCTGAATCTTATCCCACAACGAATCTAGGGACCAACACCCAGTTAAGCCCTTAAGTACTCTAGGGAAAAGGTTGGGAAGATTCAGGGGACCCTCCCAGGGGAGGGTCTGGACAGGAGGGAGGTTACTCCCATGTCCTCTGTCCAGTTTCACACCAGAGGGGGAGCAAACGGCTCCCAGGACTGGTTTGAAATAGACTATGCACAGGGACACCAAATGTGCCCCTCATGCACACTTTCAGGGGCTGGCAAGCGCAATTACCAAGCCCTAATACACAATCTTTTCTGGAAGGTGGTCACATCTCCCTGTGACAGGGTGCCTATTGTCCTGTCTTCCCCTGCTCGAGCTAGGCTCATCCTCAGGAGGGCAAAAATGGGTCTCTGATTGGCAGAAACCATTTTGTGCTGTCTGGGACTAGAAGGCTGGTACCGTTAACAGAGCCTAAAGGAGGGCTCTTCCAGTGCTTGGAATCATACCTCCCACACAGATTACAGTGTGGGGGTATGAATCCAACATGTTTGATGATAGGAGTCGTTGCAGCCGTTGGAGATGGATGATTACACGATGCCCCTCTATTTAGTATATGGCTGCTTCACTGACAACTCGGGAGAATGGACTCCGTAGGCTGCTCATGCAGGGGCACCCTCTCACTTAGAACCAAGCACCCTGCCCTCAGGATTGTAAAGGCCTGCTATAAGGGTGACATATGTTTTAAGTGCAGAGATCATTTGATATAGTAAACCTATAGATTTAGTAAGTGGTGCATGCACCAATGTACACCGGCTGCAATGGCAGGCTTGTAGTTCCATTTTGAATGTTCTCTCATGGGTGGCATAATGCATATTCAGCCCATGGAAGGCCTCTGTGGTACCTATGCCCTGGGTACATGGGTACCATATACTAGGGACTGACAAGTGTACCCAAGTATTCACACTACATTTGTGTTTTTATATTAGTAGACTGATAGGAATCCTAACGGAGGCACAATAACGTCGGCGACGTGTACTTTTTCCAGACTGCAGAGAGTCTGAATTAGACACGGTAGGAAGTTTTCAAAGAAGATATCAGGACTTGTGCTGATTAAATATACATGGTCATATCTTAAGACCAGGTGTTCCTGGATTTATATTTCAGCTTTGAATTGGGCACGACTGATGAGTATATTAATAGGCAACCTTGGGACCACGTGAAGCCATAGTGATTATTTTTGAAAGGTAGGAGGAGAACAAAATTGGTGAACTCCTTTCTTTTGGTACTGTTTGGATGAATGATCTTTGGCGATATTAGGCCTTTTTGGAGTGAATAACGTCAGCTTATAGATTCTACTGTTGGAAATCTTGTTTCAGACTCAACTGGCCGCATGATTTGAATGGAACATACATTATTTATGGTCCGTGAAGTATTAAAAGTAAACTTGGAATCAAGTTGCGTCAGATCCAGCATTATTGTGGACAAAAGTACTAGGATATCAACGCATTAATGTCTTCAGTGAGGTAAGACTTGATTTAATAAGTAAGATGGCTGTTGACTGAGCTCTATATTGATTAAGCTTTGCCTCGCATGTTCTGAAATTACAGGAGACCTTATTTTACTTCGATTTAACAGGATCAAATCTTGAGAAACTTTAAGGTACTGGCGTCAATTGACGCAAATTTTAAGCATATTCTCACATGGGCTTTATAGATATAATAACAATGGTTGATCCAGGGTATTAAATAGAATGCTCACTAGATCACACTGAACTAGATGTAAAGAAAGAAAAAATGGAACGTTGATTATGTATGAAAGTGTATTTTTTTAAATGGGGTATAACAAAGTAGAGTATTGTTCCAAAAAAGCATGCTCGCTGTAGGCTTTAATAGTTCTTTTGCACAAGGTTGAAACAATGTGGGCTCTCTTGGCACTGATGTAAGTGCTGTAGTATGAAATTACAAATGCGTAATTTGTATTATTTCCAGCCCTGATGACGCCGTAGGTTAACCCTACCACGGCGAAACACGTTGGCACAAGGGATTGGAATTTGAAATTAAAGAAGAAAACAACAAGAGCCCAACCGACTTTTTGCTGATTTTTTCATATATTTATAACTGAACTTTAAAAGTGCATGTGTGCTCCGAAACATTGTTTAAGCATTGTTCAATCTCTGAACACTACAGATTAGGGAGATAAGACTGGGGTCCTGATTTGCAGGATCCCAGTCAGACTAGTCAAAAACAGCATCACATCAAGCAAAACGTGGAAGTAACCATGAGAAGCAGATCCTACTTTCCTTCACCACGACACAGCAGAAAGTGAAAGCAAATATAAAGCACTGCTGCAATAAAAGTTTCATAGACAGTTACCAATGAAAGATAGGGTAATCATTTGTTAAATATATAAAGGCATCCGTTAGTGGCATGTAATGCTGTAGATTCACATGCTTTGCACTCTCCTGCCATCTAGTGTTGGTCTCGGACTTGTACAACTTGTTTTTGTTCTCAGAAGTCTTTCGAGTCACTAGAAATGGTGACTCCTCTTTTAGTTAGTTGGGAATGCACACAGGCATCAACTCCATAGTTAGATTATTTTCCCGCAGGCGGATGAGGATGGAGATATAGCACAAAAATGTGAAAAGATGTCCATGAAACAGAAAATAAAAGTTATGGAGGAAACCGAAATCCGGGGAGGAGGGTGGCACATGTGAATCTACAGCACTTCATGCCACAAACAGATGCTTACAGGGTAAGTAATATTTTTCGTTTGCGGCAGTTGCAGATACACATTGCATAGAATGTAAAGCAGTTCGCCCTATAAGGCAGTGGCCAGACGAGGATGTTTGGGAACATTGACAAAGTGACTTGGGCTTGCAGTCTTGCTAGGGTATCCTCATAATAACGTTTGGTGAATGTGTGCAGCGTGGACTAGGAGGCTGCTCAACAGAGATCAGCTACTGGAATGTTTTCCAAGAAAGTAATTGAGGCTGCTCTTTTACATGTAGATTGCGGTCTTGGCGGAGCAGGGAGACGTCTTGTTTTTGGCATAGCAGGTTTGAATACATTTGACGAGCTATCTCGGCTTTTGAAACGGAGCTGCCCTTGAGTGGTTCTGAAAAGGCTACAAATAGCTGTTGAACTTTACTAAATGGTTTTATCCCATCAATGTAGTACATGAGGGCCCTCTTTATGTCTCATGTGTGAAGTGCCCTCTCTGCCACTGAGTTTAGACACAGAAAGAACGCTGTTAGTTCAATTGTCTGGGTAAGGTGTAAAAAAGATCAACTTGGGTAGAAATTTTGGATTAGTTCTAAGGACTACTCTGTCAGGGAGTAACTTAAAAAAAAAAGGTTCCTCTAATGTGAGCGCTTGAATCTCGTTTACTCTTCTAAAGGAAGTGATGGCAACTAAGAACACCATCTTCCAGGATGAAAATTGGAGAGGATAAAAATGAAGTGGCTCAAAGGGAGGCTCCATAAGCCTGGTAAGGACTACATTGAGATTCCAGGATGGGCCTGGAGGTATCCTGGAAGGGATAACCCTCTTGAGCCCTTACAAGCTTTAATAACAGTGATTCTGAACAGAGAGGAGTGGCCCCGGTTTTGTAAGCATGCTGCCACTGCAGCTAAATGTAGATGAATGGATGTGTAAGCCAGGCCTGAGCATTGCAGGTGCAACAGTTAGCTATGTCCTGCAATGTTGGTTTTAGTAGGTTAATGTGTACGGATAGACAGTGGACAAACCTCGTCCACTTTGTGGCACAGCAGGCTCTAGTAGTGGAGTGACTGGCTACACAGAGGATGGCCATGTCCTCAGGGGGTAAACTTAGGTAAGCAAACTCTAGGACCCTCAGGAGCTAGATCACTAGATCAGGGCTGCCTGGGTTTGAGATGTCTCAGGGTACCCTGCTGTTGTGTGAGAAGGTTCGGTCTGCTAAGGAGCTTCTCGTGAGGGGCTACTGACAGTTCGACAAGGGTTGTGAACCAAGGTTGATTGGGTCATGAGGGACCCACTAGTATTTGGGTGAGAAGATGTGCTGAAACTACTGAATCACTTACGGAAGGAGTGGGAGAGGCAGAAAAGCATAGGCAAATATCCCTGACAATGCACTGACTGAGGGTGTGGAAACCTAGAGGCGAAGCTAGGGCATTTGGCTTTTTTGGAAGTTGCAACAAGATCTATGTTGGGAAACCCCAACGCTGAAAATAGGGGAAAAGGACTTCTAGGGGGAGTTCAGGCTCATGGACTTGTTGCTACATCCTACTGAGCTTGTCTGCAAAGTCGTTGTCCGCTCCCAGAAGGTAATCCGTTAGGCGAACCTTGTGGTGTGTCACTCATCGCTAAATGTCCTGTGTCAACTCCGAGAGCTGGGAGAAGCGCATGTTCCCCTGTTTCTGCAGGTAGTACGTGTCAGCCATTTTGTCTGTCTAGAGCAGGACTGTTTTGAGCTTAATGCGAGAGAAAAATGTTTTTAGAACCAACTGGACTGCCAACAACTCTAAATAGCTTATGTTAGAGGTTTGTTGGAGCGAGTCCACAAACCCGAACAGTGATGTCCGGTAGATGTGCCACCCAGCCCATGAGAGAGGCGTCCGTGGTAATGGTCACTTGGGGTACAGTCTATAAAAGGCTTGCCTCGCAACAAATTGTTGCTGCTCCACCAGTGTAGAGAGCAACCAGAGCTGGCCTTTATCAACACTAGATCTTACCATAGAGCCTCTGCTTGTGACCACTGGGCTGTGAGGCACTCTTGGATAGGAGGCACGTGTAACGACATGGAGAACAATGGCGATGCAAGAAGCCATCATGCGGAGAAGGCGCATCATTGTGCGTACAGTTAGCGGACGACCAGACTGAAAAAGAGGCAGCAGGGACTGCAAGGCTTGTACTCAACGAGGATTGGGGTAAGCCTTTACAATGACTGAATCTAATATTGTCCCTAGTAAGGATTGTATCTGTAGTGGCTGAAGATGGAATTTTCCCACAATGAAGGTGAAGCCTATATCATATAAGGTGATTTGTGTGTGAGCTAAGAAACTGCTGCTTGCTTGCACTCTATATCAGCCAGCCGTCAAGGAAAGGGAAGATATGGACGCCACTCCTCCAGCAATGAGCAGTGACCACTGGCAGACATTTGGTGAAAACTATGGGCACGGTGGTAACACCAAAGGGCGGGACCTTGAATTTAAGGTGCTGTCCCCTTACTATGAATCAGAGATAGCGGTGATGTGCAGGGTGGATTGGGATATGGAAATAGGCGTGCTTCAAGTCGAGGGCAGTCATGAAGTTGCCTTGCCGCAAGTGGTAGGACATCTTGGAGAATGGCCATGTGGAAATACTTTGGCAGTATGTACTTGTTGAAGGTTTAGATTGGGCCTTAGAGACCAGTCTTATTGAGGAATTAGGGAGTACACTCCTTTGCCGCACTGATGAGCTGGCTCTGACTCTGTGTCTCCCTTGAGAAAAAGGGCGGCCATCTGCTCTTGGAGGAGCTGTTGAAGGGAAAGGGAGTGCTTGTGTGGTGGGATGTTTGGTGGTGTGGCAGTGAGCTCCACAATAACCATGCTCTAGAATTGCCAGGACCCATTGGTCTGAGGTGATGTTTGGCCTTTGTGAACGGGACCACTGCAAACATCCCCCAACAAGTGTTGAGTGATTGGGAGGAAGGGAGTGAGTCGCTGGTTGTGAGAGTGGCTCCCTTACCTGCTCCATCTCGACCGCAGCCTTTGGTATTGTTTCCCCTGTAGGTGCCCCTGTAGTATTCTCGGAATGCTTGGGGGGGATTCTGTTGCTACCTCAGATAGGAGGAGCAAGCCTCCAGGGAGGTGGCTTAAACGCTGCCACAAAAATGAGTGGTGAAAACTAGTTTGAGGCAATGGGGACTGGAGAACCAACATCAAATTGTCTGTATCAGTGTCATTTTTTTTTCTCCAGCGTCCGATCAATGTTTGGGTCTAAGATGTGTTCTTCATCAAATTAAATTTAACAGATGCTGCTGGACTTCTGGCCAAAAGCTAGAGATACGTAGCCAAGTATTAAGACACTAGAGTTAACTCCCCTGGCGGTGGTGTCAGCCACAGCAAGGGTGCATCTAAAGAAGTGTTGGGGATAATCTGCCCTTCTGACACAATCTCCTGAGCCCACTGCCAATACTGGCCAGGGATATATTGTATGAGCTCTCAAATTTCATCCCACTGGGCAAGGTCAGATCTCGCTAACAGCCCTACAGAATTGGCGATGTGCCAACAAGTCGCCAATTGCAAATCTTTTCCCCACCACATCAATCTTTTTACTTTCTCTATCTGGGGGCACGGAGTCTCAGGTGCCCTGGGTGTTGGCTCATTAGCAAGTGCCATGTAGCACCTGCAAGCCCAGCAGGACCTGGCCTCTAACTTAGGGTGGGTCAAAGGGAGATACTGTATACTTTTGGTCAACCCAGGGACTGGTGCCCGAAATGGCTACAGTTAAGGTGACTGCCCTACTCGCTCCTACACCTACCTGTAATTCAGATGCCATGCAAATCTGTGACAGTGAACAAGAAAAAGTAAGTGCAAAATGAAGCATGGGGGTCGTGCTAAATCATGACTCAATCTCAGTCGTAGTAATGGTAATAAGGAGTCTGTAGAACCCCTCTTGCTGCAGTTTGAGCAGGACTATTAGGCCTGCAGTTAAGGTTGGTGAACAATCACCTATTGACTGGGATTTTTTGGGGACATATTTTAGTATTCTCTGCATGCATGTTAAGTCAGTTATTTCCCTCCTTAAACGTTACTCTTGCTCAGCAGGCCCTTAGCTCTGCTTGTAATAGCACTCCTCCAGCTGTCCCGGTTACGTTACCAGGATAGTTTAGGTCCTGGTCTGTTCCCACAAGCCTGAATTGATTCATGCCCACCTCCCCCTATCGGGAGCAGGAGGGGTAGATGGTTCTGGGGTGCAAATATTAGGATTGGGGCTTTGGACAGGGCAACTCGACAAGTGACTAACACAGCAGAGTCTAGCCTCTCCCCCACCCTCATCCCGAGCGAACCTTCCCCTGCCTGCTGCTGTCCATACGTGGTCATTTTAACAGGAGTTCCCCCCTCAGGGATCCGGTGAGGAGCCTTATGTGCACCGTAAAAATATAGCTCGTCACTGGTTGACTCATCATACAGATTCTAAAATACCCGAATATGATGACATCCTATTGGTAAGGAGGGTAGGCCCATCTCCCAAAAACATTAGAGGGGATTGTGTGGTTATTAATTGTAGAAGCCCAAGTCTGGCCCAGCGATTGGTCAAAAGTGGGGTTAGGGTCTGTTTGGTGAGAGACCACATTAACCTTGTTCCCCTGGGGTTTCTTCATAAGCACTTGCTACTCAGGGTAAGTGTGGGATCTAAGCCCCAGCATCTCTGGGTTACAGCGGGGGATGGATTTTCAGTCTCAACCTCCAATAGATTTTCTCCCCATTTGATGTGGCTGGTTTAGACTGGCACCCAGTTCTGCTAACTAGTAACAGCGATATTCCGGCTGTTGGCTCGTAATCTCCCACTCACCAAGGCGGGCCATTACCCAGTATTCCCTAATAGTTGTTTTAGGCCTCCTTTTGTATTCCCCATTGCCTTGGGAGTCTCACGTTTTGGGTGCCTCTGTCTCACATTTGCCCTCCCATACTAAGAAATTCTCCTGGAATATTGCTGCCTTGGGATCTAAACTAGAGTGCCCCAATTATTTTTTTTCCCATAGATTCATTTGACATTTGCCTATTTCAGGAGACATGGTCGGTTGCCCCACAGCACCAAGCAGGGTTTGTTAATTTTTCCCTGGCTGCTCCCACCTCAGGGAGAGGCAGACCTTCGGGAAGGCTGTTAGTTTGGATCAAAACCACTCACTGCTGTACGTCTAAGGAGATTGCATTAGGTAGTGCGGACGCACAGTGCATGTCCTTTTCATCAGGTAGGGTACACTACTTACGTAATGTGTACTGTAGGCATGGGGGTTTATTTATTTATTTATTTATTTTATTTGAGAGTTTTATATAGCGCGCACAAGATCTTTGCAGATATCAGAACGCTTTACAACAAGGGGGTAGTAAAAACAAGAGAGCAATTAACAAGCTTTTGAGCGACAGATAGTTGAGGTAGTAAATGGGTAGTAAAGATAAGGTAGATAAAAGAGCGAGCATAAACAATCAGTTAAACAATAATACAAATAATCAATCTGATAAACACGTATTACAAATAGTCAGGAGTCTCAAAAAGTTCCAAAGTTAGGTACATGTCCAGGTGAATTTAGCCATGAGGATAGCTTTCACTTCTTTCTTAAAGAATGTATTGGAGGTGATAAGTCTGGTTTCTGGAGGGAGTGAATTCCAGATCCTGGGTGCCATTCCTGAGAAGGAGCGCTTATATGTTTTTTCCTTCCGGAATCTACGAGGTTTCAGCAGGAGATTCTTTGTACTTCTAGTGGATCTTGAGCCACCAGAAATTGTCAGCTTCTGAGTAAGGTAACCGTGTGAGCTGTGGTGTATAGCCCTTTGAGTCATGCATGCAATTTTCAGATATATTCTGGCCTCAAAAGGCAGCCAGTTCAAGGATTTTAGGTAAGGGGAAATATGTGAGTGTTTTTTGATCCAGTGATAAGTCTCGCTGCAGCGAGACTGGGTTATCGTGTTGAGCTACAGAATTTGATTAGTACACATATGGCTGACCATTCAAGCCGCTGTCTGTCCTCCAAGAGAATCCCATTTGCTGATGAAGAGCTATTGTGGGGAGTTCCTGGTCTTACACTCTCGCCCCAGTCTCCCACACCGCCGATAAAATGTGGTCTGCTGCTGTGCGTCAGATACATGCTTTCACATATAGCCATGGTCTCTGGGTGTGTAAGCAGGGAACCAAATCTCATCAAGAAGGGAGCCATACGTATCCTCGCCCACAGTGTACTAGCCTTATTGATTACTAGCAGCCCGTCCCGACGTTGTCCGGGTATGAATTGCTGCCGGCCAGTAGTATATTGTTTTGTAGGATTTCGTTTTGATAGCATTTCTTATCTGTGACAGGCCTGTGAAACGCTCCGATTCACAGTGCACTGCTGATGCACTTAAGAGTGCGCGTTCAGTAGTGTGTGAACTCTAGTTTCCCTACTTTATTTTTCCTTGCAATATTATATAGCGCGAACTCGACAACATGGCATGACCACAATTTACATTACAGAAGAACACATTCATTTGTGGTAGGCACGGGGAGACAAAGCGATGTGCCTGGAATCGCAGGATGTTGAGCTGATGCTGAGATTCAAACGTAGCTCCCCAGCTCTAAAGTTCGCAATTCTAGAACTTGTGGCGGGAGGTGTGTCTAAAAGTGTATGCCGGTGCTGGTCATCAATGAGCGAGACCTGTGCATTTTTCAAATGGGTGGTGAAAAAATATGAGTATGTTGCTGGAGATGTGGGCCGCCGTGCCACCAATGTACTTACCGGGGGAGGGTAAACACCCATTATTCCGCAACTTTCTTTCTGCATACCATCACTCCGCATACTTTCATTACGAAAGTACCATGACTCCGCAATGCCATTAGAACGCATGGCATTACTTTTTATATGCTTTTACCACACATACATTTACAACGAAATTCGTTGTAAATGCATGAATGGTAAAAGCATGTTTTTTATGTTTGGATAAGGTAAGTATGGGTATAGGGGTATATGTTTTGGGGTACTGAGGTATATGTTTTGGGGTGTTTGGGTATGGGGTACAGGGGTAGGTTTAGGGCTAGGTATGGGTTTTGGGGTACAGGGGTATTTTTAGGGTTCAGGGCTAGGTTTGGGTTTTGCGGTATAGGGGTATTTATAGGGTTCAGGGCTAGGTTTGGGTTTTGGGGTACTGGGGTATTTTTAGGGTTTAGGGATAGGTTTGGGTTTTGGGGTACAGTGGTATTTTTAGGGTTCAAGGCTAGGTTTGGGTTTTGGGGTATAGGGGTATTTTTAGGGTTCAGGGGTAGGTTTGGGTTTTGCGGTATAGGGGCATTTATAGGGTTCAGGGCTAGGTTTGGGTTTTGGGGTACTGGGGTATTTTTAGGGTTTAGGGATAGGTTTGGGTTTTGGGGTACAGGGTATATTTATAGGGTTAAGATGGGTTAGTGTAAGGGTGTTGGGGTAGTTTAAGGAGTAAGGGTGGGTTATGCTTATGGGGTGCAGGGGTATTTAAAGGGAGCAGGGTGGGATTAGCACACGACATGAGACATGGCATGAAGGGCGGAACGTACCACACGCCCCCAGCGTTTGTCACGCCCCCAGCACACGCCCACAGCACAACGCAGACACGCCCACAAGGGACTACGTTGCTGGCACAGTTCTTTTACCTTTTAAATGTATATGGTGGACGTCTGCATAGCCTATGTCCTTCTGCTGCAACTGCCCTTTCCAACGCTGTATTGGGTGTTGTGATTGGTGCTGTGGTTCCTGAGATTACCCACCTCAAAGGTTTGGGCTCTCTCTTTATTATATTAGTATAGATATAGATATCTTATTAGATATTAGGTTATAGCAGTTTGCAGACATGACAGTAGTCCCCAGGCAGGATAAAGGTCATAAAGCCTTGGGGCCAACGCTGGGCACTCTGGGTAACACCCTCTCGAATACTCCATTTGAACCACTCGACAGAAGGTTGGTCATAACACATAACCGGCATAGGCTTAAGTGAAACTCCCCGACATTGTTCTGCATTCTGTCCATCAACTGTTGTTTTTGAATTTGTCACCCAGGGTGGGACAGGTATGCCCAGACATGGATCCCGTGCTCTCCATGCCATTGGAGTCAAGCTATCCTGGCTGATGAGGAGTGAAACCCTGAAACCGGTCCGAGGATGCTTGTTTCCAGTCCAGGGAGGACCTGGCCTGGCAGTTCTGGCTGGACTGTTCCCATTGGGTGCAGGATCAAGACTGATTTGCATATGGCTGGGTTCAAACTGGAACTGCATGGGAAGCAAAAAAGTGATGGATTTAGGCAAAGATCTCTGTCCTACATGCACCCCAGTACAGTGTTCTGCATTCTGTCCATCCATTATTCTTTTTGTGTGAAACTCTCAGGCAGGATCTGAAGTAACTTTGGGAAAAGTGTTCAAGGTTGCGTCTGTAGGCTTGGATGTTGTAGCTTCAGAAATTAGGATCTCGGATGACAGCTTGATTTCTAAGACTGTTGAAATGCATAACCAATCGTTTGCCTCACTGAAGAACATATTCTTTCTCTTATACATTAATGATTTAGGGTCACAGCTTGAGTAATTGGAGGGCGATGTCCCACGTCTTGGTAGGGTTAAGATCCCAGCCCTACTGTTTGCTGACTATACACTTCGGTTATCAAAATCCCCTCCAGGGATCCAGAACCTTCTGGATGGTTTTGGGTCCTTCTGCAGGCAGAAGGGGCTGGAGCTCAACCTCTGCAAGACCAAATGAACAAGTTACTTACCTTCAGTAACGCTTTTTCTGGTGGATACAGTATTTGCCTGTAGAATCCTCACCTTATGAATTACCCCATGCACAGCATTCCACAGAAACTTTTCTCCTCCGCTCTTCCACGTCGAGGAGGAAGTCACAATGGAATATCTCCGCAAGCGACTCCGCGTGACGTCATTGGAGCCACAAGACAACTTTGTCGGCGTGCTGACGTCAGTACCACCCATGTTTTTGGTGCCTTCGAGGTGAACCAACATTTGTACAAGTATACAAGCATAGCAAAAACAGGAACATTCTCTTCCTAGACATTTCCGATTGACAAACATCACATGATTCCAACAATAAATCATATTTAAAAATACACTGAATATTTTTCGGTATAAGCAGACAGGCAATGGAGAGGCGGGTGGGTCGGTGAGGAATCTACAGGCATATTCTGTATCTACCAGAAAAAGCGTTACTAAGCTAAGTAACTTGTTCTTCTGATGGATACATCTGCCGTTGGAACCCTCATCTTATGAATTGCATCCCTAAGCAGTGGTGCCTGCCTGCACCAAAAAATCCTGCAGCACAGAATGTGCAAAAAGACCGTTCCAAGCAATAAGGCTTTGCAAAAGTGTGGAGGGAGGCCCAAGTTGCTACCTTGCAGATGTCTACCACAGGGACATCTGTAGCTAAAGCCGAAGAAGACGACTTAGCTCTGGTATGTTGAGCTCAAATACCTTCAGGAGGCTCCTCCTTGGCGAAAGCGAAACAGATCTTGATACAGAGGATGATCCACCTGGACAGCGTTCTTTTGTGGACAGCCTTGCCCTTCATCTTGCCCACATATCCGATGGAGAGTTGGTCGCTCAACCTGAAGTCCTTGGACCTGTCCATTTAGAAGCTGACTGCCCTTTTAAGGTCTAGACGATGAAGTCCCTCCTCCTCCTTAGAAGGGTGAGGGTAAAAAACAAGGTAAAGTGATGGAGTGCCCTAGGTGAAAAGGAGTAACCACCTTAGGCAGGAAAGCAGCTCTGGTTCTAAGAACCATCTTATCCGCATGGAATGATGTGAATGGAAGCTTGGAGCTAAGAGCTTGCAACTCACTCACCCTCCTAGCGTAAGTGATTGCAACCAATAATATTGTTTTAAACTCCCGAAACCTTAAGGGACATCTATCCAATGGTTCAAAGGGTGACTCCATCAAAAACCAAATTCAAATCCCACTGAGGCGTGATAAACGGAGTGGGAGGAAACCTACTTGTGAGACCCTTAATGAATCTCATAACTATGGGAGATTTAAACAACAAGGGTTGATCTGATAAAACAGAGAAAAGCAGACAAGTGTCCGTTAACTATTGCACAACCCTGTTGTGCTAGAGAAAGATCAAAACTCAGAATATTAGACAAATGGGCCTGCAAAGGATCAATCTCTCTCCACACCATTTAACAAACTTGGCCCACCTACAAGAATAGACAGATTTGGTGGTATGTCGCCTGGCCGATAAAAAAACAACCGCCACATCCGGTGAGAGACTGAAAGAGCTCAGGTTGCCCCATTCAATCTCCAGGCATGAAGGTGCAGGCTCTGGAGGTGGGGGTGTTGAACCTGCCCCTGTGACTGTAAGAGGAGATCTGCCCTGAGAGGAGGACGGAACGGAGGGTGCGATGAGGGGTAAAGGAGGTCCGTGTACCACACCCTTCTCGGCCAATCCCGAGTGATCAATATGACTTGGGCCCGGTCTTGATGAATATTCCTCAGAAATTGAGGAATCAAGGGTATGGGAGGAAACTCGTAAAGCAGCTGTGAGCCCCAGTTTAACTGAAATGCGTCCCCCAACGCTCCTCACTTTGGATACTGGAGACTACAGAAAGACAGGCAGGGCGCGTTCTCATGAGTGGCAAACAGGTCCGACTGAGGAAACCCCCACACCCTGAAAATGTGCTGGACCACCTCTGGATCGAGACGTCACTCGTGATCGGCCGAATACTGCTGACAGACTGTCGGCACGCACATTCAGCTCCCCAGCCAGATGATTTGTGATCACGCAAATCTGGTGGTCTTGAGCCCAGGACCAGATTCGAAGAGACTCTCTGCAAAGAAGATAGACCCTATTCCTCCCTGTTTGTTGATGTACCACATGGCGGTAGTGTTGTCCGTCAGGACCTGAACCGACTGACCACGAAGGGAGGGAAGAAAGGCCTTGAGAGCCAAACGTATCTCCCTCAATTCCAGAAGATTGATGTGAAACTATCTTTCCTCTGGAGACCAAAGGCCTTTGACCTCCATATTCCCCAGATGAGCTCCCCATCCTAAAGTGGAGGCATTCTTTATCACTGTGGCCAAAGGAGAAGGAGGTTGAAACAGCTTCCCTTGAGACAGGTTGCCTGGAACACTCCACCCTAACAGCACCGCTGCAGTGTCTTGAGATCATGACCCCCCTCTTCGAGATCTCCGTTGTGTTGAAACCACTGCCTGCGGAGGTACCACTGGAGGGCCCTCATATGCCAACGTGCAAGCATGATCAACAATATGCAGGAAGCAAGACCTTCAGGACTGGAACAGCCTCTCCATTCTTAAAAAGTGGAATCATAGCCTGGATGTCTTGAATCCTCTATAGGTGTGGGAAGGCACGACTTTCAGTAGTTTCCAGTGCTGCCCCGATGAACAGGTTGCGCTGAGAAGGAACCAGGTGAGATTTGGGTACAATTATCGAAACCCCAAGTCTAACAACAATCGTGGTGTCACTTGCAAATGATCCAACACCATCTCTGGCGACTTGAGCAGCCAGTTGTCCAGATTGGGGAAAACAGGAACCCCGACTTTCTGAGATGTGCTGCCACCACCGCCATCACCTTAGTGAAGACCCAAGGTGCAGAAGTAAGGCCTAACAGAAGAATAGCAAACTTGTAGTGTTGAGAGACCACCGTAAAATGAAGATACTTCGGATGTGACTTCAGGATGGGTATGTGAAAATACGCATCCTGTAAAACGATAGACACCATCCAGTCTTCCTTCTGTAGAGCAAGAAGAACCTGGTCCAGGGATAACATCTTGAATTTCTTGTGTTTGAGGTACAAATTCAAACCCATGAGGTCTAGGATCGGCCTCAAGCAACCGTTCTTTTTGGGAATCGGGAAGCACCTGGAGTAGCATCCTTGACCCGTCTCCTGCTCCGGAACTACCTTGGTTGCACCTTTTTGCAGTAATGACAGAACCTCCTGCTGGAGAAGCAGAAGGTGCTCCTCTGAGCACGAACCCTGGTGGAGCGGGAACTCCCGGAAAGGTAGAGTGTACCCATTCTCTACAGTGTTCAACACCCAGAGAGTAACAGACCTCCAACGTTGCATAAAATGGGACACCCGCCCTCCCACAGGACAAGCATGCTCTGGGATGGAGGAGCTAGAGCTCCTTCCCTGACATACCAGTTCGAGGGACATAAGAGGACTAGGAGACTTGCTGGAGTGTGCTGTAGACTGGAGACGACCTCTGCCCTTTAAAATCTGTATAGGGGATTTGCCTGTTGCTGCTGGTGCCTGGCACGAAAGGACAAGTTCCCCCCCATATCCATGAAACTTGCAATATTCAAAGCCCCTGGACTAAGACGGGAGACCCAAAGACCTTGCCGTGGCTCTACAGTCTAAAGTGTAGCAGTGCTGAGTCCGCTTTTGCCCCAAACAGGCAAGAACCATCGAACAGCAGATCTATCAAGGTGGCTTGGACATCAGGGGAGAACATTGAACCACTAAACCAAGCGTGCCTCCTGGTGGCCACAGATGACCCCTTTATCCTGGCAACCGAATTAGCAGTGTCCATACCAGAATGTATGACCTGACTGGCCGCAGCATGGGCATCCATTAACATCTTTGAAAAATGCCCTTGAACCTCCTCTGGCAGTTTTGGAAGCATCTCCCTGGCAGAATCAATAAGGGTGTGGATATAGCATCCCAAAAGGTACAAAGCATTTTTGATTTGAGAGCCAAAATACGATTTGAACTAATTAAAGCACAAACTAAAGGGTTACCTCACACCCCACACCTTGAGCCCAGCTCTTAACTTAGCTGTGAAAACTTTGCTTCCTTCTTTACTGATAAGTCACAAAACTTAACAAGCATTGGCATAGCCAATAGGTCTCGCCTTTGGGACCGCATAAGTGTTTAGCGTTGCAGCACATTATAGAGACAATAAACCTTAATTTATTAAAGTATGGCAAGAAAGAAGGCCTGCAGTAGCGGGATACGAGATCTGCAATGGTGCACGTGGGAAGGCCTCAGAGAGCACTGCCGATATACACATAATAAAACACCACACACCTCTGTCATTCTTACACCTCTTCCCCGTTCTATCTGAACTACGCTGCCACTTCCCCCCAGCAAGCGGATAGTGAAGTACTCTTGTGTGCAGCGAATCATATCACTAGAAGTGGGAAAAAATGTTTTGTGAATAAAGTAACCGTTTCGTGCCCTCAGTTCAGTCTGTTTAAGTAAGTGAGCACGTCTTAAATAGGCCTTAATACTTTTAAACAAGTCGATTTTAAAACAATGTACAGGGGCGGTCATCCTTTAGAGTGTCTTGTACAGACATCAGTACACAGGAGGTGGGTGGGGGGTGGGGGGGGGGGGGAGTAAAGACTGCAAGGACAACGGGAGGGGGCAGGAGACAACGATAGGGGTTCGCGCTTATAGACAGCATGGACAACAGGAAGGGGGGCGGGAAGAATTTTAACACGACAACAGGAGGGGCTGCTGCAGAACCAGATGAGGCTGGAACACCGAATGGCTTCCATGACACTATTCAGGATGAAACGAGAACAGCCTCCCCTGAAGTAACCATTCATGCAAGTAAACTAACTAGCTTTTCAGAGCCGAAGAGGCAGGAGCATGAGCCTTTCTAGTGTAAAAAAATGTCTGAAGTTGCACATTTGTATTTTCTCACATTTAATTACTTATATTTTACTTAATCGCAGCAAAGCATGAAATTTACAGACTTCTTCAGTGCCCTTCGGTTTTTAGAGGGGCAGGCATTTGAATTAATTACTTTTTGAATGTGAAGAGAAACGGAGCAAGTTGGTGAATTGGGGGTTCAAAGATGGTGGGACACTAGAAAGGTAAGGGAAAAGAGACAGTCCTGCAAGCAGTTAAAAGTAAGTTACAGCCCACTTATGAATAACATTTGCTGAAAAGAGAAGCCAACTATCTGAGATTCGTGGCAAATGAGGACACTTGATATGATTACCATTTTAGTAAACATGGTGCTTGCTTACTTACGCATCAGGTAAATCGCTGGTGGCACTAGAATTGATCACATGTAGAACAGCCGAGCTGAACTTCACAAAGTATCTTGTATAACTCGTGGATAAGTTCACTGAAATAAGAGTGAGACATGCGTGCTGCCCGGCCGTGAAGCAGGGGGCACCCTTTGAAGTCAAAGCTAGAGAAGGAGAGAGCTAGAATTACCTTTGGTGCAGGAAAACAGGGTTCAATCCAAGAGCGGCCGGGAAACTGAAGCGGCCAGCCATGAATAATTAGGGGAGGAGAAGCCGCACAGCACACGCTGGGAGAAGCCCTTTGATGTGCTGTGCGGCGGTGAAAAAATGCAATTAGGAGGGAGGGAGGCTGATGCGCGTGCTTGTTTGCTCACGTGATTCACGTGAACTTAAAGAAAACCGCACGAACGAAACCCTTGGTTTCACGAGTTTTTTGAGCACTTGAATTCTCGCTCCCTCAATGCGCTTGCGCGCATTGATAGGTCGCGAGACCTAAAAACGGACCTGCTTAAGGCCCTAACAACCCTAAAAAGGTACTCACGAGAACACTCCTCCCTCCCCCTCTAACCTTCCCCTGCCAAATCCCTCCAAAGTTCGCCGTAAAAAATAATGCAAAATGGACCTCCTTCAACCTCTACACAGAAGATGCAATACTAAAAATAATCACATCACTCAAACCCTCTAACCACTTCATCGACCCACTTCCTGCCAATTACCTAAAAGAGTTCATACTGCGGATTCTGCCTCTATGGACCAAGATTATCAGCACTTCCCTGCTTCAAGGAGTCATTCCTGAAAGCCTTAAATCTGGGCAGGTATCACCCATCCTAAAGAAACAAACGGCAGACCACACTGACCTGAATAACTACCACCCAATCTCTAACATTTCAACTCTGGCCAAACTCCTCGAAAAATGTGCCAATAGCCAACAGGGTAACTGTTGTAACCTTAATCCCCAAGTGGTACCCTCCGTCCACCCCTCCCCTGCCGTCCCAGTTGGTATTCCCCTGCCCTGAAGCTGTCAATGGAATGTTGGTGCTCTCTTCAGTGAGGAGAGTGGATGGCTATTAAATAAGTCCTGAGATACCTCGGTGTCCGGTCATCTTCTTTGGAATTCCTACACTGGCGACAGAACTGCGCAGGGGGCAGTATTGGCCATCTCCTCTTTGAGTACTCTCTCCACACAAGGATAAGGAAAAATTAAGAAGGAATTGTTGAAAGATTTAAGCGGAAGATAAGAGGTATTGTGCGTGAAAGGTATCCCCTGGGAGCAGGAAGAGTCGTAGGGAGGTTACCTATAAAAGACTGGATGTGAGATACATTTTAGGAGGATTGAGTGAAGTTTAATACGTCAACGAGCGGGTGCAGAACAACTACGTGAAACGTATTTTGAAACAGGAACTGGAGTGCGGATATAAAGAAATAGTGGCTGTGTCATCTGTGTCATCTGGGAGTAGACAGGAGGTGTACGATAAGAAGCGTCAAGTTTTATCGCGTGTACATCCGCAGTCACTCAGTTCTGATTGGAAGGGAAAGGAGAGTATTAAACCCTGTTTTAGATAGTCGCAGCGCTTTGCGTCACTGGCAGTGTTTTGATGGGTACTCTAGACAAAAGTACCGTCAGTCGCAGCAAAAGAAAAAAAAAAAAAAAGAAGAAGAATAATATAAAACTATTGTTCTCTACCTGACATCCTTGCCGAGGGAGCCCTGCCTGAGAGTGGTGTGAGTGAGGTGTCCGGAGCTGGCAGCTGCAGTCCCGGAACGTCACGGGGAAATAGTCGTTGTGACAGTTTTTGGCAGTCAATCAAGTGGCAGATCGTCGAGTGTGAGGAAGCCGCCTTCATCGTCTCCTTATCTCCCTCTTCTGGGGTACAGCCAAAGTTACCGGATTAAGACCTTTTTTGTCAGCAGCAAGTGCAGTTTCGCAGCAGCCGAGTTTCAGTCAGGGCGTTCTGCACGTCAGATGACGAAGACCGGATTCAATCGACGTTTCCCGGCGCACCAATAACTGAGGGCCGTCGATCTTCTAAGCGTGGGGGTCATGCGTGTCGGTGCCAAAACGAGGTGAACTCAGCCCGAACTTGTGTGTTCAAGCGTAGGAAATTTGTGGGCAAGTAATCATTCTGTCACCTTCAGGAATAACTGCGAGATGTCCATCCTATATTAGTACTTCGACCTCTGTACACAGTGTGGTGAGTGTACGGGTCTTGAATCAGACTTTGAGAGTAACTTGTACCTAAAAGAGAATCCTCCTTCTCCCAAATACTGTAATCTTCTCTTGAGATGGGTATCATTTGTGTACTTTGAAAGTCATTATGGCTCATAATCTGTGTGAATTTACTCAGTTTCCATTACTTATGTTTAAGAGTGTATTTTATTAATTGCAGAAATTCATGACCTAGACACCTTTGTGAGCCAAAAGTGAGTTAAGTTCATCCTTTTTGCCTTACTTTTCCAGGTGAATTCTGGCGGCAGCAAGCATGAGTCAACCCCCGCCTTTCTTGAATGATATAGGTGAACCTGAAATTAGTTGGAAGGAGTGGGTGCAATTGTTCGAGTCATACCTAATAGCGGTAGGGGGTGAGAAATACAAGGCAGAAAGGAAAAAACACATTTTGCTGCATAACTTGGGCATTCAGGGGCGCAAAGTGTATGAGTCACTGCCTATGCAAGAATAGGAGGGGGAGGAGGTAGTGGACACAGATGTATATGAGCAGACTATGAGTAAATTAGAAAAACATTGGCGACAGGGTGAATGTAGTGTTGGAACGTCACAAGTTCTTCAAGAGATGCCAAGGTAAACAAGAATCAGTACAAAATTAGATTGCATCATTGTGGGGTCTCACTCAACTATGTGAGTTTGGTAATTTAACTGATTCCCTCATAAGGGATCAACTAGTGAGGTGCACCAATAACCCACGCATTCAGGAGAAATTACTGGCGAAAAACCCAGGGTTAAGGGAAGCTATTGAATTCGCTAAATCAGTTGAGCATACTGCAAGATGCATCAAAGAAATGAAACCTAGCAGCGAGGTTGTGTCTTCTATTAATGATGAGGAAAACAGGAATGAAGCGTACAAGGTGAAGTCAAAAGAGAGTAACAGTAGTAGGGGAGAAACTAAGGAGAAGGTCCCAAATGCTACAGGTGTGGCAGCAATAACCATTTTGCTACTTTTTACCAATGCCCAGCCAGGTATGTTACCTGTAAAAAGTGTAATAGGAGAGGGCATTTTGCGAGAGTATGTAGAGATGGAGAAACCCACACCAGAGATCAGGAGAGAAATTTTGAGAGGGGCACAAGTAAGTAAATAAAGTGTACAGAGCATAGAGGTGGTAAGATAATTTTGCAATTGAAGGATCTAAATAGTACTGTAAACTCTATATATCCAAAATGCGATGTTTTCATTGATAACAAGTGTGTAGAAATGTACGCAGACTCATGTTCACCGTTCACCTTACTTAAAGATGATTTTGTGTCTTTGGGAAATTGCAATGTGAATGAATTACAAATGCCTGACATTTCTCCCACAGGATACAACAAAGAAATAATTCCCCTGGTAGGCATGAAAAATGTGCAGCTACGTTTTAAGGACAGGGAAACTTCTGGGACGGTGTATGTGGTGAAATCAGGGTCCAACTTACTTGGGTGGGTCCACCAGAAAGAGCTGGGTATCATCTTAGACCCCAATAGTGTAGAACAGGTCTTGCTCACAGACAGGTCCCAAAAGAGTGAAAACATTTGTGAAGAGTTCAAACAATTATTTAAAGAGGAGCTAGGATGTTTGCACAAGTTCCAACATAGGATCAGATTGAAACAATGCCAGACCAGTTATACACAAATTACGCCCTGTGCCACACAAGTTAAAAATTCCCCTGGAGGAGGAGTTGCGCAAGCTATGCGAATTAGACATAATCCAACCTATAAACTGCTCAGAATCGTTGGCACTAATTGTCATCGCGGCAAAGTCCAACGGAGAAGGGATTCGTCTCTGTGTGGATTTGCGCAGTCTAAATGACAATATATGGGTGGAAAGACATCCTTTGCCTATAATAAATGAAATGCTGAGCACCATGGGTCCTGCAAAATACTTTAGTGTGATAGATCTATCCATGGCATATCACCAAATCGAGCTCCATCCGGAGTCAAGACCACTCACAGCGTTCATCACCCCATTGGGGGCATTCATGTTTAAAAAGATGCCCTTTGGGCTGGCGTCCGCAGCAGCCATATTTCAAAAAGCCATGCAGAAGATCTTGGAGGGTGTAGAATATACCATGTGTTTCCAAGATGACATACTAGTCTATGGTCCGACTGAGGATGATCATGACAGGGTAATAAGGCAAGTCTTCAGAAGGCTCATGGATGCCGGACTGACTGTAAAAAAGGAAAAATGCAAAGTAAAAGTAGAAGAATACTTGGGCCATAAGATATCAGAAGATGGGTTCAGACCCAAGAGCAGTTTGATCCAGGCGGTAAAAGAAGCTCCCAGCCCCAAGAGTAAAGAGGAACTCAAGTCTTTCCTTGGACTAATGGAGTATATATCTAAATATGTTGACAACTTCGCTGCCAAGTGTGAACCGATGAGAGAGCTCTTGAAGAAAAATAAAGATTTCACATGGAATGAAGAACATGATATAGTGGCAAGCTCCTTAAAGGAAGATTTAATAAGCTCACCGGCATTAGGTACTTTTGATGCATCCAAAAGAACAATACTGGCAACTGATGCTTCCAACAAAGGCCTGGGTGCAACCTTGATACAGAAGGACGGGAGGGATGAGAAGATCATCGCATTTGCATCCAGGAGTCTAACAAATCCCGAGCGGAATTACTCCGTAATCGAAAGAGAAGCCTTGGCCTGTTTCTGGGCTGTAAGACATTTCACGTTTTTCTTGTGGGGTTTAAGGTTCACCATCCGAACTGATCATAAACCCCTCACCTTCATATTTTCTGTGAAGGGACTAGAAAATTGTACTCCTCGAATCAGCAAGGAGTTAAGTATCTTAAAAGAATACATGGAAAAAGGATGGTCGAATAGGAAGAATGATCTGGATGCCAGCGTTGAGGATTATTGGGAAGTCAGGAATGAACTGTGTGTAATTGGAGGAAGAATCTATCTTAACAATAGGGTGGTACCACCCAAGGACCTCAGGAAGAAGGTCATTGACTTGGCACATGAAGGCCATCTGGGGCGGAGCACTACTAAAGCCAGAGTAAGATCAAGTTTCTGGTTCCCCAGGATGGATGCCATGGCTGAACAACTGGTAAAGGAGTGTGGAGCATGTGCCAGAAGTGACAAATCCAAGGCTGTGCAAAAAGCACCACTATCCCCAGTAAAGGTGCCAACCAAACCGTGGAGCAAGTTGGCCATGGACATCATTGGTCCAATGCAGGAATTAGGAGAAAGGAAGAGATTCATGCTGGTCTTAATTGACTATACGACACATTGGATTAAGCAGAAGTTTGTTCACAGTGTCACCACTAAGCTGGTGATCGAATTCTTGAATGGTGTGTTTGTTGAAGAGGGAATACCTGCGACCTTGGTGACCAACAACGGGGTGCAGTTCACCTCAGGAGAAATGCAAGATTTCCTCAAGGAGAGGGACATAAAGCATGAGACTACAGCGTTGTACTGCCCAAAGGCCAATGGCTTAGTCGAGCGTGCAAACAGGATCATTAAGGAACATATCCAGTTAGCTGCCACCAATGGTCATGACATAGAAGGATCACTCAGGAAATGTCTGTGGGCATACCACACCTCACCCAATAAAGTCACTGGCATTTCACCTTTTGTGGCATTGCGTGGTAGAGAACCTTGTACTAAATTAAATCCCAGTTGGTTAAGTGGTGGTGAGGCTAGAGAAGTGGACCAAGAGGTAGCAGGAGAAAAGATCAAGCAACACCAAGACAACTACAGGCAGTGGTATGACAAAAAACATGGTGTGAAGGGTTGCAAGTGGGAGGTGGGTGACATGGTACAAGCCAGGAAGAACTATAAAGTGGGAGTCACCCAAAGTAAATACTACCCGCCGTGCAAAATTGTCAAAGTGCTTAAAAATGTGATTCAACTTGAAAATGGTCAATGGCGGAGTTTTGATAATATTGGAAGTGCTTGTGTATAAAACATTGGTCCCGTTTAGCTTTCATGACAGCTATCTTTGCAATATCTCTAATCCCATAACCGTGGGTCCTTTGGCTCGGTTTGTTCATGGTCACCCTATATGGAAGGCAGATGTGTTGTAACCTTAATCCCCCAGTGGTACCTTCCGTCCACCCCTCCCCTGCTGTCCCAGTTGGTATTCCCCTGCCTTGAAGCGGTCAATGAAATGTTGGTACTCTGTTCAGTGAGGAGAGTGGATGGCTATTAAATAAGTCCTGAGTTACCTCGGTGTCCGGTCATCTTCTTTGGAATTCCTACAGTAACCACATTGACCATTTCAACCGGCTCAACCAATTCCAATCCGGCTTTCGTACAGGGAACAGTCTGGAATCGGCCATGACACTCATAATTGATGATGCACTAAAAATCCTTGACCAAAACAAAGCCTGTCTACTAATCCTTCTTGATCTCTCTTCGGCATTCGACAAGGTCAAACATGACAATCTTCTAGACCTTCTAAGATTTAGAATGGGCCTATCAGGATCAGTCCTAAATTGGTTCACCTCTTTCCTCCGAAATAGATCCAAAGATTTATGGTTAATCAATCACTATCTACAGCCGTACCAGTCACTCTAGGAGTTCCACAGGGATCATCCCTCTCGCCTACACTCCAACCTTTTCATGGAACCCTTGACTGAAATTCTCAGCTCCTCAAACATCCATTATCATATGTATGCTGACGACACCCAACTATACTTAAAGGTCACCTCTCTGGACGATATCACAGCCCTCAATTCAACTCTGGAATAAACCCAGACCTCGCTGGCGAACAACCACATGAAACTAAACACTCTCAAGACTGAATTCCTCCTAATCGCCACTCCCAAAAAAACTACCAGTATCGAAGAATCGATGAAACAGCTCACCGGGCTCAATTGCCAACCTCGTATTGTTGGCTCAGCAAAATTGCTAGGTCAAATACTGGATAGAAATCTTAACATGCAGAAACATATCAGAGCTGCAACAAAAGCCGCAAATATCCAGATCAACAGCCTGAGAAAACTAAAACCATTCCTTCCCACAGATGACTAAATTGGCTGTTCAAGCATTAGTAATCCCAAGACTTGACTATGGGCATGTAACACTAAACGGTCTTCCCAGAGCATCAACGGCCCCTCTAAGAGCTTCGCTCAACTCAGCGGCTAGGCTAATCATGGGCTCAAAAAAAAAAATCTCATATTACCCCGGACCTCAAAACTCTAAACTGGCTTCCTTTCGAAGCCAGAATTCAACTAAAAATTGCCTGCATGACATACAAAGCCATACATCACAATACTCAGAAATACCTAGCCCAAAAACAGGTGCTATCTTGTGGAAACAGATCCTCTAGAAGTACCAACAATCTTCTTTTGAAACCACAACGCTTTACCAAAAAGAAAACTTACAACCGTGCCTTCTCTGGAATTGCTACTAGGATTTGGAACGCACGGACCCCTGAAACTAGACGGAACCCTTCTCATCTCTTTTAAAAAAAGTAAAATACCTACTTTTAAAGAAATTCTCTTGAACCTTGGTACATCTTAATCTACGCAACTGAGATCCATAAGTCTAGTCTTGTACACTTGTAGCGACGCAACTGAGATCTGTATCTCAATTTTTTAACTATGTATTTATACGTTCCTTTTGTTCCTAAGTTAGACCTATGTCAATTCTAGTACATTTGCATCCACGCAACTAAGACCAGTATTTCAATTCTTACCTATGTTTTCATATGTTCCTTTTGTTCTCTACGCACAACTCTTGCAAAGCGATATGATACCCATAAGGGTCTAGTTCGCACTATATTAAACCTTAAAAAAAAAAAAACACTGCCTGACGAAAATACTTTATTTGCAGGAACACGAAACCTGGATGACCAAACTTTCTGGTGGCGGACGAGTGGACAGGAAAGCAGAATCACGCAGAGCCACTTTGTGCTTCCTTGCCAGAGACCTGGATATCACTGTAGCAGTCGTAGGCTTCTGCCATACATCAAACATGGGCGCAGTCAAAGCCGTGTTCAAAGGAAGTAAAGGATCTGAGAGAGAGGAAGTAGAATGGAGCAACAGAGTCAAGATGTTAGGCTTTAATTCTGCTGTGGGAAAGAAAATCCGCTGCCTTCCTGATAACAGCGTGGTAAGAGGTCAACTCCTGCGTTAGGGCACCTTTCGGAAATGAGAGTTCCCATTCAGAAGAGGTATCCAAGCAACTAGCCTCCTGCAGACCTTCAAAAAACCTGATCAGGATCAACAATCTTCCCTTCCCCAGCCGCTTCATGCTACTCTTATTTATTCTTCCTCTTCCATCTGTCTATGCCCCTCTCTCCGAGATCTCATCCTCGGAACAGGAGTCGGTGACGCCAGATGCTGTGCCGGTGACTTCGGGATCTGTGGGAGGTCTAATGGAACAGTAGTCGACGCCGGCCTGAGGTCGAGTAAGCGCCAGTGAAGAACCAGACAGCGCAGGGGAAGATGCATCCAGTGGCACTCGCCCCTCCAGAGAAGGTACCGGCAATGATCATCTCAGCGTCAGAGAAAGGCCAACTCCCTGGATCCATCGGCACAAAAGGTGCCTAAGGGCAATGAGGTGGCAAGCCACCCGGGAATATACCAGAGGACCCAAGAGGCATAAAGGGGCACCAGTGGGGTTTGCTACTCTGGCAAACCAGGCGAACATTACATTTAAAAAATGCAACGGGTCCCTACCCGGAGTTGGGAAGGCAGGATGCACCGGATCTGGCACAACAGGCTCGGAGGACACTCGAGAAGGCAGTACATTTGGCTCTGGTTGCGGTGCCAGAGACCCTAAGGTGAAGAGGTCTGCTTCAGCAAGTGTGGAGGCATCGCTTCTTATGGAGCCGGTGGAGTCGCCACCAAGGGAAGTGAGTTTAATCCATTTTTTTAATGACTTCTGTTTGTTTTTGTATAGCACATCCATAGTTTTCCGACAGTACAATCTCAGGGTCTGTATGTATCTTAATGCCCAGATACAATACTGGGTCCGTGGTCCACTCTTTGGGATATTTAGTGTGAATTGGGGTAGTGATTGACGTTAGGGAAAAAATTATTGACCTATGTCAATTGATGTATAGACCCAAGAGCTATCCGAATCTCTCCACCTCCTGCAGCATTGGCGCAAGGTTTAGGTCCAGATTGCGTATGTAGAGTAATGTATCATCCTCATACGCTGAGATAGTTAAGTTATACTGCAGCAGCGAACGTATGCATGATATTCGCACACTGCACATGCCAGAGGCTCCGCAACCAAGGCATACAGAAAGGGGAGAGGGGGCAGCCCTGTTTCGTGCCTCTGACAATAACAATTGCACGCGACAGAGTGCCATTTACTCGCACATGCGCCAATCGCTGCGTATAAAGGACCTTCACTAGTTTTTCAAAAATATCCCCCACACCTACTCTTCCCAAGACAGCATATAGGAACCTCCACTCTACTAAGTTGAACACTTTCTCGATATCTATAAATAATGCTGCAGCTTTGACATTCGGGTTGATTCTAGCAATGGTGCCAAAAAGAGTTAGCAAATTGCTAGTCATCGAGAGCCCCGGGACAAATCCGGTCTGTTCTGACCCCACCAGTCTCGGCAATGGGGGTGCCAACCGGTTCGCCAGCACTTTGGCGAACAGTTTGGTGTCTGTGTTAAGCAGGGATAGAGGTCTGTAGGAAGATCAATGTTCTGTGGGCTTTCCAGGTTTTAATAGGGTGATCAGGGTGTGCAACCTCATAGTCAGTGGCAACACCCCTGGCTTAGCCATCTCTTCAAAGAGATTTACCAGATGCGGAATCAATTTGTCTTGGTATGCCTTATAGAAGGCCACTGTTAAGACATCTGCCCCAGGAGCCTTTTTGTTAGTCATTTCCTTCAGTGCTGCCAAAATTTCCATTACTTTAAGAGGGGCTATGAGTATGTCTGTCTTTCTTTCCAGCCATGTGATCGCTATATGTGCAAGTTATTCCTCATCTGATTCGGATGTGGAGGACCCTAGAGGTATATAAGCCTGCATAGTAACTGGCAAAATCCTCTACTGTTTCAGGTGTGCTGTCCACCAGTACCCCACTTTTACTGTATATTTTTGAGGCATAGCCATCGCTCCTGGCGGGTGCAATTACTGCTGCCATAGTGGCACTGGGTCTGTCTCCTTCTGCACACACCCTAGTTGTGGCATAGTTCCCTAAATGTTGGACTTCAGCCTCTGCCAATTTGTTGTACTCCTCGATTTGTGCTATAATCTGAGGATCCTCACCTTCCTGGAGCCTACGCTCCAGGGTTTTAAGTAGGGGTGGGCTTAACTTGCATAATCGCGGTACGCAAATCTCCGCGAAATGGTAAAAAATATCCGCGAACATACAGAAATTCCGCGAACGCGCGGAATTGCTTGTTCGCGATCGCTTTTTGCGTGCTCGGAGGGAAATATCTCACGAACACGCATATGAGAACGCCAACAAGCAAAAATTCCACGAGCGGAATGAAATTTACCGCCCAGGCCTAGTTTTAAGCGTGCTCAACCTTTTGTAGTGGAGTACGAATAGATTTTAAAACCTGTGGATGTTTAGAAATCGCCTTATATAGATTTTAAAAGTCTCCCAAATGGAGCACATGGTGGATTCACTGCCCAGGTTTGTAACAAAGAATTCGTCAATTGCATTGCCTAATTCTGCCTGAAAAACTGTATCCCGTAACGAGTATGGAGGGAAACGCCAAATGTGCGCAGTGTTGCACAGGTTAGCTAGTGTAATTTGTAGAGTTACCGGTAAGTGGGTGGAAAGACTGTGTGCCAAATGGGAGATGTCGTCTATGAACGGGAGTAGAGCACGTGAAGCAAACCAATAGTCTATTCCGGTGTGTCGTGGACCGAGGATTAGTGTGTATATTCTTTTTCCAAGGGTGAGCGATGTCACCAGATGTCACAAAGACCTTCTGCCACTGCGATGCTGGCTATGGCGCAGGCTGCGCGCGACGGACGTCTGGGAGTGCCCTATCCAATTCATGGTTTTGGATGCAATTAAAAGTAGTTTGCTTTGCATAAAACTGCATGATAGTGTACGAATCCAGAGAGGCTGACAGTAGGTAGGTCATTCTTCGTATGCACCCTGCAGCTTTAAGAACAAAGCAATGCCATCACCCGACTACAACTCCCAGCAGGCCATGAACTCCCTGCGCCACCAGGCTCAGCAACGGCTGACATCAGTACAGAGTGCGGCAACTGGAAGTGTTGAGGTGCTTCGGCTTACAGGACCAATTGGAGGCGCAGGGTTTATCTCCATGTGGAAGCCATGTGTTTCCTCAGCAGGCAGAAGAGGGGGAGGAAAAGATGGGGGCTGGACTGCAGCAGTAGCTGGCGGGGAGAGGATTCCACACCTGAGCTGTGGCTGGTACCCTGGACCACAAGGACGGGCCGCCGCAGGCTCAGAAAACCATGATGGGGCGCGGGAAAGAAGGGCACGGCCACCAGTTTCTCAAAGAGAAGTAATGTTTCCAGGCAAAGCAGCTCACCCAGAATCCTTTCATTCGCTCCACTGCATTACCGCTAAACGATTCAGCATAAAAATCTTTACTACATCCATCTATCAAATGTTTTAGTATAGGCAGCTGACATGTGCGTGTAGAATACATGTTGAAGGCTGAAATAACAGCGTGCTTGATAAGCCTTTAAGTCTGTAAATTATCTTGGTAGGTTACGTTCTCATTGGAGAGTTCTGCGTGACGTGCAAGTCGCAAGTTTTCAATCCTTGCAAAGGTGACTAACTGCAAAAATAAATCTCTGCCTAGAAATATGGCCGCATCAACGTGCAGAGAAAATAGGCCGGACGTGCGTTTAGATAGTTCGTATCTTGCCAGTAAGATTTCAGTCCAATTAAGAGGAAGTTCTCTGGGTGGTGAGAAGGCTTTTCCCCATACCGAATTTTTCGCTTTTATGCAACCTCAATGAAAAGGCCTTGTCTGAAGTTTCTGGATGTATGGTGAGAGCATGTCTGGAAATGCAACAAGGCTTACACATGCACGAATCTCACAAAGGTGAAGATAGATTCCAAGAGGCCCTCTCCTAGAGCAGCGCATGCGCACTGCGCTAGGCTCGACCTAAAAAGGCAGGGGGTGGGGTTTGAGGGCAGCAGGCAAAATTATAAATGTGTCCCCCACGGGACACAAATTATTTGAATGAGGACAAATGAAAGAGGTTTTGTTGCGTGGTGGGGAGGAGGAAGAAGAGGACTGTTGTTGCTCATGATGCCTGTTTTTGGCACACCCTGAAACCCCTTTGCCATACAGGATGTTCAGCTGTTTTCGCCAAAAAGACTGGTTCCTCAAAAAGTCTGGAAGTTCCAATGCTGTTGATGGAACTGGTGCACTGAGTGGAAAAAAAGACCCAGCGAGTACTCAATGTAACAGCTCTAATTAAAATGCTACAGTGCAGTACACATTAGGGAAATTTAAATTAGGATCAAGTCATATAGAGGAGTTACTACATGCATAGAAGGGGTTTGACATCATGATAGATTATTACGTGGAAGTTACTTTAACATACATTTTGAGTCAGTAGTACTTATCCAATTGGCAAGGTGGATGGGTAGAACATGCAATGTTAACAGTTCCTGCAGCTTTCAATGTTCCTCCAACCCACTACCAGTTAAACCACTTGAATTATTGAGGTGGTGCAGACTTTGCTGAACTGAGTAATGGCAGAGAGTATATGGTTGATGAACTTCTGATGAGATAGTAAAATTATTGGGTAGTCACAGTGTGTTTGGTTTCCACCTTCCCATGTCCACTTGTCCTAAGGAGACTGATGTGGATTCCCCCTTTCCGCCACCTCTATGTTGTTGCCAAGGGATCTGGTATTGCCCTTATCTAAAGGTCTCTATTGCCTTTTAAAGGTCCCTATCCGATGCAGACCCTCTTTTAAGCTAGTGAGACTGGGGCAGCCACTCTTCAGGCAGGCTTGTGATGAGCAGATCTTTGTGGATGGGTAGCAGGCAGGGTGATCCCTGCTTCCCTTCAGGAAGTAGTTATGTACCAGACACACAGGGCACCCATAGCCCTTTACTGACCTATAAATGGCAATGCACTGCTTGACCATATATTGCTTTCTCTGTAAATGCCTAAACACTTTATCAAGTGCAAAGGCTTCGAGAGAAAAAATAAAAACCCACATGCAGCCCATGACCTCTCCTTCACCTGGTCGAAGTTGTTTTACATGTTAACCGTCTGGAAATCTCACTTCCAGGACTTGCATTCTTGAACTTCCGTATGTGATTTAGTAGCACATTGTTTCAGTTTAGACAAGAGATTGTACATAGGGCTTCCAACCCAGCTAACAGCGACTGTTCATCGGGAAATCCAGTGGCCATTCACCTAGGTTACCAGTAAGGTGAGTGTGCGACTGAACTGCAAAGCTTTGCATAGGTACTTATCGTCTTCTAGTCTAACCCAATACTTAGTGGTTTCGCAGTCAATTGTAGTTGAATTGCGGCTTCATGATAAAAATGTCCCATTGTTCGCCTAAATATACACATGACAAAATAGCTACAGATCAAGTCTTATCAAACACTCCTACCAATCTATGACAACCAACTACTACACGCCAGCTAGAAAGGCAAGTTACGACTGAAGAAATCGGTTATACACGGATGGTCACTTGAAGACTAATTTCGCACATCTTACCGGTGCCGACTAGCTACATACACCAAAAATGACCCAATTTACAAGTGTCACAAACTGGTGAAAAATATGTTCCAGAAGCAGAGTGTGAGTTTCAGGGCACAGATGCTTGCAAAATAAATTAAAATAGACAAACTATCGAATTTTTGGGCATTCACAAACTTTTGCCAGGCCAGATTATTTTCTGGTAGAGGGCAGTAGTAAATCAGTAGGAGCGATATCTCCAAAAGCATCATCCAAGTGAAGCAAAAACATTTAATCTTTGTTCTTTTGTTAAGTACCGATTCATAAATGTTGTATAAGAGGTGAGTTTAAACATGTGCAAATACTAACGCTTGTGAATACTCATGGAAAAGCAAAAACTGTTGAAGCTCCTAGGAATATACCTGGAATGGCAAAAAAAAGTACATCTACTCTAAATAGAAGGGTGAACCCGGTGTTGTAGCTCTACAACTTGTTGAAGAATCTGGATTCAGTGGACACAGCCAAGTGGTCATTCTACAGAAAGGTGGTTTGGGGATGCCAGGGAATAGTTGGTGGCCAAGGATATATGGCTCATCATGGTGCGAACAGACAACAGGGACCATGAGGACATTCAAGACTGGCGCTCAATTGGAGAATTTTCTTAACCCACCAGTGCAGACGCCCCAGATAACAGTGATACCCCCGCATGACTGCTCAAACAACCAGAGTTGTGTATCAGAGGAAAGGGAGTCATTGCTTGCTAGAGAAGGGTGTTGCTTAGATTGGAATGATTTGGGATGTATCGAATAAGATTTTGTATTGTGCTGGGGAACTTCATGTGCGAATGCCTTCTAAATACAAACCGACTGGGAATAAAGACTGCTGGACAATCATTAGAATGAAGATAATGCAACTGAATTATTTACATCTGGCCCTGACGAGGAGACTTGGACTAAGATTTTCGGGATGCTAGATTGCATTTTAACTGCAATACTTTTATTCACACATAGCAATAATAAAATGGAGATTACACAGAACTCTTAATAGTGCTACATTTAAAAGTGCAAAATAATACTAAATAAATCCCACTTTACCAACTGTACAAAAGCTAAAGTACTATATTTTGAAAATGGCATCAGAAATATTGTACATGTACATACCAATTTAGCTTGTGCATCAGCAATTTTACGATTATTCTCTTCCAATATTCGCTCCAGTTCCTCACGCTTAGCGCGTTCTTCCTCCTAAAGGGGGGGATACGGAAAAGTATTAAGAGAAGAAAAGCAATATGTGGGGCTCCTTGTCCTTTCTTTCTTCAAAGTCCTTTCTGTGCAATGACTTGAAGGGTAGCCCTTCAGACTGCCTTCTCTCTCAAAAGTAAGCAGTGCTGCCACAGAAGTGGCATGTTGCACTAGATTTAAATCAACCCACCCAGACCAAACAGCATCCAACTAAACCCTCCCTAATCAGAAGCCTGGAAATTATTACCAATACTTTAATATCACACAAATCAACAAGGACAACTACATAAATGGAAATTATTTACCAAATTAAAAATATATATAAAATATATAAATAAAGGGAATAGTAAGTCTCACCAATTACGCACGTATACCTACGTTACTTCTTTACCTATACTCCTTTAATCAGCATTAAAAGTTGGATATTTACTGTCTTGTCCAGTGTCCTGCAGAGTGTGCTCCTCAGCTGCGATACGCACCAGCTTCCTCTTTAAAATGATTTGTACTGTTAGCTTGGCAACACCTGCCATCAGCAGCTCAACCATTTACATGAAACAACATACAAGGGAGGCTGAGCTGAGGAATGCAGATGTTTATGGTAAGAAGGAACAAAAATATGTAAATCAATCCTAAGGCAAACAATTAATAAGAAAAGTACATTTACTGTTAGTGAAAAATACAGAGGGTAATCCATACTTCATGGAGCAGTGGGCTTTTGTTGCAACCTCCAAAAATTGGCTCTCAATACGTTCACCGGTTGGCGAGAATTTTAAGACAGAATTAACTGTCACGTGAGGTGCAAAAAGGCTATAACAAACAGATGAATGGCTTGGAAACTTGGATTCCAGTTACATTACATGATACTAGTGAAGAGAATTGGAAATTTGGAAAAAGTCAGATGAAGTGCATGTGGTTGTATTTCAGGCTATGTCACAAACAGCCAAATAATTTACAATGGTGGTTCTATGACCAGAGTATATTCTGTGTGAAAAAAAATGTTAATAGGCAACAAAACAACTATGATAAGAAAAACATCAGACCATGATTAGTAACTAGCTACTGACTTGCACCCTTCACTCCAGGACCATACAGGTACTAATGGTTGAAATATTTAAAGGAGACAAACTAAGTGGCTATAGGCTTAGCTGCATTCTGTGTAGGAAAATTAAATTGCAGATAAGCTTAGTAAAGCATTTTAAGACAAAATGTTCCTCAGTAAGTGTAGATTATTGCAAATTAATTACTATCAGTAGACAAGTGATATTAAGTATCTAGCACACTTCTGTTGGCCATCCTTGAAATGAACCTACGTTTCAGGATGCCAGATTGGAATACAAAAGTATTAAGAAACATTTCATTACCAAAAAACCACTCTACAAAGAAATGACAAAATGAACGTGAATCAGAATCACCATCTCCGAGTGACCGTGTAAAATGAAGTGTACAGGAAAAGGCAAGGAAACAACAAGCCCTTAATTTTAAGATCCTGGAGCGATTAGTAATATGACTACTTGAAGTCTTTAGTAGCAAATTACTATCATAGAAAGACATTCCTCATATTTTCAGTTTACTAAAATAAAAAAAAGGAACACCCATACCGTCACTTGACAAATTCAATACAACAGGTTGCTAAATAGTAAACACTAGTAGTTGAACAGAGGATGACAAAATGAAGACTGTATAGATAGAGAAGAGGAAAGGCAGCATGTGCTGAAATGGCCACAAGGCATGAAAAGGCTTAAGTGCACTAAAAATGCTATGTTTCAATAAAACTCGCCTCGTTTTAGACAACGGTTTGGGCATGTCACCCTTCACCAGGACTTTGGCATATGTGCTCCCTATGTATACTTCAATAGAGGCTGAGTAATGGCTACAAATAGATGACAAAACGGTAAGGAGAGAGTGGCAAATATGCCCACTCATTACAATGATTTAGGTGTAGTTTTCAAAAGATCAATAATGTATAAGCAGCGGTGTATTAACAAATGATGAGATTACAAAATATGCTTCCTAGTTAGCTACATTTATCGGACCTGGAGGCCAAAAGCAGACACTGTAGTTTAGGGGCCATGCTATGCATCTGGCTGAAAACAATTCTTTAATCGGAGTTTAACGCAATTTATGTCAGTCAGTCTGTAGAAGAAAAACAGATAGGACTGTATATTTCCCACAGCCATGGCAAAAGTTTCAAACACTTCTGAAATATGTATGTGGCCATTTCTATTATCAATTAACAGTAAAAGTATTTTAAGATAGTGCTTGTGAGCTCCATTTGTTAATACAAGCTGGAAATAAGATTCACAGCAACAGATTTGTAAAAGTAAAAAAAAAATGAAAAAATATCTGAATTAGATGTGATACACTTCATCATCTAAATACAGGAGGTACATCCCGAAACTGAAAGTTTTGCCATGGACTGTCTCTACTTCTCAAACGACCAAGCGTTACCTCTCTAGCTTTTTGAGCTGCAAGCTCTGCTTGTCGCTGTCGCTCGAGTTCTTCGAGCAACTGCTTTTCCATGATGCGCTTGGCTTCCTCCACTCTACGGAGAACCTCTCGCTCAATTTCATCTTTTCGTTTCTCTAGCTCCTCCTCCACTCGCTTGGCCACCAACTCTTCCACTCTCCGCGCCGTCTCTTCCTCTATTAGCTTCTCCTCGATTTCTTGCTGCCGCCTATTGAGAACAAGGAAACAAAATGTCAGCTTGAAATGATGTACAATGGAGAGTGGATTGATTGTTAAATGATTAAACATGGCTGGATTTCTTAGTTCCAAAAAGCTGCCTTTATTTTTAACATACAAATCCCTAAACATGCATGCACAAATGAATTTGAGGTCATAAAAAAAAATAATAAAGCCAGTCATCCCGGAACAACACAAACACTGCTTACAAATCAAAGTCAAACAATGCAAGTGAGGAGGCCGTTCAGATATCTGAATAAAGCTGGTTTACTGATAAGCGTTCATGTTCAGTAGCTGTAGAATAAGGAGATGAAGTAGGCAAAAACTTCTAAAGAAGATGTACACCCTAACTGCGTACACATTGCTGCTCTATATAAAAAAAGAGATGCATTACAAGAACGGGATTAACACCACCAGCACACCTATATTATAAACTAGTTCAAACTAACCATTATCCAGAGGTCAGATACATAGATTATTAAAACAGATGACCACCAAAAACAGTTGACAGGGTTAATAGATCAAATTTGTCCGAAATGCCTAACAGTCTAAAGACATTTTAAAAAGTTTCAGGAGAAGAGAATGCATGTATCCTACAAGTTTAATTCTTTATCATTAATTGGAGCTTTCCCTTCCCAGAAAAAAAGTTGAAATGCCCATGGTTTTTAAGTCGGGCTAAAACGATCTACTGGGTATTCATTGAGCGCGCTTCATAAAATTACAAATTAAGACGGGAAAATACCAGTATCTGAGAAGTGAAGAGATGCTTGAGCACATTGTGGAATAGCCTGAGAACAATTAATATAGTAAACTAAGCATATGGTGAAGCCAAATGTAACATTTATTTGCTGATAATGGCTTTAAATTACAGTTTCAGTGAAAAAAAAAAAAAAAGAAGCACCAGAAGGATTCTGCCGTCATTAATAAGGAATGTAACTGGTTCGACTGCACTTTGAAACCCTAATACCGTCTGGTTCTCCACATGACCGAGTTTTGAAATACACATAAATAAATAAATAAGGATATATATATATATATATATATATATATATATATATATATATATATATATATATACACACACACATATATATATATATATATATATATATATATATATATATCTATATCTATATATATACATATATGTGTTACTCAAAGTGATCCTTCAGCCTCTGGGACGCGCTCAGCTGAGATATTTTCTCTCTTCATCATCTATTAGACCCTTTTTGTGCCAAGTCTCCAAGTGCTCGTGTAGTTCCTTTTTCATGTTACTCAAAGGATTCATTGTTAACTTTTCATAGTTATTCAATTGGTTTAGTTGTCTCATAGCTTCTCCTGTGTAGTCAATTGTGTTGAGTAGGACAATGTTGCCCCCCTTGTCCGCTGGTTTTATGATAATTTTATCATTATCCATTAGCGTTTTGATGGCCACACGTTCTTCTTTTGTTAGGTTTTCGCGTGTCTTGTTTCTGACTTTAACCAGATTGTCAAGTTCTTTTATTATTGCTTCTGAGAACATGTCAAACCCTATATTCTCTATAAATAGAACTGGCGACATCATGAAAAGACTAGGGTACTAGACCCTGTATTATTTAACATTGATTAAGTTACTCATAACATGTTGAAATTATAAGCATGCCAAGTCTTTCTTTTCTTTTAATTATATTTTCTTCACTAAAATGTAACAAAAAACTACATATCCCATAATGCCTCATAATTGGCTGCTTATGGGCCAGTATATATAGAAACACTGTAGAGGGACTAACCGACCGTGAGCAAGGCCGTGTAAGGCTGAAACGCGTTGGTGGGGTGAATAGTCTTGAAATAAAGGCTTAAACTCATACATCCTGATTGTGCCGCCTCTTTTGTCTTTTGATATATACATATATACATATATATATATATATATATATATATATATATATATATATATATATATATATATATATATCTATATCTATATCTATATCTATATATATCTATATATATCTATATATATATATATATATATGTACTGCAAAATAAAAACTCATCTGCACTCTGGGTCTTCCGTGTTCTTGCTCATCTGTTGGCCGAGGATTGATGGCGTGGCGTGGTAGCAGGAGCACAAGTGCGGAAATATATATATATATATATATATATATATATATATATATATATATATATATATATCCATATATCCTACTGGCGGTCGCCAGTAGGTATATATAGTTAGGATTTTTTCTCTATGGGATTTTTGAAAATTCTATGTCTAATAACTTTGACGTTTGTGGACGGAATTGGCTGAAATTTTCAGGAAAATGGAACATTTTGTTTCTGAGCAGCCCCTGAAAATTGGGGGGGGGGGGGTTCGTCAAGGGGGGGGGGCCGAGAAAAAAGGGGGGGTCCCAAAACGCGTTTTTCCCATGTTAATTTCCATAGGGCGGTTGGCCTCACTTTTAGCCCGAACGGCTGAATGGATTTGCACGAAACTTGGCAAAATTGTAGGGACCGGTAGCCCGATGTGCCTTTGCTAGGTCTCAATATATGTGCTCCAGTGGATTTTGAGAAATTAATGTTAAAAAAAAAGATATATATCTGTGACAGCGTCCCGGGTAGCGCTCCGTTTCGCGTACTTTTCGCGTTACGGAGCTTTGCGAAGTGAAGCTGATTGGCTCTCCGGTGTCTGTAAACATTCCAAACAGTCCGTAGCGGCCGCCATCTTGTCTCTCGGTAGGATCGAGAGACAAGAGGAGGCCAAAGCGAAGGGGCAAATGACCATAAGGGGGCATAGTAGATCCTCCCTGACCCCCTAGGTTTGATGTGGAGGCTTTAAAAGGGCCCCGCGTGGGGTGCGTCCGGTACGCGTAACGGAAAGCGGACTGGGGAGCGTACTACAAGGAAACAAGAATGATTGACTTTTAACTTATTGTATGTTTATAGACTTTTTTTTTTTTTTCTGCTGAGTGACGTCTCGGCCTATCTCCACGGGATGCAGTCCCTACCATCTCGGCGTTTAAGCCCAGGGGGACCGGTAGTGTGGGAGAGATAACGTCTGTTAACGTTCGATTCGAAGGAAATCAGGAATTGTTGATAAACATTGTCTGCGCCATCTTGCCTTTTTTCAAATGCCACACTTTTGTCGTGCACGGCAGCCATTTTAGATGCCTTGACCAGACCCACTCTCTGCACGCTGTCGATCCTTAGCATGGCTCCCCACCCTCGCAAGCATCTCCCCCAGGCACTGGTCACCCCCGCTCTCTGTCTTATGTATGGGCAATAAACCTCCCCCCATCTGCGCTGCTCTTCCCTGAGAATCACACCCTGTGCCCGCCCGACACCTCCCTTACGCCCTATTCACTGCCGCACCCTCTGACACTCCTCTTCCTCTGTGTCCGATTGTCCAGGCCGGTCCCAGGCTATCACCTAGCCCTGCAGATGTAGTTTATGGCCCCAGCTGTAAAGAATCACCCCTCTTCAAAGGAGTTACAGTAGATCAAGGCACCCACCCGATGAGATCCGTCACACCACACGCGTTCCGGAAGTGCTCCGGTGCGCGAAGCGCAGCTTCCCGGAAGCGATCCGGGGCGCAGCGCGTAACGTAAGCATAACAGGTCATGTGACTTGTTAATAAAACTTTTCATTGGTTCATTTTACTTTTCTTATTCTAATGATGAAAGGCTTGGTCATATGACCTCAAAATTACGCTTTTTATTACTTTCGAACATTATTTTTTCTTAAACATATATGTTATAATGTTCCAGGCTAATGTACTTTCCCGGAAAATTTACAACTGTCCTGCAAGTAAAATATATTCCTTTTTCGAGAAAAAGGGCGTTTCTTCGTCCCATGACGGAGCCGTTGAGCAAAAGAGGCTCGGCCTGCTGTCTTAGTCGCCGATACGCCTGAATATCAGATTCTTATCGATCACTTTATGTTGCAGGAGTAGAAAACACAACAGCCCTTGACCATTTATCTTTACTGCGTTCCTGCGTATTATACCTTTTACCCTTCATGTAATTGGACTGCTTTATTTCACTTGCCTTTTACTGATTCGAAAACAGTGACTATTATTAAAAACTTTACCAATGTAAATACTACTACCATGTTTTCTTTTAAAAACCTTTATTGTGAAAATGTCAGTATACAAATACGGGCCTATAACCACGTGGGCCGGCCACGGAGCAAACTGTAATCGTATATGATGAGGAGACATTTACACTGTAGAGGAACGTAACGGGCGGGCCATTAGGTTGCAAGAACTAAGGTGTCTAACAGTTGCGGAATCGGTGGACGTACATTTTATAATTAAAATACGACAGGGCCAGTTACAATAAAATTATCTAGATATACATTTACGGGCAAGTACCATGGGTGACGTTAATTCGAACTTTCAATAGTACAGTAATCAATAACACATCAGAACTTAATATCAATAGGGATGTCGAAATATTCAAGCAATTCTCGTCCCCGCCCGCCATGTGCTTCAAAACTGCATACGTATCTCGTGATATCAAGGTTGTGCAACCAGTACACAACAAGGAGTTACGAGTCCCATTTATTTCGGCGCCATTTTGGGCGAGGACGGGCAGGTCCAGGATATAGTCAAAAAGTCTCCACCAACCATCGACTATGATGATGTTCATATGCTGTATTTATTAGAGTAACACTCATCTGTCCACATGAAATTAATTTGCCACAATCTAAACATGTCATTTTAATCTTTCCAAAGTTCTTCTGAATATTTGGGACCGTTTCCCTTGCCTCTGATGCTGTCAGTGCCACTTCTTTGGTGAATGTACTGGCAGGTCGGGGGTTGTCCTCCAAATCTCTCTTTTGTGCAGCACTATAATTAATCGGTGCCACCTCTCCATATGACGATGCATGGTATAATTACCATAAATATATTTTTTTTCGGTTCCTCTGGAGAGTACATCGTGGCAGATGAGGCAGGTAACGTACCGGGCATTTACCTTTTTTGCATGTAGAGGAAAGGAAAAAAAATTCGAGCGTCCGAGTTCTAAGGTGTCCCAGGGCCATTTTAGTGGACCAGGCCCAAATCCAAAGAACAGGCCGCCATTTTGAGAGTCCTGTTGCAGCCGCCTGTCGCTGTAGCAGCAAGAACGGGCGAAACTCAGCTAGACGGCGCTCCACTGCAGATGAAGTGCCTCAACCTGGAGAGGCGGGAGAGGCTCGTTTGCGCCGCCCCCCCCCCCCTTCGGGCACCCCACGCCGTCTTTCGGCACAGCATTGTCGGATGGCCACACCAGTGCGGCAACTTGCTAGACACCACCTCGGTGCCATCCGGATCTCGGCGCCCCACTGCAGATGAAGTGCCTCCACATGGAGAAGCGGGAGAGGCTCGTTTGCGCCGCCCCCCCCCCTCGCCCTTCGGGCACCCCACGCCGTCTTTCGGCGCAGCATTGTAGGGTGGCCACACCAGTGCGGCAACTTGCTAGACACCACCTCGGTGCCAACCGAATCTCAGCGCCTTGTGGTATCTTCCATTCCGAAAATATTGTTGGCAGCATTTTGAAAGGAAAGATAAACAGCCGTTTGTGGCCCTCACTACACCGTTCTCCTAGTGAGTCTCACATTGTTACATTTAGGAAGAATGTTGAAGAGTAGTATGTTGAAAATCTGAAGCCATTGTTCTACAAACTCTCAACCAGCCTTGGATGGAAAAATCCTGAAGAATGTACAAACTGAAAACCAGTTTTTGTCTGTATAGCATCAGCAGCAACGCTTGAGTCAGCTTTGTGTGAAGCCGCCATTTTGATTCAATCAATAGCGTCCCCCTGCACACATTCAGGGACCTGGTCGTGTCTTCAGGTCAACGGATTGTGGGACAAGATGCACAAAGGAAAAGGAAAAAAGTTCCGCCGGACCCCGGGAGGCGGCCGCCTATGTCATGGGCGATCTTAGGCCACACCAGGGCAATAGTTAAGCTGCAGCAGGTGCAAATAAGCTTCAGACAGTGTTACAAGCGCTGCTCAGAACTCTCAACTATGACACCACCTCGGTGCCATCCGGATCTTGGCGCCTTGTGCTGGTTCCGGCCTATTCACACATCGGTCCGCTACTGACGCCACCTCACAGGCCAACGGGGCACCCCACGCCGACTTTCGGCGCAGCATTGTAGGATGGCCACACCAGTGCGGCAACTTGCTGGACACCACCTCGGTGCCATCCAGATCTCGGCGCGTTGTGCTGCCTTCGGCCTATTCGCCGCAAGTGCGCACGCAACTCAGCTGCATAGCGAGTGAAACACCAAGGGGCGCCCCACTGCAGCCGAGGAACCTCCATCTTGGGGGCGACGCACAGCATCACATTGCTTTCCAATGCAGTCAGATCCTCAAACAGCCCCCACTGACTGACGCGAACTCACAGGCCAACGGGGCGCCCCACGCCGACTTTCGGCGCAGCATTGTAGGATGGCCACACCAGTGCGGCAACTTGCTGGACACCACCTCGGTGCCATCTGGATCTTGGCGCGTTGTGCTGCCTTCGGCCTATTCGCACATCGGTCCGCTACTGACGCCGCCTCACGTGCCAACAGATTTTCTACGCTTTTTATAGCCCTATGCCGCATAACAGGTCATGTGACTTGTTTATAAAACTTTTCATTGGTTCATTTTACTTTTGGTTTCCTAATGATGGAAGGCTTCATCACATGACCTAAAAATAACACTTTTCATTGGATTAAAACATTTTTTTTTTCCCAAACGATAAAAGCCCCACCTCGTTTCTGGATGTTTCAGACTGAAGCTGGCGTCAGCATGAAAGCACCACCATCTCGTGGCTCCGTCGTGGCCATTCCACGAGCAATCATGGCAGCCGCTCCCCACCAGAAGCATGCGGGAGTCGGGGGCCCCCCAAGACTTTTGTAGAATCTTCAAGGCTGAGGGGACGCTTTCGAGAATGGGGTCCAAGACCTAGCAGACAAGCGTCCGAGTTCCAAGGTGTCGCAGGGCCATTTTAGTGGACCACGCCCAAATCTGAAGAGCCGGCCGCCATTTTGAGAGTCCTGTGGCAGCCGCCTATCGCTGCACCGCAAGAGCGGGAGCAACTCAACTACATGGTGAGCGAGACGCTGTAGTCGCAAGAGCGGGCGGTAAACAGCTGAATAGCGAAAGAGGCACAGTGTAGCAAAAGCGGGCGGAATGGCAACTGAAACGGTAAAGGGGCGCCCCACTACAGCGTGTCTTTAGGTCAAACGGATTGTGGGACAAGGTCAAGAATGGAAGAGTCACCAAAAGGCAAAAAGTTCCGCTTGACCCCGGGAGCCGGCCACCTATGTCGGGGGCGATCTCAGGCCACACCAGGGCAACACGACTTGGGGAGGGGGTCCCTGAATGTGTGCAGGGGGACGCTATTGATTGAATCAAAATGGCGGCTTCACACAAAGCTGACTCAAGCGTTGCTGCTGATGCTATACAGACAAAAACTGGTTTTCAGTTTGTACATTCTTCAGGATTTTTCCATCCAAGGCTGGTTGAGAGTTTGTAGAACAATGGCTTCAGATTTTCAACATACTACTCTTCAACATTCTTCCTAAATGTAACAATGTGCGACCCACTAGGAGAACGGTGTAGTGAGGGCCACAAACGGCTGTTTATCTTTCCTTTCAAAATGCTGCCAACAATATTTTCGGAATGGAAGATACCACAAGGCGCTGAGATTCGGTTGGCACCGAGGTGGTGTCTAGCAAGTTGCCGCACTGGTGTGGCCATCCTACAATGCTGCGCCGAAAGACGGCGTGGGGTGCCCGAAGGGGGGGGGGGGGGAGGCGGCGCAAACGAGCCTCTCCCGCTTCTCCATGTGGAAGCACTTCATCTGCAGTGGGGCGCCGAGATCCGGATGGCACCGAGGTGGTGTCTAGCAAGTTGCCGCACTGGTGTGGCCATCCTACAATGCTGCGCCGAAAGACGGCGTGGGGTGCCCGAAGGGGAGGGGGGGGCGTCGCAAACGAGCCTCTCCCGCCTCTCCAGGTTGAGGCACTTCATCTGCAGTGGAGCGCCGTCTAGCTGAGTTTCGCCCGCTCTTGCTGCTACAGCGACAGGCGGCTGCAACAGGACTCTCAAAATGGCGGCCTGTTCTTTGGATTTGGGCCTGGTCCACTAAAATGGCCCTGGGACACCTTAGAACTCGGACGCTCGAATTTATTTTCCTTTCCTCTACATGCAAAAAAGGTAAATGCCCGGTACGTTACCTGCCTCATCTGCCACGATGTACTCTCCAGAGGAACCGGAAAAAAATATAGTTATGGTAATTATACCATGCATCGTCATATGGAGAGGTGGCACCGATTAATTATAGTGCTGCACAAAAGAGAGATTTGGAGGACAACCCCCGACCTGCCAGTACATTCACCAAAGAAGTGGCACTGACAGCATCAGAGGCAAGGGAAACGGTCCCAAATATTCAGAAGAACTTTGGAAAGATTAAAATGACATGTTTAGATTGTGGCAAATTAATTTCATGTGGACAGATGAGTGTTACTCTAATAAATACAGCATAAGAACATCATCATAGTCGATGGTTGGTGGAGACTTTTTGACTATATCCTGGACCTGCCCGTCCTCGCCCAAAATGGCGCCGGAATAAATGGGACTCGTAACTCCTTGTTGTGTACTGGTTGCACAACCTTGATATCACGAGATACGTATGCAGTTTTGAAGCACATGGCGGGCGGGGACGAGAATTGCTTGAATATTTCGACATCCCTATTGATATTAAGTTCTGATGTGTTATTGATTACTGTACTATTGAAAGTTCGAATTAACGTCACCCATGGTACTTGCCCGCAAATGTATATCTAGATAATTTTATTGTAACTGGCCCTGTCGTATTTTAATTATAAAATGTACGTCCACCGATTCCGCAACTGTTAGACACCTTAGTTCTTGCAACCTAATGGCCCGCCCGTTACGTTCCTCTACAGTGTAAATGTCTCCTCATCATATACGATTACAGTTTGCTCCGTGGCCGGCCCACGTGGTTATAGGCCCGTATTTGTATACTGACATTTTCACAATAAAGGTTTTTAAAAGAAAACATGGTAGTAGTATTTACATTGGTAAAGTTTTTAATAATAGTCACTGTTTTCGAATCAGTAAAAGGCAAGTGAAATAAAGCAGTCCAATTACATGAAGGGTAAAAGGTATAATACGCAGGAACGCAGTAAAGATAAATGGTCAAGGGCTGTTGTGTTTTCTACTCCTGCAACATAAAGTGATCGATAAGAATCTGATATTCAGGCGTATCGGCGACTAAGACAGCAGGCCGAGCCTCTTTTGCTCAACGGCTCCGTCATGGGACGAAGAAACGCCCTTTTTCTCGAAAAAGGAATATATTTACTTGCAGGACAGTTGTAAATTTTCCGGGAAAGTACATTAGCCTGGAACATTATAACATATATGTTTAAGAAAAAATAATGTTCGAAAGTAATAAAAAGCGTAATTTTTAGGTCATATGACCAAGCCTTTCATCATTAGAATAAGAAAAGTAAAATGAACCAATGAAAAGTTTTATTAACAAGTCACATGACCTGTTATGCTTACGTTACGCGCTGCGCCCCGGATCGCTTCCGGGAAGCTGCGCTTCGCGCACCGGAGCACTTCCGGATGCGCTAACGTGGCGCGTCATATGACGCATTACGCGACAACGCAGGTCCAGAATATAGTCAAAATGTCTCCACCAACCAGCGGTCGGAACACAACCCCTTTCAGCAGGCTAAATAGTTCTGTTACATGACAACAGAAGGGACAGGCAACAAGAACCATCAGTCAAAGAGGGGAGGGCAAGTTCTTCTCTACCGGGTCACGTTGGGGCGCTACCGGAACTGATCGAATTGGTAGTCTACAGTGTTTCTGGATGTTTCAGACTGAAGCTGGCGTCAGCATGAGAGCACCACCATCTCGTAGCTCCGTCGTGGCCATTCCACGAGCAATCATGGCAGCCGCTCCCCACCAGAAGCATGCGGGAGTCGGGGGCCCCCCAAGACTTTTGTAGAATCTTCAAGGCTGAGGGGACGCTTTCGAGAATGGAGCCCAAGCCCTAGCAGACAAGCGTCCGAGTTCCAAGGTGTCGCAGGGCCATTTTAGTGGACCACGCCCAAATCTGAAGAGCCGGCCGCCATTTTGAGAGTCCTGTGGCAGCCGCCTATCGCTGCACCGCAAGAGCGGGAGCAACTCAACTACATGGTGAGCGAGACGCTGTAGTCGCAAGAGCGGGCGGTAAACAGCTGAATAGCGGAAGAGGCACAGTGTAGCAAAAGCGGGCGGAATGGCAACTGAAACGTTAAAGGGGCGCCCCACTACAGCGTGTCTTTAGGTCAAACGGATTGTGGGACAAGGTCAAGAATGGAAGAGTCACCAAAAGGCAAAAAGTTCCGCTTGACCCCGGGAGCCGGCCACCTATGTCGGGGGCGATCTCAGGCCACACCAGGGCAACACGACTTGGGGAGGGGGCCGGAGCCAAGCGCCCCCTCCGAGTCCGCGCCATCACACCGTCCCTCGGGGGCCTCCGTCAAGCGGTTCAGGGAGGCACCGCATCACATTGTTTTCAAATGCAGTCACGTCCTCAAACAGCCCCCACTTACATTGAGAATAGTGAAGCTGTAGCAGGTGCAAATAAGCTTCAGACAGTCTAACAAGCACTCCTCAAAACTTTGAACTATCAGAGTGCATGAGTTTCATGCTCGATCGATTGAGCTAGCCGGATCGGGCAACAAAAAGTATAAAATAGTTATGTAAATAGTTATTTAATAAAATGTTTTACCCTGTTACTTTGCTGGTGTGTTGTATATATTTGTAATATTTGCATAGAGTTTATCGTTATTTTGGGCGGGGTGGGTGGCGGAGCCGAGCTGTCTTGCAGCCATCATGGTGTGGAGCTCAGTTCATCTCACTAGTTTCGTATTTCTCATGAGGGGTTGTTCCTAATGTTTCTATTTTAGCGAGGTCAAAAAGAGATCCCATTAGTGGCCTACTGATTTTGCTCGATTCCTTTTGTTTTTTTTACACGATTTTTCACTATCTGCAAAGACTAAACAGAGTATTGCGACTCTGTGCTTGTTTGTAAATAGAGAATGAACCAAAGAGAACCAATTCTAAAACAGTAAATGCTTGGATAACAATCAATCAAATGGAGAGAGAAGCAGGCACGACGGATTACAACGGGGGCAAAGGCCTGCTTTAACTACCCTTCACTATCTGCAAAGAGAGAGTACTCCTAATAGAAATGAGGGGGGGGGGGGGGGGCGGCAGCATTCAAAGCAGATCAGTGTGCATAAACACGAAAATGTTTTTACTTACCACGTACTTGACATTCGACAGCTTATGATATTTGCTATTAAAAAACCATTGAAATTCACTGAAAAAACCATAGGTTATAGACCATATATAGTTAGGAATTAGCATTTAAAAAACCTTATTTTACTCACACAAAACCATTGAAATTCCATATATAGTTAGTTGCACTAACTATATATCGCGCACCCGCAATCCACTGCTGATGATGTGACATATTACATCATTCATGACATGGTCAGTGACATCACTGATGACATCACTGATGGCATCTCATTTGACATCAATGACCACATCACTGACGATATCATTCATGTGACAATACAATGCATCTCCTTACATTTTAATATAACCTCCGTTTCACCCAGTGTTAAATACAGAGTATAATTTTTGAAACCATTGACACACCAATACTAGTTACTACATACGCACTCACTGATTCCTACGTCTACACACACATTCACTCATACAATCATTCATACATACAATCACTCATCTTTACAACACTATCATATGCACTCATACACCTATACAGACACTCACACTCTGCCACTCATCCATGGAGTTACTCACACACCTAGTCAGTCCTGTAAAGAATCAATCACACTTCCATTTTCTTGTCTATACAGTTAAACATAGAGCACCTTACATTTTCAAACATATACTAACACATACTTACTTTCTTATACAATCATTGATACAAGTACACATTGATCTGCACAGAGTCACACACCTCCCAGCCAGCCACACACACACTCAGTCTCCCATACAAATACTTGGACAATCAATCAATAACCCATATAGTTAATCATATAGCTACTGATCAACACATGCAGCAGTTTACAGAACAGACATAATGATGCACAAATTAAGACAGTTTAGTCACTAACCCATGCACTCAGTGAGACACATTTAATCACTCACACATACAGTCAGTCATGCACCTACTAAATCCTTTGTCCAGACACTTATACTTCCACTCATTCTTCAATATGTAAGACACATTTTAACTTTAAAGAAACATACAGTCACTGGATGTTGTCATCAGTGATGTCATCAGTGATGTCATCAGTGATGTCACTGACCATGTCATGAATGATGTAATATGTGACATCATCAGCAGTGGATTGCGGGTGCGCGATATATAGTTAGTGCAACTAACTATATATGGAATTTCAATGGTTTTGTGTGAGTAAAATAAGGTTTTTTAAATGCTAATTCCTAACTATATATGGTCTATAACCTATGGTTTTTTCAGTGAATATATATATATACACACACACACACATATATATACATACGCGTCAGGAATTCCACGGCGAAATGGGATTGAATCACTTTCTCTTGAGCTCCTCAGCTATTCAAGCACGCTGTGGCAAGAAAGGCGAGTTCAAGTTTCTCCCCGCGAGTGTGGCTGTGTCTTTACACGCGAGCGCACATATATATATATATATATATATATATATATATACACACACAAAAAGATATATACATATGTACACATACAAAGTTATTTAGAAAAATCCAAGTCAATGAGAAGCTTTACAATCATATTGATACCATGGTTAACGCCTTAACCGCGGCGGTTTTTACGCAGCGGTGCGGGTGTTCTACAGAGTGGGCGGGGCTCCGTCGGCCGACAGCAGCACGCGCGAGGTAGTGCTCCCGTCGGCCGATGGGAGCACAGAACGGGTTAATACTACCTGTTATTGAACGCTTGTTTTGTATACTTTAGCTGCATTTACTAAGTTTACACAAACAAAAGTGAATGCTTCTTACACCATAACAGGAAGTCAATAGGTGAATTGGTAGGGACTGGAGCAGGGTAGCTCAATTAAAGTAGTGAACATTCTAAGAAGAAATCTTTTTTCCTACTGATGTAGTAAGAATAGCAATATACACAAAAAAACTGTTTAAAGCTTGACATTTTGGAAATGTCCAAAAAGGTGTCCATGGGAAGACATTCTAATGAATAAGCAAACTTGAAAAGCAATATAAAGGATTATAATAGGATCAATTAAAAGTAAACCTATGGAACAGGTATGACACTGACCTATTATGCTGGACACACACTGGAACTTAACTTTGCCTGTGCCGAATCATTCTCTGATTTCATGGACAAATCCTACTCCAAGACAAACTATTCTTTGATCACATTTAACGCATAAGCCAAATGCAATCGGATAAGAGAAAACAACAATTTGGCCCATCCTTTCTCTTTGAGAACTAAAGCTGAAAAGTCGCTATGACTACCTTCTATTTAACCCAACACTTTCTCAGACAGGCCACACTAACCATTAATGGACAACAACTGATAAACCTTCAAAATGGATCACCTCAGAATGTGAAAACTTGAAAAGCAAAGCAGAAAACAAAGCATGTGTAAGAAAACTCACTAGAACATGTATGTAAAGCACAAGAGAGAACACCATAGAGCAAAGTCTTAAGCACAGCCACAATCAAACTGCCTTATTATTTATTTACATATGTCATAGAAGTAACAGAATTGTAGACTGCAAAAAATACTCCCGTTGCCACTGACCAACACCGTGAAAATCTGGCTTCCTTCATCAAGAACTACTACTTGAAGATTCCGACAGAATGCACAGAACTCTGGTTCACCAACTTCTACTCACCCACATTCTGTCTTCAATCTAATATTTTGGAGCATTTAACCCAAATAAAGTGAGCTAACAAGAAGCTGCAAATATCCTTGTTGCATCCTATACTCATTTTACGTACTATCACTTTAACAAATGTTACCTTGCATGGCATGCGCTCTGTTTATGTTCATTATGTGTTCCATGTTCTGTATGGTGTTTCTGTTGAGATTCAAGCTGGGGGCTGCAGTTGCATCTGGAGCCACAGCTGGAGAGATGTACTTTGCCGTGCTGTAACCCAATAAATCATCTTTCAAGATAATAAGCTTTGTGGAACTTTAAAATCCTAGTCAAGCCCTGCTCATTTAATACAACCAAACATCACTTCGCTATACATGAGATGATTTATCTGGCCCTTCCATAAGGTCTGGTCTACAGAATCCTAAAGCAGGCTATATTTATTGTGTTGCTGATAAATGTTACTGATAAACCATGAGTCAACCTCACCTGAACAAGAAACGTTACTCTAATTTTAGACCCTTTTTATTAGCAAATGATGGTCGAGGTTACACAACAACGAATAATTTACAGAGTCCAACTATTTTTCATGATGGGTTCAAATTGGAACAAAGGACGGAAACTACTTTTGATGTTCGGGAACGCCTGCTTTGCTCCCTGGAGGTGAGACACTCAAATGCAAACACCATTTGACCGGTCTCACATCTACAGAACTGTGGGCCATAATATACTTTTGAAGTGCCCAGAGAAGGGGCTAGGATTCGTGGGCCTGCTCTCAAACTGTGTTCCTCCTTTTCAAATCGAAGTTGGGTACACATTTATATCTGTGAAAAGCTTTGCAAATAAGTCCTTAAGTATTCCATCTCACCATTTATTCAACATGTACATAAGGCCCCCTCCCCAAACTGATCTAAATAGAAAATACACCGCCCAAATATAAGCACAATACTCAACTAAATTGGAGTGGAAATCATAAGGAGCACTACAAAAAACATAATTACCTCCCTCAAACTCCTTTTATGGATGAAAAATGTACTTCCATCTAAATACTGAAATTCAGAACCCGCTATTGGCAACGTTCTCTTCAATTGGTCAGAGAAAATAAGTGTGTGCCAAATCCAGCCAAAGAAAGGGATTCTCAAGAGTATGGCTGATATGGATCTCTTTTGGTTGTTAATAGCACAACAGTAACCAACAACAGCTTCTTTCTCATGTTACAGAGAAGGGTGTTTGCTTTTACAACTTCCTTACCTATCAAGCCTGGACTGTTTAACCTCTTATGTGCCAAGGATGTGCTGGAGATGCCCTCAGCGCCAGTGATCAGGTGCGGAGGACGTCTCTAGCATGTTCTGGCACCAGAAGCAGCAAATCCCTCTGGAATGAGCACTAGAGGAATTTCTTATTATTGATTTCACCCAGAGGAGTTGGGAAAGAGCTTCCCCAGTACCAGAGGCTGTTTTCTTTTACTCCTCTGTAATGATAATCGACACACATGGCCCACTGACATCTGCTAAAAATTGGGGTTCTGGTTGGCAAAGGTATGCACCCTGTCGAAGCAGGAACCACAATCTTAGTCAAGGTAAGTAACACTCTAAATTAAGCAGTCCAGCTCAGCTAAGAGGCAATGTGTAAAATATTTGTGCAGACTAAACACATTAACAGTGAAAATAGCACAAAAGGACTCAACACCAGTTTAGAAAAATAGAGATTTTTATGAGTAAAGCAAGACCAAAACGACAATAACTCAATAAGCAGAAGTCGAGTTATGAATTTTCAAGATTAAATTAAAACTAGTTCTTAGAAGCAAACAGCGTTCAAAGAGTTATTTGGTCAAGCTGGACCAGGACACAGTCAAGATTTTAGGCCACCCACAATGGGGTGCAGGCTGGCTACTGGACCCACGGTGAGCCCGCCAAGCAGAAGTACCTTAATCCTCGTTGCAGCACGAGAATAGTCTATGATCCCGACACAGTTTGGTTTGTAGCGCCGGATTTCTCCACGCAACTGCGGCGATGCATCTGGTTTGTTGAGCACAGCGCCGGTTCAGAGTGCGGCAGTTCCGAAGTTGAGGCGATGCAGCAGCTCAGAGTGCATTGCGCCGGTCCCTGTAATAGCGGTGATGCATCGACCCCCATCTTGCAACAGGTGAAGTGTGTTTCAATCAGCGCTACGCGCAGGTTCTGGCAGTTGCAGCCCTTTTATACTCACTTCCAAAGGCCCTGGACTGGGCTCGCACCCCTTGGCAGAGCAGGACTTGTAGCAAGCAAAGCCCAGGTGCTGTTTGAAGATGGAAGTGAAGTCTTTGATATCCCTGAGAATTCAGTAACAAGAGGCAAGCTGACAAGTCATTGGAGAAACTTAGGTTCTGGGATGTAGAGGTGTAGGTCCAGTCCTCTTCACTCCAAGGTAAGAAGCAACAGCCCAGCACAGCAGTTCAGCAAAGGGGCAGTCCCTCCTGCACAGTGCCCATGACCCTGTCTTTCCTGCTCTGGCTCCAGACGGGTACACAATACTTTGTGTGGGGACAGGAAACAACCCATTCAGGTGTAAAGTGTCAGCTTCTACCTCCCATGCTGCTCACGAAAGCGTAGGTGCAACCGAGTAGCCATCAACATGCAGATGACTACTCAGTCACACCTAACCTTTTTTGTTTGTGGCTGTCTAGAGAGAATGCAAAAACAACAAGTGATGGACTGAATGTGGATCAATGTCACACACTCCCCCAGTCAGAAGATCTGGGCCCAAATCCATCGTTTTTTTGCACTCCACACCACCCTGGGTTAGACAATGGCAATATGCAAATCAGCTCTGACCCTGTTGCCCCATGGGAACAGTCCAGTCCGAACTACAAAAGCCATGTCCTTCCCAGAACGGAATCAAGCATCCGAGGACCGGACCGGTTTCGAGGTAACACCTCTCTTCAGCCCGGCTAGCTTGACTCCAAGTGGTGTGGAGTGCCTGGGACCCACGTCTGGGCATCCCCAGCGCACTTAGGGCGGCAATTGCAAAAACAACAAGTGATGGACTGAATGTGGATCAATGTCACACACTCCCCCAGTCAGAAGATCTGGGCCCAAATCCATCGTTTTTTTGCACTCCACACCACCCTGGGTTAGACAATGGCAATATGCAAATCAGCTCTGACCCTGTTGCCCCATGGGAACAGTCCAGTCCGAACTACAAAAGCCATGTCCTTCCCAGAACGGAATCAAGCATCCGAGGACCGGACCGGTTTCGAGGTAACACCTCTCTTCAGCCCGGCTAGCTTGACTCCAAGTGGTGTGGAGTGCCTGGGACCCACGTCTGGGCATCCCCAGCGCACTTAGGGCGGCAATTGCAAAAACAACAAGTGATGGACTGAATGTGGATCAATGTCACACACTCCCCCAGTCAGAAGATCTGGGCCCAAATCCATCGTTTTTTTGCACTCCACACCACCCTGGGTTAGACAATGGCAATATGCAAATCAGCTCTGACCCTGTTGCCCCATGGGAACAGTCCAGTCCGAACTACAAAAGCCATGTCCTTCCCAGAACGGAATCAAGCATCCGAGGACCGGACCGGTTTCGAGGTAACACCTCTCTTCAGCCCGGCTAGCTTGACTCCAAGTGGTGTGGAGTGCCTGGGACCCACGTCTGGGCATCCCCAGCGCACTTAGGGCGGCAATTGCAAAAACATCTAAGAGAGAATGCAGTAAGTCAGCTGTCACCCACACCAGACATGTATTCCAGATACAGGCAGAAGGCACCAAATGGTTTAAGTAAGAGAATGCCAAATTTCTAAAAGTGGCATTTTCAGAACTACAATTTAAAAAACAACTTCACCATATAATGTGTTTTTAAATTGTGTACAGAAACACCAAGTTTGGGGATCCATCTCTTCCCAATTGAAAACTACACTTCTAAAGCCAATCCCGATGTTATCCTAGGGGAGAGAGGGGCCATGCAGTAGTAAACAACGAATTTAAGAATATTTCACTACCAGGACAGGTAAAACTTAAAAAAGGTACATGTTCTACCTTTTAAATACACTGCACCCTGCCCATAGGCTGCCCAGGGCTTACCTTAGGGGTAACCTATCTATATATATATATATATATATATATATATATATATATATATATATATATATATATATATATATATATATCTCTCTCTCTATATATATATATATATATATATATATATATATATATATATATATATATATATATATATATATATATATATATATAAAAACCAAAGTATGTCCGTTTGTCATTTATGCATTACTACACCATTCATCCGATCGGCATGAAACTTTGGGAAGTTGTTGAGTACACTCCCGCGAAGGTTTCTGGCAAAAAAAATAATTAAAAAAAACAACAAAAAAACAAAAAAAAACAATTGTTAAAAGTTGTTGAGTACACTTCCGCGAAGGTTTCTGGCAAAAAAAAAAAAAAATTGTTAAATGTTGGCCCACCGGCCACCCTGGGCCCTCAATCTTTCCAATACTGAAAGTTTACACTTTCCAGTGCGACTCGCTTTTGCAATTACCATCAACAAAGCACAAGGACAATCGCTGCAAGTGTGTGGACTAGATTTGGAGAATCCGTGCTTCTCACATGGACAACTGTATGTGGCCAGCTCACGCGTCGGAAAACCTGCCGATTTATTAGTCTACGCACCAGATGGAAAAACAAAAAATATCGTGTATCCACAAGCACTCCAATAAAAAAACTGAATTAAAACACTTTGAAATGTTTTCCATGTTAAAATAAAAATGACAATGTAAATTGAACGTTATCATAACAAGTTTCCTTAAATTTCCTTTCTTCTGAGATCGCAGCAACGCGCGACGGGTAAGCTAGTATGTAATTAAAAGGAAGGTTTGGACCTTTCATGTAGGTTAAGGTGACTGATCAAAACAGGCTCTGGAGGGGAATTGGCAAACATCACGGCCGCTAGCTGAACGGCCGCAAGCTCCCAGGAGGAATGAGTTTCCTTACGTGTCGGCGGCCTCCCCAGTCTCCCCCTCCTCCAACTGGCACTTACCTGCACACGACGTCCCACCCTTTATCCTCGATGTGCCTGCCCCGGCAGCCCTCAGTCGGGTCTTCAGCTGAAGTAAGCTGTAAGGCGGGGGAAATCCCATGCTGTGAAACAGCTGTGAAGGAGTTGCAGAGGTGCCTGGCAGCCTGTGTTCAGGTCAGAGTCTGCAGTGGCAGAGTCAGCACAGGACGACAGGAAGGACAGGATAACATTCCACAGGCTGCAGCAGAATTCCAGGAGTCACTTGGCAGTCTACAGCCCCAGCAAAAGAACTGGAGGAACATTCCGAGTACAGCAAAAGAAGTCCGGTGTGTTCAACACCCTTTGTCTATGGAGGAGCAGTTGGCCCTCAGAGAAGGCAACTAAATTCAGCCGTAAGGTCTCGAGGTATACTCTGCACAATAGAGCAGTTACAACAGCATCGAGGGCGAGTCCTGGGTTTAAATGTCCCCCAGTATATTTTGGCCCATGTGCTAAGGAGATTGGGTGGTTCAGAACTAATTACTCAGTAAGGCGGTAGAAACGGAGTTTACAGTGGTAAAACTAGAGAAACTGGGAAGGTCTGGAAAACTGTCGGGTAAGAGCCTGTGAGAAGGGATAAAAGGATCCTGCCCCTTTGGATTAAGGTGACCCCCCCACCCCCCTTAAAAGGAACTCCCAAAGGCAGGAGCCAAGAAAAATCTTAGCAAACTTCCTCTCGTACTCAGCTCAGTGAAAGAGGCGATACAGCTTTAAGGAATGGCCCATTTACGGTTGGTCCTTATTCCTTTTTGATTTGATCAGACGTATGTCAGACAATAGACCAGAAGCAGTGGGAATTAGGTAAAAGAATGGAGGGCCTACACAAGTTAGGGCCTACACAAGTCTGAAGCACAACTCAGGAATACTCTGTGCACAAAATCGAAGAATCTATTTAACTAGGGATTTTTTTTAAAGAAAAAAACCAAGAACAAGCATATTCAAAGAAGTCTTCTGATCTATCTTGGTATCCTCTAGGTTCACGTGCACTTGAATCAGAAACAGCGCCTCTGTGCGCAGTTTGACACTAGCTGAAGGATGGATCTGAACTCTCTACCTGCAAGACCCGATCTTGTTCAATTCCGATGCTGCCTCATCCAAAGCAAGCGTTCAAAATAATTTGTGAACTGCTTTCTCCTCAAGGCCATCAGCGCTTCAAAGTGGCTTTGTCACAAGCCAACACCACACAACAAATAAATTAAACCAAAGGAAATGCGAAAGAGTTAAACAAGTCCAACTGCTCCATATCCAAATTTTCCAATAGACAGCATCATCATCATCAACAAGTCGCCAACTGCATAATGGAATGGTGGAGCACATAGGGGAACCAAGAGAAGCCAGTTATCCAACACACCCATGTCCAGAAGGCAAGGCGACAGCAGACAAAATCAACAGTCAACTGACTGCATGAGATAGAGAACAGAAGAATAGAACTGATAGTACAGTAGGCAGTACTGGAGCTCTTAAAGGAGACTACCAATTTAGTTATTCTAGCTTCCAGTCCAACATCTCCAAGGCATTGACCGGGAATTATACAATATTGGATGCGTGCATTCCAGCAACATTTGGAAGAAGCCTTTTGTCTAACATGGTGCTTCCAACCCAACCACATGTGGTGGATACGGTGTGTGAATTTGCAGGAGAGAAAAAGGGTGGGGTTGTTTGAGGGCAACCTTGTGAATCTATTGTTGAGGACTAGAGGGGGAATAGTTCCACTGTGGTCAGAGATAGCAGATGGGTGGCGCGAGTTTAAGAGTTTGGTGTGATAGTTCATAGGAAGGATGATTGGAGAGGCAGCATTACACTCTGGACGCATCCCGGGTCACCCAGAGCAATACCCACCTTCGGGCTCCAAGGCATGAACAAAAGAGACTGAACAGGCATGCCCTTACATCATTCTCCATGGGTACTCAGACGACAGAAATCACAAAACCAAGGAGCACCACCACAACAGGTCTCCTAGCTCTGCTCCTTATGGCATGCGTAGGTAGAAACTAGATGCAACTGTTTCGGCAAAGCTAACTCACCACCAGGCATTAACAGACACACGGGAAACAAGTGGGTATGAAACCTCTTTAATATTTCACTTTACATCTTAGTCCATCAATTTAGCATCTGAATTGCAGTTCTGATATGCTTTTAACTTTTTATTTGGAAGTTAAGACATCTCCTAGAGCAGTGTTTCCCAAACTGTGGTCCGCGGACCCCCAGGGGTCCGTGACACATTCCCAGGGGGTCCGTAGGCAACAGTTTTAAAAGCACAAAAACATTTCTTGTATAATTAGCAGCCTTCCAGCAACAATAAAAGTGTCAAGAGAATGCCTGTGATTAATGTACCTGCTGGAGAGCGAGGAGAGTTTTGCTCAGTGGCAGCTTTGATTTAACTAATGTAGCACAGAAGGTTAATGTGCCCACTGCAAAGAACGTGTAACATGCATCTTAAAAAGCAGCATTTTATGTGCCTAGGTTCGTGGTTACTGCTTTTGTCACAGAGATTCCTTTATTACTGTGCACTTCATAAGTGACAATCGTAATCTAGCAACAGGGACCTATAAACTGTCATCAAAGAGCTGCTTGCAAACTGCATGGTACCAGTTAGTAACTTCTATTTGGTCCCAGTTTTTCATTATCCTGATGCTGCTAAAAAGATATATTTGGGTGGAAATACATTTTTAATGTTAACATCAATACAAGCCACTGTGTTATGCTCTGAATCCTGAGTTTGTGCTTTTCCAGACCAAGCACTCTTTAAACATTTTATATATACACTGATTTACATGTATGATTCAATGTCTCTATATGTGTGTGATGTAAAGTGCTCTGACATCCTACAATGGTATGAGAGATGCCACAAAACAAATGAAATACATGTGACAGAGGGGCTATTACTTCAATATAAAATACTAAGGGCCAGATGTACGATCTGTTTATATATGCGCAAGCGGGTTCGCGAACCCGTTTGCGCATGCAAAAACCTTCTGGGCCATGTACATAGCCTATTTCGCGAGTCGCAATTTGTTTGCGACTCTCTAAATAGGTTTTGCAACTTGCTATTTGGAAGGGGCATTCCCTTCCAAATAGCGGGTCTCAAAACCATGTACAAATGTTTTGCGGTCGCAAATAATTCACAATTACCACCTACTTCAAGTAGATGGTAATGCATTCGCAAATAGGAAGGGGTCCCCAGGGGACCCCTTCCCCTTTGCAAATGCATGCAACATTATTTTTTATGGTCAGGCAGTGGTCTCAGGGACCTCTGCCTGCCCTTAGAAAATGAAACGAAAACGTTTTTTTCTTTTTAAACTGCTTTATTTAAAAGCAGTCCGAGACATGGTGGCCTGCTGGGCACTGGGAGGGCTGGCATTCCCAATGGGCTCGCAAATTGCGAGCGGCTCATTAATATTAATGAACCTCGCAATTTGCGACCCCATTTGGAATCCCAAACAGTGTTAAACACACTGTTGTACATTTCATTTAGCGACTCGCAATTTGCCACTCAAAATGTGTCGCCAATTGCGAGGCGCTAAATGAAATGGTCGTACATCTGGCCCCAAAATCCTTAGTACTTTGAGTATTTGTTTTGTGTGCACACGTGTTTTTGAATTACTGTTTTAATGTTTGAAATTTAACTCATACAAATTGCTTGGGGGTCCCGGCTTCCAGTGGTGACTCAATGGGGGTCCTCAGGAGTCAAAAGTTTGGGAACCACTGTCCTAGAGCATTTAGGAATTCTGCAAAGCTGAAGTGGATATTTGGAAACACCTGTGCCTCCCAGAAGCTACACAATGTAGCAATGAGGTATTATGGAGTCTTCCACCATCTCCTAATGATGAAGCAGCAGATTGGAGAGCAGAATCGACAGAGTGAAACCTGACCTGGCTTGCAACCAGGGGCTATACAAACAGTGCGAATGCATCTGTATTCTGGAGCCTATAGCTGAATATACAGCAATATTCTCCCTTCCCCAACTGAGTTGTCCATCGCAGTACTGCAGAATAGGTCACAAATAAACCCTACATCTGGATCAAAATATTGCTCAGCAGTTCTGTTCCATGGGATATTTAGTAATATTTACAGCCAGCAGCTTCACCTATAGAATAATGCATCGTCAATTGGGCTCAGCCACATTGTCACTGGAATGGCAATTGTGCGGTGTGGATGGAGGAGGGTGACAGATTTTTTCAAGGCACCCATCTATTTTATCAGGTCGGCATTATAGAAGACCTGATGGGGCAAAAAGCTTGCCAGGTCAGCAAGCTTCGTAAGGAATTGTGTGTGTGGGAGGGTGGGTGGGTTAGCAGGGTGTCTTGAGATCTCAGAATTCTGTTCAGAGGGCCACGGGGCAATCAGTGGCTACTGGGCACACCAGTGGGGGGCCTATGCCTTATACTCCGGATGGACCGGGGGCCAGTTCCATTATGGACTCATACCAACTGAGCCAAGTACTCCTTCTGCACTTGACTTAAGTTACTTTGGCCTGAGTAGTCCGAGCCTCCTTTGAGCCTCCTTTGGATAGAAATTACAGATTAGTGAACAATGGCTCATAACTCAACATTTGTGCAGCAGTAGCAATAAAGCATTGTCCAGCCAAATACTTACTTTTAAGAAAAAAAGAAAGATTTTAATTCTACCTCTAACCACACAAAAAAATATATGAAACTCACAATTACACAGCCCTCCCCTGAGGTTGGGATCCTCTTGTTTCTTTGGCACTTCCCTGTCCCACTTGCTCCTCGTGTTAGTGATAGTGGTTATTTCCCACTCACTATTTGTAAAATCCAGGGTATGCCCCATTAGTAGTCAGTCTCAAGAGTCCACCATGACTCTGATATAAAGTCAATAGTGACCCAGGGTAAACATGCTCAAATAAGCAGCAAGTTCCCCAGGGTCCTCAAGGCCGCTATAAGTCTTACGAGCAGGTGTGGGGTGTTCAAGAGTTTCGGAGTGCATCGCGTCCGCAGGCGATCACAGCGGTTGCAGCTTAGTTCTGGTAAGTCAGCCTGACACGGTCCAGTCGGCTGCACTCAGCGAATGCAGAGCCTTTCATTTGCCGTCGTGCTCCTGAATTTACCAGCAGCATTCTGCAGCTCCCCCTGCGGGCTGTTTAGCTCCCGATGGGGGCGGCTATGACAATCCTGTCTTGGGTTCCTTACATAAGTGAAGGTGCACACACACTCCCAAGGCATCCTCGTCACTTTGGCAAATGGGGAAAGAAGAAGTCACAGTCCTTGGTGTTCCGGGTCAATGTTCACGGCATTCGGCACGTTCAATACAGTGAAGTTATCTGCGCGACCCTTAAAGCAAGGCAGTTTTTTCCTACTGGCATACAGGGTTGCCGCACAGCTAACACCTAAGGCTTCCTTCCACCTTACCACAGTGCATTTTTTTTACGCAGCTATCTTCAAAGTGGCACTTCCCTGGCATACAGGCTCGCCCTCTCAGTCCTGCATGCGGGGCAACAACCAGATCTATCTAGTAGCAGTTTCCTCGTACAGGAAGTCCAGTAAAAAGGCCTCCCAACTTGACCTCGCTCCCTCCGGCGCTTTCCTCTTCGTCACATGGCACATTAATCTTGGCAAACAGAAAGGCTCTGGTGTTCCAGGATAGGTGATTGATACCAACAGAAATTCTCACATTTGAGAAACTGGTGTTTAAAGATTTCTACAAACCTAATAAAAGCCCTGTTTTTGTTCCATACAACATCAGTCTCCAAGAGAGAAAAGCTCTTCAATTAAAAAAAAACAATGTTATTGTAATAAAACCATATGATAATGGAGGTGGCATAGTCATTCAAGATAGATTCCTATGATGATGAGAATAATTCAGAACATTATGTGGCACAGGACCACAATCCACTAGCAGACACCCAAACCATCAGAGAGCTAACAACTAAAGCTAAACAGGAAGGTTTTTAGGCCACGAGTTCCTTTTTCTTATTAACAATAACCCAGAGACTTCTGTTTTGTACACACACACACACAAAAATATACAAAAACTTGAAAAATCCTCCAGACAGACCAATTCTCTCAGGATGCTGATCTATCTTAGAACCCTTGGGCTGACACATTGATTTTTTTTATTAGCGAGATGGCACCTCTTATAGGGAAATATGTGAAGGATAGTACTCATTAAAACAAATTACGAGAAGACTTGACTTTTAACCCCGCTATGGAATTACTAGTAACACTAGACAGAGTCCCTGTACACGAACATTCCCCAAGAAGGGGGTATCCGTGTTGGAGAAAACAGACAAATCCAGGCCATCTCCAGTTCTGGTACCTACCAACTTCATTACATTACTAGAAATTACATTGACAAAATTCAATGGTAAAATTATTTTCAATGCAAAGGGACATCAATGGGAGCCATTTTTGCCCCAACTGTACTTTTTTGATGATTCCCTTGAAATGGCCTACATCCCGAATACTTCAAATCCATTTTCCCGGTTCTACTATGGAAAAGATACATAGATGATGTGTTCTGGCACAGCAGAGGATCTTCAGATTTTGTATTTTAGCTGAATAACTGCAAACCTGACTCTAGATTCATATTTCACAGTAGCAATCAAAAATGGATTTAGCCCAAGATCTTAGCCAAACTCCTTGCTACCTGACTAGTTAAAGTGATACGTGAACTGGTTCACCCAGACCAATCGGGCTTCATGTCTCAGCATAACACCGCACTAAACCTGCACAGAGTCCAAGGAGTAATGGGAAGGGCAGCCACTATTCAGGAGGCAGCGAGAATTGTATCACCAGATGCCACAATGGCATTTGGCACGGTCGAATGGCCATGCCTTTTCGCAGTCCTCGCAAAAATGGGATTCGGGCCACACTTCATCCGGGGGGTCAAGATCCTCTACTCGGAACCCATAGCCCAAGTGGTCACCAACAACAAAAAGTCCGAAGTATTCACACTGGGTAGAGAGACACGTCAGGGCTGCCCATTCTCTCCCCTCTCCCCCTACCCCCCCATTTGCGCGAGCGTTGAAGCCATTGGCATCGTAGATTCGTAGGGATACGTGGACTGCGATGGGCAGAAACCTGGGAAGATTGCATCTCACTCTAAGCGGACTACATACTCCTGTTTTTGGCCTCCCCAAAGGCATCACTCATATTGGTGCTAGACATATTTCCAGCCTTTGGCAGGCACTCCGGCTACTCGATCAACTGGAGCAAATCTATATTGTACGTCCTTAATGGGCCCCCTCCTTGCCTCCCAAACGGATGCCCGGTTCAGGTAACCACAGTAGGCTCCAAGTACCTGGGCATTTTTATCACAGCAGATCCCACACGCCGATTTGATCAGAATCTCCTCCCGCCCCTGCAAAGGCTGAAGCGGGATACGGTAAGCTGGAAAGCGCTTCCACTTTCGCTGCTGGGCTGGGTGTCACCGTTTAAAATGATGTCCTTGTCCTTTCTATACGTGTTGCAAAATTTCCTGCAAAGAAGCTTGTTGTGGAATGGAAAACCCTGCATAGCTCTTGCTATACTCAACCTCAGCTGGTATGGTGGGGGAATTTTCCTTCCCGACCGTAAAAAATATTATTGGGCAGCGCATTTGGCCGCTATCAACCACAGACCATATCACCGAGAGGACAACCCGGGCTATGCCATGGATCTGTGGTTGCTACCAGGAGGGAACAACAATAGAGCGTTCAATTCAAAACAAGGGCAACTTCACCTGACAGGACTGACGAAACACTTGGTGCAAGTCTGGCATGCCACCAATAGAAGCTTGGGGTGGGAGCACAAAGTAACGTTGGCAACCCCCCTTTGCGGCTCGGAACTACTTGGAAACTTGTGGAAGTCTACGGGTTTTGACAAGTGGGACCTAATCGGTCTCTCCAAGATGGGAGACCTCTGGGTGAAAGGGGAAGTTAAATAGTTTGCCTCCCTACAGCAAGAACATGACTTAGCCACCACAGAACATTTCAGGTACATGCAGGTTCACCATGCACTGTGGCACAACTACAGAAGGGGGTCAGTCCTCCGGACTCCTCGCCTCTTGAGGATAGGTTATTAGACAGCTACCTGCCGACGAAAGCCACTCCGACGCACAAGAGAAAAATAGGAAAGAGACAGCATAATTCTAGATGACGAGGACTGGGTGGTGGCAGCAGCCTCCCCACGAGAGGTGGCTGTCTCAGCTAGATTACAGCTTGTCCAGCTTAAAATCTTACATAGAATATAAGTAACAGGACCATGTCTATTGAAAATGGGGAAAGCGGAAGACGGAGACTGCAGGAGGCGCTGTGGGTGTGAGGGAACCTTCATGCCTATATTGTGGGCATGTGTACATATCCAACGATACTGGCACAAAACACACTAAATCCTCAGTAAGCTACTCACGCTTACTATTCGCCCAGAAGCCAAAAGATGTCTCCTGAATATGTGTGGGAGCCTACAGACCTCAACAACAAATGCCCCATATGGGGAACACTGGGTCCTATGGTAGCAAAGAGGAATATCGGCCAGCCATGGGAGCCGTTCACACGCCAACAATAGAGGCCTGGAAAAGGGACATGGCTTGTTGTATGTTCAGGGAAAAGACAGTATACGTGGCACGGGGGTGCCCCCAAAAATGGTCCCATAACTGGAACATATTTAAAATGTAATGTACCAGATAGTCCGCTGCACTATGATGTACCTTGTGCTGTTGATTCTTAACTGTACAATAAAAAAAGATTAAAAAAATATGAATTTAACCTCACAATTAGGATTTTATATTTTTGTATGCCCCTTAGTGTATTATATACGTTTAGAGGTTTCGCCTGCACAGCGCTTGCTATTGTATTCAATATAAGTCTTATGGGAGGCTTACATCCCGCCCCCTTGCTTTTCATTGGTTTCTGTGCTTGACACTTCTGCAACTCTGCTTCTATTAACTGTAGCACACCATTTCCTGCATTTACCAATTCTTGTTACTGTGTTGTTCCTCGTGTTCTCTTATCAGTTTCCAGACGCCGAAGTACTGTTTGCACCCGCCTTTTGCGGAACTTTAATATGGTTGCCAGACACCAACGCACGCATTTAGCAACATATTTCATTTTAGCCCTTTTTTCATGTTTACATCTTCGTACTCATGCGTGATAATGACAGCAAAATAGAATCAGTTTGAAATCACTAAGACGCAGGTGTACACAGGATTCTCTAGTTGCATGTACTGATGTAACCTGCACCAAATGTATATTTTTCAGCAACCTTTGGAGTAATTTGTTGTGTAGAATCACCATCTCCTTTTCATGTTTCATTGTACAGCGCCTGCCTTAATGAGGCACAGATGTGTCTTATCACTTGAATATTGTGGTAGGCAGCAAGTACATAAACACAAGAGTCGTTTGATGGTTGTTTCCTGGGTGGAACATCTACTGCGACTCAGAGGTATTGCTTAGTTAAATCACACACATTGATCATGTTTTACATGCTGTTTTCCTTTCACTTAAGATTGCATTTCTTATATGTTAACAACTGCTCACCCACTTAAAACTTCAATTGAAATATATATATATATATATATATATAATGTATCACATTGGCTGAACCTAATGCATTTACCAATGCTTGTTGGATTTAATATCTACTATTCATTTCATGTGTGTGTAATTCTTTATAATATATAGGCAGCATAATTGTTGTAAACATTGAAAACATGTTGAGATAGTCTATTCGTTATCTTAGGCCAACAGCTGTGATTCAATTACTTGACTGACCTGAGATTTTGCCTTGGTGTCAACTCTACCATTTGAAAAAGCAATAATTAAATACATATTAGGCTATGTGCTGACTCTGCCACATTGACCTTGTACGCGGGTTCTATCTGTGCGTATGATGTATGGATGCTTACCTGGATACATTCTCTACCTCACATGGGGAGATCTCTAGTACCAGCGCATGTCTGTGAACGTCACATCCTGTGCAAATTTCTTTTAAATAATTGAAGATTTATTCTTGGGTCTACTTTGGCCCCTGTATACCACCATTAACTGTAAAGATTCAACTACATTTGCTGTCATTTTGGAACAGATTTTGGCCCATGCATACAGCCATTACCCACTAAGCCGGTTGCGTTTCAATCAATATTGCTCCCCCTTTGGAAGGACCGCCTGGGCGCCTAGCCCTTCAGAGGTGAAGCCTCCTCACACCCTAACCATTTTTGTTACATTTGTTTCTTTTTAACACCCCCCCCCCCAACGGAGCTGATCAATTATTTTTCCCTTAGCAGTTCATAACCTTTTGCTGTTGCTGCTCTTACTCAATTAGGAGAGCTTAACTTCTTGAGGTAAAAACAATTATGCCCCCTTTTCCAAAATCCCTCCCGTTCCTTAAGCAGCCCTAGGGACTGTGGTCTTTTATTATTTTTCCCACAACCATGATTGTTTTTCTCCCACTTCGGAGAGAAATTCCTTGTGATAAAACTGAGCAAGAGTAACCACTCAAGAACGTTTTCCTACCTTGTCCTAATTGGTACTATATTCTGACCTGCTCCAATCATCTATTACATAATTTAATTGTATTCAGACCGTGTGCTCTCCCCATCACCCCAGTCCTGATGATGATCTCTAATGACCTGAGGTCAAAACGCCATCGGCTTCTACCTGGACCCCACATATGCGTTTGAGCAATCAACTGCTATGTCTTTCTTTTCTTTGGATGCACTTTTTCACGTTTAATTCATAGCATCAGTTGTGCACTATTTTGAGCACATTATTTCACATGACTGAGCTTGGTTTTGATCGATTGTATTAATAAATTTAATATTAATAAGTGTAATTAAATATAACTATCTTATGGTTGCTTTTGGAATTGAACTCATGCATTGCTAAGATCAGAAAAATATTATAGCTTTTTTAACAAAGTACTATTGCAGAGATCGTATGACTCCACTGATCTGTAGAAGTGTTTTCCTTTTAAATAAGTCTACAGTGAACCACTGTTGTACGTTATATATCAAATAACTCAACTTACAAACACTGGGAGGATCATTAATTCAGCACTGTGGGAAGCTGCCTTTTTATATAGTGTACCAAAATGAGGTATACTATGTAGAAAGTCCAGACAACCCATAATGGTTTACAGGGCTCACATTAAATAATCCCAAATGCTCACTTTGGTGGTAGAGTGGGTGAGCAGTTTAGGCTTATCAGAGGGTAGTGTTGATGCATTTGTTGAACACACACAGAGTCAACAAATGAGACACACTCAAGAACAAACTCGAGACCAATTCAGAAAAATAAGTATTTTTATATTCATTTTTAACACAAAGTAGTATGTTAGGGAGCAAGTATTTTTCTGTTTAGCAGGTAAGTAAAAAACTTTTCACTCAAATGCATCTTTACGCATTAATGCTTTCCTATGGAGATAAAGGAATACACTGCAAACGTATATTTGGAAATGATTTTCAGGGGATCCTTTAAGGACTTTAGGTGGTAGTGGGCCAAGATCCACAGTGCTACCAGCAGTTCAAGTTTACCTGCCAAGGCGTGTCCGGGCGCAGAGGTGCTGGACAGGTTGGCAGTCTTGCGCACTACACCATCGGCAAAGAGGGGCAACCTACAAAACAGTCTGCAGAGGGGAACTTGGGAACAAGTCCGGAAGCTCCCAAAGGAGGCTCAGTTTGTGGAGGTCCTAGGAGAAGGGGAGCACCATTGGTTGTCTTGGACCTTGGCTGGGGAGCTTTGGTCGCTGGTTCTCATGTGTTAACAGCACACACAGGTCTCCGTTAGACCTGCACAGGGGGGGACAAAACAGGACACCAGATCACACTCCTGGCCTCTGCGGTACAGACGTCCCTCGTCAGCTGCTCAATCTTTGTGTCATTGGAGTCCAGATTGGACTCAAACTTTGATTGCTGCATGGGGTCCGGTACCCCAGATACTGATGCAGGAGGGTCCGATTGATCCTGGCATATTCTCACTTGGTGGGGAGACGGATCTGACCTCTAGGAGCAATGTGACTTCCACATGGGTGGCTGCTGTGTCGATGGACCCGGTGAATTGCATAACAGTGAACTGGACATTGCGATTGATGCTTACAGGGAAGTGGCTCATTCCACTTCAAGGAAGATGCTGATGGATGGACAAAGTGCTGGAGGCCCTCTGAGGCTTTTGAAGGATGCATAGCTGCAAGACGAGTCAGGTTGTTGCAATTGTCGGGACAGGAGCAGGTAACCAGGCAGGGTTTGGAGCCAAAGTCCACCAGCAGTCTGCAGTTCTTGCTTCTTCTTGGTCCTCTTCTTTCTTCAGTCAGTCGAATCGGAGTTCCTGGTTTCTTGGAGTCACCTAAATACTGAATTTAGGGGTGTTAAGGGGAGTGAAGACGGTGGCCAATGGTGTACTAACCCTTGGGGTTACTGCCACTCTTATGAGACCTCTTCCTGTTGGGAGTGGGAATAATCCTGCCCCAGAATTCCTATTTGCACCAAAATCAAAATGGTGGAACCCTTCTTTCGTGGCACACATGAGGCAGCCCATATAGCTAATTTCGCATCTGTCCTGTTGTCAAATGGGCCTCAGGCAGGAGGTGACATCTCCCAGGTCTGGGGGAAGCCAGGACTGCATATCAAAGGCGACCGGGGCTTTGAAGACCATGGCCTGCAGATTCACTAGCCTTTCTCCTGGAAGAGGTGTGAACATCTTCCTCCAAGGCAGGCACTGTTTCGGTCCTATGAGGGCACAGGTTCTCCCCTGCAGGAGAGCAGAAACATGTCTGTGGTGGCAGCTGAATGATACCAATCAGCAAACTAAGAGGCTGGTAGGTTTTTAGGAGGCACCTCTAAGGTGACCTCTGGGGGCAGGTTTTAATAAATCCACTAATGGCATTGGTAGGGATTTATTGAGACATGGGGTTTGATACCAAACACCATAGGCTTCAGTGAAGACTTCATGTAGCTGGGGAACACGTAATGACCAGTACATATACTTTAGATGGCTTCCCTGTTCACTGGTACTATCTAGCAACAGCACGGGGGCATATGTACTCATGCAGATATGTCCTCACATGTTATATATTGCACCCTGCCGTAGGGCTATAAGGCCTGCTGTAAGGGTCACATATGTATTGCATGCAGTGTCTGAGGGCAGGACACACAGGGTGTGTGCCATGTCACATTTGCACCATTTCAGGCAGTCTGCATTAGCTTGGTTGTGGGTCCCTTAGGGTGGCAGAATACATGATGCAGCCCTTAGGGACCCTCATAGTACCCATGCCCTAGGTACCATTTATTAGGGACTTACTGCCGTGCTAAGTGTCTTGCCAACTGGGGTACAATTGCAGTTTCCTTGTATTAGGGAAAGAGCACAGCGGAACTTTCTAGCAGGAACCCAGTGCACTACAGTCTGCATCAAATGCCAGGCAAAAAAAAAGTGGGGCGATCATATCAAAAAGGGGCCCATTTCTACAATCAGCATCCAAGACAGAGATCCAGGGCACCAACATACGTTTTGCCATTCCTTATAAACCCATTTGTTGCCACTAATGACGCATCTAATTCAGACTAAGCATCCCTTTCACAAGCAAGATCCAGAATACAGGTTATCCATCAACTTCAATGGAGACGAGCAGATTATGACACCTCTAAAAAACATGCAACATGGGTGCCAGAGGAGCCGAATCAGTTAACGTATAAGACAAGACTTCAACTTCTCACAAAGCAACTGGCTGTATACGAAAAAGTGGATCCTAAAATATTCTATTGCAGGAATAGAATCTACAGATCTATGAAACACTGCCACAACTACGACTGCAAAGGAGATCATAAAATAAAGAAAAGGTCCATTGATTGTTGCAACCCATGTTGCGGATGATGGTGTGTTACCTAAATTGCTTTAAAAACGATTTCCCCTTGGGAGGAGACAGTCTAGTTCGCATCTGCTCTTCACTTGCCCATATTACCTTAAGAAACATTTACTAAATGGTCTCAGTGAACAATCCGAGCTCACTTGCAGATTAATTGCTAGTCTAGTCCAAATCCAAGATGGATCTCGTCAGGTTTAAGATCCTACCTCTACTGGACAACCGAAACACAACCTGTAGAGATTTGCTGACCCCAAATCAAGCATTCCCACCATACACATCAAGACTTGAGTTCATGAACCCATCCACCGTCATATAAAAGCACCTTAACGTGTGCCTCTACCCTACTGTATATTTACTTGCGCATAACGCTATCCAAGGTGAAGGCCTCAAGGACATGTGTCAAACTCGGGAATATTTATCAGCCACCGCACCGCACAAATGTTCTGCCCTGTGAATCGCCAACCACTTTCTGACCCCAACTTATGTACCATGCAACAATAGTAAATCCCTGACACGTTTCACCTGCGTGAGTCCTTAATACAGGCACTACCTCACCCATGCAGCCCAGCACAACGACCACCCACTATTTCCTACATGAAGCACCCATTACTAAATCGCAGACCTACGCATCCACAAATTGAACATTAAGCATGAGCCACAGGCCCCGCCCCCACAGCATAAAATATGACACCGCCACACCTCTAGCATGAAGCAAGATACATGCGCTTCCCTTCAGCATGAAGCTACAGAGATGTGTGTACTCCAACAAGAAGCCGCAGCCACATGCACCACTAGACCTCACCATGAAGCCACAGACACATGCACCAGCCCTCAGCATAAAACCGCAGACACGCACCTCCTCGTTTGCAACCTAAGACATGTTGCACCTTTTCTTTATGGTCTTTCCTGTCTGATGCTTCAAACGCATGCACCTCTTATAAAACCTCAGTATGCTGCAACTTCCAGTATAAGATCGTATCACTGTGTGAGGACTTGAACACATACCCTACACAAGGTCGTGGGCATGCAGGATGACCACGACTCACACCCATCGCCAGACAGCCCTTTTATGGTGCAGTCCCTGATCCCTAAGCAGATACTTACAGCTTGCGCTGCCGCTCGTATTCAGCTTTGCGCTCCTCATCCTCGCGCTTCTGCTTCTCGTCCAAAGTGCTGCGCTTGCTCAGGGTACGCCCGAAGATATCCACGCGTTCCGGTGGGGTGACGGGCCTCTCCCGTTCCCTCTCGCGCTCCCGCTCACGTTCCCTTTCTCTCTCTCGCTCCCGCCGTGCTGCCGCAGCTGCAGCAGCCGCTGCCGCCGCCGACGCGGCAGCGTTAGACCGGGACCGTGAGCGCGACTCCCGCCGCCGGTTGCGCTTGCTCTCCCGCGACTTGGAACGCTTGCGCACGCGCTCCTTGTCGCGAGAGCGGCTACGCTTCTTGTTGTGCTTGCTGCTCTTGACGTGCTTGGAGCGGGACGAGCTGCGGCTGCGAGAGCGGCCCATGGCCGAGCCTGCAGAGGGGTAGACGGGAAGGCGCCCGCTGGCCAGCCGGAAGGCTATAAGTTGAAGCTGCTGCTACGAGCAGATATCGCCCTCCGAGACTAAGCTGAAGCTAGACACCTCCTCCTCCAGGGCTTTAACCCAAAAAGCTGAGGAATCGCCACCACCGGACACCACCGCGAAGAAACCGTCAGGCCGCGCACGGAAAATCTCCCAGACAAGATGGCGGACAGGCTAGACTTCTCGCGCGACTTGCTATCCCACAATGCAAGACGACTGCTTGACTCAGGACTGACGGCATCACCCGAGGACTTCGGAGCGTCTCCGGAAACACACGAATGTCTTCGGATAGTTAATTTCCGCTGATACAAACGTGGAAGGTGTCGGGCTGGAGTCACTATGTAAACAAAATGTATCGGAACTGTCAAAACGAGCAGCGCTGCTCTGACAACTCGGATGTGTTCTCTTGGGCAGCTTTTTCAGGAAGCGGCCATGTTTGACGGTTAAAAAGTCGTTGGTAAGGAAGCATTTGCTTGATTCACTAAGCATAATAATACTAATTTATAAACTGCGAAGATTAAATCTCACCGACATCCTGCAACATATCTTTGTTTTTTTAATGATTTATATCCAACTTTTAAATATAGAAACGAAAACTTGTCAGACTTTCGCTTTAAATTGTAGCACTGAATAAAAAAATGAGCAGCTTAAAACTCTAAATTTTGGGGCACACAATTGCAATCATTCTAGAATTTTTACGGTAAGCGCAGTGATTAGAAAGTCAGTCGGTCAGTCAAAAATCTTTATTTCAGCCACTAGGGCCATAAAAGCACATAAAAAGAATAATACAATATATATGCAATTTCTGACGACATGCTTTAAGATATCTAAAAGATAACACAATTCAAAATTTGCGAACAATCGTGACAAGAATTTTCAATTCTATTAAGGACAAGGAGGCGAGGATTATGCTATCTCATTTCTTTATTAGAAATGCTCAGCAGCCAATCACAATGAAGAAAAGTGAAAAAACAACTACATTTCCCATGAATACTCTGGGCAACCATAGAGTATGTATTGTATATAAGCAACCATAGAGAATAGTACATCCTCTTTCTTTGTCAACAGTAAAAGTTCAAGTGAAGAAAACTGCTGCTCCAAACAGAAACACGGATGAACGAAGAACATCAGGAAGTGTCAGTCCATGGAAAACAGAAGCGAAGCATTCCGCAGAAGGACCTCCAGGACTCACGAAAAACCCAACAGGCAACAGGCGGCAGGAAGAACGCACACCAAGCACTTCATCTAGGATCTGAACCTAAAAAGTAAAACAGAGCCTTAATATCTATACCCACAATTGATCAATACCAGAAACAAACAGGGAGGGGTAAAATAGAAATTAGCAATATGCAACAATGTGTAATACATGGGTAAACAAAGCAAGATCAAATAGCAGAAATGCAGACATATACATGGGTGGGATAATCCTCGCCTCCTTGTCCTCAATAGAATTGAAAATTCTTGTCACGAATGTTGGATTTTTTTTTAATTCTATGTCAGGACAGGAGGCTCCGATTATGCTTGTTTAAAACTGATCCACCACCACAGAAGCAACATGATCAATTGGTTTGTAATAAAAAGACTTAAAAACAGAATCAGAAGACAAATCTGCAGCTTTCATAATGTCAAACAAAGTGATACCCAATGAGAACGCTTTGGAAGCCATAGCCCCTCGTGCAGAATGTGCACCAAAAACTGAAACATCAATACTGGCTTCTGACATGAGTCATCTGACCCAGCGGGCTAATGTAGCTGGGGTGACAGGGCGAAATGGCTTCTGCAAAGCAATCAACAATTGACCTCGGAAATCTGAACGAAAAGGAGCAGTACTCACCTAGTAATCCTTAACACACTGCACAACACAAAGGATGGGGTGAGAGGGAAAAGAAGGATAGGTAATCAAATTGATATTTGTCTTGGTTCGTCTAGAGAGAACAAAAGTAACACCTTCAGGTGTAAAACTGCGACTTGCCAAGTCGAGAGCCCGAACATCAGACACACGTTTACAAGACACAAGGCATAACAACATAGTAAGTTTAGCAGAAAGTTGTTTGCGAGACAATACGGAATTGGAAGGCCAGGCCTCAAGAAAGCGCAAAACAACAGAAACATCCCACAAAGAGACGTATTTGGGGCAAGGAGGTTTCGCTAGATGGATGCCTTTAAGTAACTTGGAAACTAAAGGATGTTCACCTGCAGGCTTACCATCAATCTGAGCATGGCCTGCCGAAATGGCGGAGCGGAAGTTATTAACCGTCCGATAAGCCAAGCCAGAGGAAGCAAGGGAAGCAAGAAAATTAATGATCAGAGAGACATCTGCTGTAGTGGGATCAATCTCTTGTTGAACACACCAAGCACACCATCGTTTCCAGGACCCTGCATAGCGTTTATGGGTTTTGGGTGCCCAAGATGCACTGATAAACTCGGATGCGTCTCGTGAAAGGCCTGGGATCGCCCAGCGGTCCCCGAAATTCACCATGCCAGACGAAGGAGATTGCCTGACTGAATCAGGGGATGCGAATTGCCGAGAGGATCCAGCAAAAGATTCCACTTCTGGGGAAGAAGGAACGGCACCGCACAACACATTTCCAGGAGAACCGGAAACCAAGCTTGAGCCCTCCACAGAGGGGCAATACAGAATCAGCTCCGACTGATAATGCTTTGTGCAAGCCAAGACTCTGGGAATCATCATGAACGGGGGAAAGGCGTAGCACAGGGTTGACGGCCAGGTCTGCAGGAATGCGTCCGTGGCCATGGCTTCCGGGTCCGGTCTCCAGCTGAAGAACAGGGGAAGTTGGGCGTTGAGGCGAGAGGCAAACAGGTCTATCTGACATTGACCCCAAACCCAGAGAAGAGAGTGGAATATGCGAGGATGAAGCCTCCATTCGCTGAAATCCCAAAGATGATGCAAGTTCCAATCCGCAATCAAATTGCTGCGACCGGGAAGATATTCTGCAATAACAGTGATCTTTTTGTGCAGACAATAATGCTAAAAATCTTTGTTGATCTCCGCCAAAATCCTGGACTTCGTTCCGCCCAACTTGTTGACATAGCGGACCGCGGAAACATTGTCCATGCGGAGAAGAATGCAGCAATTGGAACGGAGAGGAGTGAAACACCGGATCGCAAAAGACCCCGCCAGCAGTTCCCGGCAATTTATGTGGAGAGACAACTCCTCGGGTGACCACCAACCCCCCGTGGAGACCAAACCACACCGGGCCCCCCAGCCCCACAGGCTGGCATCTGACTCTATCACAATCTCTGAAGAGGGACCGAACAGGGCTCGTCTGTTCCAGGCATCCATGTGGTACAACCACCATTGTATCTCCCATTTCGCTTCCTCTGAAAGAGGAATCAGATCGGAATAACGAAGGCCTCTCTGGAGATGCTGTATCTTCAAGCGTTGAAGTGCCCTGTAATGTAGAGGGCCCGGGAAAATCGCCTGAATCGAAGATGCCAAAAGGCCGACAACCCGAGCTATAGACCTCAACGATACAGTCTGTTTGGAGATAACCGAATTCGATTCCCTCTTGATGTAACAAATCTTTTGATTGGGTAAAAGAAGTTGACAGGAAAGTGAATTGACTTGGAAACCCAGAAAGTCTATCACCTGGGAAGGAGTGAAGACGGATTTCTGAGGATTCACCAGACATCCCAGAGATTGTAGCAGGTCGATTGACCATTCCAAATGTGTCAGAAGTTTGAGGGGACAGTCTGCCATTATCAGAATGTCTTCCAAGTAAATATTCAAGCAGACGCCCCGAGCCCGCAAGTTCTTACGACGGGTCTCAGAAGTTTCGTGAAGCACCAAGGTGCCGAAGAGAGGCCGAACGGGAGAACTTTGTATTCGATCCAAGTCCCCTGCCATTGGAATTGGAGGAACCGACGATGAGGGGCGAAGATTGGAATCGACAAGTAGGCATCTTTGAGGTCCAGGCGAACCATCCAATCCCCTTCCCAAAGGAGATCTCGCAACAAATGGATCCCTTCCATCTTGAAGTGGCGATAAACCACTCCTCCGTTGAATTCTTTTAGATTTAGAACCAAACGGGAACCGCCCCCTTTCTTCTGGACCAGAAAAACCGCACTGACAAACCCTGTCGGATGACGGGTAGTCCAAAGAATTGCCCCTTTTTCTAGAAGGAAGTTTATTTTCGCTGAAATGAACTCTCGATCCTGTAGGGAGAAAAACATTGGGGTCGGAGGGAAGGACTGATGCTGGGGCTGGTAAAACTCTATTTGTAACCTTGAACAGTGTCCAGCACCCAAGCATTGTTTGAGATTAGACGCCAATTGTGGAGAAAAGATTGGATTCTGCCCCCCAACACAACCTCGGAAGATGGAATCAACCTCACCTGAAGTATTGGAGTCCTGGTGACCTTCCTGATTTCCGCCGAATCGTCCTTTCTTATATTGGCCTCTCCCTTTGCGAGAGGGATACAAGTTTGAACGAGTGTTGAATCCGCAATCCTGACCACCACCTCTCTGGGACTGGAAACCCCTGTTGGAATTTTGTTGTCCACGGCCGAACGAGCGTCCCCTGTGTCGTCCGGCCCTGGCAAAAAACGGTCGAAACGCTCGCCGCTGCGAGGTCTGGGCCTTGTCAAGGCCACTGAAGGTAGCAACAAATTTTGTAAGTTCCTTCAGGAACGGCTGGCCAAACAGTTGCCCTGGTGCTAAGGAACCGGACTCCGAAGAGGAAAGCTCCGCCAATTTTGGGTCCAGTTTGAGCAGAATGGAGCGACGCCGCTCACAAGATATTGCACAGTTGGCATTACCCAACTGGCAGATAGCCCTCTGGGACCATTCAATGAGTTCATCAGGGTCAACAAGAGCCCAAGATTCTTTGGCCTGAAAGCCCAAATCCAATATTTTTGTAAGCGGGCCAAGCAAATCCGGCATCTTGTCCTGACAGGACCGCCACGACCTATCCAGACCCTTCTTCGGGTCCTTGGCATACTTCTTCAGATAAGTGACCATTGTAGGGTCCACCTCTGGAGTTCCAGCTAAATGATCGGCCAAATCTAGACACTGGCACTCGGATCTAAGGCGGGCCCGGACATCTTTTTCGAACGGTTGGCGAATATGCGCCTGTACATATTCCGCCACAGTAGGAGAAGGTGACCAAGAACTTGAGTTTGGGTGAACAATGTCAGAGGGTTCAAAAGTCAGAAGAGAAGAATGCGTGGGAGCGTCGACGAAATGCTCTTTACGAGCCTTCTGAAGAGGTGGAGGGGACTGATCAGAGGAAGAAGTGGAATGGGTGTCATCTGTATCAGTAACCAAAGGGGCGGAAGTTGAAGCCCCAACAGACTTTTTTGTGGAAGAATTGTCAGTAGACAAACTCTTGGCCAATTTTTGAAAATCAGACTTGTGAGGATTCACAGGAGATTTTGAAGAAGCACAAGCCGATGGCAACCAGCCTTGTTGCTGTGCATAATGAGTCAAATGTCGCTTCAGAGGATTAATGGCACGGACTAGCGCCTTATTAACAGATTGTTGAACACCCTGATCCAACGCCTCAACCAAATCATACTCCAGAGAGCTAGCATAATCATCATCATAATAATAGTCATCATCCTCGCAATAGTTAGCCATAGTGACACAAAGTGCAACCAGTGAAATGCCCACAGTGATGACAGAAATTCAATAGTGGCCAAAGGCACAATGCAGGGGGAGTGAAAAAAAAAACCCACAGCAAGCCAGAAGGACAGGTAGAACCTGAACCCAAATCAATAATAAAGCGTGGAGGGAGGGCTTGCTGACAGAAAAAACAATCACTCTAGGCAAAGCCTATAGATGGTCAATGGGCGTAATAGGGGCAAAATATCCAGGCTGTGGGCAATGGACGAGTGCAAACGTCCTTCTCCTGTCACTAATCTCGAAGAAAGGCGGAGAAAAGCAACAAATATGGCCACCGCGCATGCGCGGTACTGGCCGCCTGAAAATATGCAAATTGGAGCGCTCGCGAACACAGCGCGAGGCTCCAAACTCCTTCTCCCACTCCACAAACGCTAAAAACGCGGGCGCGAGGCGCCCGAGCACCAGGAGGTGACCACACGCTCCCCATAACGCCGGCTACGAAGCGGCGCAACAGCCAAGAAAGACGGAAATCGGCATTTCGGAAATAAAGCCAAAACACGGGCAAAACTTGCACCGACAAAGAGACAACGGCGCGCAACACTAGCGGTATGAATCACAATCAGACACAAGTCAGTAAAGCATGTAATAGCAAGTAAAGACACACAAGTAAAGATAAAGTACACTTAACTGGCTGCGGAGCAGCAAAGAAAGAGGATGTACTATTCTCAATGGTTGCTTATATACTATACATACTCTATGGTTGCCCAGAGTATTCATGGGAAATGTAGTTGTTTTTTCACTTTGCTTCATTATGATTGGCTGCTGAGCATTTCTAATAAAGAAATGAGATAGCCTAATCGGAGCCTCTTGTCCTGACATAGAATTAAATTTACTGATTTAACAAAGATCACAAAATGCAAAGGTACATCTCTTCGAGGGATCCCCAAACTTAGTCCTAATGTATATGTGTATTCCAAAAACTGCTACTTCTTTTACCTCTGTTGTGTAAAGATAAAATACAGTGTGGGATGGAGTGATCGGTTTTAACTATGATATTGTTTCAATCAGATAAAAAGAAATGTCCTAAAATATCTTACGGAAAAAGACACCTAAATAAAAAAGGGTGCCAAGAACAATATTGTTTTCCCACTTTTGCTGGGAGATAAAGTGCCTGTGCATTGTCCAAAAATTAATTTTAGCCAGAGAATTAATTCATTCAGGCAAGGTGTCTCAAAGAGACACAAGCATAGTACACTTTGTTAACATGAAGGTGGCCGAGTGCAATCTTATGTGGACAAGCGCATGCTGCACTGGGTGGCGAGCGAGTGACGAAATGCAAAAAGTTAACAGCACTGTCAGATAAAACATGGGGTGATTTAAAATAGTCCTGTAAAACCTAATTATGTACAGAATTAAAAAAGTAAAAAAATCATGGCGACGTTAGGGAGAAAACGCGCCTGTCCTAAAAAAATCATTAATAACTAGTAATAGGCATTAAATAGCCTATAGCCTCGTTAACTCCTTTTTTGTGATAGCGTTACAACTGTGCCACATAAGGTACAGAAAACGTGAGATGGAAAACACAATGGGCATTTGGGTGTCATACTTTAGTAATCAAAGAGTCTCAGAGTAATGTCTGAGGCCTATGTTCCTGCACAGCTGGACCGGCCAGCGAGACCTTGGCTTTCTTTAGGCAGGGCAAAAGAAAAGTATGTGCACTTTGGTCTCCTCCACTTTCAGACATACGGGGCAGTCCCGACTGCATTCGCCCAACCACTTGGTGGTGAACGATCGGAGAGGAAGTATCCTATGTCTGAACTGGATGTATAACTTCTTTGCGAGGAGCGGTTGGATATCATCCAATACTGATTCAAGCCGATATTCTAATTTTATTTCCATAAACCTTTGTGATAGGTGCCTTGGGGAAATCCTCCATAACTGGGTCAGTTTTAACTCTCTGTGATTCTCAATAAGTGCCTTTCTGGGAGTCACAATACTAGAATCTTCGGCTGAGCGCCACAGATTTGCCCTCCCAAGGCCTGGCATGTGTTCCTTATGTGCACCAGCCAAGGCAATTTTCTCGCACCGGGCATACTCATAACCTCCCTTGGTTCATCCCTAGAAAGGGCAAGCTCTGGGGTGCTCCACAGACGCCGCCAGAATAGAAGTGGTCTTAAAGCTATTTCATCTGCTATGGGGCTAATCCCGAGATCCAGCCTAAGGGGGGAGGGGTTAGAGGGAAGCTAACAGGAAGTCTTAAAAGCTGCCTGGTGAAGGAATATTCTGTTGACGATAGAAGGGTACTGGAGCAGTGACCCCATAATTCTGCCCCGTACAGAGTAGCTTCCCTAGCCTGAACCTTATAAAGTTCAACCTCTGGACCTATTACTTTGTGGGAACATTTGTTGTAGACCTTTAGAATACCCCCGCTGCCTGGGCCAATTTTAGGTTAGCTTTTTTTATTTGAGGCCCCCAGTCCATTCCCTCGGTTTAAGTAATCCCGAGATATTAAAAATCAATGCCCTTTCTAGGGCCGTCCCGTCTAAACAGAGGTTTGGGCGGGTGTAGTTTCTTGCATTAAACACCTTGTATTTGTTTTCTGTAGATTAATTTCCAAACCCCTGTTTTTACAGAAGGCGCTGAATGCATCAAGGACCCTTTGCATGCACATGGGAGATTTTGAGAGTAAGAGGGTGTTGTCTGCGTACATCAAAGCGGGTATCTTGTAGTTCGCTAGCCGTGGTGCATCACTATCTTTTCCTGCCATCAAGAACTTTACTAAACCGTTTATAAAAAGGGAAAAGAGAGTTGGGGTCAGGACGCAGCCTTGATGTATGCCTTTTTCAACAGGGAAGGGGGCTGAGAGCTCTCCGTTTTTGCCGTACCTTATTTGAGCATAGCTGCCTTGGTGGAGATGTTTCATTGCATGGCAAAGGTAATATGGAGCCCCTAATTCCATTAATATCTCCCACAATTTATCCCTCGGTAACTAAATCAAAGGAGGATTTAAGGTCCACAAAGATAAGATAGAGGCTGCCACTCTCTATAGTCACAGTTATCTAAAACAGGAGCTGTAATCTAAAGATTTGATTGATAGTGGAGATCTTGGCCTTAAACCCAGTTTAAAGGGGTGTGAGTACATTATGTTCTTCTATCCAAGCCTGTAAGGATTCAGAAAATCTGGAGGCCTCCCTCCTGCGAGGCTTAGGAAGGTCAAACCAAATCTCCTTCCTGAACCAAATGAAATTTGACATGCTTTGTGTGGTCATATCTGCCCTTATACTTGGCCTGGTGTTGACCCCACTTTCTTGGAAATTTTGTTTCGGTCCACTACACACCTTCTTTCCTTCTTCAAGTTAGGAGGGGATAAACTCGTGCTAGGCGTTCTGCCTTTTTATGGACATGAATGGAGATATTCCTGTGATGGTATTTCAAGGAGAGCGATACACCCAAATGGTGTCTTGTAAAACGGCTAAAGCAGATGTGCCAACAGCCTCTGCCCTTTGTAAACACCGCTTAAACATCCGGTTCATCCACTCCAGCATCCCATTAGCGCAGGAGCAATATACGGCAGTTTTATGGCGAACTTTGTGAAGGTCATTCAAAAATCCATTCATGTTCTCAGATGTGAATTGCACTCTGTTGTCCGTGACCAACACATCAGGGATACCTTCTTCAAAGGTTACTTAGTTTTCACCACGGAGGAGGGTAGCTACGGTGGTTGCTCCTCCTTGGTCGCCATGCTCCTGGTGCATTGTTTGGGTGGGGTGGGTTGTTTGGAGTTGTGGGTGGGTCGGGTAGGGTTTTTGGTCTTATTTTTATTTGTGATTCCTTTTGTGTCTTCACTCTTGTCTCTACCCCATCCTCACCTCTTGTCTTCACATTCCTGCAGCAACGCACTTCACACCGGTATTGATGAGAATGCTCTATGTGGGCACATATACGCCCATTCACATTCTTCATGGGCCCTAGGCCTCATCTACGTTAGGATTATAATGTTAGGTAGATCTAATGCTACGTATACCATGCTGACTCCAAGATCACTTCCCCTCTCTTTTTATGACAACGGATAAACAGACTATAAAAATAGTATCACTCAACGTCAAGGGTATCAATCATCCAATTAAAAAGAGGAAAATTCTAGATTATCTATACAAGCAAAAGGGTGACATTATATTGCCGTTCATCAAAAAGGGGATGAGGAATAGTTGTCCCGTTCAGTTCCCCAAGGACAATATTTAAGTAATCAAGTAGAAAGGGACACTTGTATCTACAAACCCATTGGTTCACTTTGACAACCCTCATAGAAGCCAGAAGTTTTTTTACGATGCGGTATATTTGTTTGTCCGCCCCTCTTCTAGCGACATGGCATAGTCATTGGGTAGTCAAATGTAAGGTATGCCTGCCTCACCCGAGGCACCTCTGGAGAGTGTAGAAGTGTCCAGAGATCAAAAAAAGGATGGATACAATGGCCAACCAGTGAGGGTATAATTAAAAAACAGTATAAGCACCAGAAACAAATGTTTAATAAAGAAGGTGAATACTGTAAACTAAAAACCAATGGATATATTCGATAATCGTGTGACCAGATTATCATATACGTTGTTTTTTAAAAGTCGACATGTTTCAGCTCCTAAAAAGGCCCAGAAGGGTCGGTGGAGCTTTCGTCAGGACGTACACACAGAATTGTACTTACACTACTTGTGCAGTATTCAAATGCTTAATAGGCACTCATGGGAATATTATCCTGTATTTAGGAAACAAAAACAACAACATCATGCTGTTCAAATGTAATTCTCAGTGTAATTTCACATGGAGTTTCGAGGCATACCAGACTGTTCCACACGCAGTCTCCATCACACTGTATCCAATGACAAAGTGTAATTCTAAGGGTGCACAGTGATTAGTGCAAATAAACTAACAAAAATGGTGAAACACGAGGGCAGGGAAAGAGAAGGGCTTTAGTCTCTATCGAGGACAATGAAGCGTCTGTTATATATCAAGGAAATCTTAGTTGAAAGAATTTAGTGAAATCTGCAAAAAATAATAAGCCAGAATTGCGCTTCTTTTTCTTATACTTACAATTCCCAGGCAGATAGACTAGCAAAACGTAAGTAATACGTGCAGCCAAACACAGTTATCATTGTCTGTTCAACAACACTCTCAGGCAAACACCCTACTATGATGCGAGCACTTTGATATAAATATCGAGCGTTTCTAGTTAGGTACCTGAATGCGAGGCGAAAATCACTCCCTCAGGGTGCTTAGAGCCGCCGTTTTTTGGTCACCGCTGTAAATGATAAACACAGCTTAAGAGTAGCGAGATATACCGCCGGGACAGGTAATGTCCACGGGGACCTCGCGCTTACCGTCATGTGTAGTGCGCCGTGCTAGTGCTGGCTCTGCCCCTGGAAGCGCCGGGGTCGGCCAGGGCAGCGTATTATGACTGTTGAAGTGAAAATAGACGGTGTCTCTCGCTTGTTGGAAGACATACTAGCGTCTAGGTTGATAAATTGGGGAACACATTCTAAACAAACCATTAAATCTGGCTGGACAAATTTAAAGGTTAGAAAATTTAACCAATTTAAGTGTAAACCGTCTTTGTGATTATTATTACTCAAACCACGCTAGCATCAAGTGCAGTAGGGATTTGACTATCAGAATAAGGATACATTCTAAACAGACCATTAAATCTGGGTTTCCAAATTAAACAAATTTAAAGGTTAACAAATTTAGCCAATTTCGGTGTAAACCGTCTTTGTGATAATTTTTGCTCAAAACCACGCTAGCATCATGTGCAGTAGGGATTTGACTTTCAGAATGAGGATATAAATCAAAATAAAAATAAAATATATCCAAATATGTTGGAGGTCGCCATGAATATATCACACTGTGCTCAATAACATGCCTAATAGATATGGTGTGGTGCAGTCATCATGCTTTTTATATTTCTCAAGAGCATACCTTATTTACTACGGAAATGGCAGAATGGCTAGATTTAGAATAAGGTGTACTCTGGGTGAATTCCTCAAGAAAAAGTAGGTCAATCATTCAGTAGAAATGATGCCACGGAATGTTATCGTTCATCCCTGTTACATGAGTCCTAAGACGGTTCACCCATCTTTGCTCCTTTTCGAACAGAGTTTGTTCAGCGTTGCTGTCTTTGTTTTGGAGCATCTCGAGAATTGTCCATCTCAGTTCATCGCATGTATGGCCAGCTGTGACGAAGTGGGCGCATAACTTGGTGGTGTTCTTCTTAAGTCTCACGTTACTTCTGTGCTCTCCCAGTCGCACTTTCACTTTTCTGCAGGTCATGCCCACATATTGTTTTTGACACGGGCAGGTGATCAGGTAGATCACGTGAGTGGAGTTACAGTTCGTGTGTTGACGTTGGGTCCATAACAATTGATCAGTAAGTTGTAATGTTTTTGTTGGCCTTGTAAATTTACACACTCCACATGTGCCGCAGGGGTAATGTCCCGTCACTGGGGCCATATTCAGATCCCGAATGATAGATGCTGGTCGTGTTGAGCGAGGACGCGTGTGGACGAGTACATCTCTGATGTTTTTTGTTCTCCTATTGGCGAATCTGGGCTTCGGCCAATTATAAGTACCAGAATTAATGATTGACCAATTTTTCTTTATTAATTTCTGGACTTCATATGTTGCAGGACAAAAAGTCGTGACACAGGTCACTAGATCCTTCACTGGTTCCTTTTCATAAGTTTGCAACAGACACTCACGTGGTTGGTTATTGGCCCTCTTTCTGCATTTGGAAATAACTCGAGTGGTATAGTCTCGATCTTGGAGTTTTTTACTCAGAATGTGAGCCTGATGTTTATAGTCACTTGTTATGCTGCAGTTGCGTTTATTTTTTTTTTTGTAAATATTTTTTATTGCAGCAAAATCAGAGAGTCATACAGTATAATCAAACCATTCCAATTGATATTCAGTTGAAGCGCCGTCCCCTTACTCCTGTGTCACACAGCCATTCAGCTCACACCCCTGAGGTCGAGCGGCAAAGTCACGGGCAAAAGAAACTGCGCTGGTACAATCCGTGTATAACTAAAGCCACCAGTTGGATGGGAGATGGCAGAGCTGCTTTTTAGTCCTAACACACCCTCTCTCATGTCTCAAGCCCAGTGGAATCAGGAGTCAACGTACACCCCCCGCTAACAAAACCCCCTCCCTCCCCCCGTAACATCCCCGTCCCCAACTACCCCGCCCCCCTCGACCAGAGCCCCCCCGACCACCCCCCGCCCCCTTCCGGTCCCCCCACCCCCCCAGGCGTGCCAGATAGTCACCTAACCGAGCTCTCATCTCCTCTCGTAGGACCAGATCCGAGACATGGCAACAGGATTTGTCAGCGAACAGTCATAGTTCATCACATTGGAACGCAAGGGTAGTGAAGCAGCAAGGTGGGCCTAAGCCGTCCTCTCGGCGGGCGGGTGCCCCGCCCGAGCCGGACTATGCACCGGGGAGTCCTCTTCTTCCTCGTCCAGGCGTATGAGATCGAGGACCAGCCCCTCCCACGCCCTGGCTCTCTCCAGCGCCATGTCATTGTCTATCCTGAGTGCGGCCCGCAGGCGAAGCTCACCCTCACATCTAGCCCATTTAAGCAGCTCAGCCCTCCAGCGCTCAACCACGGGACCCCGGGATGCCTTCCACTGGGACGTAATGGCCCGCTTCGCCAGGAGGAGCCCCAAGTCCAGGAACTTGCTAGTGACTTTGTTCTTTGATGTGTGCGGGAACCAGTGTAGCATGCAATGTGCCATGGTGAGTTGCAGGTCCCTCCCCGTCACCTCCCTCAGAACCTCCACTACCTCCTCCCAAAAGGGCCCCAGCTCAGGACAAGACCAGAACATGTGCCGGAAGTCCGCTGGGTCCGCCGGGCAGCGCGGGCAGGATGCCGGGTGGGCCGGGAAGTATTTATGTAGCTTGTCAGGGGTTAGGTAAGCCCTATGTAGGACATAAAAGTGCACCAGCTGGAATCTCGCGTTGCGCGTGCCATTCCGGGCCCTTTCCAGTATGCCATTCCAGGCCTCCTCGGGGATCTCAGTCGCCAGATCAGCCTCCCATTTTGCCTTCAAGGCCAACAGTGGAGCGGTGGATTCCGAGACCATGCGTCGAGATAGGCACGTGACCGCCCTGACCGTCCCCGACATCATCACGACGTACTGGCAGCCCAGCGAAAGCGTCGGCTCCGACATGCCCGCCCCCCAGTGCCTGCGGATCGCCGCCGTTAAAGCCGCATGTAGGAGGAAGTCCCCCCTCGTCAACTCAAAGCGCTCTTGCAGGAGGTCGAAGGGCAACATCGCCCCGTTTTCATACAGATCACCCATGGACGAGAGCCCCCGCTGATCCCAGCCGTCCAGCCCGTGCCACGAGCCCCCGTGCGGCAATGTCTCGCAGAATCTAAGTGGGATCTCAGGTGCGTACGGGACCGTGACACCACACCTCCGGCGGTATCTGTTCCAGCATTTTCTGGCCGTTGCAAACTCCTGCGTGAGATGGAAGTCCCCCATCAGAAGCCCCAGGACAATCCGGGATAATACCTGGACCGGACCCGCCGGCTCCCCCGACCCGTCCGCCTCTCTCCTAGCCCGCGCCACCCACTGCGTCAGCCACTGCAGCTGTGCCGCCAAGTAGTAGAGCTCATAGTCTGGGACAGCTAGACCTCCGTCTGCCCGAGGGCGGAGAAGTGTGGCAAGGGCCACCCTACGCCTGCCCGCTCCCCATAGAAAGCCGATGACCATCGACCGCAGCCGTCGAAAGTAGCTCGCTGGGATCCAGATCGGTAGGGTCCCGAAGAAGTAAAGCAGCCGCGGCAGGGTCACCATCTTGAGAAGCGCCACCCTCCCCATGAGTGACAATGGGAGCGTGCCCCAAAAGTCGAAGCTCCCCTTAGCGTGCCTGATCGCCGTACCGATATTCCCCTCAAGGACATCAGCATTGTCATGAAAGATCGAGGTGCCAAGATATCGCAGGCACCTCTCTTCCCAAGTCACGCCTTCCGTTATTTGCGGGCATTCTCTCCGTGGGCGGGCCGGGAATAGGTGGGACTTCGCCCAGTTCACTCGGAGGCCAGATATCGTACTCAGCGATTGCAGGAGAGTCTTAGCTCCGCGCAGGGAGTCCGCCGAGTCCGCCAGGAACATCAGTAGGTCATCCGCGTACAATGCGATGTGGTGTATTTGGCCATAGACGTCCAGGCCCCGATAAGCCCGGCCCAGCCGGGCCCGCGCCGCGAGAGGCTCGACAGCCAGGGCAAACAGCAAGGGGGAAAGAGGGCATCCCTGACGGGTGCCCCTGCCCACCCCACACATCTCAGAGATAACCCTCCCTGTTCTGACTCTCGCCGTCGCGTTCGTATAGAGCAGTCTCGTCCAATCGACGAAGCCCTCGCCAAGGCCCAGCGTTCGTAGCACATGGAAGAGATAAGGCCATTCCAGGCTGTCGAAGGCCTTCTCCATGTCGACAGCAAACACCACCGCCTCGTCGCCATCGTATGTGTCAGCCTCTAGGATATGCAGGAGTCGTCGCACATTGAGCGCCGTATTGCGTGCCGGGATGAAACCCGATTGGTCCGCATGCACCAGTGCGGGCATGTGGGGGAGCAAACGCGTCGCCAAGACCTTGCTCAGGATCTTGTAATCCAGGTTGAGCATGGACAGGGGGCGGTACGCCGATCTGTCCCATGGCTGCTTACCCGGCTTCAGTAGGGGGACAATCAACGCCTCCCTCGTGGTCGCAGGGAGACAGCCCAGCCGCCTCGACTCGTTGTAGAGCCACGTCAGCCGGGGCGCCAGGAGATCCACGTAGGTGAGATAGAATTCCGTAGGGAATCCATCGGTGCCCGGTGTCTTGTTTCTCGCCATGCTCTTGATGGCGACCCGCACCTCTCTCTCCATGATCTTGTCCCCGAGTCGTTTCGCGTCCGCCTCTTCCATTTCCGGCAGGTCAAGACCCTCCATAAAGGACTGGACCTCCTCCACCGAAGGGAGGACCCTGCTGCAGTAGAGCTCTGTATAGTAGTCGTAAAACAGTGCGTTGATCCCCTGCTGATCAAAACTCGCCGCCCCCGCGTGGTCTCTGAGTTCAAGGATGACTGAGCTCCGGCGGGCCGGGTTGGCCAACCAGGCCAGAAGAGCCCCCGATTTGTCGCGGTCCGAGTGCGCCCGCGTTAGGTAGGCCTTGTAATCAAAGCATCGGAGGCGTTCCACCGTCGCCGCCACCGCCTCCCGCGCCCCCAGCAGAGCCTCGTGAGTGTCTGGCCGTTCAGGTCTCTCTCTCTCCATCCTCCGGAGGGTCTCGTCCTCCTTCTCAATTTCTGCCAGTAGTGTTCTCCGCACGCCCGATGACGTCGCAATGCACTGGCCCCGTAGTACGGATTTGAAGGCGTCCCATTCCGTCGTGGCCGAACCCGCCGTGCCCGCGTTCACCTGGAAATACTCCTCGATGCCCGAGGCGATCGCGGCGCGGAAGAGCCGATCTTCCAGTGCCTCAGGGCGGAGCTTCCAAGCCGGTATTCTCGGGCGGATCTGCGACCAGCGCAGCCGCACGAGAAGCGGGTTGTGGTCCGAGATCGAGCGCGTGAGGTACTCACTGTGGCACACTTCCGCGTGCACGTCCTGCGAGCACAGGAAGGCGTCAATACGGACATGCAACTCGTGAAGGGCGGAGAAGAATGAGTAGTCTCTGTCCGCCGGGTGGTTAGCCCTCCAGGAGTCGACCAGTCCCCACTGGCGTTGCCAGGCTGAGCGCGCGAGTGCGAGTCTGCCAGCTGCTGCACTTGGAAGGGGGGGGTGGGATCTATCCATGGCGGTGTCAGCCACACTATTAAAGTCGCCGCCCAGTAGCAGGGGCTCCACTAAGAACTGGGCTAGTTTATTGGACAGTAGGGAGAGGAATGCAGGTTGGTCCACATTCGGGGCGTACACGCAACCCAGGGTGAGGTCCCTCCCGTCCAGCTTGCCCCGTACCATTATATATCTCCCCTCCGGGTCAATTACCTGTTGTGTGCATTGAAAGGGGATCCCCGCCCGTATCCAGACGGCCACCCCCCTAGCATAAGCAGAGTAACCTGTGTGAAAGACCTGTCCCCTCCAGCGCCTCTGTAGCGCCTTCCCCTCTTTGTCCAGCAGATGGGTTTCCTGAAGGAAGGCTATGTGTATGCCCCGCCTGACCAGATAGGAGTGGATCTTATGGCGCCTATGCATCGAGTGCATCCCCCTTACGTTCCATGTGAGACATTTGTAGCCTAAGTCGGATCCCATGTCAGAATCCACCAAGCCCCATTCGCCCTCTCAGCAACCCCCCCGGCACGCCTAGGTCCCTCCCTCAACCCCCCCCCAACTTGCATAGTCAAACTACCCCAACACCCACACCCCCGGACAGACAACCAACGTGGAAACCCCATCCAAACTCAAGTATCAAAAAGCGTGTCACTACAAAATAGGGCTGGAGAGGCAGCGATGCCGGCCCCATACAGGCCCGAAACCCCCCGCCCCCGCCCCACACCCTTAACAACAAACAGGAGATGTCTCCCGACTCTCCCCGTCCCCAAGGTCTCAGTAAGAAGTCCCGGGGGGCACTCGCACCTTACTGCATAGCGTCCAGAAGTGGCCCCCCCCGCCTGCACGCCCCAATACCTTACTTATGTGGCCAGTGTCCCACGAGCCTCCTCAGCCAAGGATACCATCCGCCGTCTGGGGAGTCACCACCGGCATGTCTGTCTCTGACAGCTCGTGTCCGCTGCTGGAGCCAGGGCTGGGAGCACTGGCTTTCGACTGCTCCGACGCGCTGCTGGAGGGGCTGGCGTCTCCCTGGCTGATGGCCACCACTGCCTGCACCGCCTTGGCCTGTTCCTGCTGCCAGCCCGAAGGGGAGCCAGATCGTCGTGTTGGCGTCGTTTCCGTGGAGTGTCTCCTGGGAGGGGACCGTGGTGTGGGGCCCGTGTTCGGCTCCCCCCTCTCATCCAACCAGCTCCAGGCCTCCTGTGGCGTTGTAAAAAAGTGCGTGCGTTCTCTATCGACCACCCGCAGCCGCGCCGGGAACAGCATAGCATAGGGCAGTTGTAGAGACCTCAATTTTCGCTTGACCGCCAGGAAGGAGGCCCGCTGTTTTTGCACATCCCTGGTGAAGTCCGGAAAGATCATGACCCTGCTGTTGTCGATTCTCAGGTCCGGGACACCTCTCACCTTCTGCAGTATGTGGTCTCTGTCCCTGAAGTGCAGGAGGCGCAGTACAATCGGACGCGGAGGCGCCCCCGGTTTGGGGGGTCGCGCAGGGACCCTGTGTGCCCGTTCAATGGCAAAGAACGGCGAGAGCCCCTCCGGGGCCACCTCGGATCGCAGCCAGCCCTCCAGGTAGGTGACCGCGTCCCGCCCCTCTGTGTTTTCGGGGACCCCAACGAGGCGGAGGTTATTGCGCCGAGAGCGCCCTTCACTGTCCTCCGCTCGGAGCTCCAGCACCCGTACTTTCTGTGCCATGTCTGCCAGTGACTTTTTCAGCTCCAGTACGTCCCCTGGGAGACTTTTCAGGGTGACCTCAGAGGTCGCCACTCGCTCCTTCAGCTTCTTGTGGTCGTCCTTCAGTAGGGTCAGGTCCGACCCAATGGTGTCTATGCGCTTCTCAAGAGCCTCCCGCGACGCCACAATCGCCTGCATAATGTCTCCCAGGGAGGGGTCTCGCGGGTGGGCCGAGCCCCCAGCTCCCCCCCCAGGCGGGACGTCGTCGTCAGGGTGCCCCGGGTCGTCCAGCTTCAGGGTCTCGAAGCCCTTCTTCCTGTTGCCACGTGTCATCCTTGCGGGCGGTGCCTGTCCGATGCCTCCGCAGCAGCCGCCGATGTTCCCGCTCCTCGTCCTCCTCAGGTCTGCCGTCCCTTTAGATCTCTGGGCCCGCGCCTCGCGGGGTCCAGACCGCGGTGTCGTCCAGAGGCCAGGTCCTGTCCCACCAGCGTCGTGGGGCACCAGCGCCCCAGGTCTGGGCACCTGGAGGGTTCAGGCAGGGTGTGCGCCACTGATCACCAGTCCCAGCGTGGCCCCCTGTATTCGGGCGTCCCCGGCCAGTTAGGCGCTTCCTTCCGACCTCTATTTCAGCGCCCCATGAGGGCGGGACTCCAGCAACTCGTCCCCTGCTCTCCCCGTCGCCCTTTTCACGTATGTGCCACCGGTCTCCTGTGGCGCAGTCTCCCTGGCACTACCACCGCCAGGAGGGCAGGACAGGCGCTCTCCGCAGGTCCAGCGCCCCACACGGCCACCGCGGCCCAGGAAACGACCGTCAAGGCCAGATAGGTGCCTCTTCCCGCCTTCAAAGTCAAAGGCGCGTGGGGGAGGGTAGCCCGTACCTCGTCCCCCGCTCTTCTCGCCGCCTGCCGCACTCGTGTGTCCTCAGACCCCGCGTGGTGTAGGCTCTCCCCTCAGATCACCACCAGGGGGGCAGGTCAGGTGACCCACGCTGTCTCAGTGTTCCACGCGGGTCCAGTGGATCTCCAGCCGGCCGCTAAGGCGATCGCCGGGTCTCTGTCGGCGCCATTTTGGGGTCAGGCAGGCCGATCTTCCCCGGTCCCCCAAATCCGCCCGCGAAGGTGGCAGCCTTTACCCCTCACCTCTGCCCGCTCCCGGAGGGTCTCTTCTCACCAGTGGCCCGCCACCTCAGCTCCAGGGGGCTTCTCCCCTTCTCCCGGGCTCCGTCACCAGGCGCGTCTCATCAGGACGGCGGCCGCCATTTTGGGCCGTCCCGTCCCCGTGTGCCGCGCCCGCCGATAAAAGTCCGGCGGGGGCAGTTACAGGGGCCCCCGGTCCTCCAAAATCTCCCTGCGTGCCCCTGGTGTCCACCTGGGCACTGTTGGGGGGTCAAGGAGTGAGTCGGGGTGCAGGATGTGTGGTGGTGCGAGGCGGGCACGGAGGAGCTCCGGAGTCCCGCGTCCACCTACATCGGCACCCTAGCCACGCCCCCTGCAGTTGCGTTTATGTCGTAAAAACTGGCTATATGGAAGATTATCCCTCAACGGTTGGGGGTGGTAGCTCAGATACGACAAAAGGCTGTTCTTGGCAGTGGGCTTGGTGAACGTCTTTGTCTCCAGTTTTTTATTCTGACAAAAAATCGTCAGATCCAGAAAGTCGATGCTTTTGTTGCTTGCAGTGAACGTGAAGTTTAACCACCGGTCTTGCCCATTCAGCCAGTTGATGAACATCTGGAGGTCCTGTCTTATATCCCAAATTAGCAGAACATCATCGATGTAACGTTTCCAGTACAGAATACTGGAAACGAAGGGATTCATATTGTTCAGAACACTCCCTTTCTTTTATTCCTTACCTAAGACTCACAAAAATAAATCCCCCCCTCCTGGTCGCCCAATAGTTTCGGGCATAGGCTCTCTTCTCGAACCTCTATCTAAGTTTGCGGACCAGTTCCTAAAACCGGTGGTACAACGGACACCTACATATCTCAAAGATACTCGAGACCTCTTGACACAAATTGCGAATAAGGATTTCGACCCAGAAACTATGCTCTTAGTGGGGTTAGATGTCGAATCTTTATACACCAGTCTACCCCAGGATGAAACATTACAAATGCTGGAAGACTTACTTTTCCAAGAGGAATGGATTTACCACACTCCCCGTCATTTCATTCTGGAATGTTGTCACATGGCTCTCAAAGAGAACTATTTCGAATACAATCAACAACTATTCTTACAATGCCACGGGACTTCGATGGGCAGTGCCTTCGCCCCCTCGGTGGCGGGATTGTACGTTAGCCAATTCGAGAAGAACTGTGTTCTGAACAATATGAATCCCTTCGTTTCCAGTATTCTGTACTGGAAACGTTACATCGATGATGTTCTGCTAATTTGGGATATAAGACAGGACCTCCAGATGTTCATCAACTGGCTGAATGGGCAAGACCGGTGGTTAAACTTCACGTTCACTGCAAGCAACAAAAGCATCGACTTTCTGGATCTGACGATTTTTTGTCAGAATAAAAAACTGGAGACAAAGACGTTCACCAAGCCCACTGCCAAGAACAGCCTTTTGTCGTATCTGAGCTACCACCCCCAACCGTTGAGGGATAATCTTCCATATAGCCAGTTTTTACGACATAAACGCAACTGCAGCATAACAAGTGACTATAAACATCAGGCTCACATTCTGAGTAAAAAACTCCAAGATCGAGACTATACCACTCGAGTTATTTCCAAATGCAGAAAGAGGGCCAATAACCAACCACGTGAGTGTCTGTTGCAAACTTATGAAAAGGAACCAGTGAAGGATCTAGTGACCTGTGTCACGACTTTTTGTCCTGCAACATATGAAGTCCAGAAATTAATAAAGAAAAATTGGTCAATCATTAATTCTGGTACTTATAATTGGCCGAAGCCCAGATTCGCCAATAGGAGAACAAAAAACATCAGAGATGTACTCGTCCACACGCGTCCTCGCTCAACACGACCAGCATCTATCATTCGGGATCTGAATATGGCCCCAGTGACGGGACATTACCCCTGCGGCACATGTGGAGTGTGTAAATTTACAAGGCCAACAAAAACATTACAACTTACTGATCAATTGTTATGGACCCAACGTCAACACACGAACTGTAACTCCACTCACGTGATCTACCTGATCACCTGCCCGTGTCAAAAACAATATGTGGGCATGACCTGCAGAAAAGTGAAAGTGCGACTGGGAGAGCACAGAAGTAACGTGAGACTTAAGAAGAACACCACCAAGTTATGCGCCCACTTCGTCACAGCTGGCCATACATGCGATGAACTGAGATGGACAATTCTCGAGATGCTCCAAAACAAAGACAGCAACGCTGAACAAACTCTGTTCGAAAAGGAGCAAAGATGGGTGAACCGTCTTAGGACTCATGTAACAGGGATGAACGATAACATTCCGTGGCATCATTTCTACTGAATGATTGACCTACTTTTTCTTGAGGAATTCACCCAGAGTACACCTTATTCTAAATCTAGCCATTCTGCCATTTCCGTAGTAAATAAGGTATGCTCTTGAGAAATATAAAAAGCATGATGACTGCACCACACCATATCTATTAGGCATGTTATTGAGCACAGTGTGATATATTCATGGCGACCTCCAACATATTTGGATATATTTTATTTTTATTTTGATTTATATCCTCATTCTGAAAGTCAAATCCCTACTGCACATGATGCTAGCGTGGTTTTGAGCAAAAATTATCACAAAGACGGTTTACACCGAAATTGGCTAAATTTGTTAACCTTTAAATTTGTTTAATTTGGAAACCCAGATTTAATGGTCTGTTTAGAATGTATCCTTATTCTGATAGTCAAATCCCTACTGCACTTGATGCTAGCGTGGTTTGAGTAATAATAATCACAAAGACGGTTTACACTTAAATTGGTTAAATTTTCTAACCTTTAAATTTGTCCAGCCAGATTTAATGGTTTGTTTAGAATGTGTTCCCCAATTTATCAACCTAGACGCTAGTCTGTCTTCCAACAAGCGAGAGACACCGTCTATTTTCACTTCAACAGTCATAATACGCTGCCCTGGCCGACCCCGGCGCTTCCAGGGGCAGAGCCAGCACTAGCACGGCGCACTACACATGACGGTAAGCGCGAGGTCCCCGTGGACATTACCTGTCCCGGCGGTATATCTCGCTACTCTTAAGCTGTGTTTATCATTTACAGCGGTGACCAAAAAACGGCGGCTCTAAGCACCCTGAGGGAGTGATTTTCGCCTCGCATTCAGGTACCTAACTAGAAACGCTCGATATTTATATCAAAGTGCTCGCATCATAGTAGGGTGTTTGCCTGAGAGTGTTGTTGAACAGACAATGATAACTGTGTTTGGCTGCACGTATTACTTACGTTTTGCTAGTCTATCTGCCTGGGAATTGTAAGTATAAGAAAAAGAAGCGCAATTCTGGCTTATTATTTTTTGCAGACTTCACTAAATTCTTTCAACTAAGATTTCCTTGATATATAACAGACACTTCATTGTCCTCGATAGAGACTAAAGCCCTTCTCTTTCCCTGCCCTCGTGTTTCACCATTTTTGTTAGTTTATTTGCACTAATCACTGTGCACCCTTAGAATTACACTTTGTCATTGGATACAGTGTGATGGAGACTGCGTGTGGAACAGTCTGGTATGCCTCGAAACTCCATGTGAAATTACACTGAGAATTACATTTGAACAGCATGATGTTGTTGTTTTTGTTTCCTAAATACAGGATAATATTCCCATGAGTGCCTATTAAGCATTTGAATACTGCACAAGTAGTGTAAGTACAATTCTGTGTGTACGTCCTGACGAAAGCTCCACCGACCCTTCTGGGCCTTTTTAGGAGCTGAAACATGTCGACTTTTAAAAAACAACGTATATGATAATCTGGTTACACGATTATCGAATATATCCATTGGTTTTTAGTTTACAGTATTCACCTTCTTTATTAAAAATTTGTTTCTGGTGCTTATACTGTTTTTTAATTATACCCTCACTGGTTGGCCATTGTATCCATCCTTTTTTTGATCTCTGGACACTTCTACACTCTCCAGAGGTGCCTCGGGTGAGGCAGGCATACCTTACATTTGACTACCCAATGACTATGCCATGTCGCTAGAAGAGGGGCGGACAAACAAATATACCGCATCGTAAAAAAACTTCTGGCTTCTATGAGGGTTGTCAAAGTGAACCAATGGGTTTGTAGATACAAGTGACATTATATTGCTCCAGGAAACTAAAATAGACTCATCACAATTCAATTCCATGAAAAATAAACTCTATAGTGAGCTAGTGAGGCGATTGGGTCTGACGCCTTGGGCAAAAAGAATGGGGTCCTCACTCTCATTGCGAAGCGAGCCAACATAGATGTTTTAAACAGTAGTGCGGACACTAATGGCAGATGGGTCTCTACTAAACTAACAAAGGGCGGGAAGGAGTTCTATGTGACCAATGTATATGCCCCCAATAAAGATGACCAAGATTTTTGGAAGGAACTTAGCTCCCACATTGACACGATCCCAGACACCGCAACACATATGCCGGGTGGTGACTTAAATCTCCCTATGGATCCCCTTCTAGACAGAGACTCAATGTTGTCCGTTCCGGTCGTCCAACTCACATAAAGCACTTCTCAATCTCTGTACACGTTTTAATCTAGTTGACTCTTGGAGGCTGATGAACCCAACAGGCAGAGATTATACCTTTTATTCCCCACCCCATGGCTCATAATCACGTATAGATTACCTGCTCGCATCTGCTCACTCCAAGGGAGACATTGAAGCCACATCCATTGAAGCGCGTGTGATCTCCGATCATTCATGCATTCCGATGACTCTGGCGTTGCACAAAAAGGGCAAGAAAACGACCTTGTGGAAATTCAACGACGCGGTACTAAAAAAGGAGGCACACAGGGCTGCCATAGAGAAAGCAATCACTGACTATCTTAGCCACAACAAAAAATGGGACACTACAGATAGTACGAGGTGGGAAGCACTTAAAACAACAATTAGAGGGGTGTTAATCAAAATACGAGCAGCCATGAACAGAGATGCTTACTCCGCCCTATCACGGCTAGAAGAGGAGATATCATCCCTTGAGAAACGCCACATAATCTCTAAAGACCCTTCATCTCTCAATGAATTAATGAACAAAAAATACGAGTATAACAAAATTGTCAGCGAAAGGGCAGGAGTCTAGCTTCAACATCATAAGAACTTCAGGTTGTGCCATACTAACAAAGCGGGCAAAAGCCTTGCCTCATATCTAAACAGGGAAAGCTCTGGCCCCGACGGGTTCAATGCTACGTTTTATAAGAGCTTCTCGTCTGTCCTGACGGGACCACTGAAGGACCTTTAAGAACATTTTAACACACATGGCCGAGTCCATGGCACGCCGGCTGAAGCCATTATTGCGGTTCTTCCGAAAGATGGGAAGGACCCGTCCGCCCCGAAGAATTACAGGCCGATATCACTGATCAACCTCGATTGCAAGATCTACGCCATGGTTTTGGCAAAAAGGATTCAATCGGTCTTGCCCCAGCTGATACACCCTTCACAGGTAGGGTTCCTCAAAAATAGATTGTCTAGCGACAACACTCGAACCCGTGCGCACATTTTAGAGAGAGCAAAGGCGACCAGCTCCCCCACCGTGGCCGTGACCCTAGATGCCGAGAAGGCCTTTGATAAGGTTGACTGGACCTATTTGGAAGCCACTCTACATAAGTTCAATCTGAGTATGAATTTCATACGCATGGTGATGGCCTTATACTCCAATCCTTCGGCTCGGGTAAGAGCGGGTGGATGTCTTTCGGACTCCTTTTCCTTACAACAAGGCAATAGGCAAGGTGTTCCCCTCTCTCCGTCACTCTTTCTTTTGGCTATTGAACCATTTCTTTATTCTTTAAGGAACAACAAACTGATTAAAGGTATAGATTTCAAAGGCACCATAGTCAAAATTTCAGCCTACGCAGACGATGTCCTGGTGGTGTCCGAAAATGCAGACGTGGCAATCCCAGCACTGATGTCTACTATTGCTGATTTTTCCGAAGTATCTGGATATAAACTCAATAAAGACAAGACCGAAGTAAAACTGCTTAGTAACATCGGTGATAGGGGCGTCCTGGGTGACACAGGTCTTTGCTGGCAACAGAAGAGCTTTAAATATCTAGGGATTGACTTCGAGAAGGACTTAATCAGTACTCTAAAAATTAATGAGATTTCATTATTTAAGAAGATTTCCACACTCCTGGAGGGTTGGTCCCAAAAGTTCTTATCCTGGTGGGGCAGAGTGGAAACACTGAAAATGATGATCACACCCCTTGTTAATTATTTAATCAGCATGTTACCCATGTTCCTCTCGGACGACTTCCTCAACAAGATACATAAGCTTTTCAACGGTTTTATTTGGCAGGACAAGAAACCGAGAATCTCCCTGAAGAAACTCCAATTACCGAAAGACAAAGGGGGGGTAGGCTTACCTAACTTTAGATGCTATCAGACGGCCTTCTTATGCAAGCAAGGAGCGAACTGGTTCCATGCTCATCAGGAATATACTCCTATATGGATTCACGTAGAAAAATCCATCATTAACAATTTGCCTCTTTCCGCCATAATGACTATGGACGCCTCTGACTTTACTCAATCAAAATATATATTCCTCAACACTAAACGGGCTCTACTCAGCCTGGAGAGGCACTGTAAAGTCAAAATAAAGTTCTACAAATCAAATATTTCGTCGTTCTGGTTTAATCCGGCTCTGAAGGATGATGGCAGATTCCTCTTTTGGGAACATTGGGCTAAAAAGGGTTTGAATTCAGTGCAAGACATTTATGATGGAACCTCTCCTCTTCCTTTTGCCACACTACAGTTGCGATTTGATCTCCAACCACTTGACTTTTACAAGTTTCTACACCTCAAAGCCCTTGTCTCTGCCAGAGCCATCGTACCACAGCAACCTACTCTTTGTACTAGACTAATCCACCTCTTGTCGCAAGGTCACTGTAAAGTCAAAATAAAGTTCTCCAAATCAAATATTTCGTCGTTCTGGTTTAATCCGGCTCTGAAGGATGAAGGCAGATTCCTCTTTTGGGAAAATTGGGATAAAAAGGGTTTGAATTCAGTGCAAGACATTTATGATGGAACCTCTCCTCTTCCTTTTGCCACACTACAGTTGCGGTTTGATCTCCAACCACTTGACTTTTACACGTTTCTACACCTCAAAGCCCTTGTCTCTGCCAGAGCCATCGTACCACAGCAACCTACTCTTTGTACTAGACTAATCCACCTCTTGTCACAAGGTCACATAGTATCAAAAATTTACAAACTCATATTACCTCTACCACAGAAAGCACATAGAAAGTGTGAGCGTGATTGGGAAAATGAACCGAACTCCTCTATTCTGGCGTTTGATTGGGACAAGATTCACCTCACTCCTTTCTATAATAAAATATCCCCGATACTCTCCCAGACCAAACTCATGCTGATAAACAGATCCTACTGGACACCTGAGAAACTCTTCAAACTCAAGCTCCTGGATAGCCCCCTCTGTTGGAACTGCAAAACACACGTGGGTGACATGGCACATATGTTTTTTCACTGTCCGTTAATCCAAAAGCTTTGGGATAAGATCTTTTCTTACATCCAACACACCTTCCATTTTAGGCCACCCAGGGACTTCACATATATTCTGCTGGGGCGATTGACCCAAGTATTCCTAGGGAACATGACAGGCACCTCCTGGACCTTATGCTCACACTGGCATGCAAAATCATCCTGAGCAAGTGGAAGAGCGCCTCTGAAGTCTCCTTCACGCACTGGCAGGAATGGTTGGATTACTTGAGGGGAGCAGACAACGGCGTTCTATGCTCATCCCCTTGGCAAAAGCCTCATACCAAACTCTGGAGTTTACTTGACTCATTGGAACTATGTTATTACCCACCTTAGACATACTGAGTAACACACACCATGTCCTTCGCATGGCTCTTTGATGTCACATCGGGCATCACTCCTGGTAATGTATGTTAGATGTCCGGAAGCAAATTAAGCCCCTCAAGTCATGTTGCTGCTGCTTGGTCCTCTTCCTCCTCCTCGTCTTCCTCTGTTCTCCCCCCCTTTGCCTGTGCCTCTCCCCCTCTTCTTCCCTCTCTATCTTTCCCCTCATATGCGGTCCATGGGATCGAGATTTTATGTATGGACGTTTTATTCAATGCTCTCATTTGTTAATTACTTGTATGGTCCCTTTGCGTATTTATTACATGTATGAGGTATCACTGACCTCTTATTACTCGCACCGACTACGCCAACTGTACGTTTCCATGCACTGCTGACTCTACCTCCCCCGTGAGCCATTACTGTGTGTCTATCCTTTTGTATTTTTGTATTTTTGTGTTATTTGAATCCTAAATAAAAAAGATTTGAAATTAAAAAAAAATGCCCCTTTCAAAAATGTTATGACGGCTTCTGTGTCTATTTGTTGCACACACTTGACCACAATCCATCAAGTGTGGTAGTCCACCGACAAAACAATGAAGTGCTCTATGAGGTTAAGTGGACCAATAATGTCCATTGCGAATTTGGACCAAGGTCTTTTAGGGATCTCTACAGGGGAAAGTGGGGGTTTTCGTGTCTGGTGGATTTTGTCACTCTTCCCACACTCATAACATTCCTTAACAATGCTCCAAAGCAAACACAAGGAGATGATGGATGGAGTGTTGAATATTTTCAAACACTCACCCCCAGTCACAGATCTGGATTGAATCATCATCATTCTTTAGCCCACTTTGCCACCCCAGTTCAGACACATCTATATGCATATCAGTCTTGACCCTGTGCCTTATGGGAACTGTCCAGCCCGAACTGCCCAGCCATGTCTTCCCTGGACCGGAAACTAGCATCCTGGGACCGGTTTCAGGCTAACAGCCCTCATCAGCCAGGCTAGCTTGAATCCAAGTGGCAAAGTGAGCAAGGGACCCACGTCTGAGAATACCCTGCCAACTTAGGGCAAACAAAGCAAACAGTCTACAAAAGTAGATGATGGACGGAGCACTGAGTGGGCTGGGTATGCCCAGACGTGGGTCCAGTGCTCTCCATGCCACTGGGTTCAAGCTACCCTGGCTGAAGAGGGGTGAAACCCCAAAACCGGTCCTAGGATGCTTGTTTTCAGTCCAGGGAGGACCTGGCCTGGCAGTTCGGGCTGGACTGTTCCCATTGGGCACAGGGTCAAGACAGATTTGCATATGGCTGGGTTCAAACTGGAATGGCATGGAAAGCAAACAAAATTATGGATTTAGGCCCAGATCTCTGTACTGGGGTGAATGTATGACATTGTTCTGCATTCTGTCCTTCAAATGTTGTTTTTGCATTTGTCACCAATAATCCAGGCGTACCTTGTTCTTGTTGAGGCTGCCTCTCAGGTGGCCTACACGAGCTAAATTTACAATTTTTTCCCTTGACTTCTCAGGGGTAATGATCTTTTCACCTCTACAAACAATCCCGTTTTGTATGTTGAGCCCAAGCCTCACTTCCCAATATTTGCACAGTGACACAGGAACCTCGCTTTTGTTTGATGGGCAGCCCTCCTTTATGTACACTATAAGGGACTTCATTTCCTCAACTACCTCCCCACAGGCTTTCCATTCTTCTTTGCTAAGACTCGTTAACTGTAAGTCAATTTCCCTACACTCCCCATTGTCAGTATCCTCCTCTACTTCAATAGGTGAGCGGGATATAAATAATCTGCCACAACATTTTGCATGCAAGGCACATAGACAACTTTGAAGTTATAACCTTCCAAACCAAAACCCTTCTAGCAATCCTGGGTGTACTCCTGTCTGACCCTTTCATGGTGAAAACATAAGGGGTTTATGATCTCTTTTTACTGTAAATGGTATTCCCCACAAGAAGAACCTGAAATGTCTGATTGCCTAGAAACAGGCACGTGCCTCCATTCCTACCACTGAGTAGTTTTTCTCTGCACCTTTGAGTGCACGAGAGGCAAATGCCATTACTTGCTCCTTGCCCTCCACGCATTGAGTGAAGCTTGCTCCCAACGCTTTGTTGCTGGCGTCAGTACCTAAAATATTGGGCTTGGTGGGGGTCAAATCTGCCCAGAGATGGTGCTGCCAATATGCCCTCTTTCACTGCTCTGAAGGTGTCATTATATTCACTGCTCCATACATATGGAACCTTTGACTTGAGCAGGTTCCGTAATGGTTCTACAATGCTGGCACAGTTGCATACAAATTTGGAGTAATACTCCAGTGTTTTGGAAAGCTTCCACTAGATCTAACTTGGGTCTTATGCCATTATGTGAGATAGTGTGTCCCAGGTACTCCACCGATGCCACGCCTTTTCAACACTTTTCCTTTTTTAGAGTGAGTCCCACCTTTTCCAGGTTTGACGAAACACTCCCCAGCCTAACGTTATGCTCCCCCACGTCCTTTCCAAAGATGAGGATGTCATTCTGTCGTGTAATTCCCATATTACCTTTACAGGATCTGCACATGTGGATAACATAAACTATGGGACTGGTGGTAGACTGATTCCGTGCATCCCCACTGGGTATGTTAGCTTGTCAGTATCAGCTAACTCACAGTGCCACTTTAATCTCTTCTTACCAAGGAGAGAATAGATTCTGGCAACCCCAGACCATGACAACCCTGATACCTCAGGATCATGTAAACAATGTGCTACCTTTCACTCAGTCACTCGTGCTTACTTAGTTTCTCTCAGAGAGATACACCGAATAAAACAAGCTGAGTGTTTTCAATAATCATTTATTGAACAGTTGTTATTCTGTTGTAAAATAGGTGTGCTGCAACAACCGTTAGACAGTATAGGGTATGATTGATTACCAGTACTACCAAAATGAAAGGATAGTAGAATTCTACCATTTTACTAAAATCATGAATACATTTAACTATATAAAACCCATGATAAAATGCGCACTCCTACAATGCCTCCCTATCTAGATGTACCTAAGTGTACCGAGCATGGGTGTAGGTGTTAAGACAAGAATTCCTCTAGGATCTAGTCAACCCCATTACCTTAAGCGAGACGGTGGGACCCTGTTCTGGTCTCAAGCTGGACACCCCGTGAGGGATGTTAGACCACTGCGAACTGGAGTGTCTGCATGCAGGAACCTCAGCATCTCTGGTCAGTGTGTCGGCCGGGAAGTCTCGATCTCCTCTAGCTATCTTAGCAAGATGAGATGTATATATACCCTAAGGTCTCCCCAGGGGGCCTACCTTGCTGTGTTACTGTGTCGGCCCAAGGATGACGTTGTGCCTGAACTTTATACATAGATTTTATACAGGAGATGGCAGCCCTGCTGTGCTTCCAAGAACCCTCATGCATAATGTATGTACAATGACTCATGACGCATCGTGTAAAATCGCCGTAGAGAGCACAGTGTCATTCGTAGGGTATGTAATCACAGTAGTATGTACAAAGGCCTATGGCGCTTCACTTAATGGCGACATAGAAAGTACAATGTCTCGTGACAGGAAGGGGTGGGGTGTACAAAATAGTCATGAGGAGAGGGCAGACGAGGTCTTAATGTCAAAGTGGCTGTGAGCAGGTGTCAGGGCTCACCTTAATATCTTGCACAGGAACAGAGACGCTAGGTTCCCGACTCCCTCTGAAAGATACCCCAGGGATCCGGACAACTTCACAATATACCTGGACCCTAGAACACCTCCCAGGGGGAAGGGGGAAAATTGGATAAAATAACAAAAGAGAAGAGGCTGGTCCTGGAGCTGGCTCTCTCGCTTCCTGCTCTCGGTCCACTTCTGTCCGATCTGCAGACTACTTGTCTATGAGAACCTATAACAGATAACACACATTTTAAACTCCTATCCTACTCTTTTCTATCTCTACTCTATTCCTATTCCACCTACGTACCACTTATGTCCAAGAACTGAGCTCCTCTTCTATTCCTTGTTCTATTCCTTTTCTCTGCTTTTCTGTGTGACTCAGTAGATACTAAACCTACGAAACAATGTTTTATGTTACTCCATGCACCTTCCTTAACTTTTTGAAAATACTATAACTGAATTGTTTTACTCACTTCTCATACTGATTCACTATACTGTAATTCTCTCTCTCTTGTTTTTTTCTTTTCTCCTTGTCGCCTTTTCTGACATCTATGTACTAAGTTCCTCACAATTTATTTGAGTAACGAATATTCTTTTCTTTTTCCTCACTCTAGGTACCACAGTACTTGAATACTCATAAGTCAAGGTAAGTATTTGTCTAAAAACTAACAAACTAAGTTTTCAAACAATTGCCACTTGTTTAATTATGCCACTTAGCTTTGTGTTCTTTTTCTTCTCAGGGACTGCTGAATTCTCGGCACATACTCCTCCTGGTTCTTATGGCCTCAAGATGCGCAATATCAACTCTCTTCAAATTCCGGCATGGTAAGTTATTATTAAGGGAGACCTACTCCCAACGAGAGTCGCGGACGCCGACCAGGCGAAACCCGACTCGAAAACTAAGACTTTTACCCCTTGGGAAATGGAGCTTCAAAATTCCGGTGCACACTGCTCAAAATCTCTAGTGAAGTGCGCAGCGTTTTCTCAGCGTGCGCATCAAATCACCTCAGGACACCGGTGCGCTGACAGGAGGCAAACAACTAGACCGCGATCTCGTTTCCAAGATCGGCGGCCATCTTGGAATTCCGGGAATGCTGTAGGACCGACCAGCTGCTGCCTCTTGCCCACTTATTCTTCTTCTGGGTAGGTCTTCTTGATGACCAAGTACCCATAACGGTCTGCACATCATTTGAGGTTCTGACAGTACCCCCCAACAAAAGAGGTCCTCTCAGTCTTGGCTTTGTAGGAAATCGTTGATGAAAAGACTTAATCAATCTTGGGCATGGACATCCGACTCTAGCTCCCAAGAATGTTCTTCTGGGCCATACCCTTTCCAGTCTATCAAGTAATACAGTTTTTCTTTAACTCTCTTGGAATCCAAAATTTCCTTGACTTCAAATTCAATACCAGACTCTAAGTGAATTGGCTTCGGGGGAGAGTTTATCCGCAAATCTGGTGATGTTTTCTTTAACAATGAAATGTGAAAGACTGGGTGAATTTTCAATGTAGAGGTTAATTTAAAGCAATAGGTAACTGGAGATCTTTTTTCTTCAATTAAGTATGGTCCTATAAATCTAGGTTGAAATTTTCTGTTACCCTTTAACCTAAGAATCTTGGTACTTAACCAAACTCTATCTCCAATCTCCAAAAGAGGACCCTCTCGTCTCTTTTTATCTGCATAAGCCTTGTACTTCATTTTAGCTAATTCCAAATTCTTCATAGCTACTTGATGAACCTGTTTCAAGTGAGTAACTACATCTTTGACAGCTGAGACTGAACAATCCACCAGATTCAAAGTTGCGTTTGGATGTCAGCCATAGTTCAGATAGAATGGCGAATAGCCCGTGGAGACATTCTTCGCATTATTATATGCAAATTCCGCTGCCCACAAGCAGTCTGACCACTCTCCATCCTGTTTTAGGAGTAACAATCTCAAGTACTGCTCTAATTCCTGATTTACCCTTTCTGTCTGTTCATTTGTTTCTGGATGATAGCTAGTTGAACATTTGGCTTCGATTTCTAACCCTTTCATGAAGGCCTTCCAAAAATGAGACACAAATTGCGCTCCCCGCTCTGAGATCGCAATTTTTGGGATACCATGTAGCTTCACTATCTGTGTACTAAAGTGAGTGGCTAATTGCTTAGCAGTGGGAACCCCTTTTAGAGCTAGAAAATGTGCCATCTTGGAAAACGCATCCACTACCACTAAGATTGTGTTGAAACCCTGACTAGAGGCAAATCTACAATGAGATCTAATGTGACTGTGTGCCATGGGTAAGGTGGTGTGGGTAACGGCTGTAACAACCCCTTGGGTGCTTGCAGTTCCGATTTTCCCTGTGCTCAGATTTCACAAGCTCTGACATACTTCTCAATATCACCAGTCATGTGGGGCCCCCAATATTGCCTTTTGACTAGTTCTTCTGTTTTAGCTTTTCCCTTGTGTCCAGCTAACATGTGATCGTGGCACTCGAACATCGCCTGGACTTGTAGTTCTGGGGTTGGCAAATATAGGGCCCCTTGTGATAAGGCAATTGATGCCAGATTTCTCTGTCGGTTTCTTCCTGGACCTCTTGCATTTTTTCTGGACTCATACTTTCAATTATTCGTTCCTTCAAGCTAACCGAAGTGGTGGCACTAACGATTTTTGCACTTGGAATTATAGTCTGACTGTCCACTCGATTCTTCTGACCTTCAGTTCCAATCCGGGATAAGGCGTCGGCTTTTCCATTCTGTGCTCCTGGTCGGTAAGTAATCACAAAGTCGTAATCAGCGAAATACAGGGACCATCAAAGCTGTCTCGGTGTTAGGGTCCTGGCAGATTTCAAGAATTTTAAATTCCGATGATCGGTGAAAACTGTTACTTGGTGTTGAGCTCCCATAAGATGGTGCCGCCACTCTTTAAAAGCGTCTTTTATGGCCAACAGTTCTTTTTCTGTTATCGTGTAGTTCACTTCCGCAGGCGTTAACTTTCTTGACCTGTAGGCTACTGGATGCAGTTTACCGGTTAACTTATGTCGTTGGGACAACACTCCTCCCACTGCTTGGTCAGAAGCATCTGTCTCTACGTAAAATGGTTCCGTTGGATCTGCATGCAGAAGGATTGGTGCGGTGGTAAAATCTCTCTTCAATGACTCAAAAGCTTCTTCTGATTCCTTAGACCATTCAAAATGGATTCCCTTTCTTAGCAACAGGGTAAGTGGAAGAATCTTTTGCGAGAATTCACTTATGAATCTTCTATAGAAGTTTGCGAATCCAATGAAGCTTTGAACCTCCTTAAAACTAGTAGGGGATTTCCAATCGACTACAGCCTTGATTTTTTGCTCATCCATGTTGATTCCAGTTGGGGAAAGCACAAATCCCAAAAATTCCACCTGGGAAACGCTGAACGCACACTTGTCCAATTTCACAAACAATTTGTTCTCTCTTAATTTTTGCAGAACTCCTCTTACTTGTTATTGGTGTTTACTGGTGTCAGATGAGTAAATCAAAATATCGTCAATGTACACAATTGCACATTGGTCTATGTATTCAAATGAGGATGTCATTAATAAAATGCTGGAATGCAGCTGGAGCGTTACACAGAACATACGGCATCACTTGATACTCGAACAATCCAAACTTGGTTCTAAAGGCTGTCTTCCATTCGTCGCCCTCTCGCATTCGGACTAGATGATAAGCTCCCCTCAGGTCTAGTTTCGTATAAATCTGCGCTCCTTTCACCTGATCCAACAGTACCGAAATGAGGGGTAGTGGGTAGCGATTTTTCTTGGTGATTCTGTTAATTGCGTGGTAGTCATTGCAAGTTCTCAATTCTCCCTCTTTCTTTGGCACGAAAAATAAGGGCGAAGATACCGGTGATTGCGAGGGCCGAATGAACCCATTGGCCAGGTACTTGTCTAGATATTCTCTTAGATGTCGATGTTCTTTCTCAGTTAAGGCGTATACTCTACTGCAGGGTAAATTAGAGCCAGGTTCTAGGTCTATTTTACAATCATATACTGGATGTGGAGGGAGTTGTTCTGCCTCGGTTTCATTAAATACATCTTCAAAATCTTGATACTCTTCGGGTATTTCTTGAGAATGGATCATGCACACCGATATTCCAGTTGTGCATAAGGAATGAGCTGGATTACACACCAGATTCCTTTCTCTTGATCCAAAACAGTTCTGTTGACAGTAGTTAGAATTCATTACGATAGTTCTGGAACTCCAATCGATGGTTGGGTTGTGCTCTGTTAGCCATGGTAGACCTAGTATTAATTGAAACTGGGGTGCATCAATTAAGTTGAATTGGAGTACTTCTTCATGCCCATCATTAGAAATTAGTTGCAACGGTTCTGTGTGACTGACGATGGGTACAGAGGAAAGATTCGTCCCATCCACAGCTCTAACTGATTCTTTTTTGGATTTCTATATTGCTTGTAAACCCACTTTAGCTGCGAATCCTAAGTCACAAAAGTTCCCAGTAGCCCCTGAGTCTATCATTACGGAAACTTCAGTCAATGTTATATCCCTAAAGTTTACAACCATTGATAATATTAGATGCGGGGCTGGTGACTGTAAGGTATTAGCTACTTGATGCTCAGTCGGAGTTGATTTTTGATCTGCAACCACCCGTTCAACTCCCTCTACAGGTGGTGCTGCGAGATTTCCTTCAGCTTGAATGGAGTCTTTGGTTTTTTCGGGCAACCTTTAACAAAATGTCGACTCGAACCACAATACATGCATAAGTTACCGATTCTCCTTTTTTCCTTTTCTTCTCTTGTTAAATGACCTCTTATCGTTCCAATCTGCATGGGTTCTGGGTTGGGTTGTCCTTCTATGTTTTTACTGCCTTCAGATCTAACTCTGTCAAAGCTTGGGACGATTGGTTTAAATTCTTCCTTTTCTCGCCCTTCCTTTCACCTTGGCGGAAGTCGATCTCTAACACCAAATCCACCAATGCCTAAATTTCTGTGGGCCGATTTGGTATCTGAGCTAGTACGTCCTTAAGTTCTTCTCTTAAGCCACGATAAAAGACCGCTGCCCTCTTGCTCTCCGGCCAATCCGTTTCCACCACTAACTTTTTTTAACTGGGCTAGATATCCCACAAGGTCTCGGTTTCCTTGTCGTAAGTCCAACAGTTCATTATCGACTGCCTGCGAGATTCTTCTTCGGTCAAATATTCTCAGAATTTCCTGTTTAAACTCCTCATAATTTTGTAATAAAGGATCATCTCTGGCGACTAAAGGCATGGACCACGCCGCTGCGTCACCGTTCAAGTATGACAGAACAAAGGCTACTTTTGACTGCGCATCGGGAAAAATGGAAGGGCGACACATAAAGTGTTGGGAGCATTGGGAGATAAAAATGTGTGCCTTTTGTGGGTCCCCACCAAATCGCTGCGGGGCGCTAACGGTATAACGGTTGACAAGGAATGAATTACTTGTGTTGTCATCCTATTAGTACTTTCCATTGAGGAATCTAAGGTCTCTCTATCCTGACTAAATGGTTGTCGCAACCTCTGGGATAACTCTGCAGTTTCTTTTCGGGAATTTACTACCTCCTGTCTAAGACTTTGATTTTCTTCTCTGACTGCTACTAACTCCTTTTGAATTGCGTCTAATGCTGTTCCTAAAGTCTGCAGGTTAATTCCTTCAGCCATTTCTGTTCGGGTGCAAGTAACAACGCGGGCACTTCACTCTGTCAGGGCTCACCTTAATATCTTACACAGGAACAGAGGCGCTAGGTTCCCGACTCCCTCTGAAAGATACCCCAGGGATCCGGACAACTTCACAATATACCCGGACCCTAGAACACCTCCCAGGGGGAAGGGGGAAAATTGGATAAAATAACAAAAGAGAAGAGGCTGGTCCTGGAGCTGGCTCTCTCGCTTCCTGCTCTCGGTCCACTTCTGTCCGATCTGCAGACTAGTCGCCTATGAGAACCTATAACAGATAAGACACATATTAAACTCCTATTCTACTCTTTTCTATCTCTACTCTATTCCTATTCCACCTACGTACCACTTATGTCCAAGAACTGAGCTCCTCTTCTATTCCTTGTTCTATTCCTTTTCTCTGCTTTTCTGTGTGACTCAGTAGATACTAAACCTACGAAACAATGTTTTATGTTACTCCATGCACCTTCCTTAACTTTTTGAAAATACTATAACTGAATTGTTTTACTCACTTCTCATACTGATTCACTATACTGTAATTCTCTCTCTCTTGTTTCCTTTCTTTTCTCCTTGTCGTCTTTTCTAACATCTATGTACTAAGTTCCTCACAATTTATTTGAGTAACGAATATTCTTTTCTTTTTCCTCACTCTAGGTACCACAGTACGTGAATCCTCTTAAGTCAAGGTAAGTATTTGTCTAAAAACTAACAAACTAAGTTTTCAATCAATTGCCACTTGTTTAATTATGCCACTTAGCTCTGTGTTCTTTTTCTTCTCAGGGACTGCTGAATTCTCGGCTCGTACTCCTCCTGGTTCTTATGGCCTCAAGATGCGCAATATCAACTCTCTTCAAATTCCGGCATGGTAAGTTACTATTAAGGGAGACCTACTCCCAACGAGAGTCGCGGACGCCGACTTGGCGAAACCCGACTCGAAAACTAAGACTTTTACCCCTTGGGAAATGGAGCTTCAAAATTCCGGTGCACACTGCTCAAAATCTCTAGTGAAGTGCGCAGCGTTTTCTCAGCGCGCATCATATCACCTCAGGACACCGGTGCGCTGACAGGAGGCAAACAACTAGACCGCGATCTCGTTTCCAAGATCGGCGGCCATCTTGGAATACCGGGAATGCTGTAGGACCGACCAGCTGCTGCCTCTTGCCCACTTATTCTTCTTCTGGATAGGTCTTCTTGATGACCAAGTACCCATAACGGTCTGCACATCATTTGAGGTTCTGACAGCAGGCTCCGGCGGTTAGGATGTTGCTATCCATATGGGAGAGATCGGTTGAGGAGGAGGTCTTTAAGCTGCCTTTTGAATTTCAAGTAGGAGGGGTTAGTCCTTATGTGTAGTGGTATGGAGTTCCAGATTTTGGGTGCATTTCCTGCGAAGGATCGAGATGCTGTTTTTTGTTTGCGAGTTCTCAGAGGGATAAGGAGTAGGGTGTCAGTGCTCCTTAGGCTTCTTGTCTGACCGGCTTTCTGGAATTTGGAGGCCAGGTATGCGGCATTCCCTGTGTGCAGCGCTATGTGCGTGAGGCAGGCAGTTCTGAAGTTGGCCCGCATTTCGATTGGGAGCCATTTTAGCTCTTTGAGTGCAGGGGAGATGTGTTAATATTTTTTCACTCAGGTGACCATTCTGGCTGCTGCGTTCAGAGTTGATCTGAGGTGGGCTAGGTGAGATTTTGCTGATCCCTGTGAGGGTTGCAATCCCGTCGCCTGTTCTGAACAGCACCAGGGATTGAGTAGTTTGTTTGAGGTCGTTCGGAGGGATGAAGGGTTTAATTTTGTTTAGTAGTTTGAGTTTGAGGAAGGCGTTCTTTGCGGTGTTCTTCATGTGTTTGCTCATGTCTAATTTAGGGTCCAGAGTGATTCCCAGCGATTTTGCAGAGTCGGCTAGGGTGGGGTTGCAGTTGAGCGCATCAATAGCTTTTAGCCATTCTGTGATTTTTGGGTTCTTCTCATTGTTGGAGATGAGGAGGATTTCCGTCTTGTCTTGGTTAAGTTTTAAGTGGTTGCGTGATAGCCAGTGTTGGACTTCTCTTAGAGTGCCGTTCAGTCTCTGAATGTCTCCAGTGGAGGAGGTTTCCAGATAGATCTGGGTATCGTCTGCATAGAGGTGGAAGGGATTTTTTTTTTTAGTATGGTGGTAAGGGGTTCCATATAGATGTTGAAAAGTTGTGGGGAGAGTACTGAACCTTGGGGGACAACCCTGCTAACAGAGAGTAGGTCCAACGAGAAGTTTTTGATTTTTATACTTTGCATGCGGTTCTGTAGAAACCAGGTGAACCACTGTAATACTACCTCTTCTTCTCCAGCCCTTTCTTGAAGTGCCTTAATGAGTAGTTTGTGGTCAACCGTGTAGAAGGCTGCCGATAGGTCCAGGAGTATGAGTAGGCAGCAGTGGCCTGTATACAGAGAATTGTGGATATCATGTATTACATTTAGGATCGCTGTCTCTGCACAGCAACCTTTTTTTTTTTTTAAACTTTTTAGTAACTGCATAGAAAGAGACAGTAGTGTACATCACATTTTGAGCATTTTGAGCATCTCCGTACCAGACAAAAGCAAGGCTCAGCACATGAAATCACAAATACAAGCTTAACAGTGAGTAGGATTACATCATTTATGCAACATTTCGAGTGGTTCGTCAACCCTGGTAGTCTCCGGGGGCTCGCAGATATGTCCCCTATACTCATTCCAGCTGGACCAAATACCAACCCACTTCTGTGGGCAGCCCCTCACTACGTAGACTGTCTTTTCATGCAGCATGCACCAGTCCATGTCTTTTTTCCATGGATCAACCTTTGGGGGCATACCAGTCCCCCAGAGTCTAGCTACATTGTGCTTTGCAATCACAAATCCAATCGTAGCCCATGTTCTACCCCGTGTAGATAGATCGGTGGGTTCCCATATATTCAGCAGGCATCGTTTAGCCTCCACCCGCAATTCCACCCCCATACCTAGCGCATGAACTGGTGTATTTGTTGCCAGTAGATCTGTATAAGAGGGCATTCCCACAGAATATGGAGAAACGACCCGCCTCCCCGCATCCCCTCCAACAGAGCCCGTCAGAGCCATGGCCCGTGAGTCGAAACCTCGTGCCTGAAATGTACACTCGGTGAAGTATTTTCAGTTGAACCAGACGGAGTCTGGCCGATATGGCCACCTCCCTAGGGGATGCCAGCGCTCCATTCCACTCATCTTCATCAGTTTATAACCCGTCCGTCTCTCATTTTCTTTTGACAGTGTGCAACAGCTCAGGGGAGTTATTAGCAATCTTCTTATATGTAAGGGAGATGGCGTGGTCAGGGACGTGACCGTCTAGCAGTCTGTCTTCCAGGGGGGAAGACGCTGGAGGAAGGGTCCCAGGGGGAATGTTGGATTGAAGGGAGTGGCGAACCTGCAAGTAACGGTAAAATTCACTAGGGGCAAGCTCATAAGTCTGCTGGAGGTGCGCAAATGATACAACCCCTTTGGAGCCCCATAGGTCTCGGACGTGGGAGATCCCATTCAAGTCCCAGTTGTGGAACCCTTTCGTGCGGTGCAGGCTGCCCAGACACTCAGAGGCCCACAATGGAGTGGACATAGTGATGGTATCTGCCCAGCCCAGCTTCTTTTGCACCACGTGCCAGATTTGCAGAGAGTGTTTGGTGGGCCCGGTGAGCGGGAACCTACCTGGTTTAGAGTAAAGCGCTCTCTCATAGTACCCCACCGGCAGCTGCCAACGGCCCATCCCGTACCCGGGTTCATCACCATCACAATACGTGCCTTGGAGAGGTGTGCAGCCCAATAATACTTGCGGATATCAGGTAACGCAATACCCCCATCGAATCAGCTAAGCGTCAGCTTCTGAAGGGATATACCGGGTGCTCCTGCCCATAGTAGCTCATGAAGTGAGGCTTCAAGTGTCACAAAGTAGGACTGTGGCACCCGATCCGGATGATTCTGTAATGCATACAAGAATCTAGGCAGTGCCATCATCTTAAACAGCGACGCCCTGCCTAAAAGGGACAGTGGGAGTTTGCGCCACGCGGCCGAGTCCCTCCGGAACCTCTGCAAGGGGGGGAGGAGGTTCTTCTCATACCGGTTGCTCGCAATCTTGGAGACATATACCCCCAGGTACTTGAACCCATCCTCAGCTAGCGTAATCGGGCAACCACGGGGTACACCGGTGGGCCACCATGGAGGACATATAGGACCGATTTGCCTCAGTTTATACTGTAGCCTGAGTTACGCCCGAAGCTCGTGAAAATGTCCATGGCCACAATGAGAGATTTACGAGGGCTAGTCAGATATAGAAGGATGTCGTCCGCGTATAGCGAGATTCTGTCCTCCCAGCCGTCTACCCAACGGATTCCCTTTATGGAGAGGTCTTGTCTGATCCAGGCCGCCAAGGGCTCCAGGGACAGAGCAAAAAGCAGCGGCGAGAGTGGGCACCCCTGTTGCGTTCCACTCTCCAAGGCAAACACCTCAGATAATTTGTTGTTAACAGTAACTTGGGCGAGTGGCTCAGAGTAAAGGAGGCGGACCCAGCCAATGAATTCGGGTCCAAAGCCCAGTTTCCGGAGGACCGCTATCATGTACGGCCATTCCAGAGTGTCGAAAGCCATGGCCGCGTCTATGGACACCAGCACAGGGTCCTCTCGGAGAGTATGGCAGCGCCCTAACACTCCCTGCACTCGCCAGAGGTTAAGAGCGGTATTCCGAAGTGGCATAAAACCCGACTGATCTGGGTGGACCAGTGTCGACAAGACAGGTCGGAGCCTATTGGCTAGGACCTTGGCCAGGATCTTGGGTTCCGAATTTAGTAGGGAGATAGGCCTATAGGAGGCACACAGGTTTCTGGGTTTGCCGTCCTTCGGAATGGCAACTATGGTAGCTATTCGTTGATCTCTGGGTAGTATGCCCTGCTCTTTACTGTCCTCGAACATCCGCTTAAGGTATGGACTAAGGCCATCAGCTTTGATCTTATATAGCTCGATAGGGAGCCCGTTGGGTCCCATAGCCTTACCAGATCGCAGATCACATATGGCCCTGCTAAGCTCCTCCACCGAGATTGGGGCCTCCAATAGCTCCCTTTCCACCTGCGTAAGGGCAGGCATTCGGATGTCAGTCAGCAAGTCGACCGAGTCCTCCTCAGGCCGGTCAGATCCTTTACTGTACGCCGGTAGTGTTTCTCAAACTCTTTAACCACCTCCCGGGGCTCTGTTACCACCGCTCCTGAGTCGGTCAAAATTTCCGCTACCACCTTCTGCGACTGCTGTTTTTTGTCCAGCCATGCAGTAAGTTTGCCGGCCTTGTCTTCTTGATCGTAGATCCTACCCTCCCTATCTCTAAGGGTAGTGCGCGCAGCATCTGTGGCTAGCGCCTTGTATTCCGGTCGTTTAAGGCGCAGCCGTGTGCCTCTTCCGGGTCATCACCGGCGAGCAGCGCTGCCTCAAGGGCATGCAAGTCACCCTCCACTTTGAGCATCTGTGCCTCCCGCTCGCTCCGGCGGCCAGCAATCGCCGACAAGGCCTCCCCCCTCAACACCGTCTTAAACGCCTCCCACAATATGGCTGAGGACTCCACCGTGCCATTGTTTTCTTCAAAATAGCGGTCCATCACCGTAGCAAGGGCCTTACGTGTATCCGGATTTCGGAGATGCCAGCCACTGATTGGAGCTACCCTGCCCTCTCGCTCATTTCCGACTGTAAGGTGGATCAGTAAAGGGGAGTGGTCTGATATACCACGTGCCAGATGGGTGGCCTCGCGGACAACCGTGCCGCACTGTAGAGGTGCAAAAACGTAATCCAAACGGGAGTAGGAGCGATGCGCACCCGATAAGAAGGTGTACTGCCTGTCGGCAGGATGTTTGAAGAGCCAGAGGTCCGTGAGGCCAAAAGTATCTGCAAAATCAGCGAGCCACAACTGGCCAGGGGGATGGTCCCTCGGGGGATGCCTATCAAAATGACCTGAGACCACTGCATTGAAGTCGCCCCCAACAAAGAGCTGACCCTCCGGAAGGGAGAGGAGCAGCTTCCCCAAAGCCTGGAAAGACTGGGTTTGTAGTCCCGGTGGGACATAGCTGGTCACCAGGTTAACTCTGCCACCCTCCCATTGGCCTGACAGAGCTGCATATCTACCCAGCGAATCCGTCTCGGTGTGGTCAATGAACAAGGGCAGGTTCCGGCGTACCATAATGCCAACCCCTCGGGAGCCAGAGGTGAAGCCAGCATGAAGAACAAGGGAATAACCAAATCTGTTAAGCGCGTGACATGTGTTTCCCAGGAGGTGGGTCTCCTGCAGGAGAACCACGTCCGGTGCGTGCCTTTTAAGGAATTGCAAGACTATTGTTCTCTTAAGCTTGTCCCCAAGCCCGTTGACGTTCCAACTCAAAACTTTAAGGCTTTTATCCCACCACATGTTGGTATATATGTCGAAATGCGCGTAAGGCCTCACTACCTCTGGCACCACACTGTAATACATTCATTTTCATCATGTGTGACAACACCAAACAAGCCCAACACCCTCCCCCCACTCCCTCCGCCCCCACCCAACCACCCAGTCCAAACACCCCACCAGATCCCCCCCACTTCCTCCCCAAACAAGCCCCGCTCCCTGCATCCCTGCTCCGTAGGTTTACAACTACCCACATCCCCAATTAGCAGAGCGCCTTTCGCCCAGAACCCCAACCTAGAGTGGAGATAGGCTCCCCTCCTCTAACAAAGCTTTATGCTAAGGGGAACGTGCGCCGGCCCAAGCTCCAGCCGCCACTCACTCCCACCCTGAAACATCCTAGCGTACCATTCCAGCTTCCTAGCCAATGTTGCATTTGGGCCATAGGCAGGGTCCGGCCCGAACACAATTCAACAATGTCTCAGCCTGCCCCAGAAAGTTACGCACCCCGTATTCAGTTACCTCAGGGGAGCAATACACACATCATCTCTAATCACATCACAGTACGTTATCTCCATACGGCCCGCTACCTGCCACCCGTTTGCTCCCCCCCCAAAGAGAGGGCATGACCTCTATGTACAGGTTGCGTAATACGTTACAGTTCGTAGAGGTTCACTCCTGCTGGTCTACCATCGTTACTGCTCTCCTACTTCATGGAGAATGTCCCCGCGAGGGCTGGCCGACCTCGACCTCCAGGAGCGCTGACTCCGTCCCCCCGCCTCCGACTGTCCAGTAGTCGATCCAGGTGAAGCCACCTGTGTGTCTCTCCAGCTACCGCCGTCTCGGCTGTCCAGATTTCTGGATGCCCCCTCGTCCAGCCAGCTCTGTACATCTGAGGGGTTAGTAAAAAATAAGGATTTGCCCCCGGCAATGACCTTGAGTTTAGCCGGGAAGAACATCATATACTTTATTCCCTTGTCACACAATGCTGCTTTGACACCTGTAAAGGTACGGCGCTCCCTCTGTACCTGTAGCGTGAAGTCCGGGAAGAACCGGATAGTGGCATTCTCATATTGGAGGTCACCTGATAGCCTAGCCGCTTGTAGGATGGCGTCTCTGTCTTGATAGTTCAGGACCTTCGCTATGATAGTTCTAGGCGGTGCCCCTGGCTTTGGCTTAGGGATGGGCGCCCGGTGCGCGCGCTCGATGGTAAAGATACGCGATAGGCGCTTAGGTTTCAAGTGGCTGAGTATCAGGTCCTCAAGGAACAGCTCCACACTAGGCCCCTCCGTTTCCTCCGGAAACGCCCACCACGCGTATATTGTTCCTCCGAGCCCGCCCTTCCTGGTCCTCGAGCCTGAGGGCCGTCTGACGGTGTTGGTGGACTAGCTCATTTACACGGTTCTCCAATGTTTTTGTCGCAGTCCGAAGCTCCTTGAGTCCGTCTTCGTTGCCCCGGGCCCTGTCAGAAGTCTTGTTGAGGTCCGCTCGGAGGAGGTTAACCTCAATGGAGACTCTGTCTATCTTAGTCTCCAGATTTGTGCCCAGGGACTGTATAGCTGCCATGATAGAGGCCAGCGATGGCTCCCGAGGGGCAGCCGCCTCCTCCGTCGCACCACCCGTCGGGGGGGTCCCTTTTTGGCATATTAGTCTAGTTTGTTGGATTGTGTGGGGACAGTAGATTTGGGCCTCATGATGGCGGGACGCGCCCCTGTCGCGCGGCGGTCTCAAGGTAGTTCAGTGCTTGCAGGAGGTCCAGGCCCCTCGCAGCCAGAACAGAGGATCGCTGATGGAAGGCCCAAGCGCCCCGGCCCAGCCGAGCGCCACTGTACGCAGCCCAGGAGCAGCACACCAATGGCCCCGACCCGGGGTCAACTCAGGAAGCGACCAGCCACTGTCTCTCGAGACCCCCCACTAGGTACAACACGCACCTATCCACGTCCTCCTGTCGATCTCCTCCAGTAGGGGGCGTCCCCTCGTGTCTCACCCCGTCAGGATAGTTGATGCCAGGTTATGCCGGGGCCCGCACCGGCCCGGGAACACTCTGTCTTGTCCCATGCCAGGCCCCACTTGCCGTCACCTCTCTAGAGCCACTGCCGCCTCCCTCCGTCGGGCAAGCAACTCAAGTGTGTGCCAGTCCCTAAACATGCATGTCCAACAAAGGAGTCGTTACCCAGTGTTCAACAGCCTGCAGTAAACGGTAGAATTTGTGGCACAGGTCAGTGCCGCGGTAGCCCAGAGCCCCAGGATTCCAACACTCGGGCACAAGGCATATCAGGAGGGGTCACCTTGCTCACTCAGTCGCTCCACACCGACAGTGTGTCCGAGTTTTTCAGGCGGGCCAACCCTAACGCAACCGTGCTTCCTGCCACCGCCAAGGGGTCCGCCTCTGGTAGATCGGGGGTTGATATGACTGTCTCTGGGGTCCAAAGCGCCTCTTTTTCCTGCCGGGCGGTACACGGTTGTTCCCCCTTCTCCTTCACCTACACGGGGGCAAGCAGGTCTCTCACCGCGGCGGGCTGCCCAAGGCCTCAAAGCCCGGATCTGGCCTGAGACCCGGCCCGCCCGCGGTATTCACAAGCTCAGGCTGGGAGACAGGAGAGGCGTCGGAGGCCCGCGGTGCATCCGCCTCCCTCGGCTGGCCTCAGCGCGGCCCCGCAGTCTTCTTCACGTGGGGGTAGTCAGGTGTAAAAGGATTTCCCACGGCGATATCACCGGGCGGGCCCCAGGGCCGGGACCTCACCTGCCACAGGGCCCCCCTCCAGGGCCGCCCGCTGTTTCTGCCGCTTCGGTGACTGGCCGCAGATGGGGCAGGGCCTCAGCACAGCACCCACCTCTCCCGTACTCACGGAGCAGGGTTCACGACACCACCAGCCGCACCAACGTGCTCCAATTGCCGCGAATCCGCCGGGAGCCACAGGAGCTCCGACGGTCGCAGCGCTGATCATGCCTCACAGCCGGGACCTCACCCACAGCTCAGGCCGCCATCCGGGCTCCGGCGTCCCCCTCTATGAGCCGGTGAACAGCAGATCGCCCGCGACTCGGGCACCGGATCGAGTAGAGCGCCCTAAGCGGTACAGCAGGCGGAGGATCGCCTCAGCATGCCTCCGTTGCCAGCAGGGCTGTAATGGCACGGATTTTGCCGGATTTTAGTGGGAATAGGGTAATCGGCTCGGAGGAGCTCTGAGCTAGGCGGCCATTCACATCGGCGCCAGGCCACGCCCCCACTGCAACCTTTTCTGAAGCCCGCTTGATGAAGGTCTAGGAGGTTGGTTCTTTCCAGGTGTTGCGTAAGTTGTAGGAGAACACATCTTTTCGCTAGGAGAGGGAGGTTGGAGACGGGTCTGAAGTTATTCAGATTGCTTGTGTCAGAGACAGTTTTTATCACTAGAGGTGTGACTTGGCTGCTTTTGAGACAATCCGGTGTAACTCCAGTCCTCAAGGAGCTGTTTTTGATCTTGTTCCAGTGCGGGGCTAGGGGAAGTATGAGCTTTGGCCAGTTGGGCAGGTATGGGATCCAAGACGAGTGCTTCGGAGATGGGATTGAAAGATTTCCATAGGTTTGGGGGGTGTTTGGGTGTAGTATATTCCATCCCTGGGGGTGATTTACTGTCTGGGGGACTACTTTCTCCATCCAAGGAGAGTTCTATCTTGGTGACTTTATCATTGAAGAGAAGAAGTTATTACACAGGTCTTTGGAGGCCACAACTTGTGTCGGAGGGGGCTTGGAAGTGTGTTGCCTGATTAGATTGAAGAGTTCTGTAGGTCTGTTTTTAGCGTTGCCAAGGGCATTACAAAAGAAGTACGCTTTTTCATTCTTTATGTGTTTTTTGTATTTCCCTCGTGCTGATTTGAGTCTAGCTCATAGGATTGAGGACGGGTTGTTTCGCCAGTGTCTTTCTGCTGCTCTTAGTTCTCTTCTTTCAGAGTTTATGTCTGTATTGAACCATGATCTGGATGGTATGTTTGTGACTCTTTTTAGTTTCAGGGTGGCTATTTGGTCCATAATGGAAGTCATAGTAGTGTTGTAGTGGGACGTGAGTTCTGTTGTTGAGAGCTCACCAGTGTGGTTGTGGAGGAGGGAGCTTACCTTTTCCTCCAGGTCTGCAAGGGGAATCTGACTTAGATTTCTCGCCCAGCGGGGGTTCTTCGTGCAGGGCTGGCATTGGATCGTTTGGTTCAGGTGGAACAGAATGATATGGTGATCAGACCAGTCAACAGGCAGGGTGTGGTCGATGGAGACTATATCTGCTTGAGCGATTTTTGGCATCGATTATTGAGCCTCTGTTGTGGGTTTTCTCTGTGCAGTGTTGGGTGAGATTATTGTTGCTTAGGAGATCGTTTCATGTTTTGATCAGCACATGTAATTGAGGTCACCTAGAATAATGTTGTTTGAGCATTGACTTATCAGATCAGAGAGGTGTTCTCCGAAAGATGAGGTGTTTCCTGGTGGGTGATATAGGAGATGGCAGAATAATGTTGTCCCTCATCTTAATGGTGGTAGTAAAACATTCAAATAAGTTATATTTGAGGGCATCAGTTTCCGTCACGGAGATGTTTTCTTATGTATGATTGCTATACCCCCACCTCGCTGGTTATTTTGATCTTTGTGGATGATTGCGTAGACCAGGGGCACAACCATGTCCATAATTGGGGAAGGGAGCTCGTTTAGCCATGTTTCAGTGATGATCGTGATGTCTATGTCGTGGGTAAGGATGGTCTCTGCCAGTTCAGTTGCATGTTTGGTGGCCGACCTGCACTTAATGAGCATACAGTTGGTATTGGATCCCTAATTTTTGAGATTCGTCTTTAAAGGGGCCCTGGGGATATTAGTGAGGAAGGCTGGGGGTCTTGCAGATCTGGGGGTGGGAGAGGTCTCTTCCAAATCCAGTGATAACCTGGATCTTGGAGCTAGAGGTGACAGTAGTGGATGTGTCATACGAGGAGGCAAGATCTCTCGCTTCACTTGTGGATATTGTGTCTCTCGTTCTTTAGGGTCTCTGTTTCTGGTTTGGGAGGGGAATTGTGGCCCAGCTGAGCCGTTGGGTCTTTTGCGGCCTTGAGTGATTGGGGTTGGTGAATGAGGGTGTCGGATGTGAGTGCTGGATGGGCTTTCCGGGTGTGGTGAGGTTCAGTAGGATTTCTGAGAGGCCCAGTATTACCGTTTCTAGGTGGCATTCCAGCAGGGCAAGTCGTTGGGTCGTCTCTCCAAGGGAGGTGGGGTCCCGGAGAGGACATTGCGGTTCTTGTTCTTTTGAGTCTCTCTGTCTGGTTCCCTATGGGGGTTGTGGTCTAGCTAAGCCGTTGAGTCTTGGGAGGCCTTGCGTGATTGGTATCGGTAACTGTGGGTGTCAGGTATGGGTGTAAGCTGGGCTCTTGGAGTTGGCTTTTGGTGTTGTAGTTGCCCAATTCAACCCCGGGGGTCGTCCTGGATATGGGGTGTGGAAGATCTTGGCGTGGTTCAAGCTGTCCTCTCTTGTGTCTCAGTGGAGGGATAGATTGAGGAGTCATTAACTGCGGGCTAGGTTCGCTGAGTGGTGGTTTAAGGATGGAGGGTGTGGGTGTTTTTCTGTAGGGGGTTGGAAAGGCTCACCTGTGATGGGGCTCCCATTGAGTTTGGTGGGGGGAATGAGTTGAGCACTAGAAGGAGGGTAGGATGGTGACCGGAGGGTAGAGGTTTACTTTCATGACAAAGGTTTTGAGATTGCTTTGTGCGATCTCGTGGAGGGGCGGTCTATCAGGCGATAGGGAGTTGGGCGGGCGGGAGCTGTCTAAATGTGCTGGGGCATTGCAGAGCGAGGGGAAGAGGGAGTTGAAAGCTTCTAGATTGTACATTGTGGCATGATGCGTAGGAAAGCAGCTGCAGCTAAGGCCAATCCAAACGGCATGCATAGGAAATGGAATGCCCCCAACAGGGTCATAATTGAAGTAAGGTGGGGGGAATCTGGGTGGAGCTCTACCTGGTGATAGGCCTCTGACAGATCCAGGACACCGAAGCAACTAGCTCCTTTAATCAATGTGAGGACCTCATGGATACGTGGCAATGGGTGTATGTCCAAACAGATGTTTTCATAGAGGTCCCTGAGATCCACACATAGCCTGATGTCCTTACCAAAGGCTTTGTTTGCAAGAACTATGAGAGCCAGCCAGTGGGAACTGTTAATGGGTTCAATTACCCCTAACGCCAGAAGGCGGTCCAGTTCAAGTCTTAGGGGGTTTTGCATAAGGTGAGGAATGGGCCTAACTTTATGTGCAACCGGCTTGGCCTTAGGTTTGAGTTTGATCGAATGTTGATAGTTTTTCAGCAGACCCAACCCTTCAGTGAATACCTTGAGGAAATCATTGCAGACCTCCAACCCTCCCACTGATGGGTCCACCAGAAGAACTTGGTCAGGGGTATTGGGGGTCTAGCTTAAATTTTAATGCAATTTAATGCAATTTTAAATCTCTCACTTACATCGACCTTTAGGGACGCTCTGTGCTCGATCACTCGCCTGCACGCCTCGGTCCGACTCGGTGATTAACACCGTTGTGCGGAGGGCGGACAGGCAGAGCCAGAGACACTTCCGCCTTACGAGCGGTTAGCGCTCTAGCCTCCATAACAGCAAGGGCTACAAAACCCTCCCCTGCACCGAGCGCGCAGCGGTTGCGCGCAGGGGTGTGCCTAAGAAGTCGCCTAAGAGGAGCCAAAGAGTAGCCCGTCTGCGCCCGCCCGCGACAGGACGGGGCTAGGGGCAATTCCCCCTCGACGTGGTATCTCTGGCTCAAGCAACATCTCTCGGGTAAGCTATACGTCAAGAGAATTGTTGAGCTTATGGACCCCCGCTTAGCTGGGATGCTCTGGAGGGGTGGGAGATCCTCCAGTAGGTCCTTTCTCATGCCGATGTTGCCACTTTCAGGCTAATGCCGAGGAGAAAGACTATGGACAATGTCATTCAATAAGAGGGAAGACAGGGCCTGATCTGAGATTGGGTTATAGGAATATTTTGTGTAACATAAGATCACTGCCCAAACATCATGCCGAAGTCTGGGACCTTATTTCATCATCACAACCGGATTTATGTTTTCTAACCGAAACATTGTTAAAGCCCCACACTGTCCCAGCTATTACTTTAGGGATTCCACAGGGCTACCACATAGTTAGGCTAGATCGGGTGAAGGTATAGCAATTGTATACAGGAACGAACTACGATTATCCATCTTAGAGGAACGTAGTACTCCAGAGTTGGAAATGCTGATTTTTAAGATCGAAACATCTTCCAGAGTGAGTCATTAAGGGGCATTAGTTTATCGCCCCCCGGGCTCATGTGCCAACTTCTCCACTACACTGCTGGAAGCGCTGGCCAGCCATGTTAATCCGGGAAGTGATTTTTTACTCCGGGGAGATTTTAATGTCCATAGCGATAGGCCAGACTGTGGTGAGGCGCAGTCCTTACTGACTGATTTGGCACTATTGGGTCTTACTCTGATCAATAGTGGACCAACACATCTGGCAGGACATACTCTGGACCTTATTTTTTCGACCACACCGAATGACACTAGTTGCTTTTCTCCCATACAAGTGAGCTGGACAGATCACTATATTATGGAATTTTGCACACCCAGGCCAGAGAAATTCTTAAAACAAATAATGACACTACCTAGCAGACGGAGACAGTGGCATAAGGTCACTCCGGATGTCTTTCGGGAAACGTTTGTGGAGCCCACTATCTGCTCTACGGATGGAGTGGATACTGCCCTAGCCAAATTTGATCAAGCCATGCAGAGAGCAGTGGATACAATTGCTCCTATTAAAACCTTTAAATCACGCCCTGCTCAGAAGCAGGAAGTGTGGTTTTCGGAGCATTTACGCTCCTTAAAACAGGCAGCCAGGAAATTGGAAAAAATATGGAGAACATCCCATAGAGAGGAGGACAGGAATCTCTATTGGTCGGCCCTTTCTATTTACCATAAAGCCATTAGACTGGCACGCAAGACTCACATTGCGTCCCTCCTGTCATCCGCTGGAAATGCCCCTAGGGTACTGTACCAAATTGTGCAGTCTTTTGTCAAGCCAGCAGCTTGTGAAGGTCCAGAGCTGACGTCACAGCAATTATGTGATGAAGTAGCACAGTTCTTCACCAGTAAGATTGATACGATTTATGATAACATCATTGGTGCTAATCCATCGGCCACAGGAGACGGGGTACTGTCACAGGTACCAACAATTCTCCCTTCATGCACTCTCAGCACATTCCCTTCTATCTCTCTAGATGAGGTAGAGGCATATGTCAAACAAATTAGGAGTGGAAGCCCATTGGACGTTATTCCAGCAAGAATGATGTCAATTGTAGGGAATATATTGTCCCCAGGCATTCAAAGAATAGTGAATCTTTCATTGGCAAGTGGGCAGGTGCCTAGAGAATGGAAAAGAGCATCGGTCAGACCGATCAGGAAAAATTCTATCATTCCATGGACTGATCTGTCTAATCTAAGACCGATATCTCTACTCCCTTTTATGGGAAAATTAGTTGAAAAATATGTGAATAGACACCTATCCAATTTTCTGGAGCAGACCAACTGCCTGGATCACTCCCAGTTTGGCTTTAGGCCAAAACATGGAACGGAGACTGCACTACTATCAATAACTGATGATCTCCATAGATATCAAGATAGAGGCTTTTCCGTTGTTCCGGTGCTGTTAGATCTGTCAGCAGCGTTCGATACTGTGTCTCACAGTATTTTCCTCGAACGATCTGCTGACATTGGGCTAGAGAACATGGCTTTGGCCTGGCTAAAAAGCTTTCTATCGAACCGGACACAATCGATTAATATGGGCGCATTTCGCTGGGCTGAAATGGAGATTGCCAAGGGGGTGCCACAGGGCTCTTGTTTGAGCCCGACTCGTTTTAACATCTATGTGGCCCCCCTAGCAAACATCCTGAGAGAGTTTAGTTTCATCCCCGTGTCTTACGCGGATGATACCCAGCTACTGTATCCTTTTAGACATCTTACGGATAAAGTGAAGGTTTCCTTTTCCAATGGTATGAAGGCAGTAGCCAAATGGATGTCATCAAACTGCCTTCAATGCAATGTTGGGAAGACAGAGGTTCTGCTTTTTGGAGAAGCAAAGATTTTGTGGACCCCAGATTGGTGGCCGCATGATCTTGGGCCAGTACCCGAACCCAAGTTGGTGGTGAAAAATTTGGGGGTACGCCTGGATCAAGATCTTTCTTTGAAGCAACATGCCAATGTGGTGGTAGGCACCTGCTTTCATGTGATCAGTCTTCTTCGAAAAGTCTTCCCCTTGCTGCCAGATGTTACTAGGAAAACCTTGGTACAGGCTTTGATTCTTAGTCGCTTAGACTATTGTAATGGGCTCTTGTTGTCAGCCAACGAAGGGGTTATAGCCAAACTCCAAGTTGTGCAGAACACAGCAGCAAGGCTGGTTTTAAATGCCCCTCCAAGAACGCCATCCAAACCACTTCTGGATAAGCTACATTGGCTTCCTATGCGGAAAAGGGTGATATTTAAGACCTGTTGCCTCATCCATAAGAATTTGAATGGATTAGGGCCAACACACTGGACGGAAAAATGTGTCCCTTACACTCCGTTCCCATCTCTTAGGTCCAGCAACCAGTTGCTTTTTACAGTGCCAGCCACCAAGAAAGTAAGACAGGGTGGCAGGGCTTTGTCTGTAGTCGGTCCCACTTTGTGGAATGGATTACCCCTGCCACTTAGGAAATGTACAGAACATTTGAGTTTCAGGAAACAACTTAAGACCTTTTTGTTTCAGTCATAAATCATCTCCTCTGGACTTACTGCTAGTGCTCTCTAGTTACAGGCGCAGAGATACTCCTTTGGGGGTCGATTCGAGCGCGGTATAAACCAACAAATAAATAAATAATTAGCTTAATACTTAATTCCTTTTGATGCCTCCACCCAACTAAACTGGAACCTTTCTATGTGACATAAATCTTGCCAACAGTTCTCCTGCCTCTGAATCTGATTTCCATTGTAGTCATCCCCAGCAGGGGTATGGGATCACAATTGTAGCCCAAGGTTATATGTCAGGAGATTGCAGCATGCCTTGCCATGCAGGAAACAGTTCAGAGAAGTATTTCACATCAAATAAGGTGTAGGGGGAACAAGAGTCGGCAAATACTGATACATGCTTCCTATCCAGAGATATGTTGCATGAGGGAAAACATGTGGCTTCAGTGCTACCTTGAAGGTGGAACACAGATTTGGTCTCAGCGGGCACATCATGTACAATGGCTAAGACCGGTTTATTGCGTTGCTCTCTACATACTCTTGCTATGTGGCCTCTTTTACCACACTTGTGACACACAACTGCTCTCGCCAGCCAAACTACGTTGTTTGCCAAATGGGCTTTGCTGCCACACCTGCAGCACTTGCAGAGAGCAAAACGGCTGGCCTTAAGTGCGGTTTGCATAATGTCAGGTCCCTTGTAAAACACCACCAGGAGATTAACATACTGATCGATACCCTTGAACTAGATGCACTATTTCTCACTGAAACCTGGACCCGCCCTGACTCTGAGGTCGAACTGGGAATGGCATGCCCAGTCAGCTATAAGGTGCTCCACAAACCCCGGGTTACTGTAAGAGGTGGGGGAGTTGGATTAATATTTAAGGATATTTGGACCTTTGTGCAACTTTCTTTTGACGACACCGAGGGTATGGAGATCATGAGATATTCCCTGACGAGCCCTAGTGGACATTTGTTTTCAGGCATTGCTGCTATTGTCCTTCTGGTGCAGTGAACTCCCACTTCCAGAACTTTATTAATACATTGTTTAATTTGGCACTTGCACACTCTAACATGGTTATTGTAGGGGACTACAACCTCTGGGTTAATGGAAACAATGGGTCAGCACTTAACGATCTTGTGCAATCTTGTGAGAACTTAAACTTACAACAGTTGATATCGGCCCCTACCCACCATGTTCTACACCTCATTTTTGCCAAGGAAAATATAGCCAAAGTTGAGGCCATTACGCCTCTGTGCTGGACTGATCACTTCCTTGTTACCTTCTCAGTATATATTTCCACAAAAAACCTAGATTTTGCTATCACACCGCAAAGGCAGGGAGTGAAAACAAATGTATGATATAGACAACCAAACGTCCTTATTTACTGACTCCAATGTGTTTGACGCAAACAAGCCTGTGGAAATCAACTACCAGGAATTTTGTAAACAGATCAATAAGACGCTTGACCGGTTTATTCTTATAAAAATCTTGAGAACTAAGCGCAAACGATTTGCCCCCTGGTTTAACGAGAATTTGAAAGTTCCCAGACACAACTGCAGATTGGCAGAAAGAAAATGGAGAAACGGTTTTGCTTCTGCCGATAAAGAAGCGTTGAAGGTCACCTTGAATAACTACAAAAATGAAATCTCCAAAGCTAAGGCAGAGGTTTTTGCCAATTCTATTCTGGGGGCCCCTAATAAAACCTGTAGGGTCTTCAAAATAGTTGAAGAACTATCCAAATCAGACTCCCCAAAAAAACTGTTGCAAATCAAGAACTCTGCGACAGCGTAGCTATTTGTTTTTAGGAGAAAATCTCCAAGATATTAACTGAGCTGTCAATAAATCAGGATAAGCCAAGTGATATGGCCTCTGAGACTTTTGATCAGTTATCTGCAGGTCAAATAACTGAAGAGGCTCCCGAGTACAGACCAACAACTCTAAGCCAGTTTGTTCTTCCTACGGAAGATGAGTTCTACAAACTTGCCAATGATGAGCACTAAGGGGCCGATTAGGATGGCGGACGGACTTGCGTCCGTCCGCCACCCTTGAGGAGGAGGGAACGTCCGCAGGGGCTGCGGCGTTCCCTCCGTGCTGATTAGGATGTGACCACCAGGGTGGCGGTCACATCCTCTATATTTAACATTGCGGCAGGTGCAGCTTCAAGCTGCACCCGCCGCAATGTTAAAAAGCATGTGTTACATTTACATGCACAAAGCGGCAGGCACCGCACGGTGCCTGCTGCTTTGTGCACGCAAATGCAGGGGGGTACCATAGGTACCCCCCATGTGCACCCCCCACCCCCCATTCACCCAGGGGGCCCGCAACGGGCCCCCAAAGTGAATGTCCGTATGCTTTTCCATGGTGGAAAAGCCGCCGTGGAAAAGCAGTTTTACACAACCATCATAATATGGCGGACGGTGTCTCATAGACGCCGCCTGCCATGTTATAGCTTTTCCGCCGCGGTTGGAAGCCGACCGCAGCGGAAAAGCGGCGGACGGAATTCCAGACCCACCAGCCATCCTAATTTGGCGGTGGGTCTTTGGAGTCTCCGCCGCGGTTTTTCCGCATCCTCCGGGCCGGCGGAAGTGTCCGCCGGCCCGGAGGATGCGGAAAAACCGCCATCCTAATCGGCCCCATAATCTGGATCCTCTCCCCCCCCAAGGTCTAGAAGGAGTATGGCAGATAGCTACTGTCACAGCTCCACAGGATCTGCAGCCAATCCTTGAGCAGTATTCTGCTTAATTCAGAGACTCTGTCCATCACCACCCCTTGTTGTAAATTATTTTGTCCACCCTAAGCGTGGAAGGGTATACTCAGATGTGAGTCCCTTGCTCATTGCACCATCAGGATTCAAGCAAGCCGGGCCGAAGACGGCTGAAATGCCAGAAACCGCCCCCCGGAAGCTTGTTTCCTTCCCAGTGTAAGAATTGGCTTTTGTAGTCTGGTCTGCCCTGTTCCCATGATGCACTGGGCCAGGGACAGACTAATTTGCATACAGCCAGGTTCTGAAACTGGGATGGTGCAATGAGCTAAAAAACGGTGTTGGATCTAGCCCTGATCTTCTGACTGGGTGAGAGTATTCTGCTTAATTCAGAGACTCTGTCCATCACCACCCCTTGTTGTAAATTATAATCTATTGACATGTACAATGAGCATTTAAACATCGGATAGGCTCTGTATCAATATAATGTATCATAGTATGTTTTCTATGTTTACTTATGCTGCAGTGGGAGGGACTATATATGCAAACATCTTCCTGGCACCAAATTCGATTGAGAAAGACTTCTGGGAAGCAGAAACGCGTCTTTTGTGTTTCGTGATTGAGGGAGACCCAAGCAAATAAAGTTGCAGTATCCTAGCAGCCTTGAGTATGTGCCTTCTTTGTTTTCGGAGCAGGATTGTGTGTTTGTATATATATATATATATATATATATATATATATATATATATATATATATATATATATATATTACCTACTGGCGATAGCCAGTAGGTATATATAGTTAGGATTTTTTCCCTATGGGATTTTTGAAAATTCTATGTCTAATAACTTTGGCGTTGTGGACGGAATTGGCTGAAATTGTCAGGAAAATGGAACATTTTGTTTCTGAGCAGCCCCTGGAAATTTGGGGGGGTTCGTCAAGGGGGGGCCGAGAAAAAAGGGGGGTCCCAAAACGTGTTTTTCCCATGTTAATTTCCATAGGGCGGTTGGCCTCACTTTTAGGCCGAACGGCTGAATGAATTTGCACGAAACTTGGCAAAATTGTAGGGACTGTTAGCCCGATGTGCCTTTGCTAGGTCTCAATATATGTGCTCCAGTGGATTTTGAGAAATTAACGTTCAAAAAAAGATATATATCTGTAAGCGCGCTCCAGGCAGCGCTCCGGTTCGCGTACTTGACGCGTAACGGAATTTCGCGTAGCGAAGCTGATTGGCTCTCCGGTGTCTGTCAACATTCTAAACAGTCCGGAGCGGCCGCCATCTTGTCTCTCGGTAGGATCGAGAGACAAGAGGAGGCCAAAACAAAGGGGGAAATGACCATAAGGGGGCATAGTAGATCCTCCCTGACCCCCTAGGTTTGATGTGGAGGCTTTAAAAGGGCCCCGCAGGGCAAAAAAAAAAGAAAATAATTTTGTTTTTTTGCGTGGGGAGCGCCCGGTCCGCGAACCGGGAAGCGTTCTGGGGAGCGTACTATAAGGAAAAAAGAATGATAGACTTTTTAAATACTGTATGTTAATTGATTGTTGGTTTTGTTAATTATTTTTTAATTTCTTTATTTTTTAAGCAATTATTTATTATTGTGATTGTGTTTCAAAATGTAATAACATTTCTAACATTTCACTGTCTGAAATGTCGTCATTTTCATTGAACATAGCTTGTAATCTCTGAGTGTGTAAAATGTCCTCATTTTGAAGGAGGTCATCTACTGCTTGCACACATTGCAGTAGTTCTTGGTCCCAAGTTTCATCCATAAATTCTATATAATTTGGATCAATTAATTCTTGGCTGCTCTCTTGCAGGACAATTTGAAATGAAACTTTCTGTTCGCCTTCCATGTTGCCTGAAATTTGGATAAAAAAAAATATATTAGTAGAGATAGGGCACTGTTGGGATTAATTTTGGGCAGTGTATAGTATCAGAGTGGAAGTAGGAATATAAAAAAGTGTATGTGATTTAACGTAAGTAAATTCATAATTATACAAGAGAAACCTAACTCCATCCATAACTATAACAGAGAAGTCTATCTAAATCTATAACTACTACAGAGGGATAGTATATAACTATCAGAAAAAGTTTACCATATTAACTGATAGTGCACAATATACTTCAGTTTTTAAAATAACAACTTACCTTTACAAAGAAGTTGAAGTGATTAGTGAAAATCCAATTGAAATGTACACCAGGAAGTAGTAGTCAAAATGGCTGTGTTTCCTTCTCTTCCTTTATACATATTCAGGTATATAACCAATCAAATGTCAGGTAAAAAAAGTAGAAAATGAAAGTAACATTTTCATTGGTTGTCAATTCCAACACTTCAGATGTGTTTTGTGAAGTAATTTACCTCACGGTATTTAGAGAGGTCTACAGGCTAAATGGCTAAATGGAATTTCAATCAAATTTGTGAAAATGATAGGGATTGGTATGTAGTATGAGCTAATCTATATTTGGTGAAAGTGTCTCCAGTCGTTTTTCTGTAAATTACTTTCCCACCTTTTTTGATGGAGCGCTTCCCGGGGAGCGCCCCGGTACGCGAACTGGCGAGCGCCCCGGTACGCGAACCTGCAGCGTAACGGGAGTCCACCATTTTGTGTTTCGGTCGAATTAAGATACAAGATGGAGGGCAACTAATGTTCAGAATGGGTAGAAGGGGGCACGGTAGACTTATCTTGACCCCCTAGGTTTTCTGAGGGTGGCTGAGGAGGCCCATATGTGCGGAAAAAAACATTTTTTTTTTAAATTTCGCGAGGTTAGCTTCCGGTCCGCGTACCGGGTAGCGCCCCGGGGAGCGTACTTTGTTGAAAATTAGTGAAAAAAGTTAGAGTAAAATAATAATTGTGAGTGATCAGATATAGGGTAGCTCTGAGAAGAGCTTTTGGGTTTATGGTACATTTAGGTACTTATAAGTAGGTACCAATGCACAGTCTTAAATTCAGAATGAAAATTCTGTTGCCCTCATCTGAGAAGTGAACTCCATCTCCTCTGTAGATATCTTGCATGTAGTAACGCAAGTTATTGTTGTACACGGAGCCCATTCCATGGTCTCTCATGTAAGCTGAAACAGATTTGTTTACATGCTTCCTCGACTTCTCAATTTGTGGACAAAATTGGTTCGACCACCTCTATTTCTGTCTTTGGCATATATTTGAATATACCAAGGCAGTCTGAGGAAAAAGTGCCATTAATTGCTCAAAGGTGTCCTTTAAAAGCATTTCCAGACCTACCCCAGTCAAAGTGCCCAAGTCATTACCTCCACAGTGCACAATTAACAGGTCAGGTTTTGGCAAATGCATAAAGGTTTTCACCAATGGTATCAATTGGTGACATTTTAATCCTCTGTGGCCAAACCACTTAATTTCCACATCTTGTAAATTGAGGTTAGGTAAATTTCTGTTATAAGCATACCTCTGAGCCCAGTAGATGTAACTATGTCCAACAATCCAGACAGAAAACATGGTGAGAGAAGGTTCTGCTGCAGTCAGATGAAGTGTGGCAATGAAATGGCAGTTGAAAAAATAAGAGTTTAAAATGAAAAAAACTGTGGAGTTTCTGTGTTAATGAAGCAGTAACAGTGATTGGTGGATTTTGATTGCTGAAAACAGAAAGTTAGGGTGCATGGATGAGTTCTTTGAAAGATGTATTTTGAGTGGTCAAAAAAAAATCATTAAATGAAAGATTGCACTGGATATGCAGGTGCACTGAGAGTTCAGAGTTCAATTGAAACATTGTTGTGTGAACTTGCAAACACCAGAGGTCTTCCAAGAGGTGGTTGCTATGCAAAAAAGGCAGAGAGGGCAGAGGGGGGAAGGGTTTTGATTTGAAAAAAGTGAGGGAAGAGTTTTGATTGGGTGACATGAGAGATATGTGTGAAGAATTACAGCATTTCTGTGCTTTTGATAGCTGCAGACTCTGGAGTGCATACCTTTTGCTCTGCTAAAGACAAAGTGGTGTGTTTCTGAGACTGTTTTGAAACTCATAAAGTATTTGCTAAGGTGAGAAAAGATTTATTTAATTTAGATAGAGAATAGTGTGCTTTAAGGAGAAAATTATGAAGAAAGTTGTGTTTTTAAAATGTTGCTTTGCCTCAAGTGTTTTACAAATAGATTTTGTTTCTTTGAGAAATTGTAATTGGAGAAAATGTGAAGTATTAGTACTGACAGGGTGTTTTTGTGCATAGGAGCTGTGCAGTGTTTTCAAATTATGACTTGAAAATCGTTTTTGAGGAAAAGGAATGCTTTTAACATTTATGAGAAGGACATAATGGTGTCTGCTTCTTTATAAGGCATTGGAGTGTCTCTGATGTTATTTTTCCCATTTTAATGTAAGACCTTTCCCTGTGGTGCAAATTCCTTGTAAATATGCTCCCACCTGTGCTTGGCAAATTTAGATTTTGAATGTTTGAGTTACATAGCCATGTTAAAAGTGACCCTAAAATGCTGCAAAGGCAATCAAAAAACGCTTCCATGTGTCTTAAGGACATTTTAAGTCATTTCCCCATGTGCAGTGTTTTCAAATTATGACTTGAAAATCGTTTTTGAGGTAAAGGAATGCTTTTAACATTTATGAGAAGGACATAATGGTGTCAGCTTCTTTATAAGGCATTGGAGTGTCTCTGATGTTATTTTTCCCATTTTAATGTAAGACCTTTCCCCGTGGTGCAAATTCCTTGTAAATATGCTCCCACCTGTGCTTGGCAAATTTAGATTTTGAATGTTTGAGTTACATAGCCATGTTAAAAGTGACCCTAAAATGCTGCAAAGGCAATCAAAAAACGCTTCCATGTGTCTTAAGGACATTTTAAGTCATTTCCCCATGTGCAGTGTTTTCAAATTATGATTTGAAAATCGTTTTTGAGGTAAAGGAATGCTTTTAACATTTATGAGAAGGACATAATGGTGTCTGCTTCTTTATAAGGCATTGGAGTGTCTCTGATGTTATTTTTCCCATTTTAATGTAAGACCTTTCCCCGTGGTGCAAATTCCTTGTAAATATGCTCCCACCTGTGCTTGGCAAATTTACATTTTGATAGTTTGAGTTACATAGCCATGTTAAAAGTGACCCAAAAATGCTGCAAAGGCAATCAAAAAACGCTTTCATGTGTCTTAAGGACATTTTAAGTCATTTCCCCATGTGCAGTGTTTTCAAATTAAGACTTGAAAATCGTTTTTGAGGAAAAGGAATGCTTTTAACATTTATGACTAGGACATAATGGTGTATGCTTCTTTATAAGGCATTTGAGTGTCTCTGATGTTGTTTTTCCATTTTAATGTAAGACCTTTCCCCGTGGTGCAAATTCCTTGTAAATATGCTCCCACCTGTGCTTGGCAAATTTAGATTTTGATTGTTTAAGTTACATAGCCATGTTAAAAGTGACCCAAAAATGCTGCAAAGGCTTTAAAAAAACGCTTTCATGTGTCTTAAGGACATTTTAATTCATTTCCCCATGAATGTAGGTAGGCCTCACCTTAAACAAACCTCTGGATAGGCCACACCTTATCGTCATCCTGAATTAATCATTTAAAATGCTAGGGACAGATTTATGATAGGTGTATGCCTCTTTTGCGCCACTGTGCGTCACTTTTGTGACGCAGTGGCAGTGCAAAAGATTTGCTATGTGGCGACAAAATTACAAATTGATGCATCTAGGCAGATGTGTCATGCTGTAAAAAAACCGTGCCACATGAAACCGATGCAGCAGTGATGCAAAAGATGCACCATGTTGCAAGACAGGCCTCACTTCATCTCCAACAAGATAAGAAGCTTAGGGATAGATTTATGATGACTGGTGCATCCCCAGGGATGTGCCAGTCATCCTGCGCCACTGTTCCGCCACCCATGGTGCGCTGCATTTACAATGCGGCGCACCATGGGGCAAAAACAGAACAGATGCGTGACGCACCTGTGCCGTAAAGGTGGCGCATTGCTGGAGCTGCATCGCAAGTGCCATGGAGCTCCAGCAAGGCTCAGGGGTGCCCCATCTCCATTTATTCTGCAACCCTGAGTAGGCCTCACCTTAAACAAACCTCTGGATAGGCCACACCTTATCGTCATCCTGAATCAATCATTTAACATGTTAGGGACAGATTTATGATAGCCGTGTGCCTCTTTTGTGCCGATGTGCGTCACTTTTGTGACGCAGCGGCGGTGCAAAAGATTTGCTATGTGGCGACATATTTAAAAATTGATGCATCTAGGCAGATGTGTCATGCTGTAAAGTCCTGTGCCACATGAAACCTACGTCAGTTTTCATATAGGTGTTTTGTTGCAAGGTATGCATTAATTTGCAAGAAAGCCCTGTAAAACTAACACAGTGAAATTTAGAAGATTTCACTGACTCCGCTTTATAGCATTGCTGAATCAAATCATTACGCCTGTTTGAAACAGGCATAAGGAGTGATGCACCATGCAATGTGTGGCTTGCTCCTGTGCATTGCAGTAGACATGTTGTGCTTACGACGTGATTCCTGCAATGTGCTGCTTTTGCGGCACAGATGCGTGACGCATCTGTGCTGTTTTCACTCAATGGTGCTCCACATTGTAAATGCGGCACACCATGGGTGGCAGAGCAGCGGTGCACATTAACTGGTGCATCCCTGGGAATGCGTCAGTTAACATAAATCTGCCACTTTACATTTAAGTATGAGCAGGGGACACAGAGTTGGTGAGGCTTATCCAAGGTTAAGAAGAGATGAGTCCTGTTCACTGAAAACTTGGACATAGGCCTTACCTCCTCAGCATCGCTGGTCATGGCTAAATAATAGCTGCAAAATGTTACTCTTGTTAAACAATTTTACTATTATAGTCTCTGAGATTTGTGCCTTACTCTGCAACATCTCATTGTTGTTCTCTTTCTTTAAAGATAACAACAACATCAACATAAGCGACAATCAGCAATCAGTTGATCTCGCCTCATAATTGAACTCGTAATTGAAACATCAGTGGAAGTAGATCCCTTGGATGATTTAAATCCTGAGGATGAAGAAGAACATGATGAGGATGCAGATTTGTCAGAATTGTATGACATAGGGTGGGAAGCTGACATGCTTGAGCCTATGGAACTATAAACATTTATTTTTAAAAATTTATTATAAATGAAAAGTAAAAATGTAAACCGTTTCATTTAAAAATAAAGACACCTTCAAAAACAGGTTATGTGTAGTGTCTTCAATAAAATATTAAAATATGCTCATAAAATTAGATCAGATTCACATATAAAACAGCACAGGTAAAATGAATATGAATTCCATTTCTTTTCTGCTATTTCTGTATTCTAAATTTGCCAAGCACTAAAAATGTCAAGTAGTGTGTTAAGTTTTTGATGACTGTTATTGATTTACTGTTTGGTAATAGTGGTTAATAACATTTGTTATTATATTTTACCACAGATTCAACTGCAGATCATTTCAAGATTTCAGCATGCCAACTAAAGAAAGACTTAGAAAGGCTGCAAAACGTCAAAGACAGCAGGTAAATGATATAATGCAGCAGTCCTCTAAGAAAAAAACTTGTCAAGTCACCAAGAAAGCACCGGGTAAGAGCACAAAAACATTTATAAGAAATATTTGTAGTAAAAAAAATATTACTACAGAAAATGTTTCAGTCCAGAAAAAGAGAAACATTTTAAACGGAAAGGAGAGGCCAATCAAAAATGTTACTGCTAGAGCAAGAGATAACTCTGTGCATGATAGTAGAAGGAAACAACAGTTTAGGGACATTCGTAAACGAATGTTCCGCAACAGGATAATTGGCAATTTGTTAAAAAATATTAAGAAAGGTCAACAGAAAGTGGTTTTTTATAAGAGAAAAAAAAAAGTTGAGAAAGTTATTGATCAGGCATTTGAAATTAAACGTAAGTTATTTATTTTGATAATCAATAGAATTAGGAAGCTAAACAAGGCAATCTATGATTTCAAAAGAAATAGTAGATGGAAGAGAATAGTTAATCGTAGTAATTTTTGTGAAGTTTTTTCCGGAGAATGGATGCATAGTACAAGTTGTGAGGCATTTTTTAATGAGGAGAGTTATTTCCAGGATAATGATTTGGTGCATGCAGTTGACACCAGTGGTCGAGCTTATGAAGTGAAAGATGGTTGTCCAGTTGAAAAAGAAAAACTTGTGACAACAGAGACAGAAGAGGTGTTAGGTAATGAGGTTTTAGGAAGACGTCCTAAGGGTCCTGTGTACACCTGGAAGTGTAGTAGTATTTGCAGTGTGCGACAGGATTCCATCAATTTGCTTTGTGATTTTGTACGGACATTTAATAAGAAAAGTTTGAAGCAGAAAATGAAGTTGTTGCAAGAATTAGATCCTTGCAGAGTGAGAGAAGTTACAGGTTTGCATGGTCATTCACTGGCTTGTCTTTCCAGGAGAGTATGCCAGAGTGTTTTTCATCATTTCAGGATGCTAGCAGTGCATCATAATAAAGTGAGGAAATTAGTTAGAATGTTGTATTATGCTAAGAGTCCAGCAATTATGCTTAAACAATTATGCGCTGCTCTTTTGCATGGTTCAGAAGTAGATGTGAAGAATATTTGTGCAGAAATTGAGTTTGGTTACTTTGGAAGTAAAGAGGAGAATGTTGAAATTGACCAAGAAGAAGAGGGTAATGTGGAAGATAGAGTACAGGTTTCCAGTACAGATAATTTTCAGAGGGAAATTGCGACATTTCAGGTGAAATCAAGTGAGAGGCCTAATTTCACTTGTGTGTGTTGTCGACGCACTTCTTATAAGAATCAGACTAAGTTAGTGGATTTATATGCAAAAAGTGAAAGGGAAAATAATAGTGAATGGAAGGATTTCACAACATACTTGATGGTAGAAAATTGTTTTGATTTGGGATCGGATCAACGTGTGTGTACTTATTGTTGTAGCAAATTAAATCAAAACCAGATGCCTGCTAGAGCAGTTCATAATAATCTGGAATTGGTTGAGATTCCTTCTGAATTGAAGGATTTAAATACTTATGAATCTATTTTGATTCAAAGTATCCATCCCTTTCAGGCTATTGTAAGAATGGAGCCAAAGACAGGGAAATTGCCTCCATCAGATTTACAGAGAGGATTAAAGGGAAGAGTTGTTTATTTGCCTCTAGATTTGAAGAAAAACATTAACACAATTGGAGTAGAAAAAGTGGAAGAGGAACCTCTGGTTATCTTAGTTAATGGGGTTCCGACAAAGAATAAGAAAATATGGCAAGATTTAGTGGATGTTAGGAAAGTCAAAAAGGCAACATTGTATTTGAAAAAAAATAATAAGTACTATAAGAATGTTTATGTTGCAGAAGAGGAAGTAAGTGAGGAAGAGGATAGCGATTTGTGTGCTGGTCAAATTGAGAAAGTAGAACCCTCTACTAGTGAAGAAATATATGAACATTATAGTGTTCATCCTTTGCATTCCAAGGAAGTCATGGGGAATGCTATTGAGTTGTTTCAAATGAAACAAGCCAAAGGGAGTCCCATTAGTGTTTGGGAGGAAAGTTTGGAAGCTCGGTGTTTCCCACAGCTTTTTCCAACAGGTCAGGGAGGAAGATATGATGAGCGACCTCATCAAATTCCTGCTTCTGAATACCGGACTTTGCGATTGTATGCAGGAGATGCTAGGTTTCGACAATGTATTCCCTATTTGTTTCATCTCCTGTTTGAAAGCGATCTGTCTGGACTGTCATATGCAGTGAACCACATCTTGAAAAGTGGTATACACATGCAAAACATCTCGGCAAGTGACTTTATGGATAAAGTCAATGTCCAAGACAGTATTTTGGATTCTCACCTGATTAATCTCATGGCGTGTCAGCGTGGTACTAATGAGTACTGGTACCGTCGTCATGGTGATTTAAAATGTATGCTGAGGAACTTAGGAACTCCCACATGGTTCCTCACTCTGAGCTGTGCCGAGTATGGCTGGGAAGACTTACTTGAATTTCTACGAGAGGCAAATGGAAACATCGAAAACATCGAATTCAAGACACCCGGAGAACTGTGCTCTTTGGATCCAGTCAATGTATGCCGGTACTTCAATCATAGATTTGAAGCTATGATGTCTTTCATCATGAATAAGAAGAATCCACCTCTTGGAGAGGTGTTGGATTTCTTCTGGAGAAAGGAGTACCAAGCAAGAGGTGCTCCTCACATACATATGCTGTTGTGGATCAAGGATGCACCTAAATTTGGAACAGATCCAGAAGACTCAGTGATGAGTTTCATACAACAGTATTCTACGTGTGCTGTTCCAAACGCAAAGGAGAAGAAAAGCCTAAGAGAAAAAGTTCTACGTTTCCAAAGCCATCGTTGTGGAAAGTACTGTCGTCGTAAATTCCGAAACAAGGACAAGTTCTACACCAAATGTCGTTTCGGCTTTCCACGACCGGTGATTTCTAAAGGAAGAGTAAACAGTTTGATGTCTTCGCTGCGACATAATGTGATGAAGAAATCACCTAAAAACACATACAATTTGAAGAGGAACGAAGAGTCCAAGTACATCAACGACTACAACCCGGTGATTTTGTCCATGTGGAATGCTAACATGGATATACAGTTTGTGGCTGATAACTGTATGGCTGTGGCTCGGTATGTGACATCTTACATCACCAAAAAAGAGAAGACAGAATTGAAGGATATGTGGGAGGACATTTCCCATGAAAAGAGCCTCAGCAAGAAGTTGTACAGTTTCAGTCTGAAGATGTTGTCGCATCGAGAAATCGGAGCTTACGAATGTTCTGACCGGTTGTCTTCAGCAAGTCTCTATGCCAAATCCAGGAGTATCGTTTGGGCGAGTCTTGGTCTTGCTGCAACGCGTAATCAAGTTCTGAAACTTGTGCGGAAAATTGAGTATTTGGCGGAAAAGGAGCCAAACAGTACCGACATTTTGAAGAGCAACATGTTGGATACATATTATCCAAATCGAAGCAGTCACCTCGAGAATGTTTGTCTGTATGAGGTTCTTCAAAATTACATATTCAAGAGGAACATCAAAGAAGATACTGAGAAAGGAGTGTATGCTGTAATTGGAAGTGAGGGATGTCTGGTCAAGCAAAGAAAATGCCACTTGGTAAACCATCGAAAATTGAGTGGCGAATCTCCTGAAAAAAAGGAGTTTTTCTATTTAGCACTTTTGCAACTTTTCAAGCCTTGGCGTGCAAAAGAGGAACTGCTTGGAGATTTCCTCTGTTACGAAGACTCTTTCACTGCCGCCAAGGAGACCATAGAATGTCCTGCTTTTCCCAAATATGTAGAAATGTTGAATGCGGAAATCGAGCAGGAAGCAACGATTGCAGCCGAGATTGCCAGAGACAGTTCTCAGGACAGTCAGAGTTCTGCTTCATTGAGTCAGGATCCACTAGGAGGACCTGTTATTGAAAATGAGGCTGCCACTGCTATGAATGAAGTGGAAAGAGCCATGGCACATGCTCAGGAGGATGCAGTTAACTTAGAAGAGTTGGAAAGACAACTCAACGTTGAGCAGAGGAAAATATATGACGAAGTTACCATGCAAATTGATCATGGATTAAGTCATGAGAAGAAAGAGTGCTCATGTACGTCGTTGAAGCCTGTCCGACTCTACGTGAGTGGAGAAGCGGGAACTGGAAAAAGTTTCCTTATTAAAGCAATTTCATGTTATTTGCAGGAAAGGACTGAGTCATCGCTGTCTTGTGTTGTCACCGCTCCAACTGGACTGGCAGCACATAACATTAAAGGGATTACTTTACATCGTTTACTGATGCTGCCAGTGGAGCATGACAACAAATTTCAATATCACAAGCTATCTGGAGATGCTTGTTGTGAAGTTTCAAGAATCTTGAGGAAAATGAAACTTCTTATCATTGACGAAGTAAGCATGGTTTCCAATGTCATGCTTGCCTTTGTGCATTTGAGAATGCAAGAAGTTCTCAAAACAGAGTATGATGTGTTATTTGGTGGCAAACACATCATTGTTTTCGGAGATCTTCTGCAGCTGACACCAGTGAAAGGGCAACCTGTGTTCAAAATGCTCACGCATGAAGATACCAGGAAGTGCCTAGGGAGCATTGGCAACGTCAATATATGGTTAAACTTCAATTATGCTGAACTGCATGAAAATATGCGTCAGGCGAAGGATGAAGTTTACAAGAATATTCTATAACATGTTAGAATTGGAAAAGTGACCGAGCATGGGAAAGAAGCTTTACATGCACGATTACTGTCAAATTTATATCCAGAACAAGATGTTGTGCCTGAGAATATTTTTCAGAAAATTACTGAGAAGAAATCTGGAATATGTTTGATGCCAACTCTTGCAGAATGTGCCATCTTCAACAACAAAATGTTGAATTTAGAAAAGCAAGAGATTGTGAAACTGGAAGCTATTGACAGAGTAGAGCATATGGAATCAACAATTATTTTGTCTGAGAATTTGAAAACAAAATTGGATTCATTAGAGAAGACTATATCTAAAACTGCAGGTTTTGAAAAGACTCTGAATGTGTGCTTGAACTGCCGTATAATTTTAAGAAGGAATTTACATGTTGAAAGAGGTCTGGTAAATGGATCAATAGGTAATGTTGTTGATTTTGTGAGATACAGAAATAGAGATGGAATTGAATTTTTAAAAATTAAATTTGATAGCATTGAGGAAGTACAGCTAATTGGTCGTTGTTCTGCTAGATTTTTGCTTGTAAAAGACTTATATGTTCGCCGTAAGCAGTTTCCTGTTTGCTTGGCATATGCGGTGACAATCCATAAATCGCAAGGTTTAAGTGTAGACAGTGCATTGGTGAATATTGGCAGTTCTGTGTTCAAGGAGGGTATGGCATATGTGGCATTGTCAAGAGTTATAACTTTATCGGGATTGTACTTGATTGAGTGTGATGTCACAAACATTTGTGCGGATCTAGATTGTGTTAAGGAATACAATAGGTTGAGAAGAGAGTATGCGCCACATTTGCCTCAATATCCTTTGTTTGAGAAACGTGTGGTAGGCCGGAAACGAAGAAATGTGACCAATACTGGGGAGGTTGTAGCAAAAAGACGAAAAGTCGATGAACCTGAAATTATAAGCAGAAACAAAAAGGATTCTGTTGAAGATGTTGTTGGTTTTCAATTTGAAAACAGTTCTGGTGTCAACTGCTATGCTAATGTAGTGGTTAATGTTTTGTTTTCTCTAGAAAATGTAAAAGAAGAGATTGTGGTCAATTCTGATCAAAGATTATGCAGTTTGTTAAATTCTGTGTTAGAGAAATGTAGCACTGATAGAACAAAAATAGAAAGTGTGTCTGAAATTCGAAATCTGTTAGACAGATGTTCAGGCCAAACACAATTCTCTCAAAATATTCAGCAAGATTGTCAGGAGTTTTTAATGTATATGCTTGATGTATTGCATGCTGAAGGTGTAGATGTAGATCACCTGTTTGGGCTTTCTTATCAATGGCAGCATGACTGCGAGAACTGTAGGGTATCAAGTACTACTAGTGTAGACTCAGAAAGATTTATATATTTAACTTTGCCAGACAGTAAATCAGTCTCCTTTAATAAGCTAGTAAAAGCAGCTGATCACAACATGGAATGTAGCCAATGTAAATCTGAAATGATGTCAACCTTATTTATACGAACATATGGCCAGTATGTCATTTTAATGTTCCAACGATGTAGGTCTGATGGAACAAAATTGACAACTTTAATTACAAATTTTGTGGCTTCACAGTTGTCAATATCAGGAAGGACTTTTGTAACTGTAGCAATTATATATCATGACGGTCCTTCAATAACATCAGGACATTACACAGCTTATTTAAAGTCTAGAAATGGCTGGTCATTCTGCAACGATTCTGTTTTAATTTTCAAAAAAAAATTGCCATATGACCTTAAAAATTCTTACCTGGTGTTTTTAAAACCAAAATTTTAGGGAAAGAATCTCGGGATGTGCTCTGAGGAATTTCAAGAAGTTCTAATGGCTCCTACACGATTTGGCCTTGAGGATAAGTGTAGTACAGAGACATAACTTCTTACCATAACACTGGACGTCATGGAAAAATAAGTGCACTTTGAATGAGTTCAGAAAAACTATTTCTTTTTATAAGCTAATTCAAGCAGCCAATCAAAACATGGAGTAGAGGGAATGTAAGTCTGCAATGCTGTCTACTGTTTTATATTGCTTTGTGATTAAAAGTGATGTAGAGAATTAAATAATTGTAGTAGTCATACAGGTAGTGTAAGTCTGCTTCATAGTAAGCAGTATCAGTGTCATAGGAAATGTAGAACATGAGTGAGCAAGAAGGGTAAGATATTAGTAATCCAGGATTGTGAAAATGATCTTCAACATTTTAATTCTGAAAGTTGCGGAAATACAACATGACGGGATTGGCTTACAAGAATTCCAAGAGTTATAAATGGCTCTGACATGATTTGGCCTTGTGGAAACGTGTGGTAGAGAGCGAGAAGTCATTTATTGTATGTAACATATTTTTCAAAATGATGGAGGTTTTCTTTCAGAAAGTGGCGGGCTGAAAGTAATAACAGCACAACAGAGTGTAAGCTGTTCATAGGACATCCTTCAACGTCATGGAAAGTAAGTTAACTTTAAGGAGTTCTGAATTCTGATTTGTTATGTTGTATGGGTTTTTTAAACACAATCATTTTGATTGTGTTTTTTTCCCCGCTGTTATATGATGAATACCTTCAAGTCACTGTTTTTAGTGAAATTTGATACATTCTGAGAACAGCAAAAATAAACCATTTAACATGTATAATTAATTCTGTACTGTTTGCATTTATGATGTACATGTAGAACTGTGTAGGAGGCATGGAGAAGGTGAGGCTTCTGTAAGTGTCAAAGTTGTTGCATACAGTGCTCATATTCTACGTAGTCTTTCATATGATAGACTACATTTCCACAATGAGATACCTAAGCAAAGGAAACACAGGTGATATGATTGTGGAATGAGCAAAAAAAATTGCACGTTTTTCAATTATATTACCTGTGTTTCCTAACATTACACATCACATTGTGTAGATGAGGTTTAGGCCTGTTCCTGGAGACAGAGGAGGTCTGACATTTGTTCAAGAGTGCAGTGGACATGACACACTTGGTTGGTAGGCCTGCACATGTATTATCTCCTCTGTATTCTTCAACAAACCTAAATTTCATCTGCAACTCTGAGTAGGACTTACCTGAAACAAATCTGTGGATAGGTTACACCTTATCGGCATCTTGAAACAATGATTTAAAATGTTAGGGTCAGATTTATGATGGCCGTGAGCCTCTTTTGCTCCGCTGTGGGTCACTTTTGTGTAAAAGATGCACCATGTTGCAAGATAGGTTTCAGTTCATCTCCAGCAAGATACCATCAGTTTGAAATGTATATAATTAGCACTGTGTAGGGGGCATGCAGAAGCTGAAGCTTTTGTAAGTGTCAAAATTGTTGTATACACTGCTCAACTTCTGTGTACTGTTTGATATGCTAGACTCCATCTGCACTATGAGATACCTAAGCAAAGGCAACACAGGTGATGTGATTGTGAAATGAGGAAAATAAACTCCACATTTTTCAACTACATCACCTGTGTTTCCTAAGTTTACGAATGACATTGTGCAGATGAAGTTTAGGTCTGTCCACGGACACAGAAGAGGTCTGGCCTTTGTTCAAGAGTGAAGTGGACATGACTTACTTCATTAGTAGGCCTTCACATGTATTATCTCCTCTGTATTCTTCAACAAGTGTAAATTTGATCTGCAACCCTGAGTAGGCCTCACCTTAAACAAACCTCTGGATAGGCCACACCTTATCGTCATCCTGAATCAATCATTTAACATGTTAGGGACAGATTTATGATAGGTGTATGCCTCTTTTGCGCCACTGTGTGTCACTTTTGTGACGCAGTGGCGGTTGAAAAGATTTGCTATGAGGCGACAAAATTACAAAATGATGCATCTAGGCAGATGTGTCATGCTGTAAAAAAACAATGCCACATGAAACCGATGCAGCAGTGATGCAAAAGATGCACCATGTTGCAAGATAGGACTCACTTCATCTGCATCAAGATACTGTTAGTTTAAAATGTATATTTTTAGGACTGTGTAGGGGCATGGAGAAGCAGAGGCTTCTGTAAGTGTCAAAGTTGTTGAAAAACTGTTTGTCCTTCAATCTTTTCCCTTGTCTTTTCTAATTTATTAAAAACATGTTTTAATATTTTTCAAGTGTTTGTTCTCTCTTTCACAGATTGAAAGTATAAAAATAACAAATGACTAACTTAACGACAATTACAAGGTAAATGTTTTGTACTCTTTTCGTTATATTTCTATCACATTTAACTTCTATTAGTTCCACTGCTTCATTTCTTTAACCATCACTTTCCTGCCTTTGCTACTTCCCTCATTCCTTTCTCTATTACTTAATTACTCTACTCCTTCCACTATTTTTCTTAGTCCCTCTCTTCTCATACTTCTTCACTCTTGGTCACTCACTCTGTCTCTATTACTGTCACTGTTTCTGACTGATCAAATTTTTTTTTAAAAAAAAGAACAGTAAGTATAAGGGAAGGAAACAGACAGTTATGTTAAAAGAAAGACAGCTATAGGGAGTAAACTAGGGATACTGTTACCCGCAATCCTCTGCTGATGATGTCACTGACCATGTCATGAATGATGTAATATGTGACATCATCAGCAGTGGATTGCGGGTAACAGTATCTCTAGTTTACTCCCCTATAGCTGTCTTTCTTTTAACATAACTGTCTGTTTCCTTCCCTTATACTTACTGTTCTTTTTTTTAACAAAAATGTTTTGGTTCGCTCCCGGTTCGCGTACCGGCGAGCGAACCGGGAAGCGAACCAAGAGAAATAGAGGTTGGCAGAGTTCCAAATATTCTACCAATTTTTTTATAACGGGGAGGTAGTTCTGAAAAGAACTTTTTTTTATTGTTTTTGTTGTTTTATATTTTTTTTATTATTTTTCTGAACATTTTTTTACTTTTTTTGAATTTTTCTGAACGGTTTTATATATTTTTTGTTTTTTTTGGGGGGGGGGAAACGAAAACGATTCATTGTAAAGGGCTCAACAGGAGCAACAAAAAAAAAAGAATTTATTGTCTGGGGCGTTTCGGACAAACATGATTGTCGATAGCTCTGTTGATTAACGTGATGCTACTTTCTCTGTAGCAAATGAACTGATTACAAAGTACGCAGACTTGTTTTACTTCCCCGAATCTCATTTGTATATTTGGGACCATCTCCCTCCCCTCTGGTCCCGTCACTTCCGGTACAACAGATCTTCTGGCCATAGAAGGGGGATTATCTTGCTCGTTACGTAACTGTGCAGCACTGTAGTTGTTAGGATGCCACCTACTCATATGGCGATGCATTGTGTAGTTTCCGTAACTGTATTTCTTCTCGGTCCCTCTGGACAGTCTATCTTGACATATAAGGCAAGTTACGTACCTTGCATTGACTTTTTTCTGGCCTCGGGGAAATTAAAAAAATTGCCAAATAAAGTTTTCTTTCAGGTGAGACCTCCTGGGCTCCTCAGGCAAAAACTGCCTCTCTTCCTGCTCTTCCTCCTCTTCCTCTTCTTCCTCTTCTTGCTGAATTATAACTTCAGCAGGTGGTCCTCTCTTCCTTGGATGTGGTGGAGGTGGTGGGGAAGCACCAGCTGAAGCTACTAATGAAGCCATTGCTCACTGGTAACAAAGGGTCTTTCTCTCACAAAGATGAAAGTCAGAGTGAGGAAAGAAGGAGGGGTTTTCATCATTTGGGAAAAACAATAGTTCTAAACCAATGAAAAGTGTTAATTTTAGATCACATGACCTAGTCTTACATCATTAGGAAACCAAAAGTGAAATGAACCAATGAAAAGTGTTATTACCAAGTCACATGACCTGCTGTGTTTACGTTACGCGCTTTGCGCCGCGTCCCGGTTCGCTTCCGGGAAGCTGCGCTTCGAGCCTCGCTTCGCGTACCGGTTCGCTTCCGGGTACGCTAACGTGGCACGTCATATGACGTATCACGCGACAACGCGAAACGTCATGCTGACGCGACGCGTCACGATGTTGTTTTCTAACGCGACAGTTGCGCAAACGGAACGTTTACCGGTTCGCGGACCGGGTCGCGGCTCCGAATTGAGCTAACGGGAAGCTAACCGGTTCGCGGACCGGGAGCGAAACAATAAAAATAATTTAAAAAAAATTGTATTAAAAACATGTAAAAAATATTTTTCGATTTAAAGAAGAATACATTGTAAAGGTTTTGATATTTGCTATTAAAAAACCATTGAAATTCACTGAAAAAAACATAGGTTATAGACCATATATAGTTAGGAATTAGCATTTACAAAACCTTGAAAATTCACTGAAAAAACCATAGGTTATAGACCATATATAGTTAGGGATTAGCATTTAAAAAACCTTATTTTACTCACACAAAACCATTGAAATTCCATATATAGTTAGTTGTACTAACTATATATCGCGCACCCGCAATCCACTGCTGATCATGTCACATATTACATCATTCATGACATGGTCAGTGACATCACTGATGACATCACTGATGACATCTCAAATGACATCACTGATGACATCACTGATGACATCTCAAATGACATGACTGATGACATCACTGATGACATCTCAAATGACATCACTGATGACATCACTGATGACATCTCATTTGACATTACTGATGACATCACTGATGACATCATTCATGTGATAATACGATTAACTTCTTCAGACTCTAAAATAACCTTAGATACACTCAATGTAAACAGACACTCACAGACTGTCACTCATCCATGGAGTTACTCACACACCTACTCAGTCATGCAAAGAATCAATTACACCTCCATTTCCTCAACTATACAGTTATACATACCTTACTTATTCAAACATATACTAACACATATTTACTCTCTTTTACAATCCCTGATACAAGTTCACAATGATCAATACAGCCACTCACACATTCACTGGCTCTTATGCACAGTTATTTATATATGTCAACTCTCACATGTACTGTGTTTTACATATGTACTTACTTTGACATGTAGCACTGAGATATCCATTCACTTACCAATGCACTCAGTCAACCGCCCATACAGCTGTTTCCACATGCACTTTTGAACCCATATATCTAGTGAATCAACTGCTTACACATCTATGCACAGAGTCATACACCTCCCAGCCACCCACACACACACTCAGTCTCCCATACAAATACTTGGGCAACCAATCAATAACCCATATACTTACTCATATAGCTACTGATCAACACATGCAGCAGTTTACAGAACAACAGACATAATGATGCACAAATTAAGACAGTTTACTCACTAACCCATGCACTCAGTGACACACATTTAATCACTCACTCATACAGTCAGTCACGCACCTACTAAATCCTTCATCCAGACACTTATACATCCACTCATTCTTCAATATGTAAGACATTTGAGATGTCATCAGTGATGTCATCAGTGATGTCATTTGAGATGTCATCAGTGATGTCATCAGTGATGTCACTGACCATGTCATGAATGATGTAATATGTGACATGATCAGCAGTGGATTGCGGGTGCGCGATATATAGTTAGTACAACTAACTATATATGGAATTTCAATGGTTTTGTGTGAGTAAAATAAGGTTTTTTAAATGCTAATCCCTAACTATATATGGTCTATAACCTATGGTTTTTTCAGTGAATTTTCAAGGTTTTGTAAATGCTAATTCCTAACTATATATGGTCTATAACCTATGGTTTTTTCAGTGAATATATATATATATATATATATATATATTACCTACTGGCGGTCGCCAGTAGGTATATATAGTTAGGATTTTTTCTCTATGGGTTTTTTGAAAATTCTATGTCTAATAACTTTGGCGTTTGTGGACGGAATTGGCTGAAATTTTCAGGAAAATGGCACATTTTGTTTCTGAGCAGCCCTTGAAAATTTGGGGGGGGTTCGTCCAGTGGGGGCCGAGAAAAAAGGGGGGTCCCAAAACGTGTTTTTAACATTGAGTTTTCCATAGGGCGGTTGGCCTCACTTTTAGCCCGAACGGCTGAATGGATTTGCACGAAACTTGGCAAAATTGTAGGGACTGGTAGCCCGATGTGCCTTTTGTAGGTCTCAATATATGTGCTCCAGTGGATTTTGAGAAATTAACGTTTAAAAAAAGATATATATCTGTAACAGCGGACCGGTTAGCGCTCTGGTTCGCGGACTTTTCGCGCAACGGAGCTTTGTGAAGCGAAGCTGATTGGTTCTCCGGCGTCTGTCAACATTCCAAACAGTCCGTAGCGGCCGCCATCTTGTCTCTCGGTAGGATCGAGAGACAAGAGGAGGTCAAAACAAAGGGGGAAATAACTATAAGGGGGCATAGTAGATCCTCGCTGACCCCCTAGGTTTGATGTGGAGGTTTTAAAAGGGCCCCGCGGGGCAAAAAAAAAAAATAATAATAATAATTGAACGGCTGAATGGATTTGCACGAAACTTGGCAAAATATTAGGGACTGGTAGCCCGATGTGCCTTTGCTAGGTCTCAATATATGTGCTCCAGTGGATTTTGAGAAATTAACGTTCAAAAAAAGATATATATCTGTAACAGCGCTCCGCTTCGCGTAACGGAGGTTTGCGAAGCTGATTGGTCATTCTGTCACTGGGCTATAGTTGGGCTACATCTGGCTGATATTTGGGCTACATTTGTTTTTTTGTGTGTCTGGCGGCCATCTTTGGGCTACATTGGGCTACATTGGGCTTCATTGGGCTACATTCGGCTAATTAGCAAATAGCTCATCGCAAACTAGGAATGGTAAAGAATCGCTATTTATTCCTTAAAGTTCGCTATTTAGGAAATGCAAAAAACTTTGATGATATATATGGCGGTTCATCTCTAACAAGATAAGAAGCATAGGGATACATTTATGATGACTGGCGCATCACCAGGGATGTGTTAGTCATTCTGTGCCGCTGTTCCGTCACCTATGGTGTGCTGCATTTACAATGCGGCGCATCATGGGGCAAAAACAGCACAGATGCGTGATGTATCTGTGCCGTAAAGGTGGCGCATTGCTGGAGTTGTATCGCAAGTGTGATGAAGCTCCAGCAAGGGTCGGGGGTGCCCCTGTCGCAGGGTTTCTGTTCTCACACAGAACTGTGGACAGAGGATTGGAACCTCGGCGAATGCATTGCTGGAGTTGTATCGCAAGTGTGATGAAGCTCCAGCAAGGGTCGGGGGTGCCCCTGTCGCAGGGTTTCTGTTGTCACACAGAACTGTGGACAGAGGATTGGAACCTCGGCGAATTAGGGTGTCCCAAAACTCACGTTAGTAATCAAAAACTCCTTAGCAAGCTAGGTACAGTGTCACATTGGATATAACAAACTCTCAATGTTTAGACAATCCAGAATATGAACTTATAGTACCTCAGGATACGTGGAACTCATGAACAGTCGGTCGTTATAGATTTCTTAGAAATCAGAACATGGAGTTAAGAAGAACAGATGTGTATTTGAAATGTTTATTTACTAATGCCGTCTTCTCAGGCGTAGTACCTTAGATAATAAAAGTACACATATTATCAGTAGCAAAATTACCAGCATAGTTACTAGTACATAAAAAGTGAATGGTGATAGTATGTTAACATGCTGTAAATGAATAAGAGTTAGCAACACTTATAAGCAGCCGCGGGCCGTGGAGGGAGTTACGGTGAGGCAGGGAGGCGGGGAGGGGGAGAAGCAGGGTGGAGAATACAAGTACACATATTATCAGTAGCAAAATTACCAGCATAGTTACTAGTACATAAAAAGCGAATGGTGACAGTATGTTAACATGCTGTAAATGAATAAGAGTTAGCAACACTTATAAGCAGCCGCGGGCCGTGGAGGGAGTTACGGTGGGGCAGGGAGGCGGGGAGGGGGAGGGGCAAGGTAGAGAGGGCTCCACCCTGCTTCTCCCCCTCCCCGCCTCCCTGCCTCACCGTAACTCCCTCCACGGCCCGCGGCTGCTTATATCTCACCCTCCCTAATACACATATTATATTATTTGCTAAGAAGGTCTCTTTGTGTTGGTTTAGGGCGTTCCCATACTTTAGTGTCTTAGATTTGAAGGAATCACATCACCATACACCAGCTCTCTCTTCATGTGAACCGCATCAACTGTTGTGTATGTGTGTTCGGCAAAGCAATATAAAACCCGCCTCATGCCCAGAATTGGCAGAAGTTGCACTTATGTTATGAGTATGAAGTCGTGGAGATCAGACCTCATAACAATTCTGTATCGTGTTGTTCTTGAAACTTTAGCACTCGCTGTACAGATATAGTTTAACAAGTAAAGCAGATAGTAGACCAATAACATATTATTCTCATGTAAACCACGATGAACTACTAGGTGGAAAGCTAAAGCAACAACTAAGTGTCGTGTGCAGAAGTTGCAAAAAAGGAAAAATGGCGTTTAAACCGGTAATGAGCCCATGCTAACTTAACACGGTGTAAAGATATCCAGGACCTAGATGACACCTCCTCATGATCCGGAAACGAACTGAATAAGATAATAGAAGTGCCATCTCATGAGAGCAGATTGCAAGTTTATATGTGGACGGTCCGCAAGGTAAAGCATTAAAAACTAGGAAAATTTAATGCTAAAGAAAAATAAAACAGCCAAGTACTTTATCGAGTCTTAAGCCAATAGGCAAGGTAAATAATAAAAACTTGACAAATAAGTCAATGAATTGTCAATGAAATGCTAGTACTCAGCATATCAAACATGAAAAAGGTCTATGACATAATTGTGTATGCAAAATAAGCTGCAACAGCCTCCAATAGGAAGTCACCGTCTTCATCCGAAAACAGTTCAGCCATCCAATTTAAAAGCGGAAAAGAACATACGTGCTCTCCCAGCACCGGATCCTCTATCACCATCAGAGGACAGCTCGGTGGGTTTTCAAGAAAGCTCTCTTCCAAGAAAGACTGTGCTGCCGCCAGTAAATTCCAGGGACCAAGTAGTCCATGCATCAATGCCACAGCCATAATCCTTTCGCCAGGACAAACCAACTCGTGAGTAATGATAGGAGTCATCAGCTGATTAAAGTCGACGTCAGGAGAAACCGGTCCGCAGAGACACAAATCAATGGCCCAATCGAAATCACAGGTCAGGCAGTGAAATACAGGCTGGACACAGGTGAAGTAGGAGAACCGAAAAGATAATCCATATGCCGTGCTTAATATCGCCAACGGCATTGTGCCATAATATTCTAGCATGCGATTGCGGAACAGTGTCAGCAGCTGCAGGGTCGGAGGTTGCATAGGAGGGACATCCATATTTAAAAATGTAAAAAAGCACAAGAGCGTCCGCTGGTAATGCAAGTAAAAATGCCAATCCACGAACCAGAGTGCAGAAAATACAATGAAAGGAAGCAGGGATGACTCCAAAGATTTTCTCAAATGAAGTCACGAGACCACTGGTAACAACTTTAAAAAAGTGCACCAGGGACTTTGTGGAGGATGCGTTAAAGATAGTCGGAAACATGTTGCTGAAATTGAAAGGCAAATGTTAATTGAAAAAGGTTTTGCACCTCTGTATGGGTGTTCGCTATGTGAAGTACGAAAGTTTCACGGGCCGAACTCAAGGCCACCTCTCTCTGAGACAAAAGAGCTCTTATTCTTGCCATGCCGTTGAAACGTGTCCCAAGGTTGGTATTTGTGGCCAGATTGAAAACTCCCTATGTTCATGTGTGGGAGGAAATAGAACATTTCTGCAGCAAATAACCCGTTCACTTACTGTTACGATAAAAGGAATACTTTTAATTAACTCAGAACAATCTTCATTATTGAGCATCAAATAACTACCATTTTCCAACAACTTGAACGTGGGGATGATAGCAGGAACTGGCGTGCCTTGCAACACGCAAGCCATATTTGGTCGGTGTTTGTTGCATGAACCGTGTAACTGTATGTGCCTACACATTAGTGAATGATCTGGCGTCTCAGTGCATTCCTCTCCATTCAGATAAACTTCTTGATCATCTTTGAAACATCTGTATGTGTATGGAAGCGACCAGACCTCATGAAGAAAAGCACTACCTAAAGGTTCATAACGACCTATTGGTATATATTTCATACAATTTGAAAACTTATATAAAGCAAAAGGCAGCGTTATTAAACCGTGGATAAGGCATGTTGCCAAAAAACCCGCAATCCTCTGCTGATGATGTCACTGAGCATGTCATGAATGATGTAATATGTGACATCATCAGCAGTGGATTACGGGTAATGGTATCTCTAGTTTACTCCCTTATAGCTGTCTTTCTTTTAACATAAGTGTCTGTTTCCTTCCCTTATACTTACTGTTTTTGGGTCGCTTCCGGTTCGCGTACCCGCGAGCGAACTGGGAAGCGAACTAAGAGAAATAGAGGTTGGCACAGTTCCAAATATTGTACCAATTTTTTAATAACGGGGAGGTAGTTCTGAAAAGAACTTTTTTTTTTATTTTTCTGAACATTTTTTTACTGTTTTTGAATTTTTCGGAACAGTTTTATATTTTTTGGGGTTTTTCTTGGAGGGGGCAATGAAAACGATTCATTGTAAAGGGCTCAACAGGAGCAACAAAACAAAAAAAAGAAGTATTTATTATTTTGGGCGTTTCGGACAAACTTGCATATGATAGTCAATAGCTCTGTTGATCAGAGTGATGCTTCTTTCTCCGTAGGAAATGAATCCATCGCAAAATACGCAGGTGTGTTTTACTTCACCAAATCTCATTTGTATATTTGGCACCATCTCCCTGCCCTCTGGTCCCGTTACTTCCGGTACAACAGATCTTCTGGCCATAATAGGGAGATTATCTAGGTCGTTCCGAAACTGTGCAGCACTGTAGTTGTTAGGATGCTACCTAGTCATATGGCGATGCATTGTGTAGTTTCCGAAACTGTATTTTTTGTCGGTCCCTCTGGACAGTCTATCTTGACATATAAGGCAAGTTACGTATCTTGCATTTACTTTTTTCTGACCTTTGGGAATTTTAAAAAATTGCCAAATGAAGTTTTCTTTCCGGTGAGACGTCCTGGGCTGCTCAGGCAAAAACTGCCTCTCTTCGTGCTCGTCCTCCTGTTCCTCTTCTTCTTCTTCTTGTTGAATTACAACTGGAGCAGGTGGTCCACTCTTCCTTGGATGTGGTGGAGGTGGTGGGGAAGCACCAGCTGAAGCTACTAAAGAAGCCATTGCTCAGTGATCACAAAGGGTCTTTCTCTCACAATGATGAAAGTCAGAGTGAGGAAAGAAGGAGGGATTTTCATCATTTGGGAAAAACAAGAGTTCTCAACCAATCAAAAGTGTTCATTTTAGATTATATGACCTAGTCTTACATCATTAGGAAACCAAAAGTGAAATGAACCAATGAAAAGTGTTATTACCAAGTCACATGACTTGCTGTGTTTACGTTAAGCGCTTTGCAGGGCCTCCCGGTTTGCTTCCAGAAACCTGCGCTTTGCGACTCGCTTCGCGTACCAGTTCGCTAACGTAGCACGTCATATGACGTATCACGCGACAACGTGAAACGTCATGCGGACGGGAGGCGTCACGATGTTGTTTTGTAACGCGGCACTTGCGGTAAAGAAACGTTTACCGGCTCGCGGTCTATTTCGCGGCATCAAGGTCAGCTAACGGGAAGCTTCCCGATTCGCGAAGCGGGAACGAAGAAAAAAAATATTTAAAAAAAAAATTATTCATAAACATATAAAATATATTTTTGGATTTAAAGAAGAATACATTTTACAGCTACAGATATTAGCTGTTAAAAAACCAATGAAATTCACAGAAAAAACCATAGGTTATAGACCATATATAGTTAGGAATTAGCATTTAAAAAACCTTATTTTACTCACACAAAACCATTGAAATTCCATATATAGTTAGTTGCACTAACTATATATCGCGCACCCGCAATCCACTGCTGATGATGTCACATATTACATCATTCATGACATGGTCAGTGACATCACTGATGACATCACTGATGACATCTCAAATGACATCACTGATGACATCACTGATGACAACATCCAGTGACTGTATGTTTCTGTAAAGTTAAAATATGTCTTACATATTGAAGAATGAGTGGATGTATAAGTGTCTGGATGAAGGATTTAGTAGGTGCATGACTGACTGTATAAGTAAATGATTAAATGTGTCTCACTGAGTGCATGGGTTAGTGACTAAACTGTTTTAAATTGTGCATTATTGTGTCTGTTGTTCTGTAATCTGATGCATGTGTTGATCAGTAGCTAAATGAGTAACTATATGGGTTATTGATTGGTTGCCCAAGTATTTGTATGGGAGACTGAGTGTGTGTGTGGGTGGCTGGGAGGTGTATGACTCTGTGCATAGATGTGTGAGCAGATGTATGGGTTCAAAAGTGCATGTGGAAACAGCTGTTTGGGCAGTTGACTGTATGCATGAGTGTATTGGTGAGTGAATGGATATCTCAGTGCTACATGTCAAAGTAAGTACATATGTAAAACACAGTACATGTGATAGTTGACATATATAAATAACTGTGCATAAGAACCAGTGAATGTGTGAGTGGCTGTATGGATTATTGTGAACTTGTATCAGGGATTGTATAACAGAGTAAATATGTGTTATTATATGTTTCAATAAGTAAGGTGTGTATAACTATATAGTTGAGGAAATGGAGGTGTGATTGATTCTTTGCAAGACTGACTAGGTGTGTGAGTAACTCCATGGATGAGTGACAGTCTGTGAGTGTCTGTTTACACTGAGTGTATCTAAGGTTATATTAGAGTCTGAAGAGGTTCATCGTATCATCACATGAATGATGTTATCAGTGATGTGATCAGTAATGTCAAATGAGATGTCATCAGTGATGTCATCAGTGATGTCATTTGAGATGTCATCAGTGATGTCATCAGTGATGTCACTGACCATGTCATGAATGATGTAATATGTGACATCATCAGCAGTGGATTGCGGGTGCGCGATATATAGTTAGTGCAACTAACTATATATGGAATTTCAATGGTTTTGTGTGAGTAAAATAAGGTTTTTTAAATGCTAATTCCTAACTATATATGGTCTATAACCTATGGTTTTTTCTGTGAATATATATATATATATATATATATATATATATATATATATATATATATATATATATATATATATATATATATCTTAACTCCCACTCTTCTCTCGTACATGGAAAAGAGAAACAGCACTCACAGGGCTTCTCAGTTACAGCAGCAGTTTTTATTAAGCAGTCGCGTTTCGAAATGGTCGAAATCACGCTGGCGGACACCTTTTTCAAAGCACAGTGCACAGTTTCATGTAAATTGCAAAAGGACTAGCTCAAAAAGTGCAGAATCACACGCGCCATTTTTAAATGAGTAAATCTCATTCAATAAATGTCACAACCCATATTACCAATCATTTTAGAAGTCAAGGAAATAAATAAACTTGACCAACAATATGATTCAATGTCGCATTCAACCCCCGGTTTGACAAATATATATCAAAATCTTGCTGTGGATCGGCATTCGCAGCCTGCTGAGCCGGCTGCTGGCAAGGTCCTTGCATTTCCGCACATAATGCCGTGTATCGGCCAATAACATAATGTTCAAAAAGAAAGAATGCATTATAAGAATAATGAAAGAAAGAAGAAGGAGGGCAGATTACTCACATACTCTAATCAATTGAATACGCAGTTTGACTAAAATCCATAAATTCAATAATTCAATAAATTCATATATATTTGTGGGGGTGTGAACAAGGACACAGGGTGCTTGAAACGCGTCACGGAGTGAGAGGACAATAAACATCTCACCTCCCATCATTATCTGGGTCCGTTTCTCTCTGTTCGCTGGTGTGGAGGTTCGGAGAGTGCTTTTGGAGGATATATATATATCCACTTGAGGAAAAAAGTATGAGGCTGACTACGAGTACCAGAATGCTTTGTTACCGCAGGCCACCGCGGCGCCCACCAGAGGGAAATCATTAAAGAGAAGAAGTAAAGCAATCACCTGATATCCGTTTGTACAGCCCCCGGATGCCTGCAGCCCCTCCACCTCTGAAGAAGGTAGAGATAATGGCTGAAATGCATTAGGAACATCGGAGCTTTTCATCCTGCTTTAAATAAATGCTGAAAACATCCGCGATGTGTGCAGCTCATTCTTTCCCAGCTGGGAGAGGTTGTAATATTTAGTGGCATAGTCCAGCCACGGAGCAACGCACCTTGGAAAGAGCGCCAAAACTGCCCGCAATCAGACTATTGTGTGAAAACCAGCAAAAAGCTACAGGGCAGCGGCAGCCACCATGAACTGAATCCTGGTCAAGTCCTGATTACGCTCGAGAATAGCGTGTAAGGAAATCGCGGATAAAACCCATTAGCGGACTGCAACAGACATCATCCACTTGAGGAAAAAAGTATGAGGCTGACTACGGGTACCAGAATGCTTTGTTACCGCAGGCCACCTCGGCGCCCACCAGAGGGAAATCATTAAAGAGAAGAAGTAAAGCAATCACCTGATATCCGTTTGTACAGCCCCCGGATGCCTGCAGCTCCTCCACCTCTGAAGAAGGCCGTGATAATGGCTGAAATGCATTAGGAACATCGGAGCTTTTCATCCCGCTTTAAATAAATGCTGAAAACATCCGCGATGTGTGCGGCTCATTCTTTCCCAGCTGGGAGAGGTTGTTTGTAATATATATATATATATATATATATATATATATATATATATATATATATATATATGTGTGTGTGTGTGTGTATATATGTGTGTGTGTATATATATATATATATCTGTACTTATATATATATTCACTGAAAAAACCATAGGTTTCACACCAGTTATAGTTAGGTGGAAATTTTACTCGCATTAAACCATTGAAATTCCCACGTTATAGTTAGTTGGACTCACAATGCACTGCTGATGACGTCACATATTACATCACTCATGACATGGTCAGTGACATCACTCATGACATCACTGATGACATCTCAAATGACATCACTGATGACAACATCCTTGTGACAAAGTGGCAGACCTCCTATCAGCATAAAATAACCTTTGACACACGCATTCAAAAATAGAAACTAACATTTTCTTAAAAAAGGAGAAACCAATACCAATTACAACAACTTATTAGGTAATTCCAACATCTACATACACATCCACTCATTCACCAACAGTTCTATATAGTCACTCATGCATGTACTTACTAATCATATGTACTCATACACCTATACATCCTGTTACACACTAATACTCATCCATATAGTTACTCACACACAAATTCACACATGCAAATAAACTATCAAAAAACATTTACTTGATTATACTGCTATATACACACCACTACACATACTTCTACAGAAACGGAAACATATTTACTCTCTTAAACAATCAATTTTAAAAACACATACTCACTAACCCACCCATACACACAATCATCCACCCATACAGTCTTGCACACATGCTGTCTTCAAAATACATACAAATAGTGAGTCACTCATTCATGCTTCTGTGCTCTAAGTAATATCCCCCACCGAACCATACAGACACTGATACTGATACTAAAAAAAAAACTAATAACCCATATACACACTCATGTAGCTACTCACCAACCCATGCAGCCACTTATACACAAAGTGAGACACAGATACAGATATTTAAATATTTAAACATTACTCGCTAATATATGTATTCACTAAGATACATTTAATAAGTCAGTTAACCAATCAATTTTACACAAAAAACATCCATTTAGACATTTATTTACCCATTTATACTTCCATCAACCTTTAGATATACATATATATATATATATAGTTTTAAATGCTAATTCCTAACCATAACTGGTGTGACACCTATGGTTTTTTCAGTGAATATATATATATATATATATATATATATATATATATATATATATATATATATATATATATATATATATATATATTCACAGAAAAAACCATAGGTTATAGACCATATATAGTTAGGAATTAGCATTTAAAAAACCTTATTTTACTCACACAAAACCATTGAAATTCCATATATAGTTAGTTGCACTAACTATATATCGCGCACCCGCAATCCACTGCTGATGATGTCACATATTACATCATTCATGACATGGTCAGTGACATCACTGATGACATCACTGATGACATCTCAAATGACATCACTGATGACATCACTGATGACATCTCATTTGACATTACTGATCACATCACTGATAACATCATTCATGTGATGATACGATGAACCTCTTCAGACTCTAATATAACCTTAGATACACTCAGTGTAAACAGACACTCACAGACTGTCACTCATCCATGGAGTTACTCACACACCTAGTCAGTCTTGCAAAGAATCAATCACACCTCCATTTCCTCAACTATATAGTTATACACACCTTACTTATTGAAACATATAATAACACATATTTACTCTGTTATACAATCCCTGATACAAGTTCACAATAATCCATACAGCCACTCACACATTCACTGGTTCTTATGCACAGTTATTTATATATGTCAACTATCACATGTACTGTGTTTTACATATGTACTTACTTTGACATGTAGCACTGAGATATCCATTCACTCACCAATACACTCATGCATACAGTCAACTGCCCAAACAGCTGTTTCCACATGCACTTTTGAACCCATACATCTGCTCACACATCTATGCACAGAGTCATACACCTCCCAGCCACCCACACACACACTCAGTCTCCCATACAAATACTTGGGCAACCAATCAATAACCCATATAGTTACTCATTTAGCTACTGATCAACACATGCATCAGATTACAGAACAACAGACACAATAATGCACAATTTAAAACAGTTTAGTCACTAACCCATGCACTCAGTGAGACACATTTAATCACTCACTTATATAGTCAGTCATGCACCTACTAAATCCTTCATCCAGACACTTATACATCCACTCATTCTTCAATATGTAAGACATATTTTAACTTTACAGAAACATACAGTCACTGGATGTTGTCATCAGTGATGTCATCAGTGATGTCATTTGAGATGTCATCAGTGATGTCATCAGTGATGTCACTGACCATGTCATGAATGATGTAATATGTGACATCATCAGCAGTGGATTGCGGGTGCGCGATATATAGTTAGTGCAACTAACTATATATGGAATTTCAATGGTTTTGTGTGAGTAAAATAAGGTTTTTTAAATGCTAATTCCTAACTATATATGGTCTATAACCTATGGTTTTTTCTGTGAATTTCATTGGTTTTTTAACAGCTAATATCTGTAGCTGTAAAATGTATTCTTCTTTAAATCCAAAAATATATTTTATATGTTTATGAATAATTTTTTTTTTAAATATTTTTTTTTCTTCGTTCCCGCTTCGCGAATCGGGAAGCTTCCCGTTAGCTGACCTTGATGCCGCGAAATAGACCGCGAGCCGGTAAACGTTTCTTTACCGCAAGTGCCGCGTTACAAAACAACATCGTGACGCCTCCCGTCCGCATGACGTTTCACGTTGTCGCGTGATACGTCATATGACGTGCTACGTTAGCGAACTGGTACGCGAAGCGAGTCGCAAAGCGCAGGTTTCTGGAAGCAAACCGGGAGGCCCTGCAAAGCGCTTAACGTAAACACAGCAAGTCATGTGACTTGGTAATAACACTTTTCATTGGTTCATTTCACTTTTGGTTTCCTAATGATGTAAGACTAGGTCATATAATCTAAAATGAACACTTTTGATTGGTTGAGAACTCTTGTTTTTCCCAAATGATGAAAATCCCTCCTTCTTTCCTCACTCTGACTTTCATCATTGTGAGAGAAAGACCCTTTGTGATCACTGAGCAATGGCTTCTTTAGTAGCTTCAGCTGGTGCTTCCCCACCACCTCCACCACATCCAAGGAAGAGTGGACCACCTGCTCAAGTTGTAATTCAACAAGAAGAAGAAGAAGAGGAACAGGAGGACGAGCACGAAGAGAGGCAGTTTTTGCCTGAGCAGCCCAGGACGTCTCACCGGAAAGAAAACTTCATTTGGCAATTTTTTAAAATTCCCAAAGGTCAGAAAAAAGTAAATGCAAGATACGTAACTTGCCTTATATGTCAAGATAGACTGTCCAGAGGGACCGACAAAAAATACAGTTTCGGAAACTACACAATGCATCGCCATATGACTAGGTGGCATCCTAACAACTACAGTGCTGCACAGTTTCGGAACGACCTAGATAATCTCCCTATTATGGCCAGAAGATCTGTTGTACCGGAAGTAACGGGACCAGAGGGCAGGGAGATGGTGCCAAATATACAAATGAGATTTGGTGAAGTAAAACACACCTGCGTATTTTGCGATGGATTCATTTCCTACGGAGAAAGAAGCATCACTCTGATCAACAGAGCTATTGACTATCATATGCAAGTTTGTCCGAAACGCCCAAAATAATAAATACTTCTTTTTTTTGTTTTGTTGCTCCTGTTGAGCCCTTTACAATGAATCGTTTTCATTGCCCCCTCCAAGAACAACCCAAAAAAATATAAAACTGTTCCGAAAAATTCAAAAACAGTAAAAAAATGTTCAGAAAAATAAAAAAAAAAGTTCTTTTCAGAACTACCTCCCCGTTATTAAAAAATTGGTACAATATTTGGAACTGTGCCAACCTCTATTTCTCTTAGTTCGCTTCCCAGTTCGCTCGCGGGTACGCGAACCGGAAGCGACCCAAAAACAGTAAGTATAAGGGAAGGAAACAGACACTTATGTTAAAAGAAAGACAGCTATAAGGGAGTAAACTAGAGATACCATTACCCGTAATCCACTGCTGATGATGTCACATATTACATCATTCATGACATGCTCAGTGACATCATCAGCAGAGGATTGCGGGTTTTTTGGCAACATGCCTTATCCACGGTTTAATAACGCTGCCTTTTGCTTTATATAAGTTTTCAAATTGTATGAAATATATACCAATAGGTCGTTATGAACCTTTAGGTAGTGCTTTTCTTCATGAGGTCTGGTCGCTTCCATACACATACAGATGTTTCAAAGATGATCAAGAAGTTTATCTGAATGGAGAGGAATGCACTGAGACGCCAGATCATTCACTAATGTGTAGGCACATACAGTTACACGGTTCATGCAACAAACACCGACCAAATATGGCTTGCGTGTTGCAAGGCACGCCAGTTCCTGCTATCATCCCCACGTTCAAGTTGTTGGAAAATGGTAGTTATTTGATGCTCAATAATGAAGATTGTTCTGAGTTAATTAAAAGTATTCCTTTTATCGTAACAGTAAGTGAACGGGTTATTTGCTGCAGAAATGTTCTATTTCCTCCCACACATGAACATAGGGAGTTTTCAATCTGGCCACAAATACCAACCTTGGGACACGTTTCAACGGCATGGCAAGAATAAGAGCTCTTTTGTCTCAGAGAGAGGTGGCCTTGAGTTCGGCCCGTGAAACTTTCGTACTTCACATAGCGAACACCCATACAGAGGTGCAAAACCTTTTTCAATTAACATTTGCCTTTCAATTTCAGCAACATGTTTCCGACTATCTTTAACGCATCCTCCACAAAGTCCCTGGTGCACTTTTTTAAAGTTGTTACCAGTGGTCTCGTGACTTCATTTGAGAAAATCTTTGGAGTCATCCCTGCTTCCTTTCATTGTATTTTCTGCACTCTGGTTCGTGGATTGGCATTTTTACTTGCATTACCAGCGGACGCTCTTGTGCTTTTTTACATTTTTAAATATGGATGTCCCTCCTATGCAACCTCCGACCCTGCAGCTGCTGACACTGTTCCGCAATCGCATGCTAGAATATTATGGCACAATGCCGTTGGCGATATTAAGCACGGCATATGGATTATCTTTTCGGTTCTCCTACTTCACCTGTGTCCAGCCTGTATTTCACTGCCTGACCTGTGATTTCGATTGGGCCATTGATTTGTGTCTCTGCGGACCGGTTTCTCCTGACGTCGACTTTAATCAGCTGATGACTCCTATCATTACTCACGAGTTGGTTTGTCCTGGCGAAAGGATTATGGCTGTGGCATTGATGCATGGACTACTTGGTCCCTGGAATTTACTGGCGGCAGCACAGTCTTTCTTGGAAGAGAGCTTTCTTGAAAACCCACCGAGCTGTCCTCTGATGGTGATAGAGGATCCGGTGCTGGGAGAGCACGTATGTTCTTTTCCGCTTTTAAATTGGATGGCTGAACTGTTTTCGGATGAAGACGGTGACTTCCTATTGGAGGCTGTTGCAGCTTATTTTGCATACACAATTATGTCATAGACCTTTTTCATGTTTGATATGCTGAGTACTAGCATTTCATTGACAATTCATTGACTTATTTGTCAAGTTTTTATTATTTACCTTGCCTATTGGCTTAAGACTCGATAAAGTACTTGGCTGTTTTATTTTTCTTTAGCATTAAATTTTCCTAGTTTTTAATGCTTTACCTTGCGGACCGTCCACATATAAACTTGCAATCTGCTCTCATGAGATGGCACTTCTATTATCTTATTCAGTTCGTTTCCGGATCATGAGGAGGTGTCATCTAGGTCCTGGATATCTTTACACCGTGTTAAGTTAGCATGGGCTCATTACCGGTTTAAACGCCATTTTTCCTTTTTTGCAACTTCTGCACACGACACTTAGTTGTTGCTTTAGCTTTCCACCTAGTAGTTCATCGTGGTTTACATGAGAATAATATGTTATTGGTCTACTATCTGCTTTACTTGTTAAACTATATCTGTACAGCGAGTGCTAAAGTTTCAAGAACAACACGATACAGAATTGTTATGAGGTCTGATCTCCACGACTTCATACTCATAACATAAGTGCAACTTCTGCCAATTCTGGGCATGAGGCGGGTTTTATATTGCTTGGCCGAACACACATACACAACAGTTGATGCGGTTCACATGAAGAGAGAGCTGGTGTATGGTGATGTGATTCCTTCAAATCTAAGACACTAAAGTATGGGCACGCCCTAAACCAACACAAAGAGACCTTCTTAGCAAATAATATAATATGTGTATTAGGGAGGGTGAGATATAAGCAGCCGCGGGCCGTGGAGGGAGTTACGGTGAGGCAGGGAGGCGGGGAGGGGGAGAAGCAGGGTGGAGCCCTCTCTACCTTGCCCCTCCCCCTCCCCGCCTCCCTGCCCCACCGTAACTCCCTCCACGGCCCGCGGCTGCTTATAAGTGTTGCTAACTCTTATTCATTTACAGCATGTTAACATACTGTCACCATTCGCTTTTTATGTACTAGTAACTATGCTGGTAATTTTGCTACTGATAATATGTGTACTTGTATTCTCCACCCTGCTTCTCCCCCTCCCCGCCTCCCTGCCTCACCGTAACTCCCTCCACGGCCCGCGGCTGCTTATAAGTGTTGCTAACTCTTATTCATTTACAGCATGTTAACATACTATCACCATTCACTTTTTATGTACTAGTAACTATGCTGGTAATTTTGCTACTGATAATATGTGTACTTTTATTATCTAAGGTACTTCGCCTGAGAAGACGGCATTAGTAAATAAACATTTCAAATACACATCTGTTCTTCTTAACTCCATGTTCTGGTTTCTAAGAAATCTATAACGACCGACTGTTCATGAGTTCCACGTATCCTGAGGTACTATAAGTTCATATTCTGGATTGTCTAAACATTGAGAGTTTGTTATATCCAATGTGACACTGTACCTAGCTTGCTAAGGAGTTTTTGATTACTAACGTGAGTTTTGGGACACCCTAATTCGCCGAGGTTCCAATCCTCTGTCCACAGTTCTGTGTGACAACAGAAACCCTGCGACAGGGGCACCCCCGACCCTTGCTGGAGCTTCATCACACTTGCGATACAACTCCAGCAATGCATTCGCCGAGGTTCCAATCCTCTGTCCACAGTTCTGTGTGAGAACAGAAGCCCTGCGACAGGGGCACCCCCGACCCTTGCTGGAGCTTCATCACACTTGCGATACAACTCCAGCAATGCGCCACCTTTACGGCACAGATACATCACGCATCTGTGCTGTTTTTGCCCCATGATGCGCCGCATTGTAAATGCAGCACACCATAGGTGACGGAACAGCGGCACAGAATGACTAACACATCCCTGGTGATGCGCCAGTCATCATAAATGTATCCCTATGCTTCTTATCTTGTTAGAGATGAACCGCCATATATATCATCAAAGTTTTTTGCATTTCCTAAATAGCGAACTTTAAGGAATAAATAGCGATTCTTTACCATTCCTAGTTTGCGATGAGCTATTTGCTAATTAGCCGAATGTAGCCCAATGAAGCCCAATGTAGCCCAATGTAGCCCAAAGATGGCCGCCAGACACACAAAAAAACAAATGTAGCCCAAATATCAGCCAGATGTAGCCCAACTATAGCCCAGTGACAGAATGACCAATCAGCTTCGCAAACCTCCGTTACGCGAAGCGGAGCGCTGTTACAGATATATATCTTTTTTTGAACGTTAATTTCTCAAAATCCACTGGAGCACATATATTGAGACCTAGCAAAGGCACATCGGGCTACCAGTCCCTAATATTTTGCCAAGTTTCGTGCAAATCCATTCAGCCGTTCAATTATTATTATTATAATTTTTTTTTGCCCCGCGGGGCCCTTTTAAAACCTCCACATCAAACCTAGGGGGTCAGCGAGGATCTACTATGCCCCCTTATAGTTATTTCCCCCTTTGTTTTGACCTCCTCTTGTCTCTCAATCCTACCGAGAGACAAGATGGCGGCCGCTACGGACTGTTTGGAATGTTGACAGACGCCGGAGAACCAATCAGCTTCGCTTCACAAAGCTCCGTTGCGCGAAAAGTCCGCGAACCAGAGCGCTAACCGGTCCGCTGTTACAGATATATATCTTTTTTTAAACGTTAATTTCTCAAAATCCACTGGAGCACATATATTGAGACCTACAAAAGGCACATCGGGCTACCAGTCCCTACAATTTTGCCAAGTTTCGTGCAAATCCATTCAGCCGTTCGGGCTAAAAGTGAGGCCAACCGCCCTATGGAAAACTCAATGTTAAAAACACGTTTTGGGACCCCCCTTTTTTCTCGGCCCCCACTGGACGAACCCCCCCCAAATTTTCAAGGGCTGCTCAGAAACAAAATGTGCCATTTTCCTGAAAATATCAGCCAATTCCGTCCACAAACGCCAAAGTTATTGGACATAGAATCTTCAAAAAACCCATAGAGAAAAAATCCTAACTATATATACCTACTGGCGACCGCCAGTAGGTAATATATATATATATATATATATATATATATATATATATATATATATATATATATATATATATATAATTTCTATGGCAAAATGAAACCCCTCATTTTGTTCCTTTTCAGATTAAATGTATTAAGTGTTACCACTTTATTCCAATCAAGATGACTTCAGGTGTGCCATACTTTTGTCATAAGTAAGACTGTTAGCGTTCTAGTTGTTCTTTAGAACACTCAGGGACATTCTGTCATTGGGCTATAGTTGGGCTACATCTGGCTGATATTTGGGCTACATTTGGGCTCTTTTGTCTCTGGTGGCCATCTTGGGAGACTGCATATCAGAATTTTTTTAATGAAATATAAGAGGATTTGAGAAGTCACTCAAAATGTGCCCTAGTTTTTCTTTCTTCAGCACTAATCATAATTTCTATGGCAAAATGAACCCCCTCATTTTGTTCCTTTGGAAATTAAATGTTTTAAGTGTTAACACTTTATTCCAATCAAGATTACTTCAGGTGTGCCATACTTTTGTCATAAGTAAGACTGTTAGCGCTCTAGTTGTTCTTTAGAACACTCTGAGACATTCTGTCATTGGGCTATAGTTGGGCTACATCTGGCTGATATTTGGGCTACATTTGTTTTTTTTGTCTCTGGTGGCCATCTTTGCGCTACATTGGGCTACATTGGGCTACATTTGGGCTCTAACATATATATAGTCCAATGTAGCCCAATATATATTTTTTCAAAGTTAATTTTCGTAAAAACCACTGGAGCATATATCTTGAGGCATAGCAAAGGCACATCGGGGTACCAGTCCCTACAATTTTGCCAAGTTTGGTGGAAATCCATTCAGCCGTTCGGGCTAAAAGTGAGTCCAACCGCCCTATGGAAATTAACATGGGGAAAACACGTTTTGGCATCCCCCTTTTATCTCGGCCCCCGCTTGACGGATCCCCCCGAAACTTTCAGTGAAGGAGCGGAGCACAGCGAGGCAAAGTTAAGGAAAATTACAGGCAGATCCCTCATTCGGCGCCAAAGTTATTCCCAATAGAATGTTGCAGATTTCCTTAGTCCTAGGTAGCCTACCCCTCATTATTTCAAAAGGAGAACACCCTGTCATGCTATGTATGGTGGTTCTATACATCTAAACAGTTTTGAATACTTGCCTCTCCCACTTATCACTGTCTACCTCAGCAATTTGTATAGCACTTTTGAGCACTTTATTAAATCTCTCAATAACACCATTATCACTGGGATTATACAGGGAAGTGGTGTAATGTGTATTTTCTACTCACGTGAAATAATTCTTTGCCTTGTTTGATAAAAATTGCACTCGATTGTATGTAATGATACATGCTAGTAAACCTTCCTCTGTGAACATATAATCAAGAAATGATAATACTACATCTGTAGACACTTTCCCTACAACCCTTATAACTGGCCATCGTGGGAAAACATCAATAGCAGCTACAAAATACTTGGAATTTTGACCAATGACACCCATAATATCCATAGCAATGGTGTTCCATGGGTTCTCCGGAACCACATGTTCTCCCATGTTTGACCTCAAGGTTTTAAGGGATTTATTCAACACCTGGCCACCAAAGCCTTTTTATCACAGCTTGTTTGGTTCTAATGTTCCAATGTGTCTTTCATGTCCATGTAGAACCATAGTGCGTCTTAAACCAGTGGGAGGTATTGCTCTAGCACCTCTTCTGATAACACCCTCAGAAGACAACTGTTGGAAAATGAAGCATTAGTTGTGAAGGCTGCACAAATAATGGGCTTACATTTGTCCTTCACTGGGAACCATACACCCCATTGTAGCTCTTGACTCTCAGAGGGTAGCGTTGCCAAGCAGTCTAAGGCCTGCTCAAGGGAGGTGGTTTGGGCTAGTAATCGCCGTTTGTAGATACGCAGAAATAACACTTAATAATTGATTGTCCAGTCTTTACTTTTCTTTATAAAAAGGAAGAGTACATTTATTACATACACACTACTCAATACTATGCATCAATTTACAAATAAACATAGGCTGTGGGAACTACTTCTTGACATTGTGTAAACATTCCCACCCCTCCCGCAGGAGGGGGGGTCTAGTACCACCACTCACATGTATGAACATCATCTTGCCCCCAAATGCAACAGGTTGACTATAACCTGGAGTGGGGGCCCTTCTCACGGACGCCATCCCAGTGGCAGCCACCCCATTATTTCAACAAGCATTTATAATGGGAACACCTGCCATAGTGACACATAACCCTGACTGAGAGCACCTCATATTGACCAAACAGTATACACACTTAAATCACAGTGGCTGACAGTCTGGTTGGTCAACTAACTCAGTAGCAATAATGCATGTCTAAGCATCACTTGCAATGACATGCACTCACATATCTGGTAACTTGAACAATGCAAGTCAATCGCAGCCTCTAAAAGGCATCATATTAAAATAACTTGGCTATGCAATTACCACCAGACACCCTAGCTAGGATGCCTGGAATCCTATTTCTAATTTACTCATTACTTCGCACATTGTTTGTGACCTCCAGTCCCCACAAGGAACAACATTACATAAATGCACCACCTGTGCAATTAAACCTTTCAACTCCTAGGGAATGTCTCCCCAAGATTGTCCATGTCAGCCTCTTCCACCTCAGTGAAGATCTAATCATCAGCTCCCAGCTGAAGAACCAAAGTTCTAACATTAGGTTGGCTTCAATTCATGGCTGAACCCATGAGGGTTTATTTCCTTTAATTCAACAGAGACTTAGGGTGGGGATGTTCCACTTTTGTGCTGGGGGGAGTCTGCGTTGCTCCTGCAGCTACCCCTGCACCTTGGCATTCAAATGTGGTGACCCCATCTTCCGGGGCTTACCACCCACTGAAAACAATCCAGTTTTCACTGCAGGCCTATCCAGGCCCTGCAAGGCATTATGGGGTGCTCTTCCACAAAAGCGTGCATATGTGAACAGTGGCTCTCCCGCTGCTCCGGGGAGAGCAGCGCTGCCTTGATTGGTGGCCTCATGCCGCATCTCCATTTCCTCGGGGCCCGGTACCACTCGGTCACCCCGCATCCAGATAAATTGGAGAGCAGCTTGGAGAGCCCACCCCGGCTGCTTTTGTCAGCTTCCCTTCTGGCCAGCACCCTCGCATGCTGTCGCGGAGCCAGCCTTTCGTTCTGGTCTGGTTGCTACTACAGGCAGACACGAAATCTACAGCCTGCCCAGCGGGGGCTCGGAAGAGTGTGACCGCATTCCCCCCTCCTTCCTCTTGCCATGCGGCAGCACTCTCCCTCCCTTCCGCCTACACCAGGGCCTATGGAAGAGGTCCTGGGCCCCACCCACCTTCAGGGGGAGCCCACTGCTTCCTCTTTGGTGGTGCCCAGAGATGTGGTCCCAGGCCCCTGAGAACTTCCGGAGGGCGCAACGGCGATCCCCTCCTTCATTTCTCGTCAGGGCCCAGGGTGGGCTCCTGGACCTCTGGGGGACATTTCACAGGGGCGCAATGACGCTCCCCAACTTTACTTCGCAGGGGCCCAAGGTTAGGATCCTGGGCCCATAGGCACCTTCACTGGGGGCCCAACGGTACTCCCCGACATCTCCTTCTTCTGGGGGCAGCCCCTGGGACCTGACCCAACCTGAGGCCCATCGACTTTGTTGTCAGTCGCATGAAAGGTCAAAGGTTGCCTACCTTCTGATTTGGACCATCTTGGACTCTTTTCGCTCCTGGTGGGCCAGCCCTTGCCACCTGGGGCTATATTATGCATTGTGATTGTGCGCCCGGTACAAGGTGTGCTGGCGCAAACAATGACAATGCACCCTAATATGATGTAGCGCTGCCCCCAGGGCATACATGTGAAAACACGGAGCAGCTGCTCCGTGTTTTCACATGGCAGGCGGCATTGGCCTGCACTTACAAAGAGGATTAGAGTTCCCTTTGCAGGTGGGTGCAGTCAGTGACTGCACCCGCCTGCAAGGGGACATCTGGGGGGTCCATGGGACCCCCTTTACCCCCTGCAGAGGACTGCTGTCAGGAGGCGCACTGACAGTGCGCCACCTTTTAAATGGCACACTGTCAGTGCGCCTCCTGATGGCTGCTTTGACTGCGCCCGCTTCTGTAATATGGCATGGATGCATAGTAAAATAAATTCCTCATTTGCATAGGGTACGCCCCTATCCAAATGAGGGAACACCCTTTGTTGGTAGCGCTTTAAGTGCGCCAGCGCTATCAGTATTATAGAAGGGGGCACACAAGCTTCTGCACCCCTTCTATAATACCAAAGTGCACCGGGAGTGTGCAAAGCGGGTGCAAATGCCCATTGTGCCCCGGGGCACTTATTGTAATACGGCCCCTGGAGTCCTTTTCGCCACCCTCCTGGCCTCCAAGTGGGCGTACTCAGCTAGGAGCTGTCTTCACTGGCTTCCTGCGCCAGACTTTCACCTGGCTCACCTTCTGGCCCCCTCTTCTCCTTGGGCAGAGGCCCAGGCTTCCTCTCACTGGCCCTAGATTCCCTCAGAGGCACACTCCAGAGTCCTGGTGCAGTCAGGTGGTTCCTCCTTACAACTGCCCATAGCACCAGTCTCCAGCACCAGCCTTCCTCCACAAGACCACACCCCAGAGAGAGCTCCTATTCCTGTTAAGAGATATTAGAGCGGGCTGGCAGGAAGGCACTTCTGCCCTATCCTGCAGCGACACATCACCTCTCTGCCTCTAATCCCTCCTTCCTGAACAGGCCTCTGGGGCACTTCAAGATGGCGTAGTCCAGGGCTCTCATGCCACATGGTTTCTAAAAAGCTCCCTTACCCCACTGGCTAACTTCATGGCCCAGGCCGGAGCAGGCCTGGTACCTGGCACCGGGCGACAGCTGCTGATTGATGCCCTGCAGCTTCACCCCATCTCTCCCTCTTCAAGAGAAGGCTTTTTGCCCCTGGGAATGCTTGCAGTGATGGGCTAGGCCTCTGATGCTACAGCTTGGGGAGAGAGGTAATTAATCCAGCCTGGCAGGGTCACACCTGGCTGGGCTCTTGTCTTGTCAGAGGAATATGACATTTCTGGATAACCCATAAGCAGTACAGATATGGCTTTGGATGTAGCAAGATGGTTCTTTTCACACAACCTACAGTGTACCTTGGTGTCTGGAGTTTGTAGGGAACTGAAAATACCCCATGTGGTCTCTGTCTCCATAGGAGAATAATGGAGTGTTCCTACAGTGAAACAGTAAAGCACACTGACTATCCCTTACATGTGTCTCCCCACATTATAAGGCCTATTCCATGTCATCACCCAACTCTGCATAGTCCCTTCCACACTATTCAACTTGTACTCTGCTCCTGGGCTCTGCACAACAGAGATCTCCTCTGCACAGTCCTTACACGGGTGCACACATGTGTGCACACATGTCCACATGTAATCAGTCCGGTGCCTCTTACCCTGGCTGCAGCGCAGCAGCGTCATCTCACAAGGCGGACACTGATGGCACCCAGATGCAGTCCATTTTATCATGAGTTTACTGTGGGTGAGTTCCCAGCATATGAGGCTCTCCCAGAGTAAAAGCTCCAAAATTAGGTGTTTCAAAAAGCAAAAAATCCAGGCGCCTCAGATGGTCAGAACCACCGTCTCACAACAACTCATCCTGTACTTCCCCAAAACACGGTAGGTCAGCATTCATGGAGCTTTTAGTGGGCCACCCTCTTAAAATGCAGTTCTCCACCTCCTGTAGCACTTTATCCATAACAAATTTCTTGTGCCAAACATTCTTATCAATAGACATGGTTCCTTTATTATGCACTAAAGCAATTTGATAATCATCCTACTCATTATAAATGTCATTTTTGATAGGTAAGGGCATCCTGGTCAAGAAATCAGCTGTAACGTTATCCCTTCCAGGAACATCCACTACATTGTAAACAAAGTCTTGTAGCCTCATGGACATTCTAGCAATGCATGCTGATGCTTTGATCATTCCTTCAGTGGTAAGATGGTGCACTAAAGGTTTATGGTCACTTATTACATGTTGCTTGCCCCATATAAAAACTCTAAAATATTCTAATTGAGAGACACAGGCAAGAGTTTCCCTTTAAATAGTGGAATATTTTTCCTCTGTAGGTGAAAGTGCTCTAAAAGCATATGCTATAATAAATTGTTTTACCACAGTTTGCTTTTTGTGCCAGCACAGCACCTAAACCCTTTGAACTCGCATCAGCAGTAATGATACAAGTGATTAAGGGTTCAAAACTGCAAGGGGCTGTGGCCTCGCAAAATGCCATTTTTACATCATGAAATTCTTTGTCACACTCGGGACTCCATACAAACTTGTTTTTGTCCTTGACAAATTGCGTAATGTTATATGTTCTGTGTTAGAAATGGGATTTCTGGTTGGCTAGGGTATGCACCTTAGCCGTGCAGAACCCACCACTCTAGTCAGGACAAGGGAGTTACACACTGAAGATAACCCCTGCGCACCCCCTTGGTAGCTTGGCAGAGCAGTCAGGCTTAATTCAGAGGCAATGTGTAAAGCGTTTGCACAACACACTCACACAACAGCCACTCACTAGGCACACCACAAAAGAGGCGCCACACAAGGTTATATAAAAATATCCTTTGTATTATTCATAAAAACACATTATATCACAATCACATATATTACTGTGCTGCTAGGAACTTGTAATGGTGTCACAGGGATTACGCAAATCACCTTGCCAATTGGGCAATTGTCATAAACATCACAGGTAGGCTAAACAATACTTACTGGTAGAATTGTACTTAGCACAACACACACGCTCTACAACAACAGGTGGGGAAATACAGCACTCACCATGCGCTGGGTAAAAATCACACAGGGCGGCCACAAAGCCCTTGGGGGTCACTGGGGGTAGAGAACAGGGCACAGGCAGGCCAGCACACAGGGTCGCCCAGCAGAGTGGCAGTCTCTTAAGCCACCTAGCAGGCAGCAGGTCAGTCTCGCAAGCAGATTGTCCCAAATGGCGGTTCCTCCTGGCACGCAGCAGTCCTCTGGATACAGTCCAAGAAGCGTCTTCTTCACTTCTTTACATGGGGTCACAGCCCCTTTACTTATAGTCCCAAAGTCTTTGCTCTCTGGTGGTAGACAGACTTTGAGCCCAGTCGAAACCAGTTCTGTCCTCACTGGTGTAGTTTCCTGGCAGGAGGTGGAGACAGCATTGTTCAGTGCAGGCCAGGCCTATTCAGGTGCAGAGAGCAAGGCAAAATGTTCTGGGATGACCTTGCAAAAAGAGCCAAGTCCAACATTCTGCAAGAAAAATGTTGCACATATTTCAAATAAAACTCATTCAACCCTAGGAAATAACTTACATCACCTTTAAAACCAGGAGAATTAGCAGCACTTATGGCTTCTACCAAATCAGGTTGGGTTTTAAACCTTCTTCACACAACACGTGCCCGAAATAAGTGACAGATTTAACAGCAAATCTGCAATTAAAAAGCTTCACTGTCAATCTGTTTTCACATAAAATCATGAGAAATTTCTCTAGCATGCAATCGTGCTCATGTCTTTCATTCCCAAATGCTAGGGTGTTGCCTTGAAAACAAACATCATTTTTACAATCTCCAAAAAGGTTGCACTCAATACGCTGAAAAATAGCAGCTGCAGACGCCAGCCCAAAAGGCATCCTATTATATTGATATCAGCTAAAAAGTGTGATGAAAGCATTTAAATGTTTGCATTTTTTGTGTTATACAATTTGGTGGTAGGCTGCGGACAAGTCATTTGTTGAGAAAAAGTTCACTTTACCCACCACTGCTAACGTCTCTGCAAAGCTTGGTAATAAGAATTGTTTGATTAAAATATTATTGTTTAAGTGGCTTAAATCAATGCAAAGTCTAATCTTGCCATTGGACCGTCTGGACACTAAAATGGGGGAAACCCAATCAAACAATCACATTTTTTTCAATAATGTCCTCATCAAGTAAACTTTTAAGTTCTTTTTCCATTTCATATTGTACTATGATGGGAATATTTCGAGCTTTGTGTATTTTAGGACAAGATTCTCCTTCAAATGGATTTCATGTTTGAAATCTGATAATTTTCCAATTTCATTTCTAAAAACCCCTGGAATTTTTTTTAACATGACTTCTCCAATACCATCATGATCCTCACTAACCCTAACGGGATAAGGACTATTGGGATTGAGTATTATTTCAAGTTTCCCTCGCTCAAACTAACTTAAAACACACTGACCCTTGTTGGACACATACAGTTGCCATACATTCGCAATTTTTAAACCTATAAACTAAAAATCGGATACCAATTATCTCTATTATTTCACCAGAATACCTGTCAGGATTGATGTCTTATTCTTCTAAGTTATTTCCCATCCTTTAAGTACACTGATATATCCATACAAACGAATTCACAATAGAATAGGGAGACCCAGAGTCAGCATACATTTGGATTTCTACTCCTCCTATCAGCATGTTGGAAACAGACTTTTTCTTTACCATAGTATTGTTAATGTTTAGAATTACAAGAATAGTGTATTTTATGTTTAACACAAACCAATTACTTTCTTTAATATCACCTTTCAACTGTTCATCATCACTGCCTTCATTTTCCTCAATGCATTTGATTCTATTGTTCTTACCTTTCCTACATACCTTGGCAAAATGCTCTGTAATGCCATAATGTGTGCACTTCTGCTTAATAGCTGGACACAACTTGCTGTTAGCAACATATGATTTGCTGTCACAGCTATAACATCTCATATTATCCCAATTAGATTCAACACATCTCCCTTTCTCACTACCAGATTGTTTTTTCCCCTGAACTCTTCATTCTTGGTATTGTACTTGTGCCGACCTTAGCTACGGACTCCCTATTTCCTACATTTGTCTCACTTTTGACCTCCTTGGCGCTTCCGCAGGACATTTTAGCTTTCCTTGCTATTGCTAAAATGCATTCACCCACAGTCTTTTCTCCTTGGCAGGATCTTTCACATGCATGACCACTTAGTCTCTGATAAAGTCTTCTTGTAGAGTTACAAATTTGCAATCAAGAGATAATGATCTCAAAGCAGATACATAACTACCTACGGATTCATCAACCTCCTGTTTCCTCTGAAAAAATTAGTACCTTGAAATGGCAATGCAAACTTTTGGTGAAAAATAACGGTCGAAATCTGCAGTAGCCCTTTCAAAGACATTTCTGTCAACTTCCCCTTCATCCTTAGGCATTTCATTAAAAGCCTTGAGGCCTTCAGGTCCTATGGAATGTGAGAAAATACCTTTCTTTTGAGCAGCTGACATTTTTCCCTGGACATCCAAAGTTTCAATGTAATTAAGGAAATATGCTTTCCATTCTGCCCAACACATGCAAGGTGTACTTCATGCTGGCCAGAAGCACTGCATTGGTGCTAATGAGTAATTTTGAGCAAACATGGTAATATAATAGAATGGCAAGAAGGGGAAGGAAAACAAAAATGAGAATCAAGGGAAAAAGGAAAACTGAAAAGGAAGAGAAGAGAGAGAAAGAAGAAAAATAGATAAAATAAAAATAACAGAAAGCTAGCAATGTAACAAAAACACGGGTAAAATCTGACAATGGAAAAGTTCACTGGAAAGTGTCCAAAGCAAATGTGCGATCTTCACCCTTGTCGCATTACAAATTTGAAAAATAATGAAAAAATAGAAATTCCACTCAATTGCAGACTGGAAACTTGGCAGTATTCAATGTTCACACAAGATCTGGATACACCGAAGTACTAGAAGCATAGGCACTTTTGGTCACACATACAATTCTCCTCTAAATGCACACATCTTCTGAATAAATACACATAGTATATTCCAACTGCTCCCACTACACTGCTGAGCCTCCCAACTGTCAGATATCAGATGCCTCCTATTTACAGACCCATAGCCTAAACCATTCTGCAGAAAATGTTGGTTTTATCTGCTTTACTAATTTTGATTGGCTTAGAGTATGAATTAAAATAGGAGGATTTAGTTTTTATGTGATATTTAGTGTGTGAACATGCAGGGAGCACCATCTTTACTCACCATCTGCACTTTCATTTGAAAATACAGAATGCTTATTCACAGTACTTTTCAGAGGCTGTCAGAAGAATAAACAAATTCTACTGTGTCCTACATTTTTACACTACAAGGGGGGTATTATAAAGTCCCCACAAGAATGCATGGCACACATATCGTATTAGACAATTTTTTTAGACCTCCTCCACAGACAGAATTTAGCTGTTTATCTGCCAAAGACCTCTTGTCCACCATCCAAAATCTTACAGTGGGGTTACAGCCTGCCCATTGTTTACCATTGGCTTTATTGGCACTTTCATTTGCTTGCTTTTATTTGATGGATTTCCTTGCTTTTATGTGTTTGTCTCTCACTGAAGTATTGATTTTTACCACCCACTTGATTGACTGACTTGTAGCCTTCCACTGTTCACAGTCAGGAGCTACTCTTTTCATTTTATATCATCACTCCATGTGCCCTCCTTCTTATGCCCCCCTTCGAAAAATGCCTCTCTACTCTGGTGCTCTCCGTGCTGCTCACCCCAACGCTGCCCCAACACATCTGCTGCTTCCCACAAGCCACCCAGTCTGTTTTAATGTTTGTTTTACTTCTCACCCCCACTTTCCCCAAGCTCCTCTGTTGCTCCATACACTGCCCCACCCAAGCTCCTCGGTTGCTACCCTCCCTGCACATTGCTTTTATTCTTTTTTTTACTGCCTAGCAAGTGCAATTTGCCACTAGGCTGCTCCTTTTTGAAGTTTTAAAAAAACCTTTAAAAAAAAAATAAGGTTGCTTAGGTGTGCGCCCGGTAGCTGCGCAACAATACCAAGCCACTTACTTTCTTTCACACACACCCTCACCCTGCTTCTATAGCCACTCTCCCCCCTTGACTGTTTCCCCTTCCTGTAACACCTCTCCATTTAAAAAAAAAAATGGCTTGGTGAGGGGTCTGCAGCGACCAGGCCACCTGCTTCTTTCATTTCACTTAATATTTCAAAGAGAATGCTTGCTGCTCAGTGATAGCACAAACAGCTCAATCAGAAGACAGCAGGGGCGTCTTCTGCTGAAAGCTGCATGCAGTTGCTAGGAAACAAAGGTGGGTTTCTCTGCGATCTCCCAATGTTAAAGGGTGGGTGGGTGCATCTCAGCACATCTGATTTGGTGTTAGTAAGCACAGGAATAATCAGCTTATGTGCTAGGAACCTAACTATGGAGCACCGTCGCACAGCCAGCAAAGACTATTAGCACTCTGCTTCACTTGACGTAAAATCCTCTGTCTTTTTGTGCTTTAAGGTAGCAAGTCTGCTTTTGCTTTGATAATTGCTTAGGGACACTTCATACAGATCAGAAAAATCCTTTGGAACTTATTTTGATGCGTTGAGATTTTAGTCCCCTTTGAACAGCTTTGTCTGTGTGTTCCCCTCTTTGTTTTTAAAGGTCTTTAGCTTAAGAATACAAGCCTGGCAGTACTGGTAGCTCACCATTACAACTCAGTCAGTGCACTGTATGCCTTTGTCGCTGTCTGTGCCTTGGTTGCCATGTGCAAGAGCTGGAAGTGGAAGCACGACAACTCCACCAGGAGTAGCAGGGGAAGATCGCTGCTACTATCATCCCCGAATATTTGGTAAGCGAGAGCCCAACCATGCTCCAGGAGCCTCCAGGATCAGCAGTCGGTGGAGCTTTCAGTTGTATTGTGGTAGTGAGCCATCCAGCCACTAATATTATATGTTGCAACTTACACCCTGTGGGTTGGGCACTGTCTGCAGGTTATTAATAAATGTGTTGAAGCCGCTCGAGGCTAGTGCACGTATGAACCAAGCCTGGTGTGGTGTGCCATTCATCAAAGTGCAGGGTGAGGAGGCCGTGCATGAGATTTGGCTGCTATAGCATTTCCTCCACCACATATTGCTCTGTTCTCTGTTTTGTGTAATTGACTCACCCGTTTCTAGCTTGAGGGTTAATTCTGTGATGTTGCACTTGTACTTTCATGCCTGGTGTTACCAATGTTCCATTAGGTGTATGCAGTGTTATTTTGTACTCTACAAAATTTCTAATCTCACTTCCATTATCACTCCTGGCAGTGTAATATCTGTATTCATTAACCAAATGAAAATAAGGCATGTGAATGCAGAAGAAACCAAATATTTGTGTTCTCAAAATTTATGATCCACCAATAAAAGATATGTTACCCCTTTAAAACAGATCTTTTGTATACACAATTGTTTCAGTGTTCTCAATAAAGCCAACAGCCTTGGAATTTACTTCCATTTGCAAATACCTTTACTTTCCTAGTGTTGCCACCACAAAACTGTTCAGACAGTTACGTCTTGATGCCTATTACTCATTAGTCACCCATCCAAACCCCTTCAGTGAAGTATGCAATCTTCCCATTCCCCCTTTCATGCCTGTGCCACAGAGATTTAATGCTACGCAAACATATGATGTACGGAATGCTGAATAAATCAAGCATTTACCCCCAGTCAAGAGATCCGGGTTAAATCCATCTTTCTTTTGCTCACCATGCCATCCCAGTTTAGTCCCAGCCATATGCAAATCAGTCTTAACCCTGCTGTTCATGTGAACAGTCCAACCCGAAATGCCAAGCCAGGTCGTCTCTGGACTGGTAACCATCAATCTGGGACCGGTTTTGTGGTATTACCCCTCATCAGCCAGGAAAACTTAAATGCAGTGGCACAGTGAGCAAGGGACCCATGTCTGGGCATACCGATCCAGATTAGGGTGAAGTATGATACGCAAACAAATGATGGACGGAATGTTGAATAAATAATACATTCACCCCCAGTCAAGAGATCTGGGTTAAATCCATTGCTCTTTTGCTCATCATGCCATCCAGCTTTAGACCCAGCCATGTGCAAATCAGTCTCGACCCTGCTCCTCATGGGAACAGTCCAACCCAAACTGCCAAGCCAGGTCCTCTCTGGACCGGAAACAAGCATCCTGGGACGGGTTTCGGGGTATTACCCCTCATCAGCCAGGCTAGCTTGAATCCAGTGGCGCTGTGAGCAAGGAACCAACGTCTGGGCATACCCTCCCACTTGTATTTTCTTTATTGGTTTTTACATGAACTACAGAAATTGTCAATAATGGAAATTGCATTCCTGTGCCTCCCTCAGTTGAATCATGTAGCAAACAGTAAATGTGTTTACATCTTAGATTATTTTTAGCGAGAGATATATACACCAACTGCTATATCAGCATGCCATCACTCCAGTTAATGTCCGACGAGATGTACATGCTGTCTCAACTATAACAACATGCTAACTCTTGGGGGAATGGGAATGGGGGGGGTCACATCTCACAGTTTTAGTAAATTGGGTGCAGATACCTATACTAATGCAGTGTTTGCCTTACTTTGTACTGTCCGACTCCATGCCTATGTGTTGCCTACTTATACTACATATCTTTCTGTTTACATTGTTGCGATTTATACCTCCCATAACCATCCCACTTAGGGTGAAAAGTGATACGCAAACAAATGATGGACAGAATGCTGACTAAATCATACATTCATCCTCAGTCAAGAGAACTGGGTTAAATCCATCGTTCTTTTGCTCACCATGCCACACCAGCTTAGTTCCAGCCATAAGCGCATTATTCTTGACTCTGCTGTTCACGGGAACAGTCCAACCCGAAATGCCAAGCAAGGTCCTCCCTGGACTGGTAACAAGCATCATGGGACCGGTTTCGGGGTATTACCCCTCATCCGCCAGGCTAGCTTGAATCTGTGGCACAGTGAGCAAGGGACCCATGTCTGGGCATACCCATCCCACTTAGGGCGAAAAGTGCTATGCAAACAAATGATAGACGGAATGCTGAATAAATCATCCATTCATCCCTAGTCAAGAGATTGGAGTTGAATCCATTGTTCTTTTGCTCACAGTGCCACCCTAGTTTTGACCCAGCTACATGCAAATAAGTCTTGACCCTGCTCCTTATGGGAACAGTCCAGCCCAAACTGCCAAGCCAGGTCCTCCCTGAACAGGAAGCAAATATTCTGGTTCCAGTATCAAGCAGGCTAGCTTGAATCCAGTGGCAGAGTGAGCAACATACCCATGTCTGGGCATATCCATCCTACTTAGGGTGAAAAGTCATGTGCAAACAAATGATGGACGGAATGCTGAATAAATCATACATTCACCCACAGTCAAGAGATCTGGGTTAAATCCTTTGCCTCTTATGGGTACAGTCCAGCCCAAACTGCCAAGCCAGGTCCTCCCTGGACCGGAAACAAGCATCTTGGTAATGGTTTCAGGGTATTACCTCTCATCAGCCATGCTAGCTTGAATCCAGTGGTACTGTGAGCAATGGACCAAAGTCTGGGCATACCCATCCCACTTAGGATGAAAAGAGATAACAAAACAGAATGATGGACAAATGCTGAATAAAGCATACATTCACCCTCAGTCAAGAGATCTGGGTTAAATCCATCATTCTTTTGCTCACCGTGCCAATCCAGTTTAGACCCAGCCATATGCAAATCAGTCTTTACCCTGCTCCTCATGGGAACAGTTCTGCCCGAATTGCCAAGCCTGGTCCTTCCTGGACCGGAAACAGACATCCTGGGACCTGTTCCGGGGTATTCATCCTCACCTGCCAGGCTAGCTTCAATCCAGTGACACTGTGAGGAAGGGACCCGCGTCTGAGCATACCCATCCCACTGAGGGCGAAAAGTGATAACCAAACAAATGATGGACAGATGCTGAATAAATCATACATTCACCATCAGTAAAGAGATCTGGGTTAAATCCATTGTTCATTTGCTCAGAATGCCACCCCGTGAACAGTCCTGCCCGAAGTGCCAAGCCAGGTCCTACCGGGACCGGAAACAAGCACACTGGCACCGGTTTCTGGGTATTACTCCCTCATAAGCCAGGCTAGCTTGAATGCAGTGGCACTGTGAGCACGGGACCGACATCTGGGCATACCCATCCCTCTTAGGATTAAAAGTGCTACACAAACAAATGATAGACAGAATGCTGAATAAATCCTACATTCACACCCAGTCAAGAGATACACAATTAATCCATTGTTCCTTTGCTCACCATGCACCCTAGTTTAGACCCAGCCATTTGCAAATCAGTCTTTACCCTGCTCCTCACGGGAACAGTCCAGCCCGAACGGCCACGCCAGGTCCTTCCTGGTCCGGGAACAGACATTCTGATACCCGTTTCAGGGTATTACTCCTCATCTGCCAGGCTAGCTTGAATACAGTGGCACAGTGAGTAAGGGACCAAGTCTGGGCATATCCATCTCACTTAGGGCGAAAAGTGCTATGAAAACAAAGGATGTTCGGAATGCTGAATAAATCATCCATTCATCCCCAGTCAAGAGATCCGGGTTAAATCTATTGCTGTTTTGCTCACCATGCCACCCTAGTTTAGATCCAGGTATATGCAAATCAGTCTAGACCCTGCTCTCCTCATGGGAACAGACCAGCCCAATCTGCGAAGCCAGTACCTCCCAGGACCGGAAATAGGCATCCTGGTTCCAGTTTCGGGGTATTGCCCCTCATCAGCCATGCTAGCTTAAATCCAGTGGCACAGTGAGCAAGGGACCCACGTCTGGGCATACCCGCCCCACGTAGGTCAAAAAGTGCCACGCAAAAAATAATGGATGGAATGCTGAATAAATCATACATTCACCCCCGGTCAAGAGATCTGGGTTAAATCCATTGGTCTTTCGCTAATCATGCCACCCTGGTTTAGACCCAGCCATGTGCAAATCAGTCTTGATCCTGCTCCTCATGGGAACAGTCCAGCCCAAACTGCCAAGCCACCCCACATGACATGTGCACAACAATAACTACGGTCAGTTGGGCGCAATGTTGCCGTAAACTGTGAAATTATATGTGTACGCGTGAAAGTGATATTTGCCCACCGTTTCTAAAAGACACACTGAAAGGCATGCGGATATCTGGTTTAGCTGCAGTTGAAATGTTCAAAACATTTGCAATTTGCAACCTATAGCTGGAAATGAAACACACATCATTTAAGCTTAAACCGTCTAAGGGTTTTGTTTCTCTATGTGCCTTCTTCGGATAAACATCTAAACAGTGTCCTTCATTTTTAGGTCTCACATGCGAACGCAGCGCATGCGCTGTTTCGCTAGCGAGACTATTGTTGCTGCTTTGGTGCTGGAAGGGAGACAGGAGGTGGCACGCGCGGACAGGAGATGTGCACGCGTACGGACAGGAGATGTGCACTCCGTACGTGTGCACATCTCCTGTCCGCGCGTGCCAACTCCTGTCTCCCTTCGGTAGAGAAACCGGCTGCACAGTGCGCGCATCGCGTGCTTTCACTTTTCCTCCCCCCGTCGGCTACACAGCTCATGGAACATGACACCGCTACTGAAACAAAGTTGAACTACGAAGATCTAAATAGACCTTGGCTGCAGACTATGCCTTGTTTGTAGAAGGGGTAACAATTATTTTAGCCGGAGTTAAGCGCAACGTTTCCCCGATATACTGAATTGAAGTGGCATTCTTTTCTTAATTTATGTGAAGGAAAAGACTGTTGGTAAATACATATTTCACAACAAACGAAGCCTTTGTTGTAAGCAGCAGCTGTGTGGAATGTTGCTGGCTGTTTGCACTTTTCAGCATGGACACCCACTCTTTTTTTGGGCCCACAATATTCCACACTGTTAGCAGGACTATGAATTATTTGTCTTAGTGATGATTTTAAATACCCTACGCCAATGTAGTCGATTGTTAAAGGGCCCGTCCCCTTATTAGGGAATGAAGCAGCAAAGGTACGGCTAAGGGACTAGTACCTTTTCTTGTTTTTTGTGCTGATGCTTTTATACTGTCCCTTTTGTTGATCTCGTTGTTTTTCCACCGATTGTTTTTATATATATATATTTTTTTAATCGTCACCAGACAGTCACCTGTTGAGTGAAGTATTGTGTTTTTTTGCAGTTTTGCTGTACCACCACGGGAAGCTCGTGATCACGAGCACTTGTCTTTCTGATTTTTTGTGTTTTGTTTAAGATTTACATTTGTTTTGCATTAACAGGCCGGATGCGAGTCACAGCGATAGGGAATGCTGTGGTGTTTGCATGTCTGTGAAAGGGTTCCAGTAAAAGCAAGCACATCGAGCGATAATCGTGCGATAATATCAATCTTCATTCTTATCTCTCACCTCGCTGGCAGAGTAATATTCTAATCTTATAGTTTAGTTGGCCGTGTTCACACTTCTGACAGTGTTGGCCGGGTGATAATCTCAAACCCTCACTGTGTTGGCTGTATTAGTAATCTCCTTCCAGGCCATGTGATATATACTCCCTCACGCTGCTGGTCCTGTAATATACTCTTCTGTTACACGGCTGGTCCTGTGGTATTGTTATCCGTCACACTGCTGGCCGTGTGATATTGCCTTTTCTGACTCCGGTTCCTACGGTACTCACATCCCTCACACTGTTGATCCTGTGACATTGTCACCCTCTCACAGATGAGCATGCGATATTCCCCTCCCTCACAGTGCAGGTCGTGTGAAAATTTCATCCTGCACACTGTTGCTAATGTGATATTTTCATCTCTCACATGGCTGGTCCTGCTACATTCTTGTTCCTCACACTGCTTGTCCTTGATGTTTTCATCAATCTCGCAGCTGGCTGATATTCTCAACTCTCAGACTGCTGGTGGGTCGTGGACAGACAGAGGTGTATCTGGTCAATGAGATGGGGGTAGGGGCGGGGTGAAGAGGTGGGCTGCAGGGCAGGGGGTTGAGATGACCAAGGTTCGGGATGGACTGTTTCCACGAGGAACAGGTCAGTACTGATTTGCATTGGAGGGTAGTGGGGGGGGCACAGTGGGTGAAAAACGATGGGTGACTCTATATGTGGTAATGGGGGGACCCTGTGTCCCTCAGCACCTAGGCATTGATGGTAAATCTACAGTTGGAACTGTCGGGTAGATCAATTGCTTAGTATCTCATTCATTAATAATGTCACAAAAATAATTATTCATCCATACTTTGTTTAGGACAAACAACAAGAACACACCAAGAAAAGAAAAACAAATTATTCAAATATTTGTACTCTTCACTTTTTGATTTTATGAAAAAATATATTTATATATATGTCACAAACATAATTTCATCAATATAAACAGAAAGTGACTTAAGTAAGTCAAGTGAAATAAAGTGCCAACGTGATATCATAAGTGAAGAATGAAATACACAGACATGAAAATGACACACATGTATCCAATAATTCAATCAGGATCTTTGCTTTCACAATTCTGTATCACATGTTTCTCCTCAAAAACCCTAATAACAAAATATTTGCCATTTGGCCGAGGGAACTGGTGGACATGATCTGAAGGACCGTCGACATTTCAACTCAAGGTGTGTCCAGTTCAAGCATCACAGCGGGTCTTCCTCAGGACAGAGAACATAGATGCAGACAGCCTATAGGGGGCAGAGAAATCCGACATGAGTGAGGTGCATTTTTTCAAGATTATAGGTCAGAATAGTAGGTGCACTCACCAAATCATGATGTGGGTTACTATCACACGTGTAGCTCAAAGTTGAGAACAGTGTACGACCAAGAAAATTGGTACAAATATTGAAAAGCGATCCCAATCTCAGCTGACATCTGGAATAAAGAAAGGTACAGGTAATGGGTTCCTCTCTTTGCAAAAACAATCAAAGTTGCGAGAACAACAAAAAACAAGCATTTGCAATGCAATAGTCTCGCATTTATGCAACTTTGACCTATTGGCATTGTAAATGACAATGTCTTATTTATGTTTTGGTTTTTGAAACATAAATAAAAGGCATTGTCAGTTACAATATCAATAGCTTAAACTTGAGTAAATGTGAGACCTATTGCATTGCAAATGCTTGTTTCCTTCGGCACCAGTCTGATCCCTGCAATACAGCCTTACTAGACAGGTGCGGTTACAGTGCTCTCCCTGACATTCACTCTGTGACCCTGGGCTCAGGGGCTATGACTTTCAGTCTTGGACTGGAAGTATAACTCTATCTGCTTTTGTATAACTGCATGCCTCTCTCCAACACCCCCCTCTTGCTCCCTCTCACTCTCTGTGTACACTTCTCTCCGGCCTGTCTAGCACTCCCTCCCCTGCCTCCCAGCAGCAATACGTTTTAATGTTTACATTTTCAGCAACAACATGCTTTCACAAAATGTCGACTGGTGTGCATTGTAGGGCCTTAACAAACAAAAGTTTATGCTGAAGCAATATGTTAAAACAGACACAAGACAATGCGCATGGCTGTTGGAAAAGTAAAGGGGGCTTATTAAAAATATTAAAAACTACACAAGCCAAACTTTGTGTACATTGCTCTTAGCACCGTCTTAGTCACTAAGCCTTGAAAGTTGATATATTGAAAAAAACACACATTTTATTAAAACATAAGGGTCCCAGTACTGTGGTTTTATTCCACACTAACATGATCTACAATCGTTGGGTACATTAAACGCTCTCTTTTCTACTTCGGCATATCTGTCTGCTTGGCTGACATAGCTTAAAAACCTTGACAAAGCTAATAGCTCTGCCTATTTATAAGGTCCCAAAGGTGAGACCTGTTGGCTATACCAATGCTTGTATTAACAATTGGTCATGAGATACAGAGGTACGCTGTCAAATGTATGCTACGCAAGAGCAGTATTGCCTCTTAGAACCTTATAAATTCTGTACTTTAAACTCCTTTTGGGCTATATTCTTCATCTATAGAGGACACAGAAAGCACGTGGATTAGCCTTCAGTGAACCTACCTACTGTCGTGAGTGATTTAATTTTCTTCAAACTCACTTTTGGGATCACCTAGACTATTTGTTTTCCAATGTGCTCATGATTCTTTAACAGGAGAGCGCGTCCAATCTCCTCATGCATTCCTGAGCGCATTGAGCTTGACTTTGTACCTCGAGCAGCCACAGTGGGACCTACCTCACTTTCTTGTGCATGAACTGCTTGTCTCGAGCACATCGGAGCGTACACAGCGTACACTACAACCTGGAACATGTGGCATGTGTCAGAACACAGGAAATATTAAAAACACAACAGCAATTGTGGTAGACCGATTCTATAGCCTTTCCCATTGGACTGTGCCTTGTACAAAACCATATGGCCATATGGCTATTTGGATTTATAAACCTTCATACATTCCTTGAATTGAACAGTGCTATCATTGATGGATGAATATTTTCACATCCAGAAATTCATTTTGGCCATTATTGTTGTTGGATGCATGTCTTTTTATCTTATTAGTCTTTGCTTATAACCTTTCGAGCCTCCCGGGAATTGTGTGTGTGTGTGTGTGTGTGTGTGTGTGTATATATATATATATATATATATATTCTAAATAGGCGCGGCACTGACAGTGCCCATTTGGAATTAAGAAATCATTATCCTGTGTCCATTAAAAGTGAACATTAGAAGCTTACAGATAACAAATATTGAATTCGGCTTACCTTGACGGTAATTGTATATATATATATATATATATATATATATATATATATATATATATATATATATATATATATATATATCAATATCAACAAGAACTGCTCGCAGTTAGAGACACCCAAGCAACGTTTCGATTCCACCCAATCTATCACACAGGATCCCTTACACTACCCAAACACTACTATAGTATCTTACTACTGTATTTATAAGGAATTTTGTTATTTGTCCAGAATCACACAGTGAGTCTGTGCATTTAGGATTCAGTCTTAGACAAGTATTTTGGTAGTTCATGTGTCCTTGTGTGACCCCCTGAGCAGGACTAGGGTGTCAGGGTGTGTCTACCCTGTCCAGCACGATCTCCTACACTACCCAAATACCACTGTGCTACCATAGAACACTACCACAGCACGCGTCCTTACACTAGACAAACAACACTGCACTACTCTAAATTCTAAATCTGTAGTGTTCCAAAACCATAGTGACTGTTTATGTACCATGTAGTAATCTATTAACTAAAGTAAAAGTGAACCAATTATGAATTAACTCATTGTCTTTCCTTATAGTATTGTGATCATTTAGATAATAAGTATGTACTCATAGACTGCTTCAGGTTTTAGTGTTATGGAGTGCTTCAAACTGGTATGCACTATGTATGTAGTGCTCTTACAACTTTCACAGTTCTGCTTCAGGCCTACAATTTCTTTGTTAGAATTTGTATGACATGTGTTTGTATAGTAATAAAAATGATTTTTTTAAAAAAAGTTTTAAATAAATACTTACATACGTTTATTTTGACAGATACTGTTTATCATCCTAAAAATAAAGTTGTCATGCCGCACAAAGAAAGATGAATAAAAAGTCAGAATAAGGATACTTATTTGAAAAAAACTCAACCACAACTCTTGGAAGACCAAAATAATGTGGCGAAAAAGAGAACAATTTCGGGTAAGACTTCAAAAGACTTTATAAAAAAGATTACTAGACTGAGAAAAAAAAATAGAAATGTGGAAAGCAGTGAAAATGTTCCAAGCACAAGAAAAAGTGAAAACAATAGGAAAGGCAAAAAAGGCAATGTAAAAACAAAGGATACAACTTATAGTAAAAGAAGAGAAAATCAATATAAAGAAATCCGCCAAAAATTATTTTACAACAGAGTTGTGAATAACTTACTGAAAGACACAAAAAAATATAGAAAGAGAGCACAATTTTATAAAAAGAAGAAGCATATTGAATCCATTGCTAAAAAGGCTTTTGAAGTAAAGAGAAAACTCTTCATTTTAGTACTGAGGAGAATTCGATCATTAGATAAACCAATACATTTAATGAAGGCCAAAAGTAAGAGGAAAAGATTAATTAACAAAACACATTTTTGTGATTTTTTTTAGGACAATGGAAACACAGTTCAAGTTCTGAGCCTTTTTTAATGAAGAGAGTTATTTACAGACCTATGATTTGTTGCATGCAGTTGACACCAGTGGTCGAGCTTATGAGGTTAGAGATGGTTGTCCAATTGAGAAGGAGCAAATGGTTCCTAGAAATGCAGAAAAAGTGATAGCTGATGAAGTTTTTCAGGAGACGTCCTAAAGCCCCAGTGTACACTTGGGATTGTAGTAGTATTTGTAGTGTACGGCAAGAATCTATTGATAAATTATGTCATTTCTTACAAGCATATTGTAAAAAAAGTGTTAAACAAAAGATTAAGCTGTTGCAAGGACTAGACCCTTGCAGAGTGAGAAAACATACTGGTTTGCAAGGTCATTCTCTGGCTTGTCTTTCAAGGAAAGTAAAGTATGTCAAAGTGTTTTTCACCATTTCAGGATGTTGGCAGTACATCATATTCAAATACGGAATTTAGTGAGAAGATTGTATTATGCAAAAAGTCCAGCACAAAAGTTAAGTGAGTTGAACAGTGCTCTTTTGCGAGGGTCAGTATCAGATGTAAAAAAGGTTTGTGATGATATTGAGTTTTGTTACTTTGGGCCTGAAGAAGAGAGCGAAGAAACTTAAACATTAATAGAAGAAAATGTTGCAGAGAATGTTGAATATAGTTAACCAAATATTTTGAAAATGAAATTACAGAGTTTTTTTTAAAATTCTTTTTATTAACTCACACAATATGAAAACCAAAAACACAAACAATAAGGTTACACTGGGTGGCATCCGAACATACAGTAATTGTTGTCACATCTTCCAAGTTACAGAATACCATGCAAATAATACCCAACGGGTTCAGGGATCCTCCGACACAACTTGATCTTCCCGTGTGGCGGGGAGCCCAGATATCTCCTCTGTAGTCGTTCCAAGCCCCCCATATTTTCCCCCACTTCCTGGGCCTACCCCTGGCCACGTACACAGATCGCTCTCTAAACATGCACCAATCCAGGTACTCCATCCATTTCCCGATATGTGGGGGCTGATTAGCCCCCCATAGTTGAGCGATATTGCGCTTGACAATAGCACATGCCAGCGTGACCCATACCTTTCCGTGAGACGCAAGATCAGTTGGTTCCCAGACATTCAAGAGACAACGGCGGGCCTCCAACTCAAGGCCGACTCCCCACACCTCACGTATCTTGTCATGAACTGTGGTCCAATACCTCCGGATGACAGTACAGTCCCATAACATATGCATAAACGTTCCAGCCTCACCACATCCCCTTCGACACTCACCACTCGTAGCCAAACCCATTCGCACCAAATGTGGGCCGGTAACATAGCAACGATGAAGGACCTTCAATTGCACCAATCGGAGTCTCATTTGTATAGCGATCACCCTTGGGGAAGATAAAACCTCCCTCCAGTCTTCATCATCTAGGATCAGCCCGTCTGCGTTCCATTGTTCCCTTAGAGCCACGAGCGGATCGTCCGTGTGATTAACAAGCTTTTTATAGATCAGGGAAATAGTTTTCGTCGGAAGATGACCGTCCAACACCCGATCTTCCAATGGGGAAGCCTCCGGGGGCGTAACTCCCCGGGGAATACCAGCCAGCAATGCATGTCTAATCTGTATGTAACGAAACCGCTCGCTCTCCTGCAATTGATGCCGTTCCTGAAGAGCCTCAAACGTAAGGATCCCGTCCTTGCCCCACATATCTCCCACCTGGGAAATCCCAATGAGGTCCCACTTGTCAAAACCTTTAGTCTTCCATAAACTACCCAGGCGTTCAGCATTCCATAATGGCGTGGCCAAAGTTATTTTCCCATCCCATTTAAGGGAACGATTAGCCTCATGCCACACCTGAACAGCTACCGCCGCAGGCCCAACCAAGGGAAAGCGCCCCTGTCTGGCATACAGTGCCCTAGAGTACTCGTCACCAGGTATCTGGCTGCGATCCATAGCATATCCGGGATCAAGCGGCGATCCGTAAATTGCATGATTGATTGCCGCCAGCTGAGACGCCCAGTAATACTTCCGTATATTTGGTAGGCCAATCCCCTCATCGTACCACGGCAGTGTTAGCTTAGAAAACGCAATTCGCAGCCTACCATCCCAAAGTAGCTGCCTCTGGAGAGACTCAATCTTCTTAAAGTAAGACAGGGGAACCGGGTCCATGGAGTCTTGGAGTGCGTACAAGAAGCGGGGAAGAGCCATCATTTTGAACAGGCCGGCACGTCCCAGCAGGGAGAGCGGCAGCGACTTCCATCGCACCACGTCCCTCCAGAGTCTAGCCAGCGGTGGCAACAAGTTATTGTTATACCTACTCTGGGGATCTAATGACACGAAAATGCCAAGATACCGAAACCCCTCCAACTCCAATCTGACCGGGCAGCCCGCGGGGACATCGGGGGGATCACCACTTAAAACAAAGAGAACAGACTTTGCCCAATTAATGGCAAAGCCGGAATGTCTCCCAAATACCGCCAGGACGTCCAGAAACGCAATCAGAGAAGTTCGGGGGGTGGACAAGTATAATAGAATGTCATCCGCGTAAAGTGATATCTTGTCCTCCCACTCGGATGTCCACCTAAGCCCCCTGATCGACCTGTCCCAGCGGACCCATGCCGCAAGCGGCTCAAGCACCAATGCAAATAACAACGGGGAGAGAGGCCATCCCTTTCTGGTGCCCCTTCCCAGGGGAAAGTCAGCAGATCTATGATTATTTACTACAACTCTAGCCAGGGGATCAGAATATAAAAGGCGGACCCAAGTCGTAAACTCCGGACCAATGCCCAACTTACTCAAGACGGCAAAGAGATAAGGCCACTCGACTCTATCAAAAGCCATAGTGGCATCCAGGGATAATAGAACTGTGGGCTTGTGTATTTTCGATGCGCCACCCAGGACCCCGTGCAACCGGCGCAAGTTAAGGGCAGTATTGCGGCGGGGCATAAAGCCGGACTGATCCGGATGGATCAGTGTCGTAATGACCTTAACCAGTCGAGTCGCGACCAATTTTGCTAAAACCTTCGGTTCGGCATTCAGGAGGGAGATCGGCCGGTATGAGGAACATTCTGTCTTCGGTTTGCCCTCCTTGTGCAGGACTACAATATTTGCGACACGCTGATCGTACGGAAGCCGGCCCCTCTCCCTGCTCTCAATGAACATATCCCTAACAAAGGGAGCCAATTTGTTTGCATTCACTTTATAGAGCTCTATGGGAAGCCCATTAGGGCCAGAGGCCTTTCCAGAGTGAACCCCTCTGATGGCCTGCGCCACTTCGTCATTCGTGAATGGGGAGTCTAGGTAGTCCCTGTCCGCATTGGAGAGGGTGGGCATTGGAATATCACGAATCATCTCCGCATTTTCGGACTCAGTGTACCTGCTTTCGGTTGCATACACCGCTCTCAGCGAATTAGTCCGCAATCTGCTGCGGATCCGTTATTTTATCGGAGCCGACGGTCTGCAACACCGGTACCAATCGTGACGCCCATTCCCCTTTTTCCAGCCATGCTATTAACTTCCCAGCCTTTTCACCATGTTCATACACCCTGCTCTGGGTATCCGCAAGCTGTGTCTTCGCCCTATCCCGAGACAGACTCCTATACTCATCCCTGAGGAGGCAGAGGCGGTGCATTCCCTCCGAGGTGGCGTCAAGCGAACCCTCCCGTTCTAATGCCAGTAAGTCTGCTACCACCCTGTCAACCTCAGCACGGCCCTCTCTCTTCTTCCCCGAAATAATCGACAGCAATTCCCCTCTGACAGTTTTGTAAGCTTCCCACAGGGAACACTTTGAGTCCACCGTACCCACATTGTCCTGAAAATAACTGTCGGCGCCCCGCACAATTTCCTTCTAAATAGCAGGGTCCCGTAACCGCCAAGCGCTGAAGGGGGCAACCCTAGCCACGTCGCGCCCGCCAAGGTCCAAACCAATCCAGACCGGCGAGTGACCAGAGACCCCCCTAGCCAAGTGCCGCACATCCCGGATCCAGACTGCCTGCGCCGCCTGCACCAATACATAATCTATCCTTGAAAGGGAACTGTGTGCCGCCGAAGCGTGTGTATATTGGAGTACACTGTTTTTTTTTAGCCTCCACTCATCATTCAGGCCAGTAGTCTCCACGAAGTCAGTCAGCCACCTCCGGGACGGCAGCAAAGCCCAAGCCAGGTGCCTATCTGTCACACCATTCATAACTGCATTAAAGTCACCACCAACAATCAGCACTCCAACAGGCAACATTAAAAAGATCTTACACAAGTCACGAAAAGTATCAGTCTGAAGAGCTGGTGGGACATAGACGGACAAGAAGGTGACAGTTCTCCCCTCCCATAGCCCCGAAATCCCAACATATCTACCCCTATTATCGGCCCACGTGGCCTGGACGGCCAGTAGAAAAGGAGTTCTTGACCAGGATCCCCACCCCTCTCGACCCAGTAGTAAAACGAGCATGAGCGACCAGTTTGTATCCCCCTTTGTGTAGTGCCATGCATCGCTTTCCCATGAGATGAGTCTCCTGCAATAGTACCACGTCTGGGGAGTGCCTCCGGATCAACTGGCCGAACATACCTCTCTTGATCTTGTCCCCCAGCCCATTCACATTCCAACTTAGTGTGGAAATCCCAGTCACCCTTCTATCGGAAAACATTACAATACCATGACTTTACAGGATCGGCTGACGACACCCAATGTGAAATAAATCAACATACAATAAAAACAAAACAGACCCCATGCATATACCTCCATCCCCCCTCCCTGCACCCCTGCATACAGCTTGCGCTCATCCTCAACTAGCAGTGTGCCTGTCGCCCCCAACTAATCTACAAAAATCTAAAAGTAAAAAACAGAGGAGGACCTACGAGCGGGCCCACCCCCCCCCCAACTCTATGTGGATATTCCCGCACAACAAAGCGCCTCAAGAAACATTATGAGCAACTGTCTACAGCCCCCTGCTGACCTCATAATAAACAAAGTCATTGTTCATCTGCATCCCCTTGGTCACGGGACTCCTGATCCGGCTGCTGAGCACCCTCCAACCAGTCCGCAGCCACGTCAGGATTATCGAAAAACCAGGCTTTCCCGTCAAGTTCCACTCGAAGGCGGGCCGGAAACATCATAGCGTACCTCATACCTTTGTCTCTCAGTTTCTTTTTGATCGCCAAGAAACTCTGCCTTTGCTTCTGCACCGCCTGGGTAAAGTCCGGAAAGAACAGGAGCGTCGCATTCTCGAACTCCAGGGGATCCGCGGCTCGAACCGCTTGCAGGATAGCATCCCGGTCTCGAAAATTAAGGACTCGAGCAATGATTGGTCTTGGGTTCGCCCCAACACGAGGCCTACCACCCGGGACCCTGTGGGCGCGTTCCACCGTGAAAAACTTACTGAGGCCCTTAGGTTTAAGATGGTTGAGGATGAGATTTTCTACAAACAGATCCGTAGCCTGCCCCTCCGCCTTCTCTGGCACTCCCAGGATGCGGACATTGTTGCGCTGAGCCCGCCCTTTGTACTCATCAAGCCGTCAGTCAGTAGACTCCCTGGAGGACTTAAGATCACGCACCTCCTGCTGCAGCTGGTTCACATCGTCAATAAGGCTTGTAGTTTTAACTTCCAGCGACTTGACTTTGCCTTCGAAAGGTCTGCTCTAATCAGCCCCATTTCTATCGAAACAGTGTCCAGCTTGCTGTCGAGAGTCTCCATTTTCTGGCCCAGGGATGTCCGGACCCCCGTGATGGCCGCCATGAGATCCTTTAACGTCAGTTCCTCCCCCGTAGGACGGTCTTCGGAGCCTCCACCCGGGCCTTTCTTCGAGTCGATCGGAGACCCCTTAGGTAGAGTGTACCTGTCCAACTTATTGGACTGGACTTGCCTGGCTCCCATGGCGGTTTTGGCCAATGATTTCTCCGACTCTGTCTTAGTCGCCATCTCGCCCCCTCACAATGTGTCGGCCGTCGCGCTCCCTGCGTCAACACCGTGGCGTGCCCACCAACTCGCGGATCCCAGCAGGGGGACACAGCTTCCCCTCCGCCCTCACACGGAGTGAATGCAATCTGGGGACCCAGTCCGAGTCGCACGTCAACTGCAACAGCCGGGGTAGGTGTCAATACAAGTCCATATAGTGCCCACCTGCTTCAAATCCACCAGCCGGCGCCCACTGTAGGGTGGAGGTAGCAAACCACCCCGTGGCCCCGCCAGCCGGCACCCAGAATGAAGAGAGCCCGCCAGGGGCCCCGGGCAATCAGAAACAGGAAGCTGCACACAATCCGGGCCCTACCTCATCCACAAGGGCCCAGCGTGGTCATCCCGAGCCCCTTCAGAACCTGGGGGATCGCCTCTTTAACGATGCAGCACACTTCCAGGGATGTAAAGCAGACAGGTGGGGACAGGCCTCACCCCGTTCCTCATCCAAAGGTGAGTTCAGCCAGGCCGCCGTGTGTGGGCGTCGGTAGGAGCCTCCAGGATGGCCCCTTTGGACAGGAGCACTACCGGGCACCTTACCCCAGCCCCAGCAGCCCAAAAGCAGGCCAACAGCAACCGGTGCTCCAGCTCCTCGGGCTCCAAAACGGGCACCAAGCCACTTCGGGGCACCTCCACATGCCCCCCCCGCAGTCAATGGGGGGGCCAGGGCATCCAGAGAGGTACCCGCTGCAATTGCGGCCCGCGACCCCCGCAACCTCCGGCCGGGCCGACCAGAGTCAGACCCGGCGGCCGTTGTTGTTGAGTTGCGGCCGGGGGCCGCAGGCACTCGAGGCCCCGGCTTCCAGCAGCTGCAGGCCGCAATCTTACGGGCGGCGCAGCGCGGTCGCCGGGGCAGGATTGGAGTCAGGATGGTGAGTCGGGCGAGCGAGGTTGGCTGGAGCCGATTTTCAAGCGGCCATCTTGGACGCTGGCACGGCTCCTCCCGAAATTACAAAGTTTAAGGTGATTTCAGGTGAAAGGCCAACTTTTTCTTGTATTTGTTGTCGCCAAACTCACTACAAAAATCAGACTAGGAGTGTTGATCTGTATTTAAAAAGTAAAAAAGAAAATAATAAGTGGAAGGAATTTGCAACTTATTTGTTGGTAGAGAATTGTTTTGATTTGGGTCCTGATCAGCGTATTTGTAAATATTGTTATAACAAGTTAGATGAGAATAGAATGCCTGCTAGAGCTGTACATAATAATTTAAAGTTAGTTGCTATTCCTCCACAACTGACAGATCTCGATACCTATGAGTCTATTCTCATTCAGTGTGTGCACCCGTTTCAGGCTATTGTTCATATGGAGCCTAAAACAGGTACATTGCCTCCTTCAGATTTACAAAGAGGATTAAAAGGAAGAGTGGTATATTTACCGTTAGATTTAAAGAAAAATATTGAAACTATTGGTGTAGACAGTGTAGAAAGTGAACCTCTAGTTATTCTTGTTAATGGTGTGCCAACTAAGAATAAGAAAATACGGCAGGAGTTAGTGGATGTTAGGAAAGTGCAAAAGGCAACATTGTATTTGATGAAAAACAATGCATACTATAAGAATGTTTATATAGGAGAAGAAGAAATACTTTTAGAAGAAGATACTGAAACGTCAAGGGGACAAATTGAAAAAGTGGACATGTTAAGATGTGAAGAAATCTATGAACATTATAGTGTGCATCCACTTCATTCAAAAGAAGTGATGGGAAACACACTTGATTTGTTCCAAATGAAAAAGGCAAAAGAAAGTCCCATGAGTGTATGGGAAGAGAGCTTGGAAGCTCGTTGTTTTCCACAGTTGTCCCCAACTGGAAAAGGAGGATGATATGATGAACGTCCTGTGCAGATTCCTGCATCTTAATATCGGACAACAAGATTTTATGCAGAAGATCCAAGATTTCGACAATGTTTCCCTTATATATTTAATCTTTTGTTTGAAAGTGACTTGTCTGGACTTTCATATGCAGTCAACCATATTCTAAAATCTGGAATACATCTGCACAATGTATCTGCAAAAGATTTTATGGATAAAGTGCACCAGAGAGATGACTATCTAGAATCTCAGCTCATTAATCTGATGGCATGTCAGCGTGGGACTAATGAATATTGGTACCGTCGTCATGAAGAACTGAAATGTATGCTACAGAACTTAGGAACTCCAACATGGTTCCTTACCCTAAGCTGTGCTGAGTAGGCTTGGGATGATTTGCTAGAATTTCTTCGAGAGGCAAATTCGAATATAAAAAACATTGAATACAAGACACCAGGAGAATTGTGCTCTTTGGATCCTGTTAATGTAAGCAGGTATTTCAATCATAGATTTGAGGCTATGATGTCTTTTATCTGCAATAAAAAAAATCCTCCTCTTAGAGAAGTTGTGAATTTCTTTTGGAGAAAGGAGTATCAAGCAAGAGGTGCTCCTCATATACATAGGCTGTTATGGATTAAGGACGCTCCCAAATTTGGAACAGATGCGGATGATACTGTTTTGAGTTTTATTGAAGAATATGCAACATGTGCTGTACCCAAAAGCACAGAAGAAAACAACTTAAGAGCACAAGTGTTACGATTCCAAAGCCACTGATGCGGAAAATACTGTCGACAAAAGAACAAATCTAAGGACAAGCTCTACACCAAAATTTCGTTTTGGATTTCCACGTCCTGTAATATCGAAAGGAAGAGTGAATAGTTTTATGTCATCTTTGCGACATACTATCACAAGAAAGTCTTCAAAAAATACCTACAACTTAAGAAGAAATGAAGAGTCAAAATACATAAATGACTACAACCCAGTCATTTTGTCCATGTGGAAGGCTAACATGGATATTCAATATGTTGCAGACAATTCCATTGCTGTTGCTCGATATGTAACATTTTGTATTACAAAATCAGAAAAGACAGAATTGAAAGAAATGTTGGAAGAGATTTCTCACGAGAAGACTCTAAGTAAGAAATTATACAGTTTCAGTTTGAAGATGTTATCGCATCTAGAAATCGGAGCATATGAATGCTCAGATCGGTTATCATCGGCAAGTCTATACTCCAAATCTAGAAGAACCCTTTATGTGAGTCTAGGTCCTGCAGCAATGCGAAATCGGGTACTGAAATCTGTTCAAGGAATTGAATATATAGCAGAAAAAGATCCAGAAAGTACAGATATTTTGAAAACGAATATGTTGGACACATATTACCCAAACAGAAGTCATCATCTTGAGAACATGTGTCTCTATTAAGTGCTGCAAAACTACACTTTTAAAGGTAATACTACAAAGAACATCAATGATGGAAAATATGGAGTCATTGGTTCCGAAGGATGTTTGGTGAAACAAACAAAAGGAAATTTGATTAATCACAGGAAGCTGAGTTGTGACACTGCTGATAAAAGGGAATTTTACTATTTATCTCTTTTACAACTATTCAAACCATGGCGTTCAGAACTGGAATTACTTGGAGATTTTTGCAGAGCTATGAAGATTCCTTTAATGCTTGTAAAGATAGCATACAATGCAGTGCTTTTGCAAATTATGTGAAAATGTTGAACGATGATCGTAAATAACGCTGTTAAACTTTGGAGCCAGATAAGAAATGTAGTAAATATACCATACTATAGCAACATGGCCCCAATATGGGACTCCCCTGGCACGCCGGAATGTTTAAAAGATTCGTTATCTAGGTCAATTAGACAATCAGGAATTGGAAAATGGGGACAACTTCTGGTAGAAAATGCCTTAATATCTTGGGAACATTTGCATACAATTACAGAAGGAAAAGTGTCAAAGTTTAAATTTTACCAACTGAGTAGCTGGGCCAACACCATCCCAAAAGGGGCAATAGACTCGGGCAACTTAGAAGAAGAAATGATAACAGAAACCCCAATAAAAAAGGAAGTCTCGAAATGGTACTGGGCTCTAATTGAATCTGGCGAAGAGGATTTAATCATACCGGAAAAAATATGGAGAAAAGACCTACCAAATGAAGTCATGGATCTAAAGCTAATTTGGAAAAAATCAGTAGAAAAATGCTGGTTATGTGTAAAGCCGGCAGCTCTAAAAAGAAATCATCTTTTTTCTATACATAGAGCATACTGGACACCCAAAAGACTATCAAAATTTAAAGGCGCGCCGATAAAATCATGTTGCAAGTGCGGAGAAGAGAAAGTGAATGATATTCACATGTTCTACAGCTGTCCAGCAATCGCGCACTATTGGCAAGAGATTGGTAAGACACTAACCGCGGTAATGGCAACGCCTATAACTGTAAGTATGCTTTTAATTATTTTCGGGATTCACTACACTACTCAACCAGGCATGATAAAGCTAAGCAAACACCAAGAAAGTTTAATATTTGTTTTGATTTTGTTAGCACGAAGAGAAATTTGTATTAATTGGCTAAAACCGGCACCACCAATACATGAAAACTGGCTAAATTCTGTAATAAAAACCTGCAGACAAGAAAGAATAGGGAAACGCTCTAAAAGATCGCTATACTGGGAGATTTGGGAAAGCTATATCATCTCTAGATGATAACCTAGAACTTCTCCTTTTCTTTTTTTTTTTTTTTTTCTTTTTTGATATATTTCCAATGATTAAAGCGGGACAATAATTCCAGGCAGGATTTGGAATCTGCCGAGTAGCCTTTTAGGCTAGTTACTACCAGAAACAATGGAATTATTGTGTATGATAAAGGTAAACAGGAGCAAACTGACTGGTCATAAGTAACATTTCGGGAAACTCCCCTTGAACTAGCGATAGACACTTTTGGGGCAGTGAAGGTAGAACTATCGCAAAAGACCGTCAAACTCCCAAACACCTTCCTATCTACATATTCGCAATATGAGGAATAAAAAAATAAAAAAAAGAGTCAAGATGCACTAGGACAACCAATTGTTGAAAACGAAGCAGCAATCGCCATGAATGAGGTGGAAACAGCAATGTATCATGCTCAAGAAGATGTAACAAACTTAGGAAATTTGGAAAAACAACTAAATGTTGAGCAGAAAGAAATATATAAGCAAGTGAGACAACAGATTTACCATGGATTACTTCATGAAAAGAAAGAGTGCTCATGTACGTCATTTCAACCTATGCAAATGTACGTGAGTGGACAAGCTGGAACAGGAAAAAGTTTTTTAATTAAAGTAATTACAAGTTATCTACAGAAAACAACTGAGTCACATTTGTCTTGTGTTGTCACTGCTCCAACTGTGTTGGCAAGTTTAAGTAACAATGGGGTAACCCAGTATCCCTAAGAACCTGGGCAGTATGATTAATATTAAACAATTGGTTCTTTCGGGTGCATTCGATTCCTTCAATCAAGTTTCATTTCTTTTCTACAACTATGCTCATACTTCATAGTGATAGGTTACTCAAAACACCATTACACATTGGTTTACAAAAAGAGAGGAATCCAAACCATCTATCAAGTTTGCTAATGTACTTTATAAATTGTTATTCATTTATAAGTCAGGCTGTCATTTCATACATTGAAACATAAGGTGAACATTTTTAGTGACAATTAGTGCTCAGTGTATTGTGCCATACATTATATACAGTATATACAGTGCCATTTGGTGCTCTGGGAGGAAAAAAGGAGAGGGGAGACGTGACCAGTATTTATACAATTCTCAAAGATATCCTGTACACCACACTTGTTAGTTTAAGTACAGAGTCTTTTTGAAAATATGGTACACTGATATGGATTGTCGACGTTTCGACCCTACTGTCGCGCTCTTGTAGCGTCTGTGCGGGTCTTCCTCAGGACTGGTGAATTGGGGTGCGGGGAGGGGCGTGGCAGCCTGGTAATTAAAGATTAATTGTCAGGTGGTTAGATTCGTTTTGGAAATAAATACATAAAAACCATTCAGGTGAAAGGAATTATTAAAACTCACATCCAAATAAGCCTAGCCGGGCTTTCCTTTGGAGTTGAAAGTTCGCAATTAGTCAAACGATGTTGGCATTCTCATTATTGATGAGGTAAGCATGGTCTCAAACTTAATGCTTGCATTTATGCATTTAAGAATGCAGCAAATTCTTAAAACAGAGTATGACGTATTATTTGGAGGAAAACACGTCATAGTTTTTGGAGATCTACTGCAACTGACTCCTGTAAAAGGACAACCAGTTTTTAAAACACTTGCGTATGAAGACAGAAATCTCTGGGTAGTGAAGGAACCAAAATATTATGCTAATGGACTATACTCACCAATAGCCCATATATCTTATCAAATATAATAAGTCAGTCGGCAATGGAGAAGGTTCAATCGTTTATTCCATAATACAAACCCTGACAGGGGAGCCTCAGTCTACACAACCCTCTGAGGTGCGCAGAGGAGACTGACTTCACACAAGCAGTACAAAGCATTTATACGTTTCACACATAGCACGATGTCACCTTAGAAGGAAAGATACAGTTTGTCAGAGGGCCAACAGGAAGACCCATATAAGGCACAATTGATTGCTAGTAGCTCGGCCTAAGCTATTCCGTGAAAAACCAAAGGTGGTGATGGACGGAGCGTTGACAATACAAACATTCACCCCCAGTCAACTGATCTGGGTTTAATCCATCACCGTTCTTTAGCTCACTCCGCCACCCCAGTTCAGACATGGCCATATGCAAATCAGTCTGACCCTGTGCCTCATGGGAACAGTCCAGCCCGAACTGCCAAGCCATGTCTTCCCTGGACCGGAATCAAGCTTCCCAGGACCGGAATCAAGCTTCCCAGGACCGGTTTCTGGCATTACAGCCGTCTTCAGACGGGCTTGCTTGACTCCAGTGGCAAAGTGAGCAAGGGACTCCCGTCTGAGCATACCCTACTAACTTTGGGCAAAACAAGAAAAACCAAAGGTAATTCCGGGGGCCGGTCAGGAGGGTGCCTCCCTTTCTATCTGTAGCTCGGGGAGGACAAGAACAGGCTCTACTAGAATGTGCGCATTACACTAAAAGGGCAGGTGTGACCTTGAGTTTCCCTGAGCTACAAACTAACGAGTGGAGCAGACAGCTAAGTCTGCCATCATGGTTTCGTGCAGAAAGCCTAATCACTTGATTTTCAGTACTAGTAACAGAGAAATGAATGAGCATGATTTCTGTCACGCCAATAGGCCTGAGCGAGCAGATAGTGAATCGTTTCTAACTATAATAATACAATGTGAATAATGCAATGCTAACATACGATTATAAGGTTATATTGTATATATTAGGCCAACAACATGTATCTTTTGTATTTATATCCCATCAGACGGCCCTTTTGGCCTACTGTAGCCAATATAACTACGCTTATTCTACAAACACTCCCTCGTCAATCTGCATCAGATCCGACACCTCCTTCTGGGTCATTTGTTGGTCGACTTTTGCTTGTCTTGAAACGTTCACGGCGGACGTTAATCTAGCTGCACAGAAAGAACAACAAGCCGGGCCGCAATGGAGACATAGGCAGCAAGTGAATATCACTCCAAAGGCTCCAGCCAGAATCAGGAATATCTTCCAACCCCAAGTAGCCAAGAGACCCCAAAACCAACTACTAAGGGACCAGGTACCATTCTCCACGTGTGCTTCACTGGCCAATCGATGTAGTTTCTGTATTGCAAGATGAATGGTAGGGGCCGAATCAGGAATGAACACACAGCAGGAGCTGCCGATCACGCGACAGGCTCCGCCCCTATCTGCCAGGATGACATCAAGAACCATTCGGTTCTGAAGCGAAACAAGCCTCGTCGCCTGAAGCTCAACAGTAATGTTGGTCAGGATCCCAGTCGTGGTCTGGACCACATTTTCCACTATTCTCGACAAACGTCGTATACTACGGCTATTGAAAATAGGTCCCCAAAAGGGGGTTAGACCTTTGGCAAAATCCTCGAAATGTTGCAAGGAGGTGTCTGTCTGATCAGTACCTTCGGTATCAAGACTCCTAACATTTCGGTTAGCTGCTACCTCTCTCCGAACCAATTGATGAGTCCTGTGATAATCAGGAGGAGCAATATAAACTGGAGGGTAGAGAAATGAGAGGTAGCAACGCCCTGCCCAACCTCTTGGGAGCCAAGTATACGCGTTCTCACCACACACAAAATATATATCGGGAGGAGTAATCATAGGAGGGGTACTATATACCTGCAGGGTGTAAGTGTCATTACATTTACTCTTCCCTACCTTAACATGACCTCGTCCCTATATGCACAAGGGGGAGGTGGTATTAATAATAGGGATTGGCAAGGCTTTGTCATTAGTGACATTTCGTTCTTTAAAATGCTGAAAATACATGGTGTAGTTAAAAAGTTCAAAATCCTGCATTTCCTCTTGTAACCAGGTCACATTTTTGTAATCCATATATACATTCATGCAAGCATTTGGATCCAAGGATCCCTCTCCTCCATTTCCCTCGGCATCAAATCCTTGATGCTGTTCTATATACTTCAAAATGGTCTCATTATCCCTTTCAGTATATATCTTAGGTTCAGCTACATAGTGAGAATACATTAATGACAGTAATTGGAACCAGGCTTCACAGCTAGCTAAGTAAGATAACGGTAGGGAAATGAATAATCCATGCTGGTGCATTACTGAGGGAAGTAACCCACAAACCCAACAATTCGTTTTGTTCTTAGTACTATGGGTCTGATGCAACATTTCAATAAAAGCATTTTTCACATAAGTTTCTCTATGTCGAGCCTTATGAGGGAGTAAGGAATAAAAGAGGTGTTCCTCCGGGGCAGCAGTAGTTCCTAACAGTTTCTGTACAGGGTGCTGAAATTCTAAGTACGCAAATACACACATCAAAATAACTGTAATTATAACAATAAAAGCAACGAATGCCACCTTCACTCTGGTGGGCCATCCGGAAAACAAATGCATATTATCCACATATCGTCGAGGGGCAAGTGGTCGTTCATCCTCCATTGCAAATCGAGCAAAAGGAAACATGCTCTCTATAAGTCCAAATCTAATTCGGTCCCTCTCTATAAGTCCAAAACTAACTTTGTATCCACAAAGCACGGAAACCACCAGAGGGTTCTTCTTTCCACTAAGGGATCTTCTCCCTGTGTCCCGTTAGAGTCTCACAGGTAGACTCCTAACGTTCATCAAAGAACCAACTTGTATATTCCAGTAGTACAACCGCGGCCCTTAACTCAGTCTTTCTTTCTGAACAGAGCTATTTAACACAATGTCTTTAGCTCTCAGCGGGTTCAGTCCAGTGTCTCGCTCAGTACCCCTGTAGCTCTATCCGATATTCCTCAACTCAGTTCTCTGTCTAGAAACCACCGCAATGGAGCGCACACCGCTAGCCCCTCCTCCGGATCGCCCCTCGGGACTCTGGTACTTGTAGTTCAATAGTGGATCACCCAGGTGGGTGCAAGTCGGTACTTGTTGGACTGATGAATCTCTAGACCCGATACACCCGATACATGTCCCGGGTTTTTGGGTATCGCCCGAGACATGGCTCGGGTTTCGGGATAACTTCCCGGGACATGTATCGGGTCTAGAGATTCATCAGTCCAACAAGTACCGACTTGCACCCACCTGAGTCCCGAGGGGCGATCCGGAGGAGGGGCTAGCGGTGTGCGCTCCATTGCGGTGGTTTCTACTAATGTCCTGTTAGTTCCCTAAAACGTAAATAGTTGTAAATGTTCTCTGTTATCAGTACCGAAATGTACTCCTATAATAACAAATGGCCTAGCCATTAACTCTCTTTCTTATATATAAGGTGAGGAAAAGGCATTCTGTATACCTTTTCTTTTCCATGTAAATATAATCTCATTATACACAGTACTTTGTGTTGAAAAGGTGCTCTATAGGTTTTGTTGTGCGTGTTTGCACAGAGCACTCATAAAAGAAGACACAATTTCAGATTGATCATAAATCATAAATCTGGACATGTTTGTGAATGCTACACCATGGTTAACAACCTTTACAACGCAACTTTTACAACGCACTACCATTACAACGAAACTTTTACAACGCAACATCCATTACAACGCATGCATTTACAACGCAGTCATTACAACGCATGACACTACAACGCACACCACTACAACGCATGTCATTACAACGCAGTCATTACAACGCATACCATTACAACGCATAGCATTACAACCTCTAGTACCCCTACACTATCCAACACTTACCCTACTGTTGCACCCCCTGGAGTTAGAATAGTAATTTTTACCCCTACACTATCCAACACTTACCCTACTGTTGCACCCCCTGGAGTTAGAATAGTAATTATTACCCCTACACTATCCAATACTTACCTTACATGCAAAGTAATGTTATGCGTTGTAATGGTATGCGTTGTAAAGGTAGTATGCGATGTAATGGAATGCGTTGTAAAGGTAGTTTTAAAAAATTCATTGTAAATGCATGCGTTGTAATGGAATGCGTTGTAATGGATGTTGCGTTGTAAAAAATGTGTTGTAAAGGTAGGCGTTGTAAAAGTATGCGTTGTAACGTCATACATTCCTACACCATCCTTCTATTGGTATAGCAAAGCACAACGAGGAAAATTGTTTTCACTTCTCCTAATTTTTTCACTTTCAATATATGCTGGAATGCACAGCATATATTGAAGGAGAAAAATGCCTTTACTGATTGTTTTTGTGTAGGAAGGGGTCCCTTCTTGCACAAAAACAATCTCCACATGACACGGACATCCTTCCTCCATGGTGCAAGGTTGCCTGTGTCACCACATGCCTGCAGTTTCTGCAGCTGCGCAGAGAGAAGCACAAAGTTGCAACATATTTATGTGCATATGTTATATCCTTGTGCTTCGGAAGTACCACAGCTCGCTGTAGTTGAACAGTTTACAGTGTCATGCTGCAGCAATTCCTTATAATTCTGCACTTACGCATTCCCCACACATCAGAAATGTATTTTTATAGTCAATTATGCACTACACATACATTCATCTCAACTTTCACACACTAGCATACTAGTTTAGATCTGAAAATAACTTTTTTTTTCTTTTTGCTGTTTTTGGGGGGGGGGCATTTTTTGAACGATTTTGTATTTTTTTTGTTTTTTTTTAAACAGGGGAAAACATGAGAACTGGGAAAAGAGAACTAAAAACTGGGAGGAGAGGACAAATGAAATCTAACAATGGTGGTGGTCAACAGCTCGACACACCAGATCCACCGACTGCTCTCCATAAGCTATCAGCCGTCCACATTTTACACAGGTCATTCTAAGTTTCCCAAATTGAGGACGAATATCAGGGTGTGCAGTAGAGGTTGATGGTGTTGGTCCACTCGTACTCGGGCCTTCTGATGAAGCAGGAAGAGCCTCTCTCAATCTCCTTAACTCCTCCTTTGCAAAGTTGACCGGATGCTTAGATTGCAAGTGCTTCCGCATACTTGCATTTCCGCATGAGTACTTTTTGTTGGGGTCTCCCCTTGAAAGCACTTCAGTGCATATTCGGCAAGTAACTTTTGTTGCAGTCCCCTTTTTTAAGCCTGGTGGAAAGGTGAAAAATTTCCAGACAATGCTGGTATATTTTTGCTTTAGTGGAGGTTCAGAAACAAATTCTTGCTGTAATGAGTTCTCTGAATCAGAGGATGATGGTGGATCAGCAGCCATAGTATCTTTAAATGAATCTCTTCTTCAAAAATGAAAGAGCAGCAGATTTTCACATGAGGTCTTTCCCTCAGAAAAGTTGTAATAAGAGTGATTGAAATGGGTGGGGTCCTATAATAGTTTCAATAGGACTTGTAATAAATCAATCAAATCTCTGTTTTTAAAGTCACATGGGGTGCGCGTAGGATGCGCGTAGGATGTGGACAGTCAATACGCACCTTGCTTGCATTGTGCTCGCGTCCAGCGCGAAATCGCGAAATTGCATTAAAAAGTACTTTTTAAGAAAGTTAAAGAATATTATTTTTATAATAACTTCAGAAAATCTCTTCTCTTAATATTTATATTAAATATATAGAAATAAGTTTTCCAACATTAAAAAAATCGCAGAAGTAGCACACCCATCGCTTCCGATATGCATATGACGTCACGCGCTACTGCTCGTCCGTCACGTCACGTTATACATACATGTCGCGTATGCGCCAGGCATCACGCACAGGTCGCATAGCAACCGCGTTGGAAAAGTCGTACCTTTCACGCACCCTACTTGGATCCTACACGACGACCGTAAATGGGCGGACACATTTTGCGCAGTAAATGAGCACAGTGTTCGTACGGTGTGCAACTCCATAAAAAAAGAAAAAAGAAATAAAAATAATTTAAGTGTAGCACGTCACTATCTTGAAAAACACTTTTCAGACTCCTCTCCTTTAAATATTTTATTCTGGAACAGATCCGGCTGGATTACAGAGGTGGTAATAGGGTACTTAGACTCAAACAGAGGAAGTCTAGATACATTGTGGACCTACAGACAAAGGCCCCTTTGGGTCTGAACCAGGATGAGGAACTTTCCATTCATCTTAGGAAAGAGTAGACCGGGGGTTTTACTGTTTGAGCTTGATGTACTGTATTTTCTTGGTTTTGGGTTTACTCTGTATTATCTTGAAGAGCATTCTCCTCAATTAGTTTGTGCATAAGAAATTGTAAGCATTGGTGGTACATTTAGCACCATTTTTAACCTTTTAATTTTTGTCTATTTTGTTTCTTTTGCAGGAGGGAAGGAAGGTACCTATTCACTCACACGGGTCGCCTAACCTTTTTTTCGTCATCACTTTGGGATTCACCTTTTTTGTATTAGTTACATCGGACTGATATCACTAGCACCTCGGATAGAAACTACTACTATGAGACTGGTTGGTCCATACTTTGGAGACTTCTGATCTTTGTTCCTTGGGACAGTTGGGTGAGAGGCACGATGTACAGCTTCTGGAACTAATTTACAAGCTTTCGTCTGTACATTACACATTATACGCAGTATTGTTTGTGCACCAGGCCAATTACCAATTCAGCAGCATAGAGAATGCTCAATGCTGCTTTGATTGGCATTCGTGCTCCCGAAGTGCTACATGTAGGACACACAGTGCGCACCTACAGATTCAGGCACTATGTGTTTAGCTGAGTCAGTGTTTCATTTACATAGGATTGATCCATGACACTAGATACGGATTAAATAAGTGTGTTATTACCACACAGGTGCTTATTTGGATATCTTTGAGCTGCACGAGGAAGCTAGTCGGGTGTAGCTGCACTGTGCATGTTATTTGGACACTTGTCAACATTCTTGAGGAATGGAAGTTTAGGAAACTGGCTGGTTGCGCAGAATTGAGCACCAGGCACATCACGCTTCAGTGTAGCACGCATCGCTTTTACTGCCTTCATCCAACTTTGCCTATTACCAGCAGTTGTTGTAATATTTACCGGTCTGTAGACAATCATTTGTGTTCAATTATAACCAGAGCGATGATAGCACTTGCAATGTACTGGGGTTTCAAATATGTCGTATTACACTATGTTTTAACATTTTATTTTTGAACACTCCAATATGGCCGCCGCATTTGTAAAACATTGCCCTACCACTATGTTCGGTGCCTGTGACGCGATATCTGATGTTATAAGATAGCTGTATGTTTTTGTGCACTTATTCACGTGATCAAGGCTACGGATGCAGTTGAAACGCGTTGTGGTGGAATAAACCCAGTTGCAATTCTACTTGGATGGTGTTTACTTTAGCCTGAAAACGCACGTATGTGGTGACTATTGGAAATGGATTTTGCCAGCTTACTCCGCTGGCGTGTGTGCCACCGTCCACGAGTGGCAGCTGTCCAGAAGGAGTGTTGATGCTTAGGATATTATATATATATATGGGGGGCACTGTTATAAGGAATGTAAAATGCAAACAAAATCATGACACAAGCAATATGTATACATATGAATCACAATACAACACATGTTCCTCCATAAAATTAATACAAGAAAATGCAATATAGATTCAAACCCACAACCAACATTGTTTTAAACAGATTCAAGTTTTACACAAGGGCGCAAAAGGATGGTGAACCATTTGATGATTTTCTGATAGCCTTGAGAGCTTTGTCTATGACATGTAATTTTGGTCCTTTGACTTATGAAATTATAGAGGCCAAATTATTGTTCATGTGAAGAGCAAGAAAACACAGAAACAATTTTGGGTCACAGGGGATCCTAAGTTGCAAGATGCTATTTTCGATGGCGAAAGCTTTAGTACTATCTGAAAAATTGATATCATCTGTTAAGAACAGTGGCATACAAATGGATTGCGTTGAAGATGTGTGTATTGTTAACAGTCCGGGAGAATGCAGTGTGGATGTGTAAAATGGGTAGTTCTTGTTTAATTAGTTCTAATTTTAATAAGGAAACAGGGAGTCCTGAATGTGCTACAGGAGTGGTAGCAACATGCACATTGCTTCATTTGTTTGGTACCCTTTGTTAAACAAGGAATGTAAGAAATCTGGCAGAGTAGGACATTTTGCACGGGTTAGCAAGGATACTAAGAAGGACATTAAACATATGGAGGGGAAAATGTTGTGTACTACAGAAGTTAAGGAACCCGAGTCCTTTTGTGAGTGAGGGGCGCCTGCAGATAGGGGAAGGGGGAATGTGTCATTCATCCAGGAGAATGAAAAAAAGTAGAACCAAGTTGTAAAGTGACCTCCTAAGTGTGTGGTTTGCATATTAGGTATTGAACTTATGGTAAATTATGGCTCACTGTGGACCATACCTACCAGAGAATATTTCCTAGAAAAGTGTGGCAAATTATTGGATATTGATAAGTACTGACATATCTGCTGAAAGCTTTGATGGGTCTACCATTGATAGTGATGTATATGTGAGTGTTGTGTTCAAATTCAAGGGTAGATGTGGCCAAATTAAATGGTGTATATTGCTGTAAAATGAGTGACTAGGTTGAAAGGATCGAAATTGGGGATCATATTAAATCCCAGAATCGGTGAGCCTGTGTTACTGCTTCCAGAGGGAAGTGGTGGAAGTGATAACAAAGGGCTATTTATTGATGAAGGAAGCAAGGAAAATATTGCGATGGAATGATTTCCTAATGTTTTCAATGGAAAATTGGGTAAATTAAGAGAATTTACACACAAATTAAGATAAAGAGCAATGCGGTGCATGTAAAACAAAAACTAAGGGGGTACCGATAAATGTCAGGCATGAGTTAAGAGAAATGTTGAATGAGATGGTTAAAGATGGAATAATAGAAGAAGTCAAGTCGTCTGAGTGGGTGTCTCCTACAGTTTTGGAGCACAAATCTTACTAAAAGTTGAGATTGTGTGTAGCTATGAGGACTCTAAATTCCAGTATTTTAGTTGATTGTCATCCATTGCCCAATATTAATGAAGTGGTGTTCATGCTGGAAGGTGCGAAAACATTTTCTGCATCCGATCTAAGGTCAGCGTACGATCAGATTGACCCATCAGAAACTTCCAAACAATTGACGCATTCGTTACACCACAAGGTTTATACCAGTTCAACAGAATGTACTTTGGATTAGCAATGGCGGCTTCTGTATTCCAAAGGGCAATGTTTCACATTTTCAGAGATATAGATAATAATGTTGAATGCTTTCAGACTAGAAAAGCATGGGTTCACCCTAAAAGGATAAAAATGTTCAGGAACTCTGTAGAGTACCTAGGCCATACCTTGGTTTGCGATGGAGTGGTGCCTAAGAAATCTATTGTGTGTAAAGGCACCAACACCTACTATCAAGGAACAACTTTTGTCATTTGTGTGAATATTACAGTTAATGTATTAAGGACTGTGCTTCAAAAATGGAGCCACTAATGGAACATTTAAGGCAGAAAGTTGAATTTCTTTGGTCTGCAAGAAAGTTAGCTTTTGATTGCATCAAACAAGATAATGTGAAAGCTCCCAACTTAAAACCCTTCTGCATGAATAAGAACCCGGTGATCGCTGTTTATGTCAGTTTGTATGGAATAGGAGGGGTGTCATCCCAGAAATGTGGAATAGAGGAATATAATGTGGCTTTCAGCTCCAGAACCTAGAACAAGACTCGGAGAAGTTATGCCGTGATTGAGAGGGAGTTATTGGCATGTGTATGACCAATAGAAAATTACAGAAATGATGTGTGGGGGAGCAAGTTTATCTTGAGGACTGATCACAAGCATCTTATAAATATATTATCTCCTGGTGGAACGTGGAATCCAATAGCACACATTGCTAGACTTACTTCAAGGCTGCAGGAGTACTCCTTCAAAATGGAAATTGTTTCAGGGAAAAACTAATGTCACTGTGGACTGTGTGTCACGTTTGCCATGCCAGCAAAGCGATGGGGATGGTGCTGTTAATGATTGTGATATGTTTGCCAGCATTAAGGACATTGTGTCAGGGGAGTTTGATATTATTTCTGAATGATACTGAAGGAAGTGTGAGATGAAGGACAAGGAGTGGCAGACAGTCAAGAAGTGTGTGTTATAGGTTTGGCCTAAGAGGGTGGAAGTCAGTCCTGAGTTGTTGCCATTGTTAAAGGTGGCTGGTGGATTGGAAATAGAAGGAGGACTTTTGTTCAAAGAGGGGAATTGTATACCTCCTAGTGACATGCCAAATGTGATTTTGAAACTAGCTCATAAAGAACATCCCGGTATGTCTGCAATGAAGTGACTTGTTCAGACGTACTTTTGGTGGCCTGGGATGGACAGGATATTTGGCAGAATGGTAAGAGAATGTGAGGTATGTGCTTGTAGTGAGAAAATGTTTAAAGTCAGTCCAGCACCATTGAAACCTGTGTCATGGCCTGAGTTTCCATAGAAAAGAGTTGCTTTTGGTATTCGTGGATCATTTAATTTTCTTCCTGTGTATGCACGGTTTGCGTTGCTTTTGATAGATTATCATTCTAAGTGACCAGAAGTGAAATTTGTGTCTCAGACTACGATACATGCTGGTATTGAATTCTTCAAGGAGGTTGTTGCAAGAGAAAGTTGACTTGTAGTGTTAGTAAGTGACAATGGAGTTCAACTTAAATCAAGAGAGATGGAATAATGTCGCAAGATTTGCAACATTAAACATGTAACTACTGCATTATATGAACCTTATGAGAATGGTAAAGTAGAGCGATTAATATTGTCTAGAAGGGTAATGTTGTAGAGGCACATACCTTTGAAGATGATTGGAAAAATGTGTTGAGAGAAAGGCTGTGGTTGAATTGTATAACCCCACATACGATCAATGAGGTGAGTCCATTCACACTATTTAAAGGTAGGAATCCTGTTTCTAATCTATGCCCGTAGTGGTCCAAGAAGAAGGGCAGAAGGGTAGAAGAGAAGTGTGACTTGAAGGAGGTTACAGGAAGGGTGAAAAAAAGCAAAGTAAAACTAAGGAATGGTATGATTTGAAATGCAAGAAAAAAGCGCATAATATCATTGTTGGACATTGGGTGAGAATTTTGAAGCTTGGAATAATAATTAAAAAAAAAGGGGTTTCCAAGTTTGGTAAAGCTATGAATGTTGTGAAAGTGTTTCCCAATTGTGTAGTTACCCAGGATGGGAATGTGTGGAATGTGAATAGGGTTACTAAGTGTAATGGAAGGATCCATAGTCGTCATAAAGCGGGAAATTATGTTGAAAAAGACACTGGATTTCTGGTGAAACTGAAAAATAATATTCATCAGAGTGAAGAATTGTTGGACAACATGGCCAACCAAAGGGAAAGCCATGAGAGTTTATCTGAATCCAATTTGGGAAGTGAAAGAATGAATGAGTCAGTGGCCTCGAGGGTCAGGGATCTGGGTAGAACTAGAGGCCCATTTGTCATATTTTGTTAAGTAATTACTGTTCTGTTCAAATGTGAATATAATAGCTTTTAGTAATTTCATGCTAAGTTTTTTTTTTCTATTTTGTTGTTATCAGCGTAAATTTTAGCTTGTTTTCTTTTATTGTTTTTATGGAGGAATATGTGTTGCATCGTGATGCGAATGTATATATATATATTGCTTGTCATTGTGTAATGGTTTGATTGCATTCTACATTCTACATTCCTTGGAACATTGCCCCCCAGTAGTTATGACTGCCTCAGGATGCAGCTCCGCTTTCTCATTGTTAGCAGCTATGTTCTTGATGATTGACTTTTCATCTGCTATCGTACCCAGTTTTTATCTGACCCTCCAACTTTGAAGCAAGCTTCGGTTTCTGGATCTCTGTTGGGTACCTCATCGATGTAAAGTGAGGCACATGTGTTGAAAGCAAGTGCACAAAAGCAACTGCAGATTGCCCACTGCCTACTTGCACGATTGGCACTCTATCTACAAGGACAACACATATGTGCGTCTGCTGCAAGGATACTGAGAGGACTCAAAACTTTCTACTTGCTGGCTTTGCACTCACATGTCCACTGACGTTTGAGGTTGCCTGCCAATGATTCATGTGTCACTTGATCAGGCAGCAACTTGTCATAACCAGTGTTTTTATGGGGATCACATAATACTCTGGCGCTCCTACCTATCTAAGCTACCTTTAGAACACAATGGCCTCCAATTTACTAATGAAAGTATCCCACCTTGCATATGCTGTCTGTGGCTGGATCTGTAACATCCTTGATGATAAACGTTTTGTGGGCTGCAGTGAATGTGATACCGTTCTCAATGTCATTTCTGACTATTTGATTTATTTAGAGTTTGGCGGATGTGATGCTCCATCACAAACATAGCAGATATCCTGTTCTCCCGTATTACAAGTTCATTATAGCCTATTGCGCTTGTATTTCAGCGGTCAGGACATCCTCCATTTTGACGGAGTGTTTCCTATCCATGAAACACTAAATAAGGCCCTATGTTTCCCTGTTTAACTTTCAAGTTGCTTTTTGATTGCTGTATTTTTGCAGCCAGCCTAACGAGGAGTATGGAATATATTTTGTCTGTGGGAAGAAAGCTTATGCCTGGTAGCATGATTAATGGTCTGGGCCTTGCAATTCTGACTACATGGTCTCAGCTATCAACAATACTCTTGATCAGTTTCTCCATTGACAAGGACTTTCAGAGCAATCTCTGAAGCAAACCACTTTTCTCCATCTTTTATTGCATGTGCAGTTTGGGGCAAGCTATCCATGAAGTCCAAATCCCAGCATAAATTCTGGGAGAGGTGGTAAAAGCTGTGACCTTCTCTTTAGGACATGTTTCTGATGAATCAACTGCTCAAAGAAAAGTTATTGTGCAAAGTAGAATGACTTTACATGTCTCCCTGACTGCCACTGGTGATGTATGTGCCATAGTGGTCTCTGATGGTTGTACCTTCATCTCCGTACCTCACTCAGTATTGATGAACAAATAGACCACATTAGGGAGAGTGTTAGGGAATTAAATAAAGTTCACAATGGGTTTTGCTTATATGGTAATAGCATTTGATCCTGGTTGAAAGATATTTGTGGAGGAGTGGGAATGAAGGAATCTAGAAAATTATTTTTGCAGTATTGACTTTATTGGCCATCATTTCAATTTCCTTAAAATTATACCTGTACGCCATTTGCAGTTTCACTACCAACAAAGGTACTGACTATTCATTTTCAATAACTATCAGTAAGGACTTTGAAGGGTGTCATGAGAAACATGTAACTAAAAAATAAAATGATACTAAAATAGAAAACTGTCATGTTGAGGAACACCCAGCCATTTTGTATGCTTGTGGTATATTAATGTGCTTGAGGTCTCTTACCTTTGATGCACTTCCATGCCTGGCACTGCGAAGTGAGAATTCTCAATTAAACAAGCTCAGTGTTTGAGACCTCCTCTGTTGTACCTCTATTCAAGGTACTTTTTTGTTCTTCTCACAAGAAACCTGGGCACCTGTTAGTACCATTATCTATAGTTTCAGTTTTTGTCACATGTATGCTGATTCAATTTCCAACATGCAGAAAATGCGTAAAGGTTGGGTACGTTTGTGGAAGTGTTAGCATTGGATGCTGAATTGGATGGTGAATTGAAGCTTTGGTTGCAGGGTAGCAATATCGCTTTGTTTTTGATGACTTCTGTCTAATAAACACGTTTTAGATTTCCAGTGGGTTCAGAGAGATTTATTCCTTCCACAGTGCATTGACTTTTATAAGGACCTTCATGTAGGCCTCTCGCCTCTTTAAAAGCCAGGTCTGGTGGCTCAGTGGACGAATGCATCCACTTCGGGGGCATGTGCTCGACCTCATGGTCACAGGTTCAAATCCTGACGGGTCTACTCAATCTTTCATCCATTTGAGGTCGATAAAATGAGTGCCATTGAGTTGGGTAACAATATACATCTGTTATTTCGGTGCCACGATGCCCCGTTGCTGGGGAGAACGTGCGCTTTACGAATACACCTGTTATGTTATGTTATGTTTCACTCCTTCACTTCAGTGAGTCCATAATGCAGCATCTCGAATTCTACTGAAACTTTTTTGCAGACATCTCATCTTCAATCACCTGAAGAGACTACAGTGGGATCCCATTCACAAATGCTCTACGTCAAGTGTCTTTGCATATGCTTCATACCAAGTCCTAAAACAAGCATTGGCATAGCCAATAGGTCTCGCTTTTGGCACCTTATAAGTATTTGGTTATGCAGCACAATACCCTTAGTGCAACAACAGCAACTATTGCATGGCTAAACACTTATGAGGTCCCAAAGGCGAGACCTATTGGCTATGCCAATGCTTGTTTATATTGCCCACGTCCTCGTGCTCATGCTCGGATAAAGGAAGCAGGACACAAACATAGGAGGCACTCAGACAAGCTGCTCAGTGACATGGCACGGATATGCTGTACACATGTGTATTGCACTATTTCCATGTGTTTGCACAATGAAACCATTCCTATTTGATTTGCCGTTGCTTGTTGTCTATTTATGTGTTTTCCTAATGAAGTGTGCTACTGGAATATAGCCCTCACCCCGGGGTCAGTAAATGAGTGAATACACACCCTCAGGCCTGGGGTGTGACGCGAGTACTCAGCAGGGGACAGGGCCATTGTGTGTTGTAGGACTACTGAATGAACACAACACGGATTTGAAAAAAACATGAACCATGCAACATATCAGGAAATCACATTTATAGGGTACAAATTCTCCTTTTTAAATTTATTATTTAGCTAAGAGTGTGTGAAATCAGATGTTATAAGACCTCTGCTGAGCACTGGAAACCACACTTCTAGACAAAGGGTGAGCTTTCAGAGTCAAACTTGCTTTGCCTAGTGTGGGTTGCTGACAGTGCCCTTCCATGAAGGAGGCTGCTGGCTGCCAGATGTTGTTAGGGAATGTAAGTCTGGAAAGCCCGGAAATAAATACTGCATGTTCTGCGCAGTAACCTATCAATCCTCCGCCTTGAGCAGGCTGTTTTCCTCCCTCCTTCCCCTGTCACTTGAGACAGAAGGAAAGCGAGCCGCTGAAAATGACTGCAGGACCGCTTTAGTAGCAGAGCTCGGTGCTGCCGGGGAAGTGGGAGATGTTTTGGCGCCTGCTGTCACGAAGGCCGGCTGCTGGAGGTGTGCTTGGCAGCCCACGCTGTGCAAGCTGTGGGCTGAGCGGCTTTGTGTCTGTAGGGCCTACTTTCTGCAGGTAGCATGCATTCATGTATAATTGAGGAGTTGGGCCCAATACTGCTGCATCCCCATTCCACTCAGGTTAATCTTTTATGAAGTACCTGTGCTTAACACAGGCGCTCGTGATATTCCTCATTATCCAGCTGCACTTAAATAATGTATGCGTCTTCCCTTCAGGAAAACCATTTATTCAGTCTTTCAGCGGCAGCATGGGAAGGGACCTCGTTAGTGGGCTTGGCTGGCTGAAGATGCGTGCGCCTCAGGGCCGGACTGGGAACAGAAACCGGCCCAGGCAAACTGCTCAGCCGGCCACCCTGGGGTGAGGGGGAATGCAGCTGAGCAGTTTGCGAGGGCCCGTTCTGGCCGTTTTTGTTACAGGGGGCCGATATTGCCGGGCCCCGGTAACAAAAATGGCCCCCCAGGAGCCTAAAACCAGCCCCCACCCTGGCAGCCTACCGGGGAAACGCCCGGTGCCCGCTATGGCCAGTCCGGCCCTGGCGGGCCTCGCACTCAAAGAAAGAAAAAAAAGTTTGACGAGAGGCAGCAGGGGGAGAGGAGAGAGGAGGGGAGCTGCACCTGTTTCCCTTGCGGGAGCGACCGTTGAAACCATCAGTTAATTACAAACAGCTGGTTTCAAAGCTCGCTCCCGCAAGGGAATCGCCAAACGTGCACACGTTGCCATTCAAAGCAATGCAATGCGTGCACGTTTTTGGATGAAAAGGCAAATCGATTTCTAAAGGTCTTTTTCCTATGCAGCGCATGTGCGCTGCTTAGGCGAGACCTAGAAAGTCTATACTTTATTCAGCAGCTCTTTAGCTGTTATAAACCAGAACGCTCATTATGCTCTGATTATATCTACCATCTGAATGTACCGAAGATGAGAATATCACAACAAAGGAGGTTATACCTGCTATTACCAGGTAGCCACACTTGGAATTAATTGTCTAATGATCTCTGCTCAATAACTAATTGCCTGCTGGGATGAAAGTCTGGCTTTTTCAGCTGTACCTACCTCAGCTAGCTCTTTACACCTCTTGGGCCTTGGGCATTATAGCCAGGACTCCTGTGGGCAATTGCTCGATTTATAAATTCAAAAAGTAAATACTAATAAATAAATAACACCTTTTTACACAACGAAAAGTGTACTGAAATCTAGATATGTGAGATGCACGATGCTCTTTCCCTTCTGGGGTAGTGTGATGGATCATTGCATTTTTCATTCTTGGAGGACACCTGAAACTGGATGTACATTTGTTAGAAAAGTTAAAGGTCTAGTGGACCTGCCCATGTAAAACAACATGGACAACAGAATTTCTAACATTTGTCTGCCGTGCAGGAGTTGATGAGATCCCCAACACGCAGGGGAGCAGATCAAGTGGTGGGTATAGAAGCACAGTTCAACTGAAGCCTGCCCTGAACAAGCATTTCCAATGCAATAGGTCTCTCATTTGCGAGATTTTGACCTATTTGCATTGCAAATGACAATGCCTTTTTTTATGTGTTTTGAAAACCAGCAAGCAAGAACTATAAGTACAAAGTGCACATAAATAAAAGGCATTGCTATTTACAATGCCAATAGGTCAAAGTTCGAAAATGCCAGACCTATTGCAGTACAAATGCTTGTTTGAATGTGGATATAAGCAAGGCTAATAGTAGAACTGGTAACAGCAACCAGTACACAAGATATTAATGGAGCCAGCACAGTGCCTAATGATGACGTGCTGTGTAGTGGTGCTGCGTGGTACTCTGTCCATAGCAGTCCGAAGCAGCAGAAGGAGCTGCGGGCTGTATTAGTGTTCTTCGGTAACGGGCCCGCATTTGACAAAGTGAAAGTCACCCAGCGAGTTGCTTGAAGGAATGTAAAATCATCACCATGCTGAAACCTAAAGTACGGTGCCCTGGGGCAGGAGGGGGCTGCAGGCGGCAGACACCATTGCTGTGTGCACCTGTGTTGCTAATTTAAATAGTGGTACAAAAGGGGGTGGTGATGGACGGAGCATCTGAACCAATCAAACACTCACGCTCAGGCGTTGAGTCCCTTGCTCACTTTGCCACTGGATTCAAGCAATCCGGGTTCAGATTCAGGTTCGGATTCAGATGCTCCGTCCATCACCACCCCCTTTTGTACCACTTTGTTCGCCATAAGTTGGCAGGGTATGCTCAGACGTTGAGTCCCTTGCTCACTTTGCCACTGGATTCTAGCAAGCCTGGCTGAAGACGGCTGGAATGCCAGAAACCGGTCCTAGGAAGCTTGATTCCGGTCCAGTGAAGGCATGGCTTGGCAGTTCGCTGGACTGTTCCCATGAGGCACAGGGTCAGACTGATTTGCATATGGCCATGTCTGAACTGGGGTGGCAGAGTGGGCTAAAGAATGGTGATGGATTAAACCCAGATCTGTTGACTGGGTGTGAGTGTTTGATTGGTTCAGATGCTCCGTCCATCACCACCACCTTTTGTACCGCTTTGTTCGCCATAAGTTGGCAGGGTATGCTCAGACGTTGAGTCCCTTGCTCACTTTGCCACTGGATTCAAGCAAGCCTGGCTGAAGACGGCTGGAATGCAAGAAACCGGTCTTAGGAAGCTTGATTCCGGTCCAGGGAAGGCATGGCTTGGCAGTTCAGGCTGGACTGTTCCCATGAGGCACAGGGTCAGACTGATTTGCATATGGCCATGTCTGAACTGGGGTGGCAGATTGGGCTAAAGAATGGTGACGGATTAAACCCAGATCTGTTGACTGGGTGTGAGTGTTTGATTGGTTCAGATGCTCCGTCCATCACAACCCCCTTTTGTACCGCTTTGTTCGCTAATTTAAATAGGGCGCCATTCTGAAAACTAAAGCACGGCACCTGGGGCGGGAGGGGGTTCGGGCAGCAGGCGCCATTGTTGTGTGCATCTCTGTTGTTAATGTAAATAAAAAAACAATGTTTATGTGCACAACAAGAGAAAGGCACGTGTGCGCCATAAAAAGTTAAAGCGTGTTGTGAAAGCAAAATAAAAAATATGTTTTACTTATACTGCAAGCCGCTTGAACGCTACCATATGTTCTCTAAATTTTAAAATGGACTTGAAAAAAAGCACGGCAGGAGGGGACTGTGGGCAGCGGCTGCTATTGTTGAACGGACGGTGGCTCCCATTGTTGACTTACACCCATGTTATTGTGAAAGCGGGTGCTGTGCTGTCAACTAAAGTGTGGCGCCCGTGGCGGGAGGGGGCTGTGGGCAGCAGGCGCCATTGTTGAGTGTGCACCGTGTTGTTAATTTATCTAAAAAAACAATGTTCAGGTGCACAACAAGAGAAAGGCATGAGTGTGCAATATTAAAGTCAAAGCAAGCTGTGAAAGCAAAACTAAAAATATATAAGCGGGCGCCGTGCTGCGTTACAGGAAAGCATGTTGTGGCTGGAATCTCAGAAATCATTCAAGAAAATAGTACTCACAGACTAAATAAATCATACTTAGTATCAACACAAGTAAAAGTTCTAGTCCGCATGGGAGGTTACAAAATGTATTCAAGGCGTTACTAAGGAGCGACTACTAACCTTATTCTTGAATCAAAAGCAACCATTTAAAAAAGGACAGTAACATGAACCAATTGAAAAGATAGGCAGAAAAATTAGCGGAGCTTCAAGTCCATACCTGAATACAGTATGCCTAGCAGACAGACGTGGTACACTCCCACCAGAGACCTACGATCGTCCTCAGCCTGTTTGGTAAAGGTGCCCAGATTCAACAAAGCCAGAACCGGGGGCAGATCCTTCAGGGTCGCAGCGGCCAAGTTATGGAACAGCCTACCCATTGACATACGCCAGATCTCACAACTTCTTCCATTCAGGAAACGCATCAAGACCTGGCTTTTCCCCTAATCCTCCACCCGCCCGCTAGCTACTCCGGTCTATCCTCAGCAGAACATTCACCAGCGCCAGGAAGCCTGCAAGGTATCAGCCGCGCTTTATAAATATTTAAAATAAAAAATAAATAAATAAACAGTACATGCGCTGCCCTGGCTCGACTTAAAATGACTGAAACTGACTGTGCATGATCCATCTATTCATGTCTGATGCCTGCTGCTTTGATGTTGTGATTTTAACAATGTGTGGTTGTTCTTCCTCCATTGGTATGAAACCATCTGGAGAACAATTGGTCAATGCTGTATAGACATCAGAGCTAAGTATGCTCCCTTTGGATAATCTACAGATACATACTATTTGCTGGTTTATGTTAATAGTTCTATTATTGTTTGCTATCAGGGAATATGTCAGGGAAAATAGTGTATCACCTGAAGATACCTAGTGGGAATAGTGTTTCACACTTTTTCAATGAAGTTTACGCTAGGGTAGCAGGCATGCTGTCTATTATGGTGGCGGACAGTTCCAGGCATCGGTGTGCAGAGAGATGTGGAAGTTGTGGTTTGTGTCATTTTTGTTCAATGTTGGTAAAAATGTTTGGCTGTGAAGATTGTATACCTACTGCGGTTGCCTCTTCCCACCAGTTTTACAGGTCCACAGGTGCCAACATGGCATGGCCAACGGTACTGAAGACACTCTCCTGGAATGTCAGTGGCCCAGCAAACAGGAAAAGAAAAAGGGGAATTCTGTACATAATATGCCACAGACAAAAGGCCCACAAGTTGTATTCTTTACAAGAAACCCGTCTCAAACGTACTTGTTGTTGCTTTCTGGACAAGACAAAGTTTATCATGGTGGCCCAAGCTGAAAATACTTCACAGGGTGACAATTTTGGTAACATTTTTCCCACCAATTGTAATTACTAAGACTTTGTGCTGCCCTCTAATGGCACCTGGGATGGGAAAAATGGATTGATTTATCTCTTTCCTCAGGGCTCCAAACAGTCACATTGTAGATAATAGGTATATTAATGTTGTATTTCCCCAATGGCCAACTTGGTATACACTGGTGATATTATTCTAACAATGAATGACTCAGATGAAAAGTTAGGTACTTGTACACAAAGCAGACAGGTAAGCACCCATCTATGGAGCTAGAGGTTGTATGGATAATGGCCAAAGTAGGGAAATGTCCATATTTATATTATGCAGAGGCACAGTCAATAATACGAGGGGACAGATTAGTAAAGTTGTCTCTCAGAGTAGACCAGCAACCAAAGTTGCTGTACTGCATGGTGTGAAAGAGCTGGACAGTACCATATCTGCAAAGATATGGCACTCCTGCTCTCTTCCCTAGCCCAGGCACACTCTCAGATTACCTACTGCAATGCACATACATTTGCACAACAGTGAAAAGGTGTTTGTGTAATGTCTACCATAGGTTTTGGCAGTGGAAGGGTACCTTTTCAGCACAAAATGCTATTGATGGAGCAAGGATTCGCACGTAAAGCGCCTTGCTTGTACTTATGAACCTCGAATAATGTTAATAATGTAACCAACATGTTTGTTTTACTACATTTTCATATCTTCACTTTATACAGGGTATCCGAGTGAATCTTGCCTAAGTGTTTACTAATCCTAATACGCTTGCTACCTAAGATGGCTGCTGCTACGCGGGAATTTCTACTGCGCATGCGTCGGTCATACCCATGTGACGTGACGTTCTCGCAGTTCTGGCGGGAACTGTTTGCACTTGCGCATTAGAGCTAAAATGGCTGCTTTGTGTCCTCACATGCGAAAAGCTTGCAGTGCTGCATGTTCCCTGTTCTTACCTTCCCTTTAGATTTCTGAATGGTTGGAATCATTTATCTACTACATGGTTATACACTTTTCATGATTTTGGTTATTGATAGTTTGCTTACTGTAAACCTTATGCTTTCTGACCTTGAAGAGAACTAGATAAAGGTTTTCAAAACTTCCCGAGTCTGAGGTTATTATAAAGAGTGCAAATGTTATTAATGTTATTATAGGCTGCTTATCTTTTCAGCTAGCTCCCTGATCCATTGTGGTCATAGGCACCTAAAGGACAAGAATTGGTAAGCCTAAGGTATAGGAATTAGTTAGTATCTGAATTACTGGTAGTAGAGTGTAGGTTACCCGATTAAATTAGTATTGAAGAATTACATTTATGGGCCCAAGTGTGCATATTGGTAACGATATAGTCGGGTGACCTGCGCGCTCTATCAGTAATTTTCTGGTAGCAGAGGCATGGTTAGGGACTAGTTAAGATAGGTAGGTAGGTAAACTGCTGCTAAATGTGAAAATTGAAAAGTTGCTGCTAAATAAGTATTGATCAATCAAATGTAAACTGTGTTTTTATTTTGAAATGTTTTGAAATAATGTTTGATATGCTGCTATATTGATTCATGTATTAACAAACTCGTCTGTGATTGTTATATGTTTGTTTGGAATCCCCGGGGGCAGAATAGCGCGTGGTAGAATAGAAGCCACTTCGCAGTGAGGTCAGTGGCTCGAGGAAAATTAGTGCATGGTTGGGCAGAACTGGAAGCACTAATTAGGGTTTTCTGTATAAGTGTATGAATAAGTGATAGCAAAGAGTTCGCTGGCAAAACTTCTATTGTGATATAACCTAGTAAGGGTCACACGGAAGGAGTAGCAGGTTCGTCTAAGCTTGATTGTTAGCAAAGGGGTTCGCTAGTGAAACTTTTGACTTAGTATATATCCCAGAGTGGATGAGTCCGAAGGAGTAGCAGGTTCTCTAATGCTTGTGTAAAGAGTAGGCAGAAGGGATCTACTCGCAGTATATGAAAAGTAAAAGGAAGGGATTTACTTGCAGTGAAACAAATCTTTTCTTTCTAGACACTCGAGTACAGTGGCAAATGTTTTGCGTTGTAAAATAAAACAGAGCACTTGCACTTTGAATAAAGAATTGAATTTTACGATACCTTGTGAAGGAGGGAGTCAGTTGCGGAGCTGCGGTGATGTCACTCAGTGCCGCGCTGGTATTGGTCGAGACAGCGGGCGTGTAGCTGAAATAGCACTGTAAAGGAGGGGTGAGCACAGGAGCGTGGGAACTCGTCTCACGAGAAAAGCCGCGCACTCATTGGTTGAAATTGTTTGAAACCGCATATTTGGTTGGTTGCAGAAAAATAAAAGACGCGCTAGGATTGGAAGTGATTTTGTAAACAGAGCGGTTGTGTGAAAATATATGTGGTATCCAAGTCATCCAGAGATTCGACCTGATCCAAGATATCAAGGTTTTGTGAGAGATCAGTGGAGAACAGCTAGAAATAACATTATGTACGGAAGCAAGAGAAAAATGACTCTTGTAGACAGAGTAGACAATTATTTCAAGAAAGACAAACCCATCAAAACTAGAGAAGGAGTTATCATTCCACCACCTAATACTCCCGCATCATTTATGTTATTTGACAGAGGCTACCATGCTTGCGTATGGTTGGAAAATTGGGTGGAATATACTAAAGATGATGGAATTTTAACATTTCCCTTAGAAGGTACATTTAACGGATGAATTTTGTTCAACCTGAGAACCCGAATGAATGATTTGCATCCCAGACCTAGACTGACGCAATATGAGGCCTTAGAAGAATGGGAAATATAGACGTTTGAACGAGACAGACCCAGAATTGACAAAGGGTTAGCTAAATTTTAACCAAAGGTAAAGAAAGAGACCCGAGAAAAAAGAATGAAAGAATGGAGACAGGACATGATGGTAGAAGGGCTGTACCCTGTATTAACAGTAAAAGAGACCATGGGAGGGAAAAGGACAGAGAAAACAAAACATTTAATGACCACTGGTGATTCAGACGATGAGTATCTGGAGGATTTGTTAATGAAAAATCCACCACCTTATAATGAGGAACCCAGATCCCTAAGCACAAGAAACCCATTCCTGAAACCTAATTATGGTGAGGGGCCAAGTATGACAAATCCAAGTGCCCCGAGTTATGGCCCTCCTTTGATTCCACAGATAGTACATGACACCTCCATGGATAAGGTACTTCAGGATAGAGAACGAGAGGCTTTAGTCAAACAGAGAACTGAACTAATCCAGAAAATCTCCCAATTAAATACAAGTCCTGAAGCTCTGACAATTCCAGTAACTATTGGCCCAGTTGTTCCTTTGTACGGGGACAAGCAAGCTCGTCCGAAAACTCCAATTATAACCCCATCTGTAGTACAGCCAAGAAAAGAGCCCTGATAGTAGATGATCAGGCAAGTGAATGTGAATCTGTGATTTCCCTTATGGACTTACCAATAAGGGAACACGAAGGGAGTTCACAGAGAAAGAACACTCCTTTTAGTTCGAGAGAAGTCCAGATTGAGTCATCTTCCGGTACCAGAAGTGCTACGGTAGTGACTCTTGAAGAAATCGACAGATGGACCAGAGAATTAGAGAAACAAAATCCTCAGCCAAAACCATTAGATATATATAAACTGAGAATAGAATTGGAGGAACTGATGGCTGGGAATGTGGGTTTGGACAGACTGAACACCCTTAGTGGAGAGGAATTGTTATTCATTTGCAAAAGTATCACCCGTAATACCAGAGTGTTCCATGAGAAATTAATGGACACCGCAGCAAGCATGGGAATTGACATTGGTAAATCTAAAGTCTTGCAAAAACCCTACAGAGCAGAATTCTCAGACAAGGATTTAGAAAATATGAATGTGTCAGGGAAAAAGGTGCAGATAAGAGAATTGCTAAACCTGTTACAAAAATGGGGAGAATTAGAAAAATGGAAATCCAGGTGGGCAAAGAAAAAAGAGGAAATTAGATCCAAACAAATGACTTCTGAGTATGTCTTAAAAGAAGCAGAAAAGGTGGAAAAATGATATCCTATGCGAGAAGTGCCAGGTGGAGGATATGTACATGTTCCATGGTCCCGACAGGATATTGTGTCCTTTACAAATGACTTCCCAAAATTGCGAGAAAAACCTGTAGAATGGTACACACAGGTCGAGAGATCTGTGAAAGTTCAAAAATGCCTCCTGAAAGATCTAGATGGTTTCTTTGACATTGTAGTTCCCGTATATTTATGGACAGAATGTAAAATCGCTGTTGATTGGCCTAGTGAAGAATACCCTAAAGACCCAAAGACAGGGGCTCCTTCAGGGGATGTTATGAGGAAGTACAATCAGTTGATGTTGTATCTGAAAGGAAAGGTGCCTGCAAAAGAAACTGATTGGACCCGAATAGATAGAACTACCCAGAATCGAGATGAAATTGTACATTCTTATTATGAACGACTGCTACAGGTGTTCAAAACGTACAGCGGCCTGGATAATATAGAAATGAAGGACTTGACCCACTTCATATATCGATTTGTGTTAGGGTTAAGGCCTGAGATCTCACAGTGGATCAAAGACTATAAAATCTGCTGGCAAGCTAAACCAATTGATGAAGTCCTTAAATATGCTAAGTACTGTGAGGATGAGCTGGAAAATAAACGAAAGAATTGAAAGAAAAGGTCATGTGGGCACAGTTAAAATTAGCAGAGCACCAGGAACAGCAGTTAAGCAACATGACTAATAATCAGAGTCAGGGCCCCGGGGGTGGGGGAAAGCCGAGAGTAAAAATGAGCCGAGAAGAGGCAAGGAAAAAGTTTCCCTGCCACGGGTGCGGAAAGGTGGTACACTGGAGAGACGAGTGTAAGACTGTGCAGAATGGTAATGTGCAAATTAATGATTTAAATCCACAGACGCAGAATGAGACACCACGGAAGACCCAGCAGCAGGTAAAAATGAATCAGTTGCCTCGTGCACCTAGGCCACATTACAGGAGCAAAGCACAACAGGGTGAAGACACCGAAATCTGGGAAGGAAGGGAGGATAGAAATGCAGCAACTTCACAATTTCTGTTAAATTACACATTCCTCTGTGATGAACCTTACTGACGTGCCTGAGGGGGGAGGACGAGGAGTGCGTGCTTGGCACTTCCTTGCCGGTAGACCAGTCAGGGCCATACATTGAAGTAAGTAAGTAAAGTTTTTTATTGCGCAATTAATTAAAATCATTGCAATGTACACACACTAGGATGGCCATTACATATTAAGGGTGAAGAGATACATGGAACAGTTAAAAACAGAGAAATTATTAATTAATAAAAAAGACGTACAGTAGTGTCACCAGGAGATGAGGAAAACTCAGGCTGGGTCGGAAATCAGATTAGGGGAATTAATGTCTAGTATAAACTTAACAAAACGGGCCGCCAACTGCGGCGAGTCTCCCCTCATGCAAGCGTCTAGTGCTTCCTGGCAGGTCCTGATGTTAAGAAAAAGCCAAATAGGACGCAACCAGAAGTTTCTTTGGATTCGGAGTTTTTGGCAAATGCACAGTATGTGGATAAGGTTTTCCTCCTCATGCTTGCAAAAGCGGCATTGAGACGAAGCCTCTTTCCTGTACCCCTGGCCAAACTTGTATTCCATCAGCGGGATTAAACCAAAACGAAACCGCATTAATTGAAGTTTTATGTGAGCTTTCATAGGAGCTGCCAGATATGACGGTAACATTTTCTGGTTGTATAATTTTGAAACCCAGGGGCCATGGAAGAGCTGAGCGACCTGTTGCTTGTCGTGGTCGCTTGATAGAATTTTTGCTTGTTTGGTTAGAAGATTTGTTTTCGCAGCAATGGGCAAGGAGGATGACCATCTGTCCTTTGCTTTGAGGGATTCTAGACATGATGTCAGATATTTTTTCCACGATGTTTTGTGGTTGCTGAGGACTAACCATAGAACGCTTTTTAAGGAGTGAGGGCTAGCATGCTTTGTTTTTAAACAATAGTTAATGTAGCGTGCACTCATTATCCATCTCTGGGAAGACAGTCCAAATTCTTTCCGAATTTGGGCATGGGCGGTTGAATTCGGCAGCCGAAAAACCCTACGATAACAGGACGATTGTGCTCTGTCCAACCAATTATTCATTTTGTCCTTGAATATTATTGCACCAAAGGAGATAGTGGGGAGTAATTTTGCGGTGATCAGTTTTATTAGTGGTACTAGATTTTGAGAGTGCAGAGCACTTTTCGTTCTTATAAAGGCCCCTTCTAGACTACGGGCCACGGCCTGCATTTTGGTTGTGTGCACAGAGGGTCTCCCTTTGTGGTCGATCCACACCCCCAGATACTTATAGGTAGTGACAGTTTCCAGTCTTTTCCCTTCAATGAACCACATGGTCTTTTTGATTTTTCCAGATGATATTATCATTGCTTTAGTTTTCATCATGTTTATCTCAAGCAGGTTTATATTGCAATACTGAGCGAGGGAGTCGAACAGTCTCTGGAGACCTACCTGGGTTTGATCTAGCAGTATGGTGCCATCTGCATATTGAAGAGTTTGGATCTTTCTTGACTCTATTCTTGGAGGAAAAGCACGAATGCATGACAGCCATTCGGGGAGATCCCCGAGGTACAGGTTGAAAAGCATTGGTGCAAGTGTGCACCCTTGCTTTAAACCTCTGGTAGTGTAGATTTTATTGGAGGTCGACCAACTCGATGTGACTCGCACTTTGACCCAGGTGTCAGTATGTAAAGCGATTAATGCTTTCAGTAGCGACTGTGGAATACCCCATCTTGCAAGTTTTTCCCACAATTTTGGCCGACTTACACTGTCAAAGGCTTTTCGAAAATCGATAAAACCGAGATGTAAGGTTTTACCTTTTGCGGCTAAGGTGGATTCCATCAAATGAGCAATGCATATCAGGTTGTCTTCAATGTGGCAGCCTCTCTGGAAACCGGTTTGAGTGAAGGGAACTAGGTTGTTGGTTTCCGCCCACGAAGTAAGTGCTGTTAAAAGAATTGTGGCTCAGCCTTGCTGATTAAGAGCCGACCCTAGTTGTTCTTAGGTTAAAAGAATGCTAGCATATGCCTTCCCGTCCGCGTCTAAGAGAGCTATCATCCGATAGTTATCGGGATTGGAGCGCGGTCCTTTCTTATGAAAGGGGACAAGGAGCGATCCTTGCCAAGACGCCGGGATGGGGCCACCCAGTATTCCGACCTCAAAGAGGGGTGTCAGTGTCTGGGCCCATTTTCCAGCAGAGGTTTTAAATACTTGGGTCGGGATTCCATTAGGTCCTGGGGCGCCACCCGAGCGCATTTTCTTTATTATTCTGGTTATGTCAACCGTTAGTGTATTGACAAGGGTGGTGGTTTCTTCCTGGTTGACTGGTTGATCGAGAAAGGCCGGGCTATTGGTAATCTGGACATATGGAGCTGTGTAAAGCATTTTAACGTAGGTTTCCCAATCCGCCGGTGAGATGTTATGTTATGTTATGTTAGAGTGCATTTTTATAGCGCGCGGCTACTCTAAAAGAGTGTCCCGGCGCTTTCCACAGGCAACTTACAGTGTCAAATCAACATAACAGGTAAAACAGAACCCAAAAAGAGAAAAAGCCACCTAAACAGAATGATTAAAAAGCCAAGTCTTCAAATTCTTCCTGAATTGAAGCAGGTTAGGAGTGCTGCGGAGTGCCAATGGAAGCGCATTCCACAGCTGGGAGGCCTTTAGGCTGAAAGAGCGCCCCCCAATACGGGCCTTCCGCACGCGTGGGACCACAGCAGTGAACAGGGATTCTGAGCGCAATGAGCGAGCTGGGCGATAGAAGGCTAGTCTTTTCTTCAGGTATCCTGCGCCTGAGCCAAACAGAGCCTTGTGCACCAGCGTCAGAGATTTAAAAACAATCCGCTTCCGGATTGGAAGCCAATGGAGCGTCTGCAGCAACTCCGAAGCCCGTGCTCGTCTATGCAGACCAAAGATTGCCCGGGCTGCCGAGTTCTGTGCCACCTGCAGGCGCTGAACCAAATAATCCGGGAGGCCTAGGAAAAGGGCGTTAGCGTAGTCTAGCCTGGATCCGATAAGCGCCTGCACCGTGATCCGTCTGTGCTCCGCAGACAATAAGGGTAGAAACTTGCGGAGCATTCTGAGGATGCCGAAACAGGTGCCGGACAGGCCAAGGATGTGCGCTTTCAGAGAAAGTTTGTTATCAAGCTTAACACCCAAGTTCTTGGCAACCAAGGACGATTGAGCCGGAGGACACATGGCGGCCGGCCACCACTGTCGCCACTCGGGATCGAAGGCACAGCCGAAGAAAAGAACCTCCGACTTGCTGGAGTTGGCCTTCAGACAGTTTTGCTGGAACCAGCTAAAGACCCTGCCCAGGCAGTCCCGGATTCTCTCCCCATCATATGTCTGATCTTTTTCACATGTGAAGAGGAGTTGTGTGTCATCGGCGTAGGACACGATCTGGGCTCCGTAAGCCTCAACCGCAGCTGCCAGAGGGGACATAAAGATGTTAAATAATGTCGGGCTCAACACCGAGCCCTGTGGAACCCCAACACCCAATGGCGGCATCTCGGCGGAGCTCTGGGAAACCCAGACCGTCTGGCGGCGGCCCTCCAGGAAAGATGTAAACCATCTGAGCACCGTCCCCCTTAGTTGCGGTAGGTTGCGGTAGGTGGTTTGGTGGTTTTACTGGCCTTATTAACCCAATTCCAGAATTTCCTTTGATCTTTAGATTTTATAATCTCAAAGCCTGTTACGCAGTGCTGGTCTTCTTCCAGTTTCTTTAGGGCAAAGTGTTCCTTCCTATAGGCTTTCCGCGCAGCCATGATATCCTCCTTCAAAAATTTGTGATTGTTTTCATTATGAGCAGTTTTTCTTTGTAACTTATTTAATTTACTCTTGGCGGTTCTTGTATGTTGATGTTGCACTGACAAAGTTGTCATAGTCGGAATGTCCCTAGATCGATTGTTTGGCAGTTTTGAAGCAAAAATGTCTCTAAAGTTGGTCAATATAGCTTCCCAAGCGGGGGCAGTCACCTGGATGCAAGCAGCAGGGGAACCTCTGAGCATAAGCTTGTCCACCTCCTTTTCAATTACATCCTGGTTACTTTCTGACCATCGAAGTTTCCTCACACTCTGCAGGCCTGAAGCAGTCCCTATTGGGTTTATGTTAGGACGATGTAATGGCCCGAGGGCAATGCTGCATGTTAAAGTGGCGTGATCGCTGTCCGAGGACGGTGTTACCAAGAATTGGGACACCAGATGGAAGGCCATTAGCGATACCCATATGTAATCTAGAGTGGCCATTCGAGAGGAGGATATGTGTGAGTAGGCGGCCGGTTGATCTGAAGCCATCCTTCCATTGAGGATGCGCCGGCCGAGATGGTTCAATTTTGTTGCCAGTTTTATTCCATTCGTGTCCTTTCGCTGGTACTGGGTTTTTATCTCCGGAATTGCCCACATTGCGTTAAAAGTTTTTATTTGGGAGGATTGAGTAGAGTCAATTTCCGTTAGGGTTGCATTGAAGTCACCTATTATCAGCCAAGGATAATTTTTTGCTTTGATTTCCCCTTTGCCTGGCTCTCAATCTCCAAGCTGATAAAGACATGGTCACCATCCCCACTATAGAGCATTTCAATCTTCGTAGTCAAGGAGTTCTTCACGGCAATCAGCACCCCCCGGATGCGTGGCCGCCCACCTTGGAAGGAGTGGCAATGGATTCTATTACAGTAAAGTCTTCCCAGATGGTATTTTCCAAGGCCCAAGTTTCTTGTAGGGCAAAGATTTCGTGGGTCTTCAGCGGACCTGAGAATAATCGCTCTGTTTCTTCCTGTGAGAGGCCCCGAATATTCCAAGAACATATGTTTAAATGGTTCACTGTCTCATGGTTGGGTTTGTGGCCATACACAAGTATCGGTGCACTACCCTAACACCTGAGAGAGCCAAGACCAGTCTTCCGATTTATGGGGTTTTAATATGCATTTTCGTGGGCCGCCTGCTGTGGAGGCGATTACTTGCAGTGGATTCTCAGTCCATGAAACTGTTTTTGACTCTTGCCGGAAGCCCCGTAGCATCGAGGATGACTGGGATGTATACTTTGCTTGATTTTGGACCATACATTGAAGGAAAGGTTGAAGGAAATGACGTCACCTTTCTGTTGGACACTGGTGCTACCCGTTCTACTCTCGGGAGAAGCGATCCAAGTAGTGGGCGTTTCTAATAAATTACTTAGTACCCCAGTTACCGAACCAATGGAAATAAAAATAGGGAATTTTAAAGAGATGCATAGATTTGTCGTCTGTGACTCAAATCCTGTGAACCTATTAGGACAAGATTTGTTGTGCAAAATGAACTGTACCATCTTTTGCACTCCAAATGGTGTTGAAATTCAGATCCCAGATGAAGACGGATATACAAATTAATGTTAGCAAGACCAGACTCAGAGATTAAAAGACTGACAATACAAGACTTACCTGAAGAACTCCAACAGACAGTGAAACTAGAGGAATGGGATTTTAATGGCAAATGTTGACCCAATTAAAATAGCCATAAAGGAAGATGCAGTCTACCCAAATACTAAACAGTATAAAATGAGTGCAGAAGTAAAAGCAGGTGTTGCTATTGAAATAAAAAGATTGCTAGAAGCAGGCATTTTGGAAGAATTGTTGAGCAGTCCTTGTAACTCACCGATAATTGGCATAAAGAAACCTAGTGGTACGTACAGGGTCGTACAGGACCTGCGCAAGGTTAATAAAATTGTTGTGCCTTGCCTTCCTGTCGTGCCAAACCCTGCAGTGATTCTATACCAAATACCATGGAATGCTGGATGGTTTACCGTCATTGACCTATGTCATGCATTCTTTTCGATTCCATTGCATCCAGATAGCAAATTTCTTTTCTCATTTGAATTCAACAGTCATGTCTACGTCTGGAATCGTGTTCCTCAGGGGTACACAGAAAGCCCTTCGATTTTTAATCAAATTCTGAAAAAGTGCCTTGAAACTCTGATATTGCCCGGAAAATCAGTCCTGGTGCCATATATAGACGACCTCTTGGTGGCGTCTAAGAGCAGGAAAGACTGTGTTGTCGACACCATTGCCTTACTGAACCATCTAGGTACTCAAAGTACGGCCCGTGGGCCAGTTGCGGCCCGCCAGGCATTTCCATGCGGCCCTCGTGTAAAACAACAGACAGTTCGGAATCAACTGCAATTCCGCCTGTTGTGATTTCTCGGGGGCCGCATTCACAGGGAAAATGATGAAAGAAGCATGCGCAAAATCAGTGTCTCACAAACTCACTCGCAAAAGGTCATCCTACTGCAGCTTCCAATTAGAAACAAACTTGATATACATCTGTTGGTAGGTAGATAATATATCTTATTTTCGTGCGTGAGTACGAGAAGGAGAAACTTTCTAACTGCCACATTGAAAAGCCCCCTTGATTTGTTTGATGCAGTGGTTTAATGATTGAAAATAGATATTCCTTCTTGCCACATCTACGGGCAAAGATGTGAATAAACATGTAAAATGAAACATAATTTAATTGTCCTCTGATGTTGTTGGACTGTGCTTGTCTTCCATTTTATAAAAATAAATGACTGAACATTTTTTTTAAAGTACGTTTAGCCCATATGCAGGGGGCTTGTATTTGTGGGCTGGCATTTAGATCACTGATGACGTAAAAAATCAGCATGCACAATCTAATGTTCAACGAGTTACCAATGACAGGTCAGCATGGCCTGTAGAACTTGGCGGTTTTTAGAATGTTTGCACGTTTAATTTTGAGTTCTCAGACAGACAGAGAGGCAGCGACACAGAGAGATGGAGAGGAGAGGGAGAGAGAGGCATAGAGACAGAGACGGAGAGAGGGAGATGGAGGGAGGAAGAGGGAGGGAGTGGAAGGGAGAAGGAGGGAGGGAGACAGACGGAGACAGGCGGAGACAGAGGGAGACAGAGGGAGACAGAGGGAGATAGAGGGGGAGATACAGAGGGAGGGAGACAGAGGGCGACAGGGAGAGAGAGGGAGAGAGGGGGAGGGAGACAGAGGGAGGGAGGGGAACAGAGATGGAGGGAGGGGAACAGAGAGGGAGACAGAGAGAGGGAGATAGAGAGAGGGAGACAAAGAGAGAGAGAGAAAGAGACAAAGAGAGAAGGGAGTCAAAAAGAGAGGGATACACAGAGAGAGAGGGAGAAAAAGAGAGAGAGGGAGACAGAAGGAGACAGAGAGAGAGAGGAAGACAGAGGGAGGGAGGGAGACAGAGAGACGCAGAGGGAGACAGAGAGAGAGAGTTAGAGGGAGGAAAACAGAGGGAGAGAGAGAGCGGGAGACAGAGAGATAGAGGGAGACAGATGGAGACAGAGAGAGGGAGGGAGAGAGAGAGAGAGAGGGAGAGGCAGAGAGAGGGAGAGAGAGATAGGTTGCACGTTTAATTTTCCTCACAAGGACAATGAGTACTCAGAGACAGACAGAAAGGCAGAGAGATAGAGACAGAGAGGGAGATGGAGGGAGAGATCAGCAAAGAGACGGAGGCAGAGGGAGACAGAGAGACAGAGGGAGGGAGGGAGAAAGAGGGAGAGAGGGAGAAAGAGGAAGGGAGGGAGAAAGAGGGAGAGAGGGAGGGCGACAGAGAGAGGGAGGCCGACAAAGAGAGGGAGGGTGACAGAGAGGGGGAGTGCGACAGAGAGAGGGAGGGCGAGAGAGAGAGAGAGGGGGCAACAGAGAGAGAGAGAGGGAGGGCGACAGAGGGAGGGCGACAGAGGAAGGGCGACAGAGAGGGAGGGTGACATAGAGAGAGAGGGAGGATGACCGAGAGAGAGAGAGGGAGGACGACAGAGAGAGAGAGAGAGAGGGAGGGAGATAGATAGAGGGAGGGAGGGAGAGAGAGATAGAGATAGGGATATGTGTGTATGCCCGGTCTGGTAGCTCAGTGGCTCAGTGGATGAATGCGTCCGCAGCAGGGGCAACGCATGGTCACAGTTATGTTTTTTCTCTAGCCCCGCCCCCTCCACCACTGACCCCGCCCCACCCTGTGCGGCCCCCGGCCACAAACCACACTGTAAATTTGGCCCCCGAGAGAAAGTTTGTGAGTACCCATGATCTAGGTGAAGAAGGACATAAAGTGTCGCCAGAAAAACTACAGTTCTGTACCTCATCAGTAAAATATCTGGGGCACCAGATAGAGCGAGGTATCAGGAAAGTTACCACAGAAAGAATTAGAATAATTCGAATTTGAATGTTTCTTGGAGTGGTAGGATACTGCAGGCAGTGGATTGCGGGATTTGCAGTCCTAGCAAGACCATTGATAAAGATGACAAAGAAAGGAGCAAAAGATCCTGTGGAATGGGATGACGAAAGCCTGACTGCTTTTGTAAAATTGCGAGAATGTCTGTGTACAGCTCCTGCGTTGGGAATGCCTGACTATTCAAAAGATTTTGCACTTTTCTGTGACACACGAGACAATTGTGCACTTTCAGTCCTGACCCAAATTCATGGTTTAACCCGACGCCCAGTGGCATATTTTTCTTCCACATTGGACCCAGTGGCAGCTGGATTACCTGGATGTCTGAAAGCTGTAGCTGCAACAAGCATGAGTCTAGAACAGAGTGAGTCCATTGTTATGGGACATCCAGTAACTGTGTATGTTCCACATTCTGTTGTGATTTTGCTGACGAGAACTAAAACTCAGTATCTCACACCATGTCGGCTGACTAAGTATGAGAGAATCCTTGTAGGTCCTGGAAACGTGACCATTGCTAGATGTAATATTCTGAATCCAGCTACCTTACTGCCTAATTCATTCTCAGCAGAAGTGAGAGAAGAAGTTGAACATGACTGCATTGATTTGACCGAGTTTAGTACAAAACCACGCCCAGACATAAAAGAAGAGCCTTTAAATAATGACGATTATGAGCTGTTTGTAGACGGCGCATGCATGAGACATGAGGAAGGAGGCCTAAGCGCTGCCTACTCAGTGTGTACTTTTGGAGGTCCAGTGGAAGCATCCTATATTCATGGAGTCAAGTCTGCACAAGTAGCTGAATTGGTTGCATTGACAAGAGCTTGTAAATTTGGGAAGAACTTGAAAATAACCATATATACTGATAGCCAGTATGGTTATGGGGTTGTGCACAACTTTGGCCAATTATGGATGCAAAGGGAGTTCCTGATTTCTTCAGGCACCCCTATCAGAAATGGAAATTATGTGCAGGATTTACTGGAAACAATCCAGTTACCAAAAGAATTGGCTGTGGTCAAGTGTGCTGCTCACAAATCTGGCGATGAAAAAGTGACAGCAGGTAATCGATATGCTGACCAGTTAGCCCAACATTGTGCAAAGTACCGGATAGCAATCAATATAAAGGTTGGGGGAAACGGAAACAGCTGCCAACTTTTGATGCTAGAAGGAATAAATACATGGGAGGAAGTGAGAGACTTACAGGACACAGCAGAGCCACAAGAAAAAGAAAATTGGAAAAAATGTGGTTGTCAGAGGAGGGTAGAAGATGGTGTCATTGTTTACCTGGATGGTATGCCTGTGTTGCCAGACTGTCTGCTTGCTCCTATGGCTAGGTTGATACATGGAGACACTCATTTGGGAAGAGATGCGATGATTCGCATATTCAGACAGGCATGGTTCAACTCGAAATTCAGAAACATAGCAGAGGCACTCTGCCAAAGGTGTCTGATTTGTCAGCAATTTAGGCCAGGAAAGAAAACTGTGGTGTTACCAGGAAGGATTGGAAAGGCAGAAGGCCCCTTTATTAGTGACTTGATTTTATTCAGTTGCCCCCTTGTCGAGGAATGAAATACCTACTTATGATTGTCTGCCTAGTCTCAAAGTGGGTAGAAGCTTACCCCACACGCAGGAATGATAGCCTCACTGTAGCCAAGTTGTTACTTAGGGAACTTATCCCTCGATACGGTTTTCCAGTCACAATTGAATCAGACAGAGGAAGGCATTTCCATAACGAAGTGATAAAACAGATTTGTGAAGCATTCAAAATCACGCAAAAACTGCACTGAGCATATCGCCCAGAGGCTACTTGAGTGGTAGAACAGCTGAATGGCACTATCAAATCAAGATTGGGAAAAATGTGTGAATTCACTCAAATGGAATGGCCAGATGCTTTGCCCCTTGTTTTGATGGGACTTAGAAGTATTCCAGACCGGAACACGGGCTTGAGTCCCCATGAGATACTGATGGGAAGAGCAATGCGGCAAGCATGGGTGCCAGGATACAAACTGATAAGCATGTCTGATGATTTGGTACTAGAATACTGCAAAGAACTGGCTGACCAAGTGCGTTCTATCTCTCACCAGGTTGGGGAAGACGCTGTCGCCAGACCAACGATTCCAGCACATGACCTGAATCCAGGTGATTGGGTCGTTATAAAGAAACATACTCGGAAAAGTTGCCTTGCACCAAGGTGGGGAAAGCCACGACAAGTAATTCTGGTTACCACCACAGCTGTGAAGTGTGCAGGAGTACCTCGCTGGATCCATGCCAGCCATACGAAGAAAGTGACTGAACCTGAAGAAACTGAGGCTGAAGGTTGTGCAGCTGAAGGGTCCGAAGATATCGGTCCTGAAGTAGCTGAAGAAGAACAACCGAGCTCCAGTCAAGATGATTGGGTCCCAATAATCGACCTGACTATAGATCCTGTGAAAACAAGAAGACAAACCTATTTAGATAGACAGTGGGATGGTGAGGACGAGACAGGTGTAGAGGAAGATACTCAGATCATCGAAATCCAAATCAAATCTGATTCTGAGGACGACCAGATAGGGAAAGAACAGGTAATTGACACTCCCCCAAGAACTCCTGAGCCAGAAGAGGGACAGATAGAAATTAGGGTGGAGGTTCAAGCGGAAGAAAATCAAAAGTTCGACGTGCTTGAACAGGACCAGATAGGACTAGACAATTGTGTTCAGGAAGAAGAAAACAAAACAGAACCAAGCCAAACTCAGCATATACCTGAACAAGGCCAGTTTAGGGACCAGGCAGAAGAAACTGATACAAGACTTGGACCTAGTCAGTTAGGGAGAAATACAGAAGACGATTCTGAAACAAATGTGCCACAACTAAACGAAAATAAAAGGGTGTTTGCAGAAAGCCAAGACACAGTGCCAGTTAAAAGACTCAGAAAAGGAGACGCGGTACCTAGATTTGTAAAAAGATTGAGACTGCGACTAAAGACAATAAACGAAGAACCTGAGCAGATAAATGAAATCTCAAGTCAAACTGATCCAGTGTAATAAACCCAAAGCGAAGAAGTGCCCGAATAAAAAGACTGAATAACAAGTATCAGAGTCCTGAGCGGACTTACTTTGTATTGGAAGAGTTTGAAAATCTGGAAATAAGTGACGAAAGTGATGAAGAATTAATTATTGACCAGACTGAAAAAGAAGCGAAACCAACCTGAAAAATTGCCCCGAGTAAACAAGCTGTACAGAGATACAAAGAGGGGTTGAAGCTTCTTTTGAGTCAAAATGTCTGATTCCTCTGTGAATGGGTGACCGAGACGAGGTTGTTTAAAAACATGCTGCAAAGTATGTTTATGTAGTGTAGCAATAGTACTGATACTTTGGATAGGACTAACAATAGCTATTCCTTCTATGATGAGCAAAGACCCAAACCTGTACCCTACTAATCAATTGCCAAAAGACAGTGAAGAGTTACAGACTAGAAATACACCACAAAGAGTAGATGCACCAGAAAAGACACTTAGTCTTAAGCAAACAAAATTAGTCTTAGAAGCACCAGATGAGGAAGGACTACATTATAATAGAATTAAGAACAAAACTCATTTAAATGTTTTCGCAAACCTGTTAGTACATTATGTAGAAGCTAAGTAAATAGACAACTGTTATGTCTGCATGAAGCTGCCTACTTCGGTTGCTGAAGGTGTGACGTACCGCCACTTGCCCTTAACCTATGGAATTTCCTGTAGTATTTTAGCTAGTCTTTTTTACAAAAGAGGACCTTTACAGTATTATTACTCAAATTTTGATGTGATATTTTCTGAACTACCTGTGCGAAGAAACCTGAACCCTGTACATACAGCTAGAGATGCAGCCAAATTCATGAGTGAATATTTTCTAACCGTAGGTAAAATAAATATAGATGACACACACAAAGATAACTTGACCTGTTCATTACACGAGAAAGAGAAAATGTTTCTAAATATGGCAGAGAAAAGAAGAGAAAGTTTCCAAAAGAAAGCAAAAGACAAGAATCAGAAAACCTGTAAATGGGCTGAAAGCATAGTGAGCACCTCAAATGGTAGGGCTAATGCTGCTATGTTGCTGGATTTCGAAAAGAAAGGGAAACCTGGTCTTCAAAGAGAAAGAACCAGTTATTATAACAATATATTCATTGGTTCCAGTGAATGCGAACACAATTACAAGGTAATTGGGGGTTGGGGTTTCAAAGATGGGTCAGAGCCTGTGTTTCCTGGAATTTATTATATATGTGGGAACAAGGCTTACTTCAAATTGCCCGAACATTGGTACGGGAGCTGTTACTTTGGTATTGTCTTCCCAAAGATATACCATGTGGGGAAAATCACTGGAAGCACTGAAAGAAATAATGAATTAGTACGTAGCAAAAGAGAAAGTGTTGGTGAAATAGTAGGTGATATTTTAGGAACATTGATACCTACAGTGGGAGTGGCTCTGAATACACACAGAATTGCAAATTGTCAACAGTAGTAGATCGGTTATCAACTGACACTGCTGGAGGTTTCCTGATGGTCAATACCGAATTGGTTGCGGTCAGATCTATGGTTTTACAAAATAGACTTGCCCGTGACACGTTATTGGCAAAAGAGGGCGGAGTCTGCAGAATGCTGAAAGCGTAACATTGTTGTACTCACATACCTGACAAAAGTGTGGAAATTAAAGGGTATGTGAGAAACATTACAAATTTGGAAAAAGAGCTCAAACCACGGGAGGTGCACAGTGCCTGGAAAAGACTTACTGATGGTCTATCTGCTGTAGGTAGTTGGTTTTCTAACCTAGGTAAGAGTCTTGTGAGTAAAATACTGATGCCAATAGCGGGAATAGGTCTATTAGTGTTTATAATAATAATTTGCTGCAAATGTCGAAAAAAAAAATGAAATATACAGTGAACAAGCGAGGAGTGAAAAGAAATGTTGATGAGCTCGAATTAGAAGAATTGAATAATCAGATTTACAAAAGGGTGAAAAATTCTCATCCTAGTAAAGATACTGAGAAAAAGCTAAACAGAATGTTTGAAGAGATTGAACTGGGTGAAATGTGAAGAGTTGGCATCTGGTTCCATTAATTGTGATGTTATAACCCTCGTTGGATAATTGTTTGCTCTTACCGGATTCCACGCTGCACACTGTGACCTGGTGTGCCTCTGCTGGGCTGAAGCGGCTTCCCTGACGACTCGCCGGACCCGCTTCGCGGGTCCCGCAGCGCGTCTGTGTCCGAGGAGGCTGTTGGCTGCAGGTGACTGTTGGGAGGAGCGCGGGAGTGGTGTTGGGACCAGCGGGGCTGCGAGCTGTAAGGCAGGGACTCCAGCGTCCAGGAGCCCCTGCGCGCCCAACCTGCAACACCTGGGCTGCTCTCCCCGCTGGCCACGCCCCCCTGCCGACGGAGTGATAAGCGGCATTCACTCGCAACTAGCTGGGACCCTCGTTGGATAATTGTTTGCTCTTACCGGCTTCCACGCTGCACACTGTGACCTGGTGTGCCTCTGCTGGGCTGAAGCGGCTTCCCTGACGACTCGCCGGACCCGCTTCGCGGGTCCCGCAGCGCGTCTGTGCCCGAGGAGGCTGTTGGCTGCAGGTGACTGTTGGGAGGAGCGCGGGAGTGGTGTTGGGACCAGCGGGGCTGCGAGCTGTAAGGCAGGGACTCCAGCGTCCAGGAGCCCCTGCGCGCACAACCTGCAACACCTGGGCTGCTCTCCCCGCTGGCCACGCCCCCCTGCCGACGGAGTGATAAGCGGCATTCACTCGCAACTAGCTGGGACCCTCGTTGGATAATTGTTTGCTCTTACCGGATTCCACGCTGCACACTGTGACCTGGTGTGCCTCTACTGGGCTGAAGCGGCTTCCCTGACGACTCGCCGGACCCGCTTCGCGGGTCCCGCAGCGCGTCTGTGTCCGAGGAGGCTGTTGGCTGCAGGTGACTGTTGGGAGGAGCGCGGGAGTGGTGTTGGGACCAGCGGGGCTGCGAGCTGTAAGGCAGGGACTCCAGCGTCCAGGAGCCCCTGCGCGCCAAACCTGCAACACCTGGGCTGCTCTCCCCGCTGGCCACGCCCCCCTGCCGACGGAGTGATAAGCGGCATTCACTCGCAACTAGCTGGGACCCTCGTTGGATAATTGTTTGCTCTTACCGGATTCCACGCTGCACACTGTGACCTGGTGTGCCTCTGCTGGGCTGAAGCGGCTTCCCTGACGACTCGCCGGACCCGCTTCGCGGGTCCCGCAGCGCGTCTGTGTCCGAGGAGGCTGTTGGCTGAAGGTGACTGTTGGGAGGAGCGCGGGAGTGGTGTTGGGACCAGCGGGGCTGTGAGCTGTAAGGCAGGGACTCCAGCGTCCAGGAGCCCCTGCGTGCCCAACCTGCAACACCTGGGCTGCTCTCCCCGCTGGCCACGCCCCCTTGCCTATCAGCCAACGACCAAACGGGATCACTGTACTTAGGTTCGCAGAGCTTCCGCTACGCGGGAGCGTGCGGGAGAAGCCAGGGACAAGGGCGGGACCGTCTGTGGCCGTCCGGGGCCGCTGGAGGCAGGGCTGGGCCATTCCGCTGACATTCGCATACATCTATTAGTTAGCAGCTAAGTGGGTTCCCAACGTTTCAGTATGCCGGACCACCCCAATGGTTCAGTCCTGAGGTCTCCAACGGCCGATGCTGGCCAATCTGTGGTCGGTCCTTTGGATAAGTTTTTCAATCGCTCCGCCAACCCTATTGACAAAGAGCTATCGCTGGCTGAGAGGCGCGCAGAGCGCAGACTATCAATTGAACTGCTAAAGAACTCGGGGGACAAGCGCTCTGGCCAAATTTATCCCGCTTTAGTAACACCATTGTCCTCGCTCCAACTACCTGACTTCTGCAATCTGGGTCATGATGCAAGTATGAATGGGGCCAACCAGGGTACTGTGGGTGATTTGATCCTCCCCGTGCAAGTCCCATCACAACCCCAACCTCCCTACCTGTGGTGTGTGCTCCACTGACCAACTCAAAACCGGGTCTTAAAAGGAAAAGTAACAATACATCTAGGAAAAGCCTTCCCCCTAAACCACCCCATAAACTCAGGAAAGTCAATAAAAACATGTATCTTAGCAAGGCAGCTACTGTAGAGAGTCGAGGGGGTGAACCTACGCAAGAGGGGGCAACTACACCTTCCGACCGCTCGAACCTGTTCCAGGTGAGGTTGCCCCACCACCTCCGCTGCTCCTGCCCGCCGTGGCCAGGACCCTGCCCTGCTGAGTGCCACGCACTGCCCTGCACACCCTCGTCTCGCCGCTGTCTGCCTGCTGCGGCGTGCCTGCTTCCCCCCTGTGTCTTCTGTGCGCCTGCTGCGTGTACTATCCACTAGCCTCTTCTCCTCCCCCCCGTAGTGTATCTTGCCTCCACTTGGTTTTCTGTCTCCCCCCGGTTTCTACCTGTCCCCCCTCGCCTTCGCTCACTTGCCTCCCCCTTTTGCCTTCTGTACCCCTGTGCTGCCCTCCCCCTCCCGCTCGCTCCCTCGAGCCGCCCTCCTTCCCGCCACTGCCCCCCGGTGTCTCCACCCCCCTCCTGCCCATTGGCCGCCCCGCTCCCGCCACCCAGCTGACCCGCCCTCCCGGCTCCTCACTTAAGGGGACTGTGCACAGAGGTGAGCAGCGACCGCTCGAACCTGTTCCAGGTGAGGTTGCCCCACCACCTCCGCTGCTCCTGCCCGCCGTGGCCAGGACCCTGCCCTGCTGAGTGCCGCGCACTGCCCTGCACACCCTCGTCTCGCCGCTGTCTGCCTGCTGCGGCGTGCCTGCTTCCCCCCTGTGTCTTCTGTGCGCCTGCTGCGTGTACTATCCACTAGCCTCTTCTCCTTCCCCCCGTAGTGTATCTTGCCTCCACTTGGTTTTCTGTCTCCCCCCGGTTTCTACCTGTCCCCCCTCGCCTTCGCTCACTTGCCTCCCCCTTTTGCCTTCTGTACCCCTGTGCTGCCCTCCCCCTCCCGCTCGCTCCCTCGAGCCGCCCTCCTTCCCGCCACTGCCCCCCGGTGTCTCCACCCCCCTCCTGCCCATTGGCCGCCCCGCTCCCGCCACCCAGCTGACCCGCCCTCCCGGCTCCTCACTTATGACGCCCCCTGAGCGACCGCGCAGCGGACGCGCGCAGCGGGAGCACCGATTGAGCGCCGAAGGTGCACCAAAGGTAAGCCAGTCTGCGCCCGTCCGCGCCTGGACCGCGCCCAGGGCCATGACCCCTGGTCCTCACGGACCCCAGCCCTCCCGCCGGACGTACGACGCCGCCACCCTCAACGCACTCAACGCCGGCCGAACGCCTGGATGCTACCGAGCCACCCCGAGACGCACCCACGGACCCTTCATCTGCCATTCCTGCAAGTTCTCCTGCATACGGACCTGCACTGCACCAGCACCCACCAAACCGAAATCCAGCAGCAGCCACCTGAAGTGCATCCTGCTCAACACCCGCTCCGTCCACAGACACGCCGTCGAGCTCTGGAACCTGCTCGACACCACAGCCCCAGACGTCGCCTTCCTCACGGAAACCTGGATGAACGCCTCCTCAGCGCCCGACATCGCCATCGCCATCCCGGACGGCTACAAGATCATCCGGAGAGACCGCGTCAACCAGACAGGAGGAGGCATCGCCATCATTCACAGGAACACCATCCGCATCACGACCAACACCGACGACACCATCGCACCCGCCGAACACCTGAACTTCCAGATCCACGTCAACCCCAAGACCACCCTCAGAGGCACCCTCATCTACAGACCCCCGGGACCACGCACACAATTCAGCGAGAACATCGCCGACTTCATCAGCCCGCTCGCCCTCCCCTCAGCCGACTACATCCTCCTCGGGGACCTCAACTTCCACCTGGAGAACAACGACGACCGCAACACCACCACCGTGCTGGAAAACCTCGCAAACCTGGGACTCAAGCAACTGGTGACCACCCCCACCCACCTCGCCGGACACACACTCGACGCCGTCTTCTCATCCAGCAAAGACATCGCCTTCAGCCACGCCATAGGACTCCACTGGACGGACCACAGCTGCGTCCACTTCACCTTCAGAAGAACGACGACCCACCACCACCAGCAACAGGTTGCCCGAAGAAGCTGGAACAAGATCACAGCCGACCAGCTCGCCGCTTCCCTGAGCCAGCACCCTCCCACCAGCTCAGCGAACCCCAGCCAGGCCGCCGACAACCTCACGAAGTGGATCAGCAACTGCGCGGACGAACTCGCCCCTCTGAGGACCCCGCCCAGCAGACCCGGCAGCAAGAAAGCCCCATGGTTCACCGACGAACTCAAGAGCTCCAAGAAGAACTGCCGAGCCCTCGAGAAAGACTGGAGAAGGGAACCTACACCGGACAACATGACCACCCTCAAGCTTGCCACCCGGAAGCACCACCAACTGATCCGCGCCACCAAGAAATCTGCATTCAAGGACCGACTGGACAACAACGCACACAACTGCAAGGAACTCTTCAACATCGTGAAAGAGCTCCCCAACCCCAACGCCGAAAACAACGACATCACCCCATCGCAAGACCTCTGCAACTCCCTCGCCTCCTACTTCCACAACAAGATCGCGGACATACACAACAGCTTCAGCAGCCAACCATCGCACACAGCGACCGCAGCAACGCCACCCACCACCACCCTCCGCGCCTGGACTCCGATCAGCACCGATGACACCGTCCGCATGATGAACTCCATCCACTCCGGATCTCCGACCGACCCCTGCCCTCACCACGTCTTCAACAAGGCCGACGCTGTCATCGCACCCCACCTGCGGGACATCATCAATACCTCCTTCGACACAGCCACCTTCCCGGAGAGCTGGAAGCACGCCGAACTCAGCGCTCTACTTAAGAAACCAACAGCGGACCCCACCGAACTCAAGAACTACCGCCCCATCTCGCTCCTTCTGTTTCCAGCCAAAGTCATCGAGAAGACCGTCAACAAACAGCTGGCCGCCTTCCTCGAGACGAATGGATCCCTCGACCCCTCACAGTCTGGCTTCCGAGCCAACCACAGCACCGAGACCGCCCTGATCGCTGCCACCGATGACATCCGAGCCCTGATGGACAACGGAGAAACAGCGGCCCTCATCCTCCTAGACCTCTCCGCGGCATTCAACACTGTCTGCCACCGCACCCTAGCGCAGCGCCTCAGCAACATCGGAATTCAGGAGAAGGCACTGGAATGGATCGTCTCCTTCCTCGACGGAAGAACACAGAGAGTCCGCCTACCACCGTACAAGTCAGAGGCCACCGAGGTCATCTGCGGCGTCCCTCAAGGATCCTCGCTGAGCCCCACCCTCTTCAACGTCTACATGAGCCCCCTCGCGCCCATCGCACGCCAACACAACCTGAACATCATCTCCTACGCCGATGACACCCAGCTGATCCTCTCACTGACCAACGACCCCGCCGCTTCCAGAGCCAACCTTCACGAAGGGATGAAAGATGTAGCCGAATGGATGACGACCAGCCGCCTGAAACTGAACTCAGACAAGACGGAAGTCCTTATCCTGGGCTCCTCGCCCTCCGCCTGGGACGACTCCTGGTGGCCCCCCGCCCTGGGCACCGCACCCACACCGACAGACCACGCACGCAACCTGGGCTTCATCCTGGACTCCTCCCTCTCCATGACCAGACAAGTCAACGCCCACCGAGACCAGGAAGACGGTCACCCAGGCCCTCGTCTCCAGCCGACTGGACTACGGCAACGCCCTCTACGCCGGAACCACCGCCAAGCTCCAGAAGAGACTCCAGAGGATCCAGAACGCCTCAGCCAGACTCATCCTCGACATCCCCCGACGCAGCCACATCTCCGGACTTCTGAGAGACCTGCACTGGCTCCCCGTCAACAAGAGAATCACCTTCCGTCTCCTCACCCACGCACACAAAGCCCTACACGACCAAGGCCCGAGCTACCTCAACAACCGCATCAACTTCTACGCTCCCAAACGCCACCTCCGATCAGCCAGTCACGCCCTCGCCGCCGTCCCCCGCATCCGAAGATCGACGACAGGAGGAAGGTCCTTCTCCCACCTGGCCGCCAAGACCTGGAACTCCCTCCCGACCGACCTGCGCCTGACCCAAGACCACCTCTCCTTCAGGAAGAAGCTCAAGACCTGGTTGTTCGAGCAGTAGCAGCACCCCCCCCCCCCAAGCGCCTTGAGACCCTCCGGGTAAGTAGTGCGCTATATAAGTGTCCATGATTGATTGATTGATTGGCAATACAGATCCCAGTCCACCCACTTCTATAGATACAGGGACGGTAACAGTTGACACACAGCCGTGGCTGACTAGCTTGCTTCCCGAAGTAGAACGGATATTACGGTCCCTATTGCTTCCATTAGAGGAACGCATTACCAAGCTTACTGACCGCCTAAACCACTTCGAGCAGGCTACACTTGACAATTTCTTCTCGACTAAGGCATTAATAAAAACACAGTCAAGGCAGGATGGCAACAGCAACTACAAGACCACTGCCGAAGCCCCACCACATGCTAAGGGACAAAGGGAACATCCCAACTCTCCCCTGTCTGCAAAAACTAACAGTGGAGCGGTAAAGAGACCCCCGAAGTCGCTTAATTCGGCACCACTAGGGACTGTCGCAAATGCCCCCATTATTGCATTAACTGGCCAGTCTGTTGTGCAACAGCCGATGCCTAGCACTAATCGGTTGGGTATTGCAGTGGGAGGAGGAGCGGAGGGCACCAAAAAGGGTACTGCCGTATCACCTGCCCCTGGAATCGGAAACCAGTCATCAACGAACAAATCGATACCACGCCCTGCCCCCTCTGTCCCCAGACCGCCCTTACCACCCTTGAAAAAGCCTCCACACAAGAAACCCCCCATGAACCTCACCCCTGACTCCTTCCCCTATGTAGCAGTCCTGATAAATGTCCCACCACTTCCACCGGGACAGAGAGAAACCTTCCAGATGCTTAAAAACAAAACCATGCACTGGTTAAGGGTGAATCGACCTCTACCTGGGGAAGTCGATGGACTCATTCTGGGAGTGAGGCGAATAGATTGGATAGGTTCCACCATTAAAAACCTGGGGGGGGACTGTATTGTGATCAATTTTCAAGATCCAAGGGTGGTGGGGTGGATAACGAGACAGGGCTGGTGCACGGGCAAGGGAGGTATTGGCATTGTTGACCTTACATTTTTCTACCCACGCCCCTCTAGTGTTTTAACCTCCTTGATCGATGAGGTGAATGGCCCCGGAAATTGCCCGTGGCCAGGGATAGCAGCCCCTTCCTCACAGAATCTTATTTACCCTACCACCCCGCTCACCTCTGTTGTGGGCGGGTGGAACGATTTAGGGAAGGGACGGTGACAATCCCCTGATTGCCAGGTTAATAATAGGAGCCCAATACCCAACAGAGTGACTGGTACCCCTAACTGCGGAAATTTAAATTCTTCTGTAGAATCCAACTCACCGCTCGCTTCTAGGGAGCATATGGTATTAGGTGGCACAAGGGAACCAGGGATAGTGCCGATTCCCACTGAGCCCACGAACGCCTGTCCCTTGGTGGGAGTTATAGATCTGGTGAATACCATCGAGGCCGGTAGCATCCCGACTGTGACGGATCCACTTATTAGGGTTCTCAGTTGGAATGTGGCCGGGCTGGATAGGAAACTGTCAATGCCTGATTGGAACGCCCTGGTGGAGGACTATTCCATATGTCTGTTCCAGGAAACCTGGTGTAGGGAGCCTTCTCATAAGGCGGGATAGTCGTCCCACCATATACCAGCGGTACAAACTGAGTGTGGTCGAGGCCGCCCTTCGGGAGGCCTCCTTGTATGGGTAGCTACCGCACTCAATTGTAGGGTGGTCGAGCACGATACTCAATGTCCCGACCTTCTTAATATCACACAAAAAAATCCTAAGGGCCAGGTTATCCTCAATATATTTAACATCTATGCCCGAGGTGTAAAGGGAGGCAGAGAATCCCCCATTATAGCACGGTTGGAAGCCTTGCTTCGATCCTCGCCATACAAGCACTGCACCCTGGTGGGTGGTGATTTTAATTGCACTTTTGAGCCCCTTGGCCTTGAAGTTCTAGAGGATCAAGAGGTTGTTGACAATAGGTGGGGCATACCGGTTCTAGAGCTTAGACCAATTAAGAAATGGTCGGAAGTGGTGCTCCAGGTCAACTCTATAACATCTGAGTTTGACCTGAGGGCATTCAATGGTAGGACCAACTCTGACAAAAAGGGAGCTCATACCTATAACAGGCCTGCGCATTCCTCCAGAATAGATTATCTTTTTCTCCATATCTATTTATGCAGTTTCGTTAAGGATATGGTCATTATACCCACCGTAGAAAGTGACCACAATCTCCTTTCACTCACCTTGTCCAACAGGTGTTTAGATGATTCTGGCAGAAAAAATCTGTGCTCCTCAGTCCCGGATATGTCAGTAGTTTCGAATTGCGGTCGTCGGCTAAAATGGGCCAAGCTGTCACTCTCAACTGAGAAACTATTTTCCATATCACAGATCCTAGCGGCAGCTGTAGGTAACCTTGATCCTCTGGGGAGTGGGGTGGGGGATGTATCTGCAAGATTTTGTAAATTAACCCTGGCTCTTAGTGACCTTTTTACTGTCCCAGGTAGCACCAAGGGAAAGAGACCAGGTTCTTGGGCCAGACAAGGCTGGTTTAACCGCACGTGCAGAGAGGCGAAGACTCTGCTTGTTGACGCAGTTAAATCTAAATCCCAAATAAGGATTAGGGAGGCCAGAAGGTCATATTCACTTTGCCAAAAAGTCGCAAAGAAGGAGTGGGAAGACAACTTCTGGCAGGAACTCCTGACGGCTAGTCGCGGGAGAGATGCGAGAAGTTTTTGGAACTTGGTGGGTAGTAGGAAGCGTCCTGATGACACCTTGAGGACGTGCACTATCACAGCCAAGGCATGATTTTGATCACTTTTCGGGTCTCTACTGTGCTATTGAAGGCCCACTTAACGACCAATTCATTCTCCCCTCCTATCCTATGGATAGAGATATGGTTCTTTTTTCAGCCCAAGAAGTTACGAATTTAATTAAAACCCTTACTCCACTAAAAGCAGCAGGTCCGGATGGGCTACCAGGGGATCTTCTTCGTGCATATCCAGGTGACTGGGGGGTGTTGATCTCCGCTCTCCTCAATGCCATCATGGAGGGAGGGTCTGTTCCAGAGTCCTGGAAAGGGGCCGAGGTAGTCCCAATATTTAAAAAGGGAAATCGTGATCTACCGGGAAACTATAGGCCCATAAGCCTGATAGACTCGACCCAGAAGGTGGCGGGAAAAGCAATTTTGGGTAGGATCCTCTCTTGGGTAGACGAAAACCATATACTATCCGAGATGCAGGCCGGGTTCCGCACAGGCACAGGAACAATTGAACAAGTCTTCAGACTCCTGTTACTGTATTGGAAGGTGGTGGTACTGGGCAAGGGCAGCCTTTATCTGGCCTTTATAGACCTAAAGACTGCCTTTGACCTTGTCCCCCGGGAGGAACTCTGGAGGGTGCTGTACGGCCTTGGGATGCCCCCATACATCGTGGACCTCCTAATGAAATTGCATAAAGCTAACTATGCCCAGGTCAGATGGGGCTTGAATGGGGAGAAGACTGACAAGATCAAGGTAGAGAGGGGTGTACGGCAGGGCTGCGTCCTAGCACCCACCCTCTTCTCGCTTTATGTGAATGGGGTGGTTGACTACTTGCTTGAAGACCCAGCAGACGCCCCCACACTCTGTAATGTTAAGATTCCAACTTTGTTGTTTGCTGACGACACCCTTCTCATCTCGAAAACTCCCCAGGGCCTTCAAAAACTCCTGAACCGGTTCCAGGATTTTTGTGTAATGAGAGGTCTCGTCATAAATGTACAAAAAACTAAATATTTAATCATGAATCCCCCCAGAAAACTGGGGTGCCCCCCTATCCTGAATTCGATCCCGCTGGAAAAAGTTGCAGAATTCGACTATTTGGGAATTCGGCTGAGCGACAGCATGAGTTGGGTACCCCATACCACTAAAATGACACTGGTTCACAAAAGGGTGGGGGGAGCCTTGCTTAAGGAGTACAGCACATCATCGAAACATTGCGTATCACCAATCATTGATATATACAAGGCTAGAGCGGTACCGGCATCGCTATATGGAGCAGAGTTATGGGGTCTGGGCGGCATGGAGTCTTTGTCTAAAGCAGAGAACAAATTTATTAAAGATTTAATGGCAGTCCCGATGAGCACCCCGACTGTACCGATGCTCATGGACGCAGGTTGTAAACCAATTAAAGACCTGGCCCGCCTTCGGCCCCTCCTACTGTGGGCCCGACTCTGGAGAGTCCCGGAACTAAAATCCTATGCAGACGGGCTGGCAGAGATAATGTATTCGGTTGGCTGGCCAAAGATTAAGTGGCTCAGGGACATTAAATACCTGCTCGGGGAACTAGGTCTGGACTCCTGCTGGCTTACTCATTCAGCTCCCCCAAAGGAGACCCTGAAAAAAATATACTGGGGTTGGGTGTCCACAAAACTCATGAGCAACCAACACCACTGCAATTCCACCGCAGTATATTTAAGGATTAAAGATGTCACTGCCTTTGAACCCTTTTTGGACATTATCACCATTCCAATGGACCGGGCTCTGTACATCAAGTTCAGACTAGGAACTTTACCCCTAGCTGACCTCCTTTCCAGATGGAACTCGCAAAAGCAGGTATCACGCTTCTGTGCCCTCTGTTCTGACTGTTGCGAAACTGTGGCGCATTTTCTCCTTGCCTGTCCAGACTATGCGCGCCCAAGATCTTTTTGGCTTAAACCGCTTTGTAATGAGATGGGTATCCGCAAGCATTCTGTGGCTCTACGCATTTTACTGACTAACACTGCCCCCCCTATTGTCTGTGCTGTGTCTAAATTTTTAAAATGGGCCTGGTTGATACGTCTTAAAAGACTGTCTTTATCGATTTAATGCTTTTTAAAAAAAATAACTTATTTATTCTGCTTTTACTATTTGATGTTATGTACAGTCTATGAGTTTCTGATATGTCGTTTTTTATATATTTCTGTGTAATGCTTTTATGATATACGCATATCGAAATAAAGCTATCAATCAATCAATAAAATATCATCAAAGAGGGGATTGATGGAGCAAGGATTCGCAGGTAAAGCGCTTTGCTTGTACTCATGAACCTCGAATAATGTTAATAATGTAACCAACATGTTTGTTTTACTAAATTTTCATATCTTCACTTTATACGGGGTATCCAAGTGAAGCTTGCCTATGTGTTTACTAATCCTAATACGCTTGCTACCTAAGATGGCTGCTGCTACGCGGGAATTTATACTGCGCACGCGTCGGTCATACCCATGTGACGTGACGTACTCGCAGTTCTGGCGGGAACTGTTTGCACTTGCGCATTAGAGCTAAAATGGCTGCTTTGTGTTCTCACATGCAAAAAGCTTGCAGTGCTGCTTTTGCTATACTGTTCGTTCTGCATTAACCCTAATGCCATAGTTTATTATACGGTAATGGGTATAGAGTAGAAGTTCATGGTATACAGTGTACTCATTTTTTCTGTGTTCTAAAACTGTTTCTTTTCCATTTCATGGTACATAACGAAATATGGCCTGCTATCCCTTGCTGTACTCCATCTTGCTTGAAACTGAGTCTGCGCGAGATCTGCGAGTCTCCACCTTTGGAACTTTGCCAGATGGCAGTCCCAGCCAAGATGCGCCTGGGAAGAACACCCTCACCTAGTCGAAGAAGCTGAATTGTACCGACAATATTACATTGTATACAAAGTTAAATTCACCATTGTTATGTATAAGGCTTATGTCATGTGAAATCAAAAATTTGATGGCCGGGTATGAAAAATTCTAATGAGGGGCTTGAGAAAGCTCAAATCCTAGGTGGTGTGATGACCTGTCCTTTCTTTTGTCCAATCGAAACTGGGGATCCTTACACTTGCAACATTTGGGGGGTGGTACACTGACCTGAAAAACAGTATAACTAGCCTAGGTTTAGCTAGAGATTTTGTCCGACTTGTCCGAATAGCTGACCTGTCACTGACCCAACGCACTCAATAGCTGATCGGGAACAGAGGTGCTGCGGAGCACTCTGTCAGACAGACTCACAGACTCAGTCGGGGTTTTGGGAACCTTAAGTGCTGGCGAAGCACTTTGCTGGGGAATACGATAACCCGATCGGGGTTTTGACTGATAGCTGCAGAGAGGGTGTAGCGCAGGCGTTGCAACTGAACTGCGGGTGCTGGTCTCAACTTTGGTGGTCCTGTCCTGATCCTAATCTGGTTTTCCTGTCCTGGTTTCCATACTGCACCTGCTGGCCTACTGGCAACTGCATTTCCTTGGGGTTTCCTCGGATGTATGACGTTACAACGCATACTTTTACAACGCCTACCTTTACAACACATTTTTTACACCGCAACATCCATTACAACGCACACCATTACAACGCATACCATTACAACGAATACTTTAAAACTACCTTTACAACGCATTCCACTACAACGCATAGTACATTTACAACGCATACCATTACAACGCATTACACTACATTGCATATAAGGTAAGTGTTGGATAGTGTAGGGGTTAAAATTACTATTCTAACTCCAGGGGGTGCAACAGTAGGGTAAGTGTTGGATAGTGTAGGGGTTAAAATTACTATTCTAACTCCAGGGGGTGTAACAGTAGGGTAAGTGTTGGATGGTAAGTTATGCGTTGTAATGGTATGCGTTGTAATGACTGCGTTGTAATGGTATGCGTTGTAGTGGTGTGCGTTGTAGTGTCATGCGTTGTAATGTCTGCGTTGTAAATGCATGCGTTGTAATGGATTTTGCGTTGTAAAAGTTTTGTTGTAATGGTAGTGCGTTGTAAAAATGGCGTTGTAAACGTTGTATACCGGAGTCTGTGGTTATTATAAAGAGTGCAAATGTTATAAATGTTATTATAGGCTGCTTATCTTTTCAGCTAGCTCCCTGATCCATTGTGGTCATAGGCACCTAAAGGACAAGAATTGGTAAGCCTAAGGTATAGGAATTAGTTAGTATCTGAATTACTGGTAGTAGAGTGTAGGTTACCCGATTAAATTAGTATTGAAGAATTAAATTTATGGGCCCAAGTGTGCATATTGGTAAAATTATAGTCGGGTGACCTGCGCGCTCTATCACTATGCCTAGACATAATGTAAAACATTTCCCACTCTGGACATGGGCTATATAGTGCAGCACACATGAAAAGGCAGAATAGCTTGAAGGAATTAAAACATTTCTAATTTTTAATGCCATTTTCAATGCAGCATTATTTTTTGGGCTAAAACCCTGCCTACAAATGTTAGTAAAAATGGATTTGAGTCAAAATCCATAGATGGCTGCATGGGAGGGAGTTCCCAATTACCACCCTTAATACTTCCCCTTGGTGCAAAGCAACGCATAGCGCTACATTGCATTACTTTAAGGCTACCTTCCAGTGAAAATAACATTTTGCATTAGAAAGTACATTATAATTAAAACATGTGTGAAAGTTTGAATGCAAACTCAGCACAAAATATTAATAAATATTGCCCGAGATAACTTGTTTGGGGTGTTTCAGGCCACTCATTGCTTAAAACTACATTACAAGCAAGGAACTTGGGGATGTGAGAGAAATGAGCCTTCACTTGTGGCTGTTGAAAGACAAATAGGATGCCAATAACTTAGGATCAACCTCAACATTACATTTAAAAGAAAATAATGGCGTCAGGGCACTCCTAAATTTCTTGATAGGAAGCATACAAAACAGTTATTTTAGGAAAATCCATATCCTGTGCAGTGGGTAAATGCAAAGACCGATTTCAGTGGACAAGAAAGGTATATAAAGAGTTATTGACTCTAGAACAAAACTATCTTCATGACCCAAGTCCCAAAATTAAAAGTTACACTGAAGTAAAAAAAATCTGAAACTTAAGTCTCTAGCGGTCTCTATAGGTAACTAAGTCGAGGTCTCTTTATCTGGCTATGCAGAAAGGAAGTATGAAGTAGACAAAAGGGTGAGAAGACTGTTAGCCTGATTTTTCAGGATGGGTGAAGCTGGTTGATTAAGGTGACAGATAGATGAAGGCAATGGTAGACACCAAAGGCAACTAGACTAGAGCAAAAATGAGATAGCTTGTGCTTGTGCAATGTTCTTTCATTTTATACATCTAATTTGGAGGTAGGTTTGACTGAACTGGAAGCATTTGAGGCAGAGTGCATATAATGAGGTTGTCAGAGACTGACAGAGAACTGCTAGAGAATGGCCTTACAATAGAGGACGAGGCAGAGGTTATTGATCAGCTACAAAGTGGGAAGGCCCAATGGCCTACCACCTGAGAGTTTAATGAGATGCTTGGTAAAGTTGATCAAACATATATTGCACGTGTTCATAGAAGCCAAGACAGTGCTGCATATTCCATATGATTTTGACTCAGTGGCTGTAATACATAAGTTACATAACTCAAGAAACCAAAAGTCAGCTTGTGCATCCTAAAGGCCAATATCACTTCTTAAATCTGAAATAAAGATAGTAGCCAGAGTGTTAGCAAACAAGCTCCTAGGGGCCAGATGTACGATGGTTTTTAGCATGTGCAAATGGGTGTTAGACCAGTTTGCGCACGGTATAAACTGTGGGCCCATGTAAAACAGTATTTTGCGAATCGCAAATAAATTCAACTTGCAAAATACTGTTTTGCTACTTGGTATTTGGAAGAGGCGTTCCCTTCCAAATAGCGACTCCATAGCCATGTACGAATGTTTTTCGACCGCATTTGCGGTTGCTAAACACTCGCAAATGGAAAGAGTTCCCCATGGGACCCCTTCCCTTTTGCAAATGTATGCTAAATAAATGTTTAAGTATAGAAAGAACAAGGGAACCCTTAAGGTAATCAAGGACCTGGGGTAATATTCTATAAAAGCAACAGTGGCCCTTAATTTATAGGGATAGGGGTGAGAGATGCAAATTATAGACAACAATCTGTACTATAAGCAAGGTGTCCAGCCGAACACTAATTTAATCAATGTAGATATATAAAAACCAAATAAGACGAACATTAATACAGTGGGATACAATCCTGTATCCGATACATACAACACAACCAAGGAAACAAAATTACATAAATACAGGCAATTTTAGCAAGGGGAGGCGCTAGTCACGTTTAGTGGTCATCTAGCTGACCTCATGTAGTATACACATTAGTTGATCCATTAATTATTACAGTGTTACCACACAACTGTCGACAGCGTTTCGATCCTACATAAAATATGGGATCATCCTCAGGACTAAAATTAATTGCCACAAAAAACAAACCTATAGAGAAGTGAGGCAAGAGAGCAAGGGACAAAATAAGTCCTCAGATCTACATGGTATTGCATTTCAACTAGACCATGCCATACTTAACGTGAAATCTTTCACTCGTGAGTGAAGTGCTCCAGTGTGACTCAAACTCAAGGTGACATGTAATTGGTGACAAAGCTACGGTCGTGACGTGATGGATGGGGACGGTGTTGGCGCAAGAGCCATGAACTGGAGGTAACGGGCTTACCTAGGGTGAGCTAGGCATGGAGTTCCTGGGAAGTTGCAACCATTAAAGTGGTGCATGCAGGCTTATAGGCGGGCGGCGTCCTAAGGCCGGGCCTGCGAGGGAATAAGGTTGTTTTGATTAGAGAGGCCTCTGGTGTGTGGCCAGAGCAGGGTACGCGACATATAGGACAATTTACCTGAGTCGACTGTAGGTACCCAGGGAGAGGCACCAACTTGGTGGAAGATAATAAAATCAAAGCTACACGCCGGGGCTGCAGGTACCTATGGGGATGGAGTGAGTTAGGGTCGAATAATAATTGCACGGAGGACTAAGGCCACCGGAAGGGGGTAGGAGTTACCTGAAGGGTCGGGGTGAGCTGCGTGCCGTGGTTATCAGTCCATGAATGGGGAGAGTAGATCTGTGGGAAAGGAGTGGTGATTAGAACCATCTATTTAGCGGGTTGCCGACAGGACACCACTCTTTTCCCACAGATCTACTCTCCCCATTCATGGACCACACACCAGGGGCCTCTCTAATCAAAACAACCTTATTCCCTCGCAGCCCCGGCCTTAGGACGCCGCCCGCCTATAAGCCTGCATGCACCACTTTAATGGTTGCAACTTCCCAGGAACTCCATGCCTAGCTCACCCTAGGTAAGCCCGTTACCTCCAGTTCATGGCTCTTGCGTCAACCCCGTTCCCATCCATCACGTCACGACCGTAGCTTTGTCACCAGTTACATGTCACCTTGAGTTTGAGTCACACTGGAGCACTTCACTCACGAGTGAAAGATTTCACGTTAAGTATGGCATGGTCTAGTTGAAATGCAATACCATGTAGATCTGAGGACTTATTTTGTCCCTTGCTCTCTTGCCTCCCTTCTCTATAGGTTTGTTTTTTGTGGCAATTAATTTTAGTCCTGATGATGATCCCATATTTTATGTAGGATCGAAACGCCGTCGACAGTTGTGTGGTAACACTGTAATATTTAATGGATCAACTAATGTGTATACCACATGAGGTCAGCTAGATGACCACTAAACCTGACTAGCGCCTCCCCTTGCTAAAATTGCCTGTATTTAAGTAATTTTGTTTCCTTGGTTGTGTTGTATGTATCGGATACAGGATTGCATCCCACTGTATTAATGTTCGTCTTATTTGGTTTTTATATATCTACATTGATTAAATTAGTGTCCGGCTGGACACCTTGCTTATAGTACAGATTGTTGTCTATAATTTGCATCTCTCACCCCTATCCCTATAAATTAAGGACCACTGTTGCTTTTATAAAATAAATGTTTAAGGGCAGGCAGTGGGACCACTGCCTGCCCTTAAAAAATGAAACGTTTCATTTTTCTTTTTTTAAATGCTGCATTTAAAAAAAAAAGCTACTTTATTTAAAAGCAAAGTGGTACAAAAGGGGGTGGTGATGGACGGAGCATCTGAATCAATCAAACACTCACACCCAGTCAACAGATCTGGGTTTAATCCATCACCGTTCTTTAGCCCACTCTGCCACCCCAGTTCAGACATGGCCATATGCAAATCAGTCTGACCCTGTGCCTCATGGGAACAGTCCAGCCCGAACTGCCAAGCCATGCCTTCCCTGGACCGGAAACAAGCCCTCGAGGACCGGTTTTTGGCATTACAGCCGTCTTCAGCCCGGCTTGCTTGAATCCAGTGGCAAAGTGAGCAAGGGACTCACGTCTGAGCATACCCTGCCAACTTATGGCGAACAAAGTGGTACAAAAGGGGGTGGTGATGGACGGAGCATCTGAATCAATCAAACACTCACACCCAGTCAACAGATCTGTGTTTAATCCATCAACGTTCTTTAGCCCACTCTGCCACCCCAGTTCAGACATGGCCATATGCAAATCAGTCTGACCCTGTGCCTCATGGGAACAGTCCAGCCCGAACTGCCAAGCCATGCCTTCCCTGGACCGGAAACAAGCTTCCGAGGACCGGTTTCTGGCATTACAGCAGTCTTCAGACCGGCTTGCTTGAATCCAGTGGCAAAGTGAGCAAGGGACTCATGTCTGAGCATACCCTGCCAACTTATGGCGAACAAAGTGGTACAAAAGGGGGTGGTGATGGACAGAGCATCTGAATCAATCAAACACTCACACCCAGTCAACAGATCTGGGTTTAATCCATCAACGTTCTTTAGCCCACTCTGCCACCCCAGTTCAGACATGGCCATATGCAAATCAGTCTGACCCTGTGCCTCATGGGAACAGTCCAGCCCGATCTGCCAAGCCATGCCTTCCCTGGACCGGACACAAGCTTCCGAGGACCGGTTTCTGGCATTACAGCCGTCTTCAGCCCGGCTTGCTTGAATCCAGTGGCAAAGTGAGCAAGGGACTCATGTCTGAGCATACCCTGCCAACTTATGGCGAAAAAAGCGGTACAAAAGGGGGTGGTGATGGACGGAGCATCTGAATCAATCAAACACTCACACCCGTCAACAGATCTGGGTTTAATCCATCACTGTTCTTTAGCCCACTCTGCCACCCCAGTTCAGACATGGCCATATGCAAATCAGTCTGACCCTGTGCCTCATGGGAACAGTCCAGCCCGAACTGCCAAGCCATGCCTTCCCTGGACCGGAAACAAGCTTCCGAGGACCGGTTTCTGGCATTACAGCCGTCTTCAGCCTGGCTTGCTTGAATCCAGTGGCAAAGTGAGCAAGGGACTCATGTCTGAGCATACCTTGCCAACTTATGGCGAACAAAGTGGTACAAAAGGGGGTGGTGATGGACGGAGCATCTGAATCAATCAAACACTCACACCCAGTCAACAGATCTGGGTTTAATCTATCACCGTTCTTTAGCCCACTCTGCCACCCCAATTCAGACATGGCCATATGCAAATCAGTCTGACCCTGTGCCTCATGGGAACAGTCCAGCCCGAACTGCCAAGCCATGCCTTCCCTGGACCGGAAACAAGCTTCCGAGGATCGGTTTCTGGCATTACAGCCGTCTTCAGCCTGGCTTGCTTGAATCCAGTGGCAAAGTGAGCAAGGGACTCACGTCTCAGCATACCCTGCCAACTTTTGGCGAACAAAGTGGTACAAAAGGGGGTGGCGATGGCCGGAGCATCTGAATCAATCAAACACTCACACCCAGTCAACAGATCTGGGTTTAATCCATCACCGTTCTTTAGCCCACTCTGCCACCCCAGTTCAGACATGGCCATATGCAAATCAGTCTGACCCTGTGCCTCATGGGAACAGTCCAGCCCAAACTGCCAAGCCATGCCTTCCCTGGACCGGAAACAAGCTTTCGAGGACCGGTTTCTGGCATTACAGCCGTCTTCACCCGGCTTGCTTGAATCCAGTGGCAAAGTGAGCAAGGGACTCACGTCTGAGCATACCCTGCCAACTTATGGCAAACAAAGTGGTACAAAAGGAGGTGGTGATGGGCGGAGCATCTGAATCAATCAAACACTCACACCCAGTCAACAGATCTGGGTTTAATCCATCACCGTTCTTTAGCCCACTCTGCCACCCCAGTTCAGACATGGACATATGCAAATCAGTCTGACCCTGTGCCTCATGGGAACAGTCCAGCCCGAACTGCCAAGCCATGCCTTCCCTGGACCGGAAACAAGCTTCCGAGGACCGGTTTCTGGCATTACAGCCGTCTTCAGCCCGGATTGCTTGAATCCAGTGGCAAAGTGAGCAAGGGACTCACGTCTGAGCATACCCTGCCAACTTATGGCGAACAAAGTGGTACAAAAGGGGAGGCTTGGTGAGCAAAATAACGATGGATCAAACCCAGATCTGAGACAGGGGGTGAATGTTTTGCCATTGTGCAACATTCCGTCCATCATCTTGTGTATTTTGCTGTTCACCCTATGTGGGAAGGGTATGCCCAGACGTGGGTCCCGTGCTCACTAAGCCACTGGAGTCAAGCTATCCTGGCTGAAGACGGCTCATAGCCAGAAACCGGTCCTAGGATGCTTGATTACGGTCCAGGAAAGACATGGCTTGGCAGTTCGGTCTGGACTGTTCCCATGAGGCACAGGGTCAAGACTGATTTGCATATGGCCATGTCTGAACTGGGGTGGCTTGGTGAGCATAATAAGGATGGATTAAACCCAGATCTGTGACTGGGGGTGAATGTTTTGCCATTGTGCAACATGCCGTCCATCATCTTGTGTATTTTTATTTAAAAGCAGTCCCAGGCAAGGTGGTCTGCTGAGCCCAGCAGGGCACCATCCCTGGGAGGGCCAGCCACTCCAAATGGGGTCGCAAAAATTTGAGTGGCTCATTAATATTCATGAGCCTCGCATTTTGCGACCCCATTGGGAATCGCAAACAGTGACCAAGACACTGTTGTACATGCCAAATAGCGAGTCGCAAATTGTAAGTTGCAAAAGCGACGCAATTTGGCAGGTCATACATCTGGCCCTAGGTTATAACAAAATTGGTCATACAGATTGCTCGGTTTCATGCCATATTGATCAATCATGCTTAACACAAGAAGACTATATTTCTTCTGGGACTGCTCACTGACTGTATATCATCATACTGTTGCCTTGCTCTAGGATGCAACCTAAGGATCCATCTCATCTCTAATTTACATACTAAGAAATATGGCCCTTGGACCCAAATCCATATCTTGAATTACTGAGAAGGAGTAATTTAACAGAGTCCTGTAGAGGGCATTCAGCCTAGGTAGTTGTACAAGATAGGGCAGTCCTCTGTCACCTCTGTTATTTGCTCTGTCACTTGACCACTGGCATGCTGGATAATAAGGGACACTCTCATCAAGGGACTTGCATGGGATTCATCCTGTGAAAGAAGAAGTTCATGATATTAATAATTAAGGATGGAAGGAATTGGCAGAATTTGATTCTGAGGAATTCTGCAGAATTAAAATTCTGCGAGATTCCACAGAATTTTACGCTACAGTGTTGCATGGGCATTTGGCGCTGTTTTCTTAGCACAAAATGCACCCTTGCATCCAAAAATGGATGCAAAGATGCATTTTGCGCTAGGATATAGCACACCCACATACCAAATGTACTGCAGTGCATACCCTTTGGTGCCCTTCCACACTCTGCAGTGATTACTGCAGAGTATGTAAGGGCTCAGAGGAGTATGCACTGCTGTGCTCTTATATCCTCAGAGTATACAAACTTTATATACTCTGAGTATGTAATGGTGCCAAGGGGTAGCACAACAGTGCAGTCAGTGATTTTTAAGAGCTTTTAACATAGAACTGCTGTCCCTCTATGTTAAAAAATCACTACAGATTAAAGTTTAATCTGGATTGTTTTTTTAACATAGAGGGACTGCTCCCACTTCCAGCCCTTTTTGACAACCAAACACTGCCGATTAATTCTGCCAGCAGAACAGTGGAATTCATTAGTAATTCCACGTCACGAAAGTAACTCAGAATTACCAAATTCCTCGAGTGTCACTGGTGGAATAAAAACCTCTACAAATAATCCTACACTTAACAGAAAATGGATTATCCATTGACAGGATTTTTGTGAGATTTCCAGTTTTTGAAAAGTATTCAACGTATAGCATTAACTCCTGTAATGTTGTATTATTTCTACTGGGCAGATGGGGCCCCGGCCCAAATCATGTGCTTTATTAGATCAGAGCTAGAGGGATTTTGCTACCTGGGTATGCCAATTTTCCATGATAAGGATGATTCTCATTGTGAATAGGCAGATTGGAGCCCTGGAGAAGTAGCTATTCTTAATACGGCTTAAAGTATCACATCGAGTATGTTATACATATCCTGAACTTAAGACATGTGATCAACTAGACTCTGATTACTGCCTGAGGGTATGTAAATATGTAGATACCTCTTTACACATGTAATGGGAATGTCCAAGAGTTTTTGCTAAAGGTGGAGGAATGTTTATCAAAGGTGCTGGATATTCAGATGGCACTAGATACCAAGACCATATAGCTGCACATTTCAGGGGATCACCCATAATAAAGAGTATAACAAACGCGCTTTGAGATATTGGGCCGGTAGTGGCCAGATGGGAACCACTAGACTCTAGAGCAGTGACTTATCACCAAATTACATGTATGTATGTAGATGATGCCTGTGAAAATTCACAAAAACATGGGGCAGATGGAATGTTTTCATGGCCTGCAGCGACACGCTGATTATACATGGGAGTTGTTAAACTGTTATTAGCCAGGGTGATGGGACCTGAGATGAATGGAAACTTTGGTCATTAATATGTTCATGCACTCTTGGACTTTAATGATCTGGATGTATTGTGTATATTACCTAATTACAATATTGCTCATAATGGATGTCCTCCACAATGAACTTTCATGTAAACCTACTCCGAGTGAACACATTTGACATAAACATTGTATATGGATACCCCTTTCTTTTGTTGTACTTGTTTAAGATAAATCTCTCATAGTCTGGGTTGATTTGTGGATTGAAATGGGTATTCAATCACTTTCCGTAGACTTTAGGGAATTTCAGGAAACGTTTGCATATTTCCTCATCAGTATAGTAGTGTATCAATAATCTCTACATATTTTCTAATACTGTGCTGTGGGAGGTAGCAATGCTAGCTCAACTGAGTCGTGGAAACTGGCTGGCTGATCCACCAGTGTGGTGCATGGGTGAACTTTCAGAATATTCTGGACCCGCATCACCCATGATGCCTTCAGATGTAGAGATTTAGTAATTAATAAAGATTTCTTATTATCGCCAACATTACATTGTGGGCTTCTCTCATGTTTAATTTTCACACCTTCTTCTCTTTTAGAGGGTATTACTGTACTAACTATAGGCGACATTGTGGGTAAACCTCAGCGCTCCTCTGAGCTCCTGTGAATAAGTGGGGTCAGGTGACTCTCTGCTGAGTGTGGCAATACACATACCAGTGTATCCTCGCTTTGTGGCTGCAGGGCCTGCTGCACGTATCTGACCCAGTATCAGAATCGTTGGAAGAGGATGTGGCCTCCAGGTCAACTCACCAAAGAGAGTGCTTTCTGATGCTCGTCTTAAGAGACATACACGCCAGCAGACAAGAATCAAGCTGGAGACTCCCTATTTTTCAAGCCAAAAATTCCTTTATTTTAGCTGTCATCCATCTAAAGTAGCCTCTGTTTCCATACATGACAAGCGGAAAAATACATTCTCCCATTTTTTTCTCCAAAATCTCCCATTTTCCAGTTGTAAAATGTGGGCATGTATGCCGAGAACAGCGTCAGTCTCCTCGTCGTAAATGTGCAGGCTTGATGGTGGGGGTGTGGGCGGACCTGAGAAGGGACAGCAGCAATGATCGCTAACTGGTAAGTCACTATTTTGTTGCCTGTCTTGAACACCAGTGTTTCCTTTTAATCGGACAGTACAGCTGCTCCAGGTCGTTATGTTGCAAGGGTGTGTGTGCCCTCCTATGGGGTGGGTGGTACATTTTCAAATATATGTAGATCCCAACATGGAATAATCGATAGCATAAGAAACAGTTCCAGGCTGTGCATCAAAGCCAGCTCATTTCAGCTGTTTAGGTCTCGCCTAGGCATCGCTTGTATGCCTCTTCGAGTTATGCTGTATCTAGGATATTGGCTTGAAAAAAACACCCATATTTTTCATTGGTTCTTGTTGCTGTCCTTTAGAAATACTGCCTTTTCATTGCTGAATAGACTTAGTAGTCCTTCCTTTTGGAATTTTGCATCCTCTCATGAGGATATGTTCCTACTGTTGAAGTTATTTATACTTAGCGAGAACTCTTTTTAAGTTGGCCTACCTCTTTGCTCATTAACTGCTCTGTTTACTTGTGCAATGAAATTGCAATTCTCATATTAGCATGACTAGAGAATCTGGATTTCGTTAAAGACACGGAGGCTGACATTACGCATTATTCCTTTAATGCAGTCCAAGCAGCCGCTTACATCACAAAATTAAAAGGTTCCAGAATAGAACAATTGCAACACATGAAAGGCATGAGCCATCAACAATCTGCCTCTTTTAAATGTGGAGGAAAATAAGTTTATGAAACTTGAAACATCAAAACGATCTTCTGATGAGCAGGATGAAGGAGAAGGAAGAACGAAGGTAAAACCAAAGGCCAGACAACACACAGTTAAGGAGCATTACCTGAAAAGAGAAAGAAGTAAATATCTCCTGAATGTAATAAATAGTGTCAAGCTTATCAAGCTAAAAGGAACAAGAGATGAAACAAGTAGTGTTAATAAAAAGTACAGTAATAAACTGTAACAAAAACAGCATTAAATCATTGTAAGACCACCAAGGGGTGGGATGGGAGGGATAATGTCAGCCCCTGTGTCTTTAATGAAATCCAGATTCTCTTGTCATGTTAATATGAGAATCGCAATTTCATTACATGAACGGAGGCTACATTATGCATGTTGGTAGCTTTGTAAAACAACATCAGACATATGTTCAATATGCGTGCAATAATGATGTGCAAAGGTGCTAGCATTTGACCGTTCAGCAGCTTTGAGAATGTTGTCCAAATTACCTCCAGACCAGAGAGATTTACTGGCCATTGTACCCCTCTAAGGGAGTGAGCTTGAAATTTCTTTAAGTCAAAACCTGCTAAACTCATAACAGTCTTAACCCATCTAGCAATAGAGGTCGCGGTTATGCCTTTGTGGGGTTTAACAAAGGATATAAGTAATTGGTTAACATCCTGAGGGCGAAGAGCAAACATTCTTCGATCATACTCTCTCATGCAGTCCACAACGCAGAGTTTTGGACATGAATCAAAACGTGGGTAAAAGATTGAATCAGACATTTTCTTTGTTCTTCTATAAATCTCAAATTTGACTCCGAACATGTTAAAAGATCTATTCGTAATCTCCAGGGCTTTGACATCAGAGACCCTTCTGCATGAGATTAGGCATAGTAGAGTAGCCAGCTTAATGGAAAGGTTTTTTTTATTGAGGAGACTATTAACAGGCCAGTTATTGAAAATATCAAGGATTAGTTTGACATTCCAAAGACTTTCATATTTAGGTTTAGGAGGTCTTCTTAAACTAATGCTTTTCATCACTCTACAAACAATAACATTTTTACCTACCGTTTTACCATTGACAAGGACATGACAAGTAGAAATAGCCTTTCTATAGCAATTGATAGTTCTATAGCTGAGGCCTTTATCAAATTGTTTAACAAGGAAGTTAACTATGTCAACAATAGGTGCTTCCAAGGAATCCAGGTTCCTTTCCAGGCACCAACGTACCCAGATTCTCCATATGTTGTTATATCTGTAGTGAGTGCCTGGGGCCCAAGACTTTCTGAGGAGAGTTGTAGCCGTTCCCGAAAGTCCTGAGATTTCATTGGCTCTCCTGCCACTCCCCAGGCAAGAAGGGTTAAACTCCTTTTCTGAATGAGGGGGTGAACTCCTCCGTCTACATCTGCAAGAAGATTATCTAGGGTAGGAATTAAGAAAGGGGGATTGCAAGCTAGTTCTAGAGTGGTGGGGAACCATGCTTGGGATGGCCAAAAGGGAGTTATTAGGACAAGGAAGCACTGATCCTGGCTCACTATCTGAAGAACTCTCTGAATCATGGCAAAGGAAGGGAATGCATATACCTTGGCTCCTTTTCCAAGATTGCAGTAAGGTGTTGACTGCTAGAGCACCCGGGCCGGGCATCCAGCTGAAGTTGTTCTCCAGTTGAAAGGTTAGTCTGCTTGCAAATAAGTCTATCTCTAGAGGGCCCCAGATCTTGTTTAGGGTACTGAACACAAAAACATTCAGTTTACAATTGCTGTGATCTAACAGGAATCTTGAGTTCCAGTCTGGAGAGGTGTTCGATTTCCCAGGAAGGTATTCCGCTTTGAGAGCGATCTTATGTTCCAGACAGAACATCCAAAATTCCTTTGCTAGATTTGAGAGGTCCGCAGATTTGGTGTGGTTCTAAATAATTTATCTGGTGAGATGATTCCTCTTGTGACCAGATACCACAAGCGTTCTGATTGAGAAGGCAAGCTCCTCAGCCATGAAGGCATCGCATCTGATTCTAAAACAAATTCTGGTTTAGAACCAAAGATTGCTTTTCCGTTCCAAGTGTCTAGGTTCTCAAGCCACTAATCTAGTTCCGATTTGGCTTCTTGATCCAGACAGATCTGATCTCCGTACCAGAGGCCAGTTCTTGGGGCTCTCGCCTTTACCCTTTGGAGGGCCCGATAGTTGAGGGGACCGGAAAAGAAGGCTTGGATGGAGGCGGGGAGGAGACCCAGAAGCCTGGCTTGCTCTCTCAGAGATAAGTCTAGCTGTTTCAGGATGTGTCTTATTTCCTTCCTGATTTTGGTAATCTTTTTTGAAGGTAGTGAAAGGAGACATTTCAATGTGTCTACTGTGAAACCTAGGAACTCCAGAGATCTGAAAGGGAACAAAATTAATTTATCTTTGTTTATGATGAATCCTAAACTTTCTAGGAGATCCATCACAGTCATCAGGTCTTTGGCTAGTTGTGAAGGATCTTGAGACATTATAAGAATGTTGTCTAAGTAAATGATTAAACGTATGCCCCTTATTCTTAGAGATGAGGCAACAGCTCTCATGACCTTGGTGAACCACCAAGGGTCAGAGGAGAGTCCGAAGGGGAGAGCCTGAAATTGGTAAAGGTGATTTTTCCAGACAAATTGAAGAAAGGGTTGGTGGGATTCGGCCATAGGAATGGTGAAGTAAACATCCTTTAGGTCTATTTTAACTAGCCAGTTTCCCTCTAGAGGTAAATCCCTCAAGAGATAGATGCCCTCCATCTTGAAGTGTCTGTAAACCAAATATTTGTTTAGTTCTCTTAAGTTTATGACAGGTCTCCAACCTTTGTCTTTCTTTTTTACAAGAAAGAGTGTGCTTATAAATCTTAAAATTTCTAATGGGACCTCTTTCTTTTGGGTCTCCTTTCTGAAGCATAGAGGAGATCTCCTCCTCTTTTTTGTTGCTCTGGAGAGAGAGGCATGTCTCTTGGGAAAGAAGTTTGTAAAGGTATGTGAGTCAAATCTATCACTAACCCATTGACAGTGTTTAAGAACCAAGGATCTAGAATGATCAATCTCCAATTGTGAAGGAAGTATTTAAGTCTGCCACCCACTTTTAGGGTGAAAGAAGGAGAAGGGAGAGGGGAGAGGAGATCTCCTCCTCTATTTTGTTTTGTTGCTCTGGAGAGAGAGGCATGTCTCTTGGGAAAGAAGTTTGTAAAGGCATGTGAGTCAAATCTATCATTAACCCATTGACAGTGTTTTTATAACCAAGGATCTTGAAGGATCAATTTCCAATTGTGAAGGAAGTATTTAAGTCTGCCACCCACTTTTTGGGTGAAAGAAGGAGAATGGAGAAGGGACAGGATGAAGATGAAGGTTCCACAGGATCTAAATCCTCTGACGCTTTGGCCTCTAATTCTCTGGGTGTAGGAATTGAGACACGTTGTACTGCTGATCCCTTCTTCCGAAACCACAGGATCTTGGATATGGCCTTTGATTGAAGCAGCCAAAAGTGAGGACCGGTCTTCTGGCCCACCATACATGGTTAGGATTGAAAACTCTGCGCATATTTTGCTGTGCCTGGTCCAGGGCGGTGAAAGTGGAGACGTATTTCCCCAAGGATTTAATGAGGTCTTCTCCAAAGAGTAAACCTTTTGGGTTTTGCAAGGGTTTTTTATCCTCCATGTCAGTTAATTTTGGATTTATTTTAGTCAAACGACTCTTTGTCTTTCTGCATTAATGCTAGCGTTGGCATTACCCAGTAGAATTAATGCTCTCTGGCTCCATCCCCTGATGAGATTGGTGTTGAGAGGTGTGCCATTGATGTGGCTGTCTTCTGCAGAATCTAGGATTCTAGCTAATGGTCCCAGTACGTCGAGAAGTCGGTCTTGGCACTCTTTCAGGGATTTTTCCATCCCTTTTCTTGGATCACGTCCAAGTTTGAAAAGGAATTTAATGAGTTCAGGGTCCAAATTGGGGGTATAACAGCTTTTATCCTCAGTAAAAGGTCTAGAGCATTCAGCTCTCAGGATGTTACGAGTGTCCCTTTCTAAGAGGTTTCTTATCCATTTTTTAATTAATTTTGCAACGTGGTCCTGAGGGAAACGCTCAGAACTTTTTGGGTGTTTCAGATTTAATGGGGAAAACATTTCTTCCCCTAAGTGGTCAAGGATAATGTCCTTAGAGGATGATGGGAGTTCCTCTTATGGATTGTAAAATTCTTGATGATCTTCATCAAGATCAAGGACATACTCATCAGATGTGTCTGTGGATTCTATATCACTAGATTCTTTATCTCCCACATTGTAAAGAGCATTATGATGTTTTGTGCTGCTAGGGACACCCAGATGTTTTGTGCCGCTAAGGACACCCAGATAAGTTGTGCCACTAGGGACACCCAGATAAGTTGTGCCGCTAAGGACACCCAGATAAGTTGTGCCGCTAAGGACACCCAGATAAGTTGTGCTGCTAGGGACACCTTGGGAGTTTGAGGTGCGAGGACCTCCATTAGAAGTTGAGGTGCTAAGACATCCCTGAATTGATGAGGTGCTTGGACCTCCTATATTGCTCTTATCAATGTTTTTACTTTTACTAAGTCTTTTACCCCTTAATTCAGTGATTTTGTCAGAGTAGAGGTTTGGAATTTCTGAAATTTCGTCCTCATCAAGGAGTGACCTTTTTGAGGACATGATCTGACTTAAGGTCTCAAACATGTAGGCCCTCAATTCCTTATGAAGGATTTTTTGCAGGGCTTCGTTGTCTATGTTAGGAGTAGGGGCAGACGCCTTGTCTGAGTCAGAGTCAGACATGGTATATAGGAAATATTAACTTGTAAAAAGTGGCAAAGCCCTTTAATGAAAGATAATTAGGGAGGATTTCCCTTAATAATATTGACAAGGTTTATAGTTGAAGGAATGTCAAGAGAATAATTCCTCTCTTATTATAATTAATTTTGTTATAGAATGTTGAAAAGGCCAGTTAAATGAGGATTTCCTGCTAAAACCCCCCCATTTTATTTATGAGTAAGTTTGTAAAACAATAGCAACTTGCGGATGAAATCCGAAATAATACAAGGAAACGATGCAGAGCCGCGTTGGAGTGTGCAGCCTGCATCGGTGGAAAGAGGTGAAAAACAGGAGTTAAACAAAGACATTAGGTAAGCTCATTATGGCATGGGGAAGGAGAACAAGGGTGAAATTGAAGAATAATCGTTTACACAAAAACAAAATATTAAGGTTCGATTAAACATCTAAAAATCTTTAAATATATTCAAACATTAGAATTAGTACATAAGCTGAAAGAAAAGGCAGGTTAATCTGGTCAGTCAAACAAGGATGGAACTAGGGAAGGGGGTGTAGTGAGATCTCCATAAAATGGAGATTGGTAGAGAGGCAGAAGGATGGGGGGGGGGTTAAGCCACACACTAGGGAACTTCAAAATAGATATAAAAATGAATAATGGTAATGAAGGAAAATGAACTTATCTGCTTGAAGCAGCATTTAAAAGAGGCAGATTGTTGATGGCTCATGCCTTTCATGCGTTGCTATTGTTAAACTTCAGTTGCATCATTTGCTTGGTGTTGCTTAATCTCCCTGTGCACCCACCTCACCTCCTCCCACAACACTGATCCCAGGCCCCCACCACACCTCTGTGGCCACTGCTGTTTTGCTCAGTTTTTTGGTTACTTTACGCATAATTTGCAATGCAGTGCCCTCATTTAATATTCATTTGCTGTCTACACCCACCCCCTGCATGACACTGCTTGCCCACCTCCAAAATCGCTGCATTGAATTCTTATGTTATTTTATATTAATCACTTTTATTTATATAGCGCTTGGGGACATTAAACAATCAGCCCATTATCAGAGGATGTTGAGCCGACAGCAGACTCGAACACGGATCCCCAGCTCACCAGTCAGCAGCTCTCATTGCTGCGCCATATCCTTTGCCTAGCCATGTTGCAGGGTTGCAGTACCATATGTGGCCAAAAGACATCTTAAGAGACACCTAGTGACAGCCTGTGGTACTGCATCCTCTCAGCACAGATTTTTTGCAGTTGCATCGTGTACCAGACCGGAAGGTATTGGAGCGCTTTACATAAGCACCACTTCTCCAGTTCAAAAGTGTCAGCTCGCCGTGCTAACATTTTCCAACAGACCATTTGTATTATAATCAGCACGACTGCTCTTTGCACTAATATGAAGCGGAGTATAATTTCACTTTGCAATTAGGCGTGCACAGTTGGGAGTGCTTCAGTGTCTACACATGCTAACTGAGGCACCGCTTTCCTATTATTTCTTTTGCAGTTGTAGCGCAAACCCAACTGGAAGGTATTGCAGCACTTCACATGAGCACCAGTTCTCCAGTTCCAAAGTGGCCTCTCCCAGCGCTAACATTTTTCAACTAGGACATCTGACAGCATTAGTTGTGCTACTCAGCTCCCTTGCTGAAAACCATGGGCCTCATTTATGAGGCCTTGCGTGAGTTTTGCGCTTCCGATGCGTCACTTTTTGTGACGCATCGGCGGCGTAAAACATGCCTCCTGATGCGCACTATTTACAAAGTGACGCATCTAAGCAGATGCGTCACTTTGTAAACCCCTGCACTACATTATACCTGCGTCAGGTATAATGTATGCAGAGGGGGTGTTCACCAGCAAAAAGTCTCGTAATAGTGACGCAGTGAAATCTATGAGATTTCACTGCATCACTTTTAGGATGCTGTTGCGTCGAAATCTTGCGCCTGCCTCACAGCAGGCGTTAGACTGACGCAAGCCCTTTCACATGGGGCTTTCCCCATGTGAAAGGAAGCATTGCTGGAGTTGCATCACTTTTGTGACACACTCCAGCAATGCGTCACTTTTGCGCCTACAGATACGTCAAAAATACTGACGTATCTGTAACTCCTTGCGACATGATGCGTCATATTATAAATATGACGCATCAATCATGTCGCAGGGAGAGCGCAGTGAAAAGTGACGCATCGCTGTTTTCACGCAGCGATGCGTCACTTTTCATAAATGAGGCCCCATGACTTCAACCAACAGGTCTTACCCTCTCTTTCCTGATTTGTTCCCCTGTGAAATGGATCTAAAAATGAAAGAAACACTTTGGCTTCAAACCTCATCTTTTTTTGTCATTTTTCTATTCCAAAGTGCAGCCTCGGAATGGACAGGAAACAAAAGGTTAAATGTGTAAAGTGGTAAGATTGGTTTTATTCACAACTAAACACATGAGCACCACTTTACAAAATTTACCAGTGAAGCACTACTTTCGTTTTGTCTTCTTTCTTTGAACAATAGTGTTCAGTTCTCCTGCTCTGCCACTGCCCCTCCTTCTTTCTTTTTCTTTACTCCTATTCCCTCCTTTTCTGTCTCTGTCTTGCTTCTCCTCACTTGCTGAAAACTATGACTTCAACAAATGGCTCTTACCCCCTCTTGCCTCTCCTTTCCTTTATTTGTTCCCCGTCCAAAAAAGAAAGAAACAAATTTGGCTGCAATTGTCGTCTTTGCCACTTTTCTTTTCCAAAAAGCAGCCTTCGGACGGAGGGGTAAAAGGTTCAAAATATGAAGCTAAAATCCCCCAAAATAAAACACTACAGGTGGTCGCACAATGGCCAGATTGGTTTTATCCACAACCAAAAACATTAGCACTACTTTAAAGAGTTTGCCAGTGAAGCACTACTTTCGTTTTCTCCTCTCTCTTTGAACAACATTGGGGCATATTGTCAAGGGTGGCGATAGGGAATTTGCTAAGCAGCGATAATTATATCGCTAACAGCAGTTAGCGACAGCTTTAAGGTGATAGCGAGCGGTTTGGGGCCCGCTTTGCATGTTAGTGATATTTATCACTAATGACATGCAAAGTGGGCGTACCCAAACTGTCAGCGACTGAAAACAGCTGCTAACATCGCTATTGCCTATTAGCAAGGCAGGCGTAGCGATGTAAATATTGCGCTAAGCCCGAATGTCTCCAAATACTAACACCTGCCCAGACCAGTTCTTAGCCATGTTATCCAATGGGAGGTGGATAACATGGCTAAGAGCATTTTGTCGCTAATGTGTGAATATCGCTGTATTATCAGCAATATTCACGCATATCGCCGCTATCGCTGGAAAATGTATCGCTTTGGAGATAAACGTTGCTAATAGCACTTTATCTCAGCAATAAATTCCGGCGATGCTCAGCGATAAAAAAATCGTCGCTAAGCCTATTTAGCGTTAAATATCGCTACTTGTTGGAAATATACCCCTCGGTTTTTAAGGGTGGGGAAGTACACCATTCCTGGAGGTACTTCAATACCTGGTTGATGCGTTAGGTGGAAAACGGTTAATGTGATCCTTATCAGTGGTTTTCCTTCTTTTAGTTTATAAAATGTGTACGGTGCTCTGTGTTCAGGGATGTGGTATTTTTAAACCACACTGGTTTTGTTTTGTAAAGATATAAGCAATGGACATTGAAACAGGTCCCTTCCGGCCGTGTAGTCATGTTCTTAACGTTTCAGGCAAAAACACTCAATGATAACTGAATAATAAATATAAACGCTTTAAAGGTAACTATGTTGTTCCTGCTTACATTTCACAAGCTTTATTTAATCTTGCATTTCCTATGAGTGTTTAATATTTCCAGGATGTTATTACTTCTTTTTTTCCAGCCAGCATATTACTCTTGTTTCCTCTCCCTCATAACCTCTTTCCTATTTTCTGGTTCTCAAGCGCCGCAAGGTAATACGAATGGCAATAGCACTGTGCAAATATCATCACACCACTGCATCCAAAGTAAAGAACATTGTCATTTTTATTGCAAATGCTTGTTTTATGTGTCCCCTAACAGTGTCCTGGCTCTGTCCCTGACTTCTGCTCGTTGCTCTTCCAAGTGCACCAACTGCAAAAAGGTATAGTATCAACATCATAGGACTGACGGTTTGGCAACCATATCACCAGGGCCGGCCTTAAGCATGCATGAGACGGGCTCACGCCCAGGGCGCTGACCTCCACAATGGCTTTAGATCTCCTGGCAAAATTCTTTTTATGACTTCGATCCCAAAAAAAGTGTGTTTAAAAACTTTTTTAAAGCCTGCTTGCCCCCCTTATCTGCTTTGTGTTTGTTTTTTTCATTTCATGGCGTTCCTTAATCTTGTCTCCTTTACCTTTCTCCACTCCTCCCATATGTTCAATACACAGACAGTTAAGGAGGACGAGTGAGAGGAGCACCAAATTTGGTTTCACCCCCCAAGGGTGCGCTCAAAGGCCTGCTCTTCCCATCACCAATGCTTAAGTTGAGCTGGTGGGGCCTACCAGCATTTATTTTTTTCTCTTCAGACTTTTCCTGAGGGCAAGAGAGGGAAAAACACACAATGGGAAAGAAGGTGGAAACGAAAAACCGAAAAAACGTCACAAAGGGATAAAGCAGGAACCTGCAAGAGTGAGATAAGAGGCAGGGGGTGTCCGGCAGTGGGTTAGAGAGGCCTGAGGTGGATTCAAGACTACGCAGCCTTGATGTTGGAGCTGCTGACATTTTATATCACCATCCGGAGGCTTCTGAACAGCGCTTTGTTCACCAGCACTTATTCTTTTACAAAGTGAGTACTGTCCATGGCACTGTGGCTCGTGACGTTGGAAAGACGTACCTGAGTCTTGCTTCAGTCTGACAGTCGGAATTGCTTGACTCGCCAGATACAGACATGTGTAATCAATCCTCACTTCATGTGCTAGTCTAACATTACTGACCGGGCAATGGGGTTCAGAGCTGTTAGGTCGACATTGATGTGTCCGCAGCGAAAAATGCCCTCTACTTCCAATAATATGACTGAAAATACTTCAAGCATGTTTGGAAAAAACAATGTTTGGCTTTCAATTTGGCTTCAAACATAAATGTTTTAGCTTATGAACGTAACATTTTGCAAATAAGTCTAAGATGTTACATTTAAATCTTTATTTAAATACTCTAATAGGGAGATCTTTAATTTACATATAATTACAAGCATGTTTGACACCACAACTACAATATTCTCACCTACGTCGTGTCAATCATTTCTAATGATTTCTTTTGCAAGCTTCCTGTCCATGGACTCGTTTTTAAAAATAAATCGTAAGCAGACTCTGCGAAGAAGCAGATGTTGCCAGGGTTGTATAATTCCGAAAGACTTGTGTTTTGACAGCACACATCAAACTAAAGGAATGTACTGTCAAAAGCGTGGCAGGCTAGTCATTATTGTTTCTCCTCACGACACACACGCCTGCTTGTCAAGAATATTCCTCTAGGCAAACATGGCGTGCGGACAGTTGGACGCACTGCTTCACTTAAGCACTGACAGCTGGTAAGTGGCTGTATACAGTCAATGATCAACTTCACGCGAGATCAGTGTGACAGTAATGGCGTCTTGCTATGATGGCCGGGACCCTTAGCCACCTCTCAGCGTGTTTTTTCTTCAAATGTGTTCCTCTTCACACATGCCATGGATGATTCCCGCCCCGTCAGTAAGATAAGAGAGCAGGAAACAGGTTGCTAACTTGCAGGCAACTGCTGCTTACATTCACCTGACAAGCAGGCTGCCTTCAGCTATTCTGTGGAGCTTCAAAATGTTTTGTCTCTTGTGCACTTGAGACACAACATTGTGGGAAATATAGAACGTGTTAAGCAGAAACGTGTTTTGATGGCTAAACAAATCCTCCACTAATGTTTGCTACACAACATCAGTGGGACCTTTGAAAGATTGCTACCTTGATGGGTGTCCAATCCAGCTGTGTTAACATTATGTAGTTACTCCATGAATCTCTTAAGGCACTCTGTTTGCTTTTATTGGACAAGCATTTAACTACAACCCCCCTTGTCTAAGCTAAGGGGGAGCATATTTCACGAAGTATTAGTAAGGGTATTTTTTAAGTACCCAATCAGTCCTTTTTGCCAATGGACTCACTTAACCATAACCAAAAACCTGAAACCCTCCTCTTTTGGTCCACATTTGTCTATCCTCCCATCTCACCTGACTGTCTACATTTTTGTCTACCCTTCATCCAGCTGGTCTCCTCTTACCAGTGTACTCGAGTCCAGCTGTCCAAAAGGGAATGAGAGGATAAAAATATCTTTAAAAGCAGTTATATTAAATATTGACATGACCGCCCCATATCTTTCGCAAACTATTGTTTTTTTCCCATTAGGCCCATGCGAAATTTCTGTTGCATCAGTGTAATCTCTCATAGTTTTGTTCCTCTGACATTAAGCTATTAAGCCACATCATATACTTATGCGCTGTACACGGCAAAGGTTTAGTGGGTGCACATGGGAACAACGCGAATGACCACAATGCGATGGGCTACTTTTAGTGCAAATGTGTTCTCCCATCCAAAATGGAAGCAAGGGTTCATTTCATGCTAGAATGTTGTGTCAATTTCCAGTTTTGTGTTTCGTGTAATTTTGTGTAAATTTCCACGAATTATGTATTATTATACAAATGCAAATTACTGGAATTTTGCACACTCCTACTTCACCCTTGAGTAACCTCGTGCCATCTCACCAGAAAGCGTTCTGAAGCAGCATACACGTGGTGTGTGTTGTTACACACTGGGTGACATTAGAATGGCTCTCTCATTACAGTGGCTATCAGCAGTATGTCATTATTGGCTCATATTTGGCATCTGCGAAGACCACTTGCACCTTTACTAATGACAGGTCTTCAACTAGGTCTTCATCATTGCAGAGCTCACTGTCATCAATTTACATCAGAATAAACACCTTTGTGGAAGTTTAGGAATGTAATGATAATGATGGGCGCAAGATACTATTATAAAAGTGTGATGCATTGAAGTGGGATGGGTATGCCCAGACGTGGGTCCCGTGCTCTCCATGCCACTGGAATCAAGCTATCCTGGCTGTAGAGGGGTGAAACCTTGAAACCAGTCTTAGGATGCTTGTTTCCAATCCAGGGAGAACCTGGCTTGGCAGTTCGGGCTGGACTGTTGCCATGAGGCACAGGGTCAAGACTGATTTGCATACGGCTGGGTTCAAACTGGAATAGCATGGTGAGCAAAGGCCTGCCAGTAAAAAATAGTACTAGGGCACCTTTATTCACACAGACGTGAAGGAGACACATGCTGGCTAATTTAAACAAGGAATCATCCAGGACTCATGGTATCAGCAGAATATCCCTTTGGTTAGACAAATTTCACATGTGTAAACACTACAGCTATCACGAAGATAAAAGAGAACATGCACGTTTAGTGGCGTTCTCATCTTGTAGGTCCACCAGTCTTACAGGGTCAGGCCTCAGATAGAAGTAATGATGATAAACAATACCCTAAGAACCGATTTCAAAATAAATGTGAAGTGCTTCTACATGAATAAAGAAATTACTTTTATATTAGGAGGTGCCAGCTGACACGAAGGAAATAACATCAGCAATAATGGCCCCCACCACAACATGAATAATCAATCAACCAAGAACTTTAAATATATTATAGAAATGAAATTATTTCTTCTCAAACATCAGCTTGGCATTTTCATAAAATACACACATTCTGACATCTGGCTTTTGTTTTTGGCTAACACTTTATTGCATTTTGTTGTTGGGTTTTACACATTTCGAATTTGGATCTCAAACAGCAGTTTATCATATCTCAACAAGTACTCCAATGTGCCACCTCCCCATGTGAACAGACTCTGTCTCACATGGGCCATGACATGTCAGAATGCCCATTTTGAGTCAGGGGTATCCACAGATGTTAGTTAGTATCTTAAAAAAGCCCCCATGTGGTAGGGCTAGCCATGAAAATACTGTGGAACATCATGATGCCAATAAGCTGTCACTGTTCCTGAAAATTCCAACATTATGGCAAGGGTACACATGTTTGTGTGCACTTCTGTTCCATACTATGGGTGCCTAAAATGCTCTTGGGGAATGTTTGCTCTGAAGATGAGCAGGGATAAGCGATTCTTTGATCAGAACAGCGTATAATATAGGATGCATATGGTGAGAACTCCTCTAGGGATGTTGTTCATGGGAGCATAAAAACTCTGGAATGAGAGAGGCTGAACTGATACTTCATCTTTTTTGGCCATGTGTATTTTAAATAAATAGTTTTTTTTCTGAAAGGTCACATGGAGAATGAATATGCAGATTTCTTATGTTTTTCTACAGCCCAGCAGTAGAAATACTCACAAAAAGCCCTACCCAACGTTTTCTGAATGACTTTATTTTGAAAATGGCAGCCACATTGCATCCGACAAAGAGACTGTGGTGGGTAAAATGAAAGACATTGCCTACAAATTGGGCTAAATTGTGAAACCACTCATTTCTTGTAGCACTGTTATGTACTTTGCAACCTTTCACTACTTGGCAACAAACCCAAATTTTAACCTACATGTGGCAGGTATCCCACTCTAAGGTGACACATATTTTATATATTGTTTTCGCCCTTTTAACATGCATGCACTGCTAAGACAAAGAAAACAGATAAATGCAATCATGGCATAATTTAGGATGTCTCACAAAAAACTTGCCATATTTTTTATTATCTCCCAGACAGCAATCAAGGCGGTGGAGGTCTGACATCACCAAGAGATTCTTTTTTTATTCCTATGCTGAAAGTATATTGCGTTAATATTTCTTCAGTTGCTGTCTGCCACCAATAGACATGAGCCCTGAGCCAACATTACTGCTTGACTTTCTTTGGAAAACACTAGGCATGAGCACATTTTTAATTATACCAGCTTAATTTTCTGAATTTCAGGGCATGCAGAATTTGTGTCATTTCACAAATTTCCATGTTGGAGACTCGTTCGTGCAGAAAATGTTGTGCCGAGATATATTTTATGCTCAAACCAATCTTCTGCAGGTATCTTGCAAGATTTTTTGATGTCCAAAAAGATTTCAAAGATCGGGGTCAGCTTTAGTGCTGGTGGTTCCCGGTGCGACAATCTTTGTTGGCAGCCCCCAATGACTTCATTCCCCAAGGACGCTCACTACCACCCTACCAGTGTACCTCTCATCTCATCACACATGTATTTCCTTTATAGCACTGTCATACTATTGTAGGGTGACACAACACTCTGCATCCCACAAACATTCCACAGAAGCAATGTGTGTAAATCAATGCATAGGAAGTGTTACATAAGATAATGAGGACTTCAAGGTGTAGGAGTCACATGTCATCCATTCTGGTAGGCAGTATATTTTGAGAGTGCTTGGTCTAGAGTGGCACAAACTCGCTATTTAAAATGTGACACAGTGATTAGGGTTGACTTTACTGATACGAATATATTTCAACCCAAACTAACCCTTTTTTGCAAAGTTAGGATATCGAAAGACTCGGAAAAAAACATAAGGTTCTAAACCTATGCCTCACAATTTGCATGCAGCTTCTTAATGCCATTTCATAGGTCACTGTGCTTCATTAGAAGGACTGTAACTTACAAACCGCTAGTACCAAAATGATCTCTATGACAAAAGCAGTAGCCCACTGAGTCACCTTCACTAACATGCCATCCAGTGATCTGATTGTTACACGTGCTTTGCATTAGGTACATTAACCCTCTGTGCTCGACTAGACACGCTAAGGGGCAGATTTACAAGCCCATTGCGCCACTTTTGCGTCACTTTTAACATGGGAAATATGACGCAAAAGTGGCGCAGGGGGCTTGTAAGTCTGCCCCCAAGATTCTCAAATCTGCAGCAAGTATATTAATCACCAGAGTTATCTTGACATTTGGATTACTGCCTGAAAATTGCTGGGCCCACAAGGAACTATGCAACAAAAGATTTAAAGTCCATACAATATTTGAAAATTCAGCACTTCTGAGTTTAACGGCCCGTGCAGTGGCACCGGTCGCAGTACCCTAAAGCTGCCAACGATACCTGCAAACCATTTTACTCTACAAGCAGAAGATAGCTTCAGCCTGCAGAAGTTCCTCAGAATGGAGGCTCTAATTCTTGAAGTATTCAACAGATGATTTTAAAAACTCCAGGCTTAAGTTAAAACAAATTTGGAAACAAAAAATAGTAACACAGAAGCATTTTGGTCCCAAAAGTAAGCTGGCATTTATAGGACACAATCAGAACCAAGACGCTTACCAATCAGTCCTAATTAAACCACTGAAAGTCCAGTGGGGTCAAAACACATTGGCACAATGAGGGAAAATGATTAGAAATAATAAGGATTGTTCTCCCAATCAATCAATCAATCAAGGACATTTATAGAGCGCACTACTTACCCGGAGGGTCTCAAGGCGCTGGGGGGGGGGGGTGCTGCTACTGCTCGAACAGCCAGGTCTTGAGCTTCTTCCTGAAGGAGAGGTGGTCTTGGGTCAGGCGCAGGTCGGTCGGGAGGGAGTTCCAGGTCTTGGCGGCCAGGTGGGAGAAGGACCTTCCTCCTGTTGTCGTTCTTCGGATGCGGGGGACGGCGGCGAGGGCGTGACTGGCTGATCGGAGGTGGCGTTTGGGAGCGTAGCAGTTGATGCAGTTGTTGAGGTAGCTCGGGCCTTGATCGTGTAGGGCTTTGTGTGCGTGGGTGAGGAGACGGAAGGTGATTCTCTTGTTGACGGGGAGCCAGTGCAGGTCTCTCAGATGTCCGGAGATGTGGCTGCGTCGGGGGATGTCGAGGATGAGTCTGGCTGAGGCGTTCTGGATCCGCTGGAGTCTCTTCTGGAGCTTGGCGGTGGTTCCGGCGTAGAGGGCGTTGCCGTAGTCCAGTCGGCTGGTGACGAGGGCCTGGGTGACCGTCTTCCTGGTCTCGGTGGGGATCCACCGGAAGATCTTCCGTAGCATGCGCAGGATGTTGAAGCATGACGAGGAGACGGCGTTGACTTGTCTGGTCATGGAGAGGGAGGAGTCCAGGATGAAGCCCAGGTTGCGTGCGTGGTCTGTCGGTGTGGGTGCGGTGCCTAGGGCGGGGGGCCACCAGGAGTCGTCCCAGGCGGAGGGCGAGGAGCCCAGGATGAGGACTTCCGTCTTGTCTGAGTTCAGTTTCAGGCGGCTGGTCGTCATCCACTCGGCTACATCTTTCATCCCTTCGTGGAGGTTGGCTCTGGAAGCGGCGGGGTCGTTGGTCAGGGAGAGGATCAGCTGGGTGTCATCGGCGTAGGAGATGATGTTCAGGTTGTGTTGGCGTGCGATGGGCGCGAGGGGGCTCATGTAGACGTTGAAGAGGGTGGGGCTCAGCGAGGATCCTTGAGGGACGCCGCAGATGACTTCGGTGGCCTCTGACTTGTACGGTGGTAGACGGACTCTCTGTGTTCTTCCGTCGAGGAAGGAGACGATCCATTCCAGTGCCTTCTCCTGAATTCCGACGTTGCTGAGGCGCTGCACTAGGGTGCGGTGGCAGACAGTGTTGAATGCCGCGGAGAGGTCTAGGAGGATGAGGGCCGCTGTTTCTCCGTTGTCTATCAGGGCTCGGATGTCATCGGTGGCAGCGATGAGGGCGGTCTCTGTGCTGTGGTTGGCTCGGAAGCCAGACTGTGAGGGGTCGAGGGATCCATTCGTCTCGAGGAAGGCGGCCAGCTGTTTGTTGACGGTCTTCTCGATGACTTTGGCTGGAAACGGGAGGAGCGAGATGGGGCGGTAGTTCTTGAGTTCGGTGGGGTCCGCTGTTGGTTTCTTTAGTAGAGCGCTGAGTTCGGCGTGCTTCCAGCTCTCCGGGAAGGTGGCGGTGTCGAAGGAGGTGTTGATGATGTCCCGCAGGTGGGGTGCGATGACAGCGTCGGCCTTGTCGAAGACGTGGTGAGGGCAGGGGTCGGTCGGAGATCCGGAGTGGATGGAGTTCATCATGCGGACGGTGTCATCGGTGCTGATCGGAGTCCAGGCGCGGAGGGTGGTGGTGGGCGGCGTTGCAGCGGTCGTTGTGTGCGATGGTTGAATGCTGAAGCTGTTGTGTATGTCCGCGATCTTGTTGTGGAAGTAGGAGGCGAGGGAATTGCAGAGGTCTTGCGATGGGGTGATGTCGTTGTTTCCGGCGTTGGGGTTGGAGAGCTCTTTCACGATGTTGAAGAGTTCCTTGCAGTTGTGTGAGTTGTTGTCCAGTCGGTCCTTGAATGCAGTTTTCTTGGTGGCGCGGATCAGTTGGTGGTGCTTCCGGGTGGCAAGCTTGAGGGTGGTCATGTTGTCCGGTGTTGGTTCCCTTCTCCAGACTTTCTCGAGGGCTCGGCAGTTCTTCTTGGAGCTGTTGAGTTCGTCGGTGAACCATGGGGCTTTCTTGCTGCCGGGTCTGCTGGGCGGGGTCCTCAGAGGGGCGAGTTCGTCCGCGCAGTTGCTGATCCACTTCGTGAGGTTGTCGGCGGCCTGGTTGGGGTTCGCTGAGCTGGCGGGAGGGTGCTGACTCAGGGAAGCGGCGAGCTGGTCGGCTGTGATCTTGTTCCAGCTTCTTCGGGCAACCTGTTGCTGGTGGTGGTGGGTCGTCGTTCTTCTGAAGGTGAAGTGGACGCAGCTGTGGTCCGTCCAGTGGAGTCCTGTGGCGTGGCTGAAGGCGATGTCCATGCTGGATGAGAAGACGGCGTCGAGTGTGTGTCCGGCGAGGTGGGTGGGGGTGGTCACCAGCTGCTTGAGTCCCAGGTTTGCGAGGTTTTCCAGCAGGGTGGTGGTGTTGCGGTCATCGTTGTTCTCCAGGTGGAAGTTGAGGTCCCCGAGGAGGATGTAGTCGGCTGAGGGGAGGGCGAGCGGGCTGATGAAGTCGGCGATGTCCTCGCTGAATTGTGTGCGTGGTCCCGGGGGTCTGTAGATGAGGGTGCCTCTGAGGGTGGTCTTGGGGTTGAAGTGGATCTGGAAGTTGTGGAAAAGTAAATGTTGCCATGTTCTGTGTCCCTACGTGTCATCCATCATATGTTATGTGTGCATGATTAATATGCATATGTATTCCCCATGTTCGATTAAAGACGCAATTACAGTTGTGTCCACCTCTGGTATGCCAGTTTCCAGTCCTCGTGAATAATACGAGTATCAGGCCTATGTAAAGTTATGTTGCCACGTCTCTCAGTGTGCACGTTAATTCATTGAAAAGTCCCCGTTTCTAGGCCTCAAAAGGGCCCGGACATCAGATTCAGCTCCTGTCTCCTGAACCCTCGCTGAGGAGCAACACGGCCCCCACCTGTATCCTCGACCCTTCACTTACTTCCTGCCTCGCAGTGCCCGGTTCAGCCTGGCTTTGCTTCTGAGCCTGCCAAAACTATGTTATGATTCCAGTTATCAGTTCAGTCCTCCTTCTCTGCATTCCTAAGCTACTGAACTGCATCAATGATTTCCGTCATTGTCTAGCCTTCACGTCTCCACGTAAGAGAAATACTGCATTTAATGGTCATTTAATATTCTTCATCACGCACTACATGTAGAATAATGCATGCTTCAGTCTTAGAGTCCGTTAGCCTTTCCCCTCCTGACTTCTAGTTTATATCAACATGTTCTCTAAACATCAGATACTAGATACTGTTTAGGTACATGTCGCCCTGACTCTCCAGACTTCAGTCTCTGCTCCTAGCACAGAGTTCGTAGCCCCCAGCTTCTCCTAGTAATACGTCATTGTCAGTTTGCGCGCACCATCAGGTTAGAGGTCCCGGCTCCTTAGGTAGCCCCCTCCAATGTTTCCGCCCATTCATGACATATTCTGTTACGTTTGCATCACATGTCTATGTATACGCCCTGTTACACCCAGTTACACCTACTTTCGCCCTTATCTTTCGCGACTGCTACGCGTCACACCTTCTGCTCCACCCACTGTTACGCCTACTGCAATGTAATGCTATGTGTTTGCGCTATGTATATATGCTCATGTACTGTTATTAAAAGGTTACGCCGATCCTGATCCTGCCCCCGGCAGCGCTGCCATCCTATTCCTGTGCAGGTTGTCCTGTTCCTGTCCTTATGCCGTATTAAACCTGCAAGAAACTCCTACTACCTCGAATCTTGACTCTTATTTATTGAGCTATCTGTTATGATATATGTCTAGTCAAAAAGAGAGGTATTATTTATTTATTTACCACATAATGGCGCCCGAATAGGGACTTGCCCTTTCCCCACGCGTCGGTGAAGCCACGCCGACCCCCTGACCCTCTGCAGTCGTGACGGAACTCTTCTGCGCAGTGGCAGATATTTCTGCTCAAGTATCTCTCAGGCCCACGGAGGAGACGGAGGAGGCGGTCCAGCATCCAAACGAGACGGTGGAGGAACGCGGCGAGTCCCGACCAGAGCCCAAGCCGAGAGTCCAAGGTCCGAGGTATCCGGAGGTCCACCCGTAACTGAAGTCCGAAGTTCGTCGTCGTCGTCGAAGCAGTCCAGTTCAGTCCGAGGCCTTCCGTTCTTGCTGCCCGGTGAGTACCGTTACTGGGGTGGTATCTAGACAGGGTCAATTTAATTGACTCTGGTCTGTGGGTTGGTGGTACACAGTCCCACAAACGAAGTGTCCACTTCGGTGGATGCGGGTCCTGACGTGTCTCTTTATGAGACCGGTAAGTTCCGTACTGTTTCAGCAGTGCATCTAGTTTCTGTTCTAGTCAGTTCAGTTCTCGAGGAAAATTCATGCATTCTGTTTTCCTGTAGTCAGTCTTCCAGGTGGTATTCTGTTCGAACTGTTATTTATAATGTTCTTCATGTATTTTGATGTTGTGGTATGAGTGCGACGTGATTTTCGTGTTTTTATTGTGTATTGTATTTTGTCCAGATTATAATTCAGTCATGCCGCTCTTTTCAAAATTACGTCAGTTAAAAACCAGAAAAGGTCTGCTGGAAGCAGCAGTTCCTGTCCCGCCTAGGGACAGTCCAGGTCACTTTATGTATCAGAAACATGGCATAAGCGCCATATTATATTTAGATTTATGGGTAGAGTATACAAAGGAGCTAGAAGAAAAGTATAGATGGCCCGTATCAGGTACGTGGGATGCCGAGTGCATCATGAGAGTAGAAGAGGCATTATGGAAAAAGAAAGCCAGACAATCACAGAAGGATGCCATCGAGCTATGGCGCAAAGAAGGTCATAAAAGAACCGAAAAAGAAATCAGAAAGTCAGAATTAAGTAGAGAATCCTCAGAACGAGCACAAGAAAAAGAATTAATCGAGATAGGTGAACGAGTTAGAACTGAACAATCAGACAGACAGAGGAATGCCCTCATTAAGGGTATGTATCCTCTTCTTGCCGAGGGCTTGCTAAAAGCGACCCCGGAGGCATCCAGTAATTTCCCGCCACCATTAGTTCCGACCAAGCTACGTCACAAACCGACGGTAGCTGATATTTTTATTTCGTCCTATTTGGACGACACAGTCCCTGAATATGCAAATCCTGTTCGCGCTCCGCCAGTCCCTGTAAACCAGGCACATCCTGTTCCTCCAGACACCGGGGCACCCCATGCAGTCCCCGCTACGGTACCCCCGGTCCAGCCAGCATTTCAATTTCCCGCTCCGCCACGAAGAATGTCAGTCGACGATTCTAGTTTAGGGGCCGCAGGAGGAGGTCTTCCTCAAACCCCGCCGCCACACAAGCGCTTATCAGCACTCGAATTACATGCTCAAGCATCACAGCGTACTCCCAAGAGTAATAAGTCTGTTGCAGAGATCAGGCAAACCCTTGGCGAATGTGCCTATGACCCAGTTCCAGGCGAGTTTAATATGGTTTTATATTCAGTACGCGTAAGGAGGGTGACCGAGTATCTAGTCACCCTGCCGAATATGAAAGAAGATCTAGACAGGATATATCGTTTCATCCGTACAGGGGATGACCCAGAAAGTATTAGTGATGCCATGTCTCAAAGGAAAGCCGAGATCCAGCGCATGATATTAAAGTTTTTAATTAACTGTCTAATAAGAGAACAAGATCACCCGTCTAAAGACCCGGAAGAAATTAAAACTCTAACAAAGTGGAGTGATAATATAGCTGAGGGTAAGCACAATACCATCAATGCCATGGAAAGTATGTACAAGAAAATCCGTAGAGAGATAATAAAGATACACGAACAGCGTAAAGCAGCACAAGTAAGCGAGAAAGAAAGTAACTCTGATCCTGATGAGGAAGACGATGAGAATACCGCCAGGATAGCGTATGTAGGAAAACCTAGATTTCCAGATCGCCATTTACGTCTAGAACCCAAGTCTACTTTCCACCATCCGGTACCAGATCAAGGTTCCCTAGAACAAGTATTCCAAGCTACCGATCACATTCTGAAATCACGAATCGGTTATAGCGAGTTAAGTACTATGCATGAACAAGAACTAGCCCGATCAGCAGTCCGATGGATTACTGATTCTACCACTTTTCCAGACGAAATAGTGGCACAAATGTTTCTGAAAATGCCCCCAGCCGAGCAGCGACTGGTGGGTATGTATATGATCCAGCACCTCATTACTCTGTATGAGGGTCAACACTCTGATCCAGGTCCGTTACATGATATCTTGAACGAGTTACTCCAGTATAGATGGAGAGGTCTCGGTACCGATTTAATTAGTGTCATTCTAGAACAGCGCCACAAATATAGAATGTTTCTGAATCCGCATTTCGTTCATGTCTCACCCCCAGAAAGTAAATCATTCTACATAGACAGACAGAATCCGTTACGAGAAGTCCACCCAGTCAGAGGAACGGGTGGCGAAATGCAGCGAGTGTTTGTATACACTCCGATCACAAAGATGGAACTTCTAGAGATGAAGAAATTAATTCCCTGTCATGACAAAGATCCAGCAGGGTTCCATAGAGAATTAAAGGACATGCTCCGTATGGGAGAATACACATACCCAGATATAATTAAAATGTTAAAAGTTCTGCTGCCCGCAGGGGTGTATGAAAAGCTCAAGGAAAAAGAATGGGAGGTGGGAGAGAAAAAGATAGATTGGGCAGTCCTAGAAGCTGAAGATAAGATACAAGTACCAGGTACCGGTCTAGGAGAGAAATGTAAAGAATTACCAGAATTATTGATTCAAGTTTTACCCAGATTGTTAACAACGAAAAAGGAAGACTGGGATGCAATCTCAGCCTGTAAACAGAAACAAGAAGAAGACATTAGTGATTTTTATTCTAGGTTTGAAAAGTGCTTTAGCATCAACAGTGGCCTCAAGACCAGTAGTGAGTCATACCCTCATCTCTTTGTTACTAAATTAGTCGAGAATTCAAGTCCACCAATTAAAAACCGAGTTCTGAAAGTCGAAAGTACCTGGCAAGCTAATACCCCGTCCCAGATGTTACAGATGCTCCAGTATCACCAGAATAGAATCAGGGAAGAGCAAGAACACGAGAGAAAACGTATGAAAGACACGAAAATGAAAGTACTAGTTGCACAAGATAGTCAGAAGAGGGGTCCGAATCAAGCCAGTCACCCTGCAGCTCCCGTCAAAGGGAACTGCAATTATTGTAAACAGCCAGGTCATTTTATAAACGAGTGTGCAGTTCTGAAACACAACATAGCTACCGGTAAAACAAAAGAAAGACCACGTCCGCCTAGACAAGAACAAGTCCCACAGATTCCTCAGCCACAGAATGTACCACAGACAGTTACAGTACCGCAGCCTATCGCTGCAACACAGCATGTTACACAGCAGATGTACCAGTATGCACAGTCTGAGTATCCAGAATACCAGCAGTATTCATGAAACAGCCTAGAGAGGGAGGTAGGTTTGCCTCTCATCGAGATACCTGTAGATCAAGAAGGTCCTTATGTTCACAGCCAAATATTAGGGAAAGACAGAAAGTTTTTGATTGATACAGGGGCAAGTAGGACCACAATTAGTCACGCCGAAGTTCCAGGGGCTCCGCTCTCAGGCTCAAGAAATGTTTCCCTTGGATTTTCAGGAAAGCCTATCGTAAATGAGATTTCAAAGCCAGTCACTCTAGAAGTAGGTCCATTGTCCCGCACTACTGATCTGTTACTTACTAAGTCATGTCCAGAAAATCTGTTAGGCATTAAAACACTGAAAGAGTTAGGTGCAGTTATATGCTGTTCCCCAGAGGGAATACGATTGTTCCTACGTGACTTTAAGGGTCACTATGTATTACGAGATTTTGATCCAAGACTGTCTAATGTCCCGCAGCATTTGTGGGCGCAAGGTCCAACTGATGTAGGGTACATGCAAATCACACCCCATCGTGTGACTCTCAAACCAGGTGTAGTGTTACCACGAATCAGGCAGTATAGATTGCCACCTGAGGCTGTAGCAGCCTTATCCAAAATTATTGACGAGCTCATGGCTCAAGGAGTAGTTGTAGAAACCGACTCCAATGTATGTAACTCTCCGATCATTCCAGTCATGAAACGTACTGATCCAAATGCACCCCCAGTATATCGATTAGTGATTGACCTACGAGAACTTAACAAATGTATTATTCCTCAATACCCAGTTGTTCCAGATATCTCTTCCCTATTGACAGCCATTGATTCCGAAGCCATGTTCTTTACTGTAATCGATCTTAAGAATGCATTTTTTAGTGTTCCCATTCATCCAGACAGCCAGTTTCTTTTCGGATTCTGTTTAAATGGAAGGAGCTATATGTTTACACGAGCTCCTCAAGGTTTCACAGAAAGCCCTAGTATTTACAGTCAAGCACTTAAGAGACAACTAGACAACATTCACATGCCAACTGATACTGCCCTGCTCCAGTATGTCGATGATCTACTGATCACAGCCCGTTCTGAACGTGACTGCGAGCGCGCGTCACTGACGGTTCTGTATTTCCTAGCCGAGATGGGGCACAAGGTGTCCCCTTCGAAGCTTCAATTCTGTGTCCAGCAAGTGGTCTACTTAGGACACTTACTGTCCAAGAGGGGTAGGCAGTTGACACCAGACCGTATCCAGTTAATAGCGAGTCTTCCTCAGCCCAAGACCCAGAAGGAGGTACGTGCCTTTATTGGCCTTACTTCTTATTGTAGACAATGGATTCCGCAGTATGCATTTCTAGCCAAGCCACTGATACAGTTAACGACACAGGAGGCAGCCGTATCGACTGTCCTCCCTTGGACATCTGAACATACACTTAGTTTCAACGAGTTAAAGAAAGCTTTATGCCAAGCTCCAGTTCTAGCTACACCGAACTACAGTAAGCCTTTTACACTTTTCGTCACTGAACGCGAAGGTACAGCATTATCTGTTCTCACACAAGATCAAGCAGGACAATACAAGCCCTGTGCTTATTTTTCGAGCACATTAGATCCAGTCGCCCAGGCTTTGCCTGCGTGCCTCAAGTCAGTCGCAGCCACAGCACTAGCTATTAGGCAAAGTGATTCCATAGTTTTAGGACACTCCCTGACAGTACAAGTTCCACACTCCGTGGAAGTTCTTTTAAATCGAACACAAACACAGCACTTGACAATTGCACGTTTAACAGGTTATGAACTGACACTATTCCAGCCACACATAGAAATCAGACGCTGCAACATCCTTAATCCTGCTACACTGTTGCCATCAGTTAATTCAATTTCTGCCGCACACGACTGTGTGGAAGTAGTTAACATTACGACAAAGCCAAGACAAGATCTTACAGATATTCCATTACCAGATCCCGACCTGACACTTTATGTGGATGGTTCATGTATGAGAACAAGTACAGGAGATCTAGTCGCTGCATATGCAGTGACTACTGACACTGAAGTTATTGAGACACACCGCATTGACACTCTGTCCGCTCAAGCAGCAGAGCTAGTTGCTCTGACACAAGCCTGTATACACGCCAAGAACCTGAAAGTTAATATTTACACAGATTCACGCTACGCATTTGGAGTCGTCCACGACTTTGGAGTGCTCTGGCAGGAGAGAGGTTTCATGACTTCTCATGGAACCAAGATTCAGCATGGTCTCCTTATCCAAGCTCTGTTAGATGCAATACATTTACCGACATCCATTGCTATCATGAAGTGCAAAGCACATACGAAAGTTACTGACATTATTTCCCAGGGTAACGATCTAGCAGATCGCACAGCCAAGCTTACAGCTCAGACTCCAGACATTCCAGTTAACATGACACACACTCCAGATCCGACTACATGTATGACAGTTAAGGACCCTACACAAGATGTCATAGACATACAGTTACATGCTACTCCCGATGAAATCAAGAAATGGTCCGAACAAGGAGGGGTCCAGACAGATCAAGGATGGGTGACGAAGGGAAGAACCGCATGGTTTCTCCCCGACTCTATGGTTCAAGTCATTATTAATACCGCACATAGTCCAGCACATTTAGGAGAAAAAGCAATGTTAGACAGTATCCAGAACATTTGGTTCAACAAGCATTTACGAGCTGCAGCCAAGCAGAAGGTCCGTACCTGTATGATATGTTGTCAGTTTAATCCAGGTAAAAGTGTCCCGGTGGAACAAGGTGGATTCCAGCCTCCTGACCACCCTTTTGAGGTCCTCCAGATGGATTATATTCAGATGGAGCGATGTCGAGGTTTCAAGTACGTCCTTGTAGTTGTATGCGCTTTGTCCAGGTGGACAGAAGCATATCCAGTCCCAGATTACACAGCCGCGACCACCGCCAAGCAGTTGGTTCGTGAGTTCTTCCCTCGTTATGGACTCCCTAGAGTCGTATATTCTGATAACGGCCAGCCATTCTCATCTGAGTTGATGAAGCACGTTTCCCTGTTGTTAGGGTACCAGTGGAAGTTTCATTGTGTACGCCATCCTGAAGCAGCCGGTCTCGTCGAGAGACATAACCAGACTCTGAAAATCCGCATCGCTAAAGTGTGTAAAGAAAAAGGTGTGGACTGGCTAGTAGCTCTGCCAGTTGCTTTGTTTTATATGCGCATGGTCGCACATTCCAGATCAGGTCTGTCCCCGTACGAGGTCGTATTCGGCCGCCCCCCAAATATGTGGGGTACTCCTAGACCCCGAAGTATTACCGATGTTTCAAGTAATATGCTGACAGATTACCTAGCTTCCTTGATGTCTGCCCTCAACTCATGTCGTTCACAGGTTGCCGCCGCATTTCCAGACAATACCGAGGTGGCACCGCATGAAATCGTTCCAGGATCCATGGTGATGGTCCGCAACTTTGACAGATCAAGTCCGCTGGAGCCCCGCTGGAAAGAGCCCCGTCAGGTCCTCCTCACTACCCGTACAGCCGTGAAGTTGGAGGGACGCAAAGGCTGGGTTCACCTTTCTCATGTCAAACTTTTTAATGGACTGAAACCCGCCTTAAAGAACATTTCCCAGGATTTAAAGGATTGCCAAAATATTGTTCTCAAGGACTGTCCCGCAAAAGACATTGTTACAACCCCTCCCCTGTTAGAGAAAACTCCGCAGCAGGAGTATAAACAGAAGCTACGGTCTAGTAAAATAAGTCAGTCAGTTTGATTGTATAAGTCCTCCCCTAGGTGAAACGGTTAGACTGTTTCTGACATGTATAAAATAGACCCCCATAGTGAGAGAGTCAGTCAAAACTCAATCCGATGTATCGTTTTTCTAAGTTTCATATTATTTCTCAGCATTATGATTTCCTGCACCAGTTATGCGTTCTATCTGTATCTTCCAGTTCCTCATGTGAATAAGTCTGCTAATGTTACAGTAGAGCACACGTTTAGTGATCTGCCTCCTCATGAATACTCATACCGCCTCGCTATGCGAAATAATACTTTTATCCGCATGTTACATTATTCACACCAGACCAGCAATGCCACTAATTGTTGGGTGTGTGGTCGACTCCCCCCTTTTCAGACACCGAAGGGAGTTCTGCCACTTTTTCCTTATCCATTCTCACATAATGGTTCGTGTGGAGCATGGTCCACGTTAACGTCATCCTCAACAGATATGTCTTTTCTTAACAATACATGTTTCCCAGACAAACAAGGTCTCCCCCACAGAACAGGTTTAGATCTAGAAAATGAAGTGTACAATTTAGGTAACTATTCGTCGAATTTTATGGTCCTGAATGTTCAGTCTGATACCACTCCAGACTTACCTGCTATTTCAGTATTACCAGTCAAAGGTGAATTATGTGTCCGAAATTATGGTTCTGTACATGTAGGGCATAGTGATTGTAATACTATTATCAAGTATAGTGACAGTGGGAAATGTATTTTCAAAGCTTCACGCCATTCATATTTTATTTGTGGTCAAACTGCATATGTCCGTCTGCCCCTCGATTGGGAGGGAACCTGTTACATTGCCTTCCTACTGCCACCTGTTTTTCTAGCCCCATCTGATTACCATAGAAACACACATCTTACACATTAGACATAAAAGGGAGTCCCCAATTGTCGATTATACTGAAACTGCTCTAGAACAATATACAGATTTCAATAGAGGTTTCTTTTTCTTTATAGGACCTATCCAGAATAGTAAACTGATCCGTAGATTAACCAGAACCCTTGAAGCTGTAGTAAATGAGACTGCCTCTGCTCTAGGTAACCTAACCGAAGAGCAATCTGCTATGAGATTTGTGGTTTTGCAAAATCGTCTCGTCCTTGACGTCATACTGGCCGATAGGGGCGGGGCCTGTAGAGTCATCGGATCCAGTTGCTGCATTTTCATTCCAAATAACGCGCCGTCTGTTTATTCAGCTATAACCAGACTCCATAAAATTGCCCATCTGTTACACCAAGATCCAGGCACCTGGACATGGTCCGGTTGGTTCTGGAATATAATTTCCGCCTGGGGATGGAAAGTCTTGTCCTTTCTAGGTATTGCAGTAGCGATCATATTCAGCTGCTGCCTCTGTATACAATGTGGCCCTGCGATTTGCGGCATGTGTGCTACATTCTGTATTTCTAGTATAACTCCTAGTTCCAAGTCCCGTTCTAAATCCCGTTCCAAGAGAATTCGAGATGAGCAAATGATATTGTATGAAATGATAGATGGTATCATGAATATTGATGTTTCCTGATGGAAACGTAGTGACAAGGAGGGAATGTGGAAAAGTAAATTTTGCCATGTTCTGTGTCCCTACGTGTCATCCATCATATGTTATGTGTGCATGATTAATATGCATATGTATTCCCCATGTTCGATTAAAGACGCAATTACAGTTGTGTCCACCTCTGGTATGCCAGTTTCCAGTCCTCGTGAATAATACGAGTATCAGGCCTATGTAAAGTTATGTTGCCACGTCTCTCAGTGTGCACGTTAATTCATTGAAAAGTCCCCGTTTCTAGGCCTCAAAAGGGCCCGGACATCAGATTCAGCTCCTGTCTCCTGAACCCTCGCTGAGGAGCAACACGGCCCCCACCTGTATGCTCGACCCTTCACTTACTTCCTGCCTCGCAGTGCCCGGTTCAGCCTGGCTTTGCTTCTGAGCCTGCCAAAACTATGTTATGATTCCAGTTATCAGTTCAGTCCTCCTTCTCTGCATTCCTAAGCTACTGAACTGCATCAATGATTTCCGTCATTGTCTAGCCTTCACGTCTCCACGTAAGAGAAATACTGCATTTAATGGTCATTTAATATTCTTCATCACGCACTACATGTAGAATAATGCATGCTTCAGTCTTAGAGTCCGTTAGCCTTTCCCCTCCTGACTTCTAGTTTATATCAACATGTTCTCTAAACATCAGATACTAGATACTGTTTAGGTACATGTCGCCCTGACTCTCCAGACTTCAGTCTCTGCTCCTAGCACAGAGTTCGTAGCCCCCAGCTTCTCCTAGTAATACGTCATTGTCAGTTTGCGCGCACCATCAGGTTAGAGGTCCCGGCTCCTTAGGTAGCCCCCTCCAATGTTTCCGCCCATTCATGACATATTCTGTTACGTTTGCATCACATGTCTATGTATACGCCCTGTTACACCCAGTTACACCTACTTTCGCCCTTATCTTTCGCGACTGCTACGCGTCACACCTTCTGCTCCACCCACTGTTACGCCTACTGCAATGTAATGCTATGTGTTTGCGCTATGTATATATGCTCATGTACTGTTATTAAAAGGTTACGCCGATCCTGATCCTGCCCCCGGCAGCGCTGCCATCCTATTCCTGTGCAGGTTGTCCTGTTCCTGTCCTTATGCCGTATTAAACCTGCAAGAAACTCCTACTACCTCGAATCTTGACTCTTATTTATTGAGCTATCTGTTATGATATATGTCTAGTCAAAAAGAGAGGTATTATTTATTTATTTACCACAAAGTGCAGGTGTTCGGCGGGTGCGATGGTGTCGTCGGTGTTGGTCGTGATGCGGATGGTGTTCCTGTGAATGATGGCGATGCCTCCTCCTGTCTGGTTGACGCGGTCTCTCCGGATGATCTTGTAGCCGTCCGGGATGGCGATGGCGATGTCGGGCGCTGAGGAGGCGTTCATCCCAATACCCTCTCAAACACATCAACAGTTCCCTTAACAATTCCGCAGGAAGTAGTTTTTTTCTCTGAAACAATGAACATTTTCTCCAACCCTAAGATATGGTTTGGGGTCACCGAAATTCAAAAATAATTGAATCCCTGTATTTTTTTTACACTTTACTTTATTAACTTTATTTCGGCTGTGTGCCATAAATGTGAAACAAATAAAATGTCATAACTTGAATTGAACCTCATAAATATTAAAAGCAAACGGATAGAGTATACAATTGACAAGATAAAACTGGTTATAAATAAAATACACTAGTTATAATAAATACCTAATTTAGAGGCGCACCTTTTGCCTAATTCTCCATATTGCAATTTAAAAGCGTGACGCAGCAAAAAGCAGACTTTGCTTAGCCTTAGTTTTTAAAATGCAAAATGCCATTTGATAATACCTAGCACCCAAAAGCCGACAAACAGGGATAATTAACTTATCCTGCTTTTAGCGTACGCTGGGCAGAAAAACTAAATATGCACCTCCAACTCGCCCATTCACTATTAAATGAGGCTATTGGTATGGTGCTGTATCTAAACTGCATATACAACTTTCAGGCCAAAGGAGGTTCTATTTCGCCTAAAAACTGCTCCAAACTATAGGCGACCTTGATCTTAAGGAAAGAGCTGGCCAGGGTGTCATATGAGGAGAATGTCAGCGGATAATCCATTTTGTGTTGCCGGTACCTACTCTTTAACAGAATTTTACTAACTGTCAGAGTGGCCTCTGGCTCTGTCTACAAATCCACACACCCTACCTTGGTCAAAGTATCTTTTATGCATTGTATCTAAGGTATACTTCTCAACCCTGGGATCCCTAACACTTCTTTGAGGCCAGCTCGATTGAAGTGCAATTCGGGCGAGTGTGGGCCTGATCCCTATCCCCACATTAATAGGCCTTACTCCCAGGTCAAGTCTGAGTGGTAGTAATGGTGTACTATTAGGTAGTCCCAGTGGCTGAGGCAGGAAACGGTTCTCCCTAAATAGCAATACAGAAATATCGCTATGCCCCCATAGCACGGCCCAATACAGGGCAGTTCCTAGTGACTGCAATTTGTAGATTTGAATAGCGGGGAAAGTTGGACGGAAATGTGAGTTGTTTTGTGCTCGTAACAACACTCCACTACGTTGGGATATTGTAAGCCTTCTGTTTTCAATATGACATCTCCAATCAAAATGTTCGGTAAGAGTCAACCCCAGGTAGTCAAAGACACGAACACATCTAGGGGGAGCCACTCAGCTTAGGATTGGCTCGAGTAGAAAGACTGGGATTTAAAATCATACATTTTGCTTTGTCTACGTTTATCTTAAGATCCCTCTGGGCACAGATTCTCTCAAAACTACATAGAATGTTTTGTAATGCCAAATGGTGTTTTGGATATAAGGAGGGTATCATCTGCAAAAATCAATGTTGGTATCTTTATATTAGGCAACCATAGCACATCTCCATCACAGTTATTCCAGAAGGAAATCAAATCATTTACATAAAGGGAGAAAAGGGTGGGGGCAAGGACGCAACCCTGTCTTACCCCACCATGGTGTGTGAGCAACTAGTAGGTAGGGAGTGAGGAATAGAATACAAGTATGTGTGAGTTGTACCAGACTTTTTTGAAGAGCAGTGGCTGATTGTCGCTTATTATTCGCCCCATGAAGCTATACCATCCATTTGTGATTACTATTGCATCGGTAGACAACAAAGGGTTACACATGGAAGATTATCCGTTAGAGTCCCTTTAAATAATCTTCACTAATCAGCTGAGGTTTACCTGAACTGCTGCTTAGGTGCAAACATTTGTGTAAGAAATATTGAAGTTCACACTGAATCATGTGTCCATGGCTAGGTAAATGCAGGCATTATCACAAGTTGTATCACAATTCTATATTTGTCATAATTTTGGAAGGTGCCATTTGGGAAAGATGTGTTTGCTTTTTGACCCAGAACAGTCCAGGTAATTTAAAGTGCTCCTCTAGCACCTGGATCAGCAGGCAGCAAAAGATGACACTGATACTTTTATTCGGGTGGATCATATAAGCTTTAAAACAATCATAGCATTGGTAGCTGTTTTTTTCCACCGTGCTGTACCACTTAATCTAAAATCATGAAAACAACTATTTGACAAAAAGTTGCCGAAAGAGCAGGATAAATGAAATAGAGCTCCTGCCTTTCTAGGTTTCCAAGGTAACCAATTCTTTTTTATATCCTGCAAGTGGCTGGCTCTCTGAATACAGTGCCTCTGTAAGTGCACAATGTAGCCAGCTGAAATAGGCAAATTAACCATCTCTTTCTCTCACATAGATTAGAAGTCCCTTTTTCTTTCTGAAATTATGAGCTAAAAGCATTGAAGTTGCACCAAAATAAACCTCTCTCCCATGTTTTGTGGACGTAAATTATATTTTATTATAGGGACCACCTCTATCTTCTCATCGCTTCTATGAGGTAGGGGTGGAGATATCAGTACTGAAGTAGGTACCAGGGCCCTAGGGTGGTAGGGGCCCAATGCATCTAGATTAGGGCTATATTTTATTGTTCACCCAGTGGACGGGGCTCATTTACCTTACTTGCGGGGAGCGCACTGTAATATTTGAACACCATTGCATTTAGGAGACCATGATGTGTGGCAAATGGTGTAGGGATGCATATCGCATTTTTGTCATCTTCCATTTTTTACTCCTTTCACTGTGTCAAAGCAAGAACAGTTGCACGCTTTCTCTGTACCTGTTAGTAAAAGTGCAGCTTTGCCACCTGTTGCCATGATCTCATCCTCTTCTACAACTAGGCCATAAGGTGATGTAAAGTCTAACTCCACACTCCATTTTGAGGAGGCTGAGACTCCATTTTCTGCCTGATCATCAGCACGTGTACCTCTGAGATATATGCCGTCTGTCCTTATCATTTGAAGACCCTATAAATGTTTTAAATCATCCAGACAGTGACATAGATAAGACACCTAAGGTGACATAATTCTGGGATAAATGCCTTGTTATCTCTAATTCAAGGTCAGATATTAATATCTTAACATAAACAATGTAGTCTGAATTGACGTGTTTTTACCATATTTGATTATAATAATGTGTCTATGTTGGACTTGGCCCCGCTTGCAGGGTCATCCCGAACTTTTTCGCCTTCCCGCTAGCCTTTTTGCTGTGATGGAATTGGTGGGTTCAGGATGTTGGACACTTTGGCGCTGGTAAGCAGTGCAAAGTGTGTGTGCTTTCTGCCTTACATAGGCTTACCCTAGGAACCCCACCATGGTAAAAAATGTAGAGGCCATGTGTGGTGTAGATTGAAAATAATAAAAGCTGCGCAATGGTGTGCGTGAGTTCATTTTCACCATTGTAAGAACTGTCACTTTTAAAATGGACGCCATTGCTGTGTGCTTTGTGCCGCCTGCCAGAAGAGGGTTGGTGGTCTAGTGTTCGGAGTGACAGGGTGCCCTACACCTTCCCCCACAGTGACAGTTGGGACTAGAACTGCCAGGAGCCTTCTAGAAGGTTTTAGCCCTTTCTGGTAGGTGGGTTGAGGGGTGTATATATAGGGAAGCTGTGCCTCCATGTGCTCAGACTGAGCGTGGACTTGATTGAGAGGGGACACTCTGCCAGGAGGTACCGCCGCAAGGGCCTGCGTGCTGTACCTCAGCCCATCTATACCCCCCTGCTGTCCACAGGGCTATTGAGAGAGTCTGCTGGAGTGGAGACTGCTGTGCTAGCAGGATGGTCATCGTAATGGAGGATGACTGTTCTTAGGAGCTGCTGCTTCATTTCTGGTGAGCTGCCCTACTGCCTGCTGATCTTGCCCTGCAAGGATTGTGCCCTCCAGGGCCCGAGCGCCTTGAGAGCACTATACTTTAATTGACTGTTCCCTGCCTGCACCCCAGCGCCTTGGGAGCGCTATATTCGGAGTGCCAGGAGAAGAGGAGCGCTGCAACCTTATTCTTGTGGGACTGAGCGCTACCCCCTTATACCTGCACAAGGAGAGCACTTTAGGGGTACTGCCCACGAGAAGAAAGGAGCTGGTGCCTGCAGCGCTGGGCTGTGCAGGAATCCCAGTGTGTGAGATCCCCCCTGTGCATTCCTGACCTCTAGGGCCTCGTGAGCGCTGCCTCCAGCACCTGCCCCGGAGAAGAAGGTGCGTGGGTCCTGCAGCGCGTGCTGCCAGGGAGATCTATTTGTTTTAAAAGTACAGCGGGAGCCTACCCCGCGTTATTGCCACACTCTTTGTGCTCTTTGAACCGAGCGGGTGCCCACCCCGCATGTATGCTGCATTTCTGCCGCATTGGTGTTATATTCTTATCGTGGGTGCCCACCCCGCGTTATGACGGCGCTGTGCCTGCTTAATTAGATCAGTGGGAGCCCACCCCGCGGTTTTGATGCCAATTTAGCGGGAGGCCAACCCACACTTCAGAATCACAGCAAATCACTGCTGCGGCCCGAGTCCCACGGAATCAATATGGCCGACCAGAAAGACAGGCACCCGTGCCTGACTCTGGGCAGGACCTGCAGGCAGGAAGGAGGAAGCCGGAAGCCAGCGAAAGTGCTGCCGGTCGTCGGCGGGCTCCCGGTGGTCGAACGGGAGCCCCGCGAGCCTCACATCAAAGTCCGGGTCCCAGGAGGGGGCCCTGGTGAAGTCAGGTGAGGTGTTGTCAGTGGTGGGGCTCCCATGAGCAGAGGAGAGCCCCGCCTACTGAGCCTGCGGGATGGAGACGCCGAGGGAGAAGACCGGATCCTCGCAGGCCCCTGTTGATTGCCACAAGGACTGCTTGTAAGTGCGGCTGGGATCCGGCTGCCGCCCCAGAGTGGGGGTGCCAGTGCTGCATTCTTCCTCAGCGGCGCCATAGTTGCGGGCCACTGCAACGAGAGAGGATGACTTTTGTGTTGTAGAGCCCCAGAGCAGGCCTCTTTTCCCACAGCGGTCCGCCGGACAGTGGCCACTGCAATGGTGGGCATTTTTAACTTCCGAGTTCCAAAGGGGGACTCCAACAACCCAGTGGTCTTTTGGGGGCAGCCTTGAATTTAGTAGCCCCGGGTTGGGGCTCCCAGGACACAGTGGGCCAATCCTTCGGGTGCTCGTCACCGCTGTGCCTCAGAAGAGCGGGCGGCTGCACAAGAGGGGGCACCTTCTATCTTGGAGCCCCGGAAGAGGGATTCATCTTCCCCAAGACGGAACATTACTTACACAGCTGCCCCGCTGGACAGTGGGCAGTTGCTACGATTGGGGCACACAGTGTTTCTACTCGCGAGGCCTATTGCCTCGTACTATTTCCTGCATAAGGTGGTTGCATGCTAATGTGAGGTATAATGTAGCTACACTGCTGGTTTCAGGCACAATGGGTTTCCGCCCCATGCTAATGCTTTTATATGCCTAATCCGAATGTCAGGCAATGATGTGTTCCTGTCTAGGGGTTCTTGCTATTGAGATGCCCCGTGTTGATGCTAATGAGATGCCGAATAGGATGTTTTACGTTACGCCTGATCTCAGATGTTCCTGTATAATGCTCTATATTACTGACAATATTTTCCCCTAATGCTGACTACGGATGATTATGCCACTGTTCATGTGGTTTAGGCTAATCTAATGCATATATGAGTTTCTATGCCTAGGAGGTACGCCTAGTGTTTTCGGCCTAACGATGAGGCCATATTTGTGACATAACATGCACTGCTAATGTTATGCAGAATAAGTTCTAAACTTTATGTCCACAGGTTGATGCCTACGTTCTGCCTGATGTGCTGTTTTTGCCCCTGCATAATGAGTTTACATGCCTACTCTGATTCATATGGAGGTACCTTATGCCTGCAGTAATGTTTATGCAATGGGACTTACGCCGATAAGATGCATAATGCTTTTTCCCTAATGCCTATACGGCTGGTCTAGGCCTGAGGTTGATACCTAATGTTCTGCCCCTAATGTGTACAGTGTTGGTGTTCTGCATACTATGCCTAATGCGAATGGTTATGCCTTCAGGCCTAATGAGGTTGTCATGCCTAAAGTTATGCCTTGTGCTAAATTATTGATGCTTTAGGTTTATGTCTATTGTTTATTGCATTGACGCTAAATGCACAATCTTGCCAGAGGTTACTGGCGGACATACACTTATTATTGATGGACTTTACCTTCACCCCTTTGTATGAGCGATGGTTTTGGCAGCGGCCCGATTGGCGCTGACCAGAACATAATTCCCATGTAAATTGCTACCCAGTGCTGGTTGGCACAACGTATATGCAACTGTGATTACATTCTGACATGTTTATTTCACAATACAAAAGTTATTTTCACATCACCTGGTGTGGTCTCATTTTGTAGTGTGCTTGGTGTGTCGCCTGAGTGTGTGTGCGTAGATGCTTTGCACAATGCCCTGGAGTTTGGCCTATCTACCGCGCACCACGCTACCCCGTTTCTAACAGTCTAAGACTAGCATAATGATGCACATAGGTTATGTCAAACATTCCTCAGGTTATGTCAGAAATTCCTCAAAAATTCCACATGCAAATAACATCGGTGACCAACAGTCTTATCAAGTGGCCACTTAGATAGAGAGGTCCATTTCCCCAGATTATCGCACATGATACTGCCAGAATAAGGGTGGTGTCTCAAAACGTATTTATGCCTTGCAATTTTCCATAGGAAAACTGAAGTGAGATAAAGAAAAAAACTACTTAATCGAATACATCAAATTTGGTAGAAAGCTAGATCTTTACCCAGAAAGCCTGCTTTTTGTGATTTGGTGTAAATCCATTCAATAGTTTTTGACAAATGAAGGTTGGAAATGTATATATATTTCACGCTGCAGAGGAACTGCAGATCCTACAGGTCAAAAGATTAGGTCTGAGTGCTGCCCTCTGCATAACAAAGATGTGGCAGCACTCATTTTAGGACTTGGGGCTAAGCCCCTGTCCTGAAAATAAATTAAAAAAATATATAGAAGGCAAGGTAAGAAAGATAGAACCCTCTCCCTGGGAGTGCAGTTCCACAAAGAATAAATGGTTGAGCCCCACCCTTTTTAACTGCAATCTCCCAGGTGGGCAAGGGACAAGGGGGGGAAGGGTCATTGCATTCAATATTATTTAAAAAAATATCTATACTACCTTAGATATTGAACACAGTCTCACCAACGTAATCTCTCCATCCATTCTCGGAAAGAAAAAACACTGGAGCCGTGGCCTCGGTTTTTGGTGCAGTTTGGTGCCCCCCTTCCTGAGCCTCCAAAAGCCCCAGGAGCCCACCCATGGGGCTTACATTTGTTTATACAGGGAGGGGACCTTACGGCCTCCCTCCCCAAGCCTCCAAAGACCCAGTGAGCCCACCCATGGGGCTGAAATTTGACAAAATGGGGGGGGGGGCGACACATGGACTTACTCCCTGCACAAACAAAAGCCTCACAGAGCCCACCCTCAGGCCAACATTTGATAAACTGGGGAATGGGGCTTGCACAGCCCCCTCCCTGAGCCTCCAAAGGTCCCTGGAGAGCCCAGCACCACGGCCCAAATTTTAGAAAACGGAGAGGGGGCCATGTGGCCCCTAGCCATAAAGACCCCGGAGAGCTCGCCCTGGGCCAATCATTTTAAGGAAGCGTAGACATGCGCCCCCCTCCCTGAGCTATTAATGGCAATAGGGAATCCCGGGGTTGATTAATTTAAGGAAGGGGGCCTTAAGCCATTAATGGCCCTGGGGACAACATCCCCTTAGGCCAGCTCAGTAGCTATGTCCCGGGGAACCCACACCTGGGACATATTGGTTTTCCTGCCCACACTGGCGCGAGCAGGGAAACCTGTGTTTGCTCTCGTTTGGGGGGAGCATTTCTGAGTTTCCTGCCAAGTGGGAGCAAACACCAAGTCTGCTTCCAATGGGTGGGAGCTTTGACAATGCTCCCACCTGCTGGGATCAGACTTTTGATCTGTTTCTCTGCCCACACTGATGTGGACAGGGAAACATATTAAAATATAGCTCCCACCTGGAGGGAGCAGCATTAGTAGTTGCTTGTTGTGGGCAGAAGCAGTGCTGACTCCCGCTGCATATAAAGAGCCTGTTAAGTTTCAAAGGGGTATGCCCTAAAAACTATCTGACCTGGGTCAATGATTAGGTACGTGAAGTATGGGTCAGTGTTTACTTATTTCAAAATGAAAATGCTAGGTTCAAGAAAATCTCAAGTGTTCACCATCAATATATTTCACTGTTCATATTTAATCATCATAAAGTTCAGGGAGACTCAATACAAATCTAGTAGTTCCCAGGTGTATGACTCATAACATTTAGTTCAGAAAAAACTAAATACATCAATAACTTTTATCAATCAAAGTCACCTGTATTACATTAAAATTGAGCGTGCTCTCAGTGAGAAAGAAAAGGGTATTAGGGTGAGATGGGGGTGATGAGGTAAGTGGGGGACTGGGTAAAGGTGGTGTGACAATAGCACAATCACAACGCAATTCGTAAAGACCTTTACAGTCTAGTGAGATCCATAGGGTTGGACCATCAATGGTTCCACTGTTGGTGCTCAACCTGTAAGTATTAAAAACCTTTAGTTTGGGCTTGTAGGACATCGCTGAATTGTCCTACTAGAATGGAGAAATGTAGAAGGGGAGACTTACTGGGGTGATGTCAAGAAACAGCCGGGTATAAATCTCCTGGTTGGTATATGTAAAGTCCGATTCTTAGTGTGCAATCCACGTAGTTGTGGTTCCTCCACGTCGGGTTGCTGAAGCAGTCAGATGCCATGGGTGGTTCTAGAGGAAAGGAAATTATAGGCCATGGTTGGGGTATACCAGGCTCACAGGGTATGTTACGCAATGGTCTAATTGCTGTTGCCTAACGCAAATGGATAACTCTACAGAAAGTGACAATGATAGACTAAACCCGGTGCCCGAAAACAGGTGGACGGTCCCCTGGTGAAATTATCCAATAATGTATCCAATAAATACATGGGAAACGGAAACAAAAACAAAGGGCTCCGTGCTTATAAAATACTTCGTTGGATAGATGGGTCCCTTATTAAGGTTATCTAATTAAAGAAAGCGCCAAAGTGTAAACGTCACTCTGTATACGTTCGTATTATTGTAACCCAAGACTATACCGCCGATTGCTAGGCGAAGAATGCCGTGTTGCCTTGAAGTGTGCAATGCACCCTAATGAAGGGACGGCGCGCGGTGCTAGTGGGCTCGAGTGGGATTATTTAGGTGCAATTTTGGAAAAGGGGGTGGTGATGGACAGAGTTTCTGAATGATGCAGAATACTCCTACCAAGTCAAGAGATCATGGTTTTAATCCATCACCGTTTTTTTGTGTGGGAGGGTATACTCAGACGTGAGTCCCTTGCTCATTGCACCATCAGGATTCAAGCAAGCCGGGCCGACGAAGGCTGTGATGCCAGAAACCGGTCCCCGGAAGCTTGTTTCCTTCCCAGTATAAGAATTGGCTTGGTAGTTTGGTTTGCCCTGTTCCCATCATGCACTGGGACAGGAACAGACTAATTTGCATATAGCCAGGTTCTGAGCTGGGATGGTGCAGTGAGCTAAAAAAACGGTGATGGATTAAAACTATGATCTCTTGACTTGGTAGGAGTATTCTGCATCATTCAGAACCTCTGTCCATCACCACCCCCTTTTCCAAAAACGAATTTTATCCACACTATGTGTGGGAGGGTATACTCAGACGTGAGTCCCTTGCTCATTGCACCATCAGGATTCAAGCAAGCCGGGCCGACGAAGGCTGTGATGCCAGAAACCGGTCCCCGGAAGCTTGTTTCCTTCCCAGTATAAGAATTGGCTTGGTAGTTTGGTTTGCCCTGTTCCCATCATGCACTGGGACAGGAACAGACTAATTTGCATATAGCCTGTTCTGAGCTGGGATGGTGCAGTGAGCTAAAAAACGGTGATGGATTAAAACCATGATCTCTTGACTTGGTAGGAGTATTCTGCATCATTCAGAAACTCTGTCCATCACCACCCCCTTTTCCAAAATCGATTATTTAGGGGCAAAGCAGATAATGTGGTGAATTCTGACAATTAATCAACCAACGAATCCGGTATACAAACTTATCGCACCCCAAAGTGAAATAAAATCATGGTACCGCAAGCATGCCGACTTTGAGAAAGGGGTAACGCGCTCATGGCTGGAGAAAGACCGTCTCCGCATGCATCTAAAAGATACGGCCAAGACAGACCGTGATCTTACCTTAAATCCTACACCCTGGCTGCTCGTGTCAGGACGTGCCCGCCGACTCTTACTCTATAGGAGGGCAGCTCCGCGAGGTGCAGGTGCTCAATGCTGCCTGGGGGCTCGTCACCCCTGGGCCAATCAGAGGGAGGACACCAGGCGAGAGCAAGGGAGCGTGGTGAAAAAACGAGTCAACTGAATTGGTGTAATGCAATGGGATTAGGGATTACGTCCTCGGTTTTACCCGCGCAAGGGGATGATTTTGAAGGGCATAACTCTGTCTTTAGTGATGTGCTGTGAACAGTACTTTGAGTTAGACCGCAATGAAGACCACTTAGTGGTGTAGTTGATATCAGTTATAGTACTTCAGGTGCGGTGTTCAAGGATACTACTGAGGACCCTCTGGATGTCTCGCGGACATTACCATATCATCAATAGTACGAGTACATAAATACCTTAGATGGTCTATTTGCTGTATGTAACACACCTTCCTTATGTATAGTACTACAATAATCAATTGGTAGCAGTCTGATTAAAAATATTCTTGGTGGCACCCAGAAGCACGCACATTTATTACAAAACAATAGCGACCTCACGTTGGTTCCTACTGTATTTTAGTAAGACTCCTAAGTTCGGATAGTCATTAGTATGTATTAGCGTTTCGCATCCCTAAAGCTGTACATCTTGGATACATGTTGAGCCAAAGTACATCTTCTTGCATAAATACGCATAACACAGAGGGTCACCTTCATATTGTACAGTCAAAAGCATATCAATAACTTAGAGAGAGTCCATACACATTCAGGAATTAAGTGTTCTTGTTAACATGGTAGTATCATAGATAGGCAATAATGTAGCATGGGCTTTATTCTGGGTCTAGACCAGCCATCTAAGCGTAGGTGGCATCAAGTTCATTAAGTCCATTGCGAACTGTATCAAAGAGATGCATCAATTTACATTCCCTAATGTTCATAATGGAGCTCAGGTTTCCCCCCCGGGGACCCAAGGTAATTTTCTCAATTTTCACCCATTTCATGGATTCTGGTGTGTGGTTACATCTTAGGTAGTGTTCTACTAAGGGAGCCCCCATAGTGTGACACCTAATCCTACTGCAATGTTGTAGTATGCGATTCTTTGCCTTTTGTTTAGTTTGGCCGACATACATCACGCCGCACGGGCAAATGATAGCGTATATGACCTCAATCGTATTGCAGTTTGTAAACGATTTTAGAGTTATTGTCAGGTTATTGTAAGTGAGTGTTTTGGTTTCTTGGCCTAAAGCACAGGCTTTGCAGTTACTGCACTTGTAATGTCCAACTGCAGCTGGTAACTTCCACAATTCCTGGATCGTCGGGGCAGGCGGGGTGTTCCACAGTGAGCGAACTACATAGTCTCGAATGTTTTTCACTTTCTTGAAAGCATGCATTGGTGGTTTTGGCATCTCTAGCACATCCGCGACTATGCCCCAATGCTTGTTTATTATTTTCCGTATAGCATTGCTTTTGGTACAGTGAGTTGTTACACAGATCATCCTGTCCTCAGATGTCATACGTTCTTTAGGTCTAAGTAATTCTTCTCTATCACTGTACCAAGCTCTTTTTCTTTCCCTTTTGACTAGTCTCTTTGGATAGCCTCTTTCAAGAAGGCGCGAGATGAGGTCGTCTGATTCAGTGAAGTAGTCGTCTTTCCAGGTACAATTCCTTTGGATACGAAGGAACTGGCCGAATGGTAGGTTGTCTCGTAGTGCTCTGGTATGGTGACTAGAATATCTCAGGAGGGTATTGCGATAAGCCGGTTTCCTGTACAGTGTGGTATATAGTAGGCCATCCTTTTGTTTGAGACTGATGTCAAGAAAGTCTATGGAATCTTTATCACAGTTGGTGGTGAATTTGATGTCCTCAGATTCAGTGTTGAGCCACTCTGTGAAAGCTGTGAGTACCTGTTCATCACCTGTCCATATGATCAGGATATCATCGATATACCGTCGCCATTCTGAGATCTTACTGAGGTATGGATTTTCTGGGGAGAGGATACATTGTTGTTCATAGTGATCCATAAACAGAATTGCCAGATCTGGAGCGAAGGCTGCCCCCATTGCCACACCTTTGCTCTGGATGTAAAAGTTATTCTGAAATACGAAAAAGTTTTTAGACATGGCGATCCGGCTGAGACTGCAGGGGCCTTGGGGCTTGCTCATGGCCCCCAACGAGAGTATGGCGGGTGCCCCGAGTGAGCACCAGGGCACCCACCTTGTACAAATGTGGGCCCCAGGAATTGGGTCCTGGGCCTGAAACAAATGGCTCTGGGAGGGGGGCTGCACTTTCCCCTCCCCTCTAAACATAAACCCTGGGGAATGGGGTTCCCGGGACCCAAAGAGGCTTCGGGAGGGGTGCCGTATGACCCTCCTCCCCCTTTTCATATATACATGTACATCCCTGGGGGATGGGACCCCCAGGGCCTAAAGAGGCTTGGGGAGTGGGACTGCACAGCCCTGTCCCCTTTATTTGTAATAATGGCCCGGGGGATGGTGTCCCCAGGGCCACGTGACCCACCCTCCCCTTAATTGTTAGGATTTGCCCTGGGAGATGGGGTTCCCAGGTCCTAACAAGGCCATGTGAAGTGTGGGGTTTACTACTGTGATCAGGAAACCTTCTGGTTCAAAACGCGTAGGTGGAAGAAGTAAACAAGTCAAAAAAACGAAGATTACAATTCCAAGTGGAGTGCGGTGTCTTTGTATAAAGAAATGTGCTGTTGCAATATATATATATATATATCTATCTATCTATATCTATCTATCTATCTATCTATATATATATATATATCTATATATATATATATATATATATATATATATATATATATATATACACATATATATATATATGTATATATATATATATATATATATATATATATATATATATATATATATATATATATAACCTACTGGGGGTCACCAGGAGGTAGTTATAGTTAGGACCTACTATGCATAGGAAATCCGCAACATTCTCTACCCAATAACTTTGGCGCTGATTGATGAATCTTTGCGAAATTTCCCAAACTTTTGGCCAGCTCAGTTTTACTCCTTCCCTGAAAGTCTGGGGGTGATTCATCAAGCGGGGGCCGAGAAAAAAAGGGGGGTCCCAAAACGTGTTTTCCCCATGCAATTTCCCATAGAACCTTTAGCCACAGCTACAGCCCGAACAGCTGAACGGAATTACACCAAATTGGTAAAGTGGTAGTCCTCCGTTCAGACTTGTGCCTTTTGCTTAAGTGGTGTCAATCTGTTTAGTAGTTCCTGAGAAAATTATAGTTAAAGTCATTTATATGTCTATGGGCGTGGGGGATCCACGGAGAGTGCGAGGATCGTCATCGTACCATAAGCACACCCTTCAGATCACGCGCTGAATGCTAATTGTCAGTGGAATATGTGTGCAAAACATAGAAAGGGGGCAGGGTAGAAATATTTTTACCCTCTAGACCTGCTTAGGGGGTCCCAGAAGGACCCCTAGGGCCCACAATCATTATTTGTTTTAAACCCGGCAGGAGCGTGTAAGTTGCGCGGACTCTGCCATAAAAAAAAAAAAAAAAATGGAGCTTCTTTTATAATTAGCCTCTGGGGGGCCAAATCCCGGGGGCAAAATGAATAAATTTAAAGGGGCCCCAGAGAGGCTCCCCAGCCCCGGGGACCTCCACTCCCGGAGCTACAAAATAAATTGTTGGGAGGGGCTCAAAAGTCCCTCCCAGTATAATTTGTGGGGGGGGCTTAACAACCCCTCAATCCCCGGGGACCACCACCCCCCAGGGCTTTCTGTATTGTGGGAGGGGGGCTGCATGGCCCCCCTCCTAGAGTCGTGGACCGCCCCCCCCCCGGGCATCTTCTGCAGTGTCCTGGGGTGCCCACCCCCAGAACACTGTTGTTTGCTATGAGAGGGTGCCACTTTAACCCTCTCTGTCCAATCCATTTAATATCTACATTTGGTAAACCTAGGTCTTTGTGAATTTCTTTGTTTTCTGCATGCCTTTGGCGCCAGAAAATATACCTGTGTCCCACAATCCACGCTCTAAGCATGGGAAACATCCTTTACAACGCAGTGTTTACACCGCGCAACCTTTACGACGCAGCCATTACAACGCAAGTCATTTCTACGACTTGCGCTGGATGGCGCTCTTGCTTAAGGAATAGTTTGATTTTCTATTCCAACACCTTCCCTACTGTTACGTGGGCTGGAGTTGGAATAGAAAATTAAATTAATCCTCAATCCAGCGTCCTCCAGCGCAAGTCGTTGTAACGACTTGCGTTGTGAAAACCGCGTTGGAAAGTACCGCGATCAAAATGATCGCGTTGTACTGACGTACATCCCTAAGTATCTTGAAGGGAGGTCTGGATGCACTCAGATGGTCTCTGTAAATGAAATGATAGTTTGAAACCTAAGATTTTTCTAAAATGGTGGATAAGATGCAGTTTTGAAAAAAGAAAATAAATCACTTTCTACACTGAGAAGTAGGGTGAATGTTTCTGTTTTTTAAAAGCATGATTCTTATGGGTTACCAAAATCATCTGATTGAAAGGAACATTACATAGGATAAGCTGATATGTTGAAAAGTCAAGCACACTTGCTGTTTTGATTAGCAACATTGTATGATGAACTTTTGACCTGTGTGCTCAGTTAAGTGTTCCATGAACTGTTTCTATGGTAACAGGTAGAAGGCAGATTGGGGGTAGGGTTCGCATTTATGTTAATTGGAAAGGGTTCAAATGTGTAACCAATAGCAATGTGTGTTTGCTTTTGAATTAATGTGGGAAGCAATGTGATTTGATGTTCAGGTGTATATGTGTTCAAAATGGGAGGGAAACTTTGCCATTCTTTGGTTCTGGTGAGAGGTGTACAGAAGAGATATTCTGTATAAGAAAATCTGGTGTGTGACTGATATACCTATTATTGTACAAAACAATTTAAAAGGTGGGTTATTAATTTATGAGAGGATGTATGTGGTGCAATTTGATTTTAATCAGACTAATGTGTTTCTCCTGCTAAAGTGCAGGGAGCATTTTTTTTCTGTAGAATTTTATTGTGAGTGTGTGTGCATTAAGAAACCCTTCTGATATAAGCATTTCTGTATTTCATGTGTTTGCAGACAAATAACTATGCTGTTTTCATGTTTCGTTAGAATTAGAAACCAGTAATTTTTTATGTATTTGCAAAATGAGTCAAGTTTCTACACTAAAATGCAGTACTCATTGTAGACTATGAAATGTGTTTTGGTAAAATGCAAGGGATAGTGTTGTTTGTCTAGAATCACACAGTGAGTCTTGTGTGCATTTAGGAATCGTTCTGATAGAAGCACTCTATACTAATGTGTAGTAGAATATTTTGTGCAATGTGTCTAGTCACCTTAAGTGTTGTAGACTAGTAAATGTGTTTTCATGTTTTGTTAGAATTAGAAACCAGTCATTTTTTATGTATTTGCAAAATGAGTCAAGTTTCTACATTAAAATGCAGTACTCATTCTAGACTATGAAATGTGTTTTGGTAAAATGCAAGGGATAGTGTTGCTTGTCTAGAATTACACAGTGAGTCTGTGTGCATTTAGGAATCACTCTGAGAGAAGCATTTTGATACTTCATGTGTTTCCTGACATGTAATTGAAAATGTGTGGGCCCTGGGGATCCTTCTGGGACCCTCTAAGCAGGTCTAGAGGGTAAAATTATTTCTACTCTGCCCCCTTCCTACGTTTTGCACACATATTCCACTGACTTCCAAAGCCTCGCTTCTACCGAGGCACAAAATGGTTGCCAACAGTTCCGGGTTTCGAATGTTGACAACCACTTGACAGCCAATTAGCATTCAGCACGTGATCGGAAGGGTACACTTATGGTACGATGACGATCCCCGCACACTCCGCGGATCCACCGCCCCCATGGATATATAAATTACTTTAATTGTAATTTTCTCAGCAGCTACTGAACAGATTGACACCATTTCAGCAAATGGCACAAGTCTGAACTGAGGACTACCTCTTTGCCAAATTTGGTGTAGTTCCAAACAGCCGTTCGGGCTGTAGCTGTGGTTAAAAGTCCTATGGGAAACTGCATGGGGAAAACAAGTTTTGGGACCCCCCTTTATTCTCGGCCCCCACTTGACGAATCACCCCGAAACTTTCAGGATATGAACGGACCAGAGTTGGCCAAAAGTTTGGAAATTTTCACAAAGATTCATCAATCGGCACGACCCCTTGCAGTACCCAAACACCACTGCACTACCCTAAAAGAGTACCCCCAGTACAACCCCCTACACTACATAAACACCACTGCACTACCCTAAACCCTAAATCTACCCCAGCATGACCCCCTATACCACAGAAACACCACTGCACTACCCTGAACTCGATATCTACCCCTAGCACAACCCCCTACAGTACCCATTCAACACTGCACTAACCTAAACTCTAAAACACTACCCCAGCTCAACCCCTACACTACCCAAACACTATTGCACTACCATAAACCTTAAATCTACCCCAGCATGACAACCTACCCTACTTAAACACTACTGCACTACCCTAAACCCTAAAACAGTACCTCAGCATGACCCTCTACACTACCTAAACACCACTGTACTACTCTAAAAGAGTAATTCAGCACAATCCCCTGCACTACATAACACCAGTGCACAACCTAAATTCTAAATATACTTCCAGCATGACCCCGTACAGTAACCATTAATCCAAGCACTACCGTAGACTCTAAAATACTACCCCAGCACGACACCCTACACTACCCAAATACCATTGCACTACCCTAGACCTTAAACTTACCCCAGCACGACCCCTTACACTACCAAAATACCACTGTACTACCCTAAAAGAGTACTTCAGCATGATCCCCTACACTACATAAACACCACTGCACTACCCTATATCTACCCCCAGCATGACTCCCTACACTACCCATTCACCACTGCACTACCCTAAACTGTAAAACATTACCTCAGCACGACCCCCTACACTACCTAAACACCATTGCAGTACTGTAAACCTTAAATCTACTCCAGTACGACCTCCTACACTACACAAACTCCACTGCACTATCCTAAACTCTAAATTGACTCCCAGCACGACCCCCTACACTACCCATTCACCACTGCACTACCCTAACCCCTAAAACACTACCCCAGCTTGACCCCTGCACTACCAAAACACCATTGCACTACCCTAAACCTTAAATCTACCCAGCATGACACCCTACACTACACAAACACCACTGCACTATCTAAACACTAAAACATTACCACAGCACGACCCTCTACACTACCCAAATACCATTGCACTACCCTAAACCTTAAACTTACCCCACCACAGCCTCCTACACTACCCAAACACCATTGCACTACCCTAGAACACTACCCCAGCACGACCCCTACACTACACAAACACCACTGCACTACCTTAAACCCTAAAACACTATCCCTAGCATGACCCCCTACACTACATAAACACCAATGCACTACCCTAGAACACTACTCCAGCACGACCACTTACACTAACCTAACACTATTGCACTACCCTAAACTAAGTATGGGTGAAATTTGCGAGTTCGCGCTCTGCAAATTCACGCAGAAGCAAATTTGCAGTCCGCGAAATCCGCAAATTTGTGCGAACTTGCGAATTTTTTTATTTTGGCGTGTTCACGGGTTTTTTTTCAGCGCGGCTACCGCGAACTTACCCATGCGGTCGTTTTTGGGCACGACCATCTTGTTCGCGGGAGGAAAACAATTCGGCAAACTCAGAATCAAGGTAAATCAACGCAGCGCGCGCAAGATTGTATTTTTGAAGTGCGAACAAGCAAAAAAAATTCGCGAACTTGCGAATTGTGGATTGTTCCGCAAATTTAATGAGCGGAACGAATTTTCAGCTCATGCTTACCCTAAATCTTAAATCTAGCTCAGCACGACTTCTTACACTACCCAAACACCACTGTACTACCCTAGAACACTATACTAGCACGACCTTCTATACTACACAAACACCCCTGTACTACTCTACTACTCCATTTATAAGAAATACTGTTATTTGTCTAGAATCACACTGTCAGTCAGTGTCTATTTGGGAAAATTGGGAGAGAATGGTTTGGTTGCTTGATGTGTTTGCAGATATATAAGTACATGTACTGTTGCAGTGCGCCATGCTTTAGGGCATGCAGTGCTTGAAACTCCAATGCACTATGCAAGTAGTAGTGTAATCACCTTCACACTTGTGTTTGAGGTCTACATTTCCCCAGTTAGTATCTATATATTCCATTTATAAGAAATATTGTTATTTGTCTAGAATCACACTGTGAGTCAGTGTCCATTTGGGAAAATTGAGATAGAATAATTTGGTTGGTTGATATGATTGCAGACATATAAGTACATGTACTCTTGCAGTGACACTACCTCCAGCATGACCCCTTACACTACCCAAATACCACTTCACTACCCTAAACCCTAAAACCCTACCCCCTACACTACCCAAATACTATTGCACTACCCTAAACCTTAAACCTACCTTAGCACGACCCCTTGCAGTACCCAAACACCACTGTACTACCCTAAAAGAGTACCTCAGTACGACCCCCTACACTACACAAACACCAGTGGACTACCCTAAACTCTAAATCTACCCCCAGTACGACCCCCTACACTACATAAACACCACTGCACTACTCTAAACCCTAACACAGTACGCAAGCATGACTTCTACACTACACAAACACCACTGCAGTACCCTAAACTCTAAAATACTACCCCAGCACGACCCCATACACTACCCAAATACCATTGCACTACCCTAAACCTTAAACTTACCCCAGCACGACCTCTTACACTACCCAAACACCACTGTACTACTCTAAAAGAGTACTTTAGCATGATTCCCTACACTACATAAACACCACTGCACAACCCTAAACCTTAAATCTACCCCCAGCATGACCCCCTACACTACCCATTCACCACACTTCCCTAAACCCTAAAACACTACCGCAGCTCGACCCCTACACTACCCAAACACTATTGCACTACCCTAAACCTTAAATCTACCCCAGCAGGACACCCTACACTACACAAACTCCACTGCACTACTCTAAACCCTAAAACAGTACCCCAGCACGACCCTCTACACTACCCAAACACCACTGTACTACCCTAAAACACTACCTCAGCACGACCCCCTACACTAACCAAACACCATTGCAGTACTCTAAACCTTAAACCTACTGCAGCACGACCTCCTACACTACTCAAACACTACTACACTACGATAACACACTATGACAGCACGAACCCCTACACTACACAAACACCACTGCACTACCCTAAACCCTAAAACACTACCCAGCACGACCCCCTACACTACCCAAATACCATTGCACTACCCTAAACCTTCAACCTAACCCAGCATGACCCCTAACACTACCCAAACACCACTGTACTACCCTATAGGAGTAATTTAGAACGATCCCCTACACTACATAAACACCACTGCATAACCTTAAACCCTTAATTTACCCCAGCACGACCCCCTATACCATCAATTCACCACTGCAATACCCTAAACCCTAAAACACTACCCCAGCACAACCCCCTACACTACCCAAACACCATTGCAGTACTCTAAACCTTAAATCTACTCCAGCACGACCTCCTACACTACACAAACACCACTGCACCACCCTGAACTGTAAATGTACCCCATGCACGACCCCCTACACTACCCATTCAACACTGCACTGCCCTAAACTCTAAAACACTATACCAGCACGACACACTACACTACCCAAACACCACTGTACTACCTTAAACTTTAAATCTACCCCAGCATGACCCCCTACACTACGTACACACTACTGAAATACCCTAAAACACTAGCACAGCATAACCCTCTACACTACACAAACACCAGTGCACTATCCTAAACTCTAAATCTACTCCTAGTACGACCCCATACACTACATAAACACTACTGTACTACCCTAAACACTAAAACAGTACCCAGCACGACCCCCTATACTACTCAAATACCATTGCACTACCCTAAACTTTAAACTTACCCCAGCACGACCCCTTATACTACCCAAACACCACTGTAGTACCCTAAAAGAGCAATTCAGCACGATCCCCTACACTACACAAACTCCACTGCACTATCCTAAACTCTAAATCTACTCCCAGCACGACCCCTTACACTACCAATTCACCACTGTACTACCATAAACCCTAAAACACTACCCCAGCACGACTGCTACACTACCCAAACACCATGACAGTACACTAAACCTTAAATCTACTCCAGCACGAACTCCTATACTACACAAACACCACTGCACTACCCTGAACTCTAAATCTACCCCTAGCACGACCCCCTACAGTACCCATTTAACATTGCAGTACTCTAAACCTTAAATCTGTCCCAGCATGACCGCCTACACTACCTAAACACTAGTGCACTACCCTAAAACACTAGCACAGCACGACTCTACTCTACACAAACACCAGTGCACTACCCCAAACTCTAAATCTACCCCTAGTACGACCCCCTAGACTACATAAACACTACTGTAGTACCCTAAACACTAAAACACTACCCAGCATGACCCCCTACACTACCCAAACACCATTGTACTACCCTAAACCTTAAATCTACCCCAGCACGACCTCCTACACTACCCAAACCCACTGCACTATCCTAGAACACTACCCCAGCACGGCCCCCTACACTACACAAAGAACAGTACACTACCCTAAACCCTAAATCTACCCCCAGTACGACTACCTACACTACCCATTCACTAGTGTACTACCCTAAACCCTAAAACACTACCCCATCACGACCCCTACCCTACTCAAACACCATTACAGTAGCCTAAACCTTAAATCTACCCCAGCACGACCTCCTACACTACCCAAACACTACTGCACTACCCTAGAACAGTACCCCACAACGACTCCCTACACTACACAAACACCACTGCACTAATCTAAACTCTAAATCTGTACTGTTGCACAACCATAGTGACTGTTTATGTACCATGTAGTAATCTATTTACTAAAGTAAAAGTGAACCAATTATGAATCCACTCAGTGTCTCTCCTTATAGTATTGTGATCATTTAGTTAATATGCATGTACTCATACAGTGCTTCAGGTTTTAGTGTTATGGAGTTCTTCAAACTGCTATGTACTATGTATGTACTGCTCTTACCACCTTCACAGTTGTGCTTCAGGCCTACAATTTCTTAGTCATAATTTATATGGAATGTGTTTGCATAGTAATAAAAAAGTATAATTTGAAAGTTATTAATAAATACTTATTTATGATTATTTTTTACAGATACTGTTTATCATAATTAAAAAAAAGTTATCATGCCGGAGAAAAAAGAAGAAGAAAAGGTCAGAAGAAGGATACTTACTTGAAAAAAAATCAACCACAAGTATTGGAAGACCAATATAATGTGGCTAAAAAGAGAAACATTTCTGGTAAGACCACAAAAGACTTTATAAGAAATGTTACTAGATGCAGAAAAAAAATGGAAATGTGCAAAGCAGTGAAAATGTTCCAAGCACAAAAAAAGTGCAAAGAATAGGAAAGGAAAAAAAGGCAATGTACATACAAAGGATATAACTTATAGTAAAAGAAGAGAAAATCAATCTAAAGAAATCCGCAAAAAAATATTTTACAACTGAGTAGTCCATAATTTGATGAAACATACAAAGAAATATAGAAAGAGAACAGTATTTTATAAAAAGAAAAAGCATATCGAATCCATTGTTGAAAAGGCTTTTGAAGTAAAGAGGAAACTGTTTATTTTAGTATTAAAGAGAATTCGATCACTAGATAAACCAATCCATTCAACGAAGGCCAAAAGTAAAAGGAAAAGAGTAATTAATAAAAGTAATTTTTTTTATATTTTCTTAGGGCAATGGAAACACAGTTCAAGTTTTGAGCCTTTTTTTAATGAAGAGAGTTATTTACAGACCAATGATTTGTTGCAAGCAGCTGACGCCAGTGGTCAAGCTTATGAGGTTAGAAATGGTTGTCCAATTGACAAAGAGCAAATGGTTACTAGAAATGCAGAAGAAGTGATAGCTGATGAAGTTCTAGGCAGACGCCCTAAAGCCCCAGTGTACACTTGGGATTGTAGTAGTAATTTACGACAAGAATCTATTGATAAATTACGTAATTTCTTACAAGCATATTGTAAAAAAGTGTTAAACAAAAGATTAAGATGTTGCAAGGACTAGACCCTTGCAGAGTGAGAAAACATACTGGTTTGCAAGGTCATTCTCTGGCTTGTCTTTCTAGGAAAGTATGTCAAAGTGTTTTTCACCATTTCAGGATGTTGGCAGTACATCATACTAAAATGCGGAAGTTAGTGAAAAGATTGTATTATGCAAAAAGTCCAGCACTAAAGTTAAATTAGTTGAACAATGCTCTTTCAAATGGGTCAGTATCAGATGTGAAAAAGGTTTGAGATGATATTGAGTTTTGTTACTTTGGTCCTGAAGAAGAGAGTGAAGAAACTCAGACAGTAATAGAAGAAAATGTTGCAGAGAATGTTGAACATAGTTGTACAAAAAATGTTGAAAATGAAATTACAAAGTTTAAGGTGATTTCAGGTGAAAGGCCACATTTTTCTTGTATTTGTTGTCGGCGAACTCACTATAAAAATCAGACTAGGAGTGTTGATCTGTATTTAAAAAGTGAAAATGATAAGTGGAAGGAATTTGCAACTTATTTGTTGGTAGAGAATTGTTTTGATTTGGGTTCTGATCAGTGTATTTGTAAATATTGTTATAACAAATTAGATGAGAATAAAATGCCTGATAGGGCTGTATATAATAATTTAGAGTTAGTTGCTATTCCTCCAGAGTTGATAGATTTAAACACCTATGAGTCTCTTCTCATTCAATGTGGGCACCCGTTTCAGGCTATTGTTCGTATGGAGCCTAAAACAGGTAAATTGCCTCCTTCAGATTTACAAAGAGGATTAAAAGGAAGAGTTGAGTGTTTACTGTTAGATTTAAAGAAAAATATTCAAACTATTGGTGTAGAGAGTGTAGAAAGTGAACCACTAGTTATTCTTGTTAATGCTGTGCCGAGTAAGAATAAGAAAATCTGGCAGTAGTTAGTGGATGTTAGGAAAGTGCAAAAGGCAACATTGTATTTGATAAAAAACATTACTTACTATAAGAATGTTTATATGGGAGAAGAAGAAATAGTTTTAACAGAAGATACTGAAACGTCAAGTGGACAAATTGAAAAAGTGAACATGTTAAGATGTGAAGAAATCTATGAACATTACAGTGTGGATACCGCGCCGCTCCACCAGAGTAAATAGCAGCCCGACCAGGACTCCATGCAGTGCACCAGCAAACTCTCCAGGAGCCCCACGAGAAACCACTAAGTGAGACCCCAGTCAAGTCTAACGCTCATGCCTGAGCAAGGACTATTGATCTTATTTATGGAGGGATTCACGTCCGATTCTGCCCTGGAGCAGCGCCTAAGGTAGGATGCCTGACCCTAGATGGCCGCCACGCGCAACCTTTACACCACCAAATGAAGCCCGTTGAGTACCAATGCCCCCAATCATATAAAGCAGAGTCCACACACCCCTAGGAGTACAAAGGGGAACCTTGGACAAATCAAGAGCTCATGCCTTCGACCCAACATTAAGACTCGACGTACTAATAGTTAACTGGCCTCAAAATGGCTGCCTCGCACGACCATTCCTTCAAGGAATAGGTCCCGCCGTGCAATATTGCGCCGCTCAGCTCAACAGAGGCCACACGCCCTTCTTCAACAACAAAGACTAACGCTTTTACAGATGAACGCGCTTGCTTGATTAAGAGATCATCACCCCACCTCAATAATCATGTACACGGGGTGACTGGTTCTAAAATGGCCGCCACTTAAGACCACATCGGCAATCCATTTAAGTCCCCTCTTAAATTATACGCTGATTTGATGCTCTACATCCCAACAGAGTGGAGAACCACCAACAAGTGCTTTAATCTTGTGACATCTCTCTCATCTCTTGTGAGGCATAAAGTCAATGCTTCCAAAACCGAAATGCTTCTGTTTTATATAACTGCTAAGGCATTGCCGTAATTACTTTAGTTGCTACATCATATGAATCAAGTTAGGTATCTGAGACTTAGACTCAGACTTAGACTCACAGAAAGCCTAGACCAGTTTTATAAAGTGAATTATACCCCTCTCCTGGGTAAAATGGAGTCTAAGTTAGATGGATGGCATAACTTACTGATCTCGACTAGAAGTTGAGTGGCAATGGTGAAAATACATGTCTAGCCATTACTGAACTATATGTCTACATCAATCCTAATACACCGATGTTAGTGGCCACCTGCCCTTTCTGCCCCAAAGGTCCCCCCCTACCTCCTAAGGAAACCGCAAGTAAGGTCAGCACCCGCACTCCCGATTGCTTAGAGCAACTGACCTTAAAATGGCTGCCATATGCGATCACAACTTCTAAGAAATAGAGCCCGACAATTCCTCTCCTCACCATCTGAGATACCATACCCCTAGGACCCACCCAGAACTGACCTAGAATAGCACTGCAGCGCGTCCAACCCCCGAAAGAAGCGCTACAACCCCTAGACTCCGCCTGACTTCTAAACAGTAGATCGATACCCCCACACTGAGCTGCCCAATCCCCTAGATCTGGTGCCTTTCATCTCTATGGCACAAGTTTCCCTCTGCCCCCAATAAAGATGGAACCTTTTCTCTAGAGCCCCCTGCCCAGCAGGAAGCCCCTGGCCCCCTGCCGAGGCTGCCTGGCCCTAGGATGGCTACCCCCTAGAGCTCCAATAGCCATAGCCTACCAGCTGACAATCCCTATTAACCTATCAGATCCCGCTCCTTGCTCAAAGAAGATCCCGGGAATTAGAACACTAGACCTACTAGGAACTACGACCCCTCCCAGGACCCTGCCCGGCCCTTGCCTGACCGTCAGAGTCCTGACTATGACTAAAAACAGGCCCAGACCAGACACCAACGGTAACCGTTAACACATCATCCATCTCACTCTCGACTGGTCTGATTTACCCCCCTCCCCACCTCACACACACCCCCCTTCTGTGACTTGTTCCCCCTGTACACAGTACCTCAACTATGGTTCTTGACTCGCCAAACCCTACCTACACACTTGAAACCCTATAGAGAACTCATACACCATTATCTTCTCCCCCTCCTCTCTGCTAAAATGAGACAAATCTTCAAACAGAAACTAATCTGACAACACAAAGAAACCCTATTTACAGACATCTACTACTCCTCTTCCAAAGGTCCGATTAAGATGGACCTAATTTTCCACACGGAGAGACCTGAAGACTGGATCTACACGCTCAGAACGCAACTTTATTTCGCCAAAACCACATCCACTCCTCACAGCTGCAAACTAACTTCCCTGCTCCCCAATCGCTCACCTAGAAGAGGGATCACATCCGTGATCATCTACACTAATGGTACTGTCCTCATTCAAGCAAACAATGAGAACCTTGAAGCTTTCGACTCCCTCTTCCACTCATTCCGATCCGCTCTGACCTGATCCGCTCCCCCCACCCGCTTCGCACCGCCTCAACCCAACTCCCGCATACAGTCCCAACCGGCCCCAACAGGTAACACAATCCACACCACCACATGCCCTCACCATACACCCCCCGGGTCACCACTCATCTCAGAACCCCTACCAAGCATATCTCACAGCTCCCTATGTAAAACACAACCTCCCCTCCATACTGGATCCACCCTCCGCAACCTCACGGACAAGACCCGCCGACAGTGACCCCTAACCTCACTAGTTCCCTCACAGCTCTCAGACACTCAAATTCATCTCATGTCCCTATCCATCCCCCTCCCTTGACTTCAAAAAAGGGCAACCCATTCTACACAATTAGTAAGAGACAACACTCCCTCAACCCGATCTTCACCACACAAGATGAATCCTTAGATGCCCTCAACCCCTCCCACGACTCTATGGTGCAGCGACTCGCGTCACTTGAAAACCAGATAGACGCGATCTCCCAGGGCCTAACCGAAATCCTCTCCAACCTAGGTAAAACCCACCAATCTCCTCCCTGGGTTCCCCCACTGTCAACACCAAAAGCCCCGCCTGGCCCTCTCAGAAACCCTTGAAACTCAGCCTCAGAGACCCCAAAAAGGATCACGGAACCCTGGCCATAAAAATCCTCAAGAACCGCAGTCCCTCACCTTAGGGCGCAGAATCACGCAATTTCCGATACAAAACCCCTGACCTCAAGACCCACTAGAACAGAAGCAGCCTTGTCGGACAACGAAGCAGCCATTCTAGCCTCTTCATACGACACCCCCCCCTTTGACTCCCCTCAATCCAAAATCCAAGTGATCACAGGTCTCTGGAAAGACCACCAGCAACAAAGAGCTTTTCGCCAACTGCTTACTGATCAACTGCAAATCGGCCTCCCTACATGCAACTGAACTAGCAGAGGCCATCCTCTCACGTGACATTGACATTGCCATTGCGTCCCTCACGGAGACCTGGCTCAATGAGATATCCCCACCATGATTAGACATGCTTGTACCCCCGGGCTTCTCCCTCCTCAACAAAGACAGGAAAGACCAGCGAGGGGGAGGGGTTGCTATTATCCATAATGACAACATGGTCATCACGGAAACTAACTCTTACGACTACAATACATTTGAATGTCTCCCATCCAATATCAAGACCAAAAATAGTGGTTCTTTACTTTGTCACCTTCTCTATCACCCCCCAGGTAAAAACGCCGCATTCGGAGAACAACTATCCGACCTGAAAGCTCAGGGTGCACTCGGTGATACAAAAAACCTAATTATTGGCGACCTGAACCTACGGTGGAATGAGACCAACAACCCTCTAATCCAATCACTATCCAGTCTCCTCTGTGATAACAATTGAATCCAGTACTGCACAGAGGAGACACACTACAAAGGAGCCACATTGGATGCCATCATTGCTCAAAGAAACACAATCACTATCAACCACATACTCCCCGTTGACTGGTCAGACCACCACATGATCCTATTTCATATCAACCAACCTACTCTCTCCCAATCACCTCCACAAGACCCCCCCAAATGGCTGAGAAACTTCTCTCAGGTTCCCTTGGGAATCCTCGAAGAACAGATAAGCTCACTTCTCCCCAACACCAATGACCACCTCTCCACTAACGACTTCACCGATTGTTACAATGCTAAGCTAGTGTCCTTGCTTGACAAAATAGCTCCTTTAAAGCTCAAAAAGAGCAGAGCCACCCTATCCAGATCATGGTTCAACTCTGACCTCAACTCCAAAAGGAGGAATCTAAGAGCCAAAGAAATAAAGTGGAGAAACAACCCTACCTCCATCCTCCACAATCAACTCAAATCAGCCCATAGGAAGTACAACAACCACATCAAAAACAAGAAATCCAGCTTTTTCCGTGCGGTGCTGGATAGTGCCAAAACAGACCCAAGGAGCTCTATAGCATCATTAGACAACAAACCTCCAAGCCCGTGTCCTCATTTGTACAGCGTCCAAAGGACTTTGTGACAACTTCGCCCATTTCTTCAATGACAAGATCTCAAAAATTGAACTATCACTGGGCATCAACAACTTGCACCTCACGAAGAGCATAATGGCTGGGCCGCATGCTCTTTCTCCTGGCTCCTCTCCCAATTCCTGGCTCAGCTTCCGTCCCATTCAAGAAACTGAGATAATCACGCTGATCTCCACCTCCAAACCCTCAGCTCATGTCCTAGACCCCATTCCTCCCCCAATGACCAAAAAAATTAAGCACGCCTTTGCACCGCTCTGGAGCACAATCATTAATAGCTCCTTGAAAAACAGAGTGGTTCCTGACTGCCTTAAAATGCGTCAAGTCATCCTCCTGTTGAAAAAACCCGGCCTAGATTCTACAGATCTGAACAATTTTAGACCTGTGTCAAACCTCCCCTTGCTCGCAAAAACACTAGAAAGATGCATACTACATCAACTAACACAGCACCTGGACAACACCCACCAGTCTGTCTTCAGAAAAGGCTGTAGCACAGAAACCGCGATTCTCAGCATCATGGACAATATACATGGATCACTAGACTCTGACCAATGCTGCCTCCTCATTCTCCTTGACCTCTCGGCAGCATTTGATACTGTTGATCACAAACTCCTCATAAGGGCTCTCCAAGAAAGAGCTGGTCTTGGTGAGGTAGTCCTCAAATGGTTCTCCTCCTTTATTCACAATCGCATGCAAAAAATAAAAATCAAAAACTTCACTTCCAAACTCCAGCAAGTCAACAAAGGTGTCCCTCAAGGCTCGGTGCTCTCACCGCAACTCTTTAACATCTACATGGAACCTCTCTTCAAACTACTCAGAAAAGCCAACATTCGCTTTCACCTCTATGCTGATGATACTCAGATCTATCTGGAAACTACCTCTCTCAAAGACATTCAAAGACTAAATGATGTCTTGAAAGATGGCCATCACTGGTTGACGAGCAACCACTTGAAACTAAATCCTGACAAGACTGAGACACTCATCATCTCGAATAAGGAAGATAACCCCCAAATTACCGAATGGTTAAAGGCTGCCGATGCGCTCAACGGGAATCTCACTCTAGCAGACCCAAAACTGAACATGATGAGACACATTAAGAATTTGGCCAAAAGTGTGTTCCTTAACCTCAGACTACTGAACAAAATAAAACCCTACATTCCAACCAATGATCCCAAACAGGCCACCCAATCTCTGGTACCGTCAAGACTGGACTATGGGAACGCAGTCCTAGCAGGAATTCCTAAATCGCATTTGGCTCCCATCTAAACAACGTTACATGCGGCCGCCAGAATGATCAGCGGCATCAAGAAATTTGATCATATCTCCTCTGCACTCAAGGAACTCAAATGGCTTCCAGTCGAAATGCGAATTAGCTTCAGAACAGCCTACCTAACACATAAAACCCTTCACATTGGCAAACCTGAGTACCTGGTGAAAACGCTCACAAAAGCAGGCCAATCCAGGAACCTGAGAAGCTCAAACTCCCTCCTACTCATCCCACCTAAAACCAGAAGAAAAAGAACTGCGGACCGATCTTTCACTGGAAGCGCTCCCAAAATTTGAAATTCCATTCCTACGCACATCAGAACCTATCCCTCCTTTGTAGAATTCAAAAGCCAACTCAAAACCCTGTTCCTCAACTGCTCCCTAGGAAGTGGATAGCTTGGGACAGACAGCAAACATCGAGCTCCGAAGAACCTCAAAGCCCAAAAATGTTTTGCACTACGTGTTGCTCTTTATTTTTGACGCTCGTCAGTTGATATGTCGCTCCTCTATCTTGTATATGATGATTATATGTGGTGCACCTACTGTAAAGCACTCCGATACCCCTGGGTCTGGACAGCGCTATAGAAAACTTCTTGAATAAAATAAAAAATAAAAACTGATGGGGAACACTATTGAGTTGTTCCAAATGAAAAAAAGCAAAGGGAAGTCCCATGAGTGTATGGGAAGAGAGCTTGGAAGCTCGTTGTTTTCCGCAGTTGTTTCCAACTGGAAAAGGAGGACGATATGATGAACGTCCTGTGCAGATTCCTGCATCTGAATATCGGACAACAAGATTATATGCAGAAGATCCAAGATTTCGCCAATGTATCCCTTATATATTTCATCTTTTGTTTGAAAGTGACTTGTCTGGACTTTCCTATGCAGTCAATCACATTTGAAAAACTGGAATACATCTGCAAAATGTACCTGCAAAAGATTTTATGGATAAAGTGCACCAGAGAGATGATCATCTAGAATCTCAGCTCATTAAACTGATGGCATGTCAGCGTGGAACTAATGAATATTGGTACCATCGTCATGGAGAACTCAAATGTATGCTACGGAACTTAGGAACTCCAACATGGTTCCTTACCCTAAGCTGTGCTGAATACGCTTGGGATGATTTGCTAGAATTTCTTCGAGAGGCAAATTCAAATATAAAAAATATTGAATACAAAAACACCTGGAGAATTGTGCTCTTTGGATCTTGTTAATGTATGCAGGTATTTCAATCATAGATTTGAGGCTATGATGTCTTTTATCTGCAATAAAAAAATCCTCCTCTTGGAGAAGTTGTGGATTTCTTTTGGAGAAAGGAGTATCAAGCAAGAGGTGCTCCTCATATACATATACTGTTATGGATTAAGGACCCTCCCAAATTTGGAACAGATGCGGATGATAGTGTTTTGAGTTTTATTGAACAATATGCAACATGTGCTGTACCCAAAAGCACTGAAGAAAACAACTTAAGAGCACAAGTCATACGATTCCAAAGCCACCGATGTGGAAAATACTGTCAAGGAAAGTACAAATCTAAGGACAAGTTCTACACCAAATGCTGTTTTGCATTTCCATGTCCTGTAATATCCAAAGGAAGAGTGAACAGTTTTATGTCATCTTTGCGACATACTATCACAAGAAAGTCTCCAAAAAAGACCTACAACTTAAGAAGAAATGAAGAGTCAAAATGCATAAATTACTACAACCCAATTATTTTGTCCATGTGGAATGCTAAGATGGATATTCAGTATGTTGCGGACAATTCCATTGCTGTTGTTCGATATGTAACGTCCTATATTACAAAATCAGAAAAGACGGAATTGAAGGAAATCTGGGAAGAGATTTCTCACGAGAAGAGTCTAAGTAAGAAATGATACAGTTTCAGTTTGAAGATGTTATCCCATCAAGAGATCAGAGCATATAAATGCTCAGATCGGTTATCATCTGTAAGTCTATACTCTAAATCTAGAAGAATCATTTGGGTGAGCCTAGGTCTTGCAGCAATGTGAAATCGAGTACTGAAATCTGTACAAGAAATTGAATATTTAGCAGAAAAAGATTCAGAAAGTACAGATATTTTGAAAACGAATATGTTGGACACATATTACCCAAACAGAAGTCATCATCTATGAAGTGCTGCAAAACGACACTTTTTTTTTTTTGGAAAAGATTTTAATATTTTATATAGCAAACACAGGGCAGTAGTCAAACAAAGGGTGCGAGCATTGAGAGTGGCTAGTCAAATAATCAAGCGACAATGCACATGACTGGAGAGAATACAATCCTTAAAGTGAAATGTACACATTACAGCACAAATGGTCCCCCCGCCCCCCTCCCCCTCACTCAGAGTCCTCCTCACTATCCAACATCGGTGGTTCGCACAAATAACCCCTATATTCATTCCAGGCACCCCAGAGTCTGTCCCATTTGCAAGGACATTTTCGGTTTAAGTACATGTAATGACCGGATTTCCTGACCAAGTTATCAGCTCACCCAAACACCACAAACCCAGTCATCACGTAACTTCATCCCTTCCCAGACCCTATTTACAACAGTACCTGGGGTACTTACCTGGGAATGGGGAACCCACAATATATACAAGCTTACACAGCTAATATACCACTAAATCCTATAGGAACTACGGAATTCCATCCTATATCCTATGATCTTACCTTATAGCCCCACAACAATCTGGCTCGGTCTAACCTACTCTCTCTCGTGTCGGAGAGCAGCTATTTATAGTGTTCCCACTTGTAATCCCATGGCAATCTGACCCGGACTACTCTATCCCCTCTCTCTTCGGGGAGCAGCTCCAGTATATAACGCCCTATCCTGAGCGATCTCTCTAGTTTAGTGTCCCCACTGTCCTATTAATACCTCCTGCTCTCTATTGGGAATTTCCTAAGTACCTAATATTTACTGGAAATATCTTCTATCTCATATGAATTATTATCCCTTATGTAATGGATAGGAGATCCGATCCATCACACAAGAACTGCCAAATTATTACATTCAAGAATTATTCCCTGATATGATTCACACTCTCCCCTGTCATCAGTTACCTTCTCAGAAGGGTATGTCCCATCCTTCTGTTCGTCAGCACCTGGCTAAAAGAAAGGTTAACTCTATCATGGAAACAATACTCAGATGTATTTATTAAGAACTGGGGTCCCTTTATTAAACAATAAAAATAAACATAGCACCTAGCAACCTAAGCATAGCCTGAAAAGTAAAGGAAAGAGTTAATATATTTGCGCACTATAATAGCAGGACAGACTTCACCTTATAATTACGTAGTCCGGTTCTGGCTGTCGTCTGGGTCCCTCTCTCATCTGTGCCTCGGCTCATCTCAGACTCTGCTTTGCACCCACGGATACACATCTGCACCGCTATTCTCCTTCACCTCCGTCACCCCTCCAAAGCACTGGAACCCTTTTCTGGTCTTCATCTCTGTCTCTCAGCTCTGCACCGTTCAATCTGCACTGACTTCTTCTCTCCCACGAACTGTCTTCACCTCCAAGCTTCAATCTAATAATATAGTTTCCACTACTCTGAGAACCATCCGTTCAACTAACTTCTTCACTGTGACTGTTCCATTTCTGGCAACAAACTAACTCCAACTGCTCTAACAGACCAACTCACGATGTAGCTTTGGTCTTTCCAAAGGATCATCTGCTCTTTCTCTCCCAAGGATCATCTGCGTCTGCCTCGGGTCATCTGCGTCTGCCTTTCTATCCTAAAGATCGTCTCTGTCTCTCTCAGCTCTGCATTTCGATAATATAGAGAGCTCTTCGCTCGTGGAAATTTCCAGACAGTAACCTGCCGCCCACCAGGCTCCTGTACCAGGCCCCGGGCTCTCGACGCTCCCACAGTGGCCACCTGTTGTTGCGTCTTAAACCCGAGCTCCGTTTACATTCCTCCGATTAGGGCCAGCTCTGACCGGTTCCTCTCCAGCGAACAACAGCTCATAACTAAAATATCACTTTTGACCTACAAGCACCTCGGGCAGCCGAGGCAGAAAGGAAAATTGAGTCTCTCTCGTTTGGGACTTGTAGGCCCGAAAAAGATGAAAGAGAAGCACAGCTCTGTCAAAGTACATAGGCAAGCCCTACCAATAGGTAATATAAGGCCAGAAATAAAGAATCTACCTCCTAATATAGGCCTTCAGGCCCGAAAACGATGTAAAGGGCACAGAATTGTGTCAAAGTCAATAGGCAAACTCTAAAAATAGGCTAAAAATAGGGATCTATCCACTATACTAAGATGGTAGTAGACCACAGTCACCACCACTCAGAAAACAGAACAAATTATCCGGTCACTACAGTACACTGTCCGCTCTGCCAACATCGCAAAGTCTAGATCGCTACACCAATCGTGGGCACTGGCACCTCTGGAGATCCCCAAAATCTGGCTATATTTCTTTTAGCATACATTATACCTAATGTTATCCAATCCTGTGCTGAGTGAGGCAGATCATTTGGTTCCCAGACATTCAGTATGCAGCGACGCGGCTCCGGGGCCACCGAGTCCTTCACCACCTGCGACATAGTCCTCATGACCTTGGCCCAATAGACGGCCACTTGGGGACATTCCCAAATGGTGTGAAAGAACGTTCCCTCCGCCCCACACCCTCGCAGACAATATTCATGCGTGGCTCTCCCGATCCTGTGTAGTGTGGTCCTAGTGTAGTACACTCTATGTAGTATTTTCAACTTAATAAGTCTAAGCATTGATGGTATAGCCACCTCTCGAGGAGATGAGAGCGCAGTCTGCCAATCTGATTCATCAAACTCTCCTATGTCCTTGGTCCAAGCGTCTTTCAATTTCAAGGTGGGATCAGGGAGATTATTAATGAGTTTACGATACACGAACGAGGTCGCCTTCTTGGACATATGCTCTGTTAAGAGCCTGTCTTCTAGCGGGGTGCATTCAGGTATGTCCTTCTCAGGCCGAATAAGTGACCTCAGTGCGTGACGCACATGTAAGTACCTAAACCACTCTGTAGGCGCCAAGTCATACTGAGTCCTAAGTTGCTCAAATGGGAGGACAGTTCCCCGTTTCCATAGGTCTCCCACCGTGGAAATTCCGATCAGGTCCTACGCCCTAAAGCCCTTGGTATTACAGAGTTTGCCCAGTCGACGTGACGACCAAAGAGGTGTCATTTGAGTAACAGTGTTCTTACATTTCAAACGGGCATGAGCCACATACCATAAATTAACTGTGTGCGCCGTAGGACCAATCACAGCTTAGGCGACTCTCTTATCATAGAGTGCAGCAAGTACACTAGCCTCACCCAGGTCATATCTGTCTGCCTGAAACGCTGGCTCCGCCTGGGGGGCGTGCAGCCACTGGTTTATGATCTTTAGGTGAGCCGCCCAATAACAGAACTGAATGTCTGGGAGGGCCACCCCACCATCATACCAGCTCCTTACCAATTTGTGTCGGGATATGCGTGCCGATTTGTCTCCCCAAAGTAGGCCCGAAACCAATGCATCAATTGATTTAAAGTACCTGGGGGGGACAGAAAACGGGGTATTTTCGAAAACATAGAGCAAGCGAGGTAGTGTCATCATTTTGTATAAAGCAGCTTTACCTAGAAGGGTCAAGGGCAGAGTATGCCAGTTTTTAACATCATTCCGGAAGCGTTCTAGCGGGGGTTCCAAATTACGGTGGAAGAAGGCATCCTGATTAGGTGTAACCCAGATCCCTAAGTACTTAAAGGGATCTGTCGTAATTTTCAGTGGACAATTCGCCGGGAGTTGCGGCGGAGGGCCCTTAAGGACAAACAAGACAGACTTGGACCAATTGATGTTGTAGCCGGAGACCCGTCCAAAAATCTCGCATATGTTAAGCCGTACTACAATCGAGCGCCTGGGTGAGGTCAGATACAGGAGGATATCATCCGCATATAACGATATGCGGTCTTACCCACGTCTCAATCCAACTGAGCCCTTGATCATGGGGTCCCATCGGATCCAAGCTGCCAACGGTTCCAAAATTACCGCAAAAAGCAAAGGGGATAATGGGCAACCCTGTCTCGTGCCGCGACCCAGTGGGAAATTCCTAGAGATATGGCCGTTAGCCACCACATGCACCAAGGGCTTAGTATACAATAGTTCCACCCAAGCACAGAACTTGGGTCCAAAACCAAGATGTCGGTGAACCACAAATAAATAGGGCCACTCCACCATATCAAATTTGATCATATCTCCTCTGCACTCAAGGAACTCAAATGGCTTCCAGTCGAAATGCGAATTAGCTTCAGAACAGCCTACCTAACACATAAAGCCCTTCACACTGGCAAACCCGAGTACCTGGCGAAAACGCTCACAAAAGCCGGCCAATCCAGGAACCTGAGAAGCTCAAACTCCCTCCTACTCATCCCACCTAAAACCAGAAGAAAAAGAACTGCGGACCGATCTTTCACTGGAAGCGCTCCCAAAATTTGAAATTCCATTCCTCCGCACATCAGAACCTATCCCTCCTTTGTAGAATTCAATAGCCAACTCAAAACCCTGTTCCTCAACTGCTCCCTAGGAAGTGGATAGCTTGGGACAGACAGCAAACATCGAGCTCTGCTCCAACCCTAAATCTCCGAAGAACCTCAAAGCCAAAAATTGTTTTGCACTACGTGTTGCTTTTTATTTTTGACGCTCGTCGGTTGATATGTCGCTCCTCTATCTTGTATATGATGATTATATGTGGTGCACCTACTGTAAAGCACTCCGATACCCCTGGGTCTGGACAGCGCTATAGAAAACTTCTTGAATAAAATAAAAAATAAAAACTGATGGGGAACACTTTTTAGTTGTTCCAAATGAAAAAAAGCAAAGGGAAGTCCCATGAGTGTATGGGAAGAGAGCTTGGAAGCTCGTTGTTTTCCGCAGTTGTTTCCAACTGGAAAAGGAGGACGATATGATGAACGTCCTGTGCAGATTCCTGCATCTAAATATCGGACAACAAGATTATATGCAGAAGATCCAAGATTTCGCCAATGTATCCCTTATATATTTCATCTTTTGTTTGAAAGTGACTTGTCTGGACTTTCCTGTGCAGTCAATCACATTTGAAAAACTGGAATACATCTGCAAAATGTACCTGCAAAAGATTTTATGGATAAAGTGCACCAGAGAGATGATCATCTAGAATCTCAGCTCATTAAACTGATGGCATGTCAGCGTGGAACTAATGAATATTGGTACCATCGTCATGGAGAACTGAAATGTATGCTACGGAACTTAGGAACTCCAACATGGTTCCTTACCCTAAGCTGTAAGAATACGCTTGGGATGATTTGCTAGAATTTCTTCGAGAGGCAAATTCAAATATAAAAAATATTGAATACAAAAACACCTGGAGAATTGTGCTCTTTGGATCCTGTTAATGTATGCAGGTATTTCAATCATAGATTTGAGGCTATGATGTCTTTTATCTGCAATAAAAAAAATCCTCCTCTTGGAGATGTTGTGGATTTCTTTTGGAGAAAGGAGTATCAAGCAAGAGGTGCTCCTCATATACATATGCTGTTATGGATTAAGGACGCTCCCAAATTTGGAACAGATGCGGATGATAGTGTTTTGAGTTTTATTGAACAATATGCAACATGTGCTGTACCCAAAAGCACAGAAGAAAACAACTTAAGAGCACAAGTCTTACGATTCCAAAGCCACCGATGTGGAAAATACTGTCAAGGAAAGTACAAATCTAAGGACAAGTTCTACACCAAATGCTGTTTTGCATTTCCATGTCCTGTAATATCCAAAGGAAGAGTGAACAGTTTTATGTCATCTTTGCGACATACTATCACAAGAAAGTCTCCAAAAAAGACCTACAACTTAAGAAGAAATGAAGAGTCAAAATGCATAAATTACTACAACCCAATTATTTTGTCCATGTGGAATGCTAACATGGATATTCAGTATGTTGCGGTCAATGCCATTGCTGTTGCTCGATATGTAACGTCCTATATTACAAAATCAGAAAAGACGGAATTGAAAGAAATCTGGGAAGAGATTTCTCATGAGAAGAGTCTAAGTAAGAAATGATACAGTTTCAGTTTGAAGATGTTATCCCATCAAGAGATCGGAGCATATAAATGCTCAGATCGGTTATCATCTGTAAGTCTATACTCTAAATCTAGAAGAATCATTTGGGTTAGCCTAGTTCTTGCAGCAATGCGAAATCGAGTACTGAAATCTGTACAAGAAATTGAATATTTAGCAGAAAAAGATTCAGAAAGTACAGATATTTTGAAAACGAATATGTTGGACACATATTACCCAAACAGAAGTCATCATCTATGAAGTGCTGCAAAACGACACTTTTTTGTTGTTGTTGAAAAGATGTTATTATTTTATATAGCAAACACAGGGCAGTAGTCAAACAAAGGGTGCGAGCATTGAGAGTGGCTAGTCAAATAATCAAGCGACAATGCACATGACTGGAGAGAATACAATCCTTACAGTGAAATGTACACATTACAGCACAAATGGTCCCCCCGCCCCCCTCCCCCTCACTCAGAGTCCTCCTCACTATCCAACATCGGTGGTTCGCACAAATAACCCCTATATTCATTCCAGGCACCCCAGAGTCTGTCCCATTTGCAAGGATATTTTCGGTTTAAGTACATGTAATGACCGGATTCCCTGACCAAGTTATCAGCTCACCCAAACACCACAAACCCAGTCATGACGTAACTTCATCCCTTCCCAGACCCTATTTACAACAGTACCTGGGGTACTTACCTGGGAATGGGGAACCCACAATATATACAAGCTTACACAGCTAATATACCACTAAATCCTATAGGAACTACGGAATTCCATCCTATATCCTATAATCTTACCTTATAGCCCCACAACAATCTGGCTCGGTCTAACCTACTCTCTCTCGTGTCGGAGAGCAGCTATTTATAGTGTTCCCACTTGTAATCCCATGGCAATCTGACCCAGACTACTCTATCCCCTCTCTCTTCGGGGAGCAGCTCCAGTATATAACGCCCTATCCTGAGCGATCTCTCTAGTTTAGTGTCCCCACTGTCCTATTAATACCTCCTGCTCTCTATTGGGAATTTCCTAAGTACCTAATATTTACTGGAAATATCTTCTATCTCATATGAATTATTATCCCTTATGTAATGGATAGGAGATCCGATCCTCTCACACAAGAACTGCCAAATTATTACATTCAAGAATTATTCCCTGATATGATTCACACTCTCCCTTGTCATCAGTTACCTTCTCAGAAGGGAATGTCCCATCCTTCTGTTCTTTTGGAACAATGATAGAATATTGGGTAGATGCACAGCTGTGGTTATGACAATGTTTATTTTGAAGGTAGAAAATGTTTTTATGGTGCTCCTAAAAGTAACGACGAGGGTCCAGCGTCGTCTCGTTAATGCATAGATGTGAAATCGGACAGTATCCAATATCATCCCTTTAAGGCACACATTTTAGTTATCTTTCCCGTTGAGGGAAAAAATACTTCCACTCGGTTCTATGTTAGTTGAATATATGAATCATTTAATGAAATTAGTTTTCTTTCGTATTTATCAACTTCTTTGCATTTTTCATATGGATTGTGATCCAATGTATTTCAGGCAATGTCATTATGTGATATCCAATGCATTTCGGGCATTACACTCATGCCCTTCATCAGGGAATCGACACTGAAAACATAATATGATAATGGTTTGTCATATGGTAAAAAGTAAGGGGTAAAACATAATCATGGTGATACATTTCCTAAGTTGATGACTATACTTCATATAAACATAAGATGTACAGTGATACATATTACTTCAAAATAGTGTCGAGGGTGCACAAACAAGGTGAGGTGAACAGAAAACGGCGTATCACTCACAAGCCTTTCCTCAAATGGTTGAGTTACATCTGTAAAGAAATGTAAAGTGTAGGGTTAGCGTTATGCTGGGCGCTTAACGCGGGGATGCTTTCAAAGGGCCGTCAGCCCTTCGGCTGATGTAGACTAACCTGGTAGGTTGGGGATTCAAATCCGTAAGGAAATCTTCTGTAGCAACGGCACGGGCGGATGCCGGCAGTGCTTTAATGTGTTGTAAAAGTTCCGGTCACGTGGGCATGAACATAGTCGAAAGACTATCGGAAACTTCGGTGGGTATGTCTAGCGGGAGGGTGCTTCGGGTAAACCGTGGAATTGGGAAATGGTAAATGCAATTGGGTAAAAAATATTCGTTGCTGGAATAGGGTTGGAAAAATTGGAAGAACTATTGGGTGGTTAGGAAATGTTGGTTATGAAGAATAATAAAAAAGGTGCTGGTGGGACTCGAACCTTTAGGTGGCCATGTTAGTTGTGGGGATGCTCTGTGGGTAGAGCTATTCTGGATGTGGGTAATGGGTTTATGTTTGGTAGTGTCTGGTAGTAAATAGATCTAGCACATTGTAAGCACAGTTCAGTCATAAGAACAATATTTATAGGTAACATGACAGTTCAATTCTTTCATTTAAACCTGCCGGTTTCTGGGTAGACAGTTTATGAATCCTAAAGTTCTCTCTTTTGAGGAGGTGTTTGGTATTGTCGCTTCCCTCTATTTTCTGGGTTGTCTCTAGTATGATAAACTTAATTTGGGAAACATTGTGATTTGCTTCTGTGAAGTGCGCTGATAATGCTGACTTCGTGTTTTTCAGTCGTAGATTAGATTTGTGTTCTGTTAAGCGCACTTTTATTCGACGTTCTGTTTTCCCAACGTACATCTTGCCACATGGGCATCTTATTCCATAGATCAAGTTGCTAGTGTCGCACGTAGCATTTACCTTCAGTTTTATCGGATGGCCTTTCATTGGGTGGTTAATCGTATTACCTCTTATTATGCTGTTACAGTTGCCGCAATTCAGGCAAGGTTTAGTTCCTGAGGATGTGGTGATTTCTGGAGGCCTGCTTTGCAAAATTTCGCCGATATTCCTAGCTCTGGTAAATGCAAATAGTGGTGGAGCGTTAAAAGATTGTTTGAAGTCAGGTTCCATGTTTAATATTGGCCAATGCTTCAGAATCACTTTTTTGAATTTCTTGCTGGCTGTTGAAAATTTTTAAGCTGCTACAGTTCGCTGTTGTGAAGGTTTATTTCTCGATGTTAGAAGTGTTGTTCTATCAATTTCTTCGATCCTTGCTTTGGTATTTTCCATTAGTGTTTGAGGGTACCCTCTATTGATGAATTTGTTGGTGGTTTCCTTAAGTCTTATGTTGAGAGTATTTTCCTCTGAGGTAATTCTTTTGACTCTGGCCATCGAAGAGAAGGGTACGTTTCTTATCAGATTGGGTTCATGGAAACTTGAGTATGATAACATCTTGTTTCTGTCTGTTGGTTTAACATATAGGTCTGTGGAAAATCCATGTGGGGTTGTTGTAACTTTAACGTCCAGAAAGTTCACCGTGGTGTCTGACATATCCCAAGTAAGTTGGATTTGTGGGTCTATTCTGTTAAATTCGGTCAATTCGGTTTGCAGTTTTTCCTCTGTATTAGTCCAAATGATGAATAGGTCATCAATATATCTGATGATCATTTTCAAATTGTCCGTCCATTCTTTTTTGGTCAGGATGTGTTGATTTTCATATCACTGCATGAAAATATTAGCATACACGGGTGCCGCCGAATTGCCCATGGCCATCCCAGTTAGTTGTTGATACCATGATTCATTGACTTTGAAATAGCTTTGGTACAGGGTGAAATACATGAGTTCCATTAGAAAGGTCTGGAGGTCCTGGTCTAATTCTGTATTCATGAGTGCTGCTTCCATGGCTTCAATCCTCATGTTGTGGGGTATGCTAGTATAGAGGCTACGCACATCTGCTGTGCAAAGTATGATTTTGTCTTGTGGGTCCCATTTCACTTGTTGTAATTTCAATAGGAATTGTGAGGTGTCCTTTACATAGGTCTGCATAGCTAGTACTGTAGGTTGTAAGTACTTGTCAAGCAATTGGCCTATTGGTTCGTGGAGACTCCCACATGTCGATACTATGGGTCTCATTGGTGGATCCATGGTATTTTTGTGTATTTTCGGTACCATCCGGAGGGTTGGGCTTTTAGGGTTGGAAGTTATGAGAAAATTTCTTGTCCTCTCTGTGATGGTTACTTGTTTGTAGGCCCTATCAATGATTATCCGTAATGTTTTGGAATATTCTTGTGTCGGGTTGTAATCCAGTTTGCTGTACGTGCTGGTATCATTGATGTGTTCCATCACTTTGTTTTCATACATGGTTTTGTTCATGATAACAATTGCACCTCCTTTGTCTGCTTTGGTGAATACTATGTTGTCATTAGATGCAAGTTTATGTAGTGTGTCCAAGTCTTTTTGCGTGGTATTTCTATGCTTGGGTTTAGTATGTTTAAACTTACTTAAGTCTTGTTTGACTAAGTTCTCAAATAGGTCTAATGTTTTGTGGCTTATGGGTGCTTGGAAGGTACTTGGTGGTCTTAACCCTAATAGTTGATCCTTCTCTTGTTGTGGTTGTTCTGGTACAATATTGTAAAAAAAATGTCTTAGTCTTAGTTTACGCATTAATTTGAAGAAACTGACTTCCAGTTCCAAGTGGTCTGTGGTTGTCGTCGGTACGAAAGATGTTCCCTTTTGAAGCAATCCTAGTTCATATGTGTTGAGGTGGTGGTCACTGATGTTGATCACTAATTGTTCTATGTCTGGTTCTTTTTGGGTCTCTTCTCTTTCTCCTTGTCTTTGAGTGTACCTGCGGTACTCCGTGTATTCGGTGGGTCTATTTCCTTTTCCTTTTCTTTTCCCTCTCCGGGGTCTCCTTTTTGGGCTTGGCCCTGTTCTAAAAAAGGATTGGTATCAGTTGTTGCGCTAGTAGTAGGAGGTTCGGCTGTGTCTTTATCTTGTGGTTGTTGGGTGGGCTGTGCCCTTCGTGGTTTTTGGCTGGTGTCACTGCCAGTTGATGAAGTATCAGTGTTGGATTGATATGGACGGTTCCTCCTTTTTTGGGCGTAGATGTCTGCCCATGTGTAGACTTCACCAAGTCTGTAATCAAGGGTATCCCTCTTGAATTTACGAATTTTGCGTTCGTTAATCTCCCTGGAGTGTCGGTCTATTTGATTTTTTATGTCATCCAAGGTTGTTTTTAATTCCTCTTCAGTCAACATTCTGGATAGTTCAGTTGATACTTCTTGAATTTCTTTGCTCAAGTCTTCTAGTATTGTAGATAGTTCTTGTATAATGAGTAGAATCAAGTCTAATGAGCATTTATTTAAAATTTCATACCAACGTTCCTGGAATTTTTTTGAATGTTTGCAGAGGGATGGTTTCAGTGCAATGCTGAGGCCTCGTGGTATCCGTTGATTGCGATGATATTTTATAAGGGTACTGGCATGTAGTTGTTGGTTGGTTTTCCTTTTTGAAAGGTACAGTAACAGTCTCACATTTTGTTCCTTTGACCGACCTGTGGTGTCCTGTGCGAGTTCCTCCCTGATAAGAGAATAGATTTGATCCACGTCTTTTGCTTCAAACGCAAAGGTGGAGGCTCTGGCCTCAGTGCTTTTTGACATATCTTCATAATTGCTCATTGTGAAAGCGTTCGTTGAGCTGGTGAATGCGTGCTATCTGTCCCCGGGGACTCCAGTCTTTTGGAACAATGATAGAATATTGGGTAGATGCACAGCTGTGGTTATGACAATGTTTATTTTGAAGGTAGAAAATGTTTTTATGGTGCTCCTAAAAGTAACGACGAGGGTCCAGCGTCGTCTCGTTAATGCATAGATGTGAAATCGGACAGTATCCAATATCATCCCTTTAAGGCACACATTTTAGTTATCTTTCCCGTTGAGGGAAAAAATACTTCCACTCGGTTCTATGTTAGTTGAATATATGAATCATTTAATGAAATTAGTTTTCTTTCGTATTTATCAACTTCTTTGCATTTTTCATATGGATTGTGATCCAATGTATTTCAGGCAATGTCATTATGTGATATCCAATGCATTTCGGGCATTACACTCATGCCCTTCATCAGGGAATCGACACTGAAAACATAATATGATAATGGTTTGTCATATGGTAAAACGTAAGGGGTAAAACATAATCATGGTGATACATTTCCTAAGTTGATGACTATACTTCATATAAACATAAGATGTACAGTGATACATATTACTTCAAAATAGTGTCAAGGGTGCACAAACAAGGTGAGGTGAACAGAAAACGGCGTATCACTCACAAGCCTTTCCTCAAATGGTTGAGTTACATCTGTAAAGAAATGTAAAGTGTAGGGTTAGCGTTATGCTGGGCGCTTAACGCGGGGATGCTTTCAAAGGGCCGTCAGCCCTTCGGCTGATGTAGACTAACCTGGTAGGTTGGGGATTCAAATCCGTAAGGAAATCTTCTGTAGCAACGGCACGGGCGGATGCCGGCAGTGCTTTAATGTGTTGTAAAAGTTCCGGTCACGTGGGCATGAACATAGTCGAAAGACTATCGGAAACTTCGGTGGGTATGTCTAGCGGGAGGGTGCTTCGGGTAAACCGTGGAGTTGGGAAATGGTAAATGCAATTGGGTAAAAAATATTCGTTGCTGGAATAGGGTTGGAAAAATTGGAACAACTATTGGGTGGTTAGGAAATGTTGGTTATGAAGAATAATAAAAAAGGTGCTGGTGGGACTCGAACCTTTAGGTGGCCATGTTAGTTGTGGGGATGCTCTGTGGGTAGAGCTATTCTGGATGTGGGTAATGGGTTTATGTTTGGTAGTGTCGGGTAGTAAATAGATCTAGCACATTGTAAGCACAGTTCAGTCATAAGAACAATATTTATAGGTAACATGACAGTTCAATTCTTTCATTTAAACCTGCCGGTTTCTGGGTAAACAGTTTATGAATCCAAAAGTTCTCTCTTTTGAGGAGGTGTTTGGTATTGTCTCTTCCCTCCATTTTCTGGGTTGTCTCTAGTATGATAAACTTAATTTGGGAAACGTTGTGATTTGCTTCTGTGAAGTGCGCTGATAATGCTGACTTTGTGTTCTTCAGTCGTATATTAGATTTGTGTTCTGTTAAGCGCACTTTTATTCGACGTTCTGTTTTCCCAACGTACATCTTGCCACATGGGCATCTTATTCCATAGATCAAGTTGCTAGTGTCGCACGTAGCATTTACCTTCAGTTTTATCGGATGGCCTTTCATTGGGTGGTTAATCGTATTACCTCTTATTATGCTGTTACAGTTGCCGCAATTCAGGCAAGGTTTAGTTCCTGAGTATGTGGTGATTTCTGGAGGCCTGCTTTGCAAAATTTCGCCGATATTCCTAGCTCTGGTAAATGCAAATAGTGGTGGAGCGTTAAAAGATTGTTTGAAGTCAGGTTCCATGTTTAATATTGGCCAATGCTTCAGAATCACTTTTTTGAATTTCTTGCTGGCTGTTGAAAATTTTGAAGCTGCTACAGTTCGCTGTTGTGAAGGTTTATTTCTCGATGTTAGAAGTGTTGTTCTATCAATTTCTTCGATCCTTGCTTTGGTATTTTCCATTAGTGTTTAAGGGTACCCTCTATTGATGAATTTGTTGGTGGTTTCCTTAAGTCTTATGTTGTGAGTATTTTCCTCTGAGGTAATTCTTTTGACTCTGGCCATCTGAGAGAAGGGTAAGTTTCTTATCAGATTGGGTTCATGGAAACTTGAGTATGATAACATGTTGTTTCTGTCTGTTGGTTTAACATATAGGTCTGTGGAAAATCCATGTGGGGTTGTTGTAACTTTAACGTCCAGAAAGTTCACCGTGGTGTCTGACATATCCCAAGTAAGTTGGATTAGTGGGTCTATTCTGTTAAATTCGGTCAATTCGGTTTGCAGTTTTTTCCTCTGTATTAGTCCAAATGATGAATAGGTCATCAATATATCTGATGATCATTTTCAAATTGTCCGTCCATTCTTTTTTGGTCAGGATGTGTTGATTTTCATACCACTGCATGAAAATATTAGCATACACGGGTGTCGCCGAATTGCCCATGGCCATCCCAGTTAGTTGTTGATACCATGATTCATTGACTTTGAAATAGCTTTGGTACAGGGTGAAATACATGAGTTCCATTAGAAAGGTCTGGAGGTCCTGGACTAATTCTGTATTCATGAGTGCTGCTTCCATGGCTTCAATCCCCATGTTGTGGGGTATGCTAGTATAGAGGCTACGCACATCTGCTGTGCAAAGTATGATTTTGTCTTGTGGGTCCCATTTCACTTGTTGTAATTTCAATAGGAATTGTGAGGTGTCCTTTACATAGGTCTGCATAGCTTGTACTGTAGGTTGTAAGTACTTGTCAAGTAATTGGCCTATTGGTTCATGGAGACTCCCACATGTCGATACGATGGGTCTCATTGGTGGATCCATGGTATTTTTGTGTATTTTCGGTACCATCCGGAGTGTTGGGCTTCTAGGGTTGGAAGTTATGAGAACATTTCTTGTCCTCTCTGTGATGGTTCCTTGTTTGTAGGCCCTATCAATGATTATCCGTAATGATTTGGAATATTCTTGTGTCGGGTTGTAATCCAGTTTGCTGTACGTGCTGGTATCATTGATGTGTTCCATCACTTTGTTTTCATACATGGTTTTGTTCATGATAACAATTGCACCTCCTTTGTCAGCTTTGGTGAATACTATGTTGTCATTAGATGCAAGTTTATGTAGTGTGTTTAAGTCTTTTTGCGTGGTATTTCTATGCTTGGGTTTAGTATGTTTAAACTTACTTAAGTCTTGTTTGACTAGGTTCTCAAATAGGTCTAATGTTTTGTGGCTTATGGGTGCTTGGAAGGTACTTGGTGGTCTTAACCCTAATAGTTGATCCTTCTCTTGTTGTGGTTGTTCTGGTACAATATTGTCAAAAAAATGTCTTAGTCTTAGTTTACGCATTAATTTGAAGAAACTGACTTCCAGTTCCAAGTGGTCTGTGGTTGTCGTCGGTACGAAAGATGTTCCCTTTTGAAGCAATCCTAGTTCATATGTGTTGAGGTGGTGGTCACTGATGTTGATCAACATCAGTGACCACCACCTCAGCACATATGAACTAGGATTGCTTCAAAAGGGAACATCTTTCGTACCGACGACAACCACAGACCACTTGGAACTGGAAGTCAGTCTCTTCAAATTAATGCGTAAACTAAGACTAAGACATTTTTTTGACAATATTGTACCAGAACAACCACAACAAGAGAAGGATCAACTATTAGGGTTAAGACCACCAAGTACCTTCCAAGCACCCATAAGCCACAAAACATTAGACCTATTTGAGAACTTAGTCAAACAAGACTTAAGTAAGTTTAAACATACTAAGTTTAAGTTTAAGTTTAAAATATTTATACAGCGCAACGTACACCTGGGCGGTTTCTTGGCGCTAAAATAGCAGGCAGCCCGCTGAGCAAGAACAGTCGCTAGAACGTCAGCTGAGAAGGCAGGCAGGACTTACGAAAGAAGAGCCTGAGAAAATAAAAAGGTCTTCAGAGCTTTGCGAAAACTGGAATACTGGGTGAGGGACCGAAGATGGAAGGGTAGAGAATTCCAGAAAATTGGGGCGAGAGTGGAAAATTTAGAGCCACCCTGTTTTTTTTTCCGGTAGCGGGGTACTGCTAAAAGAAGTTGTGCCGAGGAGCGGAGGTCTCTGCCAGGGACATAGGCCTTGATGGCAGAGGATATGAAAACGGGGGCCAGGCCAGTCCTGGCCTGGAACGCCATGCAGCCTAATTTAAACAAGGCGCGTTCCCGCACAGGGAGCCAGTGGAGGGTTTTCAGGAGGGGGGAGGTATGGTGGAATTTGGGAAGACCGAAGGCCAGGCGGGCAGCCTGGTTCTGCACCAGTTGCAGTTTACGCAGGCTGTACTGAGGGATGCCATTGAACAAAATGTTCCCGTAGTCCAGGCGGGACAGGACCAGTGCGGACATAATTAGTTTGAGTGCAGAGAAGGAAAAGAAGCGGGAAATGGAGCGGATAGTACGGAGAGTAAGAAAGCAGGAAGAAACCACCGAACCAATCTGGGAGTGCAAGGTGAGTTTATCATTAAGCTTGATGCCAAGAGTCTTAACAGAGGAAGCAGGGGTGGGAGGAGAACCAAAGGAGGGGGGCCAAAAGAGAGAGTTCCAGGGACTGGAGCAACCACCTGTCACCACAAGTTCCGTTTTATCGGGATTGAGTTTCAGGTGGTTGAAATTCATCCAGTCCCTGATGAAAGATAAGATAGATTGGAAATTAGAGATGGAATCAGGGGTAGAAGACAGATTGAAGATGAGCTGGAGGTCATCGGCATAGTTATATACCGTGACCTCCAGCTGCTGGAGAGCAAAGATAAGAGGAGCGATATAAAGATTAAACAGTAAAGGAGAGAGGGAAGAACCCTGAGGGACACCGCACTGGACCTGACAGGGGGTAGCTGAAAACTCCCCGAGATGGACCGCCTGGGTCCGGTCCCTCAAAAAGGAAGAAAGCCAGATAAGGGCTGAGCCTCCTATGCCCGCCGCCTTGACACAGGAAAGCAAGATGGAATGGTCCACCGTGTCAAAAGCGGCGGACAAGTCAAGGAGGACCAGCGCCTGAGATCTGCCCATGTCCATACCCTCTCTGAGGGTGTCTAATACTGACACCACCACTGACTCTGTCGAGTGCTTGGGCCGAAACCCAGCCTGACATGGAGCCAACCTCCCATTCTCCTCGGCAAAGGAGCTGAGCGCAGATGTCACATATCGCTCAAGCACCTTCGCCAGAAAGGGGAGAAGGGAGATGGGGCGATAGTTGGCCATCACAGAGGGGTCGGCTCCTGGCTTTTTCAGAATGGGGACGATTGACGCGGCTTTTAGCGATGGAGTAACAACCCCTCGAGCCAGTGAGTCATTAAGAAAACCCAGAGGGGGCAGGGAACAGACGGTATAAACCTGCCGAAGGATGTGTGCCGGGCATATGTCAGAAGGGGAACCAGATTTAATTTTGGGAAGGAGGGAGAGGAAAAGTTCTTCCGAGAGAGGAGGAAAGGAATTGAACGAGGCTTGAGCGGGGGGAGGCAGGGGGTCAACAAAAAAAGGGGAAGGGGGGGGAATGTTGGATTTGATTGTCGAGATTTTGTCGACAAAGTAAAGATTCAGTGAATCACAAAGGTTCTGGGAAGGACTAAACCCAAGCATAGAAATACCACGCAAAAAGACTTGGACACACTACATAAACTTGCATCTAATGACAACATAGTATTCACCAAAGCAGACAAAGGAGGTGCAATTGTTATCATGAACAAAACCATGTATGAAAACAAAGTGATGGAACACATCAATGATACCAGCACGTACAGCAAACTGGATTACAACCCGACACAAGAATATTCCAAAACATTATGGATAATCATCGATAGGGCCTACAAACAAGGAACCATCACAGAGAGGACAAGAAATGTTCTCATAACTTCCAACCCTAAAAGCCCAACCCTCCGGATGGTACAGAAAATACACAAAAATACCATGGATCCACCAATGAGACCCATAGTATCGACATGTGGGAGTCTCCACGAACCAATAGGCCAATTACTTGACAAGTACTTACAACCTACAGTACAAGCTATGCAGACCTATGTAAAGGACACCTCACAATTCCTATTGAAATTACAACAAGTGAAATGGGACCCACAAGACAAAATCATACTTTGCACAGCAGATGTGCGTAGCCTCTATACTAGCATACCCCACAACATGGGGATTGAAGCCATGGAAGCAGCACTCATGAATACAGAATTAGACCAGGACCTCCAGACCTTTCTAATGGAACTCATGTATTTCACCCTGTAGCAAAGCTATTTCAAAGTCAATGAATCATGGTATCAACAACTAACTGGGATGGCCATGGGCAATTCGGCGGCACCCGTGTATGCTAATATTTTCATGCAGTGATATGAAAATCAACACATCCTGACCAAAAAAGAATGGACGGACAATTTGAAAATGATCATCAGATATATTGATGACCTATTCATCATTTGGACTAATACAGAGGAAAAACTGCAAACCGAATTGACCGAATTTAACAGAATAGACCCACGAATCCAACTTACTTGGGATATGTCAGACACCACGGTGAACTTTCTGGACGTTAAAGTTACAACAACCCCACATGGATTTTTCACAGACCTATATGTTAAACCAACAGACAGAAACAACATGTTATCATACTCAAGTTTCCATGAACCCAATCTGATAAGAAACTTACCCTTCTCTCAGATGGCCAGAGTCAAAAGAATTACCTCAGAGGAAAATACTCTCAACATAAGACTTAAGGAAACCACCAACAAATTCATCAATAGAGGGTACCCTCAAACACTAATGGAAAATACCAAAGCAAGGATCGAAGAAATTGATAGAACAACACTTCTAACATCGAGAAATAAACCTTCACAACAGCGAACTGTAGCAGCTTCAAAATTTTCAACAGCCAGCAAGAAATTCAAAAAAGTGATTCTGAAGCATTGGCCAATATTAAACATGGAACCTGACTTCAAACAATCTTTTAACGCTCCACCACTATTTGCATTTACCAGAGCTAGGAATATCGGCGACATTTTGCAAAGCAGGCCTCCAGAAATCACCACATACTCAGGAACTAAACCTTGCCTGAATTGCGGCAACTGTAACAGCATAATAAGAGGTAATACGATTAACCACCCAATGAAAGGCCATCCGATAAAACTGAAGGTAAATGCTACGTGCGACACTAGCAACTTGATCTATGGAAGAAGATGCCCATGTGGCAAGATGTACGTTGGGAAAACAGAACGTCGAATAAAAGTGCGCTTAACAGAACACAAATCTAATATACGACTGAAAAACACGAAGTCAACATTATCAGCGCACTTCACAGAAGCAAGTCACAACGTTTCCCAAATTAAGTTTATCATACTAGAGACAACCCAGAAAATAGAGGGAAGAGACAATACCAAACACCTCCTCAAAAGAGAGAACTTTTGGATTCATAAACTGTCTACCCAGAAACCGGCAGGTTTAAATGAAAGAATTGAACTGTCATGTTACCTATAAATATTGTTCTTATGACTGAACTGTGCTTACAATGTGCTAGATCTATTTACTACCAGACACTACCAAACATAAACCCATTACCCACATCCAGAATAGCTCTACCCACGGAGCGTCCCCACAACTAACATGGCCATCTAAAGGTTCGAGTCCCACCAGCACCTTTTTTATTATTCTTAATAACCAACATTTCCTAACCACCCAATAGTTCTTCCAATTTTTCCAACCCTATTCCAGCAACGAATATTTTTTACCCAATTGCATTTACCATTTCCCAACTCCACGGTTTACCCGAAGCACCCTCCCGCTAGACATACCCACCGAAGTTTCCGATAGTCTTTCGAATATGTTCATGCCCACGTGACCCGAACTTTTACAACACATTAAAGCACTGCCGGCATCCTCCCGTGCCGTTGCTACAGAAGATTTCCTTACGGATTTGAATCCTCAACCTACCAGGTTAGTCTACATCAGCCGAAGGGCTGACGGCCCTTTGAAAGCATCCCCGCGTTAAGCGCCCAGCATAACGCTAACCCTACACTTTACATTTCTTTACAGATGTAACTCAACCATTTGAGGAAAGGCTTGTGAGTGATACGCCGTTTTCTGTTCACCTCACCTTGTTTGTGCACCCTTGACACTATTTTGAAGTAATATGTATCACTGTACATCTTATGTTTATATGAAGTATAGTCATCAACTTAGGAAATGTATCACCATGATTATGTTTTACCCCTTACTTTTTACCATATGACAAACCATTATCATATTATGTTTTCAGTGTCGATTCCCTGATGAAGGGCATGAGTGTAATGCCCGAAATGCATTGGATATCACATAATGACATTGCCTGAAATACATTGGATCACAATCCATATGAAAAATGCAAAGAAGTTGATAAATACGAAAGAAAACTAATTTCATTAAATGATTCATATATTCAACTAACATAGAACCGAGTGGAAGTATTTTTTCCCTCAACGGGAAAGATAACTAAAATGTAAAGGGATGATATTGGATACTGTCTGATTTCACATCTATCCATCCTTCTGTTCGTCAGCACCTGGCTAAAAGAAAGGTTAACTCTATCATGGGGCGATCGTCGTTTCCTGACTGCGGCACCTAAACTATGGAACACCTTGCCACAAGATATTAGACTAAGCCCATCACTTCTGCAGTTTCGCAAGAAACTAAAGACATGGTTGTTTAACCAATAGTTGTTATCTCTGAATCAATTTGGATACTACAAGCCGCACCGAACAATAATTCTGCAAATCTCAGCGCCAAGACGCCCTCGGGTATAAGCCGCGCTTTATAAATGCCAAACATAAACATAAACATATAAACATACTCAGATGTATTTATTAAGAACTGGGGTCCCTTTATTAAACAATAAAAATAAACATAGCACCTAGCAACCTAAGCATAGCCTGAAAAGTAAAGGGAAGAGTTAATATATTTGCGCACTATAATAGCAGGACAGACTTCACCTTATAATTACGTAGTCCGGTTGTGTCTGTCGTCTGGGTCCCTCTCTCATCTGTGCCTCGGCTCATCTCAGACTCTGCTTTGCACCCACGGATACACGTCTGCACCGCTATTCTCCTTCACCTCCGTCACCCCTCCAAAGCACTGGAACCCTTCTCTGGTCTTCATCTCTGTCTCTCAGCTCTGCACCGGTCAATCTGCACTGACTTCTTCTCTCCCACGAACTGTCTTCACCTCCAAGCTTCAATCTAATAATATAGTTTCCACTACTCTGAGAACCATCCGTTCAACTAACTTCTTCACTGTGACTGTTCCAATTCTGGCAACAAACTAACTCCAACTGCTCTAACAGACCAACTCACGATGTAGCTTTGGTCTTTCCAAAGGATCATCTGCACTTTCTCTCCCAAGGATCATCTGCGTCTGCCTTGGGTCATCTGCGTCTGCCTTTCTCTCCTAAAGATCGTCTCTGTCTCTCTCAGCTCTGCATTTCGATAATATAGAGAGCTCTTCGCTCGTGGAAATTTCCAGACAGTAACCTGCCGCCCACCAGGCTCCTGTACCAGGCCCCGGGCTCTCGACGCTCCCACAGTGGCCACCTGTTGTTGCGTCTTAAACCCGAGCTCCGTTTACATTCCTCCGATAAGGGCCAGCTCTGACCGGTTCCTCTCCAGCGAACAACAGCTCATAACTAAAATATCACTTTTGACCTACAAGCGCCTCGGGCAGCCGAGGCAGAAAGGAAAATTGAGTCTCTCTCGTTTGGGCCTTGTAGGCCCGAAAAAGATGAAAGAGAAGCACTGCTCTGTCAAAGTACATAGGCAAGCCCTACCAATAGATAATATGAGGCCAGAAATAAAGAATCTACCTCCTAATATAGGCCTTCAGGCCCGAAAACGATGTAAAGGGCACAAAATTGTGTCAAAGTCAATAGGCAAACTCTAAAAATAGGCTAAAAATAGGGATCTATCCACTATACTAAGATGGTAGTAGACCACAGTCACCACCACTCAGAAAATAGAACAAATTATCCGGTCACTACAGTACACTGTTCGCTCTGCCAACATCGCAAAGTCTAGATCGCTACACCAATCCTTGAGCACTGGCACCTCTGGAGATCCCCAAAATCTGGCTATATTTCTTTTAGCATACATTATACCGAATGTTATCCAATCCTGTGCTGAGTGAGGCAGATCATTTGGTTCCCAGACATTCAGTATGCAGCGACGCGGCTCCGGGGCCACCGAGTCCTTCACCACCTGCGACATAGTCCTCATGACCATGGCCCAATAGACGGCCACTTGGGGACATTCCCAAATGGTGTGAAAGAACGTTCCCTCCGCCCCACACCCTCGCAGACAATATTTAGGCGTGGCTCTCCCGATCCTGTGTAGTGTGGTCCTAGTGTAGTACACTCTATGTAGTATTTTCAACTTAATAAGTCTAAGCATTGATGGTATAGCCACCTCTCGAGGAGATGAGAGCGCAGTCTGCCAATCTGATTAATCAAACTCTCCTATGTCCTTGGTCCAAGCGTCTTTCAATTTCAAGGTGGGATCAGGGAGATTATTAATGAGTTTACGATACACGAACGAGGTCGCCTTCTTGGACATATGCTCTGTTAAGAGCCTGTCTTCTAGCGGGGTGCATTCAGGTATGTCCTCCTCAGGCCGAATAAGTGACCTCAGTGCGTGACGCACATGTAAGTACCTAAACCACTCTGTAGGCGCCAAGTCATACTGAGTCCTAAGTTGCTCATAGGTCTCCCACCGTGGAAATTCCGATCAGGTCCTATGCCCTAGAGCCCTTGGTATTACAGAGTTTGCCCAGTCGACATGACGACCAAAGAGGTGTCATTTGAGTAACAGTGTTCTTACATTTCAAACGCGCCTGAGCCACATACCATAAATTAACTGTGTGCGCCGTAGGACCAATCAAAGCTGAGGCGACTCTCTTATCATAGAGTGCAGCAAGTACACTGGCCTCACCCAGGTCATATCTGTCTGCCTGAAATGCTGGATCCGCCTGGGGGGCGTGCAGCCACTGGTTTATGATCTTTAGGTGAGCCTCCCAATAACAGAACTGAATGTCTGGGAGGGCCACCTCACCATCATCCCAGCTCCTTACCAATTTGTGTCGGGATATTCGTGCCGGTTTGTCTCCCCAAAGTAGGCCCGAAACCAATGCATTAATTGATTTAAAGTACCTGGGGGGACAGAAAACGGGGTATTTTCGAAAACATAGAGCAAGCGAGGTAGTGTCATCATTTTGTATAAAGCAGCTTTACCTAGAAGGGTCAAGGGCAGAGTATGCCAGTGTTTAACATCATTCCGGAAGCGTTCTAGCGGGGTTCCAAATTACGGTGGAAGAAGGCATCCTGATTAGGTGTCACCCAGATCCCTAAGTACTTAAAGGGATCTGTCGCAATTTTCAGTGGACAATTCGCCGGGAGTTGCGGCGGAGGGCCCTTAAGGACAAACAAGACAGACTTGGACCAATTGATGTTGTAGCCGGAGACCCGTCCAAAAATCTCGCATATGTTAAGCAGTACTACAATCGAACGCCTGGGTGAGGTCAGATACAGGAGGATATCATCCGCATATAACGATATGCGGTCTTACCCACGTCTCAGTCCATCTGAGCCCCTTGATCATGGGGTCCCATTGGATCCAAGCTGCCAACGGTTCCAAAATTACCGCAAAAAGCAAAGGGGATAATGGGCAACCCTGTCTCGTGCCGCGACCCAGTGGGAAATTCCTAGAGATATGGCCGTTAGCCACCACATGCACCAAGGGCTTAGTATACAATAGTTCCACCCAAGCACAGAACTTGGGTCCAAAACCAAGATATCGGAGAACCGCAAATAAATAGGGCAACTCCACCATATCAAATGCCATTCGACCATCTAGCGAAAGAATGACTGCCGGCTCATGGAGACTTGGTATCTGTGCCATCACTGCGTGGACCCGCCGCAAATTAAGAGCAGTGTTTCTATTGGGCATAAACCCGGACTGGTGTTTCTAGATGTGGGGTTAATCGGGTGGCTATCATTTTGGCCAAGATTCTGGCTTCCGCATTAAGCAAGGGTATTGGACGGTACAAGGTACATTCGTCTGGGGGTTTGCCAGGTTTCGGCACTGCAATTATGGTAGCTATTCACTGATCCTGTGGCAGTTTCCCCTTCCTCAGACTTTCAAGAAACATTGCATGAAGATATGGCACCGTAAGATCAGACACCCGCTTGTAAAGCTCAACGGGGATCCCATTAGGACCCACAGCCTTAGCAGACTGTAGCGAATGAACTGCGGCAAGAACCTCATCCTTCATAAAGTCTGATTCTAGAAGCGATGCCTCGTCCTCAGACAATGACGGCATTTGTATATCCTTAATATAGGTTTGAGCCTCCTCTATTGTCATCTGTGAATTGGACGTATAGACCTGTTCATAATAGTCAGCTAGGTTGTCAACGATGTCCACCGGGGCGGTGACTGTCTCATCGGCAGGGTTACGAAGGTGAGCAATCGTCCTCTGTGCCCTTTCCTTCCTATCCAACGGGGCAAGTAGTTTGCCTGCCTTATCACCAACTTCATAGACCGTGTGTCGTGTGCTTTTGAGCCGTAGTTTGACTTGTTCCCTTTGATATTCAACCAGCCCACTTTGTTTGAGTCGTAATTTTTGGGCTGTTTCTGCAGTGGGGTTAGCCTCATGTTGCGTCTGGAGCTCGGCAAGGTCAGCCTCCATCGCATCGAGTTCTCCCCTTGCCGCTCGTCTATGACCTGTTATAGAGGCGATAGCCTGCCCTCTCAATACCGTCTTATAGGCTTCCCAGAGAACACCTGGGGACTGTACTGAATCTGCATTATCTTGAAAAAATGTCGTGTGACTGTAACAATATCCTTTCAAATTTTGGGAATCTGTAAATAGCCAGGGGAAATTGGGAAGATTTGTTTTCGAACCTTGACATGGAAGGTGTAGGCCATAAAGACCGGTGAATGATCTGAGATACCCCTGGGCCTTATATCTGCCTCGATCAAGTGAGAAAGGCTGTCAGCGGAGAGAAAAAAATAATCAATACGGGAGAGACTATTGTGTACCCCAGAGTGGAAAGTGTAACCACGCTCCTCAGGGTGTTTATATCTCAATCCATCCGTAAGGCCTAGTGCGTCCAAAAACCCAGTCATTCGGGAACAACCTGTCCCCACTGCTCTACAGGGGTGGCGGTCGACCGCTCCATTCAGCACTGCATTGAAGTCTCCCCCTATAATGAGTTCTCCCTCTGGCAAGTCTAACAGAAACGTGCTGAGGGCAGGAAGGGCCACCGAGTGGAGGGCAGGGGGGATGTACACGGAAACATTAAATCGTTTCCCCTCCCACTGACAAGACAAGACATAGCAGCAAAACATCCCTGTGCATTCTTCCAAACCTGATGCACGACTAATGGGAACCGCTTCCGTATTAAACTGCCAACCCCTCTAGAGCCCGTTGAAAACTGTGAATGCGTTACCATTCTGTATCCCCACCGGTCCAAAGCCTTACATGTCGTACCCATCAGGTGTGTTTCTTGAAGCAGTGCCACGGCCGGTGCTGCCCGCCGTAAATATTGTAACACCAACCCCCGCTGGTGTGTTTCTTGAAGCAGTGCCACGGCCGGTGCTGCCCGCCGTAAATATTGTAACACCAACCCCGCTTAATTTTGTCTCCCAATCCGTGCATGTTTCAAGTAATGAGGGTCATAGGAGGTACCATGGTCAGGGAGGGGATGCTAACCTCACGAGTACTACACATTGAATTTGTTTCTCCCACCATTTTTAAGACAGTTTGTTGAACCATTCTCCTCAGTACGCACCCTGTCAATGATAGCAGCCAATCTTAGCCCTGAACGTAAACTTTGAACAAACCCCAACACCCACCCCACAATTCTCGTGGTCTTTACGTTTCCATAGAAAAGCGTACAATCTTTCCACCATCCCTTAGTAACTCCCCTAACTCCCCCATCTCCCCCACCCTGCTCCCCTGCCTGTGGATGTAGAACTACCCACCCCCCAATCTGGCAGAGTGCCTCTATCCCTCCCAACCATGCTAGAAATGCGGAGGGGAACTGAGCCCTCCATCCACTGGCGATTAAAAATGTAATCATGAGGAAACTACAGCCGTAATTCTAAGATATAACGTGAAGAAGCATCCTAACACGTCTAAGCAGCCAGTAAGTAAAACACATCATAAACCCAGAACTTATTAAATCAAAGTATATCTATTAGCAAGCATATTTGCGAGGTTTCCTCCCCCCTCTCTTTACTACTTGCGCATATCCGAATTATCAGGCCCCTCAATAGAACAGGGTTCTGCATTATTCTTGCTCCTACAGGCCACTTGGATCCACCGTGGCCTCTGTCTCTGCCACTTCTGGGCGAGCACGTCCCTCTGCTCCGCTCTGCCCCGGCGATTCCTGTTCCGGTCTTCGACGGTAGTCCAGCTTTCCATCCAATCCCAAGCCGCATCCGGTGATTCAAAGAACCATGTTTTACTGTCCCTTTCAACTCTCAATTTTGCAGGGAAAAGCATTGCATACTTAATATCCCTGCTGCGCAATTCTTGCTTAACAGCCTGAAAACTCCTCCTCTGTGCCTGGACTCTAGCCGTAAAGTCGGTGAAGAAAGTTACTTCATAGTTGGCAATTTTCAACGGGGGGCCGGAACGAGAGGATTGTAAGATACTCTCCCTGTCCCGAAAGTTAAATACTCTAGCGATCAGCGGCCGCGGCAGAGCTCCAGGTCTAGGCCTTCCGCCCGGCACCCTATGGGCCAGCTCTATGGAGAAGTTGCTTGACAGCGCCTTAGGTTTTAAGTGTTTGGTAATTAAGTCCTCCACATAAAGATCTGCAGCCGGCCCCTCTGTTTTTTCCGGAACGCCAAGGATTCGGATATTATTCTGGCGGGCCCTTCCTTTATAATCATCCAGCTGCTGTGCCATTCTGACCTGCCTTTTCTCCATGTCAGCCATTTGATGTTGGAGCTCCGAGGTGTCATCTCGCAGGGCCGTTGTCACTATTTTGAGCTCTTTCACTTTCTCGTTCATTTGTTTAAAGTCAGCTCTGAGCAGGGAAACCTCTACCGTGACGGAGTCCACAGAAGTGCGCATACCACCTATGGCCGCCAGAACATCATGCAGCGTTGGTTCCGATTCAGCAGGTAGTGCTACCTCTGACTCACCCTTATCCGATCTTGGTGAGTCGCCTTTATCTCCACCCTTAGTCCAGGCATGCTTCGACAGCTGCCTTTGAGCATTATTCCTTGATCCCCTGCTACCTGTCGCCATTCTCAGGATCGTCGTGGACAGCACACAAGGGCATGGGCTGAGCGGGTAGCGTCAACCCCCTCCTCACCCACAGAGGCAGGAAACTGCTTCAGGCCCAGGCTCCCGTATCACCACTCCGCTGTTGAAACAGCTCCAGCATCCACTCAGTGATACACAATCAATAGGTATATGATCAAGTAGCACTCATCTAGCATATGCACGACCAGACAATTTCACCCGCACAGCCCAATGATCTGTCCAGTCTGCACACACCGATCTGCAGCCCCCAGCTGGGCCTCCAAGGCCACCGCCTCTGATAAGGGTCAAGAAGCTAATGGACCCCAGTTGTATCATGCAGTAAGGGTAACGAAAAGTACTAGCAGTGTCCCAGTGTAATACAGTCTTTGGGGGAGAAATACGGGAAGCAAACAAGCCCCCAGAAAAAAACAGGGTGCTCTCCAAGTGGGCTGCATAGATAGTCTTTCTGTCTGGGTACGAGGTCGGGCCCAAGTCTCCACCGTTTACGAGGGGTATCTCCGCCAGGCCCAAAAGCCGGGGCCTCGGGTACCGCCGCTCCCCGGCGTCTCACCAGGTCTCTGCACTGTAGTGGCCACTGATCCAGCCGCTCTCCTGCTCACACTGCCCCCTCCAATGTCACAGGGGCATCACTGTGGCCGCCGGGAGCGCCCGACAGTTTCTTCATCACTTGGCTGCTACTCAGACCCACACCTCCAGCTCTGGACAGGCCGCCAGGCCGCCAGGCCGGGGCCTCGATTAGTGCCCCGCCCCAGGTCGATGCTCCCCCTCGTCCCGGCAGCGCCAGTGCGAGGGAGGCTGCTCCACCGTTCAGCCGCCACACCTGCCACACCCGCCCCACAACGGGACACCACAGGCCAGAGCCGCGGGCACCTCAGGGCGGCAGTCACTGCGCCGGGGAAGCTACTACATCCGTTCGTCCCCACGGGCTGGCGCCACCATCTTGTCCACTCGGCTCACCAGACTCCAGCTGCGATTCCGTGCCGTTCCAAGGGCACATACTCCGTAAAACTCACTCCGCTGCCTCAGGGGGGGTTTTGGATAACTTTTTATGCGTTCGTAGCTTCAAAGAACCTGGGTCAATCGGCCATATCGCGATCAAGTTGTCGTGGGTGGGCAGAGCTCGTTCAAGCAGCAGCCATCACTCTCGGCTGCTAGCCACACCCCCGCAAAACTACACTTTTAAACGGAATACTACAGAGAACATCAATGATGGAAAATACGGAGTCATTGGTTCCGAAGGTTGTTTGGTGAAACAAACAAAAGGAAATTTGATTAATCACAGAAAGCTGAGGTGTGACACTGCTGATAAAAGGGAATTTTACTATTTAGCCCTTTTACAACTATTCAAACCATGGCGTTCAGAACTGGAATTACTTGGAGAATTTCCAGAGCTATGAAGATTCCTTTAATGCTTGCAAAGATAGCATACAATGCAGTGCTTTTGCAAATTATGGTAAAATGTTGAACGATGAAATTGATCAAGAAGCTACAATTGCAGCTGAAATTGCTACAGACAGTTCTCAGGACAGTCAAAGTTCTGCTGCGCTGAGTCAAGATCCACTAGGACAACCAATTGTTGAAAATGAAGCAGCAATCGCCATGAATGAGGTGGAAACAGCAATGCATCAAGCTCAAGATGATATTATGGACTTAGGAAACTTGGAAGAACAACTAAATGTTGAACAGAAACAAATATATGAGCAAGTGAGACAACAGATTGACCATGGATTACTTCATGAAAAGAAAGAGTGCTCATGCAGGTCATTTCAACCTATCCATATGTACGTGAGAGGAGAAGCTGGAACAGGAAAATGTTTTTGAATTAAAGTAATTACAAGCTATCTACAGAAAACAACTGAGTTGCATTTGTTTTGTTGTGTCACTGCTCCAACTGGGTTGGCAGCACACAACATTAAATGAATGTCATTACATCGTTTACTAATGCTACCTGTGGAGCAAATTGGAATACCACAAGCTATCTGGAGAAGTTTGTTGTGAAGTTTTAAGAGTCTTGATGAAAATTAAACTTCTCATTATTGATGAGGTAAGCATGGTCTCAAACTTAATGCTTGCCTTTGTGCATTTAAGAATGCAGCAAATTCTTAAAACAGAGTACAACGTGTTTATTGGAGGAAAACATGTCATAGTTTTTGGAGATCTACTGCAACTAACTCCGGTAAAAGGACAACCAGTATTTAAAACACTTGCACATGAAGATACCAGAAAGTCTCTGGGTAGTGTTGGAAACGTGAACATTTGGTCATATTTTGAATACAAAGAACTCATTACAAATATGCGACAAGCAAATGATGTTGATTATGGAACTATTCTCCAAGATATAAGAATTGGACTACTGACTGAACATGGCAAACAAGCTTTGCAGACTCGCTTACCCTCCAATTTGTTTCCAAATGAAAACGTAGTTCCTGAGAAAATATACATGAAAATTGCAGTAAACAAATCTGTAATCTGCTTAATGCCAACACTGTGTGAGTGTTGTATATTCAATGAAGAACTTTTGAAACTGGAAAATGAAGAAATAATAAAAATGGAACCCATCGATAAAATAGAGCATGAAGGAATCACTATTATTTTGACAGAAAAATGTAAGACAAAATTGGATTTCTAAAAAAAATCAATGTCTAAAACTGCTTGTTTAGACAAGAATCTATATGCAAGTAGAAACTGTTGAGTCATTTTAAGGCGTAATTTGGACGTAGAAAAAGGTTTAGTTAATGGAGCAATGAGTAAAGTTGTGGATTTTGTTAATTATCAGAATAAAGATGGTATTGAGTTCTTAAAAATTAAATTTGATCAGATTGAAGAAGTTAAAGAAATTGATCGTTGTTCAGTTCGTTTTGTGCTTGTTAAAGATTTATATGTCCGTAGAAAACAGTTTCCAGTTTCTTTGGCATATGCAGTGACTATTCATAAATCTCAAGGTTTAAGTGTTGACAGTGCTTCGGTGAACATTGGAAATACTATATTTAAAGAGGGTATGGCATATGTTACTTTTTCGCGAGTCAGAACATTATCTGGTTTGTTTTTGATTGATTTTGATGATACAAAGGTTACTGCAGATGCAAACTATGTCAAAGAGTATAATAGGTTAAGAAGAACATATGCTCCCAATTTAGGTCAATATCCTGTATTTGAAAAGCGTTTGGTTGGTCGAAAAATAAGGTATGAGAATATCTGTACTGAAGGTGCAGAGCAGGGAAACAAATAAGATAATGTGATTGCAAGTAAAAAGAAAAGGGACACTGTTAAAGAGATTGTTGGTTATCAGTTTGAAAATAGTTCTGGTGTCAACTGCTATGCTAATGTAGTGGTCAATGTTTTTTTTCGTGAAGCTTTGCAACTGCAAATTATGGAGAATCGGGAAAATAAATGTGTTGCTTGTTGCATTCTGTGCATGAAAAATAATAATTGATACAAGTAAAATACAAACTGTTCGTAATCTTTTGGATGTATTGTCTGGTTCTACACAATTTACACAAAATATCCATTAAGATGCTCAGGAATTTCTAATGCATATCCTTACTGTATTGGAAAATGAAGGTGTACAAATAGAGAATATTTTTGGCCTTTGTTATAAATGGGAACATCAATGTGAAAATTGTATGTATACATGTAGTACTAATGTAGATTGTGAAAGATTTCTATATTTGACATTACCGGACTGTAAATCAGTGTCTTTCAATAAATTAGTTAAAGCTGCAAATCAAAACATGGAATGTAGCCAATGCAAATCAGAAATGTTATCAACATTATTTATACAAAGATATGGACAATATATCATTTTAATGATGCAACGTTGTACAGCTGACAGAAGAAAATTGGATACTTTAATAATACATTTTCTAGCTACTCATCAATATCAGGAAGGACTTTTGTAGCAGTAGCAATAATTTTCCACTATGGTCCTTCAACAACATCTGGACATTCCACTGCCTATCTAAAAAGTAACAAAGGCTGGACTCTTTGTAATGATGCTGAGTTGGTTTTCAAACAACGTTTGCCTTTCGAATTACCAAATTCCTTCCTAATATTTTCAAAGCCAAAATTTTAGGAAGATAATTCAACCTCTGAGGAATTTATTATTCTGATTTAATAGAATTACCATTGGACAATATACAGAAAAATGACTACAAAAACTACAATTTGGCCTCTAGGAAAGGTATTTCTTTGAATTATGGACTTTTTGTTGCACATTGTATCGGTGTATAATTTTTACCAACAACATTTACATTGTTTATACATTTACGTTATAACTTTTTCTTAGCAGTAATCATTTTATATATGTGTGATTTGTATTATCTGGTGTTTTAGTGTGGATGGATTGTTTTTTTTTTAAACAATCTAATTGATTGTTTTTTTTTTGCCCGCTGTTTTGTGACGAGTACGATTGAAATCACTGTTTGTAGTGAAATTCAATATATTCTGAGAACAGCAAAAAAGGCAAAGAAATTACTTTGTAAAATGTTAAAATTATGCTGTGCTGTTAAAAATGTATTATTACATGTTATAACAATTTTTTCTTTCTTTTCTTTTACAGATCCTAATTCTAAAATATAGAATTTACTATATTTTACATTATAAAAAACAACTGAATAACATGTGTAGCGTTTTTTAGTTGTATTACTGCTGAGGTAAGTTTAAGTAAGTCTTAAAATGCACAATGGACTGTGTTTGCACACAGTTGAAAAAATGGGAGATTGATGGAGTAGATTTGTGCCAGAGAATTCCATTGCAGACGGGTATCAAATAGGAGATAGCTTCAGAACACCTGTCTACAAGATACATGGTATAGTACACAATAAAGACATATGGTGGTCTTGTAGGTCCTGGTACGTTTAGAATTATAAGAAATAAAACTATTTAACTTAAAGCTTATCACTAAGTGTTTTTTTACATGTCACAGTAGGCCCCATCCCTTCTCTTCAGTCATATATAAATATGTGCTCTAAGTTTCGTAAAACATAAGTACTTATAAAGGTATCTTGTTCTCTGTTAGTAGTACAAAAATGTACTCCTATAATAAGAATTGGCCTAGCTTTTAACTCTCTTTCTTTATTGCAAGGTGAGAAAAAGACATTCTATATACTTTTTATTTTCCATGTAAAGATAATCTCATCATAGACAGCACTTTCCGTTGAAAAGGTGTTCTATAGGTTTTGCTGTGATTTTGCGCAGAATAGTCATAGAACATGAGATATATCCAGTTTTATAAAACATTAGAAATCTGGCCATGTTTGTGAATGGTGCACCATCCTCCAATTGGTGTAGCAAAGCACAACAAGGAGAATTTATTTCACTTCTCCTCATTTATTACTTTCAATATATGCTACAATGCACAGCATATATTGAAGGTCAAAAATGCATTTGCTGATTGTTTTTGTGCAGTAAAGTGTCTCTTGCTTCACAAAAACAATCACTGAATAACGCGCATCCTTCCACCATGGTGCAAGGGTGCATGTGTCACCACATGGCTGCAGTTTAAGCAGCTGTGCAGAGGGAAGCACAGACTTGCAACATATTTATGTACAAATGTTGCATCCCTGTGCTTCGGAAATAGCGCAGCATGCTGTAGGTAAATACTTCACAGTGTCATGCTGCAGCATTTTCGTATAGTTCTGCACTTATGTATTCACCATACATTAAAAATGCATTATTTCAGTCAATTAAGCATACAAGTTTAGCTCTTTTTTTAACCAGAGTAGGTAGTTCTGACAAGAACTTTTTTTTCGCTTTGTAGTTTTCTATTTTTTTTTGTATTTTTTTAACGATTCTTTCAATTTAAAAAAAAAAAATTTAAACAGGGAAACAGGATAAACAGAACCAAAAACTATGAGGAGAAAAAAAACTAACAATGGTGGTTGCCGATAGCCCGACAAACAAGGTCCACTGATTGCTCACCATAAGCAATGAGACGTCCGCACTTTACACAATTTATCCTGACTCGTGCAAATTTGGGACGTATATCTGGTGCTGAACTTGAAGGTAATGGTGCTGTCCCAGATGTGCTTCGAGCAGCTGGTGGTGCAGGAGCATATTGATGTAATCTTCTCATCTCCTCTCGTGCAAGGTTGACAGGATGGCGTGTCTGCAAATGCTTCTTCATAATCGCAGTCCCACACGAGTATTCTTTGATCGGATTTCCTCTAGAGAGGATCGCTTTGCAGATTTTGCACGTTACTTTGGTCGCATTGACCTTTTTTAGTCCAACTGGGAATGTGAAAAACTTCCACACGATAGATGAATACCTCTCTGAAGGGGGAGGTTCTGGAACAAATTCCTCGTGGTCGACTCTTCAGAATCAGATGAAGAAGGTGGATTTGTTGCCATGTTGAAAATTATGAGGTGAATCAGGTCTGCAATAAGCAAAAAAAAGCAGTTCTTCTCAGCAGGTCTTTGCCTAAGAAAAGGTCTAAGAAGAGTGATTGAAATGGGCGGGGTCCTTCAATACTTTGAATAGGAAGTCTAATGAACCAATCAAATCTCTTTTCTTGTGGTCACATGGGGTACGTGTAGTGTGCGCGTACGCAGCTCGCACCCAACTCGCATCCAGCGCGACTTCGCGAAATTGCATTTATAAGTAATGTTAAAGAATATTATTTTTATAATTACCTCAGACAATGTCTTGTCTTAATATTTATATTATATTTTATATATATATATATATATATACGTTTTTGAATATAAAAAGAATTCCCGGGAGTCGTGCACCCACCGCGTCCGATATGCATACGACGTCACGCACTACCGCGCTTCCGACATGTCGCGTATGAGCCAGAACTCGCGTTCCAGTCGCATATCGACCTTATTTAAAAAGTTGTACTCGTCGCACACCCTACGCTGTTCCTATACAGCAATCCTAAAATGGCGGACACGTGACACACAGTGAAGGAGCAGGGTACGCTTTGTGTGCGCGACTCCAAAACAACAAAACAAAAAAGGGAAAAAAAAATAAAAAAAAAAATTTAAGTATATTTTAAACAATATAAAATAATAATGATTATTATTTTTTTTTAAATATGTGTAATGTAATTTAAAAAATAACGCATCTAAAAAAAGATTAAAAAAATGTAGTTGAAAAATATAACAATAAATATTTATTTAAAAATTATCATTTAAAACACCTTTGAAATTCACTGAAAAAAACATAGGTTTCAGACGTGTTATAGTTAGGATTTGCATTTAAAAAACCTTAGAAATGCACTGAAAAAATCATAGATTTCAGGGGTATTATAGTTAGCTGGACATTTCCCTTTTACAAAACCATTGAAATTCCTCCGTTATAGTTAGTTGTACTAACTGTAGCTCTCGCGCCCGCAATCCACTGGTGACATGGTCTGTGACATCACTGATGACATCACTGATGACATCTCAAATGACATCACTCATGACATCACTGATGACATCATCCAGTGAATGGGGTTTAATTCCATATTTAAATATGTATTATATGTATAGCAATCGGCATTGAAGAAAGAGTGGATATATAAAAATCTGGATAGAGGATTTAGTAGCAGTGTGATTGATTGTTTAGTTGAGTATATTATAGTGTCTCACTAAATATATTGGATTGTATTTTGCCAGTCTGGTGATCAGGAGCAGGCTGTGACCTCACTGCATGAGGCTCCTCGTTGTGGGCAACTTTTCAGTGTGGATTAAAGGCGGCTTGGTCCAAGTCGCGAGGAAGCACCCTCCATAGTGCACGGACCTGCGGCGTTGGAAAGACCAGCGCCGCTTTAAGGACGATTCCGCTTGCCAGTGTGTGTTCTGTGTAATGCAGCAGGCGCTGCTATCCAGCTGACATTAACCCACTTGGGGGACATTGTGACATTATTTTTCCACAACAGCAGCACCCACTTGGGTAGTATTGAAAGGGTTTGAACTGCTAATACCATCATGCAACACGGCGCACACCTGTGCAGGCTGAAGATCATGCTCAGAGGGTTGGGGTCTGTTTTTGATAAAGAGCAGTTGTTCCAAACCTTTGCTGCTGCTGCGGTGTCATGGAGGCTTGTGAACAAGAATGTATTTTCGAAATGCGTAGAGCCAAGGGAATTGTATTTTGCCAGTCTGGTGATCAGGAGCAGGCTGTGACCTCACTGCATGAGGATACGGAGTCGAGTGGGCTCCTCATTGTGGGCAACTTTTCAGTGTGGATATATATATATATATATATATATATATATATATATATATATGCTCAAAGCTCAGTTTCTCGTTCACCTTCGCCAAACAAACGGACGCAGACCCAAAATTCGGTGCATATATTTTTATTCCATATGAATAACGCCCTGCACCACTGCCATGACGGGTTTCGGGCAACTCAGTGCCCCTGCTCACATGACGCGCACGAGGAGTGCCTCCCATTTAAAGTGACAGTGCAATTCACGCAATAGGCATAGACATGGAAAGCATACTTCGATCAGTTTCATAGTGACAACATTGAGTGCATTGAAAATTCCAGGGCTGCTGCTTATAAATAGTGAAAGTTAATAAATAAATGTTATCAACCATCTCACAGTTTAAATATACATAAAATATGATAAAAAGCATTAAAGAAAAACCTCTGTAGGAGTTTCTTTTTAAAAAAAAACTTTTCATAGCAGCAACCATATACCTTTACACATTTTGTTTAGGTATAAAATATGTGTGCAAAGTTGCAAAAAACAATAGGAATAAGATGTAAACAATGAACTCATATATATTATATTTATGTTTATATGCAGCATTTTAAGAATATATTTATTATAAATATCTATGAGAGTTATTTTACAACTAATTAGGATTTTGGATCAGCATCACAACAAGAAACCATGGTGTTGTTTAGTACCTCAGTATGATGCCCTAAATTGTTGGATCTCAATTTATCTTAAAGTTTACATATTTCAACTTGGCCCTTACACCCTTTGCACTAAATAAGCATATTGCAATTCAAGAAATTATACAAAGCTTATACATAATAAGAATTTAGGAATATGCTTAAGAGTTAATTAATTGCATTAATTGCACTAGTACATCATAATAGTATTCATGATTTATTGTATTAGACAGAATAGTTTATGATGTACATAAAAATGAAGCACATAGCACTTTATAATAAGGAACTTCTGGACACAATTTAAATGTTGCACTTTTTCACATTTTAATTAATATATTTGGGGACATCACAACACATTTTTTGATTATATTATAGTATGTGCTTGTTTGTAGACCTTTCTTTAGGGATTCATTGGGACCGGGAGTTTTATTTGCATTTAAGCATTCATTAAAAGAATACCCTGTCCCAGTAGAACCCGGACAGCCATGACATAATCATACCACACAGGGATCTGTCTGGTTTAAAAGGTTAATTTTGTATTAAACTGTAATCATTTTTTACCTTTTGCATTGTAAATAGTTATGCACATATATTTATTTAAATGTGAACAATACATAGAATTTTGTTTGCAATGCGATAATAGTATGTTATCCATGTGTAGCCTATGCAAATAGAGCTCTAGCACTTTAAAAATGTTCAGCACAGTATGAGCCATGTCATGTGATCAAAGCTGTGGGATGGCCGAAATGCATCATGGCGGACTAACTTGGTGACAATAAACAACTTTGAAGCACGAAATTGGGACCAAGCTTGTTTTTTTCAAGAAACGAAGATTTTGCAATATATATTTATATATATATTTATTGATTTAGGTGTATTTATTTATATATATATATATATATATATATATATATATATATACATACATACATACATACATATATATATATATATATATATACATACATACATACATACATATATATATATATATATATATATTATATATATATATATATATATATATATATATATAAACATATTACCTTCTGCTGGTTGCCACTAAGTAGTTATAATTAGGACCTAGTTTCAAGCATTTTTTCCACTTGGCTGTAAGTTTGGCGTCGTTTGACCAATGTTCATGAAATGTTCCAAAAAGGGTCAAGGTGGGTTCTATTTTTATGGAAAGTTTTAAGGTGATCCATGTAGTGGGGACCGAGATTTTGGGGTGCGAATTAAGATTGAGTTTGTAATGTTAATTCCCATAAGAACCTTTAGCCACACCTGCAGCCTGATCCCCTGAACTGACTTACACCAAATTTGGCAGGTAGGTAGATGTCGGTTAAAGGAAATGCCTTTTGCTTATTTGGTGTAAATCCATTCAGTAGTTATTGAGGAATTTAAGTCTAAAATTATAGTGCTAACTCTGGTTGCAGATATTTCATGGTGGTCTTGCGATGAATCTTTGGAAGCATTGTTGGTCATTGAATGTCTGCTTTTGTTTTCTGTTTTTGAAATGTGTTCGCAGGGATCGTAACGTCGTAGTAAATATAAAAAATGTACAGAAAAAAAGACTAACGTTTATTAAACCACTAAAGAAAATTACCTCTTATAGAGCCATTTTATATAGAGAATACTATTTAAAAATTCAAAACTTACATGAACATTATAGTTGAGAAATAGAATTTGAAAAACCTTAGACATTCACACAAAAACCAAAGGTTACAGGGACATTATAGTGAAGATTTAGCATTTAAAAAACCTAAGAAATTCACTGAAAAAAACAAAGGTCCTAGGGGCATTATAGTTAGGAAACAGGATTAAAAAAACCTTAGAAATTCGGTAAAAAAAAAAATGTTACAGGAAAGTCATAGTTAAGCTGCCATTTTACTCGTACAAAACCAGAGAAATTCAGCAGTTAAAGTTAGCTGAGCTAACTATAACTCATGCTCCCAAAATGCACTGCTTATGGCCTCTAATATTACATCACACATGACATGGTCGGTGAGATCACTGATGACATCATCCACAGAATCTCTGACACACTCACTCACACCTCCATGGAACTTTTAACGCACCCACTCCAACTTTCACACTACCAATCTCGAAACCATTGGCACACCTACATAACCACTCACTGATTCATAGTTCTACACACACATCCACTCAGTCAACCATACAGCCACTTGAACACCAACTCACTCACTAATAAAGGCACTGATATATCTACTCATACAGCCACACAGCCACTCACACACTCTCAGTCACCCATAAAGCTACTCACACACCTACTCACTCACCCACAGAGTCAATCACACAGCCACTTACTCACCTATACAGTTATACACACAGTAACTTACTAATTCATACAGATACAAACATATACTCACTCACCTATACAGTCACTCACACAAGCACCCACTCACCAATACAGCCACTCTGACAATCACTCACTATGAGTGAGTGAGTATGTGTTAGTATCTGTATGAATAAGTGAGAGGGTGTATGTATAGCGGTATAGATGAGTATGTGTCTGTGTCATTGACCCTATGGGTGAGTGAGTAGGTGTGTATTGAATATATTTTAAAAAATGACAAGTTTTGTAATCAGCTGGAACAAAGGCATTTTTGAAAATCTCAAGCAGTTTAATTTATTTTCTTTATTCTTGGCACTAACACAAAAGTGCAGCACCATCACCAACACAGAGTCTCAATTGAGTGAGTCTCTTAAAAGGGGGAGGTGCCTTGGTCAGGGTCCACTCTACACCCCTTCACTCTATACCAATCTTCTGTACACCACTCTACCCTGTGCCACTCTACTCTGTGCCACTCTACTTTATGCCACACCACCCCACGCCACTCCACCCTATTAAATGTTACTCTGTGCCACTCTATGCCACTCCACTCTATGCTACTCCACTCTACACCACTACATTCCATTTTACGCCCCTCTATGTCACTCTACACCACTTCACTGCATGTCTCTCCTTTCTACTCTATGCCACTTTACGCCACTCAAGTCTATGCCACCCTTCACCCTGCCACTCTATGCCACTCAACTCTACACCACTACACTTTACACCACTCTACTATATGCTACTCTACACTATTCCGCTCTACTCTGCACCAATCTACTATGTGTCACTCCACTGCACCCTAAGCCATTGCACCCTACGCCACTCTATACCATCCTATGTCCCTCCACTCTAGGCCACTGCATTCCACTCTATACCACTCTACTCCACTCCACTCTAAGCGACTACATTCTACTCTACACCACTCTATTCTATGTCACTCTACATCACTCTATGCCACTCTACTCTACTTCTTTCTATGCTACTCTGTGTGGCACTCTATGCCACTATACTCTACGTCACTCTACATCAAGCCACTCTATGCCACTCCACTCTTCCCCACTCCAGTCTATGCCACTATAATCTATGACACTGTACTCTACTCTGCACCTCTCTACTTTTGGAAACTCTACTTCACTCCAGTCTACACCACTTTACGCCTCCCCAGTTTACACCACTCTAATTTAAGCTAGATAACTCCCCTCCGTGTTACTCTATACTACTCTACTCTATGCCACTCTGTGCCACTCTACTCTATGCCATTCTACTCTATACCACTCTATTCTACGCCACTCTACTCTAGCGCACTATACTTTAACCCACTCCACGCTATTCTACGAAACTCCACTCCACTCTATGCCACTCAATTGTATGACACCCCACTCTATGCTACTCCACTCCACTCTAAGGTACTCTGAGCCACTCTACTTTACTTTATGCCACTCCAGTCTGTGCCACTTTATAACACTCTGCTCTACACCACTCTACTCTACACCACTCCAGTCTATTCCACTCCACTCTATGCCACTCAACTCTATGCCACTCCACTCTACCCCACTCCATGCCACTCCACTTTAAGGGGATGTTTTTCACCTCAGGGTTCAGAGTGACATCATAGACAACTGGAGTGATGTTACTCAAAACCCCTAGGTGAAAAAAACCCTGGTTACTCATCTATAATTCTATGTTACTAACACCTATATTTCACATGTACAATTTCCACAAGTGCTGCTTCAATCCTTTGATTGTATCTCTACCATTAAATTGTCAAAACCTATGGTATCACATGCTGTAGGCTAAACATTATTTTAATTTCATATTAGATGTGCCTAATGTTGTTCACATAGCATAACTAGCTTATGAAGCATGTTGCATGACATGAGAGTTGAGAAATGAGTTATGCAGGGGATGTTTTATCTGTGTATGTTTGTGGGAAACTTGCCCTTTCTGGTCTGGGGCAGATCACAACCATAGTCGACAAACTTGCAGACCATGTCCTCGAACCAACCCCCGAATCGTGCCTGTTGGGTCTTCGCTCCAAAGCCATGGGAGACAAGCACTTACACAGGTTCATTTACCTATCATTTGTCCTGTTCAAACAACAGATGGTGTTGTAGAAGGCACCCACGGCCCCAGGCACCCAACACAGGCTAAGCACATTACTGATATGGGTAAGTGCAGTAGCAAACACCCTTAGGCTCTTTAGGATGCGAGGGGACTCTAGAGCGGCAAATGCTGGGGGACATACCTCACCAAGACTGAAGCAAAAAAATATATGCGCCCACCATGAAACAGAAGCTGTGTCCTATGACTAAAGACCACACTACTGTCACAGAATATGGGCTTCCCGGCCGTGGGACCATGAACACTCATAAGATCCACATACTTGGTAAAGGCCGCACACCCACTCCTTCTCCAGGGGAGCCCCACTCACAGTGAACTTGGGAGGCCCAAGAGACAGCACACAATATGTATAACAGAAGCAAACACCTACCCTGACACGTACGTGGAGACCCTTGTGCCGACTCCACGAATTGACCCATGAGCAGCGGTGCCCCACCACACATGATCGTGCAGCGGCTACCACAATACACCCTTGCACTATTGCCCTGTTCCGAGGTTCCTCACTGGGCCTTGGTGTTTACACATAATACGCACTAGCCCTCTTCATGAACACACTTCATTGTTTTAGCTGTTACAGTTTGTTTTCTTTTTTTGTTGCTTTTTCTTTCTCCATTTCAACAGATGTATGCTGTTAAACCATTGTGATATGATATTTGGGATGGGCGAATCACAATCAATTATATTGCTTTTGCCATGCTATAGCATTGCTTTCTATCATGTGAAAAATAAATAGTTTAACCGTTTTGTTGGCCATAGGACTCTGTGCACTTGTTTAATTGTGGTAAAGTGTGTGTGCTCTTCCCTTCTAAACATGTTAAAACTGGTATACACCTAATTGGTACCTTTAATTTACCTATGAGTGTCTAGTGGAGGACACTACATGTACCCAGGGCCTGTAATTTAGATACTACTAGTGGACTCCAGCACTCATTGTCCCACCCACGTACATGGCACTGTAAAACCTGTCTCAGAGATGCCTTTGCAGCCTATGGGTGTAGGTGTAATACAGCCATTTTGACCTGGCAAAAAACATTTTGCCAGGCCTAAACTTACCATTCTGAAAGCTCACAGGGCTGGGTGCATAGTATTTACAAAGTAGGACATCTATACTTAAGTTTTTCATATTCTAGCATGGTAAAAAACCCCAAAGCTGTTTTGTAAATGTTGCAAGGTTACCCTCCCATAGACCAATACTGGGTTGCCTTATTACATTTAATACTGATAGCTTCAATTTGGGAACAGCTAGAGAAACCCTTATTCCACTCATTTAAATTTCAATTTAAAATCTTCTTTTATGGTAAAGACGGATTTTAACTTACTATTTTGAGAATGCCCCTTTTAGAAAGTTGGCATTTTTCTGGCTTACCCAAATGTGCCTTTCTACCAGTGTCCAGAGTGAAATGACTGTTAATGGACCTCCTGTGGTATAATGTGTATTCCTTCAAGACAGAAGGCAGTGGACAAAGGACCTGGGTGTGTGGATGGGTGCTCTCCTCCTGAGCAGGATAGCCTGGTTTATACCCAGCCCCTCCTTGAGCCTCAGGAGTAGCCTGGGGACTGTAGCCAACCCTTCCTGTCTTCAAAGGAAGCATACCTTGTCCCTGGCAGATTCTGCTCACACCTGGGCCTGCCTGCCTTTGTTTAGCTATCCAATTTGGAGACAAACCCAGGGGAGTGGGAAGAACTAGCCAGATCCAATTTAGCTTTCATCTGGTTTCAGTATTTTAAAACCTTCATTTTTAATTCCTGCAGACTTACTTCCTCCAGAAAATCCGCCCTCCTACACTCTCCTGCATAAATTGTAAATAACATGTTGTTTGTTTTTCTGCATTGCACACTGTGCGTGTACATTCAGAATCTTAGCCATTACAATATATGCTGTTTTTCAGAACGCTGCCATTGCCTATTTCCAACACCCAACTCTCTTATTCATTGTTTTAACCTGTATTTTGAATACCAATTTTGATAATCTGAGATCAGTCTGTGCAAATCGCGAGTGTTACCAATTTTCGATTCAATTATTGATGCATTTGCGAAGTAATCACATGCTGTGGTTGCAGAATATTTGTATGTGTAGTCCATAAAACCTTTGCTACCTGCCTTAAATATTTACAAAATATGTCTGTGGAATATGAGTAGAAAACGTTAGAGAAAGTTTGCCAATCTTCGTTCAATTACATTATAATAATGAAACGCATATGTGTCAGCAAATCAGCATTTGTAATTCACTTTTTGAAATGGAAGTTCTTGCTGCTCTCTGCACTTTTTTAGAGTGACCATCTTTATGATGATCAAATGCAGTCTGATTTTCTGAGTTAAAAACAGTTGATGTATAGTTTCAAAGTATTTGTTTTAAGTTCAGTTTTCTGATTGGTGCCAAGTCCACAACAAACATAACCCCCTTTTCCCGGAACATAAAATGTCTGAAACAAGTATATCCATCTGTGTATCTGACCAGTCCAGGTCCATCTCTCTTGCTGATCCACTAAATGAAATCTGCTTATACAGATAGAAAATGTACTGCTCCCTTAAGGAAATGAAGTGGTGGCACTGACAGTACCACCTCAACTCTCCAGCCTTGTCTACTTCACCGATAGTCATAAAATCATATTTTATGAAGGGACAAGCATAAACTCTGAGACTGGCAGGGATGATACAAGAGTTACGCTTTCCCAACTTCCACTATCCATTTTTGTGATAGCAGATATTTTCTATAAATTCATCTGACAAAATGTTACCCTTGTTTGAGTGTGTTGACGGATCTCAAGGTTAAATAGACTTTGGTGCTGTAGCCTGGATAGAAATTGACTCCTTAAGTGACCCTCGAAATCTCTTTCTAGTTATATTATCCATTTAGCTTTGGGGAGGAGTGTACCAGGAAGTTATAGTGTAGGAATAAAAAAAAAGACCTGGCTAAGTAGAGTGCGCTATATCAAGTAGCGGGATGGACATGCTTCATGGCCAAGCAAACTCCTACAACAAGTAAGCATCAAACATGACTTAATAACCCTCACAATACGGAGGGGCATTGATCTTGTTTGCAATTTGTTTTCTCAAAAAATGAAGTTTTAATTGCATCGGCCTTTGCCAGCAAAACGAGATGCACCCATGAATTTTTCTAAGTCTGTGTTTTTATTAGTATTTCATTATATACAGAAAATGTTATAATTCAAAATCACTAAAACAGAAACGTTCCTGGGTTATGGATGGTGTTCTTCAAAAATCAACTTCACAAATGTTAACTCGTGAACATATTCTTTTGCATAATCAGTTCAGGTTGTTAATTGGTTTCTTGAAAAATACCCTTTAAGTGGGATTTCTCTTTCTTTCTTTATGTGTGAAGCCACGCTTTTTAGTTCTCCTCTCCCCTTTTTTCCTTTCTCAACTTCTAGTTTGCCTTTTATACCAGTTTATTGCTAATTCTCATTCTTTTGATTTCTATGCAGAACAGATGTTTTGCATGCCTCTGTTTAGTTCTCACACGCCGTACCTTCTTTCTGTGCCTTCCCTCTCCATGCGCTCTTTTTCCTTCATGTATATGTTTTAACTGTCCTTTGAGACTTTTGTTTTTATTCTCCTGATTGCTTTTACCTCCTTCCTCTAATCACAACCTCTATCACTCATGCAAGCAAGCTCCTCACATCTCATGTGTTTGCATTCCAATGTTTTGCTCCATTGTTTCGTTTTTGGGTCATGGTAGTATACAAGAGAGACTACTGTGGCTCATTCTTTTGTTCATTCTAAACCTCCTTCACCACTGATGATTTTTTTGTAAAAGAATTTAATATTTTGGGTCTGTATCACAAAGGCACATTTACACGTGTAGATTTAGTCATTTGTAAATCACCTAATGTACCTAGGTGTAAATTTCCACTTATTTACTACTCATACTTTCGAGTATAGATTTACACCTAAGTCCTCACGTACATGTCTCCAGCCCCAGGTGAAGCCTACAACAACAGGATTTACAAGTTTCTACTAGTAACTTTTACATGCAGGTGTACATCTCATCACAAAAACATAGGAGAGACAGAGGCAAATGTCTCTGCCTATAGATTAGTGAATAGTATTGTGTAGTGCATAAGTAGTACTAACGCAGTACTACTTCAATTACAACACTTGGAATTTATGCATATGCACCATAGTTTTTAGAAACTGTAAAAATGATTTACTGATTTTAACTTCTTTTAGGCGGACCTTCGGCACAACTAATGATTTTGTCAAATTGTATTAACTTACTTTGACAATATGTTAATTTGGCCATTCCTCAAGTTTAATATAGGAGCGATTAAATTTGACAAGTTGGCATTATCCATAATTGAAATTCATTATACTGACAGAGTCCTGAAAGAAACGTGTTAATAATGTATATTAAGTGTAAATAATGTTCTACACATTGCAAAGTCAACACCCCAGCGTCTTGTTTTGCTTTTAACCTTATATAGGCCAGGTATAATTTAAATAAGGCTACAGAAAGCTTTATCATAATATAATTGTAAATTTCAAAAACCCTTTCACAAATGTTAGAGATATTTTTCCAAAAAGAGGAGCTCATTGTGAACCCACCAAGCACCAATCTGGAGCTAGTGAGAAGCAGGGGGACCCTGTGATGAAACATGTCACTGTTGATGGGTACCCCAGTGGGGTAACACAGGCTCCCGCATCCCCGCAGTGCAGTGGGGGCCCCTAAGCTCCAAGGGCCCCCCTCAGCACATTACTCTAGCCAGAGAGCTCATGATTAAGTCCGGAGGGGGCCCCTCCACGTGCCCTGCAGGGGGGCCCCCTCAAGTTTGGTTACGTCAGTGGGGTACCCTCTTATACAATTTTTACCTCAGAAGTAATGGTCAGTTGATGGAAAAGGGATTATAGCCCTTTAATGCAGTTCACTGGTCCAATATTTGTGTTTATAGAATTCTGACAGCAAGGTAGGGATACCTCTATTCCCCTCTTTGGCAATTTGTTTTAGGAAGTAGGCAGAACTATATGAGCAAATAATGAGGAAATTGGGCAAAGACAGTAATGTGAAACAGATAACCAAAGACAGTTGCCATGGTTGTCAAAGTTACTTTTGAAAAGTGCTGCGACAGGTAATCGATTCCTAAACCACAAAATGAATAAACTACACTTTAGTAATAAGTTTCAAAATAACTATTTCCAGAGTATTTCGAATGTGCAACATATAATGTATTAAATCTCGCTGTCGTACTGCTGCTAGAGAAGCACTGAATCCTCTATCATCTTGGGGTCAGTTGATAATAACATAATAATAGGCTGATATCAGTGATGTAATGTTGGGTTAAAACGGCAACCACTAGCATTAAAACCTCTCATTTACCAGACTTTGCTAGGCGTCTCTTGAAAATAGAGGAACTATAATTATAGGGAAAACAAAAAGTAATATTTGCACCACAGGTTACTAGTTATGCTCTGAAATAAAATGGTGGTGTTTGCCACATGAAATATACATGCATTGTCCACGGAAGCATTAATTACATATCATTTGCCACCATCCCACGCACCCGCCGAACGACCACAGGCGGCAGATCCTTCTCCCACCTCGCCGCCAAGACAAGGAACACCCTCCCCGCCCATCTGCATCAGACCCAGGATCTGTTGACCTTCAGGAGACTTCTCAAGACCGTGCTGTTTGACCAGTAGCTGCTTCCCCCCACCCCCTTAGTGCCTTGAGACCCTCACGGGTGAGTAGCACGCTTTACAAATGTTTTGATTGATTGAGTGATTCGGCCAGAGCATTTGTCGGTATAGAACTCTGGTCAAGCACCTCTGATCAAGACTCCTGGTAGTAGTGTCAAACAATTGGTGCAAGTTGCTGAACTTCGGTGGCAGCAGAGAAATCCTTCTGCAGTTACATGGTTATAACCTGAGTGGCTGCTGATGAGGTGCAGAACGGATCTCACTTTAGATTGTGTAGTGCTCCAAATTAAAATTGCTTTGTGACATCTCCAAAAAGAAAACGCTATTAAGTACCTCTGGTATGATAGCCATTTGAATAGTGTTTAGAACAGCAGATATTTGATGTAAGTCGAGTTGGATTGTTCTTTTATTGAGGTGTAGTTGGGTAGCTGTTGGAAATGCTCTAAGAAGGGCAACAATTTAGAATATTTCTAGTGCAGTAGTGCATCAAAGTACAGCAAAGCTAATAGTAAAAAGAGCATGAGGCACTTCAAAGGATGGCTAGCTGACTGGTTGGTGCTTTAAGAGATCTAGATATCCCTTTGAAGGGTTAACAGCATACCTGGATAGAGCGTTTGAAGGGGCTATAGCATAATAGCTCTATGAAGCAGTACAAGCAGGATAGCATTTTGAATGATTTATGTTTGAATAACAATTTGGGGTAGTTTCAGTAGAAAATGTATTTAAAGGATTTTTAGAAGCAATCTAGAGTTTCAGTAGCTAGCTCTTTGAAATATTTTATTAGGATATTCTGTTCTAGGCTATTCAGCTGGTTAGAGATTTAGAGTCCCTGGAAAGAAGGTGATAGCTTGTTTTTTGGCTGAGTCAATGTGGATGGAGGGATGCTTCCATTCATGGCAATTTGGCCACTCGCTACTGCCTCGTACTCTTAAGTGTGGCTCAATGGTTAGAGCGGCAGACCCTGATGCAGAGGTCTAGCCTGGGACCAGGGTTCAATTCCCCGCCTCGGCGGGTCTTGGGCTCAAAATGCCACGGACCTGATAATTCTCGCCTCGGTGCCTATTCCAATCATGGAGTCCCACTCTGCAACTCTGGGCAATAGCTTGCTTAATCTCCACAATGGCCCCACAACGCTAAGGATGCCTGGCCTCCACCTTGGGGGTGCCCAGGAGTGGACACCTCACAGGGAGAGCCAAGATGGGTTCCACAGCGGTATTCGTACAAGCGCCTTGAGACCCTTGCGGGTGAGTAGTGCGCTATACAAGTATCAATTTACATTTTACATTTACATTTACAAGGCTTCCTGCGTCAGCATGTACTATCTTATGGTCCCTTCCAGGAAGTTGTGGTGCAGGAAGAAGCAGGAAGAATCGTATGTCCTTGAAAGCTCTAGAACTGGAAAAAAGAGTCTCACTTGCAGTGGTTATATAAGAACAATTATCTTCTGGAGTGGTACAGGCTGTTTTTAGAAGTTATTGCAAGTTGTTGTGGAGGAAAAGCAACTAATCAATTAAATGTTGAGTTTAGGTGAGAGTTTGAGATGACCGTAGCTGTCGTCTATCTTTACTTTCTACTATATTAATATATTGTTTAAGTAATTAGGTTCTTCTTATGTCAAGTGTATAAGCCATTGTCTACAATTGTGCTTGCAGACAATCTTCATGCAAAGGCTCAACTATCTTAACTATCTGCTCTGAGTGCCAAGGAAGAGCAGACAGATAGCACTACGACAGTGGTGGGCTTGCAGAAACGTACTGATTCTACTTCTCAGAGCATCACAATGATATCAGTGCTGGAACTTCCTTGATCTAAAATTGTTGTTCAAATAGAAGGACTTGTGGTGTGGAGTCTACAGTCTGAGGGGACAGGGGCTAATGGACCTTGCAAGGTGAATAGAGAAGATACTTTCCACATCTTTGGCTGCTGTGAACTTGTGGATAAATCAAGTATATGGACTTCTCTTTGCTCCTTCTGCTCTACTGGGAATGTGGCAGTCTAAGGGAATGCAAAGATGCTCAAACTACTGGTGAACCAAGACTGTGTGCAGTTTTGAACGCACCAGAGTGGAGAGAGGATAAATAGAACCCGTGAAACGATTGAGACGTAGTTGGGCACATCAGAATCTCCATACATGGGAACAGGAACCCTACATATCCACATCATATGTGATTACCATTCATACAGCCTGGGAGTATCCTTAGTGAGCCCCCATAGGTCACTCACCCCCGCCCCCCAGTCCTGATGAAGACCTGTGTTGACCCACAAAAAGGGCATTCCTAGGGTCGAAACATCGACGGCATAACTCTTTGGACCAGCTACAAGTATTCTGTGTTACAGCCAACGGATGTGACCCACAGAATTAACTGCATTATATTGTCTTGCTGGCCAGAACATCTCCCCTTTTCCCTTCCTTTTCCCCCCTCTTGCACAAATGCACCACTGAGCACAAAATATCACTCACTTCACAGTTGATGCACTGCTTTGTAATGTACTAGAATTTGTGAAACATAAAAAAAGAATGGGGTATTTATGAATATGATTAACTCATAAATTACATTTTGTTATACTCGAGACGGCTTGGTTTTGTAATTTTGTTTTGTTTTTGTTTTCAATCTTGATTAACTCAATTGATGTACATTGGAGTTTTTTGTGAATTACCTTTTTCTTTTGAAGCAATCAGTGTGGACCCGACAGAACCATTGTCTATATAGCCTAATACTGCCCAGGTTCTGAGGGATAATGGGTTACCCCGTTGTTGCATACCATACTACTGGTGGGGCTGTGCACTAGCAGGGAAGATCCTTTTGTGGCAATCTGCTCAACTGTTATCCATACATGAAGAGTTGTGAATTGCCAGCTGTCTTAACCGAGATTGCCTTGAGCATTTCTCTATCTATGGACATCAATTCACTAAAATTCATGGTGAATTGAAATTGACATCACACAACTTGTGGCCCCCAATGAATTCATGGGGTTGGCCATTTGTCCCACTCCTAGGCGCTCAACAACCTATTATCTGTTGCTCTTGGGAAAGTGGAAGGCAATGATTGTACAGAAAGTAAACAGGACTCAAATAACCCTACCTTTTTTCTATACCTGAGGCTGACTTCATGACCCCAGAAACCATATTTAAGAAGGGAAGTACCATGAATATTAAAGGGCAGGATAAGATTTGCCCCTAATACCCCTCGCTATGCTTAATTGATGTCTAGGCCTCTATTCAGTGGTGGAGAAAACGTTTTAAGTCTCAAAATGTGTTTTAAGTATTATTTCAACTCAAGTATGTGAAAAGACAGATAATCACCAAACAACTTCCTTTGAGTACCTATTGGCAGGGACTCAATAACTTGTGAGGGTCTTTTATGTGTTACTCAAAACTGATTACTTTTAGAACAAGTTTATCAACAACATTTCAAAATTTTGAAAGCAATAGCATGGCCTAAAGATGTTTAAGGATGGGGCGCATTTTTAGAAGGTCTCGTAGAAGAAAAACGCGAACGTTTAATTGAAAGTGTCTAACTTTACCAATAACCCCCAATGCTAATCTAAACACTTCTTTGAGTCATTATAAAATATAAAACTGCTAATAGTTTTTGACAACATGAAGACTTGATTATAAATGTAAGTACTTATTTTCTTGATCTTGAAGACACAACGCCTTCAACTCTGCAGACTGAGATTGTTTAGTACCAGCTGGCTTTCTAACAGGGCCACTGGAATTATGCAATCCTTTGGCCGTGGCTTTTCCTTATAATTTTCGATGCCAAATAATCCATCATTTACTGCATCATTTTCAGATTTTAACAAACATACTGTGTTTCTAACTTAAATGGTTCGAAAGTTACTAAAGACGCAGCAGCCATGTTGTCACCCAGTGGAAGGCTCTTTACAAAGGATCATTTATCACGTTTCAGTTACGTATTGCTATATTTGGGTGTTTAACCAGTGTGTGAAACCTTTGCCCAGACAGTGTTAATGTGTACAAATTACAAAATTATGAAGTAGCACTACCACAAATGGTGCCTCATTATACCACATAATTTCATTTTACTGCCATATAATTTAGTCAACCCTGCCGCAAAATGTGGTCCTCCCTTGTTGCATAATTCTAGTGTCCCTGCTCTCAATTTACTGGCAAGATGCAGAAACAGGATAGATAAGCATACCTCAACGCGTATTGTGTAGGTGATGAAAGCTTTCAGATGGTATTAATTGTATATAACTTTCAACTATGGTACCGAAAGAGACAAACATATATTTAAAAAATGTTGTCAAATTGCATTCTGTTGCACATTAGTGCCATGTTGATGGTCAATAAAGCCTACATAACATAATACAGCACAACTTAGCTTGAGCCCTTTTTGTCAATCTGTTGGTGATGTGCAGTTTTTTCTAAAAGCTTCCATTTCCTTTGTACTGCTTCCATTTTTTTTTACTGAGTTTTATATAGTGCGAATTTGACCCGGTATCGGGTATTAGAGCGCTTTACATAGAGCCAGTTGCGTTACATGAGGATACATTAATTTTTGTTAGGCACGGGGAGATTTAGTGATTTGCACTAAATCACAGGATGTTCAGCGTTATTTCTCCAGATCTGGGTGACAGGCAGGATTGTTTTTATGCAGGAAGGGTGCCTTTCTGCACAAAAACAACCCTTTGAGGCAGAATGCAGCGCACTTAGAAAGAGGAGAAAACTAGGAGAAATAGCGTTATTTCTCCTCGTTACACTCCCCCTAGGAAGGAGTAGCATTTTGACGCAAACCAAGGTCTACCGCTCATGGTAAGTATGAGAATTCGTGAAAATCGATGGGTGAATGCATGGGAACACCGATGCTCCTCCCAAGGAACGCTTCCCTGGGGTAGAGGAATGCAAGATAACAACTTGCGTTGCCTTGGTTACTCCAGGTGGCCTTGAGTGGCTCGATAAATCTCATCTAGGTTTTGTGTCAGCATTAAGTTAATTTGCATTGTGCAAAAACAAAGCAAAACTTCGGTAAATATGCCGCATAATATGTCAAGCCACGGTATGGACATAACTCTAGGTGTATCTATTGTATGGAGGTGCGATAAATCCTGAAATTAGTTTTTGGAAAATTATGTGAACCTATGGTAGATGTACCTCCTGGTATTTTGCATCAAACATAAACAAAACAAAACATAAATCCATGGCTTACCTCACATTCAAAAGACCAGCAGATGACTGATTGGAAAAGAAAATGTCTCACAGCTGTGGTTTTACTCTTCCTGCAAGATTTATTTTGCTCAAACCAGTTTCCCACGATAGAAATCAAGCACATAGATAAAAATCATGCACATTTTTGGGCCTGCCCATTCCTGTAAAAATTTCACAAAAATCATTGAGCATGATTTTTTTTTTAATCTAATGAGAATGTAGCCATTTTCTTTTTAACGGATTTTATTGAGGTTTCATATAGTAAGAACATACATCTTTTTCAAAGTATCATGGCGTGTCAACTGCGCACTTCATGTCTTAAGTGTCAATGCAGGTATAATAATACATTGCTTCACCCTTCTGCAAGTCAGTTGCATTCCCTGCAAACTCAGCGTGCAGTGCCCAGTCGTACCGGTGACATACGTCACACCGTCATCACCTAGTAACATAGTTCCTCGGGACATCTGCTGTTTAGCACTCAAGCTTGATATTCATAGATTTCTTATTCTGCAATAAGTCAGGTAGCCGAACATCCAACTCCCTACGTCCCACCTCTCCCCCCAAACATACGCAAACTGAACCCCTCTCTACCCTTCCCCCCCTGCCCTCCCTCCTCCCCTCAGACATGCTGCTTCTATAGCACTGTGTGTTGTTCACACCGTGTTCCGCCCACTCCCATAGAACCCTGTGTCAGTGGCCTAAGCATTGCCCGGGAGACTATGCGCGATCAGGGGGCCCCTCTGCCCATCCACTTGACCATCCCACTGCCCTCACCTTAGGCCCTGCACAATCTGGATGGTAGGTAAGATCAGGGGGAGCCATCCTCGTCGTCAGTTGGGTCTCTGAGTAGTCCCGTCAGTGCTACCCAGGCTCTGGCTGTGTCCCATAGCTTGTCATTGTCAGTTCTTCGAGCTAGTTGGAGTTGGAGTGTTCCCTCGTAGTCTGCCCATTTAAGAAACTCTCTGAGCCAACACCCCGCTTTAGGGCCTACAGCCGCTTTCCAATGGCTGGTGATTTCGCGCTTGGCTAGGACCAGCCCCAGATCCAGAAACCTGCTGGTAATTTTGTTGCGGGCAGTGTGGGGGAACCAGTGCAGTAGACACACAGCCAGGGTACTTTGCAGGTCCCTCTCTGTTACCTCAGTCAATTTTAATGAGAATGTAGCCATGTAATATAAATTGCCTTAGCCCAATCAAATGCAGTTTTCGGACCAAAATATTTTGTGTTTAGAAGAAAAAGATAAAGTCACACATTTTACACAAAAAGAACAGTTTACAAATGTGCACATTTTTCCTACTAATATATAATGAGAGACATGTGGCTCTTTTGCATACTTACACAGGTGAACTAAACTCACATGCAGACAGTCAGCGGACAGCTGCCTGTTCAATATCATCCCTAAATGACGACCTGAGGGAACATCTGTGGCTTTACATATGTTTATTTGAAACAGCTGCTTGTTCAACAGCATCCCTAAATGATGAGACTGAGGAAATATCAGTGGCTTTACATATGTTTATTTGGTCTACATAATTGTGATGTCCCTGTGATGGTCAACAGGGTGTACCATTTGTGTGGCATGTCCGGCGACTGACACTATCGGAGTGTGAATTATGGCACTGGCAGGATGTGACGTCGGCTGATAATAAAAGGGTTCACCTGGTTCTGGTGTGCCAGGTTAAGCTTACCACCAGAGTATGCGATTCTCTGTGTCCCACACCAGACTGCTGCTCACATGGGGCCACATTTTCTGAGATTTTGCATCTGGGTTGTGTCACTTTGTGGTGAACGGCCTGACACAAAATTTAAGCAAATTTGATTTGTGTGGTTTTGCGTAGTTTAGTAAATACAAAGTAAAGCAACACAGTGCATAGAGTTTCCAAGAGTTATCTTGTGTTGGGTAGGCCTTACATGCGTGGAGCTTTGGTGTTCCTGTGTGTCCACCTATGTATTCTGACGCAAACCTAGATTTACAAACATCTGTAAACCTGGGTATGTGCCATCACGGTGTGCCTTCTCGACAGAGGTGTAGTCAGGAGACATATCTTCATTTTTCCTTGTTACATCTTCTTCCCAAGCAGCACACATTGAAAAAGTAATATGCCTCTAAGGACTGTTTTTGTGCAGGAAGGGATGCATTCGTAACAAACCTGCCTGTAGCACAGACACCCTTGCACTATGGCTAAGGGGCCCTTCGTTGCACTAGTGTGCCTGAAGTGCCCCACCCCAGGGAGAGGGCAGAAGTCCAACATATCTTGGTAGATATAGCACATTTCTGCTTTCTCCCTTTCACGCATCACTGTGTAACAAGTTCCCTTGCTGCTTTGCGTGAAAGAAAAACAAATCTCTCCCTCAATTTAGTAGCACTACAGATATAATTCTACCTTTTTAATGGACTTATGCTGATGTAATGGTGATTTGCTCACAATCAGTCTGATCGCAAGTTCTGGGACCAACAAGTGCCCGTTCTGAGTCCCATCACAAATGGAGATGAAAACATGATTTATATTTTATCCGCCATATCGTTCCAAACCTTGCTTGATTTTCACGGAGCTTCGTTTCTGGACCTGAAGATAGGCACCCTGGAAGCTCCGTCCATCTTCGAGCAGACCACTAGGGCGCTCTGAAAGGCATCTCCCAGCTGTGCACATAAGCCCTGTTGGCAAACCACCCAGGAGCATAGCGACGGTAGAGCATTAATGCCTTCAAAAGTGATTAAAATGCGCGACATCCGTCGGGGACGAAAGATAAAACCAGCTCCAACTGCTCGCCGCTTCTGCAAAGAATTAGGGTTCGCTGACCCAGATCGGGCACTCCAAAATGCACTGCCTCTAATTAGTGTGATTACTTTATTATGGAAATCAAATAACAATAATGGCACACTGCTGATCAGAGCCTCGGCGGATTAGCATAATAATTAGCAAACATGTGGCAGCTTGTTAAATCAAATATGTGCAATTTGCATAGAAACAAATTAATAAATAGACATGCCGCTCATTTGTTGGTACCCCCTTCCTCAACTCCAAATCACATAATGAGGCAGCCACTTACCCCATAATTAATCACTGCAAAATATTTCATTTTTTTCTAGTCGGGTTCGCACACACTGTCACTCCGACAAACAATCAAACTTCCCAGGTTGATTCTCGTTAAAGTACATGAAATTGAAGGTGTGCATTTCCAGCTGAGAAAAGTGCATGAAAACATGATTATGCTGAAATATTGGATCTGTTGTTTCTGTTGCTGGCCTCTTTCAAGGTTTCAGGTGCCCAAAGCACGCTCCTGTTGATACAAGACATTCTCAATCAATCAATCAATCAATCAGTCAATCAATCAATCAATCAATCAATCAATCAAGGGGCTTATATAGCGTGGCTACTCACCCGTGAGGGTCTCAAGGCGCTTTGAGGGTCTCGGTATACACTTTCAACATTCCTTTTATTCGAGTCAGTAAACAGGGGTCTCATCATTTATTTTTATTTATTTTATTTTTGCAGTTTTATCTAGTGTCCAGAGTGTCAAAATGTGTTCCATTAGGAAACCTGGAAGATACAGTGATGAGAGTCCATAGTTCCAATAACAGCAAGTCAATATTATGCAGTCACTCACTAGTGAGGGGCGACAGGAAGGAATGCTTTAGGAAGAGTGGGTGACTAAAACAGCAAAACTTAAAGATTGACAGTTCCAAGGCCTTCCTGTTGGCCGCACTCAAATATCAAGTGTGCATCCTCTGAGGGTGTATGATCCATAGCACCAGCTTGTTAGTTGTGCAAGTATTTCTACACTAATAGCTTATTGAGGCTCTTTAAATCATTAACTGACCTGGTTGTGAAGATTTCAGAATGGACTGAGTTCTATACCATAGGTGCATTTCCATAGAAAGATGATTTTAGAAGATAAGTTGATTTTTTCTTCTTGAGCGTGGGGGATTTTAGTAGTAAAAACTTGGCACTGTGCAGGAAGTCACTTCCCTTGGACGGCATGAGTTTGTCAGTCAGGCATTTCAGTGTGCCACAGTATAGGGATTTGCGGGTGAAGCAGGCCCCTGAGCCCAGGTGTAATTTGATTTGATCTGCTGCTCCTCAGATCATTCTTACTGTAGGGTTTGCCGTCATTGGAGCTGGGTGAGATTTAGGGCATCCAGTGAGGAGTGTATTTCAATAGTCCACACAAGGGATTGTGCTACGTGTTTGACATCTGATTCTGGGAAGAAAGTTTTGTCGATTGTAGAACTCCTGAAGTGATGTTGGACATTTCTCGCTGTGGCGTTTATTTGGATCTTGAATGTTTAGATTCTTGTAGATGGCTAACTTGATACATTCTGAGTCATTATTTGGCCCATCCATCAAAATTCAGAAAAACAAGTCCTTATTAGCGATAAATAAGGAATCGCAAATAGGGATTCGTTTTTCGCGATGCATCAAAAGATTCGCTAAAAAATACTGAAAGCACGATAGCGAGAGCTCAAAATAAAGAATAGCAAATACCGAATTAGCAAATACCGAATCGGTATTAGCGGTTTCGGTATTTGCGAAATCGCAAAAAAAGGGTCGCTTTCCAAGCAGGCTGATGACATCACAACCAGGAAGTCATCAAGCCCATGCTTCATTCAGTGTCCTGAGGAGGTCAGAGGAGGAGGCAGAGCACAGGAGCTGAGCTGAGATACTCAACTCTCACAAAACAGCCACACCACAGCAACCCAGGCTGGTCAAGGATGCACCCCAAACCTCAGACACGCCCAGAAAGAGGAAGAGAAAGTTCTCTGACAAGGAACTAGAACTTCTGATAGAGGGGTGAGCAGCAAGCATGACAGGCTTTTTGGAAAGCTCTCACTCAAGGTGCCTGAAGCTGAGAAGCGCAAGATCTGGTTGCGCATCAAGGAGAGGGTAAATGCGGTAGAAGTCACGCACCGCAGCATAGACGATCTGAAAAAGAGGTGGTATTACCTCAGAAAAAGGGCGAATGAGCGAATCGCTGAAAGGGTGAAGGATGCAGCTGACACAGGAGGGGGGACATCCATAGTAACTCCCAACACAGCCCTGGAGGACATCGTCGAGGGGACCATTGAGCCCGAGGCAGTCGTGGGAGTACCCCAAATGGACACTTCCGGCGTAGCGGCTATATGACAAGGTAAGATGCATGCCTGTGCTGATACGCTGCATGATGTATACCAATGCCCATCCCCCCAGGCTAATCACAGTGTACAGGAAGAAGTGCCTAACACATATACCCTCACAGAAGTGTTGCATTGACCCGCCCATTTACATTTACATTTACATTTACGTTTATGAGTTAGCAGGATGTGTCTAACCAATGGAATATTCATTTATGCATTCTTGCTCATATTCTTCATCTAATATTCATTTATGCGTGTTATACTATCATGTTTTCTTAGCTTAGCTTGTGTGCCACCATTTTGGAAGTGTTTCTCTCTGTGTGTGAGTCGCAGTCGCTCACCCCTCCCGTAGGAATAGAGAAAGAAATGCTAATGCAGTAGTTTTCCCTTCTCAGCTAACTGTGCTCGAAACTATAACAAATTCATTATCAGTGGTGTTCTCATGGGCTGGAGACGCTGAGGCCTGGCTCCGTGGCCTTGGGCCGAGATAAGAAATGTTACCATCGCAGGTGCAGATGCCTCTTGTGTGAGGCCATTGTTCTCTCTTCCAGGGGTCCAGTATTTTTCCATACTGGGCGTGCTTTACTCTACTGTATCCTGATATAATGTATTACTGTGTTGGGATGGATCAGTCCTCTCGGCGCACTCTTATGGGTGAGGTCGGACAGGGCCGTCTCATATGGGAGTTTGTAATAAAATTACCTTGTTCATTCTTCTCCACTGTCCGACTGACTTATTATTGGGTAACTATAGGTGAGTGCGGTAAGTCACTCGGGTGGATTTGAGCCACGCTTATCAGATGGCGCCCCTCGTGGGGCTCCGCGATAAGGATCTTTCTCACCCGTAAGTGGGTAGCAGAAGACCGGGGACCCTCTGGTCGGCACGGTGGGTCTGGGTACCCACTTTGATGCCGAGCTTGGTTCTCGCAGCGCTGCCCCGCCCTGCTGATCGGGAGAGGTCCCGGTTCACGATCCTGCACCGGAGTCCGGAAGGCGGAACTTTGGAGCTGACCGTGTTGGTCCTGGCAGCCGGTGGTGAAGAACGGTAGAGGTCGGTACTGCGCATAGAAGGTGAGTGGTCCGACTGTTGATTGAGGGAGCGGGGATGCTCCATGAGGCCGGTGTGTCTCTGAGACCGGTGTGTCTCTGGTGATTGGAGGAGCTGGTGTGCTCCTGGGGCTAGTGTGGTCTGGGGAACTCAGGGTGCGAGTGGCGCCCTGACAGACTTAGTGGAGATTGGGTGGACGTCTGTTTGTCATCCGACCGGATGGTACTGCTGTCGAGGCGTGGCTTGCTGCGGATGAATTTTGGGACCTACCCGAACCCCTAGGGTGTGTGGTTCGCTGGGTTCGGGTCCCGGTTCTCACGTGGCATAGTGCGCAGCGATCTGTAGTGCCGCCCGGGAGGCGGATGTGTTCCCCAATTTTGGAATGGTGTGTATACTGTTCGGTCTGCGGTAGGGTCCAGGTTCCCCAGGACTTGGTCGACGGGCCTCGTCCCATTTTGATAACACGTGTTTGGCAGGGATTGTGTTGGCGAAATAGGAAGTACAACTGCGTGTGAGTGTGAATTTCCCGTTGTGATTGTGTGACCTGGGGAAGCAAAAGTTTTGTGTTTGTGTGAGGTTGGGTGAGTGGCGATGCCGTGTTTTAGTAAACTACGGTGCCTTGGGTGCTGCTGTGGCTCTTCCGACACTAGACTGGCCGAGAGCCAACCCGCCCCGGTGGAGGGCTCCCCTAATTTCGAGATGTACGTCAAACTTGGGCTGCCTCCGATTTTGTTTAACACTTTGTGGCACAGATATACAAAAGGAAATGTGGATTTGCAGTGGCCTTTGACCGGTTCTTTTGATGTGGCAAAATTAGATTATTTACAAGACCGATTGTTTGCTAGGCGCAGTCGCCAGAGTATGTTCGATTCTCTGAGGATGTGGCAGAAGGAAGTAAAGGAGAGACAGTTGAAGGAAGAGAAGGTAGCTCAAAAGAGAGCGGCACAGACAATGTCGCAGAAGGCGAGAGAGCATACTAAGAGAGAGAATGAGCAGCGGATTGAACGCGCAGACAGACTTTTCAGGTTACAGGATAGTAAGAGCTATGTGGTTAGAGAGGAAGAACAAGATGAGATGGAGGACATTTTGAATGCTCGGCCCCCTCCCCCATATGCCCCGCAACCCTTGTACCCTGTGTTGGCGGGTTCTGTTTCTTCCGCGGCGGTTACGGTTCCGCAGGCAGGTGCTTCTCCTTTATCTGGCGCCCCCACCAACTCCTCCGTTTCCGCTCCAAAATTGTTGAGTGATGTTGAACAAGCTCTGTCTTCTGTCACTTCTTCATTGACGGCGCCCTTGGCCTCCCTCTTGGCGGCGAGCTCACCTGCCCACTCGGTGGCCCCCTCTGCGCTCCCTACTGTTCCGGCTAGCGCTACCCCTCTAGGTGGGTTGGTGACCCCGGCTCGGGGTGCGGGAAGTGGGCTGCTTACTCAGGTGCGGAAGCTGTTCACGCATTCTACTGTCGGGCTGGATGAGAAAACGGTAGTGGCTAATCAGGCTTGCCAGTGGGCTAGGAATAATATTTATTCGATTGAAGATATTTGGTCCACGATGAAAGATTATGAACCGCTGATGCAACAGCATGCTTTATGGCATATGTCGACGACATTGATAGCGTTGTGGGAACAGGGATATGGTGGAGAAGCACCGGCGATTCTTCATGACATTAAGAATAATGCTTACAGAGCTAATACTGGTGTGAAGGATGTGTTACGCAGTTTGAGGTCTTTGTTGGAGTATAGAAATGAGTTGCCGTCGGCGGGAGAGCCTCGTTTCCCTGGGGTACATCCGATGCGGGAGGTACACCCTATTTTCCACCCTGAAATACCTGAAGTGATAGACCCGACCACTAATAATGTCACCCGAGCTCGCGTCGATGCTCATTTCCAAGAACAATGGGTATATACGCATTGGAAAAGGAGCGAGGTATTATCACTGAAGGCCCAGTTGCCCGACTCGAGAAAGAATCCGACTGCCTATTACAAAGAGCTGACAGAAGCAGCGTCCTCGACGGTCATGACATTAGCAGACATAGAGTTGTTTTTTGGACTGTTGGTTCCGGTGGATATGTGGAGACAGGTAAAGGGTACGGATCATGTAGAAGAGCTGGGTGGCACCTGGGGGGAACTTAAGGATTGGGACAAGGAGCGAAAGCCAGGGGAGAAGCCGAAGGCTGAAATTCTAGCATTACCGGGACACATAATAAAATATATGCACTCCCTTATTCCTCCTAAGAAAGTAGATTGGGATAAGTTGACTGCATGCAGACAGAAAATGGATGAGGCGGTTTCAGATTTTTTTCACTCGCTTTGAAGAGACTTTAATGGATTTCAGTGGTCAAGATATTTCTCAAGATGGCGGCCTGCGCCTTTTCGTTAATAGATTCGTAACAAATTTGTTACCGGAAATATCGGGTCGATTGCAGGCATCGGAGAGTACGTGGATGACGTCCACCCCCTCTGGTATTCTGAGCATGGCTCAGTATTACGAACATAGGGAGAATGAGAATAAAGACAGACAAGAGAAGAAGGCGAAGGATTTGAAGACAAGAGTGTTACTGCAGCAAGTAGCGAAGGGTCGGGGACGGGGAGCCCCGCCCATGGTAGCTGGTCGAGGAGGAAGTGGTTATGGAAGGGGAGAGAAGAGAGAGTGTCTGGGGCAAAATCAATGTGCTAACTGCAAAAAGGAGGGGCACTGGTGGAGAGATTGCCCAGAACTTCAGTCTATTGCCGCACAAGGCAGGGGACGTGGTCGGGGTGAATTTCGCAGGAATGATAGACAGTTTGATGAAGGTAGGCGACCGGGAGGGAATTACTTTGATGGAGACAGGGTGTTAGAAGCAGCTGTCTCTAGTTGGCAGAGGTATACACTTCTGACAAATAGGGACACACCTTTTCAAGTCAGGGCAAGGGGATCACACACTTAGATAACCCCTGCTCACCCCCTTGGTAGCTTGGCAAAGCAGACAGGCTTATCTCAGAGGCAGTGCGTTAAGCATTTATGACCACATACAGTAATAAAGTGAATACACTACAAATGGACACGACACAGTAGTATTATAAAAATAAGGATTTTTATATAAGGCTTAGCACAAGACCAAATAACGACAAAAATATACCACAGTCTTAATAAATACTCTTGGAAGGAAAAATAATGGTTCAAGTACGGTTTCTTCTTAGCACAAAGTCTTTAGTATCAAAAGCAACTCTTCTTCTTTAAAACACAGTTCTTAGCAACAATGTAACCCACACGGGAGTCACACGACGTCGAGGCAAAGTTAATCCAAAGGTTCGGCGTCGACCGCGAGGAGCGCTACGTCGAGCCCGGAGTCGCACCGACCCCCACAACACAGTACCTTGGAAAAGTGAAGCACTCGATGATCAGCGGCGTCGAGATGTCCGGCGTCGCGTCTTCGGCATCGATCGGGCCTCGGAGTCGGGGCGATCTGCAGCGGTGCCGACACGAGGTCACTTGGAGCTGGAGCCGAACTCACTACTCACTGGCGTTGTTGCTGGCGTCGATCGGGCCCGGCGGCCGGCGTCGAGGAAGCGGAACACTGGAGCCGTTACTCACGATGTCGAGCTAGATTCGGCGGCGTCCGTCGGCGTCGAGATTGCTGGATTCTTTCAGAGGTGCTGGATTCACAAGTTCCAGCAAACAGCACTTTAAGCAGATGAAGTCCTTTAGCCCTGTGACTTCAACAGGAGACTGGCACTCTTCCAGCCCTTGGAGATTTTCTTAGCAAAGATTGAGAGTACACACACAGTTCCTCTCTCCTGGTTCCTTGGCAAAAATAAAGAAGCAATGCAGGATTCCCCCAACAAACAGCACTCTGGCAGAAGGGGTAGGCAGTCCTTAGATCAGCAGGCTTCTTGTCCTTGGTTCAGGTTTCCTTGTCAGAAGTGATCTAAATTCTTGGTTCAGGGGTCCTTCTCTTATACCTCTTTTTGGCTTTGATCCCTTTGTCCATGCAGGGGAATTTCCCCCCATCTTGGGTTTGTTGTGGGTGTTGCCAGGCCGAAGCACCTGGCCTATTCACTGTGCAGGGCAGAGTCTTCAGCCGCCCAGCAGGAGCGGAGCCAGCATTGTCACTGGCAGGGGCAGGGCCATCAGTTGCCCGGCAGGAGATGGGCCAGGAAAGTCCCAGGCAGGCACAGAGTCATCAGTCCCTGGCAGGGGGGCGGAGCCAGCATTGTATCAGGCAGGGCAGGCTATCAGGAGCTACTCTTCCCCTACTCTCAATGCAAATGCCCCACTCATCCCACACTGACTCATTCAGACCTCTGGAGCCACCCAGCTCCTGTCACACGCACACCAGAACCAGCAGAGACTGGTAGACAGTTAGACAAGAAAATAGCTACTTTCTAAAAGTGCTATTTTCAAACACAGAGTCCAAAAACCATCCACCCAAACGGATGCGTTATTAAACCCTGAGTTCAGGGATACCAAACTCGACATTGCACCATGCTCCCCGAGCCCGCTAGGATTATAGCATTAATAATCCTGGCAGCCCATTCTAACTGATGGAGAGCAGGTAACCTTACAATAGTGAAAAACGAATATGGCTGTAATTCACTATTAGGACATGCCAACCTTGTCAGGCTTGTCCTACCTTATGCTTACAATGCACCCTGCCCTTGGGCCTACCATAGGGGTGACTAACATGAAGTTAAGGGAAGGTTTAGGGACTGGCAAGTAGGTGTACTTGCGCAGTCTGCGTGACAGTACCAGACTGCACGTAGGTCTAGCAATGGCAGACCTTTAGACATACTTTTACTAGGCCGCTCTTGTGGGTGGCACAACACGTGCTGCAAGCCCACTAGCAGCATTTGTATTTACAAGCCCTGGCACTCCTGGTGCACGCTACTAGGGACTGACAGTAAACCAAATAAGCCAAACATGGAATTCAATCAATACAGCAATTTCACATAGGGAGCACTTGCACTGTGGCACTGATCAGCAGTGGCACAGTGCCCAAAGCAATATACCAGCAAAAACATTGTAAACAGAGGAGGTAAACAGAAAAAATGGAGGAGAGACTCATGCCAATGATGTCAGGTCTAACACGTGTCCCCTCCAGCTGAAATGTGGGGAGAACTACCCTTACCCTAGGGAGTCCTCATCACTAAGGCGGAAAAATCTGGACAGACCATCAGCATTGGCGTGATCTGTGCCAGGGCGGTGTTCCACCATGAAGTCCATCCCCTGTAGGGAAATGGACCACCTCAACAGCTTTGGGTTCTCACCCCTCATCTGCATCAACCATCTGAGGGGCCTGTGGTCTGTCTGAACCCGGAAGGGGGTCCCAAACAGGTAGGGTCCTAGCTTCTTCAGCGCCCAGACCACAGCAAATGCTTCTCTCTCTATCGCACTCCACCTCTGTTCCCTGGGAAGTAACCTCCTACTGATGAAGGCTACAGGTAAGTCTTGGCCCTCTTCATTCACCTGAGCTAGAACAGCCCCCACGCCATGCTCTGAAGCGTCCGTCTGGACAACAAATTCTTTAGAAAAGTCAGGTGCCTGGAGTATAGGTGCTGTGCACATTGCAGTTTTCAGGGTGTCAAAGGCCGTCTGACAGGCGTCAGTCCAGATCAAAAGTCTTGGCTGCTTCCTGGAAGTCAGCGAAGTCAAGGGGTGCACAATGTTACCATAATCCTTGACAAACCTCCTGTAGTAACCCGTGAGACCCAAGAAGGCTCTCACCTGAGTCTGGGTTTTGGGCGGTGCCCATGCCAGGATGGTATCAATCTTGGGTTGCAGGGGGGCCACCTTGCCGCTCCCTACTTGGTGCCCCAAGTACACCACTGAACCCTGCCCAATCTGGCACTTACTGGCTTTGATTGTGAGGCCTGCTCTGCGCAGGGCCAACAACACTTCCTGGAGGTGACGCAAGTGTTCCTCCCAGCTGGCGCTGAACACTGCGATGTCGTCCAGGTAGGCGGCACTGAAATCCTCCAGTCCAGCCAAGACCTGGTTGACCAACCTCTGGAAGGTGGCAGGGGCATTCTTCATCCCAAAGGGCATAACCCGGAACTGGTAGTGCCCATCTGGTGTGGAGAATGCTGACCTCTCTTTTGCCCCATCAGTCAAGGTGATCTGCCAGTACCCCGACGTTAGATCAAACGTACTAAGGTACCGGGCAGCCCCCAACCGATCTATGAGCTCATCAGCTCTGGGGATGGGGTGCGCGTCAGTCTTGGTGACTGAATTGAGTCCTCGGTAATCCACACAGAACCGAAGTTCCGGTGAAGCACCAGGCGCTGCAGCCTTTGGGACCAAGACCACTGGGCTGGCCCAAGGACTGCTAGAGGACTCAACCACCCCTAAGGCAAACATTTTGGAGACCTCCTCCTTGATGTATGCTCTGACCTTGTCAGTCACTCTGTAAGCCTTGTGCTTCACAGGAGTGCTGTCCCCGGTGTCCACATCATGGACACACCACTGAGTGACACCAGGAATCAAGGAAAACAGATCAGGGAATTGTCCCAACAATTGGCGACAATCCTGCTGCTGTTCAGGGGTCAGTGTGTCAGAGAGGACAACACCATCCACTGACCCATCTTGCTCTTTTGCAGACAGGAGGTCAGGAAGAGGCTCACTCTCCTCCTCCATTCCAGCATCTGTAGCTAGGAGCATGCCCACTTCGGACCTTTCTAAGTGGGGCTTTAAACGGTTGACATGCAGGACCCGCAAGGGGTTCCTGGAAGATTCCAAGTCCACCATGTAGGTGACATCGCTCTTTTTCTCCACAACCTTAAATGGTCCAGTCCACCTGTCCTTGAGCGCACAAGGTTCCACAGGGGACATAACCCAAACTTTCTGTCCAGGCTGAAGCTCTACCAGAGTGGCCTTCTGGTCGTACCACCGCTTCATCTCCTCCTGGCTGGCCTCCAGATTTGCCTGAGCAAGATCTCTGAAGCGCCTAGTCTGGTTCCTAAAGGCCAGCATGTAACTGTATACATCCTGGGGAGGTTTCCTGGGAGATTGCTCCCAGCCTTCTTTGACCAGACTCAAAGGTCCTCTTACCGGGTGACCATACAAAAGCTCAAAGGGGCTGAACCCTAGAGACTTCTGTGGCACCTCACGGTAAGCAAACAACAGGCATGGCAAGAGGACGTCCCATTTACTCCTCATTGGTTCTTCAAGACCCATAATCATGCCTTTAAGGGTACGGTTGAATCTTTCAACCAACCCATTACCTTGAGGGTGGTAAGGAGTGGTGAACTTGTAAGTTACCCCACACTCCTTCCACAGAGACTTCATATAGTTGGAAATGAAGTTGGTGCCCCGGTCTGACACCACCTCTCTGGGGAACCCCATTCGGGAGAAAACACCCATCAGTGCCCGTCCCACCACGGGGGCCGTCACTGTTCTGAGAGGGATGGCTTCCGGGTACCGTGTGGCATGGTCCACCAAGACCAGGATGAACCTGTTGCCCAGGGCTGTCTTGGGGTCCAGGGGCCCAACAATGTCAATCCCCACCCGGTCAAAGGGGGTACTGACCACGGGAAAAGGTTGGAGGGGAGCCTTCTGCTTCCGCCCGCTTTTCCCACTTGCCTGGCAAGTTTGACAGGTCTTGCAATGGATATCTGTATCCCTTCTCATCTGAGGCCAACAAAAATGGGTGACAAGCCTGTCATAGGTCTTGTCCTGCCCCAGATGTCCAGCTAAAGGAACGTCATGAGCCAAACCCAGTAGGAAGGCTCTGAAGCGCTGGGGTACCACCAGCACACGGGCTGACCCAGGCTCAGCAGCCTTAGGCTCGCTATACAGGAGATCGTTCTCCCAGTAGACCAAATGTGACCCTGACTGATCACTTGTTGTCTGGGCTGAGGCCTGCTGCCTCATACCCACAAGAGAAGGGCACACTTTCTGTTCTGCACAAAATTCTTCCCTGGAGGGACCACCATCCTGCTGCCAGTGGGTCAGCTCGGGCAGGTCTCCCAGTTCAGCAACTTGTTCACCTGTGGGTTCCAGGGCATACCCCTCAAGGTCTGCCTCCTCCTGGACCACGGGAACTACGGGGGACGGTTTCCCGCGCCCCCTGCCTCTTCTCTTCACAGCTGGGTCCTGGGCCATCTTTTCAGGCTCCAGAACCCCATCAACACCCTTACTTGCTGTCATCGATCGAGTGGTTGCACACAACCACTCTGGCACACCCAACATTTTCAAATGTGTCTCCCTCTCCACCTTAGCCCAAGGGGAGTCCTCCAAATCATTGCCCAGGAGACAATCAACAGGCATGGCGGGCCTTACAGCAACTTGAAGAGTACCTGAAACTCCCCCCCATTCAAAGGAAACCTGAGCTACCTCACACTCTCTCTGGGAGTTGTCAGCAGCTATCACAGGGTAGAATGCGTGGGGAACAACCTGCTCTCTGGACACCAAGTGACACTTGACAGCTGTCACACTTGCTCCGGTGTCTCTGAGAGCTTCCACTCTATGGCCAATAATGGTCACCCACTGCCGATATTTCTTAGTGTTACTAGGCAGAGGGGGTGGAGGGACCAATTCCATGTCTCCTAGAGAGACCAGGGACATCTCTGCGGGACCCTCCCCACCAAGGGCAACCATCTCCTCCCCTCCCAGGGCTACACTCGCCAACTGACGGGGGGCTGCACGTGGTGGTGCACTAGAGTTCTTCAAGGGACACTGGGGATCATAAAAACGGTGTCCCACCTGCTTACAAGCGAAGCAGGTCATTGGGCCCCTACGAACAGGTTTACCTGTCGGGCCTCTGATTTCTTATCTGGGGGAGGCTGGGAACCCTTCCCTTGGTTCCCTTGGGGATTACTTTGGGGTCCTTTCTGGAACTCCCTCTGTTTACCCTTGTCCCCCCCACTCTTCTGCTGGGGACCCTGCCCACCTTTGGCTGAGTCTCCCACTGGACCCTTGTGGACCCTGGTACTGACCCAGCGGTCCGCCTCCTCAGCAAGTTTTCTAGGGTTAGATATCTTGCTATCAATAAGGTGCTGGCGCAGCTCTGGAAAACAGTTATTAGACAAGTGCTCCCAAGCAAACAAATCATAAAGAGCATCATAACTTTCCACTTTGCTGCCCTTTACCCAACCATCCATGGCTCTGCAAAAAAATGACACATATTCAACCCACGTAGTACCAGGCAACCTCTTACATTCTCTAAAGGCCTGTCTGTACTTTTCTGGGGTTAGGCCATACCTTAACATTAAAGCATCCTTCATATGAGTATAAGACATCCTATCCTCAACAGGCATGTCTAACAGGGTATCTCTTCCCTCATTCACAAAGCGACCCCACAACCCCGCTCCCCAATCCTTCTCAGGGACCCGGTGGGCCAACAATGCTAACTCATATGCTTTAAACCATTGACCAATATCTTCATTCTTCTGAAAATCTTTGATCACATCTTTAGGAAAATGAAACCTACTTTCTGCAGGCACAGATGGGATGCTGCCACCAGAGGGATTCAATTCTAACTCTTTAGCTTTGAGCTCCAACTCCCTCAACCTGGTATCACGCTCCAAAGCTAACTTTTCTCTTTCAAACTCCAACCTTTTGATCTCCAGATCAGCTTCTCTCCTGCCTCTTGCATTCTCTATCTCCAACTGCCCATCTATCTTAAGTTTTGCCATTTCCATGTTGTATGCTCGCTCCTTTGCCCTTTCTTCTCTTTCTTCAGGAGAAAGACCTTTGGAGGAAACACTGCTGCCATGAGGGGATGGGGGCCTATTCACTGGCACCCACTCCTCCCCTTCCCCTTCCTCTGTCGGTACCACCACCGGATCAGAGGGATCTCTGGCCTCTAACCAGGCCACCAATGCTTTGAGATAATCTTCTTTCCTTGAGATGCCTGGGGTAGGAACTTTCAACTGCTTGCAAAAGGATTTCAGCTTCTTTAACGGATAGTCGTTTATCTTACTCCTATCAAATTCCTCCACAACAACAGGGGTAGTGCTTCCAGCATCACTCATGGTCAAAACTGGCAGTTTCAAAAATCAAGTTCCAGGAAAGCGGAGAACAAAAAATAGAATATCCAACCAAGTAGATTGTGAATGCGCTATGGTCTGCTTTCACTATGTAGCGCACACTAATCACTGCACATGGGTCATAAATGCAAAGTTCAAATCCTCACCGCTGACCCACCAATGTTAGAAGCGGCTGTCTCTAGTTGGCAGAGGTATACACTTCTGACAAATAGGGACACACCTTTTCTAGTCAGGGCAAGGGGATCACACACTTAGATAACCCCTGCTCACCCCCTTGGTAGCTTGGCAAAGCAGACAGGCTTATCTCAGAGGCAGTGCGTTAAGCATTTATGACCACATACAGTAATAAAGTGAATACACTACAAATGGACACGACACAGTAGTATTATAAAAATAAGGATTTTTATATAAGGCTTAGCACAAGACCAAATAACGACAAAAATATACCACAGTCTTAATAAATACTCTTGGAAGGAAAAATAATGGTTCAAGTACGGTTTCTTCTTAGCACAAAGTCTTTAGTATCAAAAGCAACTCTTCTTCTTTAAAGCACAGTTCTTGGCAACAATGTAACCCACACGGGAGTCACACGACGTCGAGGCAAAGTTAATCCAAAGGTTCGGCGTCGACCGCGAGGAGCGCTACGTCGAGCCCGGAGTCGCACCGACCCCCACAACACAGTACCTTGGAAAAGTGAAGCACTCGATGATCAGCGGCGTCGAGATGTCCGGCGTCGCGTCTTCGGCGTCGATCGGGCCTCGGAGTCGGGGCGATCTGCAGCGGTGCCGACACGAGGTCACTTGGAGCTGGAGCCGAACTCACTACTCACTGGCGTTGTTGCTGGCGTCGATCGGGCCCGGCGGCCGGCGTCGAGGAAGCGGAACACTGGAGCCGTTACTCACGATGTCGAGCTAGATTCGGCGGCGTCCGTCGGCGTCGAGATTGCTGGATTCTTTCAGAGATGCTGGATTCACAAGTTCCAGCAAACAACACTTTAAGCAGATGAAGTCCTTTAGCCCTGTGACTTCAACAGGAGACTGGCACTCTTCCAGCCCTTGGAGATTTTCTTAGCAAAGATTGAGAGTACACACACAGTTCCTCTCTCCTGCTTCCTTGGCAAAAATAAAGAAGCAATGCAGGATTCCCCCAAAAAACAGCACTCTGGCAGAAGGGGTAGGCAGTCCTTAGATCAGCAGGCTTCTTGTCCTTGGTTCAGGTTTCCTTGTCAGAAGTGATCTAAATTCTTGGTTCAGGGGTCCTTCTCTTATACCCCTTTTTGGCTTTGATCCCTTTGTCCATGCAGGGGAATTTCCCCCCATCTTGGGTTTGTTGTGGGTGTTGCCAGGCCGAAGCACCTGGCCTATTCACTGTGCAGGGCAGAGTCTTCAGCCGCCCAGCAGGAGCGGAGCCAGCATTGTCACTGGCAGGGGCAGGGCCATCAGTTGCCTGGCAGGAGGTGGGCCAGGAAAGTCCCAGGCAGGCACAGAGTCATCAGTCGCCTGGCAGGGGGGCGGAGCCAGCATTGTATCAGGCAGGGCAGGCTATCAGGAGCTACTCTTCCCCTACTCTCAATGCAAATGCCCCACTCATCCCACACTGACTCATTCAGACCTCTGGAGCCACCCAGCTCCTGTCACACGCACACCAGAACCAGCAGAGACCGGTAGACAGTTAGACAAGAAAATAGCTACTTTCTAAAAGTGCTATTTTTAAACACAGAGTCCAAAAACCATCCACCCAAACGGATGCGTTATTAAACCCTGAGTTCAGGGATACCAAACTCGACATTGCACCATGCTCCCCGAGCCCGCTAGGATTATAGCATTAATAATCCTGGCAGCCCATTCTAACTGATGGAGAGCAGGTAACCTTACAATAGTGAAAAACGAATATGGCTGTAATTCACTATTAGGACATGCCAACCTTGTCAGGCTTGTCCTACCTTATGCTTACAATGCACCCTGCCCTTGGGCCTACCATAGGGGTGACTAACATGAAGTTAAGGGAAGGTTTAGGGACTGGCAAGTAGGTGTACTTGCGCAGTCTGCGTGACAGTACCAGACTGCACGTAGGTCTAGCAATGGCAGACCTTTAGACATACTTTTACTAGGCCGCTCTTGTGGGTGGCACAACACGTGCTGCAAGCCCACTAGCAGCATTTGTATTTACAAGCCCTGGCACTCCTGGTGCACGCTACTAGGGACTGACAGTAAACCAAATAAGCCAAACATGGAATTCAATCAATACAGCAATTTCACATAGGGAGCACTTGCACTGTGGCACTGATCAGCAGTGGCACAGTGCCCAAAGCAATATACCAGCAAAAACATTGTAAACAGAGGAGGCAAACAGAAAAAATGGAGGAGAGACTCATGCCAATGATGTCAGGTCTAACACAGGGACAGACAGCACTTTCAGAGCGAGGGCGACAATGGTAGAGACAGACAGTACTACAATGATGCTTATGCTATGGACGATTTGACTGGATTTTCTCATAACTAGGACAGCGTAGGACAGAGCATGGGACCGGTTTCTGTGGATATTGATCAACGAGGACCCTAAGTGACAGCAGATTTGTTAGGGTCACCCCAGAAATCTTTAGTGGATACAGGCGCTACGAAGAGTTCGGTGGCCCGTTCTCAGGTCCCAGGGGCGGCTCTGTCTGGCAAGAATAATATCTCAGTAGGGTTCTCAGGTACTCCGGTGATTAGCCCCATCTCTAAACCGCTTGCTCTTACGATTGGTCCTTTTACTATTGATTCCCCTTTCCTCCTAACGTCACAGTGTGGCGAGAATTTGCTGGGTTTGGATTTGCTGAAAAGATTGAATGCTACCATTTACTGTTCTCCAGATGGTGTGTACCTCACGTTGGGTCCTACTGTCGCGCGTGTGCAGCAGTGTTTTTCAAAAGATGAGCCCCTCTCAGCTGAGTTTGAAGGGATTCCCGAGAGTTTGTGGGCTACCAGCGATACTGATGTGGGAAATATGGATATTGCCCCTGTGTTCGATTGCCTCGCATACCTCAGTATAAGATATCTAGGGATGGAGAGAAGGCTTTGTTGCAAATAATACAGGACTTGATTCGTTCAGGAGTAGTGGAGGAGACGGACTCCAACAGTTGTAATAGTCCTATTCTCCCGATCCTTAAGAGGCCCTCTGCAGATTCCAGTGATGGTACACCTGATGTCTATCGTTTTTGATTTACGCCACATTAACAAGGTGGTTGAGCCCCAGTATCCGGTGGTCTCTGACATTACCACGATCTTGACAATGATTCCTCCCTCTGCTAAATATTTCTCTGTTCTGGACTTGAAGAATGCATTCTTTAGTATCCCCGTGCACCCAGAGAGCCGTTACCTATTCGGATTCTCATTGGCTGGCCGAAGTTTTAGATTTTGTAGAATTCTCCAAGGTTATACAGAAAGTCCACGCATTTATAGTCAAGCTTTGAAGGCGCAATTGGATGATTTGGAACTCCCGAAGAGTAATGTTTTATTGCAATATGTGGATGATCTCCTCATAGCATCAGACACTGAGGAGGGTTGTCGAGAGTCCACTGTTAAATTGTTACACCATTTGGCTCACAAAGGACACAAGGTGTCTCTTCCTAAATTTCAATACTGCCGACAGGAGGTTACCTACTTAGGTCATTTCCTATCGAAGGAGGGGGGGAGGCTGACGCCGGAGCGCATTAAGGCGATAACTAACATGGCTGTACCTAACATGCAGCGAGAGGTGAGCGCGCTTTTGGGCATAACTTTGTATTGTCGCCAGTGGATACCTAATTACGCCCTACTAACAAAACCCCTTCTGTATCTGACTACTAAAGAAGTGCGCGAACCCCTACCCTGGACTCCAGCATGTCAATAAGCGTTTGAGTTACTAAAAACTGCTTTATGCTCTGCACCTGTTTTGGGAACACCTGACTACCAGAAGCCTTTTGTGCTTTACGTACACGAGGCGGAAGGTTGCGCGTTGTCTGTCCTAACTCAATGTTTTGGCGGGAAACAGAGACCGTGCGCTTACTTCTCTGCAATGCTTGACAATGTGGCGAGAGCATTGCCGAGTTGTTTGAGGGCTACAGCGGCTGCTGCAGTTTCAATTAGACAATCGGCAGGGCTCGTCCTGGGATCAGCTCTCACATTAATGGTACCGCATGCTGTGGACATGTTATTGAACAGAACACAGACGCAGCATTTAACTAGTGCTCGTCTTACTGGTTATGAGATGACGTTATTTGCACCCCATGTGACGATTAAACGATGTGCTACGCTGAACCCGGCCACATTGATACCTATCCCTTCAGACGAAAAGGACGATGGAGTACATGACTGTTTGTTTAGGACAGAGGAGGAGACAAAGGGAAGGATAGATTTGACGGACACCCCCCTAGATGATCCTGATGGGGAACTGTATGTTGATGGTTCCTGTTTTAAACTTGCAGATGGCACCTCAACTGCAGCATATGCAGTCACGACTTTGAAAACTGTGGTAGAGACTTCTAGGATTCCATATCATTCAGCTCAGGCTGCAGAAATAATAGCATTGATGCGTGCGTGTGAGCTGAGTGAAGGATTGGATGTGAATATTTACACTGACAGATAATACGCCTTTGGCGTGTCCCATAGCTATGGGCGACTGTGGGCAGAACAGGGCTTTTTGACATCACACGGACAGAAGATTCAGAATGGCCCATTGATATTATGACTATTGACAGCTTTGACACTTCCCAAAAGACTGGCTGTGATCAAGTGTAGTGCACACAAAGCGGTGGTAGATGACGTAGGACGGGGAAATGCATTTGCAGACCAAACAGCTAAAGAAATGGCTCGGACAAAACTCCCACGAATGTTTGTGGCAGGACCAGCTAGGTGGGAACCGGACGTTAACATGTTCACGAACACTGTACAGAGTGTGCGGAACATACAGGGAAAAGCAACTGACGACGAGTTGAGGGCATGGAAGGATGGTGGGGGGAGGTTGGACATGGATGAATGTTGGACGGATGTGTCAGACAAAAGACGATGGCTACTCCCAGATGCATATGTCCTCCCAGTGGTGACAATGGCCCACGGGCCAGCGCACATTAGTGTAAAAGGGATCTGTAAAGTGTTAGACCCAGTATGGAGCAATAAGAACATTTCCAAGGTGGCAACACATTTAGTGCAGCAATGCATGATTTATTTAAGACATAATCCTGGCAAAGGAACACCTGTCCCAGTTGGAAATTTTGCCCCTCCTTCTTTCCCTTTCGAAGTCATACAAATGGATTATATTGAGATGGAGAGGGTAAATAACTTAAAATATGTCCTAGTAGTGGTATGCTCATTTAGTAGGTGGGTGGAGGCCTTTCCAACTAAAGATTGTACAGCCATCTCAACAGCAAAAATGCTGATTAAAGAATACTTTTCGAGATATGGCTTGCCCCGGGTAATCTGGAGTGATAATGGCACATCTTGTAATGCTGAACTGATGAAGAAGATCTGTAAAGGATTACAAATATCTCAAAAATTTCATGCAGCCCAACATCCCCAGGCCACGGGTTTGGTTGAACGATTCAATGGTACTTTAAAGCTCAAAATGGCCAAGATACAGGAGAGTACAGGGCTACGCTGGCCAGACACACTTCCTCTTGCTTTGCTTTCCACCAGAGTGACAGTTAACCCAAGACAGGCGTTTCCCCCCACGAAGTTATATTCGGCAGGCCCGCCAATGTGTGGGGTGTCCCTAGACCTAAATGTTTTTCGGAAATTGAATATCCTTTGTTGATAGATTACCTGTATGCCATGACTAAAGATCTCCGTTCTATTCATCAGCAGGTAGCAGACACCCTGAAGCCGCTGCCGGAGGGGCCTGGACACAGCATCAAACCCGGTGATGGGTGGTGATAAAAAGATACCAACGGAAGTCCTGCTTGGAGCACAGGTGGTCGGAGCCAAAGCAAGTGCTCCTCACCACACGCACCGCACTTCGAGTTGAGGGCCGGAAGGTGTGGACCCATGCCTCGCATGTCAAGAGAATTCCACTCCCACTGCCTTATGATGAATGGGTGAGAGGCGGCGTTGCTGACCACGAGACCGAGGCAGTTCCTCGTTATGTCCCCTTTTCGGATGCCTTACTGAAGGGTGACGAGCCAAATGAGAGTCAAAGGAGGCCAGCTCTGAGTGCAAGTAGTGAGGCCTCCCCTGATCGTAGTGAGCAAACACCGGAAATTACATCCTCTGCTGTTGATCTCCCCATTCTGTTCACAGATCCTGAAGTGCGAGGGAGCACTCGCTATAATCTGCGGACTAGAAAAGAGAGGAAGGAAAAGTGAGCACTGGAAGAAGGGCTGAGTTAGGGAATAGATGTGGACAATGCTGAACAGGCTAGCTCAATGGTAGGGATGGACTGCTGATAAGAGCCCTGGTGCGCTTCGAGACATTGTTGAATGGAACACTAGTATTGCGTCTGGGCCCAGGTTCAGTGCTCCTGAGTTGCTACAGTTGTGCGACTCTGTCGAGGGATTAGGGATTGAACAATAGAAGTCTACCTGTGAGGCTTTAACGGACACAGGCAGAAGATCCCTTTCAAGGGAGAAGCACCCCTCTGGCCGGTTTTGGAGTGTCAAGAATTTTTTTTGTAGTATTGTTTTAGTCTAGTTTTGGACTCTTAGCTGGGTGATATGTATCCCTTTGGCCGTCCTATTCCAGAGGAGGAGCAGCCTTTTGCAGCTCCTCGTAGACCAGAACCAGATTCACCATGGCGTGCTCTGCCCCGAAAAGGAAAAATAGTGGTTATTGTGATCTTCATCATTATATTTCTAATAATTCTTGGGATACTGTTTTTTCTGGATGAAGCTTACCCTGTTCATAAGTTAGTTCCCACTCCTTCAACGTTGCCGGAAATTAATATGATTACTGTTGATTATGGTGAACAATGCATGAGAAAGGGCTATCGTGATAATGTTTTCATTAAAACTCTACATCATGCTCATGCTGAGTATAATGTGACAGATTGTTGGGTCTGTGGGTCGCTCCCTTCCGCTGCATACAAGAAGGATAGATTGCTGGCACTTCCCTTAACACCTGTGAACAGTTGTGTGGGCTGGTACACTTTGATTGGTATGGTGAAATTCTTTCAGCAGCCTGATTTTCTGACTCCCCGATTGCCTGGTACTGGGTCAACGTTGACAATGCGAGTACGCCCTATGCCCACTTCCTCCCTTGGACGGTTGTTCACTGACGGACCTTTTGATCAGACATTCTTAGAGACGTGCTCGAAGAAGGTAGAACGATTTGTGACACCCAACGACACTGACAAAGTGAGGGAAAGTTTTCTGCAGTTGAACTCCTCCTTGGCCTATAGACATCCCTCTGCGACAAACAGTAGTGGTCGTTCTCTGGTGCCCCTGGCGGTTGTTGGGCCTTCACCTTATTTCTGTATTTTGGGGAGAGGTCCCATTAAGGTGGGGGACAGCTCCTGCAATGTGACTGCTTCAATTCGCCTGCCCCTTAGTCCTTCATTAGTTACTCCCCCGAATATTTATTTTGTCTGCGGGAGTAATGGATACCTGTGGTTGCCTGAGGGTTGGGGCGGGGTCTGTTACCTAGCCTACTTACTTCCCCCTGTCTATGTGGCACCTTCGGATTATCATAAAACTCATCAGAGGTTTGAAATCATGCCCGGCCAGCGTAAAAGGAGGGCCCTCCAGGTTGAGGATGTTGATCAAACTGACACCTCTGGGCAGCAATTCACAGATTTTTCTAAGGGTTTACTGCCATTCTGGGGTCCTATCTTTAACAGCAGAGCCATTAGGCGTCTCTCGAGGGTAATGGAGAAGGTAGTGACTACGGAGGCTGATATTGCTGCCAATATGTCCATTGAGATGCAGGCTATGAGATTATTTACGATCCAGAACAGGATGGTGCTTGACGTCATCCTCGGGGATAGGGGTGGAGCTTGTCGCATCATCGGGACCTCCTGTTGTGTTTACATTCCAGACTCGGCACCGACTGTTAATTTAGCGGTACAGAAGCTCCATAGGTTGGCAGCTGATCTTCATCAGGATACAGGTACTTGGTCCTTAAAGACATGGTTGTGGAGTGTCTTCTCCTCCTGGAGTTGGAAGATTTTGATGGGGCTTGTAGGGATCGTTTGTGTACTACTGACTTGTTGCCTCTGTGTTTATTGCCTTCCCCCTTGTTGTTCTATGTGTGCCAGCAATATCCGAGTTTCTAAACGACCAACATGACAATATCCTGTTTCTAATGATGTGGAACTTCATGATATTCGTTGGTTAATGCTCATTGATGATGATATTTTCGAGTAATTGATTCCTTGCCCCTAGCATTTGCTGTGAAGACCCTTCTTTTGGTTAATAAAGGCAGCACTTATGTTAGCCACAATCCTGCTAAAAGGAGGGTCTGATAGGTTTCATTTCCCGATGCCCCGCCCATTTACATTTACATTTACATTTACATTTACTTTATGAGTTAGCAGGATGTGTCTAACCAATGGTATATTCATTTATGCATTCTTGCTCATATTCTTCATCTAATATTCATTTATGCGTGTTATACTATCATGTTTTCTTAGCTTATCTTGTGTGCCACCATTTTGGAAGTGTTTCTCTCTGTGTGCGAGTCGCACTCGCTCACCCCTCCCGTAGGAATAGAGAAAGAAATGCTAATGCAGTAGTTTTCCCTTCTCAGCTAACTGTGCTCGAAACTATAACAAATTCATTATCAGTGGTGTTCTCATGGGCTGGAGACGCTGAGGCCTGGCTCCGTGGCCTTGGGCCGAGATAAGAAATGTTACCATCGCAGGTGCAGATGCCTCTTGTGTGGGGCCATTGTTCTCTCTTCCAGGGGTCCAGTATTTTTCCATACTGGGCGTGTTTTACTCTACTGTATCCTGATATAATGTATTACTGTGTTGGGATGGGTCAGTCCTCTCGGCACACTCTTATGGGTGAGGTCGGACAGGGCCCTCTCATATGGGAGTTTGTGACCTTGTTCATTCTTCTCCACTGTCCGGCTGACTTATTATTGGGTAACTATAGGTGAGTGTGGTAAGTCACTTGGGTGGATTTGAGCCACGCTTATCAGCATAATGGGAGTTGTAGTTATGTCATCCAAATGTGCATGTCTAATCACTAATGTGCAAGAAATGAGACAAGCAGCACAGGTCTAACAGTCTGTCGAAAATTTCATTTATGAAGTAGAAAGTATGCAAAATGAATAACAGATAAAGTTAGAAATAAAAATAACAATGCACTGTTTCACACACATACGCATCTCCCCTGGACTCTGATGAAAGCGAACGCCTCATCATATCTGAAACACCGGCAGGGACCGATGAAGAGACTCCACAGGGACGTCATTCCACACCACCACCACCACCACCGACATCAACACCATCCCCACCACTACCACCACTGACAACACCACCAAGACGCAGGGCACATGTCCCCTCCCTGCAGGTGATGGAGACGGAGCAGAGGTCAGCATCCACAAATGTTCCCCACCAGTCAAATGTCACTCCGCCAGCTCCAACACCAGCACGTGTCCGAGTAAGACAGCGGTGCGGGCCCCTGGGAAGATTTGCTGAGGGATCCGAAGAGCCCACACACGGCTACATTGGGGTAGAGTCTCAGATGCTGCATGTTCAGCACCTGCAGGGGAGACACATGGGAAAAAAGAACATGGATATCTCAAAATTGGCAAGTAACATGTGCACTATGACAGACACTGTGCGTCAACTGACCACAGTCGTAGCAGAGGGGAATCGAGACATGAAGCAGTGCCTACAGGAGCTAACCCATGCCATCCTAGCAGGGCAACACAGCGAGCGCAGGAGGTACCGTCAAAAATGCTTTGTTCAAATGCAGCAACTTGGGCCATAACCAAGCTCTGCAACAGCACAGCTGTATTGTCACGCAGATCTGTGTCCCTGCAGATAGACCTGGGTCATTACTGCGGTGATGTGGCCAAGGCCTTAGGCCAGGTGACCACTGCAGTAGAACATCTGCAGTCTGGCACATTTAGTGCCAGCAACTTGGGAGTGGAGGAGGGGAGTGAGGCGGCATCGAATGTCAGCAGAGTCTCTGTGCCGGAGACCAGTGATAGGAGGCGCAGTTCGTGCAGCTCTACAGCCACGACACACATCGTGGTGATGTAGAGGAGTCACGTGACAGGAGGCTGGGGGTACGTGGAAGGCGCAAATAGACATGTACTACTGATTATTTGGCCATGATGATGTAACCATGGGCCACCTACATTTCGTCAAGATACTTCCGTGATGCCAACGGATATGTATCTCTCACAATGTGTTGAGTCAGCGTCATGTTGACGTATTAATCGTATTCACCTGATAAGTGCTCATGTGTATTAAACATTTGCACACAAGAAAATGTAGTGAAGGCTCATTCTTACCTGTCTCTGAAATGATGTTGTGTGATGTATGTCTGCCTCTTTCGACCTTCAGCTGTGTTTGGCACGTGTGCCTGTCGGTGTTGTGGGGGGGGGGGTGCTCATCACAAAAGTTGTCATCTCCGTTCCCCTCTATTGGTATCCCCCTTCTTGTGGCAATGTTGTGCAGCATGGCACACACTGCTATTATCCTGCAGCAGGTTACAGGGTTATACTGCAATGCACCTCCCGTCTTGTGTAGGATCCTGAAGCGACTCTTAAGGATACCAAAGGTTCGCTCTACCACATTCCTGGTACTGATATGTGCTGCGTTTTAGCACTGCTCCTGAGGTGTTGCTGGTTGAGGTAGGGAGTAAGGAGATATTCACACAATGCGTATGCGCTGTCACCTGCAGGGTAGGGAGCAAAGGGTTAGCGGCAAGAATACAATTACATATGTGATGATGGCGTTAGAAATTAGGTATAAGTATGTAACTAGTAGGTGTCCCTCTCCAAATTCACCATTGAGCAGACGCCTGTGGATGCCACTGTGTCTGAATATGTAGGCGTCGTGTGTGCTCCCGGGAAATTGGGCTACAATGTCTGTAATGATGTGCACGTTTATAGAGTGATAGGACTTCCGGTTACGCAATATGTATTTGTTGGCTGAGGGGAGACAGATATGGGTGAATGACATGGGTAAATTGTGCCACCTGGTAGAAGTCCTGTTTGGTCCGGTTCAACTGCTGTGGGGTTGTGGGGAAGGTGATGTGGGTATGTATCATCGTCAGCATGGCGTCTAGGAATTTGCTGAAGAAGGGTGAAAGTGCGCTTTTCGATACGCCTCCAGCAACCGCTACAACCCCCTGGAAACTTCCAGACGCCAGCAGGTGCAGGCTGCATAGGACCTGGACGTGCGCAGGGATGGCAATGGTCCTACGAGTCTGGTGCTGAAGTAGTGGTTCCAGGTCAGCAATTAGGCGCATGATCATGGCACGATTCAGTCTGTACTTGTCATAGATTTTCTCCTCATTCTGGCCTAGCAATGTGATGCGCACCCTGAATACCCTCTCCTGGATCCTCCTCCTGCGCTGTGCTGCTGCATTGATTCTCATCCTCCTAGCAAGCATGTAGAGGGCAGCCATTTTGGATAACATACAGGGTCTCCAGTCGCATATTTGAAGGGTTTATGATTGGATCCACCTGTTGGAATTTTTTTTCCCTTTCACCAAGTTTACCTCCTGGTTGAGATTCCCCTTATTCTGCTCATGCTAAATAGCAATTTTGGAGATTTTCGGTATTAGCGAATGTTGATGCATTCCGTTGCGATTTTTAATTGAGATTCGCTATTTCCGGGAGCAAATGCATTTCTCGGTATTAACGAATCGCTTTTTTGCGATTCGGTAATTTATAAGTGGGTTTATTTGCGATTCTTTATTTTATTTGGAATCGGGGTTGATGCATTGGGAAATCAGGTTTTGAGTTTGGTAACGGCCTGTTTTACCGAATCGCTATTTTACCAAGGACAATTTTGGTTGATGTATGTGACAGTTAGTGCTTTCGACGATTTTGGGCTTGCAGCCTAGAATATCTGTGAAGTTCTGCCAGTTTTGGGCCAGGCTCTGACAATGCAGGGGTGATAAGCAGCAATTCTGTTTTCATTGGGTTTAGCATCAGATGGTTGTAAGATAGCCAAGCTTGACTGTCCCTTAGGGTATCATATATAGCTGTATGCCATTGGAATATAGATGGTAGGAGACGTTCAATCATTTTAAGATGGTGGTCAACGGTTCCATGTACAGACTATGGAGAAAGTATACATTTTTGTGGGAACCCATGAGTAACTGGAGCAAGATCAGATAGTGATTTGTTTCATTTGAGTGATGTGAGTGAGTCTTCTGCTATAAGGAAAACAATCTGCGGACAGTATATTTTATTTCCATCCTCTCCTCGAGGATATTGAGAAGGTTATTGTGACTGAATGTGTTGAGCGCTGCAGATAGGTCAAGGAGTATAGGTATGCAGCGGTCACCTTTGTCCAGGAGATGAAGAGCATTATCTATGATCTGTAAAATGGCTGTTTTCATGCTACATACCACTCTGAAACCAGATTGAAGATTGTCTAGTAGGCTGTGGTCATTAATGTATTGCTTGAGTTGAGTTGTGACACAACTTCACAGTATTTTTGCTACAAACAGGAAGTTGCTCACTAATCGGAAGTCACTAGGTCCCTCTGGGTCAGCTCCTTGTTTTTCCACAAATGTAGTTGCTCTACCTCACCTTGGGCCGCAGAGGAGTTGAACAGCTCAAACCAGTACATTGAGATGTGTCTGTTGATTTCTTTGATTGGGTTGGGGGGCATAGAGTCTGCAAAGTGTGCAGCTGGTTATGTGTTTTGTTATGGTTTTGATAACTTCTCTCTCATCAATTTCTCTGAACTTCCTCTAGGATGCATTGTTATTTTGGGTGGTAGGGAAGGGACGGTGGCCGGCTGAGATAATAGGCAGTGATTGTTTGATTTTTTTAAATCAAGGCCCCAAACAATTTAGATAGCTCTTCACATCTTTCCTTGGAGTCATTGATATATTTTTGCTTTCATGATTTTTGATAGTTTTTTGAGGCAGCTTCTAGTTTGGTCTAATTAGGTTCTAAAAAAGTAATCCTTTACTTCAAAGATGTTTTTTATACCTTCTTTTCATTGCAGAGTATAATCAGATGTAAAACTATAGGGATTTGCCTCCACATCTTTTAATTGAACTAAACTCGCTTCATTGCTTCTTGTACCATTATAAGATGCTGTTTTATGTTGGTTATGGTTTTGTTGAAATGGATCGTCAGGATGGCTGTTTAACACTCTTGAGTCAGGAGTTGAAATTAAAAACTGATTTTTGAGACCAGGACGTTTGTGTTATTATAGTATGCTTAGTGACTTTAGGCAATATTATCAGTCTGAAGTCTTGACTTTTGGTTAGAGATCTGCCATGGTAACCCAGCCCCTCCACAATAAAAACAAACATGGGATGACAGTGTACCATCTAAACTGTACAAACAGTGGAGAAGTGTGGCTCAATGGTTAGAGCGGCAGACCCTGATGCAGAGGTCTAGCCCGGGACCAGGATTCAATTCCCCGCCTCGGCGGGTCTTGGGCTCAAAAATTCCACGGACCTGATAATTCTCGCCTCGGTGCCTATTCCAATCATGGAGTCCCACTCCGCAACTCTGGGCAATAGCTTGCTTAATCTCCACAACGGCCCCCACAACGCTAAGGATGCCTGGCCTCCACCTTGGGGTGCCCAGGAGTGGACTCCTCACAGGGAAAGCCAGGATGGGTTCCACAGCGGTATTCGTACAAGCGCCTTGAGACCCTTGTGGGTGAGTAGTGCGCTATACAAGTATCAATTTACATTTACATTTTACATTTTACAAACCACTCTCAATGGACCTGTTAGCTTGGACAGAACGGATGGCAGCATGGAGGAAAGGACAACAATTCCAGGAGTCATCATCTCCCTACCTTTGAGTCATGCTATAAGCACCAGGAAACACAATTCTGGTGAGCAAGAATTAGCATTCACTCAGAGGAGTAGGCATATACAGACACAATGTAAATTGTGCTGCATATGTGTCTAAACAAAGCAGATTTGTGGAAGAGTAAAACAGTGAAAAAAATGGTCACCCAAGATTACCAGATCTCAGCTACCATTTTGGTTTTCAAGGGCTTAAATACCATGCCTGATTGCTACACCCTTGCTAGACAATAAGAGCATCGAAACAGAACGACGCTTACTGCTTGCTGCACTTACCTGATCCCTGGAATTCCTACCGTCTCACTTTTTGGAGGTCAGACATCGAGCTTCTCTTGTCAAAGGCGATGTCCTCCCCTGCTCTCCTGGTCTTTTCAGTCAGAGATCGTCCTGAAACAAAACAACAACAGATATGTGAAAGTAAATTGTTTAGATTGATTCTAGTTCAGGACTTAATCGCTAAGATATTAAAAAATAAACTCTCAGAGGTTTACAGTTGTGATGGAACAACTCTGCAAATACACCTAAATATTAAGGGGCAGATTTATGAGGCGCTTGCGCCTCCTTGCGCCACAATTGCATCACTTAATGTGACGCAACGGCGCCCTATTTACAACTTGACGCATCTAGGAGATGCGTCACGTTGGAAAGGCCTGCGCCATAAGGAGGCGTTCCTGCGCAGGGGGGGCGTTCCTGCGCAGGAACGCCTCCTAAAAGTGGCTGAGTGAAATCTATGAGATTTCACTCAGTCACTTTCTACGTCAATTCCTTAGGCCTGCTTGAAGCAGGCGTAAGGGTGACGCACCATGCATTGAAGAGGTGGCCCCTGTGCATTGCAGGAGTCATGTCGCACTTGCGACATGACTCCTGCAATGCGCCGCCGTACGCCGAGAGATGCGTCACGCATCTTCACTGCCTTGCACCATGGGTGGTGGAGCAATGGCGCACTGTGGCGCACATTAACTGGCGCATCCCTGGGGATGCGCCAGTTAACATAAATCTGCCCCTAAGACATTTTTCACTTAAAAATTAAGAAATATTTTCTAAAAGACTGAAGTCAAGTCTTCCGCACCCTTAGCCACTCTCTTGGGTCAATTCTGTGTTTATTGCCTCATAAACTGAAAAGCTGAGCTGATGGATATTAAGACTGTCATATTTAGCAGTGTGAGGTATGCATGATGTTAGGCCTGCCATCCTTAGGGTGGTCTTCCCCCAAACCTTTTGCCTTTACCTCTCCTATTTTTGCTGATCTCGTTTTGCTGGCCTTAGAATTCTGCACACTTTACCACTGCTAACCAGTGCTAAAGTGCTTGTGCTCTCTCCTTAAAATATGGTGGAATTGGCTTATGCCCAATTGGCCCATTAATTGTACTTGTAAGTCCCTAGTAGAGTGGTACCATATGTATCCAGGACCTGTAAATTAAATGCTGCTAGAGGGCCGCTTCCCTGATTGTACCTGCTGAAACGCTGCTATACAGAAACGCTGCTCGTTTTACATCTTGCACACTTTTTAAAAATTTAAATCGCGAAATTTACACATTCGTTTTTATTTCTTGACTGGCTGCTCAAAATTGTTGTTGTGATTTCCTCTGACCGCACTCCTGCACTTTAAAAGTTATAATACCACTCACCACTTTGGTGAGACTCGCGCTGTGTCTGCCCCCGACCGCCATCTTGGGTGAAGGACCAGGGCCTTGAGACGCTCCCAAGACGCCATCTTGGGTAGGGTGCTAGTGTTACTGGGGCACTTAGTAAATTCTATTTAAGGGATCAGGAGGCAGGTATGCCACTTTGAACCTGCTGAAACGCTGCTATACAGAAACGCTGCTCGTTTTACATCTTGCACACTTTTTAAAAATTTAAATCGCGAAATTTGCTCATTCGTTTTTATTTCTTGACTGGCTGCTCAAAATTGTTGTGATTTCCTCTGACCGGACTCCTGCACTTTAAAAGTTATAATACCACTCACCACTTTGGTGAGACTCATGCTGTGTCTGCCCCGACTGCCATCTTGGGTTCGGGACCATGGCCTTGAGATGCTCCCAAGACGCCATCTTGGGTACTTGGGTAGCGTGCTAGTGTTACTGGGGCACTTAGTAAATTCTATTTAAGGGCTCAGGAGGCAGGTGTGCCACTTTGAACCTGCTGAAACGCTGCTATACAGAAACGCTGCTCGTTTTACATCTTGCAAACTTTTTAAAAATTTAAATCGCGAAATTTGCACATTCGTTTTTATTTCTTGACTGGCTGCTCAAAATTGTTGTGATTTCCTCTGACCGCACTCCTGCACTTTAAAAGTTATAATACCACTCACCACTTTGGTGAGACTCGCGCTGTGTCTGCCCCCGCCCGCCATCTTGGGTGAGGGACCAGGGCCTTGAGACGCTCCCAAGACGCCATCTTGGGTAGCGTGCTAGTGTTACTAGGGCACTTACCACATTCGATTTAAGTACTTCTGAATGCAGGCGCGCAGCAGTTGCGCGCAGCGTGCGCGCCCATGGCACTCCGGAGGTGCGCCAGAGGTAAGCCCGTCTACGCCCGTCCACGCCAGGACGGGCCTAGGGGCTACCAACCCTGCTCCGGCCTTAGTTGCTTCTGCTCCCCACGGTATTGCCATTACTTATACTGGGGAGGAGTTAAAACGGCTGAGATACCTTCCATCTGCACACTGCACAACCTGCACTCTGCCGATCCATAATTTCAACTGCACTCATTGTGGTTTCTCCATGGACCGGATGTCTATGTGTAACCAAATGAAATTATCTCATAAACGGAGCAAACCTATGGGCAGAACAAGGGGTTTCAAATCTCCTCCTATCTGCCCCAAACTCCAGTTCTGGAGTATAAATTGTAGGTCCCTTCCTAAACATAAGAATAATATCCATGACTTTTTAGTTGATGAAAGACCCGATGCCGTGGAAACCTGGCTACACGAGAGCTCAGGGCCAGATATTGCCATGGCTATTCCCGACGACTATGTAATGGTTAGGAAGGATAGAGATTCTGGAAAAGGAGGTGGGATTGCGATAATTTTTAAATCTAATTATACATGTACTTTTGATGCCTTCCCTCTGCTCGGATGTGAAGCTGGGCATTTTAAGTTAGCTATCAGCCCCCAGTTTACTCTGTCAGGCCTTCTGATTTATCGCCCTCCTGGGAATTCCAATGCTTGGACGATGTCCTTTGCAGACGCCATTGCTCCTCTATCTTTGAAGGCTGCCAATTTTACCATTCTTGGCGACCTGAACCTTCATTTCGATGATGCTCAATGTAGTGTTAGTAAATTGTTTTTATCCGAGCTGGAAGCTCTTAACATCTTGTTATGTAACTCAGGGCCAACACATTCTGCAGGGCATTTATTGGACCCTGTCCTCTCTAACCTCCCATTTGAATGTTTATCCTCCACCCGTCCCTTGGAATGGTCGGACCACTATGCCGTATGTTTTGCCTTGTCTCGGACTAAAATCATGACTAGTGATAATAGCAGGAAGGATGAGTACATACGTCGGTGGAGCAAGCTCGACATAACCGATTTCAATAGGCATTTGACGGATACCCTACCAAATGTTGATACGTCTCTATCCTTGTTGAACATCGCAGTATCCAAATGGTTGTGCACTGCTGTTGATGAGTTCCTCCCCTTGACACTTAAGAACTCCTCACTTCATCAACCTCCTGCACCCTGGTTTTCTGACGATTTAAAGCGCATGAGATCCAACTGTAAGACCTTTGAAAGGAAATGGAGACGTTCTTACTCTGCTTCCCGTAAAGTGGCCTATAAGGAAGTCCTTAGAGACTACCATAACCAATGCAAAATGGCCAGAGCTGCCTATGTCGCTAACACGGTCGCTAACTCCCAAAATTGTTGTCGTACTCTTTTGTCTGTTGTGAAAAAACTAACAGGAGCGGACTTGGTACCGGCTCCCCCTGCCCTTGACGAGGCCCAATGCAATTCAATTGCAGAATTTTTTATAGCAAAAGTGGAACGTATCCACGGCTCATTGAGTCCTCCTAAATCTGATGATGCGTTGCTGCCAGAGCCAGTATTGACCTCAGATTATCTGCCTTCTTTGACGGCCAAACTTATAGATTGGTCACCTTTTGACGATGCTTCCTTTTTTTCTTGTCTGAATAGCATCAAATCTGGCTCCCCACGCGACCCGGTACCGGCCAAAATTTTAAAACAACTTGATCTTGGTTCGCGCAGCGTGCTAATGCAACTTCTCAATTCCTCATTATCTGAGTCATATGTTCCACAGGAGTGGAAGCATGCCATGATTGTTCATTTACTGAAAAAGGCTGGAGCTGATGTTGCCAATTTATCGAACTTCAGGCCAATCTCATTACTTCCCGTTCTTTCAAAGATCCTGGAAAGACATATTAATACGCAACTAACCCATCTTGTTGAGAGCTTGGGATTCTTACATCCGTCCCAGCAGGCTTTAGAGCTCATCATTCCACCGAAACCACACTTCTAGGAGTCACCGAGAGTCTGCGACACAGTGTCGATCGCAGAGAAACATCCGCTCTCACTCTTCTTGATTTGAGCACGGCGTTCGACACTGTGTCTCATTCCATCCTTCTTGCGACTCTTCGGTCCCTGGGAGTGGAGGGCGCTGCTCTAGCCTGGATAGCCTCTTTTTTAAGTGGCCGTACTTTTCAGGTCTTTTCTGCCTCTGCCTCCTCTATAATTTGTCCATCGGCGTACGGCGTTCCCCAGGGGTCTATACTTAGTCCCTTACTATTTAATATTTATGTGAGACCCCTGGCCACCATCGTGGAGGAAGCCGGTCTCACTTTATACTCTTACGCCGACGACACACAAATTATCTTTTCTCTCTCTAACAAGGAGTGCAATGAAACTTCTGTCTTGAAAGTAGGTCTGACTCGAGTCTCCGATTGGATGAAGAGCAATTTCTTGAAATTAAACGGTGACAAGACCGAGGTTGTGATACTGGGCAGGGGTAAGGATCTTTGGGGCCCCCACCATTGGCCCAAGGATATGGGATCTACCCCTCAGCCTGCCACTGTAGTACGCAATCTCGGGTTCCTCATTGATGATAAACTCACAATGAGACAGCAGGCTGTGAAGGTGGCCGCTATTTGTTTCGCCACTTTGAGATGGCTTCAAAAAATCCTGTGGATGTTGCCCCCTTCCACACAAAGAACCGTAGTCCAGGCATTGGTTGTTTCACGCCTGGACTACGGCAACGTCCTCTATCTTGGAGCCGATCTCACAACTATAAAGAAACTCCAGGTTGTTCAGAATGCGGCTGCCCGACTCCTTTGCAATGTCCCTAGGAGAACATCCGCCTCTCTGGCACTTCGTGACCTTCACTGGCTCAAAATCCCGAGCCGAATTAAATTCAAAGCCCTCTGTCACGTTTTTAAAATTAAACAAGGCTCAGCCCCCAAATATCTTCAGGGCCTAGTTCAGGCCTATAAGCCAAGTCGAAATCCGCGATCCTCAGGAAATGGTGATTTTTTCGTTCCCAGATTTAGGCTAGTAAAAATGGGAGGCCGCTCTTTTTCCTATCTGGGTCCTAAATTTTGGAATGCTCTTCCTGTGACCCTGAAGACGGAAACCAATCTTTTTCGTTTCCGCAAGGGACTTAAAACTTGGCTTTTTCAGCAGTGATTAGAAGCTACTTATCAGTAAAATCAGCATGTTTAGTTCTTCTTCTTTAGTCTGTCCCTGGGCGCCGGGAAACCCACTGCGGGTAGCTGTGCGCATTATAAGTTTAAATAAATAAATAAATAAATAAAATAAATTGTGCCACCCACTTAAGTGGCCCTTTTAAACATGTCTCAAACCTGCCACTGCACCCTTGGTGTGCAGTTTTAAACTGCCATTTAGGTCTGGCAAGATAAATCTCTTGCCAGGCTAAAACCTTCCTTTCTAATACATACAAGGCACCCCTGAGATAGGCACTACACAGCCCAGAGGGCAGGGTGCAGTGTAATTAAAAATTGAACATGTACTTTTAGGTTTTCCATGTCCTTGTTGTGAAAAAACTTACATTCTTTCTTCACTACTGCAAGGCCTACCTCCCCATAGGATAACACTGGAGTTACCTAATTACATTTAATAAGCTGTAACTTTCAATTGGGAGCAAGTAAATAGGTTGAGCTCAGTGTCTAAAGAACTGTAAAAAAAGCCCTCTTTAATAGTGAAGTTGGGTGGAATCACAGTTCTGAACATGCCACATCTAGAAGATGAAATCTTCTTATCCCAACCATTTGGTGTCTGCTACCTGTATGCTTTGTCACATGACTAAGTTTAGTTGGCAGTTGGTCTTTGTGTATTGCTCCCCGACAGTGAGACAAAGGGAAGCTTGGTCTTAGCAGGATGGGCTACTCTGAGTTAACGAGGAGGGGAGCTGTCACCTACCAAACTTACACATCACAAAGGTCCTGCCTGAGCACTCTCACAAAGGGGTTTGACACTAGTTTATTGTGACCCCAGACAATATGGGCCAGGGCAATGAGTCAGGAAATTCCAAGCACCTCTGAGTGGTGGAATGCTTTGGAAGCTTTATCCACTTTAAAGTGGGCACCAGGTATAAATATTGGACCTCAGACACCAATTATTATTTAAAAATTTGTAGGGTGCACAGCTACCCTGAAGGGTTTGCTGGCGCCAAGCAGGGTAGCCAAGAGAAAAAAGGTACAAAGAAGGGCTAATATATGAACAAACAGGTTTTCAGATCCTTGCGGAAGGCGAGCAGAGAGGTCTCAGCTTGCATGGAGGCTGGTAAGGAATTCCGTAAGGTTGGTCCCAAGTAAGCTAATGACGGCCCTCTCATACGGGCCCATCTGATTTTTGAAACAACAAACCGAATTTGCTGAGCAGAGCGCAGGGGGCAGGGGTCACGCTGCATCAAATCCTGCAGATATTTCAGGGCCGAACCTGTTTTAATTCTAAACATATAACACAGAGCCTTACATTTCACCCGATTTGACACCGCCAGCCAGTGTAAGCCTTGCAGACACCCTGAGATAGAGGAAAACTTAGGGAGTCCAAAAAGAAGTCTCGCTGCTGCATTTTGCACCCGCTGCAGCCTCTGGATGGTTGACTTATTCTCTCCCAGATAGAGGACATTACCGTAATCCAGTCTTGAAATAACAAGAGCCTGGAACACAGCTCCCTGGGCTTAGAGAGGAATCAGGTATAGAATCTTCTACAATCATCGCAGGACTGCAAAAAAGGTGGATGGAATCTTAGCCACTTGTTGTTTCATTGATAGATGTTCATCCGTATGAAACCCAGGTTACAAACACTGTTCACTGGTGTGGGAAGACATCCCAATTTGGGTAGCAATATTGTGGTCCCAGAGGTCAAGTCTTTTGCCTAGGATGATAAATTCCGTCTTGCCGCCATTTAATTTGAGCAAATTATTTTGCATCCAAGAGGCAACTTTGCTCAATCCTAGGTTAAGGTCAGAGGGCTTATGTCCTTGTGACGAGGAGAGAGAAAAGATAATCTGTGCACCGTCAGCGTAGAAGAAAAAGAGACAGTCCAGCATTTTCAACAACCTCCGCTAAAGGACTATAGTATATGTTAAATAATAGCGGACTCAGCACTGAACCCTGTGGGACACCCTGAGGGGATGCATGAGAACAGGCAGTTCCTGAGGAGACCTGGAAGGTCCGATCCTTAAGGAAGGAACAAAACCATTCTAAAGCCATTCGATCCAAGCCTAGTGACTATAAGGCTTTCTCCAGGGTGTGATGGGATACTGTGTCGAAAGCAGCACTAAGATCTAATAAAATGGGTGCCACAGTTTCGCCTTCATCTAGACAGTGTCTTAGCATATCAGTCACCGCAGACAGTGTGGATTCAGTAGAGAATCCAGCTCTGAAACCTGATTGGGAAATGGGGCGAAAGTTAGATGGGATGGAGGGATCAGAATTGCCGTTCTTTAAGAGGGGGAGGACCATAGCTTGTTTACATCTGTGGGACTATCCCCTCCTTTAAGGAGGCCTTTAAGAGCTCTATTATCATTACTAGAATGGAGGGTTCCAACTGCCCTAATACGTGTGGAGGTAGGGGATCAAGGGGGGAGCCAGATTTAATATTTGAAAGGAGGTACTTAAAGGATGTACACTTCAATACAATTCTGGAACTCTGGATTCTGGCAGGAAGAAGGACTGCTGTGATGATAAAAGGACAGCCATTTTGCTGGACAGCTCCTCCAAAGGACTACTGTCTGATGCCCTCTTTCTTGGGTGTGAAGGACTGGACCGGCATCTCTATACCCAGTCTCCCAGAGTGACTCCAAGGGCTTGTTGGCCGGCCTCCTGATCAGAAGCCTCAGGGACATAACAACCTTGAACCCAGCACCTGGACTGTTCTATCTGTGAGACCGACCCTGCCAAGAGGTGCTACCCCAGTCCTGGAGTTAAGGTCGACGAATATGTATCCACATTTCAATCTCTCAATACAATATTTGGGAAAAATATAACAATGGAAAGGCATACATTTTATAAGAGGGTGCAACTTCCAGGTGAATCTATCAGCAGGTTTGTAGGAGCTCTTAGAATTGTGGCTGTGTCCTATGAATACAAAGAATTTGAAGAGCAGATGATGAGAGATCGATTAGTTGAAAAGATCAATAATAAGAGATTCAAGAGCCATTATTATCAATTAATGATTTAACCTCAGAAAAGGCCATGGACAGAACTTCTAGTATTGAGAGTACCACGTCTTTCATGCAACAAATGTCCATCAATTGTAGTAACCACACAATGGAGAGCAATCAAGCTATGTAAGTTCTACCTGTAAAGGGTAATATTAAATAGTTGACAAAAAGCAAATGTCTACTAAAAGTTGAGCTTTAGAGTGTTACTGGTGTAGCAGTTTATCTCATTTTGAGAATGCTCAATTTTGTCCTCCACTTGATCAAATATGCTCCAAATTTAAAAAGGATCATTTTGCTAAAGTTTCCAAATCCTTATCATAAGTCTTTACTAAATAGATTTACAAGATTGATTCTGTAAAACTAGTGAGAAGAATTTAAGGTCTTGTGAGGATAATGTAATTCTAATAGTTGATGAGGCCACTTTCCCAATGATGCCTTCCAAAGCTCGTAAATACCTGTTTTGCTAGTTACAAATAATGAGAGCAGTATCAATGTTATGGCTGATTCACAGTCAGTCACCTTTTTACCTTAATAGCAGAAAAGATGTCAGGTAAACTATTTTTTTTTAATTAAAAAAAATATATATTTTTATTGTTTTATGTCAGCAAGCAGTTGTATAACAGCAAAGCCCAATTTAATTAATACCATACAGAAAGCCATTATAGACATAATTCATTGTACATCATCATTATAGACTCGAAAATTAATCAATAAACAATAAATTCAAATCCATTTTGATAAAGGAGCCCATACATTCCGTCCAAACAACTTTTCTTTGCCCCCTTCAATTTATATGCAGCAATCTCCAAATGATATATAGATAACAATCTAGATTGACAGTTGTTAAAAGCTGGTGTATCAGGGTCTAACCATTGAGAGGTAATACAGGATTGATAGACCGACATTTGCACGAAAGGTTTTCACTACGTTATTTTGATCCACCTGCTGAAACCTATTATTGAAAAAACCGTGTCTAGACTGGAGTGGAGTGACAAAAATACTTTGTTACAGTCACTTTCTTCAGCTTTATTTTTTGTGTAAAGCACATACAACTGGGACACCACAGCTTACATCATACAGGCCTAAAAGATGGCTATATATGCTCATGTAGGTAATATTCCCAATTATTAGACCTCCGCTTTCATATAGGAAATTAGGCGTTCATCAGATGAAGGGCAAAATGGCTGTGTGTTTCTTCTCTTGGAAATGTGCATACCGCCAGCTATGAGTTCAATATTGTTTACTCAAGCTTGACATGAGCTTAAATAGAAAGCTTTTGTGCTCTTATGTTAAGGCAATCTGTTTGAAACTGCTGGTCGGTAGCCTGTGATTCCATATTATGTTCAAATTGCTATGAGTCAATTATTTTTGTATATCTGCTCGGCTGAAATTTCAATAACTCAAAGGACAGTTAGAACTTGTTTATTTAATTAGATGAAACAGGTTGAAATACAAGGTATGGTATGAGTTGCAGCTACCAGAACCCTCTCCGGTAGGTGCTATGATGGCTAGGGCTGGTTATATGCCACTGTAATAAGTTAGATTATAGAGACATACAATAACATCAAATCCGTTTGAGCACAAACCACTACACTGGTGTTATGGTTAGGTCAATGTAGTGCATGCAATAAGTTTGTCATTTGCTGTAACGTGTGATGTAGGTACAGTATATCCTACAATTCTTTCTTTTTTTGAACAGTTGTCAGTAGATGAAAACATTGACCACTGACACCAAAGGATCCAAGACTGAGATCAACAACCTTCAATGAACACAGCAGAGCAAGATGCATCTACACTACCTAGTATCACCACCTAGTATGAGTGATCTGGAGTACACAATTATTTATGACTAATCTGTCTGAGCAGGGAGGGGAGTTTTGGCAATCAGTGGCATTTGACTGTAATCATCTGAATCCAGAATGAAATCTTTATCTTTCAAATGCACAGGCTTTGGTGCTTTTGAGCATTGACTAAGAGAGCTCCATATTGATAGATAGACATAATTCTTCACTAACCCATAGCAAAAAATGTTCTCAACTCAGCGGAAATCTTAAATTTGGCTTGAGAAACAATTGTCCATATTTGGATTAAAAAAATTGTAACCACTCCCTCTGGAAGCCAGAATAAAGTACAACCTAGGCTTACATTTATATCAGTTCCACTACAACAATGGAGCTGTCTTTGTTAATTCACTAAAACAATTCCGAGGAGACAGGTACTTAAGGATTTTACGCAACCAGGCTTGAAGGACCATCAGTTTAGAACTCAACTTTAAATTGTAATTTGACTGCACTGGTTCCATTTTCTACTCTTTTTCTATTTTCTTGGTGCAGCCACTGAACTTCCACCTACACCATTGTTTGCCCCCTTCCTCTTCTTAATGGTATAAGAGAAACCTTAAGCTAAAAAGAGATAAATAACAAAGTAGAGTGTATTTTTTTGATTTTCAGGTCTACCAGCATGCCTTTTGTTAAATGCAATATGCTTATGGGCTATCAAACAATTTTTAACTGAAATGTTCCTGTATGATTTGAACAGGATACATTTTTTATTCACCCTTTCTCATTTCAGAAATTGATATCTTTTTGCAAAGAGCATAATCTTTGTATCTACCCATCTTTCAAAACACATGTAGATTGCTGTAGTGTTTGATGCATTCTCATAACGAGATTAAGGATAGTTTTCTAAATTCAACTGTTGGGATAACAAATTTATTAAAACACATAATAAATCTATTTTTTGGTAATCCTGGAGAGGCAAAGTACTAATTTGGGTTAATCAGCTTAAAACAAACTATATATTGCTTTCCAATTCTCAAGCTCAACATATTTTTAAGTTTAAACTTTCCTTAGAAAATAAATGTAATGTATATATGTATAGAGTATCTGCTGCATGTAATAAAATTCCAGTTGCTGACACAATCAATGCACTAGACTGCGTTCTTTTTCATAACTTAATTTCACACACATCAGCTTCCACTCATTATAAAGTGTTTAAAGTTTCCAATATTCACCTTTAAAAATTGGTAGATTAATCTCTGGACTAGAATTTGTCTACAATTCGGGATTGTCATGAGCTGCAAATGCCACCTAGTCTTTATTTTATATTTATTACAGACTCCCTAATGCACAAGATAGCTGTGGTTCTTACAAAGATTTTTCTACTGATCTAAAACACGTGTTATTTACTTGTCAATATACTCATGAGTTTTAAGCAAAGGTTTGGAAAAAAATCAATTACGTGCTTCAGTCAAATTTCACTTTTACCTACACAAATATATTCTTTGGTAGCTTTCCAGAGGTTGGAACGATTGTATCTTAAATGGTAAAATAATAGAGCTTATGTTAGCAGTTGCACTTCAAACAAAATCACAGAAAATGGAAGAGTTCCAGAAACATTTCCTTTCAACATAGTGATGCTGAGTATGTTATAATCACAGACTTGATCGAGAGAATTCTTTACCTGTATCATTTACTATTGAAAGGGAATTTACTTGATCAACTGTAACCATTTATCTTAACAGTAATGCTATGTTATATCATTCACATCACTCATCAATTGAAACAGTGCCAAAACCCTGTGAAGACCTTTGGAGTTATGCTACAGTTCTTAGTCCACTCTTTGCTTGATGAATACTCACATCTATACTTCACTCTTACATACCCTTTAATTGTATGACATATATGGACTGCCATATATTTTTTTCTATAGTTATGTCGTTGATTAAACTTAAAGTACTGTTACTTGCCATTCCATGTTTTGTTAGTTTGTGTACTTCATACATTAGTTCTTCTTTTCTTCAAACATTTTTCTTTTATTTCTATTTATTCCTTTTCTTATTTCTTCTCATTCTAATCTCAACTTTAGAAAATGTTCCTTCTGAAGTTTTAGTATCTATCAATGTATTTGATTCTTAACTGATTCTATTACAGCTACAATACTATAACATGTACACATTACCGGCACCCAAGATGCTTTATGCTATAGCAAAATATTTTCACGTGGAGAGTGTTCAGCCTTTACCAATAATATGTGCATATAATCCAGACAAATTAGACAAGAGTGCCAAATTTGGGCTGCCAGTATTGTTTAGGGTTAAAATATCACTAACTCTACAGTTATATTTGATAATTGGTCAAGATCTAAGACTTTATTCCCAAAATACAAAATAAATAGGTTCATGGTTCAGATACAAGAATCACAATTTATTAGCAGCCAACAATTTTCTCTTTAGACTCAGCAAGGAAAGAGCTACATCAATACCAATAAAATAATAGTTGACACTCCTAAATTGACTGATCAAGAACCAAGACTTTTTTCTATAAAAATATTTTCAGGCGCACTGAGGTCACACCTTGCCCACAGAAGAAATGGGAACTCACCAGAGTGCGGTGCAGAAATACTATAATTCCTCGAAGAAAAAAAAACCAAAGATGAAATATACTATATCCATGAATCCGTCAATCATGATTCAACAACCAAAGGCTGTGACTACTTTCACAAACAAAAATGGGTTCCCAGACCAAAAAGTCACAGTTTGAGAATCAAGTTATGGAAATGGACACCACCAGCTGGATTTTTCGTTGGTTAAAATTGGCCCCAGCATTAGCTAGCCCACTTATAATTGTGCAGAGCGGAATTCCACTCTGCGCAACATGCAATTGGGCTCTAAATGATGAATAGTCACTTGATACTCAGATGTCAAATATTTCACTTTTATAATGAAGAGATATATTTATTGTGTATTTTTGGTGCTATCCAGTTAATTCCTTTCAGCAGCACTCATTGTCTCCTGATCTACACTCTATCACTTTTTAAGGTTTGTGGACCAAATGTACGACACGTTTTTGCAGTAGCAAATGGAGAATCAAGCCATTTGCGGCCACTAAAGTGCTGGTTGGCATCTACTAACCCTATTTGCGAGTCAGTTATAGGTTACTGACTCGCAAAATAGGGCTTACAAGTCTGTATTATGAAGGGCCGTGTCAAGGGCATTGCTTCCTTATAGCGAGTCACGGGGGGGGGAGGGGTGGTGTAAGAAGGTTTTGCGACTAAAATGCTGTTGCAAAACATTCGCTGTTTTCTGCCTACTTCAAGTATGTGGTAAGCAAGTCGCATATAAGAAGGGGGCCTTCCTCTTTGTGAATGGCAGTGAAAATGTTTCATTTTTCATTTTGAAACACATACTGTTTTCCTTTAAGGAAAATGGGCTGCACGGGCCGCATTTAATAAAAATAAAGATGCTATATTTACACCATCTCTGTGTTTTATGCGATTCCCAAAGGGTCGCAAATTGCGCCCTACCTCATGAATATTTATGGGGAGGCCAATTGTGATTCCATTAGGAATCACTAAATGTGTCTGAGACACATTTGAACATCTCATTTTGCAAGTTCCTAATTGTGAGTTGCAAAAATGAGAAATTGGGACTCGCAAAAGGATTAGGTCGTGCATGTGGCCCTATGTTCTTTATTCCAATATTGTTCTTGTCAGATTAACCATTTAGTCCACTGCTCCATTCAGCTGAGAAGAGGTGTTTTATAGAGTTATCTTGATACATTTTTGACATTATACATTTGTTATTCTCTTTTCTTCCATTCAGTGAGATAAATGGTTTTGCTCAATGAACCTCTCTCCCCAAATTGAAGGAAAACGTTTAACAAAGGTTCTAAGGTTTTGTGTTTGGATGGAATGAAGGATGACTACACTTGTCCGTGTCATAGATTGGAGTGTATCTCCATTCTTTCAGTGGTGATCTTTAGCAGGATAAACTAAAGCTTTCAATTCCATCCATATGGGCCAGCATCTCTATTTTACCTGAAGCTCCTTATCATCCCATTGATCCTGGTACGTTGGGTGCTCATATTTCATGGATGCAGTGTAGTACAGAAAATCTTGTTGTTTTGCAATTGATAACTTGCATAATTGCTGTATTTTAGGTTCATACCTTAGGTATATTTACATGTACACAGAATGCATTAGCACTTACATCTTGTACTTTTTTTAAAAAAAACAGTTCATCTCTATTGTTTGTGACTATGCACATCTCCTTTTTATGTTTTTATTTCTTTATGCTTTTAGTACATAGTATATTTTTATATGCTGCATGTTTCTTTTTTCACGTCAACAGCTATATTTTGAATATGCTGGCTACACTTGGTCTGGAAAATGTTTTCCTTCATAAAGCTGAACAATCAAATTAACTGGTTGGATGTGGCCTGAGACATGCTTCCACTTTAGATCGTGCATAATTCATTTGAACCTTTAAAGTGATAGTACAGTACCAATCTCTACCCTTTCAGGTTATACAAGTGCAGTATGACACATCTTCAACAAGGTCACCTGCATCTCTTATATCCCTTTTGTAGCAGAATGCAACCTCCTTGGCTTGAATATCGACCTTGAATTCACTTTGTTGAGTGCATTATGAATTTTCTTTCTTTTTTAAAATAGATGAAGGTTATGCTTTTATTTTAAAACCCATGAGCTCGCAATACTGAATATAAATGTTTTTAAATATTTAAAATACCAATTTTTCATCATACAGTGATATGCTTACACTTTGCTGGAACTCTTCTTAAAGCATGTTTCCACATTTATAAATTTTTAGGGGCAGTGTATATGTCACTTTTTGAAAGTAATGTTCTAATGCCATCCTTCATTTTTCTCAATCTTATTTTTATTAAAGACGAATATTTGCCATCACTAATAGTTTAGTTAGGCTTATGCTGTACCGTTGTTCAACATTTTCCTACTTCTACTTACAGCAAGGGTCCAAAACAACAGGACGCATTGGGCCATTTTCATAAAAACATGTGTAAAGGATGATGTGTATAGTTTGTGCCCCATCGGGGTTCACAAATACTTGAGTACCGTGCATGCATAAACTTCACAGTGAATAATCTGCTTGTAAATACACACACACACACACATATATATATATATATATATATATATACATATAGGTATGTATGTATATTATCTAGCAGCGGTCGCCACTAGGTAGTTATAGTTAGGTCTGCTTTTCCATAGTCTGAGCTTTTTTTGTTTGCTACTAACTTTGGCCCCACTTGACCAATCTTCACAAAACTTAAAAAGATTTCATCCACCTCAATTCCTTACTGGAAAGTTTTAGGGTAATCCATCCAGCGGGGGCCGAGAAAAAAGGGGGGACCCAAATATGTCAAATCCCCATGCATCTTCCATAAACGTCTTTAAAGCGGGCTTCAGCAAAAACTGCGAACGGAATTTCACCAAATTCAACAGAAAGCTAGATCTTGGTCCACATATTTAGCATTTTGTGATTTGGTGTCAATCCGTTAAGTAGTTTTTGAGATATTAAGGGGCAGAAAAATATAGATATTTGGATGGATGGGCTCGCCAGAGTCTCAGAGATTCCCGCAGGAGCGCCAATTTAAAAATAGAGCATTCTGATTGGCCAAGGGAGCTTTATATCTCTTGGGCCATCTTGCCGCTATGGGAGTCAGACTCTCGTGAGAGCGACTGCTCTGATTGGCTGCCAACAACATGAGATAAATGTTGCTGGTAGCTATTACAGGATTTGGGGTCTTATGGCTACATATGTGAAGCATTTTTGCATTTGCAAACAGCCCGATACTGTGAATTGAGCTGTTTACAAAGGCAAAAATGCTTTTTGTGATGTACAAAGCACAGATTTTGATTTGCTAACTTGTTACTAAATCGCAAATTGGGTTTAGCGATTCAGTATTTAGAAGGGGTATGTTGAGGGTGTCCCTTCCTAACACCGAATTGGAATGGTGTGTTCAAATGTTTTGTGACTGAAATGCGGTCACAAAAGTTTCACAATTTACCACCAATTAGAAGTTGGTGGTAACCCATTTGCAAATGAGAAGAAATCCCCAAGCGACACCTTCCCCTTTGAGAATGGTTAAGAACAGGTAGTGGTCCAAGGTATCACTGTTTACTGTTAATAATTGAAACTTCAAAATGTATTTTTTCAATTCTTAAACGCATCATTGTTAAAAAGAATGATTGGTTTATTTAAAAGCAGTCACTTACATGGTGGCCCCCTCCCGAGCAATTAGAGGCACCAGGGTGTGGGGGCAGGATGGTCCCCCTCCCCGAGCCTCCTAGAGGCCCTGGGGAGTCCACTCCCAGGGGCAAATATAGTTTCTATGGGGCCTCTGAAGACTCTGGGGAGTGCACCCCTGGGGCCAAAAATTCACAAAATGGTGAGGGGGCTCCAAGCTTGAGAAGTCCCTGGTGGAGCCTACCCCCAGAGGCCCATTCCTTTAAGGGAAGGGGCTCATTGGGCACCCCTCCCTGAGTCATTAAGGGCGCTGGGGACCCAATCTCACAGACTATGTCCTGGGAAGCCCAACCCAGCTTGGAGCCTTGCCAGGCGAAAGGAAAGAATTTTCCAGAACCAGATTTGGAGGTAGGACAAGGAGTCCCCCCACAAACAGGCTTGCACCAGGTACAAGTATTGGACCTCCACCGCCACTCATGAGAACACTCCTGGGCAGAGGTAGGACTGCGCGGCTGCCACTGGACTGCCTTGCTGCTGGAAGGACTGCTTTTCTGTTTGAGAAGGAAGGTTGTACCTGCTTTCCTTCATTCCTGGCTAACCAGAGTGACTCCAAGGGTCAGTTGGCTGACCTCCCATGTGAGCTACAGGGAAACAACAAGCTTCAGAAGCCTCCATGCAACTTCCCAGCTGACCTGCTGTAACTGGACCTGGCATTGGATATGCCTGAGCCCGGTTGGCTTTTGCTGGAGTGAGTTCCTGATCCCCAAGAGGTGCCCCAGGTCCTGGACCCTCAGCTGGCATCAGAGTATAATCCTTCTAAAGAAAAGGTGAAAATCCTGAAGTTGGGGAGCCTCAAGGTCACAAATGGGACAATTTGCACCAAGACTGCCACCAGTGACAACTGCCAGCAGACAGTTCTGGTGAGACATGTTCTTTGCGCTGACAGTTATCGGCAGCAGGTAACTGGCAACGCAACAGATACTTTTTGTGTTACTGCAATGACAGCCTGGAATGACTGTCCATGCAAAGCTACATCAGCAACTACCCCGGCATGCTTGACCGGCTCTTAGCGCTACAGTAACGAACATCCACAATGCTCAACCACCTCCTTGTGGCCTCCTCTGACATGAACTGAACTCTTTTCAACTGATTTTGTTAGTATTTTCCTAGTGGGACTACCCTGGTCCTTGTATCTGACCCGCTCCACCATGGTCGGCCTAAACTTGCAACTTTTCTCCGGTGTAACATGACCAGATGGCTTTGAGTGGTGCTTTGTGCTTTTAGACACTATTTTTGCTCGAAACTTTAAAATGTAATATCTCCTGCTCTACTGATTGGATTCTTTTGTTCTGGCATCTTTTTATTTATTAAAATGTTGTTCACTTCATTACTGCTGATATGCTACCTACATACTTTACACATTGCCTCTAGGTTAAGCCTGACTACTTTTGTGCCAAGCTACCAGAGGGTTAAGCACAGTGACTTTTGTGGCTCACCCTGACAAGGAATATGGTTGTTGCCTGGGTTGGGCATCCACCCATTTCAACCAATCCCCCAATTTCTTAAAAAGTACATACCTGAAAAAGAGATATGATCAGAGTTGATTGATTGAAAACTCTACTTTTGTAGTTGATGCTACCAGACAGCATGCAAAAGATCTATTGTCAGCTTATTAGATCTTACTGTGGGCTTAAAGCCCACCCATTGCTTATGATTGATTGCCATTATTGTCTTTCTCATTTGTTAGCTTTTTTATGACTTGCCTTTTCCGTTTTGTGTCTCTCCTTTCTCTGGAGCATAGCATTTTACTTGTGTACTTCTACTGCTCACTTTTAGGGACTAGTATTTTCTTTTTGCTTAAGCACTCAACAACAGTGCATGTATTTTCCAACTGCCTCCCTTGTATGCTTCTCTGGACCCCACTTGTGCTCCGTGTGCGCTCTTTCACCCATGTGCTTCTCTGCCCCCCACTTAGCTCTATCTCTCCGGTGTGTTTTTTCTCCAGCTCCACATTACTTTGTCTTCTCCATGTTCTACTTTGCCCCCTATGCTCTACGTTGCTCTCTGTCACACTTGTCCTTCTCCCCGCCCTCTGAATTACTTCCCCCACCCTCCATGTAGCTTCCACCGTCATACTCCCTGCTGCTTCCCTCACCACCACCCTTTGAGTTGCTTCCTCCATCTGCTTTGAAGAAAAAGTACTTTGGCACAAATGTTTTTGTTGATTTGTTTATTGATCTAGCTTGGATTGGTAATTAAATATGTTTTTAAAGGTGCCTCACTAAAAACCAAATGGCAAAACCATTAGGTCACAAAGGAGCAATCTATTGGCTTTGCAAATGTATTTTCTATTTTTTTCTTCCTTCCTGACTCTTTTCTTAAATTTTTTCCTATGTTGTGCTGTTATGTGGAAACATATATACATTTTTTGCTCTATGGATTATGGCTGATTTAGCTAAAGCTCAAGACATAGACATTATTTCTGACTCGAAGGGAGTTATACTTTGATGTTCCTCAATATGAAGGTTCTTTCCTTCTCTTTTTGCACATTGAAAAATGTATGTACGTTTTATTGCGTTTATCATCCTCGTTCAAGGTACACGTATATATTGCATTTTTTTTTTTCTCAACCCAATAGAGTATTGTTAAAAACAATTAAACGAGAGCACAAATGTTTGTGTGCCTAAAGCTCTGCAACCTTCAGGCATACTCTGGCTTCGACCCTGCAGTTGTTTTCATTTGCTTCTGCAAACATAGAAATGTATGTACTTATTTGACAGTGGTACCACATTGACCTCAATAGTCTGAGTGTGGCAGCCATGTATGGGCAACGGCCTAGGGAATTAACAAGTAAATGCATGAAGTATTTCATATTCATATAAAGAAAAAAAATCACCTGATCTCTTTTGAAAATACGAAGTTTGGAAGGTGCTAGTAGAAAATAATTAATAATTGTGTGCAAATTTACAGGAGTATCACAGCATTCTACGCTTCTTCCAGAAGTGATGGACACATTTAAAAAGGCTACCAGACAAAGTTTAACAATGCATTTCGACTAATCAATTTCTGTTAACTAAATGAAAAAAGTGCACGCACGTGCAAATTAGGAGCACATTTGCATCTTGACTTGCAATGATTAATTGCGTTCTCTTTTGTAGGATGCTCTACGTGTCCCAGAGTTTTAGATGCAAAATCTGTATGGGAAGTTCTTGACAGCAAGGAGAGCCTTTATTCTCCATTCACCAATTAAGCAAGAAACTCAACATTGCAGCGAGTAATCAAATGTAGGGAGATATTCTATTTTAAGTAGAGTTGACCAGGTTTCCCAAGACAATCTATGCACCACCTGCCTGCCTCTTAATCTCCAGCAAATCGATGCAGTTTGGTTTGGTGAGTGTTCAGTTCGTAATACAATTACGATTTAAAAAACCCATTATTAAATAATATTTTAATTCTGTGGATAGATTTCTAAAATATATTCGAGCGATCCTCGTTTTTTTCTTTTTTGTATTTTCCCTTTTATATCAGTATTTATTTAGCACACATATTGGTGGGGAGCAATGGAGTACTGTAAATTAATAATGGGTGTCAGGAGAAGATGTGTACATTCACAAAATTACATTATATTTCAAAAATTTACGGTTTAGTTACACAAGATTACACAATTTATTAAGTACCGAAGCTGCTGTTGGAAAGGTAGAAAGGTGACAACCTCGGCAGTTTGGCCACTAGATCACATATATTCCCCAGTAAGAAATATTTTGTGTGTGGAAAATGCGCTAAACAGACTTTTTATTATTCAGACTCAGGAAGTGACAGTGTTTGAACTGCGTCACTGTACAGTGTATAATCCAGGTATATGTAGCTTGAAGCTCCTCAGTAAACAGTCAGTGCTAGGAAGCACTAATCAGTGGTGGCTGTGGAACTTTGGGGTATATTATCAAGGGGTTTTATCTCCGCTTTTTTGGCTTTAAAAGCCAAGAAAGCGGAGATAAAATTATCTCCCTATTACCAAGCTGTCGCTAACACCAGTTAGCGACAGCTAATAGGAGATAGCGACCATCATGGGCCCCACTTTGCATGTCAGTGATATTTATCACTAATGATATGCAAAGTGGGCGTGCCAAGATGTTAGCGACTGGAAACAGTCGCTAACATCGCTATCTCCTATTACCAACTTTTGGAGATATTTGCGCTAAGGGCGAATATCTCCAAAAGCTAACACCTGCCCTGAGCAGTTCTTAGCCATGTTATCCAATGGGAGGTGGATAACATGGCTAAGAGCATTTGCTCGATGATGCATGAATATCGCTGACTTTTCAGCGATATTCATGCATTGCGGGCGTTTTTTATCGCATTTGCGATAAACCTTGCTAATAGCAAGGTTTATCTGCGATAAAAATCGCCGATGTGCGGCGATAATTTTTGTCTCTAAACAAGTTAGAGACAAAAATTATCGCTAGTTGTTGATAATATACCTGTTTGAACGGAACTGAACAGCTGAAGAGAACGCCATTTAATGTAAGCAGTCTGCACTATAGCACAGCTGTGGCGGATATTGACAAGCTCTGTCCTTAGCTGCAGAATAAAGGCAGACCTGGCCTGGCAAGGCGCAACTGACGCGATAACGAAAACCACACTGCCCACATAGCCTCCGCCAGCAGGTGGGTACTCTATAAACCTATAAGCACGACTCCAGAATTAAGGCTCAGCTATAGGGCAAACGTACGCCTAACATCATCGCCTTCAGCATGAAGTCCTCATTTGTCAATCTCCCGCCTTTGCAAGGCAGGGTCGAAACATGTCGACATTACAAGTTGGCAGTGGAACAATCTATTTTGCCTTTTTTGTAAAGAAGAATAACCACTGAAAATTACACTTACTATTACTATTTTTAGTTATGTAGAGAACCCCACTGGTCTTTAAAATGACAGTGCACCCTTTTTTTGCATAGGTGCACTATTATTCTAGAACATTCTCCCATTCATCTGCAAACACAGACCAACACATTTATGCATGTGCAGAGACTCTGCAGGTGCTTTACTCCCAAATTACCTTCCAAAATGGAAGGCGATGCCCTGGATGCAACTCAGGCTCAACCGCTCCACTCCCACTCAAGAATTGCACCTTTTCAGGACCAGGTTTCTCAAGGTTGACAAAGTGGGATTTTTCCACCCACATCCACTAGCCTCTGCCTGCCAGAAGCAGAAACAGGGCAAGATGCAGACACTTTATCTTCCCTTATTTGATTTACTTATTCGAAGGTTTTATATAATGCCTGTTACGATGTTCTACTTCTGAGTTTTAGATCATGGAGCTAGAATAGGCTAAGTTAGCTGAACTAACTATAATGGGGGAATTTCAATGGTTTTGTATGAGTGAAATGTCCAGCTAACTATAACAATGCTAATTCCTAACTATAACGTGGCTGAAACCTATGTTTTCTTCAGAACCTATATGAACCCATTGTTCCGTGGTTGATAACATGTTGCCTGGTTATTCACAAATGCAAAATGGGTAGGTTGAAGAGTCCCGTTCATGGGAAGAGTGTGCTACTCTGTGGTGTCCTTCGTTTTTGTCAGGTTTTTGGTTGGGTTGAGGTGGTGTCTGCTAGGGTGCTTGCTGTGGCTAATGAGGGGCAAAGGATTTGTGAGGGCAAGACTTCCATGTGGCCAGAGTGGTTTTCTAATATTAATGGCATTACGTTTCTTTTGAAGAATGCTATGGACTGGTTTACACATATTTCAATTGGGATGGGGTTTCTGGTTCTGGGTTCATGTCCTGTGAAGCAGCCTGTGTAAGTCCTTTCTTTTTTAAATTTCTGTTGTTCTAGTCATAGTGTGACTGAGCTACATAGAGTTTGTGGTCTTCCTGACTTTGTCAGCTTTCTCAACAGGTTTGTCAGGGTTTCTTGGTGAAGAGCTATTCAGGCTGTTTTGTAAATGCATCTCACTTCGACTGGTAGCCATTCAAGTTTGGATAAGGTGGTTGTAACATGGTTGGAAAGTAATTCTCCCGAGATGCGTATGGCTGCTGCATTCAGTGTGGCTTTCATGGGAGCTAGGTGGGGTTTTGGTGGACCAGTGAATGTCACATTCCCATAATCAAATCTTAAAATCACCAGGCATTGTATCACGTTTTTGAGGTCTTTGTATGCGATGAAGGGTTTCATCTGTTTGATGAGTTTGAGGCTGTAAATGGCAATCCTTGCCATGGAGTTTATGTGGGAGGTCATGGAGTTTATGTGTGTGGTCATGTTCAGATTCTTATCTAGTGTGATACCCAGCGATTTGATGTGATCAATGTTTGTCGGGTTGCAGTTGAGAGCATCAGTTTGGGTGATCTATTCCTGTGTCTGAGGTGAATGGCTTTGTGGGGAGATTAAGAGAAATTCTGCCTTCAGGTGGGTGAGTTTTAGGTGATTGCGAGATAGCCAGTTTTGTGCTTCTTCTAGGGTTTTATTCAGGCGGATGATATTTTGGAGTGATGTGACTTTTTGGTAGAGTTGAATGTCGTCTGCGTATAAGTGCTATTCAAAGTGTTCTCTGACGAATGTAGGGAACAGGATTAAGCCTTGTGGGACTCCTTGGTTGACTGGGGATCTTTTGGAATATGAGTTGCTTAGTTTGGCTAGTTGTGAGTGCTTATCGTGGCGACTGTGTTGAAGGATGAGAAAGGTTCTATGAGGATTAGTAGGCATGAGCCACCTGCATGCAGCATCTTGAAGATGTCATCAATGACATTAATGATGGCTGTCTCTGTACTGCAGCTTGCCAGGTTTGAGCCACAACTATATCCCAACTACTGTTAGTAAAAGCGGCAAAAAAGTGCAAGCCTCTTTCAGGCACCTTTCTCTGATTTTTGCAACTAGAATGATCTCCATTTCAAAGTCCTACTACCTTGGTATGTCCTGAAAAAATTGAACAGACCCTACTAACCCTGTCCATAGATTGTTAGATACTTAACATACAACCTCCCCAACCCGGTTGTCAAGTTTGAGACAGAGGATTCACATCCACTGTCTTTTAAATCTGTAAAAAGAAATAGAATCCAGATCACCCCACTTTGTTCCAGTTCCATGTTCTTCATGACTAAGGAAGAGAGCCCTCTTTAGATTACACAAAGGCCTGCTGTGTGACTGTGTGACCTTAAATCTAACTGATAGCATGTCTCCCAGAGCTGAGGAAACATTGCCTGAAGTCTGCACTTTCTATTAGAGAAACTGAGGGTCTGCCTAGTGCCTAGAATACTGTTTAGTATCTAAGAAAGGGAATTAATCTGCCTGGCTCTGCAGTAGGAGAGACTGTGTGAGAGAAGAATCTATTGTGTTTTCAGCGTAGGGCATGCCCATAGAAACTGAACTGCCCAACTGAGTGCCCATGGGGGACCCTTGCTGCAAGGGAGTCCCTGGGACAGCACCTGAATGATGGACCGACAATGAACCATCTGTGTACCCCTGACCATAGATTGGTGCTTCTACCACCAACAGCAACAGAAGCCACATAGCTGCTGAGGGAGAGTTGATCAGCCTATATGGTGTGCAACTTCTTCAGGCACGAAATGGACAATGCCAGACTCTGCTCGGGCAAACAGTTTGAGATAATCAAAAAACGGTCAAGGTCCAATAACAACACAGCTACCTGTACTGCTCCCTCACAGAACTGCAAAGCTTTCTCTGCCTTATTCGATGAGAAACTAAAGAAAATCAAATACTCAATAGCAACATACATTTTACAGTGCCACAATCTGAAGCCGATCACCCACCAATCTTAGCTGTAATTTACTAATACTGAGATGGAACATGCAGGCATATTTCCCATCAAGAACAAGGCCACCTCCAGCTATTTAAACACCCTAAACAAAGCTTAAATACAGAAAACCATGTTGTCAATGAAACCGAACACACATTTTGATGATTCCATGCCTTTTAAAATAGTGAAAGAATTAGGCCATCTTCTATCCCCTCTTTTGTCAAGGATAGTGAACTCCTCTCTAACATAAGGAAAAATCTTGGACTACCTAAAAACCGGGCAAGTGACACCTCTACTGAAAAACCTGGCTCAGGCACAAATGACATAAACAACTTTCATTCAATATCTAACATCCTCGCTAAGCTGCTGAAAAAATGTGTTCATCACCAACTATGCTAACACATCACAAAATTCAATCTGCTGGACTAGTTCCAATTGAGTTTCAGACATGGACACAGCACTGAGACAGCCATCCTAAATATTATCAATTATGTACTCAGAATCCTTGACCAGATGACTCATGTCTACTGATCCCCCTTGACTTGTTCTCACCGTTTAACACAGTCAACCACAACAGACACCTGGAGCTATTGGAACACAGAATGGGAATGTACGGGACTGTGCTTAATTGGTTCACCTCTTTTCTCTACAATCGATCACAACAAATTAAAATTTGCGACTCACTTCCAAACCCATGGTGGGTCACACTTGGTGTACCACAAGGATCCATCCTATCCTCCACTCTATTTAACCCCTATATCCAACTACTAACAGAAATCCTGCAACAAGCAAACCTATACTCTCACAAGTATGCAGATGAGACTCAGCTCTATCTGAAGATTTTGTTAATGGAAGATACCTTAACAATAAATGACATTCTGCTGAAAACTAAGGAGTTGCAGCCTCCTCCTGCTAGAACCTCCTCCAAGATTTAAAAAAAGAAGACCTTCAACTGCACTTTGTCTGGGTTGCCCGCAAGAATTTGGAACTTGCTGTCTCCAGAAACATGTACAAACTCTTCATTCTCTGCCTTCAAGAAAGAAGTCAAAATGATCTTATCTGACAAAATATTTCCATAAGATCTACTGTTGGATCAGACCCAACCCATTGTTCACAGGAGGACCAGGAAGGGCTGACTAGGGAATCCAGATGTGCTACATACAGACTGCTAGTGAAATGTGAGCCATGTCTCCTCACCCAAAGTGGCTTGGGACAGTGTACAGATAGTTTAGTTTTCTTCTTCCTTTTGTCTTATTTTTCAGATTGTTATCCGTGTTGTAACGGGAAGGGGTTTTCTCTCCCTATGTACATCACTTTGAATCCCTTGGGTCTTGTTCGCGCTCTATAAAACTCTCTTAATAAATGTAGGAAAGTCATTCTTTTTGCCCTGATCACCATTTTTTTTACTGGATCTGGTGGTTACTAACTATGAAAGTAACCTGGGCCCTGTTAACCAGGGCCAGTGCTCAGTCCTCTAAAGGTACATGGAACTTGATATGATTCTATTTGGCAAAGACAACCTACCTCTAAGTTCCTATTATATAGTAAGGCATGCAGTTTTAGAGACTCCATTCGGTCTCATACACTTACTTGTGCACTGCTATGGTGTCTGGTGTCATTTTGAAACCAATCCTGCCTTGCAAGCTTGTGTTCAAATAAAACTATGTCCAAATTCGACTCTGGAATCACAAGTATGCCCAAAGTCTAAAGCTACCTTTTTTATAACGTATAAGTTACTCCTAAGTTGTGCCCTATGTGCCCCAGGGTAGGGTGGATTGCTATAACAAGCACGGACAATAGAAAATATGTTTAAATGCCCTGGTAAGGAAAAACAGAAAACGTTGTTTTCCCTATTGTAGTGCTGCTAGCCCTATAGGCTAAAATGGGAAGCCTTTATTAAACTTAATAAAGTCTAACTTTCAATTGGAGCTAGCAAGACTTTTTTCACTGTATAAAAAAAGATGGTTACAATAAATCAAACAACTTGTCAAGGTCTATTCTATTTAAATTATTACAAGAAAGTAGTTAGAACTTACAATCCTGACGTTACCTAAAGCAGCGCTGTAGCAGCCTCTTCTGCTTCGTCAGCCTTTAACGGCCTGAGTCAAGCTGCTACCTGATTAGATATGAAGAGGCCTGGGGCTGTAAAAATACAGCCATTTGGTGGGAGGAGATTTGCTTTCTGGAAAAGCCAGGGAGTGGAAGGGGACTGGGGAGAGAAGTTGGGCTGGGCTTCAAAGGAAGGAGCACAGATGTCATATGAGTTTTGCAGTAAAGCTCCAGCAGGACACTGGCTCGACATTGAGAGGGAAGGCGTTGATGGCTGCTGTGAGACTCTCCTTGCAGTTGACGCAGAAATATAAATCTGATTATATCCTATGGGATTTATATTTAGGCAGACAAAAAATCCGTCACCCTTGTGATGGAGTAACCTGTCTGTCAAGATCTAAATCAAGCTCTAAGTACGAAGGTAAACTTTTGACTAGGATCTAGCCCTCAACGTATCTGAACCGTGGTCCATCACAGTTGGCCTAAAACGTTGACTTTGTCCGTGTCCAGCACGACTAGATAGCCACAAGTGGTGCTTTAAGCTTTTTGTCACTAGAATGCAGTTTTTAATTCAATCTTTAAAAACTCATATCTCCGGTTCCCTATATTGTATTTTGGTCGGTATTGGTGTCCTTTGATAAATAAAAATATTCTATATTTTTATAAATTGGTGTTGTTTTTTTATTTTGTTGTGTCTTTTATTTATTTACTGTTTTGGTGGTACTAAATGCTTAACACATACCTGTCTCCTAGGTGAAGCCTGGCTGCTTGTTTGCTAAGCTAAGCTACCCACAGTTAACTGTTTTAGGCAGTGCTGCTTTGAATCCCCTAGCTGAATCCTCTAACTCTGTTTAGTTTTTTCTACAAGGGGTTCAGCAAGGATTCATTTACTGAGACTTGACTGGACCTATTAGAGATTGTGGTATTATTACTAGCTGAGGGTGAATACCCCCACCTACCAACAAACCACTTGCCTACAATAAATAAATGAACTGCCCTGAGGACACATCAACCCAGAAGAGGGTTGGAACTGCCTTGCTGCAGAATTTGACTACATTGACCCAGGAGAGTGTTAGAATTACCTTGCCATGGAATTTGTCTGCGACGACTCAGAAGAAGTTTGTAACTATCTTATTATAGGACCCACCTGCATGGATCAAGGCTGCTACTGCCGAAGACGCAGGTGCCACTCTACCTCCCTCCTTACCCAGGAAAGAGACAACAAATTAGTCCACATGCCCCCGGCATCTGCAGCCAGGAGAAAGAACCGCAATGTGCTGAAAGAAGAGCAAAGGACTTGAAATGAAACAGAACGGGGCTAAGATCAAAGTGACTGATTGTACATTTAAAACCTGTGCGGGTGTTATCTGCAACTGAGCGTAATTCATGTCTCAACTATAGAATGCTGGGAAAATACAACACAGAGAGTCACCCTGGCAGGATCAGAGCATTTGGTAGATGAGTGGGTTAGGGTCCAGAAAGGGGAGAATTCTCAACAGGATGAACACCCTGCATCATCAGATTGGATTGTGTAGTAATTAGTTCTGCTTTGTGATTAAAGGTACTTTCTTGAACCAAAGATAAACACTGGGTTGCACTTTGAGTTAGTGGCCCTGATCATGAGCTAAAGTGTTACTCATCGGCCCTCGTAAATAATGATGCCATTGATTATGTTATTTATCAGATGGGATAAAGAACACCTATAAAGAGTTTATGGGGGGAAACGTGGATGTTGGTGTTTAACGCACCAAGATCCTTGTGATACAGTAAATACCATATGTTTTCCCCTGTTAAATTTTGTCAGGTTTGAGCTGCTGAAAGTTAACGAAGGTCGGTATATTTAATTTAACACATCTTTAATTATAGAATGCTCTAAATACCTTTAAACTCGTAATTGTGACCCACGTGTAAACAAGCATTGTACGTGGTCCATTTTTGCAGAGCCATAGTAGGATCGAAAGCATGACATCAGAGGAAAACCTCCTTTACCCCACCAATGCTTTTACTGCTTGCATTTCTTTCACAAGAATACAGGCTGATTACTTCTAATCCAGAGGTCATTTGATGCAAACATGGGCTAATGTATACAATTAAATATAAATCTCATTTGTAGAAAGTGTTTCAACTGCATCTACAATTCACTACAAAACACTGGCCTACTGATATAAGACCTGCCATGCTGTGCAATCTGATCTCTAAACTGACATTCTTCTGCTAAGGGCAGATTGGGATATTTTTCTTTGTGTGCCTTTAAAAGGTGATAAGACGGCTTATTCGGGTCTCTGTATGTGGCATATGTATGGGGAGGAACCAGATTAAGACCCCCTGAGGTTTTCAGTTGTCAGTCCTATGAAAACGACTTGAAATCTCTTAGGCTCCTTTGTAAGTTTCCTCAGCCTCAGCCCTCAGCTGCTTTCTCTTTCTTAGCCTGCGTGAATCATTTGAGGACTGTCCCTGTGTGCGCGCTTGTGAGAGATTTGCCACCCCCAATATGCCTAGGACCTAAGGTGGTGCAACCTGAGAGTGGTGCAACTACAGAAATTAGCCTTCTGGAAGAGGCATATAGATCACAAAGTGGATGTCTCTCCTATTAAGCTGACCTACTACACACTCAGGACAGTGGCATCTATCAGTTTATGAACTTTTGGCGTAGGTAGCCCCAGCCATCAATATCTAACACGATTGCCAGGATTGTATGAGGCAGGTAGCCTAAGCCATTGCCACCTACAAACCCCTCAGAATATTTTGCCTGTATCCTATTTGAGAACATGGGCAAGTTACCGTTTCTAAAATACTTGTCCACAGTATGACTGTATGGGGCAGGTGACCCTCTGCCTACACCACTTGTCTCATGCCATATGAGGATGTGTGGTAAGCAGCTCCCAGCCTCTGCTGTATGTCTCAATCCTCCATATAATTATACAGGATAGGATGCCCCCAATCAAATGTTCCCATTCTCTAATGCCACAATAAATATGACAAGTAATTATGCTATTTACCAACTGCCTCCACAAATCACTTGTTTAGGATCAAGTAACCCCTTTTTAAGCTACATATTCTCCACAAGTTGTTTCTAAGCAGGCAGCTGTGACTAACCCACCTGCTCTATTTAACGTTTCTTGGGTGAGGTCAATGGCATAGCGTGGAGTCGAGGGGGGCAGTTACCCCAGGCGCACAATTCTTAGGGGCACAACATTTTAATAAGGGTGCAATCTTTTTAAATAAAAGTTGAAAGATACTTACCTTGCCCCAGGCACTGGCAACTAAAGCTACGCTGCTGGGTGAGGTAGTCCCTTACAAAGTCCCCCTTGACCCTAAGATGATTGGGGTCAGGTGATCTCTGTGCAATATACCTCCTTAAACTGCGTCTATACATACCCTTGAACTGTCTTTGTGCATTCTGTTGCTTATGTTTTTATTGCACTCTTTTGCTTTAAATGTATGTTGTTGACAGTATGTTTATTGTTTGTGCTTACTTCGGTGCCTTCACATGTGTGCTTTCCCAATATATTCTTGATCCCTTCTCCCTCTCTTTTACCATCCATTCCACTGTGACCACCATTTACAATTTTTTTGTTCATATTTCATGTTCCTTGCTTTGTTTTAATTCTATTCAATTAGTTTTTTACTGAATATTCCAGCCTTTTTAGGCATTTCTGTTGGTTTTCTGCTGATCTAAAATGTTATTTTTTTAACCTGTGATTCCATTCCCTGATGCTGCATACACCAACCCCTGCTACCTCACTGCCCCTCCAACTGTTATTCAGAAAACCTGGTTAGATTTCACCAGCTACCAGAGTCATATGGGTATCTGACACCCCTGCTGTGGACTACACACTTTTATAGGAAAACAGATCTGCTGGAGGACTTTTGGGGTTTATAAAGGAAGTGTGCCTACACACAGTGGCGGCTCCTCCGCTAAGGTAGAGGAGCATCTCCCCACTGAGCATTTCAAAATGTAAAAATAAAATTATAATAAGGCAACATTATTATTATTTTATTTAACTGTACTGGCTCAGTTGGTTGGGTGCGGGGCTAGGCTGTCTAGAGCTGGGGGGGGAGTAGTAGGCACTTCCTAAGTGCAAATGACATTTAGGCCGGCCCTCTTGGGCAGGCCAAACAATCATGCACACTTTGCATGTGCTCGGCCCAGCCTGCATTACACCCTGGGTGGAGAACATTCACAGCCTCCCTGTCCCTGTCTGAGTGCTAAACCACGGTGCTCAGATCAATCACAATGCTGCTGTAAGGTAGCGTTGTCATTGGTCAGGGGAGTCTGTGAGGCTGTGTGCCTCCTGGTTGCTGCCGCCCTGGAGAAGACATGAGGATGGAGGAGAGGTAGTGGCCGGCCGTAACCAGGTAAGTGTTTTTTTAATGTATTCGCCCAGCTCCCTCTCCCACCTGCATTTGGTAGCAGCCGCTACTGCCTATACACACCCAAACACACACACACATGCGCACACACATGCACATGCATGAGCATGCACACACACATATATGCACAGGGTTCATTATAAAATAACTGGATCGTAATTGTCAAGAATATAATACAAATACAAGCAAAAGCAAAGAAAAAATAATACTTCGCAAGCATCAAACATGATTAGTTAACGGGGTTGCTGGCTTTTTGGTGGAAAACATCCTTGAGACTGGGAAAGCTCCCAGGCACATATATATATGGTCCTTAGCCCTCCGGAAAGACATGCTTATATAGGGTTGTTCATGGTTACCAGAATTAACTCACCTGCAATGGTACGGCAACCAGCTGTTAGGTGAGTGCACACAGTAACCCATTTCTGTCCTGGATTGCTGAGGGACCTGTTGCTATGTAAGGTGGCACAGCAACAATCTCTATAAATAAGAACTTTACGCAGAAGCACAGCTTGATATTCGTTATGCAGAAGCACAGCATGAAATTCTGTAGTTGAATCACAGGTTGACGATGCTCATTATTTTTTTCTTACTATATTTAAAAAATGTATAACTCAGAAACTTAAATGTGAACCATCATAACATCTTGACATTTCCAAAGAAAAGTGCATTCTGCACTTTTCAATACTATTTTTCAAATAAAGGTGAGCAGGACTACTTCATTAAACAACGTAACACGGGTTTATCACTCCATATAACACAAATACAACCTAGGTTTAATTTTCAGACGAAAGATATCACCCCAGTATTGTCAATATACGTGTGAAGGTCTCACTTCAGGCAAGGCAACTTTTACTTATCCCAGTAATATCACTGGTGTGGAATGGGCCACAACCGGTGCTTAAATTGAGCCAGCGGTTGCCGGTGGGGGCCATGGCATTTATTTCTGTGGACCAGTACTTTTATTTCCACTTCAGAAATTTACAGAGGAACAAAAGAGGGAAAACCTTACAAAGCAGAAAAACGGAGTCGGAAAAAGACGATAAACTATCACAAAGGAAGCAGGGGTCTACAAGAGCAAGATAATGGGGAATGGGGTGTCAGGAACTGGATTAAAAAGGCATGAGGTGCAGTGGCTGCTGCCACTGAGTAGCACCGGTGGGGCAGGGGCGGAGGTGGATAGAAAAAGTAAATTAAAAACAACATTACTTGCTGCCGGACTGCCGCCTCGCCTTGCTTCCTCCTCTTCTGTCCCTGCTTGAAGCAGGAAGCACAAATAGTCTCCCTTAGCAAATCACAACGTGCGTTGTGATTGGTCTGAGTGCTGTGGCTCAGTGTTCAGACACGCAGTGGGAGCATGTGCATGTTCCCCACCGGGTTGTGCATTACAGCCTGGTGGCAAACATGCAAAGTGTGCATGACTGTTTGCCTGGCCCAAGATGGCTGGCTAAACATTTGTGTGCACTTAAGTGCCCATCACTCCACCCCTTGCTGGCTATGACACAGCCACAGCCTGCCACGCCAACCTGGAAAAAAAAATGATAACATTGTGTTATTATAACTTTATTTTTCTTTTATCCACTGCTCAAAATGCAGTGGGGCGATGCTCCTCTACCTTAGCGGAGGAGCCGTCGCTGCTGAGATGGATTTAAAACTATCAGTCTTGTTATTAAGTGTTCCAACATTTAATTGATCGGCTGCGGACGTCTGAACAGAGCATTGGGCACAGGTACTAATTATTTTACAAGTTAAGCACTGAAACACACACTAGGTCGTAATTTTCAGTTAAACATAAATTTCCTCCCAGTATGCTGAAACTCCAGAATAGCCAAGCTACCTAGGTGCAGGAAGTCAACCTTCCAGTGAGGTCACCTGACACATACAGCTTCTGCAAGCAGCCTATACCAGGGGCATAACGAAACTTGAAGGCACCCCCTGCAAAGTACATCCAGCACCCACACCCTCACCCCTCACTCCCTCCACTCACCACCTGCCATTTTGGTCCCAGACCCAGTGTACTGACTGTGCTGCGGGCCCCCTCTCACAGCAGGGGTTGGGGGGGGGGGGCTAATGTTACGCACTGGCCTGTAGACGTTAAGTTTTGTGGGTGTGCAGATCTATTGGTGTTTGAATTTAAAGTCTGGTAACCTCTGCCTGCTATTTAATCCCCACAGTTGCTTAGTTTTGGTCTTGTTTTTTCCGATGGGAGCCATGGATTATCTTCCGTCGGACATTAGGAGATTAGGCCGACGTCAGCCCCACTTCATGCGTCACACACTTATATGCTCTTGTTGCACAGTGAACCAGGTCCATTTTGTGACTCACCCGTCTAGTTGGGATTAACACTGTTGTTTTAAGACTGCGTGGCGTTGCTGCCTCCCTCACCAGGACCCTGGACCAGAAACATGTAACTATTGCTTGTACAGCATGAACACAGAGCTCAAAATTAGGGACCGTGAGGCCTCCAGCCTCATACAACAACACCAGTCTTCTCCAGTTCACACTGGGCTGTCTTCCAGCCCCAATTAATTTTTCCATATGTGACTTAAGGGTATTGACGATAGTGCACATTGCAACAATAAGTGGTGTATGGTCGTTATTATTATTGTTTTTATTAGCTTTGAATTTTTATTTTTTTATCGTTTTGTCTTTTACTATATTTGTACTTTGTTGTCAGAATATTTACAGTGCTTTTTCCCACTATCCATACTTTGTGCTCTGCCCCTTTGCATCTTTTATGCTTTGCTCCTGCACATTCCTTACCAGAGCCCACTTCTTTGCCTCTAGTTCTTTCTCTTTCTTTCCCTGTCCCTTCATTATTTCCCTTTGCCCTTGCACCAAATGAATGCTTGGACCTAGATTGAAACCACCCCTCAAAACACAGAAGCCTTGCAAAATAAATGCAGATGCACATTTCTTTTGCCTCAAATTCCCTAATAGTAATACATATGCTGCGACCTGTGCAGCACTTTGTATACTGATTTTAATAAACATGTTAGTATCCGTGCAGTACATTGAGTTTGATCATTGTTATAGTGTGCAGACCAACATTACCCATCCATGACACATCTGAAGAGTTCAGCATTGGCATGCTTACATTTGAAACAAGGAGCATCAATTTAAATGAAACAGACCATGTAATTATTCTGTAGATTTTCTCAGATACATCTGGGATGCTGTCAGGTAAATCATGTTCAATTTCATCATGTTCAATTTCATAACAGCGGTATTTGCTTTAAATATCTTGTCCTCAAAGACAGGCTTTCCTGACAGTGACAAGTGAACTGACAGGTGTTGATTACAAACAGAGAAAAACAAGTAATAATTCTTCAGACTTTTCAGTTAACGAATCAGTTGCTGTAAGGAAAATTGCATTCATTATCATAACACTGCTCTTGGCTTATCATGGATTTTCTTCTTTTGCAGACTTTCCAGGCAGTGTTTTGCTTGCTTTGGAACAGATAGGTGTGTTTCAACACAGAAAAGATTTTTGAAGCGTTGTCTGGTAAGTCATGCTGAAGCTTCTAACAGTCTCACTACCATGCCTATGGGACAAGGAAAGTTCAAAGAGCAAGTAGGGTCCTACATGCGCAAGCAATATCGCTAAAACGCAGGCACGGCTGGTACAGGTTAGAGTGGTTGCCTGTGGGGCGGGGGGGGGGGGGTGGCAAGTCGACAAATGACGGGATACGAGGGGATAGGGAAAATAAATAAATAAATAAAACCACTCACCTCGTTTGTTGACAATGTCCACCCACCAAAAGAATAGTAGGTAGCAGCCACAAAAAGGTGACATATATACCCCCTGGGCTACATCCTATACCAATGTAGCCCAACAAGTCCAGTTGACTAGACTGCACCTGTTTTCCCCCAATGCCCCTGAAGACAGACCTCCCTCCAGTCTGCTGTCCCCCAGAGCCCTATTAGGGCACAGAATTTAGATTTATAGATTTTATGCAATAGATAAGACTTTGGAAATACTTCCTGTATCACAGAAGCCTTACTTCTATTTCAGGGGTCGATTAGTAGCACAAGAGAGCAAGGCCAATACTTCCTCAGTGCCTGGCACAGTGTGTTTTACTAAGGTTGCTCACTTGTGTTATAACGCATCACCTGCCCTTCCTGTCCATCACGTTTGTTATGTTTTCCTTTTCCTCAGTTCCCCCTCATTTCCAAACCTTTGTTAGAGGGTTAAGATATTGTCCTTGCTGTGTTTGTACCTCTACTCCTGCAAAGTCACAGTGGAACTTGAGAATCTCTCTTCTACCCTGGTCATATGGAAGGCATTCCTGGTATTCCTCAATGATCATCAACACACCACTAGAGGGTTGTTTTGAAAGTCAAAGATACCAAGGGCAATATTTCAGCTGTGATTTCTTTACAATATTTCATATTACTGACACTCTGCTCCCTTGCTATTCAGGAATTTCACTCAGCAGAATTCCGCAGAGTTACAGAACACCTCCGCCAAATTCTGCAGAGTCTCATGAGTGGGCGGAGCATTTCTCGGCCACCTCTAATTCAGACTGCTGTCGCTCACAAGGATCGAGAATTATTACAAGGGTTGCACACACAGTGAAATGCCTGGCTGTACACTTTGTGAAAGCTGACCTAACTTCAGATGTTGGTTGTTGTTATGCCCTACACCCTACTGGGAATCTCTCCTCTGAGCCACACCCTACCCTAAGCCTCTGGCTCAGTCCCGCATGACCGCACCCTGCTCCAACCCTATATTCCGGTGCGTGTTGCTCTAGACAACTTTGAGAATTTGACACCCTGGCCTTACAAATGCCACGCCCAGTCTGCTGATTGAGCGAGTATTACTACTTTTTAGGAAGAAATATTTGGTGCTTTCAGGAAACTGAAAGAGTGCATGGCTGGTATCGGATGTATGACATTACAACGCATGCTTTTACCACGCATGCCTTTACAACGCGGTATTTACAACGCATGCCTTTACAACGCATAGCGCTTTGGGGTGCTGGATAGTGAATAGTTTAATTTACTATTCCAACTCCAGTCCCCGTGGATAGTAGGGAAGGTGTTGGATAGTAAATGAAATCTATTCCCTATCTTAGAGTGCCCCCCAGCGCAATGCGTTGTAATGGTTTGCGTTGTAAATACCGCGTTGTAAAGGCACTACATTGTAAAAGTTGCGTTGTAAAGGTTGTTCACCCTGATATCGTTTATCTAAACTGGCCTCTGCACCCTCCCTGAGTGTATCGTTTCAGAATGCAGGAACTTACGTCAAGCTGGCCATGTTAGTTCAGCTGACCTGCCACCATGGCAAGCAGAGCAGGGGCGGACCAAGTCTCCCCGGGTCAGGGCGAAATAAAAGAATAAAGGGATACTGGGAACAGTCTGAGGATTTTTAATATGTAAGACCCCCTTGCCATATCTTTAAAGAGCTCCCTGAAATATGAATGAGCCCACCCTGACTTTTAGGGGACTGGGTGACCTGATGATGAAGCATTACACCGCTAGGGTGTGTGAGGGTAACTAAAACAAAAGGATTTTTTTCCTTTTCCACAACCCGGTGGGTAACATCTAGGTCACTTCATGAATCATCTTCCCAGGGTTAGTTAATGTTATCTCTACATACAGTGGGGTACTGATTGTAACTTTGAGTTTACTAAGGGAGGATGTCCTACCACCAGAGATTTCCTCTCTGACCTTGTGACACAGGAGGAGTGGCCCTCCTCTGAGTGCCCTAGGAGTTCCATGTCTGTGGTCACCCCTGTAGTGCAGTACATTACACAATAACAGCAAACATCAGCGAAAGCATAAATATGTCCAATTCTAAGTATTATCTAGCTCTGTTTTATATTTCCATCCCAAGAGCCCAGATACAATTAGTCTGCAGCTCATCTGCCAGATGTTACCATGCCCCCGGTTCCTGTCTACGGCTGGCATTCTAGGTTCATGTAATGCAGGATATCATCTTTAACCTGACACTAGTTCCTTGTGTAAAGACCCTGAAACATGGGCATTGCCTTAGAGCCTTTAAAACGAGGATGAATGCCCTGCAACAGAAGCCTGGCATCCTGGTGGGAGGGGTGTTTTGTGATGGAGGCCAGGTCATGATTGGGAGGCAATGATCAAAAGTGGGTATGCATACTACGTAATCCCAGACTTCCAGGTGGTCAGAAAATTCATGTGACTAGACACCAGAGCCCTCAAAACCCTGGGACGTTCTGCAATTCCATGATTGACAGGGGTAGACCATGTCCTTGAATCCCATAATTGCTGGGTATGGGAAGGGTAGCTTGCTGCCTCACTACTGCCACATGTGCACCTCCTGAGTTACTTCTCCTCCAGGCTAAGGTGAGTAAGCCACTGTCTCTTATGAGGGGGCAAATTGCTGGGCTCCAGGCTAGAGGGGGCACTGTGGGCGGCCATGATGGATATGGGCCGGATGCCAGTAACCGGATTCCCAGAGATACGCAGCATCCTTGACTGGGCAGATAATATATATAACTCCTTGACTGTTCAATTGTCTGGAATGGGGGGAGGAGCCAAGCTAGCGACCAAGATGGCCGCTTAGGCTCCCGGCTCCGTAGACCTCCTTATCCTGCCACAAGATCCTGTTACTTATCCTGCGCCTATGCAACACCCTCGTACAGATGAATCATAACAACGCCTGATCGAGTGATCCCGAGTGATCCACCAGCTTCTAGGACGGAGAAACGTCGCCTTGAAGTTTGCGGCCTACACCAGCATTTGAGCCGGGGCCTCGAGTATGGAAGCAGCCGGCCACTAGTTGAACAACATCGGCCATAAATGTCCGGGAGGGACCGGTCAACTGACATGGAGGTGGAGTTTTGCCCAATTCCAGCGGCAAACATCCGAATTGGTTAGTGGCGCAAGTGGAGCGATAACCTAGCGAGGCGGAAAATATTTGGATCGCCCCAATTCACGCAGCCCGGAGTATGTACGATTTGGACATTATTTGGGACTCGGCCCGTTGGATACGGGCGCAATCCTGAACATTACCCTGAAATCTCCCAACAAATCGATGGGTTAACATCTGGACTGTGACTTTACAGCAAAGCGGGGTCTATATCTATAGACACGGGGCTCAAGCCGCGATCGAGAAGAACGAAATGGCGCCCGAGTTTGAACTAATCACAAATCAGACTCGCTCCTCCAAAGTGACCGAGAAAGATCGATCACACCACTTGGGTCAATATATCCTGTCCAAGGATGGTAAGAATAGGGGAGAAGAATTAGCGCTGGCCGGGGCTGGATCGACGATTGGAGCTGTCATGGCGGCTATCGGAAACTTACACTCTTCCCTGGGCCAGAGAGCCTGAGCCTTGGAAAATAAATTGGTCGCTATAACTTCGGAACTTGAGCTAATGAGAATGACTATTACCCCACCGATCGACAAACCAAGAGCCAGGATGCCCATAGCAGCCAACCCAACCAAAGACGTACACCCCAGGAAACCAGAGATTCTGGAGTGTCTGGACTACACATCTACTACTTTCCGACCACTGAAGGTCCTGGATGAAGCCTGGCATTCAATAGCAGCTCTGATGGTGGAAAGTCTGCGTGACTGATCAGACTGAGACTCAAGGGTGGTTTGACTGTATGGCCCTTTCCTACTTCCCGGACTCTAAGCAACTGGTCTGGAAACATTACCGGGGGTTCTTGTCGGTACGTACGGAACTCAGAGACAATGTGGTCGAATATACCCAGTTGTTCCTGACTTGCTTCCGTGTGCAGCTAAATGACTATCTTTGGCCCTTCTACTCTCTTGAGATGGCGGCAGTCCGGCTAGGAAATATCCGAGCCCCTGATCGAGCGGGCCAAGGCTGAAAACAACTGACCGTTTGGAGACATTTATTGGCTTGGTGGAAGTGTGGGACTCACTTGCAAAACATTGGTAACAGGGGTGAACTTGGCTAAAGACTATTCCCCGACTCTCAGTCTGTTTGAATAATATCTAGTTATTCTGTAAATAAAGGGGAGGCTCAAATTTGGCGGGGGGGAGAGGCCGGGAGCCTGAACGAAGGTCCTCCTCCGATTACTACTTCTAGTTAACTTAGTTTAGATGGGGCGACAGGCACACTGCTAGTTGGGGTTGAGCGTAAGCTATATGCAGGGGTACAGGGTGGGGGGTGGGGAGTTGCGCTTGTTGCGCTGTTTATTTTTCTTTTTGTTTCCTTTCCTTTTCTTGGTCTCTCCAAGTACGAATATCCATCATTTATCCTGTTTATATTGCTGTATCGGGTGGCAATACAAGCTCTACGATTCTAACTCATTTATGGTAGATGTCGATGTCCATAATTTATCCTGCATATGACTTTAATATCGAGGGGGCTGCACAAGCTTAGATATCCTGATTCAGTAGGTGGGCGGTACCTGTGTGATGTACGCTGAGGGTATATCGTAAATGTCATTTTTTCTTGTATTTTTTGTTTAACTATAGGCGTTGGGTCTCAGTGTTCTGCTTGATGTCCCGCTAATATCCTGATTTTACAATTGTTCGATTTAACGTCCATCATTGATTGTATTGCACTTGATACACCTTTTTATTCTTTGTTTTTCTATAAATATTAAAAAGATTTATAAAAAAAAATAAAAAATTGTCTGGAAAGCTTGGACACAAGGGCTTAACATTCCCCGGCTCTAATTCTTAGTCAAGGATCAGCGCTCTACGCGTCTACTCTTAGTCATATCTAGGATCGTGTTCAATCCTAATAGGCCAAGAAGGCTTGACGTAATTGCTAGTGGCCTCTGATTGGAGTGCGAGATAGTGAAAGAGAATGCTCAGGTAGGGGTGAGTAGCGTGCCCTGGTAAGCTCCACTCCACCAGCAATTGATTGACTTTTTGTCGACCTACATGCGCCTAGCAGAGCGCGGAGTGCAAAAACTTTTTGAACCCTATCTGAGATATTGCGTTGTCTTTTTTGCTTGTATGCTTTTTTGTTAAGCAAATAGTAGTGCTTTAGAGTCACCAATTGTCATTTCTACTCTTTTCTGTACTTAAGCTGCTCACAGGAAACAAGCTAATGATGCTATCAACTTAATTTTTAGCTTCAAAAATCTAATTCCTTCACATTTACAAAGTTTAAACCTTTTCGATTTTACATTTATTTTTGTATGCTGATATACTTAATGTGCTAATAATATTATTTTTTTTAACTGTTGTTAACCCTCTGAGTAGATCTAGTGGACCCCCAAGGGTCCACAAATACTAGGTTAAAACCAATGAAATAGGAAAAATCTAATATTGGCTTTGCTGCTGCAAAATAGTACTGACCTCCAAAAGTTCTGTAGTGATTTGCACACTCCTACTGTATGTACTGGTGCTAAATAGCATCCAGTACAAATTAGCATTCCCTCTGAGGTTATGTAATCTTGTATCTGGTTAGACAATGATGTGTTAGCCTTAAAAAACGTGAATCTGCTTTTTCAGATTTAACATTTGTCTTCTTTTTCAGACTTTCTGCGGTGTAGACTAGTTCTGATCAACTTAATTGGAATGAACACTACTTCTTCTGCATTCAGAGCTTCACTACTCACAAAGTAATGCTTTTTGATTTTCACTCAAATTTGGATGAGCAAATATAATTGAACAAAGACCCAAAGTCACAAAGCAAGGTTATTGTACAACCGGGCGAGCTATTTTAATGCTCTCTAGATTTTGGCTGCAATATTCAAATATGTGCTGATAAGAAAATTGTTGGGGACTTTTCTAATAGAATGTAAGTGGTTTATTGGTTGATTATTTAACTACTTGTAGGCCATCTAAGTAGCATGTCATGAAAGCTCCCTGAATACTTTTATGAAACAGATGTGCTGTAGCCAGGGATGGCTTTCAAGTTTAGGGCATGCTACAGAAGGAACCTGCCACTGGCAGAGCAAGCTAGTGTACTGGAATTATTTGAAACATTTGCAGCAAGATCATATAAAAATTCTGGCTCGCAGCTTATTGCTAATTGACAGAATGACCAGTTCAATCTAATTTATTGAAGACATTTATGAGAATGTAAGTCTTGAAGTGGAGCTGCCAGGCAGCTACAGATGACTAGAGTGATGGGGCTAATACTACAGGTGTTACAGGTTTCTACACTGCTAATGAACTGGGCATTACAAAAATGGTAATTTTTCAGTATGGTAGTGCTTTAGTGAAGCTGATCAAGAACAATGAAGCTGCTACACATCTTACCTCACACTAAGTGGAGCAACACCCTGAAACTCACTGACAAATACTGGACATTAATGATGCCCGGAAGAAAGCGCCACTCAATAAATCCATTAGATTTTATTAAGAGCTCTTTTAGCTGCGTTCTCCAAATTCCTTTAAAAACATCTGAATTGTATAAAATTGCATCTGATTTTCCTAGTTTCAAGCAAGCTGATTTTACCTGCTGTTGCATTTCGTGTCAGGATACCTAGACACTGTTGTTGGATCATCCATTGCTGGTTTCATCCTGACAATAGCCACCCCAAGAAGAACAGGTGAGCGAGAGTGTGTATGAGAGAGAGAGAGCTGGCCATTCAGGAAACATTTGATGTATCTTAGTAATCTGAGCATAACCAATCATTTTGCTGAATGGTTGTCATCCATAACAATTATGAAAATAAGGAATTCTTTGAGCTCACAATATTCCAGCTATGACTCCTTTGGGTTTGCTGTACTCGTAATTCTTTTCCTGATTGCTTCAGCTGGTCCCTCCTTGGACTCTGAGCATAGATGACACCTAAAAGAGAAACAGACTACACTAAGACAAAAGTAGGCCCGAAGGATCTACTCTGATTGTCCAACCTTCTGTCTCCTTTCTTACTGTTACCTACTGCTTGTCCTCCCTAAACAATTTCAATAGTTAGTTAAGCCAAGGATTTGGTAGTTCTTAGTTGATTCTCCTTATGAGTGCCTTTCAGATACCTATTATTGAGTATTGGATGGATACTCCTGAGTTAACCTTCCACCTTTATGGAAAGTGATGTGAACATCCATACCCTGATTAAACACGTAAGTACAAGCCAAAGCTTACAGTGCATGGGCACTCTAAAGACCTTGTTGATAATAAATGAGCCTTCTGCAGACAAGAAACTAAATGGAATAAACACAGAACTCCCAATTATCTCTTGACACCGAAGACCCTCTGTGCAACACGCAGACAGCTAGAGCTATTCCAATTGAAACAAAATCATTACAATATGTTAAAATGTGTTTTCTGGCTTGAACTAAATATATGCCTCAATTAATCCTCAGTGCCATATTTGTTTAAAATGGATACAGCATCATGGTGTTAATTTTATGTTTACATTTCTCATTTGACATTGTATGCAGCAAAATGTGCACTCTTTATTTGTATGACATATCGTTCTTGAAAAAGTTGCTTGAGGAATCCTTTCGCTACATCCCAAGGCTCTTTTTGCTTGCACATTGTATTGCATTAATTCACCATTACTTTCCGTCGTTTATGTAACTAGTTTGTCCAAACACCTTCAAATTAGGTCAGAAGGGGCAAATCAACATTCATGTATTGGATTAGTGCCAAAATGGTAGAGTTATGTCACGTTCAAAAGTACGAATTGTGATTTGTTATAAGGATGCTCATACCATGCTGACTTTTCAGATTCTATCATTTTTAATGCTACAATTGGCTACATAAACCCCTGAATTTGGGAGTGAGCCAGACTCTTTCATGAACCTCAAGTGATGCTGTCCAATTTTCTTTTAATTAATTGGCTGCGCACTTGAGACTTAGTCTATTTTCTTATTTTCTTATTTTTTGCTCATTATTGCCTTATTCTGTGTCTGACAGTCTTTGTAGAAAATAACTTCTATGCATTTCAATGAGATTACCGCCGTATTTGCATCGTTACTAACTTTTGTATCGTACCTTTGTTGAATTTGTAATAAACCATGTTTTTTCTGATGTCACTCTCCTTTTTGAGCCAATGCTTTCTTATTAACTATATTTTTGAAATGCTATTTGAATATTGACGTTGGGGCGCATTACCTCATAGACTTTGAGGTTAACACTGTCTCGACCCCACAAACTGGATGCGCCACAGTCATGCAGATTATCTAAAAGAAAGTGTGACCACAGTGTTGGTGTTAGAAGTGGGATAAAGAGATAAGAGAAGAGTCCCTAGTCTGGTTTTTGTCTAAACTTCCCAAGATTCAATATTTTTTATTATTTGAAGTGCTCCAGTGCTGTTCTTGAGCAAAAGGATTGTGAGTATCAGTTAGGCAAAATATAATTTGAGTGAATAAGAGTGATTATAATATGCTACTTAAGCATTGTGGGATTTGTAGCTTTGAGTGAAGATTAAGCTTGAGTCATTAATTGCTATACTGCATGTGAGATTGTTGGTTTTGTGTTGGTTGTTGATTTTAGGATCAGTTAATGGTTCATTCAGTGTTTTTGATGTATATTTTGTGATGTGCATTGAGGAAATCTTTGTGTGCTATATTGGTGGTGAAAGTAATTCGATTTTTTCACTCTGATTACCTTGACCTTAGATCTTGAGGTATATTGTTGAACTTGTCAGCAAAGTGGTGGTGTGGTTTTTAAGGTGCCGTCATCTGTTGTGCATTATCTCTTAAACCTATCCCTCCATGAAGAATCATGCAATGGTTAGCTTTCAAAGCTGCATTTCTCGCAAATCCCACTGACATACTCAACTCCCTCAAAGTCTAAGATGTCTTAAACACCTTCTTCATCAAATATTTCAATGGGGACACTTTCTCACACCTACTCAACATTATCAATGCCTCCCTCACTCAAGGCAACCTGTCAGAAGCTCTCAGTACGGGCCAGAGCCACCCACTCCTAAAGAACCTTAAACTAAATCCTGACAACCTAGTCAACTACTGGCCCATCACTCAACCACCATTCATCAGCAAGGTGGTTGGAAAGACAGTCTATGTTCAACTCCATGATCACTGCAATGCAAACGATCTCTTGAGTGACTACCAGTTTGGCTTGAGATTAGGCTGCAGCACTGAGACTGCTTACCTTATACATCGTAGATGATGCCCTCCTGACCAAATATAAAAATGACTCCTGCCTCCTGATATTGCTTGACTGCTCAGCTACCTTCGAATCAGGCAACCATCCCATCCTCATACACAACCTGGGGTCTTGAATGCGATTTACCAGCAATATTTTCCATAGATTCCCCTCCTACCTTCCTTACCAACACCAATTTGTTCACACGGTCTCCTCCAAGGTTCCAAACGATCCCTATCACCTATGGAGAGTCTGAGGGGTCTATACTGTCTCCTGTCATCTTTATTGTCTAAGTGGGGTTGCTTGATGCTCTACTCACAGATAATTGAGTACAGAAAAATTGTAATGTGTGAAAAAATATATGCAAAGCAAGTACAACGGTGAGTACCAAAATTAATCACTGGCATTCAGTACATGATTAATGCAAATCTATTTTGTATACAAGCACAGTGTAACCAACAAGGTATGCAGTTCCTAATGAGTGTTGGAGGTGGAGGTATGTGATCTCGAAGGTGAACCCTGTTGTGTGGGCATTCACACGGGCCGGAGAGGTGGTTCCTCCTTTTTGGAAAAAGACCCTCATACACTCAACAAGCAGGTGCCTTGCTTCATCATTGGGTCTGCTCCTTCTCGGGTTGGCTCTGCAATACCCGATCAGGCGCCTTGATGGGGCCTACTTGGCGGAGATCTTTATTCCTTAAGCCGTTGGGTGCAGTGCGTGTGAGGGCCCTGGTGTGGGATAGGGGTGTAGGTGGTGATACTGTGAGTGTGTGAATAAAATAGGGAACAGTGGTCCACTCAGAACAATTTTAATGAGTTGTGGTCACTACCCTGGTTAAAACTAGAAAAACGCACACTCCCACTCTAGGGTTTGTGGGTATATGTGCTGATGTAATAGGTCAACATGTTTCTTGCCTGTTATCTATTGATGGCAAATCCTCAGGACCAAAAATGGATCTACCTACACTTTTTGATGGTTGTTAGGGCATCATTGAAGTACATGTGTGACCATCCGTACAGCACCCTAAAAAGTGGTACTGGCAGGTCTACACCCCACCCTAATCGAGTCATGGTCATTCGACATCCTGTGCTGGTAGTCGCAATCACTATAGTCTAGTGTCAGTTTTTGGTGTAAAAGACCTTCCGTATCCCTACCTCTGCGCTGCTACCAGACCGTGTCACCACATTATATTTTTGTCCTCACTCAAATATACAAAAGTCTAAATTCGGCATGGTGTCACCCTACACAAAAATAGGAAATTATAAGCATAACAATCCACAATACTCCATAAACAATATAACACACCAACAATTAACATAATGGTTTGACTCATACATAAAACAAGTATTGCATAACATCGATGCCTAACGGGCCATTAAAAAAACGTTTTTCTTTTCTTGGTCCTCCTATATATTTTATGATGAGGGCTTTGCTATTCATTTTATGCCCATCTCATTTGGAGATAGTCTTTGAAGTATGCACACATGAGGAAACACGTTGGGCCAGATGTACCACCCTTCCACTTTGCAGCTCGCAAATTAGACACTGTTTGCAATTCCTAATGGGGTAGCAAATTGCCTGCCTCATTAATATTCATGAGGCAGGTGCAGGTTGTGACCTCTTTGGGAATGGCTAGCACTCCCAGGGATGGTGGCCTGATGGGGTCAGCAAACCACCATGTTTGTGACTGCTTTTTAAATAAAGCAGTTTTGTTTTAAAAAATGCAGCCCGTTTTCATTGAAGGAAAATGGGATGCATTTAAAAAAGAAACATGTAACATTTCTGTTTCATGTTTTAAGAGTAGGCAGTGGTCCTTGGGACCACGGCCTGCTCTTAAAAAATATTTTCACTGCCACTAGCAAAGGAAAAGGGGACCCCATGGGACCCCTTCTTCTTTGCGAGTGATTTTACCACCCTTTTGAAATGGGTGGTAAACTGCAAGTGTTTTGCAAGCGCAATTGAGGTCGCATAGCGTTCGTACATTGAAGTATGACAAGCTATTAGGAAGGAACGCCCTTGGCACGCCCCTTCATAATAGCGAGTCGCAAATCCTATTTTGTGAGTTGGTAATAGGTCACTGACGTGCAAAATGGGGGCTGTACATAGGGAAGACCGACTTTGCGGTCGCAAATGGGATGATTTCCCGTTTGCGACGGCAAAAAACAGTTGTACATCTGGTCCCGTTGTCCTCTTTATTCTTATGAGTGTGTATACCAATTGTCTTTAACAAGATGTTGTTGAGTTTCTAGAGACTTCTCCGTAGAAGGTATTGACGTGTTTTGGCCTAGCAATTTAGGCCTCTTCAGGACAGACTAAAGAAAGAGTACTTCATGTCCCTGTGAAAGTACTGATCCTTCATAAGTGCCTGTGCAGGGTCAGTTACAATTTCCAACACTCAGGAGAGCCAATCCTTAAATTTGTGCAATCAGTACAAGCCTTCACGTCTCTGTAACGGGACTAATCATTCAAGCGTGCCTGTGCGCTGGAAGTTATATATGCTAAGGCATGGGGCACCAGTCCTCAAATTCATTCAGGATAACAGCATCATGATTCACCAATATACCGATAATACCCAACTCAACTTGAAAGTCTCTTCTGCTTCACATATCCAATGCTTCAAACATTGCCTGCCTGGATAACTTTTTAGAGGTGGTTAGGGGTATAGAAAATCAACTTAACATAGCATAACATCATCTAGACCTGGATTTACAGCCCCACCTGAAGCTCAACCCAACCAAGAAAGAATTCCTGTTACTTGCCAAGAACAACAAACAAGAAACAGTACAAACCTTGACCAATGACATGAACCTTGAAGGCTTCGAACTCTAACTTTCACTGAATGCTGAGTCACTTAGATGAACCTTTGACCCCCAACCCTGCCCTCAAGGAACACATTGCCATAAAAAAAAGACATTCAGGGCAAGCTCTCTATTCTAAAGAAAGTGAACTTCAGAACTGCTGTTCAAGCCTTCGTAGTCTTACATCTGGATGGTGGTAACAACCTTCTCCAACTTCTCCCAGAATCCACACTGGCAGCACTTAACCGCATCCAATGTAGAGCAGCACACCTCATCCAGGGCCTGAAGAAATATTATTGCATCACCCCTATCCTGATGGGACGCCATTGCCTCCTTTTGCCAGTCCGCACCATGTTTAAAACCATCTGAGTTATTTACAAAGTCCTCATGACCAGCTCCCCCTCTTATCTTGCAGGCAGACAAGTTCAAAAAATTCCTGATAGTTTTCAGCACACCTGTAGCCAGTACACTGTCAGACTGCAGACTAAGAAGTGTAAAAAAATTAAAAACAAGGCAGCAAGCATTTCCCATCCATGCATCCAGGATCTAGAATAACATCCATGTATTCATCAGGACTGGCTAGATGATGCTCCAATTTAAGATAGTGCTGAAGACTCACTTATTTAAAGAACACTACTTCACAATGCATTAACTATCCACAACACATCTATCTCTCCTATCACTTATCAATTTTCTACTTGTCTTTGAGCCTGTACAGTGCTCAGCTATATTTTGGCTAGTATTGAACTAAAGAAATACCATACACACATACATACATTCTGTGAGAAGTGACCAACCACAGTTGCCACGGAATATCAAGCATATGATTGTGTTAGTGTACTAACTAGTCACTATAATCCAAGATGAATTACCACAGCAAATAGTTTCAAGTATAAAAATGTGCCATAACAGTTCTAAAGTATGCTGTAACAGCTCTCAAATGCCCCACAGTAGCAGTAAGCATTGTACCCAAAAAGGACAGCCTCTCTTTCTTTAGTGGAAAGTTGTTTTTATCACTCTCCCATAGAGATTTATTTATTTATTAATTTATTTGTAGAGCGCCTGGTTACACCACCGGTGTGTCTCCGCGCTGAAAACAAACTCTGTTATCCACCTAAACTGCTATGCTGTGTAGAGCTCCCTAACATGTACATCTATCCGGTTTGCCTGAACAGCCATGTTTTAGCTGTCTACGAAAACTGCTTTCACATGGTTCTGTTCTTAGATTTAGTGGTAGGGCATTCCACATTATGGCTGCACGATACCTGAATGAGCGAGCTCCCATTCTAGCTCTGAATATTCTCGGTACAGTGACCTGTGCCATCCCCATAGACCTTAGGTTCCGTCCTGGGATGTAGTGGGTTATTAGCTGTTGCAAATATCTAGGGCTTTTCTTTGCTAGAATACGATGGCAATGGCACATTGCCTTAAAAGCAATTCTCTTTTCTACCGGGAGCCAGTGTAAGGCTGACAATGCTTTCCTCGTCTTTGCTCCTCTTGGCAGGCCCAGTACCAGCCATGCTGCCGCATTCTGTACTCTTTGTAGTTTGGCAAGACCCCTTTTAGTAGCACCTAGGTAAAGTACATTCCCGTAATCTAACTGTGAGGTTATTACCGCATGTGCTATAGTTTTCAGGGATTTCGGTGGTAGTAGGTCGAGGACCTTCCTCAGAATTTTCATATTCCCATAGCATTTGCCTGCTACCTTCCGAATCTGACTTTCAAAAGTCAGCTCGGTGTCAAGCCATATACCAAGGTTTTTAACTTCTGATTTGGGTAGAGGCAGTTGGCCTAGTGTTTTAGGCCACCACACGTGTGACCGTGAGGATGGTGTTCTGCCTACTACCATGACCTCTGTTTTGCTCCCAAATAGCTTGAGGCAGTGATTAGACATCCAGTCTGCCACCTCTTCTAAACATTTGGCGAACCGGTGTGTTGTTGCCTCCAAGTGCAACTCATGTCGAACTACATACATGTCCTTCCAAGTCCACAACAAACTATACTTTTCGTCAAAGCTGGCGTAGACAGGCATGGCATAAATACTTTCCCATTTAGCGTCTTGTGAAAGATACACTCTAGCGAAATGTCCTGCTCAGTCTGAGGTGTGCTAGTTCAGAGGCTGCAGTTAGCACCTCCGGTGATTTGCTTTCACTGGAGGCATGGTCTCTATTTTGGTGCTGATGGTCCTTGCTCAGACTTTGGTCTCCAGGCCCTAAGTTAGAGAAAGCATTGGTTGAGGTTTTGTTTAAACTGCACCATCACAGGAAAACATGTTGTGTGCCCACCACATAGGTCCCCTGCAACCCCCTCAGTCAGTGCCCGGGTGTGTCTCGACAAACCAATCTGTCCAACACCCTGTGAGTATGTAGCTGCATTGTTTGCCTAAGTGGTGGCACCCACAACTCTTTCGATCCTAACATTATGTGGTTGGTGGAGCACTGTAAATTTAATTGTTTTCAACACAAGACAGTAGAGGAAAAAAACACAACTGCAAAATTTCACTTGATATTTTCAGTCCCATTATCTTATTACTTTTGTGTGAAGTAGGGTTTTGGGGGAAATAGTTCCAGAAAAGCTCTTTAACATCCATTGAGGTTTTACAACGTGCAAGATACTTGAATAAACAGCGTCCTGATTAAAATATTTCTTGGACCAGCACAATCACAGATTTGATGCCAGAACGTGGTGATGAAGATCTGAGCAGAGGTTGTATTTTATATTTAATTTTGCTCCTCTGTGAGAATATGTCAAACGCTTTTCTTGAACATAAGCAGTATGAGTGGTATGTATTGATGTCCATGAAACCTTTAATTTACACAATGGCACTTTGAAACAGAAAATCTTAAAATAGGTGTTGAAAATTAAAACAAATTCTGGTCGTTCTGTGGTTGGGAATGAACCACTTGAACACCCAAGAAGTAGAAATTTAGCGATAGACCTGCGAAGCTTTTGGATGTGTATATGAGAAGACTCCTTCAAAGTAAATGGCAAAGTCGGTCTTGACAACTGCATGAATGTCAAACACAGTCTAGAAAAAGTAGCTAGGTCGATATTTAAAGTCAATTTAAGGGATTGTGAAGAGCGATAAGCTCAACAACAACTTTAAAGTCTATGTTGGCCATGTAAAGTTTTTCCATCATAATCTGTGGGTCTCTCTCGTCGACAAGTTTGCCTCATTTTGAGGTTGGAGAACTTCTTGGTTTGCCATGTCTGAGTCTTATCCAGCTACATGGTGGGGAAGCCTCTGCTGCAGCCCTATTGGAAAGCCACGCGCTTCACAGTGTCAGAAGGCCTGCCCTGTTTACAGCGGCCTTCTGACGCTCTTTTTTATGTCTGCAACTACTGTGTAGTCTGTGACAAGAATGACAATGGTGCACAGGAAAACAAAACAACAGCTCCCGTGTGTAAGGAAAAAACTGACTACAGGAAGCAATTGTTTGGAGGAAAGAAATCCCTGCTTTAGAATTTCGATCTGCAAATCAAACAATAATGCTGAAAGTGCTAGTGCAGCACCAGCAGCAGGGCCACATTCACCAAAATGATCTCTTTCATCATAAAGGCGATCTCTAAGTATGGTGGACAGTCTTTCGTGACCTATACTGACGTGGTGGGCCGCAGGGCTACACATTAATATTTGCTTTAACTTGACCACCTATGAATTGCTAATTTTGGCATCATGGCTTACTCAAAGATATTTTCAGAATTTTTTCAAAATGAAAACTTAAATACATTTCTCCTGAAATGTGATATTTGTGCTTGGGGAGGGTTTGTGGTGTGGAACTAGAGCGAATTATGCATGGGTCCACCTAACCACCCAAAGGTTTTCTTCATATCGTATTCAAATATATTTTTCATATTGGCGCAGGCCTCATATGGTTAATGTACTCCAAGATACTTTGAAGGATTTGGAAATTTTTTATGTCTACTTATAAGAAACACATGGAAATAGACGCAGTCATAAATTAATCATTTCCGGACAACCACTCTCCAAGGCAAAAGAGATTCAAGAAACAGTTTATACAAAAAAGATGAAACTCTACTCTAAAAAGACAGTGAGATGACCAAGAGACAAAAACACAATTTCTGTGCATTTTTCTAACACATTTTCTTCTCGTGTGCTGTTGACTGTTTTTTTCAAACAATAAAATAGTGTTGGAAATTCTGTATTTCTTGAGGAGCTATCTAGGGTTTTTCAGAGAGAGGCCTGCATTTCAGTGACTACAGTGCAAAAATAGTTTTAGCTTTAACGTTTTTGTGGCGCTGCACCTTCATGGTGTGCTGCACTCATGTTCAATGAACACTTCCTAACTCTTCTCTGCAGAGCATTTGTGATAATTTACAGCTGACATTGTTCTCCAAACCTCTGCGAACAATCTACCATGCTACGAACTACAGATTCTTGCAGGAGGAGAGACTAAAGGAAATATAATCTCCTTAAGTTTGGATACACAAGCAATGATATTACCTCAAGTCAATCTTTGCAGTTTACTTCACTGCATGCTGTTCGCTTGAATACAAAGAACTACCAGGTGAATAGAAACAAATGGTTTCATATTCACCTTATGATTGCTCTCCAGCGTGTGGCGCTATTGTGGTAGCGTGTGTGTGGTGGCAGCTCTGCTGCTTTTAACTTCCCGTTTTTGTATTTAATTTAAAAACTTGTTTTAGGCACTTTTACCTTGTTCTTAAGCCTGGCCCACATATCCCCACCTTTGTCACCCTCTACTTGCACTCTAATAGGCAAATTCACCGCGCTTTGCGGGTCCTTCGCCCTGTCTCGAGGCGGCCATCTTGGGGGAGGAAGAGCAGTGTGGTAGTAGTCCTTTGTTGATCTTGCTCGCTGTCTATTTAGGCAGGCAAGTGTGGCAGCGCGTTCTCTCCAGCGTGTGGCGCTATTGTGGTAGCGTGTGTGTGGTGGCAGCTCTGCTGCTTTTAACTTCCCGTTTTTGTATTTAATTAAAAAACTTGTTTTAGGCACTTTTACCTTGTTCTTAAGCCTGGCCCACATATCCCCACCTTTGTCACCCTCTACTTGCACTCTAATAGGCAAATTCACCGCGCTTTGCAGGTCCTTCGCCCTGTCTCGAGGCGGCCATCTTGGGGGAGGAAGAGCAGTGTGGTAGTAGTCCTTTGTTGATCTTGCTCGCTGTCTATTTAGGCAGGCAAGTGTGGCAGCGCGTTCTCTCCAGCGTGTGGCGCTATTGTGGTAGCGTGTGTGTGGTGGCAGCTCTGCTGCTTTTAACTTCCCGTTTTTGTATTTAATTTAAAAACTTGTTTTAGGCACTTTTACCTTGTTCTTAAGCCTGGCCCACATATCCCCACCTTTGTCACCCTCTACTTGCACTCCAATAGGCAAATTCACCGCGCTTTGCGGGTCCTTCGCCCTGTCTCGAGGCGGCCATCTTGGGGGAGGAAGAGCAGTGTGGTAGTAGTCCTTTGTTGATCTTGCTCGCTGTCTATTTAGGCAGGCAAGTGTGGCAGCGCGTTCTCTCCAGCGTGTGGCGCTATTGTGGTAGCGTGTGTGTGGTGGCAGCTCTGCTGCTTTTAACTTCCCGTTTTTGTATTTAATTTAAAAACTTGTTTTAGGCACTTTTACCTTGTTCTTAAGCCTGGCCCACATATCCCCACCTTTGTCACCCTCTACTTGCACTCTAATAGGCAAATTCACCGCGCTTTGCGGGTCCTTCGCCCTGTCTCGAGGCGGCCATCTTGGGGGAGGAAGAGCAGTGTGGTAGTAGTCCTTTGTTGATCTTGCTCGCTGTCTATTTAGGCAGCCATGCTGACGCGCAGCGGTCACGCGCAGCGGGGACGCCGTAATGACGCCGGAGTTACGCCAGAGTTCAGCCCGTCTGTGCCCGTCCGGGCCCAGACGGGCCTAGGGCCTGCCACCATGCCCGACTCGGTAACACCTTTTACCACCAGGCTCCAATATGGAAGAGATGCCCTTATCGCCCTACGTTCGCCCCACCCTATTAGTTGTAGCTATGCTCAGATGGGGACCATTCCATTCTTACCGTGTAGAGCTTGTTCTTCCGGTCACAATTCAGTGGCCGTGAAATCTGTCCTTTCCATGGCTTTACTAAACTGCCGGTCTTTACCGAGCCACGCCATTGAAATTAATTCACTCATTTTAGATCACGAGCTCGACGTGCTGTTTCTCACTGAGACCTGGCTCTCCCCCAGCTCTGGCCCGGACATGGTCAGAGCACTCCCCCCAGGCTTTCACATACTCCATCTTGACAGACCTAAAGGGAGGGGAGGAGGAATTGCAGTCCTCTACAGAGACACGCTTGCGTGTAAGATTCAGAACGGAGGGGTGACGGACTGTGAGAGCTTACAGTTCTCCCTTCGGCTGTCACCTACAGTATCTTTGGTAGGCCTGCTGATTTATCGCCCGCCCGGACCCTTGGGTAGCTTCCCTAACTCTCTCCTGGAAATCACTACACTTCTTGCCTCCTCAACTGCCAACTTTGTGGTTCTCGGGGATTTTAATATCCATCTCGAGGACCCCACTAATGTTGCAGGAATCGATCTGCTTGATGATCTTAAATCTTTCGGAATCAATTTGGCCAACTCGGGCGCGACCCATGAGAAAGGCCATTTGCTTGATCCCTTTCTCTCCAACCTGGACCATCTTACTCCTTCTCCGGCTCTTGCCCTACCTTGGACAGACTACTTTTTGGTGACCGCGTCATGGCAATTCAACAGCCGAGCTGTGGTGGTCCCACGAGTTCACACCCTAGAGAGAGCCTGGTCGAGGCTCCCAGTTGACATCTGGGCGGCACATTTGGAGGCCACGCAGCCCCCTCAGGGTGATAACCCGATTGTCGCTAATGCGAATTTCCATACCTGGCTCGTGGACTCTTTGGACACTCTTCTACCCAAAAAGAAACAACTTATGAGGGGGAAGAGAGTGGGTTCTGCACCTTGGTATTCTTCAGAATTAAGAACCTTGAGGAAAGGTTGCAAGAGACTGGAGCGGTCCTGGAGGAGAGACTGGAGTGAGGCGTGTCGTAAAGAATATCGCGTGGCGCTGAGTAGGTATAAATCCGCTATTCGGGTGGCAAAATCAGGATTCTTTGAAGAGCGCATTGGCTCTGCGGCCAACTCTTCTAAAGAGTCATTCAGGGTCATTAAGGAGTTACTTAGTGTCCCTGATCCTCTGGTTTTCCACGAGGACCCCCGCAAAAAATGCACAGAACTGGCCTTGTTCTTTAAAAGTAAAATCGACAATATATTAGCCTCCCTTCCCCGGCTAGGTGAGGTCTCCTCTTTGGAGGACAACTCCAGCTCTCAACTTAAGTTGCAAGCGGTGGAGCTGGCCTCCCTTGGTCCGGTTACTAAGGAGGAAGTCTTGGCAGTTCTGAGGTCTATGAAGAGTGGCTCCCCGAAAGACCCAGCACCTATTAAATATCTTAAACAGGTGTCATCTACCATCGTCGGCCCTGTGACGGATTTGATAAACCTGTCTCTCGCCCATGGGGTAGTTCCCCCTAGTTGGAAAGGGGCGGTGGTTAAGGCTCTTTTGAAAAAGCCTAACCTCGACCCCGCCGATCTCGCCAACTTTCGGCCAATCTCCTTGCTGCCGGGTATCAGTAAGGTGGCGGAGAAGCTGGTGAACAGCCGCCTTTCGAACTTCTTGGAAGCCAATTCCCTTCTGGGCGATTCCCAAACGGGTTTTCGCCCTGGTCAGGGGACTGACACCGCCCTACTGGCGGTCGTGGAGAATGCGAGGAGCATGCTGGATTCGGGGGGATCAGTGGCAGTGATCCTCCTGGACCTCAGCGCTGCTTTTGATACCGTGGACCATCTGGTGCTTCTCCAACGGCTGTCGGGGGTGGGGGTCACGGGTCTGGCCCTCAAATGGTTCGCTTCCTTCTTGGAAGGTCGTACATTTGAGGTGTGGGAAGGCCAGGAAAAATCATCGTCAACCCCTCTCCAGTGCGGTGTGCCACAGGGCTCTTCAGTGAGCCCTACCTTATTCAACGTTTACATGGCCCCCCTGGAGAGTGTGGTTCAGCCGCTGGGTATTAAAATCATCAGTTATGCTGATGATACTCAGCTGGTGGTCGGCCTTTCCCAGTCGGCGCACCATCCCGACCGGCTGCACTCATGTCTTGAAAAGATCCACACGTGGATGTGCAGCTCAGCCCTAAAGTTAAATGGCTCCAAGACGGAACTGATGCTGCTGGGGAACTCTTCCCCATCTTTGTCCCCCAGCAGCTGGCCAGACTGTCTGGGTCCGATGCCTCCCCCCAAGCAGGAGATCAAGAGCTTGGGGGTATGGCTGGAGCAGGACCTATCGTTTAAAACCCACGCCAAAAAGACTGCTGGCGTGTGCTTTGGCCTGCTCCGCTCAGCCCAGAAGATCTTGCCCTTGCTCCCAGTGGCCACTCGAAGGCTCCTCATCCAGGGACTTATCATCTCGCGGCTGGATTTCAGCAATGCGCTATTCCTGGGCGCACCCGAGTCTACCCTGAACAGACTGCAGCATGTGCAGAACGCGGCTGCTAGGCTTTTGACGGGTCTCCCTAGGCGTCAATCTGCCCGTCCAGCGTTGAGGGCATTGCACTGGCTCCCTGTGAGGGACAGGGTGAAATTCAAGTCACTCTGCATTGCCCACAAAGTTCTGCACGGAGTCGGTCCACCCATTCTGGATGAGATGGTCCAGCCCTACAAGGCCTCTCGTTCACTTCGCTCTGACCACCAACATCTCCTTCAGGTTGGCAGGGTGAAAAAGGCAAGAACTGGTGGCAGAAGGTTCTCAATAAATGTGGCTTCCTTGTGGAACTCATTGCCCTTACATCTGCGCTCGGAGGCTAGTCTTCTTCGCTTCCGTAAGCTTTTAAAAACTTTTTTGTTTTCCGTTTAATCCTTGCATCTTTTTAGTAGTGTTATGTTCTGGTAAGCGCTGGGATGCCTATTGGTAACCAGGCGCTATACAAAACTCAGAATAATAATAATAATAATAATTGCCACTCCAGAGCTTGCTCATTGTCTTGTGGTTGAAGTTATAAAACGCTTCATTCCCCTGTCCCGCATGCTACTGTACTGGGGTGAGTCCATTAGTATGATCAACATATAATCACCAATCCAAGGGCACCTGATCAGTTTATAATCTTGGAGGGCATCAACATAGAGGAAATAAGGAGTGTGTAAGGTCTGTATTTGAAGGAAGACTGGAGACATTAGGCGGGTATTTCCACACAAAAGTGTTGAGTGGCGGGGCAGAACTGTAAGATACAGAGCTAGACGAGTGCCCATATTGGTAAGGGAGCTCTCCGCATTCTCACTTGACTCTGACCTCCTTCTCCCTCCTTCACTGTCTTCAGTATGGGCCCTACTGCGCCCCACCTTCTTCCTGAGCTCTACTCCTGCCATCACTCTCATTTCCAACCCTTTCCCTCCTCACTGCCAAGGCTTCATGGCCCTCCCTCAAATCCTCATCGATCATCATCACTAGTCCTCGGAATCCTTCGTTCACCAAGACACTGTCCACCGTGTACTATGAGTTTGTTAAACATGATAGTGTGAGGATGGTTGCATTGTGTCAAGAGCAGGTCTTTGTGACACTTGAAGGAGCTTCTTCATATTTAGATACAGCCTGTTATTCCAAGCAGACTCCCGGGATACACTGATAAGCTGAGATTACTTCCAAAAACTATCCATAGCAGGTAGGAAAATACCTTTCAACTGCCCTGGCCAAACAACAAGACATGGGGCAAGAATGAATAATAGCATCCTGAGAAACACAGGAATTCCAGGTGAGTCCAGTGAGTGAGCAACCATTCAAAACACAATTGCAATGCATCTAAACTCAACATGGGCCCCCTTATATAGTGCAGGAACAGGATGTGACCTGGAAAGAAATCAGTGAGTAAAAGACTCGCTTTTAGATTGGGAAGGCTTCCACTGCTAAAAAGGATATCCTGTGAAACAATTGGAGGGACCCAAAAAACCAATTAACCATCTACAAAATAGAAAACATTCCATCCCCTGACCAACGGTGTAACATAGACGCTGTAGATGTTTATTACTCAAATTAGCTTCATGTATGCAGCATTACCAAGAACTCCACATGGGGCGAATAAAACTTGCCCCATAATCCTTAGAACGAGCGTCAACTGAGACGCCAAGCCACGCTGTAAATGAGAAAGCTGGGATGCGGTAATGCAAAGGGAAGTGGCCCTGTGCAATAAGCCGCCATGTGTCTTACCATGCTCAAGAAGGACACTCAGGTAAGGAGGAACTCCTTACATTGTCCCATTTGTGTCATCATTTGTTTTTCGGTCTATCAGTAGTACTTTTGTAGACTGCAGATGCAACATGTACCTTGAGACCCAGTTTGTGTACTTTATGTAGTTACATTATTGACACAATGACATTATAATTGCTAATTTATGGTATTTTTGTTTGGATCCCTCAGCCTCTCTTAAAAAGCAGTGCTATTCACATTTCACCCTTGTATGTTCATTTATTTCACTTTTCTGTCATATTAAAATGTTAAATGAATAGCCTTTTTTGTCCGCAGACTAAAGACGTGTGCTTTTTCTTTCATCGAGAAAATGCTGGTCCATTGTAAAAGTTTTTACCTTGCAACACATTTCTGTGTATACCTTTTAAGTGCACCACTCAGAGTGCAAATTTCATCTTTTTACTCTTTTTGTTCATTCTACTCATTGAGGGTACAGATCAAGGGGCTGATTTAGAGTTTGGGCGAGAGGGTACTTTGTGGTCATCATACTGGTCCATCCTTGATATCTATGCCTATGGGATGCTTGGTAAGATCCCCGTTCTGTGGATGGATTCACAAGCTAGCCTGAGAGTTAAAAAGACTCGGACTGATAGGAGGGAGGAGTTCTTGATTTGCGTCACACAGGCATAATGACCTTTCATTTCTTTGGAGAGGCGGTACAAGAAAAGGAGGCATCTAGAGCATGCAGGCAAAAAAAAGCATCCACAAAAAGCCCCAGTACTATGACTGAAAAAGTTTCAACAGACAAACACAGCAGCTGCCTTTCCAATTTTGGAGACAAAAAGAGTGAAAACGCGAAGTGTGGCAAATCTCTTTTATAAAGTATGGTGTGAGTGAGATGTTTTAAATCCCACCCTCTCACTTTAGTGAATGGGAATAAATAGAACACACAGAATGTTTTTTTTGTTTAGAAATATGTCTGAATTCATAAAAATCTGTTTCCCTGGCAAGTTCACAACCCAGCACCTCATACATTTGTACAATTTCTGTGCATGTTAGTGATAGCACATTTTTTCTTCTCATGTGCTGTTGACAGATTTGTTTCTAAGCATATAAATAGGGCGTCGGAAAGTCTGTATTTCGCGAACCAATGAGAGTCTTTTACACGTGTGCACTGCATTGACTGCAGCTTTACCATATTTTTACCTTTAACATTATTGTTTCTTATACTTATCCTTATTCTTATTCTTGTTCGTATTCTTATACTTATTCCTATGTGCTGAACACATGCTCAGTGAAAACTTCTCTTCAGGCTATTTATGATATTGACAACTGGTATTGTTATTCTAAACCTCTGCTACCGGGCTGTCACCCTTGAAATACAGATTCCTAAAGTAGAACAGACTGAAGGATATACAATGTCCTTTTGTTTAGAGGACAAGCAATCATATCACATATTATTAAACTTTGCTGTTCAATCCACTGCATGTCCCTTGCAGAACCCCCAGGCCCAACCCCCATTCTGTATTAAAAGTCTCCTTTGAGCCAGCAAGGTGACGAGCTTTGGAGATGCACCTGTGTGCCTGTGAGTGGTACTGTGACCTGAGAGGAACTTGGGAGCATTTCCAGCAACCCCAGATGATTTACTTTGCTCTCTAAAACTGCTGCTCTCTACTGATGAAGGGCTCAACCCAGAAACACGTGTCTAGAGATTTACAGCAATGTCTGCACCAACTTTGGTGAAAAACGCCAGCTAATTTTGAAGTAAGTTTGAACCGTGTCCTGCATTTACCAGGATGCAAAGGGGCAAACTGTGCTGGGACTGTGAGGCAGTTTGCTCCCAACCCCCATTCTGTATTAAAAGTCTCCCTTGAGCCAGCAAGCTGACGAGCTTTGGAGATGCACCTGTGTGCCTGTGAGTGATACTGTGACCTGAGAGGAACTTGGCAGCATTTCCAGCAACCCCAGATGATTTTTCTTTGCTCTCTAAAACTGCTGCTCTCTACTGATGAAGGGCTCAACCCAGAAACACGTGTCTAGAGATATACAGCAATGTCTGCACCAACTTTGGTGAAAAACTCCAGCTAATTTAGAAGTAAGTTTAAACTGTGTACTGTATTTACCAGGATGCAAAGGGGTGAACTGTGCTGGGACTGTGAGGCAGTGTGCTCCCAACCCCCATTCTGTTTAAAATGCTTCCTTGAGGCAGCAAGTTGACGAGCTTTGGAGTTGCACCTGTGTGCCTGTGAGTGGTACTGTGACCTGAGAGGAGGAACTTGGCAGCATTTCCAGCAACCCCAGATGATGTTTCTTTGCTCTCTAAAACTGCTGCTCTCTACTGATGAAGGGCTCAACCCAGAAACACGTGTCTAGAGATATACAGCAATGTCTGCACCAACTTGGTGAAAAACTCTAGCTAATTTTGAAGTAAGTTTGAACTGTGTACTGCATTTACCAGGATGCAAAGTGGTGAACTGTGCTGGGACTGTGAGGCAGTGCGCTCCCAACCCCCATTCCAAAATATTGGAAGGTAAGTAAGTACAGAAGTTCCATTCCTACCTCCATATATATGTACCTTGGTGTTATACATATCTTCAAAGTATGTAGATTTGGATTCAGGAATAGTTCATCTCTACTTTCCTATATGCACTTGTATGTTGATATTCTTTGGCTCGATATTCAGTAGTATAGCTATGATGATCCCTTTAATGCTTGTTTTTTGTGTTGCAATTGAATGTATATAGTGCTTAATAATCTTGACAAGGTCCTGCATGCTACTACATACAGATTTCTATAGTAGGAAAGGCTATGCTAATAAAATCTCCCTGGATTATGGGGCAACCTATCCAATTGCCTCCTTTGCGGGTCACTTCTCTGCATGCCTTATGCTTACTTTCACTAAATTCACATAGCTGCCTGGTGAATAGAACAAAACTAGCTTCTGAAAATACATAATCACATTTTATTTATTTATTTATTTATTACATTTGTACAGCGCACAGCTATCCGAAGGTTTCCCGGCGCTAGAGAACGCAGAAGGATGGAGGCTGGGCAGAAATAAAAGAGGAAGGGGACTATTGATTGAAGAGCCATGTTTTTAAATCTTTATGGAATTTAGGATAGTGTTGTTCAGTGCGTAGATGATAAGGGAGAGAGTTCCAGAATGAGGGAGCCAGGTAGTAGAAGGCGCGTCCACTCATTCTGGCTCGTCTGATCCTAGGGATTTGGAATTTGTGTTGGTTAGAGGATCAAAGAAGGCGGGGGGGTCATAATGGTGTACTAAGGCTTTTAGATAGTGAGGTGCTTCACCCGAGTTAATCTTATGCATGTAGCACAATGCTTTAAATTTGGCACGATTGTCAATCCGGAGCCAGTGGAGGTCACGTAGTGAAGCTGAGGTAGCAGTTCTATTGGGGAGTTTGCAAAGTAATCTAGCCGCAGAGTTCTGTATAACCAGTAACCTGTGCAGCACTTCCTTGCTGGCACCCAGGTACAGAACATTCCCATAATCCAGTCTTGATGTTATAAGGGCTTGGATTACAGTTTTTTGGGTGGACAACGGAAGCATCCACAGGATTTTTCTAAGCCATTTTAAAATGACAAAGCAAGTGAAGGCAACTTTGACCACTTGTTGCCTCATTGTCAGTTGGTCATCGAAAATGACGCCAAGGTTGCGGGCGGATTGAGCAGGAAGCGGGGGAGAGCCCATCTGCGACGGCCAATGTTGGGGACCCAAGAGGGTTTTATTGTTACCAAAGAGGAGAAGTTCGGTTTTTCCTCCATTAAGTTTTAATTTATTGGCATGCATCCAGTCGGCAATGTTTGCCCAGATCGGAGCATTGAGGTAGTGGAATTTATTTTGGGAGAGAGTGAGAAAATGATCTGGGTGTCATTGGCGTAGGAATATGCCGTGAGTCCCGCTTGCTCAGCTATTCTAGCCAGAGGGCTGACATATATGTTGAACAGCAAGGGACTCAGTATGGAGCCTTGAGGAACTCCATACTGGGAAACATGAACTTTGGAATTGGCAGTCGGGGAAAAGACTTGGAAAGTCCTGTTCGATAAGAAGCTAGATAGCCACTTGAGTGCATGGCCGGTAATACCACAGCAGTGGAGGGTGTTAAGGAGGATGGTATGGGAAACAGTGTTGAACGCGGCACTTAGATCCAGTAGAATAAGTGCCACTGTTTCTCCTTTGTCAACCTGTAGACGGATGTTTTCGGTGACACCCAGCAGTGTTGATTCCGTAGAAAAAAGCCTGCCCTAAAGACGGACTGGGAAGTGTGAAGGGAATTATGGGTCTCCACAAAGTTGGTGAGCTGGACGTTGATATGTTTCGGAAAATCAAAAGAACAGGACACTTGTAACTACGTTACACAAGGTTTATAACAGACAACCCTCATAAACGCTATGTTGTTGTTCGTTGCGGTTTATGTTGTTCTTCCGCCCCACATAGTCGTTGTGGCATTTATCATCGGGTTGTCTGAATGTGCTGTATGCCAGCCTCAAACCTGAGGCAACCTCTGGTGTCGCGTAGTAGTGTCCAGAGATGCACTAATACCCCCGTTGGTGAAGGTGAAGGTAAAACACCCGTCTACATCCTTAAAAATCTTTTAATTGGTGCAGGATGTGATTAGTGATTAAAAGAAATGGATATGCACTGTGAACAGGTTACTGGTTCATTGCATATTACTTAGTCAACATGTTTCTGCTCCCTTTGCCCAGCCGGGTCTATGGAGCATTCGTCAGGACAAGACAGTTACAAAAAACACAAAGTACAATTTTTAAAAATTTACTCACACAACTTGTGCAGTCTTAACTGAGTAATCTCAGTTTTCTCAGTTTTGATAAGGTGATTTTACCTAGAGCATAGGAGACAAAAATCAGGCTGCTATTTTCACAATATTCAACATTGGGGGCAAGAAACTAGCTAATTTATACTAGTGAGACAGAACTGACTTTTGTGTCAATGTTATTGTCTATCTCGGGCACTGATGGAAAGGGGGGGAAGTGGCGAATCTTAACGGAGAAATGGCGTGAGGGGAGCACAGCTACAAAAATTGTGATTATTTTGTAAAGCATGCACAATGACAGACAATAGTATGGTATACACTGGGTTGGTAACGCAATGTCGTTATGAGAGTACCAACTCCATAAGTACTTAGGTTGCATATGTTAATCACAGAGTGGGAGCAGTCTTAAATAGACAGGCACGAATAGTTTACACACTTCGTCTTTTACCTTATATTTGAAGGATACTTTACTCGTCAGGGGAAATTGGACCGAAGGTCCCAGGCTGCAAACAGAGGAAAGGTAGATACATGATATTACCATCCATGGCGTAAAAACGCCACGCTTACCTTTCGTCGTGTGCTGAGACTCACCCGCATTGGGAACGACTTCCGCGTACAGTGCTGGCTCTGCCCCTGGACGCGGAGTCGTCATAGCCGTGCGACTTTGAATCTTCGTCATGCTTTACAAAATAATCCCAATTTTTGTAGCTGTGCTCCCCTCACGCCATTTCTCCGTTAAGATTCGCCACTTCCCCCCTTTCCATCAGTGCCCGAGATAGACAATAACATTGACACAAAAGTCAGTTCTGTCTCACTAGTATAAATTAGCTAGTTTCTTGCCCCCAATGTTGAATATTGTGAAAATAGCAGCCTGATTTTTGTCTCCTATGCTCTAGGTAAAATCACCTTATCAAAACTGAGAAAACTGAGATTACTCAGTTAAGACTGCACAAGTTGTGTGAGTAAATTTTTAAAAATTGTACTTTGTGTTTTTTGTAACTGTCTTGTCCTGACGAATGCTCCATAGACCCGGCTGGGCAAAGGGAGCAGAAACATGTTGACTAAGTAATATGCAATGAACCAGTAACCTGTTCACAGTGCATATCCATTTCTTTTAATCACTAATCACATCCTGCACCAATCAAAGATTTTTAAGGATGTAGACGGGTGTTTAACCTTCACCTTCACCAACGGGGGTATTAGTGCATCTCTGGACACTACTACGCGACACCAGAGGTTGCCTCAGGTTTGAGGCTGGCATACAGCACATTCAGACAACCCGATGATAAATGCCACAACGACTATGTGGGGCGGAAGAACAACATAAACCGCAACGAACAACAACATAGCGTTTATGAGGGTTGTCTGTTATAAACCTTGTGTAACGTAGTTACAAGTGTCCTGTTCTTTTGATTTTGCGGTCTGACAAGGGGAATTAACCGGACACTATATTCCTCCTCCCTCCTTTTGATTCTGAACGTTGATATGTTTCTCCAAGATTTTCGAGAAGACTGGGAGAAGGGAGATGGGGCGGAAGTTTGATGGTACCTCTGGATCTGAGTTCGCTTTTTTCAACAGGGGCACAACCATGGCATGTTTCCAGGCTGCAGGGACTTTAGCTTCAAGTAAAGAAGTATTCAGTAACTCCATAATTAAATTAAGTGTGGGATGGTTCAAAGTTTGAAGAACCGAAGGGGTAAGTGGATCATTAGGGGACCCTGATCTAATGCTGCTAAGGACATTGTAAAATGTAGAGATGTCAAGTAGAGTCCATATGTCCATTGTGATGGCAATGCAAGTGTCTGCTCATTGTATTGTATTATTTATGTGACATTTAATACTTTGTCAAATTAGACTCTATTGTACTCTATTTTTTGGTGGTGGAAGTAAGCTGCTCCCCCACTCATAGTGGCACCCTTCGTTATAAGGTTTGCTCCTTCACCTGCAAACCGTGTTATTGGAAAGCTCATCGTGAGCTTTTTAAGGCCTATGTGGTTATCTATTGTTATTCAAAAAGTGGGGTTAAAAAGCTTACAGGAAAGACCAGAACTTCTTTATTTTAGATTGCAAAGCACAAAACTAAAGAGGAGAATAGGATGGGAGCTGTTAGTAACCTCTATATGTTAGTGAAATGGTCAACATGTTTCTGCCCTTTTTAAATGTCCCTGTGGATCGGGACATTCATCGAGCCCTATAGTGACCCTTATGTTTTCCCTATGTGGCTTAATAACCTTGAGCTTGAACTGGTCTATATGGGTATTAGTATAGCTGCAGGGAAGTGCAAAGTAATCCTGATTGCCAGTTGTAAATGGTATTCTGCCCGCTCTGAGAAGTATCCAAGTGGGGCTGTCTTGTGTTGCCTAGCACAACTGGGGGCGGTTGAGATACAGCTAATTGAGGGTAATCCTGCTGCTTAGTTGTGTCTCAGTGCCTTGGCTTGCCTTTTCACTGACTGCTTCTCTTACTCTTTTATTGTACTGGAGTGAAGGAAAGTGTGACATAGAACGCTTGGCCTCATTGCATTTTTATGGGTTGTGAGTGTAGCCTGAATGGGAAGTGTTTGCAGTGAGTAAAGGATAACACATCTAGGGGCATATTACCAAGCAATAGCGATAATTATCGCTATTGCTTGGTTAGAGACAAAATTTTACCGCTGAGCTGCGGCGATTTTTACCGCAGATAAACCTTGGTATTACCAAGGTTTATCGCAAATGCGATAAAAAACGGCCGCAATGCATGAATATCGCTGAAAAGTCAGCGATATTCATGCATTACCGAGCTAATGCTCTTAGCCATGTTATCCACCTCCCATTGGATAACATGGCTAAGGGCAGGTGTTAGCTTTTGGAGATATTCGCGCTTAGCACGAATATCTCCAAAAGTTGGTAATAGGAGATAGCGATGTTAGCGACTGTTTCCAGTCACTAACATCTTGGCACGCCCACTTTGCATGTCATTAGTGATAAATATCACTGACATGCAAAGTGGGGCCCAAGATGGTCGCTATCTCCTACTAGCTGTCGTTAACTGGTGTTAGCGACAGCTAGGTAATAGGGAGATAATTTTATCTCCGCTTTCTTGGCTTTTAAAGCCAAAAAAGCGGAGATAAACCCCCTTGATAATATGCCCCCTTGTGTCTTCTTGAAGTAGGGGATGATCAGCTGAGTTGCAAGTCTAGAATGGAGGATTCTGTTCTGTGAGTGCTTTTGGAGCTTTCTTTGGATGAAGCAGGGACCCTTGCCTTAGAGGTGCTTGTTAACTATGAAGAGTGCCTTGAATGCATATTGGTTTGATATAGGGAGCTGATGAAGCCCTTAAACCATCTATGTGATGGTGGGCTGAGGTTCTTTTTCTTGATGAGTTGTCTGATGTAGGTGGTCTTAAGAGCAGTAGGGGCATTGCTTGTTTTTAACTAGTTATTGAGAACCATCCATGCTCTTTCTGGAATGCAGCATTTGTGGACAGTAGAGTGTGCATGAAGAGATAAGAGTGTTGCTGGAAGTCTCCAAAAAGTAGAATTGCAGATATGGAAATACATATTTTAAAAATACTCAAAATTAGACTTTTTATAAAGGTAGGTGCTGTGTACGAACTGGAATGTAGAATTTGTATTCCCTATAAATTTATCAAAAAGATGCTCTGTCTTTTTCATTTTCCTAAGTGTTTTTCCTGTGATTGACTGCATGCCATTCAGCATATTCTGGTGGGCTGTTCCATAGACAGAGTTAGCTAAAGGTCACTTTTAGAGTAGAAACGCTAATTTTATAAGCTTAGAGAACATGCTTTCTTTAATAGATAAATATATAAATCGCAGGGTATCAGGTTGCAGAGATTACATAACCTGCTAAGTGTGATACATTACTTGTAATTTGCATCCAGCGATCCTCCATGTTCAGGAAGGCCCATGTGGCGAGGTTCACACAGTCATGTGCATACTTTAATGTTTTGCCATGTTTTCCTGTCAAATGTTATTATCTCCCTAAACACTGATTAACACACTGAAAGTATTCGCAATCTTGCCTCTAAAACTAAACTACCATCATCAGAGTTTATAATGTTTACTGTTGACTCTAGATTTTTTCAGACACCCAAACCAATACAGACTTAAAGCATTTTTAATGATAACAGATGCAGAGTGTGCCTGGTCACCTTCAAAGGAAGAGGGTAATGTCTCAGAGTTCTGAAAGCGTCTTTACTGGATCCAGGGAGGTAAGCATCCTTCCTGGGTTAGGGTTAGTGGTCCTAGTCATCCAAAATGGGGATATGCTGTTGCCTGGAAGCTTTATACACTATGAATCATTGGCTTCACAATTGGTGGGGGAGGGTGGGGGTCAAGGGGGAAACAACCTCTAAACTGAAAAGTGGCAAATCTAATACAAAGAAACAATTGTAGGCACAAAAGTCTGCTCTTACGGCACACAGGCCACCTGGGATCTGGATAGCGGTCTAGGCAACAGGGTGCTGGATCACCAAAACAATAGCTGGGCCAATGAAGAATGTAAAATAATTGGTGGCGAAGAGAGGTGTGTGCTTACCAGTCAGAATAAACAGTCAGGGCCTCATTTACAATGAGGCTGCGCCCCTGGAGCATCACTTTTTGCGACGTTTCAGTGGCACAGGGGCCTGCTCCATATTTACCAGGCAGCACTAAGCCACTTTGCGTGGCTTAATGCAGCCTTGTAAATATCTTTCCCTTTAACGCAGTTTTCTGCAATGGGTGTTGCTAGGGACGCACCCAGCAACACCCATGGCTTTTTGACACAGCCTAGATTTATGAGGAATCGTAACTCTGAGGCAGCACCAAAAATATGTGCCTCCCCAGTGGAGGCACAAGTGAGGCGCAACGAGGAGAAATACCTTTATTTATCCTTGTTTTTCATCTTTCTGCAGCACACATAGAAAGAGGAAAAATACTCTTTGTTCCCTTCCTGCACAAAACAATCATCCCTGCAAAGCAGGCACCCTTACAAAATGGATCGAAGGTGCCTGCTTTAGCGCATGGCATCCCATTCTGTGCCAACGTAGGGGAAAAGAACAGGAATGCGCCGTATCCGAAAGATACTGCACATTCCTGCCCTTTTCTTTTGCTATAGGACAGGCCTTCCTGTGGCACTGCCCTACAGCAAAATCTTGTAAATAAGGCCCTATTTTGCCTTTTGTAGAAGTAGTCTTTTTGGACAGCCTTCCATAGGACTCTGTTGAGGACTAGAGAGAGCTTCGAAGGTGCACTCTCAGCATCTCTTGTTGTGGGATTCCATGCAGCTACGGTCAGCGGCAGCAGCAGGGAATAGCAGAGCTAGTGATCTACAAGCTTGTTGCTAGCTAGGAGGAGACCAGCAGCAAGCAACTCCAATTTCTGAAAGCAACAACAGGAACAGGGTCTCTGCACCTCTAGATCCAAAATATGTTAATTGAGCTGAATGGAAGATCTAGATCTCATGTCCAAGTTCATACCGTTGTTCATGGAGAGCAATGTGTCCTTCTAGTTCATAGGTTCCAGGCAATCTTTCCTCTTCAGTGAGGAGCCCTGGAAGGTCTTCTCCTCAGAATAAACTGTACTTGCCATTGCCTGTGCCAATGTACCCTTTCAGGGGCTGCTCTGTTGGCAGACATGGCTGAATCTCTGGTGGGGCCAAAGAACAGAACTTTTGCAGAGAATTGGTTGCTTTCCCACCCAAGTTGTTGATCATAATATTAGGTAGCATAAACTGGAGAAATGGAAAGCATAGTACTTGAAACCAAATAGTAGTAATACAGTTTTAGAGGAATATGCCTCTTCCCTCCGCATACCATTATCTCGCATGCTGTCACAACGCGGTCGTATCAACGACCACGTTGTGACAACGCATACCATTACTCCACAAGTCGTTACAACGACTTGCGGAGTGGTGGACGGGGCGCTGGATGTTGGAATAGTAAAATTTACTATTTCAACTCCAGTCTTAGGGAAGGTGTTGGATTTTAAATCCCACACCTTCTCCCCCCTCCGCAACTCGTTGTAATGACTTGCGGAGTAATGGTATGCATTGTCACAACGCGGTCGTTATAACAACTGCATTGTGACAGCATGCGCGGTCACGGATGCGGGGTGAAGGTGCTTTACCGTTTTGGAGGAATCATGAAGCAAAAGGTCAGCTCTAAATATTATTATTATAAATAAATGTTGTAACATCAGCGTAATGCCCCAATAAGTGTGGTGGGTAGGTGCCCGCCTAATCATGCACTGTTCACTTGGTGCGCCGCACCTTAACCAATAATGAAGTTTTAAACAACACTCCTTCAAATTCGTATTTTACACTTGTTTGTGCATTTATTTGGTTATTACTCTACAATGTTTCTTAGCTCATGTTATTAACATTATTCATAACATTTTCCATGAACATGCATAAGTACATTCACAAATCCATTTTTCATAAGTCTATGTACATAACATTATTCAAGCATTCTTGAATAGGCCCTATGCATTTCGGCACGCAAGACGGTGCCTTCGTCGGGGGCAACTCTGAAAAAATAAAAAAATCGAGTATAAGTGAAAGAGGTAATTTATATGGTGGGTCATGAGGGTAACCAGATATATTAAATGGGTGGCGTACCTGATGTAAACTGGAATGCAGAAATTGTTGTACTGCTACAATGACTTGTATATCTAGAACGCTGTGTGGGCAGAAAAAATGTGGTATTGAGGGCGAAAATTACAAAAGATATGAAACCTTCATGCTTATGTCTGTAGTAACAACATACCTGGTGATCAGTGTCCAGAGAATCTGTAATTGCAAGCATACGTTTTATGAGTGCTTAAATCGAATGCTACAAACGGTGTGAACGTGTTGCTATGAGAAGATCACCCTACCTTGGCTTCGTATCTTGTGGAATTCTATCTAAAAAATAAATAAAAGGAACGCCGCACTATTACAAACGCATTTGTAATGAGCCTATCGAATGGCTCGCGTAATCTGTCTTAATGGCGATAAATACCTGTAGAGTAGACAATCTCGACCACAATAGTGTTGGCTCTGCTCGCTGAACGTCTAGGTATTCGCGTCCCGAGGGATAATCACCATTAATGCTCGCTGTGTCCATTACGTGGAGACGCTGCAGTAACTAAAAACGGACTTGCTGTGGCAAGTGCCACCAATTCAATCATTATGGCAGACGCCATCTTTAAGTTATGGCTGTGTTATTTGCCGATAAATCCATTTTTGTAGGTTTGACTGGTGAAACGGATGATAACTGTTTTCTAGTGTACCGGAGTGATAATTGCCCGCGCTCGCATGCCATGCCAGACGCGGCGGTATTTAGTGGCAATCAAATGTAAGTGCCTACTGTGTGAAACATTTGGTGTACAGTGGTGTTCATAATAATGAGTGCCTCGAAATCAATGATGGGTTGATGAGTGAATATAAATATATGGTGTCACATATAATAAACAATAAAAATAACATTGCATCAACACAATATAATTCAAATGCGAATTCTAGATACCAATATTGTTTTGAATACATATTCGCCATCTTTGTAAAGCTGTCACATGTAAATCACATGATACTGAGGGTCTATTTACTAAAAATCATGTTAACATTATAAGGCGCTGGTATACATTTTAAAATAAGCATACAGATGATGTTACCTATGATTGACATGAGACTGAAACAAGCCCTAGAACCTGATGTTATTGGATATCATTCCTAGTGATTATTGAAATGTTACTCATGAATAGCTAGGTGCTTCAAATCTCCCAAAATATTAACCAGCCACGTCTGGCTCTGTCCTCCACCTATGTGAAATAATATTAATGGGTAACATCCATCATAGTAAACTTCACTGCTAGACAATACCATCCTGTGAGAAGTTGGCCTGATGTGCAGTGCTCACTATTCTAGTGATCACTATATATCAGTCCAAACAACCCTTATTGATGATTGGTTGTAAGTCAACCTTATAGACCAGCTATCCTAGTAGCATGGATACGAGCAGTCTAAGGCTAAGACTCTAGAGGGCGTGTTAAGCCAGCTGTTTTACCATCACATTACCCCTTGAACACCCAGTGAAAGGACACCACACAAGTTGTTATGAAAATAAACAGTGTATTTATTTATAACAAGACTACCCTGGCTCTTTATGAGACAGGGAGCTAAGCACACAACAAAACTCTTACGAAAATACTTAAGTTAGCACGTTATACACAAATGCCCGAGGGGCACGAAAAACCATATACTTTAAAAGTGGAATGCGAATTACTAGCAGGTAAGTAACAGTTCTAATAGGCTTTGGAACCGCTAGGACTGGACTAGGGAATCGTTAGATTACTACTAGGAGGCCCAGGGGACTCGGGTGCAGAGTGTGCACTCTCACGCGGGATGCGGGACAAAGTCTATGGAAGCTAGCATTCACAAAGTTAGTGTTCACGGGCGAACCCGACCTGGTAGGAAGAAAACGACAGTGGATCCTGACCCTTGGATAGTGAGGCTATGCTGGGACACCGAAGTGCCGAAGTTACCTAGCCCAGGGGCTGCAGCTGCATAGGTCTGAAAAGACGTCGGGGATCTCGTTGCCGGACCAGGAGCCTGGAAGGAAGAAGTTGCTGGCAGGCGACCAGTGAAGAAAAGTTCGATGGATCCAAGCCTGGATCAAGGAAGAAGAAAACCTGAAAGCAGAGGGGACCAAGTTCTTGAATCACTAGCCAGTGATTAAGTGGGCACCAGGATGGCACCGGGCGAAGTCACCGCAGTCAGGTGAGTGGGCGCTGCTGGGCTCTGCAGTCTCTCGGACCAGGAGGCGTTGTCGGCGACCAGGATGGAGGTGCGAGCTGTCTCACGAAGGTTCTTGCTGTCGACGTCGCTGGACCCAGGATTGGGCAACAAGTCTTGGCAAATGCAAGGCCCACGCGGTGGACCTAAAATGGCGTCTTGGGCGGACCAGGAGGGTCCAGGGTACTTCTCCGATGGAGGGAAGCAAGGGCCAGTCTGGAGCAACCAGACCAGCAGCAGAAATGTCGTCGGGCGTCGTCAGGAAGGCCACAAGCCAGCGGGCTAGTAGCCAAACAACGCGGTGAGCAGTAAAAAGCAGAAGGGCCCCACGCAGATCGTGGAGATGCTGGGGGGCTGCTCTTCGGTGCTGGAGCTGCTCAGGGTGGGGGCTTCTCGGACCCCAAAGCACTCACCAGGAATTCACTCGGCGGGCTTGTTGTTCAGAAGTCGTGCAGTCTTGAAGATGGCCGGTCCCTCGAGGTCTCGTCACACCCACGAATCTCAGCGTGACTGATGATGTAGGTAGAGGTCAGAGGTGCCAGGGAAGCCGGTTCTCGTCGAGCTGGGCAGTCGGATTCCGGAGGAAGGACTTGCAGCAGACCGCAGTGTTCTGTAGATGGTGCCTGCGGATGCAGGGTGACTACTCCTTAGTCACAAGGGAGAAATCTTAGGAAGAAGTCTTGAGTTCCTTTCGTGGAAAGTAGTTTCAGGATTCAAAGATGATCTGATTTGGAAGGGGGCCAGTTCCTACCTTTATCCTGTAAAAAGGGGCTGGCACGCGACTAAGTCCTGCCCTATGGGTGGGACTAGGAGGGGGGTGGTTACACCCACTTCCTTGGCGGGCTTTTCCCCAGCACAGGGTCTGGAGTGACCCTGGAACTGGTTCCAGCCAGCCTATGCACAGTGAGCACCGGGGTGCCACGTGCAGTCACCTTCCTCTAAAGCCCTGCCTACCTACAATACACAAAACCCTGTCTGGGACGGTGCTGGCACCGCCCCTGGCAGGAAACCCTTTGTCCTTATCTCCTGCTCTGGGAGGACTCCCAGCAGCAGGAGGGCAGACTTGTGTCTCGGTGGCAGCATCCATTTTGTGGAGCTGAGGCTCTGTTTGACTTTAACCGGGGTTAGGGGTTACATACATGTCGTGTCCCTCTAGAAGGGTGGAATGCTAACCCCGTCGCCAGAATTGGCGAGGGGTTAGTATTCCAATTCGTATGACACCTTACTCGACATGTTTTGATAAAGCGATACCAGAGTTGGCATATAACCGCGAGGATTATAATTAGGCTGTCCTGTTTTCAGTTTCTATTTTTGGTAAATTCTGGTGGGGTTTTTTCAGTGTTTTCAATATCTTAAAAAACAGTTGTTATCAGTGGTTACACATTTTCAAGCCACTAAAAACAACAGAAAAAGTGTTTTTCCGGTGTTTATGGAACGTTTTACTTTTATCATTGCTTGCTTTCTGCACTGAAAGAACATTGTATATAGACAATGTACGTATAGTGTATATGAGGTCCAAAGAGATTTTTGCAAATTAATCTTATTGTAGTACACCATACAATACTTCTTCAGTGAGTCTTTGGTAATGTGCGCTCGTGCTTTCCTTCCCATGTAAACTTCTGTGAAAAGGCCCTCTCAGCATTCATAGCCCCTTGGGCTGTGAACCGTCAGCTTAGGGACACAGTTGGGATGACTCTTTCTTTGATGCCACATAAAGCACAAAATGATAAATATTTGCGTTTTAGTTCCTGGGCATAAGAAAACAGTGCACCAGAATGGGCTAAAAAGTCAATAGCATCCCTCATTAACTCAGAAGTTTGTAAAGATGCTTTCAGCATACCATCCAACAAGTGGAAAGGATCTCCTACAGGGAATCACTTCAGCTCGGGTATCAATTTTGACAGGTCATCACACACATTTTTTACATACGTAGCTGAATCACTGCAAATACAAACAATATCACACCAATCTATGTTGAACTTGGAAAGAATCTTTTTTGCAGAGCATAACAAGTGACACAGCGCTCCATGTTTTCCAAAAGTCTGGGGTCACGTTTTCACCACTATCCCAGATGCTTGGTGATATATATACTTGTCACTATACCTTGCATTTAATGTTTAAAGCATGAGGTGTTGGCAATTCACCTACTAGCAATACTGACCCACTAGAAACTATGGTCTGATGTATTAGGGGTTTTTACCCATTCTCTGTGGGTAAATGTGATGACACATATTAGGAAAGATTTTTAGGACACTAGCCATTTTAGCTATCAGTGAAAGAATCAAATGCAGCCAAAATATCAAATATGAGTTTGATATGTCCTGATTCTCTACAGTTTATAAAATAATTAAACTAGACACAAAACATGAAACCAAACCCTGCATCTTTAGACCAAATGCCAAAAAAATGAAAAAAGTAAAAGGAAGAAGAAACAATATTCTAGTGGCATCCCTAAAGAACAAAACTCAAGCAGAATAATGTTAGCCAGTCTTTCTTACTGCTAGCTTATATAACAAAGTTACATTTTATTGACCCCTTCAGTAAGAACAAAATGACTCTTTCACTTTCTTTTTCCTTTCTTTGAATGGCATTTAGTTTATGGTTGTGCAGGTGCTTTTTCAGTGTTTATTTGTTTTCACCGGTGAGGGCTATTTTTCTTTCAGTGGGGTTTTATCAGTTATTATAGGTTTAAACCTAAAACCCCACAGCCTAATTATAATGCACTTAAGAGTATATGGTATGCGATATCATGGAAACGGCTAAGGGATAGATCCCGAAAGCCGCAGACAGGCTCAGCTCATGCCAGAGCACCATCTCACACGATTCCAAGCACTCTGCCTTCAGGATTGTTAAGGCCTGCCATAGGAGTGACTGATAGGAGATCTGTGTGTCCATTTTAGGGTTAGATATAGGTATACTATATCTAAAGCAAAGGGTGATTACACCACCTTGCCCCAGCTGTCAAGCAGCGAGTTGTGTCAGATTTGGATGGCCAGCCAGGGGTGGCATAATACATGCTGCAGCCCCTGGTAGGCCCTGGGTACACCTATGCCCTGGGTACCTAAGGTACACTGTACAGGGACTGATAAGGTGACTCAGTATCCAATTTAGATATGTACCTAAGGTACATGGAATCCATTTTTCAGAGAGAGCAGTAGGCCTGGGGCCCTGAATAGCAGGGTCCCAGGTCAACTAAGTCAGAAAACCAGCAAAACACCAGGCAAAAAGTTGGGGGCAACCATAGTCAGGGATCTACCTTCCTACATACCCCCCCCCAAACGAAAGGAGATAAGGCTAGCCTTGCCAGGTAAGCCTATATTGCCTGAGTGGCCATATAAGGAAGTACCAGCACTGGCATGGTTGCCCCCTATCTCATGGTCCACTAAGCAATCCCTCACCCTAAGGGTGTCTGAGGGTCTCCACCATAGGGAATCTCTACCTGTGGTGTGTTTTGGCAAAGTAAAAGGCTGGTGCTGAAATGGAGTACTGAAGTGAGGCTCCACTAATTTTGGGCTCAGCTTCCTCCAATCATTTTCCACCATAGAGGCCTTTCTTTCCAAGACTGAGTTGTTTTGGGCTCTCAGGGTCAACCTCTGGCTACCTACAGCTGGAGGTTGGGTCCCTCTGTTTGGCTCACTGGAGGGACAGGTCAGGTTTGGGGCCCTTAGGTCCCAGGTCTGGCTGTGCCCAACAGTGTCCATCTGTGGGAGGTCCCTAACTAATTTTAAGGGGGATCCCTCATGAGTCTGTTTTATTTTCACTTGGCTAGGATTACTAGCTTCAGTGCCCTTAATCTGCTGATTGGGGAATTCTTTTGGACAGGGGGCCCTTTGGGGTCCAACACTGGCCTCCCTGACCTCTACAGCCCTGGGCTGACTGAGGCAGGGTAGAGAGGGGCAGGTTACCTGCTCCAGACTGGGTCCCACCTTGGAAGGGTCCACTGACATCAGGGGTTCTGCCAGGCTAGGCCTGACTACCTCTGTGGCAGTTTCTTCACAAGGGGTCAGATCAGTTCCCTGAGGAGGCTGATCCTTTCCTAAAGTCTGGTGGGAGGGAGATTTCTCTTCCTCCTCAATACTCTCTGTCTGAGTGGAGTGATCCATAGTTTCAGGCTTCACAACACTGTCATCTGTCTGAGTTTGAGCTGTGGCCATCACAACTCTCCCAACCTTTTCAGGAGGGGGCTCAGTTTGGGTGTGGGCTGTTACCATTACAGCCTTGACAACCTGTTCTGGGAAGGAAGTTGTCTGAGATTGGGTTGTGACTGGCACAACCCTCCTGACCTGTTCAGGGAGGATATCTTGGACTGGGGCTGTGGCTACCACTGCCCCACTAACCTTACCATGGATGTTCACCATTCTAGAATGGGTTTCTTGCTCTACTTCAGCCCAGGCTGAGAGCTCTAAATCATTCCCCAGTAGGCAATCTACAGGCAAGTTTGGTGACACTGCCACTCTCTTGTGGCCAGTGACACCTCCCCAGCTGAGATTGACCACTGCCATGGGATGATCTCTCTGTACTCCATCAATATTGGTCACCTGGTATGTGGCACCAGGTAAAAGTTGCCTTGAGGGGACTAGACTCTCAGTCACCATAGTGATGCTAGCCCCTGTATCTCTATAGGCCTCAACTTTTATACCATTGATGAGGGGCTCCTGTCTGTACTTGCCCAAAGTGTTGGGACAAGTTGTGAAGTTGGCAAACCCCATGCCAGTCTCACAGACAAGAGTATCTAAGTTTGGGGACCTGGTTAGGCCAGAGTCCCCAGGAACTCCCAAAGTAAATGCACCCAAATTCTTGGGGGCACTCCCACCACCTGGGGGATTACTACTAGTAGTAACAGGAGGTTTGGGAATGTTACTTGGGGGTATGTTTTCCTTATTGTTATTCTTTGGGCAACTGCTGTCAGTTTTTAAATGACCCACCTGTTTACAGGGATAACAATAAGGTTTCTTCTGGTTGTTGGAAGGATTTTGGGACCCACCCCCCTCAGAGGATTTTTGGGGCCCTGATGTGGTTTGATCTGTAGATTTATTCCCACCCTTCTCTTGAGGCTTGGTTGATTCCTTTTTCTGGTCACCACCTTGGTTCTTGGGCCTAATCCTGGTTCTGACCCATTTGTCTGCCCTCTTACCCAATTCTTGTGGAGAGGTCAGATCAGAGTCTACCAGGTGCTGGTGTAATAACTGGTTCTGACAATTATTTAAGACTTGCTCTCTCATAATAAGATTATACAATCCTGTGAAGTCAGTAACCTTGCTACCCAGTAGCCAGCCTTCCAAAGCCTTAGTGGCACAATCAACAAAGTCAGACCAGTCCTGAGACTGAGTTTTCTGGGTGTCTCTGAACAGCAACCTGTACTGCTCAGTGGTTAAACCAAACCCATCAACCAGTGCATTTTTCAGGACCTGGTAATTGTTAGCATCCTCAACTCTAGTAGTGAGGAGCTTATCTCTACCTTTGCCATCAAAGGAGAGCCACAGTATAGCTGCCCACTGACTCTGGGGAATGCCCTGCACAGTGCAGGCCCTCTCCAGAGCAGCCATCCATTTCTGGATATCATCCCCTTGCTTAAAGGGGGGCACTATTTTAGTCAGGTGTTTAGTATCTAAACCCTTCTCTCTATCTCTTGGGAGATTGCTGCCACCAGTGGGAGCTAACCCACACATCTGCTGCTCTCTAGCAAAGGCAAGCTTCTCTTTGGCCAGGGCAAGTTCTTCCCTTTCAATCCTCAGTTTAGCTTGTCTCATCCTTGCTTCATGCTCTCTTCTCTGAGGGGAAGTCAATCTCCTCTGGGGAGAGTTCCTTCTCCCCTGAGAAGAGGCATTAGAGTGCAGAGATCTAATGGAGTCCCTAGAAAGAGATCTATCTCTCCTAACTCCAAGGTTAGGCCTACTTAGGGTCAGTACTGGGGGTCCCCCAGATCCTAGCCCAAGCAAGTCTAAGTTGGCCCTGGTTAGCCTTCTGACTACCTCAAGACCTTTGTCTACCTCATCCCCAGAGAGTTCCTCTTGATCCTCCTCCTCAACTGCTGTAGCAGTGTTGGGGAGGTCTGGATCACCAGAGGTTCCCTCTAAGGCTGGCATGTTCTCATGTAACTGAGAAATCTTTCTGGCATCATATGTCTCTAAGAGACCTATCAGAAATGGAATGGTGGGGTTAGACCCCTGCTTCAGTTTCCTGGAGGTACAGACTTGTCTCATCTCCTGGAAACTGAGAGCTGCATATCTTGAAGTGACCTGTGGAGGGTCAACACTGACCAGGGGAGTCTCAGTAGATTCTCCCTGGGTAGACATGCTTTTCTAGTGAGGTGTAAGTGGTGCACTTACCTACACTATATGTTTGCCTACTGATCCCTTGCTAGAGTTGTAGTTTAGGGTGTGCTAAGCCCTAGGAGCTACAACAGCTGGTTCAGTAGAACTCAGAGTATTCTAAGCTAAGTTATATGTACCTTTAGTACTTATGTGATCTTTCACAAGATATTCTTAGGGCATGTGTGGTAAAACAACAGCAAGCTCAAATCCCAACCGCTGCTCACCAATGTGAGAAGTTGGCCTGATGTGCAGTGCTCACTATTCTAGTGATCACTATATATCAGTCCAAACAACCCTTATTGATGATTGGTTGTAAGTCAACCTTATAGACCAGCTATCCTAGTAGCATGGATACGAGCAGTCTAAGGCTAAGACTCTAGAGGGCGTGTTAAGCCAGCTGTTTTACCATCACATTACCCCTTGAACACCCAGTGAAAGGACACCACACAAGTTGTTATGAAAATAAACAGTGTATTTATTTATAACAAGACTACCCTGGCTCTTTATGAGACAGGGAGCTAAGCACACAACAAAACTCTTACGAAAATACTTAAGTTAGCACGTTATACACAAATGCCCGAGGGGCACGAAAAACCATATACTTTAAAAGTGGAATGCGAATTACTAGCAGGTAAGTAACAGTTCTAATAGGCTTTGGAATCGCTAGGACTGGACTAGGGAATCGTTAGATTACTACTAGGAGGCCCAGGGGACTCGGGTGCAGAGTGTGCACTCTCACGCGGGATGCGGGACAAAGTCTATGGAAGCTAGCATTCACAAAGTTAGTGTTCACGGGCGAACCCGACCTGGTAGGAAGAAAACGACAGTGGATCCTGACCCTTGGATAGTGAGGCTATGCTGGGACACCGAAGTGCCGAAGTTACCTAGCCCAGGGGCTGCAGCTGCATAGGTCTGAAAAGACGTCGGGGATCTCGTTGCCGGACCAGGAGCCTGGAAGGAAGAAGTTGCTGGCAGGCGACCAGTGAAGAAAAGTTCGATGGATCCAAGCCTGGATCAAGGAAGAAGAAAACCTGAAAGCAGAGGGGACCAAGTTCTTGAATCACTAGCCAGTGATTAAGTGGGCACCAGGATGGCACCGGGCGAAGTCACCGCAGTCAGGTGAGTGGGCGCTGCTGGGCTCTGCAGTCTCTCGGACCAGGAGGCGTTGTCGGCGACCAGGATGGAGGTGCGAGCTGTCCCACGAAGGTTCTTGCTGTCGACGTCGCTGGACCCAGGATTGGGCAACAAGTCTTGGCAAATGCAAGGCCCACGCGGTGGACCTAAAATGGCGTCTTGGGCGGACCAGGAGGGTCCAGGGTACTTCTCCGATGGAGGGAAGCAAGGGCCAGTCTGGAGCAACCAGACCAGCAGCAGAAATGTCGTCGGGCGTCGTCAGGAAGGCCACAAGCCAGCGGGCTAGTAGCCAAACAACGCGGTGAGCAGTAAAAAGCAGAAGGGCCCCACGCAGATCGTGGAGATGCTGGGGGGCTGCTCTTTGGTGCTGGAGCTGCTCAGGGTGGGGGCTTCTCGGACCCCAAAGCACTCACCAGGAATTCACTCGGCGGGCTTGTTGTTCAGAAGTCGTGCAGTCTTGAAGATGGCCGGTCCCTCGAGGTCTCGTCACACCCACGAATCTCAGCATGACTGATGATGTAGGTAGAGGTCAGAGGTGCCAGGGAAGCCGGTTCTCGTCGAGCTGGGCAGTCGGATTCCGGAGGAAGGACTTGCAGCAGACCGCAGTGTTCTGTAGATGGTGCCTGCGGATGCAGGGTGACTACTCCTTAGTCACAAGGGAGAAATCTTAGGAAGAAGTCTTGAGTTCCTTTCGTGGAAAGTAGTTTCAGGATTCAAAGATGATCTGATTTGGAAGGGGGCCAGTTCCTACCTTTATCCTGTAAAAAGGGGCTGGCACGCGACTAAGTCCTGCCCTATGGGTGGGACTAGGAGGGGGGTGGTTACACCCACTTCCTTGGTGGGCTTTTCCCCAGCACAGGGTCTGGAGTGACCCTGGAACTGGTTCCAGCCAGCCTATGCACAGTGAGCACCGGGGTGCCACGTGCAGTCACCTTCCTCTAAAGCCCTGCCTACCTACAATACACAAAACCCTGTCTGGGACGGTGCTGGCACCGCCCCTGGCAGGAAACCCTTTGTCCTTATCTCCTGCTCTGGGAGGACTCCCAGCAGCAGGAGGGCAGACTTGTGTCTCGGTGGCAGCATCCATTTTGTGGAGCTGAGGCTCTGTTTGACTTTAACCGGGGTTAGGGGTTACATACATGTCGTGTCCCTCTAGAAGGGTGGAATGCTAACCCCGTCGCCAGAATTGGCGAGGGGTTAGTATTCCAATTCGTATGACACCTTACTCGACATGTTTTGATAAAGCGATACCAGAGTTGGCATATAACCGCGAGGATTATAATGCACTTAAGAGTATATGGTATGCGATATCATGGAAACGGCTAAGGGATAGATCCCGAAAGCCGCAGACAGGCTCAGCTCATGCCAGAGCACCATCTCACACGATTCCAAGCACTCTGCCTTCAGGATTGTTAAGGCCTGCCATAGGAGTGACTGATAGGAGATCTGTGTGTCCATTTTAGGGTTAGATATAGGTATACTATATCTAAAGCAAAGGGTGATTACACCACCTTGCCCCAGCTGTCAAGCAGCCAGTTGTGTCAGATTTGGATGGCCAGCCAGGGGTGGCATAATACATGCTGCAGCCCCTGGTAGGCCCTGGGTACACCTATGCCCTGGGTACCTAAGGTACACTGTACAGGGACTGATAAGGTGACTCAGTATCCAATTTAGATATGTACCTAAGGTACATGGAATCCATTTTTCAGAGAGAGCAGTAGGCCTGGGGCCCTGAATAGCAGGGTCCCAGGTCAACTAAGTCAGAAAACCAGCAAAACACCAGGCAAAAAGTTGGGGGCAACCATAGTCAGGGATCTACCTTCCTACACATCCCTTCGATCTATGTAATGCATTACTAAAAATGTATGTATATGCTATCAAATGTCCATGTGGCAAAATGTACATTGGGAAGACGGAACGCAAAATCAAGGTACGAATTACAGAACACAAAAGTCGCATACGTAATGACAACATGACTTCACCACTCGTGACACATTGGAAAGAAGCAAGCCATACAATTTCCCAATTGAGATTTTGTGTCATTGAACAAGTAAAGATCCAACTTGGTATAGACAATCACCAAAGGTTGTTGCAACGAGAATTATTTTGGATTAAATACTTAAAGACCCTGGCCCCAACAGGCCTCAATGACAAATACGATTTGGCTTGCTACTTATAAAATGCATCTACTGAGATGAGTATTATCTGTTGACCATGCAGACACATTTTTAGTAATGCATTACATAGATCGAAGGGATGGTATTGTCTAGCAGTGAAGTTTACTATGATGGATGTTACCCATTAATATTATTTCACATAGGTGGAGGACAGAGCCAGAAGTGGCTGGTTAATATTTTGGGAGATTTGAAGCACCTAGCTATTCATGAGTAACATTTCAATAATCACTAGGAATGATATCCAATAACATCAGGTTCTAGGGCTTGTTTCAGTCTCATGTCAATCATAGGTAACATCATCTGTATGCTTATTTTAAAATGTATACCAGTGCCTTATAATGTTAACATGATTTTTAGTAAATAGACCCTCAGTATCATGTGATTTACATGTGACAGCTTTACAAAGATGGCGAATATGTATTCAAAACAATATTGGTATCTAGAATTCGCATTTGAATTATATTGTGTTGATGCAATGTTATTTGTATTGTTTATTATATGTGACACCATATATTTATATTCACTCATCAACCCATCATTGATTTCGAGGCACTCATTATTATGAACACCACTGTACACCAAATGTTTCACACAGTAGGCACTTACATTTGATTGCCACTAAATACCGCCGCGTCTGGCATGGCATGCGAGCGCGGGCAATTATCACTCCGGTACACTAGAAAACAGTTATCATCCGTTTCACCAGTCAAACCTACAAAAATGGATTTATCGGCAAATAACACAGCCATAACTTAAAGATGGCGTCTGCCATAATGATTGAATTGGTGGCACTTGCCACAGCAAGTCCGTTTTTAGTTACTGCAGCGTCTCCACGTAATGGACACAGCGAGCATTAATGGTGATTATCCCTCGGGACGCGAATACCTAGACGTTCAGCGAGCAGAGCCAACACTATTGTGGTCGAGATTGTCTACTCTACAGGTATTTATCGCCATTAAGACAGATTACGCGAGCCATTCGATAGGCTCATTACAAATGCGTTTGTAATAGTGCGGCGTTCCTTTTATTTATTTTTTAGATAGAATTCCACAAGATACGAAGCCAAGGTAGGGTGATCTTCTCATAGCAACACGTTCACACCGTTTGTAGCATTCGATTTAAGCACTCATAAAACGTATGCTTGCAATTACAGATTCTCTGGACACTGATCACCAGGTATGTTGTTACTACAGACATAAGCATGAAGGTTTCATATCTTTTGTAATTTTCGCCCTCAATACCACATTTTTTCTGCCCACACAGCGTTCTAGATATACAAGTCATTGTAGCAGTACAACAATCTCTGCATTCCAGTTTACATCAGGTACGCCACCCATTTAATATATCTGGTTACCCTCATGACCCACCATATAAATTACCTCTTTCACTTATACTCGATTTTTTTATTTTTTCAGAGTTGCCCCCGACGAAGGCACCGTCTTGCGTGCCGAAATGCATAGGGCCTATTCAAGAATGCTTGAATAATGTTATGTACATAGACTTATGAAAAATGGATTTGTGAATGTACTTACGCATGTTCATGGAAAATGTTATGAATAATGTTAATAACATGAGCTAAGAAACATTGTAGAGTAATAACCAAATAAATGCACAAACAAGTGTAAAGTACGAATTTGAAGGAGTGTTGTTTAAAACTTCATTATTGGTTAAGGTGCGGCGCACCAAGTGAACAGTGCATGATTAGGCGGGCACCTACCCACCATAACGTTGGATTTATTCATTCAGGACTGACTATCCTGATTAATCATAGCACCAGTGGAGGAATTTAAAGTTATTGTTTATTTTCGGAGTGCTCCTCACTACCCCTATTACCAATAAGTGTGGGGCATAAGGCGAAGAGACCCAGTTGCCCCCACCTAGCGATGGCCCTGCCTGGTGGGAAAGCATGTGTATTCTCTCCAAACAACCTTGGAAACATTGACCCAGCATGTGGATGTCATTGTTTTCTCTGGGCATTATCTGTCCTCCGGCTTGCAACAGTCACCGTAACAAAAATACATTTTCAGGAGCAACTTTGAGTGACTCACACATCTACACATAATTATGCACATTCAAAATGTTCACGACACACATTCCAAGAACGGTACAAAATAAAATATATCCCAAAAATGATCATGTTACCACCATCGCCAGCCAACCATGGCTTGTTTTTTTGATAATCAATTTTTATTGAAGATTTTAATACAAGAAAGTTCATTGGTAGTAAGTCACATATCACAGCTGAAAAACCCCACACCCTCTCTGAAGGCAACACAGTTCATATAGATCTTAACTGAGTAAGGAAAAGGTCTCCCAACCTCACACTGACAAATCGGGCAAGGGCCCATGAGGGTGGAATTAGGCCAAACCATTTGCCCCACACTTTGTTGAACATCTCCGGGCATCCCTGGGCCTCAAAGAGGGATTCCTCCTGTAGCCCACACCAGTCCACCCCCCTCCTCCACTTCTGCAGCGCTGGCACCTCAGCTTGGGACCATCTAGCCGCTATATCGCGCTTCGCCCCCGCTACTGCTGTTCCCAGGAAGTGTTTGTCCGCCCAGGAGCCATCCAGGCCATCGAACACTCCCAGTAATAGGTGTCTCGGGTCGTGGGGAACCACCCATCCCAAGGCCCGCGTGAGCTCCCGTTCCACCCCCCCCAGAATGGATCTAGGGCCGGACACAGCCATACCATGCGGTAGAAGTCGGCTGGGGCACCAGCACAGCGCGCGCAGGCCGGGGATACTCTTAAGCCGGCTCGAAAGAGACGCGCCGGCGTGAGATAAGCCGTGTGGAGATAGTAAAGCTGTACCAGGCGTAACTTTGAGGATGTGGTGAGTGTTTTAGGTGCCATTAAGGCGTCGCGCCAGTCCTCTTCATCCAAGGGACCCACCCATTCCTCCCATCTTTCCCTAAGCCGATCCAGAGATGTGGGACAGTTATTAATCAGAACTCGGTATATACGGGACACCCCCCCTCTCCCCAGGTCTCCCATCATGACTTGGGCTTCTAGAGGGTTAAACTCCGGGAGGGCGGTGGGTGTCGGGAGGTGTATGTGGAGGGCGTGACGAAGTTGCAAATATTTGTAGAACTGGGAGGGGAAGAGGGCATGTCTGCGCTGAAGGTCGGAAAAGGAGCGCACGTGGTCTCCCACCTACACGTCCCCAAGTTGTGAAACCCCCACTAAGTCTCAACGACGGAAACCCTCCAGGGATGAGACCTCCCGCAACCAGGTGCCGTGCCAGAGGGGCGTCTGCCTAGTCAGCTTCTGGTCCCAGGCCACCAGGTGAAGGGCAGCTCACCAGGTCATAAACACAGATCTGGTGATGGTGGGTAGGGATTGTGGCACCGGGGAGCCATATAGGTAGACCTGAAGCTGCGCAAAATCTAAGGCATCAAGCTCTACCCGATAAGCTGGGTCAGACCAGCCGCCCGCAAACCAATCATGGAGCACAATGAGTCTTGTCACTAGATAATAAAAATGAGGTTGGTGACACCTATAGCGCCTTCAAAGGGGGGAATCCGGCAATGGGACAAGGACATCCGCGGCCTCCCGCCACCCACATCGGGTGAGTGTGCCGTCCAGTTCCCTGAACCAGCTGCTCGAGAGGTGGACCGAGACGTTTTGTAGAATGTAAAGGAAGCGGGGGAGGATCATCATTTTAAAAGGGCACTCCTGCCCTGCGGGTTAAGGGGAAGGGATTGCCAATTCCTAAGATCGGTTTTCATCTGGGAGATCAGGGGTGCAATATTAAGGGCCCACTCCAGCTCTGGCAGTAGGGTCACCCACACTCCTAGGTACTTAAATGATTGCCTCCGAAGGGGGATCATTGTCTGCCAGTCAAAGCATGCCTGGTTGGGGTGTAGAGGAACTAAGGTAGACTTCTTCGGGTTGAGGCGGAGGCCTGAGACTTGTTCAAAGTCCGACAAGGCTGCCAGAGATCTGTGTCCGGAATGTTCCGGGTCATCCAAGAAGAGCAGGACGTCGTCCGCGTATAGAGCGATTTTATCCACATGGCTCTGGTTCCACACCCATCCCTGGATAAGGGGGTCTTGTCAAATTAACGCCACCAGGGGCTCCATCGCCAGCACGAAAAGGAGGGGTGAGAGAGGGCACGGTGCCCCGACGAATCGGGAATGGCTCAGAGAGCGCACCGTTGACGAGTACACGGGCCCCAGGGCTGTTATAAAGGACCTGGACCAGGCGGTGGAAGGGAAGGGCAAAGCCCATTTGCTCCAGGACATCCCTTAAGTACCCCCAGTCCACCGTGTCAAAGGCCTTTTCAAAGTCAACGAGGAGAAGCGCCAAATACGGAGACAAGCAGTGTCGGTGGGCCAGTGCCAGGTGGAGACGGCGGATGCAGTGGCGGGTGCCCCTGGCTGGCATCAACCCGTGTTGGTGCGGGTGGATCAGGTCTCGTAGAAGGGGCCGAAGGCGCTGGGCTATTGCTGTGGCGAAGATTTTAATTTCGGTGTTTATCAGTGAAATTGGATGGTAGTCAGCACAGTTGAGGGAGGGCGGTTGTGTCTTTGGGATGACCACTATGGTCGCCATATCAGACTCAGAGGGGAAGGACCCGTCTTCAACCACCTGGCAGAAAAGCGCCGTTAAGTGGAGAACCAGGTCATCACAGAACACGGAGTAGTACTCCTGGGGGAAGCCATCGGGTCCGGGCGTTTTGCCAGAACGAAGCAGAGTGATAGCTCCGTGGATTTCTTCTGGTGTGAGGGGGCCATCCAGGATGTCTGTGGTTTCTTGAGGGAGACTAGGAAGGTCAGTTCTAGATCCCTCCAACAATTGAGTGAGGGAGGCTGGGGGGGGCGTGTCGCGTACAGAGCCGCGTAGTACTGGGCAAAGGCTTGGGCAATAGCCTGTGATGCCACCAGGTGGGTCCCGTTTACCATTCGGATCTCCGGAATGATGCGGTGGGCCATGGGATAGGAGATCAGATTATGGAGCAATTTGCCATTCTTGTCCCCCCAGCCATAAATACGGGCCACGGAGGAACGCCAAAGCATTTTGGCCGAGTCCAGGGAAAGCCAGCAAATCTCATTGCGGACAAGCGCCAGCTGCCTAGAGGAGTCGGCGTTGTCATTGGCCAGTTGAGCCTGTTCCAAACGAACTGCTCTGGATTCCAGCTGCACCAGTTGGGCGACTTGGGCCACCCGTTTGGTGTGCACTAACCCCCTAGCCACCCCCCGAACCACCGCCTTACCCGCCTCCCAGTGCGTTCCCTGCGAGGGGACCGCCCCGTGTTTGTAGAAAAATAATGGCGGAGCTCCTGGCCTAGGGACTCCAGCAATTCGGAGTCTTGCAAAAACCACGTGTTTAACCGCCAGGTCGTTCTGGGGCCCGTGGGGGGAGGCCCGATGTGGAGGGAGATGAGGGAGTGATCGGAGATTCCCATGGGGATGATCTCTACCCCGGACAGCAACTGGCAATCCGGGGCAGGCATCAGGATTAAGTCTATGCGGGAATGGGTATGATGGGCGGCAGACGTGTGCGTATATTGCATCTTTCGGGGATTCCACACCCTCCACACATCGCAAAAGCCCATTGCCGAGGTCCAGCCCACGAGACTCTTCACGGAGGTCAACCGATGGGGCGAAGGGGGGCCCGTCACGTCTCTAGAGGGCTGTAGGACAGCATTGAAGTCCCCCCTAACGACAGTAAGGCCGAGGGGTAGGGAGGCGATCACATGCGTGAGGTGCTGATGGGTGGATGACAAGAGCGCTGGGGGAACATAGGTGCAAAGGAGGTTCACAGGGTTCCCCTCAACCATCCTCGACATGGCCACGTATGTCCCTTGCATGTCGGTGGCGACGTCAACCACGGTAAAGGGGAGCCCCGGTCTCAGAAGGATGGCCACCCCTCGGGAACCCCTAGCAAATCCGGAGTGCCAGACCAGGTCATACCCGTAACGGGCCAGGAAGTGGCATTGGGAACCCAAGAGTGTGTTTCCTGGAGGAGCAGGGCATCAGGCATGTGTTGGCGGGCCGCTCGGAGCACTGCAGTACGCTTGACGCGGTCTAGGAGGCCATTCACTTTCCAGGAAAGAATGTGGAGGAGCGTGTTATTAGTGTGGGTCATGTGTGAAGGTGAGGACTGGTGCAAAGCAAGTGGACAAGAGAGACCCTTTACAGTCAGGTGGAAGACTACAGCCGGTTAATGAAGACAGGGGTGTGTGTGACAGCTGAAGAAGATAGCAGGACATGCGACCACCAATGGGAACAGAACACAGCGGCCCGTAGGCGGCCAAAACAACAAACTCCCAGGAGACAACGGTCCCCCCCCATCCCACTCCCCCCTACTCCCCCCACCCTATACTTCAGAACGGGAAGCATCTGTCGCCCGAAAAAGTCACTAACACCTCACAAGGAGGCAACAGCTAAACTAAAATGGTTAGCAACCACAAAAGTGGGACATGGCTGAGTCGGACCCCCTCCATGTGTTCGGATGAAATACAAACAGCAAGTCACATAAAGAAAGAAGAAACATGCATCTGTGGGTTGAAGTGTTCAGACTCAGTAGTACATCGGTGTGAAGACCCCATCAGACCAAGTTGGCAGATTCTCTATGAGATGATTCCCTAAGTCAAAGGCATGCTCGGTCATGATGAGTCCCTAGTCGGAGCCCCAGGCGTAGATGGCAACGTCACTCATGACTCGGTGTCTACATCAGAGCCACGGATCACGGGGCTCCCGGACAAGTCGGAGTCCAATCTGGCCCGCCTCAGAGTCTCACTGGGCCCGGGGACGCTGCCCAGGTCAATCAAGGAGGAGGTCGAGGGCGGAGGATCAGGGCCTCGTTCCTGAGCCTGGGCCGAAGATTGTCTGGTCCGCAACTCCGGCGACTGGGAGCCACCACCTCGGCGGACGGCCCTCTTCCGGGAACTGGTTCTACGCCGCCTGGGCTTTGGCGCTGCCTGGTTCACCCGCTCCAGGGCTCTCTGGGAAGGGGAAGGATTTGCCTTAGAACCGGAGGGGCTGCTCCTCCTTGAGCCAGGTCCATGCGGCTTGGGGAGAATCAAAGAAGAAGGCCTTGTTCTGGAAGAGCACTTTAAGCCGGGCCGGGAAGAGGAGCCCGTAGCAGAGGCCCAGCGCCCTCAGTTTTTGTTTAACTTTGTCATATGAGCGGCGCTGCGACTAAACCTCCCTAGAATAATTTGGGAACACCTTTATCTTGGATTCCTGGTGATGCAGCGGCCCCAGCTCCCTGGCTGCCCCCAGGATGGCGTCCCTGTCGCAGAAGTTTAGAACGCGGAGGATGATGGGACGGGCCGGGGAGCCAGGTAGTGGCTTTGGGGAAAGGGAGCGATGAGCTCGCTCCACTGCAAACCAGGGGGAGAGTTTCTCCTTGGGCATCCAGGAGCAGATCCAGGTTTCCATAAAGGCGGCGGTGCTGTCCTTCTCCACTCCCTCCGGGAAGCCCAGGAGACGCAGGTTGTTCCGGCACGCCCTGTTTTCAGCATCCTTGGCCCAACGATAGAGCTCAGAGGTTTGCGACTGGAGACGGGCCACTTGACACTTGAGGATGGTGACATCGTCTTTCACTGTGTAGATACGGGATTCAGCCTCGGTGATGCGTTCCATAGCCTTACGAAGGTCTTGGCGGATGAGGCCCACGTCAATCCGCACCTCCCCGATTTTGCTTTCAACTGACGCTTGAGACTTGTTGATCGCTTGAAGGATGGTCGGGAGGTCCCCTCAGACCGGGCCGGAGCCAGATGTCACCCCGCCACCGGGTCCCCGATCCGCCTTCGCAAACTGCTCCATCTTTGTTTGGCTCATGGAGCCGGATGCCGGGGGGGCGCAGGGCTTGCCCATAGTCGCGGACAGTCGACCAACACGGGCCAGGGGGGGTGGGGTGCAGTTCTCAACAGAGTACTAACCACCCGATGTGATGGCCGATCCGCACCCCAATTCTCAGATCATCTGCGACAGGCCTCGGCAGGATGTCAAGGTGCAGGCGCTCGCCGCTGCCCGAGAGGAGGATGGGTCGCGAATTCGCCAACTATGGTCTCTCCGTGGCACCCCTTCTTCCCAGGGGGGGAGTGCCGGGGGCACAGTCCAGTCACGCCAGGGCCGGGAGTCGGAGGACCGCCACGCCGGGGGCAACAGGGACAGAAACAGTGTGAGGACCCAGGCTCTGGGGCAGACAGTGTGGGCCCAAACTCACCCCCCTCACGGGCGCCCCGGGCCGCGGCGGCACCCCCAGCCATCGGGCCACGGCCCGAGATGAAACAGCTCCACCCCGTCCCAGCCTGACCTCCAGCAGCGACCCCAGAGGGTAGGTCATCGCCACTGCCTGGCCGCCGGCCCAGCACAGGCAGCCGGGGGGCCTATGGCGCTCGAGGGCGGGTCAGTCAGCAACACCCTTATCCGGGCAGAGGTCCGCACAGCCCCGTGCCTGCCTCCAGGGACCAGAGGATGACCTGGGTCCACCCGTCCCGCTCACCAGATGAGTCCAGCAGATCCCCGCATCCCCACACCGGGCTCCCAAAATGGCGGAGGGCACGAAAGTCAGGAGCAGCCAGGAAGGGAAAGTGAACCCAGGCGCAGCCCCCTCAGGCCAGGATGGAGGAGCGTATGCCCGTTAGCAGCTACGCAGTGGCCTCTGGCCCCCTAGGGGGCAGCCCGCCTGCCAGGGCACCGCAACGGTCCGCAGTCCTCCCGGCCCCCACACGGTCCAGAACAGGGGTCGGGGTAGGCAGCACGGAGCCGATCTCCAACTCCCCGCTCGCTCCACAGGGAGGCCTCGCGCAGCAGTCCTTCCGCGACTCGGACAGAGGCCTGCACTCAGTTCACACCAGAGCTGTCCAGCCGCACCGCGCCAGCTCCGCTCCCACTCACCGCAACCACGTCCGTGGGACCCCCTCTCTGCGCAGGTCGGCTCGCTGATTCAGTCCGATCGGCAGTCCCCGCCGCCTCACCGTCAGCTGCAAAAAACAACAAGTGATGGACTGAATGTGGATCAATGTCACACACTCCCCCAGTCAAAAGATCTGGGCCCAAATCCATCGTTTTTTTGCACTCCACACCACCCTGGGTCAGATAATGGCTTTATGCAAATCAGCTCTGACCCTGTTGCCCCATGGGAACAGTCCAGTCCGAACTACAACAGCCATATCTTTCCCAGACCGGAATCAAGCATCCGAGGACCGGACCGGTTTCGAGGTAACACCTCTCTTCAGCCCGGCTAGCTTGACTCCAAGTGGTGTGGAGTGCCTGGGACCCACGTCTGGGCATCCCCAGCGCACTTAGGGCGGCAATTGCAAAAAACAACAAGTGATGGACTGAATGTGGATCAATGTCACACACTCCCCCAGTCAAAAGATCTGGGCCCAAATCCATCGTTTTTTTGCACTCCACACCACCCTGGGTCAGATAATGGCTTTATGCAAATCAGCTCTGACCCTGTTGCCCCATGGGAACAGTCCAGTCCGAACTACAACAGCCTCACCGTCAGCAGCAGCGCGACCCGGGACCGCGTTTGCACTTCGTGTGTAGTCCAGGGAGCCGGTCCGACAAACTCGCGTGGACGCCACTGCCTCAGGGGATCAGCTGCACCTCTCCGTATTCCAGGGCACCACCACCATCTCCAGAGGCTGCCCGTGGTCGTCCCCCGGACCCGCAGGCCAAGGGGGTGTATTCTCCATAGCTGTTCCGGGCTCCGAGGCAAGCCAGCGGGTCACCGGTCCAGTCATCCACCACCAGGTGAGCGCAGGCAGCGGGACCAGGAAAGCGCCGGACCGTCTGGGCAGAGACTTCAGGCCCCGAGACAGGATGGTAAGGAGGCCGCCATTTTTAGCGTGTAAGGCCTCAGTGGGGGAGAGCGGAGCGGCGGAGGCAGCAGAGGCACTGAGGAGCCCCAAAAGGGAATCGGGGTAAAGCAGGCAGGATGGGGATTCGCCGCAGGTGGAAATGGAAATCCGATGGTAGCTGTAGGCGGACGGATGAAAGGCGGATGACGGAGGGCGTCCGGAGCACTATTAGAGTGCGACCGCCATCTTGACGCCTCAAGCCACACCGCCCCAGCCATGGCTTGTTAGAGGGTCATCGTGAGCTACACTTACAAATTGTGGAAGCCAATGGAGGGTCTCCCCCAAAGGGATATTTCTGAGACGCACCCGTTGGTCTGCTCAAAATGTCTCCGCAAGGGGATATACCTGAGGAACACCAATTGGCAGTTTGAGAGCCCCTCTGCCCCAGTAGCCCCAAAAACTATTACCAAAAATCTAAGGGACAGGCCAAACATCAAGGAGAAAAGAAAAATGGCAGGGAGGGCAACGCTGCATAGGTTGCATGTAACTTTCTCGCTTAGTTTGAGGAGAAACTAATAGAGAAAAAAGCATATAATCCTGTATACAAAGAAACACGCTGAAGTTAGATTGCGTGCTGTGCGAGACTGATACATACGAACAGAGTATGGTGGGAAAACACCTGTTAGTGAAGAAACAAAACACATAGCATCAACCCATTTCTTGGGAATGCATTCTGAGGAGTAATTGGAAAATACGATTCAATTTGTGCCGGCGCAGCCCCATAACCTGCCTGTCATCCTCGGACTTGCAGGGTAAATGCAGATGTATATTTCCTTTCACCTTCCATTTAGCTAGATTACACTGAGGGCAGGTGCCAGGTGGGTTGGCGCGCTGAACAGCTGCAGGGATTGTTCGCTGGAAAGTTGTTTTTACGATTCAGACGTCTGATTACTACAAGATAGGCAGTCTTAATAGAAAATAGCTTTCTGCCACTTTGCCTGCCAGGATTGCCTTTCACTGGTTGCACTTCCCCCTCCTGCAGATCATAATGTTAGCAGACGCAGATGCTAAACAAAGCTGAAGGCCTTTTTTCACCTCCAGGCCTCGACAATGCAGGCTACTCCAAGCTGTCTGCGCAATAAAGGCATCGCGGTGATTTTCCGCTGTGTCAATCAGTACCTTTTCAACGGGGGTTGCGAGCAATCTTACACCCGCACAGAACTACCTTGATAGAACATTTTAATGCATGTGTACAACCTGAACGTAGGCGTTGCTGCAGACAGCCTTTTATTTCCAGCTGGCGCTACAGACAAGCACACTGTGTGCTTCGTGCACTACCAATTGTTTGAGAAATATTACATGCAAACAAACTCCATGATTTTAATAAAACGCCTCCACTGAAATACAATTTAATCGTCAAATAAGTATTCCGGCTTTATGTTTTTTGCAAAACCCACAAACTATCAAACCGTATTTGGTATAAACCACATAATGTATTCTTGGTGGTTACCCACCTGATCCCACCAGACAGACACAATTAGGACAGAGTAATGGTCTGTCAATCAGCTTTATTTTGGCTTTGCATCCTGTTTGGGTGAATCACTTGCTTACTTTAGCATTCTGTTAAAGGGATATATGTACTGAAGATCTGTCTAGTGATAACAGTGACGAGTCATGATCTTGACAGACAATTCCATCCAAGAGTACTTCCTGTCTATATCTGTCTGACAAGAACTACTCACCCCTCCTTCACAACAGCCCTCACACTAACCCGTTCACCTGTCAGTTGTACTGTACAAATGTATTAACAATTTGATGATCAGTGGCGTCACTGGGGTTGGTGTCACCCGGTGCGGGTAACTCATGGTGTCACCCCCTCACAACTTACCGCATGGACCACCTCTGTCGGAAATGTACGGCACTAGGTACTATCTTACTCCCTCTAGCTCCCTCTCTCGGTCTAGCTCCCTCTAGCTCCCTCTCTCTGTCTTACTCCCTCTAGCTCCCTCTGTCTCACTCCCTCTAGCTCCCTCTGTCTCTGTCTTACTCCCTCTAGCTCCCTCTCTCGGTCTTGCTCCCTCTAGCTCCCTCTCTTACTCCTTCTAGGTCCCTCTCTCTCTGTCTTACTCCCTCTAGCTCCCGCTCTCTCTGTCTTACTCCCTCTAGCTCCCTGTCTTACTCCCTCTAGCTCCCTCTCTCTGTCTTACTCCCTCTAGCTCCCGCTCTTTCTCTCTTACTCCCTCTAGCCCACTCTCTCTCTTACTCCCTCTAGCTCCCTCTCTCTCTCTCTTACTCCCTCTAGCTCCCTCTCTCTCTGTCTTGCTCCCTCTAGCTCCCTCTCTATGTTTTACTCCCTCTAGCTCCCTCTCTCTCTCTGTCTTGCTCCCTCTAGCTCCCTCTCTCTGTCTTACTCCCTCTAGCTTCCACTCTCTCTGTCTTACTCCCTCTACCCCCTCTCTCTTACTCCCTCTAGCTCCCTCTCTCTCTCTTACTCCCTCTAGCCCCCTCTCTCTCTCTGTCTTGCTCCCTCTAGCTCTCTCTCTCTTACTCCCTCTAGCTCCCTCTCTCTCTGTCTTGCTCCCTCTAGCACCCTCTCTCTCTCTTACTCCCTCTAGCTCCCTCTCTCTGTCTAGCGCCCTCTAGCTCCCTCTCTCTGTCTTACTCTCTCTAGCTCCCTCTGGTTCCCTCTCTCTCTGTCTTACTCCCTCTAGCTCCCTCTCTCTCTGTCTTACTCCCTCTAGCTCCCTCTCCCTCTGTCTTACTCCCTCTAGCTCCCTCTCTCTGTCTTGCTCCCTCTAGCTCCCTCTCTATCTCCTTCTAGCTCCCTCTCTCTCTGTCTTACTCCTTCTAGCTCCCTCTCTCTCTGTGTCTTACTCCCTCTAGCTCCCTCCCGCTGTCTTACTCCCTCTAGCTCCCGCTCTCTCTCTCTTACTCCCTCTAGCTCCCACTCTCTCTCTTACTCCCTCTCTCTCTCTTGTTATGTTATGTTATATTTATTTTTATATAGCGCACGGCTACTCAAAAAGAGTGTCCCGGCGCTTTAATAATGAGACCTACAGCGAAATAACACAACACAGTGATAAAAATAGAGTAGAAGGCATAACAGAAAAGAAAGGGAAAACAGCCTATAGGGCAAACAGCCAGGTTTTTAGACCTTTCCTGAATGCAAGTAAACTGGTAGCTGCACGGAGTGGCAGCGGCAGGGTGTTCCACAGCTGTGGCGCCAGCAGTCCAAAGGAGCGGCCTCCAGTGCGAGCTCTCTTTACGCGCGGCACCGCCGCCAGAAGCAGAGATTCTGATCTGAGAGAGCGGGCCGGGTGGTAAAAGGCGAGTCTCCTTTGGAGATACTTCGCTCCCACAGCATGGAGGGCTTTGTAGGCCAAGGTTAATGCCTTAAAGGCGATCCGTTTGCGGATAGGCAGCCAATGTAAGGTCTGCAAAAGACCCGCAACGCTGGCTCGCCGATTAAGGCCATAAATGGCCCTCGCGGCAGCATTCTGCGCAACTTGGAGCCGCTGCAGCAGATACTCTGGTAGGCCCAGGTAAAGGACATTAGCATAATCCAACCTAGAACCAACCAGAGCCTGCACGATCAGCTTCCTGTGTTCCTCAGACAAGAGAGGTAAAAACCTCCTCAACATCTTGAGGAGGCCAAAACACGTGCCCGTCACCCCTAGGATCTGGGATCTCAATGTCAGACCCTTGTCTAACTTGACCCCCAGATTCTTAGCTACTTGAGATGGACAGGAAGGGGGAAACATGTTAGTGGGCCACCATGCTTGCCAGTCAGGATCCGACGCACACCCGAAGAAGAGCACCTCAGACTTATCTGAGTTGCACTTGAGGCTGTTTAGATGAAACCATCCAAAAACAGCCTCAAGGCAGTCCCGGATGCTCTCTCCATTAAAGTCTCCTCCCCTCTTACAGGAAAAGAGGAGCTGGGTGTCGTCGGCATAGGATACGATCTGGGCCCCGAACGACTCCGCCAACACCGCCAAAGGGCTCATAAAGATGTTAAAGAGGGTCGGGCTCGGTATAGAGCCCTGCGGAACCCCGACTCCCAGTGGCGGCATCGCGGCCGAGTCTGGGGAGGCCCAGACCGTTTGTCGGCGGCCAGCTAGGAAAGATGAAAACCAGCTGAACACCGTCCCCCTAAGGCCTATCTCTTACTCCCTCTAGCTCCCTCTCTCTCTGTCTTGCTCCCTCTAGCTCCTTCTCTCTGTTTTACTCCCTCTAGCTCCCTCTCTCTCTCTGTCTTGCTCCCTCTAGCTCCCTCTCTCTGTCTTACTCCCTCTAGCTTCCTCTCTCTCTGTCTTACTCCCTCTAGCCCCCTCTCTCTTACTCCCTCTAGCTCCCTCTCTCTCTCTTACTCCCTCTAGCCCCCTCTCTCTCTGTCTTCCTCCCTCTAGCTCTCTCTCTCTGTCTTACTCCCTCTAGCTCCCTCTCACCCTGTCTTGCTCCCTCTAGCTCCCTCTCTCTCTCTCTTACTCCCTCTAGCTCCCTCTCTCTGTCTAGCGCCCTCTAGCTCACTCTCTCTCAGTCTTACTCCCTCTAGCTCCCTGTCTCTGTCTAGCTCCCCCTCTCTCTGTCTTGCTCCCTCTAGCTCCCTCTGTCTCCCTCTCTCTGTCTTACTCCCTCTAGCTCCCTCTCTCTCGGTCTTACTCCCTCTAGCTCCCTCTCTCTCTGTATTACTCCCTCTAGCTCCCTCTCTCTGTCTAACTCCCTCTAGCTCCCTCTCCCTCTGTCTTGCTCCCTCTAGCTCCCTCTCTCTCTATCTTAATCCCTCTAGCTCCCTCTCTATGTCTAGCTCCCTCTATCCCTGTCTTACTCCCTCTAGCTCCCTCTGTCTCCCTCTCTGTCTTACTCCCTCTAGCTCCCTCTCTCTCTCTCTTACTCCCTCTAGCTCCCTCTCTCTCTGGCTTACTCCCTCTAGCTCCCTCTGTCTTACTCCCTCTAGCTCCCTCTCTCTGTCTTACTCCCTCTAGCTCCCTCTAGCTCCCTCTCTCTTACTCCCTCTAGCTCCCTCTCTGTCTTGCTCCCTCTTGCTCCCTCTCTCCCTGTCTTGCTCCATCTAGCTCCCTCTCTCTCTGTCTTACTCACTCTAGCTCCCTCTCTCTCCGTCTTAGTCCCTCTAGCTCCCTCTCTCTGTCTTGCTCCCTTTAGCTCCCTCTCTCTCTTACTCCCTCTAGCTCCCTCTCTCCCTGTCTTGCTCTCTCTAGCTCCCTCTCTCTCTATCTTACTCCCTCTAGCTCCCTCTCTCTCTGTCTTGCTCGCTCTAGCTCCCTCTCTCTCTATCTTACTCCCTCTAGCTCCCTCTCTCCCTCTTACTCCCTCTAGCTCCCTCTCTCTCTGTCTTGCTCGCTCTAGCTCCGTCTCTCTCTATCTTACTCCCTCTAGCTCTCTCTAGCTCTCTCGCTCTCTGTCTTACTCTCTCTAGCTCCCTCTCTCTCTGTCTTTCTCACTCTAGCTCCCTCTCTCTGTCTTTCTCACTCTAGCTCTCTCTCTCTCTGTCTTACTCCCTCTAGCTCCCTCTCTCTGTCTTACTACCTTTATCTCCCTCTCTCTCTCTGTCTTACTCTCTCTAGCTCCCTCGCTCCCTTTGTTACTCCCTCTTGCTCCCTCTCTGTCTTACTCCCTCTAGCTCCCTCTCTCTGTCTTTCTCCCTCTAGCTCCCTCTCTCTGTCTTTCTCACTCTAGCTCTCTCTCTCTCTGTCTTACTCCCTTTATCTCCCTCTCTCTCTGTCTTACTCTCTCTAGCTCCCTCTCTCCCTTTGTTACTCCCTCTTGCTCCCTCTCTCTCTGTCTTGCTCTCTCTAGCTCCCTCTCTCTGTATTACTCCCTCTAGCTCCCTCTGTCTCCCTCTCTCTCTTACTCCATCTGTCTTCCCTGGATTTGTATAAACAAGAGTGCGAGCAACAGGTGGCACTGTAGTGAAGAGCAAACTGAAATTTGGAACTGGTTCACTGGAAAACTGAAGACTGCAAGATGCTGAAAAATAGGAAACCATGCACCCTGAGATGAGCCAGGCTGCTATAGAGTTGCCTTGTGAGCAAAGAAAATTGCAGTCAAGCATTTCAGATCTCCTGCGAGACGCTGGCGAGTGTGAACAGCATGAGGAACAAGCTTGCACAGGGAGCGACAGTAAAGGTGAGAGCAGAGGCGAGGCTGCAGTGCAGATTGGTGTCACCCCATGTGTTGGTGTCACCTGGTGCAGGCCGCACCCCCCTAGTGACGCCACTGTTGATGATTATTGTGAACAGACCGGGGTCAATGTGTCTTGAGCACGTGGGAGAGAAAGTGCAGATTATGATTTGTAACACTGAGATACAAACAGTGCATAAATCTATCTATCTATCTATCTATCTCCACATAATATATATATATATATATATATATATATATATATATATATATATATATATATATATATATATATATATATATATATATATATATATATTACCTACTGGCGATAGCCAGTAGGTATATATAGTTAGGATTTTTTCTCTATGGGATTTTTGAAAATTCTATGTCTAATAACTTTGGCGTTTGTGGACGGAATTGGCTGAAATTTTCAGGAAAATGGCACATTTTGTTTCTGAGCAGCCCCTGAAAATTGGGGGGGGGGTTCGTCCAGGGGGGGTCGAGAAAAAAGGGGGGTCCCAAAACGTGTTTTTAACATTGAGTTTTCCAAAGGGCGGTTGGCCTCACTTTTAGCCCGAACGGCTGAATGGATTTGCACGAAACTTGGCAAAATTGTAGGGACTGGTAGCCCGATGTGCCTTTTGTAGGTCTCAATATATGTGCTCCAGTGGATTTTGAGAAATTAACGTTTAAAAAAAGATATATATCTGTAACAGCGCTCCGCTTCGCGTACTTTTCGCGTTACGGAGCTTTGCGAAGCTGATTGGTTCTTCGGCGTCTGTAAACATTCCAAACAGTCCGTAGCGGCCGCCATCTTGTCTCTCGGTAGGATCGAGAGACAAGAGGAGGCCAAAGCGAAGGGGCAAATGACCATAAGGGGGCATAGTAGATCCTCCCTGACCCCCTAGGTTTGATGTGGAGGCTTTAAAAGGGACTCGCAGGGCAAAAAAAAAATATATTGTTTTTTTAGTTTTTTTGCGTGGAGTGCGCCCGGTTTGCGAAACGGGAAGCGTTCTGGGGAGCGTACTTTCTTGAAAATTAGTGAAAAAAGTTAGAGTAAAATAATAATTGTGAGTGATCAGATGTAGGGTAGCTCTGAGAAGAGCTTTTGGGTTTATGGTACATTTAGGTACTTATAAGTAGGTACCAATGCACAGTCTTAAATTCAGAGTGAAAATTCTGTTGCCCTCATCTGAGAAGTGAACTCCATCTCCTCTGTAGATATCTTGCATGTAGTAACGCAAGTTATTGTTGTACAGGGAGCCCATTCCATGGTCTCTCATGTAAGCTGAAACAGATTTGTTTACATGCTTCCTCGATTTCTCAATTTGTGGACAAAATTGGTTCGACCACCTCCATTTTTGTCTTTGGCATATATTTGAATATACCAAGGCAGTCTGAGGAAAAAGTGCCATCAATTGCTCAAAGGTGTCCTTTAAAAGCATTTCCAGACCTACCCCAGTCAAAGTGCCCAAATCATTACCTCCACAGTGCACAATTAACAGGTCAGGTTTTGGCAAATGCATAAAGGTTTTCACCAATGGTATCAATTGGTGACATTTTAATCCTCTGTGGCCAAACCACTTAATTTCCACATCTTGTAAATTGAGGTTAGGTAAATTCCTGTTTTCAGCGTACCTCTGAGCCCAATAGATGTAACTATGTCCAACAATCCAGACAGAAAACATGGCGAGAGAAGGTTCTCCTGCAGTCAGATGAAGTGTGGCAATGAAATGGCAGTTGAAAAAATGAGAGTGTAAAATGAAAAAAACTGAGGAGTTTCTGTGTTAATGAAGCAGTAAGAGTGATTGGTGGATTTTGATTGCTGAAAACAGAAAGTTAGGGTGCATGGATGAGTTCGTTGAAAGATGTATTTTGAGTGGCGAAGAAAAAATAATTAAATGAAAGATTGCACTGGATATGCAGGTGCACTGAGAGTTCAGAGTTCAATTGCAACATTGTTGTGTGAACTTGGAAACACCAGAGGTCTTGCAAGAGGTGGTTGCTATGCAGAAAAAGCAGAGAGGGGGCAGAGGGGGGAAGGGTTTTGATTTGAAAAAAAGTGAGGGAAGAGTTTTGATTGGGTGACATGAGAGATATGTGTGAAGAATTACAGCATTTCTGTGCTTTTGATAGCTGCAGACTCTGGAGTGCATACCTTTTGCTCTGCTGAAGACAAATTGGTGTGTTTCTGAGACTGTTTTGAAACTCAAAGTATTTGCTAAGGTGAGAAAAGATTTCTTTAATTTAGATAGAAAATAGTGTGCTTTAAGGAGAAAATTATGAAGAAAGTTGTGTTTTTCAAATGTTGCTTTGTCTCAAGTGTTTTACAAATAGATTTTGTTTCTTTGAGAAATTGTAATTGGAGAAAATGTGAAGTATTAGTACTGACAGGGTTTTTATGTGCATAGGAGCTGTGGAGTGTTTTCAAATTATGACTTGTAAATCGTTTTTGAGAAAAAGCAATGGTTTTAATATTGATGACAAGGACATAATGGTGTCTGCTTCTTTATAAGGTAATTGAGAGTCTCTGATGTTATTTTTCCCATTTTAATGTAAGAAGTTTGTCTGTGGAGCAAATTGCTTGTAAATATGCTCCCACCTGTGCATGGCAAATTTAGATTTTGAATGTTTGCGTTACATAGGCATGTTAAAGGTGACTGAAACATGCTGCAAAGGCAATCAAAAAACGCTTTTATGTGTCTTAAGGACATTTTAAGTCATTTCCCCATGTGCAGTGTTTTCAAATTATGAGTTGAAAATCGTTTTTGAGGTAAAGGAATGTTTTCAAAATTTATGTGCGCCATATGCCCCCAAATTTCTTTTTCAGGGGTGCAGCAGGGTGTTCTTGAGACACCCCTGCACCCTCGGAAAAATTCGTAATTTGCGATGAGGTAATTGCTAATCGCAAATTGCACCTTCATTCCTATGGGCCTCCTGCTGCATGGAAATGAATGGGTAATTTGTAATTAGCAAATAGCTCATCGCAAACTAGGAATGGTAAAGAATCGCTATTTATTCCTTAAAGTTCGCTATTTAGGAAATGCAAAAAACTTTGATGATACATATGGCGGTTCATCTCTAACAAGATAAGAAGCATAGGGATAGATTTATGATGACTGGCGCATCACCAGGGATGTGTTAGTCATTCTGTGCCGCTGTTCCGTCACCTATGGTGTGCTGCATTTACAATGCGGCGCATCATGGGGCAAAAACAGCACAGATGCGTGACGTATCTGTGCCGTAAAGGTGGCGCATTGCTGGAGTTGTATCGCAAGTGTGATGAAGCTCCAGCAAGGCTCAGGGGTGCCCCTGTCGCAGGGTTTCTGTTCTCACACAGAACTGTGGACAGAGGATTGGAACCTCGGCGAATTAGGGTGCCCCAAAACTCACCTTAGTAATCAAAAACCCCTTAGCAAGCTAGGTACAGTGTCACATTGGATATAACAAACTCTCAATGTTTAGACAATCCAGAATATGAACTTATAGTACCTCAGGATACGTGGAACTCATGAACAGTCGGTCGTTATATATTTCTTAGAAACCAGAACATGGAGTTAAGAAGAACACATGTGTATTTGAAATGTTTATTTACTAATGCCGTCTTCTCAGGCGTAGTATCTTAGATAATACAAGTACACATATTATCAGTAGCAAAATTACCAGCATAGTTACTAGTACATAAAAAGCGAATGGTGACAGTCTGTTAACATGCTGTAAATGAATAAGAGTTAGCAACACTTATAAGCAGCCGCGGGCCGTGGAGGGAGTTACGGTGGGGCAGGGAGGCGGGGAGGGGGAGGGGCAGGGTGGAGAGGGCTCCACCCTGCCCCTCCCCCTCCCCGCCTCCCTGCCCCACCGTAACTCCCTCCACGGCCCGCGGCTGCTTATATCTCACCCTCCCTAATACACATATTATATTATTTGCTAAGAAGGTCTCTTTGTGTTGGTTTAGGGCGTGCCCATACTTTAGTGTCTTAGATTTGAAGGAATCACATCAGCATACAGCAGCTCTCTCTTCATGTGAACCGTATCAAGTGTTGTGTATGTGTGTTCGGCAAAGCAATATAAAACCCGCCTCATGCCCAGAATTGGCAGAAGCTGCACTTATGTTATGAGTATGAAGTCATGGAGATCAGACCTCATAACAATTCTGTATCGTGTTGTTCTTGAAACTTCAGCACTCGCTGTACAGATATAGTTTAACAAGCAAAGCAGATAGTAGAGCAATAACATATTATTCTCATGTAAACCACGATGAACTACTAGGTTGAAAGCTAAAGCAACAACTAAGTGTCGTGTGCAGAAGTTGCAAAAAAGGAAAAATGGCGTTTAAACCGGTAATGAGCCCATGCTAACTTAACACGGTGTAAAGATATCCAGGACCTAGATGACACCTCCCCATGATCCGGAAACAAACTGAATAAGATAATAGAAGTGCCATCTCATGAGAGCAGATTGCAACTTTATATGTGGACGGTCCGCAAGGTAAAACATTAAAAACTAGGAAAATTTAATGCTAAAGAAAAATAAAACAGCCAAGTACTTTATCGAGTCTTAAGCCAATAGGCAAGCTAAATAATAAAAACTTGACAAATAAGTCAATGAATTGTCAATGAAATGCTAGTACTCAGCATATCAAACATGAAAAAGGTCTATGACATAACTGTGTATGCAAAATAAGCTGCAACAGCCTCCAATAGGAAGTCACCGTCTTCATCCGAAAAGAGTTCAGCCATCCAATTTAAAAGCGGAAAAGAACATACGTGCTCTCCCAGCACCGGATCCTCTATCACCATCAGAGGACAGCTCGGTGGGTTTTCAAGAAAGCTCTGTTCCAAGAAAGACTGTGTTGCCGCCAGTAAATTCCAGGGACCAATTAGTCCATGCATCAATGCCACAGCCATAATCCTTTCGCCAGGACAAACCAACTCGTGAGTAATGATAGGAGTCATCAGCTGATTAAAGTCGACGTCAGGAGAAACCGGTCCGCAGAGACACAAATCAATGGCCCAATCGAAATCACAGGTCAGGCAGTGAAATACAGGCTGGACACAGGTGAAGTAGGAGAATCGAAAAGATAGTCCATATGCCGTGCTTAATATCGCCAACGGCATTGTGCCATAATATTCTAGCATGCGATTGCGGAACAGCCTCAGCAGCTGCAGGGCGGGAGCTTGCACAGGAGGGACATCCATATTTAAAAATGTAAAAAAGCACAAGAGCGTCCGCTGGTAATGCAAGTAAAAATGGGAATCCACCAAGCACAGTGGAAAAAATAGAATGAAAGAAAGCAGGGATGACTCCAAAGATTTTCTCAAATGAAGTCACGAGACCACTGGTAACAACTTTAAAAAAGTGCGCCAGGGCCTTTGTGGAGGACGCGTTAAAGATAGTCCGAACCATCTTGCTGAAATGGAAAGGCGAATCAGTATTGAAAAGGGTCTGCACCTCTGTACGGGTGTTCGCTATGTGAAGCACGAAAGTTTCACGGGCCGAACTCAAGGCCACCTCTCTCTGAGACAAAAGAGCTCTTATTCTTGCCATGCCGTTGAAATCTGCTCCCAAGGTTGGTATTTGTGGCCAGATTGAAAACTCCCTATGTTCATGTGTGGGCGGAAATAGAACATTTCTGCAGCAAATAACCCGTTCACTTACTGTTACGATAAAAGGAATACTTTTAATTAACCCAGAACAATCTTCATTATTGAGCATCAAATAACTACCATTTTCCAACAACTTGAACGTGGGGATGATAGCAGGAACTGGCGTGCCTTGCAACACGCAAGCCATATTTGGTCGGTGTTTGTTGCATGAACCGTGTAACTGTATGTGCCTACACATTAGTGAATGATCTGGCGTTTCAGTGCATTCCTCTCCATTCAGATAAACTTCTTGATCATCTTTGAAACATCTGTATGTGTATGGAAGCGACCAGACCTCATGAAGAAAAGCACTACCTAAAGGTTCATAACGACCTATTGGTATATATTTCATACAATTTGAAAACTTATATAAAGCAAAAGGCAGCGTTATTAAACCGTGGATAAGGCACGTTGCCAAAAAACCTGCAATCCTCTGCTGATGATGTCACTGAGCATGTCATGAATGATGTAATATGTGACATCATCAGCAGTGGATTACGGGTAATAGTATCTCTAGTTTACTCCCCTATAGCTGTCTTTCTTTTAACATAAGTGTCTGTTTCCTTCCCTTATACTTACTGTTCTTTTTTTAAAAAAAATTTTTTGGTTCGCTTCCGGTTCGCGTACCGGCGAGCGAACTGGGAAGCGAACTACGAGAAATAGAGGTTGGCACAGTTCCAAATATTGTACCAATTTTTTAATAACGGGGAGGTAGTTCTGAAAAGAACTTTTTTTTTATTGTTTTTGTTGTTTTATATTTTTTTTATTATTTTTCTGAACATTTTTTGACTTTTTTTGAATTTTTCTGAACAGTTTTATATTTTTTTTGTTTTTTTTTCGGAGGAGGCAACGAAAACGATTCATTGTAAAGGGCTCAACAGGAGCAACAAAACAAAAAAAAAGAATTTATTATTTGGGGCGTTTCGTACAAACTTGCATATGATAGTCAATAGCTCTGTTGATCAGAGTGATGCTTCTTTCTCCGTAGCAAATGAATCCACTGCAATGTACGCAGACTTGTTTTACTTCACGAAATCTCGTTTGTATATTTGGCACCATCTCCCTGCCCTCTGGTCCCGTTACTTCCGGTACAACAGATCTTCTGGCCATAATAGGGAGATTATCTACTTCGTTACGAAACTGTGCAGCACTGTAGTTGTTAGGATGCCACCTAGTCATATGGCGATGCATTGTGTAGTTTCCGAAACTGTATTTTTTGTCGGTCCCTCTGGACAGTCTATCTTGACATATAAGGCAAGTTACGTATCTTGCATTTACTTTTTTCTGACCTTTGGGAATTTTAAAAAATTGCCAAATGAAGTTTTCTTTCCGGTGAGACGTCCTGGGCTCCTCAGGCAAAAAGTGCCTCTCTTCGTGCTCGTCGTCCTGTTCCTCTTCTTCCTCTTCTTGCTGAATTATAACTTCAGCAGGTGGTCCACTCTTCCTTGGATGTGGTGGAGGTGGTGGGGAAGCACCAGCTGAAGCTACTAAAGAAGCCATTGCTCACTGGTAACAAAGGGTCTTTCTCTCACAATGATGAAAGTCAGAGTGAGGAAAGAAGGAGGGATTTTCATCATTTGGGAAAAACAATAGTTCTCAACCAATGAAAAGTGTTCATTTTAGATTATATGACCTAGTCTTACATCATTAGGAAACCAAAAGTGAAATGAACCAATGAAAAGTGTTATTACCAAGTCACATGACCTGCTGTGTTTACGTTACGCGCTTTGCAGGGCCTCCCGGTTTGCTTCCAGAAACCTGTGCTTTGCGACTCGGTAAGCGTACCAGTTCGCTAACGTAGCACATCATATGACGTATCACGCGACAACGCGAAACGTCATGCGGACGGGAGGCGTCACGATGTTGTTTTCTAACGTGGCAGTTGCGGTAAAGAAACGTTTACCGGCTCGCGGTCTATTTCGCGGCATCAAGGTCAGCTAACGGGAAGCTTCCCGATTCGCGAAGCGGGAACGAAGAAAAAAAAATATTAAAAAAAAAGTTATTAATAAACATATAAAATATATTTTTGGATTTAAAGAAGAATACATTTTACAGCTACAGATATTAGCTGTTAAAAAACCAATGAAATTCACTGAAAAAACCATAGGTTATAGACCATATATAGTTAGGAATTAGCATTTACAAAACCTTGAAAATTCACTGAAAAAACCATAGGTTATAGACCATATATAGTTAGGAATTAGCATTTAGAAAACCTTATTTTACTCACACAAAACCATTGAAATTCCATATATAGTTAGTTGCACTAACTATATATCGCGCACCCGCAATCCACTGCTGATGATGTCACATATTACATCATTCATGACATGGTCAGTGACATTACTGATGACATCACTGATGACATCTCAAATGACATCACTGATGACATCACTGATGACATCTCAAATGACATCACTGATGACATCATGACACACCAATACCAGTTACTACATACGCACTCACTGATTCCTACGTCTACACACACATTCACTCATTCACCCATACAATCACTCATACATACAGTCACTCATTATTACAACACTATCATATGCACTCATACACCTATGCAGACAGTCACACACTGCCACTCATCCATGGAGTTACTCACACACCAAGTCAGTCCTGTAAAGAATCAATCACACTTCCATTTCTTCATCTATACAGTTAAACACAGAACACCATACTTCAGTGACATCACTGATGACATCACTAATGACATCTGAAATGACATCACTGATGACATCTCAAATGACATCACTGATGACATCATGACACACCAATACCAGTTACTACATACGCACTCACTGATTCGTACGTCTACACACACATTCACTCATTCACCCATACAATTACTCATACATACAGTCACTTATTATTAGAACACTATCATATGCACTCATACACCTAGTCAGTCCTGTGAAGAATCAATCACACTTCGATTTCCTCATCTATAGTTAAACACAGAACACCATACTTTTCACACATATACTAACACATACTTACTCTCTTATACAATCACTGATACAAGTACACATTGATATGCACAGAGTCACACACCTCCCAGCCAGCCACACACACACTCAGTCTTCCATACATCCAGTCATTCTTCAATATGTAAAACGTATTTAAACTTTACAAAAACACACAGACACTAGATGATGTCATCAGTGATGTCATTTGAGATGTCATCAGTGATGTCATCAGTGATGTCATTTGAGATGTCATCAGTGATGTCATCAGTGATGTCACTGACCATGTCATGAATGATGTAATATGTGACATCATCAGCAGTGGATTGCGGGTGCGCGATATATAGTTAGTGCAACTAACTATATATGGAATTTCAATGGTTTTGTGTGAGTAAAATAAGGTTTTCTAAATGCTAATTCCTAACTATATATGGTCTATAACCTATGTTTTTTTCAGTGAATTTTCAAGGTTTTGTAAATGCTAATTCCTAACTATATATGGTCTATAACCTATGGTTTTTTCAGTGAATATATATATATATATCACTGCTCCAAATTGCCCCTCGGCAAAGGTGCACCCTCCAGCAGCTCGCACAACGGCGTTCACCAGGCAAGGCTGGAATTCGTCCTCCGATAGGATTCACAGTTCTTTAGCCGATCATTAAGAAGCCTGACGCGTTTCTGAGTTAAATACTCTTCATCAGAGGCTCGGCGAAAGTTCGTGCTATGACACGCCCATATTCAAAATTAATTCCCCACAGATGGGTTTCAAACGCAATGTTCACTGGGCTTTGTAGTCTGTGTCACATTCATAAATCCTTAGATGGATGCACGATGAATTAAAACTGTCCATGAAAGCCCTGCATGGGCCTCGGCGACTCGTTCCAAGCCATAATCCTGTCAGCTACCGGATCCCACAAGAGACTCAGAAACGCGTCAGGCTTCTTAATGATCGGCTAAAGAACTGTGAATCCTATCGGAGGACGAATTCCAGCCTTGCCTGGTGAACGCCGTTGTGCGAGCTGCTGGAGGGTGCACCTTTGCCGAGGGGCAATTTGGAGCAGTGATATATATATATATATATATATATATATCCATCACACAAGTTTGCCTGTAATAAGAGCGCCCACGCAGGTAGGTAAAAGTATGCCAATGATTTAATGGAAAAATGCAATGTTCACAGCTCTCCAAGTGCCGCTCTGCAGTGCCGAGTCCTGCCCGACGCGTTTCGTGCAATAAAGCACTTCCTCATGGGCTGCGGACATTTCAACAGGAAGGAGAATCACGGCTCAATTCGCAAAGCACCAGTTTAAAGTCTTGTCCCCCGCCCCAATGGGCGTGGCCACCCCAGTGGCCTATTGGTAACTGTAGTGCTGCATTATCCTCAAGTGAGTCGCCTTGAGCTGCCATTATATCCAAATATAAAAGTTCCCAAGTGGGTTGCGGTGCAACTTGCAGTAGCTTGTCATGCCTTTAGATTTCCCAACAGCACCACCTGTCCCAAAGCCTCTACGTCGGTTGACGGAGCGGCGGGACTCCACCGAGTGAAGCGGAGCGTCTCTCGCGGCTCAGGCATGGCCGCCAAACATCCATCACACAAGTTTGCCTGTAATAAAAGCGCCCACGCAGGTAGGTAAAAGTATGCCAATGATTTAATGGAAAAATGCAATGTTCACAGCTCTCCAAGTGCCGCTCTGCAGTGCCGAGTCCTGCCCGACGCGTTTCATGCAATAAAGCACTTCCTCATGGGCTGCGGACATTTCAACAGGAAGGAGAATCACGGCTCAATTCGCAAAGCACCAGTTTAAAGTCTTGTCCCCCGCCCCCCCGGATGTTTGGCGGCCATGCCTGAGCCGCGAGAGACGCTCCGCTTCACTCGGTGGAGTCCCGCTGCTCCGTCAACCGACGTAGAGGCTTTGGGACAGGTGGTGCTGTTGGGAAATCTAAAGGCATGACAAGCTACTGCAAGTTGCACCGCAACCCACTTGGGAACTTTTATATTTGGATATAATGGCAGCTCACGGCGACTCACTTGAGGATAATGCAGCACTACAGTTACCAATAGGCCACTGGGGTGGCCACGCCCATTGGGGCGGGGGACAAGACTTTAAACTGGTGCTTGGATTTACCAATTTGATATATTTATTTCAATGCTCTGACCAACGCATTTCAGCCACACCTTGGCTTTTTTCACGGTAAGTGAGCTGAGTGAACTGAATTTCATGTACGCTCTGAATAGTGAGAAGCGCCAGGCATAACAAACAAATTTGAACGATTGTGAATTAACCATGAAATGGAAGCGCGAGCAGCAAAACGTGCGAGCAAAGCAGCCAGCTTGTTCAAAAATGCTGAAGGCATAGAAACTGTAACAGCAGGCGCAAGCAGCTCAGTAAATAAACAACCGGATACTTTGAAACAACTTTTTAATCAAGCGGAAAGATTATATAAAAAATAAATAAACAAAAGCTGGGAGGTGATTGGTCTCGAAAAGTGTATAGAGGTAAAGCGGATTCCTAGAGGATTTAGGACTTAGGATCTTTACAATGCCTACGCACCCTGACACCAAAAAAGCATTAATTGAGGAATGGGTTGAGAATAACTTAGAATGCTCACTAAACATGATGCGCATTTTAATAAAGCACGCCAAAATTGACGTAGGAGAAATCATCAGTAAAATTAATGAAATTGAAGAAAATTTAAAACAACAAATAAACAAAGAGGATGTGGCAAAATTGCGAAAAGACATGGATAGTAGGCTGGAAAAATATGAAACTGAGATAGAAGAACGCAAACAAAGAAAATTCAAAAGAGATAAGCGAGATTATGCCCAAGGGAGAATTCTTACATTTGCAAAACGCTTTGACACCTTGAAAAATAATTTTCCATTTCAAAAACCGACAGGGACTCCAACAAGTACAAGTGAGTCTGAAGTAAGCGACAGCGAATTGAATGATGGTGGAAGAAGCATGCATCCATGCGATTTTTTAGAAGAGGTGCGACTCATGAATTTGGACAAGACCATGTCCAGAGGAAGGGGTCGCAGAAAGGAATCAAGTCAAAACCAAAGCGGAGGAAGAGGACAACAAATCAGTTCACAAAATCTAGAAAACCCCGAAGAGCCAAAAGAAAAAAGATATTACCCTCTGAGAAATCGCAAGTAAAGAACTTACAGGTAGATTCATCAACACAAATTGCGATCGCAATAGCTGCGAAACAGCTATTGCGATCGCAATTCCCTGATCCGCAATTCATGAAAAGAAAAGTAACCAAATTGCGAAATCGCAAAATATATTTCGCGACTTCACAAATAAAATCGCAGAATCAAGCTGGAACCCCCTTTGCGATTCTGTAATTGCGAATTCCCAATGATTCTGCGATTATATTTGCGAAGTCGCAAAATAATCGCAAATGAAATGCATGAAAAATCGCAATTAGCAAAAAAGCTGAAAATCGCTATTTGTGAGGCGCAATTTAAGGAGAACCCAAACCAGGTGGTAACCATAAAGTTAAAAAAATATATATATCCTAACTAGCTACAGGTGTGGGGCTGAACAAACACACTTAAGGAGACACAGTAGGAGCATGAGGACATTCACAATGCCAGGACTCTACATGGTGGTAAGGCGGCGAAGGCTCCAGGCTGCAGCAAGGAACAGACGCCGGATCCATGAGCAAATTTTCCGCCAGCAGATCACACTCCTGGGCCAGACTGAGGAGGAAATCTACTCAAAGTACAGGCTGAATGGGGCAATGATTACCAAGGTCATCCAGGACCTTGACCCCCTGATGCAGCACCCAACGAGGAGTACCAATGCTGTGCCCACCCATGTCCCGGTCTTGTCCTGCTTGCACCTCCTGGCCTCCGGAAGCTTCCAGGGGATAGTTGCAGTTGCAGGGGGAATGTCCCAGAGCACACTGTCCTGCTGCCTAAGGAGTTTCCTGGAGGCCATGCACCTACACCATTACATAACATTCCCAACCACCCAACAGGACTTGAATCAAACCAAACTACAATTTTACAACATTGTGCAATTCCCCCATGTAATTGGATGCATTGACTGTACCCACATCCACATCTGCCCACCCACTGAGACAGAATACATGTACCGGAACCGCAAGTCCTACCACTTACTGAACATCCAGATGGTCTGCAACGCAAAGACAATCATCACCGACATAGTGGCACAATACCCGGGGAACACGCATGATTCCTTCATATTCTGGCACAGCGGCATGCACACACGCCTGGCCAGGGGAGACTTTGGCGAAGGACACCTCCTAGGTAAGTACACATGCCAACAAACAGTACATCGAGACCATGTAGCTGCGCATAACAGGCACTCACCCTCTGCTCCTTTCATTCAGGTGACAGCTCCTATGGCCTCCGTGAGTACCTCCTCACTCCATACCTCAACCCTGCCACACCACAGCAACGGCGTTACAATGCTGCACACATTCGCACTAGAAATTGTATTGAGCGGACATTTGGGCTTTTAAAGAGCGGATTCTGTATCCTACACAAGACTGGTGGGGCCCTCAAATACCAGCCTGAGGTCTGCTGCCGCATCGTGGCCGTGTGTGCAGTACTCCACAATATTGCTACCAAGCGGAGGATACCTGTGGAGATCTCTGGGAGTGAGTTGGAAGGGGGCAACCGCCCACCTGCACACGTGCATCATGCACGCGGGGAGAACCCTGCTGAAGGACACAGGTGCCGCAACCATATCACAATGAACTGTTTCTAGTGCACCCATTCCCCTCACACAACACTGCACCCATGCATAACAAATGAAATAATGATATGAGTCGGATTAACTTGTGACTATAAATTCTTATTGTTTTTTTCACAATAATGTGTATTTCAATTTTTTCCAATTTACATGAGAATTGTATTCCCTCATACAGCTCCATGTTAGAGAAGTGGGCGTGCTTGTGTAATCAGCATGGCCCAGCTGGTACAGTACATTGAGTCACTGGCGCCTCCGGCCGGACGCGCCCGGTCGCCTTTCAACGTCCTCCTCGACACTATTGGCCCGTGATGCTGCAGTGGGCCTGGTGCTGCGGTGGCGTTGGGTTACCAGCAGCAAGGACAGGCTGCTGTGACTAGAAGTGCCCTCACTGGCATCATCCCCCCCACTTGCTTGGCCATGGCTAGACGCCTGCAAACTCTGCACAGCTGTGGTGACTTGCTCAAGGGCCCTGGCGACGTCCTGGCAGCATTGCACCATCTGTATCTGCATCGCAAGAGAGCGGCGCGATAGTTGGGAGGTGGCATTTCCTATAAGATGGTTAGATCTCGTGTATGCTGACAGGCGGGTCAGCAGCTGGCGGTGGCGGCGGCGGGTAATGTCCTGCTGGGACACCAGGATCTGGCTGTTCTCATGGACAGCTGCGGTCATGACCTGCATGCATTCTGTGAGCTGGCCCACATTTCGCACAGTTTTATTCAGCTGCAGATGGATGGCTGCCGAGTGCCGTGCCTGCTTCTGATGTACTGCTAGCATCCGGCATTCTATGGCCAGCCCAGGATCCCGGACATGTACCCCCCTGCCAGCGCGTGTTGGGACGTCGCGCTGCTGCCTAATCAGTCCGCTGGACTGGGATCGCACAGTGGCTGTGCGCCGTGTTTGCCTCCTGGGTGGTGGTGTGGCCTGTACAACTGCCATGGGTGTCACATGGGGTGGTTGCTGGGCTCCTGTGGCTGCAGGGGTGGCCCTGCCCACACGGGGAGGTGGTGGTACTGCTGCTGCTGGCTGTGATGGTCCAGGTCATGGGGTAGGATGGCCCTCTCCCTCGGTGTCCTCAGGGCTCTCCTCCATGTGTAGGGCCTCGCTGTCGGTGCTGGGTTGTTCAGACGCACCTGTGATGTAAATGGGTGCATGATTAATGATATGTATCTTACACATGGGATGTTGCTACATGCATGCAGGCTTGCATTCCCTGACTGGCTTTAGGAATGACTTTCACATGACAGGTCTGGATGTGTGTGGCTATCCGGGAATTGTGGTCACACTACAGGTCCCACAATGCAATAGGGCATTTCAGGTGTGCATGGCCTGCATTACTGGGGTTATCAAATAGCTAGCTCTGGAGTCATGGGCATTGTTAGGGAACGGGGTCGCAGTCGCATGGCACTTACCTTGGGATTGTTGGGTGGGTCGGGAGGAGTCCAGCTGGGTAACCCCCATGCAGGCTGCAGGATTCAGGGTGTCCTCCACCAGGTCTTCCAGTGGAGTGTTGGGTGCAACAGTGGGGTCTCCTCCTGCGGTGGCAAGTCGCTCCCCCAGCCTCTCAGCGATGCGTTCTTTGGCACGCCCTCTGAGGTCATACCACCTCTTTTTTAGATCGTCGATGGAGCGCTGGGTCACTCCGACTGAGTTCACCTTTGCGCGAATGCGCAGCCAAATGCGCCTCTTGTCCGCCTCAGGCACCCTCCGGGACTCCTTCCCAAACAGGCGGTTATGGTCCTTTGAGACTCCCTCAATGAGGTACTCCAGTTCCTGCTCTGAGAATGTTATTTTCCTCTTTCTGCCTGGTGCACTGCTCCCTGCTGCTTCCTGGGACATTTTCAGTTGTTCTTTGTGTCCTGGTGTGGTGCTGCAGGTAGTCTGTTGTGGAGCTCTGGGCTTTGATGCTTCCACTCTCAGGCTCTGTGTTCTGAATGAGGGAGGGTACTGCCTACTTCCTGGTTGTGATGTCATCATTGTGCTCGAAATCCGACTTCCCGTTTTTGAGATCTCGCAATTAGCGAGATCGCGATTTGCGATTTCGGTAATTGCGAGTTCGCAATTTCTACATGAAAAACCGACGATTCTGCGAATTTAATGCGATTTTGTGGAAATCGCAATTGGCAATTGCGGCCGATTGCGATTCGCTTTTTTAACTTGCTTTTCTTGATGCATCCCATTCTGCGAATTCTAAATTGCGATTTGGTATTTTTCGCAATTTCGAATTCGCAGAACATGGGCTTGATGCATCTGGGGGTATGTGTTTAAGAATGTTTGGAAATCTTTCATGACAAATATTTAAAGTCAGGAGGGGAGCTAAAAACTGACGAGACACGCTCCTGATAACATTCAAAAGAGTGGGATGCACAGGATGTTTGCATCACTGGAGGACAAGGGCGAGATTCCCCAATGAGTGAAGTGAGGGCTAAGTCACCACAGCACTAAATTTGACCAATAGGGAGTGGGGTCTGCGAGCAATCTTGATTGATTTCCAGCAGATTAAATTTGTTAGTACCGACCCCACGGAGAAGTTACCACGAAGACTTGGAAACACAAAATGTTAAATAAAATTATGTATTACACTTGTAAACTCCCTCCCCCAGATCACTAACATTTTATGTGGTGACTACACCGATGTTTCCATCGCTAGTACATACAGAAATAAGACTTGCTTCCCCATTACCTGTCATAAGTACCTTATTTGCGCCCCCATTTTTACCTCTCCCCCTCTTGTCTTATTTGTTTCACAATTCCAAGAAATGCATTGGTGATCCATAGTAGTAGAGGTTACTAAAAATGTGTGCCGACATTATGAGTGCTATTAAGAAATGTATTTATCTTAATGGTAGCTATCAGTTTGTTTATGCAGAAGACATCCGAGACAAATATGCTGTTTCAGACGCTAGACAATTTCCACTTAATCTTTCAATAACCAGAATCACAATTTATGATGTATTTTCGCTTGGAAAGTTCCGAAACCTGTCTACATCGTTAAAAATCTTGAACATTTCAGATCTGTTGCAAAATCTCATTCAACAGCTGGTTTTAAAAATTACTGTTACTTCTTGAATTTTGCTTACTTTTTTCTCTCTATACATTTCACTCATAAGATCAGAGACAAACGTGTATGTACATTCTCAGGTTGATAATTCTAGGGCCATCCACCTTTGTGCCTCCGCAAGACTATAGCATATTCAAAATGCTGCAGCTACATCAATTTATAGGTGGTGCAAGTGTAAGGCATAGGTCTGATGCATACTCAAGCATACACATTGTTTTCTGCCACTGCGGGGAGGACCCATTTTCAAAGCAAAATCTCATTCAACAGCTGGTTCTAAAAAGTATCGTTACTTCTTGAATTTTGCTTACTTTTTTCCTCTTTATACATTTCACTCATAAGATCAGAGACAAACGTGTATGTACATTCTCAGGTTGATAATTCTAGGGCCATCCACCGTTGTGCCTCCGAAACTCTATAGCATATTCAAAATGCTGCAGCCACATCAATTTATAGGTGGTGCAAGTGTAAGACATAGGTCTGATGCACACTCAAGCATACACATTGTTTTCTGCCACTGCGGGGAGGACCCATTTTCAAAGCAAAATCTCATTCAACAGCTGGTTCTGAAAAGTACCGTTACTTCTTGAATTTTGCTTACTTTTTTCCTCTTTATACATTTCACTCATAAGATCAGAGACAAACGTGTATGTACATTCTCAGGGTTGATAATTCTAGGGTCATCCACCGTTGTGCCTCTGAAAGACTATAGCACATTCAAAATGCTGCAGCCACATCAATTTATAGGTGGTGCAAGTGTAAGGCATAGGTCTGATGCATACTCAAGCATACACATTGTTTTCTGCCACTGCGGGGAGGACCCATTTTCAAAGTTGTGTGCACTACGTAATGTTTTTTTCTTTTGTTCACACACACACACACACACACACACACACACACACACACACACACGCACGCACGCACGCACGCACACACACACACACACACACACACACACACACACACACACACACACACACACACACACGTGTTTGGCTAAAAAAAAAAAAATCTGAACTTGAGAAAATGTGATGGCCCCCAAATGTGAAATCCAATGGAAAGACTTGAAATTTTATCTTTCAGAGACTGATAAAGTGAGCATCATATTTTGGTGAAACAGCTATTTCCTGAAGTTACAAATGATTTACAGTTTTGATATGTGCTACACCTCACGTTAAATATAAATTAAAGGATTCTGGAAATAAAAAGGTTTATACACATTTTAACGGTAAAACCCTTGGGAATGACGTGCAGTTTCTTTTTTTTTTTAAACAAAAAAGCCAGGCATTAATCCTGAAACGTGCCCATTAGGGATTATGACTAGACACAAGAAGAATAGATTTATTGACCTCACCAATATAATAACCAGAGACTGACGGTGATGAGTTGGACCTCCTTACTAAAGGAGGTGGTCAATATGCTAGGTGCGAACACACGGAAAAGACTGTAATGGCGAAGGTATTTAAGTCACTTGATATTCACTGATCTCCATTTCAGGAAGTCTGCGACTGATACTGTTTGGACGGTGGGAGGATGTTGAGGGGCTGCAGCTCTGCTCTCTCTTCCCCTGACCCGCCAGCACCCCCAGAAAGGGCGGGAGACATCGCCTCCAGGGGGGCGGATGAGGGGTGATCAGCGGGGGGGTGGAGGGAGGTGCTGTGAGAAGGTGCTTTCCCCCAACCCCCCTCCAAGTCCCTGTGGGCAGGGCTGGAGGGAACACCGGGGCAGGCACGGCCTCCCCTCTGTTTCCTCCCGCCGCCCTATCTGAAGCAGCGGCCTCCACCCCTCAGCCCGCCTTAACATGCTCGAGCTCTCACATCTAACATAGAGCGCAAGCCCTTCCCTCCTTTTTCCCCAACGGCCCCCACAACTAATCATTTTCTTACCGCTCATATTCTGGGGTAACTGGGACGCAAGATTTGTTTTGATTAAATTAAAATCTTTGTTTTCATTACTTCAGAATTACAAAACAAAATGTCAGTCTTTGGTGCTTTTGTAACTGCTAGTATATGTTGAAATATTTGTACAGTTAATTTACAGGTATTTAAATTGTTTGTAAATTAGAAACAAATTGAAATCCTACAGTATTTGTTTCACACTCCCTGTAAACAAGGCATTATGATATTCTGCAGCCGCAGAAATTATGCAGTCACAGTCTTTATCACGTAATTATGAATGTACCTCATTTGCCACGTAACCCATCTGCTGCTGCATAATCTGAAGATTTTAACAGAAACGCATTTTGTTTCTAAAAATGGAGCCCTGTGATTCAAAAATTGAAACCTGTGATTGGTCAAGAGGCCCGTTTTTCCCAGGAGCCTTCATGCTATCTCAGGAGCCTTCTACAGAGAGCGAGTGCTTTGATTTGCTGGTTGTTCGAATTTTAGAAATTAAAAATTTAGAAATCCCTCCACATACTGTACTACGCACACCCATCATCAGAGGTTTCAAAGGAGAGGCCAGTCACTACTCACTCTCTACTACACACACCTGTCATCTGTGAGAGAGGTGTCAAAGGAGAGGCCAGTCACTACCCATGCATGCTACTAGGCTCACCCATCATCTGAGCGAAAGGTCTCGAAGGAGAGGCCAGTCCATCCACACACCCATACTATGCACACCCATCATCTAAAATAAAGGTGGGAAAGGAGAAGCCAGTCCATCCACACACCCTACTAAGCATACCCATCATGTGAGAGAAAGAGATATCAAAAGGAGATGCAGTCCCTCCCCACTCAGTACTACACACACTCTGGTCATTTGAGAGGAAAGTCTCAAAGGAGAGGCCTGTTACTTCCTATACACCCTACTACCCACACCTGTCATCTGAGAGAGATGTCTCAAAGCAGAGGACAGTTGCTCCCCATACACCCTACTATGCATACATGTCATGTGAGATAGAGGTGTCAATGGAGAGGGCAGTTCCTCCCCACTCTCTACTATGCATGCCTGTTGTCTGAGAGAGAGGTCTCCAAAGGAGAGTACTGTCACTGTTCACACCCAATTTGCATACCCATTATGCAAGAGAGCATTGTCATTGGAGAGGCTTGTCCTTTCCATATGCTACTGTTCCCTACATTACTATTGCGATATCGTGAAAGTCCCGCAAGAGTAGAACGCAAGCTTCAGGTAGTGAAGCTTGCTGCATGAGGCATGTTTGATCCTGCGAGACTTTCACAGGACCCGCAGGGGAAATTCTGGCCTGGCATGAGGTGTTTATCAATCCTGCAAGAGTTTCCCAAGATCATTTGGGGAGAAGTAGAAATAAAGGGGCACGGTCTACCAATAATTAACATTCTTAAGACATGGTTGAAGAAATGATGTGATGTGATTGTCTGCTGAGATAGCTCATATTGTCCTTGGTTCTTTGGAGGTTCTCAGCAGATGTGACTTAATTTGGAACTGAAAGGGACTAGTGTCTTCAGCTGCATTTATGAAATAGCTCCAAGTTCAAATCTTTAATAATACATTTTAAAACTTTGCTAAACAGTGTTAGTAAGTGCACTACTGTTGGGTATTCTTCACAAGGTTTACTGAATGAAAAGCTATTTGTGGAGGTGTAGATTTCTAAATATAGCTTTTTGGAAGTACCTATTAGAATGTAGAGAGATATCAGCAAGTATTGCATGTTATGTGAAACAAAAAGAACTGTTGAATCTGTATGTAGTTGTAAGTAAAACAGGTAGTGTTTCTAAAATTAATGAACAAAGAATTTGCAATCTTTTAATACAAGACTTAGGGGCTCATTAGGATGGCGGTTTTTCCGCATCCTCCGGGCCGGCGGAAGTGTCCGCCGGCCTGGAGGATGCGGAAAAACCGCGGCGGAGACTCCAAAGACCCACCGCCAAATTAGGATGGCTGGTGGGTCTGGAATTCCGTCCGCCGCTTTTCCGCCGCGGTCGGCTTCCGACCGCGGCGGAAAAGCTATAACATGGCAGGCGGTGTCTATGAGACACCGTCCGCCATATTATGATGTTTGTGTAAATATGCTTTTCCACGGCGGCTTTTCCGCCATGGAAAAGCATACGGACATTCACTTTGGGGGCCCGTTGCGGGCCCCCTGGGTGAATGGGGGGTGGGGGGTGCACATGGGGGGTACCTATGGTACCCCCCCTGCATTTGCGTACACAAAGCAGCAGGCACCGTGCGGTGCCTGCCGCTTTGTGCATGTAAATGCAACACATGCATTTTTAACATTGCGGCGGGTGCAGCTTGAAGCTGCACCCGCCGCAATGTTAAAAATAGAGGATGTGACCGCCACCCTGGCGGTCATATCCTAATTGCCATGGAGGGACCGCCGCTGCCCATGCGGACGGTCCCTCCTACTCAGGGGTGGCGGACGGACGCAAGTCCGTCCGCCATCCTAATCGGCCCCCTAGTGTTTTTATGAACCAAACTGTACATATTTTACCCCATGAGATATTTGAGTGGAGATATTGCAATTAAATATCTGATTGTGGCTACAGAGAGCTGGTAATGGGGAAGTCATTTATTTGAATACCCTAGCATGTTAACATGTCATGCAACAGTGAGGTCTCAATAAAGAGATCATTTTGTGTCCACACTGTTGTATAGAGACCTCTCATATTAGAAAGAGGTCTTTGCACAGAGGCCAGTGCATCTTCATAGTCTACAACACACTGCTATCAGATATTGTAGATGTGATAGTGGATAAAGGAGTTCTTTTGCACACGTTACTAGATGTGTTTGTGACTCCTCAGAGAAGTAGCCTAACTTTGTCTACACACCACTACACATGCCTGTCTTCATAGGGAGATGTTTGAGGGAGAGCTGAATGTGTCCTCACATTCAAATATGCACACCAGTTGTCAGCAGAGAGGCTGCTACACTTTACACCCTACTGTGGACATTCATCTTCATAAAGAAAGGTATGAACAGAGAGCGCTGTCTGTACCCACAGCCTACATTGCACATGTTAGTCTGTGGAGATGTCTGACTTGTCAGGTCAGTGTGTCTCAATACCCTGTTGTTGATGTACTTCTTAGCATAGAGGTGATTTCTTCCCCACACCTTACTTGTACATCTGTCATCTTTGTGAGAGCTGTGACCAGAGATGTAACCCATTTTCACACCCTAATTTGCACACCCATCATCTAAGAGACAGGTCACAGGAGAACAGCCAGAGTATTCCTATATTCTACTACGCAGACATAACCAAAAAGAGATGTGTCAGCAAAAAGTACAGTTTGTTGCCACAGCCTACTATGTATACCTGTAAGCATAGGAAGAGGTATGAGCAGAGAGGTACGTTTTTCTGAAAGACTACTACAGATACCTGTCACCCTGGGTAGATGTGTTAGTTAACAGTCCACTCCCTCATTGACAGTACTGTGTATCACTCTTGCTCTAGGGAAAGGTGTCAGCAGAGAGGCCATTTTTTGCCCATACCGTACCGCACATCCATGTTGTCCTGGAGATAGGTGTTAGTGGAGAAGACAATGTTTCCCTACACACTACTGAGTATGTGTGTCATTCGGGGGAGAGGTGTCATTGACCAGGCAAATCCATTCCCACACCTTAATATAGATGGTAAAATCCCTTGGGAGAGTTCTCAGTGGAGAGGCCAGTACCTCTATACCTTGATATTCAATATATAGGTCTTACATGTGAGGTGAGTACCTTCTTCACCCTGCTATGCATACTGCTGAGCCTGGGGAAAAATGTGAGAGAAGAGGCAATGTCTCTTAACACCCTACTCTACACACTGGTCACCTCGATGCAACTACTATGCACTCCAGCTGAGAGGAGGCTCTCCCTGGGCGCAGGAGGTATGTCGCTGCCTCAGCCACAATTTATTTGAATCAAAGCTGCGGCTGCTTTTGTCTCCTCTGAGGTTTAGTCTAGGGGCGCTGTTGATGCCTCACCCTGTGCCTCACCCCTCACCTCTGAGGTGGAGCTTAGTGGGGTAAACGGGCTCACCCACCTGGTGCAACGAATGGTACCCACTCCTTTCAGGCTGCTTGTGTGGAACCCCAACAACCACCTAAAAAAAAAAGGAAAACACGGAGAACAGTGCAGAAAGCCGATCAGAACAATCAGTGCAATGCTGGTGTACGCAGCAGTTCTGTTTCTAATGTAGCCATGCAGCCACTCTGTGCTTCAGTTGAAAGGGGTTCTTGACCTTGATCTTTATCCAACCTGTGCAACCTCGTTGGTGGTGGAGATAGTTGAAGGGTCAAGGTCGCCTTGAGCTTATAATTCTAAACCCATACTGGAGCGCCTTGCAGTTATTAAGTTTGTAAAGAGTCTTTTAAGGATGCTTGGGAGACACAGTCCTAAATTCATCAGGCCATGGGGGCGGGGGGGGGGTGAGAAGTATCCAACCAATCCTTCCCTAGCCCACACATCTACTGCCCTAGCAGTGACAATGGTTGTTCCCTTCCTCTCCCTCCAGCAGCCTCTTCTCTGCTCCAAGTGCAATTCCGCCACTTAGTAGCCAGCCTACTGTTGGCCAACATCGGGTTTCAACAAGAGATCCATCCCGGCCTGAAGAGAATTGGTATGGAGAGCCATGGGTCTGCTAGCTCAACTCGAAGCCCTAAGCCTTCGGTCATCAATCTGCCACCAGTGTCCTGCCCCAATTTGGCAATTCTGTCAGGAGTACCCAAACTATGAGAAGGTCAGAGGGAGACTCACAAGGAACTGGCCAACAAATGTTTGGACTGGCTTGCGAAAAACATGAACATTCCGATGTCATTGGCATATAACATTTTTCTAACATGCATAGTTGGATGGATTGGGCAGGGCCCGGTATATCGTCCAGGTGATTGCATTATTATCAACTTTATAGATCCAAAATTGGTTCATAGGCCGTTATCTGAAGATGTACATAGACAGGTGAGGGAGTCAAACATCGTCCTTCTACCCCTGGGTTACTTTTACAAGCCCAGCCCCCACCTAAGATATGACCGCTTTAGGCCTCTGACCTTGCCACCCTCCCCATAGTCTTTCCCAATGACCAGTACAGGTCTAATAGGATTTACAATCCACCAGTTTCCAATCGCTTTGATCTCCTGGATAATGTTGATTGACTCACTAATGGAGAGGACCTCTGGAGCGGAAGTACTCCAATAAAGACTACTGCTCCCGGCTGCCTCAGGGACAGGTCTCTTCAACAGGTTGGAGGGAGCAGGGCAAACTTCATACCCAGATTGTTAAAACCAGGGCCCAAATGAACCCACATCATGAGCCTGCTGTTAGTCTTTCAACTATTCCTCCGACAGAATCACAACCAGATCCTCCACTCCAATTGCTCGAGACTGCTGTGCGCTACCATTCGGGTCCCGCGGATTGTGGAGAGATCCTTACACTTGATGTGTTCTCTTCTCCAGATGACCATGGATCAGGCAAATTGACCAAAGCGTCTAGCACTCCAAACACCTTGAGCACTCCCATTTCTGCCACCATGATCCAGTGGGCCTGCGGGTGTCCAGTTTGTGAGCTGAAACACAGCAGGCATTAAATCCAGGCTGTTAGATGTGAATTGGGGCTGCTTTCTGGAGGGATTACAAATCTGCATGTTCCGCGAAACCTGGGCAGAAGAAAAGCATTTCAAGCACAGCTATTCTACATACAGGATTGACGCCCGCCCCTCTGTAACAGGTAGACGATTGGGTGATCTCTTCATACGGGTTAAAACTTCCCTAGAATGTTCCTTCAAGGTCATTGATCTTGAGTCTCTCTACCTCCTTGCAATTAAACTGTCCCTGAAGCAGGGTATTCCCTTCCTTTTGGTGAATGTGAACAACAGTCCTTCTCCCTTCATATAGTGGTTACAAACAACTGAAATTCTACTCACAGTGCTTGAAGATTGGGTTAGGTATTTACACAGTTATTGCAGGCAACTTTAATTGCTACTTTGAGCCTTACCAACCCCTCCTAGATTTGATACGGCAGGAGGATGAATGTTCGGGGGTTCCCATTTCCTTCCAGCTGAAAAGAGTCCCAAGATGAGTGCAACTCCAACCTACATCTCAGATATCACCAGCAATCATGCCCTAAGAGCTTGTAATGGGCGTACCCCCTCTGATCTTTCTGCCAAGCCAAAATGTAAGAGGGGAGACTATTTTAGCAACTTTGACTACATATTACTATTCAGTTGCCTGCTACCTAAACTCCATATAGTATCTCCGGGTAAGAGGTACCACTTCTCTAAAGCACTTTAAGTAAAATTTGGATAGTGGCTCCTTTTATGTGATCTTAAGTATTTTTTTATCTCGGCATATGAACAGTTGCTAGACTATAGGTTTTGACAAAAAGGCCCTACTAAGTTTCCTCTTAGGTGGAACCAGAAATTTCCTTTTAATGAATTGAAATGTTAACAATTTACTATGGTTTTAAACCTATGATGCTATATGAACTTTTTCAGTTTTTATTAACGTAAATAAAGCTACATGATGATGATGCACTCCAGTTCTGGGTGGAGAGGACACTTTCTCCCTATATCCTAGTAGTGGGAACTGTAAAGTATAAGTACTATAAGCAAAGAGAGTGTAAATTCAATCCCCAAAACAAACGTATGCTCTCGCGAGACTCTCGCAGGATCATATAAAAGTAGGGAAGTAGAGAAAATCTGTCTGAAGTGAGAGGTCTCAGTAAAGAGGCTTATGTGTTAGCATGATCTACTACCTACACCCAAGAACAAATTACTGTTATCTATCTATATGCTAAGTGTTTGAGCGTGAAAGACTCTGGGATGGTGGCAACATTATAAATGTAACTGAACTCTGCCTGAGCAAGCTTTTGTGGATGCATATAACTGAGGTTCCTCCACATGCCTGTGGTACTCATACTATGCAGTTTGTTTCTGCTCCCCAGAATGAATTCCTTCTTGCAAAGTTGACAGATGACATTGCATTTGCAGAAACATTTTTGCTACCTGGTCTCTTGTCAAAGAACTTCTACAACAAGGATTCCTTGGCACACTGAGTTGGCTGAGCTGGTGCAACTTCCCCCGGCTGCTCATCAGAATCTGATGAAGTCATCTTTAAATTGGAAGACAAACAGAGAACGAGAGCAAGCCAGATATATCTACCCTCACCAAATTCCAATAGAGAAATAGAGCAAAAAGGATGGAATCTTCTTTTTCTACATAAAGACATCCATATGAACCAATCACAATCCTTCCTTGGGGTGTGATTCTTCTCCCAGACATCCTGTGAGTGTCTTGCAAACAATACCTGCTTTATATCTTCAATAGAACAATACATAATCAATTTTTTAATTTAATCAACAACTCTAATGTCTTACTTTCTTCAAAATTACAAGAAAACACTGTTATTATCTTAATTCTAAATATACTTTCTGGCAAGTGCTTCACGACAGCCGAACAGGAAGTACAGCCCCCAACCAGGGGATTTTACATCCAGCTCCTGCAAGCGTCTCTTGAGAGCTATCACTTAAAAAAAATATATATATATGTATTTATACAACCATATTTTAATGACTATTCTATTTTAGGTAAGCATAAAATAATAGCTGAAAACAGGGTAACGTACTGTATTAAATAAATTACAATTCATTTTACACTCTACAATCTCAAAAATAGATGCTGGTAACATTTCTCAAAATGAGACCTACAAGAACTGAGGAAATGCACACTCTCTAATGAAATACTGACACATTTTTTAGAAACATTTTGCAGACTGTGAACCATATCCTGTTATATTACAATAAAAAAGCTTTCCTTTTCAAAATAATGTCTACACTCAGGATATATTAAACAGTCAATCTGCCATACATACACTCACAAAATTAATTAATTTACTTAAACAAAAAAAAGCACTAGCAATCACTGAAAAAAAAACAAAGGTTAAAGTAACATTATAGTTAGGTGTAATAGAAAGATTTGCTTTTGTTAACAAAAACCCTTAGCAATTCACTGAACAAAAACGAAGGCCAAACTAATGTTATAGTGAGACACATTTCTCAGTTACATTAACCTTTTTTTTAACAAACAACACGGAAATTCACCAGTTATAGTTAGCAGGGCTAACTATAACTTGCTCCCAGCCATGCACTGCCTACGACCTCACATATGGCATCACTCTTGACAAGTTCTATGACATAATTTAGGATATGACTGATGACATTTCAAATGCCATCATTGATGACATCTCAAAAGACATCACTGATGACATCCCAAATGAAATCATTGATGGCATCACTGATGATCCTCAATGAGTGCGTTAATTTGATTTATAATATACATAGTGGCACGTAACTACCATAGTACTTCTTTACCTAGTGCATAGACTTCAGCCATAATAGAGAGTGTTGGCCGCTAGTCGTGGCCTCTGCACCCAACACTCCAAGGGTTACGAACCACACTGCGCATAGCGATGTGCCACAGGGTTGCCCGCAAGGCCTAACCTCCAAGCCTTCAGCTGTGTGCATAAAGGTTAGCCTCAGGATTTGCCCTTAAGCTAGCTCCTGTGCCCAACTCTCCATAAGTGTCCAAAACCCACCGCTCAGAGCAATGTTTTCCTTTCTCTTCCTCATTCTTTATCCCTTTTTTGCCTGTATTGTTTTAGTTCTCAGTGAAAGAGCAATGAAAAATAAGTCCTAGTCACCTGAAATTAGTGCTGGTACCCTCCACTATAACCACTGGTACAAATTAAACACTGAACTTAAAGACTGGATGGGCCTCATCGAGAAAGAAGTGAAATCGTTATGATAACAAACAGAGAATTTGCATAACTGAAACTGAGACCATGCAGATTGAAAGCAATCAGTGCAAGTTGGCATACCATGCACAGCCACACCCCAGTGAGCAACTCGAAAATGTAACCAACCAACCTTTCACACAAAACCATGTATGGGCACAGCATTAAGGCATGCTTATCTCTGAGTGTCAGTACAAAGTATCTGATCTGTATGAAAAAGCATGTCAAAACTACATAATGTAAAATGAACAGTGAAAGATCCAAACAGTAGCTACCATCTTCCCCGACCGCAGTGGAATAACATGGAGTTGCAAACTCATGCTGTCTTTGAGGATTGATTTTACAGTCCACCACTTTCAATGAATGTGCTTCCCAGTGCATTTTCACATAATATTATTTAATCATAATTAAATCACCGTGCAGAGGTATGTTGAAAACTGTGGAACTTTTCACAAGCAGGGCAAAGTCATGCTTGACAAGGATAAGTGGATCTTGTTATGTACAACCACAGACACAATGAACAGGGTTAAATATAAAGGGACATAATTGTATAGTAGATGGCACAAAGAACACTAAGGTATCCTTTAACAGCATCATCCAGTGCTGCTCATATTAGGAAAATAGTATTGAGGCTGCACACCTGCATCTAATGAAACATACAAGTGACCCAACACAGCTCGATGGACATAACATCATCAGCGGCGGCTCCGGTGCCCCACTCCTCTTCAAGCAGTGTAAAAAGCAAAACAAAAACAATAATAACTAACATTATTATCTTTTTAGGTTTTCCCTCCTTTTCGGGTGCGGGCGGGCGGTTGGGCCGGGTGTGTAAAGCATACTTTAAAGTGGGCATGATGGTTTGGATGGCCCAAGAGAACCAATAAAACTGTTGTGCACACTTTGCATCTTACCCACCAGGCGGCATTATACAGCCTGGGCAGGAACATGCAAAGCCTCCAAGCCCCTGTCTGAGCACCGATCCACAGCACTCAGACCAATCACAACACTGCTTAAGGTAGCGTTGTGATTGAACAGGAGATTCTGGGAGGCTGGGAGCTTCCTGTTGCTGTGTGCAGGAGACAGATCAGAGGTGGCAGCACCCAGCGGCACCCAGTTAAGTCTGTTTAATTTTATTTTTTGTATTCCCCCGATCCGCTCTACACCCCCGTCACCCACACCCCTGCATCACAACCCACACTTGGTAGCGGGGCTACTGAACATCATCAATGAAAAAAAGTGAGTTGCATCAAAAGCAACTTGCAAATTAAAAAGTGTCTCTAGGGCACAGAAGTGCTGATGGAATCTAAGTGGAGGCAGACATCTTTCAGGCAGAGCGCATTGACACCTCTTCATTACTTACTTCAATACTTCCTTACTCAATAATTTTCTGATTTCGCAAAGTACTGAACGATTAGTGCTAATCAAATCAATCTTTCTTTCTTTCTTTCTTTCTTTCTTTCTTTCTTTCTTTCTTTCTTTCTTTCTTTCTTTCTTTCTTTCTTTCTTTCTTTCTTCCTTTCTTTCTTTCTTTCTTTCTTTCTTTCTTTCTCTCCTTATGTCTTTCTCTTAATTTTCTAATTCTCTTTCATTCTCTCTGTTTTTATTTTTCTCTTTTCCTTCCGTATGAGTTCTTGGCTCCTTAAAGCAAACTTTACTCAATAATTTCAGTTTTATCATTGCCTGGCCAGGATTTTATGGACATAGTGATGGCAACAGAGATATTTACTTGCATTGCTACTGGAGCTGAGCATACCAAAAGGGGAGAGGTTTGACATGGTACATTTGGCCATTTTTCAGAAAAGACGGCACAGGCGTAAGTAGAAGAATAGGCCCTTATTTAGGAGCTTGCACACAGCGCAGTAGTGAGATCTCTGAGACCAGTAAAACGTAAATGGAACTGAGAGCACACAAGTGCATGATTTACAATCTCTCATCCAATGAGATGCAAAGGGAGTCAGCAGTAACAAAAAAAAATGCAACTTTCATGAATCCCATTTGGCCACACAAAAAGGACCAAGAATCGGTGACTGAAGTTAAGGATATTTCTTTCCAACAGATAGTCAATCCAAGTTATGTGCATGTCAGAGAATATAAAAAAGATACAGGATTACAACTGGCAAGCTGTAATATTGCAATCAGTTCAGTCTCAATAGGATAAGATACAAATTAATTGCCAAGTGCTGTGTGCGGGTACTTGTTAACAACATTTCAACAGAGTGAGGCACAAGAGCAGTTAGAGGCTGTCCCATCACAATACTTTCTCACCGTTCAGTGCTGACACCAACAGCTGCCACAGCTTTAAGGCACCCAAGCAGCCCTGTGGCTACAGAATCAAGTAGCAGAGAGTCATCTCACATTTCCGTGCATTTGTGTAAGCACTGAGACAGCACAGCCTTTTCTCTTACTGCAGAAAAGAGTAAAAGCTTTGTTGTAATCAGGCATTCCTAATGTCAGGGAACGACAGAGACTTTCTCCCAGCTCTAGGAAGGCAGTCAAGCAGTCATTATCTGATGGTATCGGATCAGACACATCCTTGTGTGTCAGCCTCTGTAAAGGCTTGGTCATTAGGGAGAAATTGGGTATCCACTGGTGGCAGTAGCCATCCATTCCCAAAAACATCCTGACTTCTTTGATTCAGTGGTGGCTGCTATTTACCCGGGGGGTGGGGTAGGACGGGGGAAGGGGAGGGTTGTAAATTAAAAACAGAAACGTACCTTCAGGCTGGCCACCCAGCACGCCGCCGCCTATCGGTCCACTCGCCGCCACCTCTTGCTCCTGGAAGCAGAAACAGGAAGCACCCAGGCTCCTGATTCCCCTAGCCAATCACAATGCTGCAATGCAGCGCTGTGATTGGTCTGAGTGAAGTGGATCGGTGCTCAGGCAGGGAATGGGTGTCTGGGGCATGTTCTGCACACAGGCTGTAGTGCAGCCTGGGTGCAGAACATGCAAAGTGCGCATGACGGTTTACCCAGCACCTTGGAGTGGGCAAACCACTCCTCCCCTCCCCTCCTCTGGCAGTCCAGCCCCACCCTGCACCAGGAGAGGTAAGCTAAAATGAAAATAATGCCTGCTATATCATTTTAGCTTTCTTTAACTACTGCTCATAGAGCAGTGCTGTGATGCTCCTCTACCTTAGGGGAGGAGACTCCACTGATCTAATTAAAACTTGAGGGTCTCTCTGTATACCCTTGTGGGACTCGACACCATGGCCTACCACAATTCTGGAACATGGAAAGGGAAGAGGTACTGGTTGTCCTAGTGCAAGGGAACAGAAAAGAAGACTTGACACAAGTCAATGACAGTGAACCACTCAGCCTCACATGGAATTTGAAATAAAATCAGAGCTGGATTTAATACCATTGGACAACAGGGAATAACAATGCATTTAATCCTTCTCAGGTTCTCCACTATGCGGTACTTACCGCTAGGCTTCTGCAAGCCCATAATGGGTTAATTACATGGAATCCCCATTATTTCACTCAAAATGCCTTGTTGTGTCATTGAATGCATCACTGGTATAATCCCAGCAACTGTTTCAGTGGTCAGATTATATTGTGGGTTTCTTTGGTACTCAACATCAGGTTTCACTGTGTCCTTAAGATCCAGTGGTAAGTCCTCATTTGCCATCAAAGGGTACAATCCAATAATTGACCCTGACTCGCCAATTGAAAGTTGACATCTTCAGCAGGGGTCTGAAATTCTAGAGTAGGTAGCACTTGTATTGATCAGTAATGATACAGGGTGGCCATTCACCTCACCTTCTACAAATGGACCACTCTGGTCTACCTCCTAGACTGTGCCACTGCCAAGTATGCACATTCTTCCCCCCCTCAGGTACATTCATTGTGACTGGTCAGAGCCATAGCACTCAAATGGCTCAAACATAGGAAATTGTTGAAACACATTCAGATTTTGGAAGGAATTCTGATTTAAAATTTGGGACTTGATTTGAAATAAATTGGGGACCATTTGCATTTTGCTGTGGCATCGGTACTTGTGGAATCTGCATCACTGGAACTTGAGGCGCATTAAGATTATATATTTTCAGTCTAGGTACATTCTGTGACTGTATGTGGTTATTTACTCTAGGCTGTGTAATCCCTGAATTCTGAACCTGGTTCTCATTCATCACTGTTTTGGGATTATGACAATATTCCCGCTTGCAACGCCCTAACTTATTTCAATAGTGACAAGGATTCAACCTCTTCAAAGTTGGCACATCAGTCCCAGTACTCAGATCAATTGGACCACCGCAAACACCTTGTTGTGGGAACCCATTACCACCTTGCATCATAGGAGCTCCCTGCTGATACACTCCTTGCATACAACCAACATTCTCTACAAAAAGGTTGATTCTGAAGTCCTCTCTGTGCTGCTTTCAACTGTGCCACCATCAATTTCTCCTTTAGTTGCTTCTGCTTAATTTCCGGTTCATCACTACAATATTTTGCATATCTCAAGATCTCATCAACTGATTTATTGTACCAACAAATCAAATGCTTCTGAATATTCAAGCTAATCTCAGGTCTCAACCCCATCACAAACGGAGACACAAAATTCCCCATGTCTCTAGCTTTGAGAGCCTCCATTCCACTATGTTGCTTAAACACCTGAAACAATCTCTCATAATAGGCATTCACCATTCTTTGGGCTCTTGAGTCGTCCTGTTAATCTTAACCCAATCAATGTCTTAAACTGGTATCTTCCCTTTCTAAAAGATCATCACCTTTTGATATTTTTTTATCACCAACGGTAATGGGGCATGTGATACCAGATTTCTCTGGGGTTCCTTCTCCAGCCATTCGGTAGCCACTTTACGTTCTGCCTGCAAATCACTCTGTACCACATGTCGAAGAAGGTATTCAAATCTACCCACAAGGCCTGTGAAATCTTCACAAAACTCTCAACCTATGTATACCATTCCACTGGCCTTTCTCTCAATTTTGGAAATTGTTGGAGAATGACGCAAATTCACACCTACTCCAAGGCACATGGACATAACCTCCACCAGGAACTTCCCTGAATTGAAAATGTTACCCGCCCTCTCCATCCATTAAAGATGGAGGCAACTTTCCCTTGGTTTTCTTTTGCTCTCTCTTCTTCGCCCATCTGCCTTCCCACTTATCTAGTTCGCTCCATTTTCAGATGTTACAAATTCTGTCTTTAATCTACAGTTTAATTCCTGTAGTTCTCATGCTAGTTATGTCATTTTCATCAAAGCATACCCAGTAACACTCCTGCAAAGATTAGATCCTATTCAAATCAACCTCAAATTTCTGAACTAATTCAGACAGCTTTTCATGAGCTTGTCCTGCAAGTTTGGTAACATCTTGGCACATGAATACAAGTTTGTTCTCTTGGTAGGCATCTAATCGGGAAAGATTAAGGTTTGCTTGGATCATCCCAACCAGTTCTCACTGTAGTTTAACCACGTATACTGCATTTTCCCTCACTGGCAGCTGAAATATTTCTCTGCCTAATCCTGAACTTTCACTTTCTGTTGAGGAACCTTTGAGAAACCTAATCCAATCATCTAGTTATTTGCATTAAGTCCATTCTGTACTAAAAGGGTATTCTGCACTATCCCTTCCCTGGAACTACTGTGATTAATATTTGGAAGTCAATTCCAAAAAGAAATGCCAGACCCTCCTGTAGGAGCAAATCCTGTGTGATTCATAATTGATGTTGTACCGGCAACACTAAGGTTATTCAACTGAGACAGAACTAAAAAAGTTCCTCCCATTCCTGGGACACAAAGAGCGGTTGCTGGCATATCTACTCCAGTAGGGACTGTCATGTTTCCTGATGACTCTGGTTTATACAAAAGAACTATGGGACCATTGGCGACCAGGACAGTGAGTGCATCTTGGGCACTGAGAACAGTGGAGTTAACAAGGCCACTAATTCCTGAAAACTCTCTTATCAGGTTCTGACCATTATTTACTCCCTTATTTACTGGTACGGAGGCTATCCCAGAGCTTCCACCGATAACTGCAGCATTCTTTCCTTCAAGTTGGGCCACATAATATGAGGGTGGACGTTTTGATAACAACATGGAAGCTGGAAGCTGTGTGCACGCCCTACCTGGTCTAGGATCGTTCTCCTGTGACCCTGCGAGTTCTGCATTTGGGGATCAACACAGCTCCTCGCCGGACCCGCTTCGCGGGTCCCGCAGCGTCTTGCCTGTGGAACTGCTGACTGACTTGGAACCAGTGGTGAGGAGCGCGGGGCAGGTGACAGCGTCAGCGGGGCTGCGAGCTTAAAGGCCGGGACTCCAGTGTCCAGGAGTCCCTGCGCGCCCGATTGCAGACACCTGGGCTGCTCTCCCTGCTGGCCACGCCCACCCGCCTATCAGCCTATGAGCTTGTTGTCTTTTTGTTCAAAGGTGACCAGTGCTACCGCTTCGCGGGAGCGAGCGGGAGCGCGCAGGGAGAAGCCCGGGACAAGGGCGGGACCGTCTGTGGCCGTCCGTGGTCGAACGAGGTTGGGTTGGGCTAGGACCCCTGCTAAAAACATCCCCTGACACGATCGTACATTACTAGTGCAGGACCTAAAGGTATTTTTTCATTGCCTGCCATCTTAGGGGAAGGTTACAGATAGTTTTGTAAAGCACGGAAGAAAATTCTAATTAGTATTTCATCATGACATTGAGATCAGGGAAAGAACGCCTAGTCCAGCTGCAAACATCAAAAGGTGTAGTTTCAGGCCCCCTAGATGCTTTTATCACCAGAGCCACTGGGATCCTTGAAAAAGAAATTGAAATGGTAGAAAAAAGGCTGTCGCTAGATTTAGTTTCTGGAAAGCGCTCTTCCATAGGTGGACTAGCATTAGTGAAAAGCCCTGTTTCTCATGCAGCATCTAACTGCATTTATTCCATCGAGACAGAGGCAATAGTCCATGTAGATGGAGAAGGGGTGATGCCACCCTCACCATTAGATTGCGGGGCCCAGCAACTTAGTGTAAACTTGTCAAGGGATGGGGATGATTGCCCAAAAACAGGGGAAGACGAATATAACTTGGTTATCCCATCTCAATTCATCGACCCTACCTCACTTAATTTAACGGAGGTGACTCAAATGAGTCCAAAATTGATATCCCGAAAGAGGAAACATGCTTCGAGCCCCCAGAGGGAAAAAGATCAAAAACAGCCCAAACTGACCGATAATTGCAGCGAGACAATACCAGCCCCACAATCACCCCATGGCTTTCCAAATGTGTTTTGTCCATCATACGCTTCTCTGGGGCCTTCTAATACCTGTCCAACCTGCCTCAATAGTGACGAGATTTTGTTGGTCAAGATTGAGGCTCTGTTAAAAACCATTCTGCTTCCAGTTTTGGAGAGAACAAGGCTGATGACCTCCAAAATCGACGCAATGGAAACAGTGGTTAACACCAACATGGGCATCCTGCAAAAACTATCCACACCTAGTCCTGTGGTGGGGGCATGTAATTCGACATTAGGCAAAACACAAATAGCCAGTAATCCAAATGTGAATCAGGCAATCAAGCCCGTACCATCAGGGGCAGCTATTAATAAACTGATAGCTGGGGCTAGGACCACCAATACTGTTACCACTGCTAATGGAGGCACCTCAACTAACGTACTAGGGAAAAAATACCCACCCAAACTCCACCCAGACAAAGTGAATCTGCCCATGTTAGATAGCAGGCCAAAGCAATCTGACATTACCCCAGCTCAGACATTTAGTAGGGGAACATCTAATCCTCAGTCCTCTAGGACACCGTTGGAGGGCAAACAAAAGATGCACCCAACATCCCGAGTAAATTTGCCCCCAGAAGCGGCCCAATATACCATAGTCTTAACTGGTGTAGCTCCCTTAAGAGACGGCATTAAGGAGACGCAAGGGGAATTGCACAACAAAGCAATATATTGGTTAAATAAAAACCGTCCCCTGCCACCATCATCACCAACAAAAATTCTATATGTGAGAAGAGTAGACTGGGTGGGTTATGGTACCAAAGACCTGGAAGGGGACTGCATTTTGATCTCATTCAAAGACCCATGGGTTGTGGAGCTCATACAACGGAAAGCTAGATTTGCCCGTCAGGGCGATGTCCAATCTCTAGACCTTTCCTATTTTTACCCTCATACAAATAGTAATCGCCCCACAGGTCCAAGCCAGTGGAGAGTGAGAGACGGGAGGTACAAAGGACCTAGAACACCTCACCCAGCCCAGTACCCCCTACTCTTCAACCACTTTGGACCATTGTCTGACCTGGAGCTGGTAGATTGACGGTGTTCTCCTGGTTTGGCGAGTGGCCCTACTGTTGTTGAAGAGAGGGAAGTACAAACTCCACACCAAATCCCATTGACATCTGAAATAGGTGATCAGACCACACCAGACAAAATAGCAGAAATAGTGGCTATGGTACAGGGGGAATGTTTGCAAAAAAGTAATGTAGAAGTAATAGGGGATAGAAACCTGTCCATTAGGCCTACCCCAACAAATGCCCCCTTTTCGCCCAATCCATCTAACAATATTGCAGAATCTACAACAACATTTAATATTGTGTCCTGGAATGTTGCGGGAGTAAAAGCTCGCATGGTTTCGGAGGATTGGTTGGACTTTATCACTAAATATGATGTTGTGTTATTACAAGAGACATGGGCAACCGAACCCGTACATATAATTGGTTTTATAAATTTTTCTAAACCAGCAATTAAAAGTAGCAAAGGGCGAGCATCAGGGGTGTTGTCAACATGGGTCAAACAGGCATGGGGATTTAAAATCACAGAACTCTATGAGGACAACCCCGACCTATTGGCCATTAAGCTGAGCAAGGAAGGTGGTCAAGATATGCTCATTTGTAACATCTACTCTCGTGGCCTCCCTGGTGGTCGGTGTCCCCCGATTGTGGATGTTCTGGATAGACAATTAGCGGGATGGAATAAAGGATCCTTAATCCTTCTAGCTGGCGACTTGAACTGTACCATAGAGCCGCTCTACGTTGCAGGGGACAGTTGGGGGTCCGCGGAGGATGTAACATGGAATATACCGGACCTACTGACTGGAAAACCTGTGAAAGCAACGGAGGATGCTCTGAACTGGACTGCACTATGTCTTACTTGGGGGTTAAGGGCAGTAAATGGTCGTTCACCCTCTGACCTTGGTGCCAATTTTACTTTTGACAACGGACTAAGGAAAAGCCGTATAGACTATATTCTTTTAAAAATGGAATTTTGGTCACTGATGGTCGATATGGAAGTCGTCCCCCGCCCAGAAAGTGACCATAACACGCTGTCATTGAAATTAAGGATGGATGGTTTGGTAAGAACGGAAGATCCAGTTCCCACGGGGCAAGGGGTTGTAATTCTATTGAATGATCGTAGGAGGCTGAAATGGTCCAACATATCAGGGGATGAATCCCTTCAGACTAATATAGAGAAAGTGGTTATGGTTGCACTAAACAAAATGCTTACAGATGACACTGGGAAGGGTACCTTAGAACCAAACAAAATCTTGGACATACACGAACAATGTTTTGATGAGCTCAAGTTGCTTCTCTCGAAACCTTGTCAGAATGGAGCTGGACGACCACTCGCTATTCGGGCAAAGTGGTACAACAAGGAATGCAGGGTGGCTCACAGTAACCTAGTCGATAAAGTTAAATCTAGGAATATGTGTGATGTAAAGGAGGCCAGGAAACGGTATACAAGAGTTCAGTGGGAGGCTAAAAGGTCGTGGGAGGATGGATATTGGGCCGATTTGCTAGATGCCACTAAGTCAAACAACCAGGCCTGATTTTGGGATATAGTTAAATGGGGGAAGGATGTTGATTCCCGTACCCCAACCAATCATGTGTCCCCAGAAGCCTGGATAACACACTATTCGTCCCAATTTTGCATGGTGGGCACTGATCCCCTTCCCACATTGAATAAGCTGTATGTAACGCCCACTCATGGAGAAACTCTGACCTTTACTAACACTGAGACAGAGTTTGCCCTCGGCCTGACTCAGCGGGGGAAAGCCCCAGGGTTGGACCAAATACCAGCGGACTTGTTTAAATGAAACATAGATCTCTGGGTGCCATACATAACCAATATAGCCAACGCATTAGCAAAGGGTGCATGCATCCCTAAAACATGGAAGGGGGCTGAGATCATCCCTATATATAAAAAAGGAGACAGGTCCAATCCGGGCAACTATCGCCCGATTAGCTTAATTGACTGTCTCCAAAAAGTTTTTGCCCGAATGATCTTGGCCAGAGTGCAGGGGTGGATGGACTCAGAAAATATATTGTCTCCAATGCAGGCAGGTTTTAGATCTGGGACAAGCACCATCGACCAGGTGTTTCGATTTTGTATGATCTTCTGGAAGGTGGTTATGCTCGGCGGTGGTACCATTTTTGCTGCATTTATTGACCTGAAATCAGCCTTTGATTTGGTACCTAGAGGCAAATTGTGGCAGGTATTGAGGGATTTGGGGCTACCGGCAGATCTACTAGAGTTAATTATTAGAATGCATGAAGAGAACCATGCAAGGGTAAGGTGGGGAGGACAAGGACAACATACAGATTCTTTCCTGGTAACCCGTGGAGTTCGCCAGGGATGTGTCCTCGCGCCCACTCTTTTCCTGCTCTTTATAGATCAAGTAGTAAAATTTTTCACGGATACCCACACTGATGCCCCATCTCTGGCAGGGACTAAATTCCCCATGCTCATCTTCGCGGACGACACCTTACTCCTATCTAAGACACGGTCAGGCCTACAGCGGGCCTTGAACCGTTTTGAGGAGTTTTGTGTAAATAATGATCTCCAAATAAACGTGGGTAAAACCAAGTTCATGGTTTTAACCAGGAATAACATCGTACGTAGTAACGTAAAAATGAGTGGGGTCAACCTGGAACAGGTTGAAACCATGACTTATTTGGGGGTCACTTTGGATCGCCGTTTGTCATGGAAAGAGCAAATCGCGGCCCAACAGCTAAAATTTCCCCAATTGACCGGCTGTCTTTTGCGTGAGCAGAAGAGATCAATAACTAAACGGGTTATCCCTGCCATGAAAATTTATGATTCCAAAATAAATGCAGCTATAATTTATGGGGCTGACTTATGGGGATTTATGGACCTGTCAAGTCTCTATAAAATTCAGTGTAAATTCTTGCGGAACTTGGTAGGGTTACCACAATCCTCTCCATCGATACCCCTTTGCCATGACTTGGGAAGCCTTCCTATAAATGATATGGCAAAATTCAGAGTAGTGGCTCTCTGGAGGCGTTTGTGGACCTCCCCGGATCTTACATTATTTGTAAAAGAGCTAGCAGAGGTGAGGGCGATGGGGGGCTCAGAAAGAATCCCATGGCTTCATTCAGTGAAAAAGAGTCTACAAGATATGGGGCTAAATCATCTGTGGACTTCCCCAGGTACCAACACATTTCCCTCTAAAAAAGAATTCAAAGAACTATTTTGGGCCTCAAGGCGTCACTCCTTGGTAATTGCTTCCAGTTCTGGTAGCCTAACAGGAAGATTCCTAAGCTTTAAGCAGGACTCTTCCCGGGACACTTATTGGGATATCATCACCCGATCACTGGACAAGAAACTATATCATCAGTTTCGAGTAGGCGCCCTACCATTGAATTCATTTACATCATCTTGGGGAAAAATATCCTCAAGTTCTTGTTGTTGGTGCCCAGGTCAAAAGGAAACAGAGGGTCATCTATTGTTTGCCTGCCCGCAGTACTTAGAACCTCGTATTACATGGCTAAAACCTCTGTTCCAGCGCCTATCTTGTAAAAGGTCCTCAGAAGCAATTTGGGTTTTTAAAACTAATACCTCGGAAACCGTTGTGGTATGCTTGGCTAAATTTCTGGGCTGGGCGTGGGCAATAAGGGCAAGAAGGAACTCTTACTAAACTGCACTAGGCAAGAGCTTACTAATTTGGTACTTTGAAATGTGCAAACTTAGTTTATTTTTAGGTCCATGTTCAATTATGTCTTTGTATATTCCGATGGTTTAATAACTTGTTTTAGCTGTGATTTGAGTGTAATAATATGTTTAATGTTTTTTTTCCCCAATTTATTGTATTATGGCTGAAATGTTTCATATTTGTTTTTTAAATTTGTCTTTTATGATTTTATTATCGAAATAAAGACATTAAAAAACCTGAAAAACCTGATAACAACATACCTAGGAAATTATAGCTAGAATCATTATCAATATCTTTGCCTGTACTCTCTGTGTTTTCCTCCTTCTTCTTCCCTTTCTTTTTTTCTCTTTCTCAGGTTCTTCCCTTGTCAATGCAGAGTATAATCCAATTCCCTATATTATAGCAGTTCTCAATTGTTGTTGTTCTGCATCCCATCTAGCATCAGCACAGTTACTCACTGCTTTTTGGACTTTTCCCAGATATTTATACCTTTGCCTGACATGAGCTGCCTGCTCCCAAGCATTAAGTTCTTTGTACTGTGTGAGTCTAGGAGACAGCTTCATTTCGTACAATAGACTTCTTAAATTTTCACTGATTCTCAAAATAAATGTGCCATAGCATGGAAACATCAATGCGCCTTCTTTCTCTGTGATCTTATGCAATTGACTCAGCCAAATACATGTGTGAAGGCCCACATTTATGGTCATATAATGATCTGGCTTGCCTTCTGGTGATACCTCTTCCATCTCTCACACAGGTAATCTCAGATCTCCCTTATTCAAATTTTGTATAGCCCTAAGGAATTTTATTTTCTAACAATAACATCAAGAATCACAAATAGATTTTGTTTCAAACAGGAAAGAATTTTTTTTGCCCCCAATTCTTGTCCGATGTTAACAATTAATAAGAGTGTGGCACTATATGACCTATCAACCAATAACAGTGTGGCACTAATGCCAACCGTCCAATCTCAGCGTGGCACTCTGTGACATCTTTCTCACTCTCCTTTACAATTATTCTGGAGTGTTGTAATGCACGCATAACAACAAAGCAAAGCAAATCCAACAACTTTGTCTGCTCCACTAAGCAATCAATAGTATTCAATCACACAAGAAATGGTCCACAGCGACACTTTCTGGCCTACTCTGACTCACACTTGAGTGAAACCTCGATCAGTGGGAAATTACCTGGATTGGTGTAGCTTCGCCCCTGCGTGAAAGGATCCTCCACACTAACCAAACCTTACTCTCGCACAAAGATAAATGCCCCAATATTAATTGTGTCGTTGATGACGTCCCCCGACTAGCACCACAAAACTTTGCAGACAATTACAACACAATTTATTCTACACTGATAACTCATTACCATCCTAGGATCTTAGGATACACCGAGCCCGATAACCACTTTAACTTCTTTACATTAAGCACTTCTACATCCGCACAGATCACCACATCACACTGCTCAACCTTCACAAAACAACGCATTCTAGTCAAAAGCAATGCGTGACCCTATTAATACTCACTCCTCTGCAGTTACAACATAATTCCAAATTGCTGGAATACCGCTTCTCCTCCAAATCGGGACATGGGCTTTGGGATCAAGGCTCGGCTTGGGCAAATCTAGGACTCTCACATGAATACACTAACTCCCTCTGTCTCAATAACAAAACCAACTGAGAGTATGCAGGTGCTTGATTTACAATCTTTCTTCCAGTGGTTATTTTTGAGTTGACTGAGACACAAAGGGAGCTAGCAGTAATAAAACAATTCAACTTCCCTGAAGCCCATTTGGCCAAAAAGTAAGGACCATGAATCGGTGACTGAAGTTAAAGAAATGTATTTCCAATGAATAGTCAATCCAATATATATGCATGTCAGGAGGATATTGAAAAGATACAGGAGTACAGCTGGCAAGCTGAAATATCGCAATCGGTTCAGTCGCAATAGGATAAGATACAAATTAATCACAGCCACAACAATACAGACACTCCAATTCTCCCTCTCAAACATGAATACGTTCTAAAATCATCTAGTCATCATTCTAAGTCTGTAATGAGGATGGTTTGTAGAATAGGGTCTCAAAGAAACTTGGATGTGAATGAAGGTGTCAGCATAGTGAATACTCCAGTAGAAGCCTTCAGAATTGGAATAAGTGTTCAGCATGAATCATCACACGTTGAAAATAAATGAAGCAGAGAGGTCTGTACCCCTCAGTGAACATTAATTGAAACAAACAGAAACTTCAGCAGCAGTCGATCTCTTTCCACACCACTAGGAACCAATCATTTTGTGTTGTGCAACATTACCAGACTTACCCATCCCACAGTACTTGGAGAGTTACTGTAACCTTCAACATCCCTCCGTACCTGATATGCGATGAATAAGAGACTTAATCTGCTCATTAGGTCTTCACGTTTCTTGCCAATGTTTCTCTAACCCAGCAAAGTACTTTTCAAAATCACAAGGCCTTCAGTAAGGCTAACTTTAACTAAACACTTAAACGTAAACTTCAAATACATTGTTATACTTGTGCATATATAATTTAAAAACAAATGCAAATGGAGTAAAAGCATACATGATTACACTTTCAAATATGACTTTTAGAATATATGCAACTGTGACCTAAAGTATAAATGCAAACGTGAATACAGAATACGTCTTCATGTTAAGCTGAACATTAGAGTACACATTTATAAAGCTGCAGTTTCTCAGTGGTTACACTTCAGAAATGTGGTTAAATGTTCACACACGTTAATATTATTAAGGCACACAGTAGGTATAATGTCAAAATATAAATGCAAATTGTGCAATGATCACGAGTAAGGGATGGAGCCTAAATTCTGCTTCGCAAGAGCTTAGAATATTTACAACCAAACAAGTGTGCATACTGTATATAGAACACCATTAAGGAAGAACAGAGACCAATCAACCTCCTAAACTTACTAGCGAAGATGGGAGGATGGATTTGATATGAAATTAAGTGAAATCCCAAAGTGAACATAGTATATTTGGGTGCTTAAACATGTGGCAGCAAAAATTCTAGTCAATGGGCATCATATCACTCTTGCCACTTATAAACATTGATCCTAATCTTGAAACACTCCAGTTGGTGCCCCTGGAATGTGTGTGTGTGATTTTTAAGGCGAACGGAGGCCCTAGCTTAAGAATTAGACATAGGTCTTTTGAGCTTAGGTACACAGATGAAGCTACATGAGCTTGACTTCACTCACTAGGCATGCCATGGGTATTTATTAGTTAAGTATGTAGAGCTGAAGAGATTGGTTAAAGAAATTAGGGTGCGACCCATCTTTGACTTTTCCAGGATACCATGAAAAGATTCCATTAATGATGTCATTAGAAAGGGAACAATAGACCATTTGCCCATTTGGTTAGAGGCACAGTGGATATGGGGGTCATCAACCCCCCTCCTCATTAGGAGACTATAGTCTGAGGAGATGCACAAAGGTGTATTTGAAAGGAGGGAATGGATCGCTTTACCATTGCTGTAAGGCTTGTTTGTGGAATTTCGTATTCTGAGTAAGCCAATGCATAGGGTGTTATGTTTCACACTAGCCTTCTTTCTTGGCTTAAATGTGAGCGAGTCAGTAGGAGGAAATGGGGATGAGAGGATAAAAGGTTTATAAAATCCTGTTCTAAAACGCAGGGCAATTAGTGCATGTGTCATGAGTGCTGGAAAACGTCAGCTTAAGGGAAGAGGTTTATCAAGAGAGCATGGTCTGCTGGTAAGGACTAATGAGAAGTAGGTGCTGGTGATGTATATATGATGGAGCAAGGTCTCGGAGAAAAGAGACTTGCTCAAAAGCAATCTGCTTGTGTAACTCACTAACAAGTTATTAATAAAGTTGTGTGGAAATTAATACACAATCACATAAACATTTGGGTTAGTGAAGCTTGTGTATGCATGTACTAATGCAGATAACATTGAAGAAGGTCTAATACCGCTTAAAAACGGGTAATCTGTTTGCGCATGCGTCAACTCCATCTACTAAGGATGACAAACTAATGCTTGGTGGGAAATTCTGGCGCATGAGCAGAAGCTATTAAAATGGCGTCTTGAAGACTCGCATGCATGGCACCTGCTTCCCTGAAACAAAATCAAGCTATTTTACTAATGCTAATAAATAAAATGGGATAGAGTAGAGGTGGGTGGTATACAGTGCAAACACTTTATTTGAGAAATTAACATTTGTCTTTTGACTTTTTTCATTAGTGTGTATTTGGGCCTTTCTCGCATAACTGAATAAGCTGAGTGACGCGAGGTCTGCGCATGCCCTCTGAGTGAAGCCATGAAGGCCATGACAAAGCAGTTGAAAGGGGCCAATTTCGAGTGCTACAACGTGGAAACAGGATGCTGTAAAGTTCAACCATGAAGAAACGCATTCATATTAAAACTAAAACTGTTGCAGTAAGCTTACATTTAGCACATGGGAATAAAGTTTATGAATAAAAAGTAAGGGGTTGGGTTTACGAACAATGGTTTAACTGAATCTTGTACAATCTGAGAAAACTCCCTCATGTCCTATAGTTCTTTTTTCTGATTCAACATGTATTCAACATGGGCTGAACATAAAATTAGACAACAGAGGACAAAAACATACACATATTTGTAAATCTTAACAATGTTGGTTTATTTTCTTTCTGTTATCAAAATAATTTGTATATCTTTTATCAATTTTACATATAAAACTAATATTGTAGGCATATACACATGACTTTACAATATAATGACATTATCATATATCAACATCATGCACCCCCAGGTAAAGATACAACAAACAGCATTCCAGCAAGCTCTCATAAATGCTTACCTCTTCAACTACATTCATACCACATTCATAACTACATATATCTGGAAAGTGGAAGACATAAGGATGTTTTTAGTTTGTAGTCTCCACGGCCATTTAAAGCTACTGCATGTAGGAGGATGTGGATAGCACTGAAACATTAATGGGTGGAACATGCCGAACGAAAGGTATAATTAAGATATCTTTAGTTAGTTAGTCAGATGGAGACTTGCTGAATGCGGCGAATGAAGGTTTGCTGCTAGGGAGAGAAGCTGATGCTGTGAGATGCTGAGTTGCTGATGAAGACCTGATTGCAGAACCTGAAGCAGAACTTCTATCCTAAATTAAATTGGGTTAGATTAAAAAATTGCGGAATAATCTCGAGGAGGAAGAGAGTGTCAGAGAGGGGTGCAGCGCAACCATCGGTATTCTAGAGAGGTCAATTATCCTGTCCTGATTCCTGTCTTGAAGTCTTTGTCTCCTGAGTCTATCTCAGGGGACCCCTACCAGCCCTTTGGCCAGGGCATTGGTCTTCCACACCATCCTTGGTAATTATAATTTCTGTTATTTGCTAATGTTCTTGATCTTTTCTCTCTGTCCTCTCTCTTTTCGACATCGATTGTTGTGTGAGTCCGAGATAAAAGCATTGTGTTTATTAATTGAATTTTCTCTCCTATGAATGATGGTGGTTGCACTGTATTGAGATTGTTCACATGTATCTGAAAATTTAGATAAAGATTTAAACTTTCTTGAGTCTGTGGTTATTTACTTTAAAGTATAGATAAGTTGGTTTAAGTTAATTATCACCATCAACTCGTTCAACTAATGGTCTATCGACCAGAGGAAAGACTTGTTGATCTGTGAAGGCTGAGTTGAAAAATGAACAGAGTAGTTGAATAGACTAATCCTAAACAGTGTCTGAAAATGTTATATAAATTGACCCCTGCCAGCGGTTTAACTACTGTGAGTTTATGGGCCCAGGTGAGTGTATGATAGTGGAGTATCTGTTGTTGGTGAACCACTGGATCATATGCACTGTTGATGATCTACCTATTCAATTTAATTTAATGGGGAAGGCGTCCCTCAGGGAGGGCAAGTTGGACTGTAGATAGCAGGCAATGCATTTATTCCTCATAAGAGCAGCATCAAAGGCAGCAGCAACGGATGTTTTCAAGGGGATAATCATGAATGAGAGCCAATGGGGCTTTATAGTGTTGGTTCCAGGACTGTAGGTTCCCACTGACAGAGTTTTGTAGAGTTTTTTTTTATATAGCGCAAACTAGACCCGAACCAAATCAGGTATCAGAGCGCCCTACATAGCACAAGTTACATTTTTTTTTTCATTTTTAGGCACAGGGAGATTAAGTGATTTGCCCAGAATCACAGGAGGTTTTGGCGTCGTTACCGAGACTCGAACCCAGATCCCCAGGTCCGAGGTCGAGCGCCTTAGCCGTTAGGCCAACTCCTCTCCCCTAAAGTTACTGCAAGGAACTCCACAAATGTTTCCATTTGGGGGATGTAGCCTCAAACTCACACCGTCATCTTTAGGGGAAAACCTTTGGCGCCGACATTTAGGGGGTTCTAAAGGATTCACACCTCAAACTTTTCCAACAGGCTATTTTCAAAATGTGGTGCTTTACGCACCTAGATAACTCAGCATGACCAAAGGGACAAGAGTAGAGTGTGCCACATCTGAAGGTAAGGATGTCTTCAGGGCCACCGTGATGTTTCATTACAACTGTCATCAATAAAGTCAGTATTCTACATCCAGAAGCAGAAAGACTCTCTTTCAGTGGTATCTGGGTGATGTATTTCACTATTACCCTAGATATGTCCTGTGGTCTGAGAAGGTCAAGTCCGGATAGTTTCCAGGGTGGCCCAAATCAGTTGGTTTAAAGTTTTGGTGGCCAGATGATCGGCCTGTGGTACACCAGCTGGATCACCATGTGGCGTCAACTATGTTTGTGTCTGGACAATGCTTGGATAAAGGTCCCACTTCTAGATGTTGTTTGTGGAGTGAGTATCAACACAGATTGTGGGACCACAGGGCCAGTCCCTTTTAATTTTCGGCATTACAAACTATTAGGGCTGCAGGATTCCAGCATTCTGGGACAAGAGGCAGGGCCGGACTGGAAACCAAAACCGGCCCTGGCAAAGTGCTTGGCTGGCCCCCCACACCTCCCTGGGGGGTTGGGGGGGGGGGGGGGGGGGTTGGGTGGTACGACTGCTTTCTTTGCCAGGGCCGGTTTTCGGCCGATTTTGTTACAGGCTGCAAAAACGGACCTGTAACAAAATCGGCCCCCATGGGCCCAAAACCGGCCCCCACCCTTGCGGCGCACCGGGGGATTGCCCGGTGCCCGCAACGGCCAGTCCGGGCCTGACAAGAGGCAAGGCTTCCTTCGCCAACCTCAATCTATTCATGGAACTCTGCCTTGATTTTCTAGTTGCCATCCCCAACTGTTTGCTCATTCATTACACTGACTGCTGTGTGTTCAGCAAATAGTGTACATATGAAAGTGTTTAACTTGTTTGAAAGTGAGCCAAAATGAACACATTTGTTTGCTGTTGGCTTAACACGTAATGTACACATAAAAAAACTTGAAACTAATTGAAGGTAAGCCAAAAGGAATGCATTTGTTTGCTGATGGCTCAGCAGAAAATGTGCATACAATAGAATTATAAACTAACTGAAAGAAAGCCAAAATGAATACATTTTCCACACCACAACCAACCAATTAGCTTGTGTTGCTTGAAAATATAATTACAGCTGTGGCCAGAATTCAGAGTCTGTGGTTCTTTCTGTCTCCGTTTCCAGTTCCTTTCAGGCAAAACAAGCATGTCAGTGTGTGTGTACTTGTTCGGTTCATGCTTCTAATAGGCAGGGAGGCCTAGGGAGGAATACTACATCCCTGTCACAAAGCCATGTCCCTGGGGTCTGGCACCGAATCCGAGAAAGTTTGTGCTGGCGTCAGATTGTATTGCTTCACCAAAAATCAATTAACTTGTCTTGGTGTGAAATATAACATGGGGGTGAGCGTCTTTAATTCTAAATTCTACATTTGGGTTCTTCAGACTTTGAGTCAAGTTTTTTTTTCCAGACAAAAAAGTGTCACAATATACTTTTTAAGCACCCTCGCCCCCACTGCCAATAAAAAGAGCAGTAATTATTCTGCCTATCGATAGGAAGGTAGTGCATGTATGTTTTTATTGAACTTTTGTTTTTAAAGGAACAATGTTTAAGTGTAACCTGAAGAGTTAGTAAGGTATTATCCTGTTTGCTGTGACCTCTTATATGGGTAATTGAACTAACCGAATTGATTAGAAAACTGCAACAGGCCTATAGTTATAGCTTTAACATATTTAGTTTCTCTAATTCTGTCCCAGTCTCTCTCTTTTACACACAGAAACACACACACACGCACACCCGTGCGCACACACACAACACACACACAGTCACACATGCACACAAACACAGACATACCACCACCCCAACCTCCCACCTGCTCACATAGGATTGGCATAACACATGCATCACACAAGACTGAGATAGCCCAGGAAGCCTAGCGGGCCAGGAAAAACCGTTAGTAAGTGGTGGGAATCAATTCGAGAGGCCTTCCACTCATTTTTTTTTTAAATTTCTTTATTTGCAAGTTAGGTCACAACATACATTATAGTCAGACACATAGCATATCTCCACATCGTGACTTACATTTCAGTATATATTTCAATCTTAAAATTTTCCGATTTCTGCGAGTTACAACACCCCAACTCCCCTATTCCCTCCCTGATCCCCCCCCCCCGGCACCTACTCTTCCACATATCAGCATTATGTTGGTTCATGGCAATATTTACATTACAGTTGGTATCCAGTGGGGGTATCGTCCCCCGGTTACCTCGTTCATGTGCATCAGATAGGTCCTAGTGTGTCTGCAACTCGGTACCCGTGCACATTGGGTCACAGGTAAGCATGGGCGGATTTTGCGGATCCACGATTCGCGGATTTAGCGGATCCACGGATCGTGGATCCGCAAAATCCGCGGATTTAGCGGATTTGCGGATTTGGGGGCGGGGCTTCATCGAGTGTGTGGGCGGGGCCAAACGGACGGGGCTTCCACGCGAGCGCACATGCCTCTTGTGTGTCTAAAAGGTCAGAGACCGATCAGAGCAGCATCACAGCGGATTTTCGATGATATATTTGGGAAGAAGGCACATCTGCCCAGCCTCCCAATGCTCACGATTTTTTTTGGGCTGATTAATGAGTCACTGCATTTGCGCTTCAACTAGTTCCAGCGACCAAGTGTGTGTTACTATGCAATCGCGCCGAAGTGCGCAGGGGTCCCTTGAGTGAAATGTCCATCATAGTGGGTAAATGGCGGGAAGACGGTGCACACCTCGAGTGTGTGGGCGGGGCCAAACGGACGGGGCGTCCATGCGAGCATGCCTCTTGTGTGTATAAAAGGGCAGAGACCGATCAGAGCAGCAGATTAATTTTTGGGCTGATGAATGAGTCACTGAATTTAAGCTTCAACTAGGGCACATGCTTTATTGATATCCGCAAGTGTTTCCTGTTGAGGTATATTTTTTGTGCCAGGACCGTCGTGCCAGAATGAACCCTGCCCCTCATATTTATTCGAGAAGACACCTCCACCCTGCCCCTCATATTAATTCGAGAAGACACCTCCGTTTTTCAGCATTGTAAATAATTTACGATGGCGCCGGCAAGCTGCCGGCGCCATCCTGCAAAAGTTACTTAATTAGCTTCAACAGGAAGCTCCAACTGATAAAATAAAGCAGGCGCTCGAGCCCCTGCTTTATCTTATCTGTTAGAGCTTCCTGTCGAAGCTAATTAAGTAACCATTTGAGGATGGCGCTGGCAGCTTGCCGGCGCCATCGTAAATTATGCATTAGGCTAAGGCTTGAACTTTTGACCGCAAAATCCGCTCCGATCGCGGATTGCGGATTCTCGGTAAATCCGCGAGAGTTCGCGGATCGCGGATTTACCAAAAATCCGCAAAATCCGCGATCGGAGCGGATTTTGCGCTCATGCTTAGTCACAGGCTTAGCATCCCCCCGTATCAGGTGGTACACTCATACTATTCTTCCTGGTCTTGTACGCCCTGCTCGAACGCTATAAGTATTGCGTTCCACTCCATGGAGATGGGATGCTTCCTGAGTCCTCTGCGTTCTTCCCTACCTAATTCCTGTCCCTCAGCCTTGCCCCATCTGATCACCTCCCCGCTCCAGGTCTCTATGTCTGGCGGTCTCGTCGATTTCCACCTCATCGCCACTGACCTCTTCGCTAACAGTAATGCCAGATCCACAAATCTGGATCCCACACTTCTCTTCTTCTCTTTATGTCCCACCCCCAGCAAGCAATATAAGGCGGATGTGTAAGGTCTATCCCGTGCTATGTCATTCAATATGTGGTGTATTGTACTCCAGTAATGTCCCAGCTTAGGGCATTCCCAGAACATGTGTAACATGCCTGCACCGTCTTGCCGGCATTTGGGGCAAGTATCAGACGCAGCCGGGAACATTATGAGTAGCCTGTGGGGAGTCAAGTATGCCCTGTGTATGATCATCAGTTGTATGTATTTGAACCTAGGGTTCCGTGACACTTTCTTCGGCAGTCTCAACACCATGTCCCAATCCTTGGCGCTCAGTGCCACCCCTATATCCTCCTCCCATCTCAATTTCAGGGGTTGTAGGGGGTCAGCCCTGCCTTCCCGCATCCCAGCAGTCAACCATTTTGTCAAGTGTCCTCCCGTCCCCATGAGGTACTGCATAGTGACCAACGTGTTAGTGGTAGGCTCCGCTCCGTCCCTCGCCCAATGGGTGCCTATGTAGTGCGACAGTTGTGCATGCTGCAGAAAGAGCGCCCTTGGCGCCTGGTGGATCCTGGCGAATTCCTCATATGGTAGCAACCTGTTAGCCGAGAAGAAATCCCCGATTTGTGTTATCCCCGCCTCCTGCCACACCCGCAGTGTTCTCTCCGTCATCGGGCCTGTCCCCAGCGGGATGCCCAACAGTGGTATCGAGGGTGCATAATTCGACCGCCCATTGGTGTACCTGACCGCCCTCTTCCAGTACGTGAGAGCCAGTTTGAGTAGGGGTGGAGTCGCCGTCGGTGCTTTGGCCCCTGGCAGTAACAGCCGATGTATATCCCCCCGGAGTCTAGCGTCCTCTGTCATGTTTAGTTCGTGCAAGTTGCGGCCCGCCAACCAGTAAGCTAGCCATTGCAATTGGCACGCACAGCTATAGGCGAAGAAATCAGGCACGCCCTTGTCTGTGGGTAGTTGCAGCCTGGTCATGCTTACGCGTCTCCTACCCTTCCCCCAGATTAGGTCGAGTAATATAGTGTTAAGCTTCATGAAAAAGGGCATAGGGATATAGACTGGTAGATTCGTGAAGAAGTACAGTAAACGCGGCAGTACCACCATTTTTGATATAGCCACCCTCCCTACCACCGATAGCGGCAAAGTAGTCCAGAATTGCACCCGTGCAGCTAGGTTATTCAGTGCGCGCCCTAGATTCCCATCCAGTAGGTCCTGTGGTTCTCGGTATATTTGGATGCCCAGGTACTTAAAAGTTACAGGCGCCACCTGGAAACAGTGCGGCGGAAACTGAACTTGTGTACCCGCCACCGGGCCCCGAAAGCCAAACCCATATGACTTTGTCTCGTTGATGGCGAGACCCGATAACTCTCGGAATACCTCAAAGACCCGCGGCAATGGTGTCATCGGGTTATTTATGTCTCGTAGGAACAATAGTATGTCGTCGGCATACGCCGATATGACATGGTGGGTGTTGAGCCTAGTGATCCCCACCGCAGTCGCTGTAGATCGAACTTTCAGCATCAGGGGCTCCAGGGCGATTATAAATAGCAATGGCGAAAGAGGGCATCCCTGCCTCGTGCCTCGCGCCACCTCAATCCGATCAGAGATACAGCTGTTGGTCCGAACCCGTGCTGTAGGCTTCCGGTATAACAGGGACACCCAGGCTATAAATCCGGCGGGTAGCCCAAATTTGGTCAGGACCGAGGCCTTCCGCTCATAAGCATTGTGACAGCCCGTCTGAAACATGCTGTGATTTTGACATCAAAGTAACAGCAACCCACCTCTGAGTGCAAGTTCCCTAGTCTTACAGCAGTCGACTGAAGCGGTACTAGCACCGCCTCATTAAACTTGTAACAACTCTACAGAGAAGTACACCACCTTGTCCTAAAAGCCTCCCCCTGCAAATACTGCTACTGTTTCTTTCAGTGCAGCATGCAAGTTAGACTGTACATCTTTCTCTGATCATGCAGAGCCAGGCCTGCTCCTATTTCTAGCATCTTACATGACAACATACCCCACCTTATTTGAAAGCCTGACTGGGAGACATAAAATCACTTCTTAAAATGACAAGGAGGTACCACACCATGAGAGCCTCAGAGTTGTAGGTCAGGACATTATTATATATCATCAGATTGATATTAATGACCTATTCCTCCTCTTCAGAGACTCACAAACATGATGAAAGATTTCTGTGCCTGTCCATTTGGGGCTCACAAACAGTTTGACATTTTGGCGACAAACACCATGCCAGTTTGGGGCAGAATTAGAACATCCTGGTCAATTGTGCCCAACTCATTTTACAGTGCAAAGACGTGCTGTCTTAGGAGAGAGAAATAACACAAGGCACAAGGCCTGTTTACTTTATAGACAAAATAAAATAACAAAAATGCCTTCCTACTGCCTTCCCACTGACTGACCTCAAGAGTTGGTTGTGGTTCAGCCAGAAACAACCAACGTTCTGTTCAAAACCTTAGCTGAAAACTCTGCCAGGCGAAGCAACGTTTTCCCACTCCTAATAACAGTTTCTACATTTTTTGTGTTCAATTACGGGTGGGCTTCACTTGTTCTGCCAATAAAAAGCCTTATGTTCTAGAGAGTGTTGAGTCATTCTTATTTCCTTGCTTGACTTGCATTGCCTTCTCTGTAAAACTGTTAAATACAGGAAGACAGTGAGATGTAATTCTATAAGTGTTATGACAAGCTGCTAAATAATTCTGGAAATGGTATACATGCCCTTTATTTAAAGTGGCATTGATGACTCAAAATGGGTTGCCCATACAGCTTTAATTATTTGTAAACACCGGATATAATATAACGCTCTAAAGTTTTGGGCAAAATAATAGCTTGATTAGAGGGAAAAATGGACTTCATTAACAATAGGAACATGTATTGATGCCAATTCACAAAGACATTTATGGGTATCTGAAGTATTGCTATAGGGTAACACTCCTATATACTATATATCTTTGTGTATCCTGATACCGAATTTTCTATTAGGAAAAGTGCAAAGAGAATACTGTGGCCCTCATGTATCATGTCACTTAACTGTCAGTGGGCTCTGATTCGTAAAATTAGAGCCTTTATGATCGCAATATGGCATTTTTAAATTCAACAAACCCAATTAGAGATTCGATAATATGTTACTGAATCTTACCGAATCACTAGTTGGATTTGGGGAGAGATACTGAATGGGAATTTAATAGGGGCATGTTAAGGATGTCCCTTCCAAATACCGATTCCTTTATAGATGCATTATTGTTTTGTGACCGAAATCCTGTTGCAAAATATTACCTCCTTCTCAAAGTAGGTGGTAATCCATTCGCAAACAGGAAAGGTTCCCCAGGGGCTACTTCCCCTTTGTGAATGTTCGCAATTAAAAAAATGTATGAACAGGAAGTTGTACATGAGGCCACTGCCTGCTCATTAAAAAGTTTTATGCAATTTCTCTTTTTCTTTTTTAAACTCATCCCATTTTCCTTTAGGGAAATATTATAGCAAATGTATAATTTAAGAATACTTCTTGGAAAGAAAATTAATTTTGTATTGATTAATGCATGCCATAGGGGTGCGTGGCCAGCCAACTGATATGGCGTACGCAATCCTTTAGAGCTCCGGCCGATACCCCTAATTATCCGCTGAACTGATCCTGATACGGTGCCATCAACGCTGAAAACAAGCAGAACCGGTGCACCATTTATGAGAGGCATCTGTCAACACAAGTGAAGTGCCAACTCACCAACTGGAGTCAAGCTATCCAGGCTGAAGAAGGCTGATAGCCAGAAACCGGTCTTGGATGCTTGATTCCGGTCTGGGAAAGACATGGCTTGGTAGTTCGGACTGGACTGTTCCCATGAGGCACAGGGTCAGAGCTGATTTGCATATAGCCAGTGTCTAACCCAGGGTGGTGTGGAGTGCAAAAAAACGATGGATTTAGGCCCAGATCCCTGTACTGGGGTGAATGTATGACATTGTTCTACATTCTGTCCATCAACTGTGTTTTTTGCAATTTCAACCCGAGTGTGCTGGGGATGCTCAGACGTGAGTCCCAGGCTCTCCACACCACTGGAGTCAAGCTATCCAGGCTGAAGAAGGCTGATAGCCAGAAACCGGTCCTTGGATGCTTGATTCCGGTCTGGGAAAGACATGGCTTGGTAGTTCGGACTGGACTGTTCCCATGAGGCACAGGGTCAGAGCTGATTTGCATATAGCCAGTGTCTAACCCAGGGTGGTGTGGAGTGCAAAAAAACGATGGATTTAGGCCCAGATCCGTGTACTGGGGTGAATGTATGACATTGTTCTACATTCTGTCCATCAACTGTGTTTTTTGCAATTTCAACCCGAGTGTGCTGGGGATGCTCAGACGTGAGTCCCAGGCTCTCCACACCACTGGAGTCAAGCTATCCAGGCTGAAGAAGGCTGATAGCCAGAAACCGGTCCTTGGATGCTTGATTCCGGTCTGGGAAAGACATGGCTTGGTAGTTCGGACTGGGCTGTTCCCATGAGGCACAGGGTCAGAGCTGATTTGCATATAGCCAGTGTCTAACCCAGGGTGGTGTGGAGTGCAAAAAAACGATGGATTTAGGCCCAGATCCTTGTACTGGAGTGAATGTATGACATTGTTCTACATTCTGTCCATCAACTGTGTTTTTTGCAATTTCAACCCGAGTGTGCTGGGGATGCTCAGACGTGAGTCCCAGGCTCTCCACACCACTGGAGTCAAGCTATCCAGGCTGAAGAAGGCTGATAGCCAGAAACCGGTCCTTGGATGCTTGATTCCGGTCTGGGAAAGACATGGCTTGGTAGTTCGGACTGGACTGTTCCCATGAGGCACAGGGTCAGAGCTGATTTGCATATAGCCAGTGTCTAACCCAGGGTGGTGTGGAGTGCAAAAAAACGATGGATTTAGGCCCAGATCTTTGTACTGGGGTGAATGTATGACATTGTTCTACAATCTGTCCATCAACTGTGTTTTTTGCAATTTCAACCCGAGTGTGCTGGGGATGCTCAGACGTGAGTCCCAGGCTCTCCACACCACTGGAGTCAAGCTATCCAGGCTGAAGAAGGCTGATAGCCAGAAACCGGTCCTTGGATGCTTGATTCCGGTCTGGGAAAGACATGGCTTGGTAGTTCGGACTGGACTGTTCCCATGAGGCACAGGGTCAGAGCTGATTTGCATATAGCCAGTGGCTAACCCAGGGTGGTGTGGAGTGCAAAAAAACGATGGATTTAGGCCCAGATCCTTGTACTGGGGTGAATGTTTGACATTCTTCTACATTCTGTCCATCAACTGTGATTTGCAATTTCAACCCGAGTGTGCTGGGGATGCTCAGACGTGAGTCCCAGGCTCTCCACACCACTGGAGTCAAGCTATCCAGGCTGAAGAAGGCTGATAGCCAGAAACCGGTCCTTGGATGCTTGATTCCGGTCTGGGAAAGACATGGCTTGGTAGTTCGGACTGGACTGTTCCCATGAGGCACAGGGTCAGAGCTGATTTGCATATAGCCAGTGTCTAACCCAGGGTGGTGTGGAGTGCAAAAAAACGATGGATTTAGGCCCAGATCCTTGTACTGGGGTGAATGTATGACATTCTTCTACATTCTGTCCATCAACTGTGATTTGCAATTTCAACCCGAGTGTGCTGGGGATGCTCAGACGTGAGTCCCAGGCTCTCCACACCACTGGAGTCAAGCTATCCAGGCTGAAGAAGGCTGATAGCCAGAAACCGGTCCTTGGATGCTTGATTCCGGTCTGGGAAAGACATGGCTTGGTAGTTCGGACTGGACTGTTCCCATGAGGCACAGGGTCAGAGCTGATTTGCATATAGCCAGTGTCTAACCCAGGGTGGTGTGGAGTGCAAAAAAACGATGGATTTAGGCCCAGATCCTTGTACTGGGGTGAATGTATGACATTGTTCTACATTCTGTCCATCAACTGTGTTTTTTGCAATTTCAACTCACCAACTGGAAGCGCAGCTGGAGTCCGGAGATGGAGTGCGGCCCATGATGGGCACACGACTGAGCGGGAGCTGTACGGAGGAGGCCGCTGCAGGGCTGACATCGGAGACGAGGCCGGGCTCTCTGCGCCCTGCGGTCGCTGCCGGCTGTGAGTCCCCGCGGTATTGCAGACTGCATGCGGGGGAGCCGACGGCTGCTGGAGGACGGAGGCAGCAGACTGGCCCCCGAGGCTGGACGCTGGTGGGCTGAGGCATTCAGGAGCTGTCTGGGCACCTCGCAACGCCCTGAGCTGCTTGCCGCGCAACGAGACTGAGGTGAGTGTAGAGTGCCACTCGGGCGCTCCTATACTTTGTATCCATCACACACACATCCCCACACCCCTCGGGGCGGGCCCGTGCCGAGGGGATAAATAAACCTGTGGAAGACCGCTTGGGGTCTTCCCACCTGCACTTAGTATAACCAGCCTGGTGAATTATTTACAGCGAAAACTGAAGGCCTACCTGTAGCACGGCCGCCCATTACACTGGCGACGAGGCCTGTACCTGTCCACGCGTGTCTGCCTGCTCCGAGACGCGCAGTGCCCACCCGCGGCCGTCTCGCTCTGGTGCCGACTCTGTGTGAAGAGGGAGAGTTCCCCGCTACAGACCACGGCCATCTGCCTGCCGGTGCGAGCCTGCCCACGCGAATCCCGCAAGTGGGAACGCCTTCGGCTGGCAGGCTCCCGGCGCGTCCTCTGCAGACGGGTGAGTGCGGCGCTCCCCTCCCCGCACCTGGGCCGCCGAGTGTTGTCCTTGCTGAGGCCCACCTGCACTCTTGGCGCCTCTGACAAGCCTCACGTACCGGGGCAGCCCGCTCTGCTGCGAGAGGCCGCAGAAGGAGTCGGACTGACGTCGAAGGCCCCAGTCGAGGCTGTCTGCCTCAGTGCCTGCTGGCACAGAAACGTCCCCCACGGGCGGGGTGAAAGCGCGAGAGCCACCAGCAGTGTCCAAACCACCCCACAAGTGCAACACGGCCTGGCAGGCAGCTAGGGCCGGACAGCAGCGCACAACTCAATTAACTCAGGCTCCAAACAAGCATTGGCAGAGCCAACCACAAAGTGAATCACTAAAATGGACACAAACGCTAGGGGCGAGACGTGAGGACACCGGCACAGTCACTCACCAGCACACACGGTGCCCTGCATGCCCTGAGGCCCCATCACCACGCGCAGGAGGACACAAAGGCCTCACTCCACGCAGTGAGCGGGTGGCGCAGTAAAGAAAAAAAAAACACAAGACAACCGTGCATATCCTCATTGGCGCCAGTGAAGGACAGTGTAACCGTTGGCGCAGGCCACCATAGGGCGATGCCCAGCCACAGCACAGCGTCACCATGAGCGTCCAGGTGCCAGCAGCAGCTGCAGCAGCGCCAGCAGCGATGGCGGCAGCGACCGCACTGCAAGGGGCGGGAGGCAACCAAGGGCCAACGCTGAGACTCCTGCCACCGACGAACGCCCACACCGCGGTAGCACCACTGCCCCCATTTAGTGAATCTGCTGACCCGGCTGCCTCCAGATGGAAAGCATGGGTGGGGAGACTCAACCACTACTTCAGAGGAACACAAGAAACCAACAGAACAGTCAAGAGGTCGCTTCTCATCTACTATGGGGGAGAGGAAATTTACGATCTGTTCGAAACACTCCCAAACACTGGTGAAGAAGATGACTATGACGTCAATGCGCTGAACGCACACTTTGATCCACAACTCAATAATGATTTCGAAAAGTTCAAATTCAAGAGAGCCTGGCAGACTGAATCAGAATCCGTAGACATGTTCTACGTCAGGCTCCGCCGGCTGGCTAGCATGTGCCCCTTCAGAGAGCCAAGAGAAGAAATCAGAGACCAAATCATAGTGGGATGCCGATCCAAGTTACTGAGAAAACTGATACTACGTCAGCCGGGCATCTCCCTCGATGAAATCCTAGTCCTGGCTCGGTCCCACGAGCTGTCCGACGCTCGGTCGGAAGTGATGGAAGCAGCCCTGCATACCCCGGTGGCCACCCCGTAGACACCCAGGCTCCTGGCGGTCAAGGAAGAAAAGGTGGACGCAATCCAGAGGAGGCCCACCCAAACACGCCAGACACCCAAATCCACGCAAAAGAGCCAGTGTGGATACTGCGGAGAAGACCACCCCGCGGACGCCACGTGCGGAGCCAGGGGAAAGATATGCTCCCGCTGTGGGCGGCCCAACCATTACGCCAAAGTGTGCCGTGGAGGACGTTTTCGGGTGACAGCGCCCTGGGCCAGAAGCATGTCGCAGCGTGTCCGTCAAATATCGCTGGACGAACAGGTGCCACCACCGGATGACCAAGCGCAAGGAAGACGACCCATGTATGAAGACGACGATGACGAGGAGGTGTTTGTCATCTCGTATGTCAACCGAGCAGGCACCAAGAGACGTCCCCCGCCAATGTGCTCAGTCACCATAGACGGCTCCGACATCAAGGCGCTAATAGACACAGGAGCATCAGTAAATGTGATGGACTCAGAACAGTACGAGAAACTTTCGCCGAAACCGACACTTGCACCATCGAAGGCAAGAATATACACCTACGGAGGCACTGACCCCCTGCCGCTGCGAGGGGTCATCGAGCTCACCATCGTGAGTGGGAAGCTCTCCACAAAGGCAAAATTCCACGTGACAGAAGGCAAGAAGGGAACCCTGCTCAGCTGTCACACGGCAGAGGATCTAGAGCTCGTTTTCTTTGCAAACCAGGTTCACACGTCCCACGCTGAGGCTCTGCTGGAAGAATTTCCGGAATTGTTCCAAGGTTTGGGAAAACTTAAAGGGAAGAAGTTCCGACTGCACATCAATACATCGGTGCGACCTATAGCCCTCCAGCACCGGCGCGTGCCTTTCACTCTCAGACCGCAGGTGGAGGAAGAACTCAGAAAATTGGAAGTACTAGGGGTGATAGAGAAGGTGTCCGGGCCCACACCGTGGGTATCTCCCCTGGTCGTAGCCCCAAGCCCAAGCAACCCGGAGCAATTCGACTCTGCGTCGACATGAGGCTGCCCAATACGGCAGTGAAGCGGGAGCAGCATATCACCCATGGACGACATAGTGGCTGACCTAAATGGCACGAAGTGGTTCTCCAAAGTCGATCTGAATGCGGGCTACCACCAGCTAGAGTTGGAGCCGGAAAGTCGATACATAACCACCTTCTCGACTCATGTAGGGCTACGCCGCTACCAAAGACTCAGTTTTGGGGTATCCTCCGCCGCTGAAGTGTTCCAGAACGCGATTCGTGGTGAGGTATTGTCAGGACTGAGCGGCGTCATCAACCTCAGTGATGATATTCTGGTATACTCAAACACCCTCGAGGAGCATCACGCACACCTGAGGGTGACGCTACAGGGGCTAGTAGACAGCGGTCTGACTTTGCACAAATCCAAGTGCTCTTTCTACCAAGAAAGCATTGACTTCTTCGGGTACACATTCACGTGAGAAGGACTCAAGGTAGATCCAAAGAAGGCCGAGGCAATCCAGTCAGCGAGTACCCCAAGGAACCCCACCGAGGTGAGGAGCTTCCTGGGCATGGCCACATACTGTGGCCGATTCATCCCAAATCTGGCAGCCATGTCAGAGCCGCTGAGGACCCTCACGCACCAAGACCGGAAGTGGGAATGGTCGGTAGCCGCGAACAAAGCGTTCAACGACATCAAGATCAGCCTGTTCGACAAGACGGTGATGGCGTACTTCCACCCCAACGCAAAACGGAGCTGGTCGTCGATGCGAGTCCGGTCGGATTGGGGGCGGTGCTCCTGCAAGAACATGGACCGAGGTATGGAAGCCAGTTGCATACGCCAGCAAGGCGCTGACCGACACTGAGACACGATACGCGCAGATCGAACGCAAAGCGCTGGCTATTAAATGGGCGTGCCAGCATTTCCACCTGTACCTGTGCGGCCAAGAATTCACTGTGGTCACCGACCACAAGCCACTGATACCCCTGTTTGCAGGTTCGACCCGGCTGGCTCCCCCGCGCATTGAGCGATGGGCGGTGCAATTGCAAGGATACAACTTCAAAGTCGTGTTTCGCCCGGGAGCTCACAATCCTGCGGATTACTTCTCCTGTCATCCAAAATCAAGTAACTCCAGACACGCACCGGACGCCGCTCATGGTGTTGAGGCTTTCGTCCACATGATCTCGCAGTCTGCCTGTCCCAAGGCAATGACATTGGCAGAAATAGGTCAGGCAACATCCGCAGAGGACACCCTGGCCAGGTTCAAGGAAGCGCTGCACGAAAACAGCTGGGCGCACTTCATGGATGGAGCCCGAACCCTCCGGCTGGAGGTCAATCACGCTCGGCAGCAGCGATGGCGAGTGAGGCATGAGCTGAGCGTAGGGGAAGGTGGCGTCGTCCTGAGAGGTCATTTAATCGTGATATCGGAGGGCCTACAGAAAAGAATTCTCGTGTTGGCCCACGTGGGACATCAAGGAACAGCCAAGACCAAGTCGAGGCTGAGAAACAAGGTCTGGTTTCCAGCCATGGATGCAATGGTCGACGAGATGGTGAGGTCGTGTCATGCCTGCACAATCACCGGTGGAGACCTGCGCCGCACCCGTGATCACGGAAGAACCGTGCATGACCCCGTGGACACACCTGAGTGTGGACTTTGGTAGCTTTCTTGATGGCCATCACATGATGGAATAGTTACCTCGTTCTCCAAATTCCCGATTGTGGAGGTCCTATCGTCAACAGCTTTTCCACAGGTGAAAACGGCCATGGACAGGATCTTTGCGCTGTTTGGCCTCCCTGCTGAGATCAAATCTGACAACGGACCCCCCTTTCAGGGGCGAGAGTTCCAAGGATATCTAGAGAACCTCGCCATCCGGCACCGGAAGATCACCCCCCTGTGGCCCCAGGCCAATGGGGAGGTGGAAAGACTTATGAGGACTCTGAATCGCGCATTGCGCACTGCTGTCGACAACGGAGAAAATCTGGAAGCCGCCCTTGAAGGGTTTTTGGGGGCCTATCGTCAAACACCTCATAGCACCACAAAGTGCGCTCCAGCCCATCTGTTTTTTAAGCGAGCACCAAGAGACAGCATACCGGCGGGCCCAGAATGGGCGCTGGAACTGTGGAATGATGAAGCGGTTCAGACCAGAAGAGAAACAACCAATCGGAAGGCGAGTGAGGCGCGTCATGCAAAAATACCAACGCTTGCTGGAGGGGACTTGGTGGTGATCAAAGACCGACACCCCGGGTGGAAGTTCAGGACACCCTACGAGCCTGAGGTCTGGATTGTCGAGAAGGTCAAGGGGACGATGGTGACCACCCGACGGGGAAACCAACTAGTCACTAGGAATGTCTCTAGCTTCATGAGAGCTTTCGAGCCTGAAGACAATGCTGAAAGTGAGGTCTACCCCCACAGGACACCACTAAGAGACTCTGAAAGGTCATAACCAGCGTGGAGTCCGGCAACGGAAGGGCGGGTGCCGGTGAGCCCCAAGGCGGGAGAACAACCACGAACGCCCTGCTTGCCCCAGGACCGCGAGGATGATACCGAGCGTCCTCCCGAGGTGACGACGTCTCCAAGCCACCGCAACCAACAATACTGTCTACGGCCTAATCCAGGTCCCAGTCAGAGACTTAGAGACTTTGCCTGTGCCTCCCCATAAGAGTGACTTTGATCCTGATGTCAGCTAAAATAAAGGAGGGATGTAGAGTGCCACTCGGGCACTCCTATACTTTGTATCCATCACACACACACATCCCCACACCCCTCAGGGCGGGCCCGCGCCGAGGGGATAAATAAACCCGCGGAAGACCGCTCGGGATCTTCCCGCCTGCACACAGTATAACCAGCCTGGTGTATTATTTACAGCGAAAACAGAAGGCCTACCTGTAGCACGGCTGCCCATTACAGTGAGGAGATGGACCGGCGGGAGCGGTGGCCTTGTGGTGGTGCCCCACATCGGAGTCTGCGGTGACTGGTGCGGTGCCCTACCGCCAGAGGAGAAGTGCTGATTCCTGCCGAGGACCCGCTGTGGGAGGCAGGCCTCGGCACGGTGACCTGGGCACGCGCTCGGAGAGCGCTCTGCATTGTGTACCTTCCAGGTGCGGGTGGGGACCCTGAAGAGGTGCGGCGCCCCGGGGATCGCACCACGGGGTGCGCTATAGGCGGCTGGCGCTACATATGCGGCGTGGGAGCCTGACAGTGGAAGGGGGACCAGACAGACGCCATTTTGCAATCAGCGCCATTTTATGCAGACCAAGGCCCATGCATGCTGAGGTTGGGACACAGCGGGGTGCGGCGAAGAGCTAGTAACGGCAGGCAGTGAGACCCTGTTGGGTCAGGTGATACGGAGCGAGGCCCTGAGGAAATCCCTGTTCACCTGATGAACTGAGCAGTGCATGTGAAGAGTGGGCGCACAATATGAAGGCAGAGTGAAGGCTCCCCTGACGGAGAACCCCCCACTTACAAAGGACACTGGGCAGAGAGCAGCGGGGCGCTGTGGCGAGCGCAGAGCCCAGGTGGAGGAGACAGATGCCCAATAGGAGTTGCTGGGCGTTTGTGGGGTGATATAAGTGGGCCCCCCATGTTACAACACAAATCATACCACGTCCGGCACGTTTGAGGAAGCGACAGAGGCAAGCCGGATCTGGCCCAGCCATAGAGATGCAATAAGTTGTGCAGGCCTGTGGGTGGATAATCGTACTGTCTGGGATGAGCGGCCTGGCGAGGACACTATATGGCATGTGCATAGCTCCTATGGCCGGGACCTGGGGAACGCAGGGGTGACGCACTAACGTGGAAGGTGCTGCACACAAGGGGAGCAGTATTTAGAGCACCCTGCCTGGTATTGCTGCGGGTAGAGACATGGGCTGAGATCTACGCATGGACACGTAGAACAACCCAAGAGGCGCAGAAGTATGCGGCCTGTTAGCCCTGGCGCGGTGGCGACTGGGTGTTTGCTTAGAAAGACCCAGCAACAACGCCCAATTACTGGAAGGCCTTGCAAACTGCTGCCTTGCTGCGAGACCTGAGTCCCGGGCGAGTGAGGCAAACACATACGCATACGGACTTGCGCACCCGCCAACCTAGGGAACAGTTTATTGTCGACAGTGCGACTGGCACTGGGAGTTAGACAGCGCTACAAGTTCCCTGCGAATGCCCATGGCGCAACAAATAGTGATGGGCCGAATGCGCACCAAACTGCAACAGGGATCTCAAGGTGCAAGTAGCCTGGACCCTGTGCGCACGGGAGCAGAACGTGAGATGGAGCCCGCGACTACAACTCTGGCAGCCAAGATGGACTCAGTGCTCGCTGCGGTGGAGAAAATCGGCGCCGCATTGGAGCACACAAGAACCTCCCTGGAGACCCGAATAGACAAGGTCACCTCGGAATTCACACTGCTACATGCGGACCCCCGTAAACTGGCTGAGGTCACGGAACAAGGACACAAGCTCAGAGATCTACAACCTATCACTCAAAACCATGCAGCTGCCCTGCAAAACATGATGGACTGCATACATGCCCTGGAAGATCGAGCGGAGGATGCAGAAGGGCGCTCCCGCCAACATCCGCGTGGTGGGGCTGCCAGAGGGTGAGGAAGGCAGGAACCCAGAGCAATACACGGAGCGTTGGCTTCATGATCAGTTGCCTCAAGGCACACTGTCACCGCAGTTCGTGGTCAAAAGGGCACACTGTGTGCCAGCACAGAAGCCCCAGGCAGGGGCCATGCCGCACCCATTCATCTTCAGGATACTCAACTACAGAGACAGGGACGCAGTGCTACGAGAAATACGCAAAATGGATGATCACAGAGTGAGTGGCTGCCAAGTCAGGCTTTTTCCAGACTACACCGCCCTGGTGCAACGCCGCAGGAGTAACTACACAACAGTGAAGCACCAACTCAGAGTGCTGGACTTGCCATACTCACTGTTGTTCCCCGCTCGTCTGAGGGTGGTGGTGACGGAGGGGACCCGCTTCTTCGACTCTCCAGCGGAGGTCTGGGACTGGCTGGAAGAGACGGGATATTGGACGGGAACAAAGCCCGCGGACCCTGAAGGCAGCAACCCAATGGGCAGGAGAAAGAGACGTCGGGGGCGCCGAGGACCGCGGCGTAATGTGAAGAAGGCAGCCCGAGCCTGGAAGACATGAGGAGGGAAAGGAGAGAAGTCCTGCGAGCGGTCGCTACAATCAGATCCCCACGCACCAAGGAGCAATTGGACATTTGCATGAGAGACACCCTGATGGTCAGTGGCTCCTCGTCACCGTCAACTGAAATATCTGACGATCCCGACCTGCCAGTGGTGATGCCGCAAACTTCTGATGGTATTATAGGATAATGAACTGACAGGCTGAACTCGGCTGCAGGACGCTCACGCAAGTAGATCTGTAATTGCACAGCGCTGTGTTCTCCCTTGGGTTGCAGAGGTGGGAGGGCCGTTTGGATCGCTGATGACAACAGCCCTCTGGGTGATAATGTGATTGTTGTTAACCACATATCCGGCTAAGCTCCGTGTGTTGCTGCATGGGGAGGACATGCATGGGAGGTCATCACGCCTTGTGCTAACCGGACTCGCACATTTCTCTGCCCGTTCAACTAGATGGCCCCTAAAGTGGGAGGAAATGGAGGGGTATAGTCGCAGCAACACACTAGCTGTGCACGTGACCCTTAAGGCAACGTACTGACTTAGCCTGTATTTTCTGGTTGTTACAGAAGTTTGGACGACCGCTCCGAAGTATTTGCCCTAATTGTCATGTCGTTCTCCGTTTACTCACTGTTTTGGTTGCAGCAGTCCAGAACATTAGTACATGTCCTTAGCCCCCGTACGCCATGGAGGGCCCCACCCCTGACAACCCTAGCGATCAAATGCAATAGCAATGACACGGGCTAATGCAGTTACGTGGATCATCGCGGAATGCAAACACCAGCGCGACGTTACTCTATATTTGCTTAACTCCAGAGGCACTCTCCTGGAATCGCCTTACTACAGGAAACACACACAACACAGCAGGCTGCGCAGGCGTTAGAGGGGACAGGTGTATGGTACGGTGTACTCCGCGCATGGGGCATGATTGTTCGGGTGAGGACGGGCATTCCATTTGTCTGTGAGGACGTGGTGACAGACCCCGACGGCAGATACACTTTGATAAGGGGACCCTTAACGGCCTGGCAATATTACTGGGGTCGATATATGCCCCAAACGTCGATCAGCAGTCATTTCTGGCACGGTTGTCCTTGGTGTTGATGTCTCACGCGGGACTCCCCTGGCTGCTAGGTGGGGACTTTAATTCGGTACTCGACGTAAATATGGACAGATCCTGCCCCCCCCCTCCGAAAGACACCAGCTGTGTCCAATGTGCAGGCGCTCACGGATTGGCTATCACACTGGGCACTGATAGATATATGGCACACCCTACAACCCAATGAGCGTATCTATTCCTACTACTCTGCGCTGTACGGCTTACATGTACGCTTGGACAGGGTAGTGGGCTCACACTCTCTATTGCACCTGGTCGACATGTCGGAATACCTGGGCCGGACGTATTCTGACCATAACCCCTTGCGCATTCAGCTCACCTTGGATGCTGGTTGTCCCCCATCCCCACATGGCGCCTTCAGCCTGCCGCGCTAGAGGATCCAGAATTTTGTGCATCCTCCAGAACGGCTGTCCTCACATACTTTGAACTTAATGACGGTACGGCGGGCAGTGCTCTGGTGGAATGGGATGCCCAGAAAATAGTGACTAGAGGTCACTGTCTGGGGGCCACTTGGAACATCCGCAGGCATCTATCTGTGTCACTCGCCCGCCTAGAATCGGAGCTACTCCAGTATGAGTGTGAAGGCGAGGAAGGGGGCAGACACTCAGACCGTCTGGAAGACCTACGAGCTCAGCACGCGGAGCTAATGGAGCAGTTACGCTGCCATAATTACACCGCTCATACTGCTCGTACGCATGCTACAGCAGATAGAGTGGGCCACCTCTTAGCTTGGTTGCTGAAACAGGAAGGTCGACACGCATCAATTGGAGCCATTCGTACACCAGGAGGGAATCTGGTGTACACACAATGCGAGATTCATGGTGTGATGGTTGAGCACTATGCACAATTATATCGGTCGAGGAGACGTTGCCAAGCCCCAGAGCTGGAAAGATCCCTAGAGCCTGTCTGGCTGCCCACAGCATCGGCAACACACCAGGAGGCGCTCAACGGTCCTCTTACCTTAGACGAGCTCGGATAGGTGATCCAATCTATGGCGTCTGGGAAAACGCCAGGCCCGGCCGGCCTCCCGGCCAAGTATTACAAAGCCTATAGGGAACCTCTGGTGCAATGGTTACACACCCTCTACACCGTCGCTCTGGAGATGGACACGCTGCACCACTCGATGAGCGAGGCCTACCAGGTGTCCCTGCTGAAACTAGATAGGGACCCCATGGCCCTGGGATATTATAGACCTCTGGCGTTACTCAACACAGACTATAAGATATTCGCCAAGGTGTTGGCGGACCGGCTGGCACTGATGGTCCCCGAGTTGGTTCACAGTGACCAAAATGGGTTTGTACCAAAACGCAGCACATCGCTGAATCTGCGAAGGTTTTTTAGGGTGGCGTTGGATAGTGTGGGGACGTGGCCCAGAGCAGGGTGCATTGTGCTGGACCTCGAAAAGGCCTTTGATTGTCTCGAGTGGAGCTACCTAGCGGCGGTACTAACACAATATGAGTTAGGTCCCTGATTCCTACAGATGGTTGGCCTCTTGTGCAAGAATCCCACTGTCAGAGTTAGGTTGGGGCCATACATCTCTGATGCCATCCCAAAATGCAGGGGCACTAGGCAGGGGTGCCAGCTTTCTCCCCTACTGTTTGCCCTGGCAATAGAGCCCTTAGCAGCAGCGCTGTGTGCGACGCTGGGAAATGGAATACCCCTGGGTGATGCGGTCCACCAAGTGTCGCTATATGCAGATGGCCTCATAATCTACGTAAAAGACATAGGGAATATACCAGAACAGCTGGCGGATACCCTACGCGAGTTGGAGGCTATCTCGGGACTCTGCATGAATGCTGGCAAGTCCTGCATCTACGCCTTTGGGGAGGGAAGCAGAGATCCGGGGTACAAGTTGCATGGCACGTGTGTACAGTGGAGAGAGAGAACCTTCCGCTACCTGGGTATCCAGATCTACCATCAGCCGGCGCAGCTATTTGACGGTAATCTGGGACGAGCCTTGACGGCAATCAGGGTGCAGGTCCGCTTCTGGAATACGCTCCCGCTGTCGGTTGCTGGTAGAGTGGTGCTCTCCAAAATGGTGATCCTACCCCGCCTCCTATATTATTTCGCTAACCTCCCTCTATATATTCCAGCATCTTTTTTCACCACACTTGCTGGGTTGCTCAGGGATTTCCTTTGGGGGGAACACCAGGCATAGACTGGCATTGACAAAATTGTACCTGCCGACTGACCAGGGGGGTCTTGCTGCGCCCTGCTTTGAACACCACTACTTAGCCGCACAATTGCAGTGGGTCTCCCGTTGGCTTGCAGACAGGGGCAGTGATGACACGGCGACTATGCTGCCTCCCTACTCGCTGGAGCAGATCACCAGACTTTTTCACCCGGCCACTAAAACCACTGGGCCGAGGTAGCAGTCGCATATAAATGTTATCGCCGCAGCCTCTACCTTACCAGAACGCTCATCCCCTATCCGCCAGCAATACCATTAGAGGGCTCCCACACCGGGCCTGGAGTACTAACACGCTCGGAGCTCCGGGAATTGCATGAAGTGGACGTGCAGGCACTGGGAGATCTGTATCTGGAAGGAGCAATTCTACCGTTTGAATCCCTCCCTGAGAACTCAGGGCTACCACCGGGGCACTTCCTGAGACATAGATTGTTGATTGCGACACTAACTACTAAATGGGGGGACATGACTATGGAACCACGCCAACACCTTACCATACAATACCTCCATGTTATGGGACGAGGCTGGCATTTAATCTGATGGTTTGCGGCGTCACTCTGAACACACACAGCGATTAGCCTCAATCCACTCTGCCGCAAGTGGGAGACAGACCTGGGGCGCCAGTTCGGAGATAGGGAATGGGAAAAAGTGCTGAAGTGCCTGATCCGCATGCCCAGAAATGTGCGTTTTTGAGAGATACAGCTGTTTATAGTCCACAGAGCATATCTCACCCCTGAGCTGATTAACAGATACTTCCACCGTGAGGATGTGGTATGTCCACGTTGCTCGGAACCCGGTGCGGGATTGATACATATGCTCTGGAACTGTCCCAGGCTGCACACCTACTGGAGGGCGGTCAGCGAGTGGTTGCATGCATGTACAGGATGCAACATTCCCTTTGAATGGCCAACTTACCTCTTACATCAGTTCCATAGAACCCCAACCACAAAAGTTACATCTAGGTTCCTTGATCTGGGATTGGTAGTTGCCAAGCGCCTTCTCACGAAGCGGTGGACAGCATGGGATCCACCACACATACATGCAAGTAATATTCACTTTTAGCTTGGGCCAAAGCGGAGGAACTTGCTATAGTAAGGGATAAAACGATGGGACTAAGAAGGAAACCAGTGGGGGGGACTGCTTCTGACCCTGCAACATACTGGGGTGGACAACCTGGGGGGGCAGCTGGCAGATAGTTGATGAGCTTATGTGTTGGAGGCTTAATATCCCACCAATACTTGGTAGTACAATTAGATACTCGCACGCACTCCACATAACGCATGTGGCGGGCATAGCTGCAGCTAATAGAGGGGACACTTCTACACAGCCGATGTCAGGAGATGGGACAAAGGAGGTGGTGGGGGACATGGGGAGGTACGATTACACTGATGCCGGTTAATGCTGCCACGGTTTGTTTAGTATTGAGAGTTCCGATCATAACAATTGTTCAACTGAATTTGTGGCAAGATTGAAAGAGGCACTGTAGCACATGCTGATGAGACCATGCAATAACTGTACTGTAACCCTCATTCTCCATAATATAGATGGCTTGGGAGGACCAACCCTGGTACAGTATTTGTGGGGGTATAGCTAGGTATATTCTGTTTAATGCTTAAGCTGAATGATATGCCTGTACCATGGCTAGTCGGAGTAATGTGCTGATGGCTCTCGAAGTGGTACGTTGCCTTTTTAAGGATATGCAATGCAAGGCAAAAACGAATAAAAACAGATTTGAACCCCCAAAAAAATGCATGCCAAAGTGAATTGGATATGTTGAAATATTTAGCAATTGTACCATTTTAACAAGCATTTATTTCTGGGGATGAGACCATGAATGTTGCCAAAGCCAATGGGAAAGGTGTTGGTGAGGTCATTTTTCAGAAAAAGACATGACTCTGAAAAGTTCATTACTTGTGCTTCCAGATGTTTGAAGGGTTCAGAGGGCAATTTACTGGGCATTATGAAATTCAAGAATCTCATTTTGGGAAATGTATTCACGATATGGGCTGCTCACAAACATTCACGATATGCACTGATCACAAGCCCTTCAAAAGAAGTCTTAAAGAAAATGGCACTAGATGCCATTTCTGCATGAATCACAAGATGGCTGATAGCATTACAGGAATTACATTTTTCAGTGGATTATATACCGTGGGCATATTTACAAGAAATGATGCATCGCAGCGCCAAGGTAGTGAGCGATGGGTCAAAATTTTTTGCGCCTGTGTGAAAAATCCAACGACGCCGAGGATGTGCCATATTTACAATACAATGGGGCTCCATGGCGCAAGGTCCCAATGATACATCCGAAATCCTGATGTATCCATGGGAAGGATGCTGCAAGGCATCCGGACCAAAAGTGATGCATTGCTCTATCTGGTAATAAAACTGACTCCACTACAGCAATGTGTAGAAAACAGAGGAGATACGTCAGTTTTGACTCAGGCAGTAAGTGTACTGTATGGGGACTAATGTAATAGAGTGTCAAAAGGTGAAAATCTCACCTTGCACTCAATTACATTGGTCCTGGATGTCACGCATACAATTGGGCATAATGTACTCATGTGTACCACTATGCCTACATATGTGTGACATAATTCATTAATGGTGTGTAATGTGTGATTTACTGTATTACCTACCTTATGTGTGCACTTAGCTGTTGAGGGGATGTGACTTGATTGCAGATAACACTGTTTCAAGTCACTTCAGCTGGTCAAATTCCTCGGGCACTGCCAATGCGTCATTCCTATGCCTGGGTTTTAGAGGTTTAGGAATGTTGACGCATCTCAAGCTCAGGGGCCCGCCTCTCGAAGATGCGTCACTTTGAGAAAAGTCAAAAATACCACTGCATCAGTTTTATAGAGCATTTTAGATGGGAATGCCTACCTGGCATATATTAGAAAAAAATGTGATGCAGCCAATTCTGATGTAGGAAAACAACGGCACAGGCCGACGAAAAGTGGCACATCAGCCTAGATGCGTCACCTTGTAAATATGGAGCAATGGCAGCGCCGCCACTGCATCATATAAAAATGTCGCAGTGGCGGTGCAAGCTCCTTGTATGTATCCCCCATGGAGTCCAATATTTTTCAGCTGACTGTTTGTCCAGATTAGTATGAAAGGTAGAGGATTCCAAAGGCGAAGATGAGTTTGTTGAGGATGGTGTCTATGTATGTGAGGTTACCTTGAGTGCAATAGAGAAGGATGAATGTACTGGGCAAGTATCCAGTTTTTTCTAATAACCAGAAATTTGTATAGTCTGGTGATTCACCTGAGATGTACAATTGCTGGAAAATGATTAAGGATGAACTAGCGGTGAACAAGGACATTTTATTTATGGGCATGAGATTGGTCGTACCTAGGCATTGATGGAAAGGTGCGTAGATTAGCCCAGTAAGGACTCATGGGAATTCAAAAGACTAAGGAGTGAATTAAAAATGATTTGTAGTTGCCAGGCGTGCTGAGGAAATTTATATATATCAATATGTATGTACTACATATATAACATAGTTAGTTCCAATTCTTACCTACATTGTCTCAACCTTCTGAGCTATCCCACTTCGCCCTGCACAAGCTACCTGGAGCTGACAGCCAGGTCCTCCATGAAGCACCAGCCTCTCCTTCTTAGATCATATTCCAGCCCTGGACCAAGGCTTCCACTCTGACCTTGCCAGGCCAGCTCCAACAACTGCACAGCCCGCCAGTTAGCTGTCTACATGCATTTCCTATCACCCACATCAGTTTAGCTCATCAGGACATTCCACATGCAAGGTCATAGCTTCCTGTGGCTGCCTACACTGAACATCGGCCTTCTGTTCATTTTATGTTTCTGTGCATTTCTATGTTTGAAAAAACACGGAAGATACCAAGGGTCTTGAGAGAGAAAGAATCACTACCTATTATTAGTATGTAGACTCATGAATACCTATCGGTTATTATCGTGACATAGGAGAGAGAAAAAACACTTTAAATTAAAGTGAAGAAACCCATCAGCTCACCACCTGGCGGAACTTCATCATCTGGGTTTGTTTCAAAGAATGATGCCCACTAGTCATTTCCTCATTGTATCTAGTGAGGATGGCTAGAGTAGGGTCACCATCTAGAAAAACCTTACAAAGAGAGGATGAGTGTGATGTAGGCTGGAAGGGTAGATTGCAGTGCTCAAAAACTTAGTGAAACAACAGTGGTGACAAAAAATGTTAAAAATGCCTGTTATGATGCCTAGAGAGCAAGTTTAATAGGAGTGACCATCAGAACGGCATATCTAAAAGCAAAGTGAATATAGTATTTATAAAATATAACTATTTATCATAGATGGAAAATGGTCGACATGTTTCAGCCCTACCGGGCTTTCATCAGGACCTACGATGTACACTACTGCAACATTTATCACAACCAGTGAGGAAATGACTAGTGGGCATCATTCTATGAAACAAACCCAGATGATGAAGTTCCGCCAGGTGGTGAGCTGATGGGTTTCTTCACTTTAATTTAAAGTGTTTTTTCTCTCTCCTATGTCACGATAATAACCGATAGGTATTCATGAGTCTACATACTAATAATAGGTAGTGATTCTTTCTCTCTCAAGACCCTTGGTATCTTCCGTGTTTTTTCAAGTAGTTAGTTGGGGGACAAGATACAAGTAGGTCTAAAACTTGAACTCCCCTAGAACCCTCTTCTCCACATTTTGTTTTTTTTTTGTCATTTCTATGTTTGCCCATATTTGGCACTTTGCCATCTGTAAGTTTTATGCTTGTGCTGCATTTATACGTTTGCATATATTTGGCACTGCTTTTTAGGGCTCGGGCCTACGTCACCACGAAGTGGGGCGGAGCTTCCGAGCTCTTATGCATTAGAAAAAATAATAATTCTTTAGGGGTCCGGGCTGCCACATTCCTTGGTGCGCGCCGCGTTTTTTATGGCATCTGCCTAGTGATTCGTCTTCGCTGTGCTGTATATTTAGTAGCCTTGACGTGATAGGCTATATTTACTTTTCGTCCGTCATTTATTTCAGTTTCATGGCATATTGTGTGTGGTTAAGTGCACGGCAGACTTTTTAATCTTAATTAGGAGCTGTCAGAGTGCCCGTGTAATGCAATACAGATGGTGGGAGCGCGTTCACCATTGCATTGCATGTATCATGCGCGCGTGTAACATGTACCTTTCGCGCACGGCAGTCCATTCATTTTAATTAGGAGCTGTCAGAGTGCCGCGTTCACGGCGGAGATAATTGAAAGAAGTTTCCTGTAGCTTCAAGGGCAGTCACAGTACTTTTTAAGATACCTCGCATATTCTTCAAGCTAAGACAAGCACCCTTGCCTCGCCAATCCGCGTGTCTTCTAAAATAAAAGTGCGCATTTGCCTCTTCTCTGCGAGGAGTGATTTCCGTTGCTGTTTTCTCCTCCCTTCAATATGTTAAAGTTTAACAGAGATGTCCAGGGGTGCAGCAGGTGCAGTGACACCGGGGCCTCGAGGGTCTCACTTAATCCAGACAGTGCTGTATTTTACTACCAGTGGCTGTGAGGGTGCAGCAGGTGCAGTGACACCGGGGCCTCGAGGGTCTCCCTTAACCCCGACAGTGCTGTATTTTACTACCAGTGGCTGTGGGTGTCCAGGGGTGCAGCAGGTGCAGTGACACCGGGGCCTCGAGGGTCTCCCTTAACCCAGACAGTCCTGTATTTTATTACCATTGGCTGTGAGGGTGCAGCAGGTGCAGTGACACCAGGGCCTCGAGGGTCTCCCTTAACCCAGACAGTGCTGTATTTTACTACCAGTGGCTGTGAGGGTGCAGCAGGTGCAGTGACACCGGGGCCTCGAGGGCCTCATTTAACCATGACAGTGCTGTATTGTACTACCAGTGGCTGTGAGGGTGCAGCAGGTGCAGTGACACCGGGGCCTCGAGGGTCTCCCTTAACCCTGACAGTGCTGTATTTTACTACCAGTGGCTGTGAGGGTGAAGCAGGTGCAGTGACACCAGGGCCTCGAGGGTCTCCTTTAACCCAGACAGTGCTGTATTTTACTACCAGTGGCTGTGAGGGTGCAGCAGGTGCAGTGACACTAGGGCCTCGAGGGTCTCCCTTAACCCAGACAGTGCTGTATTTTACTACCAGTGGCTGTGAGGGTGCAGCAGGTGCAGTGACACCGGGGCCTCGAGCGTCTCCCTTAACGCCGACAGTGCTGTATTTTACTACCAGTGGCTGTGTGTGTCCAGGGGTGCAGCAGGTGCAGTGACACCGGGGCCTCGAGGGTCTCCCTTAACCCCGACAGTGCTGTATTTTACTACCAGTGGCTGTGGGTGTCCAGGGGTGCAGCAGGTGCAGTGACACCACGGCCTCGAGGGTCTCCCTTAACCCAGACAGAGTAGTGAGTGCAGAGTAGTGAGTAGAGTAGTGAGTAGTGAGTGTAGAGTAGTGAGTAGAGTAGTGAGTAGAGTAGTGAGTAGAGTAGTGAGTGCAGAGTAGTGAGTAGTGAGTAGAGTAGTGAGTAGAGTGGTGAGTAGTGAGTGCAGAGTAGTGAGTAGAGTAGTGAGTAGAGTAGTGAGTAGAGTAGTGAGTAGAGTAGTGAGTAGTGAGTAGAGTAGTGAGTAGAGTAGTGAGTAGTGAGTGTAATAGTGAGTAGTGAGTAGAGTAGTGAGTAGTGGGTAGAGTAGTGAGTAGAGTAGTGAGTAGAGTAGTGAGTAGAGTAGTTAGTAGTGAGTAGTGAGTAGTGAGTAGAGTAGTGAGTAGAGTAATGAGTTTTGAGTGCAGAGTAGTGAGTATAGTGAGTAGAGTATTGAGTAGTGAGTAGAGTAGTGAGTAGTGAGTAGAGTAGTGAGTAGTGAGTAGAGTAGTGAGTAGAGTAGTGAGTAGAGTAGTGAGTGCAGAGTAGTGAGTAGAGTAGTGAGTAGAGTGGTGAGTAGTGAGTGCAGAGTAGTGAGTAGAGTAGTGAGTAGAGTAGTGAGTAGTGAGTAGAGTAGTGAGTAGAGAGTGCAGAGTAGTGAGTAGTGAGTAGTGAGTAGAGTAGTGAGTAGTGAGTAGTGAGTAGAGTAGTGAGTAGAGTAGTGAGTAGTGAGTGCAGAGTAGTGAGTATAGTGAGTAGAGTACTGAGTGTAGTAGTGAGTAGTGAGTGTTGTAGTGAGTAGTGAGTAGAGTAGTGAGTAGAGTAGTGAGTAGTGAGTAGAGTAGTGAGTAGAGTAGTGAGTAGTGAGTAGAGTAGTGAGTAGTGAGCAGAGTAGTGAGTAGAGTAGTGAGTAGTGAGTAGAGTAGTGAGTAGAGTAGTGAGTAGAGTAGAGTAGTGAGTAGAGTAGTGAGTAGAGTAGTGAGTGCAGAGTAGTGAGTAGTGAGTAGAGTAGTGAGTAGAGTAGTGAGTAGTGAGTAGAGTAGTGAGTAGAGTGGTGAGTAGTGAGTGCAGAGTAGTGAGTAGTGAGTAGAGTAGTGAGTAGAGTAGTGAGTAGAGAGTGCAGAGTAGTGAGTAGTGAGTAGTGAGTAGAGTAGTGAGTAGTGAGTGCAGAGTAGTGAGTATAGTGAGTAGAGTAGTGAGTAGAGTAGTGAGTAGGGAGTGTAGTAGTGAGTAGAGTAGTGAGTAGAGTAGTGAGTAGTGAGTAGAGTAGTGAGTAGTGAGTAGAGTAGTGAGTAGAGTGAGTAGAGTAGTGAGTAGTGAGTAGAGTAGTGAGTAGAGTAGTGAGTAGTGAGTAGTGAGTAGAGTAGTGAGTAGTGAGTAGTGAGTAGTGAGTAGAGTAGTAGAGTAGTGAGTAGAGTAGTGGGTAGAGTAGTAGAGTAGTGAGTAGAGTAGTAGAGTTGTGAGTAGTGAGTAGAGTAGTGAGTAGTGAGTAGAGTAGTGAGTAGAGTAGTGAGTAGTGAGTAGAGTAGTGAGTAGTGAGTAGAGTAGTGAGTAGAGAGTGCAGAGTAGTGAGTAGTGAGTAGTGAGTAGTGAGTAGAGTAGTGAGTAGTGAGTAGAGTAGTGAGTAGAGTAGTGAGTAGTGAGTGCAGAGTAGTGAGTATAGTGAGTAGAATAGTGAGTAGAGTAGTGAGTAGTGAGTGCAGAGTAGTGAGTAGAGTAGAGTAGTGAGTAGGACATCACAGGCAGCAGCTGTGCAAGCTTCTTACACTCACAAGGAGACCACAGGCAGCTGAGTTGCAAGCTTCTCCCACTCACAAGAAGGACATTACAAACAGCAGCGGTGCAAGCTTCTCCCACTCACAAGAAGGACATCACAAGCAGCAGCGGTGCCAGCTTCTCACACTCACAAGAACGACATCACAGGCAGCAGCAGTGCAAGCTTCTTACACTCACAAGAAGGACATCACAGGCAGCAGCAGTGCAAGCTTCTTACACTCACAAGGAGACCACAGGCAACAGAGGTGCAAGCTTCTCACACTCACAAGAAGGACATCACAGGCAGTAACGGTGCAATATTCTCACACTCACAAGGAGATCACTGGCAGTACACACCACATGAACACACTCCATAACACATAGCAACATGCCATTAGCTCAAACTCAAATAAATCCGAGCCCGATTGCATTTCCAATGCTTGTATGTTTATGCTGCAGTTCTGTACTGTATATAAGGCCAAGCCACTGCTCACTGGGCACAGAACAAGCCTGTTTGTATGACGTACATGGATGGGGTGTAGGTCTGCCCTTCTCCCTTAGCTAGCCAACAAGTATTGGTAACTATAGATAGATTATCTCTGTTCCTAAGTCCCTGCTGTATCTGGTGTCTTTTTTTTTATCACTCCGGGGGAGGTTCCCAGACAAGGAATCGACCTGGAACTTGAACACCTCGTAAGGAATTGTTCCGAATGTAACAATAGCAATAACATTCTAAAGGTTAAATAAATTCTCTTGGTTTCTTTCTACTTACCAAATTATCCACTGGAAGAATCAGCCATAAATAGTGCGGAACCTCTGCGTGATGAACATGCCACACCTTTCTTGATAGTGTTGGTAGATCTTTATTCTAAATGAGAGGCGTCTTGTGTGCAGGAAATTTCATCAACTAGCATAATGAAATTTCTGGAAGAGGTACGTAAAAGAGAAAGATATCCCAAAAGTATTTTAGCAGATAATGGCATCCAATTTTGTTCTGAAGGGCTCATGCCTTATGGAGTAATACCTTAAATGGTGTGATATTACACATAAAAAGTTCTATCTATCATTCATAGATTAAAGGGGTGGTGGAAAGAACGAATAAAACGCTTCTTGTGAAAAATGCTCCAAATTTTCTAGAATTTTGAAAGCGCCTAAATGTTTTAACAAATACAGTAAAACACACAATGGAAGAAGTTTGAATAAAAATTGCATTGTTGTGGTGCAGCATAAGATCTAATAGTCAAATTGAATCTTCTTCATCTGGTCAATAGAAGGAGATGATTAAGAATGTAGAAAGAGCCATTGCTTATCGTGGGGTACATGCAAATTTATTTGAGAAATGAATGAGTGTTAGATAGCATAGACAAACCAAATATTTACAGGATTATACTAACTAGTGGTAACATTAATCACTTTGATAGTCTTCTCCCATACAGCTTCCAAGATGTAAAGTTTATGTTATATCATACTTTGTTTTGAAACTATTTTGTTTTCTTCATTTTAAAAATAGTGAAACAGATTTATTGTAGCAATAGTGTATGACATACTTCTTAAATGTTAATGCTTATTTTATAGAATAGGTGTTTTGTATCATATATTTTTTTGTCAAACTTCTGTTTATTGAAACTTTTCATCATCATACAACAAGGCTATGAGCCTCCAGCAATCTCCCACAGCTCCCCCAAACTTAAAGAAAACACAGTGCCTTACATTGCAAGAGTAACAATACAATACCGCTTGTCTCAAGCCACATTTGTGTCTATAAAACGTACTTATAACTTTGTAACACCCCCACCACTCTCCCTCGTGATGGAAAAGCCCTTACTGTCCTATCAACAATCCTCTGAGAGTAACCGGTACGTGGAGTAAACTCCTCTTTCGTGACCTTTGGGAAGCCCCCTGCCTCCTATTAGTGGGTGCTGTCTGGGATCCCGCCTATTGGGAACCTAAAACTGGAACAAGTGATGGCCCATCAGTGTGGGAGGGCATGCCGTCAGGGGTAGTCCCGTTGTGAGATAGGACACTAAGGGCTCCCATTTGTACTCAAAATTCTTATAGTCATCTCTAAAGAGTCAGACATTCGTTCCATAGAAAGTATCTTACACAGACTTCAGTGGCACTGTGCCAACACTGGGGCCTCCTTTCCCTTCCAGGAGGCCAAAACAGCCTTCTTTGCTGCCCTTAGGCCTACGTAACTACCTTATCTGCCCTGGTTTGGTATTCTAAGGCCTAGGAGCAACGTATCTATTTAGTTTGGCAGGGGGTACCCGAGTATATCTTTCATCTGGGCCAGGATCTCCTCCCAAAATGGGTTCATGATTAGGCACTCCCACTAAATGTGTCGGTAGTCCCCCAGTAGGCAGCAAAGATCTGAGGTTTGTGGGAAAATCAACTTGAGTTTGGTGGTGATTAGGTACCAATTGAACACTGTTTTGTAGTGGGCTTCCCTCAGATCTAGTGAGTTATTGTTCCTGGCTATGCCCGACCATAAGTATTTCCACTCCCTCTCCATCACCTCTCTTTCCTGGAACTGCTCCCAGAAATGGATGTATCGTGGCCCCGGTGTCACTGTCGTAGAGTACAGCAACCCGTACAGAAACGAGATTATCCCTTTCATGGAGCCCAACCTCCTTACAAAGGATTTTATCGTTGTCAACTCCCTCGTTGCTGCTTCCATCACTGTCGGGTGCCCAGTGTTTAAGTTGAAGATAGTGAAAGTGTTTTGTGGGAGCAATCTGAAAATCCCGCTGACAGTTTTCAAATGTGAGAATGTCATGATTGTGGAATAAATCTAAGAGAACAAGACAACACCCTTCCCACCAAGTATCAAACGGTCCTGCCTTCAAGGCTGGATTGAAATGTATCAGGATGTATGGCAATGGAAATGAGGTCCACTCCTGGCCCCGAATAAGCTTGTCCCATACCCTGAGAGTAGTCCGGGTGGGGGTGGTAAGATACGCATTGCGGGGTCTTTCCTTTTTGGGTTTCCACAGGACATCCCAGATTGTCCTATCCACTACGGTACGGTCCATGTGGAGCCAGTGTTTGTCCAATTCCCTCAAGGACCATGCCGCCGCCACTTGCAACTGGGCCGCCTTGTAGTATAGCCCAAAATCTGGGAGCGATGTGCCCCCCTTTGCCGCCTTAAGACATGGAAGGGTAAACGCTCTCTACCATGTCCCCAAATATTGCGTATGATCATGGAGCAGACCCCAGGTAAGAACTTTTTTTTAAGGGTCGATCGGGAGCGCTTGGAAAATATATAACAGTTTGGGGTGGATGGCAATTTTTATTGCATGTATACGACCCAACCAGGATATGAACAGCGGTTTCCAACATATAAGATCTTGTTGCACGTGTGTTAATAGGGGCGGGAAATTCACCTTAAAAAGACCCTGTAGTCTGGGGGTGATCTAAATCGCTAGATATAAAAGCTTATCTTTGGCCAAATAAACAGAGTCTCCCCCTGCATAACTTTTCTCTGTCTGATAAAGTTAAGTCAAACACCGATGTTTTCACCACGTTAACCCGGAGTGAGGAGAAGGAGGTGCCAAACCACCCTGTCAAAGGCCTTTTCAGCATCCAATCCCACCAAAACCGCAGGGACCCTGAATATGGACACCTTTTCTATAAGGTGAAGTGTCCTGTGTATATTGTCATGTGTTTGTTTCCCTTTTATGAATCCAGATTGATCAGGGTGAATAATATCTGGCATAAGATTCTCTAAGCAGGATGCCAATATTGCTGCATAGAGTTTAGCGTCCAAGTTCAAGAGGCGCATTGTTGGGGATCTTTTCCTGGTTTAGGTTTTACCATAATCAGGGTCTCTGCCATAGAGGGTGACACCTTTTGCCTTGTTGCTATTTCATTGAAAAGCGCAGTCAGGTGGGAAGTCAGTACTGGGACGTAGGTCTTGTAAAAATGCACAGTCAGGCCATCAGTGTCTGGCAATCTGTGGGGCTTTAGTGTCGAGATTGCTTGTCTCACCTCCTCCTCGGAGATCGGTGCGTCTAGCTGATCCCTCCAACATGCAGAGATCTTGGGAAGCGCAAGCTTGGCCAGGTAATTCTTCTGAGATTTGTGATCGGGGGAAGTTGCCCTGTAAAGTTCTTGGTAGAAGCCACTAAAAATGTTTGCCTTGCCCCTATCGTCATGTTCTACCTCCCCTCCCTCTTTACTTATTCCCCCAATGTATTCCCGCTCCCTGTGTACCCGCAGTTGTCGTGCCAAGTGGGTGCCCACTTTATTTCCCAATGCATAGGCGCTACGGCGCAATATCAAAAAAGTGAATTCTGCTCTATTAGTATGGATAGTGTTGAGTTTCCCTCTGAGGGTACTTATCTGGCACTTCAAACTCTGCATGTTTTTTTTTATTAAATTCACCTTCTATTCTACTCAACGTTGCCTCAAGCTGTGTCCTATCCTTTACTCTCTGTTTATTAAGTGCAGAGACCAATGTAATACATCTGCCTCGCACTACAGTTTAAAAGCATCCCGGTTGAGTAGGTGTAACGTGGGAGTCAGGCCATTCAACTGGAAAAACTCCTTGATCGCAACCCTCAACTCGCCCCTTAACAGTCTGTCCCGGGTTAAAGAAATGGGACAATACCATCTTATTGGGCCCTGCCCCTCCCACTGAAGACTCATAGTGACTGGGCTGTGGTCTGACAATGTGATAGGGAGAATCTTGGATTCTTGGATTATACCCTGCATCCCCTGGGAAATAAAGACATAGTCCAACCTGGAATACGTTTGGTGAACATGGGAAAAGTATGTATAATCTTTTGTTTCTGGGTGGAGGGAGGTCCAAGCATCCAGAAGACCCAGGTTGTGAAATGTATGTTTCAGTGTTTTAGGGAAACTTCCTCCCGTGAATCTATCCTCCGTCAGGTGCCAAGTAAGACTAAAACCCCCCATTAGAATTATCACTCCTTCAGCAAAACCCCCTATTGAACCCAATAGTGAGCTCACAAATGCTGCTTTGCCTGTGTTGGGGACGTAGACAGAGACAAAGGTGACAGTTCTTCCTCTAAGTGTCCCCCTTACCATCACCACTCGTCCCTCCCTGTCTGCCTTTCTCCCTTCCGGTTGGAATGTAATATTGTTGTGAAACAACAACGCCACCCCATTGTGTTTTGTGCTGGCTGAGGATCTATACACGAGGGAGTAGCTTTTGTGCAGTAGCCTCAATTCATCCTGTCTCTTGAAGTGCGTCTCCAGGAGAGCCACTACTTCGAATTGGTGGTCTATCAAATACTTCCAAATCTTTTGGCATTTAAGAGGGGAATTCATGCCCTTCACATTCCAGGTTGCGATCAATATCATCTTTCTGGCTCACTGACCTCACCCGCTTGTTGTCCCCCCTGGTGCATCTCTACCCCCTGCCCCCGAGCCTATGCTTTGACTGCCTCAACTCCCCATCCCCGTCACGCCATCTGTTCCAGAAAAGGATATCTTCTTTCCCCTTACTGACCCTAATTCTCCACCACCCCCTGAGCCTCCCCCATAGAAACAATTAAACAAACAACAAATAAATTAAACCTGGGTAGCAGGATCACCTTGTACCCCGCTATGGTGTCCTTCCAGGTTGCGAGCATAGTCACTGTTTAGCCATAATAACATAGCTTTTGTCATGTTACGTAATCGTTTTGTTCGGAGATCACCGGTGATTGATCTTGTTAACGTGGGATCGTTCTGCCTATTCCTCCTATACCTCTCAAGGTTCAGGACTCGGCTGGGATTGTGGAGATACCTGTCTGCCAGTACACTGGGCTCTCTGTCCTCAGACCCGCCTGTATTGAAACCATAACCCAACTCCCCCCCTTGAATTAGGTCTTAGTTTGGTGACCTTTGGAGACAGCTTTCCGTTGGGGTGCTTTCATCCGTGTAGACTCTCTCATTGTTGCAGGGCCTGGGGCCCGCTCCACCTCAGGGACCGGCAAGCCCAAAATCTCAAGGCCATTCTTGAGCTCTGTGACGTGGTGCTGCTTGTTCTGAAACTCGAAGGCTAACCCAAATGGATAAGTCCAGTGGTACCTCACACACTCAACCATCAGTTTTTTCCATGTGTATCGGAAATTAATTCCTCCTATACCTCTTGAGGTTCAGGACTCGGCTGGGATTGTGGAGATACCTGTCTGCCAGTACACTGGGCTCTCTGTCCTCAGGCCCGCCTGTATTGAAACCATAAGCCAACTCTCCCCCTTGAATTAGGTCTTAGTTTGGTGACCTTTGGAGACAGCTTTCCACTGGGGTGCTTTCATCCGTGTAGACTCTCTCATGGTTGCAGGGCCTGGGGCCCCCTCCACCTCAGGGACCGGCAAGCCCGAAATCTCAAGGCCATTCTTGAGCTCTGTGACGTGGCGCCGCTTGTTCTGAAACTCAAAGGCTAACCCAAATGGATAAGTCCAGTGGTACCTCACACGCTCAGCCACCAGTTTTTTCCAAGTGTATCCGAAATGAATGACTGCATTGTAGAGTCGCTTGAGCCGGGCTTGGAACAGTGAGCATGTGAAACCCTGAAAGGAGATTGCGTCTTTCTACCTTGCCTCCTCTAGGATCGCTTCTTTGACCTTGAATGAGTGGAGCTTGACTAGAAGATCCCGGGAGCATCTTCTCTCTCCAGGTGTTGCTGGTCCAACCCTATGTGCTCTTTCTATTTTAATCTTCAGTTGCTTTGGTCTGAGGATCTCTGCAAATAGCCCCTCTACAAAGACCTCAAGGTCGGGCCCCTCCGCTCCCTCCTCCAGGTCTCTGAGGCGGATATTGTCTTTCCTTGACCTGTTTCAAGGTCTTCATTCTTTAAAAGAGTCAACTGGAGTTGTGTATTGAGGATCCACACCTTGTCATGGGTGTCTATCACTCTCTTGTCTAATTCATGTGTTTGCAACTTTGTCTCTATCAGGCATGCCCCAATGGAATCCACATCCTGTTGAAGTGCAATCATCTTCTCTGATAGGTCAGCCTTCAGCTGTTCAATAGAGGCCTGGAGATCTCCTTTAATTTTGTGCGCAGTTCCATCTTGAAGTCCTTCAGGGATGCCAACAGGTCCTCCTTGGTCAGTGCCATGCTGGATTCGGCGTGACCCTGTTCAGGCGCTAGTTTCATCTCTGTAAGCACAAACAAATGGGATACTTCGGCTGTGTCCTTTTTTGGTGGCATAGATGCGATCTCCAATGTCTGCTGGAGTTCTCTGACCCCACTCCTTACCAGGGATCCTGGGCCCAGTGCCTGTGCTTTGTAGCACTTCCTCGCTGGAGACCTTGTTGCACACCGTTGGGCTTCTCTGGCGTGAGAGAGTGGCAGAACCATGAGCCAGATGTCCCCGGTATCCGCCATCTTAGAGTCAGGCATTGGTTGAATTTCTGGATTCACCTTGCATCTGATCTCCACCCTGCTATTTCTCTAGTATCAGGAGAGTCCTGGGTATGGCTTCCCCATCATCTGGTGCTTCCTGGGCTTCTTTGGGTGGGTTCTACCCATTGGGATGCTTCATCCGCCATCTTGGGGTCATGCAGCCGGGAGGCGAGAACTTCACTACATCTACTGCTGCCATCCTTCCTATTGCTGCACCCCCCTGGCCTTGGGGAGTTACGGGGAATGCACCCCTGTCAACACGCCTCCTACTCACCACCTCTGCCTCACCCTGGCGCTCCACCAGCGGCTGCCAAGTGTCCTGGGACTCTCGACTCGTCCCGGCCTCATCTATGCCGCCATATGTGCCGGTAGGTCCTTCTGTTGTCAGCCTCCCCAAGTTCCTTTGCCACTACGATGCTGTCTGCTCCATCGCAGGTAGCGCCTGTGAGAAGTTGGCCTGGCATATGATGTCCACTATTCTAGTGGGCACCTTGCACCAGTCCAAACGACCCTTATGGTGATGGTTGTAAAGTCAACCTTATAGACCAGCTATCCTAGTGGTAGCATAGACAAAGCAGTCTTAGGCTAAAACTTCAGAGAGCATGTGAAGCCAGCTGTTTTACCATATATAATCCCTTGAATACCAAATGAAAGGACACCACACAAGGTATATATCAAATATATATGTATTTATTACTAACACAACCCCTCTGCACTCTTTATGAGGTCAGAGTTTGAGATATGTTACAAGTTACTCATTAAGCATACTATAAGTTGCACAAATACAATTCTGCCTTAGGGGCCTCACGAACGATATACTAAGTAAGTGGTATAAGAGCCACTTCAGGAAAGGTGAATAGGCCTAGGGCCTAGGGAATCGCTGGGGTTACACTACAGGACCAAAGGTTTGGAAGTAGTAGACCCACGGGAGATGCTTGCAGTGTGGGAACACAGACGCATGCTACCATTGACTTACAATGGAGAACAAAGAAGTTACAAAGTTACTGATTAGGGACACTTCTGGGTGGACTACGGTGAAACCCCTTTAAACTAGGACACTTGGATAGTCAATACCCACGGGAGCACCTGAGTACTCGGGTTACCTCACCCAGGGAAGCCGGGTGCATAGGTGTCTTTTCGTGTTGGGTTTCGTCGATGCTTTCAATGGAGACCTGCAAAAGAAGTTTTGCAGGCGGCCAAAGGAAGAGTGTCCATGTGGATCCAAGGGTGGATCAAGGAGCTGAAGAACCTGAAAGCAGAGGGGACAGAGTCTGGGTCACTAGCCAGTGACCAGGATGGAACCAGGATGGAACCAGGTGATGTTGCGATGCAAACAGGTGAAGAGGTGAAGCTTGTCTCTGCAGCCACGAGGACCAGGAGGCGTCGACGACAACCAGGAGCTGGAGTTGAGCTGTCCCACAAAGGCTCAAGTTGACGGTGGTGTCGTTATCCAGATTGGACCCAACAAGCCTTGGTAATCGCAACCCACGCAGGATATGAAGACTCGCTTCAGTTCAGACCAGCAAGGTCTGAGGAGCTTCTCTTTTGGAAGGAAGCTGGAGCAAGCCCAGAGCATTCAGGCAAGTGTTGGAAAATCAAAGGATCGTCTTCAGAGGGCTCACTAGCCAATGGGCTAGCAACCGGGAAGACGCGTCGAGCTGAAATGCAGGAGCAGGCCCACACTGCACTCGTGGAGTGTGGAGGGCTGAGCTTTGGTGCAGATGCTGCTCGGGTCTGGGACTTCTCTTACCCTAATGCACAACTGTGAGGGTGCCTCGGTCGTTGTACAATTAGCAAAATGCAGGCAGTCCAGGATAACCGGTCCTACGTCTCTCATGTCCGCCACGGGTCTCAGCTTTGCTGTGGATGTGGATCAAAGTCGGAGAAGTCTGGAAGTCCAGTTTCTGAGTCGCTGAGTTGTCGGGTTCCCGCTGGAGCTTCGACAAAGCAAACCGGCAAGTTATGGATGGTGCCTGTTTGAACAGGGTGGTCACTCCTTGACCACAAGGGAGATCTTCTTCCATCTTCTAGTCAGCATAGAATGTCGAATTCCAAGGGTTTCATGTCGTAGTTTCTTTCCAGGGTAATCTGATGTCTCTAGACACAGCTCCTAACTTTATACCAAACTAAGGGGCTGGATTACCTGCTAGGTCCCTCCTATGGGTGGACCATGAGAAGGGGGTGGTTACACCCCTTTCTCTTTGTACAGTTTCACGCCAGAGCTAGGGTTGGATTGCCCCAGCAACTGGTTTGAACCGGGCTATGCATGGAGCACCTTGTGTGCCCAGGCAGTGTCTCATTTTGAAGCCCTCCCTACCCCAATACACTAAAAGCCTGTCTGGGGAAGTGCTAGCACCTCCCAAGGCAGGAAACCTATTGTCCAGGCCTCCCCTGCCAGAGTTTCATCCAGCAGCAGAAGGTCAGACTCGTGTCTGTGGCAGCAGCATCCATTTTGTGATGCTGAGGCTCTGTTTAACTTTAACTGGGTAAAGCAGTAACCAACATGTCTTCTCCCTCTAGAAGGGTGGAATGCTACCCCCGCCGCCAGAATTGGCTGGGGGGTAGTATTCCAAAGCGTTTGCCACCTTACACGACATGTTTTGATAAAGCCAAACCAAATTTAGCATTTAACCGCGAGGATTATAATGCACTTAAGAGTATATGGTATGGCTATATCATAGAACAGCTATAAGGACATGGTTCCGAAAGCTGCAGAGGAGCTCAGCTCATGCTAGGGCACCGTCTCACATAAATCCAAGCACTCTGCCTCCAGGATTGTCGAGGCCTACCATAGGAGTGACTTATAGGTGCATATGTGTCTATATATAAGGTAGATATAGACTTACTATATCTAAGTAAGGGGTGATTACACCACCTTACCCAAGCTGAGTGAACAGCCTGTGGTGTCAGTTTGGATAGCCAGCCAGGGGTGGTATAATACATGCTTCAGCCCCTGGTAGGCCTTGGATTCACCTATGCCCAGGGTACCTATGGTACACTATACAGGGGCTCACGGAGGATACCCAATATCCAATTTGGTATGTACCTAAAGTACATGGAGTCCATTTTATAAAGAGAGCAGATAGCCTGGGGCCCGGAATAGCAGGATCCCAGGCCAACTAAGTCGAAAACCAGCAAAACACAAGGTAAAAGGTTGGGGTAACCATATAGTCAGATATCCAACTTACTACAGCGCCCTGCCCGTCTCATCCGTCTGAGCTTAGTTGCGGGGGCTTCAGGGGGCTGGCACCATTTAGAAGGTTCCTGCCTCACCAGTAATTCCAAAGTTTGCCCCTGTTTCATTGTGGCTAAACCGCTTCTGCCGCGAGCCTGCGGCTCTCCACCTCGCCTGATGCCTGCTCCTGTGGTTGATGCTATGTTGGGGCTCAACATCCGCTCCTGACAGCAGACTGGCGGTAGAGCCGGCTTGGATCACATCCGTCCAGCCATCTTGCTTAGCCATGCCCCATGTATCATATTTTTATGTGTTTCTTGAAATATGTTTATTCGGAGGGAGACGTTTGTTTTATACCGCTGTACGTTTTCAGCCTGCATCGTTTACTCTGTACTTGCTTTAGAAAGTAGTGATGGAATGTTAGAATGTGGGGATTGTGGACATGGGTCTGCAGCAGTCGAAGCTGGGAGCTCAATGGTAGAAGTGCTTAATAAAATTACTTGCCTTATCTACTAGGAATTGTCCTGTCGTGAACTACTCTGACTTCTCAGTCATGATGACAAGCACAAAGCAGCCTGTCCTGTGCATGGCACTTTCCAGTTTTGGCTGTTGAGTGGTCGGTCCTGGGTCCTTGATGTAGTAGGACATCAACATGCCTTTATTCCACCTCTAAGCTTTTGGGCCATGCTCTGGATGACTTTGGAGGGCAAAATCCTGCCTTCTCTGACTGTGCTTCGGTCTGGCAATGCTTCCAAATGATGGTTTCACTTTTTGGTGTCTGAAGGTGAGTCAGCTGACCACAAGGTCTGCGTGACTTTTACCAGAGGCCTGTCTAGCCTGGTGGTATTGTATTGGATTTTGAATGTGCAGCATGTAGTTGGAGCCCCTTCCTATGCCTGTTCAGTTGTTGAGAAGCCTGAAGAATGATGTCTGGGGGTGTTGATACATCCTGCTTCCTGCGCTCTGTTGAGCTTGATACCTTTGCCATGTTGGTGTCATCGTTGATTATGACAGTGCATAATGTTTGAAGTTCACATGTCTTGATTGAGTGAGTGGGCTTCTACTTTTTTTATTCACCCATTTCGTCAACCCTGATCTGCCTGGGTGTTCCATGTGTGTTGTGGTTCACTTGTAACGTGCATTAACGACATGAGTTGTATTTCTGTCCTGTAGACTACTTTCCTCTGAGGGCCAGAAGATATTTCCATTGGATATTCATGTTTGCTGTCATATCCTTTCTCAAGTAGGGGGCAAGACCATGCATTTTAATTCAACATCCATGATCTTGTGATGTTTGTTTGCTCAGTGGACTGTTTCATACTCTGAAAGTACTGTAGTTGCCAATATGGTAATGGGGTTCTCTCCATGTAGGGCAGCGCTGCTGAACTTTATGTTCATTTTCTGCTGTGTTTATAGAGGGAATTTTTATTATCATACATTTTGGGCATTGATTTTCACAGTTACGTTAATGGCTGTCTTAGCTTACTTTGGAATGTGCTAGGGACTTGACCACAAACTGCAGATGGCTTGGCCCATGTCAAACACCATCGGCATATTGCAGAAATTATACCTGGAACAAACTTTAATTGTTTAACTTGCTCTGAACTGTCCAAACTTCTGTGTTTAAGATATCCGGTGTCTAGCGAGGGGCTTACTGACTGGCACTGACTAAGATGTTTATTTTTAATGGACATATCCTTTATTGTATCACTGAAAGTTATGTTATGTTATTTTTGTGCTTCTATAGCGCACGGCCACTCCAGTTGGAGCATCCCGGCGCTTTTTCAAAGGTACCCACTAAGAGAGGGAGAAACATAACACTGAAGGGAATTGTAACACACGCATAAAGAAAAAAAACAGCAGCGGTCTAAGGGAAAAGCCATGTTTTAAGGGCCTTTCGGAAGGACATCAGGCTAAAAGCCTGTCTTAGAGAAATCGGAAGGTCATTCCAGGCACGAGGAGCTAGATAACGAAAGGACCGACCTCCTGCTCTGGCGCGCTTAATAATGGGAACCTTCACTTTGGATAGCGCAGCAGATCTAAGAGATCTGGAAGGCTGGTACCAAGACACACGATTGGAAAGATATTTTGGACCGATGCCATGTAAGGCCTTGTAGGTCGTAGTCAAAGTTTTAAAAAGAATCCTTTTATCAACCGGGAGCCAATGTAAGGTCGAAAGAAGAGCAGTAGCTCTAGCTCTTCTTGGGAGACCAAAGACCGCTCGGGCTGCAGAATTCTGAGCGACTTGAAGACGCCTGACCAGGTATTTGGGAAGCCCCAGAAATAAGACATTGGCGTAATCCAGTCTGGATCCCACCAGTGCCTGGACAATAATTTTCCTGTGCTCAATGGATACTAAAGGTAGAAATTTACGTAGCATCCGTAGGATGCCAAAACATTTCCCAGTGAGAGAGGAAATAAGTGGTCCAAAAGAAAGGTCATTGTCAATGATCACTCCCAAATTTTTGGCCTTCTGGGATGAGCTAACTGGGGGAGACATCTCCTGCGGCCACCAGGGTTTCCAGTCCGGCTCGGAGGTGCACCCGAAAAAGAGCAGCTCCGACTTGTCGGAGTTGCATTTCAGTCCATGGTGTCCTAACCACTCGAAAACCGCACTCAGACAGCCTCTGATCTGCTCGTCGTTAAACAGACCGTTCCTGTTGCTCACAAACAGGAGCTGGGTATCGTCAGCGTAGGTGACAATCCGGGCACCGAAAGACTCCGCGACCGCTGCCAGAGGAGCCATAAAGATGTTGAAAAGGAGGGGGCTCAAGATGGACCCTTGAGGAACCCCCACTTCTAGCAGCGGCATCTCAGCGGAGTACGGAGGAGCCCAGATTGTCTGTCGGCGGTCGGCTAAGAAGGATTGAAGCCACCTCCACACCGTTCCCTGCAAGCCAAAATCCCAGAGTCTAGCAAGAAGAAGTGCATGGGGAACGGTGTCGAATGCCGCCGACAGATCAAGCATGACCAATACCGCCTTTCTTCCAGCATCCAGCTCCTCCCGGATAGCGTCTGTGACTTCGAGGAGCGCAGTTTCCGTGCTGAAAGTGAGACTCATGCATGTCCTTCTGGTTCTGATCTTGGTGTCTCCTTGTGGTAGCTTGGGTTTAAGATTCAGTTCTACCTCTTCTTCTTGGTGGGTTGGCTTGTGCCTGAAATTGTGCCTCGTTACATGTTTGTAATTCCACTTTGCAAGACATCAGGGCTCCACTGCCTTCAGCGTATTGACGTACCTTTTCCTTTCCAGCTACCTCTCCCTTTCTTCAGTGGCTCATACGATTCTGTCCTTTTTGTGACTTGTGCCTTTAGAAGGTGGTGCTGCTTGTGTTTGTGTGTGCCTCTGGGATTCATGGTTCGCCCATGTTCCGTTAATTTGCTTGCCAATGTTTGACCGGCTTCACTGGTTAGTGTCTGGTTGTTTCCTTCCTCTTGGCCCCTCCAGTTGGGTATTGCTCTCACTGCTTGTGGGGCTTGCTGTTCGTGCTCCCAGTCGTGGACATGCTTTGTTTCGTTTGTTTGAAAGCCTCGGTTGACTTTGTGCTGCTGGATTCTCCTGCACTGAAATCTTATGTGTTCTGTATGTCAATTGTGCTGAGGATCTTTCATCATATTGCGTGTCCATGGGCCTCACTGTGGTCTCTGCCTTTTTGGTGTAGCTATGTGGTGCTGTTTTGAGCCACCTTACAGGCCTTGTCATGTAATTGTTTATACAGGTCTCATCGTGTAATTTGTTTGGTGCACCTCATCATTTTTGTGGTTAATGTGTTTCCAGGAAAACTCATTTCCTTTGCCATCCTTATGACCAGGCTCTTGCCTCCGAGGCCTGGGTTTTGTCCTGGCCGCCTACTGCTCGATAGTGCTGGGGTTTTATTACCATATCTAATGTATTGTTACATGCTGGGGAACATCCAGCTCTGCATTTTAGTTCCACTTTGTTTAAGTGTCTTCATTCCTCATGCCTGAGGGCTGCTTGCAAGGCTGCACTTTCTAAGTTTGGTTTCTGTGCTTGGCTTTGAGGCTCCTGCTGCTCCTACCAAGTATGCAATCTTGAATGTGGCCCTTCCATGATAGATCTTAGTGTTACCTCCATTCTTTTCCTAGTGCTCAGACTGCCTGCCTTGTATCCAGGACCACCCAGTGGTGTCCGCCTTTCTGGTGTCTCAAGTCTTCCGGTTCTTTATACAGTCTTCAGCAGGGCAGAAGTTCCCTGGTTCTTTGTCACATGGTTGGCTCCAGGGGTTTCGTCCTTGTTTTGGGGGTCTCTGATGTGATTGTGTTGGTTCTCCTCCATCGGTCTGTCACGGAATCAGGCTTCCTGGGGCCTGTGGTTGCTTGGTGTCATTTGACCTCTTCTGGTTTGAAGGAGCACCAGATCTACCAGCTCGAACATTTTTCTGCATGACCTTGTTCCAATCTCTTGTGTATAACTTCTCTCTGGGCACGTTCCTCTCCTCCTGATTAATTCTTGTGGTATGAGTGCCTGAGTGCTTGTCTCCCCTGTGCCTAGTTGGTGTCTGTTTGCACTATTGGTTTCTAGGTTGCTCTTAGTTGCGTTTGGTGGCAGGCCATTTCTTTCAGTCTTCTTTTTTGGGCACCTCCTGGACTTAGAGAGCACTCAACACCTATGTTGTGTCACTAGTATATGTTCCTTTGAGATGCTTATTAGAGTGGGTCTCATTTGGTAGCCACGGCATCAGTCCTTCAGTGAGGCTTCGTTCATGTTGGTCCCTGGACCTTCTCTTCAGCTTCCCATGTTGAGCTTCATCTCTTCCCAGCGCTCACTCAATTTTTCTCTTCATGTTTGTCCTGTCGGCGTTTGGACCTCTTTTCCATGAGAGATAACTGAAAGTACTTTCTCTGGCAGTGCAAAGGAGCTTTCTTATTGTTGAGCTTTGTTCAATGCCTGCCTCCCAGTTTCTGTGGGTTTGGTTTCCCAATGCATTGTAAAAAGGCAAGCACAATTATAAGATCATAATTGCAGAAATAGTATTGACGCTGAAACTAGCGCCACTCTTGAATATCTAGGGGCCTATTTATGAGCCGGCTTGCTTCACTCTAGAACCATCCAATACGGTGCATGATTGAAGCAAATCTTACATGTTATTTATAAAGCCACGCAAGGACACTTTGCCTGGCCTGAGTAGCTCCATAAACCTGGAGTATGACAACAACAAAGGAGAGAGGATGTCGTTTGACGGCTAGAAACATTCTGAAACACACATAGAAAGAGGAATATGCCTCTCAGGAATATTTTGCGCAGGAAGATGTCCCTCCCTGCACAAAATCCTGCATACAACGCAGGCACCCTTGCACCATGAGGAAAAGGCAGGAATGTGCAGCATTGCCTTAAATACAGCGCATTTCTGCGTTTTCCCTGTCACGCAGCGCAGCAAGGTGACTTACTGCACTGCAGTGCATGACAATCTCGCAAATAGGCCCCCAAATGTCAACACAGCCTTTACTCAAAGCCTTGTTTTTATTGATTACATCACCTATTTAAAAAGTGTAAGCTATCATTTCCAATAAGGCGGCCTCCTCCATTTTGCGCAGGCGCGTGATGTCTAGTGTTGGCGTGTTAAACGTAGGCCAGCAGTATTCATACTGTCATGCAGGGGACGAAGATTTTGTGCGCAGAGATAGACTGGGCTATCTGGCAGTGCCAGAAGGACTGGTCTGACAGGACAATGTGTGGGCCAATATTTTGGTTGTTTTGTGGACCTCTTTTATGACCAGATGGGCGGGTTTTACTGTTGATTTTGCTGATATTACTATAAACATTGCCTGCACCGAGCACAAATTCATGCAGTCTCTGATACCTTTCAAAACAACTATATTCTGTGTCTTTAAAAGTTCAAAACTGCCTCAATTTCTAAACATGGGCTCCATTTTTTAGCTATCTGATTCGCTAATGAAGGCGGAGGAGGCACTTTTATTTTGGTGCCTGGCCTTATTGTCATTTCGAGTCCAACTCTGTAAGTGTTTGTTTTTTGGTATTTGCACTTGTTCTCTGTTTTTACTGGCATTTAAGACCTATTTATTCCTTCAGAATTGTATGTTCAAAATGAGTCCTTTATCAAACACGAGCAATTCCACATTCCAGTTCCTATTTGTACGTGATGTAGCACACCTTTAGCAAACAAATTGTTGTTTATATAAGCTCTGTCCAATCTTGGAGTGTTTTTTTTACTGTGGCAGTTGCCATGTTAATGTATGGTGATATTTGTAGAGAGCATCTTCACCTGTAAGTGTTTCATCGCGTTATGGTGAGAAGAAGCCTGGATTCCCAGGTATAATTTAGAAAACTTTTAGGAGGCTGTCACAAAAAGCTACGACAGCGTCTAAGTAAATTAATGTTCCAGTGGCAAGAAACTATGGGGCATATTCTCAAGGCGTTATCGCAGAGTTAACAGCACTTTATCGCAGCCAAAGCGGTGATAAATTAATACCTCATTCACGAGCCGGTGCTAACAGCCCATATCACCAGTGTAAACAGCGATAGCAGCCTCAAAAAACATCGCCACAGATGACCCCCACAACTATCGCTAATGAGATGCAGAGTAGGCGTTCCCGTGAAAAAAGCTGCGACAACACCACTCCGCAACATTCACAACGACCAGCCAGATAGGCGATAAGATCCCAAAAAATGCGATACGTGCGTTAGCAGCAGGAAATTAACACCTGCTCTGACCTGGTGTAAAGTCGGATGACAGCCTGCACCAGAAAAGGGAGCCCAGCCCAGAGCCACACCTGTAGAACAATAGATGCCATGGAACCCCTGATCATGCAGACCGGACACGCAAGAGGGCCACAACACACAACACCACACCCCCCCCGGACCAACATTGAGGCAGCGCAAAGACAGCGACCCTCAGAAAACGCACCAACCTCACAGACCCAACACCAGAAAATGTCATCGCCCACTACAGGCTCAAAGGGACAACCATCCTCCACATCCTGCCCACCATTGTCCACAGGCTGACGGTACCAACACAGCGGACAACCAACATCCCACCTAAGACAAAGCTGCGGGCCATGCTGCACATGTTGGCCTCTGGCACCCTCTAACTAACAACCACCTGAGTCGGAGGAGTCACACAGCCAGCCCAATCCAAGTCCCTCACTACGGTCATGGATGACACCATCAGCTTGGTACCCCACTATCTATATTTCCTCAACACAGGAACAGCCGGAGACTAAGCAAGTTGACTACACCACAGCTGGCTTCCGGCATGTGTTAGGGGGCAATTGACTGCAGACATGTCCTACTTGTACCCCCTGGCAACAGTGCACACAACAACCGCAACAGAAAGCGCACGTATTCCATCAATGTCCAGGCAGTAGCGGACCACCGGGGAATCTCCACCAACGTTGATGCCAACACCCAGGCAGTGTGCATAATCCCTACATCTTCCGATAGTCCATCATCAACCAGCGCTACCAGGATGGCACCCACGGAAATGCACTGCCCGTTGGCAAATACCAAATGAACACACCACACACCTCAACTCCACAGTCTTGCAACTCACAACACTGGGAATGCACACCTCACAAGCTCACATACAACATGCCAAACAACATGCACACCCACCAGACACGACAGTACAACTTACTGTGGGAACCTGGGCAAGCCATGTACATTAGCCATCAACGGCATGGCACCTCAGCCACACAATAGCAGAATGTGGGAAGAGGTGGGGACCAGGTATGTGCGAAGGAGGCAAGTGACCGATGAATAAGAATGGACACAATGCCAAGTGTGGCGTGGATGTGCGGGCCAGACTGCAGTATGCAGACCACACATATATCCATGTCGACACGCACCGCTGGTGTTTGGAGTGTTACTGACAGTGGACGCAACCATGTCACCCCAGCCAGTGGGGAAGATCATGGAAATGTAGCTTGTTACATCCCCCCGTAAGCGTGAGCGGAGTGGTCTGGCCTGGCATACGGAATGCCCAACGTATCTGCCAGGGCGGCGCCTCTCACCCCGCCACGAGGCAGACGCCGTCACAGTGAGCGGTGTTGCCTGCGATCCAGTGTGCCTGCTGCACCCCAGGACGCTGGTCCCCGAACCAATCTTGCCCGCCCCTGTGCACCCAGGCCTCAATGCCCACTTGCATACACCGGCGTGTGTCAAAGAGGGCCCACCACATGTTGGTGCAAGCTCCAAGCCCGAGGGCTGCGGCCCTGGCAGATTCCCCAGACCATCACGGCCTCCGCGACACAGGCCCTCAGTATTCCTTTCTCGTTGACGAACTCAACCAGCATACACAGCGGACTAGTAGGTCACACATTTGGAACTGAGTCTTGATTACACCATGGCAGAGAACATTGTTTATGCAGAGTTTATATCACTATACTCCCTTCGATGTGGTGCCAACAACTCTGTGCATAGCATTACAACCACACGTGTCTGTGGGCCCACGCGGACAACTGCCCTCGGCCTACGCTGCACTCGAGTAGGTCACACAATTGGACCTGAGTATTGATTTTTCAATGGCAGAGTACATATCATTGCACACAAGGAGAGGTGTGAGAGGAAGACGTGTTTCAGTCCGGAGGAAAAATAGGATCATCGTTACGGAGGTGATCGAACACTACCGACACCTGCCTTGGTGTCACTCACTCTGTGCATTGTGAGCTAACAACACGTGGCTGTGGGCCACTGCAGACCGCTGCCTCTGGCCTACACTGTGGTCGAATAGGTCACACATTTGTGACTTAGTCTTGAATAAGCAATGGCAGAGTTCATATGGCAGACTGCATCCCCTCTCAGCCCCGGTGCCACTAAGTCTGTTCCCCGACATTCATGGACACTCTCTGGTTGAACTTTGGTGGCGTCTGAGTCTATGGACTAGGGGGTAGTCTTCATCCTCATGTAGCTGATACCAAATTGGTGGTGGAAATGAGGCTTTAGCATTCTACTCTTCCATTTGCTGCTTCCCGACGGCTACTGCCCTCTGCATCATGCCCTGGAGGACACCTTCCACTGTCCCCCGCAACCCTCTGCCACATTGCCCTTGGACATCATCGAGGACCCACTCAGTCCGCGTGGCCCTACCTCAGTGGACCGCAAGTAACCGTCCTGTGGCCGTTTGCCTGTGCCGGCCGCTGTGCATCCGGGGCCACTAACTCGGTGAAGCTCAAGTCTGATTGAATATTGGATGGCGTCTGAGACGATGGACTTGGGGTCATCAATGCCATGTCTCTGTGGCCCTGCACTGTCTGTTGCCTCCGGCCTCAACTGCGGTCTACCAGGGCTCACACATCAAATCGAGTCCTGACCAGACGTTGCATCGCTGCAAGAGGCACATGCCACCATCGCCAGGACCACCTCCAACCACCATCTGCCAGAGTCTAAAAAGTCGTACTGGCAGACTAACGGAGTTGTTCACACCCGTTGTGGATGCCATCATCTGCCTGATACCCTGCTTAGCACTCCCGGTGCCACTGACTCTGTGCACCGCAACCCATGGACCGTTACTGATTGAGTTTTGTGCTGTGGAGAGCTTACGCTGCAAGGTCACCTCCAGCAGTGTGGGAGACCTGGGACGATGATGAGGAAGATGATGCAGGTGTAGCACACTCCACTGCAGCTGCATCAGGTATATCCCGAAGGGACACAATCCTAGACCATTTGTACACATGAGCGTGCTCAGCTCTAGTGCCACAACCTTAGTGCACTGCAACTCACAGACACTACTGGTTGCATATTGGGGGACCTCTGTACTTGTTCCGGCTACCTTCATGTTGCTCAGCAGTTGTCTCTGTTATGCTGGTGTTTTCAGTTTCCGTTTTAATGGTGTGCACTGTTCAAGTTGTTGCCAGCACCATCCACTCTGTGTGGGCTGGCTTACACTCACCCTGCACACATCCAGCACAGGCGGCACTGTACATGTGGCCCTGCCAATAAAGGGGCCGGGCACACGACCCATAGCAAGTTCCACATACTATCTGCATGTGTCCCTGTGGTCATGTTGTATGCATGAGGGCCCTGGGCCCTACGACATTACATTGTGCAGTGTACAGTGGACGCAGACATGTCACCGCAGGCAGCGGGTTAGAGCTTGGACATGTAAATTTGTCGTCACCCACTCAATACGTAAGAGGAGTGGACTGAGCCATCGTACACAGAGCCAACGTGGGTGTGTGAATGATAATTGCATGCCTCTGCGTGGTTCTGTACTGGAAATGTGCATATGCATGTGTCTCTGTAGCAGTGTGGGTCTCTTTTGTGGGGTGTCGGTGGTCCCTGAAGGTTGTTAGACACCCACGTATGTTATTTAGTTCATCTTATATGGGTTCGGACCCCACCCGCACCTGTTCGTCCACCTCCTTTTGGCATTCTGACACCTGTCATTGAAATGGCATGTGTGGCTCGGTGAATTGTTGTGAGCCAGCCGTGCTTGCGGGTGCTTCCTGCTTTGTGGTCTGTGCAGGGGCTGAGTTCTCCTCTATGTAGCTTGGCTGCCCTGGTGGTGGGTTGCCTGGGATGTCCGTGAGCTGTTGTAGGGCGTCAGTGTCGAAGGTGTGGTGGTCCTCTCTAGCATCACTGATGAGTTGTCCGGTCTTATCTGCTGGAGGTATTGTTTGTCCCTCTGCAATGTGAAGGGAGATGCATGTTGACATTGTGTTGACATGTATGTTGGCGCATTGTTTTTGTTTACATGCAGACTGTATGACAATGTACATTGTGACTGTTTGAGAGGTGCTGAATATTTGATGCGGGACAGTGGACATTTGGACTACATGACGGATGTGAGATTGTACACGTACATTTCAATCTCACAGTTTCCTGCTATGTTAGATGTGATTGGCCTGTGTTGCACTTTGTCCCACATGTCGTGGGATGTACTGTGATTGCTATGTACTGCAGTGTGCCATTGGGATCAGGGACATGATCCTGGGTCATTGTTGGTGTGCAGTGTGCTACACATCATTGTGCATGTGTGCCATTGTGCCCAACTCCACCCGTCCCCCCAGTCCCTGGTCGTTACTTGCCCTGTTGATCTTATGTCATATCCTCTCGAGCTGTGTCCGGACTCCCAACTCCTAACACCGTCTCCACACTGATGACTGTGGCCTCGGTTTGCTTCAGCTCCTCCTGTGGTGCAGTACTCCAACCCCCTGTAGCCATTGCTGCCTTCCTGTTGGAAGCGGGTTTGTCCTTGGTTTGGTTTTCACATAATGCCAGCGCCTCTTGGCCTCCTCCATTGACCTCCTTGATACTCCAACAGCATTCATGGTAGTCCAATAGTGGGTCAGTTGATGGTAGTGTTCTGTCACCTCCGTGACACTGATCTGGTTTGCCTGCGGACTGCACCCCATCTTCCTCTCCCTCTTCTCCTTGGTGTTCCCCGACCCTGTTGTTCCTTGCTGGTGGTCTGAGGGGCTTGCGGGGTTCTCATTGGCCTCTGCACGCGGTCTGGGTGCATCCATGTTGCTGTGCACTTTGGATTGTATTTGGTGTGTTCTTTTTGTTGTTTTTATTGTGCATTTTCCTGCCAGATGTGTGGGATTTGCAGGCCTGCCGCTGGTTTTCGCTGCTTTTTGAATCGCGATTGGCCTCATCGCAAGATTTTTTCCGTTCGTGTTTTGCCTTTTTGTGGCATCGCGTTGGTTTCAATGCGGTCATTTGACGTGTTATCGTGAGACTATCGCATGGTACCGCCGTGTTATGACTACTTAGTTAACACGGCGTAATTTTCCTGCGATGTTGAAAGTTGTGCTAGGCTAATTTTGCAATAGTTGCCACATGTTCTTGAGAATATCCCCCCATGTAAGTGTTCAAAGCACATATTGGAACTTTTGTGAGTTGAATCGTAGTTTTCTTAGTTCAATGTTTTTTTTTATCTAATTCTGGGCTATGATTTTTACGAACAACTCTTTTTAAGGTTATTTGGCATGTAAAAGAACATGTTCTTATTTAATATGGTGAAATATAAACTGTAGTTATATTTTTTTTATCAGAAAAGTTTGGAAGTGTAACTCTTTGGTTGCTACCCTGAGCCATGACTGACTGATGACATCATTAATTATGCCAGTGACTCACAAGGATGGTATAATCACTGAAGGGGTCTTTGCCAAAAATCAGGGGTCTATAGTCTAAGGGGCCCATAAACCCTTGCTGGAAAACAGCCCACCATATTTACTCAGCCCACCTGGATTTACCAAGACCTTAAACATAATTAATTCTAGTGTATGGGAGGGGGGTACTGTGGGATCGCGAGTTGGTCCACCAGGGTCAAATGAGACATAGGGAATTACCAGTGGAATTAGAAATGCTGCACACATTTCCAGTAGTTTGCCCCTCTCTTGCTGTGGGGTGATAGGATTAGAGTCGGCCGTCAGTGAATTCCTGATACAGGTGGTTATAGTAAATCAAAGGCACTGGTAATGCAGGGCTGATATTTGGGTCTGGAGGTAAGAATGGCCTGTCGCAGCGGGGGCTCATCAGAGGGATCTGGAAATGTATGGAATCTGGCAATGGCACAGTGGCAATAGTGTAGGTCGATGTACTCACTGAAATCAAAAGTTAAGGAAAGGTAATGTGGGACGGTGGATGCTTGAAGTGTAAAACTGTTACTGGGCTACATTGATGATCAGCTGAGGCTACTAGCAGAGTTGAGGTGGACATGAAGGCAGGAGTTGGACTTGGTACTGGCACTGGGAAAAGAGTTTAAGAAGTTGTTCTGCCACATCCCTCTTCTGCACACTTCCCTCTCTTCTTTACTCCTACATCTGTACAACCCCCTGCGTTTACCGCCTCTGCTGTTTCCCATGTACCACCCAAACTCTATCCTATTCAACCACGCTGGTGCCCACTTGCTCTATCCCTATACAATGATCTACACTTGCCTGTGACATGCTTGAAACTTTTCCTCATGCTGCAGTCCTTTTTTATTTGCCTCTATAGCTCTACTCATGACTCCTAATTACCTCCCAGTTCAACCCCTCTACCTCCAGGCCAATGCTCTCTTATATCAGGCTGAGTCTTCCATGCCCTCTTCAAAATAATCCCTTGTTCCTCCCTCCCCTCCTGATCATCCCATTACCCCTAGTTACCTACTCTTTGGTCCCTCTGAAATTCCGAATATGTGATGTTACATCGCATGCCATTACAGCACGGTTGTTACAATGACTTGCTGTACGGGGCGATGGATGTTGGAATAGTATAATTTACTATTCCAACTCCAGTGTGTGCAACAGTAGGGAAGGTGTTGGATTTTAAATCCAACACCTTGTGTCCCCTATGGCAAATCGTTGTAACGACTTGCGTTGTAAAGGTATGCGATGTAACAATGCGGTCATTGTAACAATCGCGTTGTAATAGCACGTGACGTATCACATGCGATGTAAAGGATCTCTCCCGAAATTCCCTGTCCCATATCACCTTGCCATCCTAATACCTGCACCACCCTTACCACTGCACCTCTCTTACAACCTAGCACACTCCCTCCCACAATTCGCTTCCTATGTGATTCCAGGTTCTCTTACCTCTTCCCCCTCCTTGCTGCACTTCGTTCCAGCCTCCCCTTGGCCTCCAACCTCTGGTATTGTGTACCCGCCTTCTTATTCCCAGTGCCTCCCTATATGTGCCACCTATATGTATCAATATGCCTCTGTACCTCTTCAACCCACTTACCATTTTGCAGCTGTTTCTCCTTGCTCACGTACCCACCATACCTCTTGATTGATCCCTTTCCATGTCTATTTGGCCATGCATCTCCTGTAAATACCTGGCTTGCACAAACACTCATGAGAAGCCTTACCTTAGCCCACGGAACCCTTGCAGGTCGTTTTTGCCCTTCACCAGCGTATTCAGCCTCTACTTTGCTGCCTTAGTCACGGGGTGACTGAACTCTGTTCAGCGCAGTGGGAGCGCTAACAACACGCCACCAGTTCCCCCCCGCCGCCGCCTAGTATACGCGGCCGCCGAGCGGGGGGACTACAGGGCCCACAATTCCTGCTCGCTCCATCCAAATACGCCAACGGAAGCGCCCGGAGGCGCACAAAAACATCTGCGCTCCTCCCGCACCGCGGGACGCGCGCGGGTGCAGTCCAGGTGAAGCCCGGGTCAAGTGCGGGCCGTTTTGTGGCCGTTCGGGGGCCGGAGGAGGCCGGGCTGGGCCACCCCCCTTTTCCCCAACTTTCCCAGATCGATCATCTGTGACTCGTAAAGCGACAAACAAGTAAGCGGGACACAGGCCTGTTATTCGTTTGGGAACTGTTTATTGCAGTCGAAAATGCCTTCTTCTAAAATTTCTATTCAGGCCAAAAATAACATTACAACATTGACTGCCATTGACCGAATGCTACAAAAAACTATTGGTGCGGTAACAACTGCTATCGAGCAGTCGGAGAGACGCTTGTCCCTGCCTCTATCCGGACTACCTCCCTACTCCATCATTAATTTATCAGAGACTATTGATAACACACAGGACTCATATTTGTTGCCATCTTTTGTTGCCCTTCCACATGTGGCTAGTTCTTTGACCCCAGAAGCTGATACACCCCCTGAAGATCCAACTAGTGTTGATCCCCCCTCCATCCACTCAACGGCGTTACTCGCTAGCCAGGAGAACACGGGTGGAGTTCTTCTAGGGCAGGGGGACGCGGCCTTGTCACTCTTGCACCACTCGTCTGAAATTAACAACATTGCAGACATTAGCATCCCGCTCCAACTGCGCGAGTACTCTAGGTCCCCTACACCTACTAGGGATTTATTAGGTAATAACCCTTTTTCTATAGAGGGGGCGAAATCCCTGCCTCAACCTACTCCTCCTGTACCCGAGGGGAGTAAAAGCCATTCCCCTCCGAGAAAGAGGAAGCGAGCGGCTGATATTCCTCTAGCGAGAAACGTAAAATCGAGGAAAAGACCAGAGAATAAAGAAGGGAAGATTACGATACCCTCGGGGGAATTGAAGACAAAACAACCCTTTATCTTAAACACTCCTGCCATTCAACCTTCCTTTGCTAAGGAGGTTGTAGAAAGCATACAAACCCTAATGCAAACTCTAGTACTTCCAATTGTACACAGGTTAAAAATAATCACTGAAAAATTGGGAGAGTTGGAAAACAATACACAAACTAACACTCAACTCTTAAAGGAACTAACTAAAAAAGTACCTAAGAATGTTCCTGTTAGACAATCTAATCCTGTTCCAGCTTCCCTGACTAAAGCGCCCAGATTGGAAACTAAATCAGCGCAAGGACAAGCTTATTCTAAATCTAACGGGAATCTTTCTATGTCCAAAATTCCACCCGCTACAATTCCTGCCCAAAGTAGCGACAGCTCTCGAGTTCCTATCACGCAGGGCTTAGGCAATACAGGGGAAGCAAGGGAGGGGACAGTTTCAAAAGAAAAAACACTTGCCATTGACGTACCAGATGTAAGGGGTGCAAAAGGTTTGTCATCTGTACCCTGGCAGCAGGAAAAAATAATGGCCCAGTTCAATATAAGCCCTACAGGAGAAATTATCGTGAGGTTTCAATTATGCTCCCCCCAGAATCTGCTGCGTATGTCGCAGTTCTAACAGGGGTCCCTGAGTTACTACTAGCTCAATATGAAGATCATGGGAGTCTTAAAAATAAAACAATTCATTGGTTAAAAAAGAACAGACCACTACCTCCACACATCAACGGGGAAATCTTACATGTAAGAAGGGCTAACTGGATGGGAGTAAGACAAAAGGACATTAGTGGTGACATTATAATTATAAATTTTAGAGACCATAGAGTGATGACCTTCCTGAATGAATGGTATCAGAAGAAAGAAATTCTAGGGATACATCTAAAACAACTAGATTATTTCTATCCTAGGTCCATGGTTTTTCCAAGACAACATCAGGCTCCCCAATCCCAGAGGCAACACAAAGACTATCTGTCTTTCCCCCTGTTTACAAATAGATATGATGCCCTACTAGGATTAGATAGTGTGGATTGACTTAATCACCCCACGCTCCAAAACGATCTTTCTCATTCCTATTTAACCCCTCTACCTGTTAAAACTTTATTACCCCCAAATATCAATGTCGCTTCTCCTATCCCTTTTCATCCAGAGTTGTTACCGTTGCCCAACCTAGAAACTCGGGGTACGGTCATGACATGGAATGTGGCAGGTCTAGCCACTAAAATACAAGATTCCCAGTGGCATTCGATCATTTCAACCCACTCGATTATTGCCACCCAAGAAACGTGGGTAATAGAACCACTACACATACTGGGCTATCAGACATTCTTTACTCCAGCTATCCCCAGTAAAAGAGGTAGAGCAAAGGGAGGTTTAGCCACATACGTATCTATTACCACGGGCCCGATTATTCGGAAGTCATTCCTGGATAACTCATATTTCCAAATCTTACTGGGATCTTGGGGTCACCATAAAAACCTGGCCTTTATAAACTTCTACAATAACATCCCAGTATTAGACCTGGATAAAACATTTAAACATCTGTTTAATACACTAAACTCTTTAGAAGACCGAACATCGGGGGATATGGCTGTCATTTGGGCAGGTGATTTTAATTGTTCAACCTGCCCTATGAGTACTAAGGGGGTATGTGGTACAGATGAGGATGAACAGGGGGCAACAGGTTATCACTTTGCCCACACAAAAGCTGGGGACTTATTTAATACATTAATGGGGGATTTCTCGCTTGTATTTTTTAACGAGCTTTGTAACCCACCCAAGAATTTTTTTCCAACTTTCAATGGTAGGTGTGTGAAGACAACAATAGATTTCATATTATACTCATCACGGTATGTTTCTATGGTAGCAGATTGGGAGACCCTTCGTTCCCCAATGAGTGATCACTATCCCATACTAGCGACACTTATCTTTGAGTTAAATAGTAAACCCCCTGCTATATGTCCAAATTATGACTTTAACCCAATCTTGGGCCAAAAAAATGGTTTTACCATCAAGTGGAACAAAGGCGTTCCGGAATCCTTTTAAAAAAATCTTGTGAGCTCATCCTTTAGTGAGTTTAATGTCTGTCTGTCCTTAGAGGGTGACCCGTTGAAGGTGACCGAGGCGTTTGGTAAAATTTGTTCTTCTATAAAAAACCTACTAACAAGAACTTTTTCTAATTCCTCGAAGGGCCTCAGGGGCTGGTTTGACGCAAAATGTACAAGGGCACTGAGGACCCTAAAGAAGGCCCTTCATTCATCCACAGTGAGCAGACCCGAGGTTAAGCTTGCGAGGCTAAACTACCGTAAGGCACTATTGGTCAGGAAACAAGATCTTAAAACTCAGGCCTGGAATACACTACGGGAGGCTTCAGAAAGAAGGGATAATGTGGCCTTTTGGAAGGCCGTAAATGCACCTTACTATCAGGAGCGCACTGGCCCTATAATAGACAATGCCATCTCTGCGCAAGAATGGGTTCTCCATTTCGAGCGACTCTATAGCGTTTCCCCCTGCTCGCTGGTTCCCATTATCACGGGAGCCATCACAGAAACGCAGGGATCTAGAACCCAGATAGATATCTTTTTTAATTTACATGAGGTTCAAAAAGCTTTACAAGAAAGTTCGCCTGCCAAAGCCCCCGGTCCTGATAATGTCCCAATTGATATTTTTAAAACTTTCCCTGATCTCTGGGCTCCTATTCTTACCAACGTCCTTAACTTCTCTAACAAGGTCGGCTTCATAAAAACCTGGCAGGAGTCAGTCCTTGTTCCTATATTCAAAAAAGGGGAAAGAAATGATCCTGCCTGCTATCGGCCGATTTCTCTTCTAGACGGCCTTATGAAGATTGCAGGCAGGATCATTCTATCCCGAATCCAAGAATGGCTTGAAGAGAAGGACGTTCTTTCCCCGCTCCAATATGGGTTTAGGCGTGGGCGGGGAACCATAGAGCAGGGTTTGAATTTAGCCCTCATAACTGCCAAATATAAGCACGGCAGAGCTAATAACTTGTACATTACATACGTAGATCTTAGCTCTGCTTTCGACTGCGTATGGCATGATCTTTTATGGCAAACACTAGGGGACGTAGGGCTGGACATAAATATTTTAAATTTCATCAAACAACTATACTTTGGTGCGGGGGCCCGTGTTAGATATGGAAAGAAGGGGGAATGTACAGATTTCTTTCGGATCCACAGAGGCGTTAGACAGGGGTGCATTTTGGCACCCCTGTTGTTTAATCTGTACATTAACGGTGTGGGTGCTAAATTGGTGCAGAGTTATAACGATTACCCTGTTATTAAGGGAAGACCCATACCGACATTGCTCTATGCCGACGATGCGGCTATCCTTTCACAGACCAAGAGGGGACTTCAAAGGGCCGTTGATACCTTTGCACTTTTTATGACTGAACGGGGCCTCAATATAAACATATCAAAAACCTTCACAATGTCCTGTGGTATAAAGAAAGTGAGAGCTCCATGTAGCATCTTTTTAGAAAATAAACCGCTGGAAGTAACAGATACTTTCTGTTATTTAGGAGTTCTCTTTGATCGTCGCAGCAGTTGGAAACCAGCAGTAAAGGCCAGAGCCCTTTTGTTCAATAAAGCCATTGGAGCTCTTTTAAACTTTTCCAAAAAAATAGGGTCAAGACCTCCTAGGGAGCTCCTTCAGATATATAGAGCAAAATGTGTTTCGATAGGTACATATGGTGCTGGCCTGTGGGGATGGTTATCGGCTGAAGTAATTCAATGTTCAGAAAACAAATTTTTACGCTACCTTTTAGCATTACCGCCTAGCACGTCTACTTACGTACTTCACGAGGAACTGGCAGTAGTGTATATTACTGACATCATAAGGGTGGCACCAATATTTCTTTGGCATAACATCTGGACCAATCCGGCCACCTTCCTTAATAGAATGATAATAGAGGACTGTCTACAAAGTGAGGGAGTAAAAAACGTAAAGTGGTTCTCCTATATTAAGAGCTTTGTAAATGACATCGGCCACCCAGAATATTTCCTAAATCCCTCATCATTGGACCTGGTGTCGCGGACAACCCTAAAAAAGGTCCTGATGGAGCACCTGGAAATTAAGAGATGGGGTAATGAGACGTTCAAAATAACAGTAAAAAATCATGATGCTGTCATCCTCCATAACACTATCCAGCTCTATCTCTTAATAGTTCACACCCTTTTTATGACCGTAGACTACTAACTTATTTTAGGTTGGAAACATTTTTTAGGATAATTATGCTCCCAATAAGTGGAGAAGTGTGGCTCAGTGGTTAGAGGCGGCAGACCCGGAAGCTGAAATCGGCCGTGGACCAGGGTTCGATTCCCCGCCTCGGCGGGACTCGGGCTCAAAAATTCCACAGACTCGACAATTCTCGCTCCGGTGCCTACTCGACTCACGGGGTCACACTCTGCGACTCTGGGCAATAGCTTGCTTAATCTCCACTACGGCCCCTCGCGGCGGGATGCCTGGCTTTCACCTTGTGGATACCCTGCTGGGGTATCTCACAGGGGAATACCAGGACGGGTTCCCTAAGCAAGCGCCTTGATGCCTTCGGGTGATACGTGCGCTATATAAGTCGCAATACATACATACATACATACATAAGTAAGGAATGGTCCAAGGAGAAAGTAATCTGCCCATGTGACATGTCTTCTTTCCAGTCTAACATTCATTTGACCTTTTATTGTACCTTTTACGCACATCCAAGGAGACAAATTTTAAGGCCCCTATTGCGTACTTGGGGAGTGCGAAAGTCCCGTGAGGCTTACAATAAATTGCGTTGTTTGGCCGATCACCATACAATTATTACAGTAACGGCTTTTTTGAAAGTAGTACTAAGATTACGAAGCTCTATCGTATTAGATTAACTGGCCTCCCATCCGAAAATTGTAATTCATTTTGTGTAGTTTGATATATGGTTTCGCTATTTTAATTTAGATACTAAATATTTTAATGAATTACTATGTATTTTATGACTTTGTTTGTAATCATGATGAAATTCAAATAGATGTATTTTATTGTATGCTTTTATTAACTGTTTTTACAATTCGAAAAAAGCTTTTTGAACTGAACTGAACTGAAATGTGTCTCCTCAGACTGAAGGTCCGAGCTAGAACCTCACAGGGGAAAGGGGTGGGAAGATGGGAGACACTGAAAGAACAGGGCAAAAGCACAAGAAATGTGTGTATTTTTGAAAGGGGGAGTAGGCTACACTCCCGAGCACTACTTGTTCATGTTTCTCAGCTGTTTCTCTTTAGGAAGGCAATCTTGATGTATGACTAGCAAATGTGTTCTATTTTACATATTTGTCTCCTTGAAACATGCAGCTTGGCAATGTTAGAAGTCGATTTCTTCCATTGGAGGAGTGTGGGGTTGAATAGAACAAATGCTAAGCGCACATAGCCTATTGTTTCCTACCTGAACTTTCGTTGTCTTCTGCATCTCTGGGTCCTTATCTGGGTTTCAGCACATAGTATATTTGTGAGCAAATCACTCTATCTCCCTGCATCTCAATCTCTATAAATGTGCAGTGCTAAAATGAACTGTACTATGTGCTGTCTAGTAATGTTCCACTAACATTTTTCTATCTTCTACACCTCCCCCTTTAAAATTCAGTTTTTTTAGCATCTGGTTTCAACCAGGCCCCGTGCATACAATGCTGTACTATCTACACCACCTCATGTTGGAGATGCTGCCACTGACCTAAAAGTGTTATCTAAAGACTTCTGCTGCTCCTGGGTTAGACTCACACTACATTAAATAGCTAACTTAAACGATCTTTCTTTCAGCCCCACACACAACTGCACAAATTCTCTCAGCCTTTGTCTTCCCCTCTCTCCAGGACTGTATTGGGGAATCAAAAGCATCCCTGGTAAAAATGCTCAAACCGGCTACTCCCTTTGTCTCTTTGTGCAATATTTCTTTTTCCATCCATCCAGCCATCCGTCCGTCCATCCATCCGTCTGTCCCCTCTTCCGTCCATCTATCCATCCATCCATGCCCACCCACTCACCCATTCATCCATCCATCCATCCATCCATCTATTCTGTTCCTCACCTTCCCTCTCTTTATTCTCCATCTCGAACCACTTTATCCTCTACCTGTCCTTCTCTTTCTATCTCTCTTGAGGCCTCCCTGTGCCAGCTGAAATTAACCTCAGGGAGTTGGGAAAAGTGACAGAGGCACCAGGAGCGGAACAGGGCTTTCTTTCAAAACCAGCCTCCAGCCCACCGGGGAAATGCCAGATAGACTTAAAGGCCAGTCCGTCATGCCTCTCTTGCTTTCTTTGTGCAGTAGGTGCATTATCTACAAAACTATCTTACTAGCATTTTGTAACCGGTTATGCTTGTGTTACACACACTGATCACAGCGTCACTCAGCCTCATTATCTTCTCATTGGAAATTGAGCCTGTAACTTGCAGGTGTCAAAGCTTTGGTAGCTTGTGCTCAGTTCACTGATAATTTATCACCAGCTTTACTCAAGCTCGTAGACCTCAATACTTGGGTAGGTTAAAGGGCTTCAAGACTGTTGTTTACTTTTCCTACTGACACCCCTAACCACTTCCAATGCTCCAGTTTGCACATCCATCTGAGTGATCATTGCACCATCTGTTTTAGTTGGGTGGACTGTGGTGATTGTGATACAATCTCAGTCTCACCCCCTCCAGTTTCACTGACCAAGATACGTATTGTACATTTGATGCTTTCATTTCAATGTCTTCTTAGTCCTTTCTTATTGTTGTTGCTATCTCTGAACTTAGAATACTGCAATGGTTCCTATATTATGTCATAACCCAGTTAAGTGTGTCCTCATGTAACGTAACTGGTGCTATGTAAAGCGCTCTGATACCTGATTCGGTTCGGGTCTAGTTTGCGCTATATAAAACTCTGCCAAAAAAAAAAAGATTCCAGTCTCGACAGTTGGAGTCTGGTCAGCGGTTGAGATGCTTGTTATGTCACGAATTCGCTACAGTGTGGTGTTTTCCACTTACAACAATACGCCTTAGAATGCACCAGTTGGTTCTTACATATATTAAGGGATCTCTGCTGCTCCCCATGCTGTCCTATACCCCTTCTGTAAGTATATTTGTATCTATTCTCCACTTGTTGTACCTCTTGAAAGCCTGCACTGGAAGTATTCTATGCGCCTTATTGGGGCTGGACCTTTTAAGTAATACAAAAGCCAATCTAATTGTCTGCTCTCAGGGTTCATCTCATCCTTCTGCCATTGGAGGTATTTCAAAATAAGCATGTTATCAAAATATGTGAGGGTCCAAACGCCAACAGGAGAGACACTCATTTGTCACCTGTCACTTTTGCAAAACAGGATCAGTCTCCAGGAAGTGTCTCACAGCTTGCTCGCCTTAACTGGTGTTCAGAGAACCATCAGGCAGGCACAGGATGTATTGTTTTTAAACTGCTCTATGAACACAGAAGGGTGATTAATACACATTACCACTTGAGTTCTAATTGCAGCATCTATGCTGATATTCAGAGGAGAACAATTTGGCTGATCCTTTTGGCACTGAAGGAAATTTGGATCCGAAATGTGGCATGGCTGCTGCGAAGAGGGAGAGATAATGAGTGTGAATTGAAGCTAATTGGTTCCACTTCAGATCAGTGGGCTGCCTGGTAAACAGCTTGCAATTAGGCCTGTATTTGTTAACATTGTTATTCGATGGCCCAGTTAAACACAGCCTTCAGTTGTAAATGAGAAAAAGTGATTAGCCTCAACCACAAAAATTCACATTCAGATGATTAAGGAGGTCCTTGCTAACCCTAACAGGATGCCGCCTTCAAAGATGTTTTGCTGTTTTGTGTCTTTTTTGTAAATTATTTCAAGGACAGTTTTCTCTCTTGGTTGTCTGGGCACAGTGAGTTATCATGTGATATTCATTGGAACACGATCCACCTTGATCTCACATTTTTGCACATCAAGTACATCAGGCATCTCCAACAGAATAGGCGCAACAAATAGATTGCATGCTCTCTCTGTCTTAGCTCCCTTCCTGTTAGTAGGACTTCAAGATTAGCAAATTACCTGACTTCCAAGCCTGCACTTTAAAATAGAATGGGCAGCGTTCTGTGTGTCCTGTAATCGCACAGTGCAGGAGCAGCAAGCAGCGCAACCTATTGTGAAAAATGTCCTCCATAGTGAGAAGCCTGCTAAACTAATAAATGCATCAGCTTGGACAACACCATTTAAAAACATTCACCATGAAAAACATATTGCTTCCATAAACGTCTGATTTCACATAGTAATTTCGACAGTTGTACTACAATTACATTTCTTTGTTCTTTTTTCTCTCTCCTCCTTTCTTTTCTTTTTGTTTCTTCCTTCTTTCTATTTTTTCGTTTGTTCTTTTATCTCACTTTCTCTCATTTTTCCTCATTCTCTCTTTTACCTCATCTTCTTCCTCTCACTCCTGTCTCTATCTCATCTCATCTCATCTCCGTTCCTTGTTTCTTTCTTTATTTGTAATATGAAATATAGCGTGGGCAATATGAAAGACATACAATATGGTGACCAAGATATGGAGGACAGAAATATTGAGAAGGTAAGTGCACAGAGGAGGGTATACATGCCCTATTGTTAGCCCCCACATCTACACACTTTGAATATATATATATCATCAAGTTATGTATATGTGGAGTCAGGTATAGAATATAAGTACATACTTGTTCGTCAATATTTTGGTAATAGATATTCTGGTCACAATATTGTGTGTCCTCGAAATTCCCTCCTGGATATTCCACGCCCTCACCAATCTTAATGAGTTTGGATTCTCACTGCTGCTAGCAAGACGATGTTATAAAGCAACAACGATGTGATCATGTGACTGATATAATACACACGCACATAAATATATATATATATTTTAAATGTCGCTCATATGCTTTACATTTGGTATAGGTGTTGCAGTAGCAGAATAAAATAAGAGAACTGTCTTTTGAGCCTCTGTTTAGAAAGAAATCGTTTATAACATGATAAAGCGTTGGAAGAAATATTTACATAAAACTGGTCAGGGCTGAGACAGGCCAGACAAGTTTTCAACTTTACAATGCAGTAGTGTTTCTGCTTACTCTCAAGAACCAGCATCTGGTGCTGAGTCTGTCTTTTGATTGTGCTTGTAGGCGCACAGGTCACCACTTTCATGAACTGAACCGTGGCCAGTGTCAACAAGACAAAGATGTTAACACAGCAAAGGCAGTGCACTCAGAAACCATTCACTTTCCACGATACACATTACTTAAATGTTCTCGGTCCATTTTAGACTAATGTTTTTCCTGCTGGATCACGGCCAGGCGAATTGTTTGTTGATATGTTCTGTGGAGAACCGCAGAGCATGTGACGACGCAGGAAAGCATTAAGCTACCTACTCACAGTTTCTGCTCAAGTGCATGACGGGAGGAAACGGGGACGAGATGAACCACCTCTGTTCAGAACTTCAGAAGAGAAAGAATACCTCAAGGCTACAATTTCAGGGGGATTCCAGAATCTGGCATCTGTGTTTCTTTAGCGTGCCAGTAAGCTTACTCGGCGGAGGGGCTCTAAGTATCTGTTTCAGCGGAGGGATCTTTCAAAGCGAGCAGAGTGCTGAGGCGTAAACACCGCCAGCAGCAGGTGGAGGGAAAACCCAATGATAAACAACTACCAATTCGAACTGTAACCCTATAATGTTGGGAAGCTTCTGTTTTAACTTGCCCACTTTGAACAAAATGCATCCTCGTATATCAAAGGAAATTTAAATTGTTTGCGCTGTGGTGTTGGATAACACCAGCGTATTCTTAAATTGGAACTCTGGTTGCCTTTTTTGACAATACACGTATTTTATGAAAATACGTTTTAAATTTTCAAGTAAAATCCAGTTTTCTAAGGTAAGTTACAGCGAGGCCTCCCAAATATCATCAACCCACCAAATGGCATTCAGAGTTTATTTATGTTTTAGTTTTTAATATTTGCATTTCGGGCATCCAGCCTCAAGGGCACGAAATGCACGAACATTTACAAAAGAGAGGAATGAATGCGTTGGGTAACAAGATCAAACCGTATTCAAGCCTTTAAACGCTGTATATAACACGATTAGGAACAGACCACATGATTCATGGAAACCGATGAGGCCAGTCACAAGTGTCCAGCCCCTTCGGAGTTTCGGAAAATCTTGGGAACACAGTGGACCAGTACATATTCCCACTGGACTGCAGCTGGTGAAGCAGACACCATCTTTGAGAGAATGCAGGGAAAGTGGGAAATTATCGATTCCTTCAGTAAGTCCTAACTTCTCAAGTGATTCCAAGAGTTTACCTCTGAGTTAAAGGTACCTCTGATATTGTAAACTTTGTGGCTGGGGCATTAATACCCCTAAATCCAGGTCACTTGGGTGCCATTAGGCTCTCATTAGGTGTGCTATCACGAGATGAGAAATAACCACCCAACATGCAGAGTTTTACTGGGTGTGGGGATGCAAAAGGTGCACCAAATACCTTTTGAGCTCATATTCCAACTGAAATATAGGAAATTGAGCACAGAAAAGGGCCCAGAATCATAGACCTGCATGCAGCATGCAGTAATAAACAAACTGGTCAAAATCAGTAGCTCTGTGCCTAGTGTTTTCACTTTGAGTTAATGGCCAGCTCGCAGTGGTCCCCTAATTGAGCTATATTGTTTCTTATGAATATAGCTTGCGAAACATAGTTGCAATTCCTAGAGCTCAGCCAGTTAGCTTGTATGTCCATTCCAGCCCCACCCAAGTGCAACAGGCAAAAATGCATCTTTTCTGTGGCGCCACAAACACATTAAAAGGGCTGTGTTTTCAGCTTCCAGATGCAATATTGTTCACTTTGCTGATCTTTGTCAGTGACATTGTACAATGGCTTCCTTACATCGCATTATGAATGCACCCGCTCCCCATCGCACATCCATGCCCTGTACTGTCTGTTGGGTATTACAATGGTAAAAGTATCAATAGGGGGAGTGAGAGAGAGTTTTTGGATTCATTCTCCCTATCCGTACATGCATAAACAATAGGAATCCAACTGTGAATAGAGAGTGTTCCCTACAGTGGTGGGGAGCACACAGTGTGTGTAAAATACCCCTCACACACCAAAAGGACCCCTGGTGTCATGCTTCATCATTGGGGTCTTCGCACCCCTCTACGGGATGCGGCGTGCTGCGACCAACAGCTACGCGGGAGCACTTACTTTTGTATCTATGTGTGGTGCATGTGAGGGTTTCAAAAAATAATATTGTGCATGAGTGGTGGGGTTATCAAGTGAGTGATAGTAAAAATTAAAAAGGACCTGGCTCGTGGGGTGGACAGAAAATAATTTTTAATGGGCCCCCGGGCTGGTACTACTAAAAACGTGAAGTTGGAGGTATTTATGCAATATAATGTGCATTACCTCCTGTGTGCGTCGACATGTTTCGGAGTGTGAACTCCTTCTTCAGGACGGGGTGCACAAATCCCCTACCCTACTCACGTTTCTCTACAAAAAAATAATAATAATATTATAGAAAAGTGCAATGTGATGCAGGATAAATGTACCTACAACATGAAAGTCGATGGTTTCTGCCACTTGCAAAACCTAGAAAGGAAAAAACAGTAGTCTGTTGATCCGATCCCCATAGTTTGGAAGGTAAAGTGACCTGTAAAAATTATATAATTATATATAGTATGGGCTGCTATCACTAGACACGAGGTGTCATACTATTTGTGATGTTGTGCCCTGTAAAAAAGTACCACATACAAGACATACATACAAAAAACATAAAACATACGCTCTATTTGTTAAGGATAATTCAGTTTCTGTGTCATAATTATATCAGGGGCTTGATCTGATAATCTGGTTAGTTCATACTTGTTTAGACCATCTGGAATGCCTCATGAGCCTCTTAACGTAGGGGTTATTGTGCCAAGCTGCTACCTGTAAGAAATACACATTTTCAGAATCCCAATTACTCACATAGTTGTTGGTAGACCTCCTTTGTTTGCACTGGTACCATACTCACGATCTGCAGGAGAGATTCGCTCCTTCTTGCCCCATATGCGGCTCCACTGTGAGTGCTGTGTCTGTACGTGGGCCTCTCCTTTTTATTGGTAAGTTAATTAGCAGGGTAAATTACCGGAAATAGTAGCCAGCCCATATTTGGGTAGTCCGGTTTTTGCTGTGAAAGCGCTACCCAAATATGGGCTGGCTACTATTTCCGGTAATTTACCCTGCTAATTAACTTACCAATAAAAAGGAGAGGCCCACGTACGGACACCGCACTCACAGCGGAGCCGCGTATGGAGCAAGAAGGAGCGAATCTCTCCTGCAGATCGTGAGTATGGTACCAGTGCAAACAAAGGAGGTCTACCAACAACTATGTGAGTAATTGGGATTCTGAAAATGCGTTTTTCTTACAGGTAGCAGTTTGGCACGATAACCCCTACGTTAAGAGTCTCATGAGGCATTCCAGATGGTCTAAACAAGTATGAACTAACCAGATTATCAGATCAAACCCCTGATATAATTATGACACAGAAAATGAATTATCCTTAACAAATCGAGCGTGTGTTTTATGTTTTTTGTATGTATGACTTGAATGTGGTACTTTTTTACAGGGCACGACATCAAGAATAGTATGACACCTCGTGTCTAGTGATAGCAGCCCACACTATATATAATTATATATTTTTTACAGGTCACTATACCTTCCAAACTATGGGGATCGGATCAACAGACTACTGTTTTTTTCTTTCCAGGTTTTGCACGTGGCAGAAACCATCGACTTTCATGTTGTAAGTACATTTAGCCTGCATCACATTGCACTTTTCTATAATATCATAAGAAAACATTTTTTGTAGAGATACGTGAGTAGGGTAGGGGATTTGTGCACCCCATCCTGAAGAAGGAGTTCACAGTCCGAAACATGTCGACGCACACAGGAGGTAATGCACATTATATTGCATAAATACCTCCAACTTCACGTTTTTAGTAGTACCAGCCCGGGGGCCCATTAAAAATTATTTTCTTTCCTCCCCACGAGCCAGGTCCTTTTTAATTTTTACTAGCACTCACTTGATAACCCCACCACTCACGCATATTATTATTTTTTTAAACCCTCACATGCACCACACATAGATACAAAACTAAGTGCTCCCGCGTTGCCATAGGTCGCAGCACGCAGCATCCCGTAGAGTGGTGCGAATACCCCAATGATGAAGCATGTCACCAAGGGTCCTTTTGGTGTGTGAGAGGTATTTTACACACACGGTGTGCTCCCCACCACTGTAGGGAACACTCTCTATTCACAGCAGGTATTACAATGGTTCATCTTTCCCTTCAAAATGATCTCACAAAAATATGTGATCTAAAGATGTGATTTGAAGAACCCCTAAGCTTCAATGGAACACATCATTAGCTATTTTGAAGGCCTTGAAAAATTATTTGGCGAGATAAGGTGAGGTGCTTGAGGGAATTCCACCTTCTCTATTCCTCCATACAACTATTGCACCCCAGCAATTTCTTTTTAAGGATAACGCTTATGCCCTTTGACTTAACAAACGTTTGGCACAAGGAATCAATTATCCTGCACTTTTTGATGCTAGACAGACTATGATTCTGCATGATTATCTATTAGTTAATCAGATATTTATGGCACGGCATAAAAAATGGGAGACTTTGAAAAGCAGTTTTATAAAACAAAATTGTGGATGTTCATTTGTGAGGGGCAAAGTGACCAGTGCAAATGGGAGGCTGCAGTTTCAGAAGCTGAAGGACCTAAGGGCAAACGCAAAACTGGCTAGAGAACATAGATGATGGCAGTCTTCTACACCCCTCCATTTGCCTATCTTTTTCCCTGCACTGCAAAGAGCTAGGTCCTCATATATTTTGGAGATCACTGGCTCTCATTCCCATCACATTAGACCATGACACATTATCCTAAAATTTATAGTTGTTGATTTTCCTACCTTTTATATCTTCCACTTTATTATGTATTGCAACTACCTGCTGCCATATCCTAACTTTGAAGATTTTGCAGCTTCTAAGTTAAAGAAGGAATATCGGCCTGATTCAAAGTTTGGCGGACTCGTACTCCATCAACTGTGAAGGAAGTTCTGTTCGCCTCATTACAAGTGTATTATATCTTAATACATTGTCAATACTGTGGGGTACGCCTGTGCCAAACTGTGAATCATACCCTGTATTGCCTAATGTTGGATGCTAAATATAAGTGCCAGATTGAAAAGGCTTCTATAGGTCAGCAAAGGTAGTTTAAAGGTGATCCAGTTATGAAGCAGCAGTTAGTTTAAAGATTTTCTGGTCGCCGAAGCATCACCATTCGTCTAGAGGTTAGAGACTTACCAGATCTCCATATTTTGGGCAACCTTTAGCCTCTGTATAAAAGTGATAGAAATGCCACCTTACAAGGCATTGAGATAGTCAGTCAGGAGCTGGCAGCTATCAAACACTGAGCTGATTTGGGAATCGCAGATCGGGTCGCTCCCCACGCAGCACGGCTCCCCCTGTGCGCCCGTGACTCCTGATCCCTGCTGCCGCCGCCGAGAGTTGGCCACTGGTGTGCTCCTGTGGCTGCGATCGGGTGGCTGCTTGTATCTGTTCCTTTCTGTATTCTGTATTTTTTGTAGCTATTTGCTTTGTCTTTCTTCTTTGTATCATTGTGGTATTGTAGGCGCCCTCTGCGCCCCTTGCCCGCTGTACCCCCCCTGCTCCCCGCTTCCCGCAGCTGCACCCCTGTGGCCCCGCCCCCTTTGCCTTCTGTCTCCCATCCCTTCCATGTCCCCACGCCCATTGGCCACCCCGCTCCCGTCTCCCAGCTGCTCCTCCCCCCCACTTCGCCTCTTATGGAGGACGCCGCGCGAAAGCGCAGCGGCGTGCCAAAGGCAAGTCTGCATGCGCCCATCCATGCCTGGACCACGCCCAGCGCCAGGACCCCTGGATCCCATGCCCACCGCAATGCCAGACTGCGATACAACGCCAACACCCTCCTCGCTCTCAACACCGGACGGGACCGCCGCTGCTTCCAGGCCGCCCCAAAACAGACCCGTGGACCCTTCTCCTGCCACACCTGCAACTTCTCCTGCGACAGAACCACAAAGCCTCCAAGGACCGGACCCAACCACCTCCGCTGCATACTCCTTAACACCCGCTCCGCACGCAAACACGCCGTCGAGCTTTGGGACCTACTCGACACAACGGTCCCAGACGTAGCGTTCCTGACCGAGACCTGGTGGAACGAATCCTTGGCACCAGACTTCGTCATAGCAATCCCGGATGGCTACAAGATCACCAGCAGGGATCGCACAAACGGAATCGGAGGAGGAATAGCCATCGTCCACAAAGCCACACTCCAGGTCCACACCATCGCAGACGACTCTCTGAACTCTGCCGAACATCTCTACTTCCGGATCCACACCGACCCCAACACCACTCTCAGAGGAACACTCATCTACAGACCTCCCGGACCCCGGGCCCTGTTCAGCATCTCCATCACCGACCTCGCCAGCACCCACGCACTCGCCTCCGCGGACTACGTCCTCCTCGGGGACCTGAACTACCACCTCGAAAACAACAACGACACCAACTCCGCCACCCTGATCGACAACCTTGCCAACCTCGGCCTCCGACAACTCGTCACCGAACCCACCCACGCTGCCGGCCACACGCTCGACCCCATCTTCTCCACAAGCACCCACGTCGCCTTCAACCACACCACCGAACCCCACTGGACCGACCAACACTGCATCCACTTCACATTCAAGAAGGCAACCACGCACCACCACACCCAACAACTACCTCGCCGCTGCTGGGGCAAAATCACAGAGAACCAACTGACCATCGCCCTTGCACTGGACCCTCCAACCGACCCCACTGACCCCGACACCGCCGCCCGAAACCTCAGACAGTGGATCGAAGACTGCGCCAACACTCTTGCCTCGCTAAAGAAGCCCTCCATCAACCACTCCAGCAAGAAAGCTGCCTGGTTCGCCGAGGAACTCCAGACCTCCAAGCACACATGCCGGATGCTAGAGAAAAAATGGCTCCAAGACTGCACGTCAGACAACCACGCCGCCCACAAGGACGCCATTCGCAGACACCACCAACTCATCAGAACAACCAAGAGATCCTCCTTCAAAACCCGACTGGACAACAATGCACACGACTGCAAAGAGCTCTTCAGCATCGTCAAGGAACTCTCCAACCCCAACGCCAACACCAACAACATCCTGCCCTCGCAAGAACTGTGTGACTCACTGGCCACTTTCTTCCACCGCAAAATCATTGACATCCACGACAACTTCAACGCACCACCAGCCCCAACCACGACTGATCCCACCCCGAACACCACCTGCACCAACCAGCTGACATCATGGGCCCACGTCAACGACGACGAGACACGAAAGATCATGAATTCCATCCACTCTATATCACCAACAGACCTTGGCCCACACCACGTGTTCAACAAAGCAGACGCAATCATCGCACCCCAACTATGGAAGGTCATCAACATCTTCTTCGACTCAGCGAAATTCCCGGAAAGCTGGAAGCACGCCGAAATAAACGCCCTCCTCAAGAAGCCCAAGGCGGACCCCAACGACCTCAAGAACTTCCGCCCCATCTCCCTGCTCCCCTTCCCGGCGAAGGTCATTGAGAAAAACGCCAACATACAGCTGACCCGCCACCTTGAGGACAACAACATCCTAGACCCGTCGCAATCCGGATAGCCCTCATCGCCACCACAGACAACATCCGATGCCAACTAGACAACGGCGAAACCTCAGCCCTCATCCTCCTGGACCTGTCAGCCGCCTTCGACATGGTATGCCACCGCACACTAAGAACACGCCTCCAAGAACCCGGAATCCGAGAAAAAGCCCTAGACTGGACCACCTCCTTCCTCTCTGACAGAACCCAGAGAGTCCGCCTCCCACCTCACCGTTCCAAAGCTACCAACCTCATCTGCGGCGTACCCCAGGGTTCATCCCTCAGCCTGACGTTGTTCAACATCTACATGGCCCCCCTCGCACAAGTGGCCCGCCAACACGACCTGAACATCATCTCCTATGCCGACGACACCCAGCTCATCCTCTCCCTCACCAAGGATCCTCACACCACCAAAACCAACCTCCACGAGGGAATGAAGGCCGTCGCCGACTGGATGCAGAGCAGCCGTCTGAAGCTGAACTCGGACAAAACGGAAGCCCTCATCCTCGGCCCCACCCCATCTGCCTGGGACGACTCCTGGTGGCCAACAACGCTAGGAACAGCACCGACACCCACGGACCACGCACGCAACCTAGGAGTTATCCTCGACTCCTCCCTCTCCATGGCCAAGCAAGTCAGCGCCGTCTCCTCCTCCTGCTACAACACCCTCCGCATGCTTCGCAGGATCTACAAGTGGATCCCGATCGAAACCAGAAGAACTGTGACCCAAGCCCTCGTCAGCAGCCGGCTGGACTACGGCAACGCACTCTACGCGGAGATCCCGACCAAACACCTACAATGACTACAATGCATCCAGAACGCCTCGGCTCGCCTGATCCTCAACCTCCCCCGACGCAGCCACATCATCCCCCACCTCAGAGATCTTCACTGGCTCCCCGTCGACAAGAGGATCACCTTCAAGCTCCTCACCCACGCCCACAATGCCCTCCACAACTCCGGACCAGCCTACCTGAACAACAGACTCAACTTCTACACCCCCGCCTGCCAGCTCCGACCCGCCAACCTCGCCCTCGCCGACGTCCCACGAATCCAGCGTACCACCTCCGGAGGCAGATCCTTCTTTTTCCTCGCGGTCAAGACCTGGAACACCCTCCCGACCCACTTGGGGCAGACCCAGGACCTGCTCACCTTCAGGAAGCTCCTCAAGACCTGGCTCTTCGAGCAGTAACAGCAGCCTCCACCCCCCCCCCCCCCAAGCACCTTGAGACCCTCACGGGTAAGTAGTGCCCTCTACAAGTTCTGTGATTGGTTGATTGATTGATTGAAGCCTCAAACCAAGAAGTTTTGCTTTTTTAAAAATTGGTTTGAAGTCTAGTCCACAAAATGGTCAGGCATCAAGAACTTTCCCACTTTATTCACATCCATTTGTCTGTGGAACAGTGTATAGTGATACTTAGAATTGCCGTAAGAATGGGCTGAAGTTCTTCAGAGAAATTAACACCGTTGATTAATTTCAAGATTGTAGAGGACAATCTCTTTGCAGATTTAATAGCAGTCTGGCAATTGCCCAATGACAAGTATTCAAAACATGATTTCCCTACCAATGGGGGCATCATGGCACCCCGGATTCATGCCAGGATTAGTGCTTTTTTTGAGGATATCTCTTATAACACTGAAAAAGAGAAGTATATGAAGTTCTTGAAATAATTTCAATCCCTGACTGAACAATCAATTTTGTCTGGAAATTTGGAGAATGGTTGGGGACAGACCTGTTTGTTGGTTTGCTTCAGGAAGTGGTAAGGACATCCGATGATGAGTATTTTCTGCTTTATCAGATTGTAGTAGGGAATAATGAATCGTGAATATTTACGGTACAGAATATTGTTACAACAATAACAAGGGACAAAATATTGAAAGGTAAGATCATAGAAGAGGTAAGAATTTAGTATTCTTGACTCAACATCTACTTACCTTAAATATATATATATATATATATATATATATATATATATATATATATAGCATGGGGCTCTTCGGAAAATTTTGTACAAGAACTGGAACCTGGTTCAAAGTGTTCCAGTGATTGGACACAAAGTGGACAACAAACCAGAGCTCACCTTCCGAAAATCTCCTTCTATGTCGAAGGCTTTAGTCAGTAACACCTTGGAGCCAAGAGCCTCCACCACTTGGACGACACTCAAGAAGGGCTTTAAGGCATGTTCGCAATGTAAAGCCTGTCGGTTCGGCAGCAATAGGACCCACTTTAAGAGCCCATTTCGTGAACATCCAATTGCCATTTCCAAGTGGCTTACCTGCAAGACTGAATAAGCCATTTATGTGTTGGAGTGTCCGTGTGGACTCCAGTATGTGGGCAGTACTAAACTGCCCGCCCACAAACGGATACTCCAACACATACGTGCAATTTCGGGGCACGATCAAAATTATCCGGTTGCCAGGCATTTTCAGGAGAAACATCTAGGCATACCTGACAAGCTCCAATTCTTTCTGATTGATTGTGTAGAAGTTTCGAGGAGAGGAGGGGACCATGAGGCTAAACTCCGTCTCCTTGAGACCAGGTACATTTTGGAGCTCAATACGAAAAATCCTAATGGATTAAATGACAGGGAAGACCTTTACACCTGCATTTAGGATTTATCAGCATGCCCGTAAGACCTGTCCGGATTCAAAAAGATTTTCATCCCAGTAATGTCACTTTTTATACTATAAGCTCTTGACATTGTGGTGACTCTGTTGTATATATTTTTATAATCATGAAAATAAGATTTTTTTAAAATACTTTTTCTGATTTATATTCTAGGAATTATCTGTTGTTATAGTTGCACTTTATATTGCTAATTTTGCACAATCACCTTTGCACTTGTCATGTTTCTAGCAGGCATTGTGACAGGCCCACTTGGGCTCTATTTAGATCAATTTACTCTTGATTCATAGAATTGGACTAACGCTGTTGTACTGCACTTGAGCATATTACATGATTTTTTGCACAACATTGATATTTGGATTGTTTACATGTAGACATTGGGTCGATACTCTTTTACATAGACATAATTATTTGTCATGTTTTGGTACCATTTCTATTTGTTCGTGTTGTGTAAATATGCTTATACATTTATTAACTAAATAATTGGTTTTATTGAATGTAAAATATTTTGGGAAATTTACATGTTTCCTAAAGGCTTTCCTTCATTGATTGCACAACTACAGCGTCGTCATGTATAGTATTTTTACCATTTTTATGAATCATTCTGATGCACTGTCATTATAAATGCCCCGCTCAATGACGAGCAGTTTGTCATGTGATCAAGCCTTTCCGAAGGTGAAACGCGTCATGGCGGCAGCGCTGGCTTTATTTGAATAAACCACCTTTGCACCAGCACTCCTTTGGGTCGACTCTTTGTCACTACGGAACCGGCAGTTCTCTGTCTTTAAAGTGACGAGCCTCGTAAATATATATATATATATAACTTTCCTTTCAATATTTTATCCCTCAATATTGTTGTAATAATATTCTGTCCCGTTGATATTCAAATGACAAATGGTGGGTAACCCAATATACCCTTGCGGGCTCGGGCAAATAATGTAAATTAAGAAAAATATCAGCAAGGGAATTTATTCAAACAAACAATTAACAGAGATCAGATCAAAATGTTATTTGTATCAATTGGTCTGACCCAACCTGATTGGTATCTGTTCAAAACTAATTCAATTTGTATAACTATAAGACAAAAAAGAACAATCAAATAAAACAGCAACACGGGAAATCTTTTTTTATCAAAAAGATTACTTTTATATATGTAATTGTTCGAAATTTCGAAGGATACATATCATCTTATAGAATTAATCAAAAATGCATTCAAATGTAAAAGGAGTTAATAAATTCTTCCTACTGTACATCTGAATAAAAAGTCCAATCAAACAAATCAATAACAAATGACTCCTATTTCTCTTCTAGTGAAGGTCACTTGTGAAATCAATAACCAATGCAAAATGGACTCAATGGTCGATGTTTCGGTCTTTTGTTGTTTACTCCTTAAGACCTTCTTCAGGACAACAGATATTTGCATATAGCAGTGACCCCCTGAGAAGACATAATGTAACACATTACCATCATATCCCCGTAGTTTTACATCTCTTTTTCATATACAAAGAAGAAGAACACATATAACCCGTGTGCAATGCATAACTAATTATTTCCGAAAAACAAGGAACAAATTGATTCATTGAGGTTAATCAATCATCAGATATTGCTACTTGCTACAATAGATAGGTTTCAACATATTTCATATGGTGACTTAAAAACCCAGATTTATTCATTGCGGTTGGTCAATCATCCAATTTTGCTGTTTGCTACAATGCATACGATCCAACCTATTTCTTTTAGCAACTTACTTTTTAAAAAACTGATCTTGACGTAAATTCCAACAAGTAGATTTTAAATGGACTCTCTATGCAGTCACGATTTTCTGCAAGTGAAAATTGACATATCAAGACATGGACTGGAACTCAACCTAAAAGTTGTCCCAGTTGATTGAATGTTTACCTGAGCAATTTTATGTCACGTAAACTGGTCTGCGTATCAGGGTACTTTCACTCACAGCCAAGGTTTCTATTTTCTTAATGGATTTCTCCTTTCGTATTAGAGAATCTGAAAGGTCAAAGTTGGTACTTTATTTTATTATTCACACTTAGATTAAGGAAACTTATTGCACTTTTAAACAGAATTGTGTTTTATAGCTTAAAGGATGCATCTTAGCAATGCAACAAGAGTCATAGAGGTGCGTCTCTACCATAGCACAATCAAGAACAGATGTGAAAATGTTCACCAAGTGTAATATATTGCCATGGAAAAGATACACTTAACGCCAAGTAATTCCACTCCTCTTTAAGATATCCCAGAATAACAATGATGTCTCCCAATCAAATGATTAACAAAAATGCTGACCACATGCAATTGATATGATAGCTGTACCCATAATGCTGATTGCTTTGTGGTATCTCTTATGTTGAAACCATGTGGCCTCTACAACTCTAATCTGATGGAGTCCGATGCTCTAAATACCATGTTGGGGAACAAAACAAAACCTTGTTTTGGGCCACACATTGTATTAGATGGCCGTGGATGAAGGCTATAAAGAATACTGTCTAGCAGACCCTTCCACTTCAAATCACAGAATAGGAACTGAGCATTGAAGAGGGATAAAAAAGTGTTGCTCAGACCCAGGTTTGGATATGGTGATGAATCTGATCCAAAGAGTGGGTTGTCGTGTTTCTTCTTCTGACTGGCCCATCATTTAATTCAATCAGGCCCCCAGCAGGGCAGGTCTCACTTCGCAAACACAGTTTACAACCCTTACTACAGTTACCAATCTACAAGAAATTAAGTTTTTCATCCCATGGAGCCAATGCATTTACTTTAACAAAGGAACCCGGGCTCCCCGCGCCACCGGGGGCCAGAGCAGTGCCAGAGGCTCCTCTCCACACCAGGGATTTATGGTTCTCCCAGACCTACAGGATCACCATGCAGCCCCCGCCGAGAAGGGTGCGCCCTGGCCGCGCTCCCCAGCCGCCCCACGTCTGCAGCAGCCCCCGCAATTCTGGGGTAGTAGAGAGGGCCCGTGCGGAGCGGCCCTCGGGCACACACACCCCTCCGCAAAACAAAGCAGCTGGCCATGAAAACACCAGATGCAGGCAGCGGCCCTGCAGCCACATTCGAATGAAAGAAACTACGCCACGGACTCTCCTGGACTTCTTAACTTTTTCTTTTGTCCTGGCTGCCACTTTGCTGCTGCTCTCGGCCACTTTTCTCTGGACCCTGCCCCGCCATCTTGTCCCTTCCCTCGTCCTTTAACCCTTTTCCCTTGTTTCCCCCATGACGATCCTCAAATGTTTCTTCCCTTTTCTGATTTGCCTTTTCTCCAAACCCTTGTATCCCTCCCACCCTCCCTTGGTGCTGTGACTGCATCCCCCCTCTGACCCCACTTAATGGAACTCTGCTTTTCTGTATATAGAGATAACTCTAATCACTAGTATATGCAGTAGACATTTGTACTCTCTACCATTCCTATGTGACTCTTAGAGTATGTCCATCCGTATCCCTTCCCTATGTATATAGAGATAACTCTAATCGCTAGTATATGCAGTAGACCTTTGTACTCTCTACCATTCCTATGTGACTCTTAGAGTTTATCCATCCGTATTCCTTCCCTATGTATATAGAGATAACTCTAATAACTAGTATATGCAGTAGACCTTTGTACTCTCTACCATTCCTGTGTGACTCTTAAGGTATATCCATTCGTATCCCTTACCTATGTAAATAGAGATAACTCTAATCATTAGTATATGCAGTAGACCTTTGTACTTTCTACCATTCCGATGTGACTCTTAGAGTATATCCATTTGTATCCCTTCCCTATGTCTATAGAGATAACTCTAATCACTAGTATATGCAGTAGACCTTGTACTCTCTTCCATTCCTATGTGACTCTTAGAGTATATCCATCCGTAACACTTCCCTATGTATATAGAGATAACTCTAATCACTAGTATATGCAGTAGACATTTGTACTCTCTACCATTCCTATGTGACTCTTAGAGTATATCCATTCGTATCCCTTCCCTATGTTTATAGAGAACTCTAATCACTAGTATATGCAGTAGACCTTTGTACTCTCTACCATTCCTATGTGACTCTTAGAGCATATCCATTTGTATCCCTTCCCTATGTATATAGAGATAACTCTAATCACTAGTATATGCAGTAGACCTTTGTACTCTCTACCATTCCTATGTGACTCTTAGAGTATATCCATTTGTATCTCTTCCTTGAGTGACTCTACTATTTGTACATCTGCAATTTCTCTTTCTGTTTGTATCTCTTCCTTATGTGACTTAGCATCTTGTACATTTGCAATTTTTTCTGTTTGTATCTTTTATGTAACGCATGTAATCCTAAGTCCTTATGTTTTGCAACTGGTTCTTATGTAAAGCGCTCTGACACCTTCGGGTAAAGTTTGTGCTATATAAAATCGCATTAAATAAATATAAATAAATAAAACATTACAGTAGTGGATCACTGATGCACTTTACTATTGTTCTAATGGTCAAATACATCAATTTAAAAGCGTGTGAGTGGAACACAAACATAATTTTTGTACAAAAACAGAGCCGTTCATGGTTATATTGTTTTTTGCAAGCACTATCCACACACTGGGTCAGTGGTTGAGGGGTCCAAAACCCTACACATGCAGAAACCACAATCTATGTCAGGGTGAATGTTAGAAGTGGGGTCTCTAGTTGGCAGTGGTTTGCACCCTCTCCATGTAGGAACCCTTCCTTCTAGTCAGGATATGGGAGTTACACACCTAGATAACCTCTGCTCTCCCCTTTGGTAGCTTGGCAAGAGCAGATAGGCTTATCTCAGAGTCAATGTGTAAAGCATTTGTATATAACTCACAGTAACACAGTAAAAATACCACAAATGGACACCACACCAGTTTAAAAAAATAAGGTATCTTTATCTAAACCAAGCAAGACCAAAACGAAAAAAATTCAACATACTGATATCAAAGTTTGACTTTTAAAAGGTACAAAAACTCCTGTCCATAGGAAGCTATGAAGTCTTCACATTTTGAGCAAAGTACATTAGGTACGTTCAAATTACAGAACAAAAGCAGGCACAGAGAAGGTGATGCATCGGCTCCTTACTCGCAGGGAAGGTGATGCATTGGTTCCTTGCTTAAGGGGAGGTGATGCGTCGGCTCCTTACTGAAGTGGATGTGATGCGTCGCTTTCTTACTGCAAGGGAAGGTGATGTGTTGGTTTCTTACTGAAAAGACAAGTGTTGAAAATGTAGTCCAAGATGGCCACCGAGAGGGAGCTTTGCCTTCAAGCTCTTGGGTAAGGGATCACTTATAAGTGTTTATCCCCATCTATACCCTGCCATCCACCCCGCATAGATACAGAATGAGCTAGCACTCACCAACGGGAGTACACCGGACAACAGGATGTTCCTTCATGCATGCAGCATGTGCCTGGTGCCTCAGGACCGAGACGGACCCACGGATCTCAGTCCCCTTGCATCGCTGGCTGCCTGATCAGTTTGCTCTCTCGACGCTCGTGGAGGGTAATATCGAGGCAGGGCGCTGGTCTGGTGCTCTACTTGGGCTGACCATGGAAGAACCGATGATCGGAAGTGACTCTACCAGACCAGGACCTGTGGTCCCTCATCGGGGTAGGGCTCTGACACAGTCCACAGTGAGTGGCTAGCACCTGCGATCGGCACTGCTTTGGTTTGACTCATCGCATTCTCGCACTAGCGCCTCCGCAGTGCTTTAATACAAACTTTTGCTTCAACTCAATGACGGCAGGCTGGGCTTGCGCCTGTCGATCTCCTGCGTTCCCGCTACAGTCGGGCTGTGGCCACAGGCATGGTTGTTCTCCTCGAGTTCCGGGCAATTCACTTGGGCTAGGGTGTCTCGAGTCATAATGCTTAACCGGGTGCGCGGCCATAGCCGTTGCTCAATTTTGCATCTACTCTGACTTTGGGGAGTTTTGTGCAAGGCAGGGGTGCATTATATGCCTCTCTTCTCATGCCTGACCCTAAAATGGCGACTGGGTGAGATGCGCGATTGCAATGGAACCTCAAATTGCGTTATTTAGCCTGGAGCTCGCCCATCGCCAGTGCTTTACTTGATCCTGCTTGCTTCTGCCCTGGCTTTTGGACTGTTTGTGCAAGCCAGGTGCAGCAATTACCGGCGCTCCACAGCCATTAGGCTCATGCCTGCCCCTAAAATGCCACGGGTACAGGACAAGCAATGACAATGGAATCTCGAATTGCGATGTTGGGCCTGGAGCTCGCCCATCGCCAGTGCTTTACTTGATTCTGCTTACTCCTGCCCTGACTCTGGGACTGTTTGATGCGAGGCAAGGCAAGGCAGCAATTACAGGCGTACCACCACCATTCTGTTCATGCCTGTCCCTAAAATGGCACGGGTGCAGGACTCGCGATGGAAAGACTGAAGTCTGCTCGAACCCCGAGCAGTGGGACACCAGTACCAAAAATAAATAAAATAATAATGAAATAAACAACAATACAAAATTCCAAACCCAGCCTAAAAGAATATAGAAAGTCCCCTGAGCAGTCCTTCATCCCCGGATCCTTACTTCATTAGCCACAGAAATAGAAAAAGGATTCACTGATGACAGCCCCTTTTGGACTCTTTGTATGGGATTCTATATGTAGGACTACTGGAAGATGAGGGCTGGCAACAAACAGGATCTCTAAGGTCGACACTTCCCAGTTGGAGGACTGACTGTCCCTAAGATAGCCGCCATGAGTGGGCCTTCCATTAGAGCACTCCTTCTCCCCTTGTTGGTGAGGGATCCAGCTTTTGTTCCCTGGAGATTCAGAGATCCCTCTGAGAGAGACCACAATGGCAAGAGATTCACACTCATTAGAGGATTGGGAATGGTCCCACTACCACTGGGAGCACAGGACCATGAACGGCGGTCTCGATGGAACTTTTGACGATGCCCCCTAGGTGGAATCCAAACCTTCTTTATGTACTGCGGTGCCCAAGCAACCTTGGCCTTGACCGGTGGAGCTGTCCTTTGCAGCTATAGAGGAGTTTGGCTCTGGTTCACCCCTTGACCGTCACCTACCCAGCCAGACATCGGACACTGTTTTCCTCGTCTCCCCGTTGTGTTTCTTTCCACTCCCCCGCCCGCTCCGTCCATGATTCTTTGTCTGCCTCCCCTTTTCCAGCCTGATTTTCCTGTTTCCCCTGAACTACTTTCCCCCTTGCAATTTGTTTCTAATGTTTATTCTATGCTTTTGTAGCTCATGTATCTACATTATACTGTTACCTTTCTATGTTATGCAACACTCCAGCAACTGATGTAACTCTGTGACTATGTTCTGAAACAATGTCCTTCCTCAATTAAAGCGCTCTGATACCTCCGAGTCTAGCCAGCGCTATATTAAACTTTTCAAATAAATAAATAAAATAAATGTTGTTGTAGATTGGGCAACCAGGTGCGATGAGTGAGAAAATCCAGGTGCTACAGGTCGAAGCAGCAGTGATCTGTGGCTCTAGACAGGGGATGCATTGACTATTCCAGGTGCACAGCAGGGCCTGTGCCAGAGTTGGATTTTTAGACTTTGAAGACGCAGAGCTCAGGAATCGGTCAGTGGCTGTTTCTCAGGCCGCGGACAGGTGCTGCATCAAACATTTCAGACCACACCGCGGCTATGCATGTGTTTATCAACCGCATCGCAATTTGCGGTGGGAAAAACAGCACTGGAAGGATGATGCATGGATTTTCAGCAACAGGAGCAGCAAAGCAACCTCCAAGGTCCCAGAAAAGGAGTTGGGCACGACAAGGCAGAACAGAACTCTCAGCAGTGGAGTTCACGGATCCTGCAGGTGAAGTCTTTGTGTCCCTGAGACTTCAGAACAGGAGGCAAGCTGTACAAGAAGCCCTTGGAGATCTTCTCAAGCAGAATTCACAGCAAAGCTCAGTCTTTGTGCTCTTTAAGGTAGAAGCAGGCAAATGGAGGCCAACCCAACAAAGCAACTCACAGCAAAGGAGCAGTACTTCTCTTCGCAGCTCTTCAGCCCCTCTCCTTGGCAGAGGTTTATCTTGATCCAGAAGTAATCTAAAATCCTGGGTTCAGAGCCCCATTACTGATACTGCTTTTTCCCTTTGAAGTATTTATTCAGAAAGTCTCTCTTGCTCAGTAAAACCAGTTCTGCCCTCCATGGTCTAGCCACACTATGGGGGGGAGACAGCATTGTGCTGGGCAGACACAGCCTATTCGGGTGCTAGTGACAACTCCTGCTACACTCTAACCTAGAATGGCTCATCAGCATAGGCAGAGCACAAATAAGCTCCCTATGTGTGAGTGTCTGGAGTGAATGCACAAACAAGCCCCTGTCAATCTAAAACCAGACGTTGATTCCACTGTTAGGTAGAGGCACACAGGATGGTAAAACAAGAAAATGCCCACTTTCTAAAAGTTGATTAGGACATTTTAGTATGAATCGGATTGACACAGTTATATGCAAAGGATTCCGTGGGGTAGGGCAGTGGGTATTCAGTTGGATAGAGGGTGGTGCATTATGGGAGTGACAGTCTCTCTGTAGAATAGCGGAGGTAATTGAAGTCTGGTGCTGTGGAAAACAGTCACGTGGTATTGGCTTGGTAGCATGTAGCGCAAGATTTAAGAGCGTGAATGAGTGCAGCTGGTAATTTGAACTAATGGCCAGGAAGAGGGAGGAAGTAGCGTATTCATGGTGAACAGCACGAGGAAACCAGAGCGTGACGGTGAACGTTTTTCACAAATGGTAAAAATGAGGAATACGGAGATGGAGGGGATGTCAATTGGAAAGTGAAGGGATTGTAAGATAAGGAAGGATTACAAGTGGGGCAATGGGTCTTTTGTGGAATGTTTGTCAAGAGGTTTCATTTATTTTCACAGCGTTTTTAGGGTGAACATAAATTTGGGTGGTGAAGGGGAGGTTCAGGGGTAGAATTCAGCAGTATTTGAATTATGTTTGACTAGGGTTTGGTACACAGAGGCGGTTATGTGTTTTCACAAGTAATGTTGGGTCCTTTAACATTTAATATTGCTTATAATGAAATATGAGGCTAAGCTGTTTATTGTATTTGTTCTAGTAATCCCCGATGAAGAGCCAAGAGGGCTCAAAATGCATTGGATATTTACACAGCGTGTCAACTTCAACCTGTGATTGATCTGTACGTACCATTGTAAAAAGCCTGGAGTGGCGAGCAGTTGGTATTGGAAGAGTTTAATAAAGATTGCAGATTTAATCACAATGTCTCCGTTGTGATGAAGATAAACTGTGAATGAAAGTAATATTGGACATCAAAAAGGTTATGGATATAAGAGTTTACATTGGAGTACCTGGATTAATGGAATATATAGCGGGAATGATTCCCACTTTGCGCAGTGCGACAGTGTAGAGAGCGAGAGGAGTGCTCTTTTGGAATACTTTCTAAAAATGGCATTTTTAAACACACAATTTAAAAACCACTTTTACTAAAAGGTGTGTTATTAAATTCTGAGTCCGGAGAGCCCAAACTCCAAATCTCTAACTGTTTCCAATTGAAAGTTACACTTGTAAAATGCTACACGGCTGCTCCAATGAGAGCCTCTGTTACATGTCCTATCTTTCACATGCATCCTGCCCGTGGGGGTACCTTGGGCCTACCTTAGGGGTGCCTTACATGTTAGAAAAGGAAAGGTTAAGGCCTGGCAAGTGAATGCACTTGCTAGGTCGACAAAGCAGTTAAAAACTGTGCACGCAGACACTGCAGTGGCAGGTCTGAGACTCATTGAAAGACTACTTGTGTGGGTGGCATAATCTGTGCTGCAGGCCCACTAGTTGCGTTTTATGTACAGGCCCTGGGCACACACAGTGCACTTTACTAGGGACTTACCAGTAAATCAAATATGCAACTCATGGATAAGCAATAATAATCAAGATTACCCTCAAGAACATATACACTTTAGCACTGATCAGCAGTGGTGAAGTGGCCAAAGTCCTAAAACCAACAAAAACAGGTCTGAAAAAATAGGAGGCAGGAAGCAAAATGTTTGGGGACAACTCAACAAAAAGGGCCAGGTCCAACAGAGAAACACAAGCAAACCCCAAAATAACCTGTGCTTAACCCTCTGAGAGCTTGGCACAAAATCAGTCAGGCTTAACTGAGAGTCAATGTGTAAAGTATTTATGCAGCTTTTTAAAAAGTAATAGGAAACACAACACACGAAAAATCACACACTAATTAAAAAAAAAAAGAATACATCAATACAATATTTGACACCAAAACGACAAAAATCCAACCAGTAATACCAGAGATATGCAATTTTTAAGATTTTAGGTAAGTAAAGCGCCTAAAAGCACAAAGTGCCACTTTTGGTTATCTGGTCTTGTAAATGCCACAATTTCAGGCCAAATGTGGTGGAGTGGAAGCCACCACATGTTGTTAAACTACAGTGACTCATTAAGAAATATTATAAGGATTCATAATACATCTCCTCGATTTAAGCTTCCTTGCCTGGGATAGGGCATGTTCTTTCATCCAGATCCATGTCTGATCATCAGCTCTAATTTGGACTCACACAAGATAAAGCAGAGTTAACCACAGTGACGGAGCCCTGATGAAAGGCATAGCCGAAACGTGTTGTTTCCAAAATGTGTCACCAGTCTCTGCATATTGTATCGAATTAAATTATTTATATGTTGGCAATGAATCTAATATGAATGTTCTATTATCAATTAATGCCAGAAAGATCATTGTATTGATTGTCTACTGTTATATCCTTGAATAGACAAATGTGTGTATGTGGTTCTACATAAATCAGAGGGAATGTGTATTTTTGGAAGTTGTATATGAAATTGATATATGTGAACGTTTTTTTCTAATCAAAATCAAAAATATATTACAATAAAAAACTTAAGAATGTGAATTTTGCCTTTTGTGATATACATAACTGTTTTAAATATATAGATATCTAGAGTTTATGTGCCCTTCTGTAGAAATCAGCACTGTGCCCGGTGCTCTTCTTTTCCAAATTGGAGTGGAAGCCAGATACAGGGACCAGGTTTGTCCCAATGAAAAAGTTACCTTCAAAGTCCAGTGCCAAGAGTGGATGGGCAAGCAAGGAGCAGGGACAGTGTTGCGAATGGTAGTTGAAGTAGCGCAAAGTAGTGTGAAGAGTAGGCCAGGAATTGCAGATGGTCGTTGCTGCAGTGTGAACATCCTGGCGGAAGTTGTGGACGGTTGTTGCAGGAGATTTGAATTGGCAGTCACTACGAGCTGTTGATGCTGTAGCATGAAGTGCATTTCTCGCACTGCCAGGTGGTCACTGTGGCGCAAAGAGTCGGGTGCACCAGAACTACATTTTGACGGGTGGCATGGATGAGAAGGTCTTGCCGCAAACTGGCCCATTCACATTCACAAAAAGACCAAAATATCAGGATTTCTCCTTTTCTTTCGAGAGGAGCACAACACTGAGACCACTTTAAGGTTCTAGGACCTGCGGGGCACCTCATGGTGGTTAGAAACTCACTCAAGCAGAGTCCAGCATGGGTCACGCAGGTCTAGGCAGAAGGTCGGCTGGGCAGTTGCAGGGAACCTCTGGAGCTTGTTATGTCCCTGTAGATCAAAACAGAAGGTCAGTCTGCTGATCCTTGGACTCACGTCAGCCTGGGATGCAGTGGTGACAAGTCCTTTGTGAAGGACTTGTCAGCTATTTGGAAACCAATTTAATCTTGGACCAATCTAATCTTGGACCCTTCACAATCGGGTTTTCGTCCTGGTTTCAGCACGGAGACAGCCATACTAGCCGTGACTGACTCCCTTAGGCTGACAATGGATGCAGGGGGATCAGCAATCCTGACCCTACTAGACCTCTCTGCGGCTTTTGATACCATCTCACACACTAAGCTCGCGGAGAGGCCAGTTTCCTGTGGCATTCAAGGAGTGGCCCTGAAATGGTTACAGAACTTTCTGTCTGATAGACCCCACACAGTTATCTTGGGTCCATTTCAGTCAGAAAAAATGCCTCCGGATAAGGGTGTTCCTCAGGGCTCTTGCCGGAGCCCAACCCTTTTTAACATATATATGGCTCCTTTGGCAAAAGTAGTAGAACATCTGGGCTTTGAAACGATTTCCTATGCTGATGATACCCAGCTCTTGTTCACCATCGATCCTAACCCTGAAGCAGACAAAGTACGTTTCTCCACGGGTATATTGGCAATCTCCAACTGGATGACTGACAACTGTCTCCAATTGAACCCATGTCTGGAAAAACGGAAGTCATGCTACTGGGAATAGCCTCGGCGGCTTGGTCTAACGAATGGTTGCCTTCCCAGCTGGGTCTAGCCCCTGTGCCTACACAAAGTGTCAAAATTCGTGGACTAAAACTGGACCAATTACTAACAATGAAGGATCATGTAGCAACCACGATGAGTTCCTGTTACTATAGCTTATGATTACTTCGTAAAATCCTTCCATTCATGCCGATAGAACATCGTAGAACTTTGGCCCAAACAATGGTGATCAGTAGTTTAGATTATGGCAATGCCTTGCTGGCCGAAGTGGGAGAGACCCAGCTAAAGAAATTACAGTTCATTCATAATACAGCAGCCAGAATGATCTTGAATATGCCTGCTGGCTCCCCCTCTGAACCCTTGCTAAAAGAACTGCATTGGTTGCCAGTAAGGAAAAGATCTTTTTTTTAAATTTGCTGCCTGACGTACAACGCTCTAAAGGGGCGTGGCCCCTATTACTTACGAAAGAAATTGACTAAATACGTTCCAGGTAGAAATCTGAGATCAGACTCTCTAGGGCTTCTTCAGATCCCTCACATACGCTTGAGTCGCACTGGGGTAAAGCCTTTTCGAACTTGGCTCCAAATTATTGAAACAGTCTGCCTAAGGCGCTGCGGGAAATTCCCATTCACTGTACTTGTAGGAAACACCTAAAAGTCTTCCTGTTCTAAAAAGACTGCCCTCTTCTTTCTGCTATTGGACTGTTTTCTAGGCAGCGCCGAGATGCCCCAGGGTGATTTGTGCACTATGAAAGAACAGTTAACATAACATAACAAGGCAGGGCACAACCTATTTAGTTGCAAGTTTGCCCATATCCACCATCACTATCTTCCCAGTCGACGGCCCATACAGATACAAATAATCCCTCTATTGTGTGTCTGTCAGGAATAAACAAAGTCTACCAGCCAACTACACCTAGTCAAGTGACAGAGGAACAGGCATCAGGCACCAAATAGTTAGGCATGGTGTCTGCAGGTGGCGTTCTTGTGGGCTGCGTAGCTGTCTGGTGTTCGTTCACGGTGCCAGTTCTTCTCCAGTTTTCGGCAGGTTTGCTTGGAGGCCTGGAGGTCTTCGGTGAACCAACTGGCTTTCTTGCTGGTGTGACTGTTGGAGGGTTTCTTGAATGGGGCGAGGGTGTTGGAGCAGTCGTCGAACCACTGTCTGAGTTTGCGGGCGGCGGTGTCGGTATCAGTGGGGTCGGTGGGTTGGCTCTGGGCGAGGGTGGTGGTTATCTGGTCTTCGGTGACTTTGCTCCAGCAGCGGTGAGGCATCCATTGGGTGCGGTGGTGGGCTTCTTGAAGGTGAAGTGGATGCACCATGTCTGTGATTGCTTTTAAATAAAGCAGTCATTATTTTTAAATGCAGCCAATTTTCCTTAAAGGAAAATGGGTTGTGTTTAAAAAAAGAAAAAGAAAAAGTTTCTTTAAATTTATTAAGAGCAGACAGTAGTCCATGGGTCGCTATCTCTCTATGCTGGGAGCAGCGTGAGTCTAGCCCTGCACAGGTCGGCATAATAAGAACAAAAGATGTTTTGTAGTCAGTAAGCCTCAGCTGCTCAATGTTTCCACATGTTGTATCCTAGTGTCTTGCAGAGCTTCTAAGAATGTTTGGTCATGTGCCACCTCCTGTTTGAGGATTCCCAGTTGTGTGTCCATGTGTTTTAACGCATGGAGAATGGAGTGCCTGTCATCTGTTGCAGTAGCTATGAATACTCCCTTGATCATGACCTTAAATGCTTCCCATTCCATGAATGGTGTGAAGGTCATGCCCACATTTTTGGTGAAGTAAATATTGATGGTGGTACTCAGGGTGTCCCTAAATAAAGCATCCTCCAGGAGTTTTGGTTGCATGCGCTATGTGGGTATATTCGAGGGGACCCTGCCCCATGTCAGGAACATGTCAAGCGGATTATATCTGAGAAAGACTTACCCAAATTTTGGAGAATTTTTCAGCCATTTGTGTTGCAAAGGGTACAGTCTAAGCAGGCGTGTAGACTGTGAGGTGGAGAAAAGAAGGAATATTTGCGTATACCCCTGTTATGAGCCCTCCATATGTCTATTAGAAACCAGTGGGGTAGCCAGCTCGAGAGGAGCTGGGCTTGCTTAACAGAATTAGTATTTTGTATGGGGTGATGTGAGCGATCAAGGCTAATGTCGAGGTCAGCATTAAAATCACCACCCAGTAACCAAGGAAGATGTGACCATTCCAACAGGACTGCGGATACACGTGTTAAAAATACTTCTTGCTCAGCATTTGCTGCATACATACTACCCAGAACTACCATCTTATCATTTAGTAATCTACAGACAAAGACATAGCATCCATGGGCATCGATTTTAGAGGCGTGCGCTTTAAATGGGACTCCCACCCGTAGCCAGACGGCCGGCGAACGGTCGATCTCCGAAGATGTTGTGGCGAATAGTTGTTCCCTTCATTTCATTCCCAGTTTAACAGCTTCAGGGGTGGAGAGGTGGGTCTCCTCTAAGTATACTATATTTGCCTTCCAGCGGTGAAGTTGCTCCAGGACCCTAGGTCTTTTGTGAAGGGACCCCAAACTCCTGACGTTCCAGATCAGTATTTGGTAATGTTGTATGGCAGTCGCCATGCCATCACCCCATAAATGGTCATATCAGTAAGGACACTCTGTGTAAAGTGAAGGGCATGGAGGCACAGGAAGATATCTGGTGAGTTAAAGAACATTTCCCTAATTCTGGTTCCAACAAGAAACAATTGTTCAACCAAACTAACAGTAACAAACAAGACATGATAACAAAATCACGCATTGTACAATCGCTTCAGGAGGGGTCCAAGTGTAGTGCAAACAAGTATATGTAATAAAGATGACGCTGTACACAGGATCGTAGCAGTCTTCATCAAAGTTTAATGGCAGAAACAACCTGTCACTCGAGCCACACACGATAGTCCATTCGATTTCCAACTGACATGGAATCCTGTGATGTCAACACCCCAGGCTCTGTGACATCAACAGGATTCCATGGACCCCCTATACCAAGGCTTATAACACAAATAAAGTGCTTGCAACAAGCCTATAATACAACAGTGGACTAGTCAGAGGTTTAGAGATGTGGAAATATGTGATAATACATATATTACTCTCCTCGCTTTCTACTACACCTCCAAAAACATTGACGTGTTTTGCAAAATTTCCAACTCTAAATGAAAATTTACTTTAACTCTAGGGAACAACGTTTAGATGTGACTTTTTTGTTGAAAACCAGTAGTGGCCAGTCCAGATAAGTGTGGTGGAGCAGGGCAGCTATGTGGAGGGGAGGAGTCAACAGACGACGATGAGGAGAAATAACATTAAAAAAGAAAAACACTTACAGTGCACTCGCCACATCGCCGAGTCAGCGATGCGACGAGTACAAGGTAAGTGTTTCTCTTTTTTTTAATGTTATTTTACCTTGTCGTCATCTGTTGACTCCACCCCCACCCACCAGCCCCACCGCTCATACCTGCACTGGCCGCTCATTTTGAAAACCAACTTGGAATATTTATGAATAATTGTAAAGTTATGACTTGAGGGTGTTGCCATGTTTTAGTCTACCCCACTAACCCTCCCATGGGAATTTCCATTTTCACACCTCAAAACTAAACTTATCACTGAGGAAAATCAGGCCACCTGGTTGGTGTTACTCATTGTGAGTTTCTATTAAGCCTGCACATGTTCGCAGATCCCAGTTCTGTGAATCAGGGTGTCATTTGCTAGCAAAAATAGCACTTTTGGCTGTGACATCCAAAGCTTTTTCTGTTAGTGTCTTGTTCCTGCCTTAGGTGTGGTTAATTTCCAGGTGTAAGACATACTCATTGAAACAAAGCTTTGGCCCAATTCACAAAGCTTTTTTATGAGTAGTTGTTTTTTGTGTCAGATGTGAGTTACACCTGAATATCAATACATGATGCATAAAACATTTCTTGAACTTACTTTCCAGGAGTATGGCAAAGCTTATTTGCGGAAATAGAATGCAAGCCTATTTTGCAAGTTGCACCTGAGCCCGGTGTATAACATATCTACCCATAGAAACAAGCTTTATGAATCTGGCCTTTTGCCAATCAATTGCTTAAGTGAGCATATCTTACTCCTGGAAATTTAGAACAAACACCTAAACCTGGAGTAAGACACAATTACCAGTTAAAATACCTTTGTGAATCAGGCTCTTTTTGCCCCTAAATTTCATATAGTTGCATAAAATAATACTGTGGATTTGGACTATGTGTATGTTACAGAATAAAAGCCAGAGTTCATATAGGTGCACAGTACTGTAGGTTCTGCAGAAAAGTGCTTCTGTGCGGAGTACCTTGTATTTACAGCTCCATCAGAGGAACAAATATGCTTTAAGTTTGTCATGACCTTAAATGTGTTATGTGAGCAATGCATGCACGGAAGGATCGTGTTAGGGATGCAGGGCTTGGCTTTCATGTTCTTTTGGCTAATTCGTAACAGTTATTATATATTCATAATCTAAGCCAAGCCAGGGTCACAGTCTGATCTCAGCCTGGTTTGCTTACATTGCTAAGGGGAAGGTATTATTTCCTTTTGATGTTGTTCATTAAGGGCCTAGTGCATTTCCCGTGTCTCCTGCAGGATTACTTTTTCATGTAAAGGAGAGAGCCCCGTGATTACACATGCTTTGCTCTCTGGCATGCTTCAAACTGTGAAAGGCCTCTCAATGGCAGAAAATATACGGTGGCACACAATCCTGGAGGAACTGGCAGAAAATCGTGGAAGTGGGCCATGCAAGGGCAGGAAATTCCAACCTTGTGAGTGGAAACTACTAGCCTTTAGCACAAAATGGTAACCGAATGCAGGCCCGGCTTGGACAAAAACAATGTGGGTGGCGATGCAAATGGGCTTTATGGCTCAAACAAGTTTATGTGGATTGCATTAACTGAGTAAACTTGTGAGGGGGCCCAGAGGGAAATAAGAACATTCTTTTACAAAGTAATTTATAAATGCTTAAGAGGTTGTCTGCACGACATTTGCAGGCGAAGCAAATCTTAATGTAACACCTGCCAAGTAAGAAATATATTTGAACTTTGAAAATTGTTTTTTTATTGAAACTTAAAACGGTATGTATAAATTAGGTTTTCTCAGGATGGTTTTTATAGGGCAGATACAGGACTGGTGCAGGGGAAAAGATTCCTTAGATGTGCTCACTTACTCCCTAACTAGGTTAGTACTAGACGACTATTATTACATACAATCATATTTGAAAGAATGTACTGCATTAAAGCACATTATTTGTTCAGATAATCATAAACCAAAGTTTATCAAAGGTACCATGGATGCATCATTTGGTAGCTTACCATAGTTCAAGGTTTACCCATATAGAAGGTGTTGGGGCATGGGGATGCAGGCATCAACTTGCACGATAAAGTAAATATAGTAGGAGTTTCTTGCTTGAGGTATGTTTTGCTCAATGCATTGAAATGATTAGTGTATAGATAAGAGAAAGAGGGGCATATTTACAAGCCCCTATCGCCATGGGGACGTCACTTTTTGCGACGTTCTCGAGGCGATAGGGGCTTCGCCTTATTTACACGGTGGCATTAAGCCACTCACCGTGGGTTAACGCTGCCTTGTAAATTAAGGCCCTCTTTCACAATAGCGTGAAAGGGGTGGGCAGTGGGTGTTGCGGTGGATGTTCCACCGCAACACCCATTGATTTTGATGCAGCCCCCTTTTTACAAGAAAAGCATAAATAGGAGGCAGTGCCAAAATTAAGACCAGGGAAAACCTGGTCTTAACTTGGCAAAACGAGGAGAAATGTTTTATTTCTCCTTGTTTTTGCTTTTTCCATGAGTGCTGACTTGTGCAGCACACATGGAAAAAGCAAAACACCTTGGATTGTTTATGTTCAGGAAGGTGACCCTTCCTGCACATAAACAATCTTTTAAAAAAAATGAAATTTTGTAACTTCCATGTGTGCTGCATTAAGCTGCACACATGGAAGTGACAAAACAGCATTTCAAGATTGTTTACTTGCAGGAAGGGGGACCTTCCAGTACATAAACAATCTTCCCCTGCACACAGACCCCCTTGCACTGTAGTGCTAGGGTGCCTGCACTGGTGCTACACTGCTAAGTGTAGCACCAGCGCAGAGGGAAATGCAGGGCTGCACCACATTCTTGTAAATATGATGCAGCTTTGTGTTTCTGAATTGGCGGAGCATGTTGTTAAATTAAGGAGGCTAACAACATGCTCCGCCACTTCTCTTGCAAATATCTCCACAGTTTAAAACATCAGGAGACATTAATATTGGAAATTAAATATCATGATATACATATATTGCAATGCACAAATATTGCTGAAAAGAATACCGTTTCATAAGGTAGGTAATATTGTTTTAAAGAATATCAATGTTTTAAATATCGTTTTCAGTAATATCATTGTTTTAAAATTATTTAACGTATTTCAGTTGATATATTATTTTCATGTGTTACTATTTTTTATAAAAATGTTCATTTTTAAAAATAGCTTGTAATTTCAAGTTATTTTGAGTTTTTAATGTCATTATTATTAGAAATGTATATAGGTGTAGCAGGTTGTTGGGTTTATAAGGGGTATATGATGGGAAATTAATAAGCTAATAATTAATTATGAATCATTTAATAGATTTTATTTAATTATATGATTGATAGTTAATATGTAAAGTATGTAATACTGATTTATTTTTGTTATATCTTATTTGTAGGGTGTTAGGTTTGTAGGGGTCTAGAGTGGGAAGGTAAATAAGTAATAATTACTAAAACAAATATTAATTGTTAATTATTTATTGATTTTTAATTATGTAAATTATCGATTAATGATTTATTTCACTTATATTTTAGTTATTGGCTGCGAGGTTTGTAGGGGTGGAGGGTGGGAAGATAGTTAATAATTGAATAACAATTATTCATTCATTGATAACTGTTTTATAGAATAGTAATTCTGTAAATTGATTAATTATTTTTTGTTTTTTTACTACATCATATTTCATGGTATATAGTCATCTTTATATTAAGGGTTTAATCTTTTTCTACATCCTTGGGGTTACTCATATATGTAATGCGTTTGAAGTGAAGTACTTTCCCTACTCTAGCTTAGAGTGCAGTAGGAATAGTAACACTAACCTATTCGCAGTTCAACACTTTCCCTACAGTTGCTCTGTTTGGAGTGGGCATAGAAAATGTACCCTCTCTGAAATCCAACGCTTTCCCTACTGTTCCAGGGACTGGAGTAGGAATAGTACATTTTACCCCTCTGAAATCCAGTGCTTTCCCTACTGATGCGCCTTTTGTAGTGGGAATGTAACATTTTACCCCTCTAAAATCTATTGCTTTCCCTACTATTGACCTGTTTTGAGTGAGAATAGTGTATTCAACCCCTCTGAAGTCCAAGACTTTCTCAACTGTTGTGCTGTTTGTAGTTGGAATAGTAAACTTAACCCCTCCAAACTCCAAGGCATCTCTACTGTTACACAGATTGGAGTTGGAATAATACATTTTACCCCTCCGAAGTCCAACAATTCTTCTACTGTTGCTGTGTTTGGAGTGGGAATTGTAAATTCAAACCCTCCCAAATCCAATGCTTTCCCTGCTGTTGCACAAACTGGAGAAGGGTATACTACATGTTTCCCCTCCGAAGTCTAACACTTTCCCTACTGTTGTGATGTTTGTAGTGGGAATAGGAAATTTAACCTCTCCGAAATCCAACACTTTTCCTACTGTTTGAACCAAAAGCACAGGTGCACCATGCAACAAAATTAGATCAATAGAACAGTTATAAAGTCCATATCCAATAAAAAGAGGAGGATTCCTCAGTTTTTTCTCTTTATTCCATTTTCATTTTGCGTAGAAAAAATGGAGTCCAGTTATAACATACAGTAGAGCCGACGAGTTTCGCCCTGGTACAGGACTTCTTCAGGGCACTGGATGGTGGTGGAGAGAAAAGTCTCCAAAGTTGAAGCGGACATAGAACAGTTCTGCTCATAAGTTGTTTCCCGTCCGTAAAAATATTATATCATGCCTTTGAAGCCGTCTGTGTTTAAACCACGACTAGTCAATGATTACAAAACATGACCCAAACATCTGGAGTCCAAAAACACCACAGTGTATTTGCAATAATATTTCGCTTGAAACCTATATGGAATGGTCTATAATATGTCCAGGTGGAGAAAACATCCCTTCATCAAACAAACTCCTCACTGGTCGCCACTTGAGGCAGGAAAACAACAGCCGCAATACGATGGTTGTGGTCAGCGAAAAACACTTGAAGCGTCGCGGCGGAGGAAAAAACCTCGTGCCCTGAAGAAGTACTGTACCAGGAAGAAACACTTTGGCTGTACTGTATGTTAGAACTGGACTCTATTTTTTCTACGCAAAATTAAAATGGAATAAAGAGAAAAAACTGAGGAATCCTTCTCTTTTTATTGGATATTGACTTTATAACTGTTCTTATTGATCTAATTTTGTTGTGTGGTGCACCTGTGCTTTTGGTTCAAACTGTTGGGTTCCTGAGGGAACAAGCACTGTGACAGTGGGTGCTATTCGGTGTGCACACGAACCCTTGCAAGCACAGAAGGGACAATACTGTTGGAGCGACAATAGGTTAGGTGCTGGCAACAAGAAGGTTCTACTGTTAGTCCTATTTGTTTTTGTACTTTTCCTACTGTTGTTTTAACTGGTGTGGGAATAGAAATTTTAAACCCTCTGAATTCCAACACTTTCCCTACTTTTACGGTGACTGGAGTAGGAATAGTAAATCTAACCCCTCCAAAGTCCAACTCTGTCCCTAATGTTGCATAATCTAGAGTAGGAATAATATAGTTAATATTCTTAGACTCCCAATAGTTTTCATAATATCGGTTAAATAGAATTTATAGCACTGTATTTTCAAATTCATTTGAAATGCTATAGTATATAGTATTTTGAGTTCATGTGTTTTTTGAGGTTTTACGTTTTTCATATTTTTTATTGCCTAAATAATTAATGAACATATTTTTTATTTTTGAATTATCAATATTATGTGTGGTTTTGTTGTGTATGTATCTATATACGTATATATAATAGAATAAATGATTGTATAATGACCCTATATATTTGCAGAAATTTGCACATTTATATTTGCAGAAATTTGCACATTTAGATGAAAATTTGCACAATAATATTTTGCACTAATTATTTCATGGATTAATGTACTTTGATACATTGATTTTAATGTATAGGGTCTAACTGCATTTTAGGAGACAGAAGATTCATGATTTGTGGTTTTTAATCTTATACAGAGAAACCTAAGGCATTTATATTTAATGTTCGGCATATTTATTGAAAAAGTTATTGCACTTGTCACTTTATAAATTTTAAGCATTGAAGCTGCAACAATAAATTAAGTAAAGTTTTAAATGTTCAAAATGTTTAAATGCTACAGCAATATAACTGGGAATACATAAGAAACAAGCATTTGCAATGCAATAGGTCTCGCATTAGGAAAGTTTGAGCTATTGGTATTGTAAATGGCAAAGTTTTTATTTATGTTTCTTTTTTTTTAAATAGCTAAATTAATAGCTTCGTCATTTACAATGCCAATAGTTATAACTTTCGCAAATGTGATACCTATCGCATTTGTAATGCAATATGTTTTGTATTTACAAACCGCGAGAGGACAAAAAAAAGCTCCGGACCACTGCCTCCTCCCAGGCCTTCAAAAGGGACCTCAAAGTTCTCCTCCTCCAGAGACACCTCCAAAAGTAATTCACGTCCTCTTGCTATTTGTGAGTAAGACTTCCCACTACTGATAATTTCTACTTTCCATGACCATGGAAGTGCCTTCCCAGTGTATGCCTGTGATTGGAGGGTCTGCCTTTTTGCAGTATTTTCATGTACTGGTGGTCGGTGCCCTTTTGTAACATGCACACACCACTCTGCCCTTGCAACACACGGCTGCTACCTCTCACATGTCTTTACCTTTGATACTTGCACAAGTGCCACCTTGCCCATGTAACGCTTGTTCCTGAGCCTGAGTGTCTAGCACTTATTGCAGGACTATACCTTTAATTATACTCTGTTTTCTCTTATAACTGCACACACAATTGTCACTATTACCTTATGTAAGTAACGTATGTTTTTGCAACCTGTTATTTTGTAATGTTTCTCATTATGTTTCATTTCTGTTCCTAATGTGAAGCGCTCTGACGCCTTCGGGTAAAGTCCGCGCTATATAAAAATGCATAAATACATGAATAAATAAATGCCGCCTTCGGGTAAAGTCCGCGCTATATATAAATACATAAATAAATAAATACCGCCTTCGGGTAAAGTCCGCGCTATATAACAATGCATAAATACATGAATAAATAAATACCGCCTTCGGGTAAAGTCCGCGCTATATATAAATACATAAATAAATAAATACCGCCTTCGTGTAAAGTCCGCGCTATATAACAATGCATAAATAACTAAATACCCCAAATCACCGCCGTCACTTTGCCGGCCTGCGACCAGGAAGTCAAGCAGGCCGGGGCGACAACAGGAAACAGGAAGTAGGAGGGCGGGAGCCTACCCCGCCTCCCACGGAAGAGCCGCGATTGGAGCCGTGTTTGGAGGGGAGCACCGGAGCAGGCAGGAGCCTACCCTGCGCCCCGGTGCCAAAGGACGGAAGAAGAGGCCTTCTGCCGGGCCCTGCAGCTGAGGAGAGCCGCCGCACGAAGGAAGCCGGTGAGTGGGTTGCTGAGGGGGGGGGGAGCATGTGCATGTGCGAGTGCGGGCGGGGGGGCGGGCTGTGTATGTGTGTGTGTGCGTGCGTGTGTGTATGTGTCTTGGAGTGCGTGTGTGTGACTGTGGGGGAGGGGGGGTGTGTGTGAGCGAGTGTCTGTGTGCCGTGTGCCTGTATGTGTGCCGTGTGCCTGTATGTGTGCCGTGTGCCTTTGGGCTGTGAGTTACTCTGCGCATGCGCAGGTACTCTGCGCATGCGCGGGTCAGGCGCGCTCCCGCGGTGAAAACTGCGATGGAAACGCTCGTGTCAGTTTGGTGTCCCACATTCCCAATAACGGGCAACATTAGGTCTGAAGCAGACTCTCTCAATGCTCACGCATTGAGAGTACGTCTGCTCGACCTAAAAACGTGAAGCCTTCAACAAGTATGTCATCTATGCCTATAAATGCGACCATGTGACTCACAGGGGGGGTGGTACACTAAGCAAACATAAAAAGAAAGGCTGACGCGGTATTCGTTGTGTGAGCAAGGGCGCTTGGTGTTCGAAACGCGTCAACAGAGGAAAGGTGTAATTAATAAAGAACAACTACCTGTCTGAGCCACTGGGTCAGTGTATCTCAATTCGCCTGCCTGGGAAGTGGTGAGATTGTGCTGATAATATACATATATATATATATATATATAATGTATGTATTATATATATGTATATTTATACATAATACATACTCAATAATATATATGTGAGTGTGTGTTTGCATAGTAATGAAGTTAACATATTTAAAATATGTATATTGTAAAATATATATTTTATATCTTTCTAATGATGTTATAAACTATATATATATTTATATGAACACAAACACATATATGTGTTTGTGTGTTTATATAAGTTTATATTTATGTACAGAATGTAATATTAGTAGAATTGATTTAATCTATATTATATTAAATGTATATAATATGTAACATTTAAATCTGTAAACTCTACTTATATTAATAAATTAACATTTTGACCTGTCTAGTTTTCCACTGATAAGGAAGACTCTGGCTGATTCTAGTCGGCTGTTGCAATTGTGCAACCATTATCAGATTATCGTATTTCTCCCAGTTCCCTGACCTGGGATCTTGGATTGCTTCAATTGGGAGTTATTATACGCCCATTTGTCCTTCTTCTAACAGATTGGTGTTAATTAAACTCTTACAATATATTCGGGATGTAAACAACTGGTTTTTCCACTTTTGGTTTACCATGCGGTTTATTTTCCATATGATGACAGTATAAAAGACTCATCTTGCCCTGAAGAAGTCCTTCTGATAAGGATGAAACGCGTCGGCTGTGTCTTGATCATCCTGATCATGTTTTTAAAAAAATATGGAAATAAAGAAGAACTTTGGAAGAATACTCTTTGGACATGGATTTTATATAACTCTCGGTCTAAGCTTTATTGTGGTGCACCTGTGCTGTTGTTTGTAACATTTTTGTATAGCTCTAGAGGATATTAGTGTCAACGATACTTCTTTCCAATATTTTTGTACTTACCTTTAATAGTATCGGAGCACGATATTGTGGTAAACAATATTTTTGCCACTATATTTTTATCAACTATGTTGTTTACCATTATAATGTGTCAGTGACCCAATGTGAGTTACATCTGAATATGGACGCTTCTTCACAATCTGTTTTCTAAGAGTAGGTGTCCTTCCAGGACTAAAATAGGCTTACTGCGGTTTCCACGAGGGAGCATATCTTCTTCCTGGAAATTTCCTCCAGAAAACTCGAATAAAGCAATAATGTATCCATAAATTAATTTGTGGATTTATCAAAAAGAGATTGCAATGGCCATGTATCAAATAGAAAGCTGCAAGAGTTAAAATAGGCATTATTGCCAAAGCAGGACAAAATACAGATAAAACCATCTGAAAAAGATGGAACATTAGGGCTATAAGATGTGAGCTGAAGACATGTTATTTTGGTTACTTATGTATCTCAGAATTAGGTTAAAGAAAGACTTGAACCACCAGCTTACAGATCTCAAGGACTAGGCAGAAGCAGGAGAGAAGAAGAAACAGCGGAAACTGTTAGTCCCAAGTTGCATCATTCAAGGAATATGGAATCTAGAGGAAAAGTTGTTTGAAACTTGGAGTAAAGACTAGATGGCTAACTTTGAAGTGTACTCACCTCTGGGTCAGAACTACTGCCTCCAGGGTTTGTAACCAGAGGGATTCATAAGCTCCAGGGGAGCATGCCATAGCTCTCATGCAACATTCCCTGTAGTTGTATGGCTTTCAGTTTTGAGAAGTCATCACAATGTTCGATTCCTGCACTTTGTTGTGGTCTCTCAACAGTGACTGAATGTAATAGGGCTAGGCAGGATAGTTCCCTTGTTTGTTTATCTCTTGCCTTGTAATATTTACATATTATGTGGCATCCTGGTGTTTGTCATCTGTATCCCAATCGGTGCTATAATGATCAAAGCCACATCCGCCATAGGCTTCAATAGGACCAGCCTGTGTTGTGCACTAATTCTATTAGCTTTCTCTCCCGCCAGTTCTGTGATATTCATGTTTGTGTGCTCTGATTCAGTGTTCCTACTATGCCACTTACCGATGCTGGTCCCTTTCAGAAGATCTGGAGCAGACAAGAATCACCCGTGTCTCTCGTTCTCACTCATTTACCTTTCTGAATCACTGTACAATATAACTAGCACTGGTTTGACCATCAGAAAGGGAGCAGGAGGAGTTGGTTTCTCATCAGAACCACAGCCTGACTTGCAGAGCTCGAAAATGTGGTGTCTTTTTCTACCTTAAGGTGGTTTTAATACATCAAGAAGGGACAGGAGGGATGGAAAAGAGGCTTCAGGAGCAAATAAAGGAGGGAAACTGGTAAATGGAAAGAAGAATGAAAAAATTGCAAGTATCATACTGAGCAGAGCAATTTGAACAAGAAGGTACAAGGATTTGAAAAGAGGCAGGAGCGAGTGAATTGAAAGACAAGCATCTACAAAGTGAAATCAAGGTGGGTCGACAGTGAGAGGAATTGGGACTTACATCAAGAATCTGTCAGGGACCTGCAACAAAAGACACAAAAGACAAAGCATATATACAAGACAGCAATGCATAAAATCAACAGAGTCCAAAGTCAAGAGGGACCCAAAAAGTAGGTCCTGCAGAAAGTAAAAATAGACGTTAATGCTTCCAAAGATCGGTCGCTCAAGAGGCAATTCAGCATGTGGAATAACTTACATCCAGGGTGTGCCAGAAAAAGAGTTTACAAAATTAATTGGGTGCAGGCTAAAGCACTCACAAGCTCCACATTGACAGACTTGAAGTACAGTAAGCTGTTCAATCCAATAACATGCTAGTAAGACACAAGCCAGTTATCAGTCATGACTGGGTACTGATCAGGTAGTGAACTGAGTAGCTGATGACCTCAGATGATGATGGATCAACGTGTGTCTGGGGTGATTTTACTATCAGACGTGCTATTCATCTTTGACACCATAGATTACCAGCTACTGATTCAAAAGCTCTCAAACATGGCAGTGGAAGACAATTTCATTTATTGTTTGAAAACGTTTTTGCCCATGAATTCCCAAGCAATGTAGTTGGGCTTTTTTGTTTCTGAAATGAATTTGATGAAGAGGGGATGTTTTGCAGGGTTAATTTCTGTCCTCTGTCCTCTCTAACCTCAATGTGAACTGCTGATAACCCTACATCATGGTTTCTGAATATATGTATAAATGTAAGTGGATAACAGAATCAGGGTGGTCAGTTTACAAATTAACAATTGTTTATCCCTGGATGAGTGGAGGTTTCCTAAAGTTAACCCTTTCTAAGTTAGACATCTTAATTACAAGGAACAAGATAAATATGCATTTGGCCTGTCTCAATGGTTAAATACCCTATCACGGTGAAGGCCATAAGGAATTAACACATAAAAATGAATGTCAATCTTGACATAAACTAACAAATCTCTGCAGAGACTAAGGGTCTTGGTGAGCAATTAGCAGACAAGCTACTCTGCCAAAATCATGGAGGAGTATCCTGTCCACCTAACATGTTGTTCATTAACTCTAATTAGAGGGAAACATCCTTTACAACGCAACTTTTACCACGCAATGCCTTTACAACACGGTATTTACAACGAATACCTTTACAATGCATTGCGCTGGGGGGCGCTCTAGGATAGGGAATAGATTTCATTTACTATCCAACACCTTCCCCAGTATCCACGGGGACTGGAGTTGGAATAGTAAATTAAACTATTCACTATCCACTGCCCCAAAGCATTATGCGTTGTAAAGGTATGCGTTGTAAATACCGCGTTGTAAAGGCATGCATGGTAAAAGCATGCGTTGTAATGTCATACATCCCTAATTAGAGTCAGGTAGCTACCATTTTTCCAATGGTAGAACTACACTCGTTCCGCTGGCAGAAATCTTTGACTTATACAATTCGTGTGACATTTAACTGTCGGTCAATGGATGTCAGATCATCTGCCCTATTGAGGGTGGTCATTTCAGCATAATTTTTCCTATTCAGGAACTCCAAGGAAGGTCTAGCAGTCTAAACAGGAAATACCAATAATTTCCCTAAGGGCTGCAAAAAATTGCCTGCCTGCCAGTGACGTTATTTTTTTATTTTTTAATGACAAACTTTTGCACTCGGGGTTTGTTTAAAAAAAAAAAGAAAATTGCTTGCTGGCCCATTGAACATATCGCCTATAGAGCACAGCTTCAGCAGCATCAGGGGAGATCTTGTCATGGTGGCTCTGCTATACGCAGAAAGAGCTATGACTGCTTGCCAGAGATCCTAATTATGCTCTGCTGCACTCAGTCAGGGCACCAGAGGACACTCCTCTGGAAACTTGGCCTGCCATACGTTAAATAAGGTCTACAGTCTTTTACCTTTTACATATTTTGTGATGGATTTTCCTATTCTCTCTTTCCTTCAAAGGATCTCTGTGGCAAATGCCTCTATTCAGCATGTACTCAGATCATGAGGCACCGTCACCCACACCAAGATAGGGACTTATTAAATTACTGTTGTGAGAGTGCACTAACTCAGATTGATGTTCAATCGCTTTTTTTTGCACACGAGTACACCACACTTCTCAGGGTGAATTCCAACTGGTTGAGGATTTGCTTCATGTGGCTGATAGTACCATGAGAGTGCTATTTGTGGTTTCCCCAGAGTAATTGTCTACTTTTGATTGTCTTTAGTGAAACAGAAAAGTGTTATTGTTATATTTTTTGATTTTCAGTATTATGCTTCTGCGAACCTGATCGCTGTGAAGTTTGAGCCTCTATGAGGTGCTGCTTGTTGGGTAGGAAGACGCTGCGCTGGGATTGGTTAGTTGGTGTGTGTGCTGTGCTTGTATTGGTCTTTACGTCATTGGGTGTTGTGTTGTGAGTGGTTGATTCAGTGGTGTGGCAGTAGGATTGGAAGCTTGTGTGGCTGAGTATGGTGTTGTGAGTTGATAGGAAATGCTAGCTATTTCAATTGAAGTTTACTGATCCTGTGTTGTGTTGCATTGCATAAGGAATAAAGATGACATTTTTCAAGAACTTGAGACCTCTGCTGAGAGATGATGAAAAAATACCTATTGTTAGGGCAAGTTGGCCCTTCCAGAGGGCACACCTGCACCGTACAAGATAACCAAGGTCAGATTACATACATGTATTTTGATTATACCATGGCATAAGATCACAGCCAGGGTCCTTGCAATTTCCCCCACACGGTCCCTTTAACTTGAGAATAATTGAGAACCTGAGGTAAGTGTTATATGAGAGGAAAGCCCAGCCAAGACCTGCTCAATATGAGGCTTTAAATGCAAGGAAGCAGGCCGCATGTGTGAAAGTGAAAGAAAAATATCAAACCCAAGCGAGATATAAGGTATGCAGTTAGATGGAGGCAAAGTGAGACACATAGCAGTGGGAATGGGGAGATAATGTGTTAGAGGGCGTAGGGATATACCATGTAATATTGAAGGGAAAAGCAGAAAGAAAGAAATCACAAGAGGGAGGTGGGAATGAAGAGAAGCGAGACAATAGTGATAGTGAGAAAAGGGATGACTTTTTGGGTGATTTGTTGAGTTCCCAATCAAATTCATGTAATGCTGTCCCTCAAGTTGGAGGGAACCAGCAGCCCATATAAACTAGTGTGTGCCAGTTGATCAGAGTCTCTCAGAGGGAGGTTTGCCCCTTTTTACTGCAGATCCATTATTGAGAACTACTAGCACTACTGTTAGAATTACAACCCCTAGTACATCTAGTTTTATTATTATTGCACTACTCTAGATTTGGTAGCATGACCATGAACAAGAGGAGCTCCCCTTGTTAGTGTGCCTGCCATTGAGGTTGAGGAAGATCTCGAGTCACAAACCCTGGTGGGAGAGACACCTTTAAGAGACTGTATGTTTTGAGGCTAAAGTCAAAATTCAAGGAGCTTGTCAAAGGAAATCTTGAGTTAGGATGCATAGATGGGTGCAACAAGGAAGATCTTTTGTTTTTGAGTAAAAAGGCTGCAAGGCATATAATTATACACACATAACAACAAATAGATACACAGCATGTATAGTATAGATAAAGACTCAGAATGGACACACTTGGCGACAATGATCGATGCCGCAAAACAAAATAGATGAAAGTATACGAAGTGGCTACCTTATAGAGACGATCATGAAGGTGACCACACGATATATATATATCTATAGATATATATATATATACATATATATATATATATATGTATATATATATATATATATAGATATATATCCAACCAAGCAGGTTTCCATTTGAAATCAGGCCACGTGAAGATACATATTTCTCACAAAGTTTTAATGGCAGCTTGCAAGCAGATGAATTCACAGAGACTCACACCAAACAGTGTCCATACACCAGACGCGTTTCGGGAATCTAACAGTCCCTTCTTCCGTGGCATGTTGCTGGAGGAGAATTGAGGTGCTGTTGCATAGCGCGCAATTTCTTTACAACACCTGCCTCAGTGGGCGTGGCCAAAGTATGGCCTTCTGGGTGTTGCCGTGCGCTATTCGTCATCCACAGTGGGCGCACTCAATTTTCCCAAAATAATCAAATTAATTTCCCAGTGGGCAGGTGCGGGAACCTGCTGTCATCTGCCCCGCTTTGCAACTGTCATTAGTGAATGTGCTGGTACCATCCTGCAATCGTGCCAGCACAACTTCATTCCCATTGTTCAAATACCGAATCGGCACTTGTAGGATCTGCAATTGATGTCGGCGGGCCTGATTGCACGACCTGAGACAGCCGTTAAAACATCCAACCAAGCAGGTTTCCATTTGAAATCAGGCCACATGAAGATACATATTTCTCACGAAGTTTTAATGGCAGCTTGCAAGCAGATGAATTCACAGAGACTCACACCAAACAGTGTCCATACGCCAGACGCGTTTCGGGAATCTAACAGTCCCTTCTTCCGTGGCATGTTGCTGGAGGAGAATTGAGGTGCTGTTGCATAGCTCGTGATTTCTTTACGACACCTGCCTCAGTGGGCGTGGCCAAAGCATGGCCTTCTGGGTGTTGCAGTGCGCTATTCGTCATCCACAGTGGGCGCACTCAATTTTCCCAAAATAATCCAATTAATTCCCCAGTGGGCAGGTGCGGGAACCTGCTGTCATCTGCCCCGCTTTGCAACTGTCATTAGTGAATGTGCTGGCACCATCCTGCAATCGTGCCAGTACAACTTCATTCCCATTGTTCAAATACCGAATCGGCACTTGTAGGATCCACAATTGATGTCGGCGGGCCTGATTGCACGACCGGAGACAGCCGTTAAAACATCCAACCAAGCAGGTTTCCATTTGAAATTAGGCCACATGAAGATACATATTTCTCACGAAGTTTTAATGGCAGATTGCAAGCAGATGAATTCACAGAGACTCACACCAAACAGTGTCCATACGCCAGACGCGTTTCGGGAATCTAACAGTCCCTTCTTCCGTGGCATGTTGCTGGAGGAGAATTGAGGTGCTGTTGCATAGCGCGCGATTTCTTTACAACACCTGCCTCAGTGGGCGTGGCCAAAGCATGGCCTTCTGGGTGTTGCAGTGCGCTATTCGTCATCCACAGTTGGCACACTCAATTTTCCCAAAATAATCCAATTAATTCCCCAGTGGGCAGGTGCGGGAACCTGCTGTCATCTGCCCCGCTTTGCAACTGTCATTAGTGAATGTGCTGGCACCATCCTGCAATCGTGCCAGCACAACTTCATTCCCATTGTTCAAATACCGAATCGGCACTTGTAGGATCCGCAATTGATGTCGGCGGGCCTGATTGCACGACCTGAGACAGCCGTTAAAACATCCAACCAAGCAGGTTTCCATTTGAAATCAGGCCACATGAAGATACATATTTCTCACGAAGTTTTAATGGCAGCTTGCAAGCAGATGAATTCACAGAGACTCACACCAAACAGTGTCCATACGGCAGACGCGTTTCGGGAATCTAACAGTCCCTTCTTCCGTGGCATGTTGCTGGAGGAGAATTGAGGTGCTGTTGCATAGCGCGCGATTTCTTTACAACACCTGCCTCAGTGGGCGTGGCCAAAGCATGGCCTTCTGGGTGTTGCAGTGCGCTATTCGTCATCCACAGTGGGCGCACTGAATTTTCCCAAAATAATCCAATTAATTCCCCAGTGGGCAGGTGCGGGAACCTGCTGTCATCTGCCCCGCTTTGCAACTGTCATTAGTGAATGTGCTGGCACCATCCTGCAATCGTGCCAGCACAACTTCATTCCCATTGTTCAAATACCGAATCGGCACTTGTAGGATCCGCAATTGATGTCGGCGGGCCTGATTGCACGACCTGAGACAGCCGTTAAAACATCCAACCAAGCAGGTTTCCATTTGAAATCAGGCCACATGAAGATACATATTTCTCACGAAGTTTTAATGGCAGCTTGCAAGCAGATGAATTCACAGAGACTCACACCAAACAGTGTCCATACGCCAGACGTGTTTCGGGAATCTAACAGTCCCTTCTTCCGTGGCATGTTGCTGGAGGAGAATTGAGGTGCTGTTGCATAGCGCGTGATTTCTTTACAACACCTGCCTCAGTGGGCGTGGCCAAAGCATGGCCTTCTGGGTGTTGCAGTGCGCTATTCGTCATCCACAGTGGGCGCACTCAATTTTCCCAAAATAATCCAATTAATTCCCCAGTGGGCAGGTGCGGGAACCTGCTGTCATCTGCCCCGCTTTGCAACTGTCATTAGTGAATGTGCTGGCACCATCCTGCAATCGTGCCAGCACAACTTCATTCCCATTGTTCAAATACCGAATCGGCACTTGTAGATCCGCAATTGATGTCGGCGGGCCTGATTGCACGACCCGGAGACAGCCGTTAAAACATCCAACCAAGCAGGTTTCCATTTGAAATCAGGCCACATGAAGATACATATTTCTCACGAAGTTTTAATGGCAGCTTGCAAGCAGATGAATTCACAGAGACTCACACCAAACAGTGTCCATACGCCAGACACATTTCGGGAATCTAACAGTCCCTTCTTCCGTGGCATGTTGCTGGAGGAGAATTGAGGTGCTGTTGCATAGCGCGCAATTTCTTTACAACACCTGCCTCAGTGGGCGTGGCCAAAGCATGGCCTTCTGGGTGTTGCAGTGCGCTATTCATCATCCACAGTGGGCGCACTCAATTTTCCCAAAATAATCCAATTAATTACCCAGTGGGCAGGTGCGGGAACCTGCTGTCATCTGCCCCGCTTTGCAACTGTCATTAGTGAATGTGCTGGCACCATCCTGCAATCGTGCCAGCATAACTTCATTCCCATTGTTCAAATACCGAATCGGCACTTGTAGGATCCGCAATTGATGTCGGCGGGCCTGATTGCACGACCGGAGACAGCCGTTAAAACATCCAACCAAGCAGGTTTCCATTTGAAATCAGGCCACATGAAGATACATATTTCTCACGAAGTTTTAATGGCAGCTTGCAAGCAGATGAATTCACAGAGACTCACACCAAACAGTGTCCATACGCCAGACGCGTTTCGGGAATCTAACAGTCCCTTCTTCCATGGCATGTTGCTGGAGGAGAATTGAGGTGCTGTTGCATAGCGCGCGATTTCTTTACACCTGCCTCAGTGGGCGTGGCCAAAGCATGGCCTTCTGGGTGTTGCAGTGCGCTATTCGTCATCCACAGTGGGCGCACTGAATTTCCCCAAAATAATCCAATTAATTCCCCAGTGGGCAGGTGCGGGAACCTGCTGTCATCTGCCCCGCTTTGCAACTGTCATTAGTGAATGTGCTGGCACCATCCTGCAATCGTGCCAGCACAACTTCATTCCCATTGTTCAAATACCGAATCGGCACTTGTAGGATCCGCAATTGATGTCGGCGGGCCTGATTGCACGACCTGAGACAGCCGTTAAAACATCCAACCAAGCAGGTTTCAATTTTAAATAAGGCCACATGAAGATACATATTTCTCACGAAGTTTTAATGGCAGCTTGCAAGCAGATGAATTCACAGAGACTCACACCAAACAGTGTCCATACGCCAGACGCGTTTCGGGAATCTAACAGTCCCTTCTTCCGTGGCATGTTGCTGGAGGAGAATTGAGGTGCTGTTGCATAGCGCGCAATTTCTTTACAACCCCTGCCTCAGTGGCCGTGGCCAAAGCATGGCCTTCTGGGTGTTGCAGTGCGCTATTCGTCATCCACAGTGGGCGCACTCAATTTTCCCAAATTAATCCAATTAATTCCCCAGTGTGCAGGTGCGGGAACCTGTTGTCATCTGCCCCACTTTGCAACTGTCATTAGTGAATGTGCTGGCACATTCACTAATGATATATGTATATATATATATATATGTATTGTTTACAGCCCTGATGAAATTCAAGTTATCCAATTTAACAAAATGCGTTGGTTGAATATTTTGTATGGAATTTAAAGCAGAACAGAAAAAATAAAAAGGAACACCAATCCTTACGACTATTTTCTTCATTTTCGGATAAGAAGTTTAGTGGTGCTCCATTACAAATCAAATACATGCTTTTTATGAGCAACTTATGCAAATTTGTAGTCACTAAAACCATGTCGAAAATCAAGAAAGGGAACATCTCAGCGGTGTCCTATGACAGTTTGTTCTTGGTTTGCATCTAGAAATAAGTATTGATACACAGCAGAATGTGGTTTGTTAGCAGTCAAAGTCCCTGTATGAAATTTCGAGGTACAAAAAAGTGCTGCAGTGATGATGTGGAAGTGACAGAAGAATATTAGAGAGAAGTGTATGTTGGCATAAATTAAATTGGCACCGTAAGGATGTTAGAATTGCCCCTTTGTGGCAAAATCATTATATAGTCTGGTCCTATTGCTGGTGCAGGAATGCAAGTAGTTGGTTATCAAGGCGGTGGCCAGTTGGTGCAGAATGGGAACTTTGTTCCACAAGGCACAGGTCAAGGGATGGCTGTCGATCACAATTTAGCAATGGACATTGCCATGTTGTAGAAAACCACTCCATTCCACGTTTGTAGGAAAGCGGGTACCTGGAAAAGCCAATGTAGGTTGAATCCAAACAGAATGCAAAATAATGTTCAAATGCTACTCAAAACTCAAAATGCCTGTGCAAAACATGCAAATGCGAAGGCTTCATAATGCCAATATGCCCCAAATCCCAATGATGCAACAGAAAATGGCTAACCCGATGTATAATTCAAATCCAAACCTAAAGGTCCCACACAATTCTTTCCTGAGCCCCAAACGTTTTCAATGGTTCTAGATTTATGACAGATTCTGATCAATCATAATGATGGTGCTTGAAAGGGAAGGAGGACTGCATGCTTGACACAGTTCTAGAGCTAGATCAGAGTGGGGCAAATGTAGCTGGAGAGTCAAATGGCCTCTCTGTATAATTCTTGATTGATACTGGAGTTACTTGCTCTACTGTTATAGGAATAGATGTCCTAAACCTAACCCTCTTTGGAAAGCAAGTCTAAGCTGTAGGTATTTCTATTAAACAGACCAAGAACCCAGTTTCTGTTCAACTTCCCATGAATATTGGGCCTTTCAAGGATGACAATGTGTTTGTTGTATGTAATTTGAGTCCAGCCAATCTATTGGGCTAGAGATCAGCACTGCAAACTCTAATGCATAGTCTATTTCACCCGGGATTGTGTTGAGCTACAGATGCATGATGAAGATGCAGACCTTTACCACTGGGTTGTTCCCAGTTCTGACAAGGGGAGTCCTACCTCTTGACATATGAGATTAGATGAAAGAAGAAGTCTGATCATTTACTGGCAAAGACATTGGTCTAGTCAAAGATGTTGAACCAGTGCGAATAACCATAAAGCCAAATGCAGAGTATGCCCAAATACCCAAATGCAAATTGTCGCCAGAGGTTGTGGTTGAAATCATGCCCATGACTGAATCTATGTTAGAGCATGGCATCCTAAAACAGATAATAGGGAGTCCCAACAACTCACCTAGATGGGTTGATCGAAACCGAATAAAAGGCGGACGGTAGTTCAAGATTTGAGAAAGATTATTCAAATAGTTGTCCCATGTTTTACCATGGTACCAAATCCTGCTGTGATACTCTTCCAAACACCCTGTGATGCTGAATGGTTCGGGTCAGTCATTAACCTGTGTCAAGCATGATTCTCCATTCCTCTGCGTGAAGATAGTTAGTTCCTTTTTGCCTTCCATTTCCAAAGTAAAATCTAGACATGGTGCAGAGTTTCAAAGAAGTATTCAGAGAACCCTTCAATCTTTAATCAGATACTGAAGAAACATCTGGAGATCTTACAGTTGCCATGCAACTTGGTTCTGGTCCAGTACATCGAGAACATTCTTGTGGCATTGGCAACCCAAGATGGAAGCAGACAAAGATACCATTGCTTTGTTGAACCATTTAGCAGAGAACTGACACAAAGTGGCCCTTACAATATTTCAGCACTGTCAAAGGGAGGTTCTATATCTGGGATACCACATTGAGAAAGGAGCTGGGAACGTGCCTCAAGGGAGAATTTCTACTGTCTTGAGAATGGACACCCAATGACTCAGAGAGAAGTTGGAATGTTTCTGGGAATTTTGGGATGCTGTTGTCAGTTGAGTCCCAACTTTTTTCTAGTGGTAAAGCCTCGACAGAGGCTTACACATGAGGATGTTTCTGATCTGCTACCCTGTGATAATGAATACATGAGTGCCTTCCTTGAGCTGAGAGACAGTCTCTGTCATGCCCGGTTCCAGGAATACCTGATTCCGAAAGAAATGTTGGCCTTTACCGTTACGAACTTGAAGGGTGTCCGCTATTGCCGTTGACACAGTAAAGCAAAGTGACCCTCCCCAACTTTTCTGCCACACTTCATCTTGTAGCCCCATTGTTGCCAGGATGCCTAAAAGCAGTGGCTGCAGTTGGTGTCCATTCATGTCAGCATTCAGCGGTGTGATGGAATAGTAATTGGGATACCCACTTACTGTGATTGTCTCTCACTCAGGTGAGATCTTGCATTCTAACACAACATTTAACAAATAACAGACTCATGAGGTATCAGCAGGTTATCCTAGTAGCTGAGAATGTTACCTTGAAGAGTTGCCATATGTTAAACTCTGCCACATCTTTGCCTTTAACTATATCTGATGACGATGATGGGATTGAGCTTGTCTTGATGTGACAGAATTGTGTACCAAGCCATAATCAGATATTCGAGATGTCCCTCTGGAAGAGCCCAATTTTACATGGTTTGTGGATGATTCTCATTTAAGAGATGATTGTGGATTTCTGAGAGCAGCCTACACTGAGCGCTCTTACAAGAGTGTACTGTGTCTCTAACAATTTGAGAGTTACAATCTATACTGATAGCCAGTACAGGGTTGGAATGGTCCATAATCCTGGAACCTTGTAGTCCCATAGAGGTTTCATGACGTCTTCTGATTCCCCGATTAGAAATGGGAATTATGTGATGGACTTCCTGAAGTCATTGCAGTTGCATGCAAAGGTAGCTGTTGTGAAATATGCAGCACACAAGAGCAGGTGGGATTTTGTGACTGCTGGAAACCACCATGTAGACGAGATAGCAAGGTAATGCTCTCTTGAGCCCTACACATTTATTAGAGATCACTCATGTGATTCTGAAATAGATGCTGTTTCAAACATGTTGACTGTTGCTGATACTTGGCAAAAACATTTAAGAAGAGGCCCCAGAATGTGAACATGAGAAGTAGGTTAAAGCAGGGTGTGTGAACAATCAGGACAAGATCTGGGTTTTGACAGTTGGGAGACCAGTCCCTCCAGAAGCTATGTTGTCACCCTTGGCCAGACATTTCCATGGTCTCTCTCATATAGGGAGATATGCTATGATTCATCTCTTCAATACCTATTGGTTCAACACTCATTTCTGTATCATTGCAGAGAACCTATGTCACAGATACATTACCTGCCTGCAGTTAAATGCAGAAAGGAGGGCAGTTGTGTCAATGAGTCACGTAGCATAATCAGGTGTTCGCTCTAATCACATGTAGCTGGGCTTTGTGAAAATGCCCATTTGCAACAGACTCCATTAGATTCTGGTGGTAATCTGCCTCTCTTCCCGTTGGGTGGAAGTGTACCCCACAAGGAGAAATGAAAGTCTTGTAGAGGCCAAACTGCTGTTGGGGTAATTGATTCCCAGGTTCGGCTTACAAGTTTCTCTGGAGAAAGATTGTGGGACCCATTTGAAAATGAGGTTATGAAGACGGTGTGTGTAGCTCTTCAGGTAGTAAAAAGATTTCAGTGTAATTACTGGCCAGAGGCATAAGGGATTCTTTTATACAATTCAATGGGATGTTGAAGTCTCGACTTGCCAAAGTATGTGCATCCACTTCCCTCTAATGGCCCAATGCCCTTCCCTTTGTTCCGATGAGCCTCCAAAGCACCCCTGATTGGAGGACAGGGCACTCCCCATGAGATCCTGAAGGGGAAAGCCCTGGATATAACAGATTATATAATTCTTGACTACTGCTAGGGACTGGATGACGGTGTGCATTTTGTCTCTCACCAGGCTGAGTTGGGGCCTCCATTTCCAAGGCAAGAACAGTGCCATGACCTTAGTCTGGTGGACTGGGTCCTGGTGAAGAAACGTGTCAGAAAATTGTGTCTTGAGCCCCATTGGCATGGCGCTTTCCAAGTCATTATTTGACAAATACTGTTGTAAAGTATTAGGGCCTATCAAATTAGATCCATGTTTTGCACACCCAGTGATTGAGACATCATGGCTAGGAAGTAGTGACAACAACCAGGGTCAAACTCCAGTGCATACTGAACACTCAGAAGAAGGAGAAGATTATGTACAAGCATCTCAAACTCAACTCGAGACAAGTGCAGAGCATTTCATGACTGAGACAAGTGTAGCCACGGTGAACCAAGCCAAAGAAACTGGAAGTGTACACTCTGCTCAAAGAAGGGGCAAGTACTTTGGCCTGAGGAAAAGATAAAGGTGGCCAAAAAGGGATGAAAGACTGAGAATTCATGTGTCAGAAGAATGCAATCCAGGCAGATCAATAAAGAGACGGAGACAAGTGAACAAAGTGACAGTGATAGTGAACAACCAGTAGTCAGAAGATTGAAGTGACAACAGATGCCTAGCCGAAGGCACTCAGCTCCTGAATTGACTTACATTGCTGAAGGTGGGACTGACTCAAGAACACATGAGACTGAGAGTCAACAGAAGGTATTTAAAAAGCATCCATGAATAGTGCTAGCACAAGTAAGATTGATTGGTTTTGACCGGCTAAATTCAAGAGAAATGTATGCAAATGCTGAAGATTTATGATTATTTTCTGAAATCTTGTGAAACACTTAGGGCCCAGGGTCCAGAAGTAGAGTAAGATTGACATTGTTAGAGAAAATATGTTTAGGGTTAGGGTAAACCTCTGAAGTGAACTGAATTAATACACTTCAAATGAACTGAAGGTTTGCTAATCTGCACAGTAGAAATAAGTAGAATTTTGCTTTGATTTGTCTATGTCCTTTAGATCTGACTTAAAAGAAATCACGTGTCCAATTCACCAAACAAGTGTAGAGAGATAATAACATTAGTGGCAGCTGCCTTGGTTATCCTAATGGGTGGTCTATTAGTGAGCTTGAATTCTTCTGCTATACATGTGTCCACTGACACTAAACCTAAATCAACTTATTTAGAAGAACAGTGTAGATTTAACATGCAGATATTTCATTGAGTTCATTGCGATGTTTCAGATGGAATTTTTTCAGTGAATGTATTTTTAGGCTGTTGAATGAGTACTCCAGTACAATGAATGCAAAGCGGTGCTACATTTGTACATATTTACTTACCTCAACTGCAGCCGGTGTGGCTTATCACCATTTTTTTGTTTGTTGGACCGAATATCCCTACTTTTTGTCTTCCAGTCTCCTGTTTTTGCTTGCATTAGGACTCTGCGCACTTAACTACTTACTACTGCTAACCAGTGCTAAAGTGGTAACATTGGTTAATACCCAAGTGGCACTTTTTAATTTCCTTGTAAGTCCCTAGTAAAGCGATAACACATGTACCCAGAGCCTACACATGAAATGCTACTAGTGAGCCTGCAGCACTGATTGTGCCACCCACTTAAGAAGCCCTCTAAACATGTCTCAGATCTGCTATTGCATTCCTCGGTGTGTAGTTTTAAACTGCCATTTCGAGCTGGCATGATCAACAGCTTGCCAGGTCCAAACTTTCCTTTTTTATTACATATCATTCATCCATAGGGTAGACCCTAAACACCCAAACGGCAGGTTTTGGTGTATTTAAAATGATGGACATCTACTTTTAAGTTTTACATGTCCTGGTAATGAAAAAATCCAACATTTGTTTTTCAATACTGTGAGGCTTATCTCTCCCATAGGAAACATTGGGTTTATATATTACATTTATTAAGTGATAATTTTCAATTGGGAGCCAGTGGGAAGGTTGAGTATGGTGCCTAAAGGATTGCAATTTAAAGCCCTAAGTCAGATTTTGAGTCACGATTTTAGCCCTTGCTGAAATCTCCTGCATCCACAGAGCCAGAACAGGGGCATAGGAATCCGACACATTCCCAGGTTTACGATTCCTCATAAAACTGGGAATGCTTCAGATTCCATGGGTGTTGTGTGGGAACACCCACAGCCACACCCATGGAACGCCCCTTTCTCGCAGTGTTCTGTGTGAAAGGTGCGCAAATTTACAAGGCCATTAAAAGCCACGCAAAGTGGCTTTGTGCGACCTTGTAAATAAGCTGCAGCACTTTGCCCCGCCGGAATGTAAAAAAAACGATGCTCCGGAGGCGCAAAAGTGCCGCTAGAGCCTCGTAAATGATGCCCATAGAGTGGACTTTTGCTCCACACAGAAGTCTAATATTTTCTCACATCATGCTAATGGCTCTTTGGTGTATAATTCCACTTTCTGTGAAGTGGTTGGTATGCAATGTATGAGGGACTATGTTACATTTCAAAAGTGCACCGAATAAAGCCACTTGACACCGAAAGCTATTGCTTGTTTAGTGTTTTTTACTGCAACAGACTTTGCGTAAATGTTTCAGTCATGACTCAAAATCCAATCCAGGCCTTTTTTTTACTATTGCTTGTTAAAAGAGGCGAGAGGTGCGAAGGCAATGGAAATCTAGGGCCAGATGTAGGTAGCCCAATAACGGTCGGAAACGGCCGAAAATACCGATTTTCGGCCGTTTTCGACCGGTATTGGGCTTTGGAGATATAGGGGCTGAAAAAACATACAGATTCGGTAATTTTAACGAATCGGTAATTTTACCGAATCGGTAAAATTAGAGAATCGGTACATTTTCAGATGTAGGTAGCACTTTGAACTGTGCTTCAGGCCTTTCAGGATTCGGTATTTACCATGTAATACAATTGCATGGTAAATACCGAATCCCTGTGCACATGCACATCTGTGCATGTACACCTGTGCCATACGGGCATGTATGTGTGCCACATGGCGCACAAGCCAGTTACAGGGGTGCAACAGGGTGTCAAAGTGACACCCTGTCCCCTTTTGCAATTCGGTATTTTTACCGATTCGGTAAATACCGATTCGGTATTTGCTATTGAATCCTATGGGCTTCAAGGCCCATAGGATTCAATAGCAAATACCGATTCAGTATTTACAGAATCGGTAAATACCGAATCTTACCGATTCGGTAAAAAATACCGAATAATTACCTACATCTTATTTACCGATTCATAAATACCGAATCGGTAAAATTCGGTATTTATGAATCAGTAAATGAGATTTACCTACATCTGGCCCCTAGACACTAATCTAGATTAGCAAATTCTGGTATGTTGTGCTAAATTTGTGGTATCACAGGTTTTTTCGGTGAAAATGAGGAATCCATGTCGCTTTTTCCTGTGCATTGATTTGCTCTCACTTTCAGTGTGTATATTTTGGTGATGATGTTGTGATAATTTCCTTATTCACCAGAGGTGATTGGCAAGAATATATTATTATAAATAAGTCTGAGGTCTCCACCTTCGCATATCAGCTGTGCAGTGCTTCACCATTTAACCACACATAATTCCCTTTTATGGCTTGTAAACATACAATAAATAGTAGAAGAAACTGGCTTTAATTTGTAATCACTTAATCGTGAAATTTAACAATTGTAAGGATTATGACTGAACAACACATGTGTGTGTGTTGAATTAATAGTTGTCTTTTCAGTAGGAAAGTAGTGACAGTCAAATTATTTGCAGTCTATCCAAAATACTATTTAGAACTGGAAGTTATACATAAAACTACTCCAAATGGATACTAATTATTCTCTGGCTTGGTTTAACATTTGAAAAGGCCTGCAATAAGAGAATGTGTATGAGGCAGGCACAGTTTAGAATGAAAATATCAAGGATAGGAAATGACAGGCCTTTGAGTAGGAATTACCTGCAAAAAAACAACAAAGGGACGAGGTGGGTGGCAATGTTAATGCTCTTCTCGGTAAGTCACATTTGTGTGGAGTGTATTAACTAAGTAAACGTGTTAAAGGTCTAGAGTGTCAGGGGAAATGCACTTCCACTATTTAGATTTTTTTAAACTACGTGGACCCAATGCTTTCCTTATGAAGTTCTGCTGCCGAATACCAGGCTGTCTCAGTTTGATTCCACCTCTTGCCTCTATCTTCATCGACCTGCTCTGCCTGGTTTTATCGAAAGCCTGCAGGTTGTTTGTCATCCCTGATTTTCCCCCTTTCTCACCCTTTTCCTATCTTACTGTTGTTCTTCTTACTCCCTTTCCTGTCATTCTCTCGTTTCTTGTGCGTGAACATATGATAGTGAAATTTGAGACCTGGTCCCCAAAAATGAGTCCTGGTGCCCATTTGCAGTAACCAGCTGCACAAATTAAACACGTACAGTATCTAAGAGACTTTTGGGAGTTGTCTACTTAGTGTTCACAAGTCATGAAATGACTCATGGAATGTTTCAAATGCAAATATGTAGGGGAGTAGTTCTTGAACATAGCTTTGTCGTTGGTTATTAATTCTTAACATTAATTTCAAGTCTTCTGTGGATGTCATAACTGAGTGTGTTTAGAGTTTGGTAATTAAGCTATAATACCACGCCCAGGGTAGCCCTGCTGATGGCACATGCAGGGCTGATGCTATGACACGGTGGTGCCATGCAGCTGCTTATGTCACCACGGTGTGGAGTGTCAGACTGCACCTAAAAACGTTAAATAGAGCCCAACTGTCAGAGAAGAGTACAGAAAAATGTCACTTTTACTAGAGTGCAAAAACTTTAGCACCTGCCCTGTCAAGATCCTTGCAAGACTTCAATTCAATTCATCCAAACTCTTAAGAAGGAATTTCAATCTTTTCCTACTATTTACAGCCTAACATTCCTGTGCTATGAGATCAGTTTGGGGTGGGCACTACATATACGGTTAATATTGTTCCATCCCAGTGTATCCATGGGTATCCTTGCTCAGAACAAGGGTTCTGTTGGCCAAAGCCTACTGAAACACAGCTGGCATGTCACTCCTTCATGCCCTCTTCTTCTCTCCTAGCTCAGCAAAGGGCTGATTGAATTCTACTGATGGTACCTGGGGCACTCAATACCTTCTGGTCAAGTGGTCCGGATGAGTTACTTTACTTTGAAGACTTGCAAGACCTGAATTAAGTCCACTGAGATCAAAGGTGTAATTGGTGTAGACCATAAGACAGCCTAATGGTGAAAGAAGTTAAAAGAGTCGATTGTACATTTCATCAGCTGGCTTTACTCCACTTTAAGGGTAAAAGATTAGTTGTTTTACATTCAAAATGCCACCAAAAATAACAGGCTACATCCTCGCCTCTTTAAGGCCACTTTTCCTATATGTACCTGAACCAAAATATTCCTGTTTGCCGAAGTAGGATGCGTCTAAGCAGGTCGGTTAAAGTTCTGCTCTTTGGTTTTAAACTTCTTGTAAAATGGGAAGCCGTGTAGGTCAGAGCTGGAATGTGTGAGAACCTCTGTGAGATGTGAAAAGTGACATTGTGTGAGAAGCCGCAGGAGCAGAGCAACAAAAGCCATGAACTCATTGAACTTGAGGGCATCTTAGACATCGTCCAAAAGCTGCTTGTGGCCTAGTGGCGTATGCATGGGGGTGTGCTGGAGACTGGGCAACTATATTGAAGAAGTATTACTAAGGGTAATATGAGAAAGCCTTCAAAGATACCTTTCCATAGTATACGTAGGAGCGAGGTTCAGTGTCTTTCAGGATACGATTCTGTTGATCATGCAGACTTTGTTTCTCTGGGCTTCTCCTATCATAATAAATACTTTTTTGTCACTTTAGTGCTGTATTCTCTTTGCATTTAATCAGTGTCTAAAGTCTTTGTAGGTATTAGGTCCTTTAGAAATCTAATTGGCAATAGTACTATTTAGTCCTGATTCCGAGTGGAGAAGACGGAAATGAGGTCTTTTCTGCACCTGTTATATACCAACACCACTGGGTGAGGTGTTTACCCAGTGCAATGGATAACTCCTATTTTAAACTTGAAAAAAAGGTGTACCAATAATATGCAGAATATATTGTCTACCACACCAAATGCCAGTACTGTAACCAACATTTTTCCTCAGTAAATTTCCTTATGTTTGACCTACTGAAGTTTATCTGGGGACATTTGTAGGGTTCAGTAATTAACACAGTAGTCAGATTACTAATAGTGATTTAGATTGGAAGTGATGAATCTTTTTTTCCAAAAGAGCTACAAAAAATCATGTTGTCTTCTCTTGTTCCCTCAAGATTGGACAATTGCAATGCTCTATTAACCAATATTCAGAGAAGATTTCTGTGGAAATTTCAGGTTCTGAAGAATACGGCGGCCCATTTGCTGTTGTGCTTCTCCAAACACAAGTCCGCATCGCAGGCTCTGGTGCAGATTTACTGGCGGTCAGTCAAACAGCATATTGACTGTGAAGCCCTCTATATCATGTTCAAAGCATTGCAAAACTCTGGCCCGGTATATCTTAGACAACACTTTCAGCCATATTCGTCTAGATTGCTGTGGTCATCCTCCGTTTTCCATCTAGTAAAACCTAAATTAAAAAAATGATCTTGGGGCGACAGAAGTTTTGTTTTGTGTACCACCAAACTATGGAACTCCATGCCCCTCCATTTAAAGAAAAAAAAATGACCTATTTGCTTTTAGTAGTGAATAGTCCACCTTCTTTTCTCTTTATGCTCCCTTTCGGTGGTTAGTGCCTAGTCACCTTAGGGTAGTAGAGCACTTTGCAAATGTTATTTTCATTTAATTGTGAGATTCCTCACAATCTCTGTGGTGTACCCAACTAAAGAAGATTGTGTGTTGAATGAAACAAGAAGCATACATGTCAGTAGACCCGATTTAGAGAAGAGACAAGAGTTTTCAAGCCAAAAATTACTTTATTTTTGCTGTCTCCCTCCTGAAATTGTATTTGCTTCAAACACCCTATGTATTTGTCCCTCTGTATATAAGCATTTATTTTCACTATAGATAAGTGTCTATCTTTGTGTATTGCTTTGAGTAAAGATGTACAATAATTATGTTGTTATAAAAACAACAGAAAAAACACCAAAAATCATCTTTGGTCTACATGTACTTGCTTCCATTGTGCATCTTTGTACCTCCATGTACTTGGATCTGTGTGTCTGTTACTTTTCTCCTGAAAACGCATATCCAATGCACTACCCTATTTCTCATCCAGTACCTCTATCAATATCTTTAATCTCCATAGAATTACCTCCTTTATGCATCTATATACTTTCAATGTACTTATGGGTCTATATATTTATCACTTTCTTCTAATTTAGCATTTCCAATGCACTACCCTATTTCTCAGCCTATACTTCTCTCAATATATCTTCTAGCCCAACTTTCTGACTCATCTCAAACTTCTTTCTACTACTCTTTCCAATTCACTACCCTATCTCTCACCCTATACACCTATCATTATATCCTCTACACCCACTCTCCCATTTATCCCAAACCCCATACCACTACTATGTTCCCCAAAATAACCCTTTCTTGACTCTCTCTCCTACTCTACCCCTCCTTGCATCATCTGGCACCTCTTGTACTATACCGATCACCCAAAACAAACCTTTCTAAACTCTTCCCTCTGACTCTTCCTCTCCAAAATCCCTTTTACTCCTCCAAAAGCCTTCTCCCGCTGCTATGACCTAAAAACGAAATCCTTCACTCTTCTATCCCTCCGCTATTCTTTTCAATCAAAATAACAGACTAACATGTTCACTTCTCTAATTCCATATTCCACTACACTAATTCACCACTAATCCTTTCTGGGTTCCAGAGGAGCATGCTACTCGCCAACAAAGCGTTTCAACACCTCATCAGGGTTACAAGCACTATATAAATGCAAACCATTTTTCCTTTTTTACCCCTCCCTAACCCATCTCAATCCAAATAACTGACTAACATATCCACCACTCAAATTACTTCAAATTTCACGAAACTAATTTTCAACACTAATCCTTTATGGGTTCCGGAGTAGGCTGCTACTCGCCAGAAAAGCGCTTCAACACCCCATCAGGTGTAACAGACGCTATATGAATGCAAACCTTTATTTCCCTTCTATTCCTCCGCTATCTTCTCACTTCAAATAGCTGACTTATATCCACCACTCAAATTACTTTCATATTTCACCATACTAATTCACCACTAATCCTTTATGGGTTTCCGGAGTAGCGGGATACTCGCCAAAAAAAGCGCTTCAACACCCCATAAGGGGTTAGAAGCGCTATATAAATACAAACCTTCTTTCCTCTTCCATCCTTCTGCTACCCTTCCAAATCCAAATAACTGACTAACCTATCCACCACTTAAAATGTACTTGCATGTTTCACTATACTAAGTCAACACTAATCCTCTATGGGCCCCGGATGAGTGTACTACTCGCCGAAAAAGCGATTTGACGCCTCGTCAGGGGTAGTATGCGCTATACAAATGCAAATACAATACAATACAATATTCAGACATATTTTATATCACATTTGGTATATTTAGAAAACGTGACTGTTGTGATAGGAATGTACCTTGCATGGCAAACTGGCATGTACCCTTGCCGTGAGTGCACAAGTGTATGTGCAACTAGTATCCTGACTATTGTTTTGACCCTGGCGTCACACTAATCTAGTGTGAGCGCAGAGGCCTACACCTGTGTCTGACAATGCAAGGTCTGGAAGTGGTCCTGTGAACTGGAGGGGGGCACCAAGTGTGTGTTAATACTAGGCAATTGACAACAGAGGTTGCCATGGGTACCCAAGCAAACATGGCGTAAAGACTAGACAGCTGACGTTGAAGTGTACTCACCTCTGGGTCAGAACTACTACTTGTAAGCGGAGGAATTCATAAGCTTCGGGTGGGCATGCCATAGCTCTCATGCAACATTTCCTGTAGTTGTATGGCTTCCCATTTCGAGCAGTCATCATCACGATGTTCGATCACTGCACTTTGTTGTGTCCTCTCGACAGTGTCTGCTTGCAATGGAGCTTGGCAGGATAGCTCCCTTATTTATCTCTTACTGCCGTTAATATTTTCAAATTCTGTGGCATCCTGGGGTTTGACATCTGTATCCCAACTGGCATAAGCTTATCAAAGCACCATCCGCCATGGACTTCATAGGATCCTTCTGAGTTGTGCACTATTTGTATTATCTTTCTGTACTGCCAGTTCTGTGATATTTATGTTTGTTTGCACTGATTTGGTTCCTACTATGCCACTTACTTGTGCTGGTCCCTTTCGGAAGATATGGAGTAGACGAGAATCACCTGTGTCTCTCTTTCTTACTCCCTTCCCCCTCTGACTCTCTGTACGGTATAAGTATCACTGTTTGATCATCAAATGGGGAGGAGACAAAAGGAAGCTACACGGTAGAAGGAAAAAGGATGGACCATTGGTAAATGTAATGCAAGTATCACACTGAGAAGTGCAACGTACGCAAGAAGGCAACAGGAGTTGAAAAGAGGCAGCAGCACGGAAATGAAAGACCAGCATCTACAAAGTGAAACCAAGATGGGGTGACAGTGACAGTGAAATGGATCAGGATATCAAGATTCTGTCAGGGACCTGCAACAAAAGACACAAACACATAAAGGCTATTGGCAAGACAGCAATGCACAAAATCAAAGGGACCAAGACAGCAATGCACAAAATCAAAAGGGACCCAAAAAGAAAGACCTGCACAAGGTAACAATGGAAGACAGTGCTGATAAAGAACTAACGCTCAAGAGGCAATTCAGCATGTGGAATAACTCACATCTAGTTTGCAAATTGAATTGGGCATAGGCGAAAGCACCCAGAAGATTCAAAAGGGTAGTGTGTATGCATGGTTATACCCTGTCCCTCTCTTCTTTAACCTGTATCTGGTCCCCTGATAAGCCTACTTCATGGTTTCTGAAAATGTATATATATATGAAGGTGGATGACAGATCCGCCCACATCGGTTTACAAATTAACTGTCTTAGAATTTAACTACCCATGGTTGAGAAAAGGTTTCTTAAAGTTAACTCCTTCCAAATAAGAAATCTTAATCACATGGAACAAGATAAATCTCTCGGAGGCATCCATTTGGCCTGTATTGATGGATTAATGCCTTAATGCGGTAACTGTCATAAGGAATTTAGCAGTAAAGATAGGGTGACCAGACGTCCCGCATTTGCCCCGACAGTCTCGGTTTTCGACCGGCTGTCCCGGCAGATTTCTGTAATTTTGGCTCATGTCCCGGTTTTTTGTGGGAGTTGACTGAAAACATTGAGGGGCACTTTTGTGGGTGTTATGAAGCTTTGCTAGAGAGCAGCTGTTATAAGTAAGCAGCTTAATTAATATATGTGATGTTGGTTGTAGAAATTACATTTTATTTATTTTCTTAATGCCTTTTTATGAGATCTTATGTTGATGAGAACTGTCTTTCTGCACCATTCTGTTGATGAAAAATGGTAGTCCTTCTTCTATTTTCCTAAAATGTCCCGGTTTTTGGTTCTCAAGATCTGGTCACCTAAAGTAAAGATAAATGTCAAGTTTGACATGAGATAACAAATCTCTACTGTGTCTAAAGACCTTAGTCAGAGTTTAGCAGACAGGCTACTCAGCCAAAATGATGGAGGAGTATACTGGCCACCTAATTTGTGAGTCAAAGAAATACCATGCTTCCGATGGAGGAGACTACACTAGTTCTGCTGATAGAAATCCTTGACTTACAATCTATGGCGCTGAGCTGTCGATCAATGGATGTCAGATCATCTGTCCTATTGAGAGCGGTTGTTCCAACATAATTGTTCCCTATTATTTTTTTTGTTTTTTTTCAATGACAAACTTCTGCGTTGGGTTTTGTTTTTTAAAAAACAATGTCCTTGCTTGTGGACACACTGGACATGCCGCTCAAACAGCAAAGCTTCAGTGCCCTCACGGAGCTCTCATCATGTTAGCTCTGTTATAAGCAGAGAGATCTGTGACTGCCTGCCAGGGATCTCTAAATATGGTGGGCTGCATTCAACCAGGACACCAAAGGAGAATCCTCTGCTGACTAGGCAGGATGGCATATAGCCTCCCATACTTTAAATAGGATCTTCAGTCTAGTTTGTACCATCTACATGTTATGTGATGGATTGTTCCCATTCTCTCTTTCCTTCAAAGGATCTCTGTGGCAAATGTCTTTATTTAATCGTCGGTGGAGTTTTGCAATTCAATCATTTTAGGCCTTACAAAGAAAAGCATGTAGTAATTACAGAGCATTCAGAATTCCATGGCTAGTTTTTCAATCTGATGCAAATTAAAATTAGCTCATCCTTTCTAAAAACAGATTTTCTTACAAAATCCATAAGAACAGCGATCAGGTGTTTCATGGCATTCTTCACAGCCCCTAAGAATCGGAACAATAAGTGTCAAGGCAGAGATTTCCGAATCCAGGAACACCTCTTTAAATATCAGTCATGAGCCTTCTTTTCTCAGGTTCAAGAAGAAGCTCAAAATGTGGCTCTTCTTCAGCTGAGTGAGCATCGTTTGGCCTGTCACTGTTTTTGTTATTCTCACCGGACCTCTTGCAGGAAATGTGTTCTAAACTGTTATCTTTATTCTTTAATAAAATATCCACTATCCTTGCTGATTCCCCAACGTGTCCTAACAGTGGCGGCTGGTGAGGTTTGTGAGTGGAGAGCACACACAAAGCTGCACATAACCCACCAGGAAGGCAGGCCTGAGAGCGTGACTCAGAGCACAACTTACACAAACCACTAGTACCCTAATACAACAGTTTGTTTGCTAATTCACTACCACCTGATAGGGTGCTCCGGCATGAAGCATGCAAGCTGGGTATTGCAACGCCTTGTCAGGGGTTATAAGCGCTATATAAACACAAGTGCTGTGTTTTGCTTTACAATTGAGTTCGAAAGTTTCTTACCATATTCTCAAGAATTAATGGTTCACTTGTCTGATCGTATTGCCATTAAACAAGGTGATGCCCTGCACAAACACTTCAAGGTTAAATCTGCTGCCTAGGGTTTTAGATGGTATTACCATCCACAAGGAGCAGGTGGAGAGTGGGCCTATTGTATTGTATTCAATTTTCTTGCAAGGAGATTTCCAGGAAGAAATTTTACAGGAGGAACTGTGTAATCTCCGTTTTAATAAACCCTCGGTCACAGTGTTCCCTTTTCCGTTCTTATGTTTTCTGCTAAAGCAAACTTAACTACAAACGTTTGCCATAAGAGGAGAAATGACATGAAGACAATGCTTCCATTAAATCACTGCGCCACTTACAAACCATAAACCTATTATGTGTTCCTTTGCTGCTAGAATGCAATGGTGTTCATTTAGATAAGCGTTTTTCAACAATTAAATTAAATGAAGGTCAGAGGTGGCAGATAAATGCTGAAATAGATAAATAAGTCACAGCGTCGACGGTGATGCCACAACTTTAAAAGTAGAAAAGCAATACCCACCGTGAAATGCAATCACTTTCAGAAAGTAGAAGGGCACATCTCTAATGATAATCGACGTCACACTGGCCCACTTCTAAATGTATTAAACACTAGCTGTACCCGGCCACGCGTTGCTGTGGCTCAGTCTGGTTAAATGGTAGAGAAAGAAAAGAGTAAGCACGCATTTTTAATATGTTTAATTTCACAATGCTTGTGGGTATACAATATGTTTTTGTCCATCCTAATATACGTAGACTATTGTCTATATGCGTCCCTTGTATTTGTTGCGCAGCAACCAAATCGATAGGGTCTGTTTGGGTTGCAAAGTGAACCAACTCCTCCCCCCTCCCTCCACCCACTTTCCGGTCTGCCATCCTGACACCAACTGTCCATCCTAATATATGAAGACTATTGTCTCTATGCGTCCTTTCTTAATGTTGCCAAGTGAACCAACTCCTCCCCCCTTTCCCCACCCACTTCCCGATCTGACATGCTAATGTTGCAAAGTGAAGCAACTCCTCCCCGCTGCCTCCACTCACTTCGTGGTCTGCCATCCTGACTCCAACTGTCCATCCTAATCTATTTAGACTATTGTCTCTATGCGTCCTTTCTTAATGTTGCAAAGTGAACGAGCTCCCACTTCCCGGTCTGCCATCCTGACACCAACTGTCCATCCTAATATATGTAGACTATTGTCTATATGCGTCGTTTGTATTTGTTGCGCAGCAACCAAATCAATAGGGTCTGTTCGGGTTGCAAAGTGAACCAACTCCTTCCCGCTCCCTCCACCCACTTCCCGGTCTGCCATCCTGACACCAACTGTCCATCCTAATATATGTAGACTATTGTCTCTATGCGTCCTTTCTTAATGTTGTCAAGTGAACCAACTCCTCCCCCCTCCCTCCACCCACTTCCCAGTCTGCCATCCTGACACCAACTGTCCATCCTAATATATGTAGACTATAATCTCTATGCGTCTATTGTACTTGTTGTGCAGCAACTCAATCGATAGGGTCTGTTCGTCCTTTAGATTAAAAACACGAGCGTATTTGACACACACGTATTCGAATCCAACGTTGTGTATATATAAACACGCACTTATTCGAATTCGGCGTTGTGTCAAAATTTCAAATCAATCAGTGAAGAACTTTCGTAGATTTAAGACTGTTATCAAAAGCACATTGACATTTTTAAGTGTCTGTACTTTCGATTAAAAACATGTGCGCATTCAACACACGCGTATTGGAATCCAACATTGTGTTTAAAAAAACACTCACGTATTCGAATGCAACGTTGTGTCAAAATTTCAAAGCAATCGGTGAAGTACTTTCGGAGATTTGAGATTTTGAACAAACGAACAATTACATTTTTATTTATATAGATTTAAATTTGCAACCCAGATTGAAGGCACAAGCGAAAGCTGTGAGTGTAAGCATTTCACACGGGATGAGTTTCGGACCTGCCTTTACACCAAATGAAATGGACCTGGGCCTGGCAGCTGTATTTCTTTTTAGCTTTACTGCCAACCGACTCCTTCACACATGATATTGAGTCACAGCACCATGACAACACAAACCTCACCTGTCCTGCACTGCTGTGCGGTGTGCACAAGGGGAACACCAAACACCTTCAGTCTAGCTCACTAGCTAGCTGCCGGCATGCCTAATATCATGAGCCTGACCAGAGTCTGGAATGGAGCTGAAATGGTGTCTAGCTCTAAATCACGTGCGGGAAGCAGTCTGCCCCTCAAGTCGACTCTGCGCAGACTCAATTTCTTGCCTTCTGGTCCTTCCTGGAGTCAGTAGTCTACCACACCCTTTCCCAACTCATGTGATGAGTTGTTAAAGGGTGGGGTAACAAGGCTCTCCACTCCTTGATAGACGTGGAGCTTAGAATTACAGGGCATGCTTCTGAATCGCCCGGGGCTAACTTTACCTCCACGTCATTAGGGGTGGAGACTGTGCCTTGATGCTCAATCTTTACCCAGCTGATGACATCACAGCCCTCATGGGTGTTAGCTTGTCAGCCCGGCGTGCAAACAAAGCAAAGTGAAAGCACCGTGAGTCATGTGACAGCTGCGTACTAGTCAGTGAGTGTGTGTGTGTTGCTGATCGGATGACGCAGAGTGGTGCAGACATGGCCCCTTGCAAGTGTGTATTTTTAATTAAAAAGATTTAGGGACTTATTATCAAGAACGGCGTTAAAATTATCGCCGGTTTAGCCTCAGAAAACTGCAGCTAAAGTGGCGATAATGGGCTTGATACTATTAACTGGAGAATTCCAACAGAAGCCCATGTTCACACCAGTTTCCTGCCGCTAAACCGGCGATAATTTTTAACGCCGTTCTTGATAATATGCCTCATAGCTCTGCTGTAAATGTACTGGGATGAATGTATGACATTGTTCTACATTCTGTCCATCAACTGTTTTTTTTTGCAATTTTCACCCCGAGTGGGCTGGGTATGCTCAGACGTGAGTCCCAGGCTCTCCACACCACTGGAGTCAAGCTATCCAGGCTGATGAAGGCTAATAGCCAGAAACCGGTCCTTGGATGCTTGATTCCGGTCTGGGAAAGACATGGCTTGGTAGTTCGGACTGGACTGTTCCCATGAGGCACAGGGTCAGAGCTGATTTGCATATAGCCAGTGTCTAACCCAGGGTGGTGTGGAGTGCAAACAAACAATGGATTTAGGCCCAGATCCTTGTACTGGGATGAATCTATGACATTGTTCTACATTCTGACCATCAACTGTGTTTTTTGCAATTTTCACCCCGAGTGGGCTGGGTATGCTCAGGCGTGAGTCCCAGGCTCTCCACACCACTGGAGTCAAGCTATCCAGGCTGATGAAGGCTGATAGCCAGAAACCGGTCCTTGGATGCTTGATTCCGGTCTGGGAAAGACATGGCTTGGTAGTTCGGACTGGACTGTTCCCATGAGGCACAGGGTCAGAGCTGATTTGCATATAGCCAGTGTCTAACCCAGGGTGGTGTGGAGTGCACAAAAACAATGGATTTAGGCCCAGATCCTTGTACTGGGATGAATGTATGACATTGTTCTACATTCTGCCCATCAACTGTGTTTTTTGCAATTTTCACCCCGAGTGGGCTGGGTATGCTCAGACGTGAGTCCCAGGCTCTCCACACCACTGGAGTCAAGCTATCCAGGCTGATGAAGGCTGATAGCCAGAAACTGGTCCTTGGATGCTTGATTCCGGTCTGGGAAAGACATGGCTTGGTAGTTCGGACTGGACTGTTCCCATGAGGCACAGGGTCAGAGCTGATCTGCATATAGCCAGTGTCTAACCCAGGGTGGTGTGGAGTGCAAATAAACGATGGATTTAGGCCCAGATCCTTGTACTGGGATGAATGTATGACATTGTTCTACATTCTGTCCATCAACTGTGTTTTTTGCAATTTTCACCCCGAGTGGGCTGGGTATGCTCAGACGTGAGTCCCAGGCTCTCCACACCACTGAAATCAAGCTATCCGGGCTGATGAAGGCTGATAGCCAGAAACCGGTCCTTGGATGCTTGATTCCGGTCTGGGAAAGACATGGCTTGGTAGTTCGGACTGGACTGTTCCCATGAGGCATAGGGTCAGAGCTGATTTGCATATAGCCAGTGTCTAACCCAGGGTGGGGTGGAGTGCAAAAAAACGATGGATTTAGGCCCAGATCCTTGTACTGGGATGAATGTATGACATTGTTCTACATTCTGTCCATCAACTGTGTTTTTTGCAATTTTCACCCGAGTGGGCTGGGTATGCTCAGACGTGAGTCCCAGGCTCTCCACACCACTGGAGTCAAGCTATCCAGGCTGATGAAGGCTGATAGCCAAGAAACCGGTCCTTGGATGCTTGATTCCGGTCTGGGAAAGACATGGCTTGGTAGTTCGGACTGGACTGTTCCCATGAGGCACAGGGTCAGAGCTGATTTGCATATAGCCAGTGTCTAACCCAGGGTGGTGTGGAGTGTAAAAAAACGATGGATTTAGGCCCAGATCCTTGTTCTGGGATGAATGTATGACATTGTTCTACATTCTGTCCATCAACTGTGTTTTTTGCAATTTTCACCCCGAGTGGGCTCTGTATGCTCAGACGTGAGTCCCAGGCTCTCCACACCACTGGAGTCAAGCTATCCAGGCTGATGAAGGCTGATAGCCAGAAACCGGTCCTTGGATGCTTGATTCCGGTCTGGGAAAGACATGGCTTGGTAGTTCGGACTGGACTGTTCCCATGAGGCACAGGGTCAGAGCTGATTTGCATATAGCCAGTGTCTAATCCAGGGTGGTGTGGAGTGCTAAAAAACGATGGATTTAGGCCCAGATCCTTGTACTGGGATGAATGTATGACATTGTTCTACATTCTGTCCATCAACTGTGTTTTTTGCAATTTTCACCCCGAGTGGGCTGTGTATGCTCAGACGTGAGTCCCAGGCTCTCCACACCACTGGAGTCAAGCTATCCAGGCTGATGAAGGCTGATAGCCAGAAACCGGTCCTTGGATGCTTGATTCCGGTCTGGGAAAGACATGGCTTGGTAGTTCGGACTGGACTGTTCCAATGAGGCACAGGGTCAGGGCTGATTTGCATATAGCCAGTGTCTAATCCAGGGTGGTGTGGAGTGCAAAAAAACGATGGATTTAGGCCCAGATCCTTGTACTGGGATGAATGTATGACATTGTTCTACATTCTGTCCATCAACTGTGTTTTTTGCAATTTTCACCCAGAGTGGGCTGGGTATGCTCAGACGTGAGTCCCAGGCTCTCCACACCACTGGAGTCAAGCTATCCAGGCAGATGAAGGCTGATAGCCAGAAACCGGTCCTTGGATGTTTGCTTCCGGTCTGGGAAAGACATGGCTTGGTAGTTCGGACTGGACTGTTCCCATGAGGCACAGGGTCAGAGCTGATTTGCATATAGCCAGTGTCTAACCCAGGGTGGTGTGGAGTGCAAAAAAAACGATGGATTTAGGCCCAGATCCTTATACTGGGATGAATGTATGACATTGTTCTACATTCTGTCCATCTACTGTGTTTTTTTCAATTTTCACCCCGAGTGGGCTGGGTATGCTCAGACATGAGTCCCAGGCTCTCCACACCACTGGAGTCAAGCTATCTAGGCTGATGAAGGCTGATAGCCAGAAACCGGTCCTTGGATGCTTGATTCCGGTCTGGGAAAGACATTACTTGGTAATTCGGACTGGACTGTTCCCATGAGGCACAGGGTCAGAGCTGATTTGCATATAGCCAGTGTCTAACCCAGGGTGGTGTGGAGTGCAAAAAAACGATGGATTTAGGCCCAGATCCTTGTACTGGGATGAATGTATGACATTGTTCTACATTCTGTCCATCAACTGTGTTTTTTGCAATTTTCACCCCGAGTGGGCTGGGTATGCTCAGACGTGAGTCCCAGGCTCTCCACACCACTGGAGTCAAGCTATCCAGGCTGATGAAGGCTGATAGCCAGAAACCGGTCCTTGGATGCTTGCTTCCGGTCTGGGAAAGATATGGCTTGATAGTGCGGACTGGACTGTTCCCATGAGGCACAGGGTCAGAGCTGATTTGCATATAGCCAGTGTCTAACCCAGGGTGGTGTTGAGTGCAAAAAAACTATGGATTTAGGCCCAGATCCTTGTACTGGGATGAATGTATGACATTGTTCTACATTCTGTCCATCAACTGTGTTTTTTGCAATTTTCACCCGAGTGGGCTGGGTATGCTCAGACGTGAGTCCTAGGCTCTCCACACCACTGGAGTCAAGCTATCCAGGGTGATGAAGGCTGATAGCCAGAAACCGGTCCTTGGATGCTTGATTCCGGTCTGGGAAAGAAATGGCTTGGTAGTTCGGACTGGACTGTTCCCATGAGGCACAGGGTCAGAGCTGATTTGCATATAGCCAGTGTCTAACCCAGGGTGGTGTGGAGTGCAAACAAACGATGGATATAGGCCCAGATCCTTGTACTGGGATGAATGTATGACATTGTTCTACATTCTGTCCATCAACTGTGTTTTTTGCAATTTTTACCCCGAGTGGGCTGGGTATGCTCAGACGTGAGTCCCAGGCTCTCCACACCACTGGAGTCAAGCTATCCAGGCTGATGAAGGCTGATAGCCAGAAACCGGTCCTTGGATGCTTGATTCCGGTCTGGGAAAGACAAGGCTTGGTAGTTCGGACTGGACTGTTTATTTATTTATTTATTTATTTTCTAAACTTATAAAGCACAAACAAATACCACGAATGGTGTCTCGGTGCTACGCAGACAGAGAGGCACCTCCTGTGCATTATTGAATGAATAGCCAGGTCTTCACTTGCTTTCTAAAAATCATCAGTGAAGAGCTGCTTTTTATATGGTGGGGCAAGGTATTCCAGAGCTTCGAGGCGGCCACCAAGAAGCTTCTGTCTCCCCATGTAACTGTTCTCACCCATTGAATGCATGGGGATGCGGATGAGGCAGATCTTAACGCTCTCTTAGGGACATACACCAACAGTGATTCCCTAAAAAAGTCAGGTCCTTGGCCATTCAGTGCTTTGTATATAATACATAAAGCCTTGAATTTGGTTCTCTTTTTTACTGGGAGCCAGTGTAGTTGGTAAACGATGGAAGAGATGGGTGCGAACTTGGGAGTTTTGGTCAAAATTCGTGCAGCGGCATTCTGCACCATTTGTAGCTTTTTAAAGACCTGCTCCTGAGCATTCAGCAGAAGCCCATTACAGTAGTCCACCTTGGATAATACCAAGGAGGACATAAGGGTTTTCCCTGCCGACAGGGGAATGTAAGGTAGCAACTTTTTCACTTTTCGTAGCGTGAAAAAGGAAGAGGAGACTACTGCATTGGCATGGTTGGTGAAACTTAGTTTGTTGTCAAACAACACTCCTAGGTTTCTGACCTTTGAAACTGGGGTGGGTGGAATACCCATTTCAGGTGGCCACCAGATTGGGGACCAGGATGGTTTGAGGTCTCCAAACACCATTACCTCGGTCTTATCGGTGTTTAGTTTTAGACAATTACTGTCCATCCAGTGACTGATGGCTCTCATGCCCGTCTGAAAGTTGGCTGCCACTTCGATCCCATTTTTATGCACTGCTAACACCAACTGAGTGTCGTCGGCGTACGAAGTCACTCCCATTCCATGGGTTTTAATGACCCTCGCCAAGTCCGACACATAGATGTTGAAAAGTGTCGGACTTAGCGAGGATCCCTGGGGGACTCCGCAAGGCAGCACAAACGTGGGTGAATAGAAATTCCCCATCTTTACCGACTGTTCTCTGTTAGACAGGAAAGAAGCCAGGAGCTCCGCAGCTTTGCCCTGTATGCCCATAGCTGTGACACGGTCGATCAGGATGTTATGAGCGACCGTGTCAAAGGCCGCTGAGAGATCCAGCAAGATCAGAACAGCCGTACCACCCTGGTCCATGATCTGTCTGATCTCTTCAGAAGCCTTGATAAGCGCCGTCTCCGTTCCATGTCCTCTCCTAAACCCAAACTGAGTGTTATCCAACAGGTTGTTATAATCAATGTAGCTAGCCAGCTGTTTGTTTATAACTTTTTCAAGTATTTTAGATGGAAAAGGAAGGGCTGCTATAGGGCGATAACTTTTTAATTCCAAGGTGTTAAGGGTGGGTTTCTTTAGAAGTGGCTTTATTATAGCAGTTTTCCATCTTTGAGGATATATTCCTGATTCACAGACGGTACTGCAGATGTTCTCCAGGATTGGAGCTACCACATCAGATGTTAATTTAATGATGGTTGGTGGGCAGGGATCCAGAGGGGAACCCGACATTGTTGTTTTAATGAGATCTTTTATTTCTGACAGTGATGGAGGGAGAAATTCGTTCAGAGAGGAGGATGTGAGTTGTGAGTTCTTAAGGCTATCTGATGGTTCCTCTGTCGTGATGTTATTGAATTTGTCGAAGATTTCTGTGACCTTGGTCCTGAAAAAGTCAGCCATTTGATCACAGAAATCTTGGGTAGTCTCAGTAGTATTGGCTGCTGGTATAGTTGTTAGTGTTGCCACTACCTGATATAGTTGCTTACTGGAGTTCTGGGCTTTTTCTATCTGTTCACAAAAATATTTGCTTTTTTCCAGTCTTAACATCTTCCTATAGCCGGATAGCACTTGTTTGTATCTTTCTTTATCGTTGTTGTCGTACTTAACTCGCCAGCACCTTTCTAGATTGCGGCATTTCTGTCTTTCCAATCTCAACAGTTCGGAGAACCAAGGGGCTGATGGTGTTGCACGATTTGGGCGCAGTCTCTTTAGAGGCGCTACTAGATTAAAGGTGTCTGTGAGCCATTGGTTATAGTTATTTGCTGCTAGTTGAGGGTCTGACACTTTGGATGGTTTATTATTATCTAGTTTCTCGGATAATATATTTGTATCTATGTTTTTCCAGTCCCTGCAAAACCTATGTTGCTTTTTTGTCGAGTGTTGATTTTTGTATTTTTTAACACGGGCATAGAAGACCACCACTGCATGATCTGACCATACAATAGGAGTAACAGTAGGGGGGGTAATGGCCGGATTGTTCGTGAATAAACCGTCAAGAACATGACCTGCTTTGTGCGTAGGTGAGGTAACTAGCTGATTTAAGCCAACGGCCTTAAAATCCTCAATAAGGCTCAGTGTATCTTTATCTGTTGTGTTTTCTAAATGAAAGTTAAAATCTCCAAGTATTGTAAAATCGGAGGCTTCTGGCACTGTTTCTAATAAAGTACTAATAGATTGGAGAAAAGGCGCTCGGGCCGCTGGGGGACGATAGAGCAGAACTCCATTGAACATTTGGATGGGAGATAAAGTGATACAAAAAGATAGTGTTTCTGCAGGAATGTTCTCTGAAGTTCCAGTTTTTACTGCTAGATCTAGCCGTAGAATTATGGCAAGACCGCCCCCTTTTTTTCCTGCCGGTCTATCTTGTCTGACAATATAGTAGCCCTCAGAGACGGCTGTCACGAGATCGGGGTCGGAAGCCAAGTTGGCCCATGTCTCTGTTATAAACAGAATATCCAGTTTGTGTGCTGATATTAATTCAGCCACATCTTCTCTATTTTTACACATAGATCTAGCGTTCACCAGTCCGCATTTAATGCGTGTGACCTCATTACAAGATGCCCCTGGGATAAGTGGTATCTGAGTAAGGGAGCGAGTGAATTTAAAATTGCAGTTTGGGCAAGCTATATGAGTCACGTTGGAACACTCATCTAAGTTGAAGTGTGGGCATTCGTGCCGGAGCATGGTGTTTTTAATATCTAACAGATCGGAGGAAGAGTATTTCAGTAACTTACTAGGATGGCGTGGTAGCCGGCCAGGGATTGGGCGCTAGGCGCGGGTCCAGCGCGGACTGGCGCAGACTGGCACCCCTTTGGCACGGCTTCGGCGCGGAGACGGCGCTTCCGCTGCGCTCGTCCGCTGCGCTTTCGCGAAGCCATTTTTAAGGTCTAAGCCCCGCCCCCAGCTATGACGCTAATTCTGGTCGGGGAGCCGGCCCTGAGGCACAGTGAAGCTCTACCCTGCCCTCCACACAAACGGCACGGAGCCGCGGTGGAACGGGGCTAGGGGTGCAGAAAGCCACAACAATGCTAGTTGGCTAAAATTGATTTTAAAACACAATTATTAAGTCAATTGTAATGTTTATAAAAACGAAGCTAATTTGCATATACAAAGTCCGATATCCAGCATATTTTAACTGGGCTTTCTTCAGCATGCAGAGGAGGATCCCCTCGCAATCTGCATGGACTCACCAACACAACACACAAGGAGCTGCCACCACCTTGCTAGTAGTTCGAGCCCCCAGTCCTACCTCTTCTTAAGGTCTAAGCCCCGCCCCCAGCTATGACGCTAATTCTGGTCGGGGAGCCGGCCCTGAGGCACAGTGAAGCTCTACCCTGCCCTCCACACAAACGGCACGGAGCCGCGGTGGAACGGGGCTAGGGGTGCAGAAAGCCACAACAATGCTAGTTGGCTAAAATTGATTTTAAAACACAATTATTAAGTCAATTGTAATGTTTATAAAAACGAAGCTAATTTGCATATACAAAGTCCGATATCCAGCATATTTTAACTGGGCTTTCTTCAGCATGCAGAGGAGGATCCCCTCGCAATCTGCATGGACTCACCAACACAACACACAAGGAGCTGCCACCACCCTGCTAGTTCCAATGAGGCACAAGGTCAGGGCTGATTTGCATATAGCCAGTGTCTAATCCAGGGTGGTGTGGAGGGCAAAAAAACGATGGATTTAGGCCCAGATCCTTGTACTCGGATGAATGTATGACATTGTTCTACATTCTGTCCATCAACCGTGTTTTTTGCAATTTTCACCCCGAGTGGGCTGGGTATGCTCAGACGTGAGTCCCAGGCTCTCCACACCACTGGAGTCAAGCTATCCAGGCTGATGAAGGCTGATAGCCAGAAACCGGTCCTTGGATGCTTGCTTCCGGTCTGGGAAAGACATGGCTTGGTAGTTCGGACTGGACTGTTCCCATGAGGCACAGGGTCAGAGCTGATTTGCATATAGCCAGTGTCTAACCCAGGGTGGTGTGGAGTGCAAAAAAACGATGGATTTAGGCCCAGATCCCTGTACTGGGATGAATGTATGACATTGTTCTACATTCTGTCCATCTACTGTGTTTTTTTAAATTTTCACCCCGAGAGGGCTGGGTATGCTCAGACATGAGTCCCAGGCTCTCCACACCACTGGAGTCAAGCTATCTAGGCTGATGAAGGCTGATAGCCAGAAACCGGTCCTTGGATGCTTGATTCCGGTCTGGGAAAGACATGGCTTGGTAATTCGGACTGGACTGTTCCCATGAGGCACAGGGTCAGAGCTGATTTGCATATAGCCAGTGTCTAACCCAGGGTGGTGTGGAGTGCAAAAAAACGATGGGTTTAGGCCCAGATCCTTGTACTGGGATGAATGTATGACATTGTTCTACATTCTGTCCATCAACTGTGTTTTTTGCAATTTTCACCCAGAGTGGGCTGGGTATGCTCAGACGTGAGTCCCAGGCTCTCCACACCACTGGAGTCAAGCTATCCAGGCTGATAAAGGCTGATAGCCAGAAACCGGTCCTTGGATGCTTGCTTCCGGTCTGGGAAAGATATGGCTTGATAGTTCGGACTGGACTGTTCCCATGAGGCACAGGGTCAGAGCTGATTTGCATATAGCCAGTGTCTAACCCAGGGTGGCGTGGAGTGCAAAAAAAACGATGGATTTAGGCCCAGATCCTTGTACTGGGATGAATGTATGACATTGTTCTACATTCTGTCCATCAACTGTGTTTTTTGCAATTTTCACCCCGAGTGGGCTGGGTATGCTCAGACGTGAGTCCCAGGCTCTCCAAACCACTGGAGTCAAGCTATCCAGGCTGATGAAGGCTGATAGACAGAAACTGGTCCTTGGATGCTTGATTCCGGTCTGGGAAAGACATGGCTTGGTAGTTCGAACTGGACTGTTCCCATGAGGCACAGGGTCAGAGCTGATTTGCATATAGCCAGTGTCTAACCCAGGGTGGTGTGGAGTGCAAAAAAACGATGGATTTAGGCCCAGATCCTTGTACTGGGATGAATGTATGACATTGTTCTACATTCTGTCCATCAACTGTGTTTTTTGTAAATGTAAAGGGGGCACAGCTCCTCCGCCCTTTCACAGAAACTCTATCCATTCAAGCAATTTAGGACCTTCTCCTCACCTTCAAGTCCCATGCACCTCTTGACCTCTGTCCATCTCGCATATTCACTCCTGCCTCAGCCATCCTTTGTTTACGTTTGAGGGACGTGTGCATTCCATCCCTTGTTTCCTCTATGGCACTGGACAAATGTGATCCCTCATCTTAAAAAATACAATTCTGACCCAAACATTGTAAGTAATTATCATCCCAACTACCTGCTACCGCTCCTGTCTAAAATCTTGCAAAAAGCAACTTTCAAATTACTTCAAAGCCAATTGTCTTTTAGATCAAGCCCAGTTTGGATTTTGTACCATCCACAGTACTAAACTTGCTCTGCGTTACAGGTGATCTAAGAATGCTTCTTGACCAGGGCTACATCGCAGCCCTGGTCTTTTGATATTTTGGCAGCATTCAACACAGTATCCCACTCTGTCCAGGTATCAATCCTCAGCAATTGTTCCTTTTTATCTTCCAGATCCCAGACCATGTCACAAACCCCTTTTTAGGTCAAGCCTAAACATCGATTGCGCTGTTAGACAATCTGTTGTCTGCACTTTGTGGGGTCTGATTCCTCCCACACTTTGGATTGGCTTTCATGTGTGTAGTTTAAAGATCTTAGCGTCCAAATGGCTAATGGTGGGTGCATGTCCCACCTTTTCTGGCTAGTACACTCCCATGGAGTATTGCGGCGGGAGCGAGCTAGGACGTGCACGCTACTTGTCGCGGCACGCAGCACTTTATTTATTTGGGGCCTCATTTATGAGGACCCTTGCACCGCTGGAACTTCACTTTTTGTGACATTCCGTGGCGCAGGAGCCTGCTCCAAATTTACGTGGCCGCACTAAGCCACCTTTTTTTGCTTAATGCTGCCTCGTAAATATGGCTTTCTTTAGCGCAGTCAGAGCAGGCAGCTGACTGTTTTGTACCTACAAAAGCACGTGATTCTGAGCAAAAGCAGCTCCAACCCGCTTCTTATAACTGTGCACAACACTTCACAGACTAGGCTGCAACTGCCAAAAAATCATATTGGAAGTCGCTAAAGCTCCCTATTCCTCCTTCTGTGAAGGATGCAGGGTTTATTATGCCGCTACTTCTAGTTCAGAGTTAAGATTACCACTTGATTACAAACCTATTTTTCTCTCACTTGTGCCTCAAATGATGTGTGATGTAAAAAAAAACGTACAGTCTGCCAATATTGACACAAATACATTGCCACCTTCTTCTCCATCATGTGCAGTTCACGCAAGATATAAAAAGTAGGGCACTACAACCAGCAACGAGGAGGAGGACGGCCGCAATGAGGAGACACCACAGCGAGGGGGAGGGTGGCCCGCAGACGCGAGAGAGAAGGTAAGTCTTTTTTTTAGCTTTTTTTTGGGCCCTGTGGCGTACGGGCTGAAGGTCGTACTACGGACTACCACGGAGTCGGAGTTATGCCTCCACTTCGCGTTCCCAGCGGAGCGCGGAGTTGGTAAAACTCTGCAAACTCCTCTGGCAGAGCGTAGTACGCTGCCCGGGGTTAATGATGACAGGGTTGAACATGATTGTCTTGATGTGACAGAATTGTGTACCAAGCCTAGAGCCAATATTTGAGACATCCCTCTGGAAGATCCCAATTTTACCTTGTTTGTGAATGGCTCTTGTTTAAGCTATGACAAGGAATTCTGAGAGCATCCTATGCTGTGTGCACCATAGAAGGTGTTGTGGAAGCCTTTAATTTGTGCAATGTAATGTCCACACAAGTGGCTGAACTGATCAATCTTACTAGAATGTGCTATGCCTCTAACAATTTGAGAGTTGCAATCTATACCAATAGCCGGTCCGATTTGGCATGGTCCAAGATTTTGAACAGAGATGGTCACAAAAAGGCTTCATGATTATTTCTGGTTACCCCATTAGGAATGGGAATAAAGTGATGAACTTGCACCAAAGATATCACCTACTTTTTCTGAAGCACTACTCACTGCCCTTCCATGAGTCACTACTCCCTTACCATCTATTTCATCTACACACTACACCTTAGGAAGCACTAAAGCTTGATAGCATCTGCCTATCCAATTTGTAAGCAGTTGAAGAAACTTATTCCTTCCACACAAATAATAAACTCCTCTAATAACAGTTTCCTTTCCCACCAAAATTTCAAATCGTTTAAGCTTATATGTTTATATGCTTATATGCTCACTCTACCCTGCAAATTCTGAATCTTCAATTTCATCTTTCTCTCTTACAATACAAAAGTTCCCTTTCTTCTTCATGTCCAAACTCAAGATTATAAAAGAGTCTTCTTTGATTGAGTGCCTTGCTACTAATAACGCTGGGGCTTTAACTGCTATTAACACTGAGCATGTGACAATTAGACAATGGTTTTCCAGAACAGGCTTGCTCTAGATATCATACTTGCCAAACAGGGAGGAATATGTTGCATGTGGAGCATTCAACAGCGCTGCACGTACGTGCATAAAAACAGTAATGAAATTAACAAATTTGCTACTAATATTTGTGACATTTCTAAAGATTTGAAGGATTTGGAAGAGACGTTTAGGAAGCATTAAGTGAAGGCTATTCTGGAGTTGGAAGATGGCATAGTGGTATAGGTAGTGGGTTGTCAGGGAGCATACTAACACCTGAGAGAGCGCAAATCGAGAAAAAAATTAGAAGTGCACCATATTTACAAGCACGAGGCATTAGTTTAGTAAAGATTACATAAGAGTGTCGAATTTATAGAGTGAAAATACATAAGAGTGTTTAATTAAAATAGAATGCATATATCAGTGTGAAAAGCTAATGTAGAAGTGTGTAGAGATGTTAGAATGATGTTGAAATCCCATGTTATGTGGCTGTTGTAGAGGAGAATGTAATACTGATAAACGTAGAAATGTGTAGGCCACATGGCAGTTCACAGAGAATGAAAGGGTTTGTTATACTCTCACATGATATGGATTTTAATGTTGTTGTAATTCAAAGTATTATTGATCATAGAACTGAAATATATGTTTTATAGAAGTGTTTCATATAACCATTGTGTGTAATAAGTTAGAATACTGTTTAGACTAAGAAATTAAAGGTTTACAGAGTGCACATGCCCGTTTCATGTAATTCTAATAGGCCTGAATAGATAAGGTCATTTCTTTTGATCTGCATGTGTTAGTTAGAGGAATGTCATGTTAAGCATAAATTACGGAGCCTGCTCGAAGGTTTACGACTTAGAAGATACGGTGGAGGCTGGAATTTGGGGCCCACTGTACAAGTGTCTGTTTGCAGGTGCGAGGAGGTTCCAATCAAGAGAGTGATGAATAGAGTTTTGTTCAGGGAGCCAGGCACAGGCCTGGAGGAGGCTTCAGGAATTTCCTGGGGGGTACCGTCCTGCCGGAGAAGAGCCTGAGAAGCAAGGTCAACGCTAACGATGGGCCCAGAGGAGTATCAGCATGGAAAATGCCAGAACCGACACCACATGAGGGGCGTCTCTAAAGGGCGTTTCTATTGTAAATGTGATTTTTGTATTAGGGACAGCACCCGTGGGTGGAGTTAGGGCAGATGGTCTGAGGAACCTAAGAGAGCGGATGGGTAGGCAGATAGGATAACTGCGAGACACTGATTCACAACAAGACTAAGAGAAGTGAGTGATCTTCTTTGAAGTCACCACGGCTGACACCTTTTTAGGTTAAGATTTTACTAAGTAGGGATGTCACTTAGTCTAGTGTAGGGACAGTCTAATCTGGATTTTCTTCCTTTCTGTAAATGACTCATAAGCTACAGCTTGTGTCTATTCTTGCAACTCTGATGATTTTAGAATTGGTTTTGGTGATATTCTTCTGCCGACTAAGAGCATTTAGAAAATTTATGTTTGTAGTGATACCAGTATATCTTTTGAACCTTATTCTGAGATGTTTGTATCTCCAGTTAACTTTGGCTTTATAATAAACTTTTAAAACTTATTCGTAGTAAGTGGTTCTTTAGAGTGGTGTAAGTCCTTAACTGATTGACCTAGTAGTGGATTGCCTTTTACTCTATGACAGGTATCAACGGTACAGTCGACCTGAGTTGGGATCTAGACCTATAGCAATAGATCAGAAATCCCGCCGTAACAGTTGGTAGCAGACAAGGATGGTTACCTTCTAGAGGAAGGTGATCTAGACTAGGTTAAGATTACCCCAAGGTCCCTAGAGATCGAGAGATGAGCAGCGGAAGAATCGCCTGCCGAAGAAGGTGCTGACGGTGCGAGAGAAAAGCAGCAGGGTCGGACGAGAGTAAGTATAACAAGGGTCATGCGTTGACAGATTGCGGTGTTTTGTGTTGTATCTGTATTGTAATGTCATGCGGAGTTGAATGCCTGTAGTGTGATTGAGAGCGGGTTGTGAGCGCGCGCAACCTGACAAACTAGGAAAATCTTAAGTTCGGGGAAGAGCTTAAGTGGTTCGGGTGTATCGAACATCCAGAGTAGTTGTCGACCAGAGTAAAGGGGGTCATGAGGTACCATTGATCGCCCGCAGGACCGAGATAGGGGGAACGCAAGAGTGAGTGTGTGGGTAACGGACGCAGGTCGAAAGTTACCGTGTGTAAGTAACCTATCAGTTAAGGCGATTGTCTGGACGTACACGGAAAGACATTTCGTCAGTTAAGGTGACAATTACAGTTAGACTGTGGGCGTACAGTCAAGGAAAGTGATCGCTTGGTCGGAAGTAATCATTTTTCAGAGTATGAATGGGACGCATGCATGACCGGGAGACGAGCGGAGAAAGGAGGGGAACTGCTGCGAAGGGGGACGAGTGACGTCAGCGAGAGCCGCGCTGTGATAGGCCGGTTGGTGTGAAGCCGCGCTGTGATAGGCCGGTTGGTGTGACGTCAGCGAGAGCTGCGCTGTGATAGGCCGGTTAGCGAGAACCGCGCTGGGATTGGTGGATTGTCATCAGGAAGTAAACGAACGCGGAGAAAATAGAAATTGTGTAGATTTTTAACATGAAGTGTTTTAAATGTTTGAGAGCGATCTTTAAGAGAAAAAGAAGAGAATCTTATTACGGGGAAGAGGCACCGCCAGAGGGTACACCAGCTCACTATATGGCAACGAATGTTGGGTTGCATACTATACTGTGGCTTGATACTTGGAGTAAGATTACAGAGGGGAATGAGGAACTGACTTTTCCGAAATACGGAACGTTTAGACTAGAAGTGTTGCATCAGCTGAAAGCAGTTATGTCCTCATTGAGACCTTTGCCTAGACCAACACAGTTTGAGGCCCTTAATGCGTGGATTAGGGCGGCGCACGACAGGAATCAGAACAGACGCCAGGAAAGGGTAAGGCGATCAGTAAGGGCAGTGCAAGATGCCAAATGGGATGCAGAAGCCAAGAAATGGAGGGTACAGACGATTGAAGTGGATAAGTTGTACCCAGTGAGAGAGGTTACAGGAGAAAAGAGACCCATAGAAGAGGATGACGAGAGCGAGTCAGAGGATGGCCTAATAAATAGGTTGTTGATAGATAGACCACCTCCGGACAATAGGGAGATAGAAGGTACTGAGCTCCCAAGGGAAGATAGGGTTGACATAGAAGGGAACAGGACACTCCCTATAACAAATTGGGTACCTACCAAAGGTGAGGAGACACCTCAACATAGTCCTGTACAGAGAGTAGTCGGAAGGGTTGTGGTGCAGAAGATGCCAGCAACAGAGAGGGTTGAGTCTTATGGATTGCCAGATGCTCTTCAAGTACCCGTTACCATAGGTCCTATAGTGTCGGTTTATCACCCAGAGAAAGGGAGAGAGGAAGAACAGGTACGGCTACACAGAGAAAGAGTTGAGATGGAAAGAAGGAATAACACGACAAATGCCTGGAGGCAATTGCCAGGACCGATAACGTGGAGCACCCCATTGGATTCAGCAGTGGATCCCGTAGCAGAACAGGGGGGTCAGAGAGGACCGATGGACCTGAGGGGACCACGGCCGAAATCCTATAAAGAGTTGAGGGCTGACTTGAAGGAATGGGATAGGTCCACAGAAGCACCGAGCAACAGGTCAAGAGCAGAAGCTGGATGGGGAAGTCGAGGCAACGGGACATTATCTCACTGCGGGGCTAGCGAAAGCAGTCAGGAGTGGGACGGTAAAAGTCAGGAGAGTAGAGGAGTTACACGTCATATTGACGGTGGAAATGGGCAGGAGCGAAAAGGTAGAAGTACGGAGTGTGGAGAGACGTCTCATCTCATTCAAAGTGAGGGAGACCAAAGGACACAAGAGTACAGGTATAGGTTTAAGTGCACTCTCCACGCACCTGATGATAACGTACAGCACTGGAGTAGTGGGAACATGGGGAACCGCGAAGGACCTTGCCATGCGCCGAGTGATCAGAGATCACAGACAAATTGCGAAGGCATGGGGAATAATGGAATGTCTTACCATGCACCTAGAGAAACCAGGCAGAATGGGAAATGTGGGACTATGGGAAATAGAGAAGTGTTTCACTATACACCCAGAGAGGATGGAACTGCATGGGACCTGGAGAGATGGGAGCATGGGAGGACTCCCCATAACACGCCTGAGCCCAGACGTAGGACTCAGAGCTGTGATGGGAGAGATGTAAATGGACTCTCTAGGGATAGCATACTGAAAGCTGTGATAAAAGCCAAAAGACTCGATGTGACCAGCTTAAAATCTGACCTGGACGAGATAATAGATGGTGTGTTGCCTTTAGAAAGGATTGACATGTACGAACAAGATGAGCTGCTGTTTATAGCAAAAGATATTACTCGAAAGGCAAGAGCAACTCATGAGAAACTGTCTGAACTGGCAGACAAGTATATGGTAGATTTGTCCAGAACAAAGGCATTGCAGGGTAACCATAGGTTGCATTATTCAGATCAGGACTTAGAAGAGAGGAGGACAACTGGATTAAAAACACACATAAGGGAACTGATCACAGGAATAAGAGCATGGAGAGATCTGGACAAATGGGAAGAGAGGTGGTCCAAAAAGGGAACTGTTAGGCGGAGCGCGAATGTGATGTCTCCGGAGGGAAGGCTACTGCAGATGGAGGCATTCCCTTTGCGAGAGATAGCGAATGGGAGTTGTGCCCTGGAGTAGGGGAGATTTGGCTGCATTTACCAACTCGTTTCCGAAGTTAAGGGAAAATCCCGTAGAGTGGTACAAGCAGGTAGAGAGGTTTGTCAAGATTTCAAAAGTATTGTGGATTGATTTGAACACCTTATTCGACATTGTTGTCCCAGGAGACTTGTGGATAGCATGCAAGGTTAGTGTTGAATGGCCAACGGCAGAACCAGAAAGGGATGCTCGTACTAATGGACCGTCAGAAAAAGTAATGTTAAAATATGACCAGGTGATGACATGGCTGAAGGAGAAGGTGCCACCACAAGATATAGATTGGGTAAAAATTGACCGAACAAGACAGGAACCCAAGGAGACAGTTCATGAGTTTTATGAGCGATTGCTGAAAACGTTCAGACAATACAGTGGATTAGATGTAATGGATCCCAAAGATATAGGACAGTTTGTATCGAAGTTCGTTTTGGGGTTGAGACCTGATATTTGTTTGATGATTCAGCAACATTTAATTTGTTGGCAAAACAAACCATTGGATGAAATTTTGAGATACGCAAGGTATTGCAGTGATGAAATAGATTCCAAAGCAAAGAAACTAAAGGAGAAACTGATGATGGTGCAGATGCAGTCGGCTGGAAAGGGTGGACAGCAGCAACAGGGAATAGGGACGATGAGACGGAAACCAAATAGTCAGAATAAGGACAACGAGGAAAACCCGAGACCTAGAATAGACGTTGCTACATTGAAAAAAACGACAAAGTGTCACCAGTGCCACCAGGTGGGACATTGGAAATGCGAGTGTCCCTATAACCCTGAAAACGGAGAACTAGAAGTAGAGGAGGAGGAAGTTCAAGAAGTTCCAGTTCAAGGGGTGACAGTGCCAAAGAGTAAGGTGGCCAAAGGGGGGACTTCGGCTCCACGAGCTCAGTTCCCGCAGCCACCAAACATTACGACAGGGGGAAAGATCTATAGACAAATGCCTCTTTTTATAGACGAAGAAGAGTGTTACTACGTTGATCCATTGACGGGACGACGTGTAAGTAGAGAGGAGGACTGTACCCTCGGGGCAGTTCTAGAGGTGGATCAAAGAGGACCGTTTGTTGAGGCTGAAGGGGCAGGGTTTCCTACAACATTCTTAGTAGATACCGGAGCTACTCGATCAACTTTGAGATCGGCAGTGGTTCCAGATCTACCAATGTCGGGGGAAACAATTCAAGTGGTAGGAGTCGCAAATAGGAGAATGACTAACCCTTTGACGGAACCAGTGCTAGTGAGAATAGGAAACCACAACTATGAACATCAGTTTGTAGTATGTGATTCTAGTCCTGTGTGTCTGTTAGGAAGAGACTTATTGTGCAAACTGAACTGCACAATATACTGCACACCTCAGGGAGTAGAGGTACAGACTACAGACGAGGATGCTACCTTTAAAGTTGCAAATTCGAGAGTATGCGTAGAACTGTATCCTACCCTGACTGTGGAGGACCTTCCTCGGGACTTACGAGATACAGTGTCATCAGAGGTATGGGATTATACTGGAGAAGAGATAGGATTGATCAAAGGAGTAGAACCAGTGAAGATCATGGTAAAACCAAATGTTGAATATCCAAGAACGCCACAATACAAATTGACCCCGGAGACGATTGCAGGAATAAAACCTGTAATCGACTCTATGATTCAACAGGGAATACTGAAGGAAATCGTGGGTAGTCCATGCAACTCCCCGATTATGGGTTTGCAGAAACCTAGTGGGAAATTTAGAATAGTGCAAGATCTTCGAAAGATTAATAACATAGTTGTTTCATGTTGTCCAGTGGTACCGAATCCATCAGTGATATTGTTTCAGATACCATTCCAAGCTGAGTGGTTCACCGTGATAGATCTTTGTCAGGCTTTCTTTTCAATTCCATTAGATGATGAAAGCCAGTATCTTTTCGCTTTTAAGCTGGAAAATTGTGTCTTAACATGGTGTCGTATCCCACAAGGGTATACAGAAAGCCCATTAATTTTCAACCAGCTATTGAAGAAAAATCTTGAAAGTCTAGTACTGCCACAGAACTCGGTTCTGGTACAGTACATAGACGACCTACTTGTTGCGTCAGGAACGGAAGAAGCTTGTAAGATAGATACCATCGCCTTGCTGAACCATTTAGCTGAAAATGGGCATAAGGTATCTCCGAGCAAATTGCAGTACTGTCTGACAGAAGTACAGTACTTGGGTCACCGGATAGAAAAAGGAAAGCGCAAGGTGTCACCAGATAGGATAGAGGCGATAATGAAGATGAATGCACCTACGACACAGAGAGAAGTCAGGATGTTCCTAGGAATGGTTGGTTATTGCCGACAGTGGATAGCTAACTTTTCCCTGAAAGCAAAACCCTTACAAAAACTGACGCACAAGGAGGTGAGTGATCCGGTACCATGGGACAAGGATTGTTTGATGTCGTTCCTACAGCTGAGAGAGGACTTGTGCCGTGCTCCAGCTTTGGGGATGCCTGATTACAAAAAAACATTTTCACTTTACTGCTGCGAAAGAGAGGGTTGTGCTTTGTCAGTTTTAGTACAAACTCATGGAAATGCCCGTAGACCAGTTGCATACTTTTCGGCTACTTTAGATCCGGTAGCCGCAGCGTTGCCCGGATGTCTCAAATCCGTTGCTGCAACAGGTGTCAGCATTGAACGGTGTGAAAATATCGTAATGGGACACCAATTAGTGGTGTATGTACCTCATTCTGTAAAACTGTTAATGACCAGGACCAAGACACAGCACTTAACCAATAATAGGCTCACGCGCTACGAGCAAGTTATTCTTGCTGCGGAGAACGTGACCATTAAGAGGTGCTCTGTTTTGAATCCTGCTACATTGATGCCACTTCCTAATGATATAGAAGGCGAAGAATGTGAAGATCACGATTGCCTTGATGTGACTGAACTATGCACCAAGCCAAGACCAGATATTGTGGATGAGCCGTTGACTGACCCTGACGAAATTTTCTTTGTTGATGGCTCATGTTTAAGAGACGATACTGGTCGGTTGAGAGCAGCTTATGCTGTTTGCACCATTACTGGAGTTGTGGAAGCCGCTTGCCTGGAAGGAGTACACTCCGCTCAGGTAGCCGAAATCATTGCATTGACACATGCCTGTTTAGCAGGTAGCAAAATTAGAGTCACCATTTATACCGATAGCCAATATGGTTTCGGTGTAGTTCATGATTTTGGGCAATTGTGGTCTCAGAGAGGTTACATGACCTCCTCTGGTTCGCCTATTCGAAATGGGGAATTTGTGCGACTGTTGTTAGAAGCATTACAAGGTCCAGCAGCAATTGCGATCTTTAAATGTGTAGCCCACACCAAAAATACAGATTTTGTGTCGCAAGGTAATCGATATGCAGACGAAGTTGCTCGCTACTGCGCGGAGCAAGGATATTCTTTCACGGAAGTGGAAGTAGGTGGGACTCAGGAAAAGACAGAGTTAAACATGATGCTAGAAACAGTTGATACTTGGGATGATTTAAAAGACATGCAAGAGAAAGCACCTGATTCTGAGAAAAAGGCATGGGAAACAGCAGGTTGTGTGAAAAGTGAAATGGATTTGTGGGTTTCAGCAGATGGAAGGGCAGTATTACCTGATGAACTAGTGAGTCCAATGGCACGACAGATACATGGTCCAGTACACTTAGGAAGAGATGCCATGCTGAGGTTATTTAGGCAGACTTGGTATAATCCTAGGTTTAGGATTGCAGCAGAAGCAGTGTGTCAAAGATGTGTCACATGCCAGCAATTGAACGTAGCAAAAGAACACCAGTTACAATGAGTCACATTGGGAGGTCTGGGGGGCCTTTCAACAGAATGCAATTAGATTTTATTGAGATGCCAAAAATCAACCGCCTCAGGTATGTTCTGGTGGTTGTATGCATATTTTCCAGATGGGTCGAAGCATACCCTACACGCAGGTGCGACACACTCACAGTAGCAAAGTTGTTGCTTAGAGAGTTGATCCCGCGCTTTGGGGTGACGACCTCCTTGGAATCAGACAGAGGAACTCATTTCAACAGCGAAGTTGTGAAGATGCTTTGCTCTGCATTAAACATTGATCAGAAGTTGCACTGTAGCTATCGACCAGAGGCTTCAGGTATCGTGGAGCAGATAAACGGAACTCTAAAGTCCCGAATAGCCAAAGTATGTTCATCGACGTCCTTAAGCTGGCCTGATGCTCTGCCTTTGGTACTCATGAGTATGCGTAGCACACCAGACAGGAGGACAGGTCTCTCTCCACATGAGGTTTTAATGGGGAGGGCCATGAGACTTCCGTCTGTTCCAACTACAGCTTTGTTGAATATTACAGATGACCTGATCTTGGATTATTGCAAGGGACTTTCTGATGTCATTCATTCTGTGTCTCTTCAGGTGCAGGCTGCTGAAGTTCCATCTTCAAGAGACCTATGTCACGACTTGTGCCCTGGTGACTGGGTCCTTGTGAAAAAACACGTCCGGAAGAACTGCTTAGACGTGCGTTGGAAGGGGCCCTACCAAATAATCCTGACAACGAATACTGCTGTAAAGTGTGGAGGGCTGCCAAACTGGATCCACGCGTCCCATACTCGAAGAGTTCCAGCACCCTTAGAAGAAACAGCTCCTCTCACAGATGAAAATCCAGCTGTGGACGGCGAACCACTAGAGGGGATCAGTCAACCTGTGGGGGTGTCGGAAGAAGTTGGGAGTACTACAGATCCAGAAGAAGAAAGACAGGACGACAGTGAAACTGAAGTTGCCACCGAAGGAGAAAGTTGCTATGAATACGGCTCAGACACAGATCAAGACAAGAGTGATCAAGAACCGAGTGTGAGGACAAGAAATAGGAGAACAAGGCGTGGAGAAGCTAGTTGGCCTGAAAGAAAGAAGAGGCCGAGCTTGAAGCCAACTCCAGAGAGAACTCTTGCTCCTATATCTGAAGACTCGGATCTGGACGAAGGTGCACAAAGACAGGAACAGGAAGGTCCGAGAAGATCGAGGAGGGTGCGAGTGCCCTGCAGAAGATACGCTACTCCTGAGTGGACCTACTTAGCTGCAGATGTCCAGTGCACAGAGATCCGGGAGGGTGAGGGAAGTGACATTGACCAGTACTGACCCAATCATAACATTGGAAGTAGTGTTGTTGATACCCGGAGTGGAGGTCGAAGGGTTGCTGACACTCACTATTCCTAATCCTCCTTATCTGAGCAGGATAAGAGAACTGGTTTTAAACAGAATAGAATTTCCGACTTTTTGTTCAATGAGGCCAACACCCGAGGAGATCATTCTTCGTTTGGAAATATTAGAATACGTGATTAGAGCCACTGGAACACGTATCATTCCAGATTGCTAAAGACTTTGTAAATAAATAGATTGAAAGATAACCTAGCACCAAGTGGAAGAAGAAGAAATTTAGGGACTTCCCATTTAGTGGACGGAGAAGGGCTAGGGTTGTCTGTTGCTATAGAACTCAAAGACTGATCTTGCAGAAGGGATTATCAGCTTCCAGGTGTGGTTCGGAAAGGCTGAATAAGCAAAGAAAAGAGACTTTGTGTTGTGAAAGAAAATCAGAACTACACTGTCTTGAGATCATGGAGGCCGGCAACCCAAACCGCAAGACAAAATGCATAGTAGGCACACTTTTAGTGGGAGTAATTTTCCTTATAGTTTTAGTAGTTACTATATCATATGTAGTGGGACAATAGAAATGAAGAGAAGGCAACAAAGGAAGCAAAAATTGTACCGATACAGAAACCTACTACTGCTGGTCAAAGGGGGGACAATACAGAGAAAGATAAAGCTTTACTAGCAGCAGAGACTCGTAGGTTGCATATGGATGAATCACAGGAATATTTCAAATCAAATGCATATGCTAAATTGCTTTATGAATATATTGATGCTATGGAGGCAAAGGATTGCTACGTGTGCATGCAATTGCCAGCCTCTGTAGACGAAGGTATTAGATATCATCATCTTCCATTGACTCATGGAATCACATGTAGTTTGTTGCTTAGTATATTCTATGAACGTGATGGTTTTGAATATTGTTTTTCAAATTTTGATGCTGTTTTACCAGAAGTTCCAAATTACAAGCACATGAACAAGTGGGATTATTATAAGAGTGAAGATAGATTAAAGAAATTTTTCATTCCTTGGAAAACGTTGGATACTTCACATGCCCGAAGAAATAATTTGACTTGTAAAGTGTCAGAAATTGAGAAAAGGTTTATCGGACAGGTGGATGATCGGTATAGGAGACAGAAGATCTTAAAGGCTTCAGGCCAATGGAAAACAGATTGGACCGAGGAAGAAAGGTTACACAAAAGAAAGGGTAGTAATGGTCCAATAGCTTTAGATCGAGAGCAAAAAGGGAAACTGTGTATATATAGGGGTAAAACCTATGATGAGAATGTGTTTGTGGGAGAAGTAACTTGTGAACATGCTTTCCAATTAGAATATTATACAAAAGATTTCTTGAAGGGAATGCAGGTGATCCCGAATGTATATTTTGTTTGTGGAAGAAATGCATACGTGAAACTGCCGGATAATTGGTATGGATCATGTTATTTAGCAATTGTCTTCCCCAAAATATACCATGCTAAGGATCAAGAAATTATAGAGGGAAGAACTCAAGCTAGAGGAAGAAGGGATGTAAGCGATGAGGAGGTAGTTGGAGACGTATTTGGTGCTATGTTTCCTCTTTTAGGGATAGTACTGAATGATGTCAAGATCAGAAGATTGGCAACAGTTGTAGATAGGTTGTCCGCCAGTACTGCTAGATCGTTAATGCTGGTGGAGGGAGAGATGCAATCGATAAGGGCAATGGTTCTTCAGAACCGACTTGCTCTAGACGTTCTGTTAGCCAAAGAGGGAGGAGTCTGTAAGGCTTTGAAGGTTCAGGAATGTTGTACTTACATTCCAGACAATTCAAAACCTCTAGAAAAGTATATACGGAACATCACTGAAATTCATCATGAGATTGAGGATTTGACACAGGTAAATGTGTGGGAAAAAGTAGGTCACGGAATGGGTAAAGTTGGAGGTTGGTTTGCCAACCTAGGAAAGGGTTTCATTTGATACATACTGAAACCTATCATCATAATAGTGATTTGTATAATCACCTTGTGGGGATTGGTGCGGCTGTACCAATGGTATAGATCAAATAGGTTGCAGAGATCCATGAGAGAGCAGGAGAGGAGATTAGCTGCGATGCAGGATAATCAGTACAGGAGTCTGAGGGCTCTAGAGATGATGAAACGAGAGAGTACTGCAACGAGTTCAGTTTGATTCAGTTCATACCTCAGGGATGGTGTTGTGATGGTGATGACTACTAAAAGTCATCAAAGGGGGGAACTGAGAGAGCGCAAATCGAGAAAAAAATTAGAAGTGCACCATATTTACAAGCACGTTGCATTAGTTTAGTAAAGATTACATAAGAGTGTCGAATTTATAGAGTGAAAATACATAAGAGTGTTTAATTAAAATAGAATGCATATATCAGTGTGAAAAGCTAATGTAGAAGTGTGTAGAGATGTTAGAATGATGTTGAAATCCCATGTTATGTGGCTGTTGTAGAGGAGAATGTAATACTGATAAACGTAGAAATGTGTAGGCCACATGGCAGTTCACAGAGAATGAAAGGGGTTGTTATACTCTCACATGATATGGATTTTAATGTTGTTGTAATTCAAAGTATTATTGATCATAGAACTGAAATATATGTTTTATAGAAGTGTTTCATATAACCATTGCGTGTAATAAGTTAGAATACTGTTTAGACTAAGAAATTAAAGGTTTACAGAGTGCACAGGCCCGTTTCATGTAATTCTAATAGGCCTGAATAGATAAGGTCATTTCTTTTGATCTGCATGTGTTAGTTAGAGGAATGTCATGTTAAGCATAAATTACGGAGCCTGCTCGAAGGTTTACGACTTAGAAGATACGGTGGAGGCTGGAATTTGGGGCCCACTGTACAAGTGTCTGTTTGCAGGTGCGAGGAGGTTCCAATCAAGAGAGTGATGAATAGAGTTTTGTTCAGGGAGCCAGGCACAGGCCTGGAGGAGGCTTCTGGAATTTCCTGGGGGGTACCGTCCTGCCGGAGAAGAGCCTGAGAAGCAAGGTCAACGCTAACGATGGGCCCAGAGGAGTATCAGCATGGAAAATGCCAGAACCGACACCACGTGAGGGGCGTCTCTAAAGGGCGTTTCTATTGTAAATGTGATTTTTGTATTAGGGACAGCACCCGTGGGTGGAGTTAGGGCAGATGGTCTGAGGAACCTAAGAGAGCGGATGGGTAGGCAGATAGGATAACTGCGAGACACTGATTCACAACAAGACTAAGAGAAGTGAGTGATCTTCTTTGGAAGTCACCACGGCTGACACCTTTTTAGGTTGAGATTTTACTAAGTAGGGATGTCACTTAGTCTAGTGTAGGGACAGTCTAATCTGGATTTTCTTCCTTTCTGTAAATGACTCATAAGCTACAGCTTGTGTCTATTCTTGCAACTCTGATGATTTTAGAATTGGTTTTGGTGATATTCTTCTGCCGACTAAGAGCATTTAGAAAATTTATGTTTGTATTGATACCAGTATATCTTTTGAACCTTATTCTGAGATGTTTGTATCTCCAGTTAACTTCGGCTTTATAATAAACTTTTAAAACTTATTCGTAGTAAGTGGTTCTTTAGAGTGGTGTAAGTCCTTAACTGATTGACCTAGTAGTGGATTGCCTTTTACTCTATGACAGGTATCAACGGTACAGTCGACCTGAGTTGGGATCTAGACCTATAGCAATAGATCAGAAATCCCGCCGTAACACACCTTTATTAGAACATTGGAATGTGGAGCACTCCATTGAATAGAAGGAGGGCAATGGAAAACAGGCTAAGATCGAGTTAGTGAAATTGCGGTCACATCTATGACAAGCGGAGAAACTTGAAAACATCCAGTCACAAGCTGCAAACGTCAACAACTGTTGTGTAAAGGGAAGGTTCGGAAAGCGGGGAACAATGTGTGCTGACTCCCAGAGTCCTAATTAAATGGAGGCCTTTTAGCTTCACCTGCGAATTCAAGCGCCTGTATGTGTTATCTGCTAGTTTGAAGGTTACAGTGGAAACTTGCTTGTGAGAACATTTTATAAATTTTTATGATACTGAAACTGTACATTTTCTGCCTTCGCTTTATTGGTTGGCTGTCTGAGAAGTTTTTTGTTGCTAATAATGTTAGAATTCTGTGTTTAATGAATGCGTTTTCAGCATTTAGATTTTAGTTTTTCCATTCAGACTCTCTATCTCACACCAAAGGCACAACACCTTCCTTCCTTGCCCAAAGAGCTTTATTTGATTCTTAGAGAGAATTCTCTTTTTATTATTTAAGGCAGGTGCCTTACTGACGTGCTAGGCGAAGCTTTACTTGATTCATATAGATACTGCATTTCCGAGACTTTCTATGCTGACAGCTTCTGCCTGACTACTCTTGACTTTCCCATCTTTTTCTAGCTTAGCTGAGTGAGGATCTCTCTTTATGGGGAAATTAAGTCTGCTTTGATTAATTCTTTTTTCAGCAGCCTTAATTTATTTCAATGTCAATAAAACATTACAGCGACCACCATATATCGCCCCGAGCTCTGAGCAACAGAAAACATGTACAAGGAACATACATATATCCAGTGTCGAGAGCAGTCTCATTCTCCAGTTTGGAGAAGGATGCATGAATGTGGCCACATGGGACGTAGGAAGGAGGATGCTCAGGTCTGTGTAGGCCAATCTTGTAGCCATCTGTGGAGTGGGTGGAAGGAAACAGGAACAGCAGTCACAATCTATGTTGAAAAAGACCTAAATAAAGGGAGGAGAGTAGGCAGGGAGGGAGGGAGGGAGGGGGTAGGCAGAAAGGGACCAATGAGTCAAGTAAACTATTGCATGCACCAAGCAATACCCAGCTAATAAGACATACAATACCTTGAATAGAGAAATGAGGGTCCCTACAATCCGTAGTACATCTTGATAGGCAAACACAACTATTGGTGTAGAACTCGTTGCAAATATCACCACAAACTTTAACAGAGGACAGCAATTCATAAACCATAACTACCAACATGTGGGGCACGAGGGCCTAACCATTCTGTCTCACTCAGCCCCCAATCGGCTAAACAAGGGGCAGGCATGCAGGGCATCGGAGGTCAGTGGGGCCACAGCAAATTATTTTGTTCCATTTTCTCAGGGATGAAGCAGGGAAGAGAAAAAGGAGGAGGAGAGGGGGTGGCCTCCACCTGAGTAGGAGAGAGATGGGTCGGCGGGATGTGTCACAGTGAGACGTTATTTGCCAGAAGGAAGGTTGGGTCTGCTGTGCTGACTATTCAAAATGTTCGGAATGGAGCATTTTAGGCCTACCTCTAACTGGCATATGCCAAGATGGTGCATTAGAGGACGGGGCAGGCCACTGTATGGAAAATATTTCCTTTAGGGACAGGTGCTTCTTTGATAAAGGCCATTAATTGCGTAAAGTACATTCAGTGGTATTTCCACTTGGGTACTTATCATCACAAAGCCAAGAAACTGGGAACTGCCATTTGTTGGATGCAGATGACACCAAAAGTGAGGGTACTTTGTAAAAAATCAGAGTTGTACTGTGACTTTTTAGTAGCTGTTTTCAAGCCTCATTTTAATTCATTGAAAGTCTTAGAACAGCACTCCCTGTTTGCAAACTGAGCTGACATATGTTTCAACGCATGTTTCAGCCTTAGCAGTTTTCATTGCCTGAGACTTTCGCAAGGCTTTGCTCCTATAATAATTTGTTGAGGTTGTATGATGTGGTTAATCAGCTCGACAGAAACACTTAGGGGCATATTATCAAGAACAGGCGATAAAATTAGCGCCGCTTTATCTGCAGGAAACTGCCGCTAAAGCGGCGATAATGGGCTTAATAATATGTCCCTGTGAATTTCCATGGCAGCCCAGGTTCTGGTGTTAACCTGGGCCGCTATGGGAATTCACAAAGACATATTATCAAGCCCATTATCGTTGCTTTAGCGGTAGTTTCCTGCTAATAAAGCGGCGATAATTGTATCGCCTGTTCTTGATAATATGCCCCCCAGTTTATATCATAAAGTCAGTAATCTTGAATGTTCTCTGAAGCAATCTGTTTTTGTGATTTGCCACATATGATTCCACTGCTGTCAATGCTACTACTATCATGGTTGCATCAGTGCCACTTGATATGTTCTTTTAGCTCCTTTTGCTAAGCCTACAATGAATAAGGAAGCCATGTAAACATCTTATAAGCTCTGAGGACCACTGTTGCAGGGTCTTTGCCTAGCAATATAGCTTTCATGGCCCCTGTTGCTCTGTTTTGGGCCTTTTAAGTATGCTATTTAGCTTTGTGCTCAAATGTGAAGTTATGTTTTCCCTCCCTGCTTATTACCCAATAATGTGATAGTACATATTGACCAATGTTCTTATGAGCCAGCCATTTCACGAATCAGTGAAAGAAAAAACACTGCCAAAAGATTGAATATGATTTTAATATTCCCAGGTTCCCTACTGTGTATAAAATAATTAGATCAGGCCTAAAACAGGCTTCTAAACCCTGCACCCTTAAACCAAGCACAGAAAACTTGAGGAAACAAAATGAAGAAGAAAAAGAATCCCTAAACAACAAAACTCAGGTAGAGTTATCTTAGACCAGTCTTTCTTGCTGCTGCCTTTTATAACAAAGTTACATTGTGTTGGCCCCTTCAGAAAGAAATAAAAATGAATCCTTCTCTACCCTTTCCTCTATCTGAATGTCATTTAGTGTGTTGCTGCGCGAAGTGATTATCAGTGTCTATGTGTTTAAACTGTTGAGGCCTGTTTCGTTTTTGTTGGGGTTTTATCACTTAAAACAGGATAGCCTATTTAAGAGAAAGTTTATGTATGCTAATTTCTATTTGTCAGTCGCAAATATACAGAAAAATTAGCATTTTGATTCAGCACCAACGATTTCTCTAGCTAGACTGTTTCCAGCTACAGTTTTAAGAGGGAATATGTGAAGAACTTTTAAAATCCCAGATTTTAAATTCAGAACTGCTATACCATTTTATAGGTGCTGCTATTCAACTTGGTCTCGTTCTTTTTTAGTTCTGGCTTGACAGCACCACTGTGTGCAAGGCTTATTGAGAACAATTCACTAAACAATCATTGGCGTAGCCCTGTCAAGCCTGGATTGTTCTATTTGTGTTTTTTGGCAGATATATGCAATACATAGTAAGAGTGTAAAAATAGTAAAAAGTAAGAATGCTGCCATCTAAAGGAGGCCTGTGTATGTTTGTAAAAATTAAGTAAAAAAACTAACATTTGACCCATCACAAAAATACATTTAAAGAGCATGAAATGTAAGCAGAAATAAAAACAATTACTGACCTATGAGCTCTGGAATTGAAGTTGACTATTTTTTAAATGAATGTGCACATGTGTACGAGAAAATTCCCATCACCCATTCTGAAGACAGCTAATGGTCAAAGTGGAATACCTCACTGCTACATACTAAATACTATGGTGGGCAGCAGCAAAAAGTGAATGGCACTTGAACAAACAGTTGGATTAAGAGGGCTGACTAAAAATCCCTGCATGAGATTTGCTAGAGCTAAAAATACGTAGGGACTTAATTACAAGCCCATTGCACAGCTGGCATGTAACTTTTTTGATATAACTGGAGGAACCCATATTTACAAGGCTACGTATAATCGCTGTGCGTGACTTTTCATGGCCTTGTACATATGGCCCCTTTCACGCATTACTCTGCATGAAAGAGGCATTCCATGTATGTTGTTGTTTGTGTTCCCATGCAACATCCATGGAACTTGACGCATTCACAGATTTACAACATTCTGTAAAACTGAAAAAGCATTGGTATCCTACGCCTCCCCAGGGGAGGAGCAGAAATGGCGCAACAAGGAGAGATACTTTTATTTCTCCTCGTTTTTTCGTCTTTCTATGCGTGCTGCATTCTGCAGTACGCATAGAAAGAGGAAAATGCGATTAATTATTGTTTTTGTACAGGAAGGTGTCCCTTCCTACACAAAAACAGTTATCCCTGCAGCGCAGGCACCCTTGCAAAATGAAGCAAGGGTGCCTGCGCTGGGACATGGCAGCCAATTGTGCAGCAGCGCAGGGAAAATCACAGGGATATGACATATTGTTGTTAATATGACCCATCCCTGTGCTTTGAAAATGACATAGCACAGTGCAGCTAAATGGCTTGCGGCACTGCAGTGCTTCATTTTCTTGTAGATGTGGCCCATAATGCGTACTTTGGCTCTACCCTGAAGAGTACCACTGTCTCACAACATGCTATTGGCTGTTTGGTGTATCATTCCACCTTCTGTGAAGTGATTGATTTGTGATGTATGGGGAACTATTTTACATTTTAAAAGTAAATTGAATCAACCCTCATTACATTTTTTGTTTATATTTGCATTTTACACTGAAAGCAATTGCTTGTTTAGTGTTTTACTCTGCAACAGGTTTTTTCTTAATGTTTTAGGCACGGCTCAAAATGAAGCCAGACATTTTGCCTTTTGCTAATGCTTGTTAAAGCAGGAGAGATGTGCAAAGTCAATGGATATTTAGTCTAAGCCAGGACAGGTTTTGGTATGTTGAGGCAGGTTTGTGGTTTTACAGTTTTTTTTCAGTGAAGAAGCTGCCCATTCTGTAGTTTCTCCTGTGCACTGGTTTGCTCTCACTTTCAGTGAATATGTTAAGATGATGCTGCTTTGATACTGTCATATTCACCGAAATCTTTAAGAGGTGATGAGCAAAAATATATTATAATAAGTGTGCGATCTCCCCCTTCAATGCATGGCAGCTGTGCAGTGCTTCACCATTTGACCACACATAATTCCCTTTTATGGCTTGTAAACATACAATAAATAAACAGCAGAAGAAAACGCTTTCAATTTCAAATTTCTTAATCGCGAACTATAAAAAATGTGAGGAATATGACTGAGCAATACGTGTTGCGTCTTTCCTGTAGGAAAGTAGCGACAGTCAATTTCTTTGCAGCCTTTCCAGACACCTACAGTTGGGAAAGGCTGAGAGCTCCCTCTGTGGGACTGAGATGCAATATCATTTTCCATAACCTTAAGTATGTGGTGCAAGGGCATCGACATTCTAAGGGCAGGGCACAATGTTTATTTCCTCAGCTTTACTCACTCGTAACAATTACAGTATACACTCACTCATAACCAGACGCAAGCAGGGGTCAGAGTCTGGGCTTTGCGCTCGTAAGGAGGATGTGTGCGTCACTTCCGGCTGATGAGACTCTTACTGATTCCTTTTTTTTTTTTGTTATACATAAGAGAGCCCCAAATGGATACTAATTATTCTCTGGCTGGGTTCAACATTTGTAAAGGCCTGCAGTGGGAGAAAGTGAATGACGCATACACGTCTTAGAATGAAAACAGCAAGGACAGAAACAGGCCTCTGAGTAGGAAGTACCTGCAAAAAAGCACACACAAAGGGTTGATGTGGGTGGCAATGTTAATGCTCCTTTCGGCCAGTCATATTTGTGTATTGTGTGGGTTACAAGGTCAAGAGGTTCCGGGGAAATGTACTTCCACTGCTTTTTTTTTTCTAAAGGTACATGAGGCAAAGCTTTCTTTAAGAGCCTCTGCTGCCGAATATCAGGCTGTCTGGGTTTGATTCCACCTCTTGCCTTTTTCTTCATCTGTGTTCGCTTCCTGGCTTCATCCAACGCTTGCAGGTTCTTTGTCATCCAACCTTTCTCCCTTTGTCACTCTTTTCCTATCTTCTTTATTCCTTTTCTGCTTTTCTCTCACTTCTTCTGGGTGAGAGGCTGACGGTGAGAAATAAGTCCCAGTACCCCCCAAAAAATTGTTCTGGTGCCCACTTTTAGCAACTAGTGGCACAAGTTTAACACGTGAAAGTATTTAAGAGAGTTTTGAGAATTGTTTTCTTGACGTTTACAAGAGTCTAAACTAAATAGGAAGGGCATGATTCAAAAAAGTAAGCTTTTACACGTTTGTGTAAGTTTATGGTTAATTTGTAATTCACAAAACTGTAATTTAATTGTGAGTTTACGAGTGCGAAGACTCCACAGTCGGGGTGGAGAACACTGCACATAAAATGATATCACATGCTTATCTGTTTGTGTGCGGAGTCTCCACACGTAAGCTTACAAATAAAATGCAGTCTTGTGAATTCCAAAATAAATGTAAACTTGCACAAAAGTGTAAGTTTACCTTTGTGAATCCCTCCAGAGATGTTTAAAATGCTAATATATAGGGGAGTTGTTTTTGAAAGTAGTTTTGCTATTTCATAATACTGAACGTATAGTTCAGGTTTTTTGGGAATGTCATAACTGAGCATCTTCAGAATTTGGAAATTGAGCTATATTGTACATATCTACAGTAGTCCTGCTCGTGACCCTCTCTGACAGCCAGGGCTGGTGCCATGACCCAGTGGTGCCATGCCGCTGCTTATGTCACCACAGGTAAGGATTGTCTGACTGCACTTAGACACTTTGGGGCAGATTTACAAGAACTGGCATATCTCTGCAAATTAGCAGACATGCGCCAGTTCACTTGCGTCATGTAAAAAAACCCTGGCGCCACCATGGATGCGTCACATTTAAACTGCAGCGCACCGTGGCACAACGAAGGAAAGATGCGTGACACATATTATTATTATTATTATTATTATGATATTTAAGTTTATAGAGCGCACAGCTACCTGGAGGTTTCCCGGCGCAAAGAACAGTTTGAGGGCAGAGCACCGGCAAGATTAGACTAGAAAAAGGGGAGGTTTATTGGTTAAACAACCAAGTTTTTACATCCCTGCGGAACTTGAGGTAGCTGAGTTCAGTACGCAGGGGGAGAGGAAGAGAGTTCCACAGCGATGGAGCCAGATAAGCAAATGAGCGACCGCCCATTCTGGCTTTTTTGATCCTGGGGACCTGAAACTTGTGCTGGTTGGATGAGCGAAGGGTGCGGGAAGGGCAGTATTGGTGGACTAAAGTTCTGAGATAAGGGGGGGCTATGCCTGCGTTCATTTTGTGCATAAAGCAGAGGGCCTTGAACTTTGTGCGATTTTCAATGCGGAGCCAATGAAGGCTTCGTAGAGAGGTGGATGTGGGGGACTTGTTGGGAAGTTTGCAAAGGAGCCGGACAGCCATGTTTTATACCGTTTGCAGTTTACGAGTCACTTCCTTGCAGCCCCCCAGAAAGAGAACGTTACCGTAGTCCAGTCTGGATGTAATTAAAGCCTGGACTACTGTTTGTTTTGTGTCCTGAGGAAGCATCCAGAAGATCTTTCTGAGCCACTTGAGAATGGTTGTACAAGTGGAAGAGACTCTGACCGCATGTTGCTTCATAGACAACTGGTCATCAAAAATGATGCCAAGGTTGCGAGCGGTTTTTGAGGGGACAGGGAGAGTGCCAATTTGTGGTGGCCAGTGGTGAGGGCCCCATAAGGTGGTATTGTGACCAATCAGGAGAAGTTCCGTTTTCCCCCTGTTAAGTTTTAATTTATTTCCGAACATCCAGGTAGCAATATTGTTAAGTCCTGAGCAAAGGGAAGAAGTAGTAGAATGATGGCCCGTGGAGAGAGAGTAGATGATCTGGGTATCATCCGCGTAAGAATAGATGGTGAGTCCATCTTCTGACGTGAAGGCAGCGCATTGCTGTAGTGGTGTTGCGAGCACTACGCAACTCCAGCAATGGTTAAGAATGCCTATACCTAACAGGCTGCATCACTCCTTACGACTGTTTCAAGCAGGTGTGAGGTTTTGATGCAGTGGCGTCGTAAAAGTGACACAGTGAAATCTTGTAGATTTCACTGCGTCAATTTTACGAGGCTTTCCTACGTCGGAACGCCCATCCTGCATACATTATACCTGACGCAGGTATAATGTAGCACAGGGCTTTACAACGTGATACATCTCTCAAGATGCGCCATGTTGGAAATATGTTGCAATGAGGCTCATTGTTTAACTACGCCGCTGTGTCACAGAAGTGACGCAACGGCTGTGTAAAGTTGTCACAAAAGGCTTGTAAATCTGCCCCTTTAAATATAGCCCAACTGTCAGGGAGATGGACATCACATTTTTTTTTAAAGTGCTAACAGTCTTTTCTACTCTCTGCCTAGACCCTACTCCCTGGAGGGGGACACATCAGTCGTGGCTGGTGCAGGCAAGCGCTGTAGGGCAGTAAAACATAACATAAGTATTTGTAAAGCGCACGTTCACCACTACGGGTATCTTGGCGCTGAATAACAGATGTTTGTTGTTACCCAACTCAATGGTACTCATCTTATCGACCTCAGATGGATGAAAGGCTGAGTGGACCCGCCGGGATTTGAACCTGTGACCATGAGGTCGAACACAGGCCCCTGCAGTAGACGCATTAGTCCACTGAGCCACCAGACCCGGCAGTAGAGTAGGGCGGGGGAGTGAATAGGTTTTATTTATTTATTAAATTTTACCTATTCCATTGTCTCTCGACTTCCCCGTCGCCGCCCCACCGTGCTTACCTGTGCCAGTCGCCGCTGCATTTACATGCATCGCAATGCTGCCAGTTCACTGTGCAGCTGGTCCAAGATCCATTTGATCACCACAAAGTCTGTCAGACAACAGTGCTCTGAATTAAAATAGGCAACATCATTCAGTTGTTATTAGTTCTATTTTTTTAAACAAAAGCCTGACGTGTCCTACCACCCCCTTCCCCCCCCACACACACAGGGCGCAGGGTCTAAAAAACAAGTGGGGGGACTAATTACCATAAGCAATGCGCATTGGTGTCCCTGTGAGATCCTTCTTTTTAAAATAAATGTGCTAGTCTTGCTTTACTTGCTTGCTATGGAAGGAAAGGTATTCACCTGACTCGAGGGTAATTACTTCGGGCGGAATGGGCTGCTCCAGATAGCACTGTCCCATTATGACTCAACTGCATAAATAAAACCCTAGTCAAAATAATTTGCGCACATTTTATCTTTGAAAATTTTGATTTTAACTGGTTAATAAGCCTCTGTCATTTAACCACACTCATTTACAAACCTGCAGTTTACTTAAACACTCTTACTGTTTAACATTATTTGCCGGATATGGCCTGAATATGCGGATGGCTGTCGATGATGTAGTGTACCAGATTCCAGACATTTCTGTCAGGTGGTGGGGGGGCTCGACATTTAAAAGAATTCAGCTAGGGGGCTCAACCTCAACAAGTTTGAAAACCTCTGCACTACACCCTGATTATGGATGTCTTCTACCAAACTTGGGGGCATATGGACAAGGGGGCGTTAAAAAATTATTGCTGTTTTTGCGGCCGTTTTCGGGCGAAAAGCAGCGATAATTCTAATGCCTTATTAGCAAGGACACGCTAACGCGTGAATCCATGCTTCTTCGCCCTTTTCCTCAACGCTACCTTTGCATCTCTAATGAGATGCAAAGTGGGCGTTCCTCCCCAGGATAACGGAAGAAATGTCGCTAAGCGACATTTCTCCTATTATCAAGCCGCACGCAAAGCAGCATAGCGACAAGAAAAGTAGCGATAACGTCTGTTATCGCTACTTTCCTTACGCCTGCTTTGAAACTGACTTAGCCATGATATTCTATGAAAGGTGGATATCATGGCTAAGTATATGAGGCCCTATCAGCAAGCTATCGCCAAAAGTTGTGTGAATATCTCTGGATTTCCAGTGATAATCACACAGTTAGGCAGCTTGCACTCTGAATTTTATCGCTGTGGAGCTAAGCGTTGCTGATAGCATCATATCTCCGCGATAAAATTCAGAGTTGGGTGGCGATAATTATCCTAGCGCTAAATGCGCTTAGCAATAATTATCGCCCCTTCTTGATGATATGCCCCTAAGTTTTCACAGCTGCCATTTTTTTCTTGCTCGCATTAGGTTCCTATGCATCCTTGCCACGTCACTGCGGGTAGCAGCAGATAATGGTGGGAGAATCAACTCACTAAATCGGTCACTCAGGCAGGAAGTATAATGGTGACTAATATAGCTTCTGCTAAACAATGGCTTTTCGGATAATACTTCTAAAAGATTAGGAAAGTTCCCCATTTGTCGTCTGAGAAACAAGTGAGCGATAAATCTTTCCACGCTTCTTGGTTCTCCCTACCGTGACATTCCCATTGACTGCACATTCCTGCTACTTCTTTCTACTTCGCTTTTCCTTGTACATTAGTGCTTTCAAGTCACTGTAAATGCAATCTTTTACAAAACATTAAGTGTAGAAGTTAATCCCTTCTAAATGTCCAATAATTTTAGAGCTGTCATGCAGAACACTCTGAAACCCTAGCTGGAATCATAAAAAGCAGTAATCTCACCATATGGGCCCCATGTATATGTTTAAAGTACTTTTGTGAGCAACAGTTATTGCAGGGGAAATGAATTGATCGCATTCATAAGTGGGCCTATTCAGAAGCCAAGGACAAAATGATTAAAAGTAGCTGCATTATTTATAGGTCCTGGAATGTTTTCGGGATTAGACATAAATATGCCAGATCCTGTTTCATAGCCAGGGTGTTAATAAAAACAATCTTTAATAGAATAAGAAAAACACTAAGCAAAGCCACACACAAGCCATTCAGGGAGCTGGCAGCTGGCATGCAGAGAGGATAGAAAGATGGCGTACACTCTACGCGCCTTATTGTTACTCATTTAATGTAAGCATGTAAAAAAACACTGACAAATTACAATCCTTTCTATTTTCATGAAGCAGAGACGATTCTTCTGATTTCTCACTGGTGGCATTTTGTACCCTGGTGCTACTATTTTGACAAGGTCGTGTTTCATGAAGGAAGTTATGCAGTATACATTCACAGATTTGATTCAGCAATATTTATACGATGGAAAGAACAAATCCTAGTATTCAGAGCAATGAAAGACCAGTCATTCTATTACAGCATGTAACACCCACCCCTTTGGGCCCTGTATTTTAGGGCAGGGCGGCAGAAATTTAGAGGTGAAATAAAGTCTGGCAGCGGATAACAGACTGCATCAATCCCTCTGTCTGAGTGAAATGCACAAAACTACACACACACACATATATATATATATATATATATATATATATATATATATATATATATATATATATATATATATATAAATATATATATATATATATACATATATATATATATATATATATATATATTCACACACATACATACGTAAGAATCATTTAGATAGATCAAAAGCAGAATCGAATTATTTTTAAGAATGTTATGAATTTAAATTGTTATAGACTTTATTTTTAAGAATGTTATGCATTTAAATTGTTATAGACTAAATACCTAGAATTAAAGCCTGAAGATGGCAAGATATTAAAAACCCTCTCTCTGAAAGTTTAGTAAGGTGTTGTTTGTCTCTTTAGCACTGAAATTTAGAGAAGTTGTGTTGAGCAGTGACGACGTATACATCCTGAAATATGTATTTCCATGTAGATTTGTACAGAAGTTGATTAATCAAGTACATTATTCAGTGCCCCATCAGGAGCTTGATGTTATCATCTCAGCACCCCAGCAGCTTCTCCTGGGCCCAGCAGACTAACAAACAGAATCCTGACAAACCACTTGACATCACAGACTGTATGAAATTACATCAGCACAAGGAAGGGACCAAGTGACAGCCATTAAAGTACAACACAATGCCAACGTTTACTTCACCATTGAATATTTGGGAATGGCAATCGTGAAATATTGGTCGCACCATCTTATGTGGAGCTCCCACTCCACATCAAAACCTCCTCCTCTCTTCTTGAATTCCGCAAGAAACTTAAGACCTGGCTTTTCAATTAACCAATTTAGCATAGGCAGAGGTAGGCACACACTTGTGCTCAGCCCCAGGATACCCTCACGGCTGATAGTGCGCTTTACTAAATACACATAAAACAACATAGCATAATGTGTTGTGCTCAATGTATGTAGAGTGGTTAAGCCCCCATTTGGTTGCTGAAAGGAAACAGTGCAGATGAACAGGGGGCAGGAAAGAGGGAAGGGCTGAAAATTAGAGTGAAGGAGAGGAGGAGGAATCAGGGGACCCTTAAAAGAACCATAAACAATTAAATATGAACCTCTTGGAGGGATCGTCTTCTTCTACTACTTGATGGCAACAATTCCAGAATTTCAGGAATCAGTTGTGGCACTCCTCTCATACCCTGGCAGTCCACAGCATTACTTAGATTTTTCAAAAAAGCACCATAGCGTGGTACACAAGACCGATGTTTTCACACTTTTAGAGTGAATTCTTTTATTTAAATTAGATTATATTTTTGGTCGAGGTTTGTAGCACAAAAACGCCCTTGCAATTTCAGGTAAAAGAGAGGTGTTCCACTCCTTCATTCTAGCAATCAATAAAAATTATAGTCAGGATATCCCTGGTTGTGGTATTCCACCTTAATATCAACTGCAGAATATTGTGAACAAAATATCTGGGACCAAAATATTGTGATGCTAAATTGGCATAAATAAGTATATGTTTATTTACTTAATTATACATGCCTTGACAACCCATATGTTTTCAAGATATGTAGATGTGGAGTAATGAATAGTAAATCTATACTTTACGATATGCCCTTATATTCTTGCTATTTTGGTCCTCAATATTTTGGCTAGGATATTTTAGTAGCACAATGCTGCTGTTGTCAATATTTTGCCATACAATTAAGAGGTGTTTTCCCACTGCACAAGGAGTCATCCTCCCAACTTTCTTTAATTGTAGCTTGGTGAATGATATAAAGTCCTTGAAGCAATAATGGTTTTTTAGAAGCCAAGCTAAAATTTTCGATTTGTAGAAACATATATTTGGAAGACACCAGGAGGATCATAAAGTCCAACCACCTACAGTTTGATAGAAACTGCTGTTGTACAATGATACAAATGTAGAGTTAAAAGGCACCACCACTTTTGTTTAATTTAATTTTGAAAGAGGAGCCAATGGATGGTGAAGTATCTTCTAATGGTTAGACTAAGCTCTCCTTCCAAAGAGCATCTTTTGTGTAAAACCTCAAACAGGATCCTTCAGTAATTGCATAGATTTGAATTTCCCTCGGGGAAATAATGGCATTTGTAAGAAACTGGGTTACTGTTTGAGGTGGTTATTTTGTTCCTGTGACTCGGAACAAGAGGCCAGCAGACTAGGCCTTGGAGTCACTATGGTAGTCCTGGGTTCAGATGCCGGTCCAAATCCCTTTGACCCAGGCAGGAGGACAGCAAAACTGTGAGGCAGAAATCCAGCAAGGCAGCGATCTAACATGGCAGCGGTCCAGCAGGGTAGATGTCCAGTATAATGGCTGTCCTTTCATTAGCACAGCAATCCTTCTTTCTGAAAGAGTCTCCACTGCTCCACAGGTCCAGAATGATACTGAAGAGTTTGTGTCTAACATCCAATATTTATACCAGGTGACTCCTTTGAAGTGGGAGAGGCTTCTAGAGCTTTCCACATGAAGTGCACAGGTTTCTTGCCTCCGCTGCGCTGGCTTCAGACTGACTACAGGGGTTATACAGCGCTTTGTTTGGAGGCGGGACACAGCCCATTGAAGTGTAAGAAGGGGTATGCCCAGCTCTGCACTTCCATCCTGCTAGTGATGGCCCACCCAGGCACATCTTAGCTCTCTATTGTGTGTGCCTCTCTAGGGGGGATACAGAATGCCCAGCTGTCAGTTACACCCAATCACATCACCCACAGACAGGCTGCAGGCACTAAATGGCTAAGGCAAGAAAATGCAAACTTTCTAAAAGAGGTATTTTCAAAATTGTAATTTAAAATCCGGCTTTACCATAAGAGAAGATTTTTCATGACAATTCCAAAGACACCAAATCAATCAACCAAACAAGAAAGAGTTATCTGTTCCCATTTGGAAGTTACAGTTTATTATGTACAAAAAGGTAACTTTAATGTTATCCTATGAGAGTGGTAGGCCTTGCTGTAGTGTAAAAGGAATTTATGAGTTTTTATTTACTAGGACATGTCAAACGTAAAAGTACATGTCCACATTTTTAAATACACTGTACCTTGCCCTCTGGGTTGTCCAGGGCCTACTCCAAGGGTGACTTATATGTAATAAACATGAAGGGTTGGGTATGACAAAAGTTTATTTTGCCAGAGCAACATCACAGTTGAAAAACTGAACAGGCCTGAGACAGGTTTGCAAGGCTACATATGTGGGTGGCACAAAAAGTGCTGCATTCACACTAGTAGCATTTTATTTACAGGCCCTGGTTACATGAAGTACCACTTCACTAGTGCCCTGTGTTTCATAAATCGTGCTACAGTGCGCCTAGACAATTCCTAAAGTCATGTGCCCACCCTCCCTGACTATGTGGACTACACAGTATTACATGATGTGTATTGTATTGGGCCTGTACCAATGTTCCCTGGTGAGAGTATAAATATTGTTTAATCTTCTGCGTCTGTTCCCTAGTGGCATTTGTAGGTTCATGAGGTATCATATTCTGTGGTAAGGGTAGAAGCACATGACACAAACACTCATTTGGTGCAAGCGTGCAAGCAGCATGTGTCTCTGCCGTACTTTCCTTCTGCATGCGCCCTTCTGCTGACAGCTGCACCCTGTGTCAACAAGTAACACATGTCAACCGCCCAGTTCAAATCCATATGCACAATCGGCTCCTCAGTGCCAAACCATTGCCACACTTCATGTACCAAGGAGCACCTGTTCCTGCCAAAGGTATATAAATCGCTCGCTCATGCAGGTCCACGCTTAACTTAGCTGGATTTCAACAATCACCTGTCACTCCAGTTCCCTGACTCAGTGTTTCCGGTGTGGCGCATCCAGCTCTTGCCTCCCTCCCTGCTTCTGCATTCAGGCTCCAGCACTTTCAGCGATTTCAGCGCTCCAATGTTCAGCAGCATCCTGCAAAAGAGAAACAGACATAGACTGCAAGAATATACTATTGCAGCTGGCACTAGACTCTAATTGAGTCTCTCATATTACAGCAATCAGGTAACAGCGTTTGCAAATTTTTGGGGATTTGGTGACATTATTGGAACAGTCGTGTCAGCGGCACACACAAGTAAAATACCTTGGAACTTATCCTACAGTCGGTGCACGAACTTGAGCATTGGGACAAGTCCATTTTTGGGAACTATACAGATTCTGTTGTACCAATGTTTGTGTGCATTCCGAACAACAGAGAAAAAACTAAAAAGGAACTGTGCTGTTGCTAACAGTTGTTATTCAACACATTGGGAGTTATGTTAAGCAGACTATTCAAACAGTGATGTGTTAACTGTTGGTATGACCGTATGCTAATGTGTGCATTGGAACCAATGAGCATTGTATGCCAGTCCTCCCCGAGTGTTCATTTGATAATAGTTGTGTCTGCTTGTTATTTACAGGTAGTGTTCTGCTACGCTTACGAATTACCCAACTAAAAAGTGCTGTTCACCCAAAGGCCAGTGACCCAATCCGGTGGCACAGTCCAGATTCTTGAACATCCAGTATTTATTTTTATTTATTTTATTTTGAAGGTTTTATATAGCGCGAACAAGATCTTTGCAGATATCAGAGCGCTTTACAAAAAACACAAAACAGGGGGTAGGAAAAACAAGATAGCGGTTAACAACTTTTGAGCAAAGAATACTTATAGGAATAGATGAGTAGCAAAATAAGGTATATATATGAGGGAGCATAGTCAATCAGCTAAAACAATAATACAAGTAGACAGTCAGATAAACGAATATTACAAAGGTGAGGAGTCTCAAATAGTTCCAAAGTGAAGTACAAGTTCAGGTGAATTTAGCCATGAGAATAGCTTTCACTTCTTTCTTGAAAAATGTGGTGGAGGTGATAAGTCTGGTTTCTGGAGGGAGAGAGTTCCAGATCCTGGGTGCCATTCCTGAAAAGGAGCGCTTATATGTTTTTTCCTTCCGGAATCTACGAGGTTTCAGAAGAAGATTCTTTGTACTTCTTGTGTTTCTTGAGCCAGCAGAAATTGTCAGCTTCTGAGTGAGGTAGCCAGGTGAGCTGTGGTGTATAGCCCTTTGAGTCATGCACGCAATTTTCAGATGTATTCTGGCCTCAAAGGGCAGCCAGTTTAAGGATTTTAGGTCTGGGGAAATATGCGAATGTTTTTTTGATCCAGTGATAAGTCTCGCTGCAGCGTTCAAAGAGGTTCTCAGGGGCGCAGTTGTAGACAGGGGGAGTCCGCAGAGGGCGACGCTACCGTAGTCTATGCGTGGCATGACTAGGGCTTGTACTGCAGTTTGGAAGTCTTTGGCTGGGAGGAAGGGTTTAAGTTTCCTCAAAGTATTGATTTGGAAATTAGCTCCCTTAGTTGCCTTGCTGATATGCTGTTGCATGTTGAGATTTGCGTCAAGTGTTATGCCTAAAGATTTCGCTGAGTCCATGATGGTAGGTTGGACATTGAGTGCTGTTAGGTGCTTAAGCCAGGTTTGAGTGGTGGAGCTTTTCGCGGGAGGTGAGATCAGAAGGAACTCAGTTTTCAGAGCGTTGAGTTTGAGGTGATTATCGGCAAGCCATGATTGGGTGTTTCTGAGCGTTGAGTTCAGCAGTTTGATGTCTTTGGGGGATTGTAATTTCAAATATAGTTGGGTGTCGTCAGCGTACATGTGAAAGTGTACATTAGATGCTTGTAACAAGGTGGTGAGAGGTTCCATGACCAGGTTGAACAATGTTGGCGATAGGGAAGATCCTTGTGGGACGCCTAATGTTACAGGCACTGGTGAGGACATCAGGTTGTTGCTCTTGAATTTCTGGGATCGGTTATGTAAAAAGGAGGTGAACCATTTGAGAACAGTCCCAGATAGACCCATTCTGGTGTTTAACAACTCGAGTAAGTTCTCGTGTTTGACAGTGTCAAATGCTGAGGAGAGATCAAGAAGGATGAGGAGGCAGGAATCGTTCTGGTCAAGGATTTGGAGGGCGTCATCAATTATGTGTGTCATAGCAGTTTCAGTGCTGTGTCCTGCTCAGAAGCCTGATTGATGAGGGTTGAGGAGGTCAAACCGATCAATGTGTTTCGTTAATTGGAGTTGGACGCATTTTCCAACAGTTTGGCAAGGGTGGGAATGTTGGTAATAGGACGGTAATTGTTTAGGTCAGTAGGGTCAGCTGTTGGTTTCTTGAGTATAGGTGTGACTTGTCCAACTTTGAGGGAGTCGGGGATGCATCCTTGTTGAAGTGAACTGTTGATAATTTTGGTCCAGAGTGGTAGAATTAGTGGGATGAAGTCCTTTACAGCGTTAGCAGGAAGGGGGTCTGTGAGGTGGTTAGAGGGTTTCAGTGTGGTGAGCAGTTTGTTAATTGTTTCTTCAGAATAGGTGTCAAAGGATGACCATGTAGCATGGTTCTTTGGTTCATTGGGTATTATGCTGTGGGGGTTGGAGTAAAGGCTTACGTCATTGAGAAGATCGTTCCTTATATTGTCAGTCTTTAGATTAAAGAAAGCAGAGAAGTCTTCACAGGATGGTGTATCACCTGTAGTGCTATGCGATGGTTGGGGACGTTCCTTGGATTGTGTATTGATTAGTTCAAATAGTTTTCTTGGTCGGTTTTTTGCTTGGTCGAGCTGTAGGCTGAAGAAATCTGATTTTGTGCGCTTGATTTTCCTGAAGAAGGCGTTTCTCTTTTTCTTCAGAGTTTTAAGGTGCAGTGCCGAAGGGGCTGATCTCCAGGTGCGCTCTGCCATACGCAGAGCCCGTCTATCTTCGTTGAATCTGCCATCGTACCATGGGTTGGAGTTTTTGGAGGAGACTCTTTTCAGTTGCAATGGGGCGGTCTCATTGATTATGGAAGTCATAGAGTTGAGGTAGTGGTCGGTCAAGGATTGAACGTCTAGAGCACCGGTAGGGGGAAGGAGGAGATTGCAGCTGTGGGAAGGTAGAGAGTTTGGGTTGAGATTCTTCAGGTCCCTTTTCCAGACCTTGGATTTGGTGGGTTGAACCGGGTTAAATTTAACTTTTTCATTGATAAAGAATGTGATAATGTGGTGGTCTGACCAGTCACAGGGTTGGATTGATCCAAGTTGGGTAGAGTTCTCTTTGGAGATGATAAGGTCGAGGATAGAGCCTTTATCGTGGGTCGGGCTGTTGCAGATTTGGATGAGGTCAAGAGCGTTGAGGTAGTTTTTGAGGCTGTTTACCACTGCGTCATTGTGATCGTTCCAGTGGAGATTGAAGTCACCAAGGAAAATTTGAGTGTTTTGCCGACGGGAATTGGTTGATATTGTGTCAATGAGTTGTTGGGTGAAGATGAGGTTGTCCCCAAATGGGTGATAGATGATGTGCAGAGAGCATACAGGTTTGCTCTCGCTGATGACATCTAGGCAGAAGTATTCACATGAGGTGAGCGAGGGGGAGGTGACTCTAGTAACAGAGAGGTTGCTCCTATAAATACATGCGATTCCACCGCCTGTCTTGCTGGTCCTGTCAAGTCTAATGATGTTGTAATTAGGGGGAACTAGAATATCCATGATGGGTGTAGAAGATTCAGTTAACCAAGTTTCAGTCAGAATGGTTAGATCAAGTTCCAGTGTATTAATGAGATCAGTGATGTCTGAGGAGTGTCTAGGGGCCGACCTGCAGTTGAGAAGCATGCATTTGAGCTTTGGCGTGTAAGGGGTGGTAGAGTGTTCTAGAGTGAGGGGGACTTTTTCAAGGTTATTTTGGACAGAGCCTCTGTTGTTTTGAGTGGGGTGCCTAAGGGGGTTTGGGTGAATTGTGGGGATGGAAAGGTGTGTGGTGGTTAAGTGGTTTTGGGGAAGTGGGTCATATGAGCTGAGAAGGGTGCGTATGTCGTGGTCCGAAAGTGGAGTGACGGTGCGTCTGGAGCGGATGGTGGGATTGCGAGCGGGGATTGAGGTCCAGTGTGGGAAGTTTTGTGTGAGAGGAAGAGTAGGATGGGTGGGGGATGTGTTGGGGGGAAGTGGTGGTCCGTAGGGCGTGTCTGTGTGGTGTGAGGAGTAACTCTTTGAGAGTGTGGAGATCTTCTTTGACTTGGAGGAGGGTGGACATAATCATGTCTAGTGTGGGATTGGGAATGGAGGTGGTAATGGGTACTGAAGGTGTGTAGGTATCAATGTTACTGGAGCGGGGGGTGGTGTTGCTGCAGGTGTTGGTGGTATTAGTAAGTGGGTTAGTGTTCGGGAGGGTAGGTAGGTTGGGTGTGAAGGGTGTGGTTGAGTTGGGAGGGGGAGGGATGTTGAGGGGTGAGTGTGGTCTGGGCGTTGCGGGGGTGCAGGTGTGGTAGTGGGGACTAAGAGGGGGGGAGAAGTTGAGGGATGAGTGAGGGCTAGGGGTTTCCAGGGTGCAGGTGAGGTAGTGGGGACTGAGAATGGGGGGGGAGTTGCTGGGTGGGAGAGGGCTAGGGGTGGCTGGGGTGCAGGTGAGGTAGTGGGGACTGGGAATGGGCGGGGAGATGGGCTGGGAGGAGGACCTGTTGTGGGGAGTGCAGTTGAAGGAGGTAGGGTGTTCTAAGAGTCTAGTAGGAAGTGGGAGGGTAGGGTTCTGTTGGGGGGTAGAGGGGGTGGGGGTGGGGAGGATGTAAGAAGAGGAATGAGCTAAGACTGTGATTGAGGGATGTGATGTGATTGTAACGGGTGGGTGAGGGAATAAAGTGCTGAGGGGAGGGGGGAGATGTGTGTCAGTGTTGGGAGGCGCTGTGGAGTCAAGTTTGTTAGGATTGGAGGCCAGATGGATAGGGGTCTGAGGGTTGGAGATATATTCTTTGAAAGTGGCGAACAAGTTGTGGAATAGGTCAAGGTTCCTGTCTGTGGATTGAATTAGGATAATGCCGTTGTTGTAGATAGTGATGGTTGCTCTAGCTGGGAAGAATTGGGAAGGTGCAGTGGAAAGTGTTAAGCCATGGGCGGATTTCCTGGTGGCGGAGATAGTGAGTAAGCTGAGGAACGCTTTTCTCCATTGTGCTCTACGTATAGTGTATAAGATGATGTCGGTGCACTTGGCTCCCTTGTTAAGTAAGAAGTAGGTGTCTACAAAGGGGGTTTCAGGGTGGGACTTCAGGAAGTTGTGTTTAAAACGTTTGGCGGTATTTTTGGAGAGCTTTGGGGGGTAATTAATTTTATAAGTGTGTTTGCCCGTGGGTTCCATGTTAGGAGTAGAGGTGTAGGTGGGTGAAGGAGGTTGTGTGGGTAGGAGTAGGTAGAGAGCAATGGTAAGTGAGAGAAGGTGTGGGTGTATAGGCTGAAAAGTGTGCATGAATGATTAGACAATGTGACGAGTCTAAAATGGGCGCTTCATTAGGCAGGGTAAGGTAGTGAGGATTGACTAGTCTAAGATGGCCGCCAAGATGAGGAGGTAGAGAAAAGTATTATAGTCCTTCTTTGATGTTTTGAGATCAGTTTCACTTTCTAATTCAAGGCAGACCGAGGAAGACCAGTTTCAAGCTTTGCTGAGTGGGGAGTCCTATGTTTGTTTTGATAGTCTCAGTGCCAGGCAAAGATTAAAGTTTAGTGAAAGTCTGGTGAAAATGGAGGCTGATTTATTGTAGCAGGTTCATGACCCGAGCCATTTTAGGCAACAGATTACAGAGGGGTAAATTGTGGAAAATCTGAAATAAAAGTAGAGCAGAGACAATACCTTGCCAGAGTCCTGTGTATCAGATGGGTTGCTAATCTCGGTCGTTTTCTACATTTATCATGGGAGGCATCGTCGTGTGCAGCGTCTTCTGGAGCGATTAGCAGGTTTGCTAACGACGATCTCGGGATCAGCAGGGGGGCCTCGTGAAAGCCGCGCGGAGAAGAAGGAGAGGAACAGGAACGGAAGAATGAGCAGCGAGCGGTCTGCGCCTCGAGCATCAGGATCACAGATGCAGGGGATCGCGCAGGCGACACTGTCCTCGTCGATGTGGGGCATGATCCGCCGTGCAATAGCCGGCGGGAGCAGGGGCCGCCGTGCGGTCGCCAGGGGGGCACGCTGAGTCACTGTCTTAGACGATGTGGGGCAGGAGCTGCCGTGTAACCATCGGCGGGAGCAGGGGCACGCTGAGTCAGCATTGTATTGGTTCTCTCACTCTCTCTTTCCCAATTCCCTTTCCCCTTTGGAACTCCTGTCAGTGCAGTATATTCCCTATCACTGCTTCCTGCAATTAGTAGAGGGATTTGGGGACTGTCTTCGCCCAATCAGAACCACCTGGAGTTTCAGGTGAGTGGATTGCAACTACTTTGGACTTATAAGTAAATTGAATATACCAATTGGGTGTAAGCCAATTTAACAATGTTTATGGGAGAGAGCACACACCCTTTAGCCCTGGTTAGCAGTGGTAACGTGCACAGAGTCCTAAGGCCGACAAAAATAAGGTACTTATTGAACGCAATAAATAATGACCTGTAAGGGTGCACTCATAACCAGGCATAAAGTGTTTTCAAAGACATTTGTGCTTATTGACAATTGGAAGGAAAGGTGGATTTTGGCTCAAACCAATTGATAGCCACTGTTATAAAGGACGTGTCTAGTCTTACCAAAGACCAGGGTTGGATCAGAATCCAAAATAGGCCCAGACACCCGAAAAAAATTGGCCCACCTTTGCGGTTTGCACCTTTTCGCAAAAAACTGCTTAAATATTATGAAAAGAAGGAGAGGGTTCCCTAAAAGAGGCATGTTTTCTTATCTTCCTTGAGATAAAAAAAAATAATGCAAATGTTGCCAGGCGCTTTGTGAACCACACCTGAATGTACATGAGGCCACTTCTGCTCAGGCCCCCTGCCCCTGCTCAATCTGCATACATTAATGGGCCAGCCCAGCGAGAGACTGGGAATGACATTGCTAACGCGGGATTACTGGTTACTAATTTTCTTACCAAATCCCATTTCCTGTCGACTGAATCGTTGGTACCTGTCTTGAGTAAAAGGTAATCTCACAGTAAACAATCAATTTAAGAACTTACACCACTCTAAATGACCACTGACCAAAATTAAGTTTTAAAGATTTAATATAAAGTCAAAGATAACTGAAGATACAAACTTCTCAAAATGAGATTCAAAAGGTATATCGGTATCACTATGAACATGAACTTTTTGAATAGTCTGAGTCTGAAAAACAGAATAATAAGTACAAGCTCTAATAACATGAGTGTTGCCAAAATGAATACAAGTTGCAACCTCAAAGTCATTACAGAAAGAAAAATTAAGGTTAGTCTGTCCCTACACTACACTAAATGACATCCCTACTTAACAAGATCTTAACCCTCTAGGTGTCAGCCGTGGTGATTTCCTAAGAAGATCACGCACTTCTCTTTGTCTCTTCTCTGATAATGGGTCTCTCCTGATCAGCCTATCTGCCTACCCATCCGCTTCCTTAGGCTCCCAAAATCATCTGCTCTGCTCTCCTCCCGGGTCACTTTTCCTAATACCAAATCACATTTCCAATAGAAACGCCCCTTGGGACGCCCCTCACGTGGTACATCTTTCCGCGGCAAACTCCATGATGGTACTCTTGAAGACCCTCGTTAAAGTTGGCCTTGGTTCCCAGGCGGCTTCTTCCGTGCGCTGATACCCCCTGAAATTCCTGGAAACTCCTACAGGCCTGCGCAAGGCGCCACTGAACAAAGTCCCTTTCATTCGAGCTGATTAAGACCCTTGCACCTGCATACAACTCGTCCTGCAGTGGGCCTCAAATTCCAGACTTCACCATATCTTAGGCCATAAAACACTCTCAGAGCTCCATACTGGACACCTCACGACCTCTCCTCTAACGAGCACATGACGATTTAAACTACATGACATTATCTGTTCTGGCCTACTTGATTTACATGCAGCAGGTTCCTGCACTCTTAAAACGTTAACTTGATTTAAACAGCAAACATTCTTAACTAGCATACGTTTCTAAAATAACACATCTATAAAGCATATACTTTTAACCCTAAGTTCAATAGTACATTTTGAAAGAACCATGTCAACCTTGTCTCACATTATTTTAGCAGCACGTTTAGATTTGCTTGTGAATTGCCATGAGGCCTACACAATATACTGATTTTTAGAGTTACATTCAACTCTTACATTATTCCTTTAACATGAGAACGTGAGGTTTTCATATTCATCCCAAACATTTCTACATTAATCTCACACAGTTATGATTATTGTTACTCTACTTAAACATTCTATGCATTTCACTACTGAATATAAGACACTCTGTGTATTTCACTTCTAAATATAAACACTCTGGTGCAAAGTACATGTTAACTAACTACGTGCTTGTAAATATGGCGTACTTATACATTTTTTCAAACTTGTGCTCTCTCAGTCCCCCCTTTGATGACCTTCAGGGGTCATCATCACCATGACACCAAAATGTAGAACCTTTTTAAAGTGAAGTCAGGACAGTACCACTTCTTTTCATACTCTCTAATGCTTTCAGACTCTTATATTGAGTGTCCTGCATCGCTGTCAACTCTTCTTCCTGTTTCTTCATAGCTCTCTGTAACCTATTTGCTCTATACCATTGATACAAACGCACCAATCCCCACAAAGTGATTACACAAATCACTACTATGATGATGGGTTTCAATATGTACCAAACGATACCCTTTCCTAAGTTGGCAAACCAACTTCCAACTTTACCCATTCCATGACCCACTTTTTCCCACACATTTACCTTTGCCAGGTCCTCAATTTCGTAGTGTATGGCAGTGATGTTTTGTATATACTTCTCTAGAGGCTTTGAATTGTCTGGAATGTAAGTACAGCATTCCTGTACCTTCAAGGCCCTACAGACTCCTCCCTCTTTTGCTAACAGAACATCTAAAGCAAGTCGGTTCTGAAGAACCATTGCCCTAATCGATTGCATCTCCCCCTCTATCAGCATCAAGGATCTTGCAGTACTGGCAGATAGCCTATCTACGACTGTAGCTAACCTCCTGATCTTAATGTCATTCATTATCAATCCTAGGAAAGGGAATGCAGCACCTATTACATCTCCGACTACTTCTGCTGCACCCAGCCCTCGCTTCCATCTAGTTGATATTTCTTTCTTAGGCGTGTCTAAATTCTCAACATGATATATTTTAGGGAAGACAACAGCCAGATAGCATGATCCGTACCAATTATCTGGTAACTTCACATAGGCATATCTTCCACATACAAAATATACATTTGGTATTGCTTGCATCCCTTTCATGAAGTTCTTAGAGTAGTACTCCAATTGAAAGGCATGTTCGCAATTTACTTGTCCTACATAAACGTTTTCATAATAGGAGTAACTCCTGTGAATGCACAGTTTCCCCCGTTTCTCCTTATCCAAAGCAATTGGACCAATACTACCTTTTCGTTGTTGTGCCCTTTCCTCCTTGGTCCAATCTGTTTCTCCTTGTCCTGATGCCTTCAATACCTTCTGCTTCCTGTATCTAGTATCTACCTGAGCTATAAACTTTTTCTCAACTTCTGATATTTGACAAGTCAGATTGTTGTTTCGAGCATGTGAGGTATCTAACGTTTTCCATGGAATAAACCATTTGTGTAATCTGTCTTCGCTTTTGTAGTAGTCCCATTTGTTCAAATGCTTGAAATTCGGAACCTCTGGCAATGTCGAGTCGAAATTCGAGAAGTAATACTCAAATCCGTCTCGTCCATAAAACATACTTAACAATAAACTGCACGTTATCCCATATGTCAACGGGAGATGATGGTATTTGATACCCTCCTCCACGGAAATTGGTAATTGCATACAGACATAGCAGTCCTTTACCTCCATGGCATCAACATATTCATAAAGCAACTTAGCATAAGCATTTGACTTGTAATTCCCCTGTGACTCATCCATGTGTAACCTTTTTACTTCTGCATCTAACAACGCTTTGTCTTTCTCATTGATGTTTCCCTTCTCCTTAATAATGGTAGTTCTCGGTGTTGACACTCCCTTATCCTCCTTAACTGTGGTTCCATCCCCTTCGTGTCCCGCTAGGAATGAAACAGTTACCACTAAAATTATAAGAGAAACCACTACTCCTAAAAATGTAACAGCTATACATTTTGCCCTGCGGTTCGGGTTGCCAGCCTCCATGTTCTCAAACAGTGTAGTTTTCGACTTTCTTCCAGCATTCACTTCCTCTTCTTTTCAAACAAAGTCTTTCTCTCTTGCAATGTCTTTCTTGAAACACTTGGAAGCTTGACAATTTGTTTCCGCAAAACAGTTCAAAGTCCAGTAAAATAGACAACCCTAGCCCTTCTCCATCCACTAAAATGAAACCCCTATCACTTTTCTTCTTCCACTCGGCGCTAGGTTATCTTGCAACAAGTTTTTACAATTTCTTTGCAACAGTCTTATTTTCGTCTGAAGTTATGTATGACTCAAGGAGTGACACTACTTCTTCATAAACGTCCATCCGAAGTATCATTCCCTCAGGTTCTGGACAGTTCGTACCACAACATGGAAAGTCAACCTTTTCTAGGATTATTCTCCTTATTTCGCTCAAGACAAGTGGACGGACGAAATTGAGAGTTAGCGTTTTTTCAATTTCCACTCCTGGTACTATCAGTTCTACATCCACAGTTACAAAGGGGTCCGTTCTAATCAAGATCACTTTCTTCACCTTTCCAGATCTGCACCCCTTTGAAGACATTCACAATATGGTATTAGTCCACAACAATAAGCACTCCTAGCAATTCTACTACTCGTTCAAGCATTTCCAAACGAAGAAGAGTTCCCTCCAATATTGGATATCGTGAACAGCAAACGGGAAACTCAACTGTCTCTAAAAGCAATTTTCTTATTCCACTCAGGAGAGCAGGATGAACGATGTTGAGTGTCAGCAACCTTTCGGTCTCCGCTCCTGGCAGTAGAAACTTTATTTGCACTGTGATGATCGGGTCAGTTCTGATCAGTTCCACTTCCCTGATCCTCCCTGTTCTGTGTCTCCCAGACATCTGCAACAAGGTAGGTCCAATCGGGAGTAGAGTATCTTCTGCTAGGCACTCGCACCCTACTTGATCTTCTAAGACCCTCCTCGGCTTGATCCTGGATATCTTCTTCTGGATCTGAGTCTTCGGATATAGGAGTAAGCGTTTCTTCCTGGGCCGACCTCAAACTTAGCCTTCTTCTCCTTGTTGGCCAAGTGGCAGCTCCAAGCCTTATTCTCCTATTCCTTGTCCTCCCACTTGGTTCTTGATCGCTCCGATACGGATCTGAGTCTGAGTCGTATTCACTTCTGCTCTCTCCTTCGGTTGCATCTTCTGTCTCACTGCCGTCCTGCCTTCGCTCTTCTTCTGAATCCGATGCGTTCCCAACTTCTTCCGACACCCCCTCAGCTGCCTCAATCCCTTCTTGCGACTCTTCTTCCACTTCCGGGCTTTCGTCTGGGATGGGAGCTGTTCCTTCTAGAGGTGCTGGAACTCTTCTAGTATGGGATGCATGGATCCAATTTGGCAGCCCCCCGCACTTCACCGCGGTGTTCGTGATCAGGATTACCTGAAAGGGCCCACGCCAGCGAACATCTAGGCAGTTCTTCCGGACGTGCTTTTTAACCAGGACCCAGTCCCCTGGGTTCAGGTCATGACACAGGTTCCTCGCTGCTGGAACTTCAGCCGCATGCACCTGAAGGGACACAGAATGGATGGCGTCAGACAGTCCTTTACAATAATCCAAGATCAGATCATCTGTAATATTCAATAGAGCAGTAGTTGGAACTGTAGGAAGTCTCATGGCCCTCCCCATCAGGATCTCGTGGGGAGAGAGACCTGTCCTCCTATCAGGTGTGCTGCGCATGCTCATGAGCACCAATGGAAGAGCATCTGGCCAACTCAAGGATGTGGATGCCACTACTTTAGCCAATCTATTCTTCAAAGTGCCATTCACTTGTTCCACAATTCCTGAAGCTTCTGGTCGATAACTACAATGCAGCTTTTGATCGATATTCAGCGTGGAGCACAACATCTTCACTATTTCGCTGTTAAAATGTTTTCCTCTGTCCGATTCCAAAGAGGCAGGCACCCCGAAGCGCGGTATCAACTCCCTGAGCAACAATTTAGCCACTGTGAGTGTATCGCACCTACGTGTAGGGTACGCTTCAACCCATCTGGAAAATACGCATACAATCACCAACACATACCGAAGGCGATTGACTCTTGGCATTTCGATGAAATCTAGTTGCATTCTATTGAAAGGCCCCCCCGACCTCCCAATGTGACTCAGTGTGACTGGTGTTCGTTTGCCTACGTTCAGTTGTTGGCAGGTAACACATCGCTTACATACTGATTCTGCCGCTATTCTGAATTTCGGGCAATACCAAGTCTGCCTAAAAACTCTCATCATAGCATCCCTTCCTAGATGTACTGGACCATGTATTTCTCTCGCCATGGGATTAGCTAATTCTTCAGGTAACACAGCTCTCCCATCTGCTGAAACCCAAAAATCCATTTCACTTCGCACACAGCCTGCTATTTCCCATGCCTTTTTCTCTGTTTCAGGTGCGTTCTCCTGCATTATTCTTAAATCCTCCCAAGTGTCTACAGTTTCTAACATCATACTTAATTCAGTCTTTTCTTCTGCACCTTCTATTTCCACCTTTGAGAAAGAATAACTTTGTTCCGCACAATAGCGTGCGACTTCATCAGCATATCTATTACCTTGTGACACAAAATCTGTATTCTTAGTATGAGCTATACACTTCACCACTGCAATGTCAACAGGACCTTGTAATGCTTCTATCAGCAATCGCACAAATTCTCCATTTCGAATGGGCGAACCAGAGGAGGTCATGTAACCCCTCTGAGACCACAACTGCCCGAAATCATGAACCACACCGAAACCATATTGGCTGTCCGTGTAGATGGTGACTCTCTTTCCATTTCCTGCTATGCAGGCACGAGTTAGGGCAATAATCTCTGCTACCTGTGCGGAATGTACTCCTTCCAGGCAAGCGGCTTCCACAACTCCAGTAATGGTACAAACAGCATAAGCTGCTCTCAACCGACCAGTATCGTCTCTTAAACATGAGCCATCAACAAAATAAATTTCATCGGGGTCAGACAATGGCTCATCCACTATATCTGGTCTGGGTTTCGTGCATAGTTCAGTCACATCAAGGCAATCGTGGTCTTCACATCCTTCGCCTTCTATTACCGAAGGTAATGGCATCAAAGTAGCAGGATTCAAGACAGAGCATCTCCTGAGAGTCACATTCTCTGCGGCAAGTATAACTTGCTCGTAGCGCGTGAGCCTACTATTGGTCAGATGCTGCGTCTTCGTCCTGGTCATTAACAATTCAACTGAATGTGGTACATACACCACTACTGGATGTCCCATTACAATACTTTCGCTCCTTTCAATGCTGACACCCGTTGCAGCAACGGATTTGAGACATCCGGGCAATGCTGCGGCTACTGGATCTAATGTAGCCGAAAAATATGCAACTGGTCTACGGGCATTACCGTGGGTCTGTGCCAAAACTGACAAAGCACATCCCTCTCTCTCACAGCAATAGAGTGAAAACGACTTTTCGTAATCTGGCATTCCCAGAGCCGGAGCACGACATAAATCGTCTCTCAGCTGTAAAAACGCCACCAGACATTCTTCATCCCATGGTACCGGATCACTCACCTCCTTGTGCGTCAGTTTCTGTAAGGGCTTTGCTTTCAGTGAAAAGTTAACTATCCACTGTCGGCAGTAACCCACCATTCCTAAGAACATTCTAACTTCTCTCTGTGTTGTAGGCGCATTCATTTTCATTATCGCCTCAATCCTCTCTGGGGACACCTTACGTTTCCCTTTTTCTAACCTGTGCCCTAGATACTGTACTTCTGTCAGACAATACTGTAACTTGCTCGGAGATACCTTATGTCCATTTTCAGCTAAATGATTCAGTAAGGCAATTGAGTCTACTTTACAAGCTTCCTCTGTTTCTGACGCAACAAGTAGGTCATCTATGTACTGTACCAGAACCGAGTTCTGTGGCAGTACTAGATTCTCAAGATTCTTTTTCAACAACTGATTAAAGATGGATGGACTGTCTGTGAATCCTTGTGGAATTCGACACCATGTTAAAACGCGATCTTCCATTTTAAACGCAAAAAGGTACCTGCTCTCTTCATCTAATGGGATTGAAAAGAAAGCCTGACAAAGATCTATCACTGTGAACCATTCTGCTTGACATGGTATTTGAAACAATATTACTGATGGATTCGGTACCACGGGACAACATGAAACGACTATGTTGTTAATTTTTCGCAAATCCTGAACTATCCTAAACTTCCCGCTAGGTTTCTGCAAACCCATAATCGGGGAGTTACAAGGACTGCCCACGATTTCCTTCAGTATTCCCTGCTGTATCATTGACTCGATCACAGGCTTTATTCCTGCAATCGTTTCCTGGGACAATTTGTATTGAGGCGTTCTTGGAAACTCAACATTTGGTTTTACCAGAATTTTTACCGGTTCTACCCCTTTAATCAATCCTATATCTTCTCCTGTGAAATCCCACACCTCTGACGCCACTGCATCTCTTAAGTCTTGTGGAAGATCTTCTACAGTCAGAGTAGGATATAATTCTACACAGAATTTTGAATTGGCCACCTTAAAGGTAGCATCATCGTCGGTAGTCTGTACCTCCACTCCTTGCGGGGTGCAGTATATGGTGCAATTCAATTTGCACAACAAATCCCTTCCTAACAGACATACCGGACTCGAGTCACAAACCACAAACTGATGTTCGTTCATGTGGTTTCCAATTTTCACAGACACTGGTTCTGTCAAGGGACTAGTCATTCTTTTATTTGCGACTCCTACCACTTGAATTGTTTCCCCTGACATTGGCAAGTCTGGAACCACCGCTGATCTCAGAGTCGAACGAGTAGCCCCAGTGTCCACTAAGAACGTAGTGGGACACCCTGCCACTTCTGCCTCAACAAATGGCCCTCTCTGATCCACTTCTAGAACTGCCCCGAGGGTACAGTCCTCTTCACTGCTCACCCGTTGTCCTGTCAATGGATCAATGTAATAACATTTTTCTTCCTCAATAAACAGAGGCATTTGTTTAAAGACCTTTCCTCCAGCTGTTATCTTTGGTGGCTGTGGGAATTGGGCCCGTGGAGCCGAAGTCCCCCCTTTGGCCACCTTACTGCTTGGGACTGTCACTTTTTGCACTGGGTCTTCTTGGACCTGCTCTTCTACTTCTAGCTCTCCGTTTTCAGGGTTAAAGGGACACTCGCGTCGCCAATGCCCCACCTGATGACACAGATGACACTTTGTCGTTTTCTTTAAAGTGGCAAAGTCTATCCTAGGTCTCTGCCCTTCTTCATTATCTTTGCTCTGACCATTTGGTTTTCGTCCCATCCCCTGCTTCTGCTGGCCACCCTTCCCAGCGGACTGCATTTGCACCACCATCAATTTCTCCTTTAGATTCTTGGCTTTAGAATCTATCTCGTCACTGCAGTACCTCGCATAGCGTAAAATCTCATCTAGTGGTTTGTTCTGCCAACAGATTAAATGTTGCTGTATCATCAAACAAATATCAGGTCTCAACCCCAAGACAAACTTTGACACAAACTGCCCTATATCTTTGGGATCCATTACATCTAGTCCACTGTATTGCTTGAATGTTTTCAACAATCTTTCATAAAACTCGTGAACTGTCTCCTTGGGTTCCTGCCTTGTTCGGTCTATTTTTACCCAATCTATATCCTGTGGTGGTACCTTATCTTTCAGCCATGCTATTACCCTCTCATACTTTCGCATGACAATCTCAGATGGTCCATTTGTTCGAGCATCCCTCAATGGTTCAGCATTTGGCCATTCGACACTAGTCTTACAAGGGGTCCACAAATCAGATGGGACCACGATGTCAAACAACGTGTTCAAATCTATCCACAGTACTTTCGAGATTTTAACGAACCTCTCTACCTGCTTATACCACTCGACTGGATTGTCCCGCAACTTCGGAAATGAGTTGGTAAATGCGGCTAAGTCTCCTCTACTCCAGGGCACATGTACATAATTTCCATTTGATATTTCTCGCAAAGGGAATGCCTCCATCTGCATTACCCTTCCCTCAGGGGTCATCACATTTGTACTTCGCCTAACTGTGCCCTTTTTCGACCACCTTTCTTCCCATTTATCCAGTTCTCTCCACACTCTTATCCCTGTTACCAACTCTCTTATGTGTGTTTTTAATCCAGTAGTTCTCTTCTCATCTAGATCTTGGTCTGCGTACTGTAATCTGTGGTTGCTCTGCAATGCCCTTGTCCTAGACAAATCCACGGCATACTTGTCTGCCAAATCAGTCAGTTTCTCATGAAACGCTCTAGCTTTCCTAGTAATATCCTTTGCCATGAACAATAACTCATCCTGTTCGTACAATTCTATCCTTTCCAAAGGCAATGTTCCATCTATTATCTCATCAACATCTGATTTTAAACTGGTAACATCAAGCCTTTTTGCCTTAATTTCAGCTTTCAAGACACTCAATTTAGCTCCTCCATCCGCATCTCTCCCATCCCAGCTCCGAGATCTACGTTTAGGTATGGGTGAATTATAAGGAGTCCTCCCCTGCTCCCATCTCTCTAGATCCCATGCCTTTCCGTCTTCTCGGGGTGGGTGGTGAAACACTCCTTCATGCCTCCCAGCCTCTCTCTCTCCATCCTGGCTAGTTTCACGGGATAGAGGGTAAGAGGTTCTATTACTCCCTCTTTCTTCCCTACTTCCCTGTGCTTCCTGAGTATTCGAGGCGTGGCGGGACCTATCGCTGTTCTCCTTTCTCCAATGTTGAACGTCTTCCCCAAGTGTATGATGAAGGCACCTAAACCTATTCTGAAAAGCCCGTACCGCCTCATCTCCTCCGTTCCCCCAGAGACGGGACATTTCCTCACATTCTACAATCTTAGTATTTTGTTCCGGCTGTTCTCTCTGATTTGTAGGACATGCATCCCCTCTATTCTCTTGACTTTGGCCTTCCCGGCTCTGACTACTCTCGCTGGCCCCACAATGAGATACTGTCCCATTGCCCCTGCTTTCCCACTCTGGTTCTCTTCTTGTCCTGTTACTCGGAGATACTATGGACCCGTCCCATTCCCTCAAATCAGCTCTTAACTCTGAAAAAGATCTTGGCCGCGGTCCCCTTAGATCCATTGGTCCTCTCGGACCTCCCTGTCCTGAATTGGGACCGACAGTTGTGTCTAATGGGGTGTTCCACGTTACCGAACCTGGTAATTGTTTCCATGCATTCGTCACATTATTCCTCCTTTCCATCTCAATCCTTTCCCTATCCAATTGCCTTTGTTGTTCCCCTCTATCTCTCTCAGAATTATAGATCGAAACTATGGGTCCTATGGTAACAGGCACTTGAAGAGCGTCTGGCAATCCCACAGACTCAACCCTTTCTGTGGTTGGCGTTTTCTGCACCACAAACCTTCCCACTACACTCTGTACAGTGTTGTTTGGAGGTGTTTCTCCGCCTTTGCTAGGTGTCCATTCCGATATAGGGAGTGGTGTATATCCCTCTATCTCATTCCCATCTTCCCTTGCGAGCCCTCTATCTTCTATCAATCCCACTCTCGGAGGTGGTCTATCCATTAACAATCTGTTTATCAGATTGTCCTCCGACTCGCTTTCCTCGTCTTCTTCCATGAGGTTTCCTCCTCCTGACACCTCTCTCATCGGATACATTTTCTCCACCTCAATAGTCTGTACCCTCCAACGCTTTTCCTCCTCATCCCATTTGGAATCTCGCACTGCCCTTACCGATCGCGTCAGCCTTTGTTGACGCCTGTTCAAATTTCGGTCGTGTGCAGCCTTAATCCATGCATTAAGAGCCTCAAACTGTGTTGGTCTGGGCGAGGGTTTCAATGAGGACATGGTTGCTTTCAGCCGATGTAACACCTCTAACTTAAATGTTCCATACTTCGGGAACTGCATTTCCTCATTTCCTTCCGTAAGCTTATTCCAAGCCCCGATCCACAATATCGTATGCAGCCCCACATTCGTTGCCATATAATGAGCTGGCGTACCCTCTGGGGGAGCCTCTTCCCCGTAATAATGTTCACTTCGTTTACGTTTAAAAATCCCTTTCAAACACTTAAAACACTTCATGATTTCTCTTTTCTCCGCGTTTGTTTACTTCCTGATGATATTCCACCAATCTCAGCGCCGTTCTCACTAACTGGCCTATCCGTACGCGGCTTTTCCTCCGACGTCACTCTAGCCGCCCAACCAGAGCGCGGCTCTAGCTAACGTCACACCAACCGCTCAATCACAGCGCGGCTCTAGCCGACGTCACCTTTCCCCCTTCGCAGCAGTTCCCCTCCTTTCTCAGCTCGTCTCCTCGGTCATGCACGCATCCCATTCATACTCTGAAAAATGATTACTTCCGTCCAAGCGATCACCTTTCTTTGACTGTACGCCCACAGTCTTTCTGTAGTTGTCACCCTAACTTGGCGAAATGTCTTTCCGTTTACTTCCAGACAATCGCCTTCTCCGATAGGTTACTCACACGCAGTAACTTTCGACCAGCGTCCGTTACTCATACACTCACTCTTACACTCCCCCTATCTTGGATCCACGGCGGTCAATGGTACCTCGTGACCTCCGTACTATGGTCGACAACTACCCTGGATGTTCGATACACCCAAAACCACTTAAGCTCTGGCCTGAACTTAAGATTTCACCAGTTCACCCGTTTACCAGGTTACCAGTTTACCAGGTTGCGCGCGCTCACAACCTTCTCTCTTTCACACTACAGGCATTCAACTCCGCAAGACATTACAATACAAATACAACACAAAACACCGCAATCTGTTCACGCATGACCCTTTTTATACTCACTCTCCGATACTGCTGCTTTTCTCGCACAGTCTGCACCTTTCGGCACACGATTCTTCCGCTGCTCGTCTCTCGGCGTCTCGGGCCTTGGGGTAAACTAACCTCTCTAGATTACCTTCCTCAAGAAGATAACCATCCTCACTCTGCTACCAACTGCTAACGCGGGATTACTGGTTACTAATTTTCTTACCAAATCCCATTTCCTGTCGACTGAATCGTTGGTACCTGTCTTGAGTAAAAGGTAATCTCACAGTAAACAATCAATTTAAGAACTTACACCACTCTAAATGACCACTGACCAAAATTAAGTTTTAAAGATTTAATATAAAGTCAAAGATAACTGAAGATACAAACTTCTCAAAATGAGATTCAAAAGGTATATCGGTATCACTATGAACATGAACTTTTTGAATAGTCTGAGTCTGAAAAACAGAATAATAAGTACAAGCTCTAATAACATGAGTGTTGCCAAAATGAATACAAGTTGCAACCTCAAAGTCATTACAGAAAGAAAAATTAAGGTTAGTCTGTCCCTACACTACACTAAATGACATCCCTACTTAACAAGATCTTAACCCTCTAGGTGTCAGCCGTGGTGATTTCCTAAGAAGATCACGCACTTCTCTTTGTCTCTTCTCTGATAATGGGTCTCTCCTGATCAGCCTATCTGCCTACCCATCCGCTTCCTTAGGCTCCCAAAATCATCTGCTCTGCTCTCCTCCCGGGTCACTTTTCCTAATACCAAATCACATTTCCAATAGAAACGCCCCTTGGGACGCCCCTCACGTGGTACATCTTTCCGCGGCAAACTCCATGATGGTACTCTTGAAGACCCTCGTTAAAGTTGGCCTTGGTTCCCAGGCGGCTTCTTCCGTGCGCTGATACCCCCTGAAATTCCTGGAAACTCCTACAGGCCTGCGCAAGGCGCCACTGAACAAAGTCCCTTTCATTCGAGCTGATTAAGACCCTTGCACCTGCATACAACTCGTCCTGCAGTGGGCCTCAAATTCCAGACTTCACCATATCTTAGGCCATAAAACACTCTCAGAGCTCCATACTGGACACCTCACGACCTCTCCTCTAACGAGCACATGACGATTTAAACTACATGACATTATCTGTTCTGGCCTACTTGATTTACATGCAGCAGGTTCCTGCACTCTTAAAACGTTAACTTGATTTAAACAGCAAACATTCTTAACTAGCATACGTTTCTAAAATAACACATCTATAAAGCATATACTTTTAACCCTAAGTTCAATAGTACATTTTGAAAGAACCATGTCAACCTTGTCTCACATTATTTTAGCAGCACGTTTAGATTTGCTTGTGAATTGCCATGAGGCCTACACAATATACTGATTTTTAGAGTTACATTCAACTCTTACATTATTCCTTTAACATGAGAACGTGAGGTTTTCATATTCATCCCAAACATTTCTACATTAATCTCACACAGTTATGATTATTGTTACTCTACTTAAACATTCTATGCATTTCACTACTGAATATAAGACACTCTGTGTATTTCACTTCTAAATATAAACACTCTGGTGCAAAGTACATGTTAACTAACTACGTGCTTGTAAATATGGCGTACTTATACATTTTTTCAAACTTGTGCTCTCTCAACATCTCAGCCCCATTGGCAAAAGGGAGGTAATAGAGGACCATTAGCCTCCAGAAAGGCCACTCAGTCCGCCACTGGGCTGCGAGTGGCACCTGAAGAGCACAGACCAGTCCAAATCGACCACCAGCTGGGCATAAAAGCGTCCCACAGCTGCTACTCAGATACCGGTCCTTTGCCCGAGTGCCCGCCTTACCAATCCGATCCTGCAAAACACTCGTCAAACTGGTGTCTAGGCTTTTGGTATTTATCATTGCAAGCTAGAAAACAAATCGCCCAACTTCTTAATTCCAATTTATGCAGTTTGTCTGCCTGTCGCTTTGGGCTTTGCATAAGACCACTGGTTTCCATTAGCAGCTTCAATGAGTGTTGGCAGGATGCTTTTGGTATGGAGTATGAATTAACCTACACAGAACAATATCTTGCCTAAGCTGTCAGTCTATTTTAACTAAGAAAATTACTTTTGAACTTTATTACATCCCAGACAATTCACTTTCTGGGCTCATCATCTTAACTTCCAGTGTTTTAAGATGACATCCACTCTCAACCTCTTTCAGGGTTTACAATTTTAGTTGAAATTTTACAAGTATGTGAAAGTACAAAAATATGCAAGTGTCGTGCCTCCCAGAAGAAAGTCAGGATATGGCTGGGCTGCAGAAAAGGCAGACAGACCGCCAACTGTTAATGACAAATTTCATAATTTGTGTTTTGTTTTAGCCTGCAGTTCGTGTACAATGAGTTGATTTTGTTTGCATCTACCGGTCTCCCATGAGAACGTCGAACAAGGAAGTACACCATGTCACTTATATAATGAAAACTGTCATCACGCTGGCAGCCCGGGGAGGAACAATGGGGGCTTCCTGGTGCCAACAGGCAGAACAAATGTGTGAAAAGGGGCGAGGGGGCATTGCCAGGCGCTTGCTGGGTTCACAGGAAAGTGGCAAGTAAACTTGAGGCATTCCTGCCAGTGTTTGCGTTGGGAAGCACGCGGCCCGGGATTCCGAGACACTTCCCACACAGCTACTTGAGAAAACGTTTTGGGAAAATGCGGGTGATACCGAAGGCCAGCCATTCTCATGCTAATGAAATGTCGGTCAACACTGACCTCTTATCGACAGGCTGGGCGCGTCTTTCTCTCAGCTCCGGTCAATGGCGGCACAGCTGCAGGGACCTCAGTGCAGGCAGCACGCCTCTGCTTTCTGCAGCTGTGGAGTTCTCAGGCCTACAATGGCGGGCAGGGGCACACCGAATTAGGAAAGATTATTGTTATATTCGTCGCCTTTACAATTTTAAACAGCGAGTATATTACTAGTTGCTGCGCAGCTTGAGTGCCAGGGTCATTTGTAACAAATACCAGGCACATGGTTCCCAATTGGGGGCAGCTGGAAGCCCCCTTGCCTCCCTGGTAGAGAGGAAATTGCAGACATTATTCAACTGCGCGTGGACGCTCCATTGCATTCAAGAGGCCCAGCTATCCACCTGCCCTCGCGCTGCCACACGGGGTTGGGCCTTTCAGCTTCGTGGTGTCCAAGCTCGCACAAAAAACACATTTGTCATTCTGCTTAGTAATCTCTTTGAGGGTTTCGTTTCAGGGCAAATAGTAAAGTGGTTTTGTGCCCTTTAAGTTACTTGGGATTTCCCTGCTTCTCTGTTTTTGTTATACTGTTCATGTAAGGAGTGTGCGGAAATCTAAATACTTTTAGGGGCACATGCATCAACCTATTTAGGAAGTGCAAACGGTGCGAATCGGTAAATTCGGCCGTTTGCGCTTCCTAAATACGTTTTTGGGATGCATCAAACACTTTTTCAGAATTCAAATTTTTTTGCATTTCTTAAAAATGCGAATGCATTTAAGGAATCGCATTTGTGCGATTCCTTAAATGCAATGCATCATTTAAAAAAAAAATGCGAATTATGAAATAGGAAGTGCAAATTAACACGAGGTTGACCCTCGTGTTAATTTGCGAAAATCTGTCAAAAAGCAAAAAAATGCATTTTTTAAACTGTCATGTTACAGACACACATGTCCTTAGGACATGTGTGTGTGAAACATGCACTTTCAAATGCATTTCAGGGGTGCATCAACAAATTGCGAATTTGTAAATGCCTTCCCATTGACTCCTATGGGCCTTTTGGCCCATAGGAATCAATGGGATTTGCGAAAATGCACTTAGGAATTCGCTATTTATTTGCGATTCGGTAAAAATTGCGATTTTTACCGAATCCCAAATCAATAGCCAAAAAAATGATGCATAGCATTTTGCGATTCTTAATTTGCGATTCGGTAATTTTCGCAAATTAAGAATCGCAAAATCTATGAATGATGCATGTGCCCCTTAGTAACTTCATATGGAAATGTAGCAATTTTTTTAGTAGCTATATTTGCGCGAACATAAAAGACTCTTGCGAAATTTTAAGTTGCATATTTACTTTATGCTTGCAAAATGGTTGTGCATCAGATATACTCGGCAGCACAGTTCTAGCTTTCCCACTACTCGATATCATTGTGCAGTGAAAAGGTTTGCAAAGAGATACGTTTCAATGCAAATCTTTCACCTTGGCTGGGTACGATTAGAGTGAATATAGAAATGCTATGTTGAGAAAAGTGTTGGATAGGCGAAAATGAAAGTGACTTTCCAAATTTTGCACGCTTCACAAAAGGCAAAAGAGTGAAAATCTGCAAAACTGTGCATGTTTAAAAATCTTTGCACCCCGTGCCCCACTTTATGGAACTAAATACAATGATTTTGTTAGGAGAACACGTATCTTCATTCCCAAAACGCTTTGGGACTAACGATTGCAAGTGACTCAGTACAATTCATAACACATTTATTAGGAAACAGTTTTTACGGTAAATACCGCACCAGTATTAGCCTTCAGTAAACTGACCACATCATACCATCACGATTACTCTGTGCTGGCTCTCGACATAACAAAGCGGGTCTGGAAAAGAAAAACAGCCCTGGAAAAAATTATCATACTGGCCCTGTACTGCTTGGATAAAGAGAAGTGTAGCAAGCAAGACCACCTTTCTCCGGGCTGATTTTGGAAGGGGTTTCACACCCCAAAAAAACTTCAATAACATTGAGACCAAAGAGAGCATTTCACAGATCAGTTTGTAAAAAATATGGACCAATAAGCCTAAGATTTTAGGGTTTTATGTCAGTGTTGAAGTGCACTTTGTAAACAATTGCCTTATTTTAGGGTGTCACCATACCCAGTAGCATTCTTTCTGTATAGTTGTGAATCAAGCAAGCACTTTTGAGAAAATGATATGGTAGGCAAATAATAATGGCTGTAAAAGATGCAAATAGATTTGTCTCACAGAAGAAACAGTGCTCACCTGATAAATTATACCCTTTGGAGAGAACATGCTTTACACAACTTCATAATGTGGATTTCAACCAAGGTATGTGGTTACAAGGAAATTAAACTCTGTTATGTAAAAAAAAATATATATATAGCAAAAGCACCAGGATGAAAGAAATTCGAAACAGCAGAGTGTCTCATTACGATGCCGGTCGTAAAGGCACTGAACGGCATTCGGATTTTCCCAATCTGAGTCGGAACCCATGTTTCCGACCGACTCAGAAACATTTCCGACCAACCGGTTAAGATGGTAGGTAGCCGTTCGGTCTGTGCGACTCGGTTCTGACCGGCATTTGGAGACTCCGAGTCGGTAGGGGCCGAATCGTACAGCTCTATAGACTACGTTTCTGACAGACATCGGATTCGGACAGCCTTTCCGACTCGGTTTGTCCAACACGGAACAGCTGTTGGAAACTGACTTTGGATGCCTGTAGCAGGCCCCCCTTTGCCCGGAGGCCTCCGGTTGGGGCATGTGTTGTCGGTCGGAACACAGGCTCCCATAGAAGTCAATGGGAGTCAGACCAAATGGTGTTCTGAACCATCGTAATCGGTCGGTCGGACTCCCCAAACACGAGTCGGTCGGAAAGGATTCTGACAAGGTGTCAGTCGGAATGCTTTCCAACCTACATCGTAATGAGGCCCAAAATCTGTAAGGGACAGGAAAGTCAAAATGGTTGACCGCTAGGCATTATGCTGAGCTACATGCTGTTCCCTGTATATGTTTGTTTGTCAGTTACACACACTCCAGGAGAATTATGCCCTCTTAAAGCTGCCTATCTTTGAGAACTGTGGTGCTATGTTGGCTACTCTGCTGTTCATTGCCTCAAAATGTGCAGTCAGTGGTGGTTCTACCTGATTTACTCCTGACCATCCGAGATTGGGAGTAACACACTGATGAAGAAAATGAACATCTGAAAGTTTTCTTAATTAATATTATTAGTTTTGATTTTCAGCTGCAATAATTGGTGTGTGGGTATATACATATTCTCCTGATGAGTATTTCCCAAAAACTGAATTTTTAATAGTTTTGAATACTACTAAGCATAGTAAGTTAGAATGTAGAAGTAGTTATAGCCAAGATTTTGGGGAAAACTCAAATAGATTTAGGAGAAGAACTAAAGAAACGTGATGAATGTGTCTGATTGTTATATGGCTTGTCATGTTCTGTTTATTATTCTACTATTGTGCACCAGAATTATTTAGAAGAAGCAAATGTAGATCCTTCAAGATCAAGAATGATGACTGAATTGTAACAGTTTGGTGGTGTGATATTTTTCAATTAACAGGGCGAGCCTTGTGGAAAATGAATTTTATATAGAAAAATAATGCTTAACCCCTTTGCCGCGGCCACGATTTCGCGACAGTGCGGCACTTACGTAAAATGGGCGGGGCCGCGCCGGCCGTTGGCCGACGGCAGCACGCAAGGGGTTAACTTAGGTGTGGGTTACATGACATAACTAAGCTGCACTAGACCACATAATTAAAATTGTATGATTAAATGTTGTGCATGAGCAGTGTTTTTCATGACTTTTCAGAAAATCATCAATATTCTACTGCAGTCACGGTCTGTCTTTGTACATGAAAAGTAATATTTTTATTTGGCTTCCACAGCCGAAGGGATGTGTTTTGAAATGTTGCAAGGTTATTAGGTGCATCTTTACTGCTATGTCCGTCAATAAATGGTCGTGCAAACCAGTGCATTGTATTATGTATCATTTCTTGTTTTCTTCCTCTGTGCTGCTCTTATATAATGTCATGTGTTGAAACGGAATGCTTTCAGTGACTGAAACACTATAAAAGATGTGATATTTGTAGTTAATTTATTACTCACTCACTCTCATTTTGTCAGTCTGCTATCGCACTAGAGAAAATTGCTTGTTATTTAGAGAATGTTAAATGTTGCATGGTCTTTTCAAATTAGAGCTTGTTATTATTAATTTATTTTACTATAGCCATGTGTGCTGTGGCTTCTCAATACTTGAAGGCACATTGTATTATTGCATGTATTAATGAACTGACTTCTGAGTCTAACTAACTTTTTACTTTCTATAATGGTTAATTTGAATAATAAATCAACAAACTGAAAACTGGAAGAAGCTTGGTTGTGCATATTTTTCCTTTAATGGTCTCAGCTGATTATTTGAGGACCGGATTCTCCCTTTTCCGTGAATTGACCCTCGTTTACGTTAATTGAGTTGGAACGTTAACAACCATTACATCAGAGGTTTTACATTGCAGGTAAGTCCATAGGAGTTTTTACATTGCAGGTGCGTACATTGAGGGTCATTTCCAGTAACTTTATATTGTTATGTTAAAAGATTTATAAAGCGCACGTCTACCCTGTGATGTCTTGACGCTAGTACAACATGAGCACAACTGACGGAACTGTCAAAAAGAATTAATTGTTAAAAAGGCAGATTTTCAGCAGGAGCTTTCTGAAAGCAAGCAGAGAGGGTGTAGCCATAATGTGAGAGGAAAGAAGATTACAGTGTTTGCTGGCTCCTATAACAAAGCTACTTCCTACCCATTTCTCTTTATTAAATCTAGAGGGCACAACTTTTTTTTACTCCTCTGGATCTCAAGTTTCTGTTGGGTATGCCAATAACTTTGGCGCCCCTTGATGAATCTCAACAGTGTTGAAAGTTTCAGGGTGATCCATCAAGCAGGGCGAGAAAAAAGGAGGGGTCCCAAAAAGCGTTTTCCCCATGTTATGTCTATGGGGCTTTTCATTTTTTTAACAAGACTACAGCCCGAAATGCTGAACGGAATTACACCAAATTTGGCAGAAATCCAGATGTTGGTCCAGAAAGCATGCTTTTTGTGATTTGGTGTAAATCTGTTCAGTAGTGTTGGACTTGGCCCTTTTTGGCAGGTTCACCCCTAAACTTTTTGCCTTTTCTGTGACCGGATATTTGTAGTTTTTTGGCCTCTGCGCACTTTAGCACTGTGGCCCGTGTAAAACGCGTGCACGCTCTGAGTGCGTGTGGTGAGATTGGCCTGCCCGCCCATGGGAATGCATGGGGGATATGTGTGTCCATGCTAATTCCTGGTATGAGAGGAGTTTAATATGTATGAACTCGTGAGAATAAATGCTGTGCAATAGTGTACGCATATTTATGGTGACTGGTGGTGAAATGCCACTTTTAGAAGTCTCATTTCTGTGTACTCTGTGTCTGCCTGCCTGATGTGAATTGCATCCCTGGCTAGTGATTGACAGGAGCTGAGAGGTGTTGGTGGCTCCAGGAGACAGGGGGAGTCAGCCCAGTGGTGAATAGAGAGATCTGCATCTAGATGGGAGAGAGGAGTTGCACCTGGGGCCTGAATAGGGCTGTGCCTTCCCTCCACAATGCTGGCTCCGCCCCCTGTGGTGCGTCTGATCACTGAGCCCCCACCTAACAATGAGGAAAAAGGAGCCTGGTAAACAGAGTGCTCCAAAACCAGTCCTACCTGATATCCCCAAGCCCTGTGCTGTGACACAAAGGGAGTTTGTAATATAAATATAGGGGCTGTGACCCCATGAAAATGTTCTGTTGTGTTGTTCCTGACTTGGGGGGCCTGCTGCTACTGGGCTCCAGGAGGAACCGCCACTAGGGACTGCCTCCCTGCTGGAGGGCCCTGTGAGCTGGCCTGCCTGAGCCCAGCCTTTGCCCCCCCCGAAACTTGCTTTGATTCCTGGGAAGAACGCTCCGTTTTGACCCTGGACTTGGATTAGAGCGCTTCCCTGATTTCACCAAGCGCTTATATTTCCAGCTGACAGCGCAGAGCTGCGATTATTTTGGAGGGAATCCCAACGTAGGGATTTTCCCGCTTGTGCTGATTCCTTAGCGAGAGCCCATCCTGCGTCATGGCTGCAATGCTGAATTTATTTAAGCGGGAGCCCACCCCGTGTATCTGATTTATTATCCTCGCGGATGCCCACCCCGCATCGCCGTCATAGAAATCACCGCTGCGGCACCGAGTTGCTAAGAGAAAGCACAGCTGCGAAAACCGGAAGCCAGGCATCCCGTGTTGGGATGCAGGCGAGGCTGGAAGTGAGGCAGAGGTGTTGCTGGCCGAGAGGGGCACCCGTGGTGTCGAGGGAGCCGTGTGAACAGAGAAGGAGCGGACGGGAGCCTACCCCGCGCTCCGGTGCCGAAGAAGAGCCGAAGGCCGCTGTCAGCCGAGCGCCCCTTCTGTGTGGTTGGGAGGAGCCCCGCGAGCAGTCCAGGACGTCCGGAGCCTTGTAGGCTCGTTGGAGAAGTCCCGGTCCCAGGAGAGGGACCTGGAGAAAAACAGCCTCCCTGAGGAGCAGAGCGGAGTCCCTGGACTGCCAGTACCTGGACTGGCAGTGAGTGGGGACGGAGGTGGGAGCGGTTGGCTTGTGTTCCCAAGGCCTGGTTGGGGGGTCAGCTATTCCCTGTCTGATGCCAATTTCCTCAGTGGCTCTGCCGTAGCGGGCCACTGCCCCAAGGGGGCACCAGTGTTTTCTGAGTCCCGGAGCTGGACTCCAACGTGCACCTTGTTGGTGCTGGCTTCGCTCCCAGCTGTCCTGTCCGCCAGAGGGCAGCTGCAAAGGTTGGGCTCAATTGTAGGAACCAAGTGAGGATTCCCAGGGCACCATAGTGCCAAGGCATTTCCCCCAGCTACCCCGCATGATAGAGGGCAGCTGCAACATTGCACAGCTCTGTTGCAGAGGACACAGTGAATGCCCGTGCCCATCTTTTGATTTCCCAGCTGCCCAGCAATTAGTGTGCAGCTGCTACGTTTAGGCAAGTTCATTGCGCACACTTATTTTTGCTGCTTTTTGCAGCCAGCCCTGACATCATTAGACATGGGGCTTCTCTGAGCCTCTGTGAGAGGCCAATTGGCCTGGGGTCAGCACACTGTGTTTATGATGATTATTACCTAATGTGCTTTTACGTATGAGGTTGATGCATAATGTGTGATGCTAATGTAGTTTTATGCCTAATGTAATTCATGCGCAAGGTGATTTAGGCATCCTCTGTTTTACATTGCAGGATCTAGGTCTCAGTTCAGTATTTCACCAGTCGTTACTGGTGGTGCCCTACATTTACTATTTGTGCTACAATTACAGGTTGTGTTCTACGTTTATGTTAACTCTTACTTTTCCTATCTCTACTAAGTGATGATTCTGACAGTGGTCCCTGTGGCCCTGTCATGTGTATATAATCCCCTGTAAATATTGCCCAGGGCCAGTTGGCACAGTGTATATTGTGTGATTACCATCAAATGTGTTTTATGATAATACAAAGGCTATTTTTTATATAACCTTGTGTGGAGTTCCTTTTGTGGTGTGCCTAGTGTGTTGCTGCTGTGTGTGTGTGTTGCGCAAACGCATTACACATTGCCCCTGGGATAAGCCTGACTGCTCGTGCCAAGCTACCAAGGGGGTGACCAGGGGTTATCTTTGGCGTGTAACTCCCTTGCCCTGACTAGAGTGGTGGTCTCTACCTGGCTTTGGCGCAAGCCTCAGCCAAGCAGAAATCCCATCTCTAACAAGTAGTTTTAGAGCTATATCTAACTTAAATAAATATAGATCTCTGGGTACGTGAGTCCCAGCAGTGGACTCGCGGATCCTACTAAAATTTGGTGGACTGCCAACACTTCAACCAGGAAGTGCTGGCAGCCATCTTGGGACTCGGCTTGAAGCCAAGTCCCAGAAAAAAGTACAATATAAAGAAAAGGGGGCAGGGTGGAAATACCATGACCCCCCCAGCTATGCAGCTCGGTGTAAAAAGCATTTTAAAAACATTTTGATGCTTGCTTTTGAATAACCCCCAGATGGGCCAGGTCCCAGGGCCATATGATAAATATAGGAGGGAGGCACATGGAGGTCCCCTCCTAGGGCTTATAAAAGCCCCCAGGATTGACACTTCCCAGGGACACTTTAACTTATGTATGCGGATGGGCCCGCAGCCCTGGGGACTGCCATCTCCATGGAGCTAATTCCAATAATGTAGGGGCGCCTCACAAATCCCCCTAACCTGGGGACTGCCACCTCCTCAGTGCTAATTACAATAATATCGGGGGTCCACCATCTCCCTGTAAAATGGGAGAGGGACCGCTTGACCCCTCCTCCCAGGCCATTCTCTGCCGTGGGGACTGCCACCTCCCTGGGACAGGCTTAAAAGAAGAAAGGAGGGGTCTGTGCGGCCCCCTTTCTGGGGCCATACATGGCCCTGGGTTCTGCCACCCCCCATGGCTGGCTCCAGCAATGTCCCGGGGTGCCTACCCTGGGACATTGCAGTTTACCATGACTTGATGGAAGCACATCACTGATGACATCTCAAATGACATTACTGATGACATCATTGATGGAATTATCTACAAAATCTCTGACACGCCCACTCACACCCCAATATCACTTTTCACCCATCCAATCTTCGACACTACCATTTTCTAAACCATTGACACAGTCATACCAGTACTTACACACCGAATCACTGATTCATATGTCTACCCACACATCCACTCAGTCACCCATACAGCTACTCACTCACAAATACAGCCACTGATATAACCACTCATACACCCATACAGCTACTCACACACTGTCAGTCACCCATAGAGTCAATCACACAGCCACATACTCCCCTATGCAGTTATACACAAACCTATGCACTTATTCTTACAGATACTAACACATACTCACTCACCTATACAGTCATTGACACAAGCACACACTGATCCAAACGGCCCCTATTGCAATCACTCAGTCACACATACACTCACTTATATACTCCAACACTCACTTATATTGCATTTCACATTGGCAGTTGCTCACTCAATTACCACTGACACATCCATTCACTGAGGTCATAAGTAGTGAATTACGGGAGTGTGAGTTATAGTTAGCTCAGCTATCTATAACTGCTGAATATCTCTGGTTTTGTGAGTGTGAAATCTGAGCCTAACTAAAACGCCCCAGTAACCTTTGTTTTTTTAGAGAATATCTAAGGTTTTTTAAATCTTATTTTCTAACTATAACAGCCCTGTAAACTTTGTTATTTTTCAGTGGATTTCTAATATTTTTTAAATGCTAATTCCTAACTATAACTTACCTGTAACCTTTGTTTTTTTCAGTGAATTTCCATGGTTTTTTAAGCAGCAATGGCGGTTGCAGAATGGTGTGGAAAGGAGGCAGGGCCTCTGATCAGCTCTCAGGAATCCCGAGGAGTAGGACTTACAGAAAGTATCTGGAGAGCTTCTTGGTCTGCAAGGTCCTTTAGCATCCAAGAGAACTTAATTCCCCAACCAGTAGTGGGCTAGGAGATGTGTTTACAGAGTGGTGCAGAAAGGGGGCATGGCCTCCAAGGACCTCTTAGCAAACCCCCAATAGCCAAGGGGACTTCATTCATCAACTAGTACTATACCAGGAGGCACGTTTGCAGAGTGGTGGAGATACAACATCCTTGAAGATTGCACAGGTATTGCCTATATTTTTCTATGAGTGCTATTGCCAAGGACACACTGCGACTACCGTGTGTGTTTGTATATATATATCATGGACCAACACAGGATATGCGGTAAAATGAACTTTGGAGAAACAGGCTGCCACCAAACACTGGAGTTTGGAATGGTCCCTCTGCAGCCCATCGTAAATAAAGGGCAGCAACAGGGGCTACACAAGGGGAAACTTAATCGTTCCTACGAGACAGTAAGAAAATTAACAACGCCTCACGAAGGATTTCCAAATGAACAACAAATGTGGCACCACAAAGACCAGCATGCTGAGCAACCACCTTATCGTAGGTGTCCACTAGAGGGCTGGCACTGCATAAAAACATTCTTTGTGACCCACTCGGAACCTTCACTCACCGGGGCAGACCTTTGAAAAAGTTTTGGGAGAAAAACGAAACGCGTCAGGTGTCTTACACTGCCCGAAATAAATTGCTGGAAGCAACTGTGTAGCAAGTGCGGCTCAATTACTCTCTAAATTGGGGGAGAACGAGGAGTTATACACAGCGACTTGGTCCTGTTGCAGAGTTCACGCACCGCCAGCCAGAGCGCCATGTTTCCCAGACCTGGACCAACACAGGATATGCGGTAAAACAAACTTGGGAGAAACAGGCTGCCACCAAACACTGGAGTTTGGAATGGTCCCTCTGCAGCCCATCGTAAATAAAGGGCAGCAACAGGGGCTACACAAGGGGAAACTTAATCGTTCCTACGAGACAGTAAGAAAATTAACAACGCCTCACGAAGGATTTCCAAATGAACAACAAATGTGGCACCACAAAGACCAGCATGCTGAGCAACCACCTTATCGTAGGTGTCCACTAGAGGGCTGGCACTGCATAAAAACATTCTTTGTGACCCACTCGGAACCTTCACTCACCGGGGCAGACCTTTGAAAAAGTTTTGGGAGAAAAACGAAACGCGTCAGGTGTCTTACACTGCCCGAAATAAATTGCTGGAAGCAACTGTGTAGCAAGTGCGGCTCAATTACTCTCTAAATTGGGGGAGAACGAGGAGTTATACACAGCGACTTGGTCCTGTTGCAGAGTTCACGCACCGCCAGCCAGAGCACCATGTTTCCCAGACCTGGACCAACACAGGATATGCGGTAAAACAAACTTGGGAGAAACAGGCTGCCACCAAACACTGGAGTTTGGAATGGTCCCTCTGCAGCCCATCATAAATAAAGGGCAGCAACAGGGGCTACACAAGGGGAAACTTAATCGTTCCTACGAGACATTAAGAAAATTAACATCGCCTCACGAAGGATTTCCAAATGAACAACAAATCTGGCACCACAAAGACCAGCATGCTGAGCAACCACCTTATCGTAGGTGTCCACTAGAGGGCTGGCACTGCATAAAAACATTCTTTGTGACCCACTCGGAACCTTCACTCACCGGGGCAGACCTTTGAAAAAGTTTTTGGGAGAAAAACGAAACGCGTCAGGTGTCTTACACTGCCCGAAATAAATTGCTGGAAGCAACTGTGTAGCAAGTGCGGCTCAATTACTCTCTAAATTGGGGGAGAAGGAGGAGTTATACACAGCGACTTGGTCCTGTTGCAGAGTTCACGCACCGCCAGCCAGAGCGCCATGTTTCCCAGACCTGGACCAACACAGGATATGCGGTAAAACAAACTTTGGAGAAACAGGCTGCCACCAAACACTGGAGTTTGGAATGGTCCCTCTGCAGCCCATCATAAATAAAGGGCAGCAACAGGGGCTACACAAGGGGAAACGTAATCGTTCCTACGAGACACTAAGAAAATTAACATCGCCTCACGAAGGATTTCCAAATGAACAACAAATGTGGCACCACAAAGACCAGCATGCTGAGCAACCACCTTATCGTAGGTGTCCACTAGAGGGCTGGCACTGCATAAAAACATTCTTTGTGAACCACTCGGACCCTTCACTCACCGGGGCAGACCTTTGAAAAAGTTTTTGGGAGAAAAACGAAACACGTCAGGTGTCTTACACTGCCCAAAATAAATTGCTGGAAGCAACTGTGTAGGGAGTGCGGCTCAATTACTCTCTAAATTGGGGGAGAACGAGGAGTTTTATATATATATATATATATATTACCTACTGGCGGTCGCCAGTAGGTATATATAGTTAGGATTCTTTCTCTATGGGATTTTTGAAAATTCTATGTCTAATAACTTTGGCGTTTGTGGACGGAATTGGCTGAAATTTTCAGGAAAATGGCACATTTTGTTTCTGAGCAGCCCTTGAAAATTTGGGGGGGGTTCGTCAAGGGGGGGCCGAGAAAAAAGGGGGGTCCCAAAACGTGTTTTTAACATTGAGTTTTCCATAGGGCGGTTGGCCTCACTTTTAGCCCGAACGGTTGAATGGATTTGCACGAAACTTGGCAAAATTGTAGGGACTGGTAGCCCGATGTGCCTTTGCTAGGTCTCAATATATGTGCTCCAGTGGATTTTGAGAAATTAACGTTCAAAAAAAGATATATATGTGTAACAGCGGACCGGGCAGCGCTCCGGTTCGCGGACTTTTCGCGGTACGGAGCTTTGTGAAGCGAAGCTGATTGGTTCTCCGGCGTCTGTGAACATTCCAAACAGTCCGTAGCGGCCACCATCTTGTCTCTCGGTAGGATCGAGAGACAAGAGGAGGCCAAAGCGAAGGGGCAAATGACCATAAGGGGGCATAGTAGATCCTCGCTGACCCCCTAGGTTTGATGTGGAGGTTTTAAAAGGGTCCCGCGGGGCAAAAAAAAAAAATAATAATAATAATCGAACGGCTGAATGGATTTGCACGAAACTTGGTAAAATATTAGGGACTGGTAGCCCGATGTGCCTTTGCTAGGTCTCAATATATGTGCTCCAGTGGATTTTGAGAAATTAACGTTCAAAAAAAGATATATATCTGTAACAGCGCTCCGCTTCGCGTACTTTTCGCGTAACGGAGCTTTGCGAAGCTGATTGGTTCTCCGGCGTCTGTAAACATTCCAAACAGTCCGTAGCGGCCGCCATCTTGTCTCTCGGTAGGATCGAGAGATAAGAGGAGGCCAAAGCGAAGGGGCAAATGACCATAAGGGGGCATAGTAGATCCTCCCTGACCCCCTAGGTTTGATGTGGAGGTTTTAAAAGGGCCCCGCGGGGCAAAAAAAATAATAATAATAATAATCGAACGGCTGAATGGATTTGCACGAAACTTGGCAAAATTGTAGGGACTGGTAGCTCGATGTGCCTTTGCTAGGTCTCAATATATGTGCTTCAGTGGATTTTGAGAAATTAACGTTCAAAAACAAGATATATATCTGTAACAGCGCTCCGCTTCGCGGAGATAAAATTATATCTGTATTACCTAGCTGTTGCTAACACCAGTTAGCGACGGGTAGTAGGAGATAGCGACCATCTTGGGCCCCACTTTGCATGTGAGTGATATTTATCACTAATGACATGCAAAGTGGGCATGCCAAGATGTTAGCGACTGGAAATAGTCGCTAACATCGCTATCTCCTATTATCAACTTTTGGAAATATTCGCGATAAGCGCGAATATCTCCAAAAGCTAGCACCTGCCCTGAGCAGTTCTTAGCCATGTTATCCAATGGGAGGTGGATAACATGGCTAAGAGCATTAGCTCGGTAATGCATGAATATCGCTGAGTTTTCAGCGATATTAATGCATTGCGGTTGTTTTTTATCGTATTTGCGATAAACCTTGATAATAGCAAGGTTTATCTGCGATAATTTCTGACGATGCTTAGCGGTAAAAAAATCGTTGCTAAGCATCGTTAGGGATAAATATCGCTTAACTTTGGTAATATGCCCCAACGTCTGTTAACGTTCGATTCGAAGGAAATCAGGAAGTGTTGAAAAACATTGTCTGCGCCATCTTGTCTTTTTTCAAATGCCACACTTTTGTCGTGCACGGCAGTCATTTTAGATGCCTTGACCAGACCCACTCTGTGCACGCTGTCGATCCTTAGCATGGCTCCCCACCCTCGCAAGCATCTCCCCCAGGCAGTGGTCACCCCCGCTCTCTGTCTTATGCATGGGTAATAAACCTCCCCCCATCTGCGCTGCTCTTCCCTGAGAATCACACCCTGTGCCCGCCCGACACCTCCCTTTCACCCTATTCACTACCGCACCCTCTGACACTCCTTTTCCTCTGTGTCCGATTGTCCAGGCCGGTCCTAGGGTATCAGCTAGCCCTGCAGATGTAGTTTATGGCCCCAGCTGTAAAGAATCACCCCTCTTCAAAGGAGTTATAGTAGATCAAGGCCCACACTCGATGAGATCCGTCACAGCAGACGCGTTCCTATTATCTGAAAACCATCCTGTATTGTGATTGGGGAGGGGACCGAGCCTGAAGCGGAAGATTCCAGGGATGACTCTTTGTACATCAAAGTTTTTACAATTATGTGTCACATTAAAAATATATAGCACTCCGACAAAGTAGTAAGATTATAAAACTTTAATAACTTATAAATATATACAAGAAAACAAAAACAGTAATAACATATAAACATTTTTAGGGAAAAACAACGAAGTAGCGGTCGGCTGTGCGAATAGTCCCAACGCAGCACAACGTCCAGATTTCTGGCGTGGGGCGTCGCGGGGGGTGGGTCATCAGTAGCAAACTGTTGTGCGAATAGTTCCAAGGCAGCAGAACGATGGCACCAAGGTGATGTCCAGTAAGTTGCCGCACTGGTTTTGGTATCCTACAATGCTGCTCCGAATAACGGCGTGGGGCGCCCCGGGGGAGGCGGCGTGAACGGGCCTCTCCAGGTGGAGTCTCATCTGTTGTAGTGGGGCGCCCCTTTACCGTTTCAGTTGCCATTCCGTCCGTTTTTGGTCCACTGTGTCAAAAGCCGCAATTCAGCTGAGTTTATTTATTTATTTATTTTCAGAGTTTTGTATAGCGCGAACAAGATCCTTGCAGATATCAGAGCGCTTTACATACATATGAGAGGAGAGCGCAATAAAGAAAAATTAATAAGGCAATTCGTACATACATATGAAAGGAGAACGCAATAAAGGAAATTAATCAGGCGATTTGTTCAGGGAGCGCACAATGCCAGGTAGTAGGGTTGCGCCCACTCTTGCGGTGCAGCGATAGGCGGCTGTCACAGGACTCTCAAAATGGCGGCAGGCTGTTTCCTTTTTGGGCCTGGTCCACTGAAATGGCCCTGGGACACCTTGGAAATCGGACGCTTGTCTGCTAGGTCTTGGACCCCATTCTCGAAAGCGTCCCCTCCGCCTTGAGGATTCATCAAAAGTTTTGGGGGCCCCCGACTCCTGTAGGCTTCTGGTGGGGAGCGGCTGCCATGATTGCTCGCGGAATGACCACGACGGACCTACGAGATGGTGGTGCTCTCATGCTGACGCCAGCTTCAGTCTGAAACATCCAGAAACAAGGTGGGGCTTTCATCGTTTGGGAAAAAAAAAAAGTTTTCATCCAATGAAAAGTGTTGTTTTTAGGTCATATGATCAAGCCTTCCATCATTAGGAAACCAAAAGTAAAATGAACCAATGAAAAGTTTTATAAACAAGTCACATGACCTGTTATGCGGCATAGGGTATAAAATGCGGAGAAAATACGTTGGCACGTGAGGCGGCGTCAGTAGCGGACCGATGTGCGAATAGGCCGAAGGCAACACAACGCGCCAAGATCCGGATGGCACCGAGGTGGTGTCCAGCAAGTTGCAGCACTGGTGTGGCCATCCTACAATGCTGAAAGTCGGCGTGGGGCGCCCCGTTGGCCTGTGAGTTTGCGTCAGTAGCGGACCGATGTGCGAATAGGCCGAAGGCAGCACAACGCGCCAAGATCCGGATGGCACCGAGGTGGTGTCTAGTAAGTTGCCGCACTGGTGTGGCCATCCTACAATGTTGAAAGTCGGCGTGGGGCGCCCCGTTGGCCTGTGAGATGGCGTCAGTAGCGGACCGATGTGCGAATGGGGCCAAAGGCAGCGCAACAATATTTTCGGAATAGAAGACACCACAAGGCGCTGAGATGCCAAGATCCGGATGGCACCGAGGTGGTGTCTAGCAAGTTGTGGCACTGGTGTGGCCATCCTACAATGGTAAAAGTCGGCGTGGGGCGCCCTGTTGGCCTGTGAGATGGTGTCAGTAGCGGATTGATGTGCGAATGGGGCCAAAGGCAGCGCAACAATATTTTCTGACTGACACCACAAGGCGCTGAGATGCCAAGATCCGGATGGCACCGAGGTGATGTCTAGGAAGTTGCTGTACTGGTGTGGCCATCCTACAATGGTAAAAGTCGGCGTGGGGCGCCCTGTTGGCCTGTGAGATGGTGTCAGTTGCGGACCGATGTGCGAATGGGGCCAAAGGCAGCGCAACAATATTTTCTGTATGGAAGATACCACTAGGCGTTGAGATGCCAAGATCCGGATGGCACCGAGGTGATGTCTAGCAAGTTGCTGTACTGGTGTGGTCATCCTACAATGCTGAAACTCGGCGTGGGGCGCCCCATTAGCCTGTGAGATGGCGTCAGTAGCGGACCGATGTGTGAATAGGCCGGAACCAGCACAAGGCGCCAAGATCCGGATGTCACCGTGGTGGTTTCATAGTTGAGAGGCACTTCATCTGCAGTGGGGCGCCGAGATCCGGATGGCACCGAGGTGATGTCTAGCAAGTTGCTGTACTGGTGTGGTCATCCTACAATGCTGAAACTCGGCGTGGGGCGCCCCATTAGTCTGTGAGATGGCGTCAGTAGCGGACCGATGTGCGAATAGGCCGAAGGCAGCACAACGCGCCAAGATCCGGATGTCACCGTGGTGGTTTCATAGTTGAGAGGCACTTCATCTGCAGTGGGGCGCCGAGATCCGGATGGCACCGAGGTGATGTCTAGCAAGTTGCTGTACTGGTGTGGTCATCCTACAATGCTGAAACTCGGCGTGGGGCGCCCCATTAGCCTGTGAGATGGCGTCAGTAGCGGACCGATGTGCGAATAGGCCGAAGGCAGCACAACGCGCCAAGATCCGGATGTCACCGTGGTGGTTTCATAGTTGAGAGGCACTTCATCTGCAGTGGGGCGCCGAGATCCGGATGGCACCGAGGTGATGTCTAGCAAGTTGCTGTACTGGTGTGGTCATCCTACAATGCTGAAACTCGGCGTGGGGCGCCCCATTAGCCTGTGAGATGGCGTCAGTAGCAGACCGATGTGCGAATGGGGCCAAAGGCAGCGCAACAATGTTTTCTGAATAGAAGACACCACAAGGCGCTGAGATTCGGTTACCACCGAGGTGATGTGTAGCAAGTTGCCGCACTGGTGTGGCCATCCTACAATACTGCTCCGAATAACGGCGTGGGGTGCCCGAAGGGGGGGGGGGGGCGGCGTGAACGGGCCTTCCTAGGTGGAGGCTCGTCTGCTGTAGTGGGGCGCCCCTTTACCGTTTCAGTTGCCATTCAGCTGAGTTTCGGCTGCTCTTGATGCTACAGCGACAGGCGGCTGCAACAGGACTCTCAAAATGGCGGCCTGTTCTATGGATTTGGGCCTGGTCCACTAAAATGGCCCTGGGACACCTTAGAACTCGGACGCTCGATTTTTTTTTCCTTTCCTGTACATGCAAAAAAAGGTAAATGCCCGGTACGTTACACGCTTCATCTGCCACGATGAACTCTCCAGAGGAACCGAAAAAAAATATAGTTATGGTAACTATACCATGCATCGTCATATGGAGAGGTGGCACCAATTAATTATAGTGCTGCATAAAAGAGAGATTTGGAGGAGAACCCCTGACCTGCTAGTACATTCATCAAAGAAGTGGCACTGGCAGCATCAGAGGCAAGGGAAACGGTCCCAAATATTTAGAAGAACTTTGGAAAGATTAAAATGACATGTTTAGATTGTGGCAAATTAATTTCATGTGGACAGATGAGTGTTACTCTAATAAATACAGCATATGAACATCATCATAGTCGATGGTTGGTAGAGACATTTTGACTATATCCTGGACCTGCCCGTCCTCGCCCAAAATGGCGCCGGAATAAATGGGACTCGTAACTCCTTGTTGTGTACTGGTTGCAGAACCTTGAAATCACGAGATACGTATGCAGTTTTGAAGCACATGGCGGGCGGGGACGAGAATTGATTGAATATTTCGACATCCCTATTGATATTAAGTTCTGATGTGTTATTGATTACTGTACTATTGAAAGTTCGAATTAACGTCACCCATGGTACTTGCCCGCAAATGTATATCTAGATAATTTTATTGTAACTGGCCCTGTCGTATTTTAATTATAAAATGTACGTCCACCGATTCCGTAACTGTTAGACACCTTAGTTCTTGCAACCTAATGGCCCGCCCGTTACGTTCCTCTACAGTGTAAATGTCTACTCATCATATACGATTACAGTTTGCTCCGTGGCCGGCCCACGTGGTTATAGGCTCGTATTTGTATAATGAAATTTTCACAATAAAGGTTTTTTAAAGAAAACATGGTAGTAGTATATACATTGGTAAAGTTTTTAATAATAGTCACTGTTTTAGAATCATTAAAAGGCAAGTGAAATAAAGCAGACCAATTATGTTATGTTATGTTATGTTATGTTAGGGTGATTTATTATGCGCACAGATACTCCAGCCAAGGAGCGTCCCGGCGCATGAAGGGTAAAAGGTATAATACGAAGGGTACATGAAGGGTAAAAGGTATAATTTAAAAGGTAAAAGGGTACATGAAGGGTAAAAGGTATAATACGAAGGAACGCAGTAAAGATAAATGGTCAAGGGCTGTTGTGTTTTCTATTCCTGCAACATAAAGTGATCCATAAGAATCTCATATTCAGGCGTATCGGCGACTAAGACAGCAGGTCGACCCTCTTTTGCTCAACGGCTCCGTCATGGGACGAAGAAACGCTCTTTTTCTCGAAAAAAGAATATATTTTACTTGCAGGACAGTTGTAAATTTTCCGGGAAAGTACATTAGCCTGGAACATTATAACATATATTTAAGAAAAAATAATGTTCGGAAGTAATAAAAAGCGTAATTTTTAGGTCATATGACCAAGCCTTTCATCATTAGAATAAGAAAAGTAAAATGAACCAATGAAAAGTTTTATTAACAAGTCACATGACTTGTTATGCTTACGTTACGCGCTGCGCGCCCCGGATGACTTCCGGATGCGCTAACGCGGCGCGTCATATGACGCATTACGCGACAACGCAGGTCCAGAATATAGTCAAAATGTCTCCACCAACCAGCGGTCGGAACACAACCCCTTTCAGCAGGCTAAATAGTTCTGTGAAATGACAACAGAAGGGACAGGCAACAAGAACCATTAGTCAAAGAGGGGAGGGCTAGTTCTTCTCTACCGGGTTACATTGGGGCGCTACCGGAACTGATCGAATTGGTAGTCTACAGTGTTTCTGGATGTTTCAGACTGAAGCTGGGGTTAGCATGAGAGCAGCACCATTTCGTAGCTCCGTCGTGGCCATTCCGCAACCAATCATGGGAGCCGCTCTTTATCGTTATTTTGGGCGGGGTGGGTGGCGGAGCCGAGCTGTTTTGCAGCCATCATTGTGTGGAGTTCAGTTCATTTCACTAGTTTTGTATTTGTCATGAGGGGTTGTTCCTAATGTTTCTATTTTAGCGAGGTCAAAAAGAGATCCCATTAGTGGCCTACTGATTTTGCTCGATTCCTTTTCTTTTTTTTTACACGATTTTTCGTTATCTGCAAAGACTAAACAGAGTATTGTGACTCTGTGTTTGTTTGTAAATAGAGAATGAACCAAAGAGAACCAATTCTAAAACAGTAAATACTTGGATAACAATCAATCAAATGGAGAGAGAAGCAGGCACGACGTATTACAACGGGGGCAAAGGCCTGCGTTAACTACCCTTCACTATGTGCAAAGAGAGAGTACTCCTAATAGAAATGAGGGGGGGGGGCACCATTCAAAGCAGATCAGTGTGCATAAACACGAAAATGTTTTCACTTACCACGTACTTGACATTCGACAGCTTATGATATTTGCTATTAAAAAACCATTGAAATTCACTGAAAAAACCATAGGTTATAGACCATATATAGTTAGGAATTAGCATTTACAAAACCTTGAAAATTCACTGAAAAAACCATAGGTTATAGACCATATATAGTTAGGAATTAGCATTTAAAAAACCTTATTTTACTCACACAAAACCATTGAAATTCCATATATAGTTAGTTGCACTAACTATATATCGCGCACCCGCAATCCACTGCTGATGATGTCACATATTACATCATTCATGACATGGTCAGTGACATCACTGATGACATCACTGATGACATCTCAAATGACATCACTGATGACATCTCATTTGACATCAATGACCACATCACTGATGATATCATTCATGTGACAATACAATGCATCTCCTCACATTTTAATATAACCTCTGTTTCACCCAGTGTTAAATACAGAGTATAATTTTTGAAACCATTGACACACCAATACTAGTTACTACATATGTACTCACTGATTCCTACGTCTACACACACATTCACTCATTCACCCATACAATCATTCATACATACAATCACTCATCTTTACAACACTATCATATGCACTCATACACCTATACAGACACTCACACTCTGCCACTCATCCATGGAGTTACTCACACACCTAGTCAGTCCTGTAAAGAATCAATCACACTTCCATTTTCTTGTCTATACAGTTAAACATAGAGCACCTTACATTTTCAAACATATACTAACACATACTTACCTTGTTATACAATCATTGATATAAGTACACATTGAACTGCACAGAGTCACACACCTCCCAGCCAGCCACACACACACTCAGTCTCCCATACAAATACTTGGACAATCAATCAGATACCCATATAGTTAATCATATAGCTACTGATCAACACATGCAGCAGTTTACAGAACAACAGACATAATGATGCACAAATTAAGACACTTTAGTCACTAACCCATGCACTCAGTGAGACACATTTAATCACTCACTCATACATTCAGTCATGCACCTACTAAATCCTTTGTCCAGACACTTATACTTCCACTCATTCTTCAATATGTAAGACACATTTTAACTTTACAGAAACATACAGTCACTGGATGTTGTCATCAGTGATGTCATCAGTGATGTCATTTGAGATGTCATCAGTGATGTCATCAGTGATGTCATTTGAGATGTCATCAGTGATGTCATCAGTGATGTCACTGACCATGTCATGAATGATGTAATATGTGACATCATCAGCAGTGGATTGCGGGTGCGCGATATATAGTTAGTGCAACTAACTATATATGGAATTTCAATGGTTTTGTGTGAGTAAAATAAGGTTTTTTAAATGCTAATTCCTAACTATATATGGTCTATAACCTATGGTTTTTTCAGTGAATATATATATATATATATATATATTACCTACTGGCGGTCGCCAGTAGGTATATATAGTTAGGATTTTTTCTCTATGGGATTTTTGAAAATTCTATGTCTAATAACTTTGGCGTTTGTGGACGGAATTGGCTGAAATTTTCAGGAAAATGGAACATTTTGTTTCTGAGCAGCCCCTGAAAATTTGGGGGGGGTTCGTCAAGGGGGGGCCGAGAAAAAAGGGGGGTCCCAAAACGTGTTTTTAACATTGAGTTTTCCATAGGGCGGTTGGCCTCACTTTTAGCCCGAACGGCTGAATGGATTTGCACGAAACTTGGCAAAATTGTAGGGACTGGTAGCCCGATGTGCCTTTGCTAGGTCTCAATATATGTGCTCCAGTGGATTTTGAGAAATTAACGTTCAAAAAAAGATATATATCTGTAACAGCGGACCAGGCAGCGCTCCGGTTCGCGGACTTTACGCGTTACGGAGCTTTGTGAAGCGAAGCTGATTGGTTCTCCGGCGTCTGTAAACATTCCAAACAGTCCGTAGCGGCCACCATCTTGTCTCTCGGTAGGATCGAGAGACAAGAGGAGGCCAAAGCGAAGGGACAAATGACCATAAGGGGGCATAGTAGATCCTCCCTGACCCTCTAGGTTTGATGTGGAGGTTTTAAAAGGGCCCCGCGGGGCAAAAAAAATAAAAATAATAATAATTGAACGGCTGAATGGATTTGCACGAAACTTGGCAAAATTGTAGGGACTGGTAGCCCGATGTGCCTTTGCTAGGTCTCAATATATGTGCTCCAGTGGATTTTGAGAAATTAACGTTCAAAAAAAGATATATATCTGTAACAGCGCTCCGCTTCGCGTACTTTTCGCGTAACGGAGCTTTGCGAAGCTGATTGGTTCTCCGGCGTCTGTAAACATTCCAAACAGTCCGTAGCGGCCGCCATCTTGTCTCTCGGTAGGATTGAGAGATAAGAGGAGGCCAAAGCGAAGGGGCAAATGACCATAAGGGGGCATAGTAGATCCTCCCTGACCCCCTAGGTTTGATGTGGAGGTTTTAAAAGGGCCCCGCGGGGCAAAAAAAAAAATAATAATAATAATCGAACGGCTGAATGGATTTGCACGAAACTTGGCAAAATTGTAGGGACTGGTAGCTCGATGTGCCTTTGCTAGGTCTCAATATATGTGCTTCAGTGGATTTTGAGAAATTAACGTTCAAAAAAAGATATATATCTGTAACAGCGCTCCGCTTCGCGGAGATAAAATTATCTCTGTATTACCTAGCTGTTGCTAACACCAGTTAGCGACCGCTAGTAGGAGATAGCGACCATCTTGGGCCCCACTTTGCATGTCAGGGATATTTATCACTAATGACATGCAAAGTGGGCATGCCAAGATGTTAGCGACTGGAAACAGTCGCTAACATCGCTATCTCCTATTACCAACTTTTGGAGATATTCGCGCTAAGCGCGAATATCTCCAAAAGCTACCACCTGCCCTGAGCAGTTCTTAGCCATGTTATCCAATGGGAGGTGGATAACATGGCTAAGAGCATTAGCTCGGTAATGCATGAATATCGCTGAGTTTTCAGCGATATTAATGCATTGCGGTCGTTTTTTATGGCATTTGCGATAAACCTTGATAATAGCAAGGTTTATCTGCGATAATTTCTGACGATGCTTAGCGGTAAAAAATTCGTTGCTAAGCATCGTTAGGGATAAATATCGCTTAACTTTGGTAATATGCCCCAACGTCTGTTAACGTTCGATTCGAAGGAAATCAGGAAGTGTTGAAAAACATTGTCTGCGCCATCCTGCCTTTTTTCAAATGCCACACTTTTGTCGTGCACGGCAGTCATTTTAGATGCCTTGACCAGACCCACTCTCTGCACGCTGTCGATCCTTAGCATGGCTCCCCACCCTCGCAAGCATCTTCCCCAGGCACTGGTCACCCTCGTTCTCTGTCTTATGCATGGGTAATAAACCTCCCCCCATCTGCGCTGCTCTTCCCTGAGAATAACACCCTGTGCCCGCCCGACACCTCCCTTTCGCCCTATTCACTACCGCACCCTCTGACACTCCTTTTCCTCTGTGTCCGATTGTCCAGGCCGGTCCTAGGCTATCAGCTAGCCCTGCAGATGTAGTTTATGGCCCCAGCTGTAAAGAATCACCCCTCTTCAAAGGAGTTATAGTAGATCAAGGCCCACACTCGATGAGATCCGTCACAGCACACCCGTTCCTACTATCTGAAAACCATCCTGTATTGTGATTGGGGAGGGGACCGAGCCTGAAGCGGAAGATTCCAGGGATGACTCTTTGTACATCAAAGTTTTTACAATTATGTGTCACATTAAAAATATATAGCACTCCAACAAAGTAGTAAGATTATAAAACTTTAATAACTTATAAATATATACAACAAAACAAAAACAGTAAAAACATTTAAACATTTTTAGGGAAAAACAACGAAGTAGCGGTCGGCTGTGCGAATAGTCCCAACGCAGCACAACGTCCAGATTTCTGGACGGCACCCAGGTGATGTTGCCTGGGTGCCGCACTGATTTCGGCATCCGGCGTGGGGCGTCGCGGGGGGTGGGTCATCAGTAGCAAACTGTTGTGCGAATAGTTCCAAGGCAGCAGAACGATGGCACCAAGGTGATGTCCAGTAAGTTGCCGCACTGGTTTTGGTATCCTACAATGCTGCTCCGAATAACGGCGTGGGGCGCCCCGGGGGGGGGGAGGCGGCGTGAACGGGCCTCTCCAGGTGGAGTCTCGTCTGTTGTAGTGGGGCGCCCCTTTACCGTTTCAGTTGCCATTCCGTCCGCTTTTGGTCCACTGTGTCAAAAGCCGCAATTCAGCTGAGTTGCGCCCACTCTTGCGGTGCAGCGATAGGCGGCTGCCACAGGACTCTCAAAATGGCGGCAGGCTCTTTTCTTTTTGGGCCTGGTCCACTGAAATGGCCCTGGGACACCTTGGAAATCGGACGCTTGTCTGCTAGGTCTTGGACCCCATTCTCGAAAGCGTCCCCTCCGCCTTGAGGATTCAACAAAAGTTTTGGGGGCCCCCGACTCCTGCAGGCTTCTGGTGGGGAGCGGCTGCCATGATTGCTCGCGGAATGACCACGACGGAGCCACGAGATGGTGGTGCTTTCATGGTGGCGCCAGCTTCAGTGTGAAACATCCAGAAACAAGGTGGGGCTTTCATCGTTTGGGAAAAAAAAAAGTTTTCATCCAATGAAAAGTGTTATTTTTAGGTCATATGATCAAGCCTTCCATCATTAGGAAACCAAAAGTAAAATGAACCAATGAAAAGTTTTATAAACAAGTCACATGACCTGTTATGCGGCATAGGGTATAAAATGCGGAGAAAATACGTTGGCACGTGAGGCGGCGTCAGTAGCGGACCGATGTGCGAATAGGCCGAAGGCAACACAACGCGCCAAGATCCGGATGGCACCGAGGTGGTGTCCAGCAAGTTGCAGCACTGGTGTGGCCATCCTACAATGCTGAAAGTCGGCGTGGGGCGCCCCGTTGGCCTGTGAGTTCGCGTCAGTAGCGGACCGATGTGCAAATAGGCCGAAGGCAGCACAACGCGCCAAGATCCGGATGGCACCGAGGTGGTGTCTAGTAAGTTGCCGCACTGGTGTGGCCATCCTACAATGTTGAAAGTCGGCGTGGGGCGCCCCGTTGGCCTGTGAGATGGCGTCAGTAGCGGACCGATGTGCGAATGGGGCCAAAGGCAGCGCAACAATATTTTCGGAATAGAAGACACCACAAGGCGCTGAGATGCCAAGATCCGGATGGCACCGAGGTGGTGTCTAGCAAGTTGTGGCACTGGTGTGGCCATCCTACAATGGTAAAAGTCGGCGTGGGGCGCCCTGTTGGCCTGTGAGATGGTGTCAGTAGCGGACCGATGTGCGAATGGGGCCAAAGGCAGCGCAACAATATTTTCTGACTAGAAGACACCACAAGGCGCTGAGATGCCAAGATCCGGATGGCACCGAGGTGATGTCTAGCAAGTTGCTGTACTGTTGTGGCCATCCTACAATGCTGAAACTCGGCGTGGGGCGCCCCATTAGCCTGTGAGATGGCGTCAGTAGTGGACCGATGTGCGAATGGGGCCAAAGGCAGCGCAACAATATTTTCTGAATAGAAGACACCACAAGGCGCTGAGATGCCAAGATCCGGATGGCACCGAGGTGGTGTCTAGTAAGGTGCACTGGTGTGGCCATCCCACAATGCTGAAAGTCGGCGTGGGGCGCCCCGTTGGCCTGTGAGATTGCGGCAGTAGTGGACCGATGTGCGAATGGGGCCAAAGGCAGCGCAACAATATTTTTGGAATAGAAGACACCACAAGGCGCTGAGATTCGGTTAGCACCGAGGTGGTGTCTAGCAAGCTATGCAGCTGAGTTGCGTGCGCACTTGCGGCGAATAGGTCGAAGGCAGCACAACAATGTTTTCTGAATAGAAGACACCACAAGGCGCTGAGATTCGGTTACCACCGAGGTGGTGTCTAGCAAGTTGCTGCACTGGTGTGGCCATCCTACAATACTGCTCCGAATAACGGCGTGGGGTGCCCGAAGGGGGGGGGGGAGGCGGCGTGAACGGGCCTTCCTAGGTGGAGGCTTGTCTGCTGTAGTGGGGCGCCCCTTTACCGTTTCAGTTGCCATTCAGCTGAGTTTCGGCCGCTCTTGATGCTACAGCGACAGGCGGCTGCAACAGGACTCTCAAAATGGCGGCCTGTTCTTTGGATTTGGGCCTGGTCCACTAAAATGGCCCTGGGACACCTTAGAACTCGGACGCTCGATTTTTTTTTCCTTTCCTCTACATGCAAAAAAAGGTAAATGCCCGGTACGTTATACGCTTCATCTGCCACGATGTACTCTCCTGAGGAACCGAAAAAAAATATAGTTATGGTAACTATACCATGCATCGTCATATGGAGAGGTGGCACCAATTAATTATAGTGCTGCATAAAAGAGAGATTTGGAGGAGAACCCCCGACCTGCCAGTACATTCATCAAAGAAGTGGCACTGACAGCATCAGAGGCAAGGGAAACGGTCCCAAATATTTAGAAGAACTTTGGAAAGATTAAAATGACATGTTTAGATTGTGGTAAATTAATTTCATGTGGACAGATGAGTGTTACTCTATAAATACAGCATATGAACATCATCATAGTCGATGGTTGGTAGAGACATTTTGACTATATCCTGGACCTGCCCGTCCTCGCCCAAAATGGCGCCGGAATAAATGGGACTCGTAACTCCTTGTTGTGTACTGGTTGCAGAACCTTGAAATCACGAGATACGTATGCAGTTTTGAAGCACATGGCGGGCGGGGACGAGAATTGATTGAGTATTTCGACATCCCTATTGATATTAAGTTCTGATGTGTTATTGATTACTGTACTATTGAAAGTTCGAATTAACGTCACGCATGGTACTTGCTCGCAAATGTATATCTAGATAATTTTATTGTAACTGGCCCTGTCGTATTTTAATTATAAAATGTACGTCCACCGATTCCGCAACTGTTAGACACCTTAGTTCTTGCAACCTAATGGCCCGCCCGTTACATTCCTCTACAGTGTAAATGTCTACTCATCATATACGATTACAGTTTGCTCCGTGGCCGGCCCACGTGGTTATAGGCTCGTATTTGTATAATGAAATTTTCACAATAAAGGTTTTTAAAAGAAAACATGGTAGTAGTATATACATTGGTAAAGTTTTTAATAATAGTCACTGTTTTAGAATCATTAAAAGGCAAGTGAAATAAAGCAGACCAATTACATGAAGGGTAAAAGGTATAATACGCAGGAACGCAGTAAAGATAAATGGTCAAGGGCTGTTGTGTTTTCTACTCCTGCAACATAAAGTGATCGATAAGAATCTCATATTCAGGCGTATCGGCGACTAAGACAGCAGGTCGACCCTCTTTTGCTCAACGGCTCCGTCATGGGACGAAGAAACGCCCTTTTTCTCGAAAAAAGAATATATTTTACTTGCAGGACAGTTGTAAATTTTCTGGGAAAGTACATTAGCCTGGAACATTATAACATATATTTAAGAAAAAATAATGTTCGGAAGTAATAAAAAGCGTAATTTTTAGGTCATATGACCAAGCCTTTCATCATTAGAATAAGAAAAGTAAAATGAACCAATGAAAAGTTTTATTAACAAGTCACATGACCTGTTATGCTTACGTTACGCGCTGCGCGTCGCGCCCCGGATGACTTCCGGATGCGTTAACGCGGCGCGTCATATGACGCATTACGCGACAACGCTGGTCCAGAATATAGTCAAAATGTCTCCACCAACCAGCGGTCGGAACACAACCCCTTTCAGCAGGCTAAATAGTTCTGTTAAATGACAACAGAAGGGACAGGCAACAAGAACCATCAGTCAAAGAGGGGAGGGCTAGTTCTTCTCTACCGGGTTACATTGGGGCGCTACCGGAACTGATCGAATTGGTAGTCTACAGTGTTTCTGGATGTTTCAGACTGAAGCTGGGGTTAGCATGAGAGCACCACCATTTCGTAGCTCCGTCGTGGCCATTCCGCGAGCAATCATGGCAGCCGCTCTTTATCGTTATTTTGGGCGGGGTGGGTGGCGGAGCCGAGCTGTATTGCAGCCATCATGGTGTGGAGTTCAGTTCATCTCACTAGTTTCGTATTTGTCATGAGGGGTTGTTCTTAATGTTTCTATTTTAGCGAGGTCAAAAAGAGATCCCATTAGTGGCCTACTGATTTTGCTCGATTCCTTTTGTTTTTTTACACGATTTTTCGTTATCTGCAAAGACTAAACAGAGTATTGCGACTCTGTGTTTGTTTGTAAATAGAGGATGAACCAAAGAGAACCAATTCTAAAACAGTAAATGCTTGGATAACAATCAATCAAATGGAGAGAGAAGCAGGCACGACGTATTACAACGGGGGCAAAGGCCTGCGTTAACTACCTTTCACTATCTGCAAAGAGAGAGTACTCCTAATAGAAATGAGGGGGGGGGGCAGCATTCAAAGCAGATCAGTGTGCATAAACACGAAAATGTTTTTACTTACCACGTACTTGACATTCGACAGCTTATGATATTTGCTATTAAAAAACCATTGAAATTCACTGAAAAAACCATAGGTTATAGACCATATATAGTTAGGAATTAGCATTTACAAAACTTTGAAAATTCACTGAAAAAACCATAGGTTATAGACCATATATAGTTAGGAATTAGCATTTACAAAACCTTGAAAATTCACTGTAAAAACCATAGGTTATAGACCATATATCGTTAGGAATTAGCATTTAAAAAACCTTATTTTACCCACACAAAACCATTGAAATTCCATATATAGTTAGTTGCACTAACTATATATCGCGCACCCGCAATCCACTGCTGATGATGTCACATATTACATCATTCATGACATGGTCAGTTACATCACTGATGACATCACTGATGACATCTCAAATGACATAAATGTTCTAAGTTACATACAGTTCATAGATCAGTTAATCTTACTAAACTGATCTATGAACTGTATGTAACTTAGAACATTTATGTTTCAGGTTACGGTTGGTCATTATACAGTTTTTATTGACTCCAGTCCTGAAGATGGTCTCAAAAAGTATTTTCTAAAGAGACCGAAACGTCGACCTTCACCTCTTCCTTTTGTATCATTTATTGTACTGTATTGGATAGGTGTTCTTAGGTTCTGTTGTGTTACATATTTTTTTATTATCTATAGACCCTCAGACCTTTGTTTTACTGTATATATTGATTCGATTATTTTGTGATGAATACCTTTTTTCTATACACCTTGTCAGTCCTTGTGTTTTGATGTGGTTTTTGATTTGTTTAATGTTATGTGAGTTGTAGTATTCATACAAAGATGTAATCCATACAGGGTTTATTTACTTATCCCTCCAAGTTTGGTTGAAATAACTTAAGTTGCTGTAAACAAATTCCCTTGAAGGCATCTCTACCCTTCTATCATTATCTCCCAAGCCCTCAAGGGTATTCTGGGTCGCTCACTGTGTGTAATCCCATGACTCTGCAATGCCATTATAACGCATGGCATTACTTTTTATATGCTTTTACCACACATACATTTACAACGAAATTCGTTGTCAATGCATGAATGGTAAAAGCATGTTTTTTTTAAATGTTTGGATAAGGTAAGTATGGGTATATGCTTTGGGGTACTGAGGTATATGTTTTGGGGTGTTTGGGTATTTTAAGGGTTCAGATATAGTTTTGGGTTATGGGGTACATGGGTAGTTTTAGGGTTTAGGGCTAGTTTTGGGTTTTGGGGTATAGGGGTATTTTTAGGGTTCAGGGGTAGGTTTGGGTTTTGGGGTACAGGGGTATTTTAAGGGTTCAGGGCTAGGTTTGAGTTTTAGGGTACAGGGGTATTTTTAGGGTTCAGGGCTAGGTTTGGGTTCTGGGGTTCAGGGGTATTTTAGGGTTCAGGGGTAGGTTTGGGTTTTGGGGTGCAAGGGTATTTTTCAGGGTTCAGGGCTAGGTTTGGGTTTTGGGATACAGGGGTATATTTGGGTTCAGGGGTAGGTTTGGGTTTTGGGGTACGGGTGTATTTTAAGGGTTCAGGGCTAGGTTTGGGTTTTGGGGTACAGGGGTATTTTAGGGTTCAGGGGTGGTTTGGGGGTACAGTGGTATTTTAAGGGTTCAGACCTAGGTTTGGGTTTTGGGGTACAGGGGTATTTTTAGGGTTTAGGGCTAGTTTTGGGTTTTGGGGTATAGGGGTATTTTTAGGGTTCAGGGGTAGGTTTGGGTTTTGGGGTACAGGGGTATTTTAAGGGTTCAGGGCTAGGTTTGAGTTTTGGGGTACAGGGGTATTTTTAGGGTTCAGGGCTAGGTTTGGGTTCTGGGGTACAGGGGTATTTTAGGGTTCAGGGGTAGGTTTGGGTTTTGGGGTACAACGGTATTTTTCAGGGTTCAGGGCTAGGTTTGGGTTTTGGGGTACAGGGGTATATTTGGGTTCAGGGGTAGGTTTGGGTTTTGGGGTACGGGGGTATTTTAAGGGTTCAGGGCTAGGTTTGGGTTTTGGGGTACAGGGGTATTTTAGGGTTCAGGGGTGGTTTGGGGGTACAGTGGTATTTTAAGGGTTCAGACCTAGGTTTGGGTTTTGGGGTACAGGGGTATTTTTAGGGTTCAAGGGTAGGTTTGGGTTTTGAGGTACAGGGGTATTTATAGGGTTCAGGGCTAGGTTTGGGTTTTGGGGTACAGGGTATATTTATAGGGTTAAGATGGGTTAGTGTTTAAGGGTGTTGGGGTATTTTAAGGAGTAAGGGTGGGTTATGATTATGGAGTGCAGGGGTATTTAAAGGGAGCAGGGTGGGATTAGCACACGATATGAGACATGGCATGAAGGGCGGAACGTACCACATGCCCCCAGCCTTTGTCACGCTCCCAGCACACGCCCACAGCAAAACGCAGACACGTCCACAAGGGACTACTTTGCTGGCACGGTTCTTTTACCTTTTAAATGTATATGGTGGGCGTCTGCATAGCCTATGTCCTTCTGCTGCAACTGCCCTTTCCAATGCTGTATTGGGTGTTGTGATTGGTGCTGTGGTTCCTGAGATTACCCGCCTCAAAGGTTTGGGCTCTCTCTTTATTATATTAGTATAGACTTACACATAATACGAAAACTGTTTTTATGGTATGTTGCAGTTTTAAATCTACAGATGAACCTAGCTATATTACTACATGCACTTACTTAAATATATCAAACACAAATCTTTATTTATTAGTTACCTTTTAAAGAGACCATGAAGGACAGAAGGTAGGAGTAGGGGTTGGGCACCGACAAAAGAGAGCACGGGAAGGGGCTTCACAACAGGCCACGCAGGGCAAGCAGGGGGAGTGGTTGCAGAACAGTAGAGTATGGGCAGAAGAGAGTGACAGCAAAATAGACCATGGAGGACAGGCGGAAGGGGATTTGGGCATGGAACTTGGACAGGCAGGGTGGAGGTGACAGAGACAGGTATCAGCCATCTGACCATGCTAGGCAGGTAGGAGGGGAAGTGGCAACTCAATAGAACCCTCAGAGTAGATAGGAGGGTAACATATCCATGGAATATGGTGTTCAGAGAGGAGTGAGCAGGTGCATCCACAAAGACATCGTAGGACAAGGAGAAGGATAGTATGGCAGCAAGCTATGCACAGATGCTAACCAGGAGGGCAATGATGGGGCATAGAATTGGGCAACGGATTGCAGGATGGAGTGGGCAGTGACATCAAGCTAAATGGAGGGAAGTGGTAGGACATCGGACCATGCAGGGCAAGAGGGAGGGAGATGGTGCATTGACTCGGACACCAGAGGGTAGGGAGGAGGTGGATGAGGCAGCAAGCTAACTGTTTAGGGCAGGTTGAAAGGACAGTGGCAGAACAATGGCAAGACACAGCTGTAATGAGGAAGCAGTGTCATGACTTGGACAATGGATGGCAACGAGGGGGGGGGGGGGCAGGAGCAGCAAGCTTTGGTAGGGTCAGCACAATGCCAGGCCTGACCCTGCATTCAAACCCACCCACTATGCATTGTGATGGGCATCTTGCTTAATGCTAAAGAACCTTAGTAATTCACTGATAAAAACAAAGGTTACAGGGATGTTATAGTAATGAAATAGGATTTAAAAAACCTTAGAAATTCACTAAAAGAAACAAAGGTTGTAGAGACTTTACAGTTAGGCTCAGATTTTACTTGTACAAACCTACTGAAATTCAGCAGTTATAGTTATGGGAGCTAACTATAACTTATGCCCCCGCAATGCACTGTTTAAGACCTTAAATATTACATCACTCATGATGTGGTCTGTGACATTACTGATGGCATCACAAATGACATCACTGATGACATCACCACGTGAGTGTAAGTGTTTTCTAAGAGTTTATAAGTCTTAAACATATATACTAACCTAATACAAAAGTTAGATCAGTATACTTGGTGTACTACTAATGAGTGATAGTATTTCTAACATATGTGATCTGAGTGGCTGTCTAACTATCTGTATCAGTGTGTGAGTGGGTGTCTGAGTGGCTTTATGGGTTTGTGAGTGACATTACATAATCTATCACTCATGACATTGTAATGACATCATTGATTTCATCACTGATTATATTTAAATACCAACATTGTTGAAAATACTAATGAGATCAATCATTGATTGTGACAGCGTTCTATAGGCTTCGGGAGCGAGGAGCAAAACAGCAACCTAAATTGATGGTTAGATTTTTATAATCTTGTCTGTCAGCTTTAAAAAGATGCAAAACAATTGGATTTTTAAGTAGTGAAGCACTTTGGATGGTTGCCTTTGTCTTACTTGTATTCACCAAAGGAATGGGTGCAGCTGTTTATGATTAAATAATAGACCCTTTGGTCAACATTTGCTGTGAAGGGCTGAAGGCTAAGCAATAGGATTAGATGATCATGGAGGTTTGGGTGCAGGACCTACCACAGGCAAGGCCATGAGGCCACCCCCCCCCCCACTGTACATGGCCAAAGGTCATGCACGGTACAAAAGGGGGTGGTGATGGACGGAGCATCTGAACCAATCAAACACTCACACCCAGTCAAAAGATCTGGGTTTAATCCATCACCGTTCTTTAGCCCACTCTGCCACCCCAGTTCAGACATGGCTATATGCAAATCAGTCTGACCCTGTGCCTCATGGGAACAGTCCAACCCGAACTGCCAAGCCATACCTTCCCTGGACCGGAAACTAGCTTCCGGGGACCGTTTTCTGGCATTACAGCCGTCTTCAGCCCGGCTTGCTTGAATCCAGTGGCAAAGTGAGCAAGGGACTCACGTCTGAGCATACCCTGCCACACTTATGGCGGCCAAAAGCGGTACAAAAGGGGGCACAGCAGGGGTCACCACGTGTGGAGGGTTGGGCACAGAATTTGGCCAAAAAAGCAAGCCCACTGTTCAACCTCTATTGTATATTGAATGCAGAGTCTGGTGTGACAATCTCCACTGTGTATGTCAAAAGTCTGTGCCTGGATGTTGTTGGCCACTTGATGAGGGATGAGTGTAGACCACAGACACAGGATAAGCCCTATTTGAAATGTATTATTTGCATGGTTGAAGATCCTGTGCAGTGAAGGTTTGATGCTTGAGAATGTTTGGATGGCAAGCCTTGCGAAAGCTTATGCACTGAGTCCAAGTGCAAATTGGATGCAAAGTCTGGCTAGAGGCTATGACTGTGGTGTCATGAGCGATGCCATCAATAATGTCTTTTAACATATCATGAGTGATGTAATATGTATTGTCATAAGTGATGCAAGGTGGAGGCATAAGTTATAGTTAGCTCACTAAAATATAACTATGGATATCAGTGTTTTATTAGTTTTTTTTATGTTGGGCCATGTCTCATTCCAACACCTAACTATATATTCAATTTAACCATTGTTTTTTCAAGGAATTTCTTTTTCTACATACGTTAAGGTCCTAGCAGCTAACCTAACTATAGCAGCACTTTAAATTTTGAATATAAATATAAATATATATATATTATTATATGTAAATATTACCTAGTGGCGGTTGCCATTAAGTAGTTATAGTTAGGTCAGCTGTTCCATAGGATAAGCGTTTTTTGTGTTGTAATGGCGAATCTTCAGGAAACTTTCCAAAAAGGTGCTACTTTTTTGGGGGTGATCCATCAAGTGGGGCTGAGAAAAAAGGGGGGACCCAACCCAAAATCCCCATGCATTTTCACTAGACTTTTTTGAGCAAGTCTACAGCAAAAACTCTGAATGGGATTGTACCAAATTTGGCAGGAAGCTAGATCCTGGTTCGCAGATTGTGCTCTTTGTAATTTGATGTAAATCCGTTGAATAGTTTTTCAGAAATGAAGTTTGAAAAATATTAATATATCTGGAAGGTTGGGTCCGAGAGAGTCTTGAGAGGGTCTTGCGGAAGTGCCAATTTTAAAATAGAACTGCCAGTAACATGAGAAAAATGTTGCTGGCACCGATTACGGGACGCTGGGACTGTCTGAAGTAATAAAAAAAATATATATTTTGAAGCAGGGTATGGATACTCCGACCCCCCTAGGCCCCATTGGGGGACCCAGAGGAACCCCAGAGCCGAAAAGAACAAATTGGTAAAAAAATACTGTGATCCCGCGGGACCAGAAAAAAATAGGTGACTGGACGACATTCATTAAGAGCCTACCCTCAGGGCCAAAATCATAAAAAAGGGGAGGTGGTCGTGCATCCCCCCTCCCCGAGCATCCAGTGCCCGAGAACCCCTTCCGCCTGGGCAATTTTCTTAATAAAGGGACTAGACTGCCACACAGATAACTCATGAGCTTTTAAAGGCAGCAAGGAGCCCATCCCTTGGGCTGAAATTACAGTAAATAGGAAGGGGGACTCTGCAGCCCTCCTCTCTGAGCCATTAATGGCCCAGGGATCCCATCCACTGGGGTCAGCTCATAGCTATGTCCCCGAGAGCCCACTCCTGGGACATAGCAGTTTCCCATTCCCGCACTGGCGCAGGCAGGGTAATCTGTGTTCGCTCTCGCTTGACGGGATCATTTTTTAATTTCCCGCGAAGCAGGAGCAAACAGCAAGACTGCTCCCAGCGGGCAGGAGCTTTAAAAAGCTCCCACCTATTCAGAGTGGACTTGTAATCTGTTTCCCTGCCCGCACTTAAGTGGGCACGGAAACAGATCAGAATAATGCTCCAGCCCGGAGGGTGAAGCATTAGCAGCTGCTCTGGTCAGGAGCAATGCTGATTCTCGTTGCATGTAAGGAGCCGACTGGGGTCAAGGGGGTCTTGGCTAGAGAGCACAAGCACTTCAGCACTGGCTAACAGAGGTAAAGTGCACAGAGTCTTAACGCCAGAGAAAACTAGGTCAGAAAAAGTGAAGGAAGAAGTCAAAAGCTTTGAGGGTGACCCTGCCGAAAGGACCATTTCCAACAGGTGTGACGCCATGCTGTGATTTCTCCCCATAGGGTGGCATGCATAGCACAGTGCTGGATGTGTTCCTCATATTGTAGAATGACACAATGAGAGGTTTGCTTCTCAAACAGAGATATGGAACAATGCCAGGCTTTCTCCATATTTGGTGGTATGGCACTGTGCCAAGCTTGCTCCCTAAACGGTAATAATACACAATACTTAGCTTACATTTCATATGGTGATTTGACACAATAAAATAAATCCAGGATTTATAAAGTGCAGTAAATGACCTGTGAGGGTATCATGGTGCTGAATTGTAGGCACTAGTGAATTAGGGCCCAGATGCATCAAGCTAAAAACCGCTTGCAAAGGGGCAGATTTTCAGAATCTGCCCCTTTGCGACTGGTATTTTTGCATTTGGGATGCATCATCCCAAATTTGCGATTTCGCTAATAGGGGGCGCAAATTACCATGAAGTTGAACTTCATGGTAATTTGCAAAAACTTTGAAAAATGCACTAAAGTGCATTTTTCAAAGTTACATTTTACACACAGACATGCCCTTTTGACACCCTGGCACCCTTGAAATTGCAATCTCAATTTTCGATTCTCTAATTGAGAATCGCAAATTGATATTGTCTTCCCATTCATTCCTATGGGCCTCTAGGCCCATAGGAATGAATGGGGAGGTATTCCTTAATTGCGAGTCGCAATTAAGGAATATTAAGAAATCGCTATTTTTTAAGCGAGTTCTTCATGCATGGCATTTTGCTATTCCTTATTAGCGAATCCTTATTTTTCGCTAATAAGGAATCGCAAAATAGATGCTGGATGCATCTGGGGGTAAGTGATTTGTGCAGAATCACAGGATGTTGACGCGGAGGCTAAAACCCTGATCCCACTGCCTCCGCGGTCATTGCTCAGGCCATTAGGCCACATCCTCTCCCTAATGTCGAGCTTCATACACATACATACATATTTTAATACTGAGAGTGTTCTCAAATGCTCGAGCATGAAAATAATTCCTCCTACATGCTTTTTACATGCTCGTGCAAAACACTTATTCGATTTCTGTGCATTAACATGCTATAATGTCCAATAAGGAATCCGTTGATTAAATATAATAAATACCATGACTGGCTACTTTGCATCGCTTCTTATCAAAATTCCGGAAGGAAAGGATTTAAGATATATTTTGTAAATAATTACTTTGCAGTTACTGTTTTTCCCTCTGCTGCTTTCCTTGGGATTGCTTGTCTGAAGGGAAATACATTACTGTTGATATGGGCTTTCCCAGCCTGAGGGAGCCCGAGAAGAGGAGCCTGGGAAAGAACTCTGGTGTCTGGAAGGAAACAACAAGGCCTCAGGAAGGACACGGCGCATTGTGCTGGCAATGGCTTTCTGACGTTACAGAACTCTACTAAAAAAAAAAGTAAAGCGTACGTGCTGGGTGGGGGCGAAAGTGAAGGAGCTTTGGGAGTCGCTGCTCGCTGCGTTGTTTATGTGGTTAATATATTTCATAAGAAATGTTGCCTCTCTCAGGGAGAAATTAAACATGCCTTTTGAAGGTACCATCCTTCACATGTGAACAACCCAGGTCAAACAGGATTACTTTAGAAGCCATCCCAGAGTCATTGAATGATTATCCAACTACTCTAGAAGTCATTTTCACATCGTCAGACATCATCAAGCTCTTGAGGTCATCAGCAGACCTTAGGAAAGTGAACCTGATGATTTGAGGATGAGTTGAAAATGAGTATCTGATGACGCCTCAAGGTGTGATTGTTTCTTATAATCAGAGGATTAGCAGTCGATGACGTCTCAAGATGAGATGGTTCCTGATGATTTCAGGATGCTTTTAAGATGACTATCTGTTTACTTCAGAGGCACTCACCAAATTAAACTGGCCCTGATGGTTTGAGGAGGGCTTGCTTATTACTTGAAGAGCCTTTCTCGCCTTAATAATAATTTAAGAATTACTTGTTGATTAGTGAACAATGAACGCCGTTTAGCTAATGCACAAGTTTTCATTTACATACAAATAAATGTTGCTTCATACTAATGGGGTCTTCACGCACCAGGAAGTAGAGTGTAGTATGCTGCCTTACTGAAATTGAGTTTTTATTAAACATTGTACATTTATGACAACTCAATGTTTCTCAGTATACTTTTACGTTTAAAAGATAACAAATAATATGACTTACCACAATTCAGCATATAAAAGAGATATATTTATTTGAACTGTAAAGACACCGTATTTTAATGTAACATGATATTTGTTGTATGCTGACACAAAATATTTTCTAATTGTGCTCATGCACCAGCTTTTACAGCCCGAGCCAACCCGTAACTCTGGTCAGCCAAGGTTTCAGATTGCTATGTGTGACATTTTTACAATTTCAGTGTAATTAAGAGTGACATATCAATGACAATGACTATGAGTGGCACTTTCTTATTAGTAAAATCAAGCAATGAAGATGAGGGAAATATTTATATAAATACAATTACACGCATTTGATCAACATAACCCCTAAAAGAATTTAAAAGGGTTGCAAAGCACCAGAAATGGAGGGACCCTAACCTCCACTTGTGTGTCAAGGTCAGTAGGTCGAACATAGGCGTCGGTCTCCCTGTAATTTAACTCGGCCAGAGCGCCGACCGGCAGCAGCAAATCCTTTGGGGCCTGCTTTGTCGAGGAAATTACCAGAATGTTAAAAGAAACTATTTAATTGGTACATGAAAACTGAGATTCTGGTACCAGTGTTGTCTGTGCAGCTGCATGCATCTGGTTGCGGAAGCCTGCCTCCGGGCACTCGACATGGCTGGACTTCAATGTCTTACCCCAGACCACAAGTAGAAATGCAGCAATTTTAAACTCCCATAGAAATTAATTACGCTGCTGATTAGAGATTGGGTGGAAAAATACAATCTCATTTGAGCTGGAGGAACTGCTAAATTCAGCACAGAATGGGTGAAATTATGCCCATTTGATTTGATATACTAGTACCTGAAAAACTTACGTCCGCCCGTGGCCGCGCTGAAAGTAATTTTTGAACTTGCACCACTGATGTTACAGCGCGATAGCGCTATTCAAATTACTACGAGTGACATTTTCATATTTTCAGTGAAATTTGGAGTGACATTTCAATGAGTACGAGTGAATATTTACACGATGTTGAGCGCTGCTGGCTCAGGAGTGCAACTTGGCTGCGGTTAAGTGAAAGTGGACAATAACTCCAGCTAGGTAAAATACTGTATGGATGACAGAACATCGCCGCAGAGTTAGCTCAGGAAGCTGCAGAGCTGGTCTCTTTATTGCACTGAAAACTGGATTAAGATACTCCTATGGAGAGAGAGAGGGGCGGTGGTTTAGAACGAGTGAGAATGGAAGCCCAAAGGTGAGGGCAGAGGTTACAAGAAACTGACGGGACACTCCATATACAGTGTCACCAGCTTGCATAACGGCTGCTGGCCCACAACATGAAGCGTGATCCCATCGGTGAAACACAGCGCACATCCGGTAGTGCCAAAAGTTACTTCAGTATTCGGTGCCGTTTGCGGAGCATTATAATGATCAGTCGATCGCCCGGTTGTTTTGAAAGGGAAGGCTATGGTTATTCCTCCTTTTATGTTTTAATTTCTGCCAGCTTTTAGAATTACGTCGCTACGGGGAAGGATTTTGACAGTAATCGGCAAGCCGCATGTATTTTTTTTCTCAGCCACCCAATAATGTTTTCATTATAGCAGTACTGCACGCTGCAACCGGAAACTGCAGCCCTGAATATCATGAGGATACCCTAGACTTCCATGGGAGCAGCCTCTTCATATTGTCACTTGCAGCATATGGCAGGCGGTTCGTCCGCAGCAAATGGGCAGTGGGGTCTTGAATCTGGTTACTGTCATGTATGGGCTTTGGAAGTGGCTGCTGCAGGATCGGACATATGAAACGCATGCACGTTTTATTCTTCCCTTTCAGAAGCATCGCAATGGCAGGCAGAGAGAGGGTGCGATGCAAGTGTTGTGCACTAGCCTCTCAGGTTGCTGGCAGTACACAACAACCCCCCCCAACCTGGCAGCCCAGGCTGAAACAGCTTCCCGGGCACATACTGCCCCCCCCCCCCATTACTTCACGGGTCTTTAAAAGACCATTCGCTTGTTAATGGGGCTTTCTTGGTTTTTCACCCCTTCTAGAGCCCCTGCATGGCCACTCTGACTATGGCCCGAAGAATTAGCACGTTACACAATACCTAGCTCTGTCAGCTGAAACACAGTTGTCATTGCCAGTGCTTGATGACTACACACCCGTAATACCGATTTGTAGTCCTTTCTCTACACAGTAGTGCCTCCTCTGCATCGGACGGAAGCGGAAGTTGAGGCGCTGGCTGCTGCAGGAACCGACTGGGAGCAGAGAAAGTTCTTCTTCGTCACCGTGTACAGATTCGGGGAGACCGTACTGGAGAGGCAAAGAAGAGATATTTCCTCTGTTTTGTCGGTATTTTAGCTGTGGGGCAGGGGGAAGAGGCAGCAAGTACGATGGGTTAGATTTTTGCCACCTCTTCTCGCACTTTGGGTTCCTCGAAAAACGCTGCCCTTTGTCCTTCAAATGGCGGGAACCCGCTACTCTTCAATATTCGGCGATAAAATGTAGCGCTTTGTTTGGGAGAGGTGGTGGAAGCAGGAGTCCACTGCTCCTCTGTGCTTTCATTACTTTGTCGATCTTCAAAATGTGCGAATGGAACCAGGAATAGATTGCATGGATGTGCTTGGCACTTTAAGACACTGCAGCAAATGTGTGTGTGTGGGGGGGGGGGGGGGGGGAGGCAGGTAATGTTTGTTCACATCTCAACACAACCGTGGAGCAGACTCAGGTGGGTTATAGTTTTGTGCTTAATTATTTCTAAGGTGCACGTGGAAGCCTGTCCGAATGACTTCATTTTGAAAGAGATGGCAGTAGAATTATGTGTTTTCTAGCCTAATCATGTAATATAACTCTTTCAATATTCAGAACCCGATCTCCACCAAAGTTTGATCCCGATGGCATTACTGGCACTTTATTATCTCGCATCAGGCGCAACTATGGTGATGCTACAGAAATATATTTTAAATTCAGCAGACCTTAACCCACTTAAATAATTACTATTGCGTGTATTGGACAGCACAACTAGCCACTATTGCAGCATGCCAAGTATGCTACTACCGTGTCATCCCTCAACCATACATCTGTTTAATAATGCATAGCTAAATTTTTCCTACACTCAGCTTTTCTTTCTCACCTCTCTTCTATCCTTCTCCCCCTCATGCTCTTCTGTTTCCTAGTTTCCCCTTTCTCTCTGTTGTCCCTATTCTCACTGCTTTTCATTTTTCAGTTTCACGTCTTTTCCTCATTCTCTCTATTCACGCTCTTTCCTCTAGGACTGCTCTTCTTCCGTTGCCCCTCACTCATTTCTTCTCCTCTTTTCACTTTCACCATGTTCCACTCCAATCTTGTACTCCCTATCTCTGCTTTCCCAAGTTTTCTTCAAATTCTTTGTGTGCCTTTGCATCAATCTCTTCTCCATTTACATTCTTCCTTTTGTTTTTCCTTCTTGCACATCTTTCATGACTTCCATCTGTCTGCTTCCTTCCTTTGCCACTCTTCCTTCCTACCCCCACATCAGAAAGTTTACACGTTGCAATACATGCCTGATACATCAATACAATGATAGTTCATGCACTGTATTGTAATTGATTTATATAGCGATTATTACCCCTGATAAGGCATCTAAGCTCTTTTTCGACGAAGGGAGAGACTGCGGTAAGAGTGGAGCGAGTGATCTCAACTTAGCAGAATTACTGGCACTAGAGAGCAGTAACTGATTAGGGAATGGGCAAAAGTAGCACATAGCCAGTGATGTAGTTGACAGAGGGATGAAAGGGGTATGTGACAGGATGGCCTATAGAATCATTAAAGTCATGACAATTGTTTGTGGGCCTTATGATTATTTGTAGAAAAAAAGGTTTCTGGCTGCAATTAAAATACTCTCCACCTCCCACACTTTTCAATACAAAGTTAAAGCAGTGTTTCGAAAGAAGAAAAGGCTTCCATTACAAAATTCAAATATGTTGTCCGAAGAGACCAGGTGCTGCTGGATGTTGGAGAGCACAGGTAAAACGGTGGCTAGAAGACAAGTCCTGTGTCTTTTCAGGGTAAGTGTCATTCGGTTGGGCCTTGACTGTGAATGAGAACTCCAGTGTCGCCATACCTTTTTCGGTAGCCTTTAGACATGCAAGGTTGTTGCTTTCTTCAATACCTTCTGTATGCTTCTTTCCATTACACATCAAGAAGCTCCACTGCAAAGTATCTATTACCTGGGCTAACTCACTAGTGCCAGCAGCCAGATTCACTGACTATCTTACCTGGTCCTACGATGGATGGTATATCTTCACGTTTCTGACACAGTAACATGTCCTCCAGATGCAGACTCCAAGACAGCTGTCAGTTCCACGTAATAATCAAGTATGCAAAAAGTGATAGATGGAATGCTTAAATTAATCTCAGCCACTGGTAATTACTCGGGCCGCACCCCAATCCATCTTCCTTTTCCACACCATTGCACCTCAGGTCCAGCGATATGCAAATCAGTCTTGACCCTGTACTAGTGGGAACAGTTGAGCCTGAACTACCAAGCCAGGGCCCCCCTTAACCGGAACACAAGCAACCCAGGACCGGTTTTGTCCAAGTTAGGGTTCTTCGGCCAGGTATTGCAGAATGTCTGGACGACACAGTGAAGTACACAAAAAAAGTGATGGATGAAATGCTTAAATTAATCTCAGCCAATCGGGGCGAAAACAGTTATTTCACTTTATTCCATAGCATTTTGCATTCGGTTTCCAGTCATCTTCGATCTTATGTCTTGCAGTCCTGATTTGCTTCCACTGAACTAATTAGACTATTACACCATGTATCAAAAATGTGTAGTTTAGAAGCTCAGGATTGAGAAAGTGTCCATAATGATGGGGAGTGAGATTATTGCCCCTTATTCCTAAAACGACTCCTATGCCTATTAACACCACTCACATCTTCCCTTGTCACTTTGCTAAGCCTTTGACATATATCTCGGGCCACTAAGCTTCTTAACACTGATTAGTACTGGTATCACTCAGTAACTCTTAAGATGGTCTGACTACAACATCCAGTCAACACCACCCTTTCCCCTACACCATTTAGCCACACATTTTTGTTACACCAGAAGCATTTACCATACCCACTTACATCACCCCTCACTCACCATTCCCAGAAGTTACTAGGCTTCACTTGCACACACCACTAGATCAAGATTTGTACAATCGCGACACTGCTCACTCTCACCATTTAAATAGTCACTGACTGACTCACTCTCACTGACTGACTGACTCACTCTCACTGACTGACTGACTCACTCTCACTGACTGACTCACTCTCACTGACTGACTGACTCACTCTCACTGACTGACTGACTCACTCACTCTCACTGACTGACTCACTCACTCTCACTGACTGACTCACTCACTCTCACTGACTGACTGACTCTCACTGACTGACTAACGCACTCTCACTGACTGACTCACTCACTCTCACTGACTGACTCACTCACTCTCACTGACTGACTCACTCACTCTCACTGACTGACTCACTCACTCTCACTGACTGACTCACTCACTCTCACTGACTGACTCACTCACTCTCACTGACTGACTGACTCACTCACTCTCACTGACTGACTCACTCACTCTCACTGACTGACTCACTCACTCTCACTGACTGACTCACTCACTCTCACTGACTGACTCACTCACTATCACTGACTGACTCACTCACTCTCACTGACTGACTCACTCACTCTCACTGACTCACTCACTCTGACTGACTCACTTACTCTGATTGACTCACTCACTCTGATTGACTCACTCACTCTGATTGACTCACTCACTCTGATTGACTCACTCACTCTGATTGACTCACTCACTCTGATTGACTCACTCACTCTGATTGACTCACTCACTCACTCTGATTGACTCACTCACTCACTCTGACTCACTCACTCACTCTGACTCACTCACTCTGACTCACTCACTCTGACTCACTCACTCTGACTCACTCACTCTGACTCACTCACTCACTCTGACTGACTCACTCACTCTGATTGACTCACTCACTCTGATTGACTCACTCACTCTGATTGACTCACTCACTCTGATTGACTCACTCACTCTGATTGACTCACTCACTCTGATTGACTCACTCACTCTGATTGACTCACTCACTCTGATTGATTGACTCACTCACTCTGACTCACTCACTCACTCTGACTCACTCACTCACTCTGACTCACTCTCACTGACTGACTCACTCTCTCACTGACTGATTGACCCTCTCTGTGACCGACTCTCGCTAAAAGACTGACTCACTCTCACTGACTGACTCACTCTCACTGACTGACTCACTCTCACTGACTGACTCACTCTCACTGACTGACTCACTCTCACTGACTGACTCACTCTCACTGACTGATTGACCCTCTCTCAGTGACCGACTCTCGCTAAAAGACTGACTCACTCTCACTGACTGACTATCTCACTGACTCACTCTCTTTCACTCACTGACTCACTCTCACTGGCTGACTCTCACTCTCACTGGCTGACTCTCACTCTCACTGGCTGACTCTCACTCTCACTGGCTGACTCTCACTCTCACTGACTGACTCTCACTCTCACTGACTGACTCGCTCACTGACTCTCTCACTGACTGACTCTCTCACTGACTGACTCTCTCACTGACTGACTCTCTCACTGACTGACTCTCTCACTGACTGACTCTCTCACTGACTGACTCTCTCACTGACTGACTCTCTCACTGACTGACTCTCACTGACTGACTCTCACTGACTGACTCTCTCACTGACTGACTCTCTCACTGACTGACTCTCTCACTGACTGACTCTCTCACTGACTGACTCTCTCACTGACTGACTCTCTCACTGACTGACTTTCTCTCACTGACTATCTCACTAACTGACTGACTGACTGACCATCACCCTCCTGTTATTTATGCCCCCCATAACAAAAAACCCCACAACAAGCAACCATTGGGACAGGCAGATACAACTTGCCAGCATTGAAAGGAAAAAAAAACTCAAGACATTATTTTTAACGCTTTTTTAATATGGTAGTTCAGTTGTACATAATGCTTTTTTGGTCATATCTAAGGTAACAAAAATGCTTCTCACACTTCTTTATTATAACCTTTCAGCATGCTGCAGACTTCCATAGAGCACAGCTTAAAGACATAGGTAAAGTCAATATCTCTGGCTAAACACTTATAAGTTCCCAAAGGCGAGACCTATTGGCTATGCCAATGCTTGTTATTATTTAGTTGTGTAAACCAGATGCTTTAGCCTTAGAGAATGTTTGTGGCATTTCCTATTCATGCCTCCAGTACTTTTCTTTACACTTCGTAGGCATTATGTGATTGATTTTTTTAAGCTATTTGGTCATTATGATCATATTCTAAATGTTGTAATAAACAATGGATGTTAAAAATAAAGTTAATACATAAGAACTATGCTATATTTTACTACTAAAGAGGCAGTCACAATTGCAGTTACCTTGCATTTGAAAGGGACTTGATTTAAATAGTGCAGCAGGTGCAGTGGTACCAGGGCCAAAAGTTGTCATAACTCCACTAAACACCAAATATTGCTATCTTTTATTACTAAACAGGAAGTCACACGTGCAGTTATCTAGCAAGCACTATGGCCGTGATTTCAATAGTGCAGCAGGTGCAATGGCATCAGGACCAAAAGCTCCAGGCACCCTACTAAACACCAAGTGTTGCTATATGTTATTCCTAAACAGGCAACCACAAGTGCAGTTAGCTTGCAGGCAATAGGGTCATCATTTCAATGGTGCAGAAGGTGCAGTGACACCGGGTTCCAAAGTTCTAGGAACACCTCTAAACACCAAATATTGTAATATTTTACTACTAAACAGGCAGTCATAAGTGCAGCTACCTTACCGGCAATAGGGTCATGATTTGAATGGTGCAGCAAGTTCAGTGGCACCAGGGCTAAAAGTTGTCAGAGCTCCACTAACATCAAATATTACTGTTTAACTACTCTGCTCTACACCTCTGCAATCTACCCTGCACCACTCCACTCTATGCCACTCTTCTCTGAAACAATCTACTTTACACCACTGCAATCTACATCGCTCTACTCTGCACCAATGCACTCTACACCACTCTACTTAACCAGTTCACTCTACGCCAGTCTACTCTGCACCACTGTTTTTTACACTGCTTCAATCTAGGCTACTGCACTTTAACACACTATAAGCTTTGATACTCCACTCGGTGGTGCTCTACTCCATAAACCTCTACTCAACTCTTTGCCACTCTACTCTACAACACTACTACATGCTATGTCACTCTTCAACACTACTCAACAACGCTCTACCTAACCCCCTCCATGCCACTTTAGTCCACTCTATTCTACAACATACTACTCTGCTCTACTCCATGCCACTCCACTCAGACACTCGATTCTACAACACTTTACACTACTCCACTTTATGCCACTCCACAGCAATCAAGTCTACGCAACACTTAACGCCACTCTGATCTACACCACTCCATGACACTCTGTCGCTAGAATCTATGCTACTTCATCACATTGCACTTTTCAACATGCAACTCTTCTTTACCCCACTAACTTTTAGCCGTGCTGAACAGCCACGCTCGTGTACAATATGGCTAAAACATATTGGCAAAGACAATAGCTCTTGCAAAGGCCAGACCATTTGGCTTTGCCAATGCTTTTTTATTTTAACCGATACTACAAACCATCGACAAAAGACATTGGCAAGTCACATGGTCGAAAAGGGAAAACCTACTGGCTTTGCCAATGCTTGTTTTTGTAACCATTATTTGCTCTGCTAACAAAGTAATACAACTGTATTTCTTAACATCTTGTGAATGGCAAACAAGTATTACTATTACACCGCCATGCAGTAATACAGCCAGAACCCATCCTGCGGCAATACATACCCATTATTAATTAATCAACTAGTACGGTTCCAGTCACCTTCTAAAGTTATCCTTGGATCATCCACGAGTAAGGCAGCCTCATTCTGAAGTCATCACAAAATGATTCTGTAATAATACTGCCCCATCCTGAAATCATCATGGGATCATTCTGGAGTAGTACAAGGTCATCACATGTTTTCCACTGAAGTAATCAGGGACCCATCCTGGAGTAATCCACCCTAATCCTGTAATCAGCATGGGATCATCCGGCAGTAGTTCAAGCTCATCACATCTTTTCCACTAAAGTAATCAGGCCTTAATCCTGGAGTAGTTTCTCTGATGACTCTAGATAAAGTCATCCCATTTAAATATTCTGCCCTGTGGGCAGACTTCAGGATGGCTTCGGATGACATCCCCAGTAATTGCAGGAATCGCCTGGCTCAAGTCATCGAATGACTTCAGAATCACTCCAGGATGATCTTCCTGTTTGACTTGGGAAGCCATTCATTAAGATTGTCACACACAAGCACACTCTCTCTCCCTCTCTCTCTCTCCCTCTCTGACTCTGTCTCTCTCTCTCGCTCTCTCTCTCTCTGTCTCTATATCTTTCTTTCTCTGTCTCTATCTCTCGCTCTTTCTCCCTCCTTCTCGCTCTCTTTTTCTCTCTCGCCTTCCATTGCTTATTTCCAAGTGAAAGTGATTAGTCTTGCTTATTTTATATAGCGTGAACTCGACCCGAAGGTATTGGAGCGCTTTACGTGAGCACCGTATTTACATTGCACATTCAGGCATGGTAAGATTGAGTGATTTGCCCAGAATCACAGGATGTGGACGCGACCTTGAGGCTCGAACCCTGGTTTCCAGCACCAGCGTTGCTTCCAAAAATCTGGGCATGACAAGATACTGTGTGCTCCGTTCTTAAAATCTGTAGTTGGAGGCTCATTGTTCGAGGAGGGACCACCCTTGGGTGTGCTTGATCCCCTAGTATCGAGTTCCAAAGATGGGTAAATGTGAACGTTTCTTGTAGGATGTTTCCAACTACAGACTGGCCCGAGGAGGTCTTGTTCTCAGTCGCGGATCATCGAGGGAGTGCTGCGGGCCAGTGGGGCGGGGTGGGGGAGGGGCAGGGTGGGGGGTAATAAACTCCGGCATACGGCCGAACCGAGTTAAGTACATAAATAAATAAATCAAACAAATGACATTGCGCGCGCTGCAACCCAATCGGCGGTGCAGCGAGCGCAATGTAATTTGTTTATTTATTTATTTATATTATCGCTCCACTTTTCAATTTTTGTAAAGAAAAGTCCGCACTCACGGGATGCTTGAAGAACCTTTATTTTCAAGTATATTTATTTATATACTTAACTCGGTTCGGCCGCATGCCGGAGTTTACTACCCCCCACCCTGCCCCTCCCCTCCCCGCCTCACCCCACCACCAGCAGCACTCTTTCGAGGAGCCATGACTGCTTGTTCTTAGGAACAGGCACCTCAGATGCAGGGGCGCTGAAATGGGAATGAACTGAGAGTTGACGCTGGGGTAGAAAGGGAGTGGGAGTGGGGCGGACGAGTTGTGTGTTGGGGGGATAGAGGCCGTTTGAGAGCGGAAACTGACGCCGGAGGAGGTGCATTGCAGCCAAAATGGACAGTAACACAACTTTTGTGAAAGGGAGGGAAATAGATGCTGGGTTTAAGTACACCGCTAACGTAGTAGGCAAAAGAGTTGCATGGATGGAAATCTGTTTAGACTGTGATTTCATACTCACTGATGAGGTTAGCAGCTTCTATTCTTGCAGAATGGCTTATTGTGTGAAATGCTCACCACTGAAAATACCATGTTCTACATACAGGTCAGGAGTTTGAACCCCAGGAAGGCCAACTCATCCTTTTGACCTTGGTTAATTGAGCACCATTAATATAGCTAATGGTGACAACTCCAACTTACAGCACTTAACAACGACAGAAGTGATGTATGAAGCATAATATAAAACGCCCATTGACAAAGCCATATTTACAACAAGGGGTGGTGAGGGACAGAGTCTCTGAATTAAGCAGAATACTCTCACCCTGTCAAGAGATCAGGGCTAGATCCAACACCGTTTTTTAGCTCACTGCACCATCCCAGTTTCAGAACCTGGCTGTATGCAAATTAGTCTGTTCCTGTCCCAGTGCATGATGGGAACAGGGCAAACCAAACTACAAAAGCCAATTCTTACACTGGGAAGGAAACAAGCTTCCGGGGACCGGTTTCTGGCATTACAGCCGTCTTCGGCCCGGCTTGCTTGATCTAGCCCTGATCTCTTGACTGGGTGAGAGTACTCTGCTTAATTCAGAGACTCTGTCCATCACCACCCCTTGTTGTAAATAATTTTGTCCACCCTAAGCGTGGAAGGGTATACTCAGATGTGAGTCCCTTGCTCATTGCACCATCAGGATTCAAGCAAGCCGGGCCGAAGACGGCTGTAATGCCAGAAACCGGTCCCCGGAAGCTTGTTTCCTTCCCAGTGTAAGAATTGGCTTTTGTAGTCTGGTCTGCCCTGTTCCCATGATGCACTGGGCCAGGGACAGACTAATTTGCATACAGCCAGGTTCTGAAACTGGGATGGTGCAATGAGCTAAAAAACGGTGTTGGATCTAGCCCTGATCTCTTGACTGGGTGAGAGTACTCTGCTTAATTCAGAGACTCTGTCCATCACCACCCCTTGTTGTAAATAATTTTGTCCACCCTAAGCGTGGAAGGGTATACTCAGATGTGAGTCCCTTGCTCATTGCACCATCAGGATTCAAGCAAGCCGGGCCGAAGACGGCTGTAATGCCAGAAACCGGTCCCCGGAAGCTTGTTTCCTTCCCAGTGTAAGAATTGGCTTTTGTAGTCTGGTCTGCCCTGTTCCCATGATGCACTGGGCCAGGGACAGACTAATTTGCATACAGCCAGGTTCTGAAACTGGGATGGTGCAATGAGCTAAAAAACGGTGTTGGATCTAGCCCTGATCTCTTGACTGGGTGAGAGTACTCTGCTTAATTCAGAGACTCTGTCCATCACCACCCCTTGTTGTAAATAATTTTGTCCACCCTAAGCGTGGAAGGGTATACTCAGATGTGAGTCCCTTGCTCATTGCACCATCAGGATTCAAGCAAGCCGGGCCGAAGACGGCTGTAATGCCAGAAACCGGTCCCCGGAAGCTTGTTTCCTTCCCAGTGTAAGAATTGGCTTTTGTAGTCTGGTCTGCCCTGTTCCCATGATGCACTGGGCCAGGGACAGACTAATTTGCATACAGCCAGGTTCTGAAACTGGGATGGTGCAATGAGCTAAAAAACGGTGTTGGATCTAGCCCTGATCTCTTGACTGGGTGAGAGTACTCTGCTTAATTCAGAGACTCTGTCCATCACCACCCCTTGTTGTAAATAATTTTGTCCACCCTAAGCGTGGAAGGGTATACTCAGATGTGAGTCCCTTGCTCATTGCACCATCAGGATTCAAGCAAGCCGGGCCGAAGACGGCTGTAATGCCAGAAACCGGTCCCCGGAAGCTTGTTTCCTTCCCAGTGTAAGAATTGGCTTTTGTAGTCTGGTCTGCCCTGTTCCCATGATGCACTGGGCCAGAGACAGACTAATTTGCATACAGCCAGGTTCTGAAACTGGGATGGTGCAATGAGCTAAAAAACTGTGTTGGATCTAGCCCTGATCTCTTGACTGGGTGAGAGTACTCTGCTTAATTCAGAGACTCTGTCCATCACCACCCCTTGTTGTAAATAATTTTGTCCACCCTAAGCGTGGAAGGGTATACTCAGATGTGAGTCCCTTGCTCATTGCACCATCAGGATTCAAGCAAGCCGGGCCGAAGACGGCTGTAATGCCAGAAACCGGTCCCCGGAAGCTTGTTTCCTTCCCAGTGTAAGAATTGGCTTTTGTAGTCTGGTCTGCCCTGTTCCCATGATGCACTGGGCCAGGGACAGACTAATTTGCATACAGCCAGGTTCTGAAACTGGGATGGTGCAATGAGCTAAAAAACGGTGTTGGATCTAGCCCTGATCTCTTGACTGGGTGAGAGTACTCTGCTTAATTCAGAGACTCTGTCCATCACCACCCCTTGTTGTAAATAATTTTGTCCACCCTAAGCGTGGAAGGGTATACTCAGATGTGAGTCCCTTGCTCATTGCACCATCAGGATTCAAGCAAGCCGGGCCGAAGACGGCTGTAATGCCAGAAACCGGTCCCCGGAAGCTTGTTTCCTTCCCAGTGTAAGAATTGGCTTTTGTAGTCTGGTCTGCCCTGTTCCCATGATGCACTGGGCCAGGGACAGACTAATTTGCATACAGCCAGGTTCTGAAACTGGGATGGTGCAATGAGCTAAAAAACGGTGTTGGATCTAGCCCTGATCTCTTGACTGGGTGAGAGTACTCTGCTTAATTCAGAGACTCTGTCCATCACCACCCCTTGTTGTAAATAACATTGACAAAGCCAGCAGGTCTCACCTATTCAAGAGCTATTGACTTTGCCAATATGTTTTTACCATGTTGTACACCAGCGTGGCTGCTGTTCAGCATGGATAAAAGGTAGTGGTGTTAAGGAGAGTGGCGTGGGGGTGAGTGCAGGTGCGCATCGCCCATAGGGCTAAACAGGCTTCAGCCCCCCCATAATGTATTAGCCCGGGCTGCTGTGGACTTGGGTAGGCAGCGTGAGGAGTCTTATCTCTGGCATGCCCGAGTTTTTCACAGGTCTTTAAAGATCATTTGCATATTTACATACCTTTGTAAACTTGGTTTTTTTTCTGCACTCATGTGACACTTCACTCACCTGTCCCCCTCACTGCTCAATCTGCAATCTCACTCAAACAAGCCCATCACTGACCATGCATTCATTTGTCCCACTCTGCACTTATATCCACACCCATATGGTCACCTCACTCACCCTGCAGTCCCTTCTCTTACCTTACTACTCTCACACTGTCGCATCGCTCACCATGTACTCAAATGAACACTCCTGCCACTCACACAGCGCAGAGGGTTTTTGTGCCTTCTGCAAAGAATGTGTACCAAGCAGACCACAGAACTGAGGGAGAGTAAACTATGAGTAGCGCTATAAAAACATGAAATGTTTGTCAGAAAGGTGAGGTGATAGAGAGATGAGGTGAATTGTTGGTGAGTGGTAGGGCCAGATGTATCAAGATACACTTTTGCGATTCTCAAATAGCGATTTTTAAGGAATCGCAATTTGAGAATTGCAAAATGGTATGTATGTAGAAATTAGCTATTTTTTAGCGATTTCTTAAAATTCCTTAATTGCGATTAGCAAATTGCTAATCGCAATTAAGGAATAATTTCCCATTCATTTATATGGGCCAGGAGGCCCATAGGAATGAATGGGAAATTATTCTCAATTTGCGATTCGCAATTTGCTAATCGCAAATTGAGAATAATTTCAAGGGTGCAGGGGTGTCCAAAGGACATCCTGTTGCACCCCTGAAATAAGCATGGGTGCACATGTGGTGCACATACATGCCCTAATGCCACCACTGTGGCTGAGCAGTGGAAGTGCTGTTGACCGGATCTCAAGCGCCAGGATGCTCTTGGGGCGACAGGACCGCGCTATATAAGTACACAAAATAAATAAATAAAAATGGCACTTTGAAAAATGCAAAAATGGGCATTTTTCAAGATTCCTTAGGGACAATTAGCAAAGTTTGTTTGCTTCATACATTGCATTTAAGGAATCGCAAATTTTGAGATTCCTTAAATGCAATTGCAAAATAAGGATTCGCAAATTTACGATTCCTTATTTTGCACTGAAATTTGCTACATACATACCATTTTGCTCAACCCATTTGAGCTTCATACATCTGGCCCGTAGTGAGGGAATTCATGGCGAAGGAGGAAATGGGGGAGGAGCGCCAAAAAAGACTGTTGCACCGTGTGTGACCAGTGCAAGGGCATCCCTGACCGGGGGTGTTAGGCCCCCCACCCCCGAAGTTCGCGTCTAGTTGCACCCCTAGTTGAATGTCATAAAGTGGAGTATAGTGGAGTGATATGGAGTGGTGTAGACAGTCGTAGAGTAGTGTATAGTGGCGTAGAGTTGAGTGGCATGGAGTGGAGTGAAGTGGAGTGTCATGGAGAGGGGTAGAGTGGGGTGGAGTGTTGTGGATTGAGTCGAATGTCATAGAGTGGAGTAAAGTTGAGTGGCATAATGTGGAGTAGACTGTCAGAGTGGAGCTGAGTGTCATGGAGTGGAGTGGCATAGAGTGTTGTGGAGTGGTGTAGAACAAAATGGAGTGGCATAGAGGGCGCTGCACAGAGTGGAGTTGAGTGCTGTTGAGTAGAATGGCATAGAGCGCAGTAGATTGTCATAGAGTGGGGTAGTGTAGGCGAGTGGGATTGCGTAGAGTGGAGAAGAGTGTCATAGAGTCAAGTGGTGGAGAGTGGAGTGCATAGAGTGTAATGGAGTGGAGGAGCATAAGGTGAAGTAGTGGAGTAGAACAGAATGGAGTAGTGTGTCGTAGAATAGAGTGGAGTAAAGTAGCATGGAATGGTATAAAAGGAGTTGCATAGAGCTTTGTAGAGTGGAATAGTGTCACAGACTGGAGAAGAGTGTTGTAGAGTGAGTAGAGTGGAGTAGAATTTTATGGAGCAGAGCATCATAGAATGTAGTGTCGTAGAGGGTAGTGTTATATAGTGGAGTAAAGTGTCCTAGAGGGAAGTGTCATAAAGTTCAGTGGTGCGCAGTAGATTTGCGTAGAGTGCAGTGGCGTAGAGAGCTTTGATTTTGAGTAAAGTGTTGTAGACTGCAGCGACGTATAGGAGAGTGGCAAAGAGTCAAGCGGCGTAGAGTAGAGTGGTACTGAATGGACTGCAGTGGTGTAGAGTTCAATGGCGTAGAGTTGAGTGGTGCAGAGAGGAGTAGAGTGGTGTTGAATACAGTGGTGTAGAGTGCAGTGGCATAGAGCAGATTGTTTCAGAGTAGAGTGAAGTGGCATAGAGTGGTGAGGTGCAGGGTAGAGTGGAGTGGTGCAGTGTAGAATGCAGAGATGAAGAGTAGAGTTGCATAGAGTGCAGTAGAGCAGAGTAGAATGGTGTAGAGTACAGTGGCATGGAGTGCAGTGCTGCAGAATTGATTAGAGTGGCATACAGGGGAGTGATGTTCAGTGTAGTGGTATAGTGTGCATTGGAATTGAGTGCAGTAGAGTGGAATAGAGTTGAGTGGTGCAGAGTAGAGTGCAACGGCATAGAGTGCAGTGGAATAGGGAGCAGTGTAGAGTGGTGTTGATTTTGATGGTGGAGAGAGCAGTCTTTCAGAGTAGAGTGTTGTAGAGTGCAGTGGTGCAGAGTACAGTGGTTCAGAGTACAGTGTGCAGAGTACAGTGGAGTAGAGAGCAGTGGTGCAGAGTAAAATGATGTAGAGTGCAGCGACATAAAGCGGGGTAGCATGCAGTGGCATAGAGTGTTGCAGAGTAGAGCATGGTTGCATAGAGTGCAGTGGTGCTGAGTAGTTGGCCATCAGTGGAGTGGCATAGAGTGCATTGGTTTGGAGTAAAGTGGTGTAAAGTGCATTGACGTAGAGTGCAGTGGCTTAGAGTAGAGTAGTACGGAGTAGAGTGGCACAGCATAGAGTGCAGTGGTAAAGAGTGTAGTGGTGTAGAGTAGATTGTTTCAGAGTAGAGTGAAGTGGCACAGAGTGGAGTGTTCTGTGTAGAGTGAAGTGGCATAGAGGAGTGGCATAGAGTAAATTGGCATAGAGTGCAGTGGCACAGTGTGCAGTATTGTAGAGTAGAGTGGCATAGAGTAGAGTGGAGACATGCAGAGTAGAGTAGAGTAGGCTAGACTGTAGTGGTGTAGAGTGTAGTTGAAAAGAGTGCAGTGGTGCATATTAGAGTGTGGTAGAGTACACTGACATAGAGTAGGGTGGTGCACAGTAAAGTAGAGAGGCATAGAGTGCAGTGTCACAGTGTACGGTGGTGCACAGTATTTAGAGTGTCAGGGTGTAGTGGTGTAGAGTTTAGTGACATACAGTGTTTTGGTGGTGGAATGCATTGGCTTAGAGCATAGTAGAGTCGATAGAGTAGAGTGGTGCAAAGTGCACTGAGATGGAATAGAGTGCAGTGGCATAGAGGGCAGTGGTGCAAAGTAGAGTGACACAGATTAAAGTGGTGTGGAGTTCAGTGGTAGGATGCTCAGTGTTGCAGAGTAGAGTGTTGTAGAGTGCAGTAGTGCAGAGTGGAGTGGCATACAGTGCATTGGTGCAGAGTGCAGTGGCGCTGAGGGTTGCAGAGAGGGTATAGTGGTGTACAGTGCAGTGGTGCAGAGTAGATTGGCATACAGTGCATTGGCGTAGAGTGCAGTTGCATCAAGTGCAGTGGCATTGAATAGAGTGAAGTAGAGTGGAATGGTGCAGGGTAGATTGTACTGGTGTAGAGTGGGGTGGTGTACAGTCGAATGGTGCAGAGTGGAATAGAGTGGCATAGAGCACAGTGGCATAGAGTGCAGTAGTGCAGAGTAGATTAGAGTGGCTTGGAGTGGATTGGCATAGAGTGGAGCGATATAGAGTGTAGTGATGTCCAGGGCATTGGTGTAGAGCGCAGTAGAGTGGCCTAGAGTGCAGTGGCATAGAGTGCAGTAGTGAAGAGTAGGGTGCGGTGGCATAGAGTGGAGTGATGGAGGGCAGAGTAGCTTAGAGTTTAATGGCATACAGTGCATTGGTGTTGAATGGCATAGAGTAGAGTGGGTCAGAGTAGATTATAATGGCGTAGAGTTTAGTGGCAGAGAGCGCAGTGTTGCAGAGCAGACTGTCGTAAAGTGCAGCTGTGTGTAATAGAGTGGCGTAGAGTTCATTGGCGTGGAGTGCAGTGGGATAGAGTAGAGTGGTACAGAGTAGAGTGCCATTGAGAGCAGTGGAGTAGAGTACAATGGTTTAGAGTATAGTTGGCTTAGAGTGCAGTGGTGTAGAGTGCTGCAGAGTAGAGTATAGTGGAACAGAGGTGCAGAGTAGATTGGCATAAAATGCAGCAGTGTAGAGTGGGTTGGTTTTGAGAAAAAGGTGTGTAGAGTGCAGTGGCATAAAGTGCAGTGGTTAGAGTAGAGTGAAGTGGCATAGAATAGATTGCTTCAGAGTAGAGTGAAGTGGTACATGGTAGAATACAGTGATGTAGAGTGCAGTGGTGCAGAGTAAACTAGAGTACCGTAGAGTGGACTGGCATAGAATGGAGTGGTACAGAGAAGAGTGGATTGGCGTAGAGTGCAGTGACATAGAATTAGTGTTGCAGAGTAGAGTGACATAGAGTGGAGTGACGCAGTGTGGAGTGCTGTAGAGTGCAGTGGCAAAGGGTGCAGTGGTGCATAGTAGAGTAGTGTGGGGTAGTGTGTATTGGCATAGAGTAGAGTGGTGCAGAGTAAAGAGGCACAGGGTGGAGTGGTACAGAATAGAGTACAGTGACACAGTGTGGAGTGGCAAGGAGTGGCATAGTGGGGAGTGGTGAAGAGTAAAGTGCAATGGCATGGAGTGGTGCAGAGTACAGCGGAGTAGGGTAAATTGGAGTATGCATGGTGTGGTAGCATACTGCCATTCCAGACAACACATCTTCAATTGAAATGACCATTACATTTGCGCAAACATACAGTTTTACTAAGGAAAGTATACAGCGCACAAACGATAATGCGTTGAAATATCATAACCTAGTGCAGGTAAGTACGGCCCGAGGGCTGCATGTTGCCATCCTGACCTTTAATTGCGCCCCACTGGTGAAAAGCAATACTGGGCTGTTGTTTACTTGACAGAGCAGAAACATTCAGAAAGGTGTGAAACAGGCATACTTTATTTGCATCTTTAGCATGCTTCTGATTTGAGTCCGCCACTACGCCCTATTTTCCACACCCGGACCCTTTCCCTGCTGGCATCTGTGCAGCTCTTGGGAAGCCACAGACAGTATTTAGTGCCCCCAGGGGAAATTTTTTCGAGTACCCATGACCTAGTGTATTGATTTGTTTGCAGCATATTAAAATATTTCTTTCAAACCACACTTCAGAATGATCACATGTGCTTCATTCGTGCTGTCATAATTCTGGCATATTCTGAAATATCTGCAGAGTAAATTTACCGACATTTAATTTTTGCTGAGTGCTAGAAACTTCCATGCAGCGCACCATCAGTAGCCAGCCGGATTGCCACATAAATCCTCTCACTTTGAAGTCAGAGAAAGATAAGTAAACACCAAACTCCCTGGAAGACAGAACCTGACATTTGACCTCTGTCTTTAAATGCACAGTAAATGTGACAGGATAAGAACAAGATTTAAAGTCCTGTTTACAGAAATCCAGTACTTGTGGATGCGTACAGTAAATACGGTGTGGGCAAAGGAAGGGACAAACTCAAGCTGGACATCCTGAAACTAATAAAGCCAGCAAATGGAAAACATACAAATGTGAGTTACAAACCACAAATAGGCAAATTGTATTCCCAGGGAAGCTTTCTAAAATTCCCCAAGCTGTTGTTAACAAACCCGACAGCTGTGCTGTCTGGTAGGCTTTGACCTAAACAGTTATTATGTGTCTTATTCTGAAAGGAATTTGAGCAATCACATTCATCTTGGGTGTGCAGATACCTCAGTGTTCAAGTTTACACTCCCTTCTATTCACATAAGATCAATTTACGCTGCTATATGATTTCGCTCAGTATAGTGTATTATTACGTGTGAGCAAATTTGCTCAGTGTGCTTTCAGAGGCAGGTTGTGTGCATTTCAGGTTGGGGATTCCCTTTGACATTCCACAGACAGAACTTTAGACGTGTATGCTTGGGCAGTAGCTACAAGTTGCAAAGCTTTGGACTAGATGTTGATCGGCCTGAAAACACAGAAATGTGTTCTCCATCACCACAACATCATTTGTCTGTGATCAGTGCATGTGTAGTCACTTCGAAACACTACATTCTTTATTAGGACTTTTGTGTTTTTGTCCACTACAGAAGGTATAGTAGAAACAGTAGAGCAGAACACGCCACGTTGGTGTCCATGTGAGGTGAGCTTGTAAGAGAAACCCAGTCTGATCCATGAAATGAATGGCATGTGGGTGATATAATTCTGTGTTTCATAATCACTCTAATACCTTTTGGGAAATTCGGACCAGATAAAAAACTACTCAATAGGCCTCCCATATAAGTAAAAAGATATGAAAATAAGAGGCCAACCTGACAAATAGTGAGAACAGCACTTTGATACTTTGTTAAATATGGGGAGAATCGAATATTAGTTCAAGTTCACTGGCAAATCCAGGTAATGTTGAAATCTTCACTCTTCCTGAAATCTGGCAAAGTCCATAACTTCATTCAACTTTCCTTGAGGTGAATTTAAACATCATCCTGATTCTGTGATAGTACTATCTAACCAACTACCCAGTCAGCTAAATAATCACAGACTCTTTGTAAAGTTAATAAAGTTTTATCTAAAATATGATTAAATGCTCATTGCATACGGTCACAAATGCAAACAATGAAATTCACCAGAGGGAGAGAAAACATCAGCAATTGCCTATAGTGACAAACTCATCATTCAGTTATGACAATGCACATGAAGGAGTGGCTAGATTGAGACAAAAGTTGCAGCAAAGAAATGCGAAACAATATACATGTGGCGGAGTGGATAGGTGAAGAGACATAAGGTTGAGAGACATAGAGACATTTGCAAAAATAATTATGCAAAGTACGCGTCAGAGAGATAATACAAACCCAAAGAATCTGTGAAATACCACTCCCCTGGCCAAAGCGATGCTGGGGTTTCCCTGCAATAGAGTCAGGGAACAAAGACTTCAGGACCCAGGAGCGGGACAGGGACAGGAACAGCTAGGCCTCTCAGCAATCCGACGAACAGCGAAGCATCACCCCTCGCTTCTCTCGCTCTCCTACCAAGCTAAACCACACCCCTAGAAACACCCCAGTTATACCCTAAAACCTACATGTCCGTCCCACATTAGTTGCAACAATTCATAAAATACAACAGCCTATTGGTGGATTTTAGGAGGTGGACTGTCACACCATCAGGTTCCCATTCATGACTACTATAGACTTTTGTTTTACTTCCCTTTCTCATTACATCGAATTCCAATCGGTCACACAATTTAATACATGATACAATTCAACCGTTTCACACATAGTTTTTTTCAAGCATTGTCTGCAGAAGGAATCCTTAGTCCCACGGTGAGTCACATCTTTTGGGAGGCGAACAGCATATCGACGTTGAACCTCTGTGCCTCTTTTGCTGTGCTCAGCGCTTCTGTCTGCTTTTGAAAGGTCTATTTCACTCATTTTTCTAGCCCCTCCTCTATCCGTACAATGGAGACCAATTTCAGTTCACTAATGGAGCATAAACATTCATTAATTACACAGGAACGTATTTTTCACTTTTTACCACCCCGTTTGCACTATCCCCTATTTAGTTTTCCTAGCAGAAGCTTATGGCAAAAGCGGCATTATTCAATATTTAAAGCAAAATGCAAGATGCCAAATGCAAGACACAATATACAAGATGCAGCCTAGTCATGCATTATTTCTCGTTTTTTAAAAAACACAATGTAAATATGGTTTTATTTCACGTTAGTGCATGCATGCGCAAAGCAGCTTCATGTGATGTGTATGTTCATTTCCGCTCCCAGACTGTGGAACTCTCTGCCAGTAGCCATCAGAGAGAGCCCGTCTCTGATGCAATTTCGCAGAAAAATAAAGACCTGGCTATTTGGTCAAAAATAGCGACCAATTCAGCCTCTTGGGAACTCCATGCACAGTTTCTAGCGCCGAGACGCCTACGGGCATTTGTTCGCGCTGTATAAATAGTAAAAATAAATAAATAAATAAAATTTCTGCACACTGTTAGTACGTATTATGGGGGTGTCAATTCGAGCAGGTTTTTTTTGAGAAACCCTGCTCCATCACCTTCAAGGTACATGATGTTTAGTTGATGGCCGCCATCTATTTTGACAACAGCCCACAAATCTAATAAAACCTTTTATTTTTCCAAACAGAGTTTACAAAAAAAATAATGACGTCTACATTGTGAGAGTTTTGCATTGTAAATGATGTTAGAACCAAAAATGTTTGTTAGACTACAGCAATGTGAATACTTCGCCTCTATAGTTGATTTCTGAAATTGACTTCATTGGCATTATAATTTTAATTGCTGTATCACAAAATTGAACACTTTTTTATAAAGGTCTACTCTAAAGGATGTAGGATGTTTATGTTTATTCAGCGCCAAGACGCCCTCGGGTATACGTTGCGCTTTATAAATGGCAATAAATAAATAAATAAAAATAAATATTGCAAAATAATGATATCTGATACCTTTAAAAAAAGCATGACCATCAAAAGCCGCATTATGAACACGTTCTGGACTTGTGGAAAGGTTCAGTCATGTGCCTGTTTCCCAGGAAATTGAGGGGCTTATTTATAAGAGGCTTGCGCCGCCGGAACACCATTTTTTCTGTTGCTCTAGTGGCATAAACATCTCAACCATATCTATGTGGCTACGCAAAGCCACTTTGCGTGGCTTTGCATGGACGCGTAGATATAAAGTAGGACAGAGCAGCGTAAGTCACCACGTTGCCTTACTCTGCACCAGAGAGACATTCCATGGGTGTTGCAGTGGGTTTTCCCATGGGTTTGACGCTGCCCCAGATTTACCTAATCACATTAACTTAATCACAGTATGCCAAAACCTTGCGCCTGCCAGTGCAGGCATAATGAGGAGAAGTCTTTTTATTTCTCCTCACTTTTTTTCTCTTTCAATATGTGCTGCATTCTGCAGCACACATGGAAAGAGGAAAACACCTCTTGGGATTGTTTTTGCGCCAGAAGGTGCCCCGTCCTGCACAAAAACAATCTTGCATGCAACACAGACACCCTTGCACATGCTGCAAAGGTTCCAGTGTTCTCACTAGGCAGCAAATTGTGTGCCAGCACAGGGGGAAAGGTCAAGAATGCACTGTATTTCATAACATTTCATAGCCCTTTAACATTGGCTTAGGGCAGAGCAGCAAGACGACTTGCGGCATTGCCCTACGCAAATTCCCCATAAATGAAGCCCTTAGTTCTCTGCAGCCCATGCTCTAAGTCAGTACCTTCATAAGTTAGCACATTTGCTCCAGACAGCAGAGCCCTAAAACACAGCACAATGCTTGCCTCTTCATGTTTCTGAGTTGCGAGGCAGTAGATAGAACAATTTTTTATAAACAGCTTGTGGTGCGTGCAGGAGCCAAATAAGTTCATTGTATGGCCACGCTTTGTTTAGAACTTTACATTGGACATTACAGTGGACAAAAAGCAGTGCCACATATTTATTGACAAATGTGCCAAATTTGAGCTACCAGATGTTTACTTTTTGCCCAGTACACTTATCACATAAGCTGTAATAAGTTGTAAATGTGCTTTTGTTTCTAAAAACTATTTATTTCCTTTGAGTGTGTGTCTTGTTTTTTTAAAAAAAAGCTTTTATATCAGTTTTCGTTGTTTTAAAGTTGAGTACCGCTTTCAAGGGATATACTGTTACAAACAACACACTTAAAAAATGTCTGGTTGGGGTCAGTTCATTTCAGTTTGGTACAGTGACGATCAGGCAAGAATTAGACATTGGACCCTCCACAAACATGGATCAACATTTCAGGCTAATGCTACTGCAGTCTAATCCCTGATTGCTGTTCTACATGTCTCATAAATTAACAGATCAAAGTCTGAAGTATAACACACTTGTACACCTACAATTTGCAATGGATATCAACGTTGTAGTTCCTTGCTGACAGAGGGATTTAGTTTCACATCATTCTGATGTATTGTCCAAAGGAATATGCAGAGTGCCTGTTCCCTAGAAAGAGGCATTTTCTGAATTCACAACGCGAATTAAACTCATGACCAGCTACAACGTGAGAGTATACAAAATACAATAATGCAACTGTTAGGTAAGGTATTTGCTAGGGTGCAAAAAATATTTAGAGGTATGGGCTTATTTAGCTGTCGGGGAGATTAACTCCATTAAGCCATGGCTGCAGAGTGATGCACTCCACTTCCTTTGTGGACTACAACCTGCCATATTTAGAGATTTCTACCTGACTGGAGGAGATCTCTGTGTCTTCAGATGTGCTGCTGTCAAGGCAAAGACATTGACACTTTGCTGTGTGGGTGCTTCAATGGGCCTTCTCATTAAAGTGTTTGTTTTTTTAAAAAAAACTCAGAAAGCAAAACATAAATATCTCTCACATGCTGTGATTTTTATCCCAGTGTGTGTGGATCATTTATTTGTTTTCCTGTCTGGGACCACCAAGCTTTCCCTGGCGGTTCCAAACATGAAAAATGTAGGTCAGAAAGTCAGTCCTAAATAGGGAGATAGTCTGAGATACTTGGATGAACGGCCCAAGGTTGGTCAAAGTTTCCCAACGGCTGATCCATTAGAGATTTCACCAGTGGAAACATAACTGTTCATCGGACTCTAAATAGTGGGGAGAATCAGAAGTTTGACAGGGAGAGTACTCCAACATATTTGCAAAGTTTTACCCTGTCCACCAAAACTCTAAGGGGCTGATTACGATGGAGGGTGGATCGCCACCGCTGACCCAGCGGTGGCGATCCGCCTGCGCTCGTGACCTGATTTACCCCTGCCATATTATAATGGCGGGGGGATCCCGAAGGACGCAAAGTGTGTCCGCTGCTTTTCCGCCGGGTGGCAATTGTTACAATTGCCGACCGGGAGGAACTGCGCCACAATATGGTGGCGGTGCCTAGCATGCACCGCCATCCATATTATGATGTGTGGCTTCTAAGGCCTTACCATTGCACTGATGCCGCCATGGAAAGGCTGGCAGGGAATTGATTTGGGGGCCCGTTGTGGACCACCAGGGGGGGCGGGGTTGGCACTTGGGGGGTACCCATGGTACCCCCCTACATTGTCATGCACAAAGAGGCAGGCACCGCACGGTGCCTGCTACGTTGTGCATGTAAAGGCAAAACATGGCACTTTGGCATTGTGCGGGTGCTGCTTACAGCAGCACCCACCGCAATGTCAAAGATGCAGACAGGGAGCACCAGGGTGGCGGTCGCATCTTATTAGCGGTGCTGGACCGCCGCGCGTCTGGCAGCCTGTCCCAGCACCGCTAGCGTGGTGGGCGGCATCCTAATGACCACCTAAGTAAGGTCCCTACTTGCCTAATGAAGTAGGTGTATTCCAGGTGTAAAAAAACTGTTTGGTCATTCTTAAATGTTTATTTTAAATCTTGGAACTAGAGTCTTAATGAAAAAAGTCAGATACTTGCATCAGTAGGCTTACATTTAAATTTGAGAAATGTTATGACATTTTAAGAATTGAAGCTGCAGCTTTGAAGTTGTAATTTAGGCTCCACCTTTATTTGTCATAATGTCACAAGTATATACTCATATCTGACATTATATTCAGTGTGTGTCTTAACTTCCTCAGCATGTGTGAAGTGTTTAAAAATATTAATGAAATGTAATCATTGTAGGAATTAGAGATTTAAATAGGAATATACTAATGCTTAGTTGAAACATGTAATCATGTATTCTTTTATTCATGTTTTGCATTTAGTCTTTAAGTTATACCTGTGTTTGTATGATCATGTACTCAGCGTTCATATAGACTGCTGAGTAAGCTTAGCCTGACTACAGTACTCCACTGAAATGCGTTTAGCCTTGTCAATATATTCTTCCTTTCTTTTTGGAGGTGCATTATCATGCTTCTTGTTAGGTAGAGAAAGGTGTATTGTGTATATTAGACTGTCAATAGTGAGGCCTGAAGGGAAGAGGCCTTCTGTTTATCATGTACCAGCTCAACATGAAGCTCAAGGTTATGGTTTTCAGTCCAACTCTCAATCTGTTGGGAATTTAAGGACGGGGGCAAATGTTACTCTCAAATAACAATTTGGTTGGTTCCAGGTGGTGTGAAAGGAGATAAGGATGTTTATGAATCTCCTGTTATTCTAATTGGCGTTCCCACAGTTAGACAGTCAGACTCCTTTTAGACTTGAAGAGGGACAGACCACTTGTGTTACCTTTTTTCTGCAAGTGTGAAGCTTTAGGCCAAACACATATTTATTTTCCAAGACATATACAGAAGTCTATATTATGCTGACACCTACTAAGCTCCCTAAAAAGAATTCCTGGGTGGATGTTTCTGTAGTACTGTAGTACTGTAGTAGCGCTAGGTTTAGAACAGAGTAGGGAAGTTTCTTTATGGACCACCTATTAACTTTAATTTGTTTCATTATTGTTGTGGCTGTCACTGTCCTGTATCTCTTTTTATTACAGCTCCATCTACAGATATATTTTAGCTTACCTGCTGCATTGTTTTTTCTCTTAAACCTATGTGTATCCTGCTTATGGATTGATTAGTATCCTAAATAAAATCAATGTATTCATATTTAGTGATTCCTGGTCCTTATTGTGGGGTCACATTGGCTTCACAAGCTAGAAATGTATTGTTGATATATTCTCTGTTACAGCACTTCAAGACAACCAATAAAGGTCCATACGATCAATGGGGAAATTTTTTAACGACTTCACTAAAACATTGCATTGTAAGTACCAGCTTGCTGTCATTTGCTACTATGAAATACCTACTGCAGTATTTCTAGAATGCTTAGTTGTTCTGTAATCTTTGTGAATTTGAAGCTATTTACATGTAAACACATTTCACCAGACTTATATTTAGGATATAGGAAGTGTTCATTTGCTCTTCTGTAAATGTGATGCCTAAGTACAATTACACTAGCTAACTTTTTGTTTGACTATAAAGATTTGTTTTCCTTTGGAGAAACTCCTCTCCATACACCCCCACGAAGTTTGGAGGAATTATCTTTAAATCCCCCTCCTTGCTTGAGATGTAGGCCTAAAAAAAGTAAATATCTAGCCATACTCTGGTGATAACGTGTCTACCAGTTGTTTCTGAATAGGCACTAATTTGCAAATGTGTCTCTATGCACATTCTGAGGAACGCACCCCTACCCTGATTTCTTTTTGACCCGTGTCTGTGAGCAGATTTGCTCACATATTATATTACTCCATGTAAACTCATTATTGTGAATACAAAGCATGAGTTTACCCTTGTAAGCTGATGTATTTGCACAAGTAAGTTGACTGTAATTGCTCAAATATCTTTAGAATAAATCATATAGTAATAACTGTTTGATATAATGCCCCATGCTGCCCTTCTGTTGATTCTAAGCACTGTAAATGAAAGAAACTACCTTAAACTACATTATTGGTACTCAATTAAACAACTTCGCAAGGATGAGATGTACTATTCTGAGATTCAAACATATGACCTGCTGGTCACAGTATATTTCAGAAGTGAGCACTCAACTCAACAATTCATCCTGTCAGCATAGAAACAGAGTCTACATATGGCAGTGACTGCTAAATCAAGAGTTAAAACCCAAAGATGTATTGTGAAATGGGAAAAATTTAGTTTTTACCACTAGACCCAACGTCTAAATGAGGCTCCCTTCATCAAACCAGAAACACCCACATATTTCAACAATGAATTAATCATAAGGATTTATAGAGCGTTAATGCTACACTGTGAGTATCCTGGTGCTGGATAGAAAGCTGATCAAACCCAATGATTATTTTATTGATAAGCTAGCCCAAAGAGCCATGTCTTAAGAAAGCTAGTACATTATTTGTGGTGAGGAGCCACCACCCCACTTCTTCCTTTTGAATTGTAGAATTACCACCATCAAGGAACTCCGTTCGTCCAGCTCCTTGATCCAGAGATGGTTGGTTTGGGGGAAATCTGTCAGTCATGTACTGGGGATCAGAGTGATAGAATGTTCTATGCATCGCTACAAGTCCTTTAAACCTTGCGTGTTCCTTGATAGACAACCAGAGCAGCTCTTTCAGGTAATGGCGGATACGGATTCTTCTTCAGAGTTTCAACAGAAGCCGAGCTGCGGTGTTCTGAACTAACTGAGTCTCTTAAGCGGATAAGTGGGAAGACCCCAACAAAGAGAATTGGCATAGTACAGTCATAGTCCGGTTGTGAAGTGAACCTGTATCACTGTTTGCTGCTGATGCTGAGGAAGAAGGTAGAAGTGTTGAAAATTAGTACGGTTTGTGAACATTATCTGCGCCATCTTGCCTCTTCCCCTGATGCCACACTTTTGTCGTGCGCACCCGCCATTTTAAGATGCCCTGATCAGAGCGAACCCTTTTGCATGCCGCTGGCCCCTAATATAGCCCTTCGCCCTCACTAAGCCTGCACACTGACCAACCCCCTGCTTGCACCTGCCTTGAATCATAAACCCCTCTTCGGCGCTGCTCTGCCCCAGGCCCTCATCCTGTTCCCAGTGCGACACCTCCCTTCTTCCCTTTCATGATCCCCGGCCCTTAGATGCAAACCCCCTTTTTCCCCGTGTGCCCGTTTGTCTTCCCCGTTCCCAGGCCGACACCCAGCTCTGCCGATACCATTCCTTGCCCCTCCCCGTACAATAGAAAGCTTCCCCCATCAAAGGATCCCCGGGTTGATCAAAGCCCCCACTCCATGAGATCCGATCAAAACCCCCCACATTCCGTGAATCGGCGGAATATCCAGCTGCGCGATACTCATCACCTGTTGTGACTAGGGTGGGGACTTCAACTGTAAATGTGTGTGGGAACGGGCCCAACGGGGAGTTCCGGGAATGTCTTTTCCATACATCAAAGCTTTAACATGAATATGTAATCTGCAATAAAGTCATAAAACAGTGTATAAGAGGCCAGGCCTCAGAAATGTAGCTAGAGCACCTCAGAACGATACCTTCTGCCCGTTTTGTTGTGTTCTCCTCCGGAGAGAATAAAAAACCTTGTTTCCTGCCTTCCAGTCTCCAGCGCCTGCCTCTTCATTGATTAAATAACTAGAGGGCCACAGAGGCAATACCGCCGGGCAACTACCGATTGTCCCCGACCCGACTCAGGTTTAACAATTGGCGTCCCAAGCGTGGGGCCCATCAGCGACTCGTGGATCCAGTGGGAGAGGTCCCGACGACAGAGTGAACGACTGCAACGATCGGGAGAGCTCTTGCCCAATAGACCCTCGTCTGGCAGCCGATCATCCGAACTTCACTAGTTCCGAACAGACCTCTCTCGAGTGATCCACGGTCCTGACTGGGGACCATTAGGAGTGCCGTGAGAAATACGAGAAAAAGAGGACGAACGGGCGCTGGATTCGGAAGACAAGAAACTGTCCACATGGTCCGGGTAAGGTCGTGTAATCACGACAAGTTGCGAAATGATTGCTTGATTGTTTGATTGCTTGATTATTTATAAAATACTAGTATTACTCTTTGTTTGACCTATTTGGAGATTCACTGTCTGCACACGGAGAAACAGTAGGCTCCTTCTCTTTTGCAAACGGTGAAGGATAGGTAACGTAACCGTCACGCCTATCTTTCTCCCCCACTGACTCTATTATTTCTTAACGGTTTTTGGGAGACTCCCCACTCCCTCACTGATTAACTGGGTTCTTTAACCCCGAACTACTGTTCACAGATTGTCTTCTGGAGATTCTCTGTCTGCAAACCGGAAACAACAGCTTCCTCTTTGCGGTTAGTGAAAGGGTAGAGGACGCAGACTTTTGCGCCCTACTTACTCTCCCCATTGTCCTTTTTCTATCCTATTTATTTATTTATTAATTGCTTGATTGTTCCGCGTTCTTGGTTACTCTTTTTTATTTTTGTTCATGAGGTATTCACTGCCTGCAAACAACGTAGAATAGGAATATTCTGTCTAGTCTTTGCACCTAGTGATAAGATAGGCACTGCTGACTTATTAGTCCCTCGTTACGAGCCGTCATGTCTGTCTTCTCCCCATTGATTGATAATTGGTTCAGCCCGGACCGTGTATTAGAGGTGGACCATATAGCTCCACTAGAAGGCACCCCTAATAAGGACATGTTCATAAACTATGGATTAGTTACCATAGCCTATAATAAATTGTGGCACAGGTATACCAAAGAAAGTCAAGACAAACAGTGGCCACTGGCAGGATCCTTTGACCTTGATAAAATAGAAACGTTAGAAATAGCCCTTCGAAATAATAAGACAACGCCTATTATGCTCGACAGTCTCGGTATGTGGCGCAGAGAGGCTATGCAACGACAGAGAAAAGACGAGGGCAAACCAAGTAGAGAAATATACCGACAGGACAACCCCAGGACACCGCTACCCACAAGTTATCCCCCGACACTACGCAAAAGACGACCAGACTTAGGGCCAGACCAATGCGCTTTTTGTAGATATGTCGGACACTGGAAAGCCCAATGCCCGACTCTACTGAGCGTGAGTAAAGGCAAAGGGCCGACAGGAACGACAGATCGGCAGTATGAGAAAAAGCGCGAGACAAAGAAGAACCCGACTTACATAGACAGACCAGATAGAACCACCACGTTTGATTATGCCCGATGGCACAGATTTCGCCAGGACAATTTCAGCGGCATGCTCAAGTTCTCCTAGGTCGGGCAACGTCAAGACGGGAACCCAGCCTCGCTTTAAAATTCACAGACGGAAAGAGATAATTATGACCAATAACTGTTTTATATTCGTCTTGGGTCTTTGTATGTCGTACTTGTACTGTCCCCCCGTCTGAGTTTGTGTGTATGTAATGTACGAATCTGCGTCATCCCTCTACACATGTTTCCGTGTTACTCAACCTCTGTTAAGCAGAAACTTAGCATAAAAGCAACCTGGAAAGAAAGAAATGGTACAACAAAATCCGTAGACCATTGATGAACTTGAACTTTTAATTTAACACAGCAAACAAGAAATAATAACGGTAAACTGTAGAAAATGAAAGTCAAACAGAACATTCGCCCCCCCCCCATTCTGGAACCTTCCAAAGTAGGGCAGGGTTACGGCTACGCCCAACCAGCGACAACCCATATAAGGCGGGCCCCGCTGCCAACTCTTGGTCAGGAAATCTTAACATATGGGGAAGCCGGAGGAGAGGCAGGGGCCAGCGGAGTCCGGCCACAGCGGCCCTGGATAGTTGCAGGCAATCCCGCCACATGCCTTCCCGGCCCGGCCACGGTGGCGCATGAGAGATTCAGGCAGTCCCGCCACATGTCCCCCCGGCCCGGCCGCCAAATGACCAGGGACCGGGGCCAACCGAGTCCGGCTGCAGCCGATAACCTAAGGAAGCCGGCCTAGAGAAGGACGAGACACCTCTTTCTTTTCCCTTCCGTGACAGCCGCAGCAACTCTGGGCGGCGGGACGTCCTGTCCATACCCCTGCAGGAATGCGTCCAGGTCGGGCTGGGAGGAAGAGGCGACGCGGACGAGCCTCTCCCACCTCCACCGATAGGAGGTCTCCCAGCCCCCGGCCCAACGCCGAACACCCCCAGTCAGGCGATGGTGCCAATACTTGCACAGCACCGAACACACCATGGTGGCACCCCAGTATTTGCGCAGCACCGAACGTGCAATGGTGGGCATATTTTCGGAACACCGAACCTGCAATGACTGCACTGATACTCGTGCCGCGCCGAATGCGCGCCACAGGTGGCCATACTCCCACAGCACTGAGCACAAGACTTGGGGAACACCGGATGTGGAGAGACCTTCATGCGGGGCGATGAAAAAGAGCAGCATGGAGTGCACCGGGAGAAGGAGACGGCGCGAACGAGTCTCCCTCGCCCCCCCCAGGTGGGGGCATCACAGCTGCACCCCAGCCGAACGTCCCGCCTTCACACAACAGAGACCTCTTCCTTTCACTCCGAAGGATCTCTTCCACTCTTGCAAACTCGACGAGAGTGGCCCCTGTAGGGCCTCAAAATGGCGTCTGGGTCCGCTGGAAGGCGGGCCCCGGCCACTAGAGTAACTTTGACCAGCAATATAACTCGGACATCTGCCCACTGGGGCACGAGCCCCCCCATCTCCGACAGCATCTCCGCAGCCTTGAAGATCCTACAAAGGTCCCCGGCGGAACCTTCGGCCTCTGCAGGTTTCCGGTAAGGGACGGCTGCCTTGACCGCCAACGAAATAAACATGACATTGCCACTCCTTCTGTTAGCATGAATTCTAGAACTGCCGAAAAGGACTCTGGTCCAACTGCCAGTAATGGGAAACATTTCCCCCTGATGCTACTTCCGGACTGAGCCGGCCCCGCCCAAAATGGCGCCGGTATCAAGAGGGACTTGCGAACACCTCGTGGTGTTCCTTCGCACTAATATAAACTTGATGTTCTGAGACTTTATATGATCCTTTGTACACTTGGCTAGAAAAGACAAGGAGAGCTCACTCGACGAACAGTGTGAAAGGATCCCGTTAAAAATGTTGATTGCAAATGTACGGTATTATATTTTTATAGCTGATGTATAACCTCATTTACGACGCACACATACGGTATGCATATAGGAAATCTGATTGCAACTATTATGATTATGCTTCTGAATTATGAAAATAAATGCCCCCGAACCCCCAGCCAATTAATAGACGTTTTAGTTTCTTACAAATGAATGAATAAAACTTCCCAATGTATTTATTGCCGCAAGACGACACTCCCACTGTACGCGCTTTAGCCATTGCCATGTCCGACCAAATACGACTGCACCCTCATCATCCACGTACTGAAATGATTCTGAGAAATAAAGGTTTTCGAAACTATGGACGGGTATTGCATGCTTTATTTTAAAAATGTGGGATCGGTGGGAAAGTTCTTTTCTGTGCACCCTACTCTGCTCTCTCTTTAAGGTTGAAAGAAGATGGTTGCCCAGCCCTGGAGGACGGATCGGATCGACAACACGACACTCTGCCTTCAAAGTACGCGACTGACTCATGAACTCTCGCGTGGAGGAAGACCTTGACTTCCAAGGATGGGTAAAACGAACGGTGTAAATGAGGGAATGTAAAAGGAGGGTGAAATGAAATGATGTAAATGTTATAAAGTACAACGTTCCAAGGTATCAGGGAACAGAGCTGACCCAAGAACCGAAGAACCTTAGAACGCCACAGCGTTGAAGGAGGTTTAAGGATCCCGATAGTGAGATACATCCTTTGACTAGATACCTCGCACTAGGCACCTCTGGTTTCCTTTTCACGTTTCCCGCACACGACCTATATGGACACACCGCCCCCCGACTCCAGAAACCATATCCCCGGGGACTCTGCCCCGAGGAGGGAAGACGAGTAAGAGGTGAGTAAAGGACTCTTGAATACATGTATTTAAATATGCGCGAATGCTGTTCCCTCCCCTCCCCCTTCTTTTTTCCTCCCTCTGCAGGTTACATCAGAGATTACAGTCGAGGTGTGGCGAAGATCTGAAGCCTTGCCATGTCTAATACACGAAGCAGACCAGCGCCGCAAGGTGGTGCCTAAGCACGCCTGCAAACTACTCACGTATCGAACAAACTCGAAAAATTAGCACGACCTGATAAAAAGTGATCACCCTTAACCCAGACCGGACGAATGAACCCATGTCACGTATGATGCGAAACTATGAGAGAATGTGTGTGTGTGACCGAGGCGCTGACCCAACTGGTCGAAGGACCGAGAATGCGAGAAAGTGCGACAAAATGGTACCTCCTTTCTTCTTTCCTTTTCTCAAGGCACGCCCCCTCTACCCTGTCTAATGCTCAAACTGCATGATTACAAGATTCTAACGCAGACCCGTGAATGTCCTTTACTGTGTAATGCACTAAATAGCCTTTCTTGAATACACTGCCACCCTCTCTGTTTCACGTGTACTATATAGCCTGCCGTTGCACTCTCGCTCTCTCTCTCTCTCTCTCTCTCTCTCTCTCTCTCTCTCTCTCTCTCTCCCTCTATTTTTTCACTCCCACTCTTCCGAGCGATTAGCCCCGAAATTGGCAGACTGCCACCCCTAGCGCACCACCTAATTGGCTTCAAATACCGTCAGTATTTGCACAAAAACTTGTCTTTAATACAATCACCCTGAGACCATGTCATTACCTCTCCTTTTCCGCTAGAAGTCAATGAACCGAGGTTGGGCCGTAAGGGAAAGGACAGGTAAGACGACAGAGGTTCCCTAATCTGGCCCGTAATAAGGGAACTACATGTCAACGGCTCCTATGGTATAAAACAAGGACCTCAGAATACGTGACCCTCCCCGCCCCGAATTGTCGCAATACCCAAACAGGAAAAATGATCACCCCTGTTACATCCCCTGTATCAGCCGCTCCAAACTGGAGTTATGAAACTACCCCACATTCCCGGTTGTGAGGAATAGGTCGATTTACGCCCTTACCACAAGTTTCTATGTCCCTAGTTGTTTCCCATAAAACCCCTGTCTTTTCTGATTAAGTACTCAGGCCGTAGGAAGCTACGTAGGAACCAGAATGATGTTTTACAAGGTTAAAAGACTAGACCAAAGTGAAGAAATCGTTGAAATGAACCCTACCGAAAGTGAAAAATGTTTAGTTGAAAAACAGGACGCATTGATGAAAAGAACTGTTTAGCCTATGTTCGTCCCTCAGCAAAATATACCATGTCGATAGCACACAGTACCCTTGGTAAATATAAAGCCCTAGAGAACGGCATATCTTTGTCAAGCCCGTCTTACGAAGGTGGGTCTCCATCAGATAAACTGTCGAAACTGTAATAAATAATTATGAAGGAAAGCCATAGTACCTCCAATATGTTAGTTGTGAACCCTAAAATAACGGACGTTTTCATTTCTATCTGAAGCTGGGAGAGAAATAGACTTTTGTGATTACCTTCCTCTGCAAATTCTCTAAAGACTGTCTTTTCAAACTCGTTTAAGGGTACGGCTGTCGGGAGAGAGAAGGACCGGATGTGGGAGCACGAGGCCTGACTGCAGACTATGGAACACCTACGACATGGGCCAAGGCGAGACCGCGACAGAACAGAGCTACAGGACGAGGCACTACCTCCAGCAAAGTGAGAAGAAAGGGCTAACCTGATGCCCCCGCTCTATGTTCGAATGTGTGCCGAAAGGTCCCCGCTCTCTAGACTCGGTCATGAGCCCGCCCATCTGAAGTCTCTCGTTCCCCTAGTTTGTTCCTAATTTGGCCTTGCTCCATCCCCCTTTTTTTCCTCCGACCTACCCTATGGACTGTTTTGTGCGCTCTTCTTCCATCTGAACTTTCTGACAATCACCTCAAAGGACACAGGGCGAAAAGGACCTTTCCGACCAGAAACGCGAGGAAAGGGTCGTGCCCTGCAACGCAGAACTTAGAATAGAGCTGGACTTGTAGCTCCACCGCCGGTGCTCCACAGCGCCAACGAAAGACAACAAAGAATAATGAGAACTCGTTAACTTCGAACATTTGACATCCTCAATCGCCGTTTCTGCTATGCCTCATTTCTCTCCCAGCCGCCATTGTATTGATCATGCTCCAATCCGAATCTGATATATGTAATAACCTACCAGTCCACGTTATGAAATGTACTTGCTGCTCTCGCTACAGAATCGTTTTTGTATTGCATTTCTATGACTTTCCTGCTAAACAAATTGATCAAAGTTTATCAAATAGGTCCACCTCCTAAAACTAGAAATGTTAAAATGTATTGTTTACAACTCTTTTCGTCTAGGGTTCCTACCGTTTTCCTTCTCATGCCCACCACAATAGAGCCGAGTAGAAAATGAACCAGCAAGATGTCTTGAATATGTTAAAGGGAGGACTGTTGAAAATTAGTACGGTTTGTGAACATTATCTGCGCCATCTTGCCTCTTCCCCTGATGCCACACTTTTGTCGTGCGCACCCGCCATTTTAAGATGCCCTGATCAGAGCGAACCCTTTTGCATGCCGCTGGCCCCTGATATAGCCCTTCGCCCTCACTAAGCCTGCACGCTGACCAACCCCCCGCTTGCACCTGCCTTGAATCATAAACCCCTCTTCGGCGCTGCTCTGCCCCAGGCCCTCATCCTGTTCCCAGTGCGACACCTCCCTTCTTCCCTTTCATGATCCCCGGCCCTTAGATGCAAACCCCCTTTTTCCCCGTGTGCCCGTTTGTCTTCCCCGTTCCCAGGCCGACACCCAGCTCTGCCGATACCATTCCTTGCCCCTCCCCGTACAATAGAAAGCTTCCCCCATCAAAGGATCCCCGGGTTGATCAAAGCCCCCACTCCATGAGATCCGATCAAAACCCCCCACATTCCGTGAATCGGCGGAATATCCAGCTGCGCGATACTCATCACCTGTTGTGACTAGGGTGGGGACTTCAACTGTAAATGTGTGTGGGAACGGGCCCAAAGGGGAGTTCCGGGAATGTCTTTTCCATACATCAAAGCTTTAACATGAATATGTAATCTGCAATAAAGTCATAAAACAGTGTATAAGAGGCCAGGCCTCAGAAATGTAGCTAGAGCACCTCAGAACGATACCTTCTGCCCGTTTTGTTGTGTTCTCCTCCGGAGAGAATAAAAAACCTTGTTTCCTGCCTTCCAGTCTCCAGCGCCTGCCTCTTCATTGATTAAATAACTAGAGGGCCACAGAGGCAATACCGCCGGGCAACTACCGATTGTCCCCGACCCGACTCAGGTTTAACAGAAGAACTTATTTAGAGCATTCAGAAGTCCAAAGCAAGACCATAAAACACTAGCCACCTGGAGGCCAAAAGCTAAAGAACTGTCAAACTTCACCCCCAGATTATGTGCCACAGTAGCAGGGGCAGGTGGAGGGGGCACATCACTCAGCCAACAGTCGTTATCCCAACTGGGGGGAGGTAGATTGAAGAGCAGAATTTTGGTGTTACTAACATTGCATTGTAAGTTGCTGGAGTTCCTCATGTGAAACACCTATGTAATGCAGGCCTTAAATTAACTAAAATCACTGGGTGATATTTTGTTTAAGGTAAGAAGAATCTGCTATTAGTAGGCTGTAGAATTCTACAAGAGTTGTCAGTGGGCTCATATAAACATTGAACATTATTGGGATTAGTGCCCAACCTTGAGGCACACAGAAATCTAAGGGTTTAGGTCCGAAGCGTATGGAGCCATCCATACTGATTGGCTTCCTCCTGAAAGAAAGGACCGGAACTAGGCCAGCGCAGGGCCACATACCTGAATGTCTCCAAGACATTGCAGAAGAATGGGGTGCTGAAGGTTCTAATGAGCCTATGGGCTCATGACGGAACGGTTCCGTCATGAGCACAGCTCAACCGACGCTCATGAAGGAACCGTTCCGTCATGAGCATGGAAGGGGTTAAATACCTCACATGGTTTATTATAGGACTCTGCAATCTGGACAGTAAAGAAGCCTGCTTGAACTTTCTTGATTGCACTGTGATAGTTTTTTAGTGCAAAAGGAACAAATGATGGACGGAATGCTTAACAATGCTAACATTCACCCCAGTCACTAAGATCTGGGTTTAATTCATCGTTCTTTTGCTCACCACGCCACCCTAGTTTGGACCCAGCCATATGCAAATCAGTCTTGACCTTGCTCCATATGGGAACAGTCCAGCCCGAATGCCAAGCCAGGTCCTCCCTGTACCGGAAAACAAGCATCCTGGGACTGGTTTCGGGGCATCACCCCTCATCAGCCAGGCTAGCTTGGAACCAGTGGTGTAGCGAGCACGAGACCCTCGTCTGGGCATACCCTTCACACTTAGAATGAAAATGCAACACAAAACGATGATGGATGGAATGTTGAACATTGTCAAAAATTCACTCCCTGTCGCAGATCTGAGTTTAATCCATTGTTATTTTGCTCACCATGCCATTCCAGTTTGGACCCAGCCACATGCAAATCAGCCTTTACCCTGTTCCTCATGGGAACAGTCCAGCCCAAACTGCCAGGCAAGGTCCTCCCGCCCACCCTACATGCATATGGGATGGAGTGGGGATATTACAGCGTGTTTGCCAATTTAGGGCAGGTTGCAGGGCATGGGCGGCATCCTGGGGAGTGGAGAGTCACATACAGCCATATCCACCCCCTCGGGAGGGAGGAGGACGGAGTACAGGTAACAAAAGATGGTGTGCAGGAATTTGCAAAGCAAGAAAAGAGCTTCAGTGGAGGATGTTTGGTAGGAAAATGAATGAGAGTCTGGATATATAGGAAGAGCACAGTGAGTGAAAGAGGGAAGTATGAAACAAGGTATGAGGGCTTGGGGATGAAAGTTGGCGTGAGGTGTGAGTGGTTAGGGTAGGTGTGGTAGTGTCATATTTACAAAGTTTGATGTATTGTATATATGTTGTTAAAGTTCAAATTAAGTGTTGCAACTGTGTCCTAATAAATGTTTGTTTACGCTAAATCATGGACATGGAGTGTTTATTGCAAAAAAAATTATATGACACGCAGGACACATGAGACGGGCTTAAGGTGGAAAGGGAGAGGAATGCAGAGTGGTAGGAGTACTAAATGAGAGAAAACACAATATTTTGTCAAATGAGCCACATTGTTTAGGTGGTTTTAAAATAGAGAGATTGTGTGTACGTTTTTGTCTATGTGTATGTACAAATTCCTGGTGAAATCCAACAAACACCTCACCATACCCAACTGAAAACACCTGTATTTGCATATCAGAAAATGCATTTATTAGGGGGTTTTAACACCCCAAACACCCCCTCCCCCCGAAGCTACGCCCCTGTCATCATGTCAGTCTTCACCTAAATCAGACCTGAGGATGCAGAGATTTTAGCACAATGCAGTGAGAATTTTCCTAGATCCCATAACAGAAAAAAACAGAACACATTTCCTTTCTCCAAATGACTCTGATTGCTTTTAGTTCAGGGAAGAAAATAATGACCTGTGCACTCTTCAGTGGCAGGGAGCTTTGATTGCTAGCATTGGCATTTATTATGCACACCATTGAAAAAAAGTTACCTGGCCAATCCAACATGACCTCGAATACATTTAACAGATTAAAACTTGGTTGAAGGACCCTCAGGATTTTTGCACCTGCACCATAGAACTACTTGGAGCTGTGTGCTAGGGTTCGCCAGACTCATTGATAATTCACACAAGAATGTAAAAACCTTGCTGTTCAAACAATCCTTTTGCTGCATGCATAGTATTGATAGGATGAGAGAGGACACCTCCACCCTTGAAAGGACAGGCTCACCCCATCTTTCAGTAGCTCTGTGTACCTGCTATCTGGGTGATTACTTCCTGAAGACCACTTGGAAGTTCCTCACAGGTGGTATTCACCAGATAGCATTACAGTCTGTATATAAACGCCTACCACCACTTATCTCCACACCCTCCTCAGACCAGCCCAAAGTAAACATAAGAATGTGTGCTTCTCTCTAAAAAAATCTCTCAAAGAAAAAGTTAAATGCATACAAAAATCCCAGAATTGCAATTTTCTGAAAGGGCAAGAGACATATACTGTTACCAACTGCTTTCTGCAGGATCTGAAAATAAAGGTGTTTTCTTGTTTTCAATGTGATTAATATCTGCCCACAGCCGAGCTCTGCTACAAATCAGAATTTCTGAGGGGTGTGTCGAATTAGAGCTTGAGTGGACCTAAAGATCTTCAAACAACTATACATATCGAACATATTTCAATGCAACAGACCAGTACTAACAAACCTTTAGATAAAGGTACAGCACAGGTAGAAGTCATTATTTTGTCTGAATTTGGGGTTTGCAACAGGCACAGGAATGCGCTTGCCCAGTTTGCCTGACATCATTAATCTGTATGTTGAGTTTATGTGTGCGCACTTGTATGTGCATTGTATGTGCACCATGTGGATGTGTGTGCACGTGTGAGTGTGGGTGCTTATATATGTGTGTCTCTCTATTTTCTGAGAAATTCACAGTTCCCAATGCACTTAGGTCCAGATTTTCAAAAAAGGCACGCAACACAGCTCAGATAGTGAGCAGGAGAGCCCCAGGTCTACAGGGATATGAATCTCTCCTCCCCTTTCCCTGGCATCGGCTTTAAATTCAGCTGCCATGCACCGGCCACGCACCCTAGAGCCATAGCACTTTGGTGCATGCATTAGTCTAGCATAGGTTTTGCACAAGAAGTTTACCCTCCCATTACAAAATACCATGCCTAGACAAGTTTAAACACTTTTTCCACTCTGTATGTGTGCTGCAAAGTGATAAACGCATGCACAGTAGGAAAAGAAAGGAAAAAGGAAAACATATCTCCTCTTAATGCCTCCTTTCAGATAGTGTTAACTTTTGGCGCTAAGCCCTGTCAGCAATTGTTTGTAGATAGGGTTTTGCGTCAAAAGGCATGTGTGATTACATGGAAACACCCATGTATCACCCATATAACGCCTCCTCGCTAAGTGACGCAAAGCAATGCTTCTCGCTGCTTTGCGTTACTTGTAGGGTACTTACTGACGCAAAACAAGTTTTGTGCTGGGAAGTAAATTGGTTAAAAAAAATGTGCTGGTTAGTGTCACTTTTGTGACGCTTAACAAGCGCAAAATGTTTGGAAATCTACCCCTTGGTGTTGCTCAACTCCATACCCCGAGGCATAAAACCGATTTTCTCATCAACGTAAAGTGAGAACTATTAGCTTAACAAGAAGCGAGAACAAGTGCAGGTTTCTATTATTATAATATTTTTTTTGCATATTCCGAAAGAGGAAATCCCTTCAGCAGCAAGTCCCATACTCTTGTTTACTTGAACGCGAGTGCTTGTGTTACAGCCTTCTTGTGCTTTTTCCAGAAATAACCTCTGATGCTCTTGAGGTTACCACAGTATTGATGACCCTTTTCATGGTGCTGTCATTCCTCCTCGAGATACCATATTGTTATCATTAGTGGCCTCGTTCCAATATTAGTGCTCAGTAAAAAGGAGAAAACAATGGAGATAAATTTAGCTGCGGCTGGGAAAGGAATCCAGCCCCCCTTTCCATGTGAGTTCTTTAAAGCAATGCCAGAAAAGCAGCTTCGTTTAGATTTTCAAGGATACATTAACGTTTACACATGAAGAATACAACAGGCAATCTAACTGGGGTTAAAGTAAACATTTACGCCTCTATTAGAAGTGTCTCCACAATCAACAATCTCAGCACAAACAGGCCACAAATACAAGGGGTACGCTTTTTATTGCACCTGATATTAATAACACAAGATATTACTATCATCTATCCATACTAATATTATAAAGAGAGAGCCCAAACCTTTGAGGCGGGTAATCTCAGTAACCACAGCACCAATCACAACACCCAATACAGCGTTGGAAAGGGCAGTTGCAACAGAAGGACATAGGCTATGCAGACGGCCACCATATACATTATTTTTTTTTAAATTGTTTTTATTAACTTTTCAAGAAACAGTGGTGTTCATCACAATCATACAGTGCAAGACATACAATTGTACCGTAGGACACCATATACATTTAAAAGGTAAAAGAACCGTGCCAGCAAAGTAGTCCCTTGTGGGCGTGTCTGCGTTGTGCTGTGGGCATGGGCTGGGGGTGGTGACTAACGCTGGGGGCGTGTGGTACGGCCATCACATCGTGGGCTGTGGGCGTGTGCTGGAGGCGTGACAAATGCTGGGGGCGTGTGTCCGCCCTTCATGCCATGTGAGTCGTACATACAAGTGCCAATTATGTTGCTGCGTAGCATCAAGGGGCACGCTGGGGGCGTGTGTCCGGCCTTCATGCCATGTGAACGCAATTTTGCCGCATCAAGGGGCACGCTGGGGGCGTGTGTTACATTCCGCCCTTCATGCCATGTGGGTCGTACATTAATCAGAAGATCGTCTGCTGTGGCCGTGTGCTGGGGGCATGACAAGCGCGTTCAGCTGGATGCCTGGTAAGTAACATTACTACAGCCTCTCCTGCGCGCTGTTACTGAACTCTCTCATTCAACGAAATTAGACGCGCCTGCTACCATCAACCAGGGCTCTAGCCGGGCTCAGGCGGTGGATCAGTACACTAATTACACGCGCCTGATAACATCAACCAGGGCTGCAGCTGGGCCTCAAGAGGGGGAACACGCGCCTGCTAACATCAAACAGGCCTGCATCTGGGCCTCAAGCGGGGGAACACGCAAATGAGCGTGTCTGCGGGGACAATTACTGCAGCCTCTCCTACTCGCTTTCACTGAACTCTCTCATTAAACGGATTTACCCGCGGCTGATAACTCTCTCATTCAACGACATTACACTCGCCTGCTAACATCAACCAGGGCTGTAGCCGGTCTCAGGCGGCGGATCACTACACCAATTACACGCGCCTGCTAACATCAACCAGGGCTACAGCTGGCGCTTCTCGGTCCCTATTCTAATGAAACAAAAAATGTTGTCTACCGCGAGATTTTAAAATAAATTTCCCTTGCGAAATACACACATTACACACATTCTATTTCATACCCGGACAACGTCGGGACCGGCTGCTAGTACTAATATAATAAAGAGAGAGCCCAAACCTTTGAGGCGGGTAATCTCAGGAACCACAGCACCAATCACAACACCCAATACAGCATTGGAAAGGGCAGTTGCAGCAGAAGGACATAGGCTATGCGGACGCCCACCATATACATTAAAAAGGTAAAAGAACTGTGCCAGCAAAGTAGTCCCTTGTGGGCGTGTCTGCCTTGTACTGTGGGCGTGTGCTGGGGGTGTGACAAACGCTGGGGGCGTGTGATACGTTCCACCCTTCATGCCATGTCTCATATCGTGTGCTAATCCCACCCTGCTCTGTTTAAATACCCCTGCACCCCGTAATCATAACCCACCCTTACTCCTTAAAATAACCCAACACCCTTAAACACTAACCCATCTTAACCGTATAAATATACCCTGTACCCCAAAACCCAAACCTATCCCTAAACCCTAAAAATACCCTTGTACCCCAAAACCCAAACCTAGCCCTGAACCCTATAAATACCCCTGTACCTCAAAACCCAAACCTATCCCTGAACCCTAAAAATACCCCTGTACCCCAAAACCCAAACCTAGCCCTGAACCCTAAAAATACCACTGTACCCCAAAACCACCCCTGAACCCTAAAATACCCCTGTACCCCAAAACCCAAACCTAGCCCTTAGCCCTTAAAATACCCCTGTACCCCAAAGCCCAAACCTACCTCTGAACCCTAAAAATACCCCTGTACCCCAAAACCCAAACCTAGCCCTGAACCCTAAAAATAACCCTGTACCCCAAAACCCAAACCTACCCCTGAACCCTAAAATACCCCTGTACCCCAAAACCCAAACCTAGCCTTGAATCCTAAAAATACCCCAAAACCTAAACCTAGCCCTGAACCCTTACAATACCCCTGTACCCCAAAACCCAAACCTACCCCAGAACCCTAAAAATACCCCTATACCCCAAAACCCAAACGTAGCCCTGAAACCTAAAAATACCCCTATACCCCAAAACCCATACCTATCCCTAAACCCTAAAACTACCCCTGTACCCCATACCCAAACACCCCAAAACATATACCTCAGTACCCCAAAACATATACCCCTATACCCATACTTACCTTATCCAAACATAAAAAACATGCTTTTACCATTCATGCATTTACAATGAATTTCGTTGTAAATGTATGCGTGGTAAAAGCATATAAAATGTAATGCCATGCGTTATAATGGCATTGCGGAGTCATGGTACTTTCGTAATGAAAGTATGTGGAGTTTTGGTATGCGGAAAGAAAGTTGCGAAATAATGGGTGTTAACCCTCCCCCGGTAAGTACATTGGTGGCACGGCGGCCCACATCTCCAGCAACATACTCATATTTTTTCACCACCCATTTGAAAAATGCACAGGTCTCTCTCATTGATAGCCAGCACCGACATACACTTTTAGACACACCTCCCGCCACAAGTTCTAGAATTGCGAACTTTAGAGCTGGGGAGCTACGTTCGAATCTCAGCATCAGCTCAACATCCTGTGATTCCAGACAAATCGCGTTGTCTCCCCGTGCTTACCACAAATGAATGTGTTCTTCTGTAATGTAAATTGTGCTCATGCCATGTTGTCGAGTTCGCGCTATATAATATTGCAAGGAAAAATAAAGTAGGGAAACTCGAGTTCACACACTACTGAACGGGCACTCTTAAGTGCATCAGCAGTGCACTGTGAATCGGAGCGTTTCACAGGCCTGTCACAGATAAGAAATGCTATCAAAACGAAATCCTACAAAACAATATACTACTGGCCGGCAGCAATTCATGCCCGGACAGCGTCGGGACGGGCTGCTAGTGTGCAATAAAGACCTTACCATCGAAATTTTCCCCATATAAACCCTGTCAGGTTAAAATTACCTTGATTTATGTTTCAATATTTTTTGTTTATGGTTTTTTTTTTATGGTATGCAAATAGTACTTGAAATAGCAACGGTCCAACATCTCCTCACCCCATCCCCACACCAGGGTGAGTGGATAGGAAAGCTTTGCGGCCTACACATTGGGGTCGACCTGGAGGGCTGTGCCAGGGGCAGCAGTGTTGTGTCGAACAGGCCCAGGGTGTGAGTTCTCTAAGGACATGTTTGCCCCAAAAGTCTGAATTTACATAGGCAAGACCTAGGAACCAACGTTTATGGAAAAACTGGGATTTGCCTACTAGGTCATGAGCAAACTTTTCGTGGTACAACAGGAGCCACAGGTTATTAAGCCAATACTCGAAGGTGGGGTGGTAGATTTTCCCCAGAATAAGAGGATTATGTGTTTTGCGACTAAGAAGAGGTGGGAAATGTGCTTGCCCACAGGTGTAGTGGAGTGGAGCGGGTAAAATCCCTTAGCCGGTTTACCTAAGATAGCAAATTCAGGGAGTTTGTTGACCTCACGGCCCTAGCTCTGGCAAATCGCAAGGAAAATGGCCTCACAGAAGTCCTATAGTTAGGGGCAGGACCAAAGAATGTGCCTGAGGTTACCGGTACTGCCGCATCCATGCCCACATGATGCAGGATAAGTTGCATTGACAGTGTGCAGGCAATGAGGTGTGAGGTACCAGCAGTACAAGATTTTGTAGAGGATTTCTCTGCCCTGCACATGCCTGGTGAAATTAGTGTTGTGGTGGAACATTCCTGCCATTTTCTTGCTTTCTAAAGTGATCTGTAGATCCCTCTCCCAGTACAACTCGTATGATGTTTTGGGTGTCGCTGCCTGAGCACTGAGGAGGCTGTAGATAATAGAGACCAGGTGCTTAGAGGAGGTGAGGCATTGAAGGTACCTTTCAAAAGAGGTAAGCATCCTCTTTGCATTCGCTTTAAAACTGGGGTGGGATGGCGAAGCTGAATATAGTGGAATCGCTCAGCCTCCGGAATCCCATGATTAAATCTAAGTTCCTCAAAGTTCTTCACCTGGTCCTGCATGAAGAAGTGCCAGAGGTAGAAACAGCCTTTATCCTTCCAGTTGTGGAAAGCTTGTTTTATCAAAGTTGGAGTGATCTCTGGATTGTCTAGGATGGGAGTGAGAGGTAAGGGTAAGGAGATAAGGCCCTGTTTGAAGGAGAGCGAGTCCCAAATGGGTAGGGTCGCTCCAGTGACCAGGGAAAAGTATAAAAGTCTATCTCTCGAGGCTTTGGGGATCCTTGGGACTTCACCTAGTGGTCTGAACGTGAGGTTATGGTGTACAAAGCACCAGGGCTTCTCAATTTCCCCCTTGAGCTATTCGGTCATATAGCTTAGTTAGGGCACCTGATAGTAAAGGAGTAAGTGTGGTATTTCCGGGCACCCCTCCCTAGAGTGTCCAGTGCTGGTCTGAAACACCAATCTGGAGCTTTCTCCACCCAAATGAAGGACACACAGGTGGCCTGGATGCAAGCAATATCATCCTTGGGGATCACCAGGGGCATGGCTTGGAAGAGGTAAAGATGAGGTGGAGAAGAGTCATTTGGCGGCCATGATGTGCCCCACCCAGGAGAGCGAGCAGTTCCTCTAGGTCAGCAGGGATGTTTTAGTTTTGCAGAGAGTGAGTCAAAGTTGAGTGTGGTGCAGACAGAGAGAGTGGGCATCAGGTGGATCCCCAAGTATCTGATGTAGGTGACTGTCCATCGGAACAGTTTTGCCACAACATAGGGGCATTCCCACCCACCAGGATCAGACCCTCCAATTTCATCATATTTGTCAAGTGGCCAGCCACCACATAAAATTCCTCTGGGGACATTAGGGCTTGAAGAGAGTGTCCATGAAAAAGGAGAAGCCATGGATCCAGGGGTTACTCTGGATCCTAGGAAGGAGGGGATCCAGGAAGAGATCTAATAAAATGTCGGACAGTGGACAACCCTGGCAGGTGCCCCTTTGGATCCGGACGGAGGAGTGGCAATTGACCCTAATTTTTGCTTGGAGTTTACCGTAGAGAGCTGTGATCCATCCCCTCACCATGTCACCTAAGCCAAAGTTTCCAAGTACCTCAAAGAGCATACCTCAGTCTACATTCAAACAGAACAACAAATGTAACCTTCTTGATTAAGCCCTAATTATAGACTCAATCACCCTGCTGCATAGGAATTTCCTTTAATGTGAGTGGACCTTAACTTACAGGTATAACACATTCCTTGTTCTATGGGCATTTATAAAAAATAAAGGCATGGCCTCCCGGGTGTCATGCTTCATCATTGGCCTTCCCATGCTCGCCAAAGCATACTCTAATGGCAAGCGAGCCCCTCGTTCAGGGCTGAGGATGAATCATTGGAAGGGAACCACGGGAAGGGAGTGTCCAATAAAAATCCCTACCACCTACCATCCATATCCTTCTAGAATGTATTATTTGGTGGAAAAGAGATGATTAATAAGCAAAGTGGGACAACTGAGACTCTGTTATGGTGCTCTTGTCCACATCAGTTTGACATGTTTGCTCCCTTAACTGGCCCCCAGTAGGGCAGGTGGCTTTCTTCAGGACTGAATTGGACCCATATTCTAGAAGGATGTGTATGGTGGGTGGTAGGGATTTTTATTGGACAGTCCCTTCCCTTGGTTCCCTTCCAACGATTCAATATCTCAATTGAAGCAGGAATTTACTTTCTTCCTCACTAAGAACTGTGTGACAGCACCGAGGGGATTTATTTATGATGATACATGATATATATCTAACCAGGATTGAATAGTCTCCTTTAAGGAAACTTTGCCCGTCTTCTCAGCCACCTCACAATGGAAGTTTACAGCTGCACAGCCTTCAGGAGACATCTTGCAAAGGATGATACATCGCTGTCAGCCTGTCCTCAGCACAGGTTTGGGGATTCATTATTCAACTTTCAGTAAAACTCACATGGATAAACAATTCTCACAGAAACCAAAACAACTGTAATAATTTACGTAATTCAAGCTACTGCAGCTCATCTCCTGGAACGAGATAAAGGGAAAACAGAATCACACAGCCAAAATGCACATTTTCAATGTTAGCATAAGTTGTTAAACTGTGGCCTGCATTAACTATGGTTATCTTAGCGTGAAATTACTAACTATGGTCAACCTTAACTTGGAAATCACTCTTTATATATATGAGTAAATGATGTGCATTAATTTAATACATATGTTAGGCAAAATCAAAAATAGTGATAGAGAGCCACCACACTCACAACTGAGTGTCTCTTACAGATAAGAACTATCTTTTTCTTCTTGTCCTCAATACATAAACTAATATAGTCGTATAGCCTGTTGAGGGCTGAACCGGTTGTTGAAGGCCCTGACCCTCACCTCTGGCCTATATAACGAGGGAGAGGGCCTTTAACAAACATTATAGTCCGAGGCAGAAGGGCTATTTGGCTACTAGAACATTGCAACCACTGAGAGTAAAATGTTCTAACTTTGAAAGGTAAAAGCAGAAAGACAAATATTAGAGTGTGGGGCCAGCCATCAATTGCCCTGTGCCACTTCCTTGTTTTCAATGACGCTCTCAAAATTCCATTGTCCTAAGTAAATAAAACTGGATTTGTAAACATCTTGTACTCTTACAAAGCTGGTGTCAAGTCTATTAACATGCCAAATTCAAGTAAGCAAGATTTTGTTCAAGTATTCAGCACATTTTTGTAATAATGGCAGAGGAATACTAAAAGCGGGTCTTCATCATTATGGAATTGCATAGGAGTGACAAAAATGTGAATTGTTTGCGGTCCATCTGCCTTTAAAACATCCGAGAGGTAAGATGCCCAACCTAAAACAGATGTACAGTTATCTCTTTTATGCTGATAACATTTGGTCAAGATAACCTTCTTGTCCTGGACAAACCCACTTGCTAGGAAATGATTTAGGGAAGGTGCCATATTTTTTTCCTAAAGCACTCTTTGATTATCACATATTGTTATAGTGCAGAACACGGATCAGGCAGACCTTATTAAGACTCAAAGGGCCACATGCATCAACTGAAATATCGGTCGCAAAGGGTTTTGCGACCGGTATTTTTACATTTAGTATGCATCATCCCAAATGCAAAATTTGCAATTTAAGGAAATGCAAAACTTGCGATTCCTTAAATTTCAATTGCATTTAAGGAATCGCAAATTGCGATTCCTTAAATGCAATGCATTAACAACAACAAAAATTGCGATTTCGCAAATAGCAATCGCAAATTACTGTTGATTTGATGTTGATGGTAATTGGCGAAAACTTGAAATGGAAATTTCAGGGGTGCAACTTGATGTCTTTTGGCACCCTTGCACCCTCGAAATTACATGCGCAATTTGCGAGTACCTATTGGGTACTCGCAAATTGCGCATGCAATTCCTATTCATTCCTATAGGAATGAATGGGAAGCCATTCCTTAATTGCGATTTACAATTTGCGAGTTGCAATTAAGGAATGTGTAGGAATCGCAAATATTTTTGCGATTCCTACATGCACAGGCAATTGCGATTCCTTAATTGCGATTCCTTAATTGCGATTCCTTAATAATCCCAATTAAGGAATCGAAATTGCCTATATAGATGCATGTGCACCAAAGTTCTTAACAGTGTTCTTGACATATGATAGCTGTGGCAAAGTGACTGCATGACCCATATTCATAATGTCTAGAGGTGTGTTCTGTACTTCTTCAGCATTTTAATTAGCCATTTGCCAAGCTCACATATGTGCACATGCTCCAGATTTATATTCTTCACTTACAATTCTAACTAAAGGCTTTATTTAGAGTTCCGCAGAGTTGGACACCCACCAAAAAGTGTGAGATATCCCTTCAACCATATTTAGAGCGCCACAGACATCAAAGTATTCTTAAAATGGTGGGTGCAAACTTTTTCACTTTTTGAATGCTGTTGCACATCCACCGAATTCTAAATAAGGACCATATTCATGGGGAGCTGACTGTAGCCATGTCCATTCTTTGCTAACAGCAACACTTTAGTTTTCATGGACCCACATCGATATCTAGTGACAGGGTCTTGAAAAGTTGAAAGAGGCTGATAATAGTCATTGGGCCCATCTAAAATTCAGGATCATTATTACATTACTAGAATTGCTTAATACATTAGTACTCTTTATCCACTAACAGATTGGCAACCAGCTTTGAAAAGAGCAGTAGAAAAATTTTGCATACTTTTTTAAGAACTAAGCTGTGGCAAACTTCGTTTGTGAAGACTTTCAAAGCCCTAACATCTAAAATTTTGTTTGAATAATGCAAGAGGCCATGCATTCAGTGTGTGCGTCCCGGAGTCAATGCAGTCCTACTAATGTCCTGTCAATATTGAGTCCACCGAACATGTGTGTATGATAGTGGTTGTCGCAAGTCCTCTGAGGCCTGCCACCTGGCCACCCCTAGATGCAATACTGCATCTAAAGGGGGTAGTTCTTTTTCTGTACTGCTCCCACAACTCTGGAACCAGCTTCCCGACCACCTGCGTAAAGAACCGGCTCTCCTCCCATTCAGGAAACAACTCAAAACGCTCCTGTTAAGGGAGTTACTGGACACTGTCTAACTCACCATACTGTAGGGCTTCACATCTGCCCACGACCTCTGGCTATTCCCCCTAAAGCGCTTAGAGACCCTCTGGTGATTAAAGCTATACAAAAATCAATTACAATTACAAGTACCCATTCAGTCCTGTAACAGAGAACTGGGGTAGGAAGTGTCAGATGACATGTAATTCTGGGCAGCTGGAAGTGAGATTTAAGTAAGTTAGCTTCATTCAGCTTTTCCAGCTGAATGTAAACATGTCAATGGTGCATGGCACCAATATTTCACACATTAAAGAAACAAAATACGATTTTAAAGGAAATGGAACGGGCAACTTACTGGGAGTTCGAAAAAAAAGGAAGGACACAGGGCTAAGAAACGATCCGTTTCATATTTTGCTCTCTATAGATAGTTCCTCTTAAAAGAAATCATAACGAGTGCATACTTCCATTTCATAGTAAGTCATGAGTTTTCCTTTTAGGGCCGTAGTACATCTTGGCATTGTTTGCGCATTGGCATTGTTTGAAACGGTGTGCCAGGCACAAACAATGCCAAGCTTCCCCATTCTGGTGAATGCGCTGCCCCAGGGCAGCGCATTCATCTGAAAACACGGAGCAGCCGCTCCGTGTTTTCACAGTGCAGGAGGCACCCACCTGCACTTTCAAAGGGGATTAAAGATCCCCTTGCAGGCGGATGCAGTCAGTGACTGTACCCGCCTACAAGGGGATGTCTAGCGGGGCCATGGGACCCCATTTACCCCTTGCAGAGGGCTGCTGTCAGGAGGCGCACTGACAGTGCACCACCTTTTAAATGGCGCACTGTCAGTGTGCCTCCCAAGGGCTTCTTTGACTCTGCGCCGGCGTCTGTAATATGGCGCGGGTGCAGAGTCAAAGGAATCCCCTCATTTGCATAGGGCATGCCCCCATGCAAATGAGGGAACACCCTCTGTTGATAGCTTGGCGCTTTAAGTGCGCCAGTGCTATAGGTATTATAGAAGGGGACGCACAAATGTCTACGCCCCCTTCTATAATACCAAAGCACCCCGGGGGCGTGCAAAGCAGGGCACCTTATGTAATATGGCCCTTGATGTTTAACTCAAAATGAGATTGCAACGTTGTATACTTATCAAATCCTAAAACTGTCCACTGACTTCGTATTAGTTTTTAAGCACCCTATTTAGAAGAATCTGGGTATCCACCATCTTTTAAGTCAGCTTTTAATCTTAGGCATGTAGGAAAAGGAACTTTGCAAAGCTTTTCTAGGATAGGGGCAAGATAGCTATGACTGTGAAAGTTTGAAGAATCACAAAAGGCCTAAAATCTGAATTCTTGTGGTAAGTGGAAGGGTATGTTTGTTCGTAGTTTTTATCAACGTAAAACAAAGAAAACGTGTTTATAAAAAATAAATCTGAATCTGTGTGACAGAGTAATCCTGTGGATGCAAATTTAGGACAATATTTAGCACTCATTAATGTCAATGTGAAAGACCCTATCTCACTGTGTGACGGTGAGGGTAGATGGGAAATGATCAGTTATATGCTTCTTACAGTGCGAGGAACTATTGTTTTAAAATAATATGCAACAAATCCCTAGGGGTACATTTTTCAATGGCATGCATTCAGATCTGTGATTGTTGTAAAGTCTGTATTTGCTCATTTGCTTTCTGCATTTGGAATCGTCCCATTGTAGTAGGCTTGTGTTCTTCTGAGGATGCTAGATGGGGTTGGAATTGATAATCTAATCGACTGTGTTTCATATAAAGAATTTAGGGAGAACTGTAAACTGTAAAGCCTCCAGGATTGGATGTCCAGTCCTCTGATTTTGTGAGGTAGACAGGAATACATCACACTCATACAAAATATTCCAAGGATGATGAAAGGTAAATCTTGTAAAACTGACATGTGGTGATAATAAAGAGCCACTAGGAGTTACGGAGAGGTTAAAGAGCACTCTAGGTGTCAACAGGAGCTGGGCAAGACATTAGTGTTCACCTCACCTGCAGAGGCAGAGAAGGCCAAAGGTGGACAAAAAGTGACAGTAGCAAGGGCCAGCCTTTAGCATGTGCGAGCCGGCCCACACCCAAGGCAATGTCCTTTCTAACAAGCCTCATATTTTCCCTACAACATCGAAAGCCTTTTTTGTCTCTAAAACATCAAAGAATGTTTGGAAACGATCCTGCTGCCTGTTCTCTGCATTGAAAGTTCCCTATTGGCTCATAGAATGTGATGCAGGCACTTCTTTGTTCGTCCCATTTTCTTACCCAATGTACATGGGCTCAGTTTCTTTCTTCTTCAAACAACTGTTGTGTGATAACCTACTCGAATTTCCACCAGATTGCAAGTAAATCCACCCAATGCCACAAGGAAGTCTGACGGAAGCCCACGACTTGGCTGATTAGTTCTAAGGGCTTAGGAAACGCATATTTTCTTGCTGCGAAGTATAGAGAACATTGCAGGATGGACAGTAAACAACAATGTAAAATACAACATCAGCCATCCAAAAACACGCTGGCTGTTGAGATCCACATGTAGAGTGCTGCCCTAGTGAATAAGGGCTTCTGATGTCTAAGCAATCTTGTCTTACATCATCATCTCCATCATTACTTCAACAACTTCACTTTTTGAAAAAAATACCTCTTGAACAACATTTTTTATTTTGTTCAATTCATGACATTTCACTGTATTTATTTATTTGCAATGCAATGATCGAACCGCTGTTATGCATACCAACATAACATCTGTGTGCCCCAATTGGCACTTTATAAGAGAATAATTAAATATGGAATTATTTTGTAAGCATTCCTTTTTTTTGTAAACTGTTTTTATTAATAACAAAATGCAGCGGTGCAAGGCATATATAGTCATCTTTGTCAAGGCAACACAAGATCTCAGCATTGTTTCACAACAGTTTCAGGATCAGGAATTCATAAAGCCGCTATCTTCAGAGGTTGTTCCTTCCTCAATAGTTACAGCAGTGTGCCAAGGTCAAAACTATGAGAAAACCAGCAACTGGTCCATTTGTTATAGCCTCTTATCCTCGGCTTCCCGGTGTGGGGGCTACCATCGTTTCACCCAATCTATCCAACAGTGTTTGTCTCTCCCTCATCAATTCCACCGTAGGAGAAATGCAAATTTCACCCCAATCTTTGTTCCCCTTTCCCCATTTGTGGTCCCATTTTTGTGGACACCCCCTCCCCTTAAACACCGTTTCTGGGCAATCATGGCATAGTCCATGTCATTTGCCCTGTCCGTTATGCGTGGTGGCGTGTCTATCCCCCATTTCTGGGCGATATTATGTTTGGCGATAGTCCAACCCATAGTGGCCCACAACTGCTCCGCCTGTGAAAGGTCAGTGGCCTCCCAGATATTGAGGAGGCAAAATTTGGGAGATAGTTGAAAGGGTTTGTCACATGTCCTAACCAGTTGTCGGGTTACGTCCTTCCAATACAATTGCATGTGAGGGCAGTCCCAGAGAATATGTGTGAATGCGCCAATCTGATTGCACCATCGGAGGCAGAGCGGATCAGGTCACCTACCCAACCTAAATAACAATTTGGCGTCAAATAAACCCTATGGAGAACCCTGAGCTGGACCAGCCGAAGTCACATAGGAATTGCCACCTCTCGGGGAGAGGCAAGTGCTTCTCTCCAGTCCTCATCGTCTATCTCCCCCCAGATCAGTTTCATAGCTCGACTGTAGTTTCAGCATTGGGTCAACTTGGTTGTTCACTTATTTCTTATATGTGAGGGAAATGGCTTTGTGGTCCATCCGGGTCTAACAATAGTCTGTCCTCCAACGTGGAGGAATCCGGAAGGGGGGTACCCTTCAGGAGGGCCGAATCAATGGCATGGCTAATTTGGAGACATCGAAAAGTCTCCGAAGAAGCAAGTTGATACTTAGTTTGAAGATCCGCAAACGTGGCCTTCTTCCCTTTCACCCACATGTTCCCCACTGCAGATATCTCAATCGTGTCCCATTTATCAAAACCTGCACAGGTACTGAGGCGACCCAAAATGTCAGGTTCCCACAAAGGGGTTGCCTTTGTCAGGCGCCCAGGCCACCCCAGCTTACGCTGGACTCCATGCCACACTTCTACCGTATGAGCCATTGGCCCAGTCAATTGTAGCTTCCGATAGTTTGTATATAATGCCCTATTGTAGCCCCTTCCCCATTTGCCACTGGTACGTGTGAAAACCAGGATCATCATGCGGTCCGCACACCCATCTGTTAATGGCGAATTTGGTAAGTATTCTTAAAAGAATTTGCCAATAATGCATTTTGTACCTGAAAACTATATATGTCAATCTGTTCCACGGTGTTTGAGATATTTCGTTGTGGGCCTCTTGGTCCTGATGAGAGGTGCTACGGAAGGTGTTTGCGATATTTATTGTATAGGGTAGAATCTGATGCCTAAGAACTCAGTATTAATCGGTGCGAGGAGCAGCACCTATTTAGTTTTGCCCTAAAAAGGAGTCTAACATGCAGACTTTGGTACTTTCCAAACCAAAATCTGTAAACCATGGCGTTTTCCAGGCATTTTTTCTCAGCTATTTTTTGACAGGTTTTTATCAACTTATAACAATAAAATTGATTTACTATTGACAGGTTTGAAATGCTGAAATGAAGTTTGGTAAAATTTTGGAGGGCAGTTTATCACACTGGTAATTATCTGGTGCAGTAAACTGTGTATAATTTGATTCGAATTTCTAACAAAAAAGTATTTTTTACAGGATTCAGACGTATCCAGGGGCTCTCATAACCAGCCCTCTTTTTTCTGACTCACAGCAAAATAAATTTAGTAGAAAAAATCCTCCCTTTGTAAATTGGTGACTTTTCTATTTCCCTAGAAATGCGGCCTGTGATGGTAGTAGCATAAACTAAATAAGCCATTTGATATTTATGTTTTCATCCAATTAGAGTTGACATTCGGTCCATGGCATTTAGGTTTTTCACCTCATTTTTGAGAAAAACATAAACTGTCTCTTTTCCTGTTGCTCTTTTCCTACACAAAAGAGCAAGCAGGGTTTGCACAATAGCTGCATATAGAGAGAGAAAGAGCCCTTTGACGAATAAAGATCTGAAACCATTAATAGGAAGAATGTGCGAATCTCACTGACAGTTAACAAGCAGCACCAGTCCTGCAAGCATGATTTTGACAGAATGGTTTGTGCAATAAAAGAAATATGTTATTTGGTTCTTGAACAATAAATGTATTGAAAAATGTAATATCTTTTGAAGGTTGGGTAACTTGAAGTTTATTTGAAACATCATGGTGAGCAATTGATGTGAAAGAAACAAAAAGCATGCACAGGCAAAGCCAACAGGTTTAGCCTTTTGCTTTTTATAAACATATTTGTTTACTGCTACTTGAAGTTGTGTACATAGGTGAGAGAATGTACGGAAGGTGAGCTTGGGCTTCGATTGTCGGATTCCTAGATAAATGCGCAGTTGGATGTATGTATTAAAAGGATATCGGACCGAGCTAATTGTTCAGTAGGACTAAAAGGCCACTTTAAAAGGAGTCACTTCCCAATAACCCAATATTTCTTTTTCAAAAAGCTGTTGACATATAGCGCAGATAGCGCATTTTAATATCAGCAGTGCCTTGTGCGTTTTACTCCAACTTGTTACCGAGGCATTTTTTCTTTCTTTTCCAAAATTCTTGTTTTTCTTTTTTTTTAAACCGCGGAGGTTTGAAGTAATACATTGGAAAAGAAAAAAAACACAAGGCCTGATTAACAAACATGAATACTATTAATTAGTAATGTGAGAAATGTAATAAGTACAATGTAAATCTTACCCTGTGAGTTGTAAAGCATACCTTGGACAGCAAGAACGAACTGAAATTTGCATTCAAATGATAATGAATCACAATTTGTGAAGCAAGCAAATTTGGTAATTGTAGGTGCACCAATAGTCACTGATGACCTCAGCAAATGTGCAAGTGAGGCAGGTGCAGTGTGAGGGGAAAAGGAAGAGTGTCGTATGCTCTGAGTACTGCACAGAAGAATGAAAAACAAGCATTTACAATGCAATGGTTTTGCCTTTGTTAAAGTTAGAGCTATTGGCATTGCTCTTGACATTATTTTTATTTATGTTTTTTTTTGTAACAAATAAATGGCATTGTCATTTACAATAGCAGGGCACAGGGAAGGGGGGCGAGGAGAGACGAAGGAGAGCTGCGGGCTCAGGGAAGGGGGGGCGAGGAGAGACGGAGAGCTGCGGGCTCTTGTTGTAATGCTTGCATGGATGAGTTGGTGGATGCATGGATGAGTGCATGCATGGATGGGTGTATGGATGGGTGTATGGATAGATGCATGGATGGGTGGATGGATAGATGCATATATACAGCCAATCCCTCAACAATGTATGCAATCCACCAACCCATCCAACCAACAACCCATCCATGCATCCACCCATACATCATGCATACATTCATCATTCATGCATCTATCCACCCACTGTGTCCCACTCCGACCCCTCTAAATATAACTCATTTTTTCTGTATATAGAGAGGACTGTATTCACTAGTATATGCAGTAGACCTTTCTATTCTAACATTCGTATGCGACTCTTGCAGTACATCTATTCATATCCCTTCCATATATATATGGAAATATAACGAGAATCAACAGTCTCTTTTTTGTGTGACTACATCTAGTACATTTCAATTGTTTTCCTGTTTGTATCTTTTACTTAACGCATGTAAATCAAAGTCCTTAGGTTTGGCAACTGGTTCTTATGTAATGCGCTCTGACACCTTCGGGTAAAGTTCGCGCTACATAAAATCACATTAAATAAAACTTTACCCCACAAATCCAACCATCCATTTGTGCCTAGGCTTACATTTTACGGCCTCGAAGCACACAGAGAAGGGACAGTTTACTAAGTCGAGGCTTTGTAGGGTGCATGGCAGGGGACAGTTTTAGGCGCCAAGGGAGGGTAAGGAGCAGAGTCAGAGTACTTCACAGAGGTAGGGGGCAGTTTTTTCTGACATAAAAATGTCCAACTTGCTGCTTCGATTATATAAGCTGCTTTTAACCTCTGACCTTTAAAACAATTCATGTCCTACATTTCTGATCAAAACACATAGCCAGTGGTGACGCTGCGATCAATTCACAACTTTATGTCAGTCTTTAAGAAAGTTTCATATAATACCAGTCTGGAATGTCAAACAACATCATTCTGATTGCAGGCTAGTCTTCAACACCTGGCTTGCCCTTGGCGGGCATAAGTCCACGATACAGGACAGAAAAAACTCAACCATCAAACCCTTGGATCTTAAAAATACCTCTGTTTCACCTCCACCTCAGGCGAGGAAAGGGGGTATTCTGTGAAGTCCAGGACCCCTAGAATACTTCTAATGGACCATAGGAAAGAAGGCAGTATTCTCCCTTACCTGAAAGGGATTTTTTGAACTGACCATCCAGATTCATAAGTACTGTGCCAGAAAACCTAGGTGGTGGCTGATGGAGTAAAAACACAGTCCATCCTTTATAAAACACCACAGGCACACTCGTCTGATAGTGGTGCTCAACCAAAGCGTGGCATTCTCCTGAACTTCCAGTACTGGTACTCTGCCCGTGTACCCACTTCATACATACAGCACTTTGCGGAGTTCTTTGTGCTGGAAACAGCTCTCTGCTGGCGCACCACCATACCAAACCACAGAGCAGTCGTGCACTCTGTTGGGAAACAAGAACATCAATCTTGACCGGCACAACAACCTGCTTCAGCGGTAGTTAGACAGGCAATCCCAAGGTGTATAATCTTAGCCAGCAATGAATGCTTCAAGCTGCGCAAATCCCATTTCCAACATAGAGCAACACCCTTCAACATTCCATGTCATTCCAGTACTTACATCCACACAGCACCATACATACATCTTAAAACTACACAATCCGTTGTGTGTCGGGGTCGGATGCCCCGCACACAGCCCTACTCTACACACACTAACATGAGCTGCATCAATACCCACAGAAGATTGCCACAGCCAAGCCACCGCCCTGCATCTCTGGCGCTGCACAGATAAACAACTGTCGATATATGTGATACCAGTGCAGCAATCCCGGCTGCCGTATCATTAAAGACAGGCACGCATCATTTTATCATCTTCCTGCTACTATAATGCTTCCTATAATTGACAGATGTACCATTGCCGTTGCCACGTTTCACGTCTCTACCAGGACTGGTCCCACCAACAGGGTTTGGACCCCAAAAGCTTTACTGTCATCTTTCTGTCCACGAAATGGGTACCAAAGAGAAGGTGGGTGGCATTAATCTATGTAAGCATTTGGAGACAAGTCAGCCTGCACTAGGAGTCATTGTGCGCTCGTAGCTCGCTGCATGCTTAACACCAACACCCAGCACTGCCAGTGCCCTCCCGTGGCTTCGATTATAGCTGAGGGTGAGACAGTTATACAGACTCCGGTTTCACCAGAGGGCCGGCAAATGTCTGTAAAGCAGCCCTGGACAACACAAACATGTGCAGACGCACCCAATGTACCTGCTGCAAGGTGATACTGAATACATAGCAGCCTGTCCTGCGTTGCGGCCCAGGAGCAAGCCATGGGCTGAGCCCTGCTGAGGGCCGTCCTCCGGGTGACTGGCGGGAAGGGGTCCCCTTCGAAGCCACAAGCACCGGCACTTTAACGAGTGGAGTGTAAAAGCAGTGCGGAAGGCCACTCCATCCACCTGAGAGCCGGGCCTCCACTGGAAGCTGGCCTGAGTCGGGGCGAGGCTGCAGACGACGACAGCCGAGCTACGCCAGCCTGCAGCAATGAGGCGTGGGCACGGAGGGCTGCGAGCAGAGCGAGGAATGAGGGAGCAGCGTCTGGCAGGAAGGGTGACCGGGGCAATGCTTCTGTGTGTAACACATGGTTTTACCTGCAATGTGGCACAGAAAATGCAAAGTGTTCCGTTATTTTTAAAGGGCAATCGATCCTTTCATTCACAACTATAAGCTTTTCCAAGTTAGCCATTGGGTGCCAGTGCCGGCAATGCCGGACCAGATTCGGGGGCGTTCCCGGCTTTTGGCTGACGTAGCGTGACGTCCCCAAAAGCCAAAAATTCCCGGGAACGCCCCCGCATCTGGTCCGGCATTGACGGACAGAGCCCTCTCCCAATGGCTAGCCTCCATTTATGGAGCTAGCCAATGGGAGAGTGGGGACGAACCATGCCCCACAGAGAGAAATCATCACGTTTTTCCTAGCGCATGCGCACTTCGTACGCATCGGCTAGGCAAAACCTAAAAAGTGCCGGACCATTTACTTGCCTTAGGTCACTCTGAGCCTTTCTGCATATGAGGATATTGGGCACCCCCTGGCCTTTCGAGCACTCTTTGACCAGCAGTGCACCGGCCTTCTCTGTTGAAGATGGGGCAGGTTGGGGCTGGTGTGTTTCCCACCTTTTCCAAAGATGCTGAATCCTAGGGTTGAACGTGAGTGACTGTACACATGATGTGTGAGCCAGACTATGCGTTGTGTGGGCTGTCTCTCTATAGATACTGGAGACAGGCCTTGAAAGTGGCTTAACAGCCAGAGCTGCTGACTCTGGATTTGGAGAACCAGGTTCGAGTCTCTGCGTCATCTCAACATCCTGTGATTCTGAGCAAATCGCGTAATCTCCCAGTGCCTACCAAAAATGAACGTGTCCTTGTGTAATGTAACTGATGCTCATGTAAAGCGCTCCAATACCTTCGGGTCGAGTTGGCGCTATATAAAACTGCAACAACAACAAACATATCACTGTATACCACAGAGTTCTTTGGCCTTGCCACCAGAAGACGTGAAAGGCAACTTCAGTGGCACTTTCGGTCGACCTGGTATAAATAGTTTCCAGTAGAAACATCTGCAGCATCAGGACTTTCTAGGAGCCCCTGGGGGGAGTACGGCCCATCTGTTCAGCGGAATGAAGACAAGACATGTTACCCCTTCAAGGAAAGGACCAAGCAAGGCCAATGTGTATCGCTGAATCTCTCATCCACCAAAGAAAGAATGACGTAAGAAACCGGCGACCTGTAATCCACAATAGAAAGGGACAGACACACAGACACACACCACCGCCCACCACTGACCCCGCACAGGGCTACCAGCGACGAGGTGAGAAGTGCAGAGATGAAGGAAACACACAATGGGAAGGGGCAGGGGGAGGGCAGGGGGGAGGGCCGCGTCACTTCCCGGAGGCCCCCGCAGACCTGCCACTCACAGGACCAGCACCCGGGGGTGGACTCGGGAACAGGCTGACTCGGAAAATGAGCCCACCTGGCACTGGGAAGTGAGCTCCAGGCACCATCTGTGCTCCAACCTAAAAGGTGGTGGATGGGAGCACATAGAGGGTAATCTGTGTGTAATGGTCCAACAAAGCAATCTCGTGGGTGTGGGGGCGTCGCAAGCCACGAGGCCCTCGGCTTCATGGCTTATTGTCACAGGAGGCCTCGTGACATTATAAGACCTTTAAAAAGATACACGTATGTATGTATACATATCTACATATATATTTATGTGCATGTGCAATGTACAGGCACATAGATACATGCACATCTGTGAACACATATCATGAACCCAAACCCACATATACGTGTACATTGATAACACACATTTAAAACAGCCAGATGTGCAGACAGATTGTATGTGCACGGCCCCCCGGCCCCCACTCACCCACGTGTAGATGTGCTTCTTGGTCAGAGCCATCCTGCCGGCCCCCTGGGGGCTGTCCCACCCTCTCCGTGTGTCAGCCGCTCCCTTTGTGGGGCTGCTCCCGGCGCATCCCCTGACACCCCAGCAGGATGTGGCTGCGGGTGCGAGCGGCCGGCCCGGCTGCGGTCAAGTCAAGTCAGAGAATTTATATAGCGCACTACATACCCAGAGGGTCTCAAGGCGCTTAAGGAGGGGTAGGGAATCACTTGTCAAATATCCACGTTTTAAGTTGCTTTCTGAATGCTAGGTGGTTCTGGGTAAGGCGAAGGTAGGTGGGAAGTGAGTTCCAGGTTTTAGCTGCCAGGTAGGAGAAGGATCTACCTCCCATGGTGGTCTTGTTGATGCGAGGTACATTGGCAAGGGCTTGGTTGGAAGATCGAAGCTGGCGGGAGGGGGCGTAGAAGGACAGTCGTGTGTTGAGGCATTCTGGTCCGATTTCGTAGAGTGCTTTGTGTGCGTGGGTAAGGAGCCGGAAAGTGATTCTCTTATTGACGGGAAGCCAGTGGAGGTTTTTCAGGTGACCAGAGATATGTTCTTTACGCGGGATGTCTAATATGAGCCTGGCTGAGGCGTTTTGGATTCGTTGGAGTTTTTTCTGGAGTTTAGCGGTAGTCCCGGCGTAGAGGGTGTTTCCATAGTCCAGTCGGCTCGTGACCAGAGCGTGGGTGACCGTTTTCCTAGTTTCGGTGGGGATCCAACGAAATGTTTTTTTGAGCATGCGAAGAATGTTGAAGCAGGATGAGGAGACGGCGTTGACTTGTCTGTTCATTGAAAGTGAGGAATCCAGGATGACGCCCAGGTTCCGTGCATGGTCTGTCGGGATGGGTGCTTTTCCAAGGCTTCTGGCCACCAAGAGTCGTCCCATGCGGAGGGGGAGGTACCTAAGATGAGGACTTCTGTTTTATCTGAGTTCAGTTTCAGACGGCTGTGTTTCATCCATTCGGCTACTTCTTTCATTCCTTCGTGTAGGTTCGTTTTGGCGGTGCTAGGGTCATTGGTGAGTGATAGGATCAGTTGAGTGTCATCCGCGTAGGAGATGATGTTGAGGTGCCTGGTGTCAGCGGGGGTGGGAGTGACCCCCCGGAGCTCCGTGTTCCTCTGCCCGCTGGAGGGCTCCCCGATGCTGGGCATAGCTGCCAATGTTTCAGATTGCTTTTGTGTGACATTTTCATAATCTCAGTGTAATTATGAGTGACATTCAACGACTATGAGTGACACTTTCTCACAAGCAAAATCAAGCAATAAATACGAGAGGAACATATAAATATCAGAAAATACACCCATTTGAGCAACCAGAAACTCTAAAATATTTAAACTGCTGCAAAGCACCAGAGCCAGGTGTAGTGGCGACAGGCGTTCCAGGCTGCATTGGCCATGGAAGCAGTCAGAGCGAACCCCCAATCTGTGTACTCAGATGATTACAACAGGCACCCCAACCACCATGCTATCTTTCTCGGTTCAATCTCTTGTCCTGCGGGATAAATACACAGATCTTCACAGATGGCACATGAAGCCACTCTATTAACAGCAAGTAATCAAACCTGTAACTTGTAGTTTACACATAGGTTTTTCCAACAAGCTCACTAAGTGTCTGTGCTCTGTCACCATGGTCGCACCCCTTCGGTCCCTGCAAGATGTATACACATTAAAGCAAATACCCTAAGGCTGCAGTGCCTAACACTATAATTTGCAGTTTACACATAGATCACACTTCCTAAAAAATACACAGTCCTTTACAGCAGGCACTCTGGTCACTCCAAACACATAACCTGCACACACATCTGCAGCTAGCACATGAACCACATGGGCTGTTTTATAGTGCAGATACCTTTCCCAGCGTTTGCCCCTCCTGTTGAGTTTGCTGCTGTCCACTGGGAGCCCCACAGAGAGTCCACATGTACAGATACCTTTATGGCAGGCCTCTGTAACTCAAAACCCAAGATTGGACAGATTTTGTTTTGATTTTTATAGCAACTATTTACAGGTTCAAAATCGGGCAGGAGGATGGGAAATTAATGAAATCCAAAGGCGCACCTGGGATGGACTTTGTTTCTGACCACCCACCTCCCAAAACCATTCCCTTCCATCTTCCAACCACCTCAAGTCCCTCCTCACCCAGTAACAGGATACAGACCTCTGTTCAAATATTGGTCTTGTATATATGCGTACAGTTACAAGCCACAGCATCAAGTTATTGCACAGCAGAGTTATTAAAGTGGGCCTTCAGCACTAATAACAGATTCTATGTTTGCTTCAAATGTTGCGGTTTGATCGACCTCATGAAGATGAAAGGCTGCGCTCGGCTGCGAGAGAAATCTATGAGGAAAGGATAAACTCGTGCGCACCTTAGTCCACTGAGCCCCCGGCTGACTTCAACGTAAAGGTAGGTGAAAAGTGCTGTGAGCAGAAGGAACCACACAAACCCTCCCCAAAATACACAATATAGCAAGGCGTGACTAATGTGTGTAGATGAGATCAACCTCACCTTTTTTCTGCGTGTTAAAAACGTTTTCTAACTGCAAGTGCAGCCATACGTCTCCCTAAAATCGATTTGTCTGTGCACGAAGAAAGATAGCAAAATACACCAGAGCCTCTGAAATGCTGGGGACAGCGCTGCGCTAGAGCTGCTGAGCCCGGGCCGATGACAGGGAGGGAGAGCCGCGGGGTCCTAGCGCCGGGTACTTCCGTCCGAGGGACGGGGCATTCCCAAAAAGAGCAAGCACTTTGTGAGCTGGACTAAGAAGTGGAGAGAGACTAGGCTCCAGCAGTCGCCGCTATCATTTACAGTGCACCCCGTATGAGCAGCGCATGAGTAATGGAATCCCACTGAATGAAAGGAAGAGCAGCTCGGCACCTCCTATACACAGGCACCCACAGTTTGACATCTGGTCATCTCTCAGCAGCTGCCCCTTGTCCCAGCTAGCGAAGTTTCATCACTGGTGTGTAAGCCTGTTGCGTGCTTGTTGATTTGTGATATTTTAGAATAGGTTATTGATTTGCAACGCACTTTGGAGTACGACAGCACTCCGTGCAGCGGTATGCACCACTTTGTGTGTGCGGTGTACCTTCCAGAGCGCTGCCCCATCCAGCTTTATTCACAGATATGGAGGGGACTATCTATATGAAGACAGTGTGGAGAGGACTATGTATATGGAGAATGGTATGGAGGGGACTGTATATGGAGATGGTATGGAGGGGATTATGTATGGAGATGGTGGGAGTCTGAGCGAAAGCACTACATGCACTGGAGACAGCACAAAGGACTGCGTGCTCTTCCCACGTTCCCCTTTAGCTTGCATGAATCTGCCTTCCTCCTCCCAGCCCCACTCTGGCAGAGATCCATGACCTCCAAACCCAGACCAGCACAAGAAGGTGAAGATCCCCCCCCCTCTTACCCTCCCCCTCACCCCACCCATCTGTCCCAACCCACCCCCATCTACCTACCCCCACCTCCCTGTCTCACACATGATCTGCCCCTTTTGGTGCAGTTACCGACTGTGCTATGTACATCCAGCACCACGAGGCATTCTGGAACTTGTAGATTTTGTTGTTTAAATTGTTGGGGTCAACAATAGCTGGCACTTGTGGCTGGGGGAGCAAGGGTGACGACAAGCAGTGGGAAGGATGGTCATTGTGGTGGGGGGTAGAACGTGCTTGCCAGTGATGAATAAAACAGTTAAGAAGATAGTAGAGTAACACATGTTGGATCATAATGTTTTTTTTTCGAACTCGCCGCCGTCAAGTAAGTTCCAATTAGGAGTCAGTGACGACTATTTATCATGTGGGTGAGTAGGGATAGGGTGCACGTATCTGTGCGCTCGCAAGTTTTGAAAAGGGAGATTGGATTTAGAGAAGTGCAACCAAGTATCTGCGCTGTACGCTCCTGCATTCATTCAACCAGACAGTCAGATTTGTTTTTTGTTGTTGCACTTTCATATAGCACCAACTCGACCCGAAGGTATCGGAGCGCTTTACAAGAGCACCAGTTGTATCACAGCCGGACACATTATTATTTTATTTTTTCTTTGGATTTTTTTTTTAGCACAGGGATATTAAGTGAATCACAGGGTGCCTGAGCCTCCCGCCAGACTCGAACCTGGTTCCCCAGCTTCAAGGTCGGCCGTTTTAGACGTTAATCTCTGCAGTCCTATTGAAAGTTGTCACTCTTTGGGAGTGACGTCCGCACGTTCGGCTGCTCTCCGCGGCTTTGCGTGGAATGGCACGCTGCTGCCCTCTGGGGCTTTCCGGCAGTCGCCTTCATCACGCATTGATTTCACGAGTCAATTCTTCCCCCCCACCCATGGTCGTTTGTTTCCTTCTACATTGGCCACTCCCCTACCCCTCCCCGTGACACACTGACACGAATCGAGAACGCGCCAAAGGCCAGACGGACACAAGACAGGAACCTGACCGACAGAGAGCCGGGCGGAGAAGGAGCAGCCCGGAGTACAAGATACCGGCAGCCCAGACTTATGCAAATATCACCAAAAGCCTGTAAGCAGCACAACAAGCAGGGCGTCCACACGCACGTGGGTTCTGAAGGGAAACTTATTTCCCTTATCCCCTCTTAAAAAAAAAAAAAAAGTGCGAAAAAGCAACGAAAGGCGACTAAACTTAGAGAGCATAACTCACCCGCTGGGGACGTTCTGCCGGCTCAAAATAATGCCATTCTCTCCCCTTTATGTCAGAGACACACATGCGGATCTCGTTTGAATTGTAGCAAGTAAAGCATGCAACAGTCATGCAGTAAACAACAACAGATCCCTCCGTGTGAGGAGGGCCACTATCTTCAGCCACAGCGGGGGGCTTCTGGATCAGCGTCAGGCAGGGTGACCATGCCGGACCAGATTCGGGGGCGTTCCCGGCTTTTGGCTGACGTCGCGTGACGTCGGCAAAAGCCAAAGAATCTCGGGAACGCCCCCGAATCTGGTCCGGCATTGACGGACAGGCCCCTCGTCCAATGGCTAGCCTCCATTTATGGAGCTAGCCAATCGGAGGAGGGGGCGTATCCCGACCCACACACACAACTCAAGAGGTTTTTTGGCGCATGCGCAAAGCGCATGGCCAGTCAAAACCTAATAAGTGAATGTCAAGTCAGGAACCTCATTAAGACAGCTCACTTAAAAGAAAACAGACTAGTGATGCTTAGCTTGAAATCCTGGTGAAGGTGTGTTCTTGAGTGAAAGCTCTTTGGCAAGTGTTTCCTTAAGGCGCCAGAAGCCACCAAAAAGCTAACCAGTGGCGTCTTTAGAAAAATAATTAATGCTGTGCCAGTGACCAGCATCACAAGAGATGAAATTAGAAGGCATTGTTAGATCTGAAGATAACTTACCAAAGAGAAAGATCCAGGCAGAAGTGTGGAGGCCGCTGATAGTGCTGGTGGGACTAGCAAAGAATGACACCACGGTGGAGGAAATGGTTGTCACAACTTTTCAGCAGGAAGCAGTCACATGCAATGCCATCAACACTTCTGCCACAGTGACTAACACAACGGGTAAGCCACCATTGCAGTATGGCACGGGGGAATTATAACAAGCAGACAAGGACAAAGCTACATGAGAATACACAGAGACATATACTTAGACTCACACTTCAAAAATAATACATATGGAACATGTACTTGTATGCTTGGGGTCGCAATCCATACACACTGGATTTGCAGTACAATATTTTCAAAATTAAACCTGTTTAAACTGTTTCAGCGTTACTGGGCCCTTTTTTGGTTATTTTAGTTTCTAACCACTAATTCTTTCTGACACTCACTTGATCCTTCGATGGATCTTGTTTTGTGCCGATGAGGGGTTGGACATGAAGGATCCAGTATCAGGCTATCCAATGAGGACCAGGAATCGGATAGCCAACTTACAAGCTTGTGATCAAATTCATGTATAAGACTCGTAAAACCAGGCTATATAAGGAAAGAATTATCACTGGTAGTCCGAATCTCCTAAAGAAATTAAACCCATAATTCTGTTAAGTCAATGCAAACCAATACCATTAGTACCTGGTATTCAGAGATTTCTCTATACCGATCTCTCCCTGCCATTAATAAATCAATTGGAATGCATAATGAAGTTGAGGAAACATTCATGACAAGATAAGACCTATAGTTTAGTTTAGGTTAGATTTGTCAGGTAATCAAAGCAAGTGCATCATCATTTAGCATTTAAGAAGCACAGGGCAATTCTGAGTAGTTTGGGGCTTGCCATAATGTGACAAGAAGCTCTGTTAAGTTCAGCATAAGACACAACAGCTCAAGGGCAGTGTCCCATAGAAGAAAGGTTATGAGTGGTGCATACCGTTTATGAACCAGCCCGGTAAGGGAAAAGTAGAGTCAACAAAGGTTCCCAATCAAAAGGTAGTCTCTGGATCAGGTCTGGCTCGAATCTGGGAAAAGATCTCTCTCCTCCAGATCAAGGTATAATATAACCTCTAGTACTGATTGTGAGACTTCCTTGGACACCTCATTGTGTCTGACCACTCAGTCCATTGGTCAGTTCTTATAGGATGGTTGTCATGAGACATAAAGAAGACACATATTTCAGAAAGAGGTGGTGCCAGTCATGTAAATGTTCAGATCATCTGGTATTTGTAAGCTCACAAACAATGATCCTTTAACAGTAGGCACATGAATGAATTTAAATGAACAGTTTCCCATAGCAATTGTTCCCACTGTATCAACGTTGTTGCTACCAGTCCTTGCAAGGGAGTGAGAACTCTTCAAGTAAGACACAGTTTCACTTCACATTGGAAGTCTATGAAACTTTCTCATAAGTGTAAGGCAGCACAAAAATAGGGAAACATGCAGGACTATTATATTTGCTTTAAAGGATGTGCAGAATATAAAGTATTAGAAATATACATTTCATGGACAAAAGCAATTCTCTAAAATCATTTTCAACTTATACACACACAGAATATATTATTAGCTGTATTGTAAAGATGACATTCATCTATGACATATTACTGCATTTTCAAAGTACCAATGTGTAAAATGATATTAAATCCTAAAATATTAATATTGTTTCAAATGATTTACATTCGTACATATATGAGGATTACATTCTAAAAGTCTGATCTTATTAGCATTCAATATAGCTTTGCAGCACCACTTTCTCATTTCTCATTTGGTGCACAATGTCTCATATTCAATGGTGAATAAACAGAATGAAACCCTTCAATGTCACACATAAAGATAACTAAAGTATGTTTGATTTAATTAATTCTTTACACACATTACTATTTCGATGAGGTTGATTATAAATTTCATATCTTGTAAGTACTCCGTTTTAGCACTTTAATGCACATTAAAATAACCTACTAAGGCTTGTTTATAAAGTTAGGACCTGTATTATCAAATGAATATAATTTTGACTATCCTACATTTAGCTGCATTCTTTTAAGATGCAGTAACTACGTTTTCGCACATTTAATTTTCAATGTTTCTTCAATATGTAATTGATGCATGTCGGTTCATAAACTTGTCTAAATGCCTTATAATTAGGTTTATGTATCATACAACGGATCTAGCAATGTATCAGCTACATCAGTTCCAAAGGGTACAGCTGCAGCAGAAACAGTCAAACCTCAAAAATTCATACCTCTCATCTCAGGGTCATTTAGAAGATGCCACTCTCCTTCACCTCATGTCCACCCTCCAAACCAGTAAAATACTTGCTATTAATTTGAAGGGGGCATTTCTGCTTCCTTGCTTGCCTTACCATATCTGTGAGTTACTGGGTGAAGAGAACAAAAGCAGGCGAGCGAGCAGGAGGAAGTCCTATTGGTGCCACAGAATCGTGTCGAACGAGAATTGGAGCTGGCCCGGCCTGACCGTGAGGGCTTTGGCTCCCACATGGTCTTGGGATTTAGTGCACAGGTACCCCACATGCAGGGTAGAAGCAGCTGCTGGTAAAAAAGGAGAATTCTGAGCCAGCAGCGGCTTTACTTTGAAAACAAAGGAGAAGAAATGAAAGGAAAATTAAGGGGTGCCTCAGCACCCCATTCAAAGGCTTTGACTGAGGAGCAAAGGATCACCCAATAAAACCTTGCACACATTTTGGAAAATTGCATATGGGAGTGTCGGTGTTCCCTAATGGACAGGGGTCACACCCAAAGGGGTTAGGCTGTGTTGCAGATTCTGCCAATAGAACTATTGGCAGGATCGTCAAGGATCAAGGATCATCATCACTGTTGGGTTTGTGCCACTCTTTGTGACCGGTTTATTGTGATCTATTGAGTGTTTATATTTGTTGGAATGATGTTTGATTTTGGTAGTTATTGTGAAATTCATGCACCTTAGATCTTGTTGTTTCTAAAAAAACATTTTTATGTATAATAAATTGTTGTTTCTGTATGGTGTGGGAGTGTGAAAGGAAGAATGGTTGTTTGGCTGCTGGAATGAATGAGGGAAGGTTAGAAAATTGTATGTTAATCAAAACAGTAAGTGTGCTTAAGGTATAACTGTGAGTATGAGAGAGCTGTCAAATAGTGATGTGTGGGATTTATTTGGTATGTAGAACTATTGCAATAATTTTGAATAATCCATTTAAATAATTTTGTGTATTAAAATTTTGATAGATTCAAAAACTGGGAAGAAAAAGGTCCAGTGGTCACTTTGTTTGGTTCAATGTGACGATTCAAAAAATAAGGCTAAAGAAGTTATCGGATTTGGCATTCTGTTGTTTATTGTTACTCTTTGTTTCCTGGTGTCTAGAAAGAATGACCTCAAGAGCTGAGGCTTTGAGACCCATGAAACTTTGTTGTTAGGTCCTTAAATTGTATCAGTGATGTAGCGGAAATCACATTTTATTTGTAGGGGTGTATAATAATCACACATGTAGACCACACCCCCATATAATCCATTGTCGTATTAAAATGAATTGTTAGAATTATGAAATGTAATAACTTGAAAATGTGATGTGCTCTAGGTCATTGAAAGTGAATATAAACGAATGTAGAAAATATATGTAACTAGCATAAAACATTAACATGAAGAGTTTATGTTAGTTAAATTTTGTAGGCCTGAACTGCAGTTCCCTCGAAACTCTCACTTTAGAATTAATAAGCTGAATTTCATGTGTGCTGTGGAATGTGTTCTTTCTCACGTTTTGTGTTGCAGGTGAAAGAAGCGCTCTTGTTAGCTAGAATAATGTATTTGTTTTCCTAGCCAGGCCCGGAGAGAAGAAGCTACATTGTATAGCTTGAGTCTATAAAGGAAGGTAATTGTGCTTCACACAGGAGAAGGCCTGGAAACCACGGACAAATTGTTGCAAGAGAAGAACACTGTTGTCCCACGGAAAACTACATTTAAGACTGTACCCAGAGCAGATGGTGTGACCTGCAAGTAATCTTGGGAAGGATACTTGTAATAATGTAATGGTAAGTGTAGGGAAAGTGCCCACTTCTTCGTCTGCCTACAGAGAGAGGGTATCTTAGAACAAGCTCTGTCTTGGTAGCATTATGGTACATTGACCCAAACTGTTGAGAGGCTTCTTAGGAAGACTCCACATGCTGACACCTTTTAACCCCTTTCCTTGAAGATGCTTAAGTAGGGATGTCACTTTAGTGTTAGAGGGGGGATAGATTAATGCGTTATAGTCACCAACCCACAATACAGGGAAACTTGGACTCATGCGTTTTGATCCTCTGCATTTTGCTTCTTGAATTAATTGTGTAACTCATGCTACATTGTCTTAATTGGATACGAAGATGTGGCTTTATGCTAATTCCAATGTATTTTTACATTCTCGTCTTGAGATGTATCTATGTTCAGTTAATTTTGGCATTGTAATAAATTAACTAACCTAATGTAGTTGTCTGTGGTTAATAGGTGTCCAGGGGAATTCTTGTTTAATTGATTGGCAATATTAAGGAATATTTCTCCTCTCTACACTTACATGCTGCTAAAAGAACCATCAGATTGTGAGGCTAGAATGGGTTTAGAACTTCTCGGCCCAGCACTTTCATTAGTAAGCATGATTTATGTGTAAATAAAAATTCTCACACAAAATGCTCACTGATTTAATATTTTCTTGCTGCCGTTATTTGAATAAAAGTCAAAACCAACACATTTTTTGGCATACCATGAAGTTGCATTAAGTGACAATTACTAACAACCTGAAAAAGGTTTTATAATGTTGAAATGCATTTGGGTGAAGGAATTACATTCAGCAATTGATTGATATGATAGCAACCTCACAAACCCAGTAAATCTGACTGCCTGGAAACCCTCCTACCTTGATTTCACACATAGGCCACTTGATTTATTTTGTATGAATCAAGACTAATATTTACTGAATGTATTAGCTTATTAAAGGAAAGTCTGAAACTGGACATTGTCCATCCAAAGCTTCTACTCCACATAGATATTGGTCCCAGGTTCAACCTTTAATTTTAAGTATTACAAAATAACGTTGTTGTTTCACACACATTAGTTCTAATGGGTTATTCCATTACTGTCAGTACAATGCCAGGCAGAGAGGGCTTGCAAAGAAGAGAAATGTCCTCTTATAATGTATTTTACCCTAAAATCAGTTGTCAAGTATCCTCATGGAATCAGGAATGCATTTACCTAGCCCTAACTTTTAATCCACAACACCTCTCATGCTAAGGCTTGCAAGTCAATATTTATAATGAATGTGAATGAAATTTACATACAATGAATTAATGCCGTCCCGAACCAGGAAACCATTAGTTTATAAGATACCGAGGATATCCTGGTCAGATATATTATAATATGTACACGGGAGGCTCCATAAGAGCTCTGTCTGTGGGCACATATTTCAAAATGTTGAAACAGCTCCTGGTTATGATTGCCCACCCTTTGATCCTTGCATTACGGTAAGTACATTTGTTTTTCTCAAAAACAGCTGTGTAACACTTTTGAAGAGAATTTGCCTTTTCCTTATTCGATTTTGGCGCAGATTTCTTCCATCTCCTGGTTGCTCTTCTAAATGATCCCTTTACTTCCTTTACTGCATTCACTTCAGCTGACTACCACTTCTGAGTGAGTCTAGCATCTGGGTGTATAAAAGCACCATTAAGTGGAGTCTTAAACCTTTTTATAATGGTCAATGCACTCTTGAGCAGGGACAGCAAACTGAGGTCTAGTAGATCAGTAGTCTAGCAGTTTGTATTGCAACTTCATCTTAACCCAGGTGGCACTAACTCGAGAAGCAAGAAATGAGAGCGAGAGCTGTTGAAATAGCTTAACATTCTGGAGACTAGGAAGGATAAAATTAAATATAGTGAACAACCAGCCCAAAGTGTGATCTTAATCATACATGGAAGAGTAAACCCACTAGAGGAAATCTGGGCTGGATTGATTTATGAAGATTTAATACAAACTACTGTTGCATACAGGGAAATGGATGCCATAGCCCTTGTTGGATAGGCTAGTCGTACACTGTGATTTCAATCAGTGTGATAGGCATCAAAACCAACCATCCCGCTTCTTTGTACTTGGAGGTAAAGAATATAGAGAGGAGAGGGAATCTGCAGTGTATGTAATAACTTTGAAACAGGTTCAATTTCATTCTGCTGCACTAACCAAACTCAAAAGGTAACATATTGAAAAAAGCATTTAGTAGCTGAGGATTCTGATTGGACATTTGTTGGTGAATTCTATAAATTGTTTACTTAAATAGTAATAAAATCGTAACTAATCAGCATTGTAATCATCAATCGTCTGTATTTTTTACAAACACCTCATAAACTGTATACCATGCTACATGACTCCTATAACACCACTCTAAGCAACCCCCCCCAATTAATTATCACTCTGTAGCTGGCCATGCCATGATCTACATATGTTTATCCATGCTCCATCCCAACTCCCACTACCTGGACCACCGTCAGATGCAGTTCACCGATTCTCTCCTAATATCCTTGCCCATATGCACAACAACCTTTCCATATTAATGGACGTTATCTTTTAAAACATTTGCAACAGTTGCCCATGGTTACCACCCTGGATACCTCCATCCATCTGTAGTGTGTTTATCTAGGTACCTATATTGATACTCCTATTTCTGACCCTTGTCCGGTTATTAATTCACTAATGTCCATACAACGGCACAGAAACCCGTCTTCAGATTAGGTCATAGCGCATGCTGTCACATTAAGAAAGCACTATCCCTTCAGCCCCCTAGAGAAGCACACCGAGTTCTCAAAACAAATCAAACCTCCAACAGACCTGGGAAATCCCCGCGACCATTGTTTTGATTTCGCTCAAGAACTCCTGCAAAGAATGTAAGAACGACCAGTCCTTATGACATTCTTGCTGACGTCTTATGTCCGGTGTGCAGTCATAATATCGAGTTGTTTTTTTCGACTGGACAGAATATCGAGTAAAAAATATAGAATGGACATAATATCGACTAGACATAATATAGACAACAAAAATATCGACTAAAATGGACATAATATCGAATCAAAAATATAGAATGGACATAATATCGACTAGACATAATATAGACAACAAAAATATCGAATTTAAGGTAAGTTAATAATATTTTTAATTTTTTGTGTAATATTATTCTGTAGCGGGTTGTGGGTTTATAGGGGAATAGGGTGGGAAGTAATTTAAATATCATTAATTAAATCTGTAATATAATAGTAATTGTTAATTAATTATTAATTGTTAATTAATTAAAATATAATTGGTAATTAATAATAATTGATTAATTGATCAATAATTATATTTTAGTAAAATATTTTCGGTAGCGGGTTGTGGGTTTATAGGGGAATAGGGTGGGAAGTAATTTAAATATAATTCATTAAATCTGTAATATAATAGTAATTGTTAATTAATTATTCATTGTTAATTAATTAAAATATAATTGGTAATTAATAATAATTGATTAATTGATCAATAATTATATTTTCGCAAAATATTTTCTGTAGCGGGTTGTGGGTTTATAGGGGAATAGGGTGGGAAGTAATTTAAATTTAATTAATTAAATATGTAAATTAATAATAATTGTTAATTAATTATTATTTTGTAAATAATTAAAATATAATTGGTAATTATAAATATTTAAAGAATAAATAAATAATAATTAGTAAATTAATTTCTGTAGTGGGTTGTGAGTTTATAGGGGGATAGGGTGGGGAGTAATTTAATAATAACTAATTAAATATGTAAATTATTTACATTTGTTAATTAATTAATAATTGACCATTAAATAAAATTAACTTCGTAAATAAAAGTAATTGGTTTTGGAAATTAAATTTAAGTTTTGGGTTTTTGGGTAGAGGGGTATTTTTAGGGTTCAGGGTCAGTTTTGGGTTTTTGGGTAAAGGGGTATTTTTAGGGTTCAGGGTCAGTTTTGGGTTTTTGGGTAAAGGGGTATTTTCAGGGTTCAGCGTCAGTTTTTAGTTTTTGGGTAAAGGGGTATTTTTTATGTTCAGGGTCAGTTTTTAGTTTTTGGGTAAAGGGGTATTTTTAGGGTTCAGGGTCAGTTTTTAGTTTTTGGGTAAAGGGGTATTTTTAGGGTTCAGGGTCAGTTTTTAGTTTTTGGGTAAAGGGGTATTTTTAGGGTTCAGGGTCAGTTTTCAGTTTTTTGGTAAAGGGGTATTTTTAGGGTTCAGGGTCAGTTTTTAGTTTTTGGGTAAAGGGGTATTTTTTATGTTCAGAGTCAGTTTTCAGTTTTTGGGTAAAGGGGTATTTTTAGGGTTCAGGGTCAGTTTTTAGTTTTTGGGTAAAGGGGTATTTTTAGGGTTCAGGGTCAGTTTTTAGTTTTTGGGTAAAGGGGTATTTTTAGGGTTCAGGGTCAGTTTTTAGTTTTTGGGTAAAGGGATATTTTTAGGGTTCAGGGTCAGTTTTCAGTTTTTTGGTAAAGGGGTATTTTTAGGGTTCAGGGTCAGTTTTTAGTTTTTGAGTAAAGGGGTATTTTTAGGGTTCAGGGTCAGTTTTTAGTTTTTGGGTAAAGGGGTATTTTTAGGGTTCCGGGTCAGTTTGGGGTTTTTGGGGTACAGGGGTACAGTGTAAAAATAAAGTAAAATTAAATTTAACTTAAATTAATTTAATGAAATTAAATTAAAATAAATTATATTAAATTTATATATTTATTTAATAATATGTTTATATATATATATATATATATATATATATTATTTTTGGTGATATAATTTTTTAATTTATATTAATTATTTATTAATATTACATTTATTTAATAATTATTTCTACGTTTATATTAAATATATTTATATATATTATTTTTTACTTAATTTTAAGACATTTAAAAAAATCGATATTTTGACAGTCTATATTTTTGTAAGTCGATATTTTGGAGTCGATATTTTAGTACTTACCTGTTTGAAGATAGGCAGTCGATATTTTGTCCCTCGATATTTTATCCTCGATATTTTGGTATCTCGATATTTTTGACATCGATATTATGTCAGTGATCCCTTATGTCCATCGTTACGTCAAACACGGCACCTTTCAGGTATAAATATACCGACGTTGCCCTAAGCTAAGACACGGTGGTGACGAGCTTGGAGCAGCGCTACTTGCCGGAGAGCCCAGCTGATGCAGAAAAGCCCACGGGCGCTGCCCCTCCTTTTTTGACGCGCTGAGAGAAACGCTGCCTTTTCTCCTGCCGAGAAACCCAGCCTCCGGCGTTTCCAGCCGCCCTCGCGGGTAACTGGGATATCGAGTCCTGTGACAGAGATACCAACCCTCCAGCCTTCTAAATCCCAGGTACTGAACTGACTAACCCCTTACAGAGAATTCTTGAGTCAGATTCTTGGCAAAGCAAACTTAACTTAAACTGCTACTTACTTACTCCCTCCCAAGTATTAGGCTTAGGTCAGGTATACCGGGGTAGGCGTAGTTAGAAGCACCAGTTGAGTACGATTAGTCAATGTATATATGATAGATATCTTTGAACAACACTTTAGCGCTATCTCCCTATCCCTCACACAATACTTGAACCCCACCCCCTCACCGCCTCATTCTCACGGCCCATCACCCCTCAACATCTCCCCTGCTCCCCCTTCTCGTCTCCCTGATTCACCCCAAATTTTACCACCTTCTTCTCCCCTCATTCCCCCAACCCTCCTTTCACCCCTGCCTGATTTACCCTCCTCCTCTCCTCCCTCCAACCTCATTACACCCCCCCTCCCTTCCCCCTCTACCACTCACCCCCCGGTAACCCCCCTTTCCAATATCAGACTCTCTGCTACGCACCTCCCTTCCTATGACTCCATTTTCACCCCATCTCCAATCTCTCCTCGTCCCCTCACACCACAATCATACAATCCCCTAACTCCCTTAACTGCCCTCACACCTCCTCGAACATTACCCCTCTCTCTCACCCCCTTACGATCCTCAATTACACACAATCTTCCATCTACGCCAATTCTTACTGTCCCCAAACCACCTCCTCTTAACTACTCGCCCAATATTAATACCTCTCCCACATCCACCTACTATACACTCCCACTCTCCAATAAAGATCCCCCTCCTCAACCTAATCCAATCCACACTCCAACACCCCCTTACAGCGAACCTCTCCTTTCATCCCTCGTTTCAGAACTCTCCTCACTTAGAAACGCTATCTCTCTCCTAACTAATGCCATCACCTCCACGCATACCTACTCTCCGACTCCCTCACAATACACCATATCCCCACTCATTAACAACAATCTCAATCCCTACCCGTCAACCGTCTTCCCCCCTAACATGATTACTAACATCAACAACACTCACCCGCTCACTAACAGCTCCTCCACAAATTCCACACCCGATCAACCTTCGTCAATCATTCCAATCCATAATACCATCACGCCCCACTATCCTCAACTGGATACGTACCTTATAACCTCAGAACTTATAACTCCCACAAACTTACCTTCCGCTCCCTACTCACCCCCAGCCACTAAGCCACTTCCACTTCAATCTACTTCCACTATGCACCCCACCTATCAATCTACTATCCCTGTTCTCCTAGGTACAAGCAGATTCCCCCTTCTTACAAAATCCCCTAGACCTCCCCAACATTTGAGACCTATCCCCACTCATCAATCTTCTATCCCAGTTCTCCTAGGTACAAGCAGACTCCCCCCTCTTAAGAAATCCCCTAGACCTCCCCAGCATCTGAGAACTATTCCCCCCTGTCCCTCAACTCAACAACCTGACCCCTCTCCCCTACATTGCATGTTGATCAACTGCCGATCCGTCTCCCGCCATGCCACTGAGATTGCAGAAACGATCCTCAGCGAAAACATTGACATAGCATTCCTAACCGAAACCTGGCTCACCGCCCACTCCACTCCGATCCTCGACTTGCTCATTCCCCCAGGTTACTCAATCATCAAGAAAGACAGAATCAAGCAAACAGGAGGAGGACTTGCTCTAATTTTTAAAACTGAACATAACATCACGCTTGTTGAGTCTCAAGACCCTTCATCCTTTGAATACCTTTGTGCAGATCTCTGTATTCACGACTCCCCCACCACTCGGCTGCACACCATCTACCATCCCCCTGGAAATTGTATCTCTTTTACTGAAGAGATGTCTGACCTCATTATCCAATCCTCTCTATCACACTCTAAGAATATCTTCCTTGGTGACTACAACGTCCACTGGAATAAAATTGATGACCCTGCTATTATCACTTTTAAGAATACCATGGAAATCACCAACATGACCCAACTCTGCCATTCTCCCACTCATAATAAAGGTTCCACCCTAGATGCTATCATAACTAGCAATGATCTAGCCTCCCTCTCTAGTATACTTCCTATCGACTGGTTTGACCATTACCTCATCCTCTTCTACGTGAAGAGACCCACGAATCACCCCGCCCCCATCAGCACCCTACCGATGAAATCTACACGCAACCTTCACCTTATCCCTCTTGATGAACTGGAATCCACAATTAAAACCTGCTTACTTCGCCTCCCTCTCTCTGACAGTACTAAAGACCTAACCAACCATTATAATTACTCTATTCTCCAAGCCCTTGACGAAATTGCCCCAATTAAACTCAAACAACAAAAAAACAACCCTCCCAAATCCTGGTTCAACTCTGAACTCAATAATGAAAGACGATCCCTAAGACAATCTGAACGTGTTTGGAGAAATCATCCCACCGATGACAATCTTACCCTCCTCAGAACTGCCAGAGTCCAATACAAAAAACACATCTACAATAAAAAAGCCTCCTTTCTCCGGTCACAACTTGACCAAGCTAAAAACCGACCTAAAGAACTCTTTAGCATTGTTAAAAAACAAACCTCCACTGGCCCTCCTAAAATATCTGCCTCTATTGACAAATGTGAAGAAATCGCCAGCTTTTTTAGCAACAAAGTCAATAAGATAGAACTATCCTTCTCCTCCCTCCCCCCCTCTTTCCAACCCTCCCACACTCTACACACCCTCCCCAACACCCCTTTATCTCTTTTGCCAACTCTTCCCACTCTCCTCGACCCATCTCTTACCCTTCCTGCTCGCGCGCATTCAGACCTCTCTACTAATAGACTCATAACTAAAAATAATGCTTCTTGGAGTGAATTTAGTCCAGTTTCAGTGTCATCGATCACTAACATCATGACTAAACTCAAACCTTCCTCCCATTCCAAAGATCCTCTTCCCGCCCATTTGGTCCAAGACCTCAAATCTACCATTGCCCCTATTTGGACCAATATCATCAACTCCTCCCTTGCCACTGGTTGCGTCCCAGCCTCCCTTCAGCTTGGTCAAATCTCTCCCATCCTGAAAAACACCTCTGCCGACCCAAATGACCTTAACAACTTATGCCCTATCTCTAACCTTCCTTTTCTCTCTAAAGCCCTAGAAAAATGTGTCCTATCACAACTTGAGAACCATATCCTCGACTTCAATCTCCTTGATGTTTTTCAATCCGGTTTCAGAAAAGGCTGTAGTACAGAAACTGCAATGTTAAATATCACAGATGACATTCATCGCTCCCTTGACAATGGTGAATCCTCTCTACTGATCCTCCTTGACCTCTCGGCGGCATTTGATACTGTCCATCATCCCACCCTTCTAAACACCCTCAAAGATCGATTTGGCTTGGAAGGCACTGTACACAAATGGTTCTGCTCATTCCTTCAAAACAGATCACAGCAAATCAAACTTAGCCACTTCCTCTCTAATCCTCAACCTGTCTCACTCGGGGTCCCTCAAGGATCCATCCTCTCCCCAACCCTTTTCAACCTTTTCATGGAACCACTCACCCTCATTCTCAAAGAAGCTAAAATTAGTTACCACCTCTACGCCGACGATACACAATTATACTACAAGATCAAATCCCACAACGACATCCTTCACCTCAACGACACCCTAACTAAAGTACAAGCCTGGTTCCATCTAAACCATCTCAAACTGAACCCCAAAAAAACAGAATTCATTCTTTTCACCCCCAAAAACAATACCCTTCCCATCCAAATCTGGATCAATGATATCAAAGCTCTCAATTGCTCCCTCTCCACCTCTAACTCTGTTAAATCACTTGGCATCAGCATCGACCAGAATCTCAACCTCATTCCCCACATCAATAATGCCGCCAAAAGTGCTCTTTTCACCCTTCTCCACCTCAAGAAACTCAAACCTTTCATTCCAGCTGATGATTTCAAAATTGTTGTCCAATCGCTAGTCCTCTCCAGGATTGACTATGCTAACGCCACCCTTGCCGGCACCCCTAAAACCCATCTTGCACCAATTAAATGTGTCCTCAATCTAGCTGCCCGACTCATCTCTGACTGTAAAAGATTTGACCACATATCGCCCGTCCTCAAAAATCTTAATTGGCTCCCAATTGAAGGAAGATCCTCTTACAAGATTGCCTGTATCACCCACAAAGCTCTTCATCAAAACACCCCCGCCTACCTTGCAACTAAACTAAAAAAAGCAGGCTGCACCAGGTCCCTGAGAAGCACCGACTCCCTACTCCTGATCCCACCTAGACTTAATTGTCAAAAAACTCAATCCCGTGCATTCTCTGGTAATGCTCCTACCATTTGGAACTCACTCCCCAAAAACCTTCGCTGCAACCCCTCTTACTCTCTTTTCAAAAAAGAACTCAAACTACTTCTCCACAACTTATATTGGGGTACCTAACATGTCCACTCTCTCTACTCTTATACCCTCCCCCCACCTTGTCTGAATTCAACATCTGTTCAAGTGAGTATCCACTGTTTCGCCTATTTTTAATTTGTACCTGTCTCTTACTCCCCCACCTTATCATATTCTTTTTGCAAACTGTATCCCGTTGCTAATTCCGCATATATTTCTATTCTATCCTACTGTGTCTAACTCTGTTGTAAAGCGCTCTGATACTCCAGGGTCCAGCAGCGCTATATAAAACCCTTGAAATAAATAAATAAAAATAAAATAATAATATGTATGTATATCTTTTATCCATTTTAAGTATCATATGGCTAAGAAACCATATAAATGCTTTTACAGTATTATTTTATAATTCTGTTTTTACTGTATGCACTTTACTTAACTATAAGTATTGCAATAATAGCGATTCATTTCTCTTGTATGAGAAAAGAGACTGATCAATAAATAACATCTTTTATTGAACCACGCCCATCTCTTGTTTCTCTACAAACTGGTGAAACTAAGAATGCACGTACTGACTGAGTAAAATAAGTTGTCTTTTGTTTTCACACGACTCTAGAGATATACTCTTGATTAGGGGAGAGCAAAGTTGTCATGTTCTATGGTTGTCAGAAACTAAATCCCTTCTTGTCTATCCAGGGAGGTTAAACTCCTCCTTGCCTATTCGAGAAAGTTTCTAGTGAACTCTGAGCTAGCTGGCACACATAACTTTAAGTCTAATATCGTCAGTAGAAGACCTAGTTAACCACAGTCCTACGTCTATACTATTGAAGATATTATTCCAATGCGCAGAGCCTATTGGGAAAATAGGAACTACACTACATGGCGCCCAACGGTTTGGATAGGCGATAAATCTAACGCAAGACATTAGAGTAACTCAGTCATGCTTTTTCACACAGACCCTTTTTTCCATAAAACTCCAAAGACGTCTGGAGTGGGTAAAAGGTTAAATCCGCCAAACTTAGTAGGAGGAGACTCCTATGTATGGTTTTTGGTTTATTCAACGTTGAAGGATACAGTGTTCCAAAATATTGTGCATCTAATCTTTGTTTCCTTGAAAACCTGATCTGCAACAAAAAAAACTTCTTGTCAGTAAAATGTCAGACAATGAAGAAGAAAGGGAGGCAGCTAGAATAGCAGCTCAACTCCTAGAGGAAGACACAAGTCTCCTACAGCAAGACCCGGGTTCAATACTCATCCCGGTCAGCATAAGAAAAACTATAACTTTAAAACTTATAGAAAATGGACTGACACCGAGAGGTGGTACAGTCATATTCGTAATTGAGGCACACGAATATCGGCAGACAGAGGTATTCTATTCATGGATAAATTTTCCAGCAGCAAACGCTGTAACAAAGGAGTTCCATTATTACAAGATAGAGGAACCTCCGGATGAGTACACCCCTTTCGAGGAGGTGGAAATACCACTCAAATACCAAGAGCACCTGCTCTGGTTTAAAGGCGCCCTAAAACATAATGATCACATCACCAGGCTCGGTCCACTAGGTAGACCAGGAGTGACGTGGCCGGTTCTAGCCGGATACACACCACATCCAGACATTGAAAAAATGTCAGTAACAGAACTTTTAACACAGTTAAAACAACTGATTAAAATACACAGACAACTAGTCCAATATGTAATGCGGACTTCAACAGTCCAACCAGCTATTAAAATTCCACAGCTGACCCCTCATCAGGGGAACACAAATAAAATAACACCACAGAACATACAGTCCTGTCTAGGTAAAGTACCCATTAAACGGGAACAAATTCCATTCTGGTTAGCACAAAAAATCACTCAAATAGAGGCGGTATTTCCAGATACCACACCTGTGGAGAAACACAGAATTCTGACTATCTGTCTCCCAATGTGGATCGCACCACATGTGGAGGACTGTGACACTTGGGGTACAGTCTTTGCTTCCATTTACACAAAAACACATGGTGTTCCGTCCATGGTGGTAATACCAGAAGTGCTAAAACAGATTCAAAATGAATACGGTCCAGAACCTGCTTTAACTCTGGGTATGACATTACTGAAAGACTTCAAGCAGGTCTCAGCAATATTACTAGCAAACATAAAAGGGGAAGCAGCAAATGTGGCGATCCGCCAAAGATTGAAGGAAACAGATATAGCAGACCTACCATTTGAACTTGCCAGAATCATAGAAAAATCCTATGAAGAACTAGGAAGAGATAGTTTGGGTGGGAAACCAGTGAAACCCCAACTAATAGAAAATCCTGAAAAGGTATTTATTAAAAATATTCTAAACATTTAAAAAAGAACTGGGATGGAAATAAACAATCCACTCCCAAAGAAAAAAGATTCCAGTCCAGAGGAAGGTCTCCTCGGCGGAGAGAAAGATCTCCGGACCAAGGACACAAGTCTCCCCAGAGGGAGCCCTTTGAGAAAAAATACAACCTTAGAAATAGGGATAATTTGAAGAAACCTGATAGATATCAAGATATTGATACACGTCCCTCTCGATCTTTTCAGACTTCCTCGCAGAAATCAGAAAGAAGAGGACGGTCAGAACACAGGGAAGAGCACGTCAAGCCCAAAGACAAAGAACCTGCTCATCAAAGTAAAAAGTTACAATTTCCAAAGAAGAGGTAGCCAGCATTAAAATAATCAAACATGCCGAGGATCCTGAGGACTCAGCTGAAAAACGGAGAGTGGGCTCAGACAATGCTAGACAGCGCAGCAGAAGTGAGCATAGCTCGCAAGATCCTGATGAATCATCTGGAGACAGTGGACACGAATGAGTACATTCAGGTGGAAACTGCAGATACCAGAATTAGCAAACCTCATAAAATATATGAAATAACCTTACGTATAGAGGGAGATAAGACTAGGAAAATAAGGGGTCTGTTTTGGGATAATCTCTCCAAGGGCTATGACATCCTTCTAGCTGAAAAAGACTGGCCACCAGAGTTTGTCAGGGAGTGCCCTCATGGCGAAGAAATGATTATGCCTGCCTTCTCAAATCATATTCCAATTCATAAAAAATATACACTTGCAAGAAAGTGGGCAGTAGCCCAGGCTCCTGCATTATATAAAAATCATGTGGGATGGGATGAGGACTCTCCTCCTCACAAAATCCAGTTAAAATCTCAACCAACTGCACAGAGGCAGTACCCAATTAAGCAAGAAGCTAAAAAACAGGTCAGGGAGATCTTAGATCAACTTGAATACCAGGGGGTGATTGAAACATGCACCTCACAAATGAACAATCCTTTGTTTCCTGTCTCCAAACCAGATGATTCATATCGTCTAGTTTTGGATTACAGACACCTTAACTCATGCTGCAAAACGTTTGCAGTATAAAACTCACACAGTGCCACACTAATGAATAGCATAGTGCGCAAAAAATACAAAACAACATTAGACATCTCTAATGGATTCTTTTGTCAAAATATAGCACCTGAAAGCAGATATTTGACCGCTTTCTCAATAAATGGCTCGCAGGAAATTTTCTGTCGTTTGCCCCAAGGGTTCAAGAACAGCCCAGAATTATTCTCAGCACGAGTAACAGAATTACTACAAATGTATGATGATGAGGCATTATCTTATGTCGATGACATCTATCTAACAGACGATGACTTGGATACTCACTTGAAAAGAGTGAACACCATAATACTTGGGTTCGCAGCAGAGGGTTACAAATTCAACTTCAAGAAGTCAAGAATTGCCCATCTGACTGTCCTATTATTAGGATATGAATTATCAAGTGAAGGCAAAAGCCTGGCTGACAATTTCCTAGAGAAATGTGCTGTAATCCAAGCACCTAGAACACTGAAAAACCTGCAATCAATTCTAGGTTTCCTGAATTTCGGAAGAACTTATATTATAAACTATGCAGAGAGAGTTAAACCTCTCTATGACCTAATAAAACCAGATTTTAAAAGACTCAATTGGACTCAAAAACACACAGAAATTTTGAGATCTTTACAAACAGACATGTTAGTTAAAACAAAACTACAAACACGCGATAATACAAGCAACCTTGTGATTCGAGTCATCCCAGGAAGATGCGGATTCACATACCTAACCTCAAATGAGGGAGAAAAGGTACCAATAGCATACAAAACACATTTGTACACAGAAGCTGAAAAAACAGTCAGCATTAAGGAAAACATTGTTCACGCGGTTCAAACAGCTGTAGCAAGAGAAAGATACCAAGCTGACGGCAGACAGATTACAGTCAGAACAGCAGAATCAGCCTTTGAGGCATTAACAACCCCTTATAATTTACCTACTATGGCACTAAATCCGAGATGGATACAATGGGAAGATTCTCTTGCTACAGACAGAGTGAAATACTATTTTGATCCAGAGTTGACAAAATTAAAAAATCTAGAATATGAAAGAGAATATCCTCTGCCAATCGACATTCTGCCCGTACGACAGTACGCCTGTGTAATACATACAGACGGACATGCTCAGCCTTCAGTTTGGGGAGAACAAGCTTATAACGCCACATGCGAGATTACGAAAGACGTGTGGCGCGGAGGTAAATTAAAACCTCTGTTTTCAAAAATACACTCAGTGGAAAATAATTCAGAACAACAAACTGAAATAATAGCGTTAAAAATGGCGCTAGATAATGCCGATCGCGAATTCCCGACACTAATAGTGTGCGATTCGTATTACTGCGTCAAATCATACAATAACGACTTGCAGAAATGGGTTGAAAATGGGTACAAAGATGACACAGGTGCCACAATAAAGCAAAAATCGCTTTGGGAACAAATAGTTCTTTTAAAGAAAGAACTACCAAAGACTCACGCGATACACTCACTGAGTCATCAGCGTGATGGCGTTCACGTTGCAGGGAATTCATTGGCTGAGACAGCCACAGCGGAACCAACTAAATCGGCTTCCGTAGCTACAAAAAAGCGTTCAGTAAAATACATTGACGGGGAAACAATGCTGGCGGTAAAAACGTCATCAAAAGGCGACTGCTCAGCGCTACCCCTCATGTATCCACTCAATTATACATACATAATCGATGCAAACTCCGTTCCTTTTACTCGAATCCCTGGAGTGGGGGATAGAGTGATTCCAAACATGGACAGGAGAGGCTTGTTAATAGCAGACGCACATATGGGTGAGGGTCTTAGACACCTTACACTTAAGGATTCTCTAGAAGAATTACAATCAACATACTGGTGGCCAGGAATGAGCCTGCAACATCACATATTTGCAAAAAAACTGTCCAGACTGCAACAGAGATCGCAGTGGTGACCGAGACGGTGTACTGCCATGGCGTTTCACCCAATAAGGATTAGGCTATCGACATGAAATACCCAGTATGAATAATGCGTCATATTAACATGTAGAGACTATTTTCACTTAAAATATAGACCCCAGCTCTCGGCTGACGTCTGAACTGTTATACGAAGATTTGCGAGTCTATAATGGCATATACGCAATTTGCATGCTACATTCTGACCAGGGTCCTGCTTTTTAGCTCTCGGGCTTATAAGACGGACATGACCGGCATGGGCATAGCATTGCGGTACTCTTGTCACCTCCTTCGTGAGGGAAACGGGATGGTGTAAAGAAAAAACCAAGGCATAGAGCAATCTATAACGGCACAGGTATTAGGTTCAGGAGCTGGGTGGGTCAAACATTTAATAAGTGTCCAACGTAGTCTTAATAATCTGCCAAGAAATTCTCTGAGAGGTCTCAGTCCGTACGAACTATTGTTTGGGACTAGAATGTTAATCCAGGACCTTGATAGTCAAACTTCAGTGGTTAAAGAAAAATGCTTTCATATCAAAGATCGTTTGGCTATTTTACAGGACTTAAACAAAAAGAGAAAAGACCTGAGCAACATAAAGTTGAAGCAACAGCCAACAGCCACTGAAGAGAAACCACCTGTCCCAGCAAGGCCTGTCTGGATTCCAAAAATCGGGGATCTGGTCAGAGAGAAGATCGCGGTAAAGAAGGAATTTGGGCCTTCTTACAGAAAAGCAGTTCCTGTCTTGTCTGTCAACGGGACAAGATCAGTAGTACTACCGCCCCTTGCTGGTAAAAAGGAGAACCGAGTTGTATCCATCGACCTGGTTAAACCACAATCATGTGGCCGATAACAAGTAGTAGGCCAAGTGGACTCCCAAGAAGTAGTAGAACACCAAAGTTTGCTACAAACACAGAGGTTCAAACTGAAAGACTAATCGCAATTGATAAACCTACAGTAAAACAACAAGGACTATGCAACAAAGCCATGGAACTTAAACCTCTTGAAACCCAAATTAAAATCTTAAATCAAGAAACACCAGTCTACAATGATGTAACCACAGACTATGCTAATGAAATAAAGACAATTCCAAAAACAAAAAGGAATCCAGAAGCAATTGAAACAAATGACAGAACAGCATCAGGCTACTTCATCAACTTCGATGATTTTTCTGAAGATCTGAGTGAACCAGAGGAACAGCAGACAACAAAAACTTTTAAAGATAAAGCAAAGGAACTCTTTCATCAACTAAAAGAAACCTATCTGATTTCTCCATGGATTGAACTTTGGGTGGCACTAGGAGTATTCATCCTCATACTTTGGCTCATCATGGTACTATGCTTGGGACACTTCATTGAGGGAAAATATGTTACAATGGACACAGCAAGTCAAAACATCAACTTGGTCCTGAAACCACACAAGTCTTCACACATCGAGAAAAGAGATCTTTCTTCAGTAAACTTCACAGCCAATCCTATACCCGGTGGGGTAGTATGGGACAAAACTGATTACGAAATCTATGGTCCGGTTGAGCTCCTGAAGTATTCTCATCAATTCAAGATTTCATTAAGTGACTTTGTAAAACCAAGCACATTTGCTGATGATTGGGACTTTGAAAGTATTAATGATATGATGTCTGATCTAGTAATGTCAGCTAAATTTACAGAACATGATTATTTGCAAGGTTCATCTAATTACGATCAAATGTTTTGTTATAACCATTATTGTAACCATTATCTGCATAAATCTACTCAACCTAGAAATGTTTTAAAATTTAACCAATGGGAACATTGTGCAACTCCACCAAAAGGCAGTTCAAAGACATATTTTGATAAATATTCATACTTTTCTGGGTTCAACACAAGTAATGCAGAATCATTTTTATTTCAAATTGTTAAATAAGACAGGAGTGAAAACCATGCTTACAAACACAAAATTAATATATTCAGACTCATTCTTTGAAAAAATGAATACCTTCGGTTTTGATTTCTGGAACAATAACATGGAAACGAAAACGATCTGGGGCACAAAAGATTGGCAAGTGCAAGGTATAGAATCATTATTTAAAGCCTGCATGATCCCAGAACAAATTATATTTTTGAATGATACGATTCAACAGACATCCTGTCTTGGCCTAGCCAAAATTAAAGACTTGAATAACCCGTCTATTCCAAAACCAACACCTACCAGTAATAGCACTACAGATGTTGAGATAGACATATCCCATATTTTAAACCAAAACAGAACACATGCTGATTGGAAAAAATGGTTGATCTGGCCCACAGACACAAATAACTGTCAAGACAGATTCCTGAACAAAATACAGGGGTTCACATTGACCAGGCCAGACCCAAGATACTCCCAGAGACAACATCCAGGGATTGTAACTACTTACAGTGTGGGGAAACTCTGCCTTCAATGGCTACATACATCCACACTGTCAGAAATTAAGCAACACTTAACTTTACTTAAAGAAGGTGCTGACTTGCGTGATTTCATCATGGGACCACGCAAACAGCGTCAAAAACGTTTCATAGCGGCCTCTATATATGCAGCTTACAACGAAGTTTGGAAAGTAACTCAAATTGAGACAGCAGAAAAAATACGGGAAATTGACCGTGTTAATTTGGAAAAATCACTTTCTGTTGTGGACAATGGGTTAATGACTCTGTCTTCCAGAATATATTCACTGGACAGTATTGTATCTTCTGCAATCGATATAATAGAACAAGACTTACTGATGTTGCAACACGGTCAGTCTCAATTGCGTTCTATTGTACAGCTTGGCTGGACGTTACAAAATCTGCGTTCAGGCTATGTGCCTTGGCGTCTAATCAACACAACGTCACTATTTTAATTTATTTATTTATTTATTTTTTTGGTGCAAGATATTTATTAGTCAAACAAAAGAGATAAAAGTTACACTGCATCACGCCAACAACCCGGAGGCAGGCCGCTATCAATTGCACATCTCACGACAAGTAGTAAAGTAAACAGGGGGAGCACAACCCAACGGGCTGCGTAATCACCGGCAAAGGCGTACAATACAATAAAGTCATGTATTTGAGCAGTGCAACATTAGCATATATGGAATGGTCTTACATTTTTTTTCAGCGCCGTAGACTATCAGATGGATTTGGAGGTTCCTGGGCTGCCATGAAGCGAGCAACAGGACCCAACCTGCTGAACCGGCAGATTGAAAGGATACGTCCACCAGCACTGTGTTCACCCAACCTGCCCCAACAAACAAAAGAAAATCAAGAACAACAAACATAGGTGCAGTTACATAATACCAATCACACAGTACCCCATTCATACATAGGGCTATGCGCTCCTGCGCTAGGCAGCTGTCAAAAAATGACAATCAGTGGTAAGGGTTGCAGCGTGGCGGGCGCCAGGTCTCCACCGCGGAGATAGAGGGGGGGCGGGGGAGGAGGGGAAGGAGGGGGAAGTCGAAGCAGGACGATCCACAGGGTTACGTGGCCTTAGGGGAGATGGAGGTGGTCAGGGTGTGCAGCATTTAGGAAGGCGTCAGGACTTCAGGACCGGGACGTATCTCAACCCCAGGGAACCCTGCACCGGCACGGAACACCAGAACAGCAACAGCACGTCTACAGTCTCAAACTCTCATCCCATATCATCCGAAACACCCACGTCAGGTGAACCGCCAGAAGCGTCCGAGCCCGCACGCTCCCTAGTCCATTGCAGGAAGGGTTCCCAAATATCGTTAGGTCTGGAAGCGGTGGGCATCGTCTCCCAATAATGAGTCAGCTGTGCATGCCCATTTGTCACATCCCTAATCCACTCTGTGAACGAGGGAAGAGCTCTCCGGCCCCAGCGTAGTGATATTTGTCGCTTGGCATAGAGAAGGAGTAGTGCATGTAGTTTCCTATCACAAGGTTCCGTATCCTTGACATATCCCAATAAGCCCAGAAGTGGTGATGGTGCGTCGGTTATGTGTAGGATTTGGTTAATGGCAGTGAAGACGTCCGACCAGTACTCATCCAATTTAGGGCAACTCCATGCCACGTGAAGAAAGGACGCATCTACCCCTCCACATTTCCAGCAAGAGTCATCCGTGCGGACGCCCATACGGTGCAGCAGCACCGGTGTGCGATAGTACTGGTGTAAAAATTTGAAGTGGATGAGCCGCAATCGATAATTCGGGGACAGCGCCGTGAGCTGCCTACAGCAGTATTCCCACATTTCGTCTGTCAAAGGGTCGACTAGGTCGGCAGCCCAAGTCTGTTTGGCCTTAGACACAGTGAGTGGGGCTTGCTCCTGCATGCAGTTGTACAGTCTCGACACTAGTTTTTTGGGGGTGGGTCTTGAAAGCAGATTCTGAAGGGCGTTCAGCGTTGGTGGTTCCTCTGGGAAGTGGGGCCCCAACTTCCTGCAGGATTCCCTAAGGGAATGGTATAGCAGCGCGTCCGCAAAGGATTCAGGCTGGTCTTCCACACCCGCGTGCAACTCCCCAAAAGTGCCATCTGGATATATATCCGCGAAGGTATGCAGTCTCTTTCCGCGGATTGCGAGGACGTCACCTCTGGCACTTAAGCAAGGTAACATCGGGTTTCCCCACAGAGGGATAGCTGGCGCATAAAGCAAGGAGAGTCCCACTCTGTGTTGCAATTCGCGCCAAGACCAGCGAATCATCTCCACAGTGTCAACCTCCTTCGAAGGGCGTGTGACTTTACCATAGAGCGCCACGCGCAGTGGCAACGGGGCAACAACGGCTAGTTCCACTGCCACATGCGGTTGGTAAGGGGTGGGGAAGGCCCAGAAATCCAGAAATTGCGCCTGTGCGCACAGGGAGTATAACTTCAATTCTGGAGCTTCGAGGCCTCCCTGTCATAGCGGGAGCGTGAGCAGGTCCCAGGATACCCTCGCCTGTCCCCCGGCCCACACTAGATGCAATAGCAGAGAGCGAACACGCGCGTGAAAGTGTGCCATCATGGGCAGCGGGACATTTACGAACAAATACAAGAATTTGGGGAGAACCACCATTTTCACCAGTGCTATCCTCGCAACCAGGGACAGGGGCAGCCTGTTCCAGACCTCAATCTTCCTTTCCAGCCAGTCCACTGCTCTACCAAAGTTAAGAGACCACAACTCCTGTATATCCCGACTGATCCAGATACCCAGATATTTAACAGCGTCAGTTTCCCAACGTAGGGGGTAGTCCGGTGACGGCTGACTGGTCCCATCAGTAAGGGGGAACGCAACAGATTTAGACCAGTTTATGGACACTCCTGCCAGTCCCTCAAACCGCACGAATTCGCGGAGCAACGGGTTCATGTTATCCTTGGGGTCGACAATATACAAGGTGACATCGTCTGCATATAATGAAATCAGTAAACTCCGGGAGCTGAACCCAATTCCTCTCGCAGTGTGGTTCTGTCGTATCCTGGCCGCTAGCGGCTCCATTGCAATAGCAAAAAGGAGAGGAGACAGTGGGCACCCCTGTCTGGTTCCTCAAGAGACAGCAAAGGGCTTGGAAACAAGGCCATTCACACTCACCCTAGCTCTCGGCGCGTTATATAGTAGTTTGATTAGATTCAAGAAATTACAACTGAATCCCATCCTTTCTAAAATTCGAAACAAATAGGGCCACTCAAGGGAGTCAAACGCTTTGGTGGCGTCAAGGAACACCACCGCCGCCTGAACAGAGGGGTGTAGGTAATGCAGGATAGAGAAGATGGTCCTGAGGTTGTGCGATGTGGCGCGGCCAGGGATGAACCCGGACTGATCAGGGAGTGCGATGATCGGCAACATCGGCTGCAGTTTGTCCGCAATGACCTTAGCATAAATCTTAGCGTCCACATTAATTAGGGATAGGGGCCTGTAGGAGTCCAGGAACAGTTCGTCTTTGTCAGGCTTCAGTAACGTAATAATTAAAGCTTCACGCATGGAGTCTGGAAGGGAGTTCAATTCAAGGGCCTCAACAAACACAGAGTGCAGTTTCGGCGCCACTTCCTCTGCATACGTTTTGTAAAAGGTCGTAGTTAGGCCGTCAGGGCCCGGGGCCTTGTTGGCCGGCATGCTCTTAATTACCTGAACGATATCCTGAACAGTGACAGGAAGGTCCATGTACTGTCTGTGGTTATCGTTAAACCAAACCAGGGCGATAGAATCCAGAAAGCTCTCCAGTGAGGCCGGGACCTCGGGTTGCCTGGAAGTGTAGAGGGACGTGTAAAAGTCAGTGAAAGCGTGTAAAACTGCCCCTTGGCCAATAACCAGGGACCCCTCCATGTTCTGAATGGTGTGTATGTAATGCGATTGTGTACGTGGAGCTATCAACCTAGCTAGGGTCCTGCTGGGCCTGTCCCCCTCCCCATATCTGCGGGCCTCGGCCTGTCTCCCTAGAAATCTCACCTCGCGCTCTGCCTCCTCATTATAGGCAAGCAACTTGGTTTTTAAATTGCCAGCGATCTCCAAGGTCTGGTCACGGCTAAAGGCTACATCTAGATCCCTCAGGTCTTGTTCTAACTGGGCAAGTGTTCTACGTATGGCCTTTAACACTCCAGCCTGCCGCGCAATGCACTGGCCCCTGATCACCGCCTTAAAGGCGTCCCATGTAATGGCCTCTGATGAGACTGAACCCGCATTTTCCGCGAAATAGTTGAGGATATCCTCCCTGATCTCCTCGACAAATACTGGGTCCGTGAGAGCGTGCGGGGGCAGACGCCATGTGAACGCCCTGTGAATAGCATCGGGCAGGCACAACTCCAACATACACGGGGCATGGTCCGATAACGATCTAGCCTGGATGTCGACTCCCGTCACCCACGTTGCCACCTCAGGCGACACTAGCCAGAAGTCTAATCTGGACCAAGCAGATTGATGGCATGTGAAGCAAGTCCCCACTTTCTCTCCAGGGTGCCTAACTCTCCACACATCAGAAAGCAACCCCTCTCCCATTACATCAAGGACAGCCTGACGCGCTCTAGCATGCGTTGGTCTACTCACACCTCTCCGATCCATGTCATCATTCAGCACAACATTAAAATCGCCCCCTATAATAACCGATTGGCAATCTAGCAATGCAATTTGCGGCCAGAGATTCCTAAAGAAGTCTGGATCATCTACATTAGGACCGTAAATGGCAGTCAGCACTATCGGTCGCCCCTGCAAGGAACCGTGTAACATAACGTATCTCCCATCCTTATCCTGCATGCAGGCATGTTCCCGCCAATCCAGCCCCCTGCGTATAAGTATAGCCACCCCTCTCGCATAGTTAGAATAAATGGCAGAATACACAGTTGACCACCTGGAATTTTTCAATCTGGGCGAAGGGATCGTATTAAGGTGAGTTTCTTGCAAAAGACAAATGTCCACATTATGCCTGGCCAGCATACCATGCATCAAGCGGGCTTTCTTGTAGTCCCCAAGGCCCCTAATGTTCCAGGTCCACAGCTTAACCCCCCCCATATCGGAAATACTGTAGAAGTAGCAAAGTCCCCAACATGTCCCACCCCCCAGATTCGCCAGGCCCCGCACACATAGCACACATTAACCCCTTGCGCAAAAAGGAAAATAGATGATAGATCAAAATGCACCATTCCGGAACTAAAAACAACAACTCCTCAAACACCCCCCACCTCCCACCGCCCTCATCAACCCCCCAATCAGGTTGTGACATACCCCGTAGAATGACACGCATAGCGTGATAGAAAACCAACAACGGAAGTAATGGGATACACCCCATGGGGGCGTTGTGCACCCAGCTTACACCCCCGCGGTTGCGGGGTGGCTACGTTCAGGAATAAGGCTCCTTGGTCCCAACGGTATCCCCGTCCCCGGGTCGACTTACCCCACCCCGGCCACATGCACATAAGTTTCAGGGCATAAGCAGTCACAAATGGGCATCCGGAGACACAGCAGCTTCTTACCACTTCCGCCTCCAGTCCAGGCAGAACCTCAGTCGGCGCGGGGGGCCTCCAAGCACCGAAACAAGACGTGAATGAAGCAGGCACATAGTGTCTCAGAGTTGGAAGCGGCAGCTCATCTAATCATTATCACTGAGTTGCTCCGCAGTATCTTCTAGTCTTGGCGATTTCCTCCTGGCCCCAGGGCCGCCGATGTGCTTAGCAAACTTGAGTGCGGACTTCGCATCCGTGAAGAAGTGTGTTTCGTTGTCGTGGAGCACCTTCAGTTTCGCCGGATATAACAAGGAATATTGCACACCAGCTTGCAACAACAGTTTCTTAGCCGGCAAAAATTCCTTACTGGCCGCTTGCACCAGGGGGGTGAAGTCCGGGTAGAAGGAGATGTTGTTTCCTTTATGCGTGATTTTACCCTTCTCTCTAGCCAGTCTCAGGATGACATCTCTGTCCTGGTAATTTAGCAGTTTAGCGAGGATGGGACGAGGTGGTGCACCCACCGGCGGTTTCTTCCCAAGGGTCCTATGTGCCCTTTCGACCGTGAAGACTGACGATAGGGCCGGGTCGAAGAGTTCGTGGAGCAGGTCTGTCACAAACACCTCCATCTTGCCAGTGTTTGCCGTCTCCGGAATACCCGTGATACGAACATTAGACCTGCGGGAACGCGCTTGCAAATCGTCCGACTTGGCACGCAAGTTGTCCAGCTCTCTTTCCAGAGTCGTGATGTGCTGCTTGGCCTGTTGTTGGAATTCACAGCACTCAGTTTGTCTGTTTTCTAAGCAATCCAGCCTAGTTTCATGAGCGTCCACCTTGGTTTTCACTGACTCCAGCTGTGAGGACATGGCGTCCAATTTCGTATCAATACTTTTTAAGCTGGACCTTACTTCCATTATGAGCGCCCCAAAGTCTATGTCCGCCGGTGCTCCCTGCGACGACGACTCTCCTCCGTCCGTCTCAGTTACTGGGTGCTTCGGGGGCCACTTATTGTCAAAGCTGATTTTGGGCTGCCTAGCTTCATTTTTCCCCATTTTAGTGGCTATGATGTGGCAACGAGTGTCTTGTACCAGCAGCTCCAGCAAGCAGGCCTTATAAGTGCTATCTGGTGCGGTGTCTGAGCAGTAGGATCAAAGTCAGGGGGGTGCAGATGTACAGGCTGGTCTCCCAGGTCCCAGGCGCGCAGTTCCGCAAGGCCCACGTTCCCAGCAATGAGCAGCCCAGAACACCCGCAAACCTCAAAATGGCGGGCGCGCCAATCTCGGCAGTACAGCCTCACAGCGCCGTGTCCCGCTGAAGAAACTGCCGAAGCCAGGGTCAGGGGTGTTCAATTTTTGGCATTCGGCCTCCTCGGACCACGTAAGTGCAAACAGCGTTCCAACCCCGGTACAGTAGTCCAGAAGCACGACCCCGATAGAGTATTGTGGTCGTGAGGGGTGTCGGTCGTTCTCTACCCCCACGCAGATTTCCTCCTCACCTCGCTCGATGCAGATTGTTGCTGCACAAGGCTAGGCACAGCTCCCCAGCCGGGCCCCGGCAGCGTCGATCACCATGCTCCAGCCCCAGGATAATGGCCGACCCGTCGCCAGAGTGTCGATAAAAGTTCCCGCCAGGGAGGAGGATCTTCTGTCTCCTTCACCCTCCGGGTCGGCTGCGCTCCGGTCCCCTCCCCTATTCAGCAGGGATTCACCGGTGTGTGCCCAAGCAGCGGCTCCGCCAATATCAGGGTCTCGCGCTCCTGCCGGCAGTATCACCAGAGGCCTTAGAAGCCGCGGTCCGCAGTAGCCTGCAGCTCCCAGGCTCTAGCTCCGCAGCTGAGGATCGCCGCAGGCGCGCAGGTCGGCAAATCCGCAGACGGTGACAGCTCCGCGATCCGGCGAGCTATGCTCACCAAACTCCGGCTGCAGGATCTACCGGGTGTCCGTCGCCGATTCCCAAGGACAACGGGGGTCCGCAAGGATCAGGAGAAGGATAAATGAAGGATTAGAGAACGTAGCCGGCGGAGCTCACTCACAGAGCGGCCATTTCGCTACTCGGCTAGCCACGCCCCCAACACAACGTCACTATTTGATATCTTTAACCTTACTGATAACCAAATCAGTTTGGCACAAAAGGGTGCTGACTATTCAATTCTGAGCATTGAAAAACTTGAGAGATTACCATTGACAATGTCAGAACGACCTGTCATTGAATGGATAATACATGAGATAATAAATATTCCGATAACAACTTTCCAGTTTCAATACTGCCAAAAATATATACAGGCAGGCCAGTATGAAAGGTTGGGTAAAGGATACATTAAGTCCACATGGAACTTGCCCTATACACACACATGTGTCAGTAATAACGGACAGAGTGTATTTCTTAGTGGTAATAATTGTGAAAAATCACTAAGTGGCATACTTCTGTGTCAGGGTATTAGTTTGCATGGGGCCTGTGAAGGGACTTCAAATAACCTTTCATGTCACCAGTTAGGCACAACTGCAACACAAATAGAACCATTCTTTAGAAGACTTTCGAACGGGAGTTACATTCTAATTGTAGATCACAGATGTTGTGGCTTGCTGCCAGGAAAACCTTATCTCATAAGCGTGACTTCCAGAGTCATATCCTGTGAAAGAGTATTGTTCCCGAATGATGCTCCAGACAGGGAGGGAAGGTTATGGCCCAGTTTAAAAATCTCTTGTATTCGAATTGATACTTTAAGCAGAATGAAGACTTTGCTCTTACAGACGCCAACCCAGTTGACGTCATCAAAAGAAACGTATGATCTCCAAGTTGCAAGGACAACGGCAGAGATTCATTCAATGTTATCAACAAATTGCCCCCTACACTTCTCAGAAATGTTGAACGAAATCTTAAATATTTCTGATACAAGTGGTATCGCCAGTGTATTTAAGACAGTTTTTTCATGCGCTTTAACACCATTCAAAGCGATCCTGGGTATTTTTCCAAATTTCGTCCATTCCATCTTTGGCGGACTTCCACTCCTGTTGGGACTCGTAGCAGGCATTTTATTCTTGCTACTCTTGCTTCGTTATGGCAAGCCATGTCACAGACAAGACTCCAGCTACAATGGAAGAAACGATCCTAGCTATCCGCTACCGGGACCGCATAACTAAAGTCCTTGGCTTAGCCCGGCTACGAGATCTGAATATGACCTGGTTTCTTTCATTCAGACCCATCTGGCAGAATTGTGTTATGCCTGTATTAAGGTGCATGCTATGCGGCGAAGAATGCGTGTTGGACACCTGTCTTACACTACAATCAGACGTACCATTGGATGCAGATACTTTGTTGGGTCCGGTAAAGGCTCATGCATTGTGCTGTCCCCAGCGGCTACCTATCCTGATGACGGCATTCGTGGAAACTTCACCACTGCGATTGAAGGGTAGTGAAGTACATGATGAAAGCAGCATCGACCAGGTACGACCTTCTGTAAGCAGTTCTGATCAAACCATCAGTGAAAGCAATTATGCGCGTGACTGCATGGTAGCGACATTTTCTAACCTAGTCGAACTCTCACCAGAAGCTGTAGACTGTTTTTTCGAGAATCTATCTGAAATGATGTTTTCACCGGAACAGAGAGAATGATTTTAAACAAACTTGCACACGGCGTTCCCTGAACTCTGAATTTGGCCTTCAGTCTTTTGAAAACAAAGTGACTGTGAACTATTTTTTCTCTTCTCCCCTGAATAGCGAAAACTTTTTTCCAATTCCAAAAATATTTACCTTTTTGACACTTATCTTCTGCTTAAAGTAAAACTATTCTTAGAGAACAGAACTTCTATTATTAGGAATACTAGAGTAATTACATTACCTCAACCTCTAGTTTATATGCAATTCGTTGTGTTTATATGTGATGAGATGGTCTTGCAATTTTTTTTTCTGTATCAAGAGCCATTTCATGTGTGATTTCGCAAATCATTCATGCCGATATAAAATGTGCATCTCCTTTTGAATGATTATACTGCTTGAATGCATACAGTACCTATACTCATTTCGTGCATTTTGCGTACGCCATTTAAAAAAAAAAAATAATGTGTTTTTGGGGTGGTCCGGTATACAAATGCACTGTTAGTTATGTTTACTATTGCTTAGGTTAGTAAATATGTACATAATTTCGTGGAGTGGGTGTAGTGTGTTTATCTAGGTACCTATATTGATACTCCTATTTCTGACCCTTGTCCGGTTATTAATTCACTAATGTCCATACAACGGCACAGAAACCCGTCTTCAGATTAGGTCATAGCGCATGCTGTCACATTAAGCAAGCACTATCCCTTCAGCCCCCTAGAGAAGCACACCGAGTTCTCAAAACAAATCAAACCTCCAACAGACCTGGGAAATCCCCGCGACCATTGTTTTGATTTCGCTCAAGAACTCCTGCAAAGAATGTAAGAACGACCAGTCCTTATGACATTCTTGCTGACGTCTTATGTCCATCCTTACGTCAAACACGGCACCTTTCAGGTATAAATATACCGACGTTGCCCTAAGCTAAGACACGGTGGTGACGAGCTTGGAGCAGCGCTACTTGCCGGAGAGCCCAGCTGATGCAGAAAAGCCCACGGACGCTGCCCCTCCTTTTTTGACGCGCTGAGAGAGACGCTGCCTTTTCTCCTGCCGAGAAACCCAGCCTCCGGCGTTTCCAGCCGCCCTCGCGGGTAACTGGGATATCAAGTCCTGTGACAGAGATACCAACCCTCCAGCCTTCTAAATCCCAGGTACTGAACTGACTAACCCCTTACAGAGAATTCTTGAGTCAGATTCTTGGCAAAGCAAACTTAACTTAAACTGCTACTTACTTACTCCCTCCCAAGTATTAGGCTTAGGTCAGGTACACCGGGGTAGGCGTAGTTAGAAGCACCACTTGAGTACGATTAGTCAATGTATATATGTATGTATATCTTTTATCCATTTTAAGTATCATATGGCTAAGAAACCATATAAATGCTTTTACAGTATTATTTTATAATTCTGTTTTTACTGTATGCACTTTACTTAACTATAAGTATTGCAATAATAGCGATTCATTTCTCTTGTATGAGAAAAGAGACTGATCAATAAATAACATCTTTTATTGAACCACGCCCATCTCTTATTTCTCTACAAACTGGTGAAACTAAGAATGCACGTACTGACTGAGTAAAATAAGTTGTCTTTTGTTTTCACACGACTCTAGAGATATACTCTTGATTAGGGGAGAGCAAAGTTGTCATGTTCTATGGTTGTCAGAAACTAAATCCCTTCTTGTCTATCCAGAGAGGTTAAACTCCTCCTTGCCTATTCGAGAAAGTTTCTAGTGAACTCTGAGCTAGCTGACACACATAACTTTAAGTCTAATATCGTCAGTAGAAGACCTAGTTAACCACAGTCCTACGTCTATACTATTGAAGATATTATTCCAATGCGCAGAGCCTATTGGGAAAATAGGAACTACACTACACATCCATTCTCTAATGGTGCAAATTCACACACTTCTCTAAATTTGCTGTAAAAAACAGATGCCACAACATCTCTACGATGAGAAATGGAGCTTTGGCATCCTAGCACAAGATCTAAATTCTACCATTTCTTTTTACTTCCAGGATCTCATTACCTCCTATGATCGAACTGCCAATTCTAGCCCTGCCCTTCTCTTTCGTCCCTTTCCGTCATTCCCCATCCCATCTTCTATGCTCTGACTTTGCCTTTTCAAGAAAAATATTCTTCATCAGAGACTATCTCTCATGCTCCTCTGGGACTCGCTGCTTCCCAAACAATCTCCAAAACATAGTTTTACTTACCTCTTCAGTGGAACAAATTTCAAAACTCAAGCCTGCAAACCTTCATGCACCTCTGTGATCCCCTTTGGCATTTCCCCTATCATGGCATAATCTCTCACCACCTGGGTCTGATCTATCTTTTTAGGCATTTATTGATGTTATTCTAACTACTATCCAAACATTAAATATACCATATGGCTAAATACAATGATTCTATGAATACATAAATAACAGAAATACTTTTTTTATATTAAAAGTTAGTATATAAACAGACTAAGGCATCCAACACTCATCCATCCACACACTGATTATTAAACTAATTATTGGAGACATCCAATTACAGTCTAAAAATCGGCAATCTATCTTGCAAATTAATCCATATACATTGATCTAACCAATAGATCATTTTACTTCCACAGCTAATAAACCTAGATTGGACCAAAGGGTAAAACCTTTGAACTCGATACGGCCAAAAATAAGAAAAAAAAATTATAAGAGCCCAAAGCCGCAAAATAAGCCACCGACTCACCATCAAATACACATGTACACAAAGTCAGTTTGAGACAAACCACATCAGGGACAAACCAGTGCTCCCTGACTTCACAATTCAATCCATTCCTAATTTCTATTTCCATCCCAAGAAGCCTAAGATCAGCAATTGGCATAAAATTGTTCAAAAAGCCTACTGCTAACCCCTCTTCCGCCTCTATCATCTTGTCTTTCTACCACTTTCATTGTTCAGAATACTTGAAGGATTACTATTGAATTGACTCATCTCTAGGGAGAGGTGTGGCGCCGCGGCCAGGGTGACTGACGCTGGAATCTGGGGACCACGGTTCGATCCCCGGCTCCGGCGGCAGGTTAGCCCAGCACCATGTGACTCTGGGCAATAGCTCGCTTAATCTTCCCGACGGCCACCAGCGCCTAGAGACCCTTACGGGTGATTGTGCGCTTTACAAATGTGGACTTTACTGTCTTTCCACACAAACTACTAAATCCATTCAAAATAGGCACAGAGCCTTCTATTCAATATATTCTCCTCTTTCACACATCTAACTTCATCACCGCTGCTCACCACAAGCATCCCCCATTTCTTATCATACTTCCTAAACTCTTATACTTTGGCAGAGTTGACTACCTCACATTACTACCAAACATTGGTAATCACTCAAGGGCATATTATCAAGAAACGGCGTAAAAATTATCGCCGCTTTAGCAGCAGGAAACTGGCGCGAAAGCGGCGATAACGGGATTGATAATATGCCCTTGTGAATTCCCATAGAAACCCATGTTCTGGTGTGAAAATGGGCTTCTACTGGAATTCTCAAGGGCATATTATCAAGCCCATTATCGCCACTTTAGCGGCAGTTTCCTGCCGCTAAAGCAGCGATAATTTTAACGCCGTTCTTGATAATATGCCCTTCATTCTCTGGCTCCTAGGGCAAATTGCTTTCAGCTAAGTATGAGCGCAAAATCCGTTCCGCTCGCGGATTTTGCGAATTTTCGGTAAATTCGCGATCCGCGAACTCCCGCGAATTTACCGAGAATTCGCAAATACGCGAGCGGCGGATCCGGGGGCAAAAGTTGAAGCCTGGCCTGTTGTAACTATTTTACGATGGCGCCGGCAAGCTGCCAGCGCCATCCTAAAATAGTTACTAAGTTAGCTTCAACGGAGCACCTGCTTTATTTTATCTATTAGAGCTTCCTGTTGAAGCTAATTTAGTAACTATTTTAGGATGGCGCTGGCAGCTTGCCGGCGCCATCGTAAAATAGTTACACCATGCCCTTTGGTGTGCTTTCTTTCATCTGTGATGCTGGATAGAGGCCTTTGCATCCTTGACTTTCACGAGCGCAATCCCTTTGCTCTTCCCGTGACCCACTATGATGGACAGCTCACCCAAAAGACCTCTGCGCCCTTCGGGGCGATTGCATAGTAACACACACATGGTGGCTGGAACTAGTTGAAGCTCAAATTCAGTGACTCATTCATCAGCCCAAAAACAATCGTGTGCGTCATCGAGGCTGGGCAGGTGTGCCTTCTTCCCAAATCTACCGTCGAAAATCAGCTGTGATGCTGGATAGAGGCCTTTGCATCCTTGACTGTCACGAGCGCAATCCCTTTGCTCTTCCCGTGACCAGGCGGGTCTGTCTCTTCATATACTGCTCTGATCGGTCTCAGATCTTTTATACACACAAGAGGCATGTGCACTCGCATGGAAGCCCCGCCCACACACTCGTGGTGTGCACCGTCTTCCCGCCATTGACCCACTATGATGGACAGCTCACCCAAGGGACCCCTGCGCCCCTCGCTGGATCCGTAGATCCGCAAATCCGCAAAATCTGCGGATTTTGCGGATCCACGATCCGCAAATCCGCAAATCTGCGGATCGTGGATCCGCAAAATCCGCTCATGCTTACTCTCAGCCCTACCTTTTAATCAATTGGTGATGCTCAATACTTATTTATACCTCCTTTATACAACCTTGCTTGGTGACATCAACAATGAATTAGGCTTGAACTGTCACCTATATATTGATGACATACAATAGTTTGCCCACCAGGAGATCTCAAATCACTTATTTGAAACAAATACATTTATCATTGTATTACTGACAAAGCAGCACAACCTCACACAGACAATATATAGATGTGCACACTACACTATAATCTGAATGTAGTATCAAAAAGACCTTTAAGTAATAGCTCCATGAGAACAAGAGTAAGGCTCCAGAGAAATATCATGTACTTCTCCATATTTAAGAGTGCCTAGAGTGGGCGATGGAGAAACCCCATCACTATTCATCTCACCGTCCATATGGAAGTGACCCATTCTCTCCTTTTGATCATGAAAGATTCTTTACATATGTTCTATTGTTTTCCTATATATTGGTTAGTGTTCGGTTTAGGTGTGCTATATTTCTTTACTCTTCAACATACACATCCGGAAGTGACACATCTTTTAGGCTAAGGGTGGGGATTACATTTTGACGACTATTTGACTACAAGGGATGCTAGTGTCTCTCCTCTGTGGGGGCAATAAGAATCCTTTCTCTGGTAACTCTATGCCAAAAACAATACATCCACACCAATTATTACTTGCACTAATGTGTGTTTATGCACAAGTGAATGAGAGTTGTCTAAATCAGTGGAGATAATTGTCCTGAAGAAAGTCATTGATCCCCTGAGGGAGTACCGGTGGGGCAGAAATATGTTGACCTAATGGATAGAGGGGCAAAAATGATCACAACACGCTTTGTTTTTATTATCCCACCCCCCAATGAGCCCACAATGAATTCAGATATAGGGTCCATTAAAAGGGATTTTTAGTATTACAGGATCCATCTGCTCAATACATTTGTATTTTATCACTATTAAAGTGCTTCCTGTAAACTCACTAACAAACTGTTACATGGATGTGACAACCCAATGATAAATCAAGCCACCTGGTTGGTGGGTGAAGGTTTGTCACAATTTTTAATGAGCATCGTGACAAATCTATAGTCGTAGCTATTGGGACTCCGAGATTAGTACATTCTCTTTTGGGTGACCCATTGGTCCAGACACCCTAGGTTTTTTGTGTTTATTAATCCTCATAATCACTACATTCTACTAGTTCTGTAATGGGCTCCGTAACATGAGGGAACACCTCCTCCTCCATTGCATCACAATTATGCATTGTGCTAAAGGTATGGTTAGTTCTTTACCTGTGGTCTTGATAATGTGTGAAAACTTGACCTGATAGAGGGTAATTATGCATACTGTAATGGCTAAAGTCAACATCAAAAGTGTACTGATTACCATGAAACCCATAACTGAAACAGGGATTTCAAGGATCTACAAGGCACTGATAATAAATGTATCTGATCCCTATGGGGGTTAAGAGAAAAGTGAGAGCGTAATTTGGAAGACCTATTAGATGATGAATGGACTGAGTCTAAAATGGTGGCCAGGACACTTGTGAACCCAGCCAGACGGCGCCTCAACCAATTGAAATACTTTCACAGAGTATACTTCACCCCGGAGATACTATGGCAAATGGGCTGCAGGCCGAACACCGCTTGTCGATGCTTCAAGACGGAGAAGGGCACTTTCTGACATGTAATTTGTGATTACAAAACTATACAGCGATATGAGGTTAAAAGTTTTGATACGCTGGAGGTGGTGATGGGCTTACTCTTCAATAAAGACCCCAAAATGGCACTGTCGGGAGTATACTCAGGCCAGGACACAAACATCCTGTGGGAATAGCATGAATGGTAGCAAAAAGGGACATGGGAGGCACTGGTGCTCTGCTGAGGCCCCCCTGTTCTCCGAATGACTGCGGGGCATGGAATACAGAGCTCTTGCAGAAGAACCAGTATACAAGTCCTGAGAATGTCCCCAAAAGCATGCAAAGATTTGGCACACTTGGTGTGACTATTTTGGTACTATTGGATCTCGCTCAGATGCAACCTGGCCCACCTGACGGACTCCACATAACAGAATTTCTGTTCTGGACAGCTCTACAGTGCTTTATAAGAACAGACTATGTGTACTCTATTGTCCCCTATGTACCAGTGTTGAGCAAAGTTGTTGTATTTAGGGGTTAAAGGGGGTTGTTATGCATAATAGCAAAGAAAAAAGATGTTGAAAAAAAAGAACACAAATTGTACTGATTACTATTTACAAAGTAGTTTGGAGTATAAAAGTGTTTGCTTACAGAGTGCATATAGCCAGCATCCTCACATGCACATTTAGGACACATAGGCAGGGCCGACTTAGTGCTGGTGGCGCCTGGTGCGATATTTATTTTTGGCGCACCCACACCCCATGACTGCCTCCTCGGATTCCTGCACTACCACTGGGATCAATCCTGGCTTCTCCTCTTGACCAAATTGTGCTATTGTAGGCAAATATTTTATATTACTGGACGCCATTTTCTGCATTAATATATATGAAAGCACCTTCAAATATGAGAGTATGAGAGTTCATGATGCATGCTGTACATAAAAAAACATATAAATATGTATATATATATATATATATATATATATATTCACTGAAAAAAACATAGGTTATAGACCATATATAGTTAGGAATTAGCATTTACAAAACCTTGAAAATTCACTGAAAAAACCATAGGTTATAGACCATATATAGTTAGGAATTAGCATTTACAAAACCTTATTTTACTCACACAAAACCATTGAAATTCCATATATAGTTAGTTGCACTAACTATATATCGCGCACCCGCAATCCACTGCTGATGATGTCACATATTACATCATTCATGACATGGTCAGTGACATCACTGATGACATCACTGATGACATCTCAAATGACATCACTGATGACATCACTGATGACAACATCCAGTGACTGTATGTTTCTGTAAAGTTAAAATATGTCTTACATATTGAAGAATGAGTGGATGTATAAGTGTCTGGATGAAGGATTTAGTAGGTGCATGACTGACTGTATAAGTGAGTGATTAAATGTGTCTCACTGAGTGCATGGGTTAGTGACTAAACTGTTTTAAATTGTGCATCATTGTGTCTGTTGTTTTGTAATCTGATGCATGTGTTGATCATTAGCTATATGACTAACTATATGGGTTATTGATTAGTTGGCCAAGTATTTGTATGGGAGACTGAGTGTGTGTGTGGGTGTCTGGGAGGTGTATGACTCTGTGCATAGATGTGTGAGCAGTTGATTCACTAGATGTATGGGTTCAAAAGTGCATGTGGAAACAGCTGTATGGGCAGTTGACTGTGTGCATGAGTGTATTGGTGAGTGAATGGATATCTCAGTGCTACATGTCAAAGTAAGTACATATGTAAAACACAGTACATGTGATAGTTGACATATATAAATAACTGTGCATAAGAGCCAGTGAATGTGTGAGTGGCTGTATGGATTATTGTGAACTTGTATCAGGGATTGTATAACAGAGTAAATATGTGTTATTATATGTTTCAATAAGTAAGGTGTGTATAACTATATAGTTGAGGAAATGGAGGTGTGATTGATTCTTTGCAAGACTGACTAGGTGTATGAGTAACTCCATGGATGAGTGACAGTCTGTGAGTGTCTGTTTACACTGAGTGTATCTAAGGTTATATTAGAGTCTGAAGAGGTTCATCGTATCATCACATGAATGATGTCATCAGTGATGTGATCAGTAATGTCAAATGAGATGTCATCAGTGATGTCATCAGTGATGTCATTTGAGATGTCATCAGTGATGTCATCAGTGATGTCACTGACCATGTCATGAATGATGTAATATGTGACATCATCAGCAGTGGATTGCGGGTGCGCGATATATAGTTAGTGCAACTAACTATATTTGGAATTTCAATGGTTTTGTGTGAGTAAAATAAGGTTTTGTAAATGCTAATTCCTAACTATATATGGTCTATAACCTATGGTTTTTTCAGTGAATTTTCAAGGTTTTGTAAATGCTAATTCCTAACTATATATGGTCTATAACCTATGGTTTTTTCAGTGAATTTCATTGTTTTTTTAACAGCTAATATCTGTAGCTGTAAAATGTATTCTTCTTTAAATCCAAAAATATATTTGATATGTTTATTAATAATTTTTTTTTTGTTATTTTTTTTTTCTTCGTTCCCGCTTCGCGAATCGGGAAACTTCCCGTTAGCTGACCTTGATGCCGCGAAATAGACCGCGAGCCGGTAAACGTTTCTTTACCGCAACTGCCGCGTTAGAAAACAACATCGTGACGCCTCCCGTCCACATGACGTTTCGCGTTGTCGCGTGATACGTCATATGACGTGCTACGTTAGCGAACTGGTACGCGAAGCGAGGCGCAAAGCGCAGGTTTCTGGAAGCAAACCGGGAGGCCCTGCAAAGCGTGTAACGTAAACACAGCAGGTCATGTGACTTGGTAATAACACTTTTCATTGGTTCATTTCACTTTTGGTTTCCTAATGATGTAAGACTAGGTCATATAATCTAAAATGACCACTTTTCATTGGTTGAGAACTATTGTTTTTCCCAAATGATGAAAATCCCTCCTTCTTTCCTCACTCTGACTTTCATCATTGTGAGAGAAAGACCCTTTGTTACCAGTGAGCAATGGCTTCTTTAGTAGCTTCAGCTGGTGCTTCCCCACCACCTCCACCACATCCAAGGAAGAGTGGACCACCTGCTGAAGTTATAATTCAGCAAGAAGAGGAAGAAGAGGAACAGGACGACGAGCACGAAGAGAGACACTTTTTGCCTGAGGAGCCCAGGACGTCTCACCGGAAAGAAAACTTCATTTGGCAATTTTTTAAAATTCCCAAAGGTCAGAAAAAAGTAAATGCAAGATACGTAACTTGCCTTATATGTCAAGATAGACTGTCCAGAGGGACCGAGAAAAAATACAGTTTCGGAAACTACACAATGCATCGCCATATGACTAGGTGGCATCCTAACAACTACAGTGCTGCACAGTTTCGTAACGACCTAGATAATATCCCTATTATGGCCGGAAGATCTGTTGTACCAAAAGTAACGGGACCAGAGGGCAGGGAGATGGTGCCAAATATACAAATGAGATTTGGTGAAGTAAAACAAGTCTGCGTACATTGCAGTGGATTCATTTGCTACAGAGAAAGTAGCATCACTCTGATCAACAGAGCTATTGACAATCATGCTCATGTTTGTCCGAAACGCCCCAAACAATAAATTCTTTTTTTTTTTTGTTGCTCCTGTTGAGCCCTTTACAATGAATCGTTTTCGTTGCCCCCTCCGAAAAAAAACCCAAAAAAATATAAAACTGTTCAGAAAAATTCAAAAAAAGTAAAAAAATGTTCAGAAAAATTATAAAAAAAATATAAAACAACAAAAACAATAAAAAAAAAAGTTCTTTTCAGAACTACCTCCCCGGTATTAAATAATTGGCTCAATATTTGGAACTGTGCCAACCTCTATTTCTCTTAGTTCGCTTCCCAGTTCGCTCGCCGGTACGCGAACCGGAAGCGAACCAAAAAACAGTAAGTATAAGGGAAGGAAACAGACAGTTATGTTAAAAGAAAGATAGCTATAGGGGAGTAAACTAGAGATACTATTACCCGTAATCCACTGCTGATGATGTCACATATTACATCATTCATGACATGCTCAGTATGTATGGAAAGGGGCAGATTTATATTAACTAGCACATCCCCAGAGATGCACCAGTTAACGTGCACCGCTGCTCTGCCACCCACGGTCTGCCGCATTTACAATCAGATAGGACAAAGCTGCATCAAAACCCTGCGCCTGCTTGAAACAGGCATAGATCTTGACGCAGGTAGGCTGAAAGCTAAAGCAACAACTAAGTGTTGTGTGCAGAAGTTGCAAAAAAGGAAAAATGGCGTTTAAACCAGTAATGAGCCCATGCTAACTTAACACAGTGTAAAGATATCCAGGATCTACATCAGTTTGGGGTTCACGAACCTGGCAGATACAAGGCACTGAGGCTTTGCACCGTGCATATCTCATCCCTAATCATATGTTGTTTGTGAATGAAACAATTTCCCAGACCAAATGCTTTGGATTGGCTACTTCTAAAAAATTAAACACCCCTACTATCCCGGAGTTAGAGGAATATGATGGTTGGAGTAATTTTACTCGGTTGTCCATTAAAAATTTACAGGCCCTACTCCATAATTCTTCCTTTAACATTTCCAGTATAAATCCAAAAGGTTGGCTGCTTTGGCAACGTGCCTTATCCACGGTTTAATAACGCTGCCTTTTGCTTTATATAAGTTTTCAAATTGTATGAAATATATACCAATAGGTCGTTATGCACCTTTAGGTAGTGGTTTTCTTCATGAGGTCTGGTCGCTTCCATACACATACAGATGTTTCAAAGATGATCAAGAAGTTTATCTGAATGGAGAGGAATGCACTGAGACGCCAGATCATTCACTAATGTGTAGGCACATACAGTTACACGGTTCATGCAACAAACACCGACCAAATATGGCTTGCGTGTTGCAAGGCACGCCAGTTCCTGCTATCATCCCCACGTTCAAGTTGTTGGAAAATGGTAGTTATTTGATGCTCAATAATGAAGATTGTTCTGGGTTAATTAAAAGTATTCCTTTTATCGTAACAGTAAGTGAACGGGTTATTTGCTGCAGAAATGTTCTATTTCCTCCCACACATGAACATAGGGAGTTTTCAATCTGGCCACAAATACCAACCTTGGGAGCAGATTTCAACGGCATGGCAAGAATAAGAGCTCTTTTGTCTCAGAGAGAGGTGGCCTTGAGTTCGGCCCGTGAAACTTTCGTGCTTCACATAGCGAACACCCGTACAGAGGTGCAGACCCTTTTAAATACAGATTTGCCTTTCCATTTCAGCAAGATGGTTCGGACTATCTTTAACGCGTCCTCCACAAAGCGCCTGGCGCACTTTTTTTAAGTTGTTACCAGTGGTCTCGTGACTTCATTTGAGAAAATCTTTGGAGTCATCCCTGCTTTCTTTCATTCTATTTTTTCCACTGTGCTTGGTGGATTCCCATTTTTACTTGCATTACCAGCGGACGCTCTTGTGCTTTTTTACATTTTTAAATATGGATGTCCCTCCTGTGCAAGCTCCCGCCCTGCAGCTGCTGACGCTGTTCCGCAATCGCATGCTTGAATATTATGGCACAATGCCGTTGGCGATATTAAGCACGGCATATGGATTATCTTTTCAATTCTCCTACTTCACCTGTGTCCAGCCTGTATTTCACTGCCTGACCTGTGATTTCGATTGGGCCATTGATTTGTGTCTCTGCGGACCGGTTTCTCCTGACGTCGACTTTAATCAGCTGATGAGTCCTATCATTACTCACGAGTTGGTTTGTCCTGGCGAAAGGATTATGGCTGTGGCATTGATGCATGGACTAATTGGTCCCTGGAATTTACTGGCGGCAACACAGTCTTTCTTGGAACAGAGCTTTCTTGAAAACCCACCGAGCTGTCCTCTGATGGTGATAGAGGATCCGGTGCTGGGAGAGCACGTATGTTCTTTTCCGCTTTTAAATTGGATGGCTGAACTCTTTTCGGATGAAGACGGTGACTTCCTATTGGAGGCTGTTGCAGCTTATTTTGCATACACAGTTATGTCATAGACCTTTTTCATGTTTGATATGCTGAGTACTAGCATTTCATTGACAATTCATTGACTTATTTGTCAAGTTTTTATTATTTAGCTTGCCTATTGGCTTAAGCCTCGATAAAGTAATTGGCTGTTTTATTTTTCTTTAGCATTAAATTTTCCTAGTTTTTAATGTTTTACCTTGCGGACCGTCCACATATAAAGTTGCAATCTGCTCTCATGAGATGCCACTTCTATTATCTTATTCAGTTCGTTTCCGGATCATGGGGAGGTGTCATCTAGATCCTGGATATCTTTACACCGTGTTAAGTTAGCATGGGCTCATTACCGGTTTAAACGCCATTTTTCCTTTTTTGCAACTTCTGCACACGACACTTAGTTGTTGCTTTAGCTTTCAACCTAGTAGTTCATCGTGGTTTACATGAGAATAATATGTTATTGCTCTATCTGCTTTGCTTGTTAAACTATATCTGTACAGCGACTGCTGAAGTTTCAAGAACAACACGATACAGAATTGTTATGAGGTCTGATCTCCACGACATAAGGCGGGTTTTATATTGCTTTGCCGAACACACATACACAACACTTGATGCGGTTCACATGAAGAGAGAGCTGGTGTATACTGATGTGATTCCTTCAAATCTAAGACACTAAAGTATGGGCACGCCCTAAACCAACACAAAGAGACCTTCTTAGCAAATAATATAATATGTGTATTAGGGAGGGTCAGATATAAGCAGCCGCGGGCCGTGGAGGGAGTTACGGTGGGGCAGGGAGGTGGGGAGGGGGAGGGGCAGGGTGGAGCCCTCTCCACCCTGCCCCTCCCCCTCCCCGCCTCCCTGCCCCACCGTAACTCCCTCCATGGCCCGCGGCTGCTTATAAGTGTTGCTAACTCTTATTCATTTACAGCATGTTAACATACTGTCACCATTCGCTTTTTATGTACTAGTAACTATGCTGGTAATTTTGCTACTGATAATATGTGTACTTGTATTATCTAAGATACTACGCCTGAGAAGACGGCATTAGTAAATAAACATTTCAAATACTCATGTGTTCTTCTTAACTCCATGTTCTGGTTTCTAAGAAACATATAACGACCGACTCTTCATGAGTTCCACGTATCCTGAGGTACTATAAGTTCATATTCTGGATTGTCTAAACATTGACAGTTTGTTATATCCAATGTGACACTGTACCTAGCTTGCTAAGGGGTTTTTGATTACTAAGGTGAGTTTTGGGGCACCCTAATTCGCCGAGGTTCCAATCCTCTGTCCACAGTTCTGTGTGAGAACAGAAACCCTGCGACAGAGGCACCCCTGAGCCTTGCTGGAGCTTCATCACACTTGCGATACAACTCCAGCAATGCGCCACCTTTACGGCACAGATACGTCACGCATCTGTGCTGTTTTTGCCCCATGATGCGCCGCATTGTAAATGCAGCACACCATAGGTGACGGAACAGCGGCACAGAATGACTAACACATCCCTGGTGATGCGCCAGTCATCATAAATCTATCCCTATGCTTCTTATCTTGTTAGAGATGAACCGCCATATGTATCATCAAAGTTTTTTGCATTTCCTAAATAGCGAACTTTAAGGAATAAATAGCGATTCTTTACCATTCCTAGTTTGCGATGAGCTATTTGCTAATTACAAATTACCCATTCATTTCCATGCAGCAGGAGGCCCATAGGAATGAAGGTGCAATTTGCGATTAGCAATTACCTCATCGCAAATTAGGAATTTTCCCGAGGGTGCAGGGGTGTCTCAAGAACACCCTGCTGCACCCCTGAAAAAGAAATTTGGGGGCATATGGCGCACATAAATTTTGAAAACATTCCTTTACCTCAAAAACGATTTTCAACTCATAATTTGAAAACACTGCACATGGGGAAATGACTTAAAATGTCCTTAAGACACATAAAAGCGTTTTTTGATTGCCTTTGCAGCATGTTTCAGTCACCTTTAACATGCCTATGTAACGCAAACATTCAAAATCTAAATTTGCCATGCACAGGTGGGAGCATATTTACAAGCAATTTGCTCCACAGACAAACTTCTTACATTGAAATGGGAAAAATAACATCAGAGACTCTCAATTACCTTATAAAGAAGCAGACACCATTATGTCCTTGTCATCAATATTAAAACCATTGCTTTTTCTCAAAAACGATTTACAAGTCATAATTTGAAAACACTCCACAGCTCCTATGCACATAAAAACCCTGTCAGTAGTAATACTTCACATTTTCTCCAATTACAATTTCTCAAAGAAACAAAATCTATTTGTAAAATACTTGAGACAAAGCAACATTTGAAAAACACAACTTTCTTCATAATTTTCTCCTTAAAGCACACTATTTTCTATCTAAATTAAAGAAATCTTTTCTCACCTTAGCAAATACTTTGAGTTTCAAAACAGTCTCAGAAACACACCAATTTGTCTTCAACAGAGCAAAAGGTATGCACTCCAGAGTCTGCAGCTATCAAAAGCACAGAAATGCTGTAATTCTTCACACATATCTCTCATGTCACCCAATCAAAACTCTTCCCTCACTTTTTTTCAAATCAAAACCCTTCCCCCCTCTGCCCCCTCTCTGCTTTTTCTGCATAGCAACCACCTCTTGCAAGACCTCTGGTGTTTCCAAGTTCACACAACAATGTTGCAATTGAACTCTGAACTCTCAGTGCACCTGCATATCCAATGCAATCTTTTATTTAATGATTTTTTCTTCGCCACTCAAAATACATCTTTCAACGAACTCATCCATGCACCCTAACTTTCTGTTTTCAGCAATCAAAATCCACCAATCACTCTTACTGCTTCATTAACACAGAAACTCCTCAGTTTTTTTGATTTTACACTCTCATTTTTTCAACTGCCATTTCATTGCCACACTTCATCTGACTGCAGGAGAACCTTCTCTCGCCATGTTTTCTGTCTGGATTGTTGGACATAGTTACATCTATTGGGCTCAAAGGTACGCTGAAAACAGGAATTTACCTAACCTCAATTTACAAGATGTGGAAATTAAGTGGTTTGGCCACAGAGGATTAAAATGTCACCAATTGATACCATTGGTGAAAACCTTTATGCATTTGCCAAAACCTGACCTGTTAATTGTGCACTGTGGAGGTAATGATTTGGGCACTTTGACTGGGGTAGGTCTGGAAATGCTTTTAAAGGACACCTTTGAGCAATTGATGGCACTTTTTCCTCAGACTACCTTGGTATATTCAAATATATGCCAAAGACAAAAATGGAGGTGGTCGAACCAATTTTGTCCACAAATTGAGAAATCGAGGAAGCATGTAAACAAATCTGTTTCAGCTTACATGAGAGACCATGGAATGGGCTCCCTGTACAACAATAACTTGCGTTACTACATGCAAGATATCTACAGAGGAGATGGAGTTCACTTCTCAGATGAGGGCAACAGAATTTTCACTCTGAATTTAAGACTGTGCATTGGTACCTACTTATAAGTACCTAAATGTACCATAAACCCAAAAGCTCTTCTCAGAGCTACCCTACATCTATTCACTCACAATTATTATTTTACTCTAACTTTTTTCACTAATTTTCAAGAAAGTACGCTCCCCAGAACGCTTCCCGGTTCGCGAACCGGGCGCACTCCACGCAAAAAAACAAAAAAAACGATATATATTTTTTTTGCCCTGCGAGACCCTTTTAAAGCCTCCACATCAAACCTAGGGGGTCAGGGAGGATCTACTATGCCCCCTTATGGTCATTTGCCCCTTCGCTTTGACCTCCTCTTGTCTCTCGATCCTACCGAGAGACAAGATGGCGGCCGCTACGGACTGTTTGGAATGTTTACAGACGCCGAAGAACCAATCAGCTTCGCAAAGCTCCGTAACGCGAAAAGTACGCGAAGCGGAGCGCTGTTACAGATATATATATTTTTTTGAACGTTAATTTCTCAAAATCCACTGGAGCACATATATTGAGACCTAGCAAAGGCACATCGGGCTACCAGTCCCTACAATTTTGCCAAGTTTCGTGCAAATCCATTCAGCCGTTCGATTATTATTATTTTTTATTTTTTTTGCCCCGCGGGGCCCTTTTAAAACCTCCACATCAAACCTAGGGGGTCAGCGAGAATCTACTATGCCCCCTTATGGTCATTTGCCCCTTCGCTTTGGCCTCCTCTTGTCTCTCGATCCTACCGAGAGACAAGATGGCGGCCGCTACGGACTGTTTGGAATGTTTACAGACGCCGGAGAACCAATCAGCTTCGCTTCACAAAGCTCCGTTGCGCGAAAAGTACGCGAACTGGAGCGCTGCCCGGTCCGCTGTTACAGATATATATCTTTTTTTGAACGTTAATTTCTCAAAATCCACTGAAGCACATATATTGAGACCTAGCAAAGGCACATCGGGCTACCAGTCCCTACAATTTTGCCAAGTTTCGTGCAAATCCATTCAGCCGTTCGGGCTAAAAGTGAGGCCAACCGCCCTATGGAAAACTCAATGTTAAAAACACGTTTTGGGACCCCCCTTTTTTCTCGGCCCCCCCTTGACGAACCCCCCCAAATTTTTAAGGGCTGCTCAGAAACAAAATGTGCCATTTTCCTGAAAATTTCAGCCAATTCCGTCCACAAACGCCAAAGTTATTAGACATAGAATTTTCAAAAATCCCATAGGGAAAAAATCCTAACTATATATACCTACTGGCGACCGCCAGTAGGTAATATACATACATACATACATACATACATATATATATATATATATATATATATATATATATATATATATATATATATATATATATATATTGACACCAACCAAACTTCACCATCAAAGAAGGCGCTGACTCCGTGTATCTTAGTTCAAGGGTTTTTATTTCTTACATCAGCTTCTGCTCAGACGCGTTTCGGCGGCTACTCCCGCCTTGCTCACTAACATCTGACCCTTGCATCTTGCGCTATATATACACATGTTACATACTCACATGAGTCATAATTAACATCACTAATTGGCATTGGTTTGTTACCATGGTGACTTGGGTTACACCCACATGTATACGTGACCAATCACATGAATTCAACATTTTTAGCGTTTTTGGCGAAAGCATCAATTACCAAATGTCACATTAATTTATACGTTTTCTAAACATTACCATCATGTTTTAGAATTGCTCGGGTTTCGAACGCATCATAATACTTAAAATACCACACTTGGTTAATTTGTACGTTTGCATTGGTGAGCCCTGTGTTGTGTTAATTGCATTAACCACCTGTCAAAGTGTTAGCCATTGCACCCTACGTATTCTTACTGCGTTTACGTCATTGCTGTTCGGGCGTATCTGTGAAGGGGTGTGTCACTCTCTAGGCCGGGATTGGTTTACAAAGTGAGTTTCTACAAAAAGGCTCGGTATCACCGGTAATCGGTTTGCTGGCCTAGTGGCAGAGTCAGAACATGTTACTGTATTAACAGTCCCTCCTCGTGTAGCCGGTGAGTGAAGAGTGTGTTTGTCAGCGTTCTCTTCCTATTTTTGAGACGCACACCCCCGCTTACAACACGTATGGAAGTTAAATACCGCGCAAGTGCACAATAACTCTCTATGTGTCGAATGCCAACCAACGTGTGATGTGGGTAAATCATTGATACAGAACACGGGCACTGTGTATATTGATGTAGTGATTGGTGTGGTTTTTAGGTAAAGACTCAATGTGCCTGATCGTGAATAATTATTTACAGTGATAGCGCAATCTGGGTCATTGTTATATGGTACTTGGGTAAAGTAGAGGTAGGCTGCTCTAGATGTGCACACTTAGGGCTTCGTCTGCGTTCAGCCCTGAGGGGATCTTGGAATTCAGTAAAATAATGTATCTGGATTCCAGGCGGCGTAACGCAAGCTTGCGGTTACCGCCCCTTACATTCTTTGGGATGCTGTCTATGACAAAATATGTCAAACCTTTAGCGTCTCCTCCATGTATCTCATGGATATGTCTTGCTACTGGGTAGGCTGGGTCCTTGTTTGTGATAGCCCTCAGGTGTTGCAAAATTCTTACATGCACTGGGTGGATGGTCGAACCTACGTATTGTTTACCACATACACATGCAAGCACGTAAACGGCATAGTCCGTTTTGCATGTGTAGTGTTCTCTGATGGAATAGGGCTGCTTACGGAAGGGTACAGTAATGCTCGTTGTGTTTTTCCCGTGAGTGCAGGCTTTGCATTTTGTACATTTTTTTAAGCCTTTTTGTGACTGAAACCAGTTTTTCTGTTTTTGTATCGCTGGGGCATTGTGAACCAATTGTTGACGCATGGATCTGGCTTTCCTGAAAGATACTAGTGGTTTATCAACCATTATCTTGCCTATGGTTGCGTCATTCCGGATCAATGGCCAGTGCCTTCTAAGTATTTTTCGAAGGTTAGCGTGGTGGCGATTGAAACCCGTAATTAACCTGGGGGGTTGCCTTTCCTGTGCTCGGGCTCCAGACTCTGTCACATCTGGGAATAGTAACTCCTGTCTGTTTTTAGCGCTGCATTTTACTTCCGCAGTTTTGCATGTTTTGTCAGTGTATCCCCTGTGTTTTAATCTTGTAAAGAGATTAGTTTTTGCTTCTGACAACCCTTCATTAGTGCTGCAGTTGCGTGTCATCCTGAGGCATTCTGCGTATGGGATAGACTGTTTGAGTGGTGTCGGGTGGAAACTATTGGCGTGGAGGATTGCGTTGCCCGCAGTTGGCTTCCTATAGGTGCGTGTTTGTATTTTGTCATTCTCTACAAATAGTTCTACATCCAAAAATTGTATGCTCTCTCTGTTTGCATTGCAAGTAAACTTGAGATTCAACGAATTTTCATTTAGCTGTTCTGTAAAACTTTTCGCACTCTCCTCACTGCCCTCCCACAAAATAAAAATGTCGTCAATAAAGCGCTTGTAAATAACAACATTTTGGTTCATTGTTTCTCCATGCAGTGTCATAAGCACCTGCTCCTCCCACCAGCCCATATGCAGATTCGCATAGCTGGGGGAGAAGCAAGTGCCCATCGCTGAACCTTGGATTTGTTTATAAAACAGTCTATCAAATATAAAGGTGTTGTTTGTAAGGCACCACTCAGCCATCTCCAGCAGCATTTTGGTATGTTCATATTGGTTGATAGGTCTTTTTCCCAAGAAATGTTTTATGGCATTCAGACCGTCCTTATGCCTAATGCTCGTGTATAGGGCCTGGACATCTAGTGTCAAGAATATGTAGTTCTCTTTCCACTTGATATCATAGATCTTTCTCAGGAAGTCTCCCGTGTCATTTATATATGCTGGTAGTTTTTTGACTTCTGGTTGAAGAAAATGATCGATGAACACACTTGTATTTTCGAATAGGCTCCCTATTGCCGAAATTATTGGTCTTCCAGGTGGCACTTTGTCATTCTTGTGTATCTTGGGGATTAGATACATTTGCGCTGTAACAGGATAGTCAGTTTTTAGAAATTCAAATTCACTTTTGCTAAGTAGGCCTTTTCCTCTCCATTCACACAGCTCGTTGTGGTATCTTTCTTGAATGCCTACCAGGTACGTGGGACTTATTCTCGTATAACACTCCCTGTCTTGTAGTTGACTCAGTGCCTCGGTGTTATACATTTCAAGCGGCCAGAGAACTATGTTTCCCCCTTTGTCGGACCATCTCACAACGATGTCCGACCTGGCTTTTATTTTCTCCATTAGTGCATTATATGTTCTAGTGTGATCTTCATTTTGTTTGTATCGTTGTTTAGTGCTCACCATGGAAAGTTCTTTTAAGTCTTTTATCACATACTCCGCGAACAAATCCAGCCCATCTTTCGGCATTATTGGCACAAATATTGTTTTAGGTTTGAAACCTGTTTTCACTGTTTGCCAAATATTAATGTCTGAACTTAGGGCGGCCCCACTCGGTGTGATCTCTTCGTTTGCATTTTCATTTTCCATTTCCAGGTCTATGAGGTCTTGTAGTGCTTCCATGTGTTCTACATTCAGCATTTCGGTTGTGTCATTGTTGGCCATTAGGTCAGTGGTGCTCATTTTGGTGTTGAAGAAATATTTTTGCAGTTTTAGTTTTCTCACATATAAAAACAAATCAATCCTCGTTTGCGTATAATCAAAGTTTGTGTTACTGCAGAAAGTCAAACCTAACGATAAGATTTCCAATTCTTCTTTCGATAACTCCATGTTTGTTAGATTTATGACTGTGTTATCTTTGTGTGTATCCATCATCGGTGTCTGTTGTATCTGTGTTGTTGTTTTTTCTTTTGTTTTTCTTCCTTTTGTACTTGTTTTCCCCCATCTCCTGTCTTTTCTTCTCCTGCTTTTTGTTTTTGTTTTTGGGTCTGATTGCTCTTGCCTGGCCCTTCTCCTTGATTCAACGTACTTCTTGGACGCAATGTTCTGAGGCGCTGTAGGCGTAAAAAAGCAAATTCCTGTGCCGGAGTTGGTGCTGGTCCAAGCATTTCTGCACCTTGGTTACTTTCATTGTCTGTGTCATATTCGGAGCTCATCTCATTTTCACTCTGTTCGGTAGCCCCTGGTTGGTTACCCTGTGTTTTTTGTAGGGGTTGTTGTCTTATCTGGTCAAATTTTCTCGCGAAAGTATATATCCTTCCGTTTAGATAATCATTTCTGTCCCTCTGAAATTTAATGGCTTTTCTTTCCTTGATTTCCGCCTCATGTTTATCTAATCTTGTTTGGATTTCTTTCATTTTCTCTGCAATTTCTTCCTTATTTTCTTTCAAGTCTAGTTCTTTTATTATCTCCTCAATCCGTGTGATCATTTTCGCTCTGTCGCTTGCTGCAAATTGGATCAGTATTTTCAACATATTTTCTGATGATTTTGCACTGTTTTCTGCCCACATTTGCAGCATTTCAGGGTCGGGGTCTTCATAAGTGGGTGCTACTAGTACTCTTAGACCTCTGGGAATTCTATTTACATCCAGGTACCTGGATAACGATTTTACTTCCCACCACTTTGCGACTTCTTTTTTGCGTAGTTTCTCCAACTCATTTAAAAGTACTTTAGTTTCATCTTTTTCTTTGGGTTGGGTTTGAGCACTTTGTTTGGTCTTATTGCCGTTCCCCGTGTCTGTGTCAGTAAATATGTCTTTTGCAGCCTCCTCTCTTCCCTTTTCCCACTCAGCAGCCATGCTGATAGATTTGCAATAAATTTGACGCTTGTACAGATACACAGCCCGTGTGGTTTTGAGTTTCTTCCACACTTGGGCTCACTCTCCCATTAGATCATTTCCTTGCGCCCGTTCCCGTTAATCGCATCGAGTCACGGCTTACCAGAAATCCCCGACTGCTCTCCAGCGATCGTCGATCTCCAGGTTGCCGGTCTCAGATGTTTTCACAGGTTCCCCGGGACTCTTCGCATTTCGATCCTTAGGGGGGCACTGTGTGTCTTTTTCTCCAAAAGTTTCACCACAGAATTGTCCTTTACGACACAGTGCTGCCAGAACGAGGAGGGTCAGCGTTGGGCTTCCAGGACTCCAGCCCTTTGTATTGACACCAACCAAACTTCACCATCAAAGAAGGCGCTGACTCCGTGTATCTTAGTTCAAGGGTTTTTTATTTCTTACATCAGCTTCTGCTCAGACGCGTTTCGGCGGCTACTCCCGCCTTGCTCACTAACATCTGACCCTTGCATCTTGCGCTATATATACACATGTTACATACTCACATGAGTCATAATTAACATCACTAATTGGCATTGGTTTGTTACCATGGTGACTTGGGTTACACCCACATGTATACGTGACCAATCACATGAATTCAACATTTTTAGCGTTTTTGGCGAAAGCATCAATTACCAAATGTCACATTAATTTATACGTTTTCTAAACATTACCATCATGTTTTAGAATTGCTCGGGTTTCGAACGCATCATAATACTTAAAATACCACACTTGGTTAATTTGTACGTTTGCATTGGTGAGCCCTGTGTTGTGTTAATTGCATTAACCACCTGTCAAAGTGTTAGCCATTGCACCCTACGTAATCTTACTGCGTTTACGTCATTGCTGTTCGGGCGTATCTGTGAAGGGGTGTGTCACTCTCTAGGCCGGGATTGGTTTACAAAGTGAGTTTCTACAAAAAGGCTCGGTATCACCGGTAATCGGTTTGCTGGCCTAGTGGCAGAGTCAGAACATGTTACTGTATTAACAGTCCCTCCTCGTGTAGCCGGTGAGTGAAGAGTGTTTTTGTCAGCGTTCTCTTCCTATTTTTGAGACGCACACCCCCGCTTACAACACGTATGGAAGTTAAATACCGCGCAAGTGCGCAATAACTCTCTATGTGTCGAATGCCAACCAACGTGTGATGTGGGTAAATCATTGATACAGAACACGGGCACTGTGTATATTGATGTAGTGATTGGTGTGGTTTTTAGGTAAAGACTCAATGTGCCTGATCGTGAATAATTATTTACAGTGATAGCGCAATCTGGGTCATTGTTATATGGTACTTGGGTAAAGTAGAGGTAGGCTGCTCTAGATGTGCACACTTAGGGCTTCGTCTGCGTTCAGTCCTGAGGGGATCTTGGAATTCAGTAAAATAATGTATCTGGATTCCAGGCGGCGTAACGCAAGCTTGCGGTTACCGCCCCTTACATTCTTTGGGATGCTGTCTATGACAAAATATGTCAAACCTTTAGCGTCTCCTCCATGTATCTCATGGATATGTCTTGCTACTGGGTAGGCTGGGTCCTTGTTTGTGATAGCCCTCAGGTGTTGCAAAATTCTTACATGCACTGGGTGGATGGTCGAACCTACGTATTGTTTACCACATACACATGCAAGCACGTAAACGGCATAGTCCGTTTTGCATGTGTAGTGTTCTCTGATGGAATAGGGCTGCTTACGGAAGGGTACAGTAATGCTCGTTGTGTTTTTCCCGTGAGTGCAGGCTTTGCATTTTGTACATTTTTTGAAGCCTTTTTGTGACTGAAACCAGTTTTTCTGTTTTTGTATCGCTGGGGCATTGTGAACCAATTGTTGACGCATGGATCTGGCTTTCCTGAAAGATACTAGTGGTTTATCACCCATTATCTTGCCTATGGTTGCGTCATTCCGGATCAATGGCCAGTGCCTTCTAAGTATTTTTCGAAGGTTAGCGTGGTGGCGATTGAAACCCGTAATTAACCTGGGGGGTTGCCTTTCCTGTGCTCGGGCTCCAGACTCTGTCACATCTGGGAATAGTAACTCCTGTCTGTTTTTAGCGCTGCATTTTACTTCCGCAGTTTTGCATGTTTTGTCAGTGTATCCCCTGTGTTTTAATCTTGTAAAGAGATTAGTTTTTGCTTCTGACAACCCTTCATTAGTGCTGCAGTTGCGTGTCATCCTGAGGCATTCTGCGTATGGGATAGACTGTTTGAGTGGTGTCGGGTGGAAACTATTGGCGTGGAGGATTGCGTTGCCCGCAGTTGGCTTCCTATAGGTGCGTGTTTGTATTTTGTCATTCTCTACAAATAGTTCTACATCCAAAAATTGTATGCTCTCTCTGTTTGCATTGCAAGTAAACTTGAGATTCAACGAATTTTCATTTAGCTGTTCTGTAAAACTTTTCGCACTCTCCTCACTGCCCTCCCACAAAATAAAAATGTCGTCAATAAAGCGCTTGTAAATAACAACATTTTGGTTCATTGTTTCTCCATGCAGTGTCATAAGCACCTGCTCCTCCCACCAGCCCATATGCAGATTCGCATAGCTGGGGGAGAAGCAAGTGCCCATATATATATAGTTGCTCCATGGATACTAGGACTCCAGTCCATTTATAAGGTGGACCTGGCAAATGACATGCCTCTTAGTTTACTAATGGCATTGTCATCATGGTGGAGGGTATGAATGTTTCTAAGTTCATGTTTAAAAATGATCACTATAAATTTTAATAAATGACTCACGATGCAGTGATATAATCTGATGTGCAAGAGTGAAACGTGTACTCATAATAAAGAAATACACCTTTTGAATTTTGAAGACACTTTATCATATTTGTACATGACACATGGCAAATAATTCAAGGGCTCTGGTCATACACGGGCTCTTGGAGCCAAGCACTGGCCATTGGCTAGGCTCTATCACATCTCTTCCTGGTAATTTGTTGCCTTGTCCACCTTTAACCCAAACAACTACTCTAATGACTAAAAAACAGTAACACGTGTGAGCCGTGAGGCCATTGTTTTACATTTAATAACTTGCTTTAAAAATTAATATAGCTAATATAAAATTAAGCCCAAAAAAATAAATACGCAATTCACGCACTATCAAAGATAAAAGAGAAGGCACACTCATTCAGCACAATTTCTTATAGGAAAGGGTTTTCTTTTATTGACTTAAAAGACAGAAATAGACCTACTTGCCTCGGTTGTTGTTTTTTCTTTTTTTCTTTTGAGTCCCCACCCTATTGTTTGCCCCTCCTCCCACAAGACCCTACGCTTTGTTCTCACTTGACCTCCCATCCTGTGTTAGTTGGGAAGACCCACAATAGTGAAGCTATTTTTGCTGTTCAAGATCAAATATTGGATTCACAATTCTGCAGTTTTAACCTTTGAGCAATGGCGGTGTTTTGATGTGTCAGTGTCAACACACTTAACTAAAAAACACGTATACTGTAAAGTTATGTTCTAAGAAACATGCTCTTCAGAGGCAATGTGCAGTACTTTACGTGAACAATGAAGTATAATTCTTGAGGAAACACTGTTACTCAGTGCTCATAAGAAAATACTCAGTCTTGTGTGGCTTGTTAACAAATAGCGCTTGAAAACGTTGCTTAAGAACGACTGGGGTGCTGTAGACGCACTCTGTTCTATATTTATATAATTTTACGCAGCGGGTCTCCCTTTTCTCCTTACTTCCTCCCAGATGTTTCCTTTCCTTCCCGCCTTCCTGATGTGACATCATCTTCCCACACTCACCGCTCCTCACGCGCTCACCGCGCCTCCTTCTGAGGCTAGACAAGGCTCAGGGTTATTCTTTGTCCTGGGAAATGCTCGCAGAGGTGCTCACCTGGCGTCACCCTGTCTGTGAAGGGGCATGAACAGCCAATGAATCTTCCAGATAACAATGACAAACACTTACCCTTGGAGGCTGGGCCATGTGCTGAAAACCAGTTCTTAAAATTTCAACTGTTAAGATCCTCCTGATCAAACAAGCAAACTGTACATTGCAACGTTTACTCTTAGAATGTATAATCATTAACAAATAATATTGAATGGTTGCGCAAACAAAAACATAATATTTCTGTTGTGTAGTGAGACATACTAGGAATCTGATTTGGCCACAATTTGATTTGATTTGTATTTACATGTTGCATTACTCCAAAGCACTGAGGCCCAGACTTATTAGGGACTTGTGTTGTCCTTGCATGACGCAAGCCGTTACGAGCAACGCAAGTCCTTAAATGGTATTTACAAAGCAATGCAAGTGGTTATTTGCACCTCCTTGTGTGACTTTATAAAGAAATGTAAATCAACGTAGGGACTTGCGACGCGTTGCATTACATTTCATAGAGGTAGGCATTCCATGGGTGGAGCATGAGCATTCCTGTGCTTCCAGGCATTCCATGGGTGGAGCATGGGCATTCCTGTGCATCCATCTGTGGCAATTGACACAATCCCAGATCGACTTAATCTAGTAAACCTGGAATTGCACCAAAATGGTACACCACCCTGACAGAGGTGTAACGAGGAGAAATATTGTTATTTGTCTGTGTTACTTTGTCTTTCTGTGCGTCATGCATTCTGCATCACAAATAGATAGAGGAATATGCCTCTAAAGATAGTTTTTGTGCAGGAAAGTATCCCTATCTGCACAAAAAACAATCCTGATGTAATGTATTGTGCAAGGGTGCCTGAGTTGGTGCTAGGCAACCTCAAGTGCATCAGCGCAGGGAGAGTGCTGAACAGAGCAATAACTTAGTAGCTATGGCACGGTTCAGCTCCCTCAAGTTCATGCAATGTAGTGCAGCAACGTTTCTTGCTGCCCTTTGTGGTGTAAACTTTGAAAAAATATACCCCTTAGTGTATTAAAAAATGCATGAAAAAAAATGTGTGCCATAGAAAATGGTGAATCTCAGTCATTCTACTTAATGCAAGAGTAAATTGTAAGATTCAGGAAATACAGGTTGCAGGAGGAGATTTCTTGGTAAAAGCCCTAAAGGGTGCCAAAGCTGGAGAAGAATGGATGCAGGACCGAATGAGTTGGTTTCCAGAATGTTGGCGATGACCACAATGACTGATCAAGTCACACCACAGAGAACTTCCACAGAGCTTGTCACAGAAAATTGGGCTGAACCAGTAAATCTCACCTCCTCAGCTTTATTTCTTATTCATTACTCTGCTAGAAAACTTTGGATAACTGCCAAGAGTGCAAAAATATATGTGACCCCATTAACTCATTGAACATATTATACAATGACATGAGATATGAATATCCTGAGATACTTTTAAAAACTAATAACTTTTGTGGCACTTTCCACATTGATCAGTGCGTCTATCAGTACTGAAGGCAACCGCCACAAGCAATCCTTGTCAGTGTGGTGTAACGTGAGCTTCTTGGTACAGCGAGCTATAGGTCTCTAAGTTGAAACTGTAATCTCCCAGAAAGGAACAAAAATTGTGACGGAAACAATTTACCAATTATAAGCCTCTGTAAATTTCAGCTTTTCTGTACCATTGCAGAAGTGGGCCACCATTAAGCAAAACCCCCTACCATGTCCCTGGTAAGTTCGTTTCTGGCTGTCAATCCGTTACCGAGTCACCTCTTATTCCATGCTTAAACAAAAGAACACAAAACAACAGGATACAGCTTCCCATGGGAATCACCTTGCTCACATAATGCTTCAGTTTTCCCTGGAAAAATTGTAAAATGCTGTCCTTATGGTGTATCAAATTAGCCAAAATAAGGACTCACTGTGATATTTTGCAAACCACCGAAACGGAGAAAATACCATCATTGTGAAATAGTGATTGACAAACAACATGATTACCCTTCACTGTGTCACTTTCCTATCTTTTAATTTGAACACCAAAACTACCCTGGCACCCGAGCAGGATTGTTTACAATCCTGTTTGGTCTCTCTAAGAGTGGTGTGCCCGAATACCCCAGTGGGCCACAACATTTTTACAGGATTGCTGCCGAGAATCAAGTTCATATTTTAAGTTCAGAAGCAAATATTTTCTTCGAATCGTTCACAGACTAAACTGTAACTATGTGCATGCATTATTCAGAAATTTGAATAGGTTTTCTCTTTCGGAATCACCGCATGTATGTTCTCAAAACCACGCAGTTTGCTATGGTGGGCGGAGGAAAATTGTGAATGGCAGTTAAACAGACCAGCGATTGGAGAGGGCTGATCCGAAGTCCCATTATGTATGTATGTACGTAGGTATGTTTTATGTGTGACTTTTAATTACATGAGGTTGGCGAAAAAACTAAAGCTGTCTCTAGGCCAGACCTAAAAAATGAGTTAGAAACGCAAGCATCAATAGTTTCATCCTAACATTGTTCTTGCTACTACTCTCAGTGCTTTTGCGAAACATACAATGTTACACCCTGCAGAAAACAACACTACACATGCTGACTTTTCCCAATTAAAGACTCAGCTCTTTTATTCTATGCATCACAGCTATGTTACAAAAACCTACTCACTGGGGCTCAATATCGGGTTTATTCTCCTTTTACAAATACACAATGAAACAAGAATTTGGAATGCAATAGGTCTCGCATTAGGAAAGTTTGAGCTAATGGTATTGTAAATGACAAATATTTTATTTAGTCATCGAAGACCAGCTAACCACCACCCTCGCCCAGAGCCCACCCGCCGACCATACCGACCCCGACACCGCCGCCCGCAACCTCAGACAGTGGATCAACGACTGCGCCAACACCCTTGCCCCGATCAAGAAACCCTCAAACAATCATACCAATAAGAAAGCCAGCTAGTTCACTGAAGACCTCTGTGCCACCAAGCAAACCTGCCGAAAGCTGGAGAAGATCTGGCTCCGTGAACGAACACCGGACAGCCACGCCGCCCACAAGAATGCCACCCGCAGACACCATCACCTCATCAGATCCGCCAAAAGGGCCTCCTTCAAAGACCGCCTAGACAACAACACGCACACCAGCAAAGAACTCTCCAACCCCAGCTCCAACACCAACAACGTCCCACCCTCGCAAGACCTGTGCGACTCGCTGGCCACCTTCTTCCACTGCAAGATCACAGACATCCACTACAGTTTCAACGCCACGACCGCCCCGACAACCACTGAGACCTCCGCCCCCACGACCACCATCCGCACCAACCGCCTGCTCTACTGGACCAACATCAACGACGATGACACCATCAAGATCATGAACACCATCCACTCCGGATCTCCGTCAGATCCATGCCCACACCACATCTTCAACAAAGCCAGCACATCCATCGCACCCCATCTCCGGAAAGTCATCAACACCTCCTTCGAGACAGCAATCTTCCCGGAGAGCTGGAAGCATGCCGAGATCCACGCCTTACTCAAGAAACCAAAGGCGGACCCCAAGGACCTCAAGAACTTCAGGCCCATGTCCCTGCTCCCGTTCCCGGCAAAGGTCATCGAGAAAACCGTCAACGAACAACTGACCCGCTACCTCGAGGAGAACAACATCCTGGACCCTTCCCAGTCCGGGTTCCGCAGCAACCACAGCACCGAGGCTGCCCTCATCGCCGCCACCGATGACACCAAGTCCCTGCTGGACAACGGAGAAATGGCGGCCCTCATCCTCCTGGACCTGTCAGCCGCCGTCGACACGGTCTGTCACCACACACTACGAACACACCTCCACAACGCCTGGATCCAAGAGAGCGCCCTGGACTATACCACCTCCTTCCTCTCCGGCAGAACACAGAGCGTCCGCCTTCTCCCCTTCCGCTCCGAAGCCACTGAGATCATCTGTGGCGTACCCCAGGGCTCATCCCTCAGCCCAACCCTGTTTAACATCTACATGGCACCGCTCGTCCACGTCGCCCGTCGGCACGACCTCAACATCCTCTCCTATGCCGATGATACCCAGCTGATACTCTCCCTCACCAAGGACCCCCACACCGCCAAAACCAACCTTCACGAGGGAATGAAGGCCGTTGCTGAATGGATGAGGAACAGCCGACTGAAGCCGGAGTCGGACAAGACTGAGGTCCTCATCCTCGGATCCAACCCTTCGGCCTGGGACGACTCCTGGTGGCCAACTGCACTGGGAACCGCTCCAACACCCACCGACCACGCACGCAACCTTGGGGTCATCCTCGACTCCTCCCTCTCCATGACTAAACAGGTCAACGCCGTCTCATCCTCCTGCTTCAACACCCTCCGCATGCTCCGTAGGATCTACAAGTGGATTCCCACTGAAACGAGAAGAACAGTCACCCAGGCCCTTGTCAGCAGCAGGTTGGACTATGGAAACGCCCTCTACGCAGGAGCCTCGGCCAAACTCCTGAGATGGCTCCAACACATCCAGAACGCCTCTGCACGCCTGATCCTCGACATCCCCCGCCGCAGCCACATCACACCCCACCTGAGAGACCTACACTGGCTCCCGGTCAACAAGAGGATAACCTTCAAGCTCCTCACCCACGCACACAAGGCACTCCACAACACCGGACCAACGTACCTCAACAGACGGCTCAGCTTCTACACCCCCACCCGCCAGCTCCGCTCCGCGGACCTCGCCCTCGCTACAGTCCCCCGCTTCCATAGAGTGACTTCAGGCGGCAGATCGTTCTCCCACCTCGCCGCCAAGACCTGGAACACCCTTCCCATCCACCTACGGCAGACCCAAGACCTGCCGACCTTCAGAAAACTCCTCAAGACCTGGCTTTTTGAGCAGTAGCAACATTTCCCACCCCAGCGCCTTGAGACCCTCACGGGTGAGTAGTGCGCTTTACAAATGATATGATTGATTGATTGATTTATGTGTTGGTTTTGAAAATAGCAAAATGAATAGCTTTGTCATTTACAATGCCAATAGTTTTAACTTTCGCAAATGTGACACCTATAGCATTTGTAATGCAATATGTGTTGTATTTACGTGACTTAGATGTATTGATATTATACATAACAATGGCTTTGTAAAAAAATAATTAATACTTAAATAAAGTTTTTGTAATTTATAATGGCAATAGCTTTAACTTTTGTAAATAACTTTTGTGAAGATTATGTTCAGTGTATTTTATTGTGATGAAAATCCAAGAACAGAAGTGAAATATTAACATCTTTTTGTGACATATTTGAACCAGTTGTTGTTGAATGGTTGCACAGATTGATGCTGTGGTGGCACTGTGATGTTGTGGTGGCGATGAGTGATGCTGTGGCGTTCAGTGATGCTGTGGTAGCGCATAGTGATGTTGTGGTGCCCCTGAGTGATGTTGTGGTGCCCCTGAGTGATGTTGTGGTGCCCTGAGTGATTCTGTGTTGGTGCTGAGTGATGCTGTGAGGACGCGATAGATAGATAGATAGATAGATAGAGTGAGTGCAATAGACAGATAGATAGAGGGAGGGCGATAGATAGATAGAGGGAGGGCGATAGATAGAGGGAGGGCGATAGAGTGAGGGCGATAGATAGATAGAGTGAGGGCGATAGATAGATAGAGTGAGGGCGATCGATTGATAGATAGAGTGATGGCGATAGATCGAGTGAGTGCGATAGATAGACAGATAGTGAGGGCGATAGATAGATGGACATATAGAGTGAGGGCGATAGATAGATAGGGTGAGGGCGATAGAGCGAGGGCGATAAGATAGATAGAGTGAGGGCGATAGATAGAGTGAGGGCGATAGATAGATAGAGTGAGGGCGACAGATAGATAGAGTGAGGGCGATAGATAGATAGACTGAGGGCAATAGATAGATAGATAGACTGAGGGCGATAGAGTGAGGGCGATAGATAGATAGAGTGAGGGCAATAGATAGATAGATAGATGGTTGTGTGTGTGGGGGTTTGTATGTGTGGGGGTTGTGTGTGTGGGGGGGCGGGTGGTTGTGTGGGGTGTGTGTGGGGTGTGTGTGTGTGTGTGTGGTGTGTGTTTGTGTGGGGTTGTGTGTATGTCTGTGGGGTTGTGTGTGTGTGGGGTTGTGTGTGTGTGTGGGGTTGTGTGTGTGTGTGGGGTTGTGTGTGTGTGTGTGGGGTGTGTGTGTGTGTGGGGGGGATGTGTGGGGGGGTCTGTCTGTGGGGGGTTGTGTGTGTGGGGTTGTGTGGGTTGTGTGTGGGGGTTGTGTGTGGGGGGGTTGTGTGGGGGGGTTGTGCGGGGGGTTGTGTGTAAGGGGAGTTGTGTGTGGGGGAGGATGATCAACAGATGAGAGAGAAAGGAGAGAGTGAGAGAGAGGGAGATGAGATAGAGAGAGAGAGAGAGAAAAAAGGGGGGAGAGAGAGGAGAGGTATAGAGGGAGGGAGGGAAAGAGGAGGGGGAAAGAAAGAGCGGTAGAGAGAGAGAGAGAGAGAGGCGAGAGACAGAAAGAGAGGGAGGAGAGATAAAGGGAGAGAGGGAGGGAGAGAAAGGGAAAGAGTGAGAAAGAGAGAGTAGGGAGGGAGAGCGAGAGAGGGGAGTAGAGAGAGCCAGAGAGGGGAGAGAGAGCCAGAGAGAAAGAGAGAGCGGGAGAGACAGAAAGTGTGAGGAGAGAAAGAGAGAGAGAGGGAGGTAGAGAAAGAGAGAGATAGAAAGGGAAAGAGTGAGAGAGAGAGGGCGAGAGAGGGGGAGAGAGAGAAAGAGAGCAGGGGAGACAGAGAGAAAGAAAGCGAGAGGAGAGAGAGACTCTATGCGCCCTGGTAGGAGCTGTGCCCCCGGCAATATTTCTAAAGAATAACGTAATGTAATTTTAATTTCCTTCCCTATTTATAGAGTTATTTTGAGAATTTACATCTTTTTTTCTATACCGGTATTTTTTGCTGGCATATTTTTACTGTTCGTGAGGGAAAAAAGAGCTGGCGGGTATGGATGGGTGGGTGGATGTTGGTGAGGAGGGGAGGGAAGTGGAGAGACCGGGAGGAAGGGGAGGATGAGAGTGAGAGAGCGTGAAAGGAAGAGAATCGACGAGCGAGAAGCAGACAGACAGAGTGGAGATGGGTGTGAGGAGGGGTGAACACAAAAGGAAGAGACAGAGGGTGTATGCTGGGCTGAAGGGGGGGAGTGAGAGACTTATGAGGAGGACACTGGAGAAAGCGGGACAAAGGGGAGAGAGAGACTGACAGTGAGAAAGAAAAGATGGTACTGATGAAGCACCCCCTCTCCACCGCGCTCTTCTCTGCAGCTGTAAACAAACTCCCTTGCATGTCAATGTGGCTCACTCAGCCTGTGCATTTCTGGTTGAATAATAATGATAGCACGTGCCACAGAGAGGCTGTATTTCGTATTGCTGTAAGTAACGGGAGTGCAGTCAGAGCAGCGCTTGTTTGATGGCATCGAAGTGCTTCAGACACCCTGGGAGGCATGATGTGGAAGTTTGTAGGCGTGACCTATGGGTTTAGGGGTGGAATGTGTCGATCCTAGAGCCGGAGGGAGGTTTTCAGGGAAGAAAGTCTGCAGTCTGTCAGCGGCTCTGCAATGCTGGCTGTTTGTGCCCGATGCAACATCTGAAGATATGCACTCATCGCGCACATGGACTCAATAGAGCATTAATATTCTGAACCTTTATGAATGAAACGTCTAACTGGCAAAGAGATATCCAGGCACGCACACATCACAGCTTCAGGGGTGTTTACCCGCCAATATGTCTTCCCAGCAACAAGTAAACGAAACGTTCTGGGCATTTCAAGTGAGCTTGTTGGTTCGCCGCAACAGGAGCTAGAAAAACAAGTCTTCACGGCTCGATGCTGTTTGGGAGGTGGGAGGGGAAGTAGGAGAGGGGGGAGTGATAGGGATGAAAGCGCTAGCGGCCGCATGCTGGCAAATGGTGACCTTTCAGCGCATTGCTTTGAAGTCTCACTGTGGGGGGCGGGGGAGCAGCTTGGGAGACATTCCATTGAAGTCTGGTGCTGCGAGGCTGATGGGTTTGACGTGGACGTGCGTCTCACACGAGTGCATCACATGAACTGCACGTAATCCGCTTGGTCAAGAGTTTGTTTCCCCTACTATATGCTCTCGCTATTAATCCCTGTGGGATATAATAGCTCAACCTAAAAAGAATTCGCATGACCCATTAAATGGAAGTAACAAATCATTATTTTTACCTAGTTGAAAATATATTTAAATATGCAGGAGTTTTATTCCCTCTATAGATAAAAGAATAATCACCATCCCATCCCACATAGACATTAACAACATCTGGGCATAGTTCTCACCATTTTGATTTGGAAATCTTTTTATTAAACAGTTGTTCAGTGCGCATCAGTTAACCAAGACATTAGCAATCAGTGTTACATATCAAGACAATGAGGCACAGTTTCCACGACTCTGTAGTAGTGTGAGACAAAGAAGAGAATCTACAAACAGGATCACTAAAGTATACTGAACATGATGAAGTAGGGGACCCAATGAGCTCCATACCCCTACTACCCCCTCATAGTCTCCGGGTCAGTTCCTCATGCGCCTCTGTATTGACTCCATTTGTCCCACACCGTATCGATTTTCTAAGGGCAACCCCTACTATGATAAATCACCCTTTCCGCTTGCCAACACCAATCCAGATCATTCTCCCATTCCCGCACACTCAGGGGTCTGCTTGCCCCACATGATTTCATAATATTTCTTTTAGCCACCCCCGCGATAGCCAAAGTTTGGATCACCTAGGCAAAGTATCCTCTCCCGTTATACATAGCAGCAACCATCTGGACTCCAGTGGGACTATGATGCTGGTGACATCAGTCATGACCTGTACCACTCCCCTCCATTAGCGCTGGACCACAGGGCACTCCCAAATGATGTGGAAAAATGAGCCCACCATGCTGCATTCCCTCGCACATAAAGCTGTATCGCAGCTACCCTAATGATGAAGGAGGGACCTAGAATAATAGGATCTGTGTAATATTCGTAGTTTAATCATAAGGAAGCGATCCCTTATAGCTATTTCTTTGGGGCTTTTGATGTCTTCCAACCAGTCATCGTCTTCAGTAAGCAACACATCTCCCTCCCAAGTCTGCCGCAGTGAACGCAGCACCTCTGGGTAGTTGTTCATTATTTTCTTATATATCAATGAGATCCCCTTCTTTGGCATTGGATCCAGTAATAAATGGTCCTCCAACTGGGAGGACACTGGCAGCCGCTCCCCCTCTGGCATGTGGCATCGCATCGCATGTCTGAGTTGCAGGGATCTAAACTGTTCCGTTTCCCCCAAGTCATATTCCTACTGCAGGTTTTTGGAAGTCAGCAGTGCACCATCCCTCTCGATTTCTCAGAGAAGCTCAATTCCTATCAGACTCCATTTGCGGAAGCCCTTTAACGTGCTGCAATTACGCAAGAGTTCACTGTCCAATAGGGAAGTCATATTTGTCAGCTTGCCATCCCATCCCAAATGTTTATTGGTCTCCCTCCGTGCCTTAGTAACCATGTGAGTATGTAGCTGCCGCATTCCTGTACGTTTCTTACTGTAAATAATTCGTTCTCACCTTTTCATGTGTGGATACAGCAATCATCAAAAGAAGAGTGGGTGGCAGATAGGGTGACCAACTGTCCGTAAATTTCACGGACCGTCCATAATTGGGACCTCACTTCCGTTGTCAATGATGATCTCTTTTACTGACGCCTTTTGTCTGTAATTTTGGCCTTTGGGGAACAGCACTGTTCCCCTGTGAGAATCCTCAATGCCCTGATGGGGTCACCTTGCACTCCTCTGAGCGCAAGAGAAGCCCCACCCTGCCTATTGTCATTCTGTATGCAGGCTGATTGCCACATACAGAATGAAAATGGGCCAGTCTGGCTGGTACAGCATGTGGTTGGCCTCCTCCAGCCTCGGGCATCCTGTCAGAAGGAAGAAACCTAGGATAACACCCATGCTGCTATGTGAGAATCATGTAATCAAAATAAGACAGTAAAAGAAGTTTTAAAAAGAGTTATAGTTCTTTCACAGTCTCATCATTTTAGAACTGATGCATATTATATTCAAGGAAGCCATGGTTGCTGCTTTTTTATTTTATGCAACTAACAACCATGGACAAAACCCATAGTTCTGGCTTGTTGTAGGTGTCACATTACTTGCTGTATTATATATCTGAATGCAATGACAGAAGCAGCAAAATACCAGTCAGGCGGCACACTATGCTAAGCACAGATTTTTAAGCTACGCCCTTAATTACATCGAACACCCCCTTTGGAGAGAGCCCCCAGTTTTGTCATCCCACTTAAAGCCCTGGGAACAACCCCATGCCACAGTCACCTCACGTCCTGGCACGGTGCATCATGCATGACTCATGACTTCCAAGGTTTCAGATTGACTATGTGCAGGGGCATCTTGAACCCCTCCCTTTGCTTTAGGAACTACAGTGAGGGGTGAGTTCCTGATGGGTCTCTTCCGTCTGCAACTCTGCAGACAAAGGCTCAGCTCCCAATTAATGTGAAAAGGTGGGTGAGAGAGTAAGTGAAGGGATGGGTGGATGGATTAGTGAAAGGGTGAATGAATGAATGAATGAATGAAAGGGTGAAAGGGTGTATGGATGCATGATGAGGGAAAGAATGGGTGGATGGATGAGTAAAATGATGGATGGATGGATTGATGAATTGATAAGTGAAGGGGTGAATGGATGGACAGATGTGTGAAATGGCGGATGTAAATATGGATAAGTGAGTGAAAGGAAGGGTACATGGGCAAAATGTTGGTAGATGAGTGAAGGAGTGAAAGGGGGGGTGGAAGAGAGAAAAGATGGATGGATGATTGAAAGGATGGATGAGTGATAGGGTCAATGGTTGGATAAATGAGTAGATGGATGGATGGTTGGGTGGATAGAAGGAAGGATGTATGGCTAAGTGAAAGGGTCAATGGAGAGAGAAAGGGAAGATGGATGTGTGGATGACTGAAAGGGTGAATGTGTTGGAGGATGAGTGACTGGGTGGATGGATGAGTCAGTGAAAGGGTGGCTGGATGGGTGAAAGGGTAAATGGCTGGATGGGTGAGTGAATGGATGGATGGGTGGAACAGTGGATGGATGCGTGTGTGGATAGATGGGGTGAAAGGGTGGATGGATGGATAATGGATGGATGAGTAAAAGGGTGGATGGAGGGATGGATGAGTGAAATGATGGATGGAAGGATACATGATGGATAGGTTTGCAAATGGTTGAATATGTTTGGATCTGGATTAGCTGCATCTTTTGCTTGCCACTTTATATCTCACAATGTCTATCCGAGCAGATCTTCCCGACCATTTCTCTCACTAAACATACCTGCTCAGGACCATGAATTGTAAACAAAATATCAGACTGAACCACCCTGTGCTGTAACCATGTAAATAGATTATAATCATTTGAAATACCACAAAAAGATCTGCACAGTTGATCAAAGCTGCGTGCATACTGAAAAACTGGGAAGTACACGATTGTTTCCACCTAATATAAACTTATTTTGACTAATGCTTAAATGGTTGTCTATTTACTTACTTACATACTGTTGCACAACCTCCTCCGATGGGTATGTAAAACTTACCTTTTGTCCAGAAGTTTTGTCCTGAATTTTGACCCCCTGTCCTGAATTTTTGTCCTGAATTTTGACCCTTTGTCCTGAATTTTTACACTCACCATCCTGAATTTGCCCCCATGCCAGTTGGTCACCCTAGTAGCAGATGATGCACTGAATTTCACAGGGAAAACAATGAAAGATCATGCCATGAAGGGATGCATGTAACTGGTCCTAGGGCCCGGGATAGACCTTAGACAGCCCCAAAGGTTTAAAACATCCTTAGTTACACGTGTCAGTCCATTACATACTATTCTCAGGGCCACCGGAATTATGCGGCAGGAGCACCAAATTACGTGGCTGGTTGGATAAATGATTCAGCTAGAAAATGCAAATTATGTGGCGTGTTGCAGCACATTTTTCTATAGTATTCATTAGTTAATAATTTTTTCTCATGGTAATTCTATCTAGGCCAAAAGTATACCCCATTAGTAACAGTTTAACAGCTAAATACAGAAATAAGCAGCTTAAAGATGATCTGTTAACCTTGGTGAGGGGACTTCCTCTGTGCGTGAACACATGTTGCAATGTTTTTAGTAGCTTTTGATCTGATTGAGCCATTATTTTTGTTAAATTCCGAAGATTGTGCAGTAGATAATGGATTATGTGGTAAGTGCGGCAAAACCATTATTATGCGAGAAAACCTGCGCTCGCAGAATTGCATATTTCCAGTGGCCCTGCCTTGTCTCAAAGGCCATACTGGACAACACAGAACTTCTACAGAGAAATGAAAACCCCTCCCTTCCCTCTTCCTTCATCTTCATCCCTTCCTTTATTCTTTTCTTCCCCTTTTTTGTTTCTTACTTTTCGCCTATTATATGGCATTTTTGTTCTTCTCAAATTATTTTCCCGTGTAAATGAAGCGAAACGTTAAAAAATTGTCATTTAATCCAAATAGTTGCACCATGAAAAAACAACAGATGAAGGGAGATACGTTTTATGCCACGTTTTTAAAAGCAACAAACCAGTTACAGCATGAGGTATGTTTTGTGATGTTTGTAAGCTCCTAAACGTCCATGTTGCGATCTGTGTCAAACTGGAGAACAAGGAAATGGAAATCATTGTAGATTTTAGCTTTTCGGAGTGGCCGGCTTTGATGTGAATTTACTCAGAATGGTTCTTTTGAACCATTAGATAAATATAAAGCATATCTTTGTTATCAATCTATAATGTTGATAGTTTGATTGCATTACCTTCATCTCTGAAGTGTACAGAGAGAGGTTATCTTCATAATTCTAAAGTTATCAGTTGCCATAATCTAAGGCAGACATCTGTTTAAAAGAAGTACAGTAAACATATAGCGATGTAGCCCTCCTGGGCGGTTGGCTATACTCCTCTGTACAACTGTGAATAGGAAATGATTTAGAATGTGCAAAGAAAGTTTTTTCATGTTTAAGAACGAGAGGACTGTCAAGAAGCAATAAACAAAAAAAAACCTGGAAGGTGTTGGTAAAATACTCATCATGGTGCACATAAAACGACGTGCGTGTCTTTCAGTTTTCTGAAGTGTTCCACTGAATTGTTCACTTTGACAACTAGCCTTTTCGCTTGAAGTACTAGGCACTAACAGATCATGAAGCAGATTACCATATTGGACAAACAGCACAAGTGACACCGAGTAGTCCTAGGGGGCTGAACAAGAATGTACTTCCTGCATCCTCAACAGACCAATCAGAATCTCGGGATCCCCCTAGCCAAAGGTGACAGGCAGGTCCTGCAGGACCAGCGCTGATCTTTGATTTATTCCTGCCTCATCATTTCCAGCAGCCTTTCCATATGCATGTCTGAGCCATCTCGATTCCCCTGCCTATCCAAAAGGCTGAATCTAAAACTGCCAGGAAGCAGTGGTCCACAAAATAATTTCATATATGTTGTGAGGTTGACTCTTCAAGTGTCTTAGTTTAAAAAAAGTAGCAGCATTTGGGCAGAAACCAGTGGGGTCAGCAATTAAAAAAAATATTGTTATTAACCCCTTGGCCGCGGCGGTAATTCCGCTGCGGCACTGGGGGGGAGGGGGGGGTCGCCCGGCGCCGCCATGCTTGTGACGGAACCACTCCGTCACTAGCCACGGGCGGGCTGTGGTCATGACGGAGTGGTTCCGTCACGGCTCCGCCCGCTCATTAATTCACCCGCGCAGGCGGGGAATTGATGCCGCGTGCGTGAGTGGCCGCGGCGTGACGGAACCACTCCGTCATGAGCACAGCCCGCCCGTGGCTCGTGACAGAGTGGTTCCGTCACTAGCATGGAATGGGTTAAGAGGAACTTAAACCAGGCAGGTTTCAAGCAAATGCATCTTTTATCATAAATGTACCTTAAGGGGCAACAGTGTTTTAAAGCAGTTAATTGAAGATGAACCAGTCACCCACTGTAATGTTTGAAATAGGCCAGATGATCTGGGATTCAGTGATACACTGTGTCCCTGTAGCACAGACATTATAGAAACGTTGTCAAAGTTATGGTGATTCTGAGGGAACTTCATCGCCTTGAATTTTCATGACAAAATGATTGATGGTTGTTAGAAATGCCTATGTTTTGTATGGCATTGTTTAGATTTTTGCCTTCTTTAGCTGAAACCGTTTTGTGTGCCACAGGACTCTGCACTTTGCTCATGCTAACCAGTGGTCCAGTGCTCGTGGTCTCCCTTTTCATCATGATAACACTGATGTTTAATTTTCTTCCAAGTCCCTAGTATATGGTACATCATGTAGCCAGGGACTGAAAATCGAATGCTAAAAATGGCTGCAGCACTCATTGTGTTGCCCACTAAAGTAGTACTGTCAAACGTTATTTTAATAGTAATTTAAAATCCAACTTAATGGTAAAATTGGATTTTATATTACTATTTAGAAAAGGAAGTTTCTGGAATGTTGCTGTTTCCTGCCTAAGTCAAATGTGTGTGTGCCCAGTGTCACCTCGCTGGTGAATGAAATGTGAATTGCTCCCAGACAGTGGTCAAAACGCTTGGGTGTTGAGGGGTGTTTTTCGTTCTTGAACAGGGTGGCCTGAGGGTGTGTCCAGCCCTTCCTGAACTTCAAAGGGTGCCTATCCTGTCACTGGCAGGTGTAGCTCACTCCTAGGTCTGTCTTCGTTTGTGTTCCTAGGCAACTTGGTTTTAAACCTGGTGGGAGGGGGGAGCTGCCTCAGAACTGGTTTGGAGTGACTGCAAGGGAGGGTGTTTGCCCATTATCCTAGAGACACCTATAGGTGGGCACATGGAGCTCTAACCAGGGGAAGAAGGGTTCTTCCATGTTGGAGTTACGTGGAGACTTTTATAATAAAGCACACAGGGAACACCCCTGAGAACATTTACCCCACTGGCTAGGGAGTGGCCAGGTATTTCCCCCACCCACGGTTTGGCACTGGGCATAAAAATGGCTGGTTACAATAAATATGTAACCTCAACAGAGAAGTCTAGATAATTGCTCCCCCAGTTGCATGTGTCATGTCAGTGCACGTACACCCCAACGTAACCAGAAGTATGAGTTATAGACATTTACTATAATATTTAAGTAACTGTCCTTCTGCCATATGACATGGGTATATTATGTTGTATTTGTTATTTCAGATACCCCGTGTCCGCACAAACTTTTCTCTGTTGAGGTCCTGAGGAAGGTGGTACAAGCCCAACGAAACGTGCGTTGACCTGGCGTGGAATTACACATAAATACCTGTGTTACCTTAACCACAGAAGAAAAGAGACTGTTTGGGATGAATATGAATGTGTGTTTAGTATGCGAGCTTGGTTAAATGTGTAGGTGTGCGTGTTACTGGGCATCGTTTGTGTGTTTTTTATGTAAAATATGTGCAATATACAAGTGATGAAGTGTTTTTTACCACTAAAAATGTACTGACTAATGAATTTGTAATGGAATATATTTATCTAAAAAAAAGTGAAAAAAAGTTTTTGATATAAACAAATGAATAAATTACTGTAAACATATTTGAAGTAAGTCTCTGTCATCCCTTGAAGGACTTTTTTGAAAAATGAGAACTATGTCATAAAATGTAAAGTATTGAGGCCACGAGGGAATTTTGTTTCGCTGTATGGATCTCACTTTGGCCATAGTCTACTGCCTTTACCCGCCAAGGATTTTTGACTTCTATCCCACAGACTAATGCCCAGATTTACTATGATTTTGTATTAGGGTTGCATCACTTTGAAGGCGCATCCCCAATAGAAAATAATTTTTGCCATTTACTAAGTCACTCAAAGCCAATTAGTGTAGATTTGCATTGTTTAGTAATTATAAAGTAATGCAAGGGAGCACTATACACTGACTGCCTTACTTTGCCTCGGGTAGGCATTACATGTGTGGAGCATGGGCGTTTCCATGCATCTATCCATGTACTTTCACGCAAATCCAGATTTAAAAAGACTTAGAAACCTGGGTGTGCTCTAAAATGGGGTGACCCGATAAAGGCATAACAAGGAGTAATATCTTTATTTCTCCTTTTACTTCCTCTTTCCATGTGCGCTGCATTCTTTAGCACACATAAAAAGAGGAATATGCCTCTAAGGATTGGTCATGGGCAGGAAGGTGCCCCTTCCTGTACAAAAATAACCTTGCCTGTAATGCAGGCACCCTTACATTATGGTGCTAGGGTGCCTGCGTTGGCGCTAGTTTGCACAAAGCGCACCGGTGCAAGAAGAAAGCAACAATGTTCCATATCTTTGGAAATAAGGAGCATTTCTGCATTTTCCCTTTCATGCAACCCTGTGCCACAAGTTTGCTTATTGCATCGCACTGAGTGAAATAATATTAAATGTGCCCCTATGTCTGAAGGTAAAGCTTTTCACCGGAACAGTCCTGGTCCCTGTATCCGACCGCAACACCATTGTTTTAGACCTTAATTTTTTACTTTGCCCCAGTCAAACGCAACCAGTTGACCGATGTTGGTGCTTAATGCTGCTTGCCGCTATATTATGGTAAACGTCGTTTACAACGCGGTGTTTACACCGCACGACCTCTACCACGCTGCCATTACATCGCAAGTCGTTACTACGACTTGCGCTGGATGGCGCTGTTGGTTAAGGAATATTGTAATTTTATATTCCAACACCTTCCCTACTGTTTCGTGGGCTGGTGTTGGAATAGAAAATTATAATAATCCTCAATCCGCGCCCTCCAACGCAAGTCGTTGTAATGACTTGCGTTGTAAAATCCGCAATGTAAAGTACCGTGATCAAAATGATCGCGTTGTACTATCATACATCCCTATATTATAGCTTTAGAGCCTGATGTTGTAGGCTCTACCGGCCATTAAAGGCCCACTCCAGCGTTAATGCTCGAGTCAAAGACTCTGGCCTTTAACAAGAGAATGGGCCTATAGTGGCCAGTAGCGCTCGCTAAGGAGGGCTCTAAGGCAATTAGAACATTCCGCTCCTAGAGGGCAGAATGTTCTAATTTGCAAAAACAAAGGCCTCTCAGAGTCAGAGCGGATTTGGGGCCCGATGTAGGAAATTAGATTTACCGACTCATAAATACCGAATTTTACCGATTCGGTATTCATGAATCGGTAAATCTAATGTAGGTAATTTTTCGGTAAAAAATACCGAATCGGTAGGATTCGGTGTATTTGTCATTGATTCCTATGGGCCTTGAAGCCCATAGGATTCAATGGCAAATACCGATTCGATAATTACAGACTTGGTAAAATTACCAATTTGCCAAGGGGGACAGGGTGTCACTTTGACACCCTGTTGCACCCCTGTTTGTGGCTTGTGTGCCATGTGGCACACATACATGCCCTAAGGGCATGTATGTGTGTCACATGGCACAGGTGTACATGCACAGATGTGCATGTACACAGGTATTCGTTATTTACCATGCAATAGTATTACATGGTAAATAACGAATCGGTAAGGGCCTGTGGCACTGTTTTCAGTGCCACCTACATATTGATTTACAGATTCGGTAAATTTACAGAATCGGTATTTTACCGAATCGGTAACTTTACCGATTCGGTAAATATACCGAACCTGTAAATTTTAAGGCCCCTACATCTCTATTTGTAAATACCGGTCGGTAACGACCGATATCGGCCGCTACCGACCGGTATTTGCCGACCTACATCTGGCCCTTAATTCCGTTTGGGCTCTGAGAGGCCTTTGCTCACAGCAACTCTGTGAAATTAAAAAAATATTGGAGTGTTGCTCTCCAGGCTTCTGCCAGCCATTAGAAGCCCGGAGCACTCAATTGTCTTTAACGGAGCGCCCAACATTCGAATGATCTAATCAATCCTTAAACTCTAAGGGCCAGATGCATCAAGCTCAAATCCGCTCGCAAAGGGTCAGATTCTGAGAATCTGGCCCGTTGCGAGCGGTATTTTTGCATTTGGGATGCATCATCCCAAATGCAAAAATCGCAAATAGAGAATTCGCTAAATTGCGATTGTTTGCATTTAAGGAATCTCAAATTGAGATTCCTTAAATGCAATGCATGAAAGTTTCAAAATTAGCGAATTCGCTAATAGGGCACGCAAATTACCACGAAGTACAACTTCATGGTAATTTGCAAAAACTTTGAAAAATGCATTTTTGTGCATATTTCAAAGTTTCATGTTGCGCACACACATGCCCTGAGGGCATGTGTGTGCGCAACATATGTGCACAGATCAAAATCAGGGGTGCAACAGGGTGTCCTTTGGACACCCCTGCACCCTTGAACTCGCAATCTCAATTTGCGAATCGCTAATTGCGATTCGCAAATTGAGATTGTCTTCCCATTCATTCCTATGGGCCTCTGGGCCCATAGGAATGAATGGGGAGGTATTCATTAATTGCGACTCGCAATTTGCGAGTCGCAATTAAGGAATTCTAAGGAATCGCTATTTGTGTAGTGATTTCTTGATGCATTCCATTTTGCTATTCCTTATTAGCGATTCCTTATTTTTCGCTAATAAGGAATCGCAAAATGGATGCTTGATGCATCTGGCCCTAAGTGGCTCATTTATGAGCCCTTGCGTCACTTTTGCACCATTGGTGCGTCACTTTTTGTGACGCACCAGCAGTGTAAAAAATGCGCCTTGTTGCGCCATATTTACAAAGTGACGCATCTAGGTAAATGCGTCACTTTGTAAACCCCTGCACTACATTATACCTGCACCAGGTATAATGTATGCAGGGGGCTGTTCCCACGCAAGAAAGGGTCGTAGAAGTGACGCAGTGAAATCTACCAGATTTCACTGCGCCACTTTCTAGGACTCAAATGCGTCAAAATGTTACACCTGCCTCACAGCAAGCCCTTAGACATGGGGCTTGCCCCATGTGAAAGGACACATTGCTGGAGTTGCGTCACTTTTGTGACACACTCCAGCAATGCGTAATTTTTGCGCCATACAGATACGTCAGAAATACTGACATATCTGTAACTCCTTGCGACATGATACGTCATACAGTAAGTATGACGCATCAATCATGTCGCAAGGAGGGCGCACTGAGAAGTGACGCATCGCTGCTTTCACGCAGTGATGCGTCACTTCTCATAAATGAGGCCCTAACCATTTATAACTCTGGTTCAATTTATTAGATTTTTGTCATTTTGGTGCTGCTTTATTAACTCTGGTTCAATTTATTAGATTTTTGTCATTTTGGTGCTGCTTTATTTAATAAAATATACTCTGTTTTTCGAAATTGGTTTTGGATTTTTCTTGTTTTTTTACTTTATCACTGTTTGAGTACTTCATAAATACTTTGCACTCTGCATCTAAGTTAAGACTGACTACTTTTGAGCCACTCTACTAGAGGATTAAGCACAGGTGTATTCAGTTACTTATGTTGTTCACCCCAACAAGCAATGTGATTATTTGTGGTGGCTTCTCACTCCCCTCATCAAATACTGCTATCTCTTACATTGGTGTTCAGTGGCGGGATTCAGCACTTGTTGTTTTTGCCCTGCCACCCAATGATTTGTATAAAACAAAAAATCTCTTTATAATCCGCCATCAAAATCGATTTTAACTTTTAAATGCTCCGTTATTTTTAATTGTGCATTTTTTCCTTTCCCTACACTCCTTTTCTCATGGTTTGTACCTGTGATTTTTGCAGGAATGAAGGTGGATTTCAGCAACATTAAAAACTTCACTGTGGCAGAGCTGAAAAAGATGTGTAAGGGGAGGAGGCTGAAGTTAGCAAAGGGCTCTAAGACGTTTGAGTATCAGATTGACTTTAGAGCCTGAGAAGAGGGGTCCATATGTTAAAGTCTGCACCACAGAGGCAGGAAGATGGTGCTGCAGAGGAGGAGGATCAATCAATCAATCAATCAATCATGAGATTTGTAGAGCGCGCTACTCACCCGCTAGAGTCTCATGGCGCTGGGGGGAGGGGGAGTCGCTACTGCTCGAACAGCCAGGTCTTTAGTTGTTTCCTGAAGGTGAGATGGTCCTGGGTCAGCTGTAGGTGGGTGGGGAGGGAGTTCCATGTCTTGGCCGCCAGGTATGAGAAGGATTTTCCTCCGGTGGTGGATCTTCGAATACGTGGCACGGTGGCGAGGGCGAGGCTGGCGGAACAGAGCTGGCGAGTGGGTGTGTAGAATGCGAGGCGGCTGTTGAGGTACTTGGGGCCCATGTCGTGGAGAGCCTTGTGTGCGTGGGGCAGGAGTCTGAACGTGATCCTCTTGTTGACGGGGAGCCAGTGTAGGTCTTTCAGATGGGCAGAGATGTGGCTGCGACGGGGGATGTCCAAGATGAGTCGTGCAGAAGCGTTCTGTATGCGCTGGAGTCTTTTCTGGAGTTTGGCTGTGGTTCCCGCGTAGAGGGTGTTCCCGTAGTCCAGTCGGCTGGTGACGAGGGCCTGGGTGACCGTCTTCCTGGTATCGGTGGGGATCCACCGGAAGATCTTACGGAGCATGCGCAGGGTGTTGAAGCAGGACGACGAGACGGCGTTGACTTGCTTGGACATCGTGAGGGAGGAGTCCAGGATGAAGCCCAGGTTGGGGGCATGGTCCGTTGGCTTGGGGGCGGTGCCCAGCCCAGGGGGCCACCAGGAGTCGTCGCAGGCAGTGGGAGAAGGTCCCAGGATGAAGACTTCCGTCTTGTCTAAGTTCAGTTTCAGACGGCTGAGCTTCATCCATTCCGCAACGTCTTTCATTCCTTCCTGGAGGCTGGCTCTGGCGGTGGTGGGGTCGTTGGTGAGGGAGAGGATCAGCTGGGTGTCATCAGCATAGGAAATGATGTTAAGGTTGTGTTGGCGTGCGATGGCTGCGAGGGGGCTCATGTAGACGTTGAAGAGGGTGGATCTGAGCGAGGATCCTTGAGGTACGCCGCAGATGACTTCGGTTGCCGCGGATCGGAACGGGGGGAGACGGACTCTCTGGGTTCTTCCGGCGAGGAACGAGATGATCCACCCCAGTGCCTTCCCTTGGATTCCAGTGTTGCTGAGGCGCTGTATTAGTGTGCGGTGGCATACTGTGTCGAACGCTGCTGAGAGATCCAGTAGGATGAGGACAGCTTTTTCCCCGTTGTCAAGCAGGGATCTGATGTCGTCGGTAGCTGCGATGAGGGCGGTCTCGGTGCTGTGGTTAGCTCGGAAACCGGACTGTGAGGGGTAGAGGGATCAGTTTGTCTCGAGGAAGGCGGCGAGTTGTTTGTTGACGGTTTTCTCGATGACTTTGGCAGGAAAAGGGAGGAGCGAGATGGGGCGGAAGTTCTTGAGGTCCGTGGGGTCCGCCGTGGGTTTCTTCAGGAGTGCGCTGAGCTCGGCATGTTTCCAGCTCTACGGGAAGGTGGCGGTGGTGAAGGAGATGTTGATGATGTCCCGGAGTTGGGGTGCGATGATGGAGTTGGCCTTGTTGAAGACGTGGTGAGGGCAGGGGTCGGTTGGGGATACAGAGTGGATGGTGTTCATCGTGCGGGTGGTGTCTTCGGTGCTGACCGGGGTCCAATTGCAGAGGGTGGTGGTGGGGGGCGATGGTTCGGTGGGTGGGATGAAATAGAGGAGGGAGAGAATATCCTGGAAATGGCCCCAGAAGCTAGAGGAGAGAGAAGGGTCTACAGGAATGAGGTTTCTTGCCTTGTACAGAGCAGCAAGTAGTGTGTCCTCTTGCAATCTGACCCCAGAAGAGATAGAGGACCAACAAGCAGAGAGGGCCCAGGTGGTATACCACCAGCAATTTACAAGGAGGATCCTACATTCTGGGATGATTTTCTCAACCATATTGCAGCAGAACTGTTTTCCTCCTCATTGCGTGATTCAATACTTGCTCCTATTTTCAAGGGTGGAGGGGAGGCAATAAAATGATCCCCAGGAACTATCACTTGATAGCTTTAATTGACAACAAAGATAAATATGTTGCTGGTGTGCAGTTAGACGCACTACAGTTATGGGCTGAGAGAAACCAAATCCTTCCGTCAAACCAAACTGGGTTCATGAAGCATACAGGGACATCCATGAAACCATATTGCACTCTCCCTTCTGTTTGATCAGGCAGAATCCAACAATCAACCTGTCAATCTGGGTTTTATTGACTATAAATCTGCATTGGGAATCTTTGGTAGAAACTCGCTCACTTTAACATCCCGGGCAGCCTGCTCAGGACCTTCAATTGCAGCACCATGAAACATGGGTCAGACTACAAATTAGAGATGGATCACGCATGTCTAGGCCAGTAACTATCTCACAAGACCTTAAGCAAGGTTGCATCCTTCCACCTACTCTGTTCAACGTGTTTTTATCTGAACTGACCCAGGCTCTGAGCCCTGTCAATTCCCATCTACCCAAATTAGTTTTTTTTTACCTTTCAAACCTAATGTACACAGAGAATCTGTTTCTTAGCAGCAAAACCAAGGTCGGCTTTCAATGCCTTTTTGATGCCACTTCCTCTTTTTCAATTAGGAATGGCCTGTTGGTCAATAAGAAGAAAACTAAGATTCTTGTGACCCGAGGTGCTAGAACACAAAAACTGACTTGGTTTCTGGAGCAGCAGAAACTATGGGCAACCAAATGCTTCAAGTACCTAGAAATCCACTTCAATGACAATGGTAGAGACAAGAACCAGATGAAGGAAATAAAGGAGAAAGGCATTACACTATCGTTCGCTCTCAGATCTATATACACAAAGCAAAAGATCCTATGTTCATGCTTTCAGGAGGCCCAAGCAAAGATTCTTCTGACCTTAGCCTATGGAAGTGAGGCTCTTAAAGGATGGGACATTGTGACTCTCAACAGAATGCTCATGAAGATATATAGAACAATTATTCTGCTTCCCTCTCCTACATCACCAGCTCAAATAAGATTGGAATTTGACAGATGCAGGCAGGCTTTGAGATGGAAAGCGGCCTTTGTGATATGCTGTCACAAGCTCAGGCCTGCAAAAGAAGGCACTCTGGGCCACCACCTATGGACTGAAGTAGAAACAAAGCAAAGGTCGGGGGTAAAGTGCTACCTATCTCAAACTCTGATCACGCTTGGTTTAACAATCATTTGGGACTTAACTATCAGCAATTGGGAATTTAAAAGGGTGCAAAAATCAGCACAAAACGGCTCTCACTAATAGAGAACAAGGCCTGCCTTGCTCTCCGTAAACATGGCTGTATGACGTTGCACACCTATGAACAACGGAAACCACTACTTATTTATTATGTATTTTTTATAGGTTTTATATAGCGCTAGCTAGACCCGAAGGTATCAGAGCGCTTTACATGACCATGACAGAAACAAAATGGAGTAAAGTTACTTAACATATAGTGCGAGACATTTAGGTTCAAGTACAAGCAGAATAGAGGCAAAGAGTGTCGTAGGCAGTTCAGTAAGCCTACAGTATGTGGACAATTAGCACAATATATGTACAGGGAGAGAACAACATAATAGACAGCTGAATCATTCAAAAGGCAACCTACTATCATTAAATGGTCTAGACCTAGAGTGAGATAGTTATTGGAGCATATTTCAGATAGTTTGCATGTTAAAGTATTTGTTGAGGAGAAGGAGTTTCAGTTCCCTTTTCAAGCAGGAGAAGGAGGGGATGCACCGTAGATCTTTAGGGAGTGAGTTCCATATGCTTGGTGCATTTCCAGAAAGGCAGAGAGTCTGGGTTGATTTTCTTTTAAGTTTGGGAGGTATGAGGAGAAGTGAGTTGGAGCTTCTCAGAGTTCTGGTTCTTCCTGCTGTCATACGTTTGTTGTCAAGATAGTTGGAGGTATGTGTGTGAAGGGCTTTGTGGATGATGCACGCAGTATTGTAGATGCATCTTCCTTCAATGGAAAGCCAGTTGAGGGACTTGAGGGCTGGCGTGATGTGTTCAAACCATTTAACACCAGTCATGAGCAGGGCGGCCATGTTTAGAACTGATCTAAGGGTGGGCAAGGTGAGTTTTCGGCATCCTGTGAAGATGACATTCCCATAGTCAAGTTTGGAGAGGACAAGAGATTGTACTACCATCTTGAAATCATTGGAAGGAATGAATGATTTAATTTTCTTGAGGTGTTTTAGTGTGTAAAGCGCTCCTTTGGCTTAGTATTTGATGTGGTCCTTCAAGGACATGTTTTTATCCAAGGTGATGCCTAAGGACTTTCCAGAGTTGGACAGTGTGAATGAGCAATCAAGTGCATCAAGGTCATTGAACCTGTCTTGGATTGGTATTGAGTTACTTTTGGGGGAGAACAGTATTAGTTCTGTTTTGTAGGGGTTCAGCTTTAGGTGAATGGAATTAAACCAAGATGGTATCTTGCCTAGTGTGGTGTTGAGATGTAGGCTGTCACTGGGAGATTTGATTTTGTAGTAGAGTTGAGTGTCATCAGCATAAAGTTGGTATTTGAGCCCTGCTTGCTTCGGGATGATTGTAAGGGGTTCCATAAAGAGATTGAAGAGGGAAGGGGAGAGAATTGAGCCCTGGGGTACACCAAGAGCAGCTGGTGTGGGTGATGATAGACAACAGTTGTTTTTAATTTGTTACGATCTGTGTTGAAGGTAAGATGTGAACCAATTTAATACTGTGCCATTTAAACCAGAGCAGGTCTTAAGTGACTCAAGTAAGGCAGATTAACTGTACCAAAGACTGCTGATAAATCAAGTAGGATAAGGAGGCAAGCATCCCCTTTGTGTAAGGTTCTGTTGATGTTGTCCGAGATATTGAACATGGAAGTTTCCATCCTACAGCCATTTCTGAACCCTGATTGGAAGGTGTCATGGAGGTTGGATTCCTGAATATGATGGTTATGTTGTTGTAGGACACACATTACCATAGTTTTGGCTAGGAACGGGAGGTTGGAGACAGGTCTTTTGTACTATTAAGGATGGAAGAGGATCCTTAAAGTGTGAAGGAGGCTTTAGGTTCGCAATTACATTAAAGACTTTGTTTTCTGTCATGGGATTGAAATTCGACCAGTTGGCATCATTTTTCAGTTGCGTGAGATCAAGATTGCCATTAGAATTTATGGGGCTCGTTTGGTTGCTGGTAAAATCAGGACTTAGATGAACTTTACAAGGACTGGTCAAAGGCACAGTTCATGAAACTAAGGATGGGGTAATCCCGATCCCAATTTATTATCCAGCCTCGAAAAGGGGTGAATAACAGGCAATGTGTCAGCTCTGAAAACTGCAAAAAGAGAACATAACACATGTACTGTGCTTGTGCCTTGCCCTTTTGGTGAACAGGAGGGAGCTGTTACGAAGTGGGTGGGGTGCCGGGGGCACAAGATCTTGTAGGGAAGTAGTGCTGGGATGTTTTGACACATCCAATACCATTCTAAACTGTGCTCTGGTTAAATTTGCATTTGATTATGCAGCTGAAGGGCTGGGAGGTGATTAGGCTGTTAACAGGCTTAGTACTGGGCCCCTGTATGCACCTTTTCTGAACGCAGTTTTTTCAGAAAACTGTTTTTAATAGGTGCAGGCTGACACCCTCTGGTCAGGGCGTTTAGAGGTCCAGACAGAGTATAAACCCTAGCTGCAGTGATAAATTATACACTTTTAAATTATCTTATTCATAGCACTTTACTCATACTTGCTTTTAATGTTTACAACATAAGGCTTTTTTGAGCATTTTAGCCAAATGTACTGCACTTTATTATTGATTTGGCCTGTTTCCTCACTAAGGTGCTAATTGTCTGGCTTTTTTGTGCATGTATTTTACAATGTATAACCTTTTTCTAAATATGTAACTTTGGATATATTGTTATTTTGTTTATTTGTAAAATATTGCAAGGGATTTTTTAATCAACCAATAAAGTCTACCATTTTCAAATATAGCATTTATGCACAGTAATGCACTACACAGATGTTTGTGTAAAGCAAGTTACATGGCAATGGAGTAGTACATATGTAAACATGTTACACCTCATTTGGAGTAGTGGTCATGCAAGTAACAGTTTATAATACTGTACTTTCAACCGCTAAAATGGCAGATGTCTGGCCTCACATATTGTACATTCAGAACCTTTGGCCAGAAGTTGACCGTGTGGTGAATATTTTCATCCACAGTGGACACAGTCATAGGCTAATGTTGGGGATTTGGATGGTGGTGGGCCAATAGCTGTGTCCGTCCACGCTGATGACAGCGTATGTGGCGTACATGTAGGCCATGTTTTGAAAAATAACTCACTTGCCTCCCTACATTTCTGCTATCAACACTTCATACACAATAGTTGTTGTTTGAGCAATCATGGCAGGCCAAGTAGGTGGGAGGGCCCTGTCTTCTCTCCAGAGGAGCTGACACATTTTTAAAGAGGTCCTTCCCCTGTATGGCCAGCTCTTCAAGATCCCACTCCCTCACAAAGCCCCTCTCAAGTCTCCACTGAGGATCCAACCTTTTACATGGCCCTCTGCCCTCCAAAACCACATACCACCCTTTCCATGAAGGTTCCAACCCTTGCCACACCCAATACCACCCCTTACACCTCAAAATCCATCCCATTTCACACCCATCCACCCCTTCAACTTCCCTGGGGCCCCCATCAAAATGTCAGTCCACTTCTTCCAACTCCCAACCCTCTCCCTGCTAAATGCTAGTCCACCCTTCCTCTTCAAAGCCTCACCTTCCAAACCCAAGGACACCACTCCCAAAACCAAACATCCCGTAACCAAGTAACATCTTTGAGCTGCCTGAAAATCCCAACGGATGCCCCTTTGTGAGGAGGTTCTCTGGCAGTGTCATGAAAGGCATGTTTAGTGGTACAGCAGTGTGTTGGACCACACAATGCGTACATGGACTGGCTATTGGCTTTTGGTTTACTCCTTCTAGTATTTGTTAGAAATAAATAAGTTGCTTGGTTTAGAACACATTAGTCCTGCCATTACTTTTGTAACTATGTGATGTTAGTGGATACTTTGGGATGTGTGACTATAGTTGTCATCCTGATTGATGATCCATTTGAAGTGGTTAGTATGATCTGACCTTGGAACCAGTGCTCGAGCACACAAGTCAAGGGGAGTTGTTTGATGAATGGGTATTTAGAATGAATTCCAATTGGGGCTGACACTGCATTGGGTGGTATTTCATATGGTAAGTATTTCAATTTGGCTTGGCCAGTGTCAACATCATTCAGCTTGCACTTCTCCCTATGATGTAGGTTGGATATGTGTTTGATGTGTGCAAGTTAGTTATTATTTTATCTACACATGGAGGGTGTTACATTGTCATACCTTTCTTAGACATTTTTGTGGACATGTCTCCATTTTTGTGTGTGTACCTTACACCTACTTGATCTAAACGTGAGACAAATGCTGTTAGTGCTGTGTTTGCTTTCATGACTTGCACTTAAACATTTCCCATGGCACTTGGTTATGCTATTGGTTGTCTCTGATATACTTCAAACCACAGGTCTTATGCACATAGAGGATTGAGGCGTGTGCAAAGTGAACTGTGGCCCATGGGCCCCAGCCTTTCTGGGGTCCCCCTGGTAGAGGCAAACCTATTCTGCAGAGTCTTTACATTGTGACCCTTGAAGGCAGACACGTTTTTAATCCTTTCTCTGCTTTATTTCCTCAGATACTACTTGTCAGTAATTAACCGTATGTATTATGTGTTGGGTGTATACACAGTCGGTGTGCTCCTCATTAATTCCTAATTATAGGTTTGCTTAGGAGTGGCACGCACGGGGCTGGTCCTCGTGTGGTCCTGAAGAAGAACTTTGAGGGGACCATTCAAAATATGTTGTCCCAATACTAGGGACTCTATACTCATTATATTTAGACTTTCCCTATTATTAACCCCTGATTTTAGTCATACCAACTAGGGGCAGGATTAAAATATTAGCCCACTAATTAGGTATTTTTAACTTTTAGTTTTTCCACTCCACATTCACTGCACTACACATTTTCTACAACTTAGTGCTCCCACGTAGTTCCGCAAGTCGCAGCACGCCTCAATCAGCATCGGATTGAGAGGACCTATTGATGAAGCATGCCACCTAGGGGAAACCCTGGTGGGTGAGTGGACTCTAGAAAATAATTTTTCTTCCTGAAAAGACGAGTACAAACTTGTGAGAGAGACGTATGGTAGACTGTGAGTGTAATCCTGGCATGGACAGGTCCCTTTCCCAGTGACTGAAGGGACACCACATAATGCATCTTGGACAGCAATTGTGTGAGTCAAGTGAATTAAATGCACATCATTGAGTCTCCTCTTCTTGCAATATCTTTTGTCTGTGATGAAAAAAATGGGATTCAGTCATTCAGACTATATCAACTGAGTTGATTCTAAGAGTTGGTAGCAGAGGCACCAATCCATTAGTGCATGTGCATACCTGTGTGTGTGTGTGCATGTGTTTGTTTATGTGAGAGTCTGTTCATGTGTGCCTGAATGTGAGGGTGTTTGTTCATATAAGTGTTTGTGGATGTGTGTATGCACCTGTGCCCTTGTGTGTGTGAGCATGCACATAATAATAATTTGTTTTTAGGTCTCGCCTAGGCAGCGCACAGCGCTGATCTAGGGTGACCTTTAGAAATCTGTCTGCCGCTTTCAAGCACTCGTGCTTGTGGCGGCATCCACCTTGCGGGACGAGCAGGGGCGCAACCACGTTAATTACAAACAGATGGCCCATTCTTGCTCCAGCAGGGTGAATGCCGCCACAAGCACGAGTACTTGAAAAGTGCAGACCGCTTGTTTACTAGGCTATTATGCCAGCTCCCGTACTTGGAACTCTTTTACCACCCTGTTCTCCTGGGTATAAGCTGGCGATTTTGTGACCCCTGGCACTCCCTGTACCGTGATCAGTGATGAAGTTGGGCATTAGCGTGTGAATCCTTTCATGTTGGGTCCAGTGATCTGTCTAGTTCACATTCATACGGGCCCCCACGCTCCTTTCGGTTCTTGTTGTATGTGGGGAAGTAAGAGGATGTGTAAGATTAGAGTATATAATTTGTTTTAAAAAAAATACAAACCCAACAGAAGTTGCTAATTGAATAATATTTTGCTTTCTTACCCGCTCCTTCCTCACTTTTCTTGAGTATTTTTGTCATGGTTCATTTCCGCCGGGCCACACGTCACATTGTGTTTGCAATGATTGTTATCATTAAACTGATGAACCTCGGTGGGCCCAACCTGTCCTATTCCAACCACACCATGTCAGCCTCCTTGGAGGAAGTGGTGCACAAAAACTGCTGGTGATGGCTCCGTCTGAGGTTCCGCCAATCAAATGTGGCGGACGTATCCCCCTTCTGGCCTGAGGCATACCGAATTTGATGGCTAGAGAAAACCACTAGCACAATTTGAGCAGCACAAGACTCGCTAATTTGACTGCAGTTTTCTCAAACCAGCTTGGGGTGCAACCCGTCTCTTGTTTCCTGAAACCGAGGTAGTAGAGCCGAGGAAGAAGGTACTTTGCATTTCCTTCCGCTGCTTTCACTTGAGTCTCTTAGGGTAAATATCCATGTATTCAGCATCTCTCCCTGCTTCGGGGACCAGGCCTTGGTTGTGGCAAGAGGAGCTCCAGTGTGAATAACGAGTGGTAAACAAGCGAAAACTTACTTGTTCTTTATACCAGTTCATGGACAGGAAATATTCTTGGAAAATCATGATGCATGGAATTGTGAAGGCATTCTTCGAGCAGTCGCATTAGTTTGAAAATTGTGGACCAGAAAGGATGAATAAAACACGTAAAAATGTTTGCTTTTCTAATTTATTATTTTGAGTACTCATTTAGTACCAAAGTCAGTTTTTTTTCAAACTTTATTTCTAAGCAAAGGTATGTGATGCAGCTTGATTTAATGTTTCTGGTGGACAGATAAGAGCTATGTTTAAATTTAAACTCACTTCATACATCATAAGTTCTCTTTCTATTCTCTTGTTGAAAGTTCTCTCCCACATCTGGTGTCCCGGATGTTTGAGCATTTGTAGTATCGTCAACGGATGAGGTATTGCTAACCACTGTTATTAGTAGAGCAGACTGTTGCCCCAGCGCTGAAATAGGAGTACCCTTGGGCCGTGAAGTATGGCTCATTGTTAAAATGGTCTTTTTTAATGCAAAGCCCAGTTATTCTGGTAGCACCGGCTTTGCCGCTGGTGTCATTTTAGTGTCAAAATGTGTCTACTCTTCTATACTCTAAATTACCACTTATTGGGGTTACATGCTATGCTTTTTAAAGTTTGATAAAGAAACCAACAGGTGCTTTGGAGGAGGTGGCAACATTAATGAGTACTTCTGAATGGCATTACATTTGTTGTGTTAATAATTTTTCGTATGTCTGTTCATTAATACTACTTTTTGGAGTGCATTGTTTAACGTTTTATCCAGTTCAAATTATTGCTGTCTTTGTTGTTATTGGTAATATTAACTTTTTAATGTAGTGTGCCCCACCTTAATTCTGCAATTTCTAAGCACTGTAAGCAATAAAAGTTCTGTTACTCAGCATGGTGGTCCTCAAACTATGGCATTGGAAGGAAGAGTCTGCATTGCCAGAATTTGAACTCATGACCTTCAAATTAGATATCCATACCAGCGCTGAACGTTACCATGCTGAGCCATTTGTACACATTTGTAAATTCTCTCTGCGCTTCCTCCACTCTTGCCTTACATCATCTGACAGGATTACAATTTTTGTTCTCATCCTGGCACATGGTTGACTGACTGACTCTCTCACTGACTGACTCTCTCACTCTCTCTCACTGACTAACTGACTCTCTCACTCTCACTGACTGACTCTCTCACTCTCTGACTGACTCTCTCTCTCTCACTGACTGACTAACTCTCTCTCACTGACTGACTGACTCTCTCACTCTCACTAACCGACTGGCTCTCTCACTCTCACTGACTGACTGACTCTCTCACTCTCACTCTTACTGACTGACTGACTTTCTCACTCTCACTCTCACTGACTGACTGACTCCCTCACTCTCTCTCACTGACTGACTCTCTCACTGACTAACTCTCTCACTCTGACTGACTGACTCTCACTCTCACTGACTGACTGACTCTCTCACTCTGACTGACTGACTCTCTCACTCTCTCTCATCAACTGACTGACTGACTCTCTCACTGACTGACTGACTCTCTCATTCTCTCTCACTGACTGACTAACTCTCTCATTTTCTCTCACTGGCAGACTCTCTCACTCTCACTGACTGACTCACTCACTCACTCACTCTCACTGAATGACTGACTCTCTCACTGACTGACTGACTCTCACACTGATTGACTGACTCTCTCACTGACTGACTGACTCTCTCACTCTCTCTGACTAACAGGCTGACTCACTCACGCTCTCTCACTGACTGACTGACTCTCTCACTCTCTCTCTCACTGACTGACTCTCAGTGACTGACTGGCTCTCTCAATCTCACTGACTGACTGACTGACTCTCTCACTCTCACTGACTGACTGACACTCTCACTGACTGACTGACTATCTCATTCTCACTGACAGACAGACTCTCACTCTCACTGATTGACTGACTCACTCTCACTGGCTTACTGACTGACTCTCCCACTCCCTCTCACTGACTCTCTTGATCTCTCTCACTGTCTGACTGACTCTCTCACTTTCACTGAATGACTGACTCACTCTCACTGACTGACTGACTAACTCTTTCACTCTCACTGACTTACTCTCTTACTGACTGACTGACTCTCACTCTCACTGACTGACTCTCTCACTCTCACTGACTGACTGACTCTCTCACTCTCTCTCACTTACTCTCTCACTAACTCTCTCCCTGACTGACTCTCTCACTCTCACTGACTGACTGACTGACTTACTGACTCTCTCACTGACTGACTGACTCTCTCTCTCACTCTCACTCTCACTGACTTACTCTCTCACTGACTGACTGACTCACTCTCACTGACTGACTCTCTCACTCTCTCTCACTGACTCTCTCACTAACTAACTCTCTCACTGACTGACTGACTCTCACTGACTGACTGACTGACTCTCTCACTCTGACTGACTGACTAACTCTCACTCTCTCTCACTGACTGACTGACTAACTCTCTCACTCTCTCTCACTGACTGACTGACTCTCTCACTCTCACTGACTGACTGACTCTCACTCTCACTGACTGACTCTCTCTCACTGACTCTCTCTTACTGACTGACTGACTCTCTCTCACTGACTGAATGACTGACTCACTCGCTCTCTCACTGACTGACTCTCACTCTCTCTCACTAACTGATTGACTCTCTCACTCTCAGTCACTGACTGACTAACCTTTACCCTCCTGTTATTTATGCCCTCTAACATAAACAAGCATTGGAAATGCAATAGGTCTCGCATTAGGAAAGTTTGAGCGATTGGTATTGTAAATGACACTTTTTTTATTTATGTGTTGGTTTTGAAAATAGCAAAATTAATAGCTTTGTCAGTTACAATGTCAATAGTTTTAACTTTCACAAATGTGACACCTATAGCATTTGTAATGCAATGTGTGTTGTATTTACGTGACTTAGATGTATTGATATTACAAATAACAATGGTTTTTAATTTTGTAAATAATTAATACTTAAATAAAAGTTATTGTAATTTATAATGGCAATAGCTTAAACGTTTGTAAATAACTTTTGTGAAGATTATGTTCAGTGTATTTTATTGTGACGAAAATCCAAGAACATTGCATTTGCACCTACACACACACAGAGCCACACACACACACACACATATAGATGTGGTGGTGGTGGATCTGGGGGATATGGTGGTGGTGGATGTGGTGGTGGATGTGGTGGTGGTGGTGATGGTGGATGTGGTGGTGATGGTGGTGGATGTGGGGGTGGATGTGGTGGTGGTGGTGGTGGATGTGGTGGTTGTGGAGGTGGTGGATGTGGTGCTGGATGTGGTGGAGGTGGTGGATGTGGTGGATGTGGTGGAGGTGGTGGATGTGGTAGTGGTGGATGTGGTGAAAGTGGTGGTGGATGTGGTGGTGGATGTGGTGGTGGTGGTTGCGGTGGTGGATGTGGTGGTGGTGGTGGTGGATGTGGTGGTGGTGGATGCGGTGGTGATGGTGGATGTGGTGGTGATGGTGGTGGATGTGGGGGTGGATGTGGTGGTGGTGGTGGATGTGGTGGTTGTGGAGGTGGTGGATGTGGTGGTGGATGTGGTGGAGGTGGTGGATGTGGTGGTGGTGGATGTGGTGGAGGTGGTGGATGTGGTGGTGGTGGATGTGGTGGTGGACGTGGTGAAAGTGATGGTGGATGTGGTGGTGGATGTGGTGGTGGATGTGGTGGTGGTGGATGCGGTGGTGGATGTGGATGTGGTGGTGGTGGATGTGGTGGTGGTGGATGCGGTGGTGGATGTGGTGGTGGTGGATGCGGTGGTGGTGGATGTGGTGGTGGATGTGGTGGTGGTGGGTGTGGTGGTGGATGTGGTGGTGGATGTGGTGGTGGTGGTGGATGTGGTGGTGGTGGATGTGGATGTGGTGGATGTGGTGATGGATGTGGCGGTGGATGTCATGGTGGATGTGGAGGTGATGGTGGATGTGGTGGTGGATGTGGTGGTGATGGTGGATGTGGTGGTGGATTTGGTGGATGTGGTGGTGGTGGATGCCGTGGTGGTGGTGGATGCAGTGGTGGTGGTGGATGGGGTGGTGGTGGTGGTGGATGGGATGGTGGATGTAGTGGTGGTGGGTGTGGTGGATGTGGTGGTGGTGGGTGTGGTGGATGTGGCTGTGGATGTGGCTGTGGATGTGGCGGTGGATGTGGCTGTGGATGTGGCTGTGGATGTGGATGTGGATGTGGCGGTGGATGTGGTGGTGGATGTGATGGTGGATGTGGTGGTGCATGTGGAGGTGGATTTGGAGGTGATGGTGGATGTGGTGGTGTTGGTGGATGTGGTGGTGGATGCGGTGGATGTGGTGGTGGTGGATGCGGTGGATGTGGTGATGGTGGATGCAGTGGTGGTGGTGGATGGGGTGGTGGTGGATGGGGTGGTGGATGTAGTGGTGGTGGGTGTGGTGGATGTGGTGGTGGTGGGTGAATGTCACAAATCACACGCAGGAGTTTCACAGGCAGCTCTGGGTTTACGGACTAAATAGGTCATACTTGATTTATGTGTAATTGTGCAGCACCTTTGCCAAGATGTGCTTCAGGACTGCAAAAAAGGATACCACCAAACAAATGTAAATACCTTATTTTTTAGGATAAAAATGTGTGTGCATTAATAAACTTGACAGTATTCATTTCAAAGCAATTAAAGAAAATGTACAAACGGCGTTACCATGGCACACACAAAGGCCATGGTAGAATTTGGACATGTGAACAAATAATGCACGCTCAATGTACCAATTACTTTTTGTATGCCACACTCTTTAAGCTTCTAAGCGCTGTAACGCTGTAATAGCATATTTTATTATTAATAAAAGTCAGTTTACCCACCAGAAGATAGATGAGCTGATTTGTCAGTGCCTAGAATCGAACTCCTGACCTACAAACGTTACTTAGGTTATAGAACAGAACGGTCACCCCGCTGAGCCATCCTGCAGCAATCAGAACGCTTTCTTTTCTGTCATGTTTCAAACACCTCTCTTATAACCCTTCTGGTTTGTCCTCCTATGTCGATGAAAGGGAAAGTTTATGAAAGTCGGGACAAAGATAAAATCCCAGCACTTCCGTGTAGCCCGCTGATACCTGCTCCGGGCATTTTGTGGTTGGTGTTGGGACTGAATTCTCCACAGCGCCAGAAAGCCTTTAAAGTGTGCGCTGATCCTGTATAAAAACCAGGGAGCTGGGAGGTGGGGGTTTGCTCGGCCTTGTCTGGGCGGCTGGGGTATAAGTAAGGAAACAGGCCGACTGCAGAGAGACAGACACCAGACAGGGAGGGACAACAGACAGACAGACAGACACACACACCGCACTGACACCATCATGATGCAAAGACACACATACACACAAGACAGCTGGATTTCATAGAGAGACCGAGACAGGGGGACACCCTCTGCACTGCTTGACCTGCAACACTAAACAGCAGGTAAACTAAGGGCTTAGCCTGCAATCAGAATGAGAGACTAAAACGTGCAGGACAGGCTTTAGGCAGTAAACATAAGGGGTCATTAGACAAACCTAATTTCGCATCTGATTCAAAGTAATTTGCCCCTATATCTAAGCAATGTCTATGCCAGGAAGAGGAGGGAGCTACGGAAAAACGAACCACAGAGTCACGGAATCGCAGAGTGGAGCACAGCGGACCAAGCATCTGATTCAAAGTAATTTGCACCTATATCTAAGCAATGTCTATGCCAGGAAGAGGAGGGAGCTACGGAAAAACGAACCACAGAGTCACGGAATCGCAGAGTGGAGCACAGCGGACCAAGCATTTGATTCAAAGTAATTTGCACCTATATCTAAGCAATGTCTATGCCAGGAAGAGGAGGGAGCAACGGAAAAACGAACCACAGAGTCACGGAATCGCAGAGTGGAGCACAGCGGACCAAGCATCCGCAAAACAAGCCAGGAAGCCCCGGCACGACCATCGGCTCCCGGGGGCCAACTCTCGGGCAAGAGCCAACAGGAGGTATGGGCCACCGCAATGACCATGCACTTGCTGCATTAGCTGCGTTCCGCCTGCCCGCTTGCTCACCCGCCAACTCGTTTTGCCTGTATTTCAACAAGTGCGGCCAGGGTGTGGCTACGGTGCTGCGAGGCAGAGTGACAGCCTGGAGTGAGAGCTGCCGTTGCCACCAGTGCAGAGAGAGGCGGAGAGGGCGCGAGTTGTGCTGCAAAGGCAGGGACTGGCACAGGCAGAGGCAAGCCAGTCCAGTGACAGTCTTGCGTGGAGGACGGATTAAGGGGCTGTACTGCACAGTAATTATTTATTTCCTCTTCCCGTGCCACGTCCATCAGACACTATGTAGATACCAGACTTCAGACACCAGCAGAGCAAGAGAGAAAGTGGTACGAGGCACGGAGGGGGGAAAGGAGGGGTCAGGTTGTAAGGTATGGGCCATAGAATCTGGCATTAAGAACCCAGGGGAAAAAAAAAACAAGACGGATGGCATTGCTGTGGGGAGGGGGGAGGAGAAATGCGACACGGCGGGCAGGGGAGGAGGCGGAGCGGGGAGAGCGGCGATGAGGGTGTGAAGCAGCAGGGGCCTTTGAAGTGAAGCTAAGCTTCACTTCAAAGGTGTGGGAGGAGTAGCCGGCCACTTTTATTGTTGGGAAAGATTAGTCTTTCAACCCCCCAATGTCATAGTCTCTGTTACACCCCTGCTCAACCAGTCTCGTGTGTGTTTTTCCCTCCAAAGTGGCACTTGCAGCCCAGCATCATAATAGGAAAATGTAGAACAACAATTATCAGAAACAACACCGCTCAAAGAGCTAGCTACTGAAGCCACACTTACAAGACATTGAGAGTACTGAAAAAGGAGAAACTAGAGATACAAAACAAGCATTGTCAAAACGAATAAGTCTCATATTTTCAACCTACTGACCTTGCAAATGTTTTTGCCAATAATGCGCAGCATTGTCAAATTAAATGCCTTTTGCAGATGCTTTACAGCGCAGCAAAAATTAACAATAAAAGTTATGATGCTATGGTGGCCTAGTGTGATAACGTATGCACAGGTGCTCACTATATATGTACTTTTATATGGCATGATGTGACTTTGTTTCTTTTTTATTTACTTGTCCAAGATGGCAGCGTCAATTGGAGCAGAGGATAAAAAAAAATGCAGTGTGCAAGAGAACGATTTGCAAAAACATAACGGCATGGCAGCATAGCAGCTGCCATGCCGTAAAAAAATTGAAAAAAAAGCATTTTAAGGCCAGTGACAGGAGAGGGAAGGAGAAACAGAGTGGCAGATGAAGGAACGTTTAGGGCGAAAGTCAAACGGGGGTATAGTGAGTGGGCAGGGAAGCAACAGAGGAGCACGAGGCAGGGGAAAGATATATAAACAAGTGATTATCTACTGGCCCAGACCGAAGCAGGGAGAGAGAGCACTCAGAAACGCAAAAGAAGCTCTCGGCATTGCAGGGGGCGGGGCAGCCGAACCCGAACCCTTTGAAGTAGCCAGGCTGAAAAAAAAAAAGCAATTAGGACGGCCTGCGGCCGTGAATAAGTGACGGCGGGGGGCGGGAGAGAGGAACAGATGGCTGTGAAGGGAGAAAGGCTGCTGGCAGGGGGAAGGCTCGTGCATGAGAGCAGGTCACGTGATTGGGATTCACGTGAACTGTTGAAAATCCTCATCGTAAAAGTCAGCTTTGTGGATGGGCGGCATTAGGTCTCTCTACGAGACCTAAAAACCATAACATTCAACCATTGGGACAGGTAGATAGAAGTTACCAGCAATAAAAGTACAAAAAAACCTCAAAACAATATTTATTGTTAATACTTTTTTAATATGGTTGTTCAGTTGTACATCATGCTTTCTTGGTCATATACTAGGTAACAAAAATGCTTCTACTTATTTATTATAACTTTTCAGCATGCTGCAGACTTCTGTACAGCACAGCTTAAAGACTTAGGCAAAGTCAATACCTCTGGCTAAACACTTACAAGGTCCCAAAGGCGAGACCTAATGGCTATGCCAATGCTTGTTTACATATCTCTTCATACTACACCTCTGCTTTTTAAGAGATTTAAACAGCAGATGTTAATATTACCCACTCCTCGTACTCAATTTAATGACCTTTGGGAGGATGGAAGGCTGAGGCAGCCTTGCCAGGAATGAAATTTGTGACCAGCCGTTCACGACTTTGTTGCAGCAGTGATCATTCAGCTCATTGAGCTAGCCCTCCAAATAGGGATTTGCACATTTGTGCATATGAGTGTCTGTGTGTATGTGAGTGTGTGCACATGAGTATGTGTGTGTGACGTGAGTGTCAATGTATGTGTGTGCACGTGTTTTTGTGCCAACCTTATTGTGCATCTGGGAGTGCAGCTGTGGCCGGTAGTGGGAGTACCTGCCGGGCGGTTACGTGGGGAGGGGGAGGGGCAGGGTGGGGGGTAGTAATGTATGGATTATGGAGCTTTACAGGTAAGTAAACATATAAATAAATAAAACACATTTTGTTGCGTGCACTGCAACACCAAATGCGATGCAGTGCGCGCAACAAAGTTTGTTTTATTTATTTATATGCTTAATTACCTGTAAAGCTCCACAATCCATACATTACTACCCCCCACCCTGCCCCTCCCCCTTCCCACGTCACTGCCCGGTAGGTACTCCCACTACCGGCCGCGGCTGGGAGAGTGTACACGTGATTGCACAGTATTGTATCTGCACTGGAGTGGTTGTGTGCAGACAGGTGTGTGCTTGTGTGTATGTGTCAGTGAGTGCAGGAATTGATATTTGAATCCTGCCAGGTCCATTCAACTTTATATAATTTTGAGCTCTATAAAATGAGCAAACTTGACTTGAATAACAATAAACATCTGATATTTGGCACCAATATACACCAAGGGATGAATGTGCGTTTTTACAAATAAACATATTATGTGTTTGTGCAAACGTTGTGCATGTGAGTGTCTGTACGCGTTGGCCTGTCTGCACACCTGTCCATGTTTATGTGGGTACAATAGGTTGTTTATTGTGAAACTTCGAATTCACACCCCCTTAATATTACTGACTTAGCCATGCCTCTGGTCTCATCAGCTCCAATGCAATTTACAAAGCCATAAGAAAAATGTCGATTGATTATTTCGGCACCTACCTCTAGAGGCAATTTGATATAATAATGCACCCTCCCTTATGTTCTCATGTGATAGTGCCATCAGGCCTACAGTGGTTACCAGTGGTTTAAAAACGCCAGAGCAGTGGTTCAGCCAGACTTTCACACGCATTGTGTGGTATATGTGTCCATATTTCCTAAGAGTGTTTTTTTCTCCCAGAGATATTTTGTTTTTGCAGTTTTGCTTTTTATGTAAAATATGAGTCTTTCGTACTGCATACTGAGAAATGAATTGCTCATGGATGTTGAGTGAGTTCATGAAGTTGATGGGTAGGCGGCGGCAGCGCTCTGGAGTTCAGGCAGAAGACAGTGCCAGTTTCTGACAGTACCACTCACCTGGTCCCTGTCTGACAAGTATTCTTAACTTAATACATATTCATCCAATCATTGGGCTCTCTGCAGAGCTCACAGGCAGACGGCCACATAAGTGCCAATTGTAGTTATGATTCTTTTGGAATATGTGTGAAGGAATTACACAGCTCACAAAATATGGAAAGAACCAAAGGAAAATTATTCTTGGGATGAGAACTCCCCCGCTCTCGCTGGTCCCGTTCTGAAACCACGTTGCTTCTCTGCTCACTGCGAGCTAGCTTCGGAAATCTCATTCGAGGCAGTGGGCGGTACTAGTGGTGGAAGTGCGCGGAGCCAGTTAGGAAAGTGGGCAGTGACACTGTAACAAAGATTTTGACACCTCTGCATATTTATTTATTTGACAAACTTAGCAGTGCACAGCAATGAGCGCCTCCTCAGCTTCCTCACAGGGATTGGTTGCTCTGTAGTCCTTGCTGGCGACTGGTTCATTGTGTTCTGTCCCAGTCGTGTATGTCTTTCCCCACTGGGAATGACTGAAGCCGCCTGTAGTGCGGGCGCATCCGCAGTGGTGATGAATATCAATGGATTCGTGGCATTAATGTCTTTACATAAATAGAGCTTGCGGCTGCCAGACCATTCAATATTTCTTTTCAGTGTGTATGTAAGGCTGCTGTTTGCGCTTAGACCTTTGTGCTTGGAAAGGAAGACAGGAGAAAATGAATTGCCCGTGCCATAAAACGAGACGTGCTAACAAGGCCCTCGTGATCATTAAGCTGGCCCGGCATTTTATCCATTTACCACTGGCTGGGGAGCCCGCCTGTTGAGCTGGACTCCTGCCGTCTTTTTTGTATGCTTTGGCCCCCGCAGTGATAGCCCCATCTGTTATGACGCAGCACAGTTTGCAGCCCTTTATATCTCTCCGAGAGATTTCACGTGCACGCTCGTTTACTGCCTGGTGGGGGCAGATGGGAAATATTTCAGGAGCAGGGGAACAGGTGCCTTGCAGCACAATGTCTTTCCTGGCAGTGTCTGAGCATTCTTTGTGGTTTTAATGTGAGACAACGGCTATTACCATTTAGAACTGACTTGTAAATGAATGAAGAGGGAGGGCAGAAAATATCACTCATTTGAAAGGAAAGGCCTCCGTCTAGATATATAATGTCCTGCTTTGGAGCATTATTCCCTTGCTCTCATTCACTTTTATGTGCTCCACCTCACAGAGTGCTCGAGCGTGTCTATGTGCGCATCATGTGTGTTTATGCTCCTGCGTGCTTATGTGCATGCACGTGCGCACGCGCGCAAGCGCGTCAATGTGTGAGTTATCCGTGTGTTTTTTTATTTACTGTTTCTGACGTTGACATTTGTTCTTTATCAGATCACACAGTCCAAACCTTGATGCACTAAAAGAAAGTACATTGTTTGTGACTGACTCCATCTAATCTTTTTAACACATCCATCTATCATAGAGATGAGCGAGTCAAGGGCTGGTTCCAGGGTTTGTGGGGCCCCATGCTGAATAGAAACATGCGAGGCCCGTCTAAGATGTGACATCACAGAAAGTGACATCAATTAAACATTAATTTCCTAGCCTTGTCGAAGCCGTTTTAAAAGAAACTACTTACCCAGTGTGGATATCAGAAAAATGGCAAAAAATATATACAAAAATCCTAATAAAATAGGTATGTATATTTTAAAGCTGTACTATGTGGCTGAAAAAGCTAGGCCTGGGTCTTTCCAAAACTGATATGATTACTATGATACGCACTAATTGTTTGCAGATTGGAAATGATTAAATTTCGAGTCAGATTGCAGGCACGGCCCGTGTAGGGCGTTTAACCCGGCAATGATGGCAGGCGGGGGAGGGGCAGGGTGGGGGGTTGTAAAATGCGGGATATAGACGATTTCAGGTAAATACCGGAAAAAATAAACAAAACGAATTTCGTTCCGTGCGCTGCATCGCCAAAAGTGAGGCTTGCCTAAAGCAACAACAGCACCCCTTAGAGCCTCCATCAATTCTGCAGCGAGACTCATCACGGGCTCAAAAAGAAGGGCCCACATCTCCCCAGACCTAAAATCCCTGAACTGGCTACCATTTGAAGCCAGAATCCACCTGAAAATTGCGTGCATGACACATAAGGGTTTACTAGAAGGTAGAAGTTCCAAATGCTTATGGACTGTCTCCCTAGGCACAGGTGATGGGTGCTGTCTGTCCTGCACCGTTTATTAAAAAAATATGCTAATAACGCTGGTTATGTTTTATTCCTTGAATTCATTTTTATTCATATCCTTATATTCAAATCATGTTCTCATTGGAAACTTCAATATCCATAATGCAATATGTTTACATCACATCCATTTGTTTCTCTTGTTCCCAAATCATTTCGGCTGTAGAAGCCTTCATCAGGAGGAATTCTGTACAACAAAAATCAAATGTGGACTATTTTACAATAGGCAAGAATCATCCCAGTAGTGTCCACCACTTTGTGACTGAAATCAAGTGAATTCCTAATAACGCCGCTGGCTCCGGTAAGCGTTATTAGTATATTTTTTGAATAAACGGTGCAGGACAGACAGCACCCATCACCTGTGCCTAGGGACACAGTCCATAAGCATTTGGAACTGCTACCTTTTAATACAAGTGTACTCCTGAGTGGGGAGTGATTCCCAGGAGCACGGTCTACATACAGAATACCATATAGATTTAACATTGCTGTGCACAACTTAACTTTATTGAGGCATAAGGCTTTACATCACAATGCACCAAAATACCTCTCACAGATACTCACAATCTCTGGTGGTATAAGATCCACAAGAAGCGCAGAAAATCTACTCCTGAAGCCACAAAGTATCAACAAGAAAAAAACATATACACGATCCTTCTCAGGGATGGCACCCAGGATTTGGAATGCTCTACCTCCGGAAACCAGACGCAGTCCCTCCACTGTTTCTTTCAAAAAGGAAGTAAAATCGATTCTCATGGCTAAATTCACATGACCATAGACTTAAGAATCTCTGATGATCTTTCGTACCTTCACCAGTATTCCTCCTATGACAAGTGTCCACTTGACTACCTAGTCATTATAATATTCCTCCTTTGACATCTGTCTACTCGACTACCTAGTCATTACAGTTGCCTTTGCCTTGACTCAACAGGACCTTACTCGCTAGCATCTACTTTGCTCTCCTTGCACAAGCTGTTTGTACACCTGATTGATTTGTTGTATGTACTGTATAACTATCTACTTTTGCATAAATAACCTCACTATGCTGTAAAGCGCTCTGATATCCGCGAGGGTCTTGTTCGCACTCTATAAAACTCTCAAAATAAAATAAATAAATAAATAAGTTGATGTACTGTGACATAAGACTTTAAATCTAACAAGAGCTTTTCATGAATGACAGTAATAATAGATTTTGCTTTTTCATATCACTTGCTACCTCAGTGTCGTCATCTCAGAGTGCTTTAAGTAACTGATCTCGTTCATATTAAATGAAGTCACAAAGATGAATGGTTTCATGATCATTATTGAAACTTACAATAAATATTAAACAATTTTTGCAAATTATCCCTGTTTTCTTTCAGACAAAATATACAGCTTGTAAGGTCTTCCCTATAAACATTCACCTTACTTTTCTATTGCTTTTTTATGCCATCCACCCTATTCTTCATCTGTCTTTCAATGCCAGTTAAACTATTTTGCCTTGGTCCATGAGGCTGCTGTTATCAAGTATGTTTTATGACATCACTGCATGTAATAGAAAGGAGGCAGCTCTATTCATAATACACACAACAGTCTAACCTCTGGCAATCGCTTGGGGTAGCATTCCATCCCATTATTTTTTACCCACTATGCTACTCTAGAAAAGGCCTGCCTTATGCAAATCAGTTCTGACCCTTCTCCTCATGGCAACAGTCTATTCCGAACATCCATGTAAGACCCCCCCAGAAGGGACCATAAGCAACCCTAGACAGGGTTCAGCCTGTTCAGACTTTGCTAGCAAGGTATAGCGTGGTTCCTGTGGCACAATGAGCAATGAACACACTTCTGGACATACCCTTGGCTACTGAGGGCATTACATAATACATACAAACAGTGATGGGAGTAATGCTTGCAAAAATTCTAACCACAAGAAATTGCTCTGGGTAGCATTTAGACCCATCATTTATCACCCACTGTGCCACTCTAGACAAAGGCACACATTATCCAAATCAGCTCCTCATGGGAAAAGGTCATTTGGGACTGCCGGGAGAGACCCCTCATGAAAACACTGCAAGCAACCCCAGACAGGTTTCACCCTACTTAGGCCTCATCAGTGAGATATAGCTTGAATCCTATGGCAAAGTGGGCAAGAGATCCAGGTCTGGGCATATGCCACTGAGGGCATTTCATAATAAGCACAAATGTTGATAGGAGGAATGCTTGCAATTGCAACTATACTTCCATTCCAGATGTAATAATGATAACAACAACAACAAAATCACAACATCATTATTAGTAATATTAGTATTAGTAGTCTAAGGAGGTGCAGCTGAAGCATCAGTGGTAAGAGTAGTCTTAATAGTAGTAGTGGTAATACACAGAAACCTAGTACCAGTAAGAACTGTGCTGAGGGTGGGAGATACAATATGCTGCACATTTGTTACCACTTGCAGTTAACTTCTGCAGGTGCAGACACGGACATTAAAAGGGTCATTTCGATGTTGGGTGACTTCCGCCCGACACCACATCAGTCATGTAACCAACTAACACCCGGCTGTCCCGACAGCCCCATTAGGTTGCGACCAAACGCTGTTTGTTCGCATTCCTACATTTTACTATGGCAGCACGCAGTCTGGCTGAAAACTGGCTGGAATGTATGCTACCATAGTACACTGGCATATAATACAGAGCATAGGAACTGATTACGAGTCTGGCAGTCACTCACAGTGGCGCAGGAGTGGCAGTCCACCGTTTTGCTGATTACGACTTTGTAAGTCGTATCGGTGGTGGAACGCATACTGCGCCAGGGAACAGTCATTCTCTGGAGGTGGCACAGGATCGCAACAACGCATTAGGCTGAGCAGGGACTAGTGTAGTCAAGCTCAGCATATATTGAGTTCCTGGTCCACCAACATTTTCATGCAGAGCCCCGCCATGAAAAGGCCCCCCCAAACAGGGCCCCACATCCGCTCACCATGGGGATGCATTCAAGGGGGCACAACATGTTGCCCACTGTCTGTATTCCCCCAGTTCCAGCACAGCGTGAACGCCACTGTCCAAGTCGTGCTGGAACTTTTTGGCCATCCCAATGCGGGATTGTTTTCAAGGCATCGCCATGGGAAAGGCCAAACGACCGCCAACTGTATAATGAGTTGTACTTATACAACTTGTAATATTGCCGGTGGTCCATGCGTGGCTTTGGCGTAGTGGAGCCGGTGTTGAGCCTGTACCGCTGAGCCAAACTCGTAATTGGGCCCATAGATATAGCTTTACAAATGTCTTGAATTAATGTAAAAAAAAGTAGCTCTATCAAAATCATTTTGTACCCGGTACCAATACAACGTACAATACTACTAGCACACTGGAGAATATGTGTGGCTTACAAGCTTTCCATGGCCATTGTCATTGTGGGAAGTGTGTGTCTTGCCATTATACTACTAATTCGAAAATATTTATACATGACAGAGTGGATGCTGAGCTGAAACAGTTTTCCAATTGTAATACAAATGGCTTGGGCGGCAGGTAATAGTAATTTTTAATGTACCTTGAATTAATAATTAACTGTTGTTGTGGTCATCTCTAAATTAGCCAGAGAGTGCCACCTTATGGCAGACTGTCACAAGCAACATAGACATCCAGGAAATTTTGCTGGGACCTGATGCACTGCACAATTCACTCAATTGAGTGTAAACCTGAAGTTTCCTTACAATAAAATACGTTTTTCACAGTATTAACCAAAATAATCAGCAGTATTCATTCGTTTATACAATTCAATTGGATATCATAGAAATCGACATTATGGTTATGTTGCTTGATAGGTATTTAATCAGTATTCTTCTGAAGTTGTTGTATTGTCACAAAATCAAATACTGGAACAGCGCGTTCAATTATACATCCCAATGCATTTCGGGCTGAACAATCTGCCCTTCGTCAGGGGAATCTATGAAGTGATAATGATACATATTAATCAGCAATATCGGCAGTGGTGTCAGGGCTAGCATCACATGAGATCAAGAAATATTTCCAATGAGGCGTAACACCTCAAGTGTGGATAAAAAGAAAGACCCATAATAACAATATAGTACCGAATGGAAACCAACCTCGTGAAATGGGAGAGAACAGAAACCGCGGAGAGAGTTAAAGTCGAAAAAAAAAAAAAAGTGACATGAATACGAGCGACGGACCCTATATGTGTAGTGCAACCACGAGCAAAAAAATTAATAAGGTGAAAACCAGACAAACCAGAGTGCGACGTGTGAGTGGGCTGTTAACATGTGGAATGCAATGCTTACTGAAAGGAACGGAGGGACGCGCTGGAAGGTCCTTTAGTGCAGATGTAAGGCTAGGTTTGGATTCCGAACGTAAAGCCGACTGGAAAAAAAATGTGGGGAATAAACTTTAATGAGCAGCAAGCGCATTATGGTAAAGAGTGGTAAAAATAACGGAAATGTAAACTCACCCTCTCATGTTAACAAGGGTGTGTTCGCAACCGCGTGAAAGTCTGGCGTCCCTGCAAGATGGGTAAAGGGGAGCATTTAGGGGAGAGTGATCAACATGACAGTCTCCGTAAAGGAAACGTGGTGGGACAAATGGGGACTCACCTGGAGATGAGTCTCGTCAGCAAACCGGTAACCGGAAAGTTCCTGCGAGTCTAGGAGTGCCAGACGTGAGATGAACTGCCTATATTGGGGTGTGGAAATGAAGAAAAGACTAACATGGCAGTCGCCATCTTAAGTGAGGGGATACCGCGGCGTTAGTGCTGAATATGAATAAACTGATAAATTCACCACAGAGCATGCATTTTGTGTACTAAATTTAAAAATATGTGGCAACTTTGTAAAAATACACTTCAGGTTAAGTCCAGACTAAGGTGAAATTAAACAGAACAAACAAACATTATATTGGCCGGTACTTCGGAATATCCAAAATGACAGATATGGACACTAGAAGCTGCCACTGGACATGTGCACAATCTTCACAAAGTGTTTTGAAAGAATCCTAGTGCAAACTTACTTTACTCAACACAGTAATAAAAAATTACTAAATTACAAAAAACAAGCTAATTCAAATTTGTCATTTAACCCTGTGGGGGTCAGGGTCTGCAGAAACCAGATCCAGTGTGATTCTCGCTGTGATAGTACCTGCGCTCGATCATGTTCAGGATTAGGCTCAATGACCTCAAGGATGCCTGCACTTGAGCCAATGTTGGGCTAGTGGAGAATTTGCATTCTGTGTACGTATACAACTCTTGTGTTCAGTTATGCGAATGCGCAAGCTTCGCTCTGTCTTCCCTACGTAGTAAAGGTCGCAAGGACATTTTATGTAATACACAACATGATTACTGTTACAAGTAGCTGTGTATTTGAGAGCAATGGGTTTGCCTGACCTTGGGTGGTTAATGGTTTTGCCAGTGATAGCGTTATTGCAATTGGAGCAATTCAAGCATTTAAGCAAACCTTTGTGCTGTAACTGAGATTTAGGAAGATTTGTGTTGAGAACTTCCTTAAGATTACATGCTCTTTTGTATGCAAAAAGCGGTGGCGAACTAAACATACCCCCAAATCTTGTTCAGATTGTAGTAAGGACCATCGATTTAGTATGATGGTTTTCACTAGTTTTGATTGCGTTGAGAAGGTAGATACAAACACTTCTCTGGAAGCCGTTCTAGGCTCCGTTTTTTTCTCTAAAAGGGCTTCACGAGCTACCGTAGAGGCTCGAGTGGCTGCTTGTTCAAGAATGTTGTCAGGGTACCCTATCTGTCTGTATTTATCCTTGAAGACCTCAATCGTCTGCATGCCAGTGGTGTGATCTGAATTAATCTGTTTAATTCGAAGGAACTGAGAATAAGGAAGATGCCTTTTTATTGACCAAGGGTGGAAACTTTGGTAAGCTAAAGCATTGTTCCTGTCAGTGGGTTTGGAGAAAATGGAAGTCTCAATGCTCCCATGAGATGTGGTGATCATGACATCCAAAAATGGAATTTGTGATGCAGCTATGTGGTGTGTAAATTGGATTCTTGGGTTGATGGTGTTAAGCTGTGTTACATTGTTTTGCAGATCCTCAAAAGAGCCGTGGTCTACGAGGAAATCTGGTGAACAGGTATTCTTTTGTTTTATTATTGATCCATTTCATTTCAAGAGCATTAGTAAGAATGGTGTCTAAAACCACCTGAAACTCATTCGTGGGGTCTTTGGGTAAGGGTAGGTATGTGGTGGTGTCCTGTGTCATGCTTTCAACCTTGCTTTCATATTGTGACTTATCCATAATGACCAAGGCACCACCTTTGTCTGCCTTGGTGAAATGTAATGTAGTGTTAGCCTGGAGTGTGCGTAATGCTGATTTTTCTCCGGGACTGAGGTTGGATGAAGATTTAGAGTGTTCGACTTTAACTCTCTCCGCTGTTTCTGTTCTATCCCATTTCACGAGGTTGGTTTCCATTCGGTACTATATTGTTATTATGGGTCTTTCTTTTTATCCACACTTGATGTGTTACGCCTCATTGGAAATATTTCTTGATCTCATGTGATGATAGCCCTGATACCACTGCCGATATTGCTGATTAATATGTATCATTATCACTTCATAGATTCCCCTGACGAAGGGCAGATTGTTCAGCCCGAAATGCATTGGGATGTATAATTGAACGCGCTGTTCCAGTATTTGATTATGTGACAATACAACAATTTCAGAAAAATACTGATTAAATACCTATCAAGCAACATAACCATGATGTCTATTTCTATGATATCCAATTGAATTGTATAAACGAATGAATACTGCTGATTATTTTGGTTAATACTGTGAAAAACGTATTTTATTGTAAGGAAACTTCAGGTTTACACTCAATTGAGTGAATTGTGCAGTGCATCAGGTCCCTGGAAAATTTCCCAGATGTCTATGTTGCTTTTAGCCTAAAGGTCTAGTAGGGCCTTCCACCTCTTGCACGCAATGTATAATTTGATGAAGAGTCTAATTTAATTATTCGCTAAGATGGATCACTGAGTGCACACGCTGCTGCGTTTACCCTTCAGTTTTACGTATTCCTGCCCAGCAGACAGCAATTGCACCACCTTGAATAGAGTTCTAAAACTAAAGTATATTAATCAGAAGAAGCGGCAGATATTTATGGCCTCATCAAAGAGGTCAGGAAATTCGATGCCACTTCAGGCCCCGTCCAGCAACAGATTAAACAACTTGAATACCTAATGAGACGAGAGATCAATCAGCGGCTGCATGCCTTGGTGAAATGTAATGTAGTGTTAGCCTGGAGTTTGCGTAATGCTGATTTTTCTCCGGGACTGAGGTTGGATGAAGATTTAGAGTATTGTGGTATTTTGGAGATGTCTTGCTTGACTAAAGTTTCAAAAAGGTCTATGGTCTTGTGAGAGATGGGTGAGATGAACGTACTTTTAGGTCTGAACTCTTGGTATTCTGTATCATCAGAGCTAGGAGGATTGATGTCGATAGTATAAAAAAAATCACGTAGTCGCAGTTTGCGAGTAAATTTAAATACGTCAATTTGTGCGTCTAAACTCCTGGCTTGGTTGGTGGGAACAAAGTAGCATCCTTTATTCAGCACCTGGGTTTGTTGTTTCGTGAGTTGTTTGGAGGGAATATTAACTACTAATGTTTCTTTCTCTGGCTAGGTTTTCCAGAACCGGTGTCCTCTCCTGGTTTTGTGATGTTGGGACCTTGAGGTGGTTGGTTTGCGGCAGGGCTGGTGGACAAAAAAGCAGGCTGGGAGGTGGAACTACCACTAGGTGCACTTTTAGTCTGTAGTGGACACTGCGCTTGCTCCTATGTTTGGTGGAATAGGGGGCGTGTCATTTGGGTGTCAGTATCCGACACTACACTTTCTTCAGAAGATGTTTTGCCTGGTTGATTCCATGTGCGTTTCTGAGCGTATACTTCAGCCCACGAATAGACTTCGTCAAGCTTATAGTCAATAGTGTTGCGACGAAATTTTCGTACCTTGCGTTCATGGATATCTTTGGCGTAACCATCTAGTCTAGTGTTAATCTCCTCTAGAGTGGTTGACCATAGTTCTGCCCCCATTCGCTGTGTTAGATTATTCTGCAAGTCTTTGATTTCTGATTCAAGTCCTGACAAGACTTGTGAGAGTTCCTCTACAATTAAAAGAATTAGGTCGAGGGAACACTTATTTAAAATAGCTTACCATTTGTCCATGAATTTTTTGTTCATTTTAAAGAGCATGGGTTTTATTGCCAGGCGTAGCCCCCTAGGGATGCGGCTGGCCAGGTGGTATTGTATGAGGGTAGTGGCATGCAGCCGCTGATTGATCTCTCGTCTCATTAGGTATTCAAGTTGTTTAATCTGTTGCTGGACGGGGCCTGAAGTGGCATCGAATTTCCTGACCTCTTTGATGAGGCCATAAATATCTGCCGCTTCTTCTGATTAATATACTTTAGTTTTAGAACTCTATTCAAGGTGGTGCAATTGCTGTCTGCTGGGCAGGAATACGTAAAACTGAAGGGTAAACGCAGCAGCGTGTGCACTCAGTGATCCATTTTAGCGAATAATTAAATTAGACTCTTCATCAAATTATACATTGCGTGCAAGAGGTGGAAGGCCCTACTAGACCTTTAGGCTAAAAGCAACATAGACATCTGGGAAATTTTCCAGGGACCTGATGCACTGCACAATTCACTCAATTGAGTGTAAACCTGAAGTTTCCTTACAATAAAATAAGTTTTTCACAGTATTAACCAAAATAATCAGCAGTATTCATTCGTTTATACAATTCAATTGGATATCATAGAAATAGACATCATGGTTATGTTGCTTGATAGGTATTTAATCAGTATTCTTCTGAAGTTGTTGTATTGTCACAAAATCAAATACTGGAACAGCGCGTTCAATTATACATCCCAATGCATTTCGGGCTGAACAATCTGCCCTTCGTCAGGGAAATCTATGAAGTGATAATGATACATATTAATCAGCAATATCGGCAGTGGTATCAGGGCTATCATCACATGAGATCAAGAAATATTTCCAATGAGGCGTAACACATCAAGTGTGGATAAAAAGAAAGACCCATAATAACAATATAGTACTGAGTGGAAACCAACCTCGCGAAATGGGATAGAACAGAAACAGCGGAGAGAGTTAAAGTCGAACACTCTAAATCTTCATCCAACCTCAGTCCCGGAGAAAAATCAGCATTACGCACACTCCAGGCTAACACTACATTACATTTCACCAAGGCGGACAAAGGAGGTGCCTTGGTCATCATGGATAAGTCACAATATGAAAGCAAGGTTGAAAGCATGATACAGGACACCACCACATACCTACCCTTACCCAAAGACCCCACAAATGAGTTTCAGGTGATGTTAGACACCATTCTTACTAATGCTCTTGAAATGAAATGGATCAGTAATAAAACAAAAGAATACCTGTTCACCAGATTTCCTCGTAGACCACGGCTCTACATGGTGCGAAAAATTCACAAATCACTGCCAGACCCTCCCCTGAGACTGATAGTCTCAGGCTGTGGTTCTATCCATGACACCCTAGGGCGGTACCTAGATACATTGTGCAGTGCATCAGGTCCCTGGAAAATTTCCCGGATGTCTATGTTGCTTTTAGCCTAAAGGTCTAGCAGGGCCTTCCACCTCTTGCACACAATGTATAATTTGATTAAGAGTCTAATTTAATTATTCGCTAAGATGGATCACTGAATGCACACGCTGCTGCGTTTACCCTTCAGACTGTCACAAGCGGCAGTGTTGACAATTAAGGGCCGGTGCCGAGCACCAGAAACAACCGACTCAAATTAAGCACTGCTCAGATTATGTTATGTGGCAAGTGGTTGATGTGTCCCGACCACTAGAAGGTAGGAACATGCGCACATACTTCAGAGGATGGAACGCAGATATGCAGAGCTCTGTGATTCATTCTCCTAAGGACTGAACACCACTGCTGAATGGTGAAGCATGTTGCTGGAATCAGTAATTAAAAATTACTATGACTGACTTCACAATTAATAGTTCCCCGATGTCCTATACTGGAAAAACATCGGACAGGCATGGACACGAATTCCAGAATAAATAATTATTGTGCTAGATGGGATTTTCCATGTCATCCAAAGTGGTTTGAGTGTAATTAACAATGTCTGGGTCACTTCTCGAATTAGAACATCCTTATAGCATAATTCGGCATGTGTAATCTGTGCCCTATATAGCTCTTGTATTTTGCCTGTACAGGCTGTGTTCCAATGCGTCCCATAATTGAAACTCTGATGAATCTATTGTTTGCGATGCATGCCTTTACTATCCTCAATGATCACATAATCACACATCTGCTGAATATCATTGAATTACTCAACCCTCATTAAGGGTCGTGTATGATCACGAGTTAGAGGCTTTGTCAAATGTCTATTTCATTAGAATGCAATCTAGGTACCAAGCCTCAATACGGAGTGCATCACTCTCAAGCAGGGCACAAGTATTAAAAAAAGAAGTGGGGGGACTAACCAGGTTAGGCAGTATGCAAGTGAAATCATGATGCATGCCATCCCATCGCATGATGTCATGACACGTGACATTGCAGGAAGTCACCTCACTGGAACTGACATCACAAGAAGTGACATCAGATATTAAGATCTCACACATATGTTTATCAGGTATATCGTGAGTACATTTAAGTGCATTCTGAGATTTAACAAATGAGATTTGGTATTGGGGGTGTGCCAAAAAAGTGGCGCAATAACTAAGCAAACTCTGGGCCTCAACTAATACATTTATTTTTTTCAACCCTGACACAAAGAAATTGGCAGCAAGGAAAAACTTTGTAGTAGATCTATTACGCTTAATTGGTTATAAAGCCTACATTTTAAAATATTTTATTGGGTTAAGGCATCTGCTGTGAAGGTGCCCAGTAAATCTAAGGGAATTGTAATGATGGTGAGATAACTCTGGAGGTTAATGCACTTGCTGGAGAGATCTGTGTTTCAGATTCAGATTTGACTCAAAGTATCATAGAAGGTTAATGAGTCTCCTGCATAGCACATCATCTAACACACAGTTGACAGATTTTTATTTTATGTAGATAGTAAAGTGGGTTACTGCTTTCAACACAGAGATCCTTTTGTTACCTGCAGTTAATAAATTATAATCCTTCTAAAAGACCACAGTGAAGTACCAAGGACATGTGACTCATACACCTTGTAACCCTCACTGTCTCATGTAACTCATCTTATACATCGATTTACACATGTACATGATTTATTGTCAATGCATAGTGTGTATGTTATGTAAAGAGCTCTGACACCATAAATTAGGTTGCAGAGCACTATAAAAGAAATAAAATAGTGCTATTGGAATTATTTGTGTAAATACTGGGACAGATCAAAACACCAGACATCCTTACAGTGCATGCATCTATTATATACAGTGACTGAACAAAGGCAAAAGATTGCCTCTCTTAAATACCTGTGAAGAAATAACAAGCTGTGTGCATTTGTTTCCCCTCCTTGGCATTTACATTAAAGTGAGAGGTTCCAGGCCACCTCCAGTAAGGATATTTAAACAAAATGAGGCCTGATGGCCCCTTAACTTCGGCCCAGCTGGAGAAAAAAAAAAAAACCTCGCTGCCTGCATGTTGCTGCTGGGGTTCGGGCGCTGCTGAACGTGTCCCAGTGTCTGAAAATTACACCGGGAAAAGTTCAGTTCTGTGGGCCCAACTTCTTGGCAGCGGGACAGCGTCTACCCTGTGAAAAGAGTGGGTGTACGCTGATGACCTGTGTGTACCCCTGACTTGTGCCCTGCTCTCAAGAGGAAGCATATTTCAGCAACTTCCTCTTTGACACTGACTATCACTGGCTTAAAGTAACAGAGCCAAACACGTGACTTTCCCTGGTGCGACCGTGCACCTTGCTGTATCAGCAGAGGTTTTTCTATTTAGAATTCCACTTCTCTTGGTTGAGTCACCAAAACTCTCCTTGGGGTGAGATACTAGCTCTGTAGTTCCCCTTGCTGGTACCACCAGTGGTAAATCCTTGTGTTGTTATTATGACAGCCTGCATATTGTGAACACGTGGTGTCATGTTCCGTTATAAGGCCCCCACAGATTCCCCCTGAGTACGCACCATTAATATTTTTTATCTTGATCTTTATATTGGGTGAGTATCACCCAACTACCCTGCTTAATCTCTGACAGCAATATAGTGTGTTCTCATTGGAGGTATGTTTATTTGTTTGACCTCCACTTTCATTCATTGCTATCTCCGCCACATCTCCCAGATTCTAATAAATTTCCCATATGTATTTTGTAGGCTGTCCCATAATTGTTCTGATGAGACTCTATATCTGGCAGCAAGGGTTGAAACGTCGTTGACACTGCATGTACAAACAAACACAAAAAGCCTGATTGTGAAACAGGCTGAGGCACACAAAACCTATGGACTGAGTGTTCAAGGTTGTTTGCTGTCTGTAACACATGCTTTTGTTTTTTGGCACTGTTGTTTATTGTATTTACTGTTGCTTAGTGGCTCTGTTCACTTGGGGCACACTGCACTGTATGGGTGTTTTTTTATCCTTGATGTATAAACTACTGCAGAATTTATATACTGGAGGGATAGTTTCTTTATAAATTGTGTGAATTAACTGAGATCAGTAATTGTTGTTGATTATTCATAAATGATATTAAATTATCCCAAATGTTACTTTAAATTACAAATAGAATGGGGGCTGCGCTGGCCGTGCCAGTGTCCTAGGTAAAGAGCCATTTCTTCAGTTTCTTGTGGAATTCAAGAACTGAGAAGGTCTCACTAAACTATGTGTAGTGGGAAGTTGTTCCAGTATTTAGGAGTGAGGGTGGAGGAAGTGCAACCTGCAACTCTGGCTCTGCGTTGTGGTGTTCTGCGCACGGGCCTAGAACACGGGCACACATGGAGTCACTGTGGTGGCCAGTTGTAGACTGAGCCACGCCCAGGTCCCTGGGCTCTTTATTAGACACCTTACGTGCTGGCCGAGCGTACGCTGGGCCAGCCTATTCAGACTGCATTGGTGGGGTCCGCTACGACCACCCCCCTCACATCCAGTGCAAGGTCGGACTGCCCGATAATGGCAACATTACATTCCTCCTTTACCCAAAGAACAAACAATTAGAACTGACCAAAATATTTCACAACAATAAACCAAAAAAAATCAGTCTCTAGCAGATGAGATATTCAAGGAACAGTCTTACTTGATCTGTAGGGTTCGTCTGCTTCCAGCTTACAGGGGTCAACAGCGAAATACAAAGTCCTGATACTTCTGAGATGGCCGCGGATGGGGCCACAGGTTGTGCCGACCTTGACTGCTTCTGGTTGAAGGGGTCAGGGGTACATCGATTGTGTCCTCAGTCTCTGGCGACGGCTGGCTGCTTCGGCATTCTTGGCTTTGGAGTTCTTCTGGAGCCGGGGTGGCTCGCTCGTCGTTGTCATTGGAGGCAGGTTGATTGGTACTGGCTCTCTCTGGTTCCAGAAGGCTGTCCAGCGTTGTAGGGCCATGCCCTCGGGGCATCAGGAACTCTTCAAATCCATCAGCGGGAATCCTCTTGAAGAGTGACACATTCCGAGTCACCTTGCCGTTACCTCTGGAGGCGGTGACCATGGTGCCTTTGACTTCTGTCACTGCCCATGGGTATTTTTCAAATGGCATCCTGAATTTTCCATCTGGGTGGCGGTCTCGTACAAGCACTTGGTCACCGAAAGCGATAGGACTTTCCTCGGTGCGCCTTCTCCGGGATGCCTCCTGGTTGGTCTTCGTCCGCCGCGCCATTGACTGGTTCGGAGGGTTTGGGACTTCCGCCCACACAGGATGGTGGGGGATGCTGTCAGTCACAGTTCTGCCGAAACAGAGGCGGCTTGGGGAGATCCCAATGGTGCAGTGAGGTGTGAGGCGATATTCCCGAAGGAACTGATACAGGGCCTGCTCCAGGATGTGGCCGTCAGCCAGGGCGATTTGGATCGTCTTGTTCAGCGTCCGCATCAGCCGCTCCACCTCTCCGTTTGTCTGGGGCCATCTGGGGGTCACCCGGCGGTGCTTGATCCGGTGGGACGAAAGATACCCTGACAGCTCAGCACTAGTAAAGGGAGGGCCGTTGTACGTTCGTAGTTCTCCAATCAGGCCATGGGTGGCCATGGCCTTTTCTAGTTTGGGGATGCCGTCCCCAGCTGCTGTGGAAGATACGATCTCAACTTCTGGGTACTGTGAAAAGTCATCTACGATCATCAGCATGTACCTTCCTCCAGGGAGACGGCCAAAGTCTGCGCTCGCATTTTCCCATGGGGATGTGGGACCGGGTTCCTTGATGACCGGCGCTGGTCGGTTGGGAAGGCTTGTTGCTAGACACACTGGACAACGTTGAATGATTGACTCAACCTGTTGATCTAGGCCTGGGAACCAGACTTTGCACCTGATGCGATTCTTTGATTTCACAATGCCTTGGTGAGCTCCATGCGCTAGGAGGGTGGCTTGGCGTGTTAGGCATCCTGGTAGGACAAGGCGGAGGCCTCTCAGGAGGCAGCCATCTGTGGACACTGACAGTTCGTGGCGTACCTGGTTTAGGGCCTTCAAGGGGGACTGTGCTAAAGTGGTGCGAAATGATGTTGGGCTTTGAAGTTGCTTCCAGTCACCTGAGGAGATTGCTTGAATAGCGATCTGAAGGCAGCCGTCCTCCTTTGTAGCCTGTATCATTTCCTCCAGTGATATCGGGAGGGGCCTGGACCTTTCAACGATCATCTGTATGTACTCTTACGTGGCCGTCGCTTCTGCCACTTGTGGCTCTGTGACCGGTCTGGCATGCCTCGATAGAAAATCGGCCGGGTTGGGGGTGCCTGGTCTGTACTCCACTGTGAATTGGAACTCTTGAAGTTGTAACACCCATTTCTCTATCCTTGGGGGAGGGCGTGACGACGATCCTTGAAAGAGCGGAATGAGGGGTTTGTGGTCTGTCACTACCATGAATGGATGCCCGTACAGGTAGATGTGGAAGTGACGACAACCCCACAAGATCGCAGTTGCCTCTTTCTCAATTTGAGAGTAGCGTTGCTCCGTGGGTGTGAGTGTTCTGCTGGCGTAGGCGACTGGGGACCATTCCCCACATGCTTGCTGCTGTGCCAGGACTGCTCCCAGACCCGATGGACTGGCATCAACTATCAACTGGGACACACGTCTAGGGTCAAATTACACTAGTGTTGTGTCGGCTTAGAGGGCGGCTTTTGTTCTTTAGAACGCCTCTTCTTGCTCCGCTTCACACACCCAATGGCTGGTGGTCTTGGTGAGGTCTCGCAGAGTGAATGTCAGATCCGACAGGTTCTTGATAAAACGTCAATGTAAACCAATGAGAGGAGCAGGCCTCACAGTAGTGAAAAACGAATTTGGGTGTTTGCTCCCTACCAAAACATGTAAAACATACTACCTTTTACTTACATGCCACCCTGCCCTTAAGGTCACTTAGGGCCTACTTTAGTGGTGATTCATATCTAATAAAAGGGGAGTTTAAGGTTTGGCAAGGACCTTAAAATGCCAACTCCAAGTCGAAGTGGCAGTAAACTGCACCCACAGGCCCTACAATGGCAGGACTGAAACAGGTTTGAAAGGCTACTTCTGTGAGAGGCACAGTCAATGCTGCAGCTCACTAGTAGCCTTTAACGTATAGGCCCTAGGTACTTGATTTACCAACTTACATGTAAATTAAATATGCCAATTATGTATATAACAATAACACATGTTTAGATGAGAGAGCACATGCGCTTTAGTACTGATCAGCAGTGGTGAAGTGCTCAGAGTCCTAAAGCCAACAAAAAGAGGGTCGGAAAAAGAGGACGAGGAAGGCAAAAAGTTTTGGATAACTCAGCAAAAAGGGTAATTTCCAACACTGCTCTTGATGACATGCCAGAGGATAAAGACTTTTAAGCAGGGCCAATTAATATGTTTATTATCTCGGTGTTACAGCCATGTTTTTGGGGCAGCACTACCTCTAATATCTGTGTTTCCACCTTGCTCACCTTCTGCAGGACTGTACCTCCTTTCAGCTGCTGTTCTCTACTTTTACTTCTCTGTATAGACTGCAGTGTGGCAATCTATTAAGCATCATTATATTTTTTTTTAGATGGAGCCGGTGAATTTTTTCAAACCAATCTCCTCATATTATGTCTTAATTAAGGGATAGCAAGGTGTATAATTTAACACTGGAACACAACAAAAAAAACAATGTTCGCCATTTTATAACAATTTCGGATTCATTGTTGCAAAGAAAAGTGCCTCAATTTCATTTAATTTCCAACACGAAACTGACTGCTTATCTTGAAGAGAATGACATTCTCGATTCCACCCAGCACGGTTTCCGAGCTCGGCACTCTACTGAATCCGCTCTCATCATGGCAACTGAGGAGATCAGAAGGGTGCTGGATGAGGGTGGTAGGACGGCCCTAATACCGCTAGACCTCATGGCAGCATTTGACACTGTAAATCGTACAGTGTTAATTAATAGGCTGCAGTACGTGGGAGTCAGCAGTAAGGCCCTGTCCCTTCTCTCTTCTTTCCTCGACTCCAGAGAACAAATAATATACTGGGATGAACTGAGATCGGAACAGTTCACCCTTCCGAATGGAGTCCCTCAGGGCTCGGCACTTTTACGAACCCTGTGCAACATCTATGTAACACCATTGGCAAGATTAATTAAAAGTCACGGTCTGTCACTTGTCACCTACGCTAACGACACTCAATTGATAGTGTCAATCACTCAAAATGACAGTCTGTCTGCTGAAAGGTTCCGTGATTGTCTTTCCTCAGTGATGTCATGGATGAATGTTAATTTCTTAAAACTAAACACCGAAAAAACGGAGCTCTTGGAATTTGGCAAAAAACCCTCATTCTGGAGCCACTGTTGGTGGCCCCCGAAGCCGGCATCTGTCCATCACCGGTAGGTAAAGCCAGAAACCTCGGTTTTCTCATTGATAAAGATCTTACTTGTGCTCCCCAGATCAACCAAGTGGTCTCTGCCTGCTTTTTTACACATAAGATACTACGCAAAATCCTTCCTTTTATCCTGTTTTCCCTTAGGAAAACGGTGGTCGGCGCCCTCATTCTATCAAGGATAGACTATTGCAATGCTCTTTATCTGGGTGCTGGAGTGAAACAACTGAATAAGCTTCAGTCACTTCAAAATGTGGCAGCTAGAGTTCTGTATGGTTTACCTAAACATCACTCCACCTCGGCCAGTATTAAACAACTACACTGGCTTCCAGTCAGGCGCCGGGTGTATTTTAAAGCTTTATGCCTAGTCCACAAATCACTCTATGGAGGCGGAGCAGAAGACATACAACAACTATTCCCCCGATATGTTCCATCGCGCTGCTTAAGATCTCTGGATACTGGGTTGGGTCTTCCTCCCCAGATAAAGTCAAGTCAAGTCAAGTCATATAATTTGTATAGCGCACTACATACCCAGGGGGTTTCAAGGCGCTTAGGAAGGGGAGGAGGATTACTTGTCAAATATCCACGTTTTAAGTTGCTTTCTGAATGCTAGGTGGTTCTGGGTAAGGCGAAGGTAAGCGGGGAGTGAGTTCCATGTTTTAGCAGCCAGGTATGAAAAGGATCTGCCCCCCATGGTGGTTCTGTTGATGCGAGGTACAGTGGCGAGGGCTTGGCTGGAAGACCGTAGTTGGCGGGGGGGGGTGTAGAAGGACAATCGTGAGTTGAGGCAGTCTGGTCCGATGTCGTAGAGTGATTTGTGTGCGTGGGTAAGTAGTCGGAAGGTGATCCTCTTATTGACGGGTAGCCAGTGGAGGTCTTTAAGGTGACCAGAGATGTGTTCGTTGCGCGGGATGTCTAATATGATCCTGGCTGAGGCGTTTTGGGTCTCATGGGGGGGAAACGTTTCTAATTTTTGGCAGCGAAGTTATGGAACGCTCTCCCCGTCTCGCTTCGATTACAGCCCTCGCACTCCATCTTTAGGAAAGCTATCACGACCAGGCTCTTTATGCAATGCTAAAGTTAGTGCGCTCTCTGATTTTTCTGCCCAGCGCAAAGACGCCTCGGCATAAGTGCACTTTATAAGTACCTTCAGTCAGTCAATCAGTCATCAATTACATTTTGAAGCAAGTTACTGTAGCCATTTTCTTTTAAATAACGGTAGGATCTTACTTGTTAGCCGAGTCGGCAGCTGCAATTTTTCTAGTCTGCCAGTTTTAAATGATGATTTGTAAAGTTAAAAGAGGCAAGCAATGTGCAACATTGACTGACTGGGAAGACAACAGAAAGACGTACCAAGGTCTCATTTACCACGTGTGATATAATTGTTTGAAAACAAGACAACAGCATCTATCTGCTTAAAGGAAATAGACAAATATTTTCTAAAAATGTCCTCCATCTGTGAAATGTGTTCACCGAAAGTAGAAAAAAAACCTTGGTATTTCAGTCACCATCTCAGCATCCTTTTCACATTCACAGGCAGTAAAGAACAGATTGCCCTCGAGGAATCCTATTGGCTCGTCCGGCCTCTGGTACTTTACCACACGCGGCGCTTCCTTTTACTCCCAGACATCACTCAGCGCCGTCCTCCCATTCTTTTGCAAACAGCCCCCTTGTCTCACACATTTATGGCCCATTGACTGCTTTCTGTGGGTGGCTGCAGGCATCTGGGGCGCAATCCTACAGAGTATGTCCCGTGCCTCATATTAAGCAATGGGGAGCAGGCCGAAAGGATGCCAGCATTGTCCTTATGCAAATACCCGCAAGGAATAATGGAGCTGCTTAGCATGTACATTCATTACTCACAGTCAATTAACGGCGCACGTGAAGGTGGGCCTGTCAGTCTGAAAGATGCCCATGTGATTGTTACATCAGCGCAGGCGATGGTAATTTTCATTCTGCGTGTCAGGCCTATCAGGGCCAGCTGCCAGGTTTCCAGAGATGTCTTGTGTGGCAAAGTACTGTCACAGCTGACTTTGTTGGAGGTCACACTTCTACGGCCCCCGTTTACTGGCGTGACCAATTCTGCAGTAAAAGTCACCCCAACCTAAAGAAATTAGATTGACTCGGTGCACAACTGCAATTTAAGATTTTGCAATGGCAATGTTTCTAGCAGCAAGCAGATTATTGAAAGCATTTTTCTTTAATGCAATTAATTTACAATATACGCCTTCTTATAAAGTTACATTTTAGATTTGGCAACTGAAAGAGTTTCAAGGTATAGTCCAGTGATGTAATTAGAGCCCATAAGACATGATGCACGCCAATTGTATTTCGCAATATCGAAGACAAAATGTATCGAGCTACACAAATACTGACTCCAAAAAGTTGTCTACTGCCGTTTTGTCAATGTAATTATGTAGAAGTAAGCAGATATTTACTATTCTCAACACCACAATTACCGTAAAGGTATGTTTAACCACTAACTTTGGTTCTCGGGCAGGGTGCTGCCAGGCGTCAAGTGCTTCAACATCTCGTTAGGGGAAGTAAGTGCTATATACCTCCTTTTACAATGGCAATGTATGTCATCAGGCTACCCAGATGTGGAGTTAAAGACAGCAAATCTATACTTAACTGTATGTACTTACCATTTTCAGTGTTATTTCCACTCGGAGGGATAAATAAAGTCTAAATTCACTGGTCACGTGTCTTTCCACGTCTGTGTGTTTGTGTGTATATGTGTGTGTGTGGTAATAGTAGACTTTATGTTGTATAGTTTCAGATTACAGAAGCAACAGCTGAAAACCGTTCAGATTGTAAAAGGGCAAGTAAAATAATGCATATGATTGGGAATGTAAACACATAAACATGACTGAGCGTTCTTATGAACTGAATTCTGTTTCTTCAGATGTATCTAGATTCAGATTCATTTATTTACATATACATTTGTAAGAAAGTGGTACTCCATAGATTCTGTTCTTGGATTTTTCAAATATTGATTTAGTTAAAACTGAATTGAAGGTTAAATGTCACAACATTCCTTTCATGAGAATAACAAACATCTAAGGTGTACTGATGTATTCCTAATCAGAGAGTTGAATGATTCAGTTGCAATTATATTGTATTTACAATAATCATATGTGTCCTTCCACAGAGACAAAAGAAGCTCTAATGTTCTTAGAATATAGCAATGAAACATCACGAAGGATGTGGTTGGTAAACTATTTTGATGTAGGACCCAGAGTTACTGACATTTCATGTAATGCAGCATTGCATTGTGTTACATTGCGCTTAGGCTACATTACATGGGTTTGCTCCAAAACCGGATGTATGACGTTACAACGCATACTTTTACAACGCCTACCTTTACATCGCAAGTTTTACAACGCATACCATTACAACGCATAGTGCTTTTGGGTGCTGGATAGTGAATAGTTTAATTTACTATTCCAACTCCAGTCCCCGTGGATAGTAGGGAAGGTGTTGGATAGTACATTAAACCTATTCCCTATCCTAGAGCGCCCCCCAGCGCAATGCGTTGTAATGGTTTGCGTTGTAAAAGTTGCGTCGTAAACGCACTGCGTGGTAAAAGTTGCGTTGTAAAGGATGTTTACCTCCAAAACCATTTTGGTGCAAACCCATGCAATGTAGCCTACCCGACAGAGTGGTACCAAGGAGAAATATATTTTTTTATTTCTCCTTGTTCCTTCCTCTTCCCATGTCTGCTGCATTCTGCAGCATACATAGAAAGAGGAATATACATCTATGGATTGTTTTGTGCAGGGAGGTGCCCTTCCGGCACAAAAACAACCCTGACTGTGACACAGGCACCCTTGCACTATGGTGCAAGGGGACTTGTGGTGGCGCTAGGCAGCACGCAGTGCACCAGAGCAAGGAGAGATCAAAAATGCTCCAGATCATTGTCAATATTTCAGCTCTCATGCCTTTCACGCAATCCAGCGCAGCAACTTCTCTTGCTTCATTGCATTGCGTGAAAAAATAGCAAATGTGCCCGTACTTTGCTGCTTTGTGTGAAGGAGAAAACAGTGTAGCGTCATATCTGCAAAGATTGATTTCCTGGTGGTCGTATCCCTTGCAGTGGCGCACAAACAGGCTGTCTTGTATGATGCACAGCCTTGTGCCATTACAGAGAGGAGAGTGTGCACTATCTTGTGTAGGATTTGTACTGGAGGCACGCTCTTCCTTGGATCAATCAAACCCAATATGCACTTAATCAAAGATCACTCTGGAAGGGTCAGATAAGTGTGCTTGGCATTTCCCTCCCAGTCGTTCTTGCCAATGCATTTACTTGGGGCAAATGCATTACATCAATCAAAAGCACGAGGGTACACCGACACCAAATTAAAACAAGCTATTACCAAGGCTCGTGTAAGCCCCAGAGAAAGCCTATTTAAAACCAATTTGATTGCTGATCTTGGTGCAGGAGTTAAAGAGGCTACGAGGGAGGAAACTATTAACAATGAGAGTCCCAGGCTAATTACAACATACAGCAGTGAGGAAAGAAAAATCAGGGCCATAGTTAAGAAGAATTGGCCCATAGTACTGACTGATATTGTGTTAAGTACAAGACTACCCCGTACTCCCATGATTACATTTACGAGAGCTAAAAGCATGGGTGCTGTCCTAGATAAAAGTAGCCCTGAAATTAGACAAAATACTATGTGGCTTCACCAGCACAAGGATTCCGTAAATGCTCTACTTGTAGAACATGCAAATTCGGAACTAATGCAACTCACTATCAAACTCCTTTTAGCACCAAAGATACGGCTATTTCAGGTAGTTTCAATTGCAAAACAGAGTTTGCTGTGTATGTCCTGACATGCACTTGTGGCTTAAACTACATTGGTAGCACAAAGCTGCAGGTGCATGTCAGGATTTTACAGCATCTTCGTGCAATTTTGCACAGTGACCCTGCCTACCCCGTAGCACGTCATTTTAAGAGAACACACAATAATGATGTTGCATGTTTAAAGTATTTTGTGGTGGGGTCAGTTCCGAAACCTCACAGAGGGGGAAATCGTGAACGTCAGTTGAGACAACTTGAAACCAAAATGATTTTGGAATTTGACAGTAAATGGCCAAACAGGTTGAACAATATAGAGGATATGTACAACTTTCTTTAATTCCTCCAGTTCCCCATCAACTGTACACATCGATTTTTATGAAATAAGATAATAGCCAGCATATGTGTCTTTTCTGAAGCACATCTAGTTTTGTTTACTTCTTTGTCTTAAAAAGTAGGTTCCCTACTATCAGATACAATATTATATGGGTTCTATTGCTTTACAGTATTAGAATAACTCTAATGCCTTTTATAAGAAAACAAATTGTTTTATCACCTCTTTGCACTATTTTCCAATATGATGAATTTTTAGAAATGTTATTTATATGATTTTAACAATACGACCCAGAAATGGTTATTTATTATTAGTAATATTTATGCATTTTTTTTTAAATCATACGGATGGCACTAAAAATAGTGTTTGCACTATTTGCACAGTTTTGCACAGTGACCTGATTGATGCTTTGTTACTATTTTTGCACTTGAGTGGGTTCTCCTAAACTATAGGATTCTGTTTGGATCTAAATCATTCAATTATAATTTACAAATCCGCTTGGCTCATATATTTTTAGCATGCTCTTTTACAGGATTTATCCAATTATTAACAGGGCCATTTTTCGGCCCTTTTATTTATAGACCAGGGTAAAGAAAAAGAAAGAAATATAATCTTGATTGTATATATTTTTTTAGAGAAAAAATCTTCTTTATCTGTATATTTATACAGACAGAATCATTACAAGAGCCTGCGTTAAGAGGTTTATATGCTGCTAAGTGTAAATAATGATCAAATGTATTTAAAAATTTTTAAATTTAGTTTAATTGCATTGGTGAGCATTTATGAAATCGAGATTTATCTTTGCATACCTTTGTCAAACACGATACAATGCTCTGCAAACAGAATGGAAGTATGTTTTCACTTTTCATGGTCATGTGACCATAAATGTGTCGGAGGTGGGTGGGCACTTTAAGCATTTAAAAAGAATCATTTGTGTTGTGACCCGTATGTGAACAAGGGCTGTTGGGCCCGAAACGCGTCATTGCTGAAACTACCTTGGTGTAATAAAACCATCTCGCCAGATATCTGTGGTCCGTCTCCTTCTTCGCCAGTCCTCGCCAGTCCTTGGAGGTTGTTGGAGTACACGTTCTGCTGAATATATGTGTGTGTATATATATATATCTTCAATGTAAAGAAAAACTGAAACTTGGATAATACGTGAAGGGAGAGGTGACACAGGAAAAGCACAACAATCAATTAAAAAACAAAAGGTTGTATTTATTCTTGATAGTACATATTCATATTAAAAGCATTCTAATTCAAAAACATAAAAACCGAATATTTATGTGAACAATAAATCAAATACAAACAATATGTTTATAACACAATTGTACAAAAATTCATAAAACAGTGGCAGACCAATATAGTCATCGACGCGCGTTTCGGCGTATTAAAGAAAACGCCTTCTTCAGGAGCCACCTTAAAATCTGAAAAACATATATAAAATAAATTAAAAACATGTAAGGGAGTATCTCATACTCCTATCTTTTTTATACTAGTACATATACATTTAGTTGTGCTTACATATCAATGTCTCCCTACTTATGCAGCTAGCCATTGTAGCTGCAAAAGGTACAAACTCATTAATTTACATTTGAGCAGTGGTGTGGGGTCAACTAAGCAAATCTGCAAAGAGGGATTCCACACAGGATTTCTATACAAATAAGGGCAGTTGACTCGCATTTATATATAATAGAGGAATGAATAACCAGAGCATGCATATTTAATTAAATTCATGCATACACTAAGAGGACACGGGATGAGTGTTCTCTAAGTGTTCCTTGTTTTTAATGGGTCAAAACAGAATGAATTATTTTGGACCTGGGCAGTTAAATCATATTGCTTACAGTCAAAAATTACGGAAACATGAGCGTGCATGCTTAATTGAACTCATACCTGACCCGAGAGAACACGTGATATGGGTTCTCTTATAATTCCTTATTAAAACATCAAGGCCGGATGAAACTCTTGTATCTTTAATTTCCTGTCGCCTGGGTGGAATGACATCTCACGCCACTGAACTTGTTATCTAAAGTGATACAAATACACCTATTGTAGATCTGGGCCAGTCAAACAACTTTGTGCCTCTAAATTAGTTTTGGTTGCAAAGTGATCAACAGGATATTATTCATTGTCATCAGTGATATTCTCGGGCTAGTGTTGAAATTTGAGCAGCATATATGTGAATTAAAGAGGGTGCCCCTATGTTATAAGGTGCTCCCATCTACTTTTAGAATTAGTTGTAGTTTGCCTTAAATTTTTAAGTCTACCAGGTGTTTTAAATAACTTGTTAAAAGTATGATGGTACTTTTATTTTTTATTTATTTACTGAAGTTTGTGGAAGCATCCTTAATTCCAAAAGTTGAAATGAAAATAATTGGAGGGACATGAAAATAAAATAAAATGTGAAGGAGAGAGAGAGACTTGCTCTTAAACTTCTAAATCGAGTGTTTGTCTTTATCTGCCTGTATTCGGTGTACTAATGAGCAGACATGCAGCGTGAATATTTGAAGGCAGAGTGAACCAAAACTAATTTAGAGGCACAAAGTTGTTTGACTGGCCCAGATCTACAATAGGTGTATTTGTATCACTTTAGATAACAAGTTCAGTGGCGTGAGATGTCATTCCACCCAGGCGACAGGAAATTAAAGATACAAGAGTTTCATCCGGCCTTGATGTTTTAATAAGGAATTATAAGAGAACCCATATCACGTGTTCTCTCGGGTCAGGTATGAGTTCAATTAAGCATGCACGCTCATGTTTCCGTAATTTTTGACTGTAAGCAATATGATTTAACTGCCCAGGTCCAAAATAATTCTTTCTGTTTTGACCCATTAAAAACAAGGAGCACTTAGAGAACACTCATCCCGTGTCCTCTTAGTGTATGCATGAATTTAATTAAATATGCATGCTCTGGTTATTCATTCCTCTATTATATATAAATGCGAGTCAACTGCCCTTATTTGTATAGAAATCCTGTGTGGAATCCCTCTTTGCAGATTTGCTTAGTTGACCCCACACCACTGCTCAAATGTAAATTAATGAGTTTGTACCTTTTGCAGCTACAATGGCTAGCTGCATAAGTAGGGAGACATTGATATGTAAGCACAACTAAATGTATATGTACTAGTATAAAAAAGATAGGAGTATGAGATACTCCCTTACATGTTTTTAATTTATTTTATATATGTTTTTCAGATTTTAAGGTGGCTCCTGAAGAAGGCGTTTTCTTTAATACGCCGAAACGCGCGTCGATGACTATATTGGTCTGCCACTGTTTTATGAATTTTTGTACAATTGTGTTATAAACATATTGTTTGTATTTGATTTATTGTTCACATAAATATTCGGTTTTTATGTTTTTGAATTAGAATGCTTTTAATATGAATATGTACTATCAAGAATAAATACAACCTTTTGTTTTTTAATTGATTGTTGTGCTTTTCCTGTGTCACCTCTCCCTTCACGTATTATCCAAGTTTCAGTTTTTCTTTACATTGATTACGTTCCCTGTATAACAAATTCAGTTACACAACAGGGGGTCCTTGTTATTTACGCCTATATATATATCTTCAACACATTCGGGCAATTGTCAATAGCGACAGCAATTATCCTGTAGCTAGGCATTTTCGTGCTGTACATGATAAAAAACTCAAAGATTTTGAGTACACTGTTCTATGCTCGGTACCTCAGCCTAGTCGTGGAGGTGACCGGATGAAGCTACTGAGGCAGAAGGAGTCACACCTCATACTGGCGTTAGATACCAAGGCCCCTAATGGTCTTAACCTAACGGAAGACCTGAGTAACTTCCTATGATCTGATGTCTAAGCAGCTCTTTACTGTCTTTGTCCATCTCTAGTGAGTTCCCCTTTACTGTTTCCATCTCCCATGTATCTGACATTTGGGTAGCCCTTCATTGTCTCTCTTCACTCCTAGTGCGTCCATCATTTTTTACTGTTACCATCTTGTTTGCGCATCTACTGCATTGGTACATAGGGTGTGTTTACTTTGATTCGGTCACCGGCTGGTGACCCTACTATCTGTACATATTGTATATAGCATTATTAATGGATTTCTGACTAGGCAATAGAATTGTTAATATGGTCATTTCTACAGTGGATATTGATTATCATATATTTAGATTGTTCTCTATTGATGATTTCTTCACTGTGTGCTTCCTTTGAATTCAAAATAGTTAAACAAAAAAATACTTTATATTGTTTGGATTTCTAAATCCAATTAATTGGTTTTGGGCCCTCCCTCCCCTTTTTTTCTTTTATTTTTTATTTATCACCATATTTTTGTGTTAGGTTGTCCATTTTTGACAGACGGGTGATCTTAGTTTCAATATTACTTTGTGATCAGGGCTTTAGTCTTGGGTTGATGTCACTATGACACTTTTGCAATGCATTAGGGTAAATATTCTTGACTGTTTCCACATTTAGGGCACTATGCCGTTATTTTGTACTAGAGAAACTTTTGGTTTCTTTTCTGTATGGAAAGTCCAAGTTTTCACCTATTTTCATTGTGGATTTATGAATTTTTCATTCATTTGTTTCAACCAACTCTTTGTGCCAAATTTGATGTTCACATTGTATTGATATCTATCATTATGTTAAGCATGAGCATAATAGTCTGTCTTCTTCATTTATATATTTTTTTGCACTTGTATCCATATAAGTCTATTCACTATGTTTAGCCTGGAATGCAGGGAGGGCGTGTACACTTTTTTTCATTGTCCCACTTTTATTTTTACTATTTATATGTTTGAATCACTTTGAGCGCGCTATGTGAACAAGCTCCCTAGTGGAGTGAAACGCGACATCTTTCATTAATTAAAACGCCATTCTGCAACTCATTTGAGGCTTCAGTGATCTTTGGGCTGATTTGACGCTGCACTTCGTGGGGCTTTTTGGAGGTCTGAAACCTTGTGTACTCCGTCATTCATTGTCGGAGCAGGGCTGTTTTCTTCATATTACCTACTGGCGGTCGCCAGTAGGTATATATAGTTAGGATTTTTTCTCTATGGGATTTTTGAAAATTCTATGTCTAATAACTTTGGCGTTTGTGGACGGAATTGGCTGAAATTTTCAGGAAAATGGAACATTTTGTTTCTGAGCAGCCCCTGAAAATTTGGGGGGGTTTCGTCAAGGGGGGGCCGAGAAAAAAGGGGGGTCCCAAAACGTGTTTTTAACATTGAGTTTTCCATAGGGCGGTTGGCCTCACTTTTAGCCCGAACGGCTGAATGGATTTGCACGAAACTTGGCAAAATTGTAGGGACTGGTAGCCCGATGTGCCTTTGCTAGGTCTCAATATATGTGCTCCAGTGGATTTTGAGAAATTAACGTTCAAAAAAAGATATATATCTGTAACAGCGGACCGTGCAGCGCTCCAGTTCGCGTACTTTTCGCGTTACGGAGCTTTGTGAAGCGAAGCTGATTGGTTCTCCGGCGTCTGTAAACATTCCAAACAGTCCGTAGCGGCCGCCATCTTGTCTCTCGGTAGGATCGAGAGACAAGAGGAGGCCAAAGCGAAGGGGCAAATGACCATAAGGGGGCATAGTAGATCCTCCCTGACCCCATAGGTTTGATGTGGAGGCTTTAAAAGGGCTCCGCGGGGAATTTTTTTTTTTTTTAAATCGTTTTTTGGGTGGGGTGCGCCCGGTTAGCGTAACGGGAAGCGGACTGGGGAGCGTACTACAAGGAAAGAAGAATGATTGACTTTTAACTTATTGTATGTTTATAGACTTTTTTTAAATTTTTTTTTCTGCTGAGTGACGTCTCGGCCTATCTCCACGGGATGCAGTCCCTACCATCTCGGCGTTTAAGCCCAGGGGGACCGGTAGTGTGGGAGAGATAACGGGGCATATTATCAAGGGGGTTTATCTCCGCCTTTGTGAAGCGAAGCTGATTGGTTCTCCGGCGTCTGTAAACATTCCAAACAGTCCGTAGCGGCCGCCATCTTGTCTCTCGGTAGGATCGAGAGACAAGAGGAGGCCAAAGCGAAGGGGCAAATGACCATAAGGGGGCATAGTAGATCCTCCCTGACCCCCTAGGTTTGATGTACCATTTTGCCAAGTTTGGTGTAATTCCGTTCAGCCATTCAGGCTGTAGACGTATCTAAATGTCCTATGGAAAATTGCATGGGGAAAACACATTTGAAAGTGTTGAAATTTAGAACCAATTAAAATGTTACTTTGGTTTTGTATTTGTGTGTGATGAAAGTTAATTGGTTATGTATATATCTAAAATGAGAGGAAACCACAGCTATTTTGTGATACTACTGTCTGAGGTACATTTGTGAGGAATTTTTGGTGCTCAATTTCTGGTGTTTGATTTGCACAGTACTAACGCTTCTCCTACTTTCAAAAAGGTGAGTTGTTAATTTGTAAGGGGAACTATGTTGTACACTTTAAGATAATTTGAAAAATGTTTTCTGTTATTTATTTACAGTCCTTCTGTTATACTAAATACTTGATGAAGTTAGTTTTATATTATGTATTACTAAAAACGATAAATGAAAGTGATTATTTTTTTCTGCAATTTACAGCAAGAAATTTCAAAATAAAATGGATCACAATGAAGAGACCGTGGCAATTTCTTTTGAATTATCCACTACATTTATTGAAATTGACAGCACCAATAATGAAATATTCTCACAAGGAGGAGATGACTTGAATGATTTTTTTGATCAATCTCTTGACGGCGAATTTATCGAATGTTTGGAGACTATAGAGTTACAAGAATCATCATTGCAGACTTTTCATGAGGAGATTCCTGATGAGATGATTGAAGAGGAAATTCCTGATGAGGACATGTTACTAGTTCTTTCAAATTATGAAAATTCAGAAGAATAAATTTATATTTAGAAATCAAAAATTGTTTGAGACATTATTCATTTTTATTTTTAATTTATGAGGTTGTAGCGAAGTGATTGTAGTATAAAATGAGACTTATAGTATAGAGTGCAACATTTTTATGTTACATAGTAAGTTTACTCATATTTACTTCCCTTCTCCCACTATATTATCTCCAATGTGTATTTGACATCTCTTCTTCATCTCCGGCCTCGACTGGTAGTGTGGGAGAGATCACGGGGCATATTATCAAGGGGGTTTATCTCCGCTTTTTTGGCTTTAAAAGCCAAGAAAGCGGAGATAAAATTATCTCCGTATTACCTAGCTGTCGCTAACACCAGTTAGCGACCGCTAGTAGGAGATAGCGACCATCTTGGGCCCCACTTTGCATGTCAGTGATATTTATCACTAATGACATGCAAAGTGGGCATGCCAAGATGTTAGCGACTGGAAACAGTCGCTAACATCGCTATCTCCTATTACCAACTTTTGTAGATATTCGCGCTAAGCGCGAATATCTCCAAAAAGTAACACCTGCCCTGAGCAGTTCTTAGCCATGTTATCTAATGGGAGGTGGATAACATGGCTAAGAGCATTAGCTCGGTAATGCATGAATATCGCTGACTTTTCAGCGATATTCATGCATTGCGGCCGTTTTTTATCGCATTTGTGATAAACCTTGATAATAGCAAGGTTTATCTGCGATAATTTCTGACGATGCTTAGCGGTAAAAAATTCGTTGCTAAGCATCGTTAGCGATAAATATCGCTTAACTTTGGTAATATGCCCCAACGTCTGTTAACGTTCGATTCGAAGGAAATCAGGAAGTGTTGAAAAACATTGTCTGCGCCATCTTGCCTTTTTTCAAATGCCACACTTTTGTCGTGCACGGCAGCCATTTTAGATGCCTTGACCAGACCCACTCTCTGCACGCTGTCGATCCGTAGCATGGCTCCCCACCCTCGCAAGCATCTCCCCCAGGCACTGGTCACCCCCGCTCTCTGTCTTATGCATGGGCAATAAACCTCCCCCCATCTGCGCTGCTCTTCCCTGAGAATCACACTCTGTGCCCGCCCGACACCTCCCTTTCGCCCTATTCACTACCGCACCCTCTGACACTCCTCTTCCTCTGTGTCCGATTGTCCAGGCCGGTCCCAGGCTATCAGCTAGCCCTGCAGATGTAGTTTATGGCCCCAGCTGTAAAGAATCACCCCTCTTCAAAGGAGTTATAGTAGATCAAGGCCCACACCCGATGAGATCCGTCACACCACACGCGTTCCTACTATCTGAAAACCATCCTGTATTGTGATTGGGGAGGGGACCGAGCCTGAAGCAGAAGATTCCAGGGATGACTCTTTGTACATCAAAGTTTTTACAATTATGTGTCACATTAAAAATATATAGCACTCCAACAAAGTAGTAGGAATATAAAACTTTAATAACTTATAAATATATACAACAAAACAAAAACAGTAAAAACATTTAAACATTTTTAGGGAAAAAGAAGGAACAATGGTCAGTAGCGGTCGGTTGTGCGAATAGTCCCAAGGCAGCACAACGTCCAGATTTCTGGACGGCACACAGGTGATGTTGCCTGGGTGCCGCACTGATTTGGGTATCCGGCGTGGGGCGTCCCGGGGGGTGGGTCGTCAGTAGCGGTCTGTTGTGCGAATAGTTCCAAGGCAGCAGAACGCGCTGAAATGTGGATGGCACCAAGGTGATGTCCAGTAAGTTGCCGCCCTCCGAATAACGGCGTGGGGCGCCCTGGGGGGGGGGGGGTAGGCAGTCCAAAGTTCCGTTAAAAGGGCAAAGGAAAGGATCGGTGGTTTGAACCATCAGTCAAAAAGGGGAGGGGGTGCAACAATTTTTCCTACCAGGTCACACTGTGCTTTCACCGGAACTGATCCGAACTGTGGTCTGCAGGATTCTAGTCATTCAAACTGAGGCTGGCGTCAGCATGGGAGCGCCGACGTCCCGCGGCTACAGTTTCGTCACTCCACGGGCGATCATGGCAGTCATTCCCCATCGGGGGTGTCTGCGGGGGTCGGGGACTCCCGCGGCTCCTCTAGAATCTTCAAGGTCGTGGAGGACTACGGTGGTGGAGTCAACCAGTGACCGGGCCATTTCTTTATGCTGGGCCCGCTCTTGCCAGGTCGACCACCATTTTGAGAGTTCGGTAGCTACCGGCGATCGCGGGGTCAAATGAGCGGACGGGCTCCACCCTGCCGGGCGAGACGTTGCAGCATGGCCACAGTGGAAGAACCCTTTTCCGGGCGCCTGGAGCGCTGAGGGTGCAGCTGGGAAGCCTCCACCTGGGGAGGCGGGAGAGGCCTGTTCGCACCGTCTCTCCCTACCAGTGCACCCCACGGCGTCTCGCTTGACATTTGTTATGGCCGGACCAGGCGATGAGGACGAGGGGGGGAGGGTCGGAGGCATGTGCAAGACATCCCCCCCAGTGTTGTCGCAGCCATTATAAAAGAAAGAAGAAATGTCCCGTCCGTCTTTGGGCCGGACCTCCGGTGGATGGCGGCCGGACGCCCTTTGCTCTGGCCCCATGAACGGGTTCCTTGGCTCATCCGGTGGGGCAGGCCTTGGTGTGTGGTGCCTCTCCTGGGCCTTTCGTGCAGTGGCCTCTCCACTCCCAGGCCCTCCATGGATGCTGGCCCAGACTGGGAGAGAGAGGGTCTAACCTGCAATTCTCCAGGGTTACCGCCACCGCGGCCGGATCCCGTCGGCCTCGGCCTCTGGTTGATGGTGGCCGGACTGGGAGAGGGGAGGGTTGAGGACACAGACATTCCCCCCCTTGCAACTCTCCAGGGTTGTCGTAGCAATCCCCCTGGTCGGGTCCCATTGGCCTCAGCCTTTCCTCCGGCTACACCCTACGTGATGATCTTCTGCCGACGGTTGGCAGCAGGACCAGCCTTACATGTGTTGCTTCCGGCTGGGCGTAGCCGCAAACCTGTTGCACTTTGGAAGTTTCCAGAATGGGGCGGATGTCTGCTGACTTGTATCTTTCCCAGTTTGCCGTTATTTGGGCGTGGCAGGCGATGGGACAGACACGTTTTGGGGCAGTGAGGGGCGATGAAGCCTCGTTGCCTTGTGGCCGTTGCAATGTCACACTTGGTTTCTCTTACTGTTTTCAGGTTTCTTATTACGGGCTTACTTCTAACGTTTCTTGTTTCTAGGACAATAATAGGTTTTATCATGACGTATTGTTATTGTTACTTTGTTTGTTATTTAATAAAAAGTTCATCAGTGGCCTACTGATTTTCGTTTTCCTATTCCTTTCTTTCCAGGTTGTTTCATGCTAAAGTTTCTGTTAACAGGATACAGTGATCACTTCGTTATTATTGCATATGTCCTTTTCACTAGGGGTGCTCTCTGGTCGGGCCAGATGACCTATCTCTAGTAAATGGTCCGGGTGAAACAGGTGCATCAATCAGTGGGGAGTAGATAGGCATGACAGATTACAACGGGGGACAAAGGTCCGCATTACCTACCCTTTCCCTACTTGCAAAGATTTTCCTACGTTTATTTGCAAACAGGGAATACCTCCAAAAAGAACCAATTCCCAAACAGTCAATGTTCGGGCAAACAATCAATCAATGAGGAACGAAATAGGCACGATGTGTTAAAGGTTTGCGTTACCTACCCTTCACTATCTGCAAAGGGAGAGAGAATATTCCTATTCTTCCCCGTTTGCAGGCAGAGAAGATCCTTAAGAGAACCAACTTCGAACAATTCAATGCTCGATTCAATCAATCAATCAATGGGGAGAAAAATAGGTATGACGGATTACAATGGGGACAAAAGTCTGCATTTACCTATCCTTCACTATCTGCAAAGACTAAACAGAGTATGGCGATTCTGTGCTTGTTTGCAAATGCTTGGATAACAATCAATCAAATGGAGAGAGAAGCAGGCACGACGGATTACAACGGGGGCAAAGGCCTGCGTTAACTACCCTTCACTATCTGGAAAGAGAGAGTACTCCTAATAGAAATGAGGGGGGGGGGGCAGCATTGAAAGCAGATCAGTGTGCATAAACACGAAAATGTTTTTTCTTACCACGTACTTGACAATCGACAGCTTATGATATTTGCTATTAAAAAACCATTGAAATTCAATGAAAAAACCATAGGTTATAGACCATATATAGTTAGGAATTAGCATTTACAAAACCTTGAAAATTCACTGAAAAAACCATAGGTTATAGACCATATATAGTTAGGAATTAGCATTTAAAAAACCTTATTTTACTCACACAAAACCATTGAAATTCCATATATAGTTAGTTGCACTAACTATATATCGCGCACCCGCAATCCACTGCTGATGATGTCACATATTACATCATTCATGACATGGTCAGTGACATCACTGATGACATCACTGATGACATCTCAAATGACATCACTGATGACATCACTGATGACAACATCCAGTGACTGTATGTTTCTGTAAAGTTAAAATATGTCTTACATATTTAAGAATGAGTGGATGTATAAGTGTCTGGATGAAGGATTTAGTAGGTGCATGACTGACTGTATAAGTGAGTGATTAAATGTGTCTCACTGAGTGCATGGGTTAGTGACTAAACTGTTTTAAATTGTGCATTATTGTGTCTGTTGTTCTGTAATCTGATGCATGTGTTGATCAGTAGCTAAATGAGTAACTATATGGGTTATTGATTGGTTGCCCAAGTATTTGTATGGGAGACTGAGTGTGTGTGTGGGTGGCTGGGAGGTGTATGACTCTGTGCATAGATGTGTGAGCAGTTGATTCACTAGATGTATGGGTTCAAAAGTGCATGTGGAAACAGCTGTATGGGCGGTTGACTGTGTGCATGAGTGTATTGGTGAGTGAATGGATATCTCAGTGCTACATGTCAAAGTAAGTACATATGTAAAACACAGTACATGTGATAGTTGACATATATAAATAACTGTGCATAAGAGCCAGTGAATGTGTGAGTGGCTGTATGGATTATTGTGAACTTGTATCAGGGATTGTATAACAGAGTAAATATGTGTTATTATATGTTTCAATAAGTAAGGTGTGTATAACTATATAGTTGAGGAAATGGAGGTGTGATTGATTCTTTGCAAGACTGACTAGGTGTGTGAGTAACTCCATGGATGAGTGACAGTCTGTGAGTGTCTGTTTACACTGAGTGTATCTAAGGTTATATTAGAGTCTGAAGAGGTTCATCGTATCATCACATGAATGATGTCATCAGTGATGTGATCAGTAATGTCAAATGAGATGTCATCAGTGATGTCATCAGTGATGTCATTTGAGATGTCATCAGTGATGTCATCAGTGATGTCACTGACCATGTCATGAATGATGTAATATGTGACATCATCAGCAGTGGATTGCGGGTGCGCGATATATAGTTAGTGCAACTAACTATATATGGAATTTCAATGGTTTTGTGTGAGTAAAATAAGGTTTTTTAAATGCTAATTCCTAACTATATATGGTCTATAACCTATGGTTTTTTCAGTGAATATATATATATATATATATATATATATTACCTACTGGCGATAGCCAGTAGGTATATATAGTTAGGATTGTTTTCCATAGGGAAATCGCAACATTCTATTGGGAATAACGTTGCCGCCGGTTGAGGAATCTTCCTGAAATTTTCCTTAACTTTGCCTCGCGGCGCTCCGCTCCTTCCCTGAAAGTTTGGGGAGGAATTCGTCAAGCGGGGGCCGAGATAAAAGGGGGGTCCCAAAACGTGTTTTCCCCATGTTAATTTCCATAGGGCGGTTGGACTCACTTTTAGCCCGAACGGCTGAATGGTTTTCCACCAAACTTGGCAAAATTGTAGGGACTGTTAGCCCGATGTGCCTTTGCTATGTCTCAAGATATGTGCTCCAGTGGTTTTTACGAAAATTAACTTTGAAAAAATACATATTGGGCTACATTGGGCTATCTATATGTTAGAGCCCAAATGTAGCCCAATGCAGCCCAATGTAGCCCAATGTAGCCCAAAGATGGCCACCAGAGACAAAAAAAAACAAATGTAGCCCAAATATCAGCCAGATGTAGCCCAACTATAGCCCAATGACAGAATGTCCCAGAGTGTTCTAAAGAACAACTAGAGCGCTAACAGTCTTATGACAAAAGTATGGCACACCTGAAGTCATCTTGATTGGAATAAAGTGTTAACACTTAAAACATTTAATTTGCAAAGGAACAAAATGAGGGGGTTCATTTTGCCATAGAAATTATGATTAGTGCTGAAGAAAGAAAAATTAGGCACATTTTGAGTGACTTCTCAAATCCTCTTATATTTCATTAAAAAAATTCTGATATGCAGTCTCCCAAGATGGCCACCAGAGACAAAAGAGCCCAAATGTAGCCCAAATATCAGCCAGATGTAGCCCAACTATAGCCCAATGACAGAATGTCCCAGAGTGTTCTAAAGAACAACTAGAACGCTAACAGTCTTACTTATGACAAAAGTATGGCACACCTGAAGTCATCTTGATTGGAATAAAGTGGTAACACTTAATGCATTTAATTTGAAAAGGAACAAAATGAGGGGTTTCATTTTGCCATAGAAATTTTATATATATATATATATATTCACTGAAAAAACCATAGGTTACACACCAGTTATAGTTAGGAATTACCATTTAAAAAACCTTTGAAATTCACTGAAAAAACCATAGGTTTCACACCAGTTATAGTTAGCTGGAAATTTTACTCGCATAAAACCATTGAAATTCCCACGTTATAGTTAGTTGGACTCACTATAACTTGCACGTCTGCAATGCACTGCTGATTACGTCACATATTACATCACTCATGCATATATTTAAATATTTAAACATTACTCGCTAATATATGTATTCACTAAGATACACTTAATAAGCCAGTTAACCAATCAATTTTATTTTAAAAAAACACTGAAAAAAACCACAGGTTTCAGGCCTTATATAGTTAGGAATTAGCATTTAAAAAACCTTTGAAATTCACTGAAAAAACCATAGGTTTCAGGCCTTATATAGTTAGGAATTAGCATTTAAAAAACCTTTGAAATTCACTGAAAATACCATAGGTTTCAGGCCTTATATAGTTAGGAATCAGCATTTAAAAAACTTTGAAATTCACTGAAAAAAAACATAGGTTTCAGGCCTTATATAGTTAGGAATTAGCATTTAAAAAAACCTTTGAAATTCACTGAAAAAACCATAGGTTTCAGGAGTTATATAGTTAGGAATTCGTTTTTAAAAAACCTTTGAAATTCACTCAAAAAACTATAAGTTTTAGTGGTGGTATAGTTAGCTGGACATTTTACTCATACAAAACCAATGAAATTGCTCCTACATAGTTAGTTGTACTAACTATATTTCGCGCACCCGCAATCCACTGCTGATGATGTCACATATTAGATCATCCATGACATGGTCAGTGACATCACTGATGACATCTCAAATGACATCACTGATGATCACTGATGACATCATCCACGTGACAATCACATACACCTTTTCATACACTATTACAATTTGTCATCACTGTTTGTAAAATACAGAGTATCATATTTAAATCCATTGTCACAGCAATACAAGTATCTAAAAATCCACTCAGTGATTCATAGATGTATACACACATCTAATCACTTACCTATGGATTCACTCATACATGCTGTCAATGAACAATAGAACACTATCAAAAATACTTATACATCTATATCGACATTAAACAACAGCACGCATCCTATTCACATATGAAGTCATCCTACTCACTTATGCAAACAATGGATCATACTTACATATTTACTTAGCAAAACACTTATACAAACACCACTTCTTCTATTCATTTAGATAGTAAGTCATACTTAGTGAATTATAAAATCATTATTACAAGTATACAGTTATCCATACAGTCACTCACACAATCATTGTGTCTTATGTATACTTATTTATATACAACAACTGACACATACACTGCCTTTTATTTTTCTAGTTTGTTGGACCTGTACCTTTGAGAAATATATTTGCTCATCACCACACCCATAAAGAGATTCCCTCTCCCAAACTGTTAGAACATGTAGTTTTAACTTCATATATCTACTGAATCAACTATTCACACATCTTTGGACAGTCACACACCCCCCACCGAACCACACACACTTTCACACTCCCATACAAATACTCAGTTAACTAATCAATAACTAATATAGACTTTCACATAGCTAGTAACCAACTGTAGAATCAGTTTACACAACAACTGACAAAGTGATACAGATATTCACACAGTTTAGTCACTATCCACTATATTTAGTGAGACATTATAAATTGGTCAAGTAAACAGTCAATTATACTGCTACTAAATCCGCCATCCAAATATTTATTTATATATATCCACTCATTCTTTAATGTAAATTGCTATATATATAATGCATATTTAAATAACGAAGCAAACCACATTCACTGGATGATGTCATCAGTGATGTCATTTGAGATGTCATCAGTGATGTCACTGACCATGTCATGAATGATCTAATATGTGACATCATCAGCAGTGGATTGCGGGTGCGCGAAATATAGTTAGTACAACTAACTATATAGGAGCAATTTCATTGGTTTTGTATGAGTAAAATGTCCAGCGAACTATAACACCACTAAAACTTATAGTTTTTTGAGTGAATTTCAAAGGTTTTTTAAAAACTAATTTCTAACTATATAACTCCTGAAACCTATGTTTTTTTCAGTGAATTTCAAAGTTTTTTTTAAATGCTAATTCCTAACTATATAAGGCCTGAAACCTATGGTTTTTTCAGTGAATATATATATATATATATATATGTATATATATTGAATAACAAACTCCACAAAACCTCTGTCAAGCAGCTCGGCAACAACGGCGAAGAAGGAGACGGACCACAGGCTCAGGTGCGATGATTTATTGTTGCACAACAGAAACAGCTGCGCGTTTCAGGCTACAAGAGCCCTTGTTCATACTACAAGTCAATAAAGTTTTGTCGCTTTTTATGTGCAAAGTTGTGCTCACCCTCATTAGTGACATCATCAATCACGTGATCATAAGAAGTGAAAACATACTAAATTTCGTTTCTCACTTGCTTTTTCCTTTCCGAGTAATTTTATATGTATAATACAAATACTTTTCTCTCAATGCATAAATGCGATAATGAGACATTATGTCTATTCTTTGGTTTTTTCTTCAATGTTACCCTAAAGTTATTCCACTGTCATTCTATCTGTATAAATACTTTTAGTGAAACAAAGTAGGATAACTTATTCATATACATCCTAATAACCTTGATTTTTTTCATACGGAGGTTAAAATATAATATGTGTACATTGTATTATATGATCAGATTAGTGCAAAATTAGCAAAGCAGTAACTGGTTTTTAAAGTGCAGAAAACTGTTCAAATTTTGTGCAAAGAAGAAGCATATATAAAGTGCAAAAAACTGTCCGATTCAAGAAGCGTATCAATATTTATAACAATATTCCATATCAGAACCCTGAGATGGATTTGTTAAAATCATATAAATAGCCTTCCCAATTCATCATAACAGTATAAATAATGCTAAAAAGAGATAATGATATAAATAGAGTCAATATAAATATGTACAAAATTATACAAAAGTGCATTTCATCTTATATATATATCATCACATAGAAACGGAGTACCACCGAGCACTAAGTTAAAAAAAAAAAACACAGGGTCCAGGTTCTTTACAATAAACCTCACGACTTTGGCTTACAGAACCTGGACCCTGTGTTTTATTTTGAACCTAGTGCTCGGTGGTACTCCGTTTCTATGTGATATAGTTTACCGGCTGCTCCGCCGGCTGCGAGCCACCCCACTGAAGGCGAGGGATCTCCGGAAGGAGCATCATGCTGTTTGGATATATATATATAGTATATTATTACTATGAGGGACCCAGAGCCGGCCGTTGCTTAAAGTGGATTCCACACACGTAATCTGGACTTGGAGGTGCCGCCGTGACCCCGAAAGGTAAGCCTTCTTTGTTTTTTCTCTGAACCTCGTGAAGTGAACCAACGCAGGAGTGCGGCGGTTTCTTCTTTCGAGTGACGGAGACTGACGGGGAGCACGCTGAGTAAGGGCCGGCGGTCACAAGACGGCAAAACAGCGTTGTATGGAACTGGAATAAACTTCATGTGCACAAGCATTACTGAAGAACTTTGCCAGTATTTCTTGTTATACTCCGTCCAGAAGTGTATTGAATAAACGGCATCAGGAACCGCTAACTGAAGGCGGGGTGGTACAGATAGTTAATTGAGAGCTGGGACTCTAATTATAAACATACGAGGCGCACGAGATATCGCGCTTTTCTCAAATTTAACCTAACGCTGAGTAAACAGTGGAACTAGCAGCTTTACTGACAGATAATATCACAGGTGGGAATACAAATAACAACATGGATGAAGAGGGGGAAAGGAGACGAGAGGCAGCATCACTATTTGCCAGAGCGCCTAGAAAAGGAGGACCATATTTACCACCACAAGGCAAACCTGCAAGTGATCCTCTCACAGAACAACTACGAAAATATGAAAAACTTAAAAAACAAGACAGCGCCAAGTGGTGGGAGGCCACGTCACTACAGGACTACGTGGACAAGGAAATGGTGCCAAGAGGTCTAAGAATTTATATTACACCTACCCATGAGTCATTGAATACCAAAATGTTGGAGGACTGGTCACAAAATTCTGCGGCAAGTTCGAAAAACATGATGTGCATATTAATTAAATATGCGTGGGAGGATCGAGAGATAATTCTACAACAAATAAAAGAATTGGAAGAAGACTTTAGTGCACACAGTGAACAAGAAACAATCAAGAAATTCAAGGAAGAGCTAAAAGGTAGATTAAAGAAACATGAGGAAGACATTAAATACCGCAAGCAAAGAGAATTACATCGAGACTGCGGTGACTATGATAGTGGACGTATTTTGACTTACAGCCCAAAATACGATTATTTATACAAGCAACTCGATACTACCACAAGCAAACCAAACCAGACGTGTGCAGAACAAGATCAAACAGAAATAACTCCCACGAGTGGCTCAGACACTGACACATCTCAAGCGTCCACAAGTACAATCTCAGTGGTTGATATCACTAAGAAACTGGCAAATTTTTTACAGGAGTTTCGAGTGTTAAGAACACGGCACAAAAAAGCAGGGGATGCGTCACAGCAAGCAGCATTCAAACAGAATCCTACTCGAGGTCGACCAAGGGGAAGAGCAAGAGGCAAGGGAGATCACGACAGAGACGGCTCAAGCTCCAGCAGAGGAGAAGAAAAGAACAGCAAAAAACCAGTGGGAACAAAACGTGGGGTTTACAGAAAAAGAAGATAAAGATGGATGAACTCATGGTAAACAAAACAATTATTAACCTCTCATCCAGAACACTCACATTAAAAGAAAAACAAACTCTTTGTTTAGGACTCACATTTTGCCCCACGGACCTCTTCAATTATGCAGATACCAGGGTTGACATTTATAAATTTATTAGGAAGCTGAAATTAACAAAATGGCATTCACTTATGCAAAAGAAAATTCCTAACAACCAAGAACTAACTGCTGAGGTACCTGAATTAACTGTGGGGGACACTGATATGTTACAAACCGTCTACTCCCTGGGAGGCCTAACCTCTGACAATGAATTAGAACAGGAGGTCATGGGAGTGCGAGAGACTAGAACTGATAGGGCAGCTAACACGTCCTTCAAGCCAAAATCAGTGTTCTATCCCACTCTCCCTCACGATTCGATTGACACCTTCCATGAGGTGGTGACAAAGGAACTGACCAAACTCAAACATACTCGCCCCAAACAGAGAAGAGGAGACATTAATATGACTAAAGAAGAGATGGATTTTATTTTCTCTTTGGCAGATGATAAGAATGTTATATTGCGTCCATCTGATAAGGGAGGAAACATAGTGTTATGGGGAGAGAATTGTATATAAAAGAAGCACTCTTTCAACTTAATGGGGGAAAGTTTTACTGTACAAGTAACATGAATGAATACAATGAAAGTATTTTAGAAACATGGGAACAACTCACAGAATGGCAGAGTGAGGGATTACTTTCATGGCATGAATTCAAGTTTCTTAAAAAGGAGTACCCCAAACTCCCCATTTTTTACCTTCTGCCGAAGGTTCACAAAAACGCAATAGAACCTCCAGGGAGACCAATTATATCCTCGATAGGGAGCATCAACGAAAATTTATCTAAATATATTGACCACTTTCTGAGTGAATTTGTTTGTCAATTACCTTCCTATATCAAGGACACAACCGACTTCCTGAATAAACTTGAAAACATTCAGTGGTCACAAGGCGCCTTGCTCATCACCATGGACGTAAGTGTGCTGTATACTATCATTGACCACATCCAGGGGATGGAAGCTAGTTACCACTATTTAAAAAAGAGAGAAATCGGTTTCCGTGAACATACAAACATGACAATACAAATGATGAAATTATGTCTGAGAAATAACATTTTCATGTTTGAAGGGGGAAATCTACAGACAAACCCGTGGCGCTGCTATGGGTTCAGCTTTTGCCCCCGAGCTTCGCTAATTTGTTTGTGGGTAAATGGGAGGAGGAGCTGAGAAATGAGGCCATGCTAAAAGATGACTTTTCCAAAGTACTTACGTGGATCAGGTATATTGATGATCTGTTCATGGTGTGGGGTGGTACTAAAGAAGAAGCTATTTGTTTAATTGAAAAACTCAACAGGAACACATATAATATACAGCTCACATACACCATAAGCGAGGATCATGTAGAATTTTTGGACACTGAAATCAATGTGAAAGATGGCAGATTCGTTTCTAGTCTACACAGGAAAGAAACAGCTGGTAACAGCCTCCTCCATGCTTTGAGTGCACATCCTGATCCCTTAAAATGGAGTATCCCCTACGGGGAATTACTCAGAGCAAAAAGAAATTGTAGTGACAATGAAGGATATATTCGAGAACACGAATGCATGCTATCAAGGTTTCGGGAAAGAGGGTACCCTGAATGGGTATTGAACAAAGCTGTGAATAAGGTCACAGAAGTAGAGAGACCAGAAACACTTATCTCCAAACCCAATAAGGATAGCGAGACCAACACACCTAGAATCATAACCACTTACCATCAGAGATCTGATAAAGTCCGCAGAATCTTAACAGATAATTGGAACATTCTTAAAGCGGATACTATCATAGGGCCTGACCTGAATAGAAGACCTCAGATTACCTACAGAAGAGGAAGAAATTTGAGGGACATTTTGGTTAAAGGAGATATATCTGAAAACAAAAAACAACATGTGCAAGGACTTAAAGGATTTTATCCTTGTGGTCACTGCAGAGCTTGTAAATCAAGCTACATGGTAAAAGAGGTTGAGATTCCTGGACAGACAGTCAAACGCAAGATAAAACAATTCCTTACATGTAACTCATGCTTTGTCATTTATGTTCTTGAATGCCCGTGCAAGATCAGGTATGTGGGCAGTACAACCTATCCAGCTAAGAAACGCGTTCAGAAACACTTAAGGGCAATAACCAATACAGATGCACACTATCCAGTTGCACGACACTTTGAGGAAGTCCACCAATCCAACTCCTCTCTACTAAGATATTTTGCCGTTGAACAAGTCAACATTGGTAAAAGAGGAGGTAATCGAGTCCTAGCTCTCAGGAAGAGGGAGTCTAAGTGGATCATGGAGTTAGAAAGCAAATATCCCGGAGGCCATAATTTAGATGAAGAGTTGTCAACCCACTTGTATGAATAGTAACTGACAATGTGGCCTCAGTTATACCAATTCCAAGATCTGTTTGATATTATAATTTGTATGTACAGAACTGCAACTAAAAAGTACGCTTGATTGAATAATGATTTATTTTAAAGGCATATTTTAATTATGTGTATATGTTTTTTTTAGGAGAAAAGGAAGGGAGGCATCACTCTTTCATTAATGCACTGCACATCTTCCCTACCCTTTTCTTCGACGAAGAATGAAGTCACTTCACTTGGTTAAGATAAGGAGCACATTTTCACTTTTTCACTGTTATACGTCGAACAATTGCTAGGAACGCATGAGGCTATGGCTTATGGGTCCTTTAACTTGTATAAAAGTAACACAGAACTTGGACTTGACAGTAACACAATTGCTTCTTAAAGGAAGGGAATGTGATAGTAAACAAACAGTTTTAATTTTGGGAACAAGATATGAAATGAGTACTAAGGCACTAGACCTTAGATAATATCGGGTTGTTCTCATCTATCCAAAGAGTATCATAACCATGTTTTATGATCAGGGCACTAGATCCCGGTATATAATTGATTTTGCTGACTGATTAATTAATTGTATACATATTATCTAAAAGGCACTTGCTCTTTACAGAATGTAACTTCATTACTGAGATATAGAAATGTATACTTGAGGGCCAGAATACACCACTCCAATATGGCGGATTACGTTACATTGTTTAACTTAATGCCTAAGTTCTGGACGTCTTCACTGTCAATTACACTTTCCACTGTCTGTGTTTATTTAGACAAGCAGAATGTTGTGTCAGGTAACGTGTGAGCAAGACACACTTAGTGTCGAAACGCGTAACGTTTTTTGAGAAATAAAAGAATTTGAATCTGTACCACCGAGTGCGCGCAATGCTTAACAGCATACTGTGGATTATATATATATATATTCACTGAAAAAACCATAGGTTATAGACCATATATAGTTAGGAATTAGCATTTAAAAAACCTTATTTTACTCACACAAAACCATTGAAATTCCATATATAGTTAGTTGCACTAACTATATATCGCGCACCCGCAATCCACTGCTGATGATGTCACATATTACATCATTCATGACATGGTCAGTGACATCACTGATGACATCACTGATGACTTCTCAAATGACATCACTGATGACATCACTGATGACAACATCCAGTGACTGTATGTTTCTGTAAAGTTAAAATATGTCTTACATATTGAAGAATGAGTAGATGTATAAGTGTCTGGACGAAGGATTTAGTAGGTGCATGACTGAATGTATGAGTGAGTGATTAAATGTGTCTCACTGAGTGCATGGGTTAGTGACTAAACTGTCTTAATTTGTGCATCATTATGTCTTTTGTTCTGTAAACTGCTGCATGTGTTGATCAGTAGCTATATGATTAACTATATGGTTTATTGATTGATTGCCCAAGTATTTGTATGGGAGACTGAGTGTGTGTGTGGCTGGCTGGGAGGTGTGTGACTCTGTGCAGATCAATGTGTACTTGTATCAATGATTGTATAAGAAAGTAAGTATGTGTTAGTATATGTTTGAAAATGTAAGGTGCTCTGTGTTTAACTGTATAGACAAGAAAATGGAAGTGTGATTGATTCTTTACAGGACTGACTAGGTGTGTGAGTAACTCCATGGATGAGTGGCAGAGTGTGAGTGTCTGTATAGGTGTATGAGTGCATATGATAGTGTTGTAAAGATGAGTGATTGTATGTATGAATGATTGTATGGGTGAATGAGTGAATGTGTGTGTAGACGTAGGAATCAGTGAGTACGTATGTAGTAACTAGTATTGGTGTGTCAATGGTTTCAAAAATTATACTCTGTATTTAACACTGGGTGAAACAGAGGTTATATTAAAATGTGAGGAGATGCATTGTATTGTCACATGAATGATATCATCAGTGATGTGGTCATTGATGTCAAATGAGATGTCATCAGTGATGTCATCAGTGATGTCATTTGAGATGTCATCAGTGATGTCATCAGTGATGTCACTGACCATGTCATGAATGATGTAATATGTGACATCATCAGCAGTGGATTGCGGGTGCGCGATATATAGTTAGTGCAACTAACTATATATGGAATTTCAATGGTTTTGTGTGAGTAAAATAAGGTTTTTTAAATGCTAATTCCTAACTATATATGGTCTATAACCTATGGTTTTTTCAGTGAATTTTCAAGGTTTTGTAAATGCTAATTCCTAACTATATATGGTCTATAACCTATGGTTTTTTCAGTGAATTTCAATGGTTTTTTAATAGCAAATATCATAAGCTGTCGAATGTCAAGTACGTGGTAAGTGAAAACATTTTCGTGTTTATGCACACTGATCTGCTTTGAATGGTGCCCCCCCCCCCTCATTTCTATTAGGAGTACTCTCTCTTTGCACATAGTGAAGGGTAGTTAACGCAGGCCTTTGCCCCCGTTGTAATACGTCGTGCCTGCTTCTCTCTCCATTTGATTGATTGTTATCCAAGTATTTACTGTTTTAGAATTGGTTCTCTTTGGTTCATTCTCTATTTACAAACAAACACAGAGTCGCAATACTCTGCTTAGTCTTTGCAGATAACGAAAAATCGTGTAAAAAAAAAAGAAAAGGAATCGAGCAAAATCAGTAGGCCACTAATGGGATCTCTTTTTGACCTCGCTAAAATAGAAACATTAGGAACAACCCCTCATGACAAATACAAAACTAGTGAAATGAACTGAACTCCACACAATGATGGCTGCAAAACAGCTCGGCTCCGCCACCCACCCCGCCCAAAATAACGATAAAGAGCGGCTGCCATGATTGGTTGCGGAATGGCCACGACGGAGCTACGAAATGGTGCTGCTCTCATGCTAACCCCAGCTTCAGTCTGAAACATCCAGAAACACTGTAGACTACCAATTCGATCAGTTCCTGTAGCGCCCCAATGTAACCCGGTAGAGAAGAACTAGCCCTCCCCTCTTTGACTAATGGTTCTTGTTGCCTGTCCCTTCTGTTGTCATTTAACAGAACTATTTAGCCTGCTGAAAGGGGTTGTCTTCCGACCGCTGGTTGGTGGAGACATTTTGACTATATTCTGGACCTGCGTTGTCGCGTAATGCGTCATATGACGCGCCGCGTTAGCGCATCCGGAAGTCATCCGGGGCGCGCAGCGCCTAACGTAAGCATAACAAGTCATGTGACTTGTTAATAAAACTTTTCATTGGTTCATTTTACTTTTCTTATTCTAATGATGAAAGGCTTGGTCATATGACCTAAAAATTACGCTTTTTATTACTTCCGAACATTATTGTTTCTTAAATATATGTTATAATGTTCCAGGCTAATGTACTTTCCCGGAAAATTTACAACTGTCCTGCAAGTAAAATATATTTTTTTTCGAGAAAAAGAGCGTTTCTTCGTCCCATGACGGAGCCGTTGAGCAAAAGAGGGTCGACCTGCTGTCTTAGTCGCCGATACGCCTGAATATGAGATTCTTATCGATCACTTTATGTTGCAGGAATAGAAAACACAACAGCCCTTGACCATTTATCTTTACTGCGTTCCTTCGTATTATACCTTTTACCCTTCATGTAATTGGTCTGCTTTATTTCACTTGCCTTTTAATGATTCTAAAACAGTGACTATTATTAAAAACTTTACCAATGTATATACTACTACCATGTTTTCTTTTAAAAACCTTTATTGTGAAAATTTCATTATACAAATACGAGCCTATAACCACGTGGGCCGGCCACGGAGCAAACTGTAATCGTATATGATGAGTAGACATTTACACTGTAGAGGAACGTAACGGGCGGGCCATTAGGTTGCAAGAACTAAGGTGTCTAACAGTTACGGAATCGGTGGACGTACATTTTATAATTAAAATACGACAGGGCCAGTTACAATAAAATTATCTAGATATACATTTGCGGGCAAGTACCATGGGTGACGTTAATTCGAACTTTCAATAGTACAGTAATCAATAACACATCAGAACTTAATATCAATAGGGATGTCGAAATATTCAATCAATTCTCGTCCCCGCTGCCATGTGCTTCAAAACTGCATACGTATCTCGTGATTTCAAGGTTCTGCAACCAGTACACAACAAGGAGTTACGAGTCCCATTTATTCCGGCGCCATTTTGGGCGAGGACGGGCAGGTCCAGGATATAGTCAAAATGTCTCTACCAACCATCGACTATGATGATGTTCATATGCTGTATTTATTAGAGTAACACTCATCTGTCCACATGAAAGTAATTTGCCACAATCTAAACATGTCATTTTAATCTTTCCAAAGTTCTTCTAAATATTTGGGACCGTTTCCCTTGCCTCTGATGCTGTCAGTGCCACTTCTTTGATGAATGTACTAGCAGGTCAGGGGTTCTCCTCCAAATCTCTCTTTTATGCAGCACTATAATTAATTGGTGCCACCTCTCCATATGACGATGCATGGTATAGTTACCATAACTATATTTTTTTTCGGTTCCGCTGGAGAGTTCATCGTGGCAGATGAAGCGTGTAACGTACCGGGCATTTACCTTTTTTTGCATGTACAGGAAAGGAAAAAAAAATCGAGCGTCCGAGTTCTAAGGTGTCCCAGGGCCATTTTAGTGGACCAGGCCCAAATCCAAAGAACAGGCCGCCATTTTGAGAGTCCTGTTGCAGCCGCCTGTCGCTGTAGCATCAAGAACAGCCGAAACTCAGCTGAATGGCAACTGAAACGGTAAAGGGGCGCCCCACTACAGCAGACGAGCCTCCACCTAGGAAGGCCCGTTCACGCCGCCCCCCCCCTTCGGGCACCCCACGCCGTTATTCGGAGCAGTATTGTAGGATGGCCACACCAGTGCGGCAACTTGCTAGACATCACCTCGGTGGTAACCGAATCTCAGCGCCTTTTGGTGACTTCTCTTCAGAAAATATTGTTGCGCTGCCTTTGGCCCCATTCGCACATCGGTCCGCTACTGACGCCATCTCACAGGCTAATGGGGCGCCCCACGCCGAGTTTCAGCATTGTAGGATGACCACACCAGTACAGCAACTTGCTAGACACCACCTCGGTGCCATCCGGATTTTGGCATCTCAACGCCTAGTGGTGTCTTCTATTCGGAAAATATTGTTGCGCTGCCTTTGGCCCCATTCGCACATCGGTCCGCTACTGACACCATCTCACAGGCCAACAGGGCGCCCCACGCCGACTTTTACCATTGTAGGATGGCCACACCAGTGCCACAACTTGCTAGACACCACCTCGGTGCCATCCGGATCTTGGCATCTCAGCGCCTTGTGGTGTCTTCTATTCCGAAAATATTGTTGCGCTGCCTTTGGCCCCATTCGCACATCGGTCCGCTACTGACGCCATCTCACAGGCCAACGGGGCGCCCCACGCCGACTTTCAACATTGTAGGATGGCCACACCAGTGCGGCAACTTACTAGACACCACCTCGGTGCCATCCGGATCTTGGCGCGTTGTGCTGCCTTCGGCCTATTCGCACATCGGTCCGCTACTGACGCAAACTCACAGGCCAACGGGGTGCCCCACGCCGACTTTCAGCATTGTAGGATGGCCACACCAGTGCTGCAACTTGCTGGACACCACCTCGGTGCCATCCGGATCTTGGCGCGTTGTGTTGCCTTCGGCCTATTCGCACATCGGTCCGCTACTGACGCCGCCTCACGTGCCAACGTATTTTCTCCGCATTTTATACCCTATGCCGCATAACAGGTCATGTGACTTGTTTATAAAACTTTTCATTGGTTCATTTTCCTTTTGGTTTCCTAATGATGGAAGGCTTGATCATATGACCTAAAAACAACACTTTTCATTGGATGAAAACTTTTTTTTTCCCCAAACGATGAAAGCCCCACCTTGTTTCTGGATGTTTCAGACTGAAGCTGGCGTCAGCATGAGAGCACCACCATCTCGTAGCTCCGTCGTGGTCATTCCGCGAGCAATCATGGCAACCGCTCCCCACCAGAAGCCTACAGGAGTCGGGGGCCCCCAAAACTTTTGATGAATCCTCAAGGCGGAGGGGACGCTTTCGAGAATGGGGTCCAAGACCTAGCAGACAAGCGTCCGATTTCCAAGGTGTCCCAGGGCCATTTCAGTGGACCAGGCCCAAAAAGGAAACAGCCTGCCGCCATTTTGAGAGTCCTGTGACAGCCGCCTATCGCTGCACTGCAAGAGTGGGCGCAACTCAGCTGAATTGCGGCTTTTGACACAGTGGACCAAAAACGGACGGAATGGCAACTGAAACGGTAAAGGGGCGCCCCACTACAACAGATGAGACTCCACCTGGAGAGGCCCGTTCACGCCGCCTCCCCCGGGGCGCCCCATGCCGTTATTCGGAGCAGCATTGTAGGATACCAAAACCAGTGCGGCAACTTACTGGACATCACCTTGGTGCCATCGTTCTGCTGCCTTGGAACTATTCGCACAACAGTTTGCTACTGATGACCCACCCCCCGCGACGCCCCACGCCAGAAATCTGGACGTTGTGCTGCGTTGGGACTATTCGCACAGCCGACCGCTACTTCGTTGTTTTTCCCTAAAAATGTTTATATGTTATTACTGTTTTTGTTTTCTTGTATATATTTATAAGTTATTAAAGTTTTATAATCTTACTACTTTGTCGGAGTGCTATATATTTTTAATGTGACACATAATTGTAAAAACTTTGATGTACAAAGAGTCATCCCTGGAATCTTCCGCTTCAGGCTCGGTCCCCTCCCCAATACAGGATGGTTTTCAGATAATAGGAACGCGTCTGCTGTGACGGATCTCATCGAGTGTGGGCCTTGATCTACTATAACTCCTTTGAAGAGGGGTGATTCTTTACAGCTGGGGCCATAAACTACATCTGCAGGGCTAGCTGATACCCTAGGACCGGCCTGGACAATCGGACACAGAGGAAAAGGAGTGTCAGAGGGTGCGGTAGTGAATAGGGCGAAAGGGAGGTGTCGGGCGGGCACAGGGTGTGATTCTCAGGGAAGAGCAGCGCAGATGGGGGGAGGTTTATTACCCATGCATAAGACAGAGAGCGGGGGTGACCACTGCCTGGGGGAGATGCTTGCGAGGGTGGGGAGCCATGCTAAGGATCGACAGCGTGCACAGAGTGGGTCTGGTCAAGGCATCTAAAATGACTGCCGTGCACGACAAAAGTGTGGCATTTGAAAAAAGACAAGATGGCGCAGACAATGTTTTTCAACACTTCCTGATTTCCTTCGAATCGAACGTTAACAGACGTTGGGGCATATTACCAAAGTTAAGCGATATTTATCCCTAACGATGCTTAGCAACGATTTTTTTACCGCTAAGCATCGTCAGAAATTATCGCAGATAAACCTTGCTATTATCAAGGTTTATCGCAAATACGATAAAAAACGACCGCAATGCATTAATATCGCTGAAAACTCAGCGATATTCATGCATTACCGAGCTAATGCTCTTAGCCATGTTATCCACCTCCCATTGGATAACATGGCTAAGAACTGCTCAGGGCAGGTGCTAGCTTTTGGAGATATTCGCGCTTATCGCGAATATTTCCAAAAGTTGATAATAGGAGATAGCGATGTTAGCGACTGTTTCCAGTCGCTAACATCTTGGCATGCCCACTTTGCATGTCATTAGTGATAAATATCACTCACATGCAAAGTGGGACCAAGATGGTCGCTATCTCCTACTAGCCGTCGCTAACTGGTGTTAGCAACAGCTAGGTAATACAGATATAATTTTATCTCCGCGAAGCGGAGCGCTGTTACAGATATATATCTTGTTTTTGAACGTTAATTTCTCAAAATCCACTGAAGCACATATATTGAGACCTAGCAAAGGCACATCGAGCTACCAGTCCCTACAATTTTGCCAAGTTTCGTGCAAATCCATTCAGCCGTTCGATTATTATTATTATTTTATTTTTTGCCCCGCGGGGCCCTTTTAAAACCTCCACATCAAACCTAAGAGGTCAAGGAGGATCTACTATGCCCCCTTATGGTCATTTGCCCCTTCGCTTTGGCCTCCTCTTGTCTCTCGATCCTACCGAGAGACAAGATGGCGGCCGCTACGGACTGTTTGCAATGTTTACAGACGCCGGAGAACCAATCAGCTTCGCAAACCTCCGTTACGCGAAGCGGAGCGCTGTTACAGATATATATCTTTTTTTGAACGTTAATTTCTCAAAATCCACTGGAGCACATATATTGAGACCTAGCAAAGGCACATCGGGCTACCAGTCCCTAATATTTTACCAAGTTTCGTGCAAATCCATTCAGCCGTTCGATTATTATTATTATTATTATTTCTGCCCCGCGGGGCCCTTTTAAAACCTCCACATCAAACCTAGAGGGTCAGCGAGGATCTACTATGCCCCCTTATGGTCATTTGCCCCTTCGCTTTGGCCTCCTCTTGTCTCTCGATCCTACCGAGAGACAAGATGGCGGCCGCTACGGACTGTTTGGAATGTTCACAGACGCCGGAGAACCAATCAGCTTCGCTTCACAAAGCTCCGTACCGCGAAAAGTCCGCGAACCGGAGCGCTGCCCGGTCCGCTGTTACAGATATATATCTTTTTTTGAACGTTAATTTCTCAAAATCCACTGGAGCACATATATTGAGACCTAGCAAAGGCACATCGGGCTACCAGTCCCTACAATTTTGCCAAGTTTCGTGCAAATCCATTCAGCCGTTCGGGCTAAAAGTGAGGCCAACCGCCCTATGGAAAACTCAATGTTAAAAACACGTTTTGGGACCCCCCTTTTTTCTCGGCCCCCCCTTGACGAACCCCCCCCAAATTTTCAAGGGCTGCTCAGAAACAAAATGTGCCATTTTCCTGAAAATTTCAGCCAATTCCGTCCACAAACGCCAAAGTTATTAGACATAGAATTTTCAAAAATCCCATAGAGAAAAAATCCTAACTATATATACCTACTGGCGACCGCCAGTAGGTAATACATATATATCTATATATATATATATATAGATATATATATATATATCTATATATATATATATATATATATATTCCAACGTAAACAGGTTGCCCCACATGAAGACGCCCTTTGGAATATGCCAGTGAACAAGGATACGAAGGTATCTGAAACGCGTATGGCCATGGAATAATGGATGGAAGGAATGAACTTATGCCACTGCAGCCTGCAATTAAATATTGAAGACAAACGCTCCTGTGTGGGCGTCTTCATGTGGGGCAACCTGTTAACGTTGGAATATATAGTGGTCGGTCCGGTCGCGAAGACGCCCCGCTGCTCAGAAGCGGCTCAACGGCGTTGGAAACCCAGAACCGCATGGAGAGCTCATGATTGCGGGATTCAATAATGGCAGTGTGCTGTAGTTCTTTGCTTTCCATCGACCCACTTGGGAGTAAATCATTGTTTTTATTTTTTTCCAGGCACGGCAGCACCCACTTGGGTTTCATTATGCAAAGACTTCAAGTTCCATGAGACACTGAGCATAAGCCCACTGGGGCGGGACTTGGGGGTTTAAATACGAACATATGAATGGCAACTGTGACTTTGGAATATGCCAGTGAACAAGGATACAAAGGTATCTGAAACGCGTATGGCCATGGAATAATGGAGGGAAGGAATGAACTTATGCCACTGCAGCCTGCAATTAAATATTGAAGACAAACTCTCCTGTGTGGGCGTCTTCATGTGGGGCAACCTGTTTAAGTTGGAATAGATATATATATATATATATGACTGCTCCAAACCTCGTAGTTTACACCACATAAGACCAGCACTCACGGTGGCGAGCTTTAAGATTTTATTGCAAGCTCACGGTGTCCAGACGCGTTTCGGGATTCGCCTTCGTTGATGGTAACCTGGCGTCGCCGAAACGGCCATTTTATGTTTACACATCAGTTCATGGACATAGTCATAGGACAACTGTGCCAGCGCCGTGGCCGCCATCTTTGAATGGTGCATCATATTGTAATGCATTGCAATCACCTCAAAGCGCCATAGCGTCAAAAAATACACTTATTACATCATCATAAGTACATAATGCCCATAAATGAGCTCACTACGCAATGTTCATAAATCTATCACTTATGCCACGCATATAGCCCACCGATGGGCTTAATCCTTAATTATTCAGATTGCCATAGTGCTCATAGATGAGCCATAGTGCGTTAATGTCCAAAATGTCCATATATTACAATCAACCACCTAAGATTAAACAGCAAGAGTCACATCATAAGAGACAAACCAAAGAATGTAATCAATCTAATCATCCCTTCTCCACAATTCCGTCCTGATTCCAGTATCGATCTCCATTAGTTGTCCCCTAAATGTACAGCCAGTTCCTCATGTGAATTCAAACCCCCAGGTGTCTTTGTATTAAGATCGATAATATACCTGGACTCCAGCCTTCTAAGGGTCATTAGCCTGTTTCCCCCTCTCGGATTCTGGGGTACATGATCTAGGCAAAAGTACGTCAGCAGATTTCTATCCCCTCCATGTAGTTCTTTAAAATGGCGTGCCACGGGGTATGTCATATCTCCATTATTTATGGCTCTAGCATGTTCCAATACCCTAATTTTGGCCTGATGGATAGTACTTCCCACGTATTTTAGCCCACATGGGCTCTGCAAGCAGTATACTGTATACGGGGTGGTACATGTCAAAAATCTTATATATATATATATATTCACTGAAAAAACCATAGGTTTCACACCAGTTATAGTTAGCTGGAAATTGTACTCGCATAAAACCAATGAAATTCCCACGATATAGTAAGTTGGACTCACTATAACTTGCGTGTGCAATGCACTGCTGATGACGTCACATATTACATCACTCATGACATGGTCAGTGACATCACTCATGATATCACTGATGACACCATCCTTGTGACAGAGTGAGAGACCTCCTTTCACTGTAATGTAACCCTTGAAACACATATTCAAAAATAGAAACTAAAATTTTCAAAAAAATGCAGATATCCATACCACTTACAACAACCAATTCAATAATTCCACCATCCATATACACATTCACTCATTCACCAACAGTTCTATATAGTCACTCATACATATACTCACTCAGCATATGTAGTGATACACCTATACATCCTGTTACACACTGACAGGCATCCAAAAGTTACTCACACACATACTCACACATGCAAATAAACTATTGAACATCCATTTATTTGCATATACAGCTATACACACACTACCACTTTACTTCTAAGGAAACTTACACATACTTACTCTCTTAAACAATCACTTATAGAAACACATACTAATTTAAACAGGAACTCTTACAATCCCTCACTCTCACATATACTCACTTATATACATCAATATTCACATATACTAGATTAAACATATGTAGTTACTGATAAAGACACTAGTGAGACAGTCATTCACTCACTAACACACACATATACACACTCATCCACCCATACAGTCCTGCACATATGCTGTCTTCAAAACACATACAAAGAGAAAGTCAGTCATTCATGCATCTATGTGCTAAGTAATACCCCCACCAAACCATACAAACACTCATACTGATACTAAGAAAAACATCTAATAACCCACATACATACACATGTAGCTACTCACCAACCCATGCAGCCGCTTATACACAAAGTGAAACAATAATACATATATTTAAATATTTAAACATTACTCACTAATATTTATTTTTCAGAAAGACACACATTCACTGGATGGTGTCATCAGTGATGTCATGAGTGATGTCACTGAGCATGTCATGAGTGATGTAATATTGACGTCATCAGCAGTGCATTGCACGCGCAAGTTATAGTGAGTCCAACTAACTATAACGTGGGAATTTCATTGGTTTTATGCGAGTAAAATTTCCAGCCAACTATAACTGGTGTGAAACCTATGGTTTTTTCAGTGAATTTCAATGGTTTTTTAATAGCAAATCTCTATAGGTATGAAAAGTAATATTTTTGATAACGAATTTTATATTGTATAATTATGTAATTTTTTTAATTTTTTTTTTTTTTTTTTGTGGCCCTGGGGCACTCCCAGGGCGCGTACCGGTGAACGCATGGGTAAGCGCAATGTTACGGCGCGCCCTGGGGCGCGTACCGGGGAGCGTCCCGTTAGCGCTATTGCCGCGATCGAAAAAACCACATCGTGACGCGTCGCGTAAGCGTGACGTATCGTGTTGCCGCGCAATGTGTCTTATGACGCGCTTCGTAAACGCTCCGTGGCGCGGTGCGGTGCGCGTAGCGTAAGCGCGCCAGAGCACGTAACGTAAGCGCACCGGGTCATGTGTCAGGTCATGTGACCTGAAAATAACACTTTTCATTGGTTCTCATCATTTTTTTTCTCCAAATGATGAAAGCCCCCTCCTTTTTTCCTCATTCTAACTTTCTTTATTGAGAGAGCAAGAGCTATTTTTGATCACTGCAATGGCATCACTTGTAGCTGCAGCTGGTGCACCCCCACCACCACCACCACCACCAATAAAAGAAGGTCCACCACCACAGGTCCTTGGAGGAGAAGAAGAAGAAGAGGAAGAAGAGGAGGAGGAGCAACAATCAAGGCACTTCCTGCCTGAACAACCAAGGCAAAGGCACGTTAAAGTGCACTATGTTTGGCAATTCTTTTCCATCCCTGAAGGCCAAAAAAAGGTGAACGCCCCCAAAGTCACCTGTCTAATTTGTGGCTCAGTCCTCTCCAGGGGCAACCCCCTAAAGAAATATTCATTTGGTAATTTTACCATGATCCGCCACATGGAGAGGTTTCATCCAAATAACTTAGCCCACGCTGAACTACAGAACTTCAGAACAACCTACCCCCTGTGGCCAGCACCTCCTCTACGGAAAACTCACATTCTGGTCCTGAAGCACGCCAAATGGTGCCAAATATACAACCAAAATTTGGCACCATAAAACATGTTTGCATTTTCTGTGGCAAAACATTATGTTATGGTGAACTTAGTGTCACCTTAATAAATTATGCTGTGGACAACCACCAATGCAACAAGAAAAGGAAGCACTAATTCTTTTCTTTTTTTTTGCTCCTGTTGATCCATTTCCACTTCCCTGTTTTTTGTTTGTTCCCTTAAAAAACACAAAAAAAATATAAAATTGTTCCAAAAAAAAAAAAAAAATGTTCAGTAAAATAGTTTCAGAAATACCTCACATTTATAAAATTAAACCTATACTTTTAAAGGATCTCTGTCAATTTTTTGTCCTTAGGGTACGCGTACTGGGGCGCGCCCCCCCCCAAAAAAATCTTTTAAAATTTCACCAAAGTACGCTCCCTGGTACGCTCCCCGGTGCGCGTACCGGGCGCTCCCCCCGCGAAAATCATCAAACCTAGGGGGTCAGGGGGGGTTTACCCTGCCCCCTTTTGGTCATTTCCCCCTTTGTTTTTTGCCACCTCTTGTGTCTCGATCCTACCGAGACACAAGATGGCGGCCGCTGCGGACTGTTTCAAATGTTTACAGACACCCGAGAGCCAATCAGCTTTCCGTGCGCAAGTCGCGTGGCGCGCCCGGAGCGCTCCCCGGTACGCGCACTGGGGCGCGCTTACAGATATATAAACTTTTTTGAACCTAAATTACTCAAAATCCTCTGGAGCACATATCTTGAGACATAGCAAAGGCACATCGGGCTACCAGTCCCTACAATTTTGCCAAGTTTGGTGAAAATCCATTCAGCCGTTCGACCTAAAAGTGCGACAGACCGCCCTATGGAAATTAACATGGGGAAAACACGTTTTGGGACCCCCTTTTATCTCGGCCCCCGCTTGTCGAATCCCCCCCAGACTTTCAGGGAAGGAGCGGAGAGCCGCGAGGCAAAGTTGCTGAAAAATTCAGGCAGATTCCTCAGCCGGCGCCAAAGTTATTCCCAATAGAATGTTGCGATTTCCCTATGGAAATCAATCCTAACTATAACTACCTACTGGCGACCGCCAGTAGGTAATATACGTGTTAAGTTTATAGCCCAAGCAGTTCAACAATGTAAGGAATGAGGTGACCGCTGCAACTGTGAAAGTAAGGGAATGACTTATCATTGCTACAATACCAAAATGAAGTGCGGGGCTGGCTGTAGACATCTGTAAGTCAACAAATACTTTACCTGCAAGTCTTCAAAAAATAAAAATTACAATGTGAATGCCTGCCAACACTTTAACAAGCAGCAATGTGAACAGAACAGTGAAGTTATTGATTTTTTTTTATAGAGAGTGCAGTGCACTTTGGAAGCAATGGAATTGAAAACATGCCATTTGCGTTCTATAATTTTGTGTTGCAAGAACTGCTGAGCATATGCTTTACCAAGGGTGATTGCTCATCAATAGCAATGTGACATTTAAAAACAAGAAGGATCACGAAAACAGAAGTAACTTTTCTATGTCTATGAATTAAGCAACACCTGTGGGAAGCATTTAAATGTGAAAAATACGGTGCACTTCAAGATTGATAAAGGCTGCAAGGACAGTGTTAACGAGTGCTGCCAGTAAATATACACAACCTGGCACTGCACACCCTACGCTGCAAACCTAGCCACTGTTTCACTTTATGAACTAACCCTGCAGACTGACAGAGCTCTTGACACCACCCAATGTCACACTGGATGCTGACACTGCATATTATGACATTAAATATCCTCACACTTCAAAATCGGCGAAACAATTACCCAAATTCTGTATGCTCAGACAATGCCTAGAATGATACAGCTCACTGGAACACGGTGATACTGCTACTGTCACAGTGATATTCATGCCACTCTCCCTTATCATGCACACCCTGACATTACAGATTGGCACTACAGATCCTGACATTGTAAACCATAACCCCACTTATTGGCACTGCAGACTGTTCTCACTGTACACCCTTTTACTGCACAGCCTGGTTTTGAACTTCTTTGCACATTACCACACTCAACCTACCTGTGCCTACAATGATACTGTCAAAGTGAACATATTGGCAATGCCTGCCAGATCACAGGCATTACAAAATTCACACTGGAAAGGCACTTTCTGACAGTTATGTTATTTTAAGTTATGCTATGTTATGTTATGCAGCTGTGTAGAGTGCACTGGTGTGCATAGTATGGCATTGACCAATGACACTACAGACCTTGGCACTGCCCGCCAGCATTGCTTACACTGTGTGGGGCTAATTTTTGTAATGCACCACTTTAAACTTAAGTAAAAGTCAGCCGTACACATGACATGGCACTCACTTGACGACATGGTACTCAATTGACAAAGATGGGGATCGTGTAGCTGAGATCATAGTGTACGGCTGCACATAAAGATGGTCAACTACACCCTACCGTCTGCAAACTGCGCTCTTCACAAGGACCAGTAGTGTTTGAGAATAAAATACAAGTGATTTAAAAATGATTTTTTAGCACTGAATGCCTGTCACAATCCATGGACTGTGCTCACCTGCATATGTCAAACAAGCATGTAAAGATGCTCCTCTGAACTTAAAAGGAGCTTGAGCTTTTCACTGCAGAGGAGGTCAGTGGTACATGCAGAGTGCATGTGACAATTGGGGCCTCACTACAATGCGGTCGGACAAGCGTATGACCGCCATCGCTGCAGGAAGGAGATTGCCAGGCATGTGGTCGGCGGTTTTACCCTTCATATTATGATATGACTGCCGTATAGGCGGTCGAAAACATGCAGTTTTCTACTGTGGCTTGTCCTGCGGCCTGGATAAGGGACGCAGCACAAGCCGCAGTAGAGAACGGCCGGTTTGCAAACATCCATGCACAGAGTGGCAGGCACTATGGGGTGCTTGGCACATGGTACATGTATATTTCGGGGGGCACCTCATGTGGCTCTCTGGCCATAAGGTGCTGGCCCACAGGGGATGGGGGCCCTGATATTGACCCCTAAAGTCCCTTTCCGACAGTCTTTCCATGAAGGTGGGACCAACATAAAAAGGCTGTGGGAAATGGACATTGTAATCCCTACCATGGTGCCTGTGCAGGTACCACCTTCATTGTTAGGGATTACTGGTCTGCTGCCACCCTGACAGGCTCCAGGAGTCTATCGGAGGCAGCAATCTTTCCCCCTGCCCACTGCGCTTCAATCACTGGTATCCTAATCCGGAGGTCGGACTGTTGTCCTGTATGCCGGGCAGACCGCCACGGAGGGGCTGTCAGTGGCAGTCCGCCCAACATCATAATGAGGACCTTGGTGTGAGTTTTCTCAGCTACAATTGTTGTGAAACAAGCAAAAGTGAAACAAGCAAGTGAAATCAAGACAAACTATATTTCCCAGAGTGCCACAGGTCTCTTGCACGACTTGTAATGGTGGTGACCTTAGAAGCATTGAGCATACATTCCTTATGGTTCAGAATGTCTCTTGCTAAAGTTATCATGGTACCTGGTTGCTGCAACCACTTCCTTGTTGCCAGGAGATTGGAATTCATAGTGCTTTCATAAAAAGTCATCAAGGACTTTTTTTCTTTGGGAATTATTCTGGAGAAACCTTATAGACAATAGATTAAGGCTTTGATTTGCACTTAGTTTTGGAGATTTCCTTTCAACAATTACTGACTATATACCCTGAGTTATTCTTTCAAGGATTGTGAACTCTTTTGCACCTATCCTTAAGAGGTTCTAGGGAATCCTTTATTTGTACAGACTTTATTTATAACACTGGAATCACTTGTGGCACTAAAGTATTGCCCATGATGGGGAAGTGAATGCAACAGTAAAATAAAAGGGAGTACTTATTATTTTACAGTTTATGAAGTATTGCACTGAGAATCATTCAGATCACAGCCCCGATTTCTAACTTTCCGGGGGTAGTTCAGTTATGAGAACATGCATTCCAGTCCAGATTGATCCATGCATTTATTACAAAGGCACTTTATCTCTTTCAGCACTAGGAAGTTACATCGTTGGCAGCAACGGCAGAGAATGGGTTATGCGGAGGTTGCTAAAACCAGCTATGGATAGAATTATTGCTTGTTGTGTGTTTTTTTTATCAAACCTCTACAGCATAGGTTGAGTCCAGCAGTAAGAATAGGTGAGGTGCAGATATCTGGCACCTCTCTTTCTATCTCTTGTACCATTCCCTTTTCCCCTGATTTACTGCTGGCCACATAGATATTCTTTCCATTCTCATCAGTTGGTTAAGGGAGTTAAGTGTGAATACTAGCATCGCTCCTGTTGGATTTGAATTGCCAGGTTGGTGCAACAGTGACAGTACTACACAAATTGCACTACTGGACTTCAAACTTTTGCATGGAGGTATAAGACATTTAGGGCCCGATGTACGAGTATTGTAAATAGTGACTTGCAATTTGCGCTCAATCGCGAGTTGCAAATTGTGAGTAGCAATTTACAACGTACAACAGTGTCTGAGACATTGATTGCGATTCCCAATGGGGTCACAAAATGTGAGGCTCATGAATATTAATGAGGCACTTCTCAATTTGCAACCCCATTGGCAATGGCTGGCCCTCCCAGGGATGGTGGCGGGCTGTGCTCAGCAGACCTCCATGTTTGGGACTGCTTTTAAATAAAGCCGTTTTTGAAAAAAATGCAGCCCATTTTACTTAAAGGAAAACGGGATGCATTAAAAAAATGATACGTGTTCGTTTGATTTTTTTTAAGAGCAGGTAGTGGTCGCAAAACATTCACACATAGGGCTGCGAGTCGCAATTAGGAAGGGCCACCCTTGGAACGCCCCTTCCTAATTGCGAGTTGCTACGCACTATTTTGCAAGTCGCAATTTTTCCCGACTCGCAAAATAGTGTTTGTACATAGCCCACAGTGATTTTGCATGCGCAAACGGGTCACCCGTTTGGGCATGCAAAATCATATTGTGCATCTGGACCTTAGATACTTTTTTGGAATTTTATATTGTGTGAAAAAGATCTGAATGAGTGATAGAGTACTTTAAATGAGAACAGATATAATACATGGGCATTTAAAGATTTGATACATTATAAAGTATTGAAAACAAGAAACATGAGGCAAGTTGCAATCAGCAATGTAGGCAGTTTGTACGGAAATACCCTGGCCAAAAAAGCAGACCAATAACTGCTGTGGCGGGAGTGCCTTTCTCTAGGTGGCAACTGCCTTTCCCTGGAAGTGCCATTATTTCTGTCCAAGCTCACCTGCCACCCATGATGTAAAAAATTATGTACTTCCCAGGTGGAGTCCAATTATGGCAGGACCCCATTTAAATAGGTCCAGGCTGACACATAACAATGATTTTTATGTGTTTAAAGATTATTTCACTGTGTTGATGTGGGAATTATGAAAGTGTATGCTTGAATGGGCATTTTTACTTTCAAGTTGGCCTCTGTTATTATTGCTCAACAAAGGGAAGTGGCCTAGTCATGACAGATAATGGGGGACATGGCAACCTCCAGGACAACCACCAGATCCTGTAGCCCTCAATGACACAATTCAGTTTGTTCCTTGTGGCTTGACTATGCGCTGTACCCTCCACTGTGTCCCTTGAATGTGCTCTGACATGTTAGCAGAGGCTACCAGATACATCCCCCATCAGTGCACAGCTTCAGCCACATCATGATTGAACCCAGGGGGCTGTTGGCCATCTCTATGAGGTTCCCAAGCATCACGGTTTGACAACTCTGCATAACATTGAGCAGACCACTAACATAGAAGCTCAGTTTTGTTATTCACGTCACTCAGGCAGGGGGATACAGGATGTAAAAAAATAATTACCTGCTAATATCTGGCGCGTTTGACAAAATCACACAACATTTAGGGCCTCATTACAATTTTGGTTGGAAGGCATTCTGACTAACTCCGTGTCGGAATTGGTTCCGACCGACTCGGGTTCGGCGAGTCCGACTGAACGATTCCAATGTTTCAAAACATCGTTCTATCGAACTCCCATTGACTTCAATGGGAGCCTGGTGTTCCTACCGACAACACAGGCTCCCATTGAAAAATAGTGTGGTTGCGGAAAAACTTGCACCCTGACGCAGGCACCTCATGGTGTCTACACTCAGAAAAAGGTAACAGAATGGTTTGGATGCTAGGCTAACATACTACGGTGTAAGTGTAAAGGGATGGACAGTCAGTCTTTTTAAGATGAGAACCCTCACTCATCCAAAGGTGACATACTTCATCATTGGGTTCCCTCTTGCACACTGTGACCGCAAGGTACACAGTGTGGGCTACAACTCTCCCTCAGGAGAGGCGAGTGAGGTGTTTTAATTCATCCAATGGAAGACGGAGTGAGGGGCAGGGAGCAAATAATTAAAAATTAAAAAAAGTGAATTAAAACTAACTCATGGGAGACAAAAATAACTTTAATAGATGTCCCCAATGTTTAGGACAAAAAATCTAAGTAAGAAATAGGGGTATAGATATTCCCTATTGGGTTACGGTCGACATGTTTCTGCCTGTTTGACCATCTGGTTCATGGCATTCCTCAGGACCTAATTGTAGTCACTCTGCTATTTTTTGTGAGAAAATATATATAAAAAATACCATTACTCAAGTTTAATGGCATCCGTCAATGGTGCCTGCCACACTGTGCATGGTTGGAAAGAGGGGTCCCATGGGTACCCCCACAGGTCCCAACTGGAGGCCTCCAGGTAAAGGGGGGCCTGCCACGGGCCCCCAAAGTCAGTTTCCAACAGCCATTTCATGTCGGAGAGACCAATTCGGAAAGGCTGTCCGAAACCGACGTCGCAATACTTCGGTCGGAAATGCAGTCCATAGACCTGTACAAGTCAGCTCTGACCGGCTCAGAGTCTCCGAATGCCGGTTGGAACCGAGTCGGAAAGACCGAGCGGTTACCATCTATCATAATCAGTCAAGACCATTCTATTTTGAATTGTTCGGCTGTGTAGAAGATATACTGCTGGCGGAGAGTCAATGGGATGCAGGAGGATGGCAGAGAGCATGGAAGGCGGCAGCTAGACATCAGTGGCAGATGGCTCCTAGGTGCTGAGCACAGCTGGGGATGGCCCTGCGTCGCCAAAATTAGGTAATTACGACAAGGCAAGCATAAGTGAAGATTTGACTTTAATCGTAATAAATGTTCGCCAGCAGTGGAGGAGGTGACCAACCGAGACTGTGGCCAGTATCCAACTGCCTAAGACTTCAAATATAACATTCCAACAGGGAATCTAGAACGTGGAATACCATGCAAAGAACAAATAACATAAGTTAAGCGCTTGTGCAGCTCGCGCACAGAAGCATTACTAATATTGCAGAAGTTGACTCTCATTACAACAGATTCAAACTGAGTTATTGTATGAAGGGGTTTCATCTCAGTCAAACATTACAGAATCATTGCTGAATTGGCAGATTTGGGCAATCAGATTGGATGGATGTGACTGAAAATGCTCGTCATTATGCATTTCCAGTGTTCAGCAAATATATGTGCCTCTCACATTCAGAAACAAATTGGGAGGACATGATGGATGGGACAGGGGCCTGAGGAAAAGATACTGTCTTTGAAAATGGCAAAATATGAGTTTCACCACAGTACATATGGATCTGCATGGAGGACCTACGAATGCTGTTGCCATTGTTTTCATGTTGGATGTTCAAATGCATCAACATTTAAGATGTGAAAATAACAATAAGGGATCTAAAGGAATATTCCCCAACTCAAAGGAGGAAGAACGGCATGGGGTCATGAAAGTGAACAGCCTATTAAAAAAGACGAATGTAGGAGTTGTCCCCTTCAGAATCATAACACACCTAAGAACATCTCGATCATTTAAAATCAATAAATCCAATATGGTACATGGTAATATCCGAATGAAATAAAAGTAAGCCCAAAACACCATTCAGCATTGCCAATAGCATTGCAGAAATTACTTGGTTGGTATGAGGAATTTGTGTTGGGCAAGGTCCTGCACACAACGCCTACTGAACTTTGCCAAAAGCTATGTACTGTCGGCTAGGTAGCAATGGGGGCTGTCCACTTGGTGTGGCCACATGCCACACATTTCACTTAGATCTTAAACACATAGGTTGCGCCTCAGCCATGTGCAGATGGTTTAGAGGTTCCAATGGCTGGGCTCAATGTGCCCCCAACCTGCAACCATTTCCCACTGCCACAGCTGACGGCCATGTGCTATGTGTTCTATGGACATTTGGACTGGCTGGTGCTCATCACCAAAGTATCAAGGCAGCAGGAATTGTGGGTATGAGAGGAAGATGTAGCATGCGGTGTAACCATAAAATCAGTGTGTAGCAGTTCTTTGATTTGGTATGGGAGTGGGGGATATCACTACAAATCCTAAAAACGTAATTGGAATAAATAGCTGTGTCAAGGGAGATTTATGATTATGGTTCTGCACTAAGATGAGAAATAAGCATTGAGAAAAACATTAACATTAAAAACAACTTTAAATTCACTATTTATGGGGAGCAACACCACCATATTTTCATCCACACCCCCATGTACTACTCATTTCCTCAAATAAGTTACTACATGGAGAGTCTATTCAAACAACACGCCAACCCAACTTTAGGGATCGGATGTGGAGTGCAACGTCTGCCTGAAGGCCAGGTGCTGTATCAAAAGTTGACTGTGGCCCTCGTGCTGGAAGTGCCAGGCCAGTCCAATGGCTAGGTCTCACACCCACAATGCAGTTACAAGTAACAGGTACTATTATAGTCCAATTTAATGGTAACCAATTCATCTGCCTTGGAAAAATGAACTCATGAATTGTAGGTTATACATAGAGGCCAACAGTGAGCACATGAGTACATACCTTACTGAGCTATCTTGCTGGTACATGCATTGCATATTCTCCAGTCCTATTTTTACGCTGAGACTATTTGTCCCCAGTCTTTCCTTTGCTCATACACTATAATTACAAGATATACGTAAATATAGAAGGGTGTGGAAAAACACTAGTACCAACAGATTAGATCCTTCAGAACAAGTAGGATAATCATCTTTCCCCAGTGGGGTAGGAAGGGGGTGCAGTGGGTGCGGGCCTTCCCGGGTGTCATTACAGAAGGGGGTGACAAAATGCCAAAAATACATGTTTTAAACACATATTTTTGCCATTTTGTCAAACCGGGGGTGACAAGAAATTTTCCGCACCGGGTACCACCTGACCTTTCTGCGCCACTGCTTCCCCCTGATTCATATGACCAAACATAAAACTCAATTTCTCTGCACAAGAATGCTTTACACTATAGTAACAAATACAATTGACTTTGTCAGTGCTGTTTTTATTTTGTAACTTTACAAAGTAACAAGTCCAACCATTTCAAAGAAGCTATTAGCTAATAACCTCGCATAATAATATCACAGGAGATACCAGTTGGAAAGTAGTTCGTTTTTATTTTTTTTATTTTTTTATTATTATAAAAAACTAGATTTAAGACTATATATACTGCTTATGTAATATGGAGGGCAATAAAGAGGAGGCTCGGAATTGGCCTTAATCTAAAATTCTATACACCTCTTCAAAAATGCTCCATTTTTCCAGAGATTTTTAATGATCAGGTTATGATGAGGTGGCATAAATTGGGGATTCATAAGCTTGGGGATTTATTTTCGGGGGGCCAGTTTGTTTCTTTTGAGTATTTAAGGGAGAAATATAAATTGCAGCGTACCGATTTTTTTAAAATGTCTTCAGGTACGTAGCTATTGCGAAGGGAAACTTTCAAAGAATTCAATTATATTAGGGAAAATTGCGGTTATTGAAGCAGTTAAAGAGGGATATAAAATGGGGCCTCTATATCAAATATTCTTGGAAAAGGTAGAAGATGATTTAATGACTCGGAGAGTTAAATGGCAAAATTAATTGAATATCGAACAAGTCGATTTGGAGAGAAGCATAGAATTGGCATCTAATGTATTGTTGAACGGCTCTCTGATTAGTCAACATTTTATGTCAGTTTTTGAATTATATTATACGCCAAGTAAACTAGCAAAATGGAATACTGGGCGGGGGACAAATTGCAATAGATGCGGCTTATTTGCAGCTGACGCTGCTCACATGTTTTTCCTTTGTCCTAAGCTGGCCCAATTTATTGTCGATGTAGAGTTTTATTTAATGAACAGTTTGGGCATTCAAATAAAACTAACGACACCTTTGGTTATCTTTGGATGTGATGATAATACGTCTCAAATGGACTCAATAGCAGAGGAAGACTTTATATTTATTTGCATGTCTGTGTTTAGATCTTGTATCACGTCCCAGTGGCTTGATGCTGATCCTCCAAATTTCATTAAGTGGCAAACAAAATTACTCTCTATGTATCATTTAGAAACAGCTCTTTATAAGTTGAAGGGTATTAGGAAGAAAATAGCTGGATATAAATTGTGGTCCCCTCTTTCTAACTGGATGAATTTTGAATGAAAGTCTTAATCCCCAGTGTCTTTTTTTTTGTGTATAATATGTATTTTTTCCGTATTACTTTGCACTTATCTGCAAGGGGGTTGGTTTTGAGAAATGGGCTGTATCTAGCAGCTTGTTTATAAAAGGTTTCAAATGAACTGGAAGGGGTTTGTGAAGGAATAAGTATGTATTCTTGCTGTCTGTTTGCTGTCTGGAAACTCAAAAAATAAATAAAAAGGAAACTAGTTCGAGAGGAAAGGTCTGTCTACACAACCGTTTTCTGCACCATGCATTCTTCCATGCGTGAAAATTACACAACATTTCCTAATGCAAAATTTCAAGAACTTTAGTGAATTTCGCATAACGCGAAAAACAGGAACTTTGTGAATTTTGCCAGTATAATTTAAATGTTGCCTATGAACAAGCCCAAGTAAATAAGGGTAAAAAATATTCCTCTGCTTTGGAAAGTGGTGCTAATGGCTATTACCGATTTTGAAAACTTTATTATCAATAACACTCATAATGATCAAGCTTCGTGGTATTTAATATATAGGCTCATGTAGATGATTCTTGTTACGCACTCAGTGATTTGGGAAAAAGGACCTCTGGACTACGTGGCGCTATTTATTTTTTCACATTTCATTTATTATAGTCGTTTACTTAAAATATTGCTCCCCTAAATAGAGTGCCTCTATAATTTCATCAAAATAGGACGTTGTTTCCCTGTAATTAGAAATAGGATTTTAAATGGATTAATTATAGCAAAAGTCAAAAAGAAGGACGTCTGCACCCCTTCTGTCATTCAAGCATTTACCTAAACTGGTAGCAGCATCGTGAGATAAAATTACATTCTAATTTGTGCAAAATATGAAAGCATGGACCAATACGCCATCGGCAAGGAATAATTGAGCTGTTTAACATGCATATTCATTTTCACAGTCAATTAAAGGTACACGGAGGTGGATGAGCCAAGGGCCTCAGTCTGTCAGTCTCAAATAATGCTGTTGCGATTCTTAAGCAAGTTTAGGAAATGCTAATTTTATTTTCTGGGTGTCAGAGCTATGAAGAGCATCTGTCACTGTTCCAGGGAGAAGTTTGAATAAAGCAAACTTTGTTGAAGCTGTACATCCCCAATAGCCATTCTCTTGCGCTGCAAATCCCTCAGTAAACACCATGTTAAAATAAATATGTTTTTCTCATAGGACATTGATTCACTAAAGCTCTTTAATGTACCATCGGTTCCTGCATTATCTATTTCAGGAATACCATCCCAAGGCAGTTTTAATATGTTGAGTGCCACGATATATCTGAACCCCAGGGCTGAGGGCTGAGGTTAGACATATGTTTGTGCTACAGTAATAATAAAAGTAGACCTATTGCTATGTTTCTGATGTCTAACAGCCCTAGGGGATATAGGAACCTGGCCCAGACACACACATGTGTGTGTAAGCATGCCAACACATACACACACATATATATTTTACAGTCTAGCAAATCATGGACAATCTGTACAAAGTCCACTTTCTACACTAAGGAACACAATTTTTTTTCTAGTGTGCATCAGTTGTGTCAAGTGAAAGTATCTGTGCCTTAACATGTGAACCAGCAGCATGTGTGGGGCAGTGAGGATAGTCCTTCCTGACTATTGAAATTGAATTGAAAGGGCACCAGGCATTTCATTCTAATTAAACTGTACAAAAACAAATTGTTTTAAAGTACGCTTGAAGAATGTTTTAAAATAATTTGTTTTTGCATTGTTTCTTGAGAAACGCTACAAGTGGGAACGTGGCCAGCAGGTCCAGTGGAACAAAACTGGCCCCCACTCTGCCAGGTCACTGAAAAGCTCATTAGCCATTAGCCAGTCCAGTCCTGCCCCTAAGGGATGAACTCTCCAGTTTTGGAACTCACATTGGCCTTTCCCTCACACTAACTTTGACCAATTACCTGGTACCGAAGCCCATTCATCAACAGCACTGAAAAATGGGAAACATCCTTTACAACACAACTTTTACCACGCAGTGCTTTTACGACGCAACTTTTACAACGCAAACCATTACAACGCATTGCGCTGGGGGGCGCTCTAGGATAGGGAATAGATTTAATTTACTATCCAACACCTTCCCTACTATCCACGGGGACTGGAGTTGGAATAGTAAATTAAACTATTCACTATCCAGCGCCCCAAAGCACTATGCGTTGTAAAGGTATTCGTTGTAAATACCGCGTTGTAAAGGCATGCGTGGTAAAAGCATGCGTTGTAATGTCATACATCCCTGAAAAATCAGCCATCATTGTCAGAGTAACAGTTCAAGCTAAACTCTTGAGCCGATTGCAATTCCCTCGCGAAACCTGGTCTCACCAATAAGCACTTAGCCCAGACACATACTTTCAGGACCTACAACATTGTCTCAAAAACCAAATGCCACACCACAGGCCTCACTGTGACGTGGTCCAATGATAGCTCAACCCACATCCTTTATAACCTCCTAATTTTGGGCAATAAGATCTTCACCAGAAAAGAAAGAGTGTGTTCGTCACAGGTTACACAGATATCGTGATATACTCAGATCTACCTGTCACAGCTTACCCATCATTTGAATGTATTGTTACTTACTGGGCTATGAGCCCAGTAGCTCATTCACTGTTGCAGTGGTAAGCAAATCTCTCATCACAACCCAACATACCAAAATGAATTCCTTAAACTGTAGCTTTCTTGCATACCCTTGCAAAGTAAATAGTGAGCGTGAATGATTTAATTCTATGGACTGATAGACCAGAATCTCTTTCAGCAATGGACGTCATCAGAAATATGAAAGATATTTGATTACATCAGACAGCAAGTGGAAACTCTCTTTCTATTGTGCTGACTCATAACTTTGACTCCTCCATCCACTGACCTAGTCAGACCACTACTTAATTTCCAACTCATACCTCAAAGACATCTCCGTGTTTGCAGCAGAAATGAGCCACCATCAATCTCAATCAGGCACGAGAAATAATATACTAATAATAATAATCCACATTTGTATAGCGCACAATCACCCGTTAGGGTCTCTAGGCGCTGGGGGCCGTCGGGGAGATTAAGCAAGCTATTGCCCAGAGTCGCATGGTGCTGGGCTAACCTGCCGCCGGAGCCGGGGATCGAACCATGATCCCCAGATTCCAGCATCAGTCGCCCTGGCCGCGGCGCCACAGAAAAGCATCAGCACTGTGTTATTTGAAAAAACCCACATGCAACAGAATTAACCCAGTGAATCCAGGTTTGACAACCTATACCGCAACACATCCAATGGTCTTGACAGGTTTGCCATGGCCACAGCAAAAAAAAACAAATCTGGCCGTTAAATCTATTGGTGCTTGAAAATGGAGTAATTTGCTGTAGCACAATTATGCAAAATCACAGAATTGTGTAAAATTATGCATAATTATGTGAAGTACATCTTGCACTCAAATAAATTACCAAAATGGTCTGTTTGTGTATAAATTCAACTTGAAAATGTAATTCAGTTGCTTGCATTCAAAACACTGTTGTTCGCATCCGGATTCGTAGTTTTGCTTTAAAAAATTACCGGAAAGATCCACTCAGGTAAATAATCTACCTGAAATGTTTGTTGACTGACAATGTTAAAGGAACTGTCACTCATGTCCAAAACGCTACCACTTGGTTTTGAATTTCAATCAGTTGGCTTGGGTTAAAAATCTATATTAAATGCCACTTGTGTTAAAAAATGAACTGAATGTTACATCTGGCATTAAAATTTCTCCCCAGAACTATGCAATGTGGGGAAATGGCATAATGTTAGTAATTTTACATAAATGTTGTTACACAAAATTACCAATAGTACACTAACTAAAATTTCACCCAAGCATAATTAAATCTACCAACAAATGGTTCCATTAGTAATTAGCTGCGCTGAAAGGAACCTGTTGCAACCAAAGCCAATATTATGTATCGGGCGCACTCTTCATATTTGCGCCATGGCATAACACAATATGAAGGGCCTGATTACGATGTAAGTCCTAAAGCCTCTAACCACAGGTCTTACATCGTTGGTTTCAAATCCGAAAGCCTTATTACGTTGAAGTCTGTTGGATTTGAAACCGACCAGTCAGATCGACTGCCTTCTGACGAGCTCAAGGAGTCCGTCGGAGGTCACTCATAATCCCCTATGTATGGCGTTTAAACCCTGGGGATTATGATGTCGGTATCCAACAGGCTTTTCATGCTGGGCTTTATGACATTAAAAAAGCGGCTTTGGGGGACCCTAGCAAGGCCCCCTCACCATAGCGGCCTCCAGTTGGAGGCCTGGGGGCACCTATGGTGCCCCCCTGTCAATCCCTGCACCCCGTGGCAGGCACCGTCAGGTTCAGGGATTAACAAAAACATCAATTTCTCTATGGGAGCTTGTGTTACGGCTGTTTTATGGCCGCAGCACAAGCTCCCATAGAGAAATGAAAATATGCGACTGCACGGTTCCGTAATGGTGTCCGACGAACGCAAGTCCGCCCGACATCATAATGAGGACCATAATGTTTAATTATTACTACAATAAATGTAAAAAGAAATGTGACATTTTTTCATTTACTTTCGTTTTACAATTTTATTTGAAAAAAAAGCTATGCACACAGAACAGCCAAATAATCAATTTTTCTAAAAATCTCTCAAAATAACTGTAAAAATATTACATTAAAACAAACAAAATACAATATATACTACAACAACAAATAAAAATAATGGATTTACATCACTTTCAAATATATATTTTTCAATGTAAGTTATATTAAAGCACTAACCCATCCTCCAATAAACCCCTAACCGATATAAAATATAAAATAACTTCACATTATACACCACAAGAAAGTACCCCAGTACGGAAACAAACACATACAAGTGATAAAAGCATTACAATAAAATACATTACTTATTTAAAACACTCAATTTTCTTTCACTATCATTTTTGAAATAACACACTACCCACCCAAAACACACAATAAAATGTACATCCAATTAAAAAAGTATAGATTTATAATTATACATTATATTACAATATTCCATACAATAATATTTTAGTAAATTACATTTTGACTATCAATAGTATTACCAATGGCAGACAAACAGTGTACTCACTTTCAATATTATGTTCATTGACGTTTTGGAAGTCACAACATTTTTCTCCTGATATTTTGGTCCAACCATATTTCAAACTCAATATTCATGTCAATATTCTCAGTCTAAAATCAAATACATCTGTGATTTAATCTCCAACAGCACTCCAACATATCACAGCCTGCTCACCCTTCTACTTTAGCCTTAATCCATATTCATGCCCTTCAGGCTGATAGAGACAGAGGAGTTACTGAAGCCACTGAGGGCCCGATTACAACTTTGGCGGTGCTGCACAGGGTCCGCCCTGTCACCGCACTGCCAAAGCCGTGGTTAGACCACCCGCCAGATTAGGAATTTCCTCCTGGCTGTCTGGCTTTGTTTTGATGTTCCCACGGCAGTGCCCTGAAAATGGGCACTGCAATAGGAATGCCAAAAACAGTTTCTGCATGGCATGGACTATAAAGTCCATGCCGTGCAGGAACTGGTGTGCATGCACTCTGGAGGCGCATGTTGTGCCCTATGTGTGCCTCCATAGGGCAGGAGGCACCTGGAGAGGGGCGGGGGGGCTGTAGGGCCCTATTTGTTTCCTATCTGCCACGGTTTTCATGGCGGTGGAACTGCCACGAAAACCGCGGCGGAGAGGAAACTTGTAATATGCTTGGCAGGACTGCGGCGTTCCCGCCAAGCATATTACTGCCTCCTGACAGCCGCAGCACCACCAGGGAACAGCAGTTCATTGGAAATGAGAATGTGGTAGTCCCACAGCCTTACTCATAATATGGCGGTCGGGAGACTGCCACTGCCGCGCACCCCCAAAATTTGGATGTTCGTGGACCTCCAGACTCGTAATTGGGGCCTAGGACTTTACCATGGAAAGGCGCTCAGCCTCATGCATTGAACAATTCCACCCATCACTTACTTGTGAAATTGCAAACATGATTAATGTGTTTATAAGAAAGTTTTTCCAGGCCTACTAGAACATGTCACTTTTACCTCAAACCAGAAAAAAATCATCAGATAACCTAAGGGGCCTGACAAACTACCAACCAATCTCCAACCTACACTTCCCCAGCAAGACCATGTAAGGTTCTTCATGAAACAACTCAGGGAGCATGTAGAACAGAACCATCTTCTCCATGATCACTTCTCAGGATTCAGACTCGTAGAAACATAGAATCTGCCTTAACCAACATCAGCAAAATGCTCCAACCCCTGAATGTAAAATACTAAAACCAGCTTTCATCATCCTTTATCTTTCCATTGCTAAGACTTCAGTGGATCAAATAATACTCTAGGATCAGCCAGAGAACAGAGCATGTATCTTTGGCACTGTCTTCACTCAAAGCCAATGCTTTCTCTCCAACTACACCAAAAAATTAGAGCTGGCTTAGTAGAACCATCATCTCAGTCAACGTCATGAACTGCCTCCCATGAGTATCAAATACCATAATATGTGATATTTAATCAAAAGGAAATGTTGTGTCATTGTTGCACTAAGAAGTGATGCACACATATGTATGAGGGATGTTCCTTTTAGATATGCAGAATGGCTGTGTAGTTCCGAATTCTGTACTGTGCCAACTATTTGTGACTGTCGAGTGTGACCTTCCTTCTGGAGAAAAGTAGATGTTATCACCCGGTCAAACCCAATGTGAAGGAATTCTCATTATAAGGAGAGCAATAAAATGCTTTCAATCTCCAATAAACAGATCTGAAATGCATGGAGGAGACTGGTTCCCTTCTCAAAAAAGACTGTCACAAATGTTCATCCCAGGAGTCTACACCAAGCCTCGAGATGCTATCATTCTCAAGTCCATGCTTCTCCTGTTACCGGAAGAGGGAAGGAGGAAAGAAGAGTCCTATTTGGGCTTCACTCAGGCAGACACTACTTTCAAGAGGGCCCATCTCATGGGTTTTACTCTACTAGGGTATAATAATGTGGACTATACTGAACGGAGGACAGGTAGAGAGACCAGTGGGAGACATCTCCCTGCGAAGTGTCACTGCTGCGTCACTGAGACAGTTCTGATATCTCTGGGGTAAAAAAATGAAATCCTGATTCAAATAGATCCAGGCAATTCGGTCAGGTTTCCTACTTTACCCATCGACTGGCAGCCGACCACACACATACACTGTCCAGAGAAAGCCACTCAAATAGCCTTTCAGGTGCTGGATGATCCAGCCCTGATATTGCGTCAATGGGGTGTGCATGCAGGAAACTGTAGTCGCCTCACCAGAGACGCATCATGGTCGTTGGCATTTTCAAGCAGCAATACCACAATTAGCTTACCTGTCTCAAAGTGAAAGCACTGCTAGAAATAAAAGAGGGGCACCTTTTAATTTTTACGTTTGTAACTTGCCGGGTTCACACACCCATGCCAAGAGCGGCCCGTCCAGGTAAACGAGGAGGTGGGTGGGGACAATAATTATTTATTTAATTTTCCCTCGTCTGTCGAGTCACACTCCCACCTCCCCCCCCCCCATCCACCCTCCTCCCCCACACACCCCCACCGCACCACCGCACCACCACGGTTACCTGCTTGGGATGCTCCTGCACCAATCTTTTCTAGATTTAATAACAATCAGAAATGTGTTCAGGGAGGCACTGGTTTCAAGTAAGAAAGCAGAGATTTAGATCCCCTGGGTAACTTTCTTGACTAAGTTTATTGAATTCTAGTAGAGTCAACGTGTACCTTAATAGCATTTCCGTTAAAATTTTAACTGCATCTAAATTTCTGGGCACATATAATTTAATAACAAGACAGGCATCTCTTTATATTAAAATGACCTTATTTCCTACAGAATAATACCTTGCAACACGTTCCCTTTTAAATGTGTGATAAACACACAAGAAGGGAGTTTGCAGGAAGGAATAAACTTCCCATGTTCAAGAGGTCACCAACAGTTTGCTTTAATCGTGATTTTAATAAGGGACAAGCGCAATCACGAAGTTGACCCGGAACTGTTAAATCCGCCCCACTTGATCTGAACAGACAGGGCCATTGTTCACACAGAGACTGGGCCACTCGTGCAGATGAATATCTTTAAACACATTACATTTGTTCTTAACTCGAGACACGCTTCACCTTTCTTCTTGTCACTTCCATCTGTCTACCCGGAATAAACGAATCACAAAAAGAGGTTATCTCACGCTTTGAAATACCAGGAACACGCAATAAAAAATTAATTCTTTGGAAGACAAACACACATAAAGTCATTGTGGTTGTTTTAAAAAAAAAAAAAAAGAAATCACTCGCTTCTTAATCGACACATTATCCCCCAAAGAGCAGTGGATTTGTCCAAATATTTGGTCTAGGCTACCTGGTTATCCGGTGATAATGGCTCATTCACTGATAGTATTTCTTTAGAGCAATCCACACAGAGGTTTAGCGAATGGACACGTTCACTATAGATAAACAATCTATTATATGGTCCACATTGAAATCAACATGTGTGTTTAGGACTGTATCAACTAGGAACAAGTTAAGAATTGAAAAGTATTTAAGTTCCAACCATGCCTCTTTTGTGTGAATCCTGTACCGGAAGATCTGCACCAGTCTGAGTGTCTTCTGTTTCCAACATGATTAAAATACATGTTGATAGCATTCATGTCAGACTTCTGCTTCACAGTGAATGGCAATCAGACCAGTTCTGTTTCCTTTTAGTACTTGTGTAGGTCTCATGGATACTGACTAGAGCCTCATTTGCACACCTTAACACCTATTCACAGCAAAACCTATGCTGGCTGCCCCACACCCTGCTCCAACTACCCTCCGCAAGACTAACAGTTTTGACATTCAGTTTTTTCTGCAGCCCATCAATTTTCTGTTTTCCTAACTTTCACAAGTAATATTTTGATTTATCCTTCTACACTTTACCAAAGAGAGTGTAATTCAGAGAGAGGGGTTACCACTCTGAGAGCGCACCATGCCCTGCCAAATGTGGATGAGACTCAATATGAAGTGGTAACCTACTAATGAGAGGTTGAGGCTCAGGTAGGCAGTGATTAATTTAAAATAATATAACTGTTGGTCCCCACATTTTCAGGGGAGGCATGCCTTGCACGCAGGTGCCAAATGTAAAAACAACAGTTGATGGACAGAATGCAGAACACTGTCATACATTCACCCCAGTATAGGTATCTGGGCCTAAATCCATCATTTTTTTTGCTCACCATGCCATTCCAGATTGAACCCAGCCATATGCAAACCAGTCTTGACCCTGCGCATCATGGGAACAGTCCAGCACGAACTGCCAAGCCAGGTCTCCCTGGCCTGGAAACAAGCATCCTAGGACCGGTTTCGGGGTTTCACCCCTCTTCAGCCAGGATAGCTTGATTCCAGTGGCATGGAGAGCACGGGACCCACATCTAGGCATACTGGTCCCACTTGGGGAGACAAATGCAAAAACAACAGTTGATGGACAGAATGCAGAACAATGTCACACATTCACCCCAGTAAAGAGATCTGGGCCTAAATCCATCGTTTTTTTGCTCACCAAGCCATTCCAGTTTGAACCCATCCATATGCAAATCAGTCTTGACCCTGTGCCTCATGGGAACAGTCCAGCCCGAACTGCCATCAATTGTGTGTCTTTTGCTTTCTTGCCCTAAGTGCGCCAGGTAATCCTAGACGTGGGTCCTGGGCTCACTGTGCCACTGGAACCAAGCTATCCTGGCTGAAGAGGGGTGAAACCCCGAAACCGGTCCTAGGATGCTTGTTTCCGGTCCAGGGAGGACCTCGCATAGCAGTTCAGGCTGGACTGTTCCCATGAGGCACAGGGTCAAGACTGATATGCATATGGCCAAGTCTAAACCGGGGTTGTATGATGAGCAAAAGAATGATGGATTTAACCCAGATCTCTTGACTGGGAATGAATGTTTTGATATGTTCTGCATTCCGTCCATCAATTGTGTGTCTTTTGCTTTCTCGCCCTAAATATGCCAGGTATGCCCAAACGTGGGTCCTGGGCTCACTGTGCCACTGGAATCAAGCTATCCTGGCTGAAGAGGGCCGTAGGATGCTTGTTTCTGGTCCAGGGAGGACCTGGCTTGGCAGTCCAGGCTGGACAATTTCCATGAGGCACAGGGTGTGCGTCTTTTGCATGCAGGTGCATCACTGCCTATGTCCTCCATCCTTGAGACAAAGAAATGATAGTTCAACTTTGATTGCTCTGAAGCCCCTAGGTTGAAGCTCAGCACTTCAACAGTAGAGACTACTGTTCCCTGGAAGCAGTCCCCCTGGATGAACTTCTGCCACCTCATTGTCCCAGTGACACAAATATTCCACCTTCAAACCTGAATTTCGAGCTGTCAGGGGTATCAACAGCATCTGTGCTTTTAGTAGAGGCCCATCCTCTGGGATTAAGTCAGCTCCTGCGGACAATGCCACCAAAGACCCCTCACCACTTTGCCCCCTCAGTAAAAGGGAAAAGACTTCAAAAACAGCGAAAAAAAACAAATATTAGCACCACCTCTGCAACCCGCAAATTGTTTTAGCTCTATGCAAGCATAAGAACAGAATCTGTTCAACTCAATGGTGAAGAAAGCATCCCCTACCATCTGCGCCTATGTCAACAATGGCCCCCAAGTCGATGCAGTACTTGCTGACTCCAAGCCATTGCAAAGTCTTCCCAATAATGGGCTGAGTCAATTGCTTGGACAACCAGGTGCATGCAAAGAAGCTACGATATCAGAGTTTACCACCGCAGATCCAAGCAGAAAGAGGCAGAATCAATCACCCAAATACTCAGACGTTTGCAAAGAAGAAGCAATAGCTAGGATAGCCACTGTGAGCTTAGTGAACAGAGACAGCTGATCAATTGAGATGCTGCCCCCTAACAAACCAATCCCCAATGTAGTTAACAGCAACCAGGTATAGACACGGATGGATACCCTCCAAGTAATGATAACAACGAATCAGGGTCCCTTGATCACTCAACTGGAGACAACACATAAAATTGAGTACCCACATTAGGAACCACAGGAGTAGCGTCAGCAGGGAAGTATACTGGAGCCAACTAAGGCGGATCAGAATACACCTATGCCTCGAGGACCACAGCAAGAAACAGTTCGACAATGTTCAAACACCATGCTGCTGTTCATCCCAGAGTGTCATTCGCAAGGCCCCCATGAAATTTTGATCAGGGCGAACATCTTAAGGTTGCTGAAGACTATTCCCAGACTGCGTGGATTGGAGTCAAGTGATAGTAAGTCTATCAAATTTCTCCCCTCAAAGGCTTCCAAACCTCAGAACCCACATTAGCAACATTTGTTTCGCCAACCCTTGTGCAGTTAATATAATACAGACCAGAGATATTTAACTCACGGGGCATCAAGATCACGCCCTTTTAAAAAGATTGGTTGTCCCATCGTATTGGTTATCTTATCAAATTGGCTAAATCACAAAACCCTATATCTCCCTGCAGGAAAAATCCATATTCAATTTTAAAAAACGCCCAGGGCTGTGACATCACAAAATACAGCAAACAAAGGTTGTCAACCACTGACCTCTCAGGAATAGATTGGGACTGGCTTTCCACAGCTCTATCTTACAGATGCTTTGATTGAATCAACCCTCGAGTATCCCCCGCCCCAAGCCGCCTTTGCCATCCCTGAGCTCTTGGAATATTTACGGTCTTTCTCAGAGACTTCAGTCTCTAGATTTAATCACTGTGGTATTACAGGAGAAGTGGCTGTTAGGACTAAAGATCAGTAACGAGACCACAGCAATTGCTTTTGCTGATAAACATTTACATTAAACCAAGTGCAAGGGAGGAGAGGCCTAAATGTAACAGTCTAATACAAATTTTGTGTGACACAGCCAGTGCCCACCCCTAGGGGATTTTAATACAAACCTCTTCCAAGATCTCCCTGAAGATCATAAGGAGTTTTACTCAGGAAGCAAACATCACCAAGCAATCTAAGTCAAGGGGTTGCCCATGAAGCCTGTTTGGCGAATATTTGGTTGTGAAATTAGTGGCGTGTTCTATAAAGTATTGAATGGTCACTTTCCACAAGATACACCTCTGAATTGGGCAAGAACTGATGGGAAAAACCTGTTCATTTATTGACTATACCATCTGTGCCACCAACATGTTCCCCCTTGGAGACAAGTACTACATTGTCTCACTGGTTGAGAGCAACCATCGTCCACAGATCGCTATCATTTAGTCCAATTTATCTCACCATGACATGTGAGTGTCACATGTAGAGGAACAGGCACAGAGAACCTTAAGTACCCTAAATGGACCATAAGTACCTTAAATGAAGTGGCTCCATCAGTGACACTGTCATTGCTGAATGCATTAAGCATCCAGATGCAGCTGGAACTCATAATGAGTCCATGATCACAGAGTAGACGAGTCTCATCACCTGACTGCTTGCAAAATTACATTGGCCAGCCGGTCGGTATGAGCCCCTCAGCCAAACCACTACCTTAACCATGATCAAGGGCTTTAAAAGCACCTGCAACAACACTCTGAAGAAAGTCAGAAGAACCCATGAGAGAAGGAGTCACTTAAAGCATTCAAGCAGGCACATAAAACCTACTGGCAGGCAGTCTTTGCAGAAAATGCAAACGGTCAGAGTATTTCTTGGCAACACTCCTCTGTACTAGTAATAACCCCAATTCCAGGAACTTTTGGGCCTGGGTGAATAGGCAAATGAACGGTCCAAGGGGGCTGAGGTGCACAAACTTAATGGAAGCAGAATAGGCATCCTTACTTACAGCACATTTTTTGGCAAAGGAGGAGGAATTCTGCCTTGTGGACAGTGCCTTTTAAGGCATTGCTGCATTATATACTCAAGCCTCTGTTCAAGACCCAGACTTTCTGCATCCATCAGCCAGGGATCTATCCCTCTACACAAGCCGCATAAAGTGTGTACCATCAAAAGCAAGAGTAGACGGGGCTCCCGGGACAAACAGCCTGCCTCTGGCAATCTATAAACAGGACATTACATTTTGCACAGGACAGTACACCAGGCTTTTAGACCACTGCCTGAGGTTCTCAGCAATACCTGAATCATGGCATGGTGTCATAATCCATATGACTCATAAAAGATGCTCCATATCTGATCCAAACCACTATAGGTGAATAGTGCTCCTTGATAATGACGCTAAATGCTATGCTGTCTTGCTTCTGGAGGATCTATGGCTGTGGGTTGAGCAAAATGGGCTAATCCCAATGAATTAAACAGGGTTCATGGCAAAATCTGGCACGCTAAGCAATTTAATGACAATATCAGTCATGATGGATAAGGCAACAGCTCTACATTCTGATGCACTGCTGTTTTGTTGATTTTAAGGCGGATTTAGACCAAGAACCTAGGGGGGCCCTGTGGGGTCAAACTACAGAAATGGGGAAAACCCTCAAAACTCTTGGAGGCCATAATCCAGCTACATTCTGATATCTGGATTTGCATCAAAATGGGAGATGGTGCTCACTTATCCAGTAAAATCATGATATCACGAGGGAAGCAGGGGTGTATCTGAAGAAAACAAAGATTGTTATGTTTGGCACAAAAAATATCAGGGAGATGGCTGGTTTCATAATGGCAACAAAATTGTGTTGGATCAAACCTATCAGCACCTAGGGGTGCATATCGACTCCAGAGGTTGTTTCAAGAAACCACTGAAAAAAAGTTGAAGAAAAATCCCTGTCCTTCCAGGTGACGATATCGAAACTATCAAAATCATTACTGGGGCCAAGCCTTTCCTCACTACTGGAAGTGACGAGGGCCAAACCCTCTCCTTCATTAGCCTATGGCAGGGAAGTTTTACTGGGCAAGGACAACAGTCTGCTGAGCTATACAACCAGTCTTTCTGGTGGCGGAAGTCCACATCGGCTGCCCAGCGGGCAGCAGGTGCCTACCTCGACCTGTGTCACAAGCTATGGGGGGCCAGGACTGGCAGCCTAGAGGCAATGTTATGGACTGAAATTAAGCGGTTAGTTCAAGTGAATACTTAGTTCCATACCTTACAAAATACCCATGTAGCGTGTCTTTAGAGTGAAAAACTGACCTGATTTGCAAATACTTACAAATATGGGCCACTTTTTTTAGCTACCTGGTTCACTGATGGGATGGGGCATCTTTTATTTTGGGTCCCGGGCCTATTTTGTGCTCCTGTCTGGCCCCGGGGTCGGACTGGCCTGTGTGGCAATTTGGGAGTGGTTGAAAGGCTAGTGTGACAGGTCCGATTTTTCTGGCTGTTTGTGGGCCTGTTTTGTGGTCTGGTGGGCAGATTTATTTTTCCCTGGTGTACATTGCCTGAAAGAAGCACACATGCATGTAGTCGTCCATATCTTGTAAAACACGTATACAGCTGTCTTTACAAGTTCAGACCCGTCCCGATTTGAATATTTGGAACCCTTTTTTTTTTTTTTAGCTATCTGATAAGCTAATAGGGCCGCTTTTATTTTAGCACCTGGGCCTATTTTCTGTCCCAGTGAGCCACGAACAATATGAGAAGTCTCTGTTGAATGAATGAATGATGGATTGCACACTGCAGGCACCGATCGACTCGGTGCTGATCCTCACACACAGCCTGGCGAATTGGACCAATTCTGTTCAATGTCACTGCGAAAACATCCAACATTCTCAACCACTCTTCCGGAGTGACAGAAACAGAAACATGAAGTGTTGTAACTTTTTACTTTTTTTCGAAAGCTTGTATGCTGTGAGATCCATTTGTTGTACAGCAGAAACACTTCATTCTTATATCAGGTAAACTTGCAGCTGCATGACGTGTTCTTTGTGAATTCTAGTCTCCAGGCAGGGTAAACAGATCTTGCAAGGAGACTTGTAAACAGAGAGCCTTTCGTCTCAGGCAAGTGTCTTTTACATTCTCGCTTTGCTCTGATTGAAGTGTGTTCGTATTCTCAGCAGGTAGCCCGGCTTCAAAGCGCTAGGCCCTCGCTCGGCTCTGCGTGAATGGAAAAAACAGCAGCTCGCCGAGAGGCGCTCGCGCTGCTGGCTGACAGCTTCGCTTCCTCGCAGCATTCTGCAAGCATCTGTCGCGTCACTTCATGGCGAAGCCGCGCGGCCTGGATGGCATTGATTGGAGCTGTTTCTCCAGCACATGCCTTGGCAGCCTCTTCATCTGGTGGCACAGGCTGCTTGCTCTCTGCTGGGGGTTTTGATATCTCTATTGCCCTGCCACTGGCAGTTGTCAGCATCAATTTGTGATGGAAGTCAAATCTCTCCACTGGGGGCAGAAACGTAAGTCGCGCCACGTGCACCAAACCATCAACAAGTGGATGGGTGAAGGGCAGGGGTGAGGGGGCTCAGATGGTATCCAACACGGGGCATGTCACAGAGATGGGTAGAACCCTTCTGCCCGCAGAAGGGGTTTGCAATCTACAGATCATGGTCGACCTAACTTGATGGCAGATAATATTGCTTCATCATCAGGGACCAGGTGTCAAGGAAGAGACATACCAAGCTCAAGCACGTTGAACGTTACTTTCATATCCACTTTGGAGGGTAATCTGTCAGCGTGAAACACACCGCAAAGAGAGAATAAAGAAGAGCGCAGAGGGTGGGGAGACAGAAAATAAAGAGAGTGGAGAGACAAAAGAAAGAGCGGGAAGGAATATGTCAGAGAGAAAGGAACAGAGAGATAGCAGAAAAGGGCATGAAAGAGGGGGAGAAATAAAAGCTAGAGTGGCAAACAGAGAAAGATAGAGAGTGGTCTCGGAGAATTTTATTTACCCATCGGGAGTTATTCAGCTGCATGTTCACACACTATTGTTGAGTGCAGTGTGGCCAACGTATTCCCCCGTTAGACGTGTAAATTGAGTAGCAGACACATGCTTTCTTCAAACATGGTTTCATAGCAGAGAAATAGGTATAAAGTGAGCCTTGGGCGTAATAAAATCATGGATATCAAAAACCAAGAACATGAAATTTAATTAAATTGCCATCAACTGAGGCTGTAGTGAGCAATTTTACTGGAAAGAAATGTAGCAACAATGGGAGGAATATAATTAATAACAGAGAAATAAATATGAAACACAAGCATAATTTACATTTACAGTGGTCACATTTACCTACAGTTGATTTGGCTTATTCGTAATGTACATCATCTAGTGCGGGGCTTGTTAAAACATGGAGAAGTAAAATCTGGAAGAATTATTTGAAGGAGTAAGAAAATCAAAAAAATTCTCCAAGTAAATTCCTTAATTGTAAATTGGCCTCAAATCTATCCACTGTTGAGTAGAGCATTTTTCTAGAATCCGAACGCCACCAACCAAAGAGGCTGTAGACAGTGGAATATGTAATATCCATATGGTGTGGGGGAGGCACTTGAAACCATTCTACAGTAAGCAAGATATGATATACAGTAGTAACATCTATGGGAGACATTACAATGTGACACACTGTGTGGTCTATTATATACGTTGCAAATATTGACATTGTGAAGCATAGTGAGATGAAGTCATTTGCACACAATTCTGCACCCAGGATCTGGAACAACATCCTCATATCCATCAGGACCACACCAACATTGCTCCAATTTCGAAAGGCGTTGAAAACGCAACACTTTAAAGAATAATACACCTCAATGCCTTAACCATCCACAACCTCCAACGTGCGCAGAATGCTGCCGCTAGAGCAATTGTTGGTCTTCCTAGATCCTGCCCTGTTTCCAGTACTTTGAAAGCATTGCACTGGCTGCCAGTTAGGGCCAGAGTTCAATTCAAGGTACTGTGCCTGGCCTTTAAGATTCTAAAGGGTACGGCCCCTCAAATTCTTACGGACCTCCTGTCCTGGTATGTCCCCACTCGGCCTTTGAGATCTTTGGGCCAAGCTCTTACTATCATCCCTCGATATAAGTTGTGCCGTGTTGGTGGTCGTTCCTTCCGGGTCGAAGCAGCCGAACTGTGGAACTCCCTCCCGGTGGAGATTCGGCTGTTGGAGGATCTTTTCTCCTTCCGTAAGGCTATTAAAACCTTCCTATTTTAACTTGGTTCCTTCTCTTTAGCTGTTGTGTTTCCTGTGGCTGTTGCGTGTTACCTTGCCATGCGCCAGGACGCCCCTTAGCTGGGGCAGCTGTGCGCAGTACAAATTCACGTAACATAACATAACATAACCCAGCTTCCTCTCCTATTACTCATTCACTTTATGCTTCTCTTTGACCATGTGCAGTGCTTCATTGTGTTTTGGCTAGATTTGCACTGTAGATATACCACATACATACATACATACATACATCTCGTACGGAGGCAGGGATCAGAACCAATCTTTGCATCAGAGAAGCAGCAGCCTGGTATCTGCATCACATCTCTTCCCTATTGATCAACCAAATCATATGAAAGGAAAGCTAAAACTCAAATTACTAATTTACATTAGGATATTGGTCATTGATGTAATAACAAAATTACTTTGCATGGTAAAATCTACATACAAAAACATTGCTACAGTTCATGATTTTAGTAGTGTTGCTATTTATATTTCATTGCAGTGATTTATTAAGTCATCTCCTTACACGGATTTATGGTCTTACCATGAGTGATAGGTAGAACAAGACAGCCTGACTAGGCTGTTGCTTCTGTACAAAGGGATCTGCTCTCTAAAAACACACTTATGTCCCCAAGAGATAGCATCTACCAGGAAAGGTTGCTGGAAAATATTTTAAATATGATGAAACACAGATAGAAACATTTTAACTGTTATTCAGCATAAAATGTCAGATTTAAAAATCTTAAGAATATCTCTTTTGGGGATATTTTATTCTGACATCTATTTTAAAGATTTGAAGCCCTCACCACTGAAATAGTTAATTAGTGGTCTGAAAGCTTAACCTGCAACAAGGCTTCATCCCTAGTCTGGGAAAATCTGCAAAAAATGCAGACTGGCCACTAGCATAAAAGTCACGTGCACGCAAGCAAGACATTTTGAAACACATGAGAATGAATGTCTTTCCATACTTTGTAAATTGTATTACGTTTATTTGAATTTGATATCTTTTGTGTACTTGTAAAAACGCAGCTGCCTCAATCCATGCAGAAAATAGTATCTTGTCAAATATAAAGGAATGTAAAGGAAGACAATTCCATAGACAATACTATTAATTAATTGCAACATCCTTTTGTCTAAAGGTACCCTGAAGTACCATTCCAAATATGGGACAGCATAGCTATTCTTCATGAGTGGCTTTGACAAAAATCTTCCAGGTTTCTTAAGGCATCCGATAAAGCAGAATAAATTCGAGTGTAGTCTCTTGTACAATTGTGCTGGATTGAATGGAGGCAAAAATCTAAAGATATATTTACATTTTGGAATGCAAGATCATTAGACACAGAAATCTAAAGATATGTTTACATTTCGGGCTGCAAAAGTGGTTTAATCAAGTCATCTTTACCACCAACTCTCAGGGATATATTGTCCCGTTGTTTCATTTAAGACATTTATTTTTTAAAAGCAAATCCTAATTCAATTGATATATGTGTGGCATTGCCTTAGAAAATACATCTCCTAACTTTTCTGCCCTGGGAGCAGCACATGGATTTTTGTAAGAAAAATTGGGATGCCAAAGTTTAGCAACTATTTAACTAAGAAAGGACATTTCCCACATTCACTGGCTACCAGTGGCGATTGGCAGGAAACGGGGCAGAGGGGCAGCTGGGGGGAGTGGATAAGGGGGACAAAATATTTAAAAAGAAAAAAGAAAACACTTACCTCCTCGCGCCACAGCCCCAGCCGCCTATGTCCCTTATCCTTCGTTGCTGAAGAGCCTGGAAGCACACAGCCTCTCCGGAGCCATTCACAATACTGCAATGCAGCATTGTAATTGGTCGGAGCGTCGTAGTTCGACGCTCAGACTGGGACAGGGAGCCTGTGCATGTTCCCCATCCAGACTATAAAGCAGCCTGGGTGGGGAACATGCAAAGGGCACAGTACTCTTTGACTGGCCTGAGACGGCCTGCCAAGCAATCCTGCGCATTTAGGGGCCGATTACAATGCCATCCAGAAAAACTCCAAACGGGATTTGGATTCAGCAAATCCGATTCGGAACCTATGTGTCCGATCGATTAGGACATATTTCTGAACTACCAATTGTGATGAAAGGAAACCGTTTGGGTTGTCCGAATCGGTCCCGAATGGGATTCAGACCGCCCGAGTCGTTCGTAGCCGAATCATGCAGCTCTGTGGACATGGTTTCCAAACGAGCGATTACGATGACCGACTCGGACAGCCGCTCTGAATCGGTCTGTCTGACACAAAACGACTGTCGGAATCTGACTTTGGGGGCCCATAACAGGCCCCCTTTCACTCGAAGGCCTCGGGTTGGGGCCTGTAGGGGTACCCATGGGACCCCTCTTTACTACCATGCACAGTGTGGCAGGCACCATAGGGTGCCCGTCACAGGGTGCATGGCTTTCCCCAACAACCCCCTTTTTCAATGGAAGCCTGAGTTCTCTTTCGGAACACAGGCTCCCATTGAAGTCAATGGGAGCAGCCGCGGGCCGTGGAGGGAGTTACGGTGGGGCAGGGAGGCGGGGAGGGGGCGGGGCAGGGTGGAGAGGGCTAAAAACCGGCACCTGGATAATTACAGGTAAGTAAACAATTTGATTAATAAAACGAATTTCGTAGTGTGCACTGCATCGCATTTTGCGATGCAGTGCGCGCTACGAAATTCGTTTTATTATTTAAATTGTTTACTTACCTGTAATTATCCAGGTGCCGGTTTTTAGCCCTCTCCACCCTGCCCCGCCCCCTCCCCGCCTCCCCGCCCCACCGTAACTCCCTCCACGGCCCGCGGCTGAATGGGAGTCTGACTGAACGATGTACGGAAGCATTGTAATCGCTTGGTCGGACTCGCAGAACCCGAGTCGGTCAGAAACGATTCTGAAACCGATTCAGTCAGAAGAGTTTCCTATCGACATCGTAATTGGCTCCTTAGTGTGCACAGTCCACTCCTCCTCCCTGAGCCACCTAACCCAGCCCCGCAGAAACTAAAAATAAAATGATAATAATTTTGTTATTATAATTTAGTTTTTCCTTTTCCACTGCGCTCACAGTAGTGGGGTGAAGCTCCTCTGCCTAAGTGGAGGAGCCGCCCGTGCTGGTTATAGCTTCTAATGCTAGCGGTCTAGTCTGAGGTTGGATTGCAAAACTTGGTTCATCATCCAGACAGGTGTTGATCTAACTTTCTCCATTTTTATGAACCACTGGGGGATATTTTTGGTTTTTTAACGACCTAATGAAATGATCTTTATAGAGTGCAAAAGGGAAAGGGGACAACATCCCATTTTTGTACCCATCTATATATACATTTGACCAACTCTTGTGAAAATGGCTGCTGGGAAAGCATCCAGTTTCTTCTGTCAGCTATTAAGCTGATTGCCTATCACCAGTATCTAAGCATGTCACTGTCATTGGGCGCTCTATACTTTGTAGTCAGTGAGCATGAGCCATTCATGCACTGGTGTGTGAAGTTTCATTCTTGTGGGGATAAATCCATGTTCCCAGGGTGACACTAAGAGATGTCTTGTCCAGAAGAGTATAACAGCAAAAAGATAGCATAATGCTTGGTTACACATATGTAAGAGGGATATAGGAGAATAGAAAATAGCATTTTAGAAAAACAGCATTTTTTGCAGCATCCCATGATAATGGTAGCAGGTTTTTTTTCACAGAAATGTTCCTTGCTAGCTTTTTAAAATCTAGGCACTATGATGCCCACCAGCTGCTTCAACTGTTCCCCTGGGGTGGAATCCGTTTCTAGTGCTACACTGTTATTTAGGTTCCCAATTAATGAATCAACCTCTGTGCCAGTTAGCTCCTTTACCAATGCATTTCATAGGACCCCTAGCAGTGTCAAGGGAGACCTTTAACAAATGTATCATTAGGGAAGCATTCTTTAATGTAAGTGTTTTGTAGCAAAGTATGATTGAAATTGTACTAAAACTCTCAGTGATTTGGTCCAGTAAACACCCAATGTAGAGAGGAGAGGGTGGTTAGGTGAGAATATTGATTGGACATGCGAAACATCAAAAAGCAATTTAATGCTAACTAGAGTCGCAGTTCTAGTTCTACCTCAACCTTACAACTTGAAGGGCTCTCATTAGTGGCTGCCCCAATGCCCATACCCAGGCCTTATCCTCTATTATAAACTTAGAGGTTCTGGTTCCTAAACTCCTATTTTGTGCACCGTAAAACGCAAGGAAGATGAGTTTATTACTAGAAGACACAATTACTCCTTTGAGATTTTGTGCGTTGATAATAGGGATGAAAAACTGAACAATTTTCTTCTCTAACAAAGTTCCAATAATTCTCATTAGATTTTAAGTTGTTATGAAAAAGAAGATCGCCAAAACCCATGTCATCAAAGTCCTGAGCAAAACAGTTTTAAGGTTAACTTGCAAGAAAATGGCACATTCCTTTCCAGCATCAACTATCATTTGCAGGGAAATATTATCAGTTTGTGGGGAAAAACAAAGCCACAGCACCAACCTAGGAAAAGCATGAAACTTTGCGAATGTAGAGTAGGTCAACAATTATGTTCTACACATTGCCCTAAAATAAAAAAATAACAAAATAAAATAATTATGTTCTACACGACACTCACCAAAAAAATATACTTGACTACTACGTATACGTATATTAAAGATACTTAATTGAAACATAGGTTTGTTTTTGGGGGTCCAGCTGATTCAATACCAATGAATACATTTTGAAATATCCGATTAAAAAAAAATAATTGTACAATGGAAAGCACAGAGAGAATTTGCGGATTAAGAGGGCATTTGTCTTCGCTGCAAATGTGAAAATACACTAGGATTCAGTGTAGTCTGAAATTGCCTGGGAACCAGTGGTGGTATTAAAAAAGAAACTGGGACAAAAACTGAGGTAAGAAATCTCTTTCACTGTGAAAAACAACATAGAATTACTTACTGAAAAGCACAGTATGTGCGATTGATTTCTTTTTCTTTCCTTAATATTATTTTTGGGGTATATAGCGGAAAGGAAACAAAAATGTTAATGTTTCAATGCTGGGTTCTCTGCATATTCTCTAGTAATTAGATGTTTGTTTTCAGAAAATGCTTAAAACTAAGAACTTCTTGAATAATTGATATCTTCTTCCAGAGATAATACTGCAGAGAGTACAAAAGATGCAGGCGCATAAGCGCACAGAGCATTGCATATCATTCACTGGTTTGTTTTATGTTCCACTATGCCTTGATGTAGCTTGCACTGGAAGTTCATCACTTCCAACCTAGCGCTTGCAGCGCCTCGCCCAAATCACAGGGGGTGTCATTAGCCTCAGCACCATGGTGCATCACTGAAATGTTTCTCTTTGCTAACAGAACTGAATATGAAATATGGTCTATAACAACCAGTAATGAGATGTCATTCAACTGTAAATGCTAATCATCCATATTTTTATACCATTCTCATTATGTTACTGGCATGGGAGGTAATTGAAATCTTTGAAATACTCAAATACGTTGAACATAACTTGCTCTCTCTCTCCTCTGATGTAAAACATCTCATATGCAGAGAGACGCCAAGTGGTAGGCTGATGGGCGAAACAAAGTATACATTTTTAATGAATGCCATTTGTATTAAGAGCGGTTCTTAGAATATCTGACTGTCACGGAATATGACTATGCCCCTGGGGCTAATACTGCACGCGTCAACAATATTTCCATCTTACTGAACCTTTAAACGTGGTAGATATGAAATTGGTTTAATGCTTTTCAGAGTGGCGGTGTGCAGCAGTACACTGTTGAAGGGGCCAGATTGAACAAACTTGGACTGATATACTGGCTACATTGTGCACAAACACATCACCGCACACTTGCACTTATCAGCAAGTGTAAGAACAACGGGGCATATTATCAAGAACAGGCGATAAAATTATCGCCGGTTTATCAGCAGAAAACTGCCGCTAAAGCGGCAATAATGGGCTTGATAATATGTCCTTGTGAATTCCCATAGCAGCCCAGGTTCTGGTGTTAACCTGGGCTGCTATCCCATTATCGCCGCTTTAGCGGCAGTTTCCTGCCGATAAATTGTTCTTGATAATATGCCCCAATATTTGTCTCTGGTCAGTGTGAAAATAAAAGTATTGCCCCATATAGTCACTGCAAATGTTTTTGCCTTTTTTGGTGAGAGCAAATGCAAAAAATCTTCTAGTCGGTCAGTGCAAATTTCACACAGGTTGATCAATTCAAATATTGGCGCAGAACTGAACTTCACTAGCTTAAATTTCATGTACCATGATGTGGTCGAAATACGGATAATTTGAGCACTGAATGAAGCAAAGTCTTATTACCATTTGTTTCATTCTTCCCATGAGAAAGACACGTTATTTATCTCTATTTCTAAAAATACATGGGCCTTTTCGTATTTGCAACACCGTGGTAGATTTACTTGCTTGTGATTTCATCCTTCAATGGGCCGGTTTATGTGCCAGTTGGATATATCTGTGGCAATACCAGGTGGCTAGAATATTTTCTTGTCACATTTATCTGCCTATTACAAGTCAAAGCCCACAGAATGAAGAATGACTGTGCGGACCTGGATTTAGTGGGCAGAATTTGGCAGTGACATCCAAGTTCCATGGCGTTTAACACCCACATTTACAACCTGCTCAGAGCTGATGGCAAATCTGTGTGTGTGTGGGGAGGCTGGTGTAAGGTGGGTAAGCTCACAGATGGACATGGAGGATGTTGCTCAGCAGGAAGTGGCATTACATAGAAGAGGGCCAGGCAGGGCTTGGAATTTGGGATGGGATGCACAGCAGGCCATTTCCAAGGTGAATTTAGGCAAATATTACAGCCAGTAAAGCAGAAACCAATATTATTGCATCTGGAAAATACAGGTGCAGTAACAGCGGACCACTTACAAATGAGAGCAGAACTTCAGCCCCGGGATTGCTCTCCGTCTGATTTGTAATTGGGGTCAGTGGATCTTGCACTGCTTTCCACTGAGCCTCACTATACAAGGAATCCAAACAACAAGTTCGGATGAACAGATTTACTAATATTTAATGCAATGCAGAGCAGAAACCAAAGCTGCCACACTGCTTAGCATGAAAGCAAGAGAGCAGGACAGCATCATATCTACTAAGATTTGGTGCGTCACTCTTACCAAGTGCTGCAGCACCTTCAGGCTGGTTTACTCCAGTACACAACTTTGCATCATAGTGCCTCCATCAATGTCCACTCCTAGACGATGATACAGAACACATTCTCTCCCTCATGAACCAGACCCCCAGTAACCGGCTCAAGTTCAATGCTTGAAGACTGAAATTGCCCACTGGATGAAGTCCAGCTGTCTAAAGAACAACACTGACAAGACCAAAATCATAGACTTTGGGAAGAGCACTTCACTGTGGGACCCCACCTAGTGGCCAACAGACCTAGGACTGACACCCACCCCACCACCCACACTAAGAACCTCAGGACTATCATTGACAGCAAACTTGACATGACTACCTAAATTAACACTATAAGCACCTCTTGCATCCATAACCTGAAGATGCTGAGGAGGAATTTCAAATGGCTCCAATCAGGCACCTAGAAAACAGTCATGCACGCCCTAGTCACAAGCAAGCTGGACAATGGGACCACACTCTATGCCGGAATCAGCAAAAACTCACCAGAAGTCATTGAGAACTCAGCAGTCAGAATCACTTCCAACCTCCCACACCACACTCACATCACACCTTACCTGATGGACATCTACTGGCTCTCCATACAAATCAAGCACAATTCAAACTCCTCACCCACACTTTCAGGGCAATACCTTACACTGGCCCAGCATACCTTAACAATAGCATCTATTTTCACAAACCTTCCAGACACCTCCTGCTTGCACACATCCCACTTGTATGAAAAACCAGATCCGGTGGTCAAGCCTTCTCCTACATCACACCTAAAAAATGGAACAACCTGCCACTACAAATAAGAGTCTCGTCCTTCCTTCTGAATTCAACAAAGAGCTGAAGATCTGACTTAGTGAGTAGTCCCACTAGACCATAGGCAAGGCCACTGGTATAATGCATTTGTGCGGTGATATTTGCATAATTATAAATTTGCCATGTTATGTTATGTTATGTTATACTGTTTTATAGAGTGCACAGCTGCCCTGGCAAAGGGGCGTTCCAGTGCTAACAGCAGCAAATTAGGATACTGCTAAAGAAGGACGACAGGACCTAAAACGGAGGAAAGAGGTGTTTCTTACGTGCCTGACAGAATGCCAGGTAATTGTTTAGGCTATGGATATATAATGGAAGAGAGTTTCAGAGTTTGGCTGCCAGTGTGCAAAAAGAGCGCCCCCCAGCACGCACCCTCCTCACCCTAGGGACAACCGACAGATGTTGACCCATAGAACGAAGTTGGCGGGTGGGAGTGTAAGGTAAAAGCAAGTTGGCCAAGATGCCAAGAGAGCGGGAGTTAAAAATGTAATCCATCATCTGCTGCATAATCGGCAGATTTTAACATAAAAGAGTTTGTTCCTAGCTCAACCAGTTCAAAAGTTAATTAAAATTCAACGACAAGTGTTGCACCGTAGTGGAAAACCCTTTGCAAAGCTTGATTGGTCACATTTCTGTTGCTTATTGCTATATATGGGTGTTAAACTGGTCCTAATGAGATGGAACCAATGGCTAGACAGTGCTAACAAGTGTTAAAATGACAAAATAGCGACGTAATATTGTCACCAAATGTGCCACATTATGAAACATAATTTGCCTTTTCTTGCAGCATAATTTACTCAATCCTGCTGCATAATTTGGCCCTCCCCTGCAACATAATTCCAGTGTCCCTGACCATAGGTCTGGGTAAGCTCACACATGCTCAGCGCCAGAATACCCTCCCAGATGATAGTATGCTCTACAAATCTGCATAACATAATAAAAGGTATATGCACGATGTCTAGCATAGGTTTTGTACTGGAAGAATAACTGTCCTATACAAAATACTATGCTCCGACATACTTTAAAATGTTCCCACTTTGTATATGGGCTGTACAATGCAGCCCAGAAGTTAAGTTTGAAGTTTGGAGAAAACACTTTTTTGCTACTTTGCACCTGCCTTCAGGTGGTGTATTTGTGGTGCTAAACCCTGTCTGCAAATTTTAATAGCGCGGGCTTTGAATAAAAAATGATGGGCGGTAGCATAGGACGCCAATATGCCACCCATGGAACTCCCTCCTGGCATACACTACTGCCATGCAGAGCAAAGCACTATTTGTGTTAACTTTAGGCCAATTTCCAAGGCAAGAAGGTTTTGCTCTGGAAACGAAATGGTTTATGAAGACTTCACGTCTGTTTACATCACTTTTTGCGACTTTGCACTGGTGCAAATCCTTGATAAATCTGTCCCAGAGTATCAAACATGGTGCCCATGGTTCCCATGTCTAGGAAGCAACAATTGTTCACTCAATATCAGGATAGACTATATTGGTTTATTTTCAAGTGAGACTGCGAATATTTATCGAATAAATTGTCCATGTGACAAAATGTATGTTGGAATAATTGCCTGTAAGGGAAAGACTTAATAAGGTAAATAACTTAATAGAGAAAGAAACATTTTAGATTTAGAAACTTAAATCTATGTCTTGAGAGGCATGAACAAGCATAAGGAGAAATGCACAGTTGTAGAATTCTATTCAACAGATGAGAAGTGGGTGTTCCAAGTCTGGTTGTTGTGAGCATTTCCAAAGTCCCCTCCAACCCCATGCCATCCGAAACGCCCCGAGATTTACCCCTTCCACTGCTGGAGTAACACGCTTTCTATGACAGAAAGGAGCACAGATCACTCCAGACTACCAGATGGAGTAGGTAAGAGCATTCTCCAGAGGGAAAATGCGCACAGGAAGCTGGATTACCCATGTGCTGAATTATCTGCTATGAAGAACTCCACTCCCAGAGATACGCCTGGATTCCAGTGCCTTGTCCCATTCCCACAGTGCAGGAATACATATTCTGAAATGCACTGATGTTAATAGGAGATTGATTATCAACTAAAAGAACATGCATTGGTAAACGCAAGAAACACTATGTTACAGCCAATAGAATTGGAGGAAAGGTAAGTGACAAGCATAGGAACCAATGAAAAGCAAGGAAAGCAAGGAGGCCAGATGTAAGCCCCATTAAAATTTATATGAAATACAATAGATTTCACAAGCACAGATGAAACCTAAATGTGTTGCAGATTTTCAAATGATGTTATTGTGAAGAACCAGGTTATGACATTTGTACATAAAGATGACTGTACTTGTAGAGGGGTGGATAGATTGAGCCACCCAGGAAGTGACACGTGGTCACCAGTCAGCAATATGAATCTTTTCCCTATGTGTCACCTTCATGATGCATGGCCTTTTGGTAAGAACGTCTTTGTTCCTGTTCACTTTGAGAGCAGTGTACCCTATCAATAGCTTTTCCTCTTGGTTTCACTCCCTTTTTTCATCAGCATCTCTGAAGGTGCCTCGGGCAGGGCTGAGCTTCATAACTAGGAAGGATGAAATCTGTGATACGTTGCAGCATGGACAGGTAAGCCCATCAGATTTCGCTCAGTCTGTTTTCTTTATTGCATTCTCCATTGCATCCTCCATTGTTGCTCAGAAATGAATTCGGATTGGGTCAGGATTGGGTCAGCAAACTAAGAAAGGCAGACTCTGACACTGGAAGTGAAGTGCAGAACAGTGTGAATTCACTTCACATGAGAATCGGAACATGCTATTGACTTGGAGTGTGCACTCTGTGACTTGTCTAACATGGGGAGAGGATGTGGCCAACTGGCTAGAGCGGTCAACCTCAAAGCTGGGGTCCTGGATTCGAGTCTCGACAGGGAAGCTCAACATCCCGTGATTCTGGACAAATCACGTAATCTCCCCATGCCTAACAAAAATTAATGTGTCCGTCTGTGACACAACTGGTGCTCATGTAAAGCGCTCTAATATCTTTGGGTCGAGTTTGCACTATATAAAACTTAATATATATATGTATTTGTATATATATATAAGAATCATCTCAAACAGATTACTTGTCTCTGAGGAGATAGACAAAACAGCATTTGGATGTATGATCCGGGAAACTATATGCAACAAGGGGGGGATTTCCATAGGGGCATGTAATTGCCCTGTCTCCAGGGAGAAATCTCCTCATCTGTAAGGACTGCAGTGTTTAAGGTGCCTGGATTTGCAATGGTTTGCTGGACTCCTTTGAGGAAGACACATGACTTACAGCAAGACCCAACATGTAATTATTGGGTACAAACATATTTGTGGCATGCAATAGATTTACTCCTAATACATTCTTCTTATAACATAATTCTTTCAAAAGGGAAGAAAAACGTATTATGAGTAAATCCATGCCCAAATGCATGATGGTAGCGCTCACTTGTCTTTGAGGAGAGCACAGATAATCCCTTGTCTGGGCAGTGCGGGATGTTGGCTGCAATGATGGGTGACATTGGTAGTTCAATTTCTCAGCATTTCTCAGATTCAGTTGGGTGCAGTCCCGTCATTATGCTGGCGAGATGCATGCCCTGTGTGCCACACCTGGTTTTATTTTTCCATTCCCCCACGGTTTGCTCTGCACTATGGCATCCTGTGACAGAAGGTTAGAGGTGTCTGCTATATAGTCTCTCTATATCTCATCTGTGGAGACTGCATGAGCCAGGTCTGGTAGCTCATTGGACTAATGCTTCCACTGCAGGGGCCTGTGTTCGACCTCATTGTCACAGGTTCAAATCCTGGTGGGTCCACTCAGCCTTCCATCTATCTGAGGTCGATAAAATGAGTACCATTGAGTTGAGTAACAAGAAACATCTGTTATTCAGCGCCAAGATACCTCCGGATGAACTTGAGCTTTACAAATACACATGTCATTGCTGGTTCCCATGAATGTCCTACGAACTAGGCTTGGTCAGTTCAGCCTTTTGGCCACCGTCGGTTTGAGAACATTACTGCTGGCTAGTAGCACTCTTATGAGTCAGATTTCGTGCACCGGGCTCACTTGTTGTTCTATATAGATGCCGTTTTTAGGGCTCGTCCCTAGCGATGCAGTGTGCTGCACTGCTCACCCAGGCGCGAGCCCTTTTGTGGAGGGTTTCAAAACAGACCCTTTTATTCCACGGTATTGGCGTTTGCGGTCGTCTTTTTTAGACAGACAGCACGCAATTGGCCAAAGGCGGTAGCGTTGCTCCGCCCATGGCCTATTGGTGTCTGTTACCCGCACGCTGACATCTGTTTTCAATTATCGTGCTCAGACAGGGGCGCGATAATTGAAAACAGATCGCTTGCTGTGGCGTGTGCGCACCGCTCGCGGGCTTGTCATTCAATTGTGCATCATTCCCAAATGATGTTAGTTTTTCTCCTGGGCGCTAAAAGAAACTGTGTTTATTTACAGATGTGAATAAAGAATATTGGGATGTGAAGATGTGTGTGGTGGGTGTCAGTGTTGGGATACATGATTCCTTACAAAAAACACACACACACAGAAGGTTGAGCCGCACAAAAAGGTAAACACTGACTTCCTTTCTGCCATGAACTGTGGAATTTTAGTTCGTGTACTGAACATCATCTACGCCATCTTGCAGACTCACGTATGAGCATACACGACAGCCATTTTAGGTACCATGGTCTCCCTGTTCACGATCGCCCGTCAGCACACTTCCCTGAACCTTGCAAGCCTTCCCCGCGCCTCCTGGCTGCCCCCGCGCTCACATGCACAAGTCATGAAACCCCCCCCATGACTCTGTCTCAGGGAATCACACCCCGCGCCTGACCAACACCTCCTTTCCGTCCATGAATACCCCTCCTTTGATGACCCCTTCCTCTGAGCCCGACTGCCTGTACGAACCGCTGGTCATCCCTTAGCCCGAGGATACAGTTTATTGCCCACTACTGTATGCACTCGCCTCTCCTGAAAGAGACCACTATTGATCATGACGTCCCCACCCCCTGAGATTCGATCAGGCGCACACATTCCAAAGGAATCGGCAGAACACTCAGCTGCGTGATAACCCCCTCCCAATCTTATGAGGGGAAAGGGCTTCTACTGTTGTCATGTGTTGGAATGGGCCGGAACTGGGGGGGTGCCGGGGATGTCGTTCTCATACTTCACAATGCCCTTGTTGTAAAAAAGAGCGTTCACATGTCTTAACCCAGGGGATAAAAGACCAGGTCTCAGAGAGGTTGAGAGAGCACCTCGAGACGATACCTTGTTGTCTGATCTGATGTGTTCTACTCCGACGGAATAAACTTGTTTCCTGTCTTCCTGTCTCCAGCGCCTGCCTCTTTATTGAATAACTTCGTATGGTATTAGAGGCGTTTTACGCCGGGCAAATTTAACTTAGGAAACATCTACTGAAAGCGCCTGACCATTTTGAATTGATCTTTATCAATTGGCGTCCCAAACGCGGGGCCCATCAGCGACACGTGGATCCAATGGGAGAGGTCCCGACGACAGAGTGAACAACTGCAACGATCGGGAGAGCTCCTGTCCGATAGACCCTCGTCTGACAGCCGATCATCTGAACTTCACTGATTCCGAGCTGACCTCTCCCGAGTGATCTACGGTCCTGACTGGGAACCACCAGGAGTGCCGCGATAGCAACAAGAGAATAGAGGACAATCGGGCGCTGTAAGCGGAAGACGAGAAACTGTCCATGCGGTCCGGGTAAGGTCGTGACACACGACAAATTGCGAAATTGATTGATTGATTGTTTGAAAATACTAGTATTACTTATTGACTGTTTCTGAGAAATTCTCTATTTGCAAACAAGTACCGAATCGCCATACTCTGTTTAGTCTTTGCAGATAGTGAAGGGTAGGCAACGCAAGCCTTTAACACGTCGTGCCTATTTTTCTCCTCATTGATTGATTGATTGAATCGAGCATTGAATTGTTCGAAGTTGGTTCTCTTAAGGATCTTCTCTGCCTACAAACGGGGAAGAATAGGAATATTCTCTCTCCCTTTGCAGATAGTGAAGGGTAGGCAACGCAAGCCTTTAACACGTCGTGCCTATTTCATTCCTCATTGATTGATTGTTTGTCCAAACATTGACTGTTTGGAATTGGTTCTTTCTGGAGGTATTCTCTGTTTGCAAATAGCGTAGAATAGAATATTCTGTCCAGTCTTTGCAAATAGTGAAAAGATAGGTAGTGCAGGCTTTTGCCCCCCATTGTAATCCGTCATGCCTATCTTCTCCCCATTGGTTAATAATTGGGTCAACCCGGACCGCTTATTAGAGATGAACCATCCAGCTCCACTGGAAGGCACCCCTAATAAGGACATGTTTACTAAGCAAGGACTAGTCGCTATAGCTTATAGTAAGTTATGGCATAAATATACAAAAAAGGATCCTGAAAGTCAGTGGCCACTGATAGGTTCTTTTGATGAAAATAAAATAAAAACACTAGAAGCAGCTGTAAAAATAAACAAGGCAACGCCCACTATGCTCGATAGTATTGGCATGTGGCGCAAAGAAGCAGAACATCGAAGGAAAAGAGAAGAAGCAAAAATAGTGAAACAGTTACGAAAAGCAGCCCATCTGGCCGCAAAAGAACTAGATGAAGAAATAAGAAGAAGAGAGGAAGTTAAACAAACGCAAGAATCAGGACTGGCAGGCCAATGCCCTGTCAGGACCACCTCTGCGCTCTACCCGGAGATGCCCTCCAAACAGCGGGCAAATGACGAGTTACTGCTCGGTCCTCCAATTATCTACATGCCTCCTCCTTATGCTCCCAGCCAGCCTCTAGCACAACACTCACCAGTTCAAAGTGCAGGTGTGGGTGACCCTAGCGCTAGTGCCCCGGCTCTTACGGCCTTCGCACCAGCCGCATTGGTAACAACAGCAGATGAACATGAGACTAGCAGGCACCTAACAGCCAGACCAAATAGGTTGAGCAAAGATGAGCGGGATGGAATCGACAAGATAGCAAAAACATTGGTAGAACGGAAGGGGAGCGAAGAATATACGATGAATATGCACAATTCACATGCCGGTAGTCACAGACGGCATTTCATCTTACGGTTCAGCTACTACACCCTGAACGCGTATGAGGATAGGTACCAGAATAAAGGTCCTGCTAAATTGACGGCTCTATATAGAAGGGTCGATGTTGGAGATGGAACTGAGAGCGATGTGACGGACCTCTTCATGCAAACGCTTGAGGTCTTCCGCCACCTCGCGGAACAGAAACCAGAGGTCAAGATCACAGTCCCTGAGACGATTGAGTCCTCATTAGAAGCAGCCAACACGATGATGCCTATCAGAGAAGCCGCCCCCTATTGGGTTCCCCCAAGAGGTCAGGGAACAAACGATGATATCAACCACGCAGATGCAAAAGGGAGGGTTGTGTACAACTGGGTTTACCAACCATGGGATCGGCAAGATATTTTAACTTTTAGGCAAACCCTGCCCGATCTACGAAAGAACCCTACAGCATTTTATACAGAACTAGGCACAGCCTTGGGCTCAACCATAATGACTCTATCGGACATTGATTTGTTTTTCGGGTTGTGTCTGCCGGCTGATGTGTGGAAGCAAATCCGGAAAGCCGACCACACAGACCTGTTCGGACACACCTGGAAACAACTCGATGACCTAGATAGGCAGCGAGAGCCCGGAAAGAAACCTGTAAAAGACATACTGGAACTCCCCGACAAAATAGTACAGAAGCTAAAGACGTTGATCCCAGAAAAGAAGGTAGACTGGTCGGTAGTCACGGCTTGTCGTCAGAAACCTCAGGAAGATGTATCAGAATATTTCTCCCGATTTGAAACAGTGTTCTCCGACTACAGTGGCCAAGACATTACCACCGCAACCGGACAACACCTATTCGTGCAAAACTACGTAAAAGGGCTATCGCAAGAGGTCTCCCAAAAGTTACAGACGAGTGAGAGTAGTTGGGGAGCCTCCAAACCTGCAGCTATCCTTCAGATGGCTCAGTATTATGAACACCAAAAGAACGAGAACGAGAGGGCGAATGAGAAAAAGAAAAAGGACTTAAAGGAACGAGTGATGATTGCTCAATTGCATGAAGTGACTACAGGAAGGGAACTATATAGGGGAAACTACCAGTCGAATGCCCCTAGGAATTCGGCCCCTAGAGATCGCAACCCCACACCTGGCGCTCCACGAACCGACCTCGATGAGAACCAGTGTGCATTTTGCAAAGAATTTGGGCATTGGAAGTCTCAATGCCTGGCCCTTCGGGAAATGATTAAAAATAAAGAAACAAGGGACATGACAAATGGCTCCAAAACTGGAGGGCAGGGACGAGGGCAGACCCGCGACACTACCAATGACCGCTCTGGCAGACCAACCACATTTGACCGCCCCCGACAGAATCAGTGCCAACAGTCCGACTGCAACAATGCTCACGACTCTGCATAGGACTGCCAGGGGCAAGGGAGGGATCCAGTCGAGCTCTGTGTTGACCAGCAAGGTCCTTACGTCACTGCTAAGGTCCTGGGTACAAAGTCTCCATTTTTGGTAGACACTGGAGCGACACGTAGTGTATTATCAAAACGACTGATTCCAAGGGCACCCTTGTCTGGCTCACACATTACCTCGATAGGTTTCGATGGAACGCCCTCCACTAATCCCCTGTCTGTACCTATCTCCTTTGACCTAGGAAACAATCCCACTGACACAACATTTCTGCTCTCCTCCAACTCCCCTGACGCCATTATGGGTATTGATTTACTGAAACATTTCCGAGCTACTATTAGGTGTTCCCCGGATGGAGTCCGAGTCATCCTGTACGACAACCTGAGCATGTCCAGACCCTACCCCGCACGACATATGTACGCCATAACAGATGCTGACCTATCCTTGCTCGATACCCTACCCCTGTACCTATGGGCCAGAAACGACTCGGATGTAGGACGAATGATGATCGATCCTGTACACATAACTGTTCGACCAGATGCAATACTCCCGAAACTCCCACAGTACCGGATATCGCCCGAAGGCGAGAAGGCATTGGTAGCGATTATTCAGTCCTTGGTAGATGCAGGAGTGGTAGAGGAAGTGGTTAGTAATGTCTGCAATAGACCTATCCTACCCATTGTTAAGAAGCAAGGTGAGGGAGATGAGAAAGCGTACCGCTTCATCATCGACCTGCGAGAAGTCAACAAAGTGGTGGTACCACAGTACCCCGTAGTCTCAGACATCGCCACCATCCTGACTCTCATCCCGTCCACTGCCACCACCTTCACCGTTATTGATCTTAAAAATGCATTTTTCTCTATCCCCATCCATCCAGACAGCTGTTATCTCTTCGGCTTCACTTTAAAAAACCGTTCATACCGATTTTGTAGAGCTCCCCAGGGCTACACTGAAAGTCCCAGCATTTAGAGCCAGGCCCTCAAAAGACAGCTGGACGCCGTCCAGCTACCAGATGGAGTGGTGTTGATCCAATATGTTGACGATATCCTTTTGGCGGCCAACACCACTCCACTTGCAATCACAGCCACTATCCAACTCTTGCACTTTCTTGCGGAGAATGGCCACAAAGTCTCCAAAAAGAAACTGCAGTTCTGCCAGCCCCAAGTAACATACCTAGGCCATCTCCTGTCCAAAGAAGGGAGGAAACTTACACCCGACCGAATCCAAACCATCCTAGACACCCCGATTCCAAAAACACAGAAGCAAGTCCGTTCATTAGTGGGCCTTACTTCTTTCTGCCGACAATGGTTACCAAATTTCAGTCTCATTATAAAACCCCTACTTTCCCTGTTGGCCAAAGAAGTTCCGTTCCCACTCCCGTGGACTCCCGAATGCCAAGCATCCTTTAAGGAGTTGCGGGATGCCCTTTGCTCGGCACCCGTTCTAGGAACACCAGATTACTCCAAGCCCTTCTCCCTCTTCACTCACGAAAGGGAGGGATGCGCATTGTCTGTTCTAACTCAGCCCATCGGCGCCAAACATCGCCCTTGTGCCTACTTCTCTGCCACTCTTGATCCAGTCACCAAAGCTCTACCTGCCTGCCTTCGAGCAGTAGCCGCTGCTGCTGTCTCTATCCGCCAGAGTGAGGGAATTGTGCTTTCAAACTCCCTCACGGTATTAGTGCCCCATGCAGTTGACACCCCTTTGAACCAGACTAAGACTCAACACCTGACTAGCGCACGACTAACAGGGTACGAATTGACTCTACTTGCACCCCACATCACCCTGAAGAGATGCACGACATTGAACCCTGCTACACTGTTACCCTTGCCCCAAAATGACCCCGATGTGCCCCCTATACACGACTGTGTGACCCTCACGGACTAACAGACCAGGAGTAGAATTGACCTCCGAGACATTGCTTTCATAGATCCTGATGGAGAACTATGGGTAGATGGCTCTTGTATCAAACTCCCAGACGGCACCACTTCTGCTGCCTATGCGGTGACGACAGCTCGAACAGTAGTTGAAACAGCTCGCATCACACAACGATCCGCACAGGCAGCAGAGCTAATTGCCCTCACACGAGCATGTATCATAGCAGCAGGAACCACGGCAAACATTTACACGGACAGCCAGTACGCCTTCGGGGTGGTTCATCATTTTGGGCTCCTATGGAGGGAAAGGGGATTCCTGACGTCCCACGGTACGCCCATCCTTCACGGAGATTTAGTCTCCGCCCTGATTGAAGCAGTTCTTCTCCCCAAACGATTAGCAGTGATCAAATGCCAAGCACACAAGAAGGTGACAGACCTAGTCGGACAGGGAAACGCACTGGCCGACACCACTGCCCGAACCACAGCTGAGAATAGGACAACGACATGCATGTATGTGACCAGGTCACAAGCAGAAAAATGGACCGACGCTAGGGAAACAATCAGGGACATCCAATCGGCCAGCACACCGCACGAACTGACTGAGTGGGCGCGGGTGGGTCTAAGGGACGATGAGGACTGCTGGCGGACAAAAGACACAAACAAATGGTTGCTGCCTGATGCATACTTGATCCCCATACTGACCATTGCACACTCCCCTGCAAACATAGGTTCTGCCCCCATGATTGAACTCATCTCCAGAGTCTGGCACAACAACAAGATCCCCGACTCAGCCAAATGCCTGGTCCAGCAGTGCCTTATCTGCCTACAACACAACCCCGGGAAAGGAACTGTGGTACCCCGGGGAGGGTTTGGGATCCCCGACCACCCCTTTGAGGTCCTTCAGATGGATTACATCCAATTAGAGAGGTGCCAAGGCTTGAAGTACGTATTGGTCATTGTATGTGCCTTCAGCAAATGGGTGGAAGCCTATCCGACCCGTGATAACACTGCCATGACTACTGCCAAAGTACTACTGAAAGAGTTTTTCCCTCGCTACGGCCTTTGTCGAATTTTATGGAGCGACAATGGCCCCCACTTCATAGCTGAAGTTATCCAACTAATCCTGAAGGGGTTGGGGGTAAAACAAAGGTTCCATGCGGTCTTCCACCCCCAATCCGCTGGCCTGGTTGAACGACACAACGCTACACTGAAACTGAAACTGTCAAAAATAGTGGCCACCACAGGACTTAAGTGGCCATATGCCCTTCCACTGGCATTACTATCGATGCGCTCCACTCCCACTAAGCACCACTTGACCCCCTACGAAGTTGTGTTTGGGCGGCCTATGAACCTCTGGACTGCCCCCAAACCGACCTCCATTCACGACGTCCCCGACGTCCTGCTGTCAGATTATTTATACAAGTTAACTAAAACATTGTCTGTCATTCATCAACAGGTGCAGCAGGCCATCCCCGATGCTTCCAGGGGTCCCGGTCACGATATCCAACCGGGTGACTACATCCTAGTCCGGAACTTTCAACGAGCGAAGAGTCTGGAACCCCGGTGGACGGGCCCCTAGCAAGTACTGATCACCACTCGGACGGCTCTTCGAGTGGAGGGGAAGAAGCACTGGCTGCACGCCCACCACTGCAAAAAGGTTTCCTCGACCCTGGCCACGACAGACAACGTCAGCACCCAAGAAGAGCTCCTGAACAAAGACCGACCATCACTGAACTGCTATCCTGATACCGAGGCACTTGAACTTGCAAAACACTCTGATCCCACTGTGCCATCTCGAGAAGGGTATTTCCTGCGTCGAAAGGAGGGAGCTTCGGCTAAGTAGGCCACTGACTAAGTTAAAAATCTCAGAACGGTGACCCAAAGCAACCAAGGGTTACCCGGAGAGAAGCTAAACAAAGTCTGTGGTTCTGCCCACTACCGAGCACCTTGAAGATGAAGATGATGGAAGCGCCAGATAAGAAGATGATGGAAGCGCCAGATAAGAAGACGTCGGAAGCAACAGGAAATACCCACTACAGGAACCCAAAGACTGACAATTTGCACAAATCAAAGACAATCGCTTTCTTTATTGTCTTCCTCTTCTGCCTCCTCCTCATGACTTCCTTCTGGATCTTGGAGGAAAGCACACCCGCTCACCAGATGTTGCCAACCACTGTCCAGCCAACCACCATGAAAGAGCACCACCTGATCACCCTTTCACCTCAGCTCCGAGAAAGGCGTAGGGAGTTCTGGAACAATTCCTTCGTACAACTGTTGCACCAGCACAACCTTGCTGCAAATGCCACGAACTGCTGGATCTGTGGGTTGCTCCCACATGCTACCGGACACTCCATCCCCTTCATCCCTTCTCCTTTCTCAGTTCACGGCTCCTGCCTCGCCTGGTTGATCCTCATGCAGGAAAGCCACAAGGACAACGCCGCTTCTGGTCAAACCGTGTCACACTTCTACTATGGGTTCTGGCTGAACAAAATAAAAAAGACGTCTGCTCCCTTTTGTCCTGCAATTTCAGGTTCAACCTTCCTCACGAACATCCCTGCCAAAGAAAGGGTCGAAATGCAAGTGCTCCACAATCCAGCCAGACCCACCTTCTCCCACCTGCGGAAACAAACGGCTGCCACCCTGACCGTGGCCCTGTCTGTCATCAATGTCACAGGACTCGTATGCCTCGAAGGACAAGGAACGCAGCTGGTGGGTCACAGTTCTTGTCGCATCACCAAAACATTGGTCTCAGCTGACCCCCCCTCCTTTGTTGCTTCCCCGAATATGTACTTTGTTTGTGGCACCAAAGCTTACACTTGGCTCCCAAGAGGCTGGAGGGGTACGTGCTACATCGCCTTCATTCTTCCTCCCACGTATGTGGCTTCAGCCAACCACCACCGGCAAAAGCGCGCCGGAGATGTTGAACAAGCCGACTCCACCGGAGCACAGTTCCTGGATGCAGCAAAGGGACTTGTTCCTCTGTGGGGACCAATGGCAAATAGCCGTGCTATCCGACACCTGACTCAGGCATTAGAAACAACCATTAACATCACCGCTGGCATCCTCGCCAACAACACGGCTGAGCTTCAGGCCGTCCGCCTGGTGGCTCTTCAAAACCGTCTTGTTCTAGATGTGGTTCTGGCCGACCGGGGAGGAGCATGCCGCATCATCGGCTCCAGCTGTTGCACCTACGTGCCAGATAACTCACCTTCAGTCTACAAAGCAATCGAACACCTCCACAGACTGTCCTCAGAGGTTCACCAGGAGCAGGAAGGATGGTCGCTTGGAGGCTGGTTCTGGGACACTTTGAAGAACTGGGGATGGAGATTGTTCACGTTTTTATTGATACCAATCATGATACTGTGTGGGTGTTGCCTAGGTATTCAATGTTTACCACCTTTATGTGCACTCATTTCCAACTGTATGTGCCCAAAGAATTTGAACTTTAAACCTGAGCACATGAGTCCCCTATACGAGATAGAGGTGCGTGGTCTCATGGGGATTGATCCGAACTGACAAGCTGGCGAGACATGTTAAAGGGAGGACTGTGGAATTTTAGTTCGTGTACTGAACATCATCTACGCCATCTTGCAGACTCACGTATGAGCATACACGACAGCCATTTTAGGTACCATGGTCTCCCTGTTCACGATCGCCCGTCAGCACACTTCCCTGAACCTTACAAGCCTTCCCCGCGCCTCCTGGCTGCCCCCGCGCTCACATGCACAAGTCATGAACCCCCCCCATGACTCTGTCTCAGGGAATCACACCCCGCGCCTGACCAACACCTCCTTTCCGTCCATGAATACTCCTCCTTTGATGACCCCTTCCTCTGAGCCCGACTGCCTGTACGAACCGCTGGTCATCCCTTAGCCCGAGGATACAGTTTATTGCCCACTACTGTATGCACTCGCCTCTCCTGAAAGAGACCACTATTGATCATGACGTCCCCACCCCCTGAGATTCGATCAGGCGGACACATTCCAAAGGAATCGGCAGAACACTCAGCTGCGTGATAACCCCCTCCCAATCATTTGAGGGGAAAGGGCTTCTACTGTTGTCATGTGTTGGAATGGGCCGGAACTGGGGGGGTGCCGGGGATGTCGTTCTCATACTTCACAATGCCCTTGTTGTAATAAAGAGCGTTCACATGTCTTAACCCAGGGGATAAAAGACCAGGTCTCAGAGAGGTTGAGAGAGCACCTCGAGACGATACCTTGTTGTCTGATCTGATGTGTTCTACTCCGACGGAATAAACTTGTTTCCTGTCTTCCTGTCGCCAGCGCCTGCCTCTTTATTGAATAACTTCGTATGGTATTAGAGGCGTTTTACGCCGGGCAAATTTAACTTAGGAAACATCTACTGAAAGCGCCTGACCATTTTGAATTGATCTTTATCAGAACTGTGAGGTGGATTGTTTACATGCCTCACTCCGTGCACGTGCAAACTTGACTTCCGCCCGTGGTTAGGCTGTCGGTGTTTTTAGACACACTTATTATTACTGGGGAAATCTATGGTGCAAATCTACCACCAAGGTGCAGCAGGGCATTCTGTGTCACAGGGTCACACCTCAGTGTGTGCGGGTGAGAGAAACACACAGTGATGTGTATTTACACCGGGCTCTGCAGCTAGGCTAGAGTGCACATGCACACAACGACGCCTCGTCTGGGGTAAGAAAAAGAAAAAGAGGACACTCGCAAAATGCGTGTTTTGGTTTTCTGCATCTGTGCTGAAACGTCTTTACGGGCATGTAACGTATGCCTAGAGTCCGAAATTTCTATGCTAATGCTTGTTGTCATGTGTTGTGGGCACAGTTTTATTATACTCTGCTTAAACAACGTTTTTGATTCCTTTGTGACCCCCCCGCCCCCCGCTGTGTGGATCGGGTTTAGTCACGTACGGCCGTCCCCTAACCCTAGATTGAACACATTCGAGGTGGACCTAGGTTTTGCAACCAAAACCCACAGAATGTCTGTGTCTTCCTAAAAGATTTTGGGCTAAAATTGCCAAGTTATTGGAGAGGAATCTCCTGTGCATCACTACTAATTGTGCAGCAGGTGCACTGTGGTGTGGGAAATGTCGATTCCTTACTAAGGCCCAGTACAGCAGCGTGTTGTGTATGCAGCATCTATACTGGGATTTGAGGTAACTGGTTTTGGTTGAAGGCATTTTTTTAAAGGTTGGATTATTTTCATATATGCCAGATGTTGCTAAACATATTGCACTGGTTATTATTTCATATCTATTCACATATATGAAAATATAGTAAATGTGAAGGTCACTGCTACTGGCAATGTATGTTGGCATCCTAGATATTTAACTGTCCGTTTTAGCCACACCCACCAAGTTTATCCTTTAAATTCCTGCCAAAGTCAGTGGCTGAAGGAGCTTATTATCTGGCGGTAGGTGATGAATTTAAAGAAGACGCAGAGGTAAATACGATAATTTAGTTTTTCTGAACCCCAAAAAAACTGGCTTCAATAGCCTAGCGTGACATCACCTTACCTAACATGAGGGTATAGCATGAAATAAATAGCACAACACCATCCCACTACACGCAATATGATTCACCTCCACATATTTACACTCTACTCAATACTACATAAATACACCACACATAAAACCACTGTCACATAGAAACAATACACATAGATACTCCAGACATGCCACATAATTCCAATCGATTCATTAAGGGGGTGGTGATGGACAGAGTATCTGAATTAAGCAGAACACTCCTACCCAGTCAAAAGATCAGGGCTTGATCCATCACCGTTTTTTAGCTCACTGCACCATCCCAGCTCAGAACCTGGCTACATGCAAATTAGTCTGACCCTGGCCCAGTGCATCATGGGAACAGGGCAGACCAAACTACCAAGCCAATTCTTTACTGGAAAGGAAACAAGCTTTCGGGGACCGGTTTCTGGCATTACAGCCGTCTTCGGCCCGGCTTGCTTGAATCCTGATGGTGCAGTGAGCAAGGGACTCACATCTGAGCATACCCTTCCACACTTGTGGTGGCCAAAACGATTCATTAAGGGGGTGGTGATGGACAGAGTATCTGAATTAAGCAGAACACTCCTACCCAGTCAAAAGATCAGGGCTTGATCCATCACCGTTTTTTAGCTCACTGCACCATCCCAGCTCAGAACCTGGCTACATGCAAATTAGTCTGACCCTGGCCCAGTGCATCATGGGAACAGGGCAGACCAAACTACCAAGCCAATTCTTTACTGGAAAGGAAACAAGCTTCCGGGGACATAATTCCAATCAGCATAATTCCACTCAAAGCCACACACTTTCATGCCACACAATTCAGCTCCACACAGTTCTATTCCACACCACATAATTCAACACCAAACATCATCATTCAACTCAGCAATACACCACATACATCCAATCCATACCACAAAATTACACATCATGCCTCAAAATTCAACACACCACATAATTAAACTCCACTACATACCACTTCACATCACAAAATACCATTCCACATAATTACACATGATGCCACACAGTCCCACTGCACATATTTCCACTGCACACCATGCCACATAATTCCAATACACAAATCCACTAAACATAATTCCACCACACGCAATTCCACAACTAACAATGCCAGTTCAACCCGCATACTCCACTCTATACCACATACATTCTCTCCACTCCAAAACACATGGGTAAAAGACATTGGGGCATATGTAGGTAAATCCATTTTTGAGATTCTGAAAGTGCGATTTTCTGCGAATCGCACTTTCAGAATCGCAAAACGCGATGTAGATAAAAAATCGCTATAAAAAAGCGATTACCAAAAAATCGCAGAAGCAAAGTGCGATTACTCAAATAGCAATTCCTTATTAGCAAATTCGCTAATAAAGAATTGCAAAAACAGGAAAAAGCAATTTGGTGCAGAATGATGACATCACAACCAGGAAGTGTGACTGCCCATGCTGCACCTGATTGCCTGCACCTGTTCGCCTGCACCTGTTCCTGAGTCAGTTACTGCTTGAGAGACAGTGAGGAGGGAGTGTGGTTTTGTCTCTGCAACTCATACAAGCTGAAATGGAATCCAAGGGTGGGGACAAGCAGGCTGAGCAACACAGCAGGAAGAGAAAGCAAAAGTTATCAGAGAGGGAGCTCGAGGTGTTAACTGAGGAGGTTGTGAGGCAACATGACCTCCTGTTTGGGAAAGCCTCACTCCGTGTTCCTGAAGCCAGGAAGCAAAAAATTTGGAGTGACATCCGAGAAAAGGTCAATGCCATAGGCGTAACCCACCATACCACTGAGGACTTAAGGAAGAGGTGGTACAACATGAGGCAGAGATCAAAGCAGAGGGTTGCCACCAGATTGACAGAGGCAAAGACGACTGGAGGTGGGACCTTAACTGCACCAGATCTGACGCCACTGGAGGAGTTGGTGGAGGGTACACTCATGCCTGAGTCAGTGACGGGTGTGGCTGATCTTGACAGCTTCGATAATAGAGACATCAGAGAAGATAAGATGCATACCATGATCCCCAAAACATACCCTTCCCACTCACAGCCCAAAATACCCTTGCATGATTAGAAATCCAGTCCATGTGTTGAGGGTCACCGATAATTGCATTATGGAAAATGTAGTCCCATGCACTGTAACTTGGTCCTGTGACACATACAAAGGTTACATAGGGAACAGTCATACTAGCAATGTGCAAAATAGACATGTAGTCATGTCATTAGTAGTATCAAGAACTTTAATGTCATGAAAAAAAAATTGGACACACAACTTATGTGTGCTATTATTTTTTCAGCTGGACCAACAACACAGGACACAGAGGCTGCGGTGGGGGAGACAGCAACAGATGAGGACCGGGCAGGGCAGGAGAGGCAGGGTGCCACAAGGAACACACCATCAGCGCCACCAAAACGGCGCTGACTTGTTCCAGCACTACAAGCAATGGCATCAGAGTCTACGGATGCTGATGAGGACACACGGGCTGCTCAAACCCAAATCTCAAGGCAGGGCACAACACAATCCTACGCACCAACCGCAACCGGCAGTAGTGCAAGACAGAGGGCACGGGCCACCACCAGCAATGCCTCCTCGGGTACAGACTCGGTCTTCACAGGCCTGGAGGGCAACATCGCCTGCAATGCAAAGGGATAATGTCAATCCAGTGCCAGCTAGCACAGCATAACCGCCACATGTCAGAGCTGAGACTTGGGGTGGCAACCATCCCACAAGCTTCGGAGGCTAATCTGAGGGAGAATAGAAGGGATAGGCAGGCCAGGCACCGGGAACAACATCAGCTACACACCCGCATGGACCAGTTCACTAGGGCTGTCAGCCGCCAATCAACCGCAATCTCCATGCTAGCACGGAGATGCATTAGCATTCAACGTGAGATGGCACACTGCTGCCAGGATGTTGGCAGGGGCCTGGTGCAGGTCACTCATGCACTGGATCAACTGCGGACTGTTGTCACCGGGGGAATTGGAACACCAGGGAGCTTAGACACAGATGGGCAGTCCAGCAGGAGCACACCGACTCCACCAATTCCTGCTGAAAGACACAGGAGTGGGCATCAGGCCAGAGCTGTGGATGACAACAGTGAGGCAAGTGCGCAGGCTGAAGGAGGGGCATCAGGGCGTGCACGCAGGAGGTAAAGGGGCAGCATGCATCTATGGCATCTTGTGGGGAAACACATGCCATGAGGACAAAATGACTCACTTCTATTATGGCACTGTGAGGACAATAACATGCTACCAACACAGTTACAGTCACACTATGTAACTTTTCACATCCTGTAGTTAAGGGAATAAACCTATTTTTTTTTGCATCAACATTTGGCATTGTGGTCTTTTTTCTCACCTAGAAGTAGTTCTGTGTGATGTCATCACGTCTCAGACGCCCGGCAGCTGCCCTGGCTCCACCTGCACATCTGCGATTGGGGAGCTGGATGCTCCTCATCTGATGTGTCTGCATCTGTCAGATCCACTGGGATGCCCTTCTTAGTAGTGATGTTGTGTAGCATTGCGCGGGCCACCACAATCTTGCAACACGTCTCTGGGCTGTACTGTAGGGTATCTCCACTCTTATGGAGGCACCGGAAACGGCTTTTGAGGATTCCAAAGGTCCTCTCAATGATGGATCTTGTGGCTCTGTGTGCTGTGTTGTACCTCCGCTCTGCTGCTGTTGATGGCTTGAGGCTAGGGTGTGAGGATGTAGTCCCGCACAGCATATGCACTGTCTCATGAAGGGATAAAGTATGTTGATGTTTAGTGAGATACTGCAAGTTCAGACATTTCATACTAGTGTTTGTGTGTGCCATACAATTACCTAGCAGGTATCCCTCTCCAAACTCGCCATTTGTGAGTCTGCGACGTAAACCACAGTGTTGAAAAATGAAGGAATCATGAGTGCTTCCTGGGAATTTTGCTACTGTATCTGTGATTACATGTTTAGCATTGCAGACTACCTGGATGTTTAAAGAATGGTATGATTTTCTGTTTCTGAAAACATACTCATTGTGTGATGGGGGAACAGTGCGACATGGGTTCCGTCTACGCAGCCAATCACGTGGGGAAATTGAGCAATTTGGTAAAAATCGTGTTTTGTTTGGTCAAGTTCTTGCTGTGTGTTTGGGAATTTGATGTGGTAATTCATCCTCTGCATCATAGCATTGAGGAAAGCGTGAAATAAGCGCGAAAGTGCACTCTGGGAGACCCCTCCTACTGCGGCTATTACCCCCTGAAAAACTCCCTGACACTAGGAGGTGCAGTGAGCACAACACCTGTATGTGGGTGGGAATGGTGTGTGCCCTGGATGTGGGGTGCTCCAGCATGGGTGTCAGCTACTCTATCAGCTTCAGGATACTTTCTGGGTGCAGCTGTAGTGTACATGGATATCCTCCTCAGTGCGTTGGAAGAGGGTGATGCGTGTCCTGTAGATCCTCTCCTGCCGTCTCCTTCTCTCTTCAGGCTCTCGGATACGCAGCCTCCAGGCTATTACATATAGCCCAGCCATTGTGAGAAGCCAATGTGGCATTGTGGGCTGGTTTAAATAGGTTGCACCTGGTTACCACCTGTTCTGAGTTGGTGGTATTTGAGAAGTGCAAAATTGCAAATTTCGTATAATCGCAATTTGTGATTTTTACCTACATAGCAATTTGCGAATTCGCATTTTGCACGACGGTTGTTGCGAATTTCGCAAATATTGGGATGCAGCTTGTGAATTCGCAATTTCATTCGCAGAATCCATGGCACGCAAATTTGCTAATCGCTAATTTTGCGATTAGCAATTTTGCATGGCACAATACTTACCTGCATCGCATCACACACTTTTGCGATCGCAAACACCCTGGATTCTGTGAATCTCAGGGTTTGCGATCGCAAAACACCTAATTACATATGCCCCATTGTCATTTACAACGCCAACAGCTCTAACTCTTACAAATGTGAGACCTATTGCATTGCAAATGCTTGTTTTAGATGGTTATGTTTCTCTGCATCCTCAGTGTCCCAGTAGAGTCTAACACTTAGGGAGCTGTGGTGTACATTTCAGGTAATAACTTCTGTTAGTTCACAGGAGGATCAGATGAATCACTAGGCTGTCTGTTGCCACTTTTGTCTGCCAGAACAGGGTCAATGAATTACTCCAGTTCGCTCTGGGTTTGGTCATGTGGGAAGCCATTGGAGAAAGAGATGGTTCTTCAGTCGAAGCAGGTTCCTTAGCAAGTTCAGCTTTCTAGTACCATGGGCAGATATTAAAAGTAGAATATAGCATATTGCAATGAGTTCACTGCAATATCTGCAATGCCTTTGCATTTGACTTTCTCTGCTACTAGGTATTTTTCGAGGTTGTTTTGCCCTACAGAGTGTTTTCCCAACGTTTTCCTCCTCTTGTTGTCATTATATCTTTGCCCTATAGTGTGACTTTTCAGCTGTGCTTTGACAGACTTAGGAGCTGAGTTACTAACATATGATGCAGAGAAACACAGCAAGACAACTTGCTGGGCTGCCCTGCAACAAATGAAGAAGGCAGGAATGCACCATATCTAATAAGCTATGATGCATTCCTCTTCTCTCTCTCTAGGCTGGTGCAGTAGTGGCTGCCAAGCACTAATGCAGGCAGGATTGTTGTTGTGCAGGAAGGTGTCCTCTGAGGCTTTTTCCTCTTTCTATGTGTGCTGCAGAATGCAGCAGAACAAGAAAGAGAGAAAAGGGAGGAGAAATATACATATTTCTCCTCATTACGACTCATTTTGACATTTTGACGCATTCCGAGATTTACTATTGTCAGTAAATCTGGGAATGCACCAAAAACCATGGGTGGATACATGTGACCACCCATGGTCCCCCCATGGAATGTCTTTCCGGGGCAGAGTAGCGCAAGGCAGTGACTTCCGCTGACTTGCATTAGTCCATATTTACTATGCCACACAGTGACACATAAGGTGGCTCTGAGTGGCATTTTAAATCTCAATTAAGGGCTTGCATTGCCCTTGCATCACCTTGCATGACACAAGGACAATGCAACCCCTTAGTAATTCTGGGCCTTAGTTTCACACTCTTTCTTGCTTTGTTCTGTTTCCTGTTGTCATTTCATGTATTGCATGTTGTCTTCGAGGCCTGAAATACATGCATCATGTTTGTTGCAGGACTCTGCATTATTCACTGTATTGCTGCCACTTTCCGAGTGCCACCATTCATCTAAATAACTTCTCATTTTGCAAGCAAACTTTCTTAAGGCCACAATTTGATACTTCGACCGGTAGCAGTCTTTTATCTGTGAGCTCCTCCTAGGGTTCTCAACAGGTTGTCTCCTCCTTCATTATTGTAATCTCAACTGTGAGATTTCCTGCCAATGATATCCCTGATACCCGCCTCTTTCAACAATTCAGAGGCTACCACATTACTATTATTATAGTACCTTGTTGGTATCAGGTATAAGGATCTTAGCTATGCAAACATGGCACATTGGAGTTATTGTTGTTAATGACCCTTTGCAGTATGCCACTTCCTCATTTTACTTAACTGCACTACATCCCTTTGTATTTATTCAGCAGCGGCTCCTCCGGTATGGCGTAGGAGCGTCGCCCCCCCTGCCAGCAACCTCCAAAACGTGAAAAATAAAATGATAATAAAACAGGTTTATTATTGTTTTATTTCTAAAGGTGTAGGTTGGGCCGAGACTTGGGGCAGGGCCATCGCTGGCGTAGTCACCAGGAAGAGTGGTAGGTGAACTGCTATTAGTGCACATGTCGGTTTGGCTAGCTGTCTCGGGACGGCGAAACCGACATGTGCTCTGAGCTGTCTCTAAACCAGCTGTGTTGCTGGGTTGGAGATAGCAGAGCACAGGTTCCCAGTCTCCCTGGGAGTGCAAATCGACAGTGCTCAGGCCAATCCTGACACTGCTCCTATGTATGAGAGCAGTGTCAGGATTGGCCGCAGGGGAGACTGGGAGCCTGGCTGCAGTGAGGAGCAGAAGAGCTTCGAAGTGGCAGGCAGCAGAGCATGTAAGTTCTGATTTTTCTTTTTGTATTGTCGTCTGCTGTTCTCCTTACTCCCCCCACCTGACTCACCACTCTGCCCGAACACAACTGTATTAATTCCTTGCTATGCTCACATGGGTGCCTCAGCCCTTAGTGCATCTACAGACCCAGATTAAAGTCTTTAGCTCAGAAACCTCCAAGTGTTGTGCCACTTTGTGGTTCCCCTTTCTTGTGGGCAGCGGACTAACCATCCCTCCTTCCATTTGTACACATATATTCCTTCGCTTTCAATGCCCATCAAAAGTGTGAAGTTTCATCTCATCCTTGCTCCTGAAGTGCAACTTCCCCTTAGGATCATTGCAATTCAAATTGATTGCTGCTGTACATATTTGCTGCCTGACATGTATGCATTCATGATTTGCTTCTGTTTCATGTGGTAACCATGTACGCTGTGTATTAGCAGTCTGCACCATTGATATAATTGTGATAGACATTTGCAAGCCATCTGCAACTGTCATTTCTTCAATGTTTCAGCTTGGTTGCCACTGCCTGTGGAGATATTTCTAGTACTGCCATTCAGCAGTTGATCCTGGTCAGTGCCTGCATGTTGGTTGTTACTGTCTGATAGTAAGGGTATGAGAGAGCATTTCTTTTGTGCTCTTCTGCTTTCTTCATTACGATGCAGGTTTGCTAATTTCTGTCGCTCTAGTGTATCATACAATCATTGTGCTTTTTTGATTTCCTTTGGGGCCATATAAGATGTTCCTCTCGGTTTTCATTGACAACTGTTACTTTGATTGCTCCTATTTCATTTTTGCAATTGGCAGCTCAAACAGCAGCACCCATTTTGACGATTGGTGACTATGCATTTGTAGCTGTAGTCTGCAAGGAATTGGATTCTTATTTAAGGGTGGGCAACTGCACACTTCAAAGAATAATCAGAAACCTTAATTATCAAGAGGGGGGTGGATCACTTGTCCTGCTGAACCCGGATCAATCGGTATTCGGTGCGTCCCTTGGTAAAAGAACCCTCATGCCCTCGAGTTGATCAACGTAAACAAGCGGTATATCTTGTTTCTCCGCTTTGGCACTCGGGTATCTGCATAATCATCGGGTTTTTTTAGGTATGCAGCCTCCACCCGGAGGTTTTTAGATCCAAGGTTGTGCAGTAGTGTCCAGTGATAGTGGAAGTGGTGATGTTTAAAATAACACAGAGTCCAGAATTCGAACTTTATTGGTCTGGGTTCTGGGTTAGCAAATTTGAAAACTTTTTGGTATGCGTAATGGGAATATTAGGATTCTCTACGCTACCGGTCTTCGTGTTAATAAAATGGTCGACATGTTTCAGCCCTTTCGTCAATCGTTCAGTGGGCTGTCTTCAGGACCAGAGTGAGTTAGTGTGAAGAAGATAAATGTATCCCTTCCTTTCAGAGTTACACATTTCGTGCCTATAGAAAAAGATATTACCTTGGAATTAAAGGACGTCTTATTTTGTGTGAATACATTCTATATGTGAATGGTTAAAAACATTATATACAACATTTGATACTAGTTTTCCCACGTTACCACTTCAGGCAACCACATACTCTTATCTAGCTTTTTCAAGTTGGGTTATTCTGCTTATTCATTCTATCAGCCTCTTGTTAAATCACATTAGACTGATATTTTTGTTCATTTTGCAACTATATTACTCTCGAAGTAAATGAGCTCAAAGTATAATTTGAATGACCACCAATAAACATGAGGATATTTAAAACCTCTTCTCTTCACACTTTAGTAGTTATGTTCAACATCTCTTTTGCCATATCTATTTTTCACTCTCTAAAGCGATTTTATTTCTCATCCAGCTGTGTAATAAAGACGGTCACATGTAGTAAACACTCGAATTAATATTAAATACATTCTCGTGGGGTTGGGCTGTATTGTTGGGCGTTCTACTGCGTATACTCGTTAAAGCAGTTTTAGCAGTTCTAAGTATTCCCATCAAGGCACCTACCTCCTCACGTTTTTTTACGTGCTTCCTCGGGTCCCCATTGAGTCTTTTGACGGCCTTTCTCTATATTTCAAGGCGAGAGGGAGTTGTTAAGGGCCAAGTTAGGGGTTGTTACGATACTTATCTTATTTAGTGCGTCCTCGCCGATGTTTACCTCGTGGTCCGTCATATGCTACTTGTGCTGACTCTGCCGTTGGAAACCCGGTATGGTTTCCCGGCCTGACGGCACCTATTTCATTCTCGCAATCTTCATGGTAAATGAAGACAGACTTTGTGTTACTGTGGTCCAAGGGATTTAGTACGAGGAAAGACTAACCTACTCAATAAATTGCGTTTTGGTGAAAAATTTCGTTTTGAGACCATTATTATTCAGATGATCTTTGTGTTCAATTAATTTGGCAAACAATTTATATTTTGTATTTCGGTCGTAAATCTAAACCATTGTTTTCTTATCAATTTAACAATTGTTTAGCAGATTGATGTATTTTAATAAGTTGGGAATTACTAGTTAGAAATTTAAAATTAAGAAGTTAATCAAAAGAGTAGGGAGGACAATAAGTCCTTAATGACTGTGCTTAGGTAATCATTATCTTAGCGAGGGGATATTCATATGTTTATATGATCATTCAAGTGAGCTCTACTTAAGGAGTCATGTAGTGTCTATCGGTGCATGCTTGCCCAAGGAACATTATCGTTCAGTCCTTGTACATCTGTGCCCAAACGATGTACCCATCTTTGCTCTTTTTCGAATAGGATACGTTCCGCATTATGATCTTTTATTTGAAGTGTTTCAAGTATTAGCCAATGTATATCATCCACTGTGTGGCCCTTCTCCAAATAGTGTGTGGCCATTTTAGTTGTTGTCTTTTTACATTTAACGTTGCTGCGATGCTCGCAGATTCTCTGTTTGGCCTTGCGGCATGTCATGCCTATATAGTTCAGGCCACAAGGACATGTGATCATATAGATCACATGGCTTGTGTTACAATTTGTGTGTGTCCGAATTGTCCACCTGAAATTTGGCAGAAGTTCCAATTCCTTCGTTGGTTTGGTTAGCGGGCACACTGAGCAAGTCCCGCATGGGAAGTGTCCCATTATTGGTGGTAGATCCCAGAGTGTTGTCTGGCTTTGTTGGGCCTGTGGTTTAGGTCTCGTATGGACCAGTTGGTACTTCAAGTTTGTTGTCCTTCTGTTGGCAAATCGTGGTTTTGGCCAGTTGAGGCTCGCAGAGGTCAGAATTCGCCAATGTTTATTTATTATTTTCTTAACTTGATTTGCCACTGGACTGTACGTAGTGACACATGTAAAGAGATTCTCTTCTTCTGATCTTATTGTTTCTTCGAGGAGGTTCTCACGATTCTGGTTCCTTGCTCTTTTTTTACATTTCTTGATCGTTCTTTGTGGGTAGTCTCGTGCTGCAAGTTTTGTGCATAGGTCATTTGCCTGGCTCTGATAGTCTGATATTCTACTACAATTCCTCCGCAGTCGTAAAAATTGGCTGTAGGGAAGGTTTTTCCCTTAGCGGACGCGGATGGTAACTGTTAAATGACAAAAGGCTGTTTTTGGCCGTTGGTTTAAAGAATGTTTTCGTGTGTAATTGATCATCCTCAACCCATATTGTGATGTCTAAGAAGTCAATACTTTTCTTATCAGCAACGTAGGTGAATTTCAGCCATTCGTCTTGCATGTTCAACCAGGTGTGGAATTTGATCAGACTTTCATTACCACCCTCCCAGATTAAAAGGATGTCGTCGATATAACGTCTCCAAAAATGTATCTGGTGCCGGTAGGGGTTTTGGCATGCCTGTACAAATTGTTGCTCAAAATTACTGACGTAAAGTCCGGCCACACTTGGAGCAAAGGTACTCCCCATGGAAGTACCGTGGCGTTGTCTATACATTGTGTTCTCATACTCGAAGAAATTCTCCGTCAGTGCCAAATTACAGCATTCGAGAACAAAGTGTCGTGGTGTTTTAAAATTCCACTCTTGTTTGAATAGGAGATTCTCCAGGGTTTCCAAGGTTTTCCTTTGTGGCAAGCTGGTATATAAACTTTCTACGTCCAGTCCCACCAAGATCATTGTGTCCTCTGAATAAGTTGTCTGTGTTAGTTGGTTCAAGAGGTCTCTTGTGTCTTTTAGGTATGTAGGAGTACGTTGTACCATTGGTTTCAGATATTCATCCGCGAATTGTGATAATGGTTCCAGGACAGACCATTATCACAATTCGCGGATGAATATCTGAAACCAATGGTACAACGTACTCCTACTTATTCAGAGGACACAATGATCTTGGTGGGACTGGACGTAGAAAGTTTATGTTGCTGATAAGAAAAGTATTGACTTCTTAGACATCACAATATGGGTTGAGGGTGATCAATTACACACGAAAACATTCTTTAAACCAACGGCCAAAAACAGCCTTTTGTCATTTAACAGTTACCATCCGCGTCCGCTAAGGGAAAACCTTCCCTACAGCCAATTTTTACGACTGCGGAGGAATTGTAGTAGAATATCAGACTATCAGACTATCAGAGCCAGGCAAATGACCTATGCACAAAACTTGCAGCACGAGACTACCCACAAAGAACGATCAAGAAATGTAGAAAAAGAGCAAGGAAGCAGAATCGTGAGAACCTCCTCGAAGAAACAATAAGATCAGAAGAAGAGAATCTCTTTACATGTGTCACTACGTACAGTCCAGTGGCAAATCAAGTTAAGAAAATAATAAATAAACATTGGCGAATTCTGACCTCTGCGAGCCTCAACTGGCCAAAACCACGATTTGCCAACAGAAGGACCACAAACTTGAAGGACCAACTGGTCCATACGAGACCTAAACCACAGGCCCAACAAAGCCAGACAACACTCTGGGATCTACCACCAATAATGGGACACTTCCCATGCGGGACTTGCTCAGTGTGCCCGCTAACCAAACCAATGAAGGAATTGGAACTTCTGCCAAATTTCAGGTGGACAATTCGGACACACACAAATTGTAACACAAGCCATGTGATCTATATGATCACATGTCCTTGTGGCCTGAACTATATAGGCATGACATGCCGCAAGGCCAAACAGAGAATCTGCGAGCATCGCAGCAACGTTAAATGTAAAAAGACAACAACTAAAATGGCCACACACTATTTGGAGAAGGGCCACACAGTGGATGATATACATTGGCTAATACTTGAAACACTTCAAATAAAAGATCATAATGCGGAACGTATCCTATTCGAAAAAGAGCAAAGATGGGTACATCGTTTGGGCACAGATGTACAAGGACTGAACGATAATGTTCCTTGGGCAAGCATGCACCGATAGACACTACATGACTCCTTAAGTAGAGCTCACTTGAATGATCATATAAACATATGAATATCCCCTCGCTAAGATAATGATTACCTAAGCACAGTCATTAAGGACTTATTGTCCTCCCTACTCTTTTGATTAACTTCTTAATTTTAAATTTCTAACTAGTAATTCCCAACTTATTAAAATACATCAATCTGCTAAACAATTGTTAAATTGATAAGAAAACAATGGTTTAGATTTACGACCGAAATACAAAATATAAATTGTTTGCCAAATTAATTGAACACAAAGATCATCTGAATAATAATGGTCTCAAAACGAAATTTTTCACCAAAACGCAATTTATTGAGTAGGTTAGTCTTTCCTCGTACTAAATCCCTTGGACCACAGTAACACAAAGTCTGTCTTCATTTACCATGAAGATTGCGAGAATGAAATAGGTGCCGTCAGGCCGGGAAACCATACCGGGTTTCCAACGGCAGAGTCAGCACAAGTAGCATATGACGGACCACGAGGTAAACATCGGCGAGGACGCACTAAATAAGATAAGTATCGTAACAACCCCTAACTTGGCCCTTAACAACTCCCTCTCTCCTTGAAATATAGAGAAAGGCCGTCAAAAGACTCAATGGGGACCCGAGGAAGCACGTAAAAAAACGTGAGGAGGTAGGTGCCTTGATGGGAATACTTAGAACTGCTAAAACTGCTTTAACGAGTATACGCAGTAGAACGCCCAACAATACAGCCCAACCCCACGAGAATGTATTTAATATTAATTCGAGTGTTTACTACATGTGACCGTCTTTATTACACAGCTGGATGAGAAATAAAATCGCTTTAGAGAGTGAAAAATAGATATGGCAAAAGAGATGTTGAACATAACTACTAAAGTGTGAAGAGAAGAGGTTTTAAATATCCTCATGTTTATTGGTGGTCGTTCAAATTATACTTTGAGCTCATTTACTTCGAGAGTAATATAGTTGCAAAATGAACAAAAATATCAGTCTAATGTGATTTAACAAGAGGCTGATAGAATGAATAAGCAGAATAACCCAACTTGAAAAAGCTAGATAAGAGTATGTGGTTGCCTGAAGTGGTAACGTGGGAAAACTAGTATCAAATGTTGTATATAATGTTTTTAACCATTCACATATAGAATGTATTCACCCAAAATAAGACGTCCTTTAATTCCAAGGTAATATCTTTTTCTATAGGCACGAAATGTGTAACTCTGAAAGGAAGGGATAAATTTATCTTCTTCACACTAACTCACTCTGGTCCTGAAGAAAGCCCACTGATCGATTGACGAAAGGGCTGAAACATGTCGACCATTTTATTAACACGAAGACCGGTAGCGTAGAGAATCCTAATATTCCCATTACGCATACCAAAAAGTTTTCAAATTTGCTAACCCAGAACCCAGACCAATAAAGTTCGAATTCTGGACTCTGTGTTATTTTAAACATCACCACTTCCACTATCACTGGACACTACTGCACAACCTTGGATCTAAAAACCTCCGGGTGGAGGCTGCATACCTAAAAAAAAAACGATGATTATGCAGATACCCGAGTGCCAAAGCGGAGAAACAAGATATACCGCTTGTTTACGTTGATCAACTCGAGGGCATGAGGGTTCTTTTACCAAGGGACGCACCGAATACCGATTAATCCGGGTTCAGCAGGACAAGTGATCCACCCCGCTCTTGATAATTAATGTTAACACAAGGAAACTGGATGGATCAAAGGATTTCCTTCTCCTTATATTGATCATGAATAATCAGAAACCTTGTCAGGGTGAACCTTCCAAGTCACTAATTTAACCTGCCCTAATATCCCTGGGAGTTATGGCACAGAGCAGACAGGCTTAACTAAGGGCAATGAATAAGGTAGGAGAGCAGTACCAAAACAGAAATAAAGTGTCACCAGAGGTCTGAGTTTTTAAAGTTTTAAGTAGAAATAGAGCAAAATAAAATAAAGAGCCAATGATAGCTAATGGTCATGGTGGACTGGAACCTGGGTAATGTCAGGTTGACCAGGATGGAGCACATGTCAGATATACCAACAAGTTTGATCCCGAAGATTTTCTCTTCTGTCTTAGGGTCTGATTTAGATATTGGTGTAGAGCATAATCAGTTGCAAAGCTGATGGTGTACCATTTCTGTCAAAGGAAACTTCTGCCTGCCTCATTTACAGCTGGGCAGAACTTCAGTATGTTGAAAGTGGAGTCTACTTCATCTATGACACGAGTGGGCGGTGAAAACTGCAAAAATAACCCCACACCATGGATGAAATCTCCCATGGTGATGGGAGGTCGTTGTTTTTTTATGTTCAAAGAGAAAATATCACTTTGGGACTTTCTTTTAGAAAAAAATAAATAAAGTTTGATGCAAGAGATGTCTGCTGGGCTGGCAGACTTTTCTAACTTTGGCGAGTATAGTACCCTCACCATGGTGGTTGTAAAGTACTCCGCCATGGCGACGGTACTTAATCTGTCTGCAAAAGCATAAATCAGGCCCAATATCTTTTAAGCCCCAACCCCACACCTCGTGAGGGACTGGCCAATGGGTTGAGTGCAAAGAAAGAGTTAAGAAAAAGAGATAAGAAATAGAGAGGGGAAAAAAATTCAATGGAACGAAAGCTACCCGGCTGATATTCCCAACAACTTTATAGGGACACCCTCCACTTTATACTGCACCAGCCCAGTGTGCACAGAATTGGTTTTGGTGGCGCTGCCTCTTCTCTCTCTCCGTCTTCCCAGGACAGACAATCTTGACACACCTTCCTCCTCTCTTATCACCCAATCTCCAGTGTCCTCTCATGCTCCTGATTGATCATCCTGGATTTCCGTTCCGCCCCTCCACGGAGGGTGTGCTTCTGGGTCTATTTCACTGGGCTGCGTAGGGAAGGGAAAGTCCTTTGTTAATATTGGTGACTCCTCCCTAGGTTTGCTGTCTTCGTCCTAGCTATGACGGTAAGGGACCCATAAGGGCATGGCAGAGGTGATAGCGGGAGTGGCGCTGGCTTCCACGGGTACCTCCTCACACTTATTTCTCTAGCTTTTCCCTTTCCAGAGTTAGGAGTATTAGTGTCTTTATCCACACTCTGGTTTTCTAAATAGGCCAACTAGGTCTGTTACTGTGAGAGTAGCTTTTTGGGTCTTGTCTCTATAGGGACAAGATAATATTAATTTTCTACATGTACCACTTTTAAATACCATGCACCCTACATTTGTTAGCTACAAATCTTTCACAGTAGCAACTTACTAATATTTAAAAGGAAGTTTTTTGTCTGTCAAAAAGGGTTATTTTAGCATATTACACTGCAGGTTTTACACTGCAGCAGTCAAGCTACGCAGGGTAGGCCGTAGCCATCTTTGCACTGCCACTGTGGTTGATGACACAATAGGTGCTTCAGGCCACCAGTGGAATTTAACTTACAGACCCCGATTGCACAGTAAACACCTTATGCTAGGTACGTAGAAGCAAGATAAATGTGCCAATCAGGGAATAGTCAATGTTTCCATGTTTTGGAGGTCATACAACATTCACTGGGTAGAAGACAGCAGTGCCCGCCCATGTATGCATGGTCTAAAAACCAGCAATAGAATAGGGTCCTGCAAAAGGTGAAAAATCTGGGTGACCACGCAGAAAAGGTAAATTAATTACGCTTTCATACTATTATAATGTTCTTTTCTTGCGCAACTCAAGGCCTGCTTCTTGGCTTGGTTACTCACCTTTGCTCTGTGTAATTCTTTGTTAGTCACACGTCTTGGTTCTCATCCTCATTTACAACTCTTCCTTCTGACATTTGCGTTGCGTTCCAAATGGGCTGTTGTTGGGTTTTATCCTGCCATGTTCAACAACTGTTCAGGCTGTTGCCGATTGCCGTTTACTCAGACCTGTTTGCATTCCCACTGCTTGGGGCTCTCTTTAGAGGTGTTCTCTTGTTCAGATTTGTATTTGTTTTCGTGGCTTATGTAGGTAGCTGGAACATTTACTTTACATACTCTGTTAGGTGCATGTGCTTTTATTTCCTTCATGCACCTCATTCTGCTTTATAGTGTTTTTATGTCCAACTGTAGGATATGCCAGAATGGTGTTAAATTCTCTGGTGGGGGCCACTACTGGTACACAGTGTATTATCAGCATTCATGCTCCTTCATACATTTGGCCATGGTTATAATATCTGAGATGTTGCCTTGTTATATCCTGGGCTTCAGGATTGCTTGCTTGCATTCTCCTTCCTATTTTTAACTCTTATTCCTTCTTTAGACCTATGCTTTCTGGATTGTTTCATAGGTTGAAGGTGCACTGTGGACTCTTATCACATGGCTGCATGGGTCATCCATATCTAGTGGTCTGCTGTGCGTCCTCTTTTATCTCTCAGCAGTGGTTGCATCCAGGCTTTGCCAGATGACATGTGGCCCTGTGGGTCTGTGCCCTTGAAGCGTTCACTGCTAGAAAAGTTTCTGCAACTTTTCCTGTGGCGATTGATTTTTCATCTTGGCCTCTGGATTGCTTGTGGGACATTTCTTGGCAGCCAATTTCTAGTTCCAATGCCTGAGCCTCTGTTTTGATATTTTGTGAGGTCTTGTCTTTCAGCAGTTTGGAGGGACCACAAGATGTGTTTGTCTCATTCTCTCCTCAGGCAATGTGTCCATTGGGCATAAAGTTCCTTAGGCACTCGGGTGGGTGGCACTGTGTTCTTCAAAGGTATCATTCCTGACCTTGTCCTGGATAGTTTCTCAGGGCCTCCTCCCTGTTTGCCTGCAAGGACAGGCAGCTCTCCTTCTGTGTTTGTGGAGCATTATTTCTGCTTGGGAATGTTATACTCCTTACTGTATAGTTGCTGGGCTATGTTCCTGCATCTGGCCTGGGGTGTAGCTGCATGGTACATCCTCACATGTAAGGGCTGTGATGAGAAGGGCATTAAGAGGGTAATATCCCAGTTTCTTACTGGTATTCTTCATCACTCTTATTCTAGCACCTTCCTCATCATGGTTCTTCAATTCCCTCTCTCAAGCATCCGCCCCCTTGGCTGTTGCCTGTCTGGGGCTTTTGCTGGGTGGTTTCTGGATGTCGTTGTAGGCTGAAGTGTATTTCCTTTCTTCAGGGCTGAATGATGAAGAAGGCTAGATATAGAGCAATTAATATCACCATTAGGTATTCAGAAAATTAATGAACAAAGACCACCTTTGCTTCTCACTTTCTTTTTTCCACTGCACAGACCCCTCGCTATGCTTCCTTCAGACTGCATGCACATCCATTCTTTGGGTTTGCTGGCCTGCTTGATGCATTGCCAGTTCCAGAATATACAACTCGTTTCAGACTAACATTAATTTGAGACAGATAATAAAATACATGTGTCTGAATTCCTTTTCAAAAGGAGAGACTTAATTATGTCTTCAAGATGTATGTCAGTTGATCTGAACCTAGCCATTGAAAAGGGTATTAGCGACCAGTAGTAAAATGAGTTTTGGGAGAAATTATGTTATATTTTCTGGTTAAGTCGCCTACAATATTTAAATACAGTTAGTTTACAAGGCTGTACATCTTGTGTGCTTCCCTGTGCTGAACATGTATGAAACAATTTCCCTTTTGAAAGGATGCGTTCATTTTGTGAGAATTCTTTGAAAGAAAAAGCATAGTTTTGGGTAGCAAATAATTCCACTTTGATTGGTAACTGAGAACTTCATATTGAAATAAGGCATGAGTATAAAAGGAACTCTTGCGGATATAACAGGACAAATAGGGAAATAAAATTAAGCTCTTCCCAAAAGCACTCTTTATTAGGTTTCACCTCTATGACAATGCCAAAGGCGAAACCAATACAGGATCTCTATACCACATATATATCCACCATATGTCACACAATGCTAATATTGGATCCACAATATCAACCTAACCACTTCATCACAGGGTCAGTCTAGGTAAGTAGATGTGGAGTTAAGAATAGTAATTATATACAGCCACGGCCCGTGGAGGGAGTTACGGTGGGGCAGGAAGGCAGGGCGGGGGGTGCTAAAAACCGAAATATGGATAATTGGAGGTAAGTAAACAATTTAATTAATACAACTAATTTCGTAGCGCACACTGCCTCTCATTTTGCGAAGCAGGGCGCGCTACGAAATTCGTTTTATTTATTAAATTGTTTACTTACCTCCAATTATCCATATGCCGGTTTTTAGCAACCCCCACCCTGCCCCTCCCCCGCCCAGCCTTCCTGCCCCACCGTAACTCCCTCCACGAGCTGCGGCTGATTATATACCCTGTGATGTAAAGGTAGGTCAGTGGAGCAAATGCCATTTTATTGTAGGTTGAAGTTGTCGACCTCAGTGTAGTAATAAACAACCAGCAAAACATTTGTTAAACTCAAAGATTAATACTTTAGCACAAAGGCATACATCTTTGTTTGGAAAATATTATACTGTTGCCATGCAGATATAATAACCTTTCTCTCCATCACTTGTGTGAAAAAGAGTCCCTCTTCTAACATTTGTAGCATGGTAACAAAACAATCAAGCAAGAAAAGAATCTTTTTACTGAGGCTCGCCCATGTGCCCTCTCTCCTGTGCACTCCCTTTCTCTGTCACTCATGGCCACCTATTCCTCCTCTCAAGAGTAAATTTTAGGGACCTTGCCCTTATCTCCAACAGCCAGGACATTCACAGGAGAGAAGAGGAAGAGTAAGAGGTGGGATGGCAGTAGAATAGAAGTATCAAAAGTGCTATGTTTGTTTGTCCACATGTGCACATATGCATTATGTGAATGTTTGAATGCATGTGTGGTCGTGTCTATTAGTGTGTATATTTATATGTGCATGCCTATATTAGAAAGTGTGTAGTTGCATTTGTGAATATTTTCTCCAACTTGGTAAAAAGCTGGGCCTCGCATAATGCTGGTAATTCTAATTGACTAAAGGAGTGGACTCCAAGAGTCATAAGAATGACCTCCTGCTCAAGCTGTAGGGATATAACAAGCTGCAAGAGGCCTTTTTTCTGGAAGTACCCAGCTGTCCAGTGGCAACTGGACCTGAATTTGATCCTGCTGTTGACCACTGTCTGGCACCCTTTGAGTCTCAAAGTGTCTACCCTGAGGTCCTGGGAAGCTTTTGAAGTGTACTTCTGACGCAGCTTGGGACTTAAAAGACTGAGTCAGAGGGTAAAATCTTTGACCAGGATGAACCTGTTTGGTGTATCCAACCCATCATCCATTGTGGTTAGCCTCGAATCATGTCTAGGTCCCGCTCTACAGCAACCAGTGACTATCATTGGTGCTTTGTGCTTTTTCTCGCTATTTCTACTTAAAACTGTAGAATATTGTATTTCTGGTTCCCCTTGTTGGCGGATCCCTCAGAATTGTCTTTTCATCCTTTTCTCTCTCCTTCCAAATGTTCCCCATGGGTGATATGTAATTGCAGCAGACATCTCAGGCAGGAGTTGACACACAAACCAGGATTTGATACTGTAATGTCCAAAAAGCTGCCCACAGCCCGTCCCAGCATATCCTGGGGAGATCAGAGAAGTCATCTCTTCTCAATTAGGTCGGCCTATTTTTTACTTCTGGGAGGCATTTGGCACCTATTGATGCCTATTCCAGACTAATTACTGTTTAGGAAATGGCAGAGGCCTGTGTTAGTTAACATTCTGACAGTACAGGCAGGTAAACAGTAACCTAAAAGTTACTTTTCCTTTATATTTATTAAAAATCTGATTTCCCCATTGAACCATATTTTTAATAACTATTAAAATAGTTGTTCAGTTATTTTCCTGACTATTCTTTTTCCCAAGGTACAGTACTAGTTATTTAATGTGTACTTTAGTTTTCTACGTAGGACAGCTAGGCCTGCCACAGTGAAAACAGTTTTTCAGTGCTTGTCACTATAAGGACGTTAACATTGAATTTCTATGTGTCCTACTTGTAGGTACCATGTATCCTACCAGCTGGCTACAAGGCCTACATAGAGAAGACTTATTAATATTTAAGGACGGATTTTAACTGTGAAAAAGGGTTTATTTTGACATGCTTGTTTTGTACTGTTGCATTTAGGTTACAGGGGTTTGTACTGCCACTACATTAAATGGCATAAAAGGTGCTACAGTTCACTAGTGGTATTTTAATTCCATGCACTTGCGCACATTTTTTACCATAGAATAGGGACTTATTGGCAAGTTAAATATCTCAAATAGAAGTATGCCAAATCGACCTAGTTTAAAGGAGGAGCATAACACTTTACAACTTGTTAGCATGGGTACAGTGCACAGAGTTCTAAAGCCAGCAAAAAGATAGGGAGCAGCAAAAGGTGAAAAATCGAGAGTGACCATACAGAAAAGGTGGAATTCATACAACCTTAATGTGCCAATCTTATACGTTTTTCACACAAGTCAATGGGGGGACAAACAAACCATGTCTTAATAGCTTCTTTTCAATTGTTAATTCAGATACTACTTTTAAGAAACCCATCAATGACATATCAATGTTTCTAATGTGCGACCACCCTTTAAACACACATTTCTTCTGGGGAATCAGTTGTGAATTATTACATGCACCAATTCACTCTTTTTCAGAAATAGTAACTTTATATACTTTTTTAATTGTAAAATTATTCTTGCAATTGCACTTTGCTCATTATTTTCACAAGCCTTGAAGAAGCATTAACAATACCTTTGCCATACATCGTAAAAGTAAGTGGTTTGTGAGCAGTCATAAACTCAAAATATCTTACCCATAAATATATCTTTTGTTTTTCCACCGCCCAAAAAAATGCAATTGGTTGTCATTCAATTGTGCTATAATGCACATCAGTGCCTCTCAACGTTCATGCTATAAAAGCAATGTTATGCTGTTTACCATCTATGATCTGACTAAAAACAGCTCTCAAACCTATGCCAGTGGCATCAAAAATATTGGGATTCTTACCCTTTCCATCAATACAGTGTGGGAGCAGGAGCTCCTAAAATTAACTATTTGTTGTAAAACCTCATCCTGTTCCTCATTCCATACAAAAATGTTTTACTTTCCAAGCAGCGTCCTGAGAGGTTTTAAATGAAGATCACACATGTGCGCAAATCATGCATAATTTACTTAATCCTAAAGAGGATCTCAATGTATCTCTAGCTATGGATTTGGATGCATTCCAAATGGAATTTAAGAGATCCATATCTGGGGAAATGCGCTGTTCAGAAATTATGTGACCAAAATAAATCCACCTTACTCTGTAAACTAATTACATTTTATTTGCTACCTGTTGTTCCTCTACCTGTAAGCAACTGTACAACTCTGTCCAATATGAAAATTGTTTTTCTCTGAAGTTATGGCAAGCATCAATATATCCTCTGGAAAAGGGTGGTTTTGCAGTCACCTCTTTGAACAGTGTGCCTATTAACTTCTGGAACACACTGGAGGCCGAAGCTAAACCAAATGGTACATTTAAATAAAGGTAGGCACCAAAATGTGTCAAAAATGTGAAGAAGTCAGGTTATTATTTAGGCAACATAATTGAAAAAAAGGAAGCACCGCCAATTTCTGCTAATACCTCTTGTGTTTTTGGTAGAGGATAATTATCAACTACTATACATATATTTAGTGAACATAAATCTGCACACAGACAAATCTAGCCTGAATTTTTATGTGTAATGAAAAAAAACCAGCAGAAACCCCTTCTGATGAGTCTTATTATTCAATAATTCCACTCCAGACAAAATCATCTAAAAGTTTCTTTAAATCATCTATTAGAAACAAAGGAACTGGAACTTTATTTGCTGCTATTTGCTCTGTTGCACCTCGAGGGCTCCGTGTAGCGGATCAAGCGCTCACGTGACGCCCTCCTGCCGGCTGGCCACGCCCACCTTCAGGCCACGCCCCCTTCCCGCCCTTCTTAAGCGCCAGTTCTCGAGCGCTCGCTGGGTTCACATCTCCTGAGGCGGAAAGCCGGGAGACGCTCTCTTTTACTGTGTAATATTGTGATTTTAAAACTTTATTTGCTGCTATTTGCTCTGTTGCACCTCGAGGGCTCCGTGTAGCGGATCAAGCGCTCACGTGACGCCCTCCTGCCGGCTGGCCACGCCCACCTTCAGGCCACGCCCCCTTCCCGCTCTTCTTAAGCGCAAGTTCTCGAGCGCTCGCTGGGTTCACATCTCCTGAGGCGGAAAGCCGGGAGACGCTCTCTTTTACTGTGTAATATTGTGATTTTAAAACTTTATTTGCTGCTATTTGCTCTGTTGCACCTCGAGGGCTCCGTGTAGCGGATCAAGCGCTCACGTGACGCCCTCCTGCCGTCAGGCCACGCCCCCTTCCCGCCCTTACGGCCATCTATAACAATGTGCCATTTCAGTACGCGCAGCGGACGAGCGCAGCGGGAGCGCCGACTTCGCGCCGAAGTCGCGCATAAGTCAAGCCCGTCTGCGCCCGTCCGCGGCCGGACGGGGCCAGGGGCACGTCACTATGCCAAAATTCTGTCCTACACGTCTAAGGACCTCGTCGCCCTCCAAGGCCCCTGGCCTCTCCCGGATTCCGCCCATAGACTCGTCTCTGCACTAGGCCTTGCCCCTACCCTCCCTACACCTCCGCTTCCCCCGCTACGCACTCCCCTGTCACCCTGCCCCCCCCTCGCCGATCCCTGCCCCACGACCCCAGCACTATCTGTCATCCTACTTAATACCAGGTCAGCGGTCAAGCACCAACACGAGTTGTACGTCCTACTCGATTCTGAGAAACCGGACTTACTGCTCCTGACCGAAACCTGGTACTGCGACTCCTCCCTCCCCGCTCTCCTGGCTACCCTTCCGCCTTCCTACGTGGCCCTACGTGCCGATCGCCCGGCAGGCAGGGCTGGCGGTGGGGTAGCCTTAATCGCCAGGTCCGATCTGCACTTTCTATCACTTCCTTTTCCCCCTATGCTCCCTGCTGACTTCTTAGTAGTCCGCTCCCTCCTATCCTCCCCTCCCATCACTTGCCTTCTTGTGTACCGTCCTCCTCAGCCCTCACCTTCATTTCTACCAGCTTTTCAAGACCTACTGGCCAATCTGGTGGTCAATTATGCCTCGGTCTTGGTGCTGGGGGATTTTAATTATTGGCCCGCTGACCCACACGAGTGCCCGGCCTCAAAGGAATTTACAGAATCCTTACTTTCTTTCAACTTCATCTCACATATAACTGACCCCACTCACTCCCACGGGCACACACTTGACCAGGTCTGGTCGCTCAACCTTCCATTGGCCTCGGTGGCTGTCTCTCCATGCCCCTGGTCCGACCATGCCCTCATCTCCTTCTCCATCCTCCACAACCCTATTTCCAGAACACCGCGTGCCAAAAACACCTGGGCACGGAACTGGAACAGGCTGGATCTTCCCTCCTTGACCTCCCTGCTCCGTAATTCCGTTCCCTCCTTCTCTGGCCTATCATCTGCCTCTCAAGCCAAGGCCATAAACACCTGGCTGGCGGGAGGTTGTGACTCAGTGGCTCCCCTACGTCGCATTTCAATCCGTCGACTCAAGGACTCCAATAGATGGTTTAATGACCACCTAAAAGAACTCAAACTGAGCACCCGACGGGCGGAGAGGCAGTGGAGGAAAGATTATAGCCTCTCATCTAAAACTCACTTCCTGGCATCACTGGCTAAATATAAATCAGCAATCCTGGCTGCAAAAACCGACCACTTCTCTACGAAAATAACGTCTGCCGATAACAAACCCAGGGTAATCTTTGGCATTGTAAATGACCTGGCATTTTCGGACCGAACCTCGTCCCAAATCCCTCCCTCCCAGCCCCTCTGTGATCAACTTAATCACTATTTCTTGGACAAAATCACAACTATCAAGGCCAATATCCCTTCACCCTCGTCTGCTTTTGTTGATCCCTCCCCCCCCACTGTCCTAAACCCTCTCACCTTCATCCCTCCCTTCACTCAGGAATCTTTTCTGGCAATACTCCCTAAAGTTAAGTCGGGGTCTCCGGCGGACGTCTGCCCCGCACGCATCCTACAGCAAATATACTCTAGCTGCCCTGATCCCCCTATCGCCTTTCTCAATAGCTCCTTGGCTCAGGGTGTCGTGACCCCTGCACTCAAGGCCGCCACTATAGTGCCTCTGCTGAAGAAACCCGGAGCGGACCCGTCCATTTCGGCTAACTTTCGCCCCATCTCCCTGCTGCCCTTCCTGGGCAAGGTGATGGAACGCCATGTCACCGCGGTACTGAGCGCTCACACCGAGGCGAATGGGGGGCTGGCCTCTCGCCAGGCAGGATTCCGCCCCAGGCATTCGACCGAATCGGTCGTAGTTTCAGTCCTAGACAACCTCAGAAAGGGTATGGATGACAACAACCACCAGGCACTGGTCCTCCTCGATCTCTCCGCCGCCTTTGACACGGTGGACCACACCATCCTACTTGCCCGTGTCAAGGCGGCCGGTATCGGGGGATCAGCTCTGGTCTGGCTCTCCTCCTTTCTGAGGGACCGCACTCAGGCGGTCCGTCTGGGCGATTTCACCTCCACCCCTCTCCCTGTCACCTGTGGTGTTCCCCAGGGTTCCTCTCTCTCTCCCTTACTCTTTAATCTCTATATCTTTCCTCTTATCTATGCACTCCAGCAGCTGGAGGTCACTGTTTATAACTATGCGGACGACCTCCAGCTCATCTTTGATCTGTCCCCCTCTCCTTTCTCGGTCTCTAATTTTCAGTCGACTATGACATTTATCAGGGACTGGATGAACCACAACCACCTTAAACTGAACCCCGACAAGACCGAGTTGGTTCTTACTGGTGGTTCATCCAGCCCCTGGAATTCTCTTTTCTGGCCCCCCTCTCTTGGCCCGGCACCATCCCCCTCCACTGTGGTCAAGACACTGGGTGTTAAAATGAATAATCAGCTCACTCTTCACTCACAAATTAGTTCCGTGGTTTCCTCCTGTTTCCTCACTCTCCGAACTATCCGCTCTGTCTCCCGCTTTTTCTCTCCCCAGGCACTTAAGATCATCATAGCCGCCCTGGTAATCTCACGATTGGACTACGCCAACGCCCTCTATCATGGCATTCCAGCGTATAGCCTGCGTAGACTCCAAACCATCCAGAACCAGGCGGCCAGGCTGATATACGGCCTTCCACGCTATCACCACTCCACCCCCCTTCTAAAAGAGCTTCACTGGCTCCCCGTGAAACAACGCTCCCTTTTTAAGATAGGATGCATGGTTTTTCAGGCCCGCCAGGGCACTGCCCCCGCCTTCATCGCCTCACTTATTAAACCCTATGTCCCCGCTAGAAATCTTCGGTCTTCCTCCAAGTCCCTTCTTCAGATCCCCCGCTTCTCACGCAAAAAATGGGGCGGTTCTAACTTCTCAATTCTGGCCCCTACCTTCTGGAACTCACTTCCAGACAATCTCCGTTCTGCTACTCAGTATCTCTCTTTCCGTAGAGACCTGAAAACGTTCCTCTTCAGCCAGGCTTTCCCCGCCTAATACTTATTCCACCCTTCCTTGGTCTTTCTCCCTCAGTTCTGAACCTCCAGCGCCAAGAAACCGCAAGGTGTACGCCGCGCTCTACAAGTGTTTTAAATTAGAATTAATTAGAAATTAGATGAACCTTATGTGCTATGGGCAATGCTCCTTCTTTCAGTATTGCTTTGTGCGCAACTCCCTTCATGCATCTTATATGTAAAGAAAAACATCCTTATGCTTATCAAATATGCAGCTAATGTCTGAACACTCTCCATCATCATACACATTTAAAACTGGCATATCATCCGTGGTAATTGATTTTCAATGCCTAGATCTTAAGTTTTCAATGCTTAACTCAAGATCATGAAAAAGAAAACTAGGATAAGTGACTTGACACTGGGTGCACTACTAATGTTCACTGTAATAGTGTAAACCATTTATATTAAATAAGTAAATTAACTCAAATATTGTGTGTACCAAAACTCAATGCAAAAGCAACTTTAACAATAAGAAAGTCTGTTGTCCAAACATCACTGAAGCGTTGATTGTAGCTCATTCATATTTTATTGTGCTGACACAAGCACATCACAGGTAAAACATATTATTCTGCATGAGCTCGATGATGTTTAGACAGTTCACACGTAGGATAAACAATTCCCAATTCCCAATGCATTTCGGGCATAAACAGCAGCCCTTCGTCAGGGGATCGTAAAAACGTGCGGTCTGGAAATAGACAGACTGCTGTTGGTCACATAAATCTCAAAACATATAGTCGTAATTTTCTCTTTGTAGGAGGTAGTTATTGTTGTCTCTGCCTTCCTTTTTTTCACAACTTCCAAAATCGTGAATTTCAACTGTGAGATGTTATGATTGTTTTCAATGAAATGAACCTCCAGACGGCTGTGACCATCTTGCGCTCTAATACCAGTTACTCAATCCGCTTCTCACACCTGGGAGTAGATGGCTGGTACACCCAACATGTTGTGGTCACTTATTCTATCCATACTGTTATCATTTGTATTTAGATTACCCCTGATGAAGGGCATAGGATGCCCGAAAGGCATTGGGATATGTGATATATTACATACAAGATGTTTCAAGCTCTTAAGCTGAGCCGACGTTGAACCACAATATGTTCATTTCAATATTGCTTCATCATTAAATAAGAATTTCCAGCAACATCTCTGCTACTTGGATTTCATTACAAACTTTGTTTGTACATTTTTGACTAAATTAATTAATATCGCCTCTAGCGATCGCACACAGCTGTGCTCAGAGGGATGTTCCCTAATTCAGGAAACGCTACGTTTGTTCTGTTAGAATGCACCATTTAGAAAAGTTGGTGCAAAAATGTTTAGAAACTAAGTACGATCTTTAAATTTCGCATAACAATATTAGAGATTCTATAGTTTATAAAAAGTGAAAAACAAATTTTGTAGTGTGAATGTAGAAAAATTAGATACTTATACGAATATTGCAAACAATTGTGGTAGTAGGGTATGCCTAACTTTAACTATTTCCATGTAATAATGTTTGGTGAAAGTTCTACATATTCCCTATTTATAATGAGTAGTTGCATTATATTTGATATTGATTTAGAGGTTACGTCATCTGAAATGTTTAATGCCAATTTAAAGGCTTACCCAAAAATGCCTTTTCTCTAATGCTGAACTTTCCCCAGACCTAATACAATGGTCCTTTAACAACTAGTGAAATGTTGCTTTATTTGTTCAGTACATGTGTAACTTTTGGATTTTGCATCTTTAATACAATAACCAAATTCATTTAATATCTGTCTAACCCTATTAATGAGTCTTGTTGATTCTTCCATTGATAGTGTGATATTTTACTGATGACTTAAGTATTTTGTAAGGTGAATCAGTAAGCTCTGTCAGAACATTAAGTATTACTTCTTTTGGTCTGTGTTGCTCTTGCAGAGTGTTTGGTCTGCATAATTCTAGGCTGACTTAACTTTCTCAGGAGGTTGAGCCTTCCCATTGCTATTCTTTTTTCTACAGCATGGTCTTAAGAGTGGTGTACCTGAACCTGATCTCAAATGTGTGAGTTAGCTGTCAATGTATGGTCCTTATTGGACAGCTAATGTGGTATTTTGGCCATCCTAATTTCCACCCCTCCTATCGGCGGAGAAAAATTAATCAGAGTATCATTGCTTCTGTGGTAAATGGAAATGCTGCAGATTGTCTATTGGTAATGGACCTACTGCGCTTAGAGTTGGAAGGAGAGTAAGAGTATAGAAAACTGTTACCATGCTTGCGCTGCAACAAGTTACATAACTTGAAGCTCGTCCCAAAAAATTGTAGTATGTGTAACTGAAAAAATGAAGACAGATCCAATTGGTGAGAATCCAATTAATTTTAGAGAGATTTGTTTTATGCCCATAGGATCAATTACAGACAAACGGAGGCACAGGGAAGCAGCTTTGACAACCACAAACTCATTCAGTGGGCTGCAACATTCTACTCTCACGGAATATATATGTAATAGAACTTTCCAATAAATAGCAAACATTCTTACTCAAAACAGTTCCCGAAAAGACATGTACAAGCATCTCCAATCAGGTTTGCAGAGTATCATCTCTGCACAGTCTAGGGTTTTTCTTCTCACATAATAACCTGTACATTTACAGGGCATTTTCAGTGTGCCAGTCTTACTCTTAAAATTGTAATGTAACTCCTAATCATATTTTACTGGGACATATGAGTGTATGGCACGTGCTAGTATTGTCAACTATCACCTCAGCAACACTACTCATAATACAATAAATGTATTTGTCAGATAATCAATATCATAGCCCTTCATTATAATATCATTACTAAAAATGTACAATTGCACATGTCCATCCTTTATTCATGCATACAACCAAATGATTATAAATACATTTATACTGAAGACCATCCTATATGTGAAATTCAAGACAACATATTTCTGTGCCCTGATCCAGAACATCTGGGTCTTGGCACATTTCTCTGGGACAAGAAATGCACCATTATGAAAAGTAGGACTAACAGATTTGAAGCTGATGGGAGCAAAGGGGTATTTTCTGCATTAGACTCATTGTATGAAAGAAAAACAATCTTTAGGTTGGTTGTAATATTGATCTATTTAATGAATGGTACTCCTTTTTCTGAACCCCTTTAAAGCCTGGGGAAACCCTGTGCTGTGTTATGAATTCTATGCCTTTTCAATGAATCAATGTTACAAAGCTCAAAGGAGGATACACTGGTGAATAAATAACAGATATTTCTTCAGAAAGCTGGCCAATTTTCAGATAACAAAAGCGAATTGGAAGTGTACAGTTCAAGATTCAGTTTAAGAGACGGGAGCTCCGATTCTGCAGTGTGTGGCATGTGCCATTTTACTGAAAATGTTCACAGTACCAGTGCTTTCTTTATACTATTTTTTTTCATGATTCTCTTATTTCACATCGTAGTTTGTGATCTTGCCAAACGTAATTGTTTCACTTTTGTTTCTGATGAGCTGGGAGACAGCTACCGACTAATCTGCTTTGAACAGGCCCTGCCACCATCTCTCCCTACTCTTTAACCGCTACAGGAGCTAGCATCAACAACTCATTTTAATAACAGTGAAACCAATGTGGCTTCACAAGAACGACAGAGAGGATGACGTCCAAACAATGAAGGTTTATTAGCAGAATAAGTAAAAGGTTACAAGTCAATCAATTAACAAATCATTTATTAAAAAACATTAATATCTATTTAACTATGCAATCTATATTTGTATACGATAAAGAAAAAGATGTAAATTATAACAATGTAAAGAGCATAAATTATAAAGTAGATTGGTTCCATAAAGAAATTTCCATATTCTAAATAAGGCATCAAGCGTGGCATGGAGAAGCTTAAATAGGAAGGTGTCAGCATCAGAAAAAACAAATTAAGCATCCTGTGGAAGAAACGGGCATTCAAGCATTAAGCTCAGTGCCCAGGATGCTAGAAATCCGACGAGCTGAGAAAGGTCTTCTCTCAGCAGCGTCAGGAAATGATATGCTAACTCTTTTAAGGAATGATCACTTACTGATTATTACACTGGACGTGACGCTATGGTCCTGTATTACTTCTGTTTATTTCTATTTTTCACAGACCCCTGACGAAGGGTCAATGTATTCGACCCGAAATGCATTGGGTATTTGAAATGATGAAAATACATGAATAAATGAAGATTTGGTTTGAGAAAATTAATGAATAATCAAAATGGATGAATAATAAATCATGATTTAAAAAGGATTTGAACTTTGGCATTTTCATTTTGGATGAAGTTATATTGATGTAAGAGAAGAAACCTGATTGTTTCAAGTTAAACAAGCGCACGCCTATGTGAGAGGATTTTTCTTCATCACAATTTACTTTAACTCTTTTAAGGAACACACAATTAAAACACAGTTGAAGGTACTGGAAGCCTCTTCCCATCAACTCCCTTTAGATGGCCCAATCAGGAGACGATTTTCTGTGGGAGCAGGTAGACTACCCAAGTTCCCAGGGTCAGGCAAAGTAGTACACAGATGCACAGCCTTGGAGTTAGCAACAGTCCGGCCACCCTGGTACAGGAGGCTGTTACCCATCCCCTTGCGCTACACACCCACGTCCAACTTCCAATTATGCTGGCTAATCTAGCAGTTCCCAACAATAAACAAGGCCCTATTATAACTAACAAGCGCTTCTTGATACTGCACCTGCAGAGGAGAGAGAAATCACAAAGCTTGTTTTACATTTATTTATTAAATAATTTGAGTGGCTAAAGGCTAAGCCCATGTCAGATTAATGTTATGAAGGAAGAAGATGGTGACTAGACAGGTACCATCAGCATGAGTGCAAAAATGATTATAATGCGGTAATACGTATGACTATCACTACAGGCAAATATAGTCATCTACCATTATTCAATTATTACGGTGAACGCAGATTATTAGAGCTATCATATAGCGTGTATACTGTATATATGATGTATGCATACATGAAGCACTAAATTCCGCTGCACCACTGAGTATATCCTTGTGAATGCCAGCTGCCCTTGAAAATGGGTGTGCCATTTTCTCACTAATGTAAAAAACGTTTTTCCCATGACTTTGAAACGGAATGGCTGCAGGGCTGGACTAGGATTGAGCCCCTCTGCTTCCAGTGTGGCTTGGCAGCTGCTTTCAGAGAATGATAGGCCTCCATCTTGCAACCACAAGGCCACACTCAAGTCGTGGCCATCTGCATTGGGGGCTGGTTCGAGCATTTTTTACAGGACTCTTGAGTTTCCAGTTAGATCTTGAAAGGAGGTTGGCAATCTTTTATTCTCAGAACAACTTAAAAGCAGTAAGAATGTCATGCTTTCAACACATAAGCCACATGCAGGAAACTCCACAAACTACTAGTTGCAACTGTAGGACTCGTGAGAATTACAGGCAGGAAAACCCACAATTTCACAACCTCTTAAAACACACAGCCAGCTATATTGCTATGTTACAAACATGCCACCAGAACCGATTCAGGCGAAAGACTCCCGTAGATAGATTTACAAGCCCCTTGCGCAAATTTTGCGTTACTTGTCCCTTGTTAAATGTGACGCAAAAGTGGCGCAATAGGCTTGTAAATCTGCCCCCCGATTTTTAAAGCCCAAAATGGCTTTCTTTTACCTCTCTCCTGCCAACAATTCCCTGTCTTTCAATGTTAGTATACGGGGAAAATTAAATTCCCCAAGATTTGTTTTCATTATCTCCTTTCTTGTTTCGAAATGTTGCCATCTATGCTATTAGCTACTGACCAAAAGAACCTTTTTTCATGATCTTGAAAAAACGCAAGCGGTTCATAACAGAAGAGTTTCATAAGATGTTACCTCAGGGGTGTGCGAACAGATGCGACCCTCTCCGCCTACCACGAACGCAGCCCGTCTTAAAAGGATTAAATCAAACCACACAGGATTTTGAAAATATTGCTTTTGCGGCCTGAAAATGATTCTCGATAGGGGCAATCAGCGTCAGCCGACGCTTCCTCATTAGAGCGCTGCTCTTTCACAGCCTGGTGGAAACGAGCGCCAATAAACAGGTGAGGAGGAAAATTGTGACCGCAGCATCATAAATCCATGTGGTCTGGGGCCGCCGTGGAATGGAAGCGACAGGCCGAAGTTCTCGCATTTCCCCGGAGTGTGACTAATGCATCTCTAAAACAACTCGCCAAATCCTGGAGCATTAAAGCCCTCGTAAAAAAACACTTCCCTGTGTATAATTGTATCCCAGGGAGCGCTACCATGTGCTTCTTTACGCTACCTATAAGTCAGGCAGCCGCAGTCAGGCCTGTGCTGCTGTGTCCCGCGGCGGAGCCTCCGTGACAGACGCCATTACCTTGAATTTCGGGGACCTCAGCATCTTGCAAAGTTCTTAACATACCGACGGACATAAAAGAACCCAAACCTCGCATCGCGCCCTTGTTCCACTTTGAGCCGTCTGGACATGCTCACCGCTCCATTAATATTGCGAAATGCGTCACCGTTTCAAAGCTATTGACAGAAGTCAGTTTAAAATGAAATGCTGGGCATAAACTGAGCTTGGGTTGGAATGTAGAGGGCAAGAAAAAGATTCTGAAGAGTTAAGCCAAGGAAATGTAATTTCGTTACATTTAAAAGAAACATGGCAATGTTAGGCCCCACAAAAGAAGGCTGTGCAAAATGCCATTGTACATTAGTATATCTTATATAACTTATGGCGCCAGAGAGCATTTCATAGCGCCTTTCATCACTTTTAAAAGCAGCTTAATTATTCTATGTGTTCTGCCTATAGCGCAAATGTTTCTATATTTTTAGCCAACACTTTAAAGTTTGATAGCACAGATGTGAAGTATATTATATGCTTAGAAGTGCGAAATTGATTACTCCATATGTTATGCCATGCTGTGCTGTTACGTTGTTATGTTAAACTACTTTCATATTTCACTATACTAATTTCCCACTAATTCTTTATGGGTTACGGAGTAGCGTGCTACTTGCCAAATAAGCGCTTCAACATCTCATCAGGGTAGCAAGCACTATAGAAATGCAAACCTTTTCCCTCTTCTAGCCATCCACTATCGTTCTCAATCCAAATACCAGTCTAACATGTCCACCAATCAAATTACTTTCATATTTCACAATACTAATTCAACACTAATTCTTTATGGGTTCCGGCGTAGCGTGGTACTTGCCAAACAAGCAGCTGCGGCCCGTGGAGGGAGTTCTGTGGGACAGACAGGCGGGGAGGGGCAGGGTGGGGGGTGGTAGACACCGGAATGTGGATGATTGGAGGTAGGTAAACAATGAAATTAATAAAACAAATTTTGTTGCGTGCCCTGCATTGCAAAATGCGATGCAGGGCGTGCCACGAAATTCGTTTTATTAATTTACCCTGCCCCTCTCCCACCACGCCTGTCTGCTCCACGGAACTCACTCCGCGGGCCGCGGCTGCAAACAAGCGCTTCAACATCTCACCAGGGTAGCAAGCACTATAGAAATGTAATCCGGAGGGGCGTGGCTTGGCGCCGCGCAAGATGGCCGGCTAGCTACGGAGCTCCGCCGCACCACCCGACCTCCTTGAAGTTTCCCCGATGTGAAGGGGATTAGTTTCGCTTCTTCTTCCTGGATTTTGCTACCGGAACCTCCGGAGACCACACGGAGCGCCTGTGCGGCTTTTCAATTGCCGTTTTTCTTCACTTGCCGCGATGTTGCTGCCGCTCCTCACGCAGCCGCCATTTTAGGCATGCCGCGACGCACCGGACCTCCGCCTCCTCACCAAACCAGCGCTCCCTCGACCACCATGAGTCGCTTGGCAACACTAATTTTTGGGGTGAGCATTTAAAGTGCATTTCTGCTACAATTTCCTCTCCTTTGAGGCACGTCTATTCAGACTTTTAAACTGTGAGGATCCTGCTGTGAAACCTGCTTCCCCACGCGCTTTGCCACTACAGCGCTTGTCATTGGGGTGTAATGTGACTGTTTCCCTCACTGTTTGCTTCCTGAATGCCTCACAACCTTTTCCTTCTGAGGCAGGTTTTGTGCCTTTTCGCTTCAATACCACCGGCACCCACGCCATTCAGCTCGCTGAGCTTCTCAATGTAATTTACCTGTACTTCCTCAGGTTTGTTTTTTGGCGCATGCCTGTCATATTTAACTGAAGTTTTTCAACGACTTTTGCTCTCCTCTGGTCACCGTAACCCACGGAGATGTGTTTTTGAATTTTCTTCTATATATCCCCAGTGACTGGCTCCCTTAACACTGCGGTGCTCTTTTGCATCACTACTGTCGTCTTTCTTTTCACTTCTACGCGCCTTGAACTTTCATTGTTGTCTGAGGGAGAGCCCCCTATGGTATCATTACGTAAACCTAAGTTTCTCTTTGATTCTTCGGTGTGTTTTCCGGAGCTTTCTTCACCTGCTGGATCTACATTGCCTCAGTCTACTAAAATGTCGACTCCTTCCTCTCAGCGTACCTCCTCTGGTAATTCGGCCTCCAGTAGATCCTCTCCACAGGCTCCAACTGGCAAACGTACCAAACAAAATTCTCCCACACCAGACGACCCATCTTCCTCGTCTCCTATTGATCAAATTTTGGAGGAACTTCGTGCAATGCGTCCATTTATCGAAGAGACGAGCAAAGATATGCAGCTTCTCAAAGATAAATGGGAATCCATGGATGCGCGCCTCTCTTCTGTTGAACTACTCTCACCTGAGGTTCAGTCCAACACACAACGCATTGTAACATTAGAAAAGACTGTCCTCTCTCTGCAGAAACACACGGAAGATTTGGAAAATCGCAACAGAAGAAACAACCTTCGTATTTACAATCTGCCAGAAAATCTTGAGGGGGACGATCCAGTCTCTTTCTTCACTTCCTTCCTTCCGAAACTTTTGGACTTACCCCCCTCTACGTCCATCAGTCTTCAGAGAGCACATAGACTTGGCGCCAGACAATCTTCATCTCCCAAACCCCGTGGGGTTATTATCCTGTTTTTGAAGTTCACCGACCTTCTTTTGATCCTCTCGGCAGCAAGAACCAAAAAACAATTGACTTTTCAAGGTCAGCGAATTTACTTCTCTCAGGATGTCTCTAATGCTACTGCCTCCAGACGCAAGGAATTTTTGGCAATGCGTCCCTCTTTGCGTTCTCTTGGAGCACGTTATGGCTTATTTCATCCTTGTACCTTCAGAGTCACTCATCGGAATAAGACTTGGACTTTTCAGGAACCTGGTGAACTCCGTAATTTTCTTCTTCTGCAGAATGAGGAAGGAATGGAAGCCTCCTCCTCTCCTTCAGACAGTGGCTGAAATGTTTCTGTTGTATTCATGTTTTGCTCTCTAGCTCTCTTTTCTCTAGCTCTATGTACTCTTCTCGACTTTTTTCTTTTGCTCTTTTTCATTTTTCTCCTCTTGAATTCTTTCTTTTCTTGAGTCTCCTTGACTACGCTCCACATTCCTCTTTTTCCCTTCTCTCTTTTCTGGTTATATTTCTCGTGTATCTTGTTCCGTATGTCCCTAATTAACTTTCTTTTTCCATGCGCAGATCTTCTCGGATGTTCCCTTCACCATCTTGTTCAGTCCTTCGTTCCCCTTTTGTGAGGTCTTGGTGTGGCTCCGCTCCTGTTCCTGGTCCCCCGTCTTGTAACGCATCACCACCTCCCCGCCTTCCCTTTCTGTATTTACCCCTCTCAGGTATGTTTATTACAGTCATCCTTTTGGATTTGTACTGTCTTCTATGCCTTCTCTCTTTTCCTTCTTCACCATCCTTTGCTGACCTTTTTTCCTTTCCCCTCGCCTTTCCCCCCCCCCGCTCTCTTTTTCCTATTCCTCCTACTCTTCTTTCTGCCTTTTCAATGGTTTTAATATTTTTCGATTTTTTGCAGTTTAACCTATTGCTCATACAATATGTTTATTCAGTTTTCCATTCCCTAGTTCTACTAGCTTATATTGTTTCAACTTCACCTTATTACATGTACAGTATGTTTTGGCGCCTACTATTCCTAAATAATGTTATACGGTCTCATGTTTAACGTCATTTCCTGGAATGTTAAAGGCTTTAATCACCCTATTAAGCGGCAGAGAGTACTTTCCCACCTCTCCTCTTATAATCCTGATATTGCTCTTATCCAAGAAACACACCTCTCTGACGTTGAGTCTTTGAAACTCAAAAGACTCTGGGTCGGCGATGTTTTCTTTTCACCTGCTTCTCATAAAAAAAATGGGGTCGGCATTCTAGTTCACAAACGTCTCAAATGTAAACTGCTCCTTGAGGAGAGAGATGAAGAGGGTCGCTGGATCTTAGTTAAATTGCTTGTTAATGCTATCCCGATTACTGTACTGAATGTTTATGGTCCTACATGCCCTGATTCTTCTTTTTGGCCCGTGATCACAGCAAAATGTATCCAATACAAGGACGATGCATTTTTACTAGGTGGAGACTGTAACCAGATTGTAGACCCCTTTTTAGATCGTAAATCTTCTGTTCGTTTCATTCCTCATAAACCACACAAGCAGTTTCTTGACACTATTTCTCAGGTTCATCTCATAGACTCCTGGAGGATCACACACCCGGACACTTTGGATTTTTCCTTTTTCTCTCCCCCACATTCTTCCTTTTCCCGCTTGGATTACATTTTCCTTTCTTCCTCCTTATCTCAAAACCTTCTTTCCTCTTCCATTGAACCTATTGTCATCTCTGATCATGCCCCTATTCTTACTGTCTTTGATCTTCTCCCCCCTACCCCTAAATCCTCGCGCTGGCGCTTTAACTCTTCTCTTCTCACTGATCCCACTTTCTCTTCAGCATTTCGTTCTTTCACCTCAGAATTTTTCCACCTTAATTCTACTCCTACTACCCCTTTGCACATCCTCTGGGATTCGTTTAAAGCCACGGCCCGGGGTTTCATTATTGACTTTGTCTCTAAGAAAAAGAAAGCATTTCTTCAAAAACGCAAGGTCGCCCTACAACATATTAAGTCACTTGAACACCAATTTTATACCTCTTCTCCAAATCAGATGTCTTCTGAGCTTCTTCGCTCTAAACTTGCCTTTAATAAGCTTACCACAGATTCGGCCTCTTCTTATCTTCTCCGCAGTAGTGCTCGGTATTACGGGGGTCGCAACAAGTCCGGTAAGCTACTTGCTAATTACCTTAAATCACGGAAGGAGCGGACTGTTATTGATGCTATTTATTCCCCTTCCAACACTCTCCTCCATACGGATAAAGATATTTTGGAGCAATTTCACTCTTTCTATGAAACTTTATATACTCCTGAAAATCCACCTACCCCAGATCTTCTTCAGTCATATTTTGCTCGTCTGCCTACACCTGATACCTCCCAGCTCAATTTTTCGACTCTAGATTCTGACATTAGCCTTTCTGAATTATCCGCTGCATTGTCGTCTCTTACCAAAGGCAAAACCCCCGGCCCCGATGGCTTTCCGGTTGAATTTTATCTCCATTTTTCCGACATTCTCTTACCTCGTCTTCTTCTCCTTTTTCAGTCCTTTTGTTCCGAAGGCCTCGCTCAAGGGTCCTTCCAAGATGCTACCATCTGCCTCATCCCTAAAGAAGGTCGTGATCCCAAATTTTGCAAAAACTATCGACCAATATCTTTGGTCAACGTAGATTATAAACTGTTTGCTAAACTTCTCGCTCTCCGCCTTGATCCCCTTCTACCTCATCTCATAGGGAAAGAGCAATGCGGCTTTGTTAAAGGTCGCCTCACCTCGGACAACTCTAGACTATTCCTTAATGTCCTCAGTAAAGCCCCTTCCTTATCCATCCCTCTTGCGGCCATCTCAGTGGATGCTGAAAAAGCTTTCGACCGAGTTGATTGGTCGTTTCTCATGGCTTCCCTGAAATGGCATGGTTTTGGCCCAAAGTTCATTTCCTATGTCTCCTTAATCTATTCCATGCCCAAAGCCTCTATTTTAGTCAATGGTAAACTCTCCTCATCCTTTACTCTTAAACGCGGTGTCCGCCAGGGTTGCCCTCTTTCCCCTCTTTTGTTCATCCTTGCTCTTGAACCCTTTTTGACCTCTATTCGTAATAATTCTTCTATCTCTGGCTTCCCATATGGACCCAATCACCTTAAACTGTCTGCATATGCTGATGACATCCTTCTTTTTATTTCTGACCCTGCTACTTCAGTTCCCTCCCTATTGGCTGAATTTGAACATTTTTCTTTGGTCTCCGGGTATAAAATTAACTCGGATAAAACGGAGATTCTTCCCCTCACTAAATTCTGTCTTCCGCACTTCTTTTCTTCCACTGGCTTTGCTTGGCAGAGTAAGAAACTTAAATATCTAGGTGTACTTTTTTCCAACTCTCCCTCATCATCTGTTCGTCTTAACATGAACGCCGTTATTTCTAGAATAGATTCCCTCCTCTCCTCCTGGAATCCCCTTTTCCTCTCATGGTGGGGTCGTCTCGACTCCATTAAAATGATGATTGCTCCAATATTAATTTATTTACTTTCCATGCTCCCGATCCATATTCCGTCTCTTTACTTTCGTCGTATTGACTCTGTCTTGTCCAAATTCCTCTGGAAACAGAAAAAAGCACGCATCTCACTCTCCTCCCTTCGTAAACCCAAAGTAAATGGTGGTACTAATTTCCCGGATTTCCGTCTCTACCACAAATCCTTTTCCCTCCGTCAAGCTTCTCGTTGGCTGTCACACGACATCTCCTTTCTGTCTCCACTTTGGCTTTCTGTCGAGCGTGATCTATTGCTTCCACATTCATTTGAGGAAGTTCTCCTATTCACCGCTAAAGCCCAGTGTCTTGTCTCCCCTATATTTCGACATACTACATCTCTTTTGCGACCTTTGCGACCCTTGACCTCATCTGCTCCTATTTCTCGGGAGTCCTTTCTGCTAATGCCCATTTGGTATAACTCGCTTATTCTTATACGGAATAGACCTATTGCTTGGCCTACCTGGAGATCGAGGGGTGTTATTTGGGTCCATCATCTCTTCGATGGCTTGTCCCCTCGCTCCTTTCCTCAATTTCAGTCCTCCTTCCACTGCCCTTCCTCCTTCGCAAAGAAATACTTCATTCTTATGGAAACTGTTCTTGAACGATACTACTCTCTTGATTCTGAAACCACACCCCCACCCTCTTCTTCTTTACTTACCCTTCTTTCCACTGTCCCCAGGGCTTCCCTTGTTTACCGATTTTTCTCTGCTTCTGACCCTGATCGCCCCAAATCGAAATTAGAACTCTCCTGGGAGAAAGATCTCGGTTCTATGTGGCCAATTTCTCTTTGGGATAAAATTTGGGCTAAATCTCTCAAAACCTCCCGCAATGCCTCTCTAACTCAATCTCTCTTTTTCTTTTATCATAGACTCTATTTTTCTCCACTTTCCTTATCTCGTTTTCTATCCTCTTCTAGTGCTGACTGCTGGACCTGCAATGCTACCAATGCGGATTCCTTTCACCTTTTCTTCCTCTGTCCTTCCGTCCGCCTTTTTTGGTCACAGGTGTGGACCCGTGTTTCTCATATCTTTCACTTCTCTATCCCTTTCTCAGCTTCCTTGGTGTTTCTAGGCAGTCTGTCTGATTCTCTTGACCTCCCACCACACTCGAGAGGTCTCCTTGACCTCATGCTTGCCCTTGCCATCCAACACATTTCTTCCAATTGGAAATCTCTACACAAACTTTCCATGGTCTGTTGGTGGAATTTACTATGTCACTCCCATAGGCTTGACGTAGCCTTCGCAGCCCTGAGCAAACCCTCTCGTAATGTTGATTTATACTGGTTACCTTTAACTTTACACTTGGATCAATCTGCCAAGACAAAACCATATACATTTTCCTCTGCCAACTTTAAGCCCCCTTGAATAAGTGTACTCCTGTATCTACTCACTTTCCTTACTCTCTCGCTTATGCCGTTTTATACTTCATAATATGTTATTTACTGCCTTTAGACCATATATTTTATCGTTATTTATAGTCATTGGTGCTTTTACTGTACTTTCTTATGCATGTTGTTCATAATTACTGCAATCTTCCGTTTATGACTTATTGCCAGGTTTTTTCTTACTCCCCCCCTCCTTTTTCCCCTCCCTCCTTTCCCCCCCTCCCTTACAAAACAAAACAAAAAACGCTTAAAATGCTTTGTTACTCATTTGTACCATCAGCTTTATTTTTATCCTCTCATCATATTCCCTCTTCCTCATTTATATATGCTGGTGTTACCTTGTTGGATTGATTATTTACTTTAATAAATCTTTCAAACATAAAAAAGAAATGTAATCCATTTCCCTATTCTAGCCATCCACTATCGTTCTCAATCCAAATAGCAGTCTAAAATGTCCACCACTCAAATTACTTTCATATTTCACTATATTAATTCACCACAAATCCTTTGGGTTCCGGCGTAGCGCGCTACTCTCCAAAAAAGTGCTTTGACGCCTCGTCAGGGGTATTAAGCGCTATACAAATGAAATTGCAATACAATATAATACAAAACAATAGGTCATTTGAACAGTGTTGATGTTGACCTGACACCACTACACAGCACCCAGCAGATACTTACAACATTTAAAATATGAGAGGCAGCTTCTTACTTTGTTTACTATGTTCTTTAGGACCTTTGGAGCAGCATTACATCAAAGAGGTGCCCTCAGAGCGCCTATGAGAAAATCAGTGTTGGGGAAGGGAGGTGAGCAGGCCCCGGCAGCTGACAGGTAGTTGCTTGGTATTTGCAAAGCGCCATGGGTGCAAGGTGGCATGGATTACATTTATCAGATGTGTTACATCTCCCTTTCCCAATGAATGCTGTTAATTGAATTGAAAAAATATTTATATTGCGCAGAACACTAACCCGAAGGTATCAAGGCGCCTAGCAAAAGGTCAGGAAGGACCAGAAAAGGAGACATTAAGATCTTAGACATAAGCTTGCTTGAAGAGAAGGGTCTTTAAGGCCGTGCGAAAATTCTGTAGGGATGGGAGGGATCTCAGATCCAAAGGAAGTTCATTCCACCACTTAGGAGCAAGAGTGGAAAAAGCTCTGCCGCCCCACCTAGCTTTCCGAACACGGGGGGCTGCTAGAAGCCGTTTCCCTGAGGAACGCAGGTCTCTTCGGGGAACATAGTGGGAGATAATGGATCCAATTCCAGTGTCGCTCTTTTTAGCGATGGCTCTGTAGGTCATACACAGGACCTTAAACCGGATACGCTGTTCTACCGGCAGCCAGTGCAGTGTTTTCCTGGCTGCAGTGGCTGAAGAGCGTCTGGGAATGTCCAGGACAAATCTGGCTATGGCGTTTTGGACCACCTGCAGGCGCTGCAGCTGTCCTTTATTGAGTCCTGCATACAGCGCATTACAGTAGTCCAAGCGCGAGCCGATGAGAGCGACAGCTATTTGTTTTCTTGCCTGTAGGGAGAGAAATTTCCTGACCCTACGGAGAGTATGAATCAGGCCCCAACAGGTGGAAACAGTTCTGCTCACCTGGCTGCCTAGGTCAAGGGCAGGATCTAATATCACCCCGAGATTTTTAGCAGAGGATGTGGGGGAGGGACAAGTACCAAGGGAGTCAGGCCACCAGTTGGCTGACCAGATGTTTTCTTTTCCCCCAAACACCATCACCTCCGTTTTCTCCCCATTCAGTTTCAGAGAGTTCTGAACCATCCACTTACCGACCGCCTCCATACAAGATCTAAATTTGGGGGCGATTAGTTCATCTGAATGGGGTAGGGAGACGAGGATTTGAGTGTCGTCTGCGTACGAGACTACCTCCATCCCGAAAGATCTTATTAATTTGGCCAGTGGGGTAACATAGATATTAAAGAGGGTCGGGCAAAGGGCCGACCCTTGAGGAACCCCACATAGCACAGGACGGGATGGAGATAGAAACTCCCCAAGCTTGACTCTTTGTTCCCTCCCTGTGAGAAAGGAGGTCAGGAGATCAAGAGCTGCGTTCTTCACCCCCACCTCCCTCAGCCGAGATGTAAGTACCGAGGGGGAGAGGGTGTCGAAAGCCGCCGTTAGATCTAGCAGGACCAGGAGAGATGTCTGGCCCTCATCTACTGATGTACGGATCTTGTCAAGTACAATAGTGAGGGCTGACTCGGTACTAAATTCTTTCCTGAATCCATGCTGGGAGGAGTCTAGGCATCCAGAGCTTTCGACAAAGGCAGCAAGATGTTTGTTGAGATGAGTCTCAAGCATCTTAGCAGGGGCGGGGAGCAGAGAGATAGGCCGGAAGTTTTTTAGGACCCCCGGATCCAGGGAAGCCTTTTTCAACAGGGGTTTCACTACCGCCTTCTTCCACTCTGCAGGGAAGGTACCATCTCTAATGGCAAGATTCATTATCTCCACCAAGGGAGGTAAGAGGGTCTCCCTACACTGTTTAATAACCTTCAGAGGGCAGGAATCCAAAGGGGATCCAGACTTAGTCTTGGCTAACAAGAGCTCAAGATCTTGTAAAGTCAGCGAGGGAAAGGTGTCCAGAGTGCAAAGAGTGGAGATTTCGGTGGTGGTTAAACTCATCTCTACACCAGGTATAGATGCACTAAGAGCAGCTCTTTGTTCCTCAAGGGCTAAGTAAATATCCTGGATTTTAGAGTGAAAAAAGGAGGCGATCTTTTCACAGAGGTCCTGCGAAGGGATGACAGGGTCAGGGACTTGCAATCTGACCAGGGAGTCAACAGTTTTAAAAAGTTCCTTCGGGGAAGAAAGCGAGGAGGTCACAGTCACGAAATATTGTTGTTTAGCCTGCAAGATTTCCGCCTTGTATTTTTTAACCAGAAGTCGATGCGCATCCTTGTTTTTGAAGTCCCAGCTAGCATGCCATAGTCTCTCCATTCTCCTCACTTCTTGCCTAAGAAGCCTAAGGGAGTTGGAGAACCAGGGGGCAGAAGGTCTCTTTCTAGCGCGGCGTCGGGATTGTTCTGGGGCCAGTTGATTCAAGGCCTCGGTCGTGACCTGTTCAAAATGGGCGACTGCAGTCTGTACGCTATGTGGGCCAGGGATGGTAAGGTTTGCAGCCCAGGGCACGAAGGAATTGCTATTAATATTCCTGAAATTCCTCGTAATCTCTATTGTATGGTTTGCTAGTTTATGGGAATTTACCCTGTGATGTTTCAAGAGAAAAGGGACCGCCAGGTGGTCAGACCAGGAAAGATGAATCGGAAACTTGGTAGTCAAGCGAGGATCATTGGAAAAGATGCCGTCCAGGGTGTGTCCTGCACGATGAGTAGCTCCCGTGACACGTTGCATAAGCCCGCAGGATTGTAAAGCCTCAATAAGACAGGAGGTGTCAGAGAGGTCGTGTCGTTCTAGATGGTAATTGAAATCACCCATGATGGAGAAATTATCTAGGCCAAAGTAGGGTTCAAGAGATTGGAGAAGGTGGTGCGTGAAGTGTGTTCTCGAGCCGGGGGGACGGTAGATTAGGATACCGTTAAAGAAGGGGCGTTGTTCTTCCTTTATTGAAAAGTAGAACGCTTGAAAACTGTCAGGGAAATCAGTCAGGGGTACAGTGTGACATTGAAGGTGATCCTTATAAAGGATCGCTATCCCCCCTCCCACTCGTCTCTGCCTATCGAGTCTGGCCAGGCAATAACCTTCCGGAACGGCCTCTATTAGATCGGGGTCAGAGGAGTCCTTGGCCCAGGTTTCTGTCACAAATACTACAGTGGGCGTTCTGTCCAGAACCAACTCCCTGAACATAACCCTGTTCTTGATCAGCGAGCGGGCATTAATCAAGATGCCCTCTACTTCTGCTAAATTGGAAGTGGGAGAAGTAGGGAGTTCAGAGGTAGGGTCGATGGGAACAGGGTTGGGAGGTCTAAAGGAAAGGTAGCAGCCACAACAGGGGGGGAGCAGGAAGTCGTCCGGATCGTAAGTATGGTGACAGCGTTTATTCCCAGGTTTAAGGGCCAACATATCACAACGAGAATAGCTGCAAGCGGGGGATGACATTTTGTCAGAGTCCCGCGCCCAGCCGTCCAGCGCGTCCTCAGCGCGGACGGGCGCAGACGGGCTGGACTCTGGCGTGACTCCGGCGGGCATCCGGCGCATCCACTGCCGCGTCCGCTGCGCGGAGCCGCAGGGTACTCTTTTATAGTAACTAGAGCGCGAGGGCGCGCCTACACTCAAGATGGCCGCCAAACAGCCCTCGCCTCCCCGGGAGTTACAACTGTTACTCCACTGTGCAGCATAAAAGGTCCCCGCACAGAAAGGAACAGAGTGTACATTATTTGGTAGAGCCTGTTCCTTTCTCAGCAACTACAGTTTAGTACAATACAATGACGCACACTGAGTCCCTACAATGCTCTTTAGCATGGACGAAACCATTTCTATTTGAAAAACATACAGGTGATTTTTGCTACCCTTGAGACGTAGCATTACTGGCGTGTTCAGCGTTAGGCCTCGACATTGATAGAAGATATGTTAAAAAAAGTTACTAAAAAAATAAGATCTTTTTAAAATAAAGTTATAGTATTCCTTAGAACAAGGATATTGCTGCGAGAAAATGACAATCTAATTAGAGCTTTGGCGACATGTGCTACTGACAAACTAGAGGGTCCCTCTGTCTTCATCAAGTCCAACGCTGCTTCCCCTTTGCCTTTATTACATTTACTATTTTGAAATAGCTGCACAGATATAAGAGTTGTGAACATATAACGGCAGAGAGGCTGAAAGTGTCTGGAACATGGAACAGCAGTGGTGTCCAGGAGGGGTCCTGGGGCGGGTTGTCTCTCTGCCACTCAGTAAGACTGACATTCTGTCTTGCTTTCTTTGAAGTGAAACTTCAAAGCATTAACATAGAGCAAACAAATGCCTTTATGTGCCCACTGCTCAACGCATTTATACCAGATATAACAGATGCAAAGCATCAAGGGTCCTTTTCCCTGCACCGGCCTCCCCTGCTAGTTTAACAGGGATTGCGACAAATGGCCCTTGGACCAAACCAAACTGAATTAACATTGCTTATTCTATATTTACATTTAAAATATTGAGAAAATACATTTTGTCCTCTTTTCAAACGTGAAAGATTGGACTAGTTGTGATGGAAAATAAGTTGGTTTCGTTTGATATTAAATAGTTAGCAAAATAGTGAATTGACATTTTTAAAGCTGTTTCAAGTACTAAGCTTTATTTGTTGAAATTGCTCTAACACAAGATATTTCCTTCTCTCAATTTTATCCATGGTGTTTTATTGGACTGTATTAAAGAATTGTAGAATTTCCGTAGTGGTTTACTACCTCTTCACGAGGCAATAAAGTTCTCACATGTTCAGGTAAGTAGTGCGCTACTTCACAAGTACATGGATTGGAGACGGTATTAGTTGAAGTCAAATTTATTTGTGTTTAGTTTTGATGTGTGTGAAGCCAGGAAAGTGTGCTCCAGGCCCGACAAGGCAGCATTTACTTGCATCTTTCGCATTCATCATGTGCAAAGGAAAGAGAGGTTGAGGTCGCAGGCAGCTGATAAAAAACCGCCACACATTGAGCTGTGAGATTTCATTTATTTTTCTTCTGAATGAATTCTCGAAGGTTATCGATAGTCCTTATTATTGGAAGTATATTCCAAAGCTTGCATATGTATACTGAAAAGGTACTGTCACCTTTCAATAATTTCTGAAAAATATAATGAAAGAAATAGAGAGCAGCCACAAGCGTTTGTTCCATTTTGTATTACACAAGCAGAAACTTAGTGCAAAACAGTTCTGCTCTGTTTTTTGTCCAATTGCAGAGTCTCGGTATTGTGTCCCCAAATGTTCTATCTATATCACGTTAGCATATCCTAAAATCAGGATTTTATGTTGTGAGATATATTGCTTGTGGTGTTTGTCACTTGATGTTCGCTCCTTGTTCCACATGATCCTGTTTTGCTGTGTTGTTTTTATTGCCAGATTTAAAAGCAACTGATTGCCACACAGTTGGCTGTATGATATATATTTCTAATAATTAGTGAATGGTTACATAGATATTGTGGAAACATTTGTGAAACAAAATAATGAAACATTAAAGAAACCACTATGTTCAGTTCTGACTTCTCCCTTGTCTAGGAAATTCGAGTGGCGGCTAGGTGCTAAGAAGGGGTAAGTGCACAGGTAGGGACCTCTCCCATTCTTGGGATGAGGAAAGGCCAGAGCAAAATACGAATGACATGATCTCAACTCAGCCATTACAATCAAAACAATAATCAAACTGCATGAGACTGAGTGCTGCAATACAGAAAAGCAATTGTTAGGCCGTATGTATTTACACGTCATAAGGATAACAGGATAAACATTTATTATTATTTAAACAAAGTAGCATCTTCAAATGTTATCAAATAATCTAGCTATTGAGGCAACTTACAGCCAGATTCATCAACGGAAATTCGGCTCGCAAAGGGCCAGATTCTGAGAATCTGGCCCTTTGCGAGCACAATTTTTGCATTTGGGATTCATCATCCCAAATGCAAAAATCGCAAAATGCAAAATCGCTAATTTGCGAGGAATTGCATTTAAGGAATCTCTATTTCAGATTCCTTAAATGCAATTCATGAACCATTTTAGAATTGCGAAATCGCAATTTTTGGCCGCAATTTACCGCGAAGTCTGGCTTCGTGGTAAATAGCGAAAACTCAGAAAAATGCACTTTAGTGCATTTTTCTAAGTTGTATGTTACACACACACATGTCCTTTGGACATGTGTGTGTGCAACACCAATGTAAATCACCATTTCAGGGGTGCTACAGGGTGTCCTTTGGACACCCCTGGCACCCTTGAAATCGCATCCTTATTTGCGATTAGCAAATTGCTAATCGCAAATAAGGAATGACTCCCCATTCATTCGCCCATAGGAATGAATGGGGAGTCATATCTTATTTGCGATTCGAAAATAAGGAAGCTGTAGAAATCGCAATTATTTTTGCGATTTCTACATGAATCCCGTTTTGCTAGTCTTTAATAGCGATTCCTTAATAATCGCTATTAAGGACTCGCAAAACGGAACATTGATGAATCTGGCCTTTAGTCCAACTACTTTGGACGGAGTAAAATTCCAGGTCCTCCAGATGATATCTCTCACAAGGCAAACTCACCTACTCTCTCACCCTGAGGGAGCCTGGACCAACATGCAAGCTAAGCCCTTACCCAACCACGCCTGAGCCAAAACAAAAGGGGGATACCCCGGCACCTGTTGGGAGTTGGACCATTGCAACAGGGCCATACTATGGGGCAAGCACCCACATCCTTAGGACAGTGGAACATAGTACCCTGGAGAGCTAGGGACAGTCGCTGTAGCACCTGTCTCCTCCCCATCCTGCACACACCAGTACCACTGCACTGGCTTTGGATAGGATTTAAAGCCAAATCAATCCAGAGTTCACAAGACATTTTATCGCCGGATGCCAAGGTGTCTATCTGCCAACCATTACTCTTCCCCCACAAATTCTACAAAATTGCATACAAGATTAATGCGATAAAAAAAGAACAATTAAAGTCAAAGCAAAATGCATTCTTTTACAACATCCTACCTGACATTAGGGATGGAGGATGAGAAAAAAGAAGAGCCAGGTGCTGGAAGACAGAGGGTGCTCAAAAGTTGGAAGGGTCATCAAGGAGACCGAGGAGGGCCTCCCGAACGTCAAGCATCTCTATAGTGGTTTTGCCACTCCCCTAGACAGCCCTGCCGGTCCCAGCAGCCAATAGGTTCATGTGGCCACTTTTGCAAACTTCCTCATGTGCAAAATGTAAACAGAGAAAAATGACATTGGCTGTTGCCTCACCAACTCCGGCAAACTCTCACATCTGTGCCCAGGGTTGTCATGATGGCAGCCCCCCTTGAACAGAATGTCTACTTAGACACAGGTAAAGTAAAATGAGAAGTTTTTGAGTAGCTTAACTAATGTGTTATGATCTCATATGAAGTGAAATTGTATTGCATTGTAATCGCATTTGTGTAGTGCTTTCTCTCTTTGATATAACTTAACAAAATACATTATCAGATGGGTAACATGCTACATAGTGGGGGAGTGATTGGTTAGGAGATTGATGAATTGCTATATGGTCTCCATAGCAAGCATTTTGGTGTTGACTCTTAGGTCAGAACACCTAGGAACTAATTACAAGTTCCACTGGATAATCAAAGTTATTTCAGTTGAATATCAGAATAACGTGTATAAAAAATATTGTCTGACATAATTAATGTGCTCCAAACGTCATTTACAAAATATTGCCCCAATGAGTGTAGATTTTCTATTATTAACTCCAATGGAGTGATATGTTTGTAAATAATATGTATGTCTCAAAATATTCAGACCATGATATTCCAGCATTATACTGTTATTTTCCCCCAGTATTTGAAACCACCAAAAGCCTAGTAATTCCAGTGGAGAGGGGCTGGCAATAACAGGGATTACAAGTTTTTTGGGGAGAAGTATATGGGAATTTGGTGTTTCCATGCCAATACCCAAGTTTCCACCAATGCTTCACACCGAGATTTCAGCTGCTTGTAATTAATTCCTGTTATCAGCCCCATCAAGATGACTTAGTCCCTTGGAATAAGGCCCTATATATTTTATGGTGATAAGAGGTGTGCGCGATAGAAGGTAAAGTTCAAATGAATTTGTAGTATATAGTTGTGGGTGTCTTCATAGAATATACTTAGGACTGACAGCTCACAGCATGCTCTGGATACAGGCAGCCATGGCAGTTGCTATTACCAGTCCCTGCAGAACAGCAGGAGAGTGACACAGAGGCATGCCTTGCATGCGGCCAGTCAGAGTAAACGATCTCAAGTCCTTCTAAGAGCGTTGAGGCGTAACTAATAGGCATGCACATAGAAAACAGCCAATATAGTGACAGTCAATGGGTAGAAGTGTTGCGCAAACTGAGGTGTACAGGTTACAGTTAGTCATTATTAAGGAGGCAGAGACATTGCAAGAATCAAAGATCCAAAGCCATTAGAAATGAAAGGTGCAGAGGGACCATGGAACAGTTGGAATTTCAGTTGAAGCGTAAAGTGTGACTATTCCGATCATTTTACTACTTCCTGTTCTGTTATTGTGTTATTATTACTTATGATTGGTCTGCTTTACCTGTTCCTCTCACCCTGTTCATTTGCAAAGCGCTCTGATGCCCTCTAGGGTCATGTTTGTGCTATATAAAACTCTAAATAAATAAATACATTCCAGGCTCTCAAAGCTATAACAATGACTTAAGTGCTGGTAATAGTAATTTTGAATGTATCATGAATTATAAAACATCTGCTGTTGTGCTCATCTCTAAATTATACAGTCAGTGCCACCATGGTCCAGAGCTGGTGTTGACAATTAAGAGCCGGTGCTGAGCACCGGAAACCACCAGCTCAAATTAAGCCCTGATCTGAGGTCAGGATAGATAAATGTGAGTGTTGGTTCAAACAGGATTCTACTGAAACCTTATCCGGTCTGCAGCTGTCTCCTGTTGCAGATATTTTAAGGCTGCCAAGGTCACATACCCAAACGGATGTATTTTCTGAAAAGTGCAGCAAGATGTGGAACAGACCCATTACAATTCACTTCATGGATGTACGTCTGTATATATATATATTTGTTATTTCTGTAGCGTGAACCTAGCCAAATGGCAGCGGAGTGGTTTACAGGGTCTGTTGAGGAAAAAAGAGACACAAAGCAAGAAAATGTGAGGTGTGTGAAGACAGTAGGAATCTCAAACTACAAAAACGTACTGACAGCATCAATAGATGGAGGATGTGGTCTTGAAAGCCGCACAGAATTAGAGCAATCTGGAGCTTATAAGGTCATGAAAACTGAAGCACTACTGCAATTATTTCAAATTAGCAAAGACAGGGCAAGAACAACATTCCCACTACAGTACTGACAGATTCTGTCAGCAGTATAGTGGGGGCTTAGATGTGTGATAGCATCTTAAAAAAAATACACAAGGCTTTGAGATCAGCTAGAGATAGGCTGGGATGGGATTCCTTTTGCGCCTGCTCCTCGCAGCATAACACCATGTTCATTTGTCTGTATTTCCTGCTGGCCTTCAAACACTGCTGATTCACTGGTTTGCATGTTCCTTCTCCTAGATTTTCCATGACCTTTTGCTTGTCCCTTTGTAATTAATACCCCTGAATTAAGGGGTCTTGGTTTCCAGTAAGTTCTGCTTTTTTTCAATGAAACTGCAGCCTTAAAATCATAAGGTGGGAATGTAAAGGGGTGTCATTAGAGAGAGAGAGACAGAAAGAGAGACAGAGACGAAGAGTACTAGAATAACACTACAAAATATAGGAGAAATGAAAGAATGGGTCTACATTTTCCACACCAAAGCTCTCCACTCCAAAACTTAAGGAGTGAAAAAGAGCAGGTCAAAAGACAGAGTAAAGTTGGGGACCTCTACCCTTATTTTGGTCCTGATGTATCAAAGGGTTTTACTCATTTGGTGTCTATGGTGAAATGCGTTGATCCATAAGAGCCTTACAGCCTGATTCATCAAGCTGATTTGCGCTCGCAAAGGGCCAGATTCTGAGAATCTGGCCTTTTGCGAGTGCGATTTTTGCATTTGGTATTCATCATCCCAAATGCAAAAATCGCTATTTAAGAATTCGCATATTTGCGAGGAATGGCATTTAAGGAATCTCTAATAGAGATTCCTTAAATGCAATTCATCAACCAAATAGAAATAGCGAAATCGCTATATTTGGTCTCAATTTACCACCAGGTCTGACTTGGTGGTAAATTGCGTAAATAGTGTAAAAAGCACTTTAGTGCATTTTTTTCTTTTGCACGTTACACACACACATGTCCTTTGGACATGTATGTGCGCAACACCTGTTCAAATGTGCATTTTAGGGGTGCTACAGGGTGTCCTTTGGACACCCCTGGCACCCTTAAAATCGCTATCTGATTTGCGAGTAGCAAATTGCTACTCGCAAATAAGGGATACTCCCCATTCATTCCTATGGGCCTTTTGGCCCATAGGAATGAATGGGGAGTTAATCCTTTTTTTGCGAGTAGCAAATTGCTACTCGCAAATAGAGAACATGTAGGAATCGCTATTTATTTAGCAATTCCTACATGAATACCGTTTTGCGTGTCCTCAATAGCGAGTCGCTATGATTCGCTATTAGGGCCACGCAAAACGGCCCGTTGATGAATCAGGCTGTTAGACTTTTGTATTACATTTACCATGAATTATGTTATTTCTGTAGATGTAGCTTTGAATTGTGAATAACTTGTTCTAAAAGTGTCTCAGAGTTTTTTCTGCATTTATTTATGCTGAGTTACTAGAAGTGTATTGTTTGTGCACACAGGCATGTCATTACTTTTCCTGTAATATGGTGTTTCCAAGTTACAAATCAGATATTATAGCATTTGTTACGCAGTAATGCCACGATAACAAAGGTTTGGGTAGACTACCTGTGTATAAAGAGTTGTTTATTTCACAGTTAATTTCCATACGTTGCCTGCCAAGAAAAAACATAAACATTGTTTTTAGTGCTGCAAAACAGCACCTATAGCTGGAAAAAATTGATCAAAATAGCATCTTCTGCCATTATGTGATATAATGTTAAATCGCACCTCTTTACAAATTAGCACCAACATTTAAATGTTGGCCATCTGATCTCAGGGGCACATCTGGGCACACTGTTGCAAACTCTTAGCTCACACCACTTGCCTACAGGCAGGTAGCATGAATTATTTTCTGTGAGGGCCTTAACTTCATGAATTTGGTTACCTCCCAATCCTGAATCAGAGAATTAGGTTTGAGGAAGTTTAACTTTCAAACATTATTTGAGATTGCTAAAGCTCCACCCTAATGATTGTTTTTCCACAACTGCAAATGTAGAGTTTAGAGGGGCATTATTGCCGGCATTTCAAGATGGTTCTGGCTGTAGTAGATTTTCACCAGTCACAAACTTGTAAGTTGATTGGTGTCTGCATACCCATTGCAAGTAGTTTTACACCCTGTAAGCACTATCAAATATACTCTTGAGAAGTACAGAAAAAAGTATGTTAGAAGCACTACAGAGATTATCACCACAGAGAATATCACTGATTCATATTAGATAACTATAATAGTATTTCATTACATTTTGCAGTATAGTAATTTAAGTTGTGTTGAAGTAGAACACCCATTGAAAGATTGCTGGCCATGCCAGTGATGCATCTTGATACATTCACGTGTTGTTGCCAAAGTCAGTAACTTGATGTTTTATGGGAAACAGCCTTTACAATGCGGGCTGAGCCACACGCACTGTTCCCCGCAAGCAGAACCACGCTTGCCTTAACCACGCTTATGTCTTATTCACGCATACGCGTGGTTCCGGCAGTGTGCTGTCTAAATGTGTGGATGGGCGGGCACAGGAAGAGGAAGGATCAGGAGAGGACGCGGTCTGGTAAGTGGGGCTGTGTCCGGGTTTTGTGGGAGCAATTTTTAGGGGTGGGGCTAGTTTTCAGGGCTTGGGGGGGTCGGGATTGTTTATAGGGAAAGGGGCCGGATTTTAGTATTCAGGGGGATAGGGGTCGTTTTCTGGGGTGGGGGGTCAGTTTTTAGGGCTCAGGGCAGGGGGGAAGGGACAGTTTAGGGCTGGGGCAGTTTTAGGGTTCACGGAGTGGGGACTTGCTCGGGGATGTTTTTAGGACATTGGGGCGAGTTTTTAGGGCTCAAAGTGGGGCGGAAGGGCTAGTTTTCAGGGCTTTGGAGAGTGTTAGGACTGAAGGACGGGTCTGGGGTTGGGGTCATTTTTAGTATGTGGGGCTGAGTTTTAGGGCTCAGGGCAGGGGGGGGGGCGGGTCTGGGGTGTGATCTTTACCAAACATATCCCTTCACCAATCATGCCTTTACCATGAAATTGCGTGGCCATGGCATGCGTGGTAAAGGAATGTGTTGTTAAGACGCATTTGTTGATGGGGCCGCAGCATGGTGGTGGCATGCGTGGTTTAGCCATGCCTGCTTCTGTCATACAACCGATGTAACGCCCCTGATAAGTCACGTTCACCACAAAATTGAAAAGGATTAATAAAACTGTTCTAAAATTGTTTAGGAGAATGAAAAAGCACACCATTGTAAGCAGAATTAAAATGAGGCAACCTAACCATGAATATTTTCCTAAAATTAAACATAACGAACTGCCAATATTTTGTGTCTTGTCTGTAATGAGGAAATCGAATATTTCATTCACATGGTGCACCACCAAACACGAAGGGCACAGTGGGTATGTTGAAGCACACAGGAAACACACTGACGTTTCAGCTCAAGTTTCGGGCCTGTTATTATTACATTTTTCCTGTAATCCTGAGAACTCCAGGAGACAGTGTGAAACGCGGGATTGTTTATCCATGTTCACAGAAAGCTCTTACAGGTCCCATTGTTTGCTTGGTGCCATCGCGTCTGCACATACTCCACGCGGCACCGGAAGTGCTTGAGATTAAAGACTGTACTTTCTCAGTTCCAGGCCTACTCCAAACAATTACCTGAAAGAGACTGCAGCTGCTTCAGTTTCATGAGAGAGGATATTAACAGTCACCCTCCTTGTGCGCGTGTGTCAGGGTGAAAACACAAATTAAAACGATGAAAGGGAATGCGAGGAGGAGGGGAGGAGAACACAACTCGGGCCTATATGGGAATCAAGGTAGAAGCAAAATACTCTATATGTAGAAGCTTTCCAGACCAAGTACAGCCTAGAGATGGCAATAACGATGTGCGGAATATTTTACAGATCTGGGCATTTTCTGCTAATTTCAGTGCGAGACAAACATTATTTTTTAGATGCTCAACAATGTAAAACTAAACTTCTTCAAATTGACTTGGAAGGTGTTACCCTTTCTGAAAATATATATTCATCCTTGCAATAAGCCAAAAGCCTTGATTGGCTTTCAGGAAACCTTGCAATTAGCACAAATACCATAAACAGAATGCGCTGGACACACTGGGCAGTTTCAACATAGTGCCAAATCCTATAAAAGTTGTCATGGTATGCTATGGATCCATAATGTAAATAAATTTACTGCACATACCACTGACAAATAAAACAACACATCGACATTGCAATTGTGAACTTACAACTTCACAGCATTACATCTTGAACTTAAGTTGGCTGGTTAACCTGTGAAAAAAGCCATGTGTGCATCTATGTACCTTCCTTTGCAAGCGTTCTATAGATTCAAACATTACATCACCCAACAGTTGCATCACCATCATCACCCGCACTTCCGGTGCCGTGTGGAGTATGTGCAGTCGTGATGGCACCATGGAATGTGATGCAAAGTCATGTTGTCATGTTCCAATATGTTGCAGGAGGTGCATACCATTGGAGAAGTGTACTGTATCATTGTGGGGGTGACACAGGCAGCCGCTTATAAACATTCAGGGGCAAAGGTATGGACGTCACCAAAGTCGCAGATATGTTTCTTGTTTCACTTATTTATAAAAATACCATCCTTGAAGATTACTGCCGAACTTCTTTAGTTACACTGTTAGTCGCACTATGTCTCATAGGTGGTAAACGTGTGTTCGTGCACTACAACCTGTTGTGTTTGATGCACAAACCTAGCTACTAAAATGAATAGACAGGGCTGTGTGTGAAAATACTAACATCTACTTGAGTCAGGCGCTAACAATGAGTGTTGCACTGTACAGTACACATCAAAAGTGTGAACACTTTTCAACATATCTAAACACAGTATTGTGCACTGGAAGGACACCTTTCCAGTACCAAACCTATGCTAGACATCACGGGGCAAAGATGTGTGCGCAGTGCTAGGCAGCTTGTTTGTACGCCGGCATTAGGTCAGAGAGCAGGAGCAACATATCTTAGTAGATATAGCTCTGCAATGCTCTTTCCCCCAGCACAACCCATCACAGCAACAGTCATTGCTGTTCTGCTTTGTGGCATTTTCTAGTTAGTGTGACACCAATTATGACCCTTTTTGAAACTTGCTTTCTTGTGTAATTTTTTTTATCATTTTGCAAATGCTCAGCAAAAGGACAGCAGATCTTCGCTATAGCAGGAATAGGATACCACCGCTATCCAGGTACCCAGGACTGCGGATGGATTGCTGATTTGCATCTGTTACCTGTCCAATCCCTTGATGACACCCAAATACACATCCCAGAAAATTCTTAGTGCTTACACCCTCCACCACGCAAGGTCCACTGCCCAATTCTCCTGGAGCACCTGTTGTTAGACACGGGTGTTTAGACAACTTTTACCACCCTTCATGGGCATGATGCCCTAGTTCAGGAAGTTTTTGCCACTGGTGGGTCACAATTTTGCCATGGCACAGTCAAGCAAACATGACTCTAGAGAAGATTGCTGACTTTGAAGACAAAGTGTAAATATTTACCGGGTCAGATAAATGACCATTGTGTGATCCTTCTTGGCTTGAGTTTCTCTTTCTCTATATGGCTGAGTTCTCCAGAGCAAAGTGTGACAATATGCATGACATATAATCTTGACATGTCTGCTCTCTCAGTCAAAAGCAGCTGCATTGGAATCTAAATGTATGTTTCAAACTTTGTTTTGAATTTCACTGTAGTTTCTACGCAAAGAAGGCTGGTCATTCTGTGGTGCTATGTGTTGAGCATGCACAGGGGAATGATTCTGCTACATACATTGATGTAGGGATTCTGCTATTGGCTGGCAGATTTTGTATGTTTTCTCACGTGCTTTTGTTTTCCAGAGCTCAATTATCACAATTATGCTCTGTCGTGTTTTGCATGACATACATTAATTGGGCATGTTTTTCTCTTTTTATGTTATTGTCATTACTCTGTCACGATGCACTCATTTAAATCCAAAGACTTTTTGGAATGAATATTTTCAAAGTTGGTTGTTTAAGTCGTTTGTTTCTAGTGTTTTGTTTAATGTGTTTTATTTAGAGGTTTTTTTATGCATATAGCTTATATAGTTTTGCAGCCTCATCAAATGTCTTTTATCCTGGTACATGCTCTTTATACTTTGTTAAATGTCTAGAAATTTGGAGGATGTGGTTATGGTGCTGTCACAGTTTTTGTTGCCCCTGGCTTGCTCAATATCAATTTTAAATTACTGTGTTTATGGTAATTGTCATGCATGCTTGCCTTTTCTGAGTCAACCACACAACCCTAACTCAACTTTTTTATGCATACTTATTCCCTTTGCTCAATTCGCTATGCATCCCTTTCACCGTTTGTTACTTGTCCTATTCCTCGAAATATCATTATGCACGCTAACCATGTCCAAATTGTACACTCCAGCTCGCTCAAACAGTCATACCATATGCAGAATTATTATAAAATGTAAATGCCTCGTTTTGAGCATTTAGTGTTGGTCAATATATATAGAAGACACAAAAAGCTATGCATAGTGCATTGCACTAGATTTGCTCGAAAACATTTTGATTTATTTTCTGCCACAGCATTTCAAAATCTAAATTTTATTGTATCTTCCGTGAAAATAGGGAACATGATTGAAATGGAGTCCAGAGCAAAACAGTGTGCATTGATTTCATTGACTCGTGCTTCTGATTTAGAGATTTGAATTTGTGACATTATATTCACGTGTTATTCAATTTAAACAAATGCTATAACAATTTAAATATAATGATCATTTTAAAGTCTATGAAAATCTGTTGAAGAGGAGGGATTCTCAAATGAATTATTACTTAGTGAGCTACATGAAGCTCCTTTATAATTGACTACTTTATGACCAGGCCTCAAAATTAACCATGTTAGACATCTTTTAAAGAGAGGTCACACAGTGAAAAATGCCCATAAATGCAGGAACCTTAAGGTTGTACATTTGCCAGATTTGCCATAGGAGTGGCTAACAGTCTCCTACCCCACCCAAAAGCAACTTGTTCTTAAAGTTATAAGGCAACTTGATCCTAATTAAGAGGAAACTTTTGCCATATATTTCAAATGCACTTTTCACACTCCAGCAACTAGCTGCTGTAGCTTTTAATGGACATGAGACTAAAAAGTCTGTGTTGTCTATTGGATTTGAGCTGCATGAAAGAACGGGTGGGGTACTAATCATATCTGTCATATTCTTCTATGAATTGCTGACCACATGCTCACAAAATGACATTTGATGTAGGGTATCACTGCAGAAATATCCCTGTAAATACTGGGTGAGACGTGCTTGAAGGAAAATCAGTTTTCTTTATCTCTTGCTTGCTGTACTGTTTCTATTTGTACCCTTGTTACTCTTGCTCCTGGCCACTTAAGGAGTACTGCAAGTAGACTCACACTCCAAGAATGGATGCAAGTCTGCAAACACCATACGTTCTTGCTGTCAATCCAGATAGGGGTAGGCTACCATTCTCTGGAAACCACAGAACAATCATTGAACCAGCTTTTCGTTTCTGCCACAGAATCAAAGCCTCATAGTCACACATAAAATCTCTATTGGCAAATAAGATGCTGCACCCACATAACATTATACTAGTATCACTGGGCAGCACCTTTGTCCACCCGTGATTTTGCTGGGAAGGTTGGGGAGTGGGGGTAGAGCCTATATTATTATGTTTCGGTTTTGAAAACATTGAAATTAATAGCTTTGTCATTTACAATGCCAATACTTTTAACTTTTGCCAATGTGACACCTATAGCATTTGCAATGCAACATGTTTTGTATTTACGTGACTTAGATGTATTGATATTACAAATAACAATGGCTTTCAATTTTTTAAAATAATTAATACTTAAATAAAAGTTATTTTAATTTATAATGGCAATAGCTTAAACATTTGTAAATAACTTTTGTGAAGATTATGTTCAGTGTATTTTATTGTGACGAAAATCCATGAACAGAAGTGAAATATTAAAATCTTTTTGTGACATTTGTAATAAACTTGAAAACATTGAGAGAACATATTTGAACCAGTTGTTGTTGAATGGTTGCACAGATTGATGCTGTGGTGCCGCTGAGTGATGTTGGGGTGGCAACGAGTGATGCTGTGGCGTTCAGTGATGCTGTGGTAGTGCATACTGATGTTGTGGTGCCCCTGAGTGATGCTGTGGTGCCCCTGAGTGATGCTTTGGTGGTGCGATAGATAGATAGAGCGAGGGCGATAGATAGATAGAGGGAGGGCGATAGAAAGATAGAGTGAGGGCGATAGATAGATAAATAGAGTGAGGGCAATAGATAGATAGATAGAGTGATGGCGATAGATAGAGTGAGTGCGATAGATAGATAGATAGAGTGATGGCGATAGATAGAGTGAGTGCGATAGATAGATAGAGTGAGGGCGATAGATAGATAGATGTGTGTGGTTGTGTGTGTGTGTGTGGTTGGGTTGTGTGTGTGTGGTTTTGTGTGTGGTTGTGTGTGTGTGTGGTTGTGTGTGGTTGTATGTGGTTGTGTGTGGTTGTATGTGTGTGTTTGTGGGTGTGGTTGTGTGTGGGGTTGTGTGTGTAGTTGGGTGTGTGGCTGTGTGTGTGGTTGTGTGTGTAGTTGTGTGTGTAGTTGGGTGTGTGGGTAGGTGTGTGGTTGTGTGTGTGGTTGTGTGTTTTGTTGGGTGTGGTTGTGTGTGTTTATGGTTGTGTGTGTATGGTTGTGTGTGTGTGGCTGTCTGTGGTTGTGTGTGTGGTTGTGTGTTTGTGGTTTTGTGTGTGGTTGTGTGTGTGGTTGTGTGTGTGGTTGTGTGTATGGGTGTGTGTGTGGCTGTGTGTGGTTGTGTGTGTGTTGTGTGTGGTTGTGTGTGTGTTGTGCTTGTGGTTGTGTGTGGTTGTGTGTGTGGTTGTATGTGTGGTTGTGTGTGTGGTTGTGTGTGTGTGGTTGTGGGTGTGGTGGGGTGTGTGTGGTTGTGTGTGTGTGTGTGGTTGTGGGTGTGTGGTTGTGGGTGTGTGGTTGTGGGTGGGTGGTTGTGGGGGTGTGTGTGTGGTTGTGTGTGTGGTTGTGTGTGTGGTTGTGTGTGTGGCTGTGTGTGGTTGTGTGTGGTTGTTTGTGTGTTTGGTTGTATGTGTGGTTGTGTGTGTGGTTGGGTGTGATTGTGTGTGTGGTTGTGTGTGTGTGGTTGTGTGTGTGGTTGTGCGTGAGATTGTGTGTGTGGTGTGGTTGTGTGTGTTTGTGTGGCTGTGTGGTTGTATGTGTGTGTGTGCGCGGTTAAAGAAGGATGTATGAGGAAGAGGGGAGCAAATCAGCACAGCAGAAGAGAACAGGGAGTTAAAGAAGGAGGCGGGTGGAAGAGAGCAGCAGATCAGCACCGGAGAAGAGAACAGGGAGTTAGAGAAAGAGGTGGGTGGAAGAGAACAACAGATTAGCACAGGAGAAGAGAACAGGGAGTTAAAGAAGGAGGCGACGTGGAAGATTGATGCTGTGGTGGCGCTGAGTGATGTTGTGGTGGCGACGAGTGATGCTGGCGCGTTCAGTGATGCTGTGGTGCCCCTGAGTGATGCTGTGGTGTTCAGTGATGCTGTGGTGCCCCTGAGTGATGCTGTGGCAGTCAGAGATGCTGTGGTGCCTCTGAGTGATACTGTGGCATTCAGTGATGCTGTTGTGCCCCTGGGTGATGCTGTGGTGCCCCTGAGTGATACTGTGGTGCCCCTGAGTGATGCTGTGGAGTTCAGTGATGCGGTGGCGTTTAGTGATGCTGTGGCGCCCCTGAGTGATGCTGTGGCATTTAGTGATGCTGTGGTGCCCCTGAGTGATGCTGTGGCATTCAGTGATGCTGTGGTGCCCCTGAGTGATGCTGTTGCGTTCAGTGATGCTGTGGTGCCCCTGAGTGATGCTGTGGCATTCAGGAATGCTGTGGCGTTCAGGAATGCTGTGGCGTTCAGTGATGCTGTGGCGTTCAGTGATGCTGCGGCGTTCAGTGATGCTGTTGCGGTGCTGAGTGATGCTGTGGCGGTGCTGAGCGATGCTCTGGTGGTGCTGAGTGATGCTTGGCGGTGCTGAGTGATGCTGCGGTGATGCGATAGAGTGAGGGCGATAGATAGATTGAATGAGGGTGATAGATAGATAGAGTGAGGGCGATAGATAGATACATAGAGTGAGGGCGATAGATAGAAAGAGTGAGGGAGATAGATAGATAGATAGATAGATAGATAGATAGATAGATAGATAGATAGATAGATAGATAGATAGATAGATATATAGATAGACAGAGTGACGGTGATAGATAGAGTGAGGGCGATAACATTTCTTAAGTTACGAGTGCAGAGGAGAAGCTGTACTGCCTCGATGATTATTAGGCACAGGGATTTGTCCAGCTTAGTGGGACTCAGGAGGTATAAGGAAGGATGAAAGGCTGAGACCGTCCCTTCCTTTAAGGTTGCAAGCTGAGCTCTGCAGTATGCGCATTAACCCACTGATATACATTACCAGCTGCTGAAGGAATTCAGTTTCAGGCAGCCCACAATGTTCCAGCCCCTGAGAGTCAGAGTGCATGCTTAACTCTCTCCCGTATGTGCATTAACCTATTGACCGGCATGAGAAGGATGAAAGGCGGAGAAGGATGAAAGGCAGAAGTGTACGATCATGCAACTCCTTACCACTTCCTACAAGCATACACACCAGAAACACAGGCAGAGAGAGAAAGATAGAGATATATGCAGTAAAAGTTCACTCACCCAGCTATATGAATGGGTGTTAACTGAGGCAAAAATCACTTTCTTAAACCCGCCTCTGGTGAATGTCATGTTGCTCCCCGTACAAGCTTGCCAGCTCCAGCCATTTTCAGGCATTTTTGGCAGAGTGGTTCACACACAGACCCAGGGCTGGAGAGTTGTGAATGAGTCTGTTAATGCAGCATCGAGGAAGAGGGGTTTTAATGGGCTCCGCCGCCCCAGCCTGGCCATTAAAAGTTGATGGCGCCGATGGAGGCGGCGAGGCCGGGTGCAGCCTGCCATGTGTGCCGTGTCAGGATGATGGGAGCGCGGTGAGCGGTGTGCAGTGTGGCTGAGCCCGCTTTAACCACGAGAACTCCCCATAAAAGCAGAAGGCAAGGCGAAACAGTAACTGCCCCTCCAGGAAGGATGACGCTCTGTCCATCATCTCCTTGTGTTTGACCAGTTACACTGCACCTTGTCAGAATATATTGTTGTGTTTTTTTGGCATGGTGAAATTAAGTAAGGTGCACAGAATAAAAGGATGTGGAGCTGGCGCCGGAACTCGAATCTGATTCCGCATTTTCATAAAAGTCGGCAGAGCTGGCCGTAAAGCCACACCATCTCAGGGCTGTTGAGTAAATCCTGGGAAGCCATGCCGCCCTGTGCCACGTATACTTTAATAGTCCGCCGCATGCCCTATTGTACACAAAAAGCCGGAAATTGTCCGCACAGGCTCGATATAACCTAAGAATGCATCATTTTGTTTGAACGATGTCTGTGTGATGAATACTTTAAAGTACACCGCAAGGAATGACGGAAACTGTTAGCGCTGGGTGAAGTTTAGAATGTTTTGCACCAGAAAGTTTGAGGTTCCGTTAAGCTCTCGGCATTGCGTGGCGCGGGAGCGGCTTCCTTGGAAGTCTGATGGCGGGGCGGGGGAGCAAGGGCTGTTGAGTAAAACCTGTGAAGCCATGCTGCACTGTGCCACGTATACTTTAATAGTCCACCGCATGCCCTAATGTACACAAAAAGGCAGAAATTGTTCGCACGGGGCTCGGTATAACCTAAGAATGCATCATTTTGTCTGAACGATGTCTGTGTGATGCATACTTTAAAGTACACCGCAAGGAATGATGGAAACTGTTAGCACTGGGTGAAGTTTAGAATGTTTTGCACCAGAAAGTTTGAAGTTCCGTTAAGCTCTCAGCATTGAGTGGTGCAGGAGCGGCTTCCTTTGAAGTCTGATGCGGGGGGCGGAGGAGCGAGGGAGCGAGGGCTGTTGAGTAAAACCTGTGAAGCCATGCTGCCCTGTGTCACGTATACTTTATGAGTCCACCGCATGCCCTAATGTACACAAAAAGCCGGAAATTGTTCCCACAGGGCTCGGTATAACCTAAGAATGCATCAGTTTTGTCTGAATGATGTCTGTGTGATGCATACTTCAAAATACACCGCATGGAATGACGGAAACTGTTAGCACTGGGTGAAGTTTAGAATGTTTTCCACCAGAAAGTTTGAAGTTCCGTTAAGTTCTCTGCATTGCGTGGCATGGGAGCGGCTTCCTTTGAAGCCTGATGGGGGAGTGGGGGAGAGGCTTTCTTTGAAGTCTGATGCCGAGGCTCAGACAAATGGTGTGGGATGTGGCTGGCAATGGTGTGGGTGTGCGATGTGCGATGTGCACGCGCCTGTCTCACATGAACTGTATGCGATCCGCAGCTAGGTACACTTTTCGGACCCCTTACTATAATCTCGCCTATCATCCCTACGGGATGGACAGGCCAGACCTAAAAAAAGGCTTGGGCTCAGAGCGATAGAGCATGTTTCACAGTACGTGACAATTTATAAATCCACAGCTGTATTTGCAAATCCCCAATGCACAATGGGAAAAACAGCTCATTAAATGGTATGTCTTTTTTTTAATTGCAGTTGTGAATCATCTATGGGTTTGTGAATCTGAGGAAGATTCACACATTAACAGTCCAGAGATCTCCAAAATCTGATCTCTTGATGGTCAGAGTGGAATGCTTTTAGAACACAAATTACTCAAAAGGTTTTGAATGCATTTACAGCAAATCAAGCAAGTTTGGTGTAATTCCATGCAGCAGTTTTCCCTGTATTGAGTAGCTAAGAATCCCACGGAAGTTCAAATGTGACATATCACTTTTGGGATCCCATCCCTGCACCCGGAGAGGATTTGCGTCTGTAAGTGTATGCATAGGTACAACAAGTATACGCTAAGAATTGGAAAGCAAATGTATTGATTGGGTCGGCAGCATAGTAAGTAGCCGAGCAGCTCACCTGAGCTGCTTTCGTGGTTCATTCCTGCAGCACCTTTTAATCCCACATTCTCAGAGAGTCTAAAGTGCGTGACTAATGTATTTTAGTGCAGTAATGCAGACACCACCACTAAAATGTGTTAGTGGTTCATGTGATGTGTGGTACTTGGCAGGGTGTACCTTGTCAACAATGTGCACCACTTAAGTACAGGAACTCAGTTAAACACATACATGCAATGATCATCTGCACTAGACCCTAACTTCTGTCTTGGGTGCTTTACTGGAACTTAAATCAATGACAGAGCAAGGTGGGGTAATTAATATTGGTAGTTTTATTTAAGTTAGTCATTCACTTACCTAGGTGCCCTGCATGTAAAAACTTAAGTGGCTCAGCCTAATGGTATTGCTGTTGCAAACTGTGGAGTTCTATTTGCGAATAATTGCTCAGATCATTAATTATTGAAGATATGAGAGGTGGGTATGTTTCTTATTGTCTGTAATATTGAATTAACTGTGTAGACAGGTAAGTCTATTTAAAAAAAAAAACATTTTATGGAACCGTAGATCCTCCACTACTTCAGAAACTTAGATGGGCAATACTCTACGGTTTTTGCTCCGATCACGTGATAGGAAAGAATCCACGGTTTGGATCCGCGGATTCAAAAATATTTGAAAATTATTGTTAGTATAAAGGAGTCAATGATTGTAAAACAGGATAAGGCTGGAAGTATTAGGAAGGTTGGTATTCATGGTGAGTATTAATTAAAATGTGTTTTATACCGTTTACAGGGATCCGCAAATCTGGGGCTCCGAACCCGCGGATAAGCGTGATGTCCCAAAAATATACTGCCATTTCATTAGTTAATATTGAACCACTCGTACTGTGGAGTAGGGCCTTTTCCTAAAACAGTTATCATTCCTCTAGTTGCTGTGGGAGCAACATCTCTTTGTAATTGTTCCAGAAATTCTAGCTTTCAGAATGGCTGAAGGGAGTGCGGTACTAGCATATGCAAAACCTGTAGAAATTCCACATGAAGAGGAGGAAATAGACCTGCCTTCATCTGTACGGAAGGAAAGTAAGGTTTGTCATTTGTTTTTCAATACCCAGTGGTGAAAAAAAATCACACCAAGTATTTTGAAGTGAAAGCGGTGCAGGAAACAAAAAAATACAGTCACAGCACATCGAGCATGTGGAAGCATGTACACACAATTCATGAGCGTTCATAGCGCCGCATGATAAGGGAGAGGGATGCTGCACCTGGGTTATCAACATCTGCCCAAGCTACAGCAGCAGAAATATCAATGCCTGTCGCCTCTAGCAATTTAGGAGGTATGACCACTCACTATGCCACCTGCCACAAGCTTATCATTGCAAAGATCACGGATATGACCGATTTTTCAGTGTAAGTGAAGAAGCATCAGTGTTATTTGTTTTAATCTTTATTTTGAAGTTACTGTTCTATAGCACCATTGTGCTTGGCAAATGCATAGTTTTTGCATTTCGTTTTTGTAAAGATTATTTTCAAACGTTTTGAAAAAAGGAAAAAAACAACAAAAAATAGCATTTACAGAAAGCAAAAAATTGTTCTTGTTCGAACCACCATTGAATCCAAGAAACATCTGTGTCTAAGTCTTTATTATTCTTCAGAATTTTTCTGTATATGATGATAGGTGTATGAATAGCTTACGCTGTCAGTGTGTTTGTATATGTAATACTGAATCACAGGGTGTCTCAGTGTGTATATGAGTGAGTATGTTAATGTGTCAGAGAATGTATCAGTGTACACAATTATTTTATTTATTTATAAAGTTTTATGTAGCACGAGCAAGATCCAGAGGGATATCAGAGTGCCTTACAGTAAGAGTGGCAGAGTGTGTCACTGGATGTATGAGTGTGCGTGGGTGTGTTTTTATGTGTATGACTGTGTCTCAAGGAGTGTGAGTGTATGCATGAGAAATTGTCTAAGAGCCAGTGAAACCATCAGTGTACTTGCGAGGTTGCATTAATATGTGTGTGAGTGTGTCCAGTGGTGTTTGAGTGTACCTATGACTACGTTTGTCAGTTATTCAGTGAATGTATCGATGTATTTGAGTGACTGTAACAGTATATGTTTGAGTGTGTCCTGTGGTGTCTCAGTATATGTATGAAAGAATGTGCATGTGTGTCAGTGAAGGGATCAGTATGTTCATCAAAGTGTCAGTGTATGTGTCAGTGTGTAAACCGATATCTGAGTATATGTATACATGAATGCAAGAGTGTGTCAGTGAATGCATTGGTGTATGAATGGGTGTGTAAGTGTATGTATAAGTATGTCATGCTGTCGGAGTTTATGTATAAGTGAGTGTCTGAGTAACTTATTGGAGGCGTCAGTGTATTATACGAGTCAGTATCTTCTTTAGTAAGAGGATGTATAAGTGTGTGTAGGTGTTTCTCTGTATGAATGACTGTCTCCTAGTGTGGCTGAGCATATGTATGAATCAGTGTCTGAGTGAGTCAGAGAATTCATGACTGACTGTTTCAGTTAATCATTGAATACATCAGTGTGTACTTGGGTATATCAGTATATGTATGATTGAGTTCTGGGGTGTTTGAGTGTATGTATGAGTGGGTGTGTGAATGTGTCAGTGAATGCATCGGTGTGTTTATGAAATTGTCGGTCTAAGTGTAAGTATATCCTAGGGTGCCTGAGTGTATGTATACGTGAGTGAGTGACTATGTCAATATATCAGTATATGCATGGGTGTGTTAGTATATCTATTAGTCTATCTCAGGGTTCCTAACTGTATCTATGAGTTAGTGGATGCATTAGTGTATTTGGTTGGCTTATGTTAGTATATGTATGTGTGCCCTGGGTGCATGTATCAGTGAGTGTGTAAGTGACTTAATAACTGCATTAGAGTGTGTATTGCTATGCCAGTATATCTATCAATGTGTGGCAGGGTCTATGACTGTATGCCTAAGTGATTCAGTGTATGCAACAAGGTCTACTTGGATATTTGCCACCATCCCCCGCTTTCGAAGAGCGACCACAGGCGGCAGATCGTTCTCCCACCTCGCCAACAAGACTTGGGACACCCTCCCCATCCACCTGCGGTAAACCCAGAACTTGCTGACCTTCCCCCCAGCACCTTGAGACCCTCTCGGGCGAGTAGTGCGCTTTACACATGTTTGATTGATTGATTAATTGATTATACATGAGTGTGTCCCTGGATGGATTATTCTGTACATCAATGTATGACTGTGACTCTTTGTGTATGAATCAGAGTGTACTTGAGTGTGTGAGTGTATGCATGAGGGTGTTAATTGGTGTTCAAGTCTATATTCTATTCTGCGTGGGTGTGTCAGTGTATACATAAGTGTGAGGTCGGGTATAACAATGTACACTATCAGTGTGTGCATGGATGTGTCAATATCTGTAACAGTATCTGTTTGAGTTTGACACTGTAAGCAGGAACGTCTTCCTTCCTGTCTTTTTGGATTAATCATAAAGGGAAATTATGTAATTATTCACTTACATTATTGCAATAAAAGGTCCATTTATCTGTGGTAAAAGAGAGAAAACATAAATATAAGTAATTATTACATGTTATAAATTTGGATTTCAAAGATTAAGGTTCTTTAATAGAAATGTTCATGTTAATAATACTAGAGCATCAAACAGGTAGCACATTCTAAAGCAATTTTACTTTTAATTTAAATATCTAATGTTCCCTTGTTTTCTGTTCTCAACTTACATACTTGTAAAATGAAAAATGACATACTGCATGGAGCTTCTTCCTTGAACAGCGGGGGGCAAAACCATCATTTCGATTGTAAAAAAAAAACAAGACTGTGCAGTATGACACTATAATTAAGTAACACTATGCACAGCACTCTACAAATAATTAGTAAATGAATGTAACTATACTTAGTGAAGTAATTTAGGGTAACATAGTTAGTGAAGTAATTTAAGGTAGCATATAAAAAAATGGTATGCTATTGCAAGGAGACCATTACTCAAAATGTTTGTAAAATGCATTCAAATTTAGGAGTCTGTTTTGAAGACATCACCCCTGGTAGGACGAATGATATTCTCCAATGAGTAGCTTGTGAGCTATTGGTAGCTCTCCAGCTACCTGTGAGTATTTCTCCTGTGTGCAGCATAGCCTACTAAATTAGAAGCGTTTGTTTGGTTGAATTAAAATATGTATACCACAATTGAAAAGTGTGTTTTTGATATGAAAATCTGTGTATTTTCAAAACCCATGATTTCTAAATTATATTTAGAGCTGATATTTGAATGATAAATTATGCAGCTTTTGGTGACTTAATATTGTCACCTTGGTGGTAGGGGGAATTTCGGCTGTGGCTGTTCTGTTTTGCACTTGGAAACATATTCCAAATTGACTAAGCCTCTTTGCATTACTGCTGCCATTGCTGCACTGAGGTGATTACAGCTGGTAATCTTGCATAGGATGGCCACTAATGTTATCTTGTCTGATGAGCACAACACCATCATAAGTAGCTTGGGACGATTTTCATTAACCATAAGTAGTTCTTGTAAGTGAACAGCTGGAGACCCCTGTCATAGATACTGATGATCCGTAAACAATAAACATTGCATATAGGTTTTAAACAACAATATTCCTTAAAACTTTTGTTCGAGAAACAAAAGGTATGAATTTGGACGTTTGAAAGGCAATTATTGTTTCAATGTAAGCTTGCTGTCATTGTATTCTGTCCATCCACTTACACTTTTGGAATACATAGTGTAGTGGCCTGAAGTTATGCGAAGTCCATCATGAAAGATAATAGTGTGGGACCATATTTTTCTGTAATGCATGGAATCCATTTTGTCTTGCTGAGTTCTGTGATATTCAATGATTATATGGCTTATAGAGCGTGCACAGAAGAGAAGAATAGAAATGACCCTGGGTGGAGTAATCTACTTTTACTGTAAGTAAGCTGGCATTGCAATGCAAGAAGTGGCAGCTCGCAGAGGGAGTGCTATGGGGTGGTGGGGTGGGGGAGGGGCAGCGTGGAGGGTAGTGGACTCGAACATACGATGGGCAGTAGTAAAGTAAGTAAATAAATAAATAAAACTATTTACCTTGCACTCGCTGCATCACCATGTTGGTGATGCAGTGCCAAATTGACCACTGATGCAACGCACGTAATACACCATCAACTCAGTCAGCATGCTATATTTTTAATTTGTTCACCTACAGTCAATGCATTAGTCATTTAATTAGTTTGACATAATCTTGCTCTGATTGCCATATCTTCTTCATTTGTTATAGAACTCCTTGAAAAAGGGCCAGCTAGCCCGAAATACATTGGAGTTAAAGGAAATTTATATAATCATCTAGAATGATGCCATGATGATTGAATCGTATACTTGATATGCTGACAATATCAAATGTAATGGATAAATAAATACAAACTGTTCAACATTTAACTAACATTATTTTGGGAGTCCTTGATGAACCCAGTGGAGTGCCTCAATACAGGGATGCATTCATATATATGCGTGCACAACTTTTTATTTAACTAATTGATAGCGTTTCGAAACGGACACGCTTCCTGCGAGAGCACCCAATCTCATCGAACTTTTCTAAGCTTTTTTGGTTACACTTACAGCTGTGCATCCTCTTACATATCGTTTTGAATCACCCAAGTTTAGCCATGATAGAAAGTCTTCTAATTGTTGAACTGAGCCTTCCCATATAAAGAAAATATCGTCAATGTAGCGGTACCAGCCCGCTACATTTTCTAAAAAAAGGCGCCAGTTCATTATAAATATGTGTTGTTTCAAAATGCCCTACATAGAGGCATGCCAGACTAGGGGCACAAGTGGCCCCCATACTGGTCCCCTTCAATTGTTTGAAGTACTCATCCTTAAACAGGAAAACATTGTTCATCAATATGAGTCTCACACATTTCACAATGAATTCCTTGTTGGCTCCATTGATATCATGAGAATCAAGGATTTCTTCAATTACACTCACAGTGTCTGCCTGGGGAATATTAGTGTGGAGAGACTCAATGTCCAGGGTAACTAGACACTGAGTCTCTCCACAAAATTATTTGCCCTCTATCAATGAAATCATATGGGCAGAGTCCCTGACATAGGATCTCATGCCACAAACAACTGGTCTTAGGAAATGGTCAACATATTTGCTTATAGGTTCAAGCAAAGAGTCAATGCTACTGACAATTGGTCTCATTGGTGGGTCTGCATAATTCTTATGGACCTTAGGTAGGCCATATATTGCTGGAATCCTGGGTTTCAAATTGTTAAGGAATTTAAATTCTTCGTCACAGATCCAGCTGTTCTCCACAGCTACATTCAGGAGATCTAGGCAGTCCTTTGATATCTTAGAAATACTGCTAGCATGGACACGCACATAGTGCTCCTTTACATCCAGCAACTTGTGCATTCTATCATCATAATCACAAGTATTAAAAACAACGACCCCACCCCCCCTTGTCAGCAGGCTTTATGGTAAGTGTACTATCATCCTTCATGGAATTCAAAGCTAATCTTTTTTCTCTATTATTGTTGTGCGTATTAGGTCTATTAGTTTTATCAAGAATGCTGTGAATACCGCTTTCAACAGCAGTTTCAAATGCTTCAATGTTTTTTTCTACCATAGATAAACTTGGAGTAAAGGATGATTTTGGTTTAAAACCAGAGATGTTGTCGTGTTGTCTAGGTTCCCTATCCTCAAAAAATCCTCTTAACCTCACTTTCCTGAAGAAAGATCGCATGTCCTTCTCTAACTGAAAGTGATCAATACCAGTAGATGGAACAAAGCTAAGGCCCCTACTCAAAACGCTAATTTCAATATCATTCAAGGCCCTAGCTGAAAGGTTGATTACTGGTATTCGGCCGGTCGCCATTACCGCTTGCACCTTGTGCTCATGTATTCCTTGTGGCCTTGTTTATGTAGGAGAAACAGGGCGTGAAGCACGTGTCAGGTTTCAGGAACACAGATCTGCCATTAAAACAAAAAAATTGACTGCACCTCTAGTCAAACATTTTCTGGAGGCGGGCCACGGAGAAAATGATTTCACGTGGTTTATCCTCGAGAAAATAAAATTTAGTAAAAGAGGTGGAAACGTCCAATCAAAACGTAAATCACGTGAACAGTGGTACATTTCCTACCTTAATACTGTGTGGAATGGCCAGAACTCTAAAGAGGAATGGGAATGCCTTGTTAGACCATCTTAAAAGCAAAAACATCTTTCCCTTTCTCTGTGTGCTTTGGACACATATACAATGTAGCCCCTTCTTCTGAAGATGCCTCAATAATATTGATATAAGTAAAAGGGGTGGAGTTTTTCCTCGAAATAAGAATTATAATTAGGATGTAGTAAGCCTATGGCTCTGTATATTCAAACCTAAAGTATGAACTATATGAATATATTCTGCCTTTATATATCAATGATGAATCCATGTACTGTTAATACATTCAACATTTTTTTTAATATATTGTGCCATTATATATCAATGATGAATCTATGTACTGTTAATACATTTAAATTTTTGTCTGTTGCTCGATGAACCATTAATGATTGTATTAATAGATAGCATTGGTATCATGGCGTCCATATTGTAATATATAGTAGTAGCTAGGAAATATGTATGTTACAGATAACATGAGCGAGTAACATTGAACAATGCTCATTGTGTGATGAAATTGCGAATATTAATGCTCTTTGTAAAATAGGCAATAATGTAAAATACAAATGTTCAAATATGTAAAGAGTGTTTTTTTAAATACCGCTGTGAACTAAAATGATCAACTACATCGTATAAGATTAGAAACAACATGTTTAATATTGCGTGAGTACATTCCAAATAATTGCCGACCTATGCCTTTTTTGTCTAGGTATTTGTCAGACTTTATCGGGGATACGCGTAGTGCTAGGTCCTTTCTTTGTGTCCATACGGGCGAGACTCTAACCCGGATGTGATTTCTTGACCCGGAAGACCATAATAGTTATTGACAGTCCGGGCCAATTTTCGCGTGTTTCTCGGTATTTAAAAGTAATGCTCCATTAGCGACGTTTGATACATCGCTGGAGACATTTGTCCCTGATACCCGTGGTTTTGCGATAATAGCAGGTAAGGACTTCGAAGGAGTATCGATAAAGAGATTGGGCACCGTTGGGAGAGACGTTTATAATTTACACGCCTCTCTCCCCCCCTTTTATACTTCTAGACTGTGGGCGGTCGTGCTGCCGATGAGACCTGGGTTAAATATACTACCCGTGCCATTACCACACTGTTTGACAGAAACTACTTTTGGCACCTTGAACTTATTAATGCTCCCTAAGCAACTGCATTGTCAGGTAACTTGACACATATGTCAGTTTTATATTGTTATGCTCAACATATTTCTGACTCTGGCTAATTGTCGAAAACATCTTTATTTTACACTTGTACCCAGAGCAGTTTCTGCCTATGGGAGAAAACTATCCTCCCAGATTATGTTTGCAGTAAATAACAGGACTATGTAATATAGCCCAGATGCCACCTGTATAAAGAATGTGAAAATGCTATGATGCTCCTTGCCATAAAAAGGCTGTGAGATTTTTCTCGTTACAATTATGGTAAATAATGAAGAGGTGAATAACCTTTTTATTTTTTGAGATATCATCAACCCTATGAATATGTTGTCGAGATTCGGGGATTGGTTTGAACAGTGCATATGAATAATAAGCCTTTAAAAGGTGCCTGCTGATAGGACACTAGCTAAAAAATCTTTTTGTACCGTGCAGCTGCCTAAATAGACAGGGTTACGCTTTTGATCTCTTGTTACTGCGTTATCCATAGTAATAATTTGTGCATTCCTTCATTCCTACATCTAGATAACCATTTTTATGGTATCGTGTTTTACTAGTGGGGAGATTGAAGGACCCTTCGGCGAATCATATCAGGTAAACTATATTAGTTCTCATTTGGATACTTATGCCACTTTATGTGTAGCAATGTTCGACCACATGCCTAATCCCGACAGTGGTTAAATACTCCAATAATAGTTGGAAGGATGATGTTGGCATATATCAACGCATCATTTTTTAATAGAACCATCAGAGGTAGAACACACAGTATGATATGGAACATTATGTGCTTTAACTAGAAAGATGTTGTCTCTATAAAAATAATTTCTTTGTTTATGTTTGTGAATAGATTGATATAGAGTGTGGAGCCTTTAGCGAAATGTGGTGATGTAGCTATGAACTGTTTTTATATAAAAAAATATGAACTATGTATCTTATATTGTGTACTGTTCTTACATTTCAGATATTATATCTTTGTGTGGGATTCTTATATTTTAATCCTGAAGAAGGTGCTGGCTTTCTATTTACATGCCCACCGAAATGCGTCAATGCAATCTTTGAGTCATACTACACTAAGTCTTTGAAACAACCACTCCAACTACGATATTATACAAATTATGTAGTGTGATTGTGTTTTTGCACTAGTGTGGTTGTCTCTAGGCCATAGGAATTATTTTCCTTATTATTATTGTTTCCACTGTATGTTTACAATACATCAATGCTGATTATTGTGTCTTTTAAGTCATGTATAATGTTTTTATATTGAAATAAATTGTATATTTTTTTCTAATGAATTTTTCATTGTTATTATCTTTACATGTTCGCTCTCTGCTCCATTCTCTGGATTGAATGTTGTGCTGGTAAGCATTAATGCTTTGAGGTTGTGTCTATAAGCAAAGGATGCTAGTGTAAGTTTATCCAAAGGCGATTTCTTGCTTTGACTAATAGTCTTTTGTTACCCCACCCCTTTGGTTTGTGGGTTCCTCTCTTTAATTAGAGATGAAAAGACTAAACACTCAATGCTGTCTTTCACAGAGTTGAAAGAGTCTTCGTAACACTCATAGTGGCCAAGTAAATCTGACTCAGCATGCCATGGCTTGAACAACTGCTAACGTGTCAAGTAGAAAAACTGTTCTCATTGGGGTTTGGCAACTTCGTTTATGGTTGGTAATTAGCTTCCCTTTGTTGTGTATCACCACAACCATCACATCCAAGTACTCCATATCTTCCTTCTTCTATGTTTTCAGTTACATTACTTCTATATGTATAGTATTGAAGTACTTCATACGGACACATGTTTTGAAGATGGGGACTACTTCTTGGGTAGTATGTATCCAACATATTAGTTTTCAAAATGTCCCTACTTTCTGAATCAAATTCTGTTAGGTACTGTATTTCTGGATAAGACTTTAATACTCTATTTTGACTGCTTGCAAGGCTTACCCATACAATTCCTCTAGACTTGGAGAACAAACTAGCAGAGCTCAACCTGTCCGAGCATTCATACGGATCTATTTTACTATGGGAAACATTTTGAAACTGACACTGTACAATTTCTTCATAAGACTCTTTTCTGCAGTAATCTCCTCCCACATCTCTTTCATCTCTGTGTTCTCTGGCTTTGTAATAAATCATGTCATGCAGTGAGCAACAGCAATGGAGTTGTAGGTACGTATTTTCATTCCACATCTTCAGAATTACAGTGCTGTAGTCATTTATATATAGTGATGCCTCTGTACCTCTGAGGTTGCATGTATTTTTCAGTGATTTCCGTAGCATGATGTGTCTGACTCCAGACAAAAAGCTATTCACTCGTCTTTCTGAGATGACAGGTTATGGGAATCCAAAACGACATCTTGTGTAAATTTTTCTTTTCATCTGTATTTTTTACGACAGTATTTCCCACTCCTATGATTTTGAAATCGTAGAACTTGTCATTTCAAGCCTTTGTCAGCAGTCTTATTTGGGATCGCGCATGCCACATACTGTTTTAGGAAATACATCAGTATCTGTTTCAAATTTTGAGGCATCTTTTACCCATAACAGTATGTGGAGCAGCTCTAGCTTGGTATTCTTTGCTCCAAAAGACATCAGTCACTTCACCAGAGGAGGATTAGCTTTGTTGTAGATGAAAGACATCATGGCTTGAAACCTGTGGTTGAAATATCGCAAACGTTTGCAGGGTCCAATGAGCAAAGTTCCCCAGATGTCTTCAGATTAATGTCATTTATGTTTGAGTTTGCTTCTCGAAGGAATTCAAGCAGGTCATCCCAGGCATACTGAGCACAACTGAGTGTTAGAAACCAAGTGGGTGCTCCTAGGTTTCTCAACATGCATATCAGCTCACCATGGCGATGATAACAACATTTATTATTGCCACGTTGGCACGCCATTAAATGAATCAAATTGTATTCCAGGTTTTCAGCTTTTCCTTCAACTTTGTCAATGGATTCCCTTGCTGTAATGTTTTGCAGAATCACTCCTGTCTTGAGAATGTGCTTCACTGCATAAGATAGGCCTGACAAAGTGCTCTCAAATAAAAGGTGAAATATGTATGAAATACACTGGCAAACTTAGGATCCTCTGAGTATAGCTTAGTTGATCTGTACTCAGCAGTTAGTGTCTAAACAGGGCGGTCCTCATACTACCCAACCTTTTCTGAGGGAAAGAAATGTAAAAAACAGCCAGCTTCTATACTTTTCTCCCACACACTCAAAGGAGCTTTTCTTTCTTCATTCATTTGAAAGAGATCAATAGAATCACCAATTATCTCTTTGGAATAGAGAGGATTAATCCTTTCTGTTTCCTTTCATAAACTTTATTCGACAATTAAGTCATAAAAGTGTACATAAAAAGAATTAGTATTTTAAAATCCATTAAAATTCATACAATAAATATTAAAAAGGAATTAAACTACAGTAGACTATTGCCGGGTATACTACAGTAGACTATTGCCGAGGATTAATACTATAATGTTCATAAATGTCTTCTGCTCTGGATCGATCCACCTTTTCAATATGATCTCTTGATGATAATGTGTCATCATCAATATGTGTAATATCTTGAAGTACATCTACATTTTTATAGTAAATGTTATTTAGTACCTTTAAGACTTTTCTGGAGCTCAGTTGGAGGTAGCCTTCCTGTCTTTCCCCTCCATACAGACTATACTTTGGAATGGATGTATACATTGTATCAGAATTGATTTGTAAACATTTAAATCTTGAAGTTCTGGGGTATGAAACTAGTTCTAATTTGTAATAGTACTGACATATACTTTGAAGTGTGCTCAAATCAAAACATTCTTCTACAAATAAATATGCAGCAAATTGTTGCCACTTGTCATTGTTCTGTTTTTCACTTTTCAAATACAAACTAACTTTCTGAGTTTGACTTTTGTGGTGAGTGAGTCGACAAATGCAAACATAGTTTGGCTTCTCTGAAGAAACGCTGTTAAACTTTGCAATGTCTTTTACAAAACATTCAGTACTAATGCCTGCATCCTGTTCTTCTACACCTCGAGTAGTCAAGTTTTCTTTCTACCTAGACTCCTGTGCAGTAAATAAACAAAACTGAATGATTTCACAAACTTTTTCTTACATCTGCTACTGAACCATGCAATAGGTATTCATCTCCTAAATATAAGGCAGGAGTTTTCACATAATAAAGTCTCCTAACCAAATTTCCCATTTTAGAGTGAAGCACAGCTAACATCCTGAAGTGATGAAAGCTGCTTATGTACACTTTCTTTGTTAAACTTGCCAGTGAATGTCCCTGTAAATTATTATACTCCCTCACTTTGCATGGATCCAATTCTCACAAAATTGCAATTTTTCAATTGACACTTTGATCTGCAAATTGACGTACAAATTCGCTTATTATGTCAAGTTATTGCTACCAAACACTGCAAACACAACCATAGTTCCACTTGTATAAAGGGGCCTGTCTACGCCTCCCTTGTACCTTTTCAGCTATCACTTCCTCTACATTCCTAAGAACCACCTCCTCTTTTCCAATAGGAATATCATTGTTTACTTCATAACAACGACCAGTTGAATCAACTACATGCAATAATGTGTTCTCTTGAAAATAGCTTTCCTCATTAAAATAAGGTTCCATACTAGAGGTATGCTTCCATTCACTTTACAAGATTGTGCAAAAATGTCTTTTGTTAAAGAGCCTTTTTCTTAGGGTTTTGGCTTCATACACGGTACTGTTTTGCCTAGTGTCCTCATTCTATTCAATATTAAGATAAATAGTTTCCTCTTTAAAGCAAATGTTTTGTCAACAAAGCTCTCAATATGTTACTTTTGCTTAAGTGTAGCACTACTCCTCATATGTCTTCATCCTTTTTAGAAAATTCTGTATTACTCTAGTCCGAAACATTTTAGCTCATAACTCTTTAAACTGTTTCTGTATTTTAGATAAACACTTTGTTTTCTTAGGATGTTTTCTACTGTGAATAACGTGTACTGCTTCTTTTTTGCCGCTTGAAGATAAAATTCAATTTCTACATAGCACTTTATTGTCATTTTTTTCAAAAACTGCTTACTACGCTTACCATCTTCTCTTTTCTTGTTCTACACATTGTTAACCTTATTTTATTTTTCTTTCTGAATTTGAAGTTGGTAGTACTGTTTTTTCTGCTTCTTTTTCATTCGACTTTTGACATGCATTGGAAGACTTCTTTTTAAATAGAAGTGGATTTCTAAAAAGCAAGTAAAGAATACATTTACTTTTACAGAATATACTATTTCATTTCATTTAGCTTTATTTTAGTTAAAACCAATAACTCATTAAGAAAAGTAACACATGCTGCAATCCAGCATCGATAGCAGACAATGTACGCATAGTCAAACCAGTTAATAACGTATGGTCATCTTGCACTACCCACATGTGCCGGCTATACAACCCAATGCACAAGAACTCAAGACATTAGACAAATGAATAAAATCTTATAAAACACACATTTAAAGACTTATTTTGATTAAAAATATAAAGTTCATGCTACTTTCATGTACATACCTGCAATTGGTGTGCTATGCTTGTCATAATTCTGCCTTAACATAACATTAACATAGCCGGGACATCACAACATGCTTTCACAATCTACTAACTCTGTGGGGTTCAACCAAATTTCATGTATTTGCAGTAACAAGAACTTAATAAGAAGCAGAGACTCATTTATACATATCAGTGGTATCTATGCTTGAGTGGAAAGCTCTTTGCTCTGATAAAAAAAACAGGGTTTCACTTTTTGGGGAGGGTCTTTATCCTCAATATCCACATCCAGCCAAAAATCTTAGCAACTTGAACAGGATATAGCGGCATGGATTAGCAAATTTAGCGGCACAAATATGGAAATTTAGCGGTACAAATATTGAAATTTAGCGGCATTTTTGCGGCACCATATTTTACTCATAATCATTCATTTTCAGCTTTAAAACAATGGAAACTGTTTTAGCAGAGTGTTCCACCTTGAAATATATTGCTTCAAATAGTTCTAGTTTTGTTTCGAATATGGATAGAAGCTGCTTTCTTGTAAGTGTTTGCTTACCTGAGCTGCCTTTGCTTCTGTGGGGCACACAATTGTACCTTGGCTTTATATTAGTAAGTGACTATTGCAGCTAGATTTCATGATGTGTACCATGGGATTGTTCCACAAGTTACTATCAATGAAGGGTTAGTAGGGTCAGACTTGGTAATGTAGAACAAAGATTTGTAGATTATTTTCCCGATGGGGATTTGTTTCCTTGTTTTATCTTTGAAACTGAAGGTCACAGGGTTGAGATTGCTTTTCAATCTGGGATTGATTTCTATGCTTTGGTGTTTTAAGGATTAGGGTATTACCAGAATGGTTTGAACCCCTTTCTGGATAAGGTTTCACCCTTTTGCATGGGGTTGATCTTCTCTACCTCACTTTGTGACTGAACGCCCCAAGGCAAGGTCTTACTCACACAGGGATTTGGCGGTAGTCTTGCGCGGATTGTTCTGCCATGTGTATGAAGTGATTGGTACACACAGTTATCTTGCTTCGGATCTGCCTGCAGTGCAGTTTCCCATGTATATGAAATGCCATTGCATTTGTAGTTCTGCGTGCTCAAGTGTTCCAGTACCGTGCAGTGACCTGCGTCGATAAATAGTAAAGAAAAACTAATAGCTGCTCATCTTTCAGAAAGGGAGGAGCGGAGGCCTGGAGGGGAAGTAAATGAAAGTTGAAAATATTGATCTATCCATCAGCTTTTTTCCGTAGCAGCTCGTACGTGGAGGTTAGGAAGCGATGTGCCACGGGAATAATGAGCTATAACCTGAGGATGGGAAATGAACAATTGCTGCCAAACAGTGAATACTCTGGACAGGACTTCCGGAGCACATGCAGGGCGGCTTCTGAACCTTCAAATTAACCTTTCTGATGTAGAAGCAGCAATGCCCACTCTGTGGCACGCCACCTCTCTCCACAGTACTCATGCCACGCTTTGTCAGACCCCCCGGGATATAGCGGCTTTAGTAAAAAGGCCGCGATTTCTACAAAAGTGCCGATTTCGCGGGCACTTTTGTAAAAATCGCGGCATTTTTACAAAAGTGCCGATTTCGCAGCAAACCGCTATATCGCGAAATCCTGGAGGGTCTGAACAATGGTTAAACTAGGATCGGTTCTCAAAATTCTGAGTGCATTAGCACAACTTCTAGTCCCCACGTGAGCAATCTGGACACTTTTAAAATCAGTGTTGGAAGTGTTTGCCAGGTGAGTGTTGCAACCAGGGCACAATACATCCCTTCCACAGCCCAAGAACTTGTGAAGGCGCTCATGGGCAATGTGCTAAAACTATTAAATTAATTACTTTAAAGCAAACTAATAAGAACATAAGGGGTGATTTTAGTTGCCAAGTGCATATATATGCTTTACTCGAGCAGCGCTAAGACATGTTTAAATACCTGAATGGATGAGTTATTTGTGCCAACTTCCTTGTTCATACCTAAGTCTGTGTGTCAGTGCCTATGAGGATGTGTTATTGAGTATGTAAGTAAGTATGTTGGTACATAGCTGCCTTAGTTAGTTACTCTATTGATTTGTAAAACTGTATGTAATCAGCTGTATGGGGCGTATCTTGCAAGTCGACGCAACCCTTTGTCTGTTCCTCAGTAAGGAATATACAATCATGAACCTCCTGTGACTCAGACTGAGTCGCCGGATATGGTAACAAAGTAGCTGGGTTTAGTGTTGCACATTGTGAGAAGTTGGCCTGATATATGATGCTCACTAGTTCTAGTGATCACCTTGTATCAGTCCAAACAACCCTTATGGTGATTGGTTGTAAGTCAACCTTATAGACCAGCTATCCTAATGGTAGCATGGACAAAGCAGTCTTAGGCTAAACTCTTTTGGCATGTGAAGCCAGCTGTTTTACCACAATATAACCCCTCGAATACCAGATGAAAGGACACCACACAGGTTGTTATGAAAATAAACAGTCTATTTATTAATAACAACACCTCTGAACTCTTTATGAGGTCAGAGGGCTAAGCACATGACAATCTCTTATGAAAAATACTACAAGTTGCACAAAATTACAATGGTGCCCTAGGGGCACGACAAACCATATACTAAGTAAGTGGAATGTGAAAGTCGATAATCGGAATGGAGCTGTCCAGAGGCTGTAGGATCGATGGGACCATGCTATACTAACTTCAGGTAAGTAATAGGAGGCCCACGGAACGTGTGTGCAGAGTGTGAACTCACACGCGAGATGCGTAACAACGTCTATGGACAGTACAGTTCAAAGAAAAGGTGAGTACGGACAATCCTGACTAGTTAGAACAACAACGACTGTGGAACTGGACACGAGGACAGTTAAACTACCCTTGAGCACCGAAATGCTCTCGTTACCTCACCCACGGGCTGCGGGTGCATAGGTGTCAATGTGCGTCGGGTTCTCGCGTTGAAGTCTATGGAGCCTGAAAGAAAAGATGCTGCAATCCAAGGGTGGATTGTTGAAGAAGGAGACCTGAAAGCAGAGGGGACAATGTTCACAGTCACTAGCCAGTGACTGGAGTGGAACCAGGAAGGAACCAGATGTTGTCGTCGCGATCAGGTGAAGAGTGGACGCTTGACTCTGCAGCCACGTGGACCAGGAGGTGTCTTCGACGACCAGGATGGAGGCACGAGCTGTCCCACGCAGGCTCTCGCTGTTGGCGGTGTTGGATCCGGGATTGGAGGCAACAGGCCTTGGCAAAGGCAACCCACGCGGTGAGTGAAGAAAGCGTCTGGTGCGGACTAGGAGAGTCCGGGGTGCCCCTCTTTTGGAAGGGAGCAAGGGCCAATCTGGAGCAACCAGATCAGCAGTGAAAATTCAAAGGGGTCGTCATCTGGGAGGTCACTAGCCAGCCGGCAAGTGACCAGACAAAACGTCGAGCAGCAACAAAGCAGAAGGGCCCCACGCAGATCTCGTGGATGCTGGAGGGCTAATCTTCCGTGCAGGGGCTGCTCGGGGTTGGGGCTTCTCAGTCCCCAAAGCACTTGGTCGAGTTTACCTCGGGAGTCGTGCTGGAAGCGAAGTGCAGTTTCTTCCAAGATGACCGGTCCCACGTGTCTCGTCGCACCCACGGGTCTCAGCTTTGCTGCAGATGTGAGTTGAGGTCGAAGAGGTCTAGGAATCCGGGTCTCGTCGGGCTCTGAAGTCTGGATCCTCGAGGGAAGACGACAAAGTGAAGCCGCTGGACGCTTGATGGTGCCTGCTTGTGCAGGGTGGACACTCCTTGTCCACAAGGGAGATTCTTCAGTCTTCTGTGGAGCAGAACGTCGAAGGCCAGAGTTTCTTCTTCTTGAATAGTTCAGGATAATCTAATTTGGAATGGGACCAGCTCCTACCTTTTTTCTCCTATAGGGGGCTGCACTACTGACTAGGTCCCTCCCCTGGGTGGGACCAGGAAGGGGGGTGGTTACACCCCCTATCCTTTGTCCGGTTTCCCGCCAGAGCTGGGGCTGGGATGCCCCAGCAACTGGTTTGAACCGGTGTATGCACAGGGCACCTTTTGTGCCCCAGGCATGTCTCATTCCTTTCAGGCCTCCCTACCTCAATACACAAAATCCTGTCTGGGGTGGTGCTAGCACCTCCCAAGGCAGGAAACCCTTTGTTCAAGCCATCCTCGCTGGAAGGACTCCCAGCAGCAGGAGGTCAGACTTGTGTCTGTGGTGGCAGCATCCATTTTGTGATGCTGAGGCTCGAGTTAACTTTAACCGGGGTTCACAGTTACATACATGTCGTGTCCCTCTAGAAGGGTGGAATGCTACCCCCGTCGCCAGAATTGGCGAGGGGGTAGTATTCCAAATCGTATGACTCCTTACTCGACATGTTTTGATAGTGTTATACCAGAGTTAGCATTTTACCGCGAGGTAGATAATGCACTTAAGAGTATATGGTATAGCGTTATCATAGAACAGCTATTAGGACTTGGTTCCGCAAGCTGCAAGCGGGCTCAGCTCATGCCAGAGCACCATCTCACATAATTCCAAGCACTCTGCCTTCAGGATTGATAAGGCCTTCCATAGGAGTGACTGATAGGAATATATGTGTCCATTTTAGGGTTAGATATAGGTATACTATATCTATAGCAAAGGGTGTTTACACCACCTTGCCCCAGCTATCATGCAGCCAGTTGTGTCAGATTTAGATGGCCAGCCAGGGGTGGCATAATACGTGCTTCAGCCCCTGGTAGGCCCTGGGTACACCTATGCCCAGGGTACCTAAGGTACACTGTACAGGGACTGATAAGGTGGCCCAGTACCAATTGGATATGTACCTAAGGTACATGGAGTCCATTTTAACAGAGAGAGCAGGAAGCCTGGGGTCCTGAATAGCAGGATCCCAGGCCAACTAAGTCAAAAACCAGCAAAACACCAGGCAAAAAGTTGGGGGTAACCATAGTCAGATATCCACCTTCCTACACACATCTCTTCAGTGTAATATGAGGGGCTAACAGTGTCAGTTCATATCCTGTCAAACGAGCACTAGTCAAGTGTTGTGTCTTAGTCTGATTCAAAAGCGCATCTACTGCATGGGGTACTAGCACCAATAGTTTATGTGTCAAAACTATCCCTTCACTCTGACGTATGGACACAGCTGTTGCTGCAATTGAACGAAAGCACCCAGGCAATGCACGAGCAACAGGATCAAGAACTGCTGAAAAGTATGCACTGGGACGCTGCTTATCACCATGTGTCAGTAGTAAAACTGACTATGCACACCCATCTTTCTCATGTACATAGAGTGTGAAAGCCTTCGTGTAATCTGGAGTACCTAACACTGGTGCAGAACAAAGTGCTTGACAAAATCTGTCCATGGAAGGGGCATTGGAGTATCTTTAGTCAAAAGCGCTAGCAGGGGTTTAACAATGTGTGAAAACCCGTATGCTCAGACATGAGTCCCTTGCTCACTGCACCATCAGGATTCAAGCAAGCCGGGCCGAAGACGGCTGTAATGCCAGAAACCGGTCCCCGGAAGCTTGTTTCCTTTCCAGTGAAGAATTGGCTTGGTAGTTTGGTCTGCCCTGTTCCCATGATGCACTGGGCCAGGGACAGACTAATTTGCATATAGCCAGGTTCTGAACTGGGATGGTGCAGTGAGCTAAAAAACGGTGATGGATCAAGCCCTGATCTGTTGACTGGGTAGGAGTGTTCTGAATAACTCAGATACTCTGTCCATCACCACCCCCTTTTTGTAATTATTTTGGCCACCATGAGTGTGGAAGGGTATGCTCAGACATGAGTCCCTTGCTCACTGCACCATCAGGATTCAAGCAAGCCGGGCCGAAGACGGCTGTAATGCCAGAAACCGGTCCCCGGAAGCTTGTTTCCTTTCCAGTGAAGAATTGGCTTGGTAGTTTGGTCTGCCCTGTTCCCATGATGCACTGGGCCAGGGACAGACTAATTTGCATATAGCCAGGTTCTGAACTGGGATGGTGCAGTGAGCTAAAAAACGGTGATGGATCAAGCCCTGATCTGTTGACTGGGTAGGAGTGTTCTGAATAACTCAGATACTCTGTCCATCACCACCCCCTTTTTGTAATTATTTTGGCCACCATGAGTGTGGAAGGGTATGCTCAGACATGAGTCCCTTGCTCACTGCACCATCAGGATTCAAGCGAGCCGGGCCGAAGACGGCTGTAATGCCAGAAACCGGTCCCCGGAAGCTTGTTTCCTTTCCAGTAAAGAATTGGCTTGGTAGTTTGGTCTGCCCTGTTCCCATGATGCACTGGGCCAGGGACAGACTAATTTGCATATAGCCAGGTTCTGAACTGGGATGGTGCAGTGAGCTAAAAAACGGTGATGGATCAAGCCCTGATCTGTTGACTGGGTAGGAGTGTTCTGAATAACTCAGATACTCTGTCCATCACCACCCCCTTTTTGTAATTATTTTGGCCACCATGAGTGTGGAAGGGTATGCTCAGACATGAGTCCCTTGCTCACTGCACCATCAGGATTCAAGCAAGCCGGGCCGAAGACGGCTGTAATGCCAGAAACCGGTCCCCGGAAGCTTGTTTCCTTTCCAGTGAAGAATTGGCTTGGTAGTTTGGTCTGCCCTGTTCCCATGATGCACTGGGCCAGGGACAGACTAATTTGCATATAGCCAGGTTCTGAACTGGGATGGTGCAGTGAGCTAAAAAACAGTGATGGATCAAGCCCTGATCTGTTGACTGGGTAGGAGTGTTCTGAATAACTCAGATACTCTGTCCATCACCACCCCCTTTTTGAAAACCCTTATATCCATTGCCTACAAAATGAAGTCAACCCAATGAATGCACAAACATCTTTCTGAGTGGAAGGCACTGGTGTATCTAAAATTTCTTGAATGCGATCGGGTGTAAGTGCACGGCCCTCCTTAGACAGAAGGTGACCTAAGTAGGTTACCTTCGGTCTACAATATTGTAATTTCTTCGGTGACACTTTATGATGGTGTATAGCAAGAAAAGAAAGCAAAGACAAAGTACATTCTTCACACTGTTCGTGCGTATCGGCTGCCAAGATGTCATCGACATATTGTATGAGAGCCACTCCTTTAGGCAAAACGAAAGAATCAAGTTGTCTTTTCAATGCTTGACTGTAAATGCTAGGACTCTCAGTGTACCCTTGAGGAATTCTACAAAATATACACGATTGATTATTCAAAGTGAAGTCGAACAAATATCGGCTATCAGGATGAATAGGAATCGAAAAGAAAGCGTTCTTCAGGTCAATCACAGTAAATGTGGTAGCTGTCGGAGGAACCAGAGTAAGAAGTTTTGTTATGTCAGAAACCACAGGGTATTGCGGTACTACAATCTTGTTAACCTCTCGTAAATCAATGATGAATCTGTAAATCCTAGTGTCAGTGTCTTTTTTCAAATAGGAAGAATAGGACTGGTGCAAACATTGTAAGAAACTTCTTCCACAACCCCCACTTTAATCAAATCATGGACAATGCGTATAAGTGCTTCTTCACCTGTTTCCTTACCCCATCCTAGGCAATCCTATGCATAAGCAGAATCTTTCAAATCAGATGGCACATAGTCAGACACTTGATATTGATTTCATCTATCAAAAGTGTTAAACCCATCCTGTCCACGTGTATTAGCATCAAACCTAGCACAATCATCCATGCTACCTCTAGGCCCTGAATATCCTGAACGATTTCTCTTTTGTCCCAGTCCACGTGGATACTCCTGAACACGTAATGCTGGACAATCAGAAGCCCAATGTCCAAATTTCCTACAGTATGCACACTGGTCAACAGACAAATTCGAACGAGCATAAGAAGGAAAAGACGAACCATAAGATCTAGGTCCACCTCTATCATTACCTCTAGAAGGCGGACCATAAACCTGAGCCATCAAAACCTTCGTTTTTAACTCCTTAGTCTTCTTATCCTCATTACCCTTCGCTTTTAACTCCTGCCGTTCGTAATACTGAGCCATAGTCAAAAGAGAAACCAGAGAAGAGGTAGTCCATGAGCTCTCACTGGCCTTTAGGAGACTAGCTATTCCTGGCAACAGGTTTGCAACATATTTATCGATGAACAGATGCCTGCCTGTGTCATCTGTCAATGACTGGCCACTAAAATCGTGGAATGCCGCCTCAAAACATGTAAGGAAGTCAGAATCCGATTCATCTGCTTTTTGCTTACAAGACGCTAATACAGTCCAATCTATCTTTTTAGGGAGAATAATCGTTTTTAACTTAACTATTATGGCTGCGGGAAGATCTAAAATGAACTGACATGGTTTCTGTGCGGGTTCCCTTTCTACATCCAGTCGTTCTAAATCCTTCCACAATGCCCCAAAAGTCGCATGATCATCAACCTTACGTACAGTTCTCCACATATCAGGGGGTAATATCAATCCAAAAAACAGGTCAATATCAGGCAGAGTCACAGTCCAAGAACTAATAGCACCCTTAACTTCCTCATAAAAAGCTGCTGGATTTTTCCACGGATAGGGCAATGCAGTTTTGAGAGCCATAACATCCGCTCTATTCCAAGGAGTGTAAACCCAATTATAAACAAATTATCCTTTTGCATCAACAGAATCCTTATCATCACTTGTTCCCTCGCCTCTCGGAGGAACATACAAAGGTGTGGCTTCCCGCATAGGTTTCGCATTAACTATCATAGTCTTATCTGATCCGAAGATAGAAGCTTGTACCACGCCGGTCTGAGATGTTTGTGAATCTGGGTCTGCTGCCTTTTTCTACTCTTGCAAACGGACTGTCTCAACACGTAATTTAACCAAACGCCTGATTGAGTCAGCCACCTGAGAAAAGAAAAAAAGACCATCACGCATTTGCTTACAATCATTTGCTATATCAACAGGCTCCAATTCCTCAGAATGTTTCATAAATCGTTCAACAACTTCTGCGGCAAACACCTCTGTAAAATATACGTGCTCCCTTTCCTGCCAATCCTTCATGTCATCTAAAAGTTCAGAAGCATCATTACGGGCGGCTTTGCAAGCAGCAGATCTAAGCTCAGCAGAACTCGCAGTGGGCAACATAGAACGAGTTTCTCGTGCTTTCTCGTGGCCTGTAGGGGAATCCTTATCTAACTCATGAGGAGCAGAGGGAGAAATAGACGGAGGCGGAGAACGATCTAAGAACAAGAAATCTTCTTGAGGTTTATTAAGGATAGGATAGAGTTGTTGCAGAACAGCGTATTGGCCAGTTACCTGTAAATGGCGCTCCCTATCTTCCCTCTGTTTTAGTTCTTTTATTTCTTTATTTTTCATTTCTAATGCTTTCGCATGGATGTTCTTTCACTGTTCTTTTTCAAGCAAGGCTTGCTCACGCTTTATTCGTTCACGCACTTCTTTCTCCCACATTCTCACACAGTCAAACATATCTTGCCTTGTCTTTCGCTCAAACATACATTGTTCCACATACTGAATCTTTCGTAAATCAAATCACCCATGCATAGGCCAACACAACACAGGATCCTAACGAGTATATTTATTTAATAACGTGCCGTACATTATAGAAGAAATACCATATTTAATAAACATATCCCTATTAGGCGTCCCCTCCGGGGGGGCCGGTTGTACTTCTTCGAGTCTCAAATTGGTACCACTACAAAAGCAACACATCCTACGAAGTGTGCTAGAAACAGGCATGCCAATAATAGTGCAGAATATGTAGTATTATACGCAAAGTAGCACTTAAGGTACTTTTAGTACGAAGTGCCGTTCAAATCAGTTCAAATAGAGAAAAGTCTCCTCATTACCTGCCTATAGAAATTGCAATTCATATATCAATCCCATACAAATCCAAGTTGGCCAACACAAATTCCAAAATTCCAAAGCCACAGTACGCATTACTAAACTACCTTATCAATCCCAGGCATCAAAACCAACAGCAAGTACCGCATAACGACTCTTACCAATCACTTGGTGTCCAGGTTCCAACTGCCAAGTTGTCAAAATCGACCAAATGGTCACTGCACGGCGAATCAACAGAAGAGATCTCAGTCGAGGACCGGCACCACCTGGAGGGTCAGATCAGAAAGAGAGGAGAAACGCCGTGGTTGCCAAGACGCGGGTCTCCTTAGGCATAGATCGTCCAAAGCGAGATTCCAATCCTGCTGTTCGACCACTCCTTCGGGCATCCGAGTCGCTGATGAGCCCCACTGGTTGGGTGCCAATTTGTGGTGGTGGGCCTCAGCAAGGCCTACCAGTGCTAGGGGTTCACCCTTCTCCGCACAAATCCTCAGACCAATAGGATAGAAGTTGGCACGGAAACTGGAATAGAAAATACAAAGTTTATTAACCTCATGAGGTGGAACTACATTCACACAACACCCTTCGGCAATGTATGAAATAGCACACTGAATGGAAGGAGCTTGGTCCTTATACCCACACAAGGGCTCAAAAGAAGGCGGTACAAGTACAAGAAGTAGGTTTTAGGTACATATAAGGTCATACAGAAAATGCACAGTCAACAAGTGGGAGGAGCTAACAGTTGCTAATTCTGGTGAACACATCCTGACATTTACAGACTAACAGCAGCTGCATGGACAGCTGCAAGCTCAACTGAGCATGTGCAAAGTGGAAGAGGCTAAATATAACCTGCCTCTAGGCAGATTTCAAGAGCAGACAACAGCAAGGTAGGACAGAGCACTTGGCACTCACCTGGTAGCACATGGCAAACAAAATGGCTGACAGAAATATAAAATGGATTCCACAAAACGGACAAGATAGCCCCTCAATACAGGATGGCTTCTGCTAATGCTAACCCAATCGCTGCTAATTTACAACAGGGGGACCACGATTCCCGTCACCCCCTGCATTCTGTGAGTACTGATAAGTGCGAAGCCAGCCCCCGGCTCCTTGTAGTCGCCAACAACTCTGGTTTCTCTCTCTCCAGGAGGGGAGAGACTCCTCTTTGGACACTGCAGGGGGACTATGATTCCCGTCACCCCCTGCATTCTGTGAGCGCTGATAAGCGTGACGTTGGCCTGTGGCTCATCTTAGCCACCAACGACTCTGGTTTCTGTCTCCCCAGGATGGGAGAGACTTCACTGTGGATGCTGCAGGAGGACTACAATTTCCATCACCCCCTGCGTTCAGTGAGCGCTGATAAGCGCAACCCCGACTGTGGCTTCCCATAGGCAACAGCGACTCTGGTTTCTGTCTCCCCAAGAGGGCAAAGACTTCTCTGTAGACGCTGCCGGGGGGACTACAATTCCCGTCACCCCCTGCATTCTGTGAGTACTGAGAAGTGCAAAGCCGTCCTGCGGCTCCTTGTTTGCACCTATGACTCTGGTTTCTGTCTCCCCAGGAGTAGAGAGACTTCTCTGTGGATGCTGCAGGGGGGACTACAATTCCCGTCACCCCCTGCATTCTGTGAGCGCTGAGAAGGGTAACGCCGGCCTGCGGTGCTTGACCATGGTCGGGGTACCGATTCACGCCCATTATCGCCCAGATGGGGCTGGGTTGGGCCACCCCTCTAACTTCCAATTTGAGTGGTTGTAGCGGTATGCTTCTTGCAGGGTGTTTCTTCTTTTTTTTTTTTAAAACAGAGGTTATTGAAATACGGTATGTCCAGGAGGAAGGCCAAAACCACAGATGTGAGAGGAGAAATAACCAACACGTTGGACTCCTTCCTGACGAGAGTAGCAGATGTGCTTTCAAAAGATATAGAGCTGACGGAGCGGCGCCTCTCATTAGAAGAAGTTAAAACCACCATGGCGTCAAATGACGGGGTTATTTAATCAATTCCACAAAATGGTAACATGACTACTACCACCTCTGCTCTTGCCTCACATGACTTCTCTAAGACATCTGTAATTGACTTGAGTTTAGATGTCGAACCACCAAGCAAGAGGAAGCATCAAAAAAAGAGTCCTGATCAAGACGGTAAAGATTGCCAACATTAATGGAACTAGTCCTCCAGCCACATCCGTGGCCACAGATCAAACCACCACACTTAGGACTCTTTTACCACCAACTATCGATGAACTCTCCCAAAACCTAGATCTAACTGTCTCATCCTATTTTCAACCAATGGTAAATTGATTAACTAAAATAGAAGAGACTCTATTGTTGCATTCTAGGAGGGACACCAATTTTGATTTAGGGGGGAGGGATCAAGGCAGTCACATGCAATCCCAAGAGCCATCTACCTGCTTGCCACCCCCTGCTGCGCCTGTTTTAGCATTGCAGGGTTCTCTACCAGTCGTAATGGTTGGAAAACTGGTATTTGACTTTAATGTGCAACCTATGAATCATGTAGCAGAGGGAAGAGAACCCATTGATCCCTTGCTTCTGAGACAAACTTACCCTGATCTACCTGCAAGGGGAGAAGGATGTCGAGAGAGAGGCCAGGGAAGGATGTATAGAGGCATAGCTCCTAGTGGAGAGTGCAGAGATGCAATCACTGCAAATGACCATGGGCATGCATAGGCTCACCCAACTCAGCAGCTCAGCTATGGAGAGACTTTGGATCTCAACCTGCTGCATGTCCCTTTGTAATTATTTTAGTCAACATGCCGACCTTAAAACCTAACCAACAAGAATCAACATAGCAATTGATGCATAAGGCCCTACATTGGTTGTCTAAGTTTTATACAGGCAGGATCAATATTTGTCAACATCTTATTATGACAAGAAGAGTAAACAGGGTGGGGCCTCAACAAAAACAATAGGAGTGCATTGTATTGTTACAAACTTTAACAATCAGTATTTGGTGGGAGAATTATTCAGGATATTGCCTAACATCCCATCACTAAACACCAAGATTTGTGCACTGCCACTAGGTTTTTTTCATAAACCTCGAAGCATTATTCCACCTGCATACACAAAAGTAAAGGCTTTTGGGGCCAGATGCATCAACCAAAATAGCGATCGCAACTAGTGCGAATCACCAATTGCGATCGCAAAAGAAAGAAAAGCTATGCATGAAGTGAAAACCTAGCAAAAAGCGAATTCGCAAATGCAAAATTGCGAATTCGCTAAAGAAATCGCAGAATCAAGGTTGAACCCCCTTAGCGAATCGCAATTAGCGAGAACCCAAGGAAATTGCGAAAGAGATAGCGAAATCGCTATAACAAAATAGCGAATTCGCAAAAAAATCGCTAAACCGATGCATGAAAAATCCCAAATTGCGATTACATCAAAAATCGCACGTTAGCAATAGCAGTTTAAAGGGAATCACAATCAGCTGGTAAAAAAAAAAAAATTCCCACTCACCTGCTGTACATCAGAGGTGTATTTAAACAGACCCATGAGGCCATAGTGGCCTCCCAAAATGGCAGGACTCTACATTTTTGCGAGGAGGAGGAGGATACTTGCAGCAGGCCAGGCCAGAAGGAGAATCCAGGAGAGAATCTTCCGGCTGCGCATCACATTGTTGGGACAGACTCGTGAGCAGATTTATGACAAGTACAGGATGAATGCAGAAATGATACTAGACTTAATAGATGAATTGGACCCATTATTGCAGCGCCAAACACGTAGGACCCAGGCAATCCCTACTCATGTCCAGGTGCTATGTAGCCTGCACATGCTTGCGTCAGGTAGCTTCCAGGATATAGTGGCAGAAGCTGGACGGGTATCACAGAGCTCCCTCTCGCGGTTCTTCAAATCCTTCCTGGCCGCCATGATGACTGTGATCAACAACCACATCACATTCCCCACAACCCCACAGGAATTGAGCCAAACAAAACAAGACTTCTACCAGGTAGCACAGTTCCAACACGTGATCGGATGCATAGATTGAACCCACATAGCCATATGTCCCCCTGCCGCAAATGAGTATATATTTCGCAACCGGAAAGCATATCACTCAATCAATGTCCAAGCAGTGTGCAATGCTGAGAACATCATCACCGACCTGGTTGCACAATACCCTGGAAGCACTCACGATTCCTACATCTTCCGCCATAGTGGCTTGCACACACGTCTGCTCAGGGGTGATTTTGGCAATGGACACCTGCTAGGTAAGTAGAATACAATACTCATCACTGACTTAGGTAATGGCAATTCATACCTGACACTAACATATTGTTCATAACTCTGTAGGTGACAGTGCATACGCGGTGAGGCATTACATGTTGACTCCATACCTGAACCCAGCCAGCCCACAACAACAGAGGCACAATGCAGCCCACATCAGGACACGTAATCTAATAGAACGGACATTTGGATTGCTCAAGAGTCGCTTTCGCATCCTGCATAAAACTGGCGGAGCAATGCTGTACCAACCGGAAACATGCTGCAGGATAATTGCGGCATGTGCAATGTTGCACAACATAGCAACAAGGAGAGGTATCCCTATTGAGGAATCCGACACAGAGGGCAACCAGCCCCCAGCACAACCACGCCGGGCACATCTTGGGAGTTCTGCGGAGGGACAAAGAAAACGTACAGACATCACCCTGCATTATTTCTAAGGTATGTAATAATGACACACAACCCTCCTTTGTATTTGAAGGTAAACTATTCATTAGCACGTCAGGCTGTAGGGGTGTGAAATTGAACAGAGCTGGTGTCCATTGGCACATTAACTGCATGCACTGAAGGACACAAGAGACACACAAAGGACTTGTGATGCAGTCACTAAGATAGTCTTGTACATGGTTACGTCACCATGATATATTACACCCCTCTGAATAGGTTCAGCGTCTCCTCCCTCTCACACCCAAATGTCTTTCTCCTGCATCTGCATCAGCATTTCCGGATGCAGCGGGAGGTGCTTGTCTACGGCTACTGCTCCTCCTGACAGTGGTGGGTGGCGCAGTGATGCTGCTGAGGCTGGATGCCTCACTGCCCTCTTCCCCTGTAACATTGCCCTGACCACCAGTGCTAGACTGCATCAGTTCAACGGCAGTTGTAATTTGGCTGAGTGCCCTGGACACATCCCCACAACAATGGCCCATATCTATCTGCATTTCTACAGACCGACGTGACAGCTGTGCCACGCTTGCGCAGATCTTGTTGCTAGACCTGGTATAGCCGCCCATGCAGGTGAGAAACTGGTGATGTCTCCTCCTCTGTGTGGTAAGTCCATCCTACATCACACGCGCCACCTCCAGCAGGGTGTTGTTGGATTCTCGGTGTGCCTCCACTAGTGCAGTAGTGAGTTCCCTCACACTCTCAGCCATTACAGATATGTTTCTGTTCATTTTCGTCATCTGCAGGTTGATGGCTCCCATGTGCCTCGCTTGCACGCGCTGCACCCGCACCATCTGTGACTCCACGCCACCCCACTCCATGGGAGTTCCTGCATCCTGTGCCCAAGTATGGGTTCTTGGCCTGCGTCTTGTTCCTGGACGAACATGTGCCTGCGGTGTTGTTGTGTTGCTTGCACTTTGACGCCTTGTACTAGGAGCGGTAACTGATTCCTGTTCTGACTCCATTGGCTGCAGTGGTGTAACTGTGGCCCTGCGTTTTGCTGGTGCCTTGGATTTGGGTGGTGGTGGTGTCACAGGTTTTGACACGGGAGCCTCTTGGTTGACCTGTGTGCTGTCTCCAATATCACTGTCCTCAGTGTTTACCTCTGCTGCATCTGTGATGTGAAACAGTGCAATGTTATTTCATGTTGTTGCATTAGTTGAGCAACAGTAATAAATCGATACATTCACGTTCTCACTGTCTCTCATCAATGACTGTACTGCATTTTGGTAGCATTTGGGCTTACTATGTTGGATTCTGACAGGCAATTGGGTTCTACTGACTACAAGTCCCATGATGCATTGCTGTCCCTCTGTGAAATGTGTGCTGGACTATTTCTAATGTGATTTTGCTGGGTGATTCACATTTGGGCACTATCAGTATGTACATTGTTCAGTTGATTGTCATGCATCTTACCTTGTGTGCTACTGGCCGCCCCGGATGTGTCCAGCTGCGTTACTCCCACCACTGCTTCTCGCTCAATTGTGCCCTCAACCATGTCCTCCTGGGGTGTGTTGTCTGGGACTGTAGGGCCTCCTCCTCCAGTCCCCTTCGCCTCCTTCAGCCTTTCTGCTACCCGCTCCTTGGCACGACTGCGCAGGTCATACCAGCGTTTCTTCAGGTCATCTATGCTGCGGTGTGTGACCCCCACAGCATTCACCTTGTCTCTGATCCTGTTCCAGATCCTTCTTTTATCTGCCTCTGGCACTTTAAGGGAGAGCTTCCCAAATAGCTTCTCATGATTGTTTGCAACCTCCTCAATGAGGAGGTCAAGTTCACTCTCACTGAACTTGATTTTTCGCTTCCTCCTCTGTAGCTGTTTGGGACATGGCTGTCTCCTCCTGTGAGCAGTCTGCAGTTTGTGTTCTTCTGCTCTCTCTCCCTGCACTCAGCTTCTGCCTCTGTGTTCCTCTGTGCACAGGTGGTAGCATGGGCTGATTGACTTCCTGGTTGTGATGTCATCAGCCTGCTCCCAATGCGACTCTGTAGTTTTCACGGTCCCGCTATTTGCGAAATCGCTATTTGCGATATCGCTATTTGCGATTTCGCAAATAGCGGGATCGCTAAATGCGTGTTTGGAGTTTTTTGACAATAGCGATTCCGTAACATGGAATCGCTATCATTATTTGCGATTTTTAGCGATTCCTTATTACTTCGCTATCCTCATCATGCATAGCCGACAGCGAGTCCTTATTTGCGATTCCTTAATAATCGCAAATAAGGATTCGCTATTTCTTTGCATGATGCATCTGGCCCTTGATCTTTTTCTGACCCTTTCCTAAGGCCAATCCTCTTCCCAACCCTTCCTATGTTCAAATGAACCCTACAATTCCACTCAGTAATAGATATGCACCACTGCAAGATCTTGAAGCATGAGATTGACTCTGTAAGACTCCACCAACAAACCTGCTTGAGACAAGCGGGCATGTCCCCCAAACAGAGAATCCTGTCCCCGTAGAAGGGGATTTTGATCTCCTAAAAATCATATCTTGGAACATAGTGGGCTGCAAGCAGAAAATAACTAATTCTGACTTGTTATCCCTGGTGATACAGTATAACATCCTATGTTTCCAAGAAACATAGGAAATTGATCACATCTATATAGAAAGCTACTCTTCTCATCAGACAAAAACGGTGCACTTTACTATTGATCGACATAGTGGGGGGTTATTAACATTAGTGTCCAACATAGCTAGTATTAAGATAAAAAAGTTTGTAGCCACCTCATCCTATTACCACATCCTGCTATGTGAGGGCCATAAAGGCATAAAGGACGGGATTGGATCCTTATTACTTTCTATATTATTAATTTTGGTGTTAATATGGCGACAGGATTAGATCCCCTGGAAAGGCACATTAGTCAACTCATACATTCTTACCATAAACACCTCAATGTAATTTGGCTGGGTGATTTTAATATCCATAATTGCAGGAGAATGCCCCCCTCGGTGTGCAATATGAATGATGGCAATGGGGATTGTCTCCCCCATTTGCAGCACTATGATTATGGGAATACCTTGAATAAACTGCTAATGACTCTCAGTCTTGAGATAATAAACCCCTATAATACTAGTACGGGCTACATATTGGTCTCAGAACCTATCAGAGTCTACTTTTCCCGCTTAAAAACAATCTTTAATGCTTTCAGTGACCAAGTGATAATTACCTGTCACATGCAGTGTGGACGAAGACCAAAACCCTCCAAGAATCCATCATTGATGACTTATATCGAAAGGAAAAATTGTGTCACTTTGAAATGGGAAAAGATTAATACCCAAAAAATGTATCGGTGTTGTGGTTAAAATGAGGCTGGAAATCGATAAATGCTTATACCTAAACTCAACTGATAATCCTATTCCACTAGCTTTTGACCACATTTTAGTAGAAATTAAAGAGAACTTACTCCACCCAAAACTGCATGATAAACATAGGGAGAAACGGTGGTTTGATGACGCCTGCTTCAAAGCCCTAAGAACACTTAATGCAGCCCTAAGATCTAACCCACAGAATACTGCTTGGTGAAATCACTCCGCCACATAAATAAACTGGCAAGATTAGCTAGTTTAGGAGCACTGAAAGAGGAGGCGTGGGAGAAATTACAAAGTGCAGTAGCACTGAGAGACAGCAAAGGCTGTTGGAGTACAGTCAATGCCCCATTCTTAAAAGATGACAGAGAGATTGGCCTAGATATGTGTGTCATGGAGGAGGCATGGGTCGCTCACTATGAAGAACAATTTGAGAGGCATCTAATCAGCCAATAGACTTATCAGTGTCTATTGCAGGAGATCTTATACAGTTTAGCTTAGAAGAAATGAACTACGCACTGAATTAGTGTGGTAGATTAAAAGCACCAAGACCTGATATAGTCCTGATTGATTTCTTCTTAGATAATCAGGAACTCTGGTCCCCACTTCTTACTAATGTTTTTAACATAATAGCATATGCGGGTGTTTTATCTTCCTGGAAAAAAATGGTCATAACCCCTATTTATAAAAAATGGGATAAAGCAAATCCAAAAAACTGTAGACTGATATCCTTATTGGACAGCACGGCTAAACTAATGGGCCGACTACTTTTAAATAGATTGGAGGAATGGGCCTCTGAAAGGATTATAATAATTCCCTCGCAATGCGGCTTTAGGAAAGGAAAGGGGACAATGGATCAGTGCTTAAATCTAAATCTGATCATTGGTAAGTATACGAACGCTAAGGCGGGCCATCTATATATGGCCTTTATGGACCTGCCTGTCGCCTTTGATTGTGTAGTCCCCTCTGAGCTGTGGAAAATTATGGAAGAAATGGGAATTGATACCTTGATTAATATTTTATTTGTGGGAAGTATACCAATGCAATGGCCTGCGTTTGTTAGCAGAGAGGGCGAGCGCACAAAACACTTTAGTATCACCTGTGGAGTGGAGTGGAGTGAGGCAGGGTAATGTCCTTGCCCCCTTATTATTTGTGTTATACACCAATGCCATAGAGCAGGTCTTGGAGGGATCTACTAAGGATTTTCTACTTGTTAATTCATCACCCGTCCCGATATTCCTCTATGCAGATGATGCAGTGCTGCTGGCACATACTGGCAATGCACTGCAAAGACTCAAAAGAGGAGTTTACAAACTTAATGGGGAATTTGGCCTTAAAAGTCAATGAGTCCAAGTCGTTTGTTCTTGTTGCAGCTCAAAGCTTAAGAAATATCCAATAATGCACATAGAGGGACGCAAGTTTTAGGTGTGGACAATTTTAATTATTTGGGTGTCACATTTGATAGGGAGAGTAACTGGCAAACTATGATTGCTAAAAGGGGGTTGCAAATCTAAAAAAAACATTCGAGGGCTTTTTAGCTTTATAAAAGATTGGGACGAAGCAAACTGACACTACAAAAAAGATTTATCCGGCAAAGATAGTGTATGTTGCAACTTATGGGACAGCTCTATGGGGCCTAACTGACCGGTCCAAACTCCAAGCCATAGAGGATGTTTTTTTGAAGAGATTAGGCTGTCTTCTGCAAACCTGCTCTGAATTTAATCTACCTAATATTATGGACCAGATTCATATCGCTCCTATTTTATAGTGGCATTCAATCTGGAGGAAAGAAACATTAAATCTAACTAGAGATATGCTAAAAGACTGCCTGATGGGATTTCTAAAATCAGATGGTTAAAATATATTGAGTCTATTTTGGAACTAATTGGACTTGGAAAATTGCTTAAAGAACCTAACTTATGTTTGACAACTTCAAGGAAAGAAGTGAAAGGCCGATTGCTGGATAGACTGGACAGAGACTGGTGGGAGCGCAACTATAATAAGGTTACTTTTAAACAATACTCTTTAACACCTAGTATACACTATACTGTGCCTTCATATTTGACATTTGTTTCTAACCTTCAACATAGATATGTATTGCTGCGATTCTGACTGAAGTATACCTCTCTAATGCTAGGCTATCCAGCCAAAACATATTCTGTTGAGTCTTTGTCACCTTGCTCTAGTGATGGGCAATCCTCTCAGACTGCTCTTCATCTTTTATTCTTCTGTAACTTATATAATGAGGAAAGGAAGAAATATATTTTACCGCTTATGCGCAAATGTAATTTTAGACAATGTTGCACTGCTTTGTACTATCTCCAACTTTTACCTGATGCCTTTGTCTGTTGTTGTGGAGCCTCTTTCCTTCTGTCTGCTATAAAAAGAGAAAATGAACTTTATAGGGTGGGTGCTGATTTACAGCAACAATCCTAAGATAACCTCATGAATTGCTTGTTTTATGATATGATTCTTTTTATCGCTCTGTGTGATTTAAAAAAAGTTTGTATGCAGGTGTATGTATCCTTTTTGTATTTATAATGTTTTTTAACATCATTGAATGAATTTTGTAGTATAATTTTTATGCCGTTTTTAATGGCGAAATAAAGTTATTATGACTGAAATAAAAAAAACAAGTTAGCTTCTGGTTGTGAAAAGGCTGAATTTCGGCAGAGCAAACGAAAGAAAGAAAGAAAGAAAGAAAGAAAGAAAGAAAGAAAGAAAGAAAGAAAGAAAGGAAGAAAGAAAGAGAACTTGGCTAAAAAAGAAATGGAACTTGGCTAAAGGGTTGTGCAGGATCCAGTGCAGAATCTGCACCAGGGAACCAGACAAATAGGTCAAGCCCTTATGTCCTGGATAAAGATAAAGTGCCAGATGTATGACCATTCCATTTTGTGGGTCGCAAATTGTGATTTTTTTTGCGACTTGCCAAACAGACACATTTAGCGATTCAAAATGGGGTCGCAAATGATCTATCTGATCAATATTCGTGAGGCAGGTCGCAATGTGCAACCCATTGGGAATGGTCACACTCACAGGGATGGTGGCCTGCTGGAGTCAGCAGAAAACCATGTCTGTGACTTCTTTATAAAAAATGCAACCCATTTGCCTTAAAGGAAAGCAGGATGCATTTGAAAAAAAAATGAAATGTTTTTGTTTCATTTTTTAAGAGTAGGCAGTGGTCAATGGGACTACTGCCTGCTCTTCTTAAAAAACACGTTTTCACTGCCAGTTACAAAGGGGAAGGGGTCCCTTAGGGACCACTTCCCGTTTGCGACTGGCTTACCACCTCTGTGAACAAGGTAAACTGCAATTGTTTTGCGACCGCATTTAAGTTCGCAAAACAACAGTACTTAGCCTTGCGAATCGCTGTTAGGAAGGGACTCCCTTTGCATGCCCCTTCCAAATAGTGACTCACAAAACCTATTCTGCAAATTGGTAACAGGTTACTGACTTGCAAAATCGGGTTTCTACATGCCATAACCCTTTTTAGCAGTCGCAAACGGCCCAAATTTCCGATAAAAAGAGTCGCACGTCTGGCCCTTCGGCTGAAAATTGTTAAGCTTTTATACATTGCCACGGAATACGTACTGTAACAATTAATCCGGGTGGCTTGACAATTAGTCATTAAATATGGACAACAGTTGGTGTTGTGAGACAAGTTAAAATAGTTTACTTCAGGTGAAGTGTTGTGCAATATGTAGTTGCACACCAAGTGCTTATATATTTAGTTTTTTGATTTCTGTAATTTTTTATTGTATAAAAAAATATATATATTTACATGGATGCTTATATTTTTAAGTGGTATTATTTGTGCTGTTATCACTGAAGCTTTTGGGCAAATGCTCTAAAATTGTTTTGCTTTATTACTGTGGAATCTTAGCTTTACTAATCAACCTGCATGATTTTGTTGTATAATTGTGAAGGCTCGTTTATATAGACTTTAATCCCGACAGCAGTGATGGGTATAGTAATTAAACTACTTCTTATATGTCACGTGGATTTCTACTAAAATAGATTGCTCCACTTTCCTCTGACACACAAGGAACTTCCTGTGACTTTGGAAAAGCAGATGTATTTTTGCCTCTGGGGAGCTGGGTTACCGGTTTTCCTGCTGAGTCTTTTTATAGAAAGCGAAATAATAAATATGAAGGGTCTGAAATATTAGGGTTATTAAAAAAAAAGCTTACTGGGAAATATTGTCGTTTTCTTTATAAAAAAGAAGTCTCTGGCTACACTAATTATATGTCTTTCGGTTTAAGTCAAGGAAAATAATCCACATTCTATTCTAGTTTACTGTAGCTACCTTCGGAACACTTGTTGTTTACGCACACTATCAATAACATGTTTAACGTGTCACAAGGTAGGAGCAGAATCTTAGCACATTTTAGATTTTATTAGTAATTCCAACTAGATGGAAATCGGTTCGTAGACTTCGGGCCCGATTCACAGAACTAACTTAAGACAAAATCCTAAACTTACTACCATTTACGTATTCACAGAAGGCACTTACTCATTTTGATATTCACAGAAGACACTTACTCATTTCGGTATTCACAGAAGTTAGGACTCCTAACTTTAGGACTCCTAAATGCATTTTGTGGATACCGTAAGTCTTAAAATTAGGATTTTTCTCAACTTAATAGTGGTAAAGTTAGGACTCCTAACTTTAGGACTCCTAAATGCCTTCTGTGAATACCGAAAGTCTTAAAATTAGGATTTTTCTCAATTTAGTAGTAGTAAAGTTAGGACTCCTAACTTTAGGACTCCTAAATGCCTTCTGTAAATACCGAAAGTCTTAAAATTAGGATTTATCTCAATTTAGTAGTAGTAAAGTTAGGACTCCTAACTTTAGGACCCCTAAATACATTCTGTGAATACCGAAAGTCTTAAAATTAGGATTTTTCTCAGTTTAGGAGTCCTAAAGTTAGGAGTCCTAACTTTACTACTATTAAATTGAGAAAAATCCTAATTTTAAGACTTACGGTATTCACAGAATGTATTTAGGAGTCCTAAAGTTAGGAGTCCTAACTTTACTACTACTAAATTGAGACGAATCCTAATTTTAAGACTTTCGGTATTCACAGAAGGCATTTAGGAGTCCTAAAGTTAGGAGTCCTAACTTTACTACTTCTAAATTGAGAAAAATCCTAATTTTAAGACTTACGGTATTCACAGAATGCATTTAGGAGTCCTAAAGTTAGGAGTCCTAACTTCTGTGAATACCGAAATGAGTAAGTGTCTTCTGTGAATACCAAAATGAGTAAGTGCCTTCTGTGAATACGAAAATGGTAGTAAGTTTAGGATTTTGTCCTAAGTTAGTTCTGTGAATCGGGCCCTTCATGCACATATTATTGTGAAAAGAAAATGTATTAAAAAACAACGAAGTTCATGAAAAATTTGCTCTTTCGTCATTAAGGATAAATGGAACTTGAGGACTTGTGTTGACGTTCATTTTTTATCCTGATCACCCTATTCGGCCAAATGTGTTTCTGGATTTTCACCTTTGCAAAAACTTCACAATGCAAAATCGTACCTGTGCGACGGTGAAAAACCAAATCACAATGCACTAAAATGTCCTTGCAACTCTCAATGTCAACTTTGCAATCCCTTTTGAATTGCAAGGAAAAGGTGGTGGAACATGGCGGAACAGTTTCCCTCTTCTTTTGAATTGTATCAATCCTATGTTAATGTGTTAGTGATCCTGAAGTTGCAAAGCATTGAAAGGTTATCGACTTTAGTCAGTTAGTAAACATTCACAGTGTGAAACTGCATACCTACCAACTCACATGGTGCCACCATGTGACACATGATATCGGCTCCCATCCCACCATCTCCCAGTTCGGAGGTGATATCACACGGTGGCACGAGCTGAAAACCACTATAAATAGTGGTTTTCCGAGGCTTTGAACTGCCGAAGTCCATCAAGGGGTGTGGAAACAGGACATCGCCACCCCCCGTGTGCAGCAAGCTTTTTTTTTATTTGGGGGGGGAGGGGGGGGGGTGGCGGGATGGAGTTCAAACGTGTCTTGTGGGTAATTCTCGGCACAGGCCCGCCCCTCACACAGTGAGATTGTTCTTTAAGTTGACCGGCATGAAACTGCCGTGATGGACTACTTCTACAGTGCTAATGGCAGATGTGGCTATCAGGCGGAAGGAGCGAGCTACTGTAAATCGCTGTGTGATCTCCCAGTGTCCATTGTGCAAATGCCCCTTTTTTGCCATTACATTTTCTGTCCCTTTAAGGGGCAGAGGTTGCATTATTGACACTTTGCAACTCGGAATGCAGAGATGGTTGTTTGCAGTCCTGGATGCTTCCATTCAGTACTTCATTTATGCCGGTGATTGCAAGTGGGCCCACATGCACTCACTTTTAGGGACAGCATTGATTTTTACTCATCAGACTTTGGACTAAGAGCAAGAGTGAGAAAAAACAAAAGAGAGAAAGATGGAAAAATTGTGAGAAAAGGAAATCCCAGAGATATAAACAAACATACAGGAGTGAGTTAAAGGGACAGGGAGTGTATTGTGGTGTATTAGAGATGCATGAGGTGGACATTAGACCATGCAGCCTTTATATTCATCACTCAGACATTCAATAGCATGGGCCACATGCTATTGAGCAAAGCCTTGGGCCCAGCACTTAACCTTTTACAAATTAACAACTGCCTTCATGTCTATGTCTAAACTGTTTTTAAAAACTCGCAGAAGGAATCCTGCTTCTTTAATATTGGTGAAACAGGATTTTTGCAAATCATATTGACAATGCCTTGGTGCTGTGACACATTGATACATCTGGCTCAGTATAAAGTACTGTCAATTCTGATCAGGTCGTTTGGTTTTTCACTAACATCATATGCCAAAGACATGCAAATTGTTGTGTCTCTATCCAGCCGATGTCGGTAGGGGAGTACCTGCCGGGGCGGTGACATGGGGAGGGGCAGGGTGGGGGTTAGTAATGTATGGATAATGGAGGTTTGCAGGTAAGTAAACATTTAAATAAATCAAACGAATTTCGTTGCACGCCCTGCATTGCATTTGGGGATGCAGGGCGCGCAACAAAATTTGTTTGATTTATTTAAATGTTTACTTACCTGCAAACCTCCATTATCCATACATTACTAACCCCCACCCTGCCCCTCCCCTCCCCACGTCACCGCCCCGGCAGGTACTCCCCTACCGACCGCGGCTGTCTCTATCCAGCAAAAACTGACAACACAGGAACTAGATTTCATGACTGTATGTGATCTGTCAGCAATTGGATGAACAACAGTTACATGCCAAGCAGTTGCACTTGAGTGCATTATAAGTCATTTCCACACTATAATTTCACTGAAAATTACCAGGTTCATCACAATGAAAGAAATTAGGTAAGAACTCCACTAGCACAGGTCAATCGATCAATCAATTAGGGAATTGTAAACGCTCTACTCACCTGTGAGGGTCTCAAGGTGCTGGCGGGGGTCAGCAGTTCCGTTCAGGCGAAGAGCCAGGTCCTGAGCGCCTTCCTGAAGGTGGTCAAGGAGGGGGCGTGTCTGATGTCAATCGGGAGCTTGTTCCAGGTCTTGGCCGCGATGTAGGAGAAGGTTCTTCCCCCTGTTCTGGCTCTGCGGATGCGTGGAGTTTCGGCGAGGGTGAGGTCGGTAGATCAGAGGTTTCTTTTGGGTACATGGAAGGTGATTCTTCCGTTGAGGTATTGGGGTCCGGTGTTGTGGAGGCATTTTTAGGTGTGGGTGAGTATCTTGAAGGTGATTATCTTCAAGATGGGGAGCCAGTGGAGATTCCACAGTTGTTGGCTGATGTGCTTGTGTCGAGGGATGCCGAGAAAGAGTCTGGCGGCAGTGTTCTGTATCGTCTGGAGCTTGTGGAGTAGAGACTTGTTGATGCCGGCGAAGAGGGCGTTTCCGTAGTCAATTCTGCTGGCTGTGAGTACATGGGTGACTGTCTTCCTTGACCCGGGGGGAGGGGGGGCCATTTGAAAGTCTTGCGGAGGATGCAGAGGGTGCTGAAGCAGCTGGAAGCGGCGGCGTTGACCTGTCGGGTCATGGAGAGGGAGGAGGCGAGTACGAAGCTGAGGTTTCAGGTGCGGTCCATGGGGGCCAGACGGCTGCCAAGGGTGGTTGGACACCAGGTGTTGTTCCAAGCTGATGGGGTGGTTCCGACGACGAGGACTTCTGTCTTCTCTGAGTTGAGCTTCAAGCAGTTGTTGCTCATCCAGGATGCAACGTCCTGCATTCCTTTCTGGAAGTTGAGTCTGATGGTGGTGGGGTCCTTGGTGAAGGAGAGGATGAGCTGGGTGTCGTCGGCGTAGGATACTATGCTGAGGCTGTGCTTTCTGATGATGGTGGTGAGGGGGGGCCATGTAGATGTTGAAGAGGGTTGGGCTGAGCGATGATCCCTGGGGTACCCCACAGTTGATTTCCGTGGGTTCAAAGAGGAAGGGTGGCAGTCTGATCCTATGGTTTCTGCCGGTGAGGAATGAGTGGATTCAGTGGAGGGCGATTCCTTGTATGCTGGCGTCGTGTAGTCTGGTGGCGAGTGTGTGGTGGGAGATGGTGTCGAATGTTGCTGACAAGTCGAGTAGGATCAGGGCTGCGGGTTGGCCTAGGTCGAGGAGGGTGCGGATTTTGTCTGTAGCGGCAAGTAGGGTGGTCTCAGTGCTGTGGTTGCTGCGGAATCTGGATTTGGAGGGGTCGAGGATGGAGTTGGCTTCGATGAACCTTGTTTGTTCTACGTTGACGGCCTTCTGAGCGACTTTTGCAGCAAAGGGGAGGATCGAGATGGGCCGGTAGTTCTTGAGGTCCATGGGATCTGCTGAGGGCTTCTTGAGAAGGGTTCTGACTTCTGCGTGTTTCCAATCGTTTGGGAAAGTGCCAGTCTCGAAGGTGGTGTTAATGGTGCATTGTAAGTCTGGCCTGATGGTGTGGAGGCTCTGTGGTAGATGTGTGGTGGGCAGGGGTCTTTGGGGGCCCCTGAGTGGATGCCTTTCATGGTCGAGGTGGTCTCTTTGTTTGTGACTGACATCCAGGTGGAGATGGTGGGCTGGCTGGTGTTGCCAGGGGTGGGATGGTTGCGGAGTCAGGTGTTTGGTCGTTGAAGTTGTGGTAGAGGTTTTTGATCTTCAGGTGAAAGTAGAATCCAAGCTTGTCGCAGAGGTCCTGGGAAGGGGTGATGTCCGTGGCTTCGCTGGGGGGCTCGGTGAATTCCTGGATGATGCTGAAGAGTTCCTTGGAGTTGCTGAAGTTGGTGAGGATTTTGTTGTGGATGAAGGTTCTTTTGGTAGTTCTGATGCGTTGGTGGTATTCCATCAATGCGTTCTTGTAGGTTGTGTGGTTCTCAGGTGTATTGCTGCTTCTCCAGTTCTTCTCAAGGCATCTGCAGGTGCGTCTGGCTTCTTGGAGGTCGGTGGTGAACCAGGTGGCTATCCTTGGGCACTTTCTGTCGTAGTTGCGTAGTTGTCATGCTTGTCTGCGCAGTTGGAGATCCATGTGTGGAATTCCCTGGCTGCGAGTTTGGTGCCAGTTCCAGCGGCGGGGGTGTTGTGGTTGAGGGTGGAGTTGAGCTGCTCTTCAGTGACTCTGCTCCAGTTCCTTCGCGGAGGGCACGGGTTTGGGTGGCACGCTTACTCTTGTCAGCAGATCTACCTACCAGATATACCCATGACTATATTGACCACAATGTGTTGATATGTGAGTTTTTATGGAAGTAATAGAGATGTGTTATTTCGAGACTATTAATGCATATTGAATGTACAGTAATTGTATCAGTGATAACCGCTGTGTGTCTACCCTTAGATTACATTTCTCATGGGCAAGTGCATGCATAACTCAAAATCTCTGATGCTGCCATCCACTAAATTGGTTAACTATCTCCCTTCAACCATATGGTCACTGTTAGACCTGGCTTTTCCTGCGGGTTTATTCCCAGGCTTTTGCTTTTTGGCCTCCTGTTTTGGACCCTGTATTTGTTGGTTTTATGACTCTGGGCACTTTACCACTGCTGATCAGTGCTAAGGTGCGGATGTATGACGGTACGACGCGTACCGTCACAACGCATCCCTTTACACCGCGTCCCTTACAACGCAAGTCGTTACCACGACTTGCGTTGGGGGCGCGGATTTCGAATAGTATAATTTACTATTCTAACACCAGTCCCCGTGGACACTAGGGAAGGTGTTGGGATAGTAAATTTACTATTTTTAATCCTTTAGCGCCCTCCAGCGCAAGTCGTGGTAACGACTTGCGTTGTAAGGGACCCGTTGTAAAGGCCACGCGGAGTAAAATTCGCGTGGTAAAGGATGTTTCCCCTAAGGTGCATATGCTCTCCCTTTAAAATGTGTTTATGGATTGGTGATTCCGTGATTGGCATAGTTGATTTACTGGTAAGTCCCTAGTACAGTGCACTGTGTGTGTCCCGGGCCTGTAAATCAAATGCTGCTAGTGGGCCTGCAGCAATGATTGTGCCACCCACTTGAGCAGCCTGTAAATGTAATACAGACCTGACAGAGCAGTGTCTGTGCGCAGTTTGGTACTTACATGTTGACCTGGCAAGTGCACCCACTTGCCAGGCCATAACCTTCCCTTTTCTTACATGTAAGACACCCTTAAGGTAGGCCCAAGGTAAGCCCATGGACAGACAGGGTGCAGTGCATGTGAAAGGTAGGACATGTACTGAGGTGTGTGACATGCCATAATTGTGAAATACAGTGTATTTCGTTTTTCACTATTGAAAGGCTATCTGTCCCTTAGGATAGAATGGGAGTTTATTTATAACATCTTATAAATATAACTTCCCATTGGGACAAGATAGAAAGATGGAGTTTAGTAGGCCTGAACTTAGAATATAAAAATGCATCTTTTAGTAAAGATGCTTTTTATATTGTGTGTTTGAAAATGACACTTTTAGATAGTGGGTATTTTCTTGCTTAGCCATCCTGTGTGCCTCTGCTGGTTTGTGGATTGACTGTGTGGCTTTGGAGTGCCAGGGGTTAAGGATGTGCATTCTGTTCAGACAGCCACTTGGGGGGCTGAGGTGTGTCCTGCCTTTCCAGGGTGAGTAGGGCTGGGCTGAATAGACCCGGGCTGCATTCAGAATAGGGGGAGGAGATTTCTTTCTCACCTGAATTGGCCATGTCTGCTTTGGAGAATGCAGTCTCCACCTCCTGCCAGGAAGCTGCACCAGAGAGGACAGAACTGTTTTTGGATGGGCAAAGAGCTTCTCTGCCACCAGAGAACAAAGGAATTTGTGCTATAAAAATTGAGGCCCAGATCCTAGACTTTTAGACTACTTCTGGAATTCAAGAGGAATCTCTGCCAAGGAGAAGAGCTGGGAAAAGTACTGCCCCTTTGCTGTGTGCTGTCTGGGTTTGGCCTGCAGTGGGTGTTTTCTGCGAAGGAGATGACTGTGTGTATGTCCTACTTGTAAAGTGTCTTCAAGGGCTCGAAGTGGAGCTTGCCCCCTGATCAAAAGGTCTCAGAACTGAAAAGACCTCACCATCCTTCTGGGCACCATCTCTGGAACTGCTGGTTTCAGTCACCGCAGAAGAATACAGCAGCCGACTCTGTCACAAATCCATTGCAGGTTTCTGTGTAATGAAGGTGCAGCAGAAGGCCCCACCGCACTTCACACCGCATCCTTGGTCTCTTCGACGCCGTCTGCACGATCATCACTGAGCCATTGCTGGCACCGCGTCCTGTAGCACTGCACTCTGCACCGCCTTGCTTTATCCTTCCTGGACGTCACCGACACTGTTGCTGCATGACCCAAACATTGACCGGCTCCGTAGCCTGCACCCCAACCTGCCAGCACAGCAGCAAGCACTGCCTCATCCCGCACCGTAAGCCTTGGTCTCACCGACGCCGGCTGGAAGATCGACACTAAGCCGCTGCCTGTACCACGTTGTGAGAGCACCGCACCCAGCACCGCTTCCATTTTGCAATGCAATCCCGACAGTTGTCCTGACCAACTCGCACCAATGTGTCAACCCACGCTGTCGGCTGGAACGGTTAGACTCTGTTGTTTTCAGCATCGCTGTAGCCCTGGACGGAGCTACCGACTCGGAGGAACTGTGTTTTGTGGATATTTCTACAATTTCAAGGTTTTCTTGCAAACTGCATGTTTTTCAGAACTGTATTGTGGATTTTTGTCATTTTTGTTCTTGTTGGTTTAGATACAGTTTTGCTTATTTTTTCTAAACTGGTGTGGTATCCATTTGTAGTATTTTCACTGTGTTACTGCATGTATGCACAAATGCTTTAAACACTGCCTCTGAGATAAGCCTGCCGGCTCATGCCAAGCTACCAAGGGGGTGAGCAGGGGTTATTTAAGAAGAGTATCCTCCTTACCCTGACTAGGAAGAAGCGTCCCTACTTGGACAAAGGTGCAAGCAGCTACTAACCAGAGACTCCATTTCTAACAGTCACAAAATCCAGGACCACCACCATCTCACTGAAATGAAAAGAGGGCTTTGGGTATGGTTAATGGGTCCAATCTTTCACTTCTGGTTCAAGCAAATCAAGACTCCAAACAAAGCTTCTGCATGATGGCTTCCTTCTGTGAATCTTGCCATACCTTAGTTTCCCTATATGCAGTTGAAGCTATCTTTGCCTGACTACTTTCCCATCTTTACTATGCCAGTAAAATACACCTTGGACCACCTTTGCTTATGTGTCACAAATTACAGAGTATTCAGAACACAGCTGTCAATCCTGTTTTCAACCTGTCAATTTGGACTCATGATATACTGATTCTCACATCAGTAGATTGGCTGCCGGTTGCTAGATCCCTCACCTTCAAAGTAATGTGCATCGTTCATTGAGCAATTATTTCATTGAACCACTTTTCTTTCAACAAAAACCTGACTCCTATAGCCAAAGAATGCCATTGCATTCAGGGCTGCCCCCCCCTGCCGGCCATTTTACACTTCAAAAATTTGCAAACTGGTAGAAGTTTGATCTCCATGCATATGAATAAGAATTAACAATCTGCAGGATTTTTTTAGACAACTAAATCTGTGCCTGGGTCGCTCTTTGTCCGAGATGGAGAGGAGTTTTTTGAATACTGAATACCTGTAAGCTCACAGCCTAAAGGTGAAGGAGGTCAGTGAATAAAGCCACATGCTCAGGTTTACAAAACTCTTAGAATTTTTGCTAAAGTGGATGGAGACATGGCAATAAGACAACTTGAGAATGGAAAAATAGGCACCTGGCCACTGCTTAAACTAAATCTTAAATTTTTAATATAGAGTGTCTTACAGCTTGTTTTCAAAGTTATTTTGCATGGTTTAGTACACAGTTATATTTAAATAGTTTGAATCCAATTCTGCCTGGGATTCGGGACTGTTCAACAGACCATGTCCATTCAGGGATTTGATTTCTGGTGAGTCTGCCTTTGGGCAATATCTTGAGAGAAAACAGCATCCTGCGATGCGCGTCAACCATCTTGGGCACAGTTAACTATATCAATCAATCAATCAATCAGGAGGTTTAAAGTGCACTACTCGCCCGTGAGGGTCTCAAGGTGCTAAAGGGGGGGGGGAGGGGTGCAGCTCCGATTCAGCTGAAGAGGCAGTTCTTGAAGCACTTCCTGATGATGAGCAGTGTGAGGGAGCATCTGATGTTGACTGGGAGCTCTTCCAGGCTTTGGCTGCGATGTAAGAGAAGGCTCTGTCACCTGCTCTGGTACGGCATATGCGCGGGGTTTCTGCTACGGCAAGCTCGGCAGAGCATAGGTTCCATTTGGGTACGTGGAAGGAGACTCTTTTATTGAGGTATTTGGGTCCGCTGTTGTGGAGGGATTTCTAGGTGTGGATGAGTAGCTTGAAGGTTACTCTCTGCTCAACGGGGAGCCAGTGGAGTTCTCGCAGGTGGTGGGTTATGTGCTCATGCCGTGGGATGACGATGGCGAGTCTGGCTGTGGTGTTATGGATGGTCTGGAGTTTGCATAGCAGGGATTTGTTGATTCCAGCATAGAGGGCATTTCCATAGTCCAGTCTGCTTGTTATGAGTGCGTGGGTGACGGTCTTTCGAGCTTCACGGGGATCCACTTGAAAGTCCTGCGGAGAATGCAGAGGGTGTAGAAGCAGGTGGAGGCGACTGCGTTGATCAGTCAGGTCATGGTGAGGGTGGAATCGCGTATGAGGCTGAGGTTTTGGGCATGGTAGTTGGGGGTGGGTGGGGTGCGGAGGGCGGAGGGCTATCAGGAGTCATCACGCTAGGATGGGGAGGGTCCGATGACTAGGACTTCTGTCTTCTCCAACTTGAGTTTCAGACAGCTGCTTCTCATCAATGCTGCAATGTCTTTCATTGCTTCTTGCAAGCTGAGTCTGGTGGTTTGGGGGTCCTTTGTGAGGAGAGGATGAGCTGGGTGTTGTCAGCGTAGGATACAATGCTGAGTCCATGCTGTCTGACGATGGCTGCAAGGGGGGCCATTTAGATGTTGGAGAGCGGGGGACTGAGAGAAGATCCTTGTGGTTCTCCGGAGTTGATCTCCGTGGGTTCGGAGAGGAAAGGAGGAAGTCTGATCCTTTGGGTTCTGCCGACGAGGAAGGAGCGGAGCCAGTCAAGGGCAGTTTCCTGTATTCCAGCATTGTGGAGTCTGGCAGCGAGGGTGCGGTGGGAGACGGTGTTGAAGGCTGCAGAGAGGTCGAGTAGGATGAGGTCTGTGGTGTGGCCTTGGTCAAAAAGCATGTGGATGTCGTCAGTGGGGTGAGGAGGGAGGTCTCTGTACTGTGGTTGCTGCTGAATCTGGATTGGGAGGGGTCGAGGATGGAGTTATCTTAAATTAAGTTAGTCAGCTGGGTTGTTGACGATCTTCTCGTGGCTTTGGCAGTGAAGGGAAGAAGAGAGATGGGTCGGTAGTTCTTCAGGTCCCTCGGGTCTGAAGAGGGTTTCTTGAGGAGGGTCTTGACTTCTGCACGTTTCCAGTGGTCTGGGAAAGTGCCGGATTTGAAACTGGCATTGATGATGCATCGTAGCTGGGGCGCAATGGCAGTGGCTGCGGCTCTGTGAAATATGTGTGGAGGGTAGGGTTCCGTGGGGGCTCCTGAGTGGGTTCTCTTCGTGGCAGTAGTGGTATCTTCGGTGGTGACCGGGGTCCAGGCGGTGATGGTGGGCTGGCTGTCGTTGCTGGCGGAAAGGGTGGTTTCTGGAATCTGCTCGCTGAAGTTTTCATAGAGGGCTTTGATTTTCAGGTGGATGTAGAAGCCCAACTTGTTGCAGAGGTCTTGGGAGGGATTGACGTCTGTGGCTTCGCTGTGGGGATTAGTAAATTGCTGGATGATTTTGAAGAGTTCCTTTGAGATGCTGGAGTTGGTGAGGATTTTGTTCTGGATGAAGGTCTTCTTTGTGGATCTTATGTGTTGGTGGTAGGCCTTCAGGAGGCGTTGTCTGTTGGTGGTGCGAGCTTGTCTACGCAGTTGTTGATCCAGTGTTGTAGCTCCTTGGCTGCAGAGTTTGCGACAGTCAAGGCGGGGGGTCATTTCTGAGGGTGGAGTTGCGGTGCTCCTCAGTCACCTTGCTCCAGTTCCTTCACAGAGTGCAAGTAGTGGGTTTGAGAGCAATGGTGGTGTTGAAAGAAAAATTTACATAGTGGTGGTCCGTCCAGAGGGGTTGTGGCTGGAATGGATGTTGTTTCCACCTGCTAAGCTGGGCCGAGGGTGTGTCCTGCCTTGTGGAGAGGGGTGGCAATGAGCTGTTTCAGTCCGATGTTGGCGAGGTTGTCCAGGAGGGTGATGGAGTGGGGGTCGTTGAGGTTGTTGAGGTGAAAGTTCAGGTCTCCGATGAGTATGTAGTTCATGGAGGTGATGGCGTGGGGTGCAACAAGGTCAGCAATAGTATTGGTGAACGAAGCGCGGGATCCGGGTGGTCTGTAGGCAAGGGTGCCACAGAGAGTGCTTCTTGGACTGGTCTGGATCTGGAAGTCAAGGTGTTCGCTGGTGGCGGAGGAGTAGCTCGTGGTGGAAGAGGAGAGTGGGAGGGAGCTCTTGTGTGAGTCCTCCTCTTGGGTGGGTGGAGCAGTTCTTCCTCTGGATCTTGTAGCCGTCTGGAATGGCGGTGGCGATGTTGGGGAGGGGATGCGTTGGTCCTGGTTTCCCTAAAGAAGGCGACGTCTGGCAAGAGGGTGTCGAGGAGGTCCCAGATCTCTACAGCATGTCTGTGCAGGGATCTCACATTGAAGAGGAAGCACTTCAGGGCTTCGGTGATGTTGGAGTCCAGCATGGGGGGTGGCAGCTGTGATTGTGCGGCAGTGGCGGCAGGAGAACTGGCCGTGGGTGGTGTTCGCGTGAACTGCTGGCAGTTGTTCCTTCCGGGGTTGAGTGTGAGGAAGGCAGTGGGTGGTCGGAGATCCAGGGATGCTGGCACCGGTTGCAGTTGGGTCGCGGACGGGTGCAGACAAGCTTGCCAATGGCGCGCCAGCTGCACGCCCGCTGGGCGCAGCCGCCATTAAATAGGGGAGGGGGAGGAAAGATCAGCTGGGAGCGGGAACCGGCAGGGGGAAGGTAGCGGGGCAACAGCGGTGGGGAAGAAGGGCGCAGAAACGGGCACAGAACAAGGGCACAACAGCAGGAAAACAGAAAACGGAGAAACCCGAACAAGGACAAAATGAAAAAAGAAATGAAAGATCAAAACAGGCAAAGACAGAAAAAAACAGAAAGCTGGAACAAACACAATGACAGACAGACAGCAGCGGACCAGCAGAAGAGCAAGCCTCTCCCACTGGACCACCAGGGAGGAGGCGCTGGCAGGAGCCTGCGGGTGGAGGAGGCCCTTGAACACCTACCACCAACCGCGGATCTGGGTCAGCGGCAGGCAGCAAAACAGCAGAGCTGCTGGGGGAGAGATCAGGTCTCTGATCAGGAGGTCAGAGGTCTTGCTCACACTCCCTCACAGCGGCCGCTATTAAATAGGGAAAGGGGAAGTGAAGTGCATCTGGGAGGCGGGAGCAGGAACTGGCGGGGGGCCTCGGGGCAGCAGCGGCAGACAAGAAGGGCATGAAAACTTGCACAGAACAAGGGCACAACAACTGGAAAACAGAGAAAGATGAACAGACCAAAACAGAAAGCGGGCACAAACACAAGGACAGATGAGTTCTGCATGAAGCAGCACTGTTCCTTTCTTAAGCCCGCTGTAGGGATCTCTTCTATCAGCATGCTTCTGGGGCAGAATGGTAGAAGCAATTGGTTATTCCCTGGCGAGGCTCCCTTGCAAGGAATGTCAACTCTTCAATCTTGATTGGATAGTGGTGCAGCCCTAAGGATGAAGATCACTATTGAGACTGTGAATATAAAGCCCTGACACTTATGTTGCATATGACTACACTTGTCATTACACCCTTCCAACTTCACACTACTTTGGTTGTAAGTCCCTGTAAAAGGGGTATCAGATACCTCCATTAATGTGGTTCTTTTACCTGACAGGCAGCGCCTCTCTAATTGTAGGGACCTCCCCATACATTATTTAAGGCCCTTGCTACACTTATTCGTGCAAATGAACTTCATGTAGATAATATAAAAATTGGTGTGAAATGCACCATTCATCAGTCTATTATTTACTCGCTGTGAGTAGAAAGCAGTACCACACTCTATTTATATTAATATATTTAAATATTTTGCAGCAAAATATAATTGTCAAAACATTTGTTAACTGTAAAAATTCTATACCACTACCAGTGGGTCATGAGTGCATTACGCAGAAGCAGAATTATGAAAATGGGTATACTTCATCACTCTCCAAGGACTCTGTACATATCTGTAATGTTCGTATGAAATGTGTACTTTACACTTGATGTGCTTGAATACGTATGTGAATTAAAAAAAACGTGCACATAACTTGCCATAATTTACACGTTTATATGTCCAAACCTTTCTGTACTTCCGCCTTAAGTTATGTAAGTTTTAGGTCTGGCATTAGCCAAGGCCCTTAGATTTTACTAAAATATGTATAATATACTTACATATAGGAGCTTTCAGCCACCTGTCTTCATCCATTGGTCTGTCATTCACATTTTGCTTCCACCCACTACAGCATATAGCATGGGGAAGTGGGTCAGCCTATTTAAGCCACCGGTAAACGTCACTTTGAGTGACTGCAAGAAGCACATCCACACACAATCCAGTTCCCTTCAGTGCTTGTGATTTTGGTTTTACTTTGTAATTACTTTAGTGTGCCATTTGTATTTAGAGCCTGATGTGATAGAAGGACGCCTCTAATGCACATTCAATCTTAATCCGATTTAATTTCCTGCTAATACTGTTGTATATTCTTTTTGGAGTGTTTTGCTTTTCTCACTGCTGCTATTTCACAACATAGCAGATTGTGTCCATTCAAAATTGTTCTGTATTAATTTTTCCTTTTTTTCTTCGTTTGCTCCTTCTTCCTAATTCCTTTCTTTCTTTATTTGTGTGTTTGTTTCTTCTTTCTTTCTTTCTTTCTTTCTTTCTTTCTTTCTTTCTTTCTTTCTTTCTTTCTTTCTTTCTTTCTTTCTTTCTTTCCCAAGTGGCATTGCAAGCAATGCCATACAGATTGACTTTTTTAGGTCTGTGTTGACCAAGACCTTTTGATTTTACTAACATTATTTGTGTAACAAAATTAATTTTAGGGGTTTCAGTCACACTTCATCCATAAATATGTTGTTGGTGCCTTTCACATTTTTCTTCCACCCACTCCAGCATGCATTAAGGGGCATTGGCTAACTTCACTATGAGCTATACCTTGCTGTCCTTCCACAATGAATACATCCACATTCAAAGTAGTTCCCCAAAGTGTCAAGGAGCACTATGGTAACGTATGGCTTTTAGAGACAAAAAAAAAAACGATTTTGCCAATAGCAAATGATTTATTTTTTTAGATTGATGAAGGCCCGACATATTCCCAAACAATAAAGTTTTTCAAGAACCATGGCAAAGCAAGAAAAAAAATATGCCAGAAGGCTGGTGGCCAACACCAGACTTATTGGTATGCATTTGTGGAGGACTGCCTCCACAATTGTCTGAGACTGCCCTGGTGGCATTCCTGAAGCCGCTGTGATAACACGGATTTCACAGTTTCTTTGCGCTGCGTCCAGTAAGCTGCGCTATCAAAAGAAAGGCAATGTGAGGTAACTTTAAACGTATCTCCACAAACTGTTTGTTTTCTGTGTCAATCTTGCTTGCCACGTTTTAGTTTTTCCACGCCTTTGCTTCTGCAAAACTAATTTCCAATAGTACCACTCTCACAGAATAGACCAACCGGGTCTGCTGTGGACAAGTGCTGCCAACGAGCAAGAGAGCGTTTGCTGAGAGTGCATTGGAAAAGCAGCCTAGCGGCCTCCACTCCTGACCTGAAGCTGCACCCTTTGTAGCTGCCTTTGAAGCCCTCTCACTGGCAGCTGGATGCAGCCGGTCATTCACGAGGATAAAAAGAGGAGATTGTCCTGGCCTCGAGTTGCGAGGAGACGCAGATGCTCCAATTATACTTAAAAGCACGGGCTAGATGTGAAACTCTGAGTGATGCCCTGTTTGTGATGTTCATGCCCATCCTCTGAGCACTTTTATTGCTAGCAATCAGGGTCAGATCTTCTGTAGAAGTTGATTATTTCAACTCCAGGCATCTGCGACAGCATAAGACACCACAAGTTGTATGACAGGGACAAGCAACGTCCAGGGCGGGACTGGGAACCCAAAGCTGCCCTGGCAATTTTTCTAAGGCCAGTCACCTTAGGGTGCCTAGAGAGCGCAGGGAGCGAGCCTGACCACTACAAGCTCTGTTAGCTCGTTCTGCCCCCAAGAAAATTTGGGAAAAAAAGACAAAATTATGCATTCTGCATCACATTCTTCATTATATAATCAATTGTATTAGCTTTTAAAGCAGCCAATGACCACCTTACACTGCACCAGGATACAACAGTCTTTGCTGGTGCTCTTCAATGCTTCCCTCACTATCACCCTCCAGCAGTGCCTCCAATCTCTCCATAGCCCCTCTCTCGCGTGTTTCATTTGTTTTATAGCGCCTCTCATACCAGTGTAGGGTGTTGGAGCATTTTACATCACAAACATACAGAAACAATGAATTATACATGTGTAAATCAGTGTATAGAAAATATTACATACGACAAAGGGGATTCACATAATCAGAAATGGCCAGTCCATTGGGGCTGAGGGAACTGGAGTAGTTAGGGGGGGCTGAGGGAACTGGAGTAGCTAGGGGGGTTCGGTGGGGGCGGTCCGCCCCAGACGGCACAATTAAGTCGGCGGCCGCGCGGCACTGGTGACCCGTTGCGGGGGTCTTTATAATTTATTTGGGGACACTGTGTCCACAAATAAATTATAAAGGCCGCCGCAACGGGCAACCAGTGCCGTGCACGGCCCAGTTTGAAAGTGTGCACTGCGCGCACCTGACCTGCTGCTGTTATAACTGCAGCGGCAGTCACAGTGCTTCAAAAATTGCGGCCGCGACATCCCACGTTTTTATTTGCTGAGCTCAGCTCTTGACTGTTGGCCTGCAGATCTGTCCCAGCCTCCAGGGCTGTCAATCCATCTTGTAGTGCGCTAGCGCTACCAATGACGGTCCTGGGTGACATTAAATTATTTATTATTTTGGCCAGCCCTGCCCTCACGATGAGAACGACGTAGCAGTGACGCATCACACGCTTCACTGCTGCGCGTTCTCGCGCTCATTTTGGCCTGGGGCAGTTGGTGCAGTGCTGCAGTGCTGCTCTCTGGGCGATTTGCTGACTCTCTGGCTGCTGATTAAGTTCGAACCAACCAACCCTGGCTGCCTGGCATAGAGACCCTGGAGCGAGTCACGAGTGAGGTAAGAGGAGAGTTTTTAGAGGGGATATTTAGTGAGTGGCAGCATAGCTGCTAACAGGGCTTTAAGTGGGATGAAAAAACTGGGGGTCTCTCAAAGGGGGGTGGCTGATTTTATTAAGGGCGTGAATTTAAAACACGCTAAAAATCTGTGTTTAGCATAGTGTGCCACCTGACTTGTATTTTGCTGTTTCTGTCATTGCATCCAGATACGTGATACAACAAGTAACATCATACCTACCTGCCGGAGTACGCACCGCGGTTACTTTGAATACTTGAAGTTGTCAATCGGTTTTATCAGATACCGATTGGGGCATCAAACTTATATAATTTAATCTCTGACTACGCGCTGTTGGACTATACGTCTATAATGGATGACAGATAGACCTATTACCACACACAGTTTTATTTAAACTCTGGACCAACAGATACCATATAAAATTCTTGAAATACAGTGGATACATCGACTAGAAATTTTTGGACCTCTTGTCCTCAATCTGATGAGACAAGCCTTTTCGTCTTTTACGGTGCTACTCTGTAGGAAGGTGGATATCTGACTATGGTTACCCCAGATTTTTTGCCTTGTGTTTAGCTGGTTTTCGACTTAGTTGGCCTGGGTTCCTGCTAATCAGGGTCCCAGGCTATCTGCTCTCTCTTTAAATGGACTCCATGTACTATAGGTACATAACCAATTTGGTACTGGACACCTTGTCAGCCCCTATCCAGTGCACACTAGGTGCCAAGGGCATAGGTGCATCAAAGGCCTACCAGGGGCTGCAGCATATCTTTTGCCACCCCTGGCTGGTACTTAAATCGACACAACTGGCTGTTCCCACAGCTGGGGCAAGGTGGTGTACTCACCCCTTGCTTAGATGTAGTATACCTATGTCTAAACCTATATCTGGACACATCTATACCTATCAGTCACTCCTATGGCAGGCCTTTACAGTCCTGGAGGCAGAGTGCATGGTTTTATGTGAGATGGTGCTCTAGCATGAGCTGAGCCTGTCTGCTGTGTTGGGATCAATTCCTTAATACTGTTCCAGTGATACTGCCATACCATATACTCTTAAGTGCATTATAATCCTTACGGTTTTTGCAACTCTGGTTTGGCTTTATCAAAACATGTCGTGTTTGGTGTCATACACATTGGAATACTATCCCCTTGCCAGTCCTGGTAATGGGGATAGCATCCCACCCTTCTAGAGGGTGCAGGCATGTTACTTACTGAAAACGCGGTTAATCCTAACCAGAGCCCCAGCATCACAAAATGGATGCTGCTGCCACAGACACATGTCTGACCTCCTGCTGATGACCGAAACTCGGCAGAGAATGCCTGGACAAAGGGTTTCCTGTCACAGGGAGGTGTCACACCACCCCAGACAGGAGATAGTGGATTGTAGCAGGGAGGGTTGAATGAAACTAGACATTGCCTGGGGCACACAAGGTGTCCCTGGGCAGATTCCAGTCAAACCAGTTCTGGGGCCATCCTGCCCCAGTCCTGGCATGAAACTGGACAAAGGGAAAGGGGTGTAACCACCCCCTTCCCAGGTCCCACCCATAGGAGGGACCTAGCAGGTAATCCAGCCCCTTGATTTGACTTAAAAGTAGGAGCTGTGCCAATGCACATCAGATTATCCTGACTGAAACTTATGAAACGAAACTCTGGACCCTTCGACATCCCACTCCTCGTGGAAGACTGAAGAATCTCCCTTGTGGTCAAGGAGTGACCACCCTGTGCAAACAGGCACCATCTAGCACCTCATTCTTTGCTTTGTTGCAGTTCCCGCCAGAACTCGAGCAACAGAGAACAACAAGACCCAACGTGCCTGCCTTCTAACAGCCCGATCCACAGTCCCTGCAGAGCTGAGACCCATGGAGGCGACCTGAAGCGTGGGAGCGGCCATCTTGGAGAAACTATGAAGCGCTGACCGTGCAGCATCCGAGGCCCCCTTGAAGCTGTGCATTGGAGTCGGAGAAGCTCCAGCCCCGAGCAGCTTGTGCACCAAAGCTCACCCCTCCACACTTGACGAGTGCTGCGTGGGGCCCTTTTGCATTTTTCTGCTTGACGCGTTGGTCCGGTTGCTTGCCTGTTGGCTAGTGGCCCCAGTACCACCAAAACCTTGAATTTACACAGCTAGTCTGGTTGCTCCAGACTGGCACTCACTCCCCTGAAAAGGAGCACCCGCTCAGACCTTGCTGGTCCGAGTGTTAAGCCATCTTTGATTCCTGCGTGGGTTGCATTTGCCAGGGCCTGTTGACTCTGATCTTGAAGCCGACATGGTTGACAGCAAGAGCCTTTGTGGGACAGCTCGTGATTCACTCCAGGACATCCTCGGTGCCCCAGAGACCATGTGGTAGCGGAGAGAAGCTACACAACATCAGCCTGATTGCGCCCGACATTGCCTGGTTCCTTCCTGGTTCCTTCCTGGTCACTGGCTAGTGACCCAGACTCTGTCCCCTCTGCTTTCAGGTACTCTACAACTTCGATCCACCCTTGGATCGCACCGGACACTTCTCTTCTGGAGGCCTGCAGCATCTTCATCTCCAGGCACCCTAGATCTTCGTGACGAAACCCGACACACCTTTGCACCTGTGCACCCGCTTCCTGTGGGTGAGGTAACTCTTGAACGCCGGTGCTCCTGTAGTGTTTTACACCTCTAGTGTCTAAGTCTAAAGTTTTTTCCTTCTAGCCCTGTCGGAAGACTCTTAAAACTGTAACTTGATAACTTTTACGCACCATTGACTTTACATTGGTGCATGCCTGTGCTTTCTGCACTGCACCCGAATCCCGCGGGCTACTCCCGCCCTAACTGCTGTTAGTGCATCGTAGTCCAAGCAATTCCCAAGGCCCTAGGCCTTACCCCAGATCGATTAGTGATTGTTATACCACTTTATTGATATATGGTTTGAGTGGCCACCGGCCTCATCCAAAACGTGCAACTTGTCTATGTAATACTGTGCTTTTATCTAAACGCTTGTGCTTCATTGCTCATAAAGAGTAGTGGGGATTATTCTAAGAATAAATACATATATTTTGATAATATATAACTTGTGTGGTGTCCTTTCATTTGGTATTACAGGATTGTATATGGTAAAACAGCTCGCTTCACTCGCCCTCTGAAGTTAAGCCTTTAAGGCTGCTTAGTCCATGCTACCCCTAGGATAGCTTGTCTATAAGGTTGACTTACAACCACCACCATAAGGGATTGTTTGGACTGATATAAGGTGCCCCCAGAACTGGAGACATCATACATCAGGCCAACTTCTCACATTGGTGAGCAGCGGTACGGATTCGAGCTTTGCTGTTGTTTTACCTTTACAATCTTATATCAAATTGAAAGATCACATTAAGTACCATAGGTACATATAAATAAAAGCTTAGCATATTTAAGTTCTACTGAACTTAGTAGTTGTAGGTAGAAGGGCTTAGCACACCCTGACTACAACTCACTAGCAAAGTACAGTAGGAAAACACTTAGTGTAGGTAGGTGCATCACTTACACCACACTAGAGTCATGTCTGGCACAGGTGAAGCTACAGCCTCTCTACCTGTGACGCTTGACCCTCCACAGGCAACCTCCAACTATGACAAATTCAGCCACAGAGACTTGAGTGCCTTGTGCACTGCAAGGAAGCTGAGAAAGGGTCACAACCCTACCATTCCTATCATGATAGCCATCCTAGAAAAGGATGACCTTGAGAAAGCTAGAATAGCTCCCTCAGGATCAGGAGATGGAGTGAACCCCATAGATACTGAGAACACCTCCCCAGAAGTAGAAAATGAGGAGGTAGGCCCTGAATCAAATGGTGAAGAGTCAGATCATGATCAAGGGGTTAGCCAGGTACCAGTGGTGAGGCTTAGCCAAGCCAATTTGGACCTACATGGAAATGGAGAGGGCCAGCACCTCCCCAGAGTACATAACCGAATTCTCCCAGGCAATAGGAGAGAGAGAAGCCCTTCCAGGGATTCTCACATTTCTAGTGCCTCAAGAGAATCACAGAGAGGAATGACTTCCCCTTTAAAGAAGAGAGCATAAGGCCAGGATGAGAGCAGTTAATCTCCAAATAGAAAGAGAGGAATTAGCCCTGGCCCAAGCTAGACTAGCTTTTGCAAGAGAGCAGAAGTTAAGTGGGGAGATCTCCACTGGTGGCAGCAATATCCCAAAGGATAAAGACAGGTCCTATGACCATAGAAACCTGAGTAAGATTGTGCCCTCCTACAGAGATGGGGATGATATCCACAAATGGATAACTGCTCTGGAGAGGGCCTGCATGGTACAGCAGGTCCCCCAAGATCAGTGGGCAGCAATCTTGTGGCTCTCCTTTTCTGAGAAAGGGAGAGATAAGCTCCTCACTGTTAGAGTTGAGGATGCTAAAAATTACACAGCCCTGAAGAGTGCTCTTATTGATGGGTTTGGCTTAACCACTGAACAATACAGGTTGCTGTTCAGAGACACCCAAAAAGCTCAGACTAAGGACTGGACTGATTTTGTAGATTGTGCTACTAAGGCTCTGGAAGGTTGGCTACATGGCAGCAAAGTACATGACTATACAGGATTGTATAATTTGATTATGAGGGAGCAGATCCTAAATAATTGTCAGAACCAGCTTTTACACCAGCACCTGGTGGACTCAGATCTGACCTCTCCACAAGAATTGGGTAAGAGGGCTGACAAATGGGTCAGAACCAGGATTAGGCCTAAGAATCAGGGTAATGACCAAAAGAAGGATACTTCCAAGGCTCATGAGAAGGGTGGGGATAAATCTAAAGAAAAGTCTCCCACAGGGCCCCAAAACTCCAAGGGTGGGGTGGGTCCCAAAACACTTCTACTGACCAGAAGAAACCTTATTGCCATGTCTGTAAACAGCCTGGCCACTGGAAAACTGATAGCAGTTGTCCCAGGAATAACAATAAGGAAAACATACCTCCAGGTAAAGCTCCAACACCTCCTGTTACTGTCAGCAGTAATCCCCCAGGTGGTGGGAGCACCCCCAAGAATTTGGGTGGGTTTACTTTTGGAGCTCAGGTAGATTCTGGCCTAACCAGGTCCCCTGATACAGATACTCTTGTCTATGAAAATGGCATGGGGTTTGTCAACTTCACTGATTGCCCAAACACTTTGAGCAAGTATAGACAGGAGCCCATCATCAAAGGTCAAAAAGTTGAGGCCTACAGAGACACAGGGGCTAGTATCACTATGGTGACTGAGAACCTAGTCCCCTCAAGGCAACTTTTACCTGGTGCCACATATCAGGTGACTAACATTGATGGAGTTCATAAAAATCATCCCATGGCAGTAGTAAATCTCAGCTGGGGAGGTGTCACTGGCCCAAAGAGAGTGGCAGTGTCGGCAAACTTGCCTGTAGATTGTCCACTGGGGAATGATTTGGAAATCTCAGCCTGGGCTGAGGTTGAACAAGAAACCCATTCTAAAATGGTAAATCTCCATGAAAAGGTTAGTGGGGCCGTGATGGCTACAACCCCAATCCAAGATGTCCTTCCTGAAAAGGGCTGTGCAAGACTCAGCCCCATCTTCAGCAGAATCCCTTCCTAAACAGATTAGCAGGGCTGTGATGGTAACAGCCCATACCCAAACTGAGTCCCTTCCTGAAAAGGTTGGTGGGGCTGTGATGGCCACAGCCCAAACTCAAACTGATTCATGTGTTGTGAAGCCTGAACCTATGGATCACTCCACACAAACAGAGAGCATTGAGAAGGAAGAGAAATCTCCCTCCCACCAGACATTAGGGAAAGGATCAGCCTCCTCAGGGAACTGATCTTACCGCTTGTGAAGAAACTGCCCCAGAGGTAGTCAGGCCTAGCCTGGCAGAGCCCCTGATGTCAGTGGACCCTTCCAAGGTGGGACCCAGTCTGGGGCAGGTAACCTGCCCCTCTCTACCCTGCCTCAGCCAGCCCAGGGCTGCAGAGGTCAAGGAGGTCAATGAGCGCCAAAGGGCCCCCTGTCAAATAAAACACCCCCATCAACAGATTAGGGGAACCAAAGCTAGCAGCCCTAGCAAGGTAAAAACTTTAAAAATTCCTGAGGGATCCCCCTTACAACTAGTTAGGGACCTCCCCCAAATGGACACTGTTGGGCACAGCCAAACCTGGGACTCCAAGGCCCCAAACCTGATCTGTCCCTCCAGTAAGCCAACAGAAGGGACCCAGCCTCCAGCTGTAGGCAGCCAGAGGTTGACCCTGAGAGCACAGTGCAACTCAGTCAAGGAAAGAAAGGCACACATGGTGGAAGATGATTGGAGGAAGCTGAGCCCTACATTAGTGGAGCCTCACTTCAGTACTCCATCTCAACACCAGCCTTTTACTTTGCCAAAACACACCCAAGGTAGTGATTCCCTATGGTGGAGACCCTCAGATACCCCTAGGGTGAGGGATTGCTTAGTGGACCATGAGACAGGGGGTAACCATGCTAGTGCAGGTACTTCCTTATATGGCCACTTAGGCAATATAGGCTTACCTGGTCAAGGATAGCCTTATCTCCTTTCGTTTGGGGGGGCTATGTAGGAAGGTGGATACCTGACTATGGTTACCCCAGATTGTTTGCCTTGTGTTTAGCTGGTTTTCGACTTAGTTGGCCTGGGTTCCTGCTAATCAGGGCCCCATGCTATCTGCTCTCTCTTTAAATGGACTCCATGTACTATAGGTACATAACCAATTTGGTACTGGACACCTTGTCAGCCCCTATCCAGTGCACACTAGGTGCCAAGGGCATAGGTGCATCCAAGGCCTACCAGGGGCTGCAGCATATCTTTTGCCACCCCTGGCTGGTACTTAAATCGACACAACTGGCTGTTCCCACAGCTGGGGCAAGGTGGTGTACTCACCCCTTGCTTAGATGTAGTATACCTATGTCTAAACCTATATCTGGACACATCTATACCTATCAGTCACTCCTATGGCAGGCCTTTACAGTCCTGGAGGCAGAGTGCATGGTTTTATGTGAGATGGTGCTCTAGCATGAGCTGAGCCTGTCTGCAGTGTTGGGACCAATTCCTTAATGCTGTTCCAGTGATACTGCCATACCATATACTCTTAAGTGCATTATAATCCTTATGGTTATTGCAACTCTGGTTTGGCTTTATCAAAACATGTCGTGTTTGGTGTCATTACACATTGGAATTCTGTCCCCTTGCCAGTCCTGGTAATGGGGATAGCATCCCACCCTTCTTGAGGGTGCAGGCATGTTACTTACTGAACATGCGGTTAATCCTAACCAGAGCCCCAGCATCACAAAATGGATGCTGCTGCCACAGACACATGTCTGGCCTCCTGCTGCTGACCGAAACTCGGCAGAGGACGCCTGGACAAAGGGTTTCCTGTCACAGAGAGGTGTCACACCACCCCAGACAGGAGATAGTGGATTGTAGCAGGGAGGGTTGAATGAAACTAGACACTGCCTGGGGCGCACAAGGTGTCCCTGGGCAGATTCCAGTCAAACCGGTTCTGGGGCCATCCTGCCCCAGTCCTGGCATGAAACTGGACAAAGGGAAAGGGGTGTAACCACCCCCTTCCTAGGTCCCACCCATAGGAGGGACCTAGCAGGTAATCCAGCCCCTTGATTTGACTTAAAAGTAGGAGCTGTGCCAATGTACATCAGATTATCCTGACTGAAACTTATGAAATGACACTTTGGACTCTTCGACATCCCACTCCTCGTGGAAGACTGAAGAATCTCCCTTGTGGTCAAGGAGTGACCACCCTGTGCAAACAGGCACCATCCAGCACCTCAACGCTTGCTTTGTTGCAGATCCTGCCGGAACTCGAGCAACAGAGATCGACAAGACCCAGCGTGCCTGCCTTCTAACAGCCCGATCCACAGTCCCTGCAGAGCTGATACCCGTGGAGGTGACCTGAAGCGTGGGAGCGGCCATCTTGGAGAAACTACGAAGCGCTGACCGTGCAGCATCCGAGGCCCTGATTGCGCCCGACATTGCCTGGTTCCTTCCTGGTTCCTTCCTCGTCACTGGCTAGTGACCCAGACTCTGTCCCCTCCACTTTCAGGTACTCTACAACTTCGATCCACCCTTGAATCACACAGGACACTTCTCTTCTGGACGTCTGCAGCATCTTGATCTCCAGGCACCCTAGATCTTCGTGACGAAACCCGACACACCTTTGCACATGTGCACCCGCTTCCTGTGGGTGAGGTAACTCTTGAACGCCGGTGCTCCTGTAGTGTTTTACACCTCTAGTGTCTAAGTCTAAAGTTTTGTCCTTCTAGCCCAGTCAGAAGACTCTTAAAACTGTAACTTGATAACTTTTACGCACCATTGACTTTACATTGGTGCATGCCTGTGCTTTCTGCACTGCACCCGAATCCCGCGGGCTACTCCCGCCCTAACTGCTGTTAGTGAATCGTAGTCCAAGCGATTCCCAAGGCCCTAGGCCTTACCCCAGATCAATTAGTGATTGTTATACCACTTTATTGATATATGGTTTGAGTGGCCACCGGCCTCATTCAAAACGTGCATCTTGTCTATGTTATACTGTGCTTTTATCTAAACGCTTGTGCTTCATTGCTCATAAAGAGTAGTGGGGATTATTCTAAGAATAAATACATATATTTTGATAATATATAACTTGTGTGGTGTCCTTTCATTTGGTATTACAGGATTGTATATGATAACAGCTCGCTTCACTCTCCCTCTTAAGCTAAGCCTTTAAGGCTGCTTAGTCCATGCTACCCCTAGGATAGCTTGTCTATAAGGTTGACTTACAACCACCATCATAAGGGATTGTTTGGACTGATATAAGGTGCCCCCAGAACTGGAGACATTATACATCAGGCCAACTTCTCACATACTCCTTTTGATCTTCATTTACCATCTCTACTTGAAGTCTCTCTCTAATAGCAGAAGCCCCGAAGAAGTCCCTCTTTGGGACAAAACGCGTCGGCTGTATGGTGCTTCACCTTTTTGAAATAAAGAAATCAAACCGAGGAACTTCATTCTCCATGATTTATTGTAATTGTAAATCAAATACCAAATGTTGTGGTGCACTTGTGCTGTTGTGATTAATTTACTCAATTCCGCCGGGAACAAGCACTGTTACAGTGGGTGCTATTCAGTGTGCACACAAACCCCCATATAAACATTAGGGGTACCAATTACTATTTGGAACTATTTTTTGTTAGGTGTGGTTTTCAAGAAGGTTCGACTGTTAGGTCTCTTTTATCTTCATACCTACAACCAGGCTCAGTTCTAGAGGGTGGGCCAGGCCCACCCAAGGATTGCCCTGGCCCACCCTAGGCCAGTGTGAACTGGAAAATGAGCGTTTTTCATCCTAATGTCTCACAGTGGCTTGAAGCCCCATTGTGCCCTGCCGCATTGTTTTATTTAATTATTAACCATTGACATGCTCTAGTTTCAGGTCTGGGGACAGGTGTGAAATCTGCAGGGATAGTAGGTGCTATGATGTGCAAAGGAACCCCACAGATATCCTGAACACTTTCACTCACTCACACTAAAGAGGCTGCAGGCTTCCCTCACAAGGTACCTAGAAGTTGCAAAAAGTGATACGGCAGAAACGCTTTGCAAAGGATTTCCTTTTCCCCAAAAAGTTAGTGAAAATGTGTTTATAATTAGCATATAGATTTACTCAGGTTTTTAAAAAACATTTCTCCCTACTCTGAGGCCATTACTAACTTGCAGTATTACATAAAAATAAATTAATGGAAAAAGTAAAACAAAAATATGTTTTATCTTTCTATTGGCTTAATAAAAAAACATTCTACTCATCATTAATTCACACCACAATAATTTGTATGTTGAGTGTTACAAGTGATAGAATGATTCCTTGAGCAGGGACCTATGGGCAGGGCCACTGGAATTATGTGATTGTGCCGGCGTGGCATTTTTAGCATAGCTATGGATGTGCCGCATTTGCCACATAATCCATTATCTTCTGCATAATCTGCAGATTTTTAAAGAGGTTGTTTTTAGCTCAAATGGTTCCAAAGTTATAAAATTGTATTGACATGTGGTGGCGCTGAGTGAAAGGTTCTTTCCTAAGTTTGACTGGTCACCTTCTGATACGTGTGTGCTGAGGCTGCTATGAAGGAGAGATGCACTAGCTGGTTTTGGGTCCCAGGAGCACACGTCTTTTCATTTCCAGGGAGTTGGTTGATGCTGCTTAGAAGTAATGACAGGGCACGACCCCTGGTTGTTGCCTCTGGGCCACCTGAGTGGGCTTTGGATCCAGTCTGTGTTGGCAAGGTGGAGCTGACTGACCCCTTTGAGCTGCGTTTAGTCCTAATGGCACACAGTGAGTCATTCCCTGTGAATAATTAATTTGCTGTTTTTGAAAGATAAAGAATCACAGGCTTCAACACTGTTACGTTGGTTTTGGGTCCCCAGAGCACATCACGTTTGTGCAGGGCCCCACTGCTTTAATGGGGGGGACCATGATGTATTGTCATTTAATGTTAGTTGCAGATGATGGATCCCTGAGCAGTGTCATGTATGTGCATGTTTGCATTGTGCTGAGGGGATTACCAGGTAATTGTTCATGCAGCTCTCTGATGGATGTCACATGTGGTTTTTCTGAGTCCCCAGATAGATCATGCAGTCTGTGTGTTCTCTCTTATACTGCCAGTCACCGGTGTATTCAACTGTGTAGCCTTGGACCGCGTCATGTATGTGCATGTAACTTGCATGATCGAGGTAACTATTAGCGGTGACACTACGTGTCTCTCGCACCTCTTTCAAGTGCTCGCCGTCCTCCCCAGCACCCCAACCCCCCCTCCGAGGGGTGGCAATCCGATGGATAGCTCCGTGCGCCACAAGCTCTAGCTACGCCTCTGGCTGAGGGCCCCACCACTCCACCTTTACCCTTCACGAACAGTGTCTGTCAGGCTGAACAGAGGTCAGCCTGACAGACACTGTTCATTTCAGGTCAGGCAGCCGGGAGTCAGACATGCGCAAAATGCGCAGGCTCCTGGCAGACTGTGCTGAAATTTGCTGGGCTGAGGAATTCACAGCTACTGTGGGCGTGACCTCCTTAGCTCAGCATAGGTCCATGAGGCCTTCCCCTCAGTGATGAGGGGTAGAGTCACTGATTGCCTCGCACCCGGGCGCTTCAGTTTTATGCCAGGAAGCGCTCAGGATCGAATGTCAATGAAGGACACTTCATCATAGAGAAGGGTGGGGTCAGCAGTCTCACTGATCCCATCCCACTCTGTGATGATGTTGGGACTGCTGCCTTCCCTCATTGGGACTGCTGCCTTCCCTCATTGACTGACCTCAGGGAAGCCTCCTGGAACCTCTAAAGCAGAGCTGGCTGCGGGTAAGTGTTTTCTTTTAAATTAATGTTTGGTGCCTGTGTGCGTGTATGTATGAATGTTTGGTAAAGAGTATTGTGAATGCATGTGTTTGTGTGTGTGTGCACACGTGTGAATGCATTGCTTTCAGTGTTATGTGTATGTGTGTGTTCCGTCCGCCCCTCTCCCTCCAAAACATATCGGCTGCCACTGCACGTCGTCCAAACTGGTAGAGAGGTTTTAAAAATGCTTGATCTAGGAAAGCATAAACTCAGGATTCAGAACATAACACAGTGGTTAGAGTTGACTTTACTAATAAGAATTAATTTCTACCCAAGCACACTCGTTTAAGCAAAATTAGGATAATGAAAGATTGGGAAAAAATATAGGTTTCTAAACTAGATTATGATTGTTATTTATGAAGTGCACAGTAAGAAAAGGATCTCTGTGACAAGTTATGCACATAAAATAGTGTTCTGTGATCTGCATAGGACACACTATTTGCGGCAGGCATATTAACCCTCTGCGCTACCATAGATGTATCAAAACTGCCACTAGACAAAACGGTAGAGAGACAAAATATCGAAATTAAAATATCAATATACAATAATATCGATGTTTTAATTTCGATGGTATAGAATATCGATGTGCAATAATATCGATAGACAGAATATCGATATTAAGGTATGTATGTTAGTAATATCGAAATTTTGTTTAGTGTTATGTATTTTATTATGTTGTTTATATGTTTGTTAGTGTATGTTTAGAATTAGTAAATTTGGTTACATTTTGCGTTTTAGTATCAGAGCGGGTTGTGGGTTTATAGGGGAATAGGGTGGGAAGTAATTTAATTATAATTAATTGATTAATATGTTTTTAAAATATTTGTGATTAATAAATAATAATTCATTAATAATTAATTGGTAATTATTATTAATTAGTTAATTAAATGAATTAGAGTTAATGTAGTGGTATTTATTATTTTTTGTTATTGTTAATTAATAATTAATTGGCAATTCATTATTATTAATTAGTTAATTAAATTAATTAGAGTTAATGTACTAATATTTTAAAAAATTTGTTATTGCTAATTAATAATTAATTGGTAATTAATTATTATTAAGTGATTAAATGACAATTACATTTTTTATGTGATTTATTTATGTGTAGTGGGTTGTGTGTTTATAGGGGAATAGGGTGTAACATAATTAAATTACATTAATTAAAGAGATTGTATTTATTTATTGATATTTTTTGTTAATTAATTGTTAATTAATTAATTGGTTATTAGTTTTTTTAAATTATTTCATAATAGTAATTATGAATAATTTATTAATAAATATTGTTTATTCTTGTAAATATCTTGTTAATTAATTGGTAATTATTTAATAATTGGTAATTAATATGTGTTAATTAGCTAATTTATCATTACATCAATTTAATATTAATTGTTATTAATTTATTAATTGATATTTATATTAATTGTGGTTTTTAGTATGTGTAGCGTGTTGTGTGTTAAAGGGGGAGTAGTGTGGGAAGTATTTTTTACCCCCATGCTATCCAACCCTTTCCCTACTGTTGCACCCTCTGGAGTGGGAATAGTAATTTTTAGCCCTACGCTATCCAACGCTTTCCCTACTGTTGCACCCTCTGGAGTGAGAATAGTAATTTTTACCACTACGCTATCCAACGCTTTCCCTACTGTTGCACCCTTTGGAGTGGGAATAGTAATTTTTACCCCTTCGCTATCCAACGTTTTCCCTACTGTTGCACTCTCTGGAGTGGGAATAGTATTTTTTACTCCTACGCTATCCAACGCTTTCCCTACTGTTGCACCCTCTGGAGTGGGAATAGTAATTTTTACCCCTACGCTTTCCAACGCTTTCCCTAATGTTGCACTCTCTGGAGTGGGAATAGTAATTTTTACCCCTACGCTATCCAACGCTTTTCCTACTGTTGCAATATGTAGAGTACATATATATATTAATTTATATGTAGTTTTTAATTTATTTTAAATGTGTATGTGTTAGTTAATAATTTTTTAATATTTTTTAATGTTTATATTTTTAATTTGCTAAATTATATGTATTTGTAAATTATTTTTACATTATTATTAATTACATTTAAATAAACGATATTTTTAACTTCGATATTTTTGTACTACTATATTTTTTTTTCGATATTTTTGTACTTACCTTTATGTAGATAGAACTCCGATATTTTTGATTTCGATATTTTTGTGTCGATTATTTTGTATGTCTATATTCTGTCTGTCGATATTATGTCATAGATTCAGACACAAATCCGATCAGCAGGTACATTAATCACCAGTGTTATCTTGGCACTTTTATTGTTGCCTGAAAACTGTTGGATATATACAAGGAACTCTGCAGTGCTTTTAAAACTGCTGCACTGCTGCAACACCAACACCCAGTAACAAAAGAGACTCCCCCCACACCCTTACAGCCTCCTGGGGAAACGCCTGATTCCTGGTACGGCCAGAGCGGCCTTGGTAACATCCCTGATGTCTAGAGTTACCAAATTTGCAGCATATTTGCATTCATGTACACTGTATTAGCAGAACAACCTTTGCCATCGGCGTGCATGCATTTTTGAACTGCTTACAAAAAAAGAGCATATTTACATAAATACTACAAAATGAAGATACTAACTTGACAGTTCAGGACGATGAGAAACTGGGTGGCATTAAATTCAAAGAGTAGTGGGCACAAAGAGACTACGGAAGAGAAATATCTTTTGTATTTATTACACTGGGCATGGGTTACTAGATACAGTTTTTCTCGATGAGGAAGCCTCACCCACATAATGTGACATGCTTCATCATAAGCTTCCTCACCCCACCCTGGTAAGATGGTACTACCAGAGCAGACTCAACCTCGAAAGCGTGAAGCTGTTATTATAAAAATTATGATTAATTAATAGTACCGGGATCCAGATATAAAAATACCTTATGGTAAACCAGCGGACATGTCCTTTATTAATAAGTAGCCTAGGTAGAGATAAAAAGTTAAAATATAAAAGAGATGTTATTAGGTGCAATGACATTCACATCCCATCTCCTGCCAACATGTTTCTTCCCAAAAGAGGGCCACAAAAGGTCCATGGCATTCATCAGGCTAAACTAGATTATAGGATCCCTGCACATCTCATAAAGCATATCTACATGCAGGTGAACCTTCACCATTTGGAAATAGTAGGCAAACTGTGGATGGGTGTTTGCAAAATGACCAAGGTTGTGGCTGGGGGCAGCGCTTCCTGTAGTCACACATGTGTGAAGGAAGCAGCGCCTGACAGAAAACCTATGCAAAATCCCTTCAGTCTACTGGAATTCTACTGGGTGGGTGGGGGGTGTCATGAAAGCATGAATAACAGAATGGTGATGTGTTTACCATTTTCATGTTTAGGTACAAAACACAGAACCTGATTATTACCCGTGATGTTAGTTTATTGATCCTTGCTAAATTGCCGCCGTGGTGCTGTTATGCACTGAACTGCATGATGTACATTTATGCTGGCTTAACCTGTTTCATTTTGCACTGGCAAGTACTCTTGTGCAGCAACAAACATCAATGTTTGAATTTTGTCTATTGTGCACAAAATATGCAAAATGCATGTTGCTACCAGGAAACATCAGTGATTGCTCATTAACAAAGCCAACAGGTTTGACGTTTGGATGGCGTGATACTGGCTTGACCAGTGCTTGTTTGTATATGAGAAGCGTGCTCAAACAATAGCGTTTGTAAAATGGATATCTCAGAAAATGAAGCAAAACTTTTATCTGTAGCGTCCATTTTTAAGACACTATTTTCATCGGTCACTCTCAATGCTATGTATTACTCATTGACTGTCAAATAGTACCTTAAGCTTTACAATGAAAGATGATGGACACATCCAAACAGCCAATAGAAAAAAAGGTGAGACTGAAATAAATATTTAGGTGAACTGACCCAAGATGTGATTGACTATGTCCAAAACAAATGGCTTAAGGTTCCAGATCAAAAGAAGCCAACAGCTAAATGATGCTAACATAAACCCCTTGGATTAATATGAATTACCATGTGTTTTACATAAATGCCTTAGGCACCACAAAACGTTTAACTTAATAGGAATTGGCAAAGCCAATTGGATTGGGGTTGGCTGGAGTATTGACTTTGCCGATTGCACATACTTGAAGACTTCTGCGATGGCACAGGAATGTCCCCTGCATTGATATATGGGTATGTACTCTTGTCGTGAGAGCCAACTGTATGTGAACCTGGTATGCTGACTTTAATTTTGGTCCTGGTATTACACTAATCCAGCATGGGTGCAGTGCCTACACCTGTTTCTGACTACATGAGGTCCATAGCCTGTCCTGTGACCGGGAGGAGTGTGCCTCACGCATCTTCTTAATTGACAGTGAACTAATTTGCCTCTACTTGGTGTAAATATAAAACGCTGGTAGTAGCATACCATGTTTCATGAATCTTTGATGTAACCATACCTTTTTAGTTGTGTCAGTGAGAGACTGTGGTCTACTGATCCCTCTCCTGTAAATTTCTGCTGTGCATGTTGAGTGTATTGTGTGTACAGTGAGCCTGTGACTATGGAGGTAGGAGGACTGTGTGTCTGTGTGTGTGAGTCTGAATACTGAAGCAAGTGAGAGCCATTATGGATGCCCCTAATTTTTTTTTTGAAAGAGTTTTATATAGCGCAAACTAGACCTGAGACATTGAGTATCAGAGCGCTATGAAAGAGTACTGGTTTCGTTACATAAGGACACATTAATTTTTTATTAGGAATGGGGAGATTAAGCGGTTCGCCCAGAATCACAGGATGTTGAGCGTCGTTGCCGAGACTCAAAACCCGGTTCCCCAGCTTCGAGGTCGACAGCTCTAGCCATAAGGCTACATCATCTCCCCATCTCTCCTAGTTGTAGCAGGGCGCAAGATAGAGGATGAGGATAGCCTACCTTGACAGTGAAAGAGTATTGCTTACATTCCTGCAGCAGGAGGGTGGAACCAGACAGTAAAGTGAGGTAAATGGAAGCCCGGCTACCTCCAGAAATCCTATGGGGTAATGGTACAGTATTTAATGGGTGTGTAAAATAACTCTCCCCTCTCCAACCTACTTGTAATTTGAGCCTTAGTGCTCATTGGTCCTACCGTGGACATCGGACGTAGGCACACCCTGTCTCAGTTCTGAATTGGTGACAACCAGGAGCTAGGTGCAGTGAGGTCAGTGAGTCAGCTGAGAAAGTGTCCTTGGTCACTCAGGCAATTGGGCTCTATAGGCCCTCAGCTTTTAGGATACAATTCAGTTCTCATGGCACAATGGATAAAGCAACTTCTCTGGGGAAAACAGACTTTACAACGTGGGCAGAGCTATGCATTCCGTTTACCCGCAAGCACAACCACGCATGCCTTAACCACACCTAAACTTTAACCTCACAGTGGTCTAGATGTGCGGGCACAGGAAGAGGAAGTATCGGGAGAGAACGCAGACTGGTAAGTGGGGCAGGGGCTGGGTTATGGGCGCTGGGGGTAGTTTTAGGGATGGGGTCGTTTTAGGGCTCAGGAGGGGGTTGGGTTGATTATAGGGCAGGGGGCTGGGTTTTAGGGCTCAGGACAGTGGGGGTCGGGGTAGTTTTAAGGGCTCTGGGGGGTCAGTTTTAGGGATGGGGTCGTTTTTTAGGGCTCAGAGGGGGTTTGGGTTGTTGGGGCAGGGGGCTGGGATTTAAGGCTCAGGGAAGGGGGTCTGGTAGTTTTAGGTTTTAGGAGTAGGGTATAGTTTTTAGAGCTCAAGGGGGGCTCAAGGGGGGGTTGTTTGCAGGGCAAGGGCCAGGCTTATAGGGTTCATGGTGGAGGGACTGGGTATGATCATTACTACACATCCCTTTACCAATCATGCCCTTTACACAAAACTGCGTGATAAAGGCATGCATGGTAAAGTCATGTGTGATAAATGTATGCATTGTTGAGATGCATTTGTTGTTCAGGCTGTGTTGCAGAGGCAAGCATGGTTTAGCCATGTGTGCCTCTGTCATATAACCAGTTTAAGGAATCAGCAGACTGCTCAGATCACTTGGATGTTTGGAGGGGATGTACTTTGTTACAATGCATGCTTTTACCACGCATGCCTTTACGACGCAACTTTTACAAAGCATAGTGCTTAGGGGTGCTGGATAGTGAATAGTTTAATTTACTATTCCAACTCTAGTCCCCGTGGACACTAGGGAAGGTGTTGGATAGTAAATTAAATCTATTCCCTATCCTAGAGAGCCCCCCAGTGCAATGCGTTGTAATGGTTTTCGTTGAAATAGTTGCGTCGTAAAGGCACTGCGTTGTAAAAGTTGCGTTGTAAAGGATGTTTCCCGTTTGGAGGTGACCCTAATCGCTTTCAAGTGAATATTGCTCATCATACAGCTTGGTCTCTTCTTAACAAAAATACCATAATGCTTTCAGGGCTATGGTTCTATCATAATCGCAATCCAAGCTGGTTCTATGTGGTCTTTGCTCCTCATGAGCTCTTTTGCTACAGCTAACCAACAACAGTGAGGATGGGCACTCTTTTGGTTCAGAGTTAGGAGTGAGCATGACCTTGCTACAGTCTTTCTCAAGATGATACCTCCATACATTCCACAGGCCAATATGTCCACTAGTCTTAAAAAACGGAGGCTCTTATTTATGAAGGGCTTACGCCACTGTTGTGTCATTTCTTGTGAGGCTGCAGAGATGTAAAAAATGCACCACACTGCGCCATATTTACAAAGTGATGCATCTAGGCAGATGAGTCGCTTTGTACACCCCTGCACTACATTGTACCTGAGCCAGGGATAATGTATGCAGGGTGGAGCTTTCTGATGCAGGAAAGCCACGCTGAAGTAAGGCAGCGACACTTCTAGGGCATCACTGCATCAGGTCCTCATGCTTGCTTCAAAGCAGGCATAAGGACTGATGCAGGCCCTTTTACATGGGACTCGCCCATGTATAATGGCACATTGTTGGAGCTGCGTCTGTTTTGCCACACACTCCAGCAACAGGTCATTACTGAGCCACCAGATCAGCAGGATCCCTGATGCATCTGGTCAATCTTTGCGACATGGAGCGCCGTACTGTAAATAAGGCGGTACAAAAGGGGGTGGTGGTGATGGACTGGGCATCTGAACCAATCAAACACTCACACCCAGTCAACAGATCTGGGTTTAATCCATCACCGTTCTTTAGCCCACTCTGCCACCCCAGTTCAGACATGGCCATATGCAAATCAGTCTGACTCTGTGCCTCATGGGAACAGTCCAGCCCGAACTGCCAAGCCATGCCTTCCCTGGACCGGAAACAAGCTTCCTAGGGCCGGTTTCTGGCATTTCAGCCGTCTTCAGCAGGCTTGGCAGTTCGGTGGTTGTAATCACTCTTGAACAATAACACATCCCATTGTATCATTAATCATGTGTGATAAATACCACTTATACTCATAATCAGAGCTCTACAGTTTTGCTTGGACATATTTGCCGCTATGATGGTACTGTTCTGTTTTTTTCCAAATGGTAGTAGAATCTCATGAGTTATATCATCACCCATGACCATAGTTAAAGTGAAGGCTGCTGGCGGTCAAATCTTTCTTCACATTCATCTCCAAAGCGTTTTCACATCACTGAGTAATCAATGCCAGAGGTATGCTGTTCTGCATCTTCTAGGCTTATGCATAAAGCAGGATTTTAAACATCTAGTTGCTCCAATATGTCATGTCACTATCTGCAGTGTGGTAGCCATAAGTCAATTTCAGTGTGACTAGGAGTGTGCCATTTTTTTCATAATTTAAGCTTAAAATAGTTTTTTTTATTTATTTAATGCGATTTTATATAGCGCGAACTTTACCCGAAGGTGTCAGAGCGCTTTACATAAGAACCAGTTGCAAAACATAAGGACTTAGGATTACATACATGACATAAAAGATACACACAGAAACAAATTGCAAATGTACAAGATGTAAAGTCACACAAGTGGAGAAGTGTGGCCCAATGGTTAGAGCGGCAGACCCTGATGCAGCGGTCTAGCCCGGGGCCAGGGTTCAATTCCCCGCCTCGGTGGGTCTTGGGCTCAAAATTCCACGGACCTGATAATTCTCGCCTTGGTGCCTATTCCAATCATGGAATCCCACTCTGCAACTCTGGGCAATAGCTTGCTTAATCTCGACAACGGCCCCCACAACGCTAAGGATGCCTGGCCTCCACCTTGGGGGTGCCCAGGAGTGGACACCTTACAGGGAAAGCCAGGATGGGTTCCACAGCGGTATTCGTACAAGCGCCTTGAGACCCTTGCAGGTGAGTAGTGCGCTATACAAGTATCAATTTACAAAGAAGAGACTGGTGATTATAGTTATTTCTATATACATAGGGAAGGGATATGAATGGATATACTCTAAGCGTCACATAGGAATGGTAGAGAGTACAAAGGTCTACTGCATATACTAGTGATTAGAGTTATCTCTATATACATAGGGAAGGGATACAAATGGATATACTCTAAGAGTCACATAGGAATAGTAGAGTACAAATTTCTACTGCATATACTAGTGATTAGAGTTATCTCTATATACATAGGGAAGGGATATGAATGGATATACTCTAAGAGTCACATAGGAATGGTAGATAGTACAAAGGTCTACTGCATATACTAGTGATTAGAGTTATCTCTATATACATAGGGAAGGCAAAAGGAATGAAGACAAAGGGACAGGCTTAGAGTTTGGCAGATGTGTTACTACACATATGTGAGAGATATTCTATCCAGCATATTAAAAGTGCATTCTATCCTATGGCATTGCAATAAAACAGAAGAGTTATCCATCAATTTTATGAGAGAGTAACTCTCCATCAACTCTAAATCAGGTCCAAAGTTCCATAGTTACATTTGCCTTCACCTCCTCAAAGTTTTTTCAAATTGAGAGATACATTTTACTGCCTGGCGGGATAATTTTCACTTAAGTCAAAGTTAATCTTACCAGAACATGTAGGAAGAATTTGTTTGATAAGTGTACTTTCTGCAAAATTTTTCGATGTACAATGGAAATATGTGCATTTTTTTCTCTTCGGATTTACATTTTGCAGAATCTTTCTACTCATGATGATATTGAGCAGGAAGAGAAAACTTAGGGCCATATGTATGAAAATGGCCATTTGCGATTCTCAAATAGCGATTTTTTGCGAATCGCTATTTGAGAATCGCAAAACGCTATGTATGTAGGATTAGCAAATAATTTTGCGAATCCTACATATTCCTTAATTGCGAATCGCAAATTGCGATTCTCAATTAAGGAATACCTCCCCATTCATCCCTATGGGTCTAGAGGCCCATAGGAATGAATGGAAAGACATTCTCAATTTGCAATTCCCAATTAGAGAATCACAAATTGCGACTGGAATTTCAAGGGTGCCAGGGTGTCAAAAGAACACCCTGTTGCACCCCTGAAATGGGCATGAGTGCAGATGTGGCATACATACATGCCCTAAGGGCATGTATGTGAGTCACAGAGCACTTTGAAAAATGCATAAAAGTGCATTTTTCAAAGAAATCGCAAATTACCACCAACTTGAAGTTGGTGGTAATTTGCGATTCCTTAAGTCCAAATTGCACTTTTTTGGTGCTTCTTACATTGCATTTAAGGAATCGCAAAATTTGTGATTCCTTAAATGCAATGGCAAAATAAGGAATCGCAAATTTTGCGATTCCTTATTTTGCACGCAGATTTGCCTCATACATACCATTCGGCAAAGTTGCGATCACAAACGCCGAAATTCGACGTATTTCGGCATTTGCGTTCGCAATTTTGCTTTATACATATTGCCCTAAGATTCTAATTACAAGGGCAGTGGGGCTCCCACAATGGTATTCTCTCAGTATCCAAAAGTACTGATATTAGGGGTAACCAGGAATACCGGTCTGTTCGTGTGATGCCTCTGAAAAAATGGGAAAGAGGAGCTATAAAGAGTGTTTCCACACTGATGTCAGTATATTATTCCTAATTTTTCGGGCCGTTTTCTCCCTACAAATTACACCTGCTCTCTGTGAGAGAAAACATCGAGGCAGTATTCAAACATTACTTGTAATTCTCAAAGAAGTCAAAACATCCTTTCCGCCACATCAAGAATACCACAGTTCTCGGACCTATATTTTGTGAAATGTGCTTTTTGCAGAACCATTTTATTAGCTCTAAATAAGGATATAATGAACACAAACAGATACTATATTTAAGATTTTAGCGCAGAACTGGCAAAGTGAAAACACTTTTAACCTTTGCGAAGTTGCAAAGTGTTTCACAGAACTTGGTACAGTTTTCAGCAATTATAGGGTTGTGCGAAATTCGCATAATTAGATTTTTCATAATCGTGCAAAATTCTGCAAACATTAAGAGAAATTATGTTAAATGCAAAAATGGCATTTAACGCTATATATGTTAGCACGAAAATGCAAACGCTGCACATATTTTCATGGGTAATATTCTTGTCTTTTGTGTTGTTTTCATGCTCCCATACTAAAATAATTTTTTCGCAGCAAACATGGGGTTTTTATGCCACATAGCATAATGGTGTTATTTCGGAAATTCTGCATAACAAGCGTAATATAAAATTTGTGAAATCACACAAATTAACAAAAATAAATCGCCCAGACCTGGGAATTAAGGAATGCCCTGGGGCCACTGACATGATGCAATAATACAGCTGTACCGTTTTGTGCATAATTATTGATTTCCCACATTTCCCAAATAATCCATCATCTGCTGCATAATTTACAGATTTTACCAAAAAATAGTTTGTTGCTCAAACAGATGAAAAGGAATTAAAAACTCTGGGACATATTCTCAAGGACTCATTGCCAATTTAGCAGCACTTTTCCACCACGAAAGTGGCAATAGATTTATCTCCCTATTCACAAGCCTGTGCTAACAGCCGACATCATCAGTTTACCCGCAATTGCTGCCGCTAAAAACATTGCCAAGGCTGACAGTGACAGCTAACGCTAATCATATGCAGAGTAGGCATTCCTGTCCAAAAACTCACAATAACACCACTTTGCGATATTCTGTACGGCCAGCTAGATCGGTGATGCGGTCCAAAAACAGACAATAAGGCACGTTAGCAGCAGAGACTTAAGACCAGCTTTTTTTGTTGGTCTTCAGTACGTCGAAAACCTGCAGCATAAAGGGAGCCCTGCACAGAGCCCCATCTGAAGACCAACAGATGCCATGGAGCTACTACTCATGCAGCTTAGAGACCCAAGAGGGCCATAACACCCCTCCCCCCCCCAGGACCAACCCCTCCCCCCCCGGACTTCCACATCACATAATTCCAGTGCTTCTTGCAGTCGTCCACTTCCCTTCTCTTCACTCCGACTGCATTCACCTCAGCCAAGATGGACTGCCATATTGCATTTTTATTTGCCAATGACACAGTGGAGGTGATGAACAGTTGTTGGTGGTGTTCAATCACCTCCGTAAATAGGATCTCGTTTTCCTGCGGACTGAATCGCAGGTTCCTCTTCTTCTTCTCCTCGCCCTTCTTCTTCCCCGAGGTCCCTGGCTGGTCCTCCGATGGGTTTGTGGGGTTCTGGTTGGCCTCTGTAGTTGCTCCAGCTTGCTCCATGGTGCTTCTCAGTAGTTTTTTTTCCAGCTTTTATGGTGATTTTTCCTGCCTGACGTGGGAATATCAAGCCTGGCACTGCTTATCGCTGATGCTTTTATCGCTGTTGGGCCCATCGCAATTTTTTTCATGTTCGGGTTTCCTTTTTTATCAGTGTCCTGGTAATTTTTACGTGGACATTTGACGCATTATCCAGAAACTATCGACTGTTGCCGGTGTGTTGAGAATACGCCGTTAACACGGAGTTAGTTTCCTGCGATAGACGGCATTATGTTAACCTAGGATGCCGATAATTATCTCCTGTTCTTGAGAATATCCCCTTCTGTGTCACGTATTGCCGTGTTATGGAAAGCCCTTCAGAAATGTTGACTGATCACCTTTCAAGAGCCTATTGCTGTATTTAAGTATTAAACTTTTCTAACGAAGTGTCGCCTTTACCCAGACAGTATTAACATGTATAAAAAGAGACCAAATAATGTAGTAATAATGTCTCAAAATGTGTTGCTTAACCCCGTTTAATTTGCCTTTTCTTTTCGCATAATTTAGTCATTCCTGCCACATCATGTGAGCCTCCCCTGTCGAATAATTCCAAATTGCACTTTGTATGCCTCATGAATGATATTATCCAACAGCTTGACTTTTGTTGGGGTGTACTGCCAACTTGTTAGCATTTCAAATAAAATAAGTCAGTCTTATTTAAGCATGTATCTATTGTGCAGCAAAAAGCAAACCAATTCTGACCTCTTATGGCAATATACTATTGGACTAGCCAGGCTTTTAACAGAAGTTCTCCTCGTGAATCACCATTTCCGTTCACCATCCCAGAAGTCACAAGCTTTACATGTTATTTTTATTGGGGTGGGACATTTCCGAAACAAATTGTATTTACTAATTCGTCTGGGTGCCCCTGTGTGTGGTCATGTTAGTGGGCAGACACAGCAAGCCATTCAAAGGCTTCCCTGTTTTTCGGATGAATGTGATATTTCGAGACAACGATTCACAGTGAGAATAGTGCCAGTGGCTAATTCTCTCTTGATCAGCAACAATATTTTTGAGGCCAAAAGCTTACAGACTTAATTAAGACCAAACTGAATCTGTACTGGATCTCAAACTTTATAGGTGCTGTCATTGTATACAAGTCAAAAAATTATGTATTCGCTTAATAGATGCAACGCGTCCAGCATAGCATAAGTTGCAATATAAAGAGGCTACAAACGAGCGCAGCTCAAGGACCCAGACGTCTATTTTCAGACAACCTGACTGCCTTCCTCACGTTAGAAGTTGACCCCAATTGCCTTCATCCCTATTCAAAGACGACAAGGGTGGCATTAGTGGTGGATGGATGGCAGGATATTTTCAGAGGCAAAGTTTCTGGAGTTTATGACAGGTGGTAAAGCCATTGGTAGCAGCAGGAGGCTAGCCGCAGGGTGTCCACCCTGCAAACATGCACTGCACTGAGCTGAAGGCAAAAGCAGCTGATGGAGGCTACCATAAAACATATATAGGCCTGCATCAGGAGGAAGCGCTAAGTTATAGCCAGCTAACAACCTCCGCTTCCCATTCTCTGACCACTAAACTATGCACCTGCTTGTTGGGATGGGGGCGAGTGACAGGGAAGCCTGTATTGAAAGGTCAGTCGGCGCTGAGGACTCATGCTGTGCGCTGTGGCCAGGACAGGCCCTATGTAGATTTTTGCAAAGACAACTGGAAGGAAAAGAGGCTGAACAACGAGTGACCTTGCAAGGGTTTGAGTGAACGGTACTCGAATAATTAAGACATTATTTTTTAAATAGACGGCATACAAGTGTCAGTTTGCTCTTAGGGGAACATTGTACGGCGTCTCTCTTGCTAGACTTTGGATTCAGCTACTTTTTCGTCTCCTTTCTCTATCTGTTTTCAACAACTATACATATAAATGGAACATGCTTGTGTTAAATTCTCTTGTTGATTACCTATAGTTATAATGTTTGAATTTTCTGTTTACGTTTTTGTTTGGTTTTTTGTATTATTTTACTGTGGGAGTTTAGACTCTATTTTTGTTCTGTTACTCTCTAGGCACTACAATTAAAATAAACAAATACACTCTCTGCATATTGCGGTGTGCATCTGTTCCATTACTCCCCTAAACTGAATATCATCGAAGCCAATATTCACATGCTTTTTGATTCTGGATTATCTCCTCATTCGCCGCGGCCTTGATCAGACCCCAATTTTAAACTTTCTGTAAAATATTGCTAGGTATTATACTCATAAATAAAAGTAAATTCATTCGTTAAAAGAGACAATTAGTTCAGCATGAAGTTGTAGCAAGACCAGCGGCTATTTCCGGAGATTTTGGTAATAAAATGTCGGAAACATTGGGCTTCATTTATGAAAAGTGATACATCGTTGTGTGGAAACAACGATGCAACACGTTTCCTACCGCCCTCCTTGCAACATGCTGGATGCGTCATATTAACAGTATGACGCATCATGTCGCAAGGAGTTACAGATACGTCAGTATTTCTGACGTATCTGTAGGCGCAAAAATAAAGCATTGCTGGAGTGTGTCACGAAAGTGATGCAACTCCATCAATGGGTCATCTCACATGGGCAAGTCCCATTTCAAATGTGCCTGAGTCAGTCTTGCGTCTGCTGTGAGGCAGGCGTAAGATATTGATGCATTTGCGTCCTAGAAGTGACACAGTGAAATCTCATAGATTTCTCTGCGTCACTTCTATGACGCTTACTTGTGTCAGAATGCCCATCCTGCATACAAAGTAACTTATCTACCAAGATGCGTCAGTTTGTAAATATGATGCAACGTGGCGCATTTTTAACCCTGCTGGTGCATCACAAAAAGTGCCGCACCGGCGGCCAAAAGTGATGCAAGGGCTCATAAATAAGCCCCATTGTTTTTAATCCCCAAGATCACAAGTCCACCGCATCAGAAAAAGTGTGCAGGGACTATGCACGTATTTCAGAAAATGAATGGGAGATGCATGGTATTTTCCACAGAACCCCCTGCTAGTTCTGGAAACATGTAATGCTCCAGTTAGGAAATCCAGCAAAGAAGCCAAATACACCATCTTGTCCCCTACACGGAGCCACCTTAAAAGAAACACCATGTCCTTAATTGTCTTCCATAAAAGTATTAATACCTTCATCTTAATAGTTGTTATAGGATGTTTCAGGTGTTTAGATGGTTATCAATAAGATTAAGCAGTAGTTTGACCAAATACAGTCTAGTTATCTGCATAATTTAGAGCTAGTCATCAATGACCATGTGCTTATTTATTTATTTATTTATTTTTGCAATTTATAAAGCGCAGCGAATGCCCGTAGGCGTCTTGGCGCTATAACTCAGCTTAGTGTCTCAATGGGAACAGTATCAGATTCTAAAAAGTGATGAGGAGAGAGGGAGATTACTGGTCAAACAACCAGGTCTTCAACAATTTCCTAAACTGGAACAATGAAGGTGTTGATCTAATCACCAGCAGAAGGGAGTTCCAGAGTCTGGCCGCAATGTTGGTAAAACATCTGTCTCCCCACGTAACAGTCCTAGTCCGTGGTACCACCAGTTGATACGAGTTTATAGATCTTAATTGTCTGGTGGGGCAATAGACAATGAGCTTCTCTTTGAGAAACTCCGGCCCGAGATTATGAAGAGCTTTAAAAGTAAGACATAAACTTTTGAATCTGATCCGATTTTTAATCGTCAGCCAGTGGTAGTTCCTGATTACTTGCTTAATCGGTTAAAATTTGGGGGTCCCCGAGAGAAGTCTTGCCGCCGCATTCTGGATCAGTTGTAATTTGGCGACCTCCCGGGATTGAGCATTTGCAAATAAACCGTTACAGTAATCTAAAGATGACAGTACCAGTGAACTCACCACAGTTTTCCCGGCACTTTCTGGGAGGAATGGAATTATTTTTCTTATAAGCCTAAGCTTATGAAATGCTAAGGACGCTGTCTGATTTGCATGGCTGACAAAATTCAGTTTTTCGTCAAAGATTACCCCCAGGTTCCTGACCTTCTGAACGGGGGTTGGTAAAACTCCGAGTGATGGAGGCCACCAGACTGATGACCACATAGGTGACAGTTTCCCGAAAATGATCACCTCCATCTTCTCGGAATTGAGCCTTAAGCAATTGCGGGCCATCCAGTCTTTGATTGCCAGCATGCCTTCTTGGAATCGTAACGCCACCTTTTCTCCATCATTATTGATGGCTAGCACCAACTTGGTGTCATCGGCATATGTGGTAAGGCTCATCCGGTAGGTTTTAATAACTCTGGCTAAGTCCGACACATAGATATTAAAAAGTGTTGGACTTAGGGATGAGCCTTGGGTAACCCCACAGGGTAAAGCCAAATCGGCCGATTTAAATGGTCCCAGTGTTACGGCCTGTGTTCTACCAGACAGAAAGGAGGCAAGCAGGTCCTTGGCTCTGGATTGAATGCCCAAGTTTCCGACACGGCCAATCAAGATGGAGTGATTGACCGTGTCGAATGCCCCGGACAAATCCAGTAGTGCAAGTACCGCCGTACCCCCTTGGTCTCTGATGACTCTGATATCATCGGCGGCTTTAATGAGCGCGGTCTCTGTGCCGTGCAGTTTACGAAACCCAAACTGTGAGTCATCAAGCAATTTATTTTGTTCAATATACTCTGACAGTTAATCGTTCATCACTCTCTCAGCCACCTTGGCTAGAAACAGCAGGCTGGCAATGGGTCTGTAATTCTTCAGCACGTCCCTATCAAGACAGGGCTTTTTGAGAAGAGGTTTTAGTAGAGTGTTCTTTAACCCGTCCGGGAAGATCCCTGATTTAAACATCCCGTTACAGACTTGTGTAATGATTTCACTTATCGAATCCATTACTGGGGGAAAGATCTTAGGAGGACAAGGGTCTAGGGCTGAACCAGTTTTTATGAGTTTAATGATGTCAACTATTTGATCCTCCTGTGTTTCTTTAAATTGCACTAGTGAGCAGTCACGGTGTTCACTATGGGAAATGGGTGCAGGGGTGGTGGGTTTGTCAATGGCTGAAAACTCGGAGTAAATATTATTTACTATTGAGAAAAAGAAATTGCCAAAGCGTCACAGAGCGCCTGGGAGGGAGGTGGAACCAGATCTGGAGATTTCCCAGCCAGTTGTTTCACTACCTCGTACAGTTGTCTACTAGAATTTTTGGCGTTGTCAATTTGTTCCCCAAAAAACTTCTTTTTAGCCTCATTAATCATCTTTTTGTAGATGACCAGTGTCTCTTTATATAACAGTTTACTTTCCCTATCGTAGGACCTTCAATTTCTTTCGTGGTTCCTACAGACTTGTTTTTGCTTTCTTAAGTTTTCTGTGAACCATGGTGCGGAAGGCACCTTCCTATTTCTAGATATAGACTTAAGCGGCACTAGTGCGTCCATCGCACTGCCTAACCAGACGGAAAATTGTTTCGCAGCCGTGTTAGAGTCTGCGGAAATAGTAGGACGAGAACTGATCAGCAACGCTCTAAGAGCCGCGTTATCAATGTCCTTCCAAACTCTAAAGGACTCTTGGCTTAAAGGAACCTGTTTGGGTATGGAAGCCTGACCAGTGAGAATAGTACAAACAATGGCATGATGGTCGGACCAGATAAGGGGGAGTATATTGTGTACTGTTATCTCTTTTATATTAGAAAAGATGCCATCTAACATGTGACCGGCCTCATGTGTGGGTGCATTTACCAGCTGAATCAATCCCAGAGTTTCCAAGTCGGCCGTTAGGGTTAGGGTTTCAATATCATCTGTTTTTTCAAGATGGAAAATTAAGTCTCCCAGGACCATAAAGGAATCCTCAATTGCCAGGGGTTCCATCAGTGACATAAAATTGGACAGAAATTCAGATCGGGGGCCAGGTGGTCTATAAATAACTACTCCTTTAAGATTATACGAGGGGGTAAGCTTAATGGCGAAGTGTAAAGCTTCGCATGTTGTTGAAGGTATGGGAGATATTCTGACCGGAAAGATATTCCGGGTGATTATTGCTAAGCCCCCACCTTTTTTTCCCTGTCTATCCAGCCGGTGTACATTAAAACCCTGCGGCACTGCCACCACTAAATCAGGGTCAGACGCTCCATCCATCCATGTCTCTGTGATAAATAGTAAGTCTATTTTCCTGTCTAGAATCAGATCGCCTATCTCCTGTCTATTTCTGCCCAACGATCAAGCGTTAATAAGTGATATTGTGATGTTCTTTATTTTATTGTTGGATCCTTTTGAAGAGCTGGCTTTGGTGTTTATAAATGGTAGAAATGAGTTACAGCTAGGACAGCTGGTGGTTGTGGCACAGGGGATTGTTTCGGGGTCATACTGAAGACAGGTAACCCCGTAGAGTGACCTCAGCTGTATGAGATCAGCAGATGAGTACATGGTCCGCTCCATTGCGGCTGGACTAGGGGTCCTGGCGCTAAGCGCGGACACGGCGCGGACGGGCGCAGACGGGCTTGCCTTTGGCGCGCCCGCTGCGCGGACGAGATGACGTTCCCCTTTTATCCAGTGTTGAGGAGGGTGGGAGGCGGCCAGCTACTGGAGCGCCACGCTTTCCTTCCCCCAATATGGCGGCTGCTCACCCTCTATTCCACAGCGTCAGCACGTAGTCTGCTGCGCTGGGAACAGCGTGAGGATACGGCAGTTTTGGAAAGTAAGGCTCTCAATATTAAAAAGATTACCAAAGTTTAAAAAGAAATGTCACAACTTAAAGATCAAAATGCACACTTTTAAAAATAGCGATACTGAGCCCCCGGCCTTCCGCCTCAGGGGTGAGACTGTAATTTAAGTCAGCGCACTCGCGCTTTCAGGATGGTTAAATAGCCTGGGAGGGCGGGAGGCGGCCAGCTACTGGAGCGCCACCCTTTCATTCCCCCAATATGGCGGCTGCTCACCCTCTATTCCACAGCGTCAGCACGTAGTCTGCTGCGCTGGGAACAGCGTGAGGATACGGCAGTCTATGATTGCAACCATTAGCCAGGTCAGGGAGGTCCCTAAATGTCTAATTTAAAACTTCAATAACAACTTCCAGGCATTTGTTGCCATGCATTGTGACAGACCCACGCAGACAGCCTTTAAAGTAACCTATTCTGTTAGTTGCTTTCTTCTGGGCATAAGCCTTATAGTAAAATTTGCCACCAGTGTTTTGTAGATTTTCCTACAAAATGTATGTTTTCTAGTGCTTACTTTAACAGAAATATAAACGCCTAGTTTTATACATGGTTTAATACAATTGTGTAGGTCTGTTTCTAAGGTCTTTCCTTAGTTGGCAGATAAAAGGATATGATTTGACCAGAATCACACATTTTGGCCCAATAGGTAAGCCCAGGCACTATGTATAGATTGTATCACAAGACCTGTGATGTTCATTACAGTGGATTTGCATTAGTAATTGGGTAGATGATATTAAAAAATAAATAAACGAAATTTGGGAATACTGAAAATTATGGAGTGATCTAACATTTTATCTGTTCTACTGAGTACTCCAAAATGGTATTACAGTCAAGAGGTGGACTCAGGATAAAATGATATGGTTTCCTTTCCTTCAATGTCAACTTGAAACTACAACACACCATCATTACTACTAGGATCTTGTATGTTAGAAAGTTAGAAACTGCCATCCCTTGAATGTGGGCATCTTATTAACTAAGTTTGTGAAGAAGAAACATGCAAAGGTCATGTTTGTCATGTAATGTGGTTTTATGGAGGTGTTTCTTGTCTCTTTCCTTGTATGAAAGGGCATGACAAATGCGCATGTAAGGCTGTGACGTAATTTTGGGGTATGGGAATGCAGGATTGCAAATATGTACTCCTTTTTTACTAATCCCATTTGATTTGCACCAATTTGCAAGTGAAAAATTTACAACGTTTCAGAATGCAGCTGTCAGTAGTTCTCACTCTGTAGTGGAAATAAACTAAATAAGGAGCTTATTCTAGATGCATGAGTTAAGAGGCACAGTCTGAGCTGTGATGAATTTAGCAATGCTTCTATCACAGGGTCCAGAGGTTGAAGTAGTCACAAATTAATATAATATATATTTTTATTTCAATGCATTTGAGCATTGTCAGTTACAATGACAGAAAGCAAAAGGACTCTTCTTTCTGGTCTCACCTACTAGACAGCGCATGTGCTGTCCCTTGTGAGCCAAATTGTTCGGTTATAGTTGGCTTAGAGCCAGCACATTGCCTACCATTGGGTTGGCTTAGGTTTCGCTCACCTGTGCTTGCTTCGTATTCATAAGCGTTTTTTCGTTTTACTTCCTCTTCTTGTGTTTGTTCCTCCCCTGGAGCATCTACACATTACTGGGTATTTATAATGTTCACTTTTTCAGGTTCTAATTTCTTCTTTTTGTTTGAGCACTTCATGAGAGCGTAGGTGTTTTCCAGCTGTCTCGTCAGTGTGCTCCTCTTCCCCTTTCCATGCTGCTCGATCTTGTGTTGGTCTCCCCATCCCCCTTCCATAATGAGCACTGCCTCATGTGTTTCCTCTTACCTGCATTTCGTTGCTCTCTCTCACACCTGTTTGCTATTTTTTCCTACTGCCATCTGCACTCCACATTGCTCTTCCTCTCGCTTGATTGCTTCCCTCCATGCCCCCTCTGTTGTTTCCTCCACACCCTCCGTGTTGCTTCCAGTCCCCAGTATTGCTTTAGCCCCTGCCCATGTTTCTTCCTGCAACTCTCTTTTAGTCTGCGTTGCATCCATGCCTCCTCTCTGTGCTTCTTCCACCTCACCCACGTTTCAAACAAAAAACTGCTTTCGCAAAGTTTTTTTATTTGATGATCCGTGCTGGATAGAGAAAAAGAAAAAAAAATCGGCATGGTGAGAGTGTCTACAAAATAGGCTTTTTTTTCATATTTAGCCATGGTGCTGGGATGCTACACAGCAAGGCTAAAAGGTATAGATAAAGCTAAGAGGGCCCAAAGATGATAACTATTAGTTTTGCCAATTTTTGTTTTTATTTGTAATTCATTTTTACATAATGGGTGTGCTAAATTTTTATTTCTCGTGTGGACTGTGCGACATTTATATTATTGTACTTCGCAAAATTAGTCATATCTTTCTCCACCTGCTTCTTTTAGCGAAATTATTAGCTAATATATGAAAAAATCCGGACTGTTGCACTCAATTTGGGAAAATACACCAAAATGTCATGCCCATTTTCTGCTACAAAACAAGACTTTGCAGATTGCTTTCTTCTAGAAAGAAACACATCAGCAGACTTTCTTAACATTTTTTTTTGTATTTCAACAAGTTTTATTACACATTTATATTCTGTATATAAAAACTTCTTTCTCAATAAAATTCACTTGAAATAAAAAAAGAAAAAAAAAAAGAAACATGAACACATAAGTAGTTCGATAACTGGGCTTGCATCGCCACATCAAATTACTATTGTCCATACTGTTCTGTGCATACCCTACTTGTGTTAATATTCCAGAGAGAAAGGAAAAAAGAAAGGAGCATGAGAGCTCCAACCTTTTTCTCAAACATCTTGAAGTTTGCAGAAGTGGTCTGATAATTTTGCAGGGGAGCCCCTCATGGTGACTCCTCTATGTTGTTCCCAATTGTTGCCATGGGAACACTCATATTTTAGCCCAATACTCTTCTTGGAGTAAAAACTAAAAGGAACTTGAGTCGTCCGCATTGGTTGTTCTGGTCAGTGATGAAAAATTGCTTTACAAATATCAAACCTAATGCTTACCTCTACATGTTTATAAAAATGATAACGTGGGAGAGATGGGGACTGCCCAGAAGCACGTAAGCATCAGACGCTGTGTCTCAAGAGAGTCACAATTAATGGCTATTTTCTCAGAAGTAATTATGTAGGAGTACATTCACATGATGCATAGGGCATTGAGCACTGACCAGCTTAATACATATGTACACAGTGCTGTGGAAACTCATAAAAGCAAGAGCAGACTGGTTGTGTATAATAAAAGGAACAGTCGTTTCAAAGTTATCACTGCAGTATATAATTTAATATAGTACTTACACAATAGTAAGGTAAATTCATAATGGATACAATTGCTAGGTATAAACACATAGAGACAATATCTTAAAAAGCATATAAACTGCATTCAGTTGACATTTGTGATATTTACTTGTACACAGCAGACAATGTAGTGCATGATAAAGAAAGCCTATTCACAAACTGTATTTTGTAGTACATTTATTAGTACTACAATAGTACTACTGTTGTACTATAAATGCTATTCATAAACCTGCGAGGGTACATCTCTACCTCCACCTCTCCTATCTTTTCTATGTGCAGATTCTCAAACATGCAAGCTTACTACTATGGCCCGATTACGACGTCGGATGGACCTGAGTCCATCCAACATCGATTGGGTACTAGGACCGACCGACCTCCTGTCGGTGGTCCCAACCCAGCAATTAGGATGCGACCGAACACTGTTAAACTGGAGTTTAAGAGTGTAATCCTGCTCCACTTCTAATTGCAATTGGGCTATCTGAACCTTTCGGGCGCGGGACTGACCCGCCGTATAAGCTATTATCCGCCCTCGGGATGCTGCCTTAAACCCTCCACACACAGAGAATGGAGTGGCAGTGTCTTCATTAATCTGGAAATATTCCCGAATCCATTCTCTGAATCCCTCTACCCACTCCTCATTTTGCAGAAGAAGCCGATCTAGCTGCCACCTAGGGCATTCCCTACTTTCTCCCCAAGTATAATTTCCATCCCAACGTATGCGTGATCTGAAAAGGGATTGCCACCTATACCGACATCTCGCATCTGTAAGGATCTGGAATTAAGAAAAAAATCTATTCGAGAAGTCGTCCGAAACCGGCACGAGTAGCAAGTATAAAATTCCTTATCTTCTTTCAATTCTCTCCATGAATCTACTAATTGATATTCTTGTATAATAGCTTCCAATATTCTTTTTGTATTTGGTTTTAATTGTTTTCTATTTCTGTTCGAGGTATCCTTATTAATATCCTGTATAAAGTTAAAATACCCGCCTAATATCACCTGCCCAGAAACTCCTACCAATAAATCAAAAATCTCCGTCAAGGGTCCTATATCATCTGAAATTGGTCCATAGTAATTTACAAAATTTAATATTTTTCCCTGCAGCTTAGCTACTACCCATATCCACCTCCCATGTTTATCCCTATGAACCTATAAAAATTCCCAGGGAAGTTTGTTTGAGAAGTAAATTGCTACTCCTCTCAATGCCAGACCTGAAGATGCAAAAAATACTTTAGAAAATATTTTGGGTAGAAAAAGTTTCGGAGAGTTATATTTCAAATGTGTCTCCTGTAAAAACAAGACTTGGGGATCTAAAGAGAACAGCCATCTTATAAGAGCGCCATACTTCTTTTTGTTCAGTATTCCATTAACATTGGCTGATAGGATCTTACATTTACTATCTTCGGTAATTAACTATTCTTAGTATATTTTCCCAACCTTCATGAACCTTCTGCCACTGCTCTTTTTTCTGCTGTGAAATCCCCCTTCCCACCCCAAAAAGAAAGAAAAAACTGCCCACCCCCTCGGAATGTGAAAGAACCCCTAGCAACCACGCTATCCACATTCCGACCCTCCCAACTAGCCTTCTGGATGACATGACATTACACCCTAAGTGTCCCTACTGATACCGGAACCCCCAATAATCTTTTCACCAATAATGAAGTTAGCTACCTAATCCACTCAGCCTATATTTAAGAATTGAGAAAGCACCTAATTTACCCAATGGAAATCTACCAGATTTAGCAAATATAGCAAATGTAAATCTAACAGTTGATTTCTCATCACAAAATTAGATCTACTTAGTCAATAACAGAAAATAATCCAAATTGTCATTCCCGCCAGGCTGTGCTTCCCCATATATCTAAAGGACATATGTTCCATCCTGTATCAAATCTGCATGGGTGGAGAGAAAAATAAATAAATAAATAAAAAATATTGCTATTTAAAACATCTCTATCTGCCCCCATATGATTTTTCAACTACTTGCCCCTGTTGAGATCTCTTTCAGAAGGGCCTGTGCTTCTTCTTGTGCTGAAAACATTAAAAAAAATCCTTTCACTAGTATTCTGAGCTTTGACTGCTGTGCAATTGATGCTTGTGCACAGTGAGACTTAAATAGATCTTGACAAACTCCTTTCTCCTCCGGGCAGCAGCGGCAGTCATATCCGAGAAAATACGGCATTTACTAGTCTCTGTCACCGGGTATTGTCTCTGCTGAAATGCCTTTGAAAGAATTCTTTCCTTGGTCCTAAAATCTGCAAAGTTCAACAAGATGCTTCTAGGAAAGTTAGAGTTGTGAAAGCGTTGAGCAGGCACTCGATGAGCTCTTGTAATTGTAAGGTCACCCTCAAATCCGGAAGTACATTCTGCTTGATGAAGGCGTTCACCCACTGGATAGGTGGGGTACCTTCTTTCCTTCAGGAACTCCTACGATCCTGAGGTTTGACCTGCGGGAGTGATTCTCGAGTTCCTCCAATTTGGCCTCAAGAAAATTCCTCTTTTTTACCGTCTCCTTAGCTTCTTCAATAACCAGAGTCATTTAATCCTCCAGTACCAAGATACTTGCTTCAGCCTCCTGTAGTCTATTCGGGAACCCAGCAATTGTTTCTTCAATTTTCCGCAATTTCAAATGCAGGGCAGCAGTCTCTAATTGTTGTCCATTTTTCATTTCTTGTATTTCCTCTAAGATTAGGTTCAGCATGTCTCTAATGTCTAGCTGATACGTCGCATTGGTCTCTGAACTTTGACTAGCATCAGTAGACAAAATACCAGTGTCCATACTCAAGCCTCCGTCCTTAGGATCAATCTGTACCAAAGGAGTCGAGAGTACTGATGGAATCTCGGATACTCCTTCTCTTATGCTTATACTTGAGATTGTAGCTGCAGCAGTGGATGATGGATGAGGCTGTATTCACACTAAATTTTCCGAAGTCTCAATTGAGATCTCACAGCCTTTATTGAGTACATCCTGAAAAGAAGAGGGATCTATCCTTCATTCTTCATTTCCTACTGTGCTCAGGAGAGTTGGGAGTGCACGGGATGCTGAAAAAGCTTGAACTTCTATTTGAGATTGCACTTGTAATGGAATTTGGTCCAATTGCTGTTGCAAAATCCCCGAACAGCTCATTTCGGAAGTTTGTTGTGTTGCCCCCGAGTCAATAGGCTCTCTACTTCCAGTCGTAGCCACTTCTTCTCCTTCTACATCCATTGATGGAGCATTAGGTGGCTTGCAGACAGAGTCTGAGGTCAGAGAGGAGAGTTGCAGATGTGAAGGTTTCGGGGTAGTTCTCTTCATGAACAATGGGAATTCTTTCATTTCTTTTACACCTTTTCCTAAACCATCTTGCACCGGACTTGTTGATACCGTGGCCACTGCCACTTCTGGTGGTTTTGATATTGCCTTAGCCTGGTCCTGGACGATCTCTGACTCTGCTAAAACAAGCCCCCGCATTGCAAGGGTACTAAAGGGACACAGGCTGGGGAAGCTCTTCTTCTGAGCTCTCCATGGTGGTATCAGGAACAGGAGAGGCAGAATTGCTCCACCCCTTTTCCTTAGCAGCCCGAAGTGCAGCTTTCTTTGCCAAAGCCTGGCGAGTTTTGGTTTTAAGGCGGGCTGCTATCTCTACTTTACTGGGCTTACTGACAGCATTACCATCCTTCTGCGGCTTACCCATTTTGCTTCCTTTCTCCTTTCTCCTTCTCCCACCACACTTCACCCTTTCTTATGCAGCAAAATACTTATCAATAAGTTCTGGGCAGCCTATCCCTTCAAGAATGTATTTTTTCACTTTTCTTTTTTTCCCCCAAAATGAATCTTCAATCCTCAGTCCACCTTTCCTCCTTTCCTGACAGGGAGAAGGTTTTTGGTACAGTAAATGGGTGCACTGCCTGTTCATGCGCATACAGTACAAAGTGGTACAGATTTTCAGGTGCTATTCGGCGAGTGGACAAACCTAAACCACTCATGTGAGTAAAGAACTACTACTAACAAGTAAGAGGTTTGCCGAAGCACTCTGGTAAGTAATTACGGTTGTACAATGACAATATAACAACACATTCAAGAACACCAAATTGACAGAAGTAACCAAAGTTCCACAAGATGAGTAAATCTTGGATTCTTTAATGAAGATTACAGCCAGCCGACACGTGTTTCATCGCCTTCGCGATTCCTCAGGGCTAGATGGCCGTATCGACATCAGAAGGTCGCTTAGCTGGTGATAATTCCGACCCAGCCGGGCCTTCCAGTATGGGCACTGAATCAAGTGCGTCCAACAGCGGCGGAAGTCTTTATGTAAATATTTATTTGTCAAACGAGTATAGAGTAGGCTCGGAAATCACTCGATATGTATAAACCAGAAATTCGGTCATGCCGTTATTAACATCAAATGCGATTGTTTTTAGTAAAAACGGAAACCCAGTGCGGTTCCGTGTTAGCACCGGGCTCGGAAAAGGTGCACTCGCCTGTAACGTTAGAAGAAGCCGCACACGGCATTTACTTACAGACTAATTGGAACCGCACTGGGTTTCCGTTTTTACTAAAAACAATCGCATTTGATGTTAATAACGGCATGACCGAATTTCTGGTTTATACATATCGAGTGATTTCCGAGCCTACTCTATACTCGTTTGACAAATAAATATTTACATAAAGACTTCCGCCGCTGTTGGACGCACTTGTTTCCTCCTTTCCTCCTTCCCTCCTTTCCTCCTCACCTCACATCCTTTGCCACCTAGAACTCTTATTTCTGGTTCAGGGTTCCATTCAACTCCTCCTCACTTCACTGTGCAATGTACTTCCATTTCGAGGCTTTGCCTGCATTTCATTGTTCAGCCAGCAGGGGGGTGCCAAGGAAGGAGGTGAAAGCAAGGCAGGGATCAAAATATCCTGCCTGCCTGCCCGCGGACTCCTCAGCTGATCTCCTCATCTCCTTGGGCTCCCCCACCGAAACCGGCGTCACCTCCAACAGACGTCAGAGCCTGCCATCGGAAACGCCACAGCCAGCGATCATGCTCCAGAGACCACCCCCCACAGCAGCGCGTTGATCACTGCCGAGAACGCACCACACCGGTACCTGGGCATCAGAGATGTGCCCGGCCGGACTCAGCACCAGGTAGCTGCCGCCATTACAGAGGGGTGCAAAACCAACAGTTGATGGACAGAATGCAGAACAATGTCATACATTCACCCCAGTACAGAGATCTGGGCCTAAATCCATTGTTTTTTTGCACTCCACACCACCCTGGGTTAGACACTGGCTATATGCAAATCAGATTCCGGTCTGGGAAAGACATGGCTTGGTAGTTCGGACTGGACTGTTCCCATGAGGCACAGGGTCAGAGCTGATTTGCATATAGCCAATGTCTAACCCAGGGTGGTGTGGAGTGCAAAAAAACGATGGATTTAGGCCCAGATCCTTGTACTGGGGTGAATGTATGACATTGTTCTACATTCTGTCCATCAACTGTGTTTTTTGCCATTACAGAGGGGGGCGGGATCGTAGGGCACCTCCTAGTGATGTAGGTAAAGAGACATGTATCCCGAGCTATCATTAACACGGCCACCAATGTTTATTTTCCATCTAGCCTTATGAAGAGGGGGCCTGCCATTAGCTATAAGTTGGGGTGCACTTTGAGTGCACTCCTAGCTTAACATAGTCTAATACTCTGATTGGACGCTAAAACCATGGAGGTGGTCCAGCAGTGGTCTTGAGAGTGTGTGGCCAAAGGCAGAAAGCTAAAAATACAGAAGTAGACAATGGGTAGGGTAGTATTGCTGATTGCAGAGTATTGTCCTCTCAAATTCACCCCCTAGCAATGTGGAGAGGAGTGGTGCAGCAGGCAGGGCAATACCAATTGTGTAATGTATTGCCTTTATACACTCTAGCCCTGAAGAAGTCGTGGGGTATTCCCAGACGAAACATGTGTTGGCTGGGCACCTGAAAAATAAATTAACCTGAAAAGGAGAAAAAGAAATTCGTTGAAATCATATATTGCATGATTGTGTGATTCATGGGATAATTTCAGCATTAATTCTGCTAATAATAATTGCTTGTGCACAAGTTGCTTGTTTTAGGCAAGGCAGCTGACTTCGGAGCACAGGACTCATGGTTTGATCCCTGGCTCTGGCGACAGCTCAGCCCACCACCAAGTGACTCTGGGCAATAACTCACTTAATTTCCACAACGGGCCCCAGTGCCTTTAGACCCATAAGGGTGAGTAGTTTGTGCTTTACAAATATGGATTTGCATAATCCAGCAGTGGTCTTGAGAGTGAGTGGCCAAAGGCAGAAAGCTAAAAATACAGAAATAGACAATGGCTAGGGTGGTATTGTCCTCTCAAACTCACCCCCTAGCAATGCACATTCCCACCCATTGCTCCATAGCATCAGGTACTCTCATGAATTAGAGGAAAAGCTGAATGGTAATTCTATTTTATTTTAGCTGAGCGTTTACATAGAATCCACATTATGCCTTTTAGTCAGGGTTGGACTAGCCTGTAGGCCAGTCAGGCAATGCCCAACGGACTTGTTTGGCAGGTCAGTGTGTGGGCTGTTTTTCAGCTGTTGTGGGCCTTTTTATGGTCTAGTGGGTCGGTTTTTACTGTTGATTTTCCTGATATTACCACAATTATTGCTTGTAGCAAGCGCAAATCCTTGCAGTCTTTCATACCTTGCAAAACACGTATACAGTGTGGCTTTACAAGTTCAGAACTGCCTGATTTGGAAACGTGTGCCACTTTCTAGGTATCGAAGTCCCAAACGGGCAGCCACTTTTACTTTGGTGCCTCAGCCTATTTTCTGTCCAGTATGACTCTGCTTCTGGCTACTTTGTGGTAGAGATTGTCATATTCATAAGTAGATGTGGGTGAGTATATGCTGCTTTGCAGTAAGAAGGGTCAGTTTAGATTCCTTGCTCAAGGTGACTTCTGGCCGTTTGTGATGAGAGGTGATTCTTCTTTGCAATGATGCTTTCCTTGGTGAAGCTTCCATCTAGAGTGTAATTTATAATGTTCCACTTGAAGTGTGGCAAGATGGTCAAAGATTGTGCCCAAAAGTTCCCAAATACACCGTTGTCCATCTTGATGGATTTGCCCTCATATTTTCCATGTTTCAACTTTAGTCTGCTTGTGGGCTAGTGATGTGAGTGACCGAATTGGTTACATGGAGTAGGCAGTTTATGAATGTTCTTTAGCCCTGTGCCCCAGCTGGCTCTGAATATAAAACATATTGTCCAGAATCTGACTCTTTCAGCCACTAGAAGCCAATGGAAAGACATCAAGTTGTGAGTTTTCTAGTACATTTTGTACAAAGTTGGGCAGCGTGTGTTTTTTAATTGTGAGTACTCTGAAATGTTCAAATTATGTTTTTTTTTAACCCCAACATAAACACTATTGCAATAAGTTTGGTGGAAAAGAACCCAGTAGTATGTGCTTTCTCAATATTTGTAGGTCTTGGAAAGTAGACGATCTATGCAGGTGCATTTTTATGTCCTTCATTAAAATGTTGATCTGTGGGGTAAAGGAGTAAGATATTTTACCCATTCATCCCCAGATGCAATTTTTTTTCCATCTTTAGATGGATGCACAGCTTCTCCAAGGACCACAATGTGATACTGATCCCAAAAGGGCAATGTAACTCTAATACAAACGCTAGTGAACTGAGAGTCTTGGGGTGTGCAAACAAGCCTTCATGGGATACATGTATGATGGAATGTTGATGGTCAAAATGCAAGGAATAATCATGTGGATAATAAGAACCTACAATGAAAAGTGGATGGTACATGATCCATGAGAAGAAACTCCTTAGCGCATTGGTATTAGGATGGATAAATGGTCTCTTGCGAATCCTCTGGAAGGACTGGGGTGAAAGCCTACTTAGCCAGCAGGCACAAAAAAACCCTCACTGTTCAAGGAAATTAAGTATCTGCAAAAAGACAAAAGCAGCTTGGAGGGCTATACTGCACCCCATCTGAGTAAATTCTAGGACCAGCTACTTGCTGATCTTTCTCAGTGATCAGAAAGTAAATGAACGCGCCCCCTCTCCTGCAACCTGGTCTTAGCTTAACAAAATTTAAGCCAGAATCCCATATTTATACTTAATGAGGGAGCTTGAACTGGGGTTGGGCGTTTCTGCCATATGCTTTTATCCATCTAGTATTTTCCCCACAATGACTGACGTCTGAAGGCTAATGAACTGCGTCAATCAATCAATAAATCAAGCATTTGTAAAGCGCACTACTCACCCTTGAGGGTCTCAAGGTGCTAAGGGGAGGGGGAGTGCTGCTACTGTTCAAACAGCCAGGTCTTGAGGAGTCTTCTGAAGGTCAGTAGGTCCTGGGTCTGCGTAGGTGGATGGGGAGGGTGTTCCATGTCTTGGCAGTGAGGTGGGAGAATTATCTGCCGCCGGCGGTCACTCTTCGGATGCAGGGAACAGTGGCGAGGGCGTGGTCAGTGGAGCGGAGCTGGTGGGTGGGGGTGTAGAAGCTAAGTTGGCTGTCGAGGTACGCTGGTCCGGTGTTGTGGAGTACTTTGTGTGCATGGGTGAGGAGCTTGAAGGTTATCCTTTTGTTGACGGGGAGCCAGTGCAGGCCTCTCAGGTGGGGTGTGATGTGGCTGCGGCGAGGGATGCCGAGAATCAGGCATGCAGAGGTGTTCTGGATGCGTTGGAGCCGTTTCAGGAGTTTGCCCCAGGCTCCTGCGTAGAGGGCGTTTTCGTAGTCCAGTCTGCTGCTGACGAGGGCCTGGGTGACCGTCCTTCTTGTTTCGGTGGGGATCCACCTGTAGATTCTGCGGAGCATGCGGAGGGTGTTGAAGCAGAAGGAAGAGACGGCGTTGACCTGCATTGTCATGGAGAGGGTGGAGTCGAGGATGACCCCTAGGTTGCGTGCGTGGGCGGTGGGCGTTGGAGCTGTTCCTAGTGTGGTCGGCCACCAGGAGTCGTCCCAGGCCGAGGGGGTGGATCCGAGGATGCGGACCTCCGTCTTGTCCGAGTTCAGCTTCAGTAGGCTGTTTCTCATCCAGTCGGCAACGGCCTTCATTCCTTCGTGGAGGTTGGTTTTGGTGGTGTGGGGGTCTTTGGTGAGGGAGAGGATCAGCTGGGTGTCATCGGCGTAAGTGATGATGTTGAGGTCGTGCAGTCATGCGACGTGGGCGAGCGGTGCCATGTAGATGTTGAACAGCGTTGGGCTGAGGGATGAGCCCTGGGGTACGCTGCAGATGATCTCGGTGGCTTTGGAGTGGAAGGGGGGAGGCGGACATTGTGTTCTGCTGGAAAGGAATGAGGTGGTCCAACCAGGGCCTTCTCTTGGATTCGGGCATCGTGGAGGCGTGTTCGTAGTGTGCAGTGGCAGACCGTGTCGAAGGTGGCTGACAGGTCCAGGAGAAGAGGGCCACAGTTTCTCTGTTGTCTAGCAGGGTCCTTATGTTTTCAGTGGTGCCGATGAGGGCAGTTTTGGTGCTGTGGTTTCTGCGGAACCCAGTCTGGGATGGGTCCAGGATGCCGTTTTCCTTGAAGAATCTGGTCAGTTGTTTGTTGACGGCCTTCTCGATGACCTTCGACGGGAACGGGAGCAGGGAGATTGGTCAGAAGTTCTCGAGGTCCTTAGGGTACGCCTTGGGTTTCTTGAGTAAGGCGTTGATCTCGGCGTGCTTCCAGCTCTCCAAGAAACTTGCGGTTTCGAAGGAGATGTTGATGTCTTTCCGGAGATGGGGTGCGATGGCGGTGCTGGCTTTGTTGAAGATGTGGTGTGGGCATAGGTCTGAAGGGGATCCGTAGTGGACGGAGTTCATGATCTTGATGGTGTCATCGTCGTTGATGTTAGTCCAGGAGATCAGGCGGCTAGTGCGGGTGGTGGTCGTGTGGGTGGAGGTGTCGGTGGTTGCCGGGGTGGTCGCGGTGTTGAAGCTGTTGTGGATGTCTGTGATCTTACGGTGGAAGAAGGTGGCAAGCGAGTCGCACAGGTCTTGCGAATGTGGTATGTCGTTGGTGTTGGAGCTGGGGTTGGAGAGTTCCTTCACAATGTTAAAGAGCTCTTTTCTGTTGTGTGCGTTGTTGTCTAGGCGGTCTTTGAAGGAGGCCCTTTTGGCAGATCCGATGAGGTGACGGTGTCTGCGGGTGGCATTCTTGTGGACTGCAAAGCTTTCTGGTGTTCGTTCACGGATCCAGTTCCTCTCTAGCTTTCGGCAGGTTTGCTTGGAGGCTTGGAGGTCTTCGGAGAACCAGCTCACCTTCTTTCAGGTGTGGCTGTTGGAGAGTTTCTTGAGCAGTGCAAGGGTGTTGGCGCAGTCGTTGATCCACTGTCTGAGGTTGCGGGCTATGGCGTCGGGTTCGGTTGGGTCTGCGGGAGGGCTTAGGGCGAGGGTGGTGGTGGTGGTTAGCTGGTCTTCGGTGACTTTGCTCCAGCCACGGTGAGGCATCTGTTGGGTGTGGTCGTGTGTGGTGGGTTTCCGGAAGATGAAGTGTATCCAACGGTGGTCAGTCCAGTGGAGTTCGGTGGTGTGGTTGAAGAAGACGTGGGAGCTTGCTGAGAAGATGGGGTCAAGTGTGTGGCCAGCGGAGTGGGTGGGTGTTGTGACGAGTTGTCTGAGTCCAAGGTTGGCGAGGTTGTTGATCAGGGTGGAGGAGTTGGAGTCGTTGTTGATCTCGAGGTGGAAGTTCAAGTCCCAGAGGAGGATGTAGTCCGTGGAGGCGAGGGCGTGTGTGCTGACGAAGTCGGCCATGGAGTCGCTGAACTGTGGTCGAGGTCCGGGGGGGTTTGTAGACGAGGGTTCCTCTGAGGGTGGTGTTGGGGTCAGTGTGGATCTGGAAGTGGAGGTGTTTGGCGGTGCTTAGGGTGTCATCGGTGTTTGTCGAGATTTTGAGAGTGTTCTTGTGGATGATGGCAATTCCTCCTCATACTCCGTTGGTGCGGTCCTTGCGGGTGATCTTGTAGCCTTCCAGGATGGCTATGGCGATGTCGGGTGCCGAGGAGGGGTTCTGCCAGGTCTCCGTCAGGAAGGCGACATCTGGGGTGTTGTTGTCGAGTAGGTCCCAGAGTTCAACGGCATGTTTACGGGAGTAGCGGGTGTTGAGAAGGATGCATCTGAGGTGATTGGGTTCTTTGGTAGGTGGGTTGGCGTGCTGGATGCTGGTGAAGCTGCAGTTCCGGCAGGAGATGGGTCCTTAGGTGCGCTTCGGGGTGGCCAGGCAGCAGGTGCGTGATCGTCCGGTGTTGAGGGCGTGGAGGGTGCTGGAGTCGCAGTGGAGATGGGCGTGTGGCTTTCGTTGGGGCCAGGGGTTCTGGAGCGCCAGCAGCGCGCCTGGTGCGCGTGGCCACTGCATGCGGCCACTGCACGTGGCCACTGTGCGCAGCCACTGCATGCCCACTGCGCACCCTCCATCTAAGGGGAGGTGCGTGGGACGAGCAGCTGGGAGGCAGGAGCGGGGCAGAAGGGAAGGAGTCCGGAGATAGCAGCGAGCAACGGAGGGGAAACGGAGGGGGGGAGAAACAACAGCGAGGGGTAACAGAAGCAAAAGGACACAATAACAATGTCAGGCAAAAAATAAGACAGTACAGTGAGGGGAGCAATATAAGGGCACAAAATGCAGGCAGTACAATGAAGGGACAGTATCAGGAAAAATACCGGGGCGGGACCTGCGGTGGAAAAGGGGAACAGGTAGCTCGAACCCTACAGCGTGGGCTGGACGGACTAGAGGCTGCACAGAGCACCGCTGAGCTGTGTGGGGAGTGATGTCCTATGACCAAGGTCTGAGGACTCATGTGCACTCCCCACAGCGGCTTGCTTAAGAAGGGGAGGTGGGAGGGACGAGCAGCTGGGAGGCGGGAGCGGGGCAGAAGGGGAGGGGGCAGGGGATAGCGGCGAGCAACGGAGGGGAAACGGAGGGGGGGAAGAAACAACAGCGAGGGGTAACAGAAGCAAAAGGACACAATAACAATGTCAGGCAAAAAATAAGACAGTACACTGAGGGGAGCAATATAAGGGCACAAAATGGAGGCAGTACAATGAAGGGACAGTATCAGGAAAAATACCGGGGCGGGACCTGCGGTGGAAAAGGGGAACAGGTAGCTCGAACCCTGCAGCGTGGGCTGGACAGACTAGAGGCTGCACAGAGCACCGCTGAGCTGTGTGGTGAGTGATGTCCTATGACCAAGGTCTGTGGACTCACGTGCATTCCCCACAGCGGCTTGCTTAAGGAGGGGAGGTGGGAGGGACGAGCAGCTGGGAGGCGGGAGCGGGGCAGAAGGGGAGGGGGCAGGGGATAGCGGCGAGCAACGGAGGGGAAACGTAGGGGGGAAGAAACAACAGCGAGGGGTAACAGAAGCAAAAGGACACAATAACAATGTCAGGCAAAAAATAAGACAGTACAGTGAGGGGAGCAATATAAGGGCACAAAATGCAGGCAGTACAATGAAGGGACAGTGTCAGGAAAAATACCGGGGCGGGACCTGCGGTGGAAAAGGGGAACAGGTGGCTCAAACCCTGCAGCGGGGGCTGGACAGACTAGAGGCAGCACAGAACACCGCTGAGCTGTGTGGGGAGTGACGTCCTACGACCATGGTCGGATGACCAGATGCCTTTTGCAAGGAAAAGGGATAAATGTTCTGACAATGTTCTGACATTTTTTAAAGGAGATCATCCATCTTTGTTCATAAGAGTTGAGGCATCATCCTTCCATGTGGCATCAAGCTGCCACCAGTACTTAAGCCAGCCTAGGACAAAGCCCTTAGTAAGTACGATATATTTTATTTTATATTTTATTTTTAAAAAACACCTTTCCCCCATAGAAACTATTCGGTCTCTGCCATCACTCTAAATCCTGCTAGATGCCTCCAAATCCCTTAGCATGCAATGTTCCATTAATGCTTCATAAGGATCTCTTGATTGCCAAATATCTGTTTATTTAAATATAGTTTTGGAGAGTACATCTTTAGAGGCACCCAACGCATGGCTGATTTATCAGCAACAGTGAGTCGTTGCCAACGGTGGTACATTATATCCCATTGATATTGTTAGTCTTCAGGGTAAGAGTAACTATACTTGCCAATCTGTTCCTGCTCATTTTCTGTTTCAGTGATTGAAGATGTTTTCTGATTCTTTTTTAACAAGTCTTGGGGGCATCACAGTATGCTGTTCCATGGCCTGGTTAATTACTGTCACCTGGTTCCATCCAAGCAGCACCGTAAAGATCAAGGGTTAAAACTTCATTCTGATGAGGAGGCGGTGAATGACCCTTGTCATTAGCCGGAAGTTGGAAACATCCACACCCTCTTATGGTGCTTCTCTCTCTGTGTCTTACAGAATCATGGAGTGGATCCGTTGAATCTGTGTGAATACAAATTATTCAACATGCAAAACCTTGCCCTTATCATATCATGTAGACAGTGCCGGTACCATTGGGACCTCAGACATCATGCCACTTGAACTCCTTGCCAGAGAGAAGTAACTATGGTTTACCCTAGAATCCTCACATGCACCTCTTCTTGGCAACTATGTGCAGTGTCCCAATCCCCTCCTTCAATGGAGCAGGTAGAAAACGCTAAAAGATGGGTGAGCAGAATGTGTTGTTGGTCTGGTCTGGCCTACTACCCTGATATATGCAACTGTGTCATAAGCACACAAAAGACCCTGTGCTGGTTGATAGATATGAGGTCACATCTGCAACTTCTGCTTAAGTGAGAAACTCCTGCCTGATCCCGTAGCTAGCTAAGCAAAGACATGTACTTGGTCCCGCAAACCACTAATGTCATTTTTGAAATTGCTAAGTATATGGGCAGTCCTATTGTGAACCAAACTTTTATTCTTCTCACCCAATATTATATAAGGAACCTTTTAGTTTTTAGTCAAATGTAAACATTTTAGTAGTCCATAAATTTTAATTCCCCTTCAATTATTCCCCTGTATTAGATTAGCCGGATTAGGGAAAGTTGCCACTGACTGGCTGAAATCTAGCTTTCCCCTTGATCCCTGCTCCCCTGCACAAATTCTTAAGGCAGCAAATGCAATTGCTTGTGTTATTCCTACCACATTTGACCTTTCTTTAATTTCAACCACTGTTCCACCTTCCGTTAAGTAAACCATTGTTTTTTCATTGTTAAAAAGTTACTAAAATCCAGAAATCTTATCAAATGTCGACGGCTTTCTCTTCTAGCTTCATCAAACTTTTTTTAGAAAAGGCTATCAAAACCTAGCTGCCCAACTTCCTTCAGCCTTCCTGTTCTCTTGGTTCCATCTAGTCTGACTTTCCATCCTTTAGCAGGACCAAAACACTCCTGAATGCAGCCATAGATGATAGTAGGACGATCATAAATCACAGTTTCTTTTGCTGTGATCCTTGTAGACCTCTCCAGTCTTTAATACTGTGGCGTATCCTATTTCACTCCAATAGCATCCATGAAATAGGGATGGATGACATTACAACGCGGTTTTTTACAACGCAAACCTTTACAACGCAAAGCGCTTTGGGGTGCTGGATAGTGAATAGTTTAATTTACCATTCCAACTCCAGTCCCCGTGGACACTAGGGAAGGTGTTGGATAGTAAAAAACGTATTCCCTATCCTAGAGCGCCCACCAGCGCAATGCGTTGTAATGGTTTGCGTTGTAAAAGTTGCATCATAAAGGCACTGCGTGGTAAAAGTTGCGTTGTAAAGGATGTTTCCCATGAAATAGTGTCAGGCATTTAGCTTTGGACTAAATTAGATGTTTCTTGACCGCTAGGAATCATATGGGCCCATATTTACCAATGCTTTGTGCTGTTTAAAGTGATGCAAAATAATGTATTGGTACTTGCTTGCGAGTGCAAAAGATATTTTCTATTGAAAATGTGACTTTTGCACAAAAAAGCAATTTTCACTGCAATGTTGTGTTATGGCGATGTAACCGGGACATTACTTCGGCAGTGCAAACACTCATAGGTTTTGATGCAAACATTGAACTTCAAAAAGGAACACCTCCTTGAAGCAGCCATTAATAAGGGTAAATGATTTAATTTCTCAAAAAAACATACATTGTATGTGTGCTAAAGTGTACAGCAAATATTAATTGCATTTTATTATCTAAAGGGTGATCTGACCAGGGTGATGGCGCTGAACGTTTGATTCTGCGGTGCTTAATGGTAGAGAGAATCACTGCTCTTGCTGAATCTGATCAGATCATCACTGGTACGAAAAGCCTTTATCCCAAGCACTCGCAATTGTATTTTACCAGCAATCTAACAACCTCATGACAACATTCAAGAGAAATCAGAGGCTCTGTGGCTAAGAATAAAAGAATAGGATCTTAAGAAAATAAAAAAACGAAGAATTATATGGGATTTCTCTTGAATTTTATCATAAGGATGTTAGATTGCTTGTAAAACACAATTGTGAGTGCTTTGGATAAAATATTCAATGCATGAGATCCTTCTGAAATGTGCTTAGGTTTAGGAATTTGCCCTCTAAGGGTATGCTTCCAGTAAAAACAAGCATTTACAATGCAACGGTCTCGCCTTTCCAAAAGTTAGAGCTATTGGCATTGTAAATGACAACATTTTTATGTTTGTGTTGGTTTTGAAAACAGATAAATAAACAGCACTGTCATTTACAATGCCAATAGCTTAATCACTCGCAAATGCGAGACCTATTGCATTTGCACCCACACACACACACACAGAGCCATACACACACAGGGAGACACACACACACACAGCCATACACACACACACACACACAGCCACGTACACACACAGAGCCACACACACAAACAGAGCCACACAAACACACACAGAGCCACACACACACACACACAGAGCCACACACACACAGCCACACACACACACACACAGAGCCACACACAGGGAGCCACACACACACACACAGCCACACACACAGAGCCACACACACGCACACATAGCCACACACACACACAGATCCACACACAGAGCCACACACACACACACAGAGCCACAGACACAGCCACACACACACACAGAGCCACACACACACACAGAGCCACACACACAGAGCCACACACACATACACAGAGCCACAATCACGCACAGAGCCACACACACACACAGAGCCACACACACAGAGCCACACACACACACAGCCAAACACACACACACAGAGCCACACCCACAAATCCCACATTCATACACACAGAAGCACATGCACAGACACAAGGACTCACACACGTACACAGAAGCTCACAAAACATTCACGCCATCCTCACGACACACTTAGATAAGAGCCCACCCCCCGCCCCTGCTATGTGAGGTCTCACCTTCCCAAGGCAGGGGAGTTCTGGCTCAAGGCCAAGTGGGTACCACTTCCGGTAAAGCCCTGGTACGACTCAGTGAGCTACGTCCCCGAGACGAGACGGCTTGAATGTTAGGGAGGGGTACACGAATTTAAGAAAGTGCATGAGGTGATAAATAAGCTAGATGCAGGCGACATGGGGTTCGAGGGCTTCCGAGCCTTTCTGCATTTCTTGGCACAGACAGAGCAAGGGCCGCGAGGATTCAGTCTGTCCGCATTGCCAATAATTCTTTCTGAATTCTGCTGGGTGACCAGGAAGCATTGCTTTTTTTTTGTGCCCTTTTCGCCTTTTTTGAAACATTATGTGAGAATAGTTGATTCTTCTGGTGCCCGACGCATTATAAGAAAATAAAAACTAGTTGTGTTACATGTCTTTTGTCGTTTCATAGCACTGTTAACACATGCTTGAGCACACTTCATTTTACTGATCTTGATATTAAATGCAGCTACCTTCAGCGGGGTGGTAGTGGAAGCTGAAACCGATCTACTCCTTGCTACGCGTATTACACCAAGCTCTCAAGGTGTCGTGTCAGGGGTGAGAGGCTCTGCCAGTGCATGATTGGTTTGCGCTGGGGAGGGCGCCCGAGGAGAAGAGGAGAGCAGCTGGCACTTTCTGTAGAGCGCCGCAGCCTCAAGAAGCACCCTACGTGTGTCCCTGGGCACTGGGGGGTACCTGCTGCCCTGTCCGAGGACCTGTGCGGGGAGAAGTGACTTTTTCAGAGGCAGCAGGTGTGGGGGAGTAGCAGCTTCTCGGAGCACATAATTACAGGTCTGAGCCGTGAAGCATTAATACAGCGCAGCGCACGTTGCTGGCGAGGCCGCGACGTGTGAATGTGGTTCTCTTTCATTTTCACAGCTTCCCTCATCTCCGGGAGGGGGCCGGGGGCCGTGAAGAGAGCCCCCTCCTGCTGGGTCGAGGGTGGAAGGGGTAGGATTAGGGCGACGGAGACCTAAAGCTCTGCTCTGCCTGGATTTATTTTAAAATAAATACGTGTGCAGGTAACTGACGTTTGCATGCATTACAAGGGGCCGCTTCAATCAAACCCAATGGCAAGCCCTCCAGCAGACACTGGCAGCCCCCGGCTTCACAAAGAGGCCCCGTCCTCTCAGCAAGAACATTGTTTGCCTTAAATTATCAGTAATTGCTGCACAATGTAATTATAGAGCGGGCTAACAAAGTGAGTGCAGCACGGATCCGCGATGCACGCCCAGGGTATCAGCCTGGCTCCGTTACAGGGATCTCTCTGCACCAGCAGAAGGCGAGGGGGGGTTGCAGGCTGGGGCCCGTGCCCGCACATCCCAGCTGGGCACCGGGGGTGTACGGGCACACACCTGTCTGTACATTTGCACACCCAGCTGTGAGACCTTTAAGATACGCCGGTCGGATCTCGTGGCTGGAGGGGTGAAGTGAGGGGGATGAGGCAGTGGGTCACATGTGGAGGGGATATGTAAAATAGGTGACTGACAGGATTCGTCACACGCGCTCACCAGGTAGCCGCGGCACCCGACGTGCTGCTTTCTCTTGAATCCTCATCGACTGTTGTACTGGAAGGTATACTAAAAGGGCTTACACAGGGCGCCTAAAGACAGACAGACCGCCCGCTCATGTATTGGAAATTGAATTAAGCGGCAAGTAGAGAAACTTATTTCATGTTGGTATAATGCGCCGCGATTATACTAACATGAAAGAAGTTTCTCTTTTAGCCCCGTCCCTTTCACACTGGGTGCCCGACTTCCTGCTGGGGTAAAAGGTTCCCTATCTTCTTTATGGGGCCATCTGGACCCAAAAAGAAGATAAGAAAACTTTTACTTCAGCAGTAAGTCAAGGAACCCAATCTGAAAAGGGCGGGGCTAAAAGAGAAAGGAGAACGTCACTAGGACCTCTTCTCCACCATTTAGGAGGCCAGCCAATGGCGAAGAGGGGCGGGGCTTAACCCTCGCTAGTGAAGTTCTCCTCAAAAAATAAAATCTCGCGAGCTCGACTGCGCATGTGAGCAGTACGCCATGCGAGACCTAAAAACTACCAAGACAAATGCTATGCTGGACAGCACACAAACGCCTCTGCAGCATGGGGTGCTAAGGTGTCCATTGCACAAGCAGCATTATTAGATTCCTAGTACAGGGGATGATAGCAGCAGAATAATCTTGGTAGATATGGTTCAGGCTGTTCTTTCCATATTGCACAATGTATCTCAGGAAATGTGGTTGCTGCACTGCTATAAAAATGTGAAAATTCGCACAGGGTTTCTCTTCCACAACTCAAGGTCTGAATTTTGAGCCCTAGAAAATGCAGTCCTACAAGGTTGTTTCCTACCATTACACTACTTAATGTGTATTTTACCCCTTTGACAACCTTAATTAAACCCTGGCTTGGTGTTGTATACATTTGCGGACAACGAGCAACATTTGCTCGGATTTGAAAATAACCTCCCAAGGCAGTGGCGGCTCCTCCTCCTAAATGCTATCATAATTTAATTTTTTCCTGCTGCTGCAGTGCGGCAGCTCAGCGGGGCAGGGCTGCTCTGCTCTCAGAGCAGGAGAGGAATAGTGGGCACTTTGTACAGTGTGCATGAATGTTTAGCTGGCCGACTCATGCACACTTTGCAAGTTCTCCACCCAGGCTGCATTACAGCCTGGGTGGAGAACATGCCCAGGCCCCGTCTGAGCACCAAACCACGGAGCTCAGACCAATCACAATGTTGCATTTCAGTGTTGTGATTGGCTCAGGAAATGTTACCCACAATAGGGATGGGGAGGAGAAAGTACTCCTACTTCAACCTCCTCTACAACAATCTCTGCACACAAAAGGAAGTAGGAGTGAAAAGAATAAATGCTTAAAGCGTTATAATAGACAAAGTCAACATGTTTGAAAAACTACCCTCACCCACACGAATGTGGCATGCTTCATCATAGGGCTGTTAACACACCCCTGCGCAGACCAACGCCTAGGGTGGATCAATAGGGCGAGGGAGACAAAAAAAAACATAAAGAATAATAGGGATCAAGGATATGAAAAGTGCAGAAATATGTGTTAAAACTAGCTCAGGGATGTCCCCAAACCTATTTTATTCCTGGATTCCCCGACCAGGGTTAAGAAGGTCCAAGGACCTAGAGGATGGGAGTGAGCACGGTTTATGGTGCACCATTAGCCCCTCCTCACTGCAGAATGGTCAACATGTTTCAGCTGGCTATTTGTGTCCTCCCCGACTTTCTTTACGACTGAGATGATCCCTACCGTCCTGACCTCTATTCTGTATTAGAGGGTCTAAGACTAAACCTGTACTTACGTATGGGTCTTGTATCCACACTCTGGATTATGATCTGTAAGCGAAAAAAATAGTAAAGTGAAAAAAATTTGTTAGTTTTTGCATTAAAAACATGTTGCTTTGTCACTTTAAACTGGATCAGTGCATGCAGTACATTACATATGTATTTTAAATACTGCATATTAGGATCAAATCTCCAATATTTATATAAAGGACTTCATCATTTAAAAGCTTGGTACACACCACCACGCATATTTCGTACTCTTGGTGCCTCTATGCTGTGGTAAAACAAGTGAAACCAGTTGATCTTACCGAGTTTAACCGCAGTATGTGCTCGAAAGGACATCGGAGTGAGGACGGCCCCCTGTAGTCACACACAGAGGATAATGCATAAGAGATTAAGGACAAATTTCACAAGTCAGGCGCATGATAAACTGTGTCAGAGCTGTTCCCTCGAACTTATTCAGTATAGTTAAGTGAGTGGTCTAATATACCAAGACATTTGACCCAATCATATTTTCACACTATCTCACGTATTCGCACATACCACTGTTAGCCCCTTTTATGTGTTGAGACGCCCAGACTCTGACCGTGTCTCAAAACCCCCTTCCGCATCTAATCGATTGTCTGATCTGTGGGTAAACAATGAGTGGTTGCCTCTGTCTCCGTCATGGCCCCCCACTGTTGATCCCTGCTTATTTCATCAAGATGAGTCTGCCACCAGCACTGCATCCCTCTGTATGCCGCTAAGATGTCAATCGGCTGTTCGGAGTATTCTCTTTCTTGATTTCTGCTTACACCATGTGACCCGGAGGAGGTCACCTGGTCTAGATTGCTGTTCAAATGCTAGAGCGCTATCGCCCGTTGCCCATGAGTTGTGGGACCTCCCTCACTTCCCATTCCGTGATCGAGAAGTCGATCACGTGATGCATGTTTTCTGGTCTCCCCTGGTGGAATTTGACTCGATCATTCTGGAGAGGATGCGTCATACAATTCGCCACTATTACGGGACTCTAATTATATAAAAATATATTAATAATAATTTTTATGCATATATCTCTAAGTTTGCTGGAAGTATGTGTCACTTCCATTCTGCAACCAGTATGTACCTTGCCCAGCATCTCTAAGTGTGCTGGCAGGTGTATGTCTCTACTACAATTAATTTTGCCCCGTTGTGAGTTAATCAGTAATGTAACCCGTAAAGCTACTAGATTCAAGGTACCACTGTACACACCCCAGAGAGTGGATGTCAAAGATACTTCTAGTGGTCGGCTGTATGCTGACTTCGCATTGTCTTTTCTGCCGGGGGAAGAGAGGCGAATAGATGTTGATGCCTGTGTCTCACTTAGAAGCTTGGGCCCACTTTCATACTCTCGACGGATGTACGTCAGCAGGGGAGAGATGTATCCATTATAACTGTATGGGGAGTTATAAATATATATATTGTTCTTGCTTATCTGTTGGCCGAGGATTGATGGTGTGGCGTGGTAGCAGGAGCACAAGTGCGGAAATATATATATATATATATATATATATATATTCAAACTATACACTCGGAGTTGAGGCCGCTCACCACTCGCAGGTCGGTTTGTCAAAACCTTTATTAAAGAAACATGCAGCTTTCAATTCCTGTGTTGTTGTCCTTGGCCTTACGCGTTTCGAAGCATTGTAGCTTCTCATCAGAGGCCGCATCACACGAATCCAATTATTGCGGTTACATCTCCCCGTGCTTTATTCTGATTGTAATTGGCTTCAGCTGTGCCTCAATTTCAATTGCAATGTCTGCTGGGAGATGTAGTCCTTTTACATATTTTTATGCCCTCCAATGGGTCCGATTCATGTGTGCCACTTCAGGATCATTTTTAGCCCTCCAGTTTGCTCCAGGGTTGTAAGCGACATGTTCAATTCTGCACCTGCCGTGCCATTGCAAGGAAGCCTTGTTCTCTCCCCTGCGGTCCTTTTCCCTCTAGGCAGTGCGATCCCTCCACGGCCGGAGCCGCCGTGATAAACATTCAAACTATACACTCGGAGTTGAGGCCGCTCACCACTCGCAGGTCGGTTTGTCAAAACCTTTATTAAAGAAACATGCAGCTTTCAATTCCTGTGTTGTTGTCCTTGGCCTTACGCGTTTCGAAGCATTGTAGCTTCTCATCAGAGGCCGCATCACACGAATCCAATTATTGCGGTTACATCTCCCCGTGCTTTATTCTGATTGTAATTGGCTTCAGCTGTGCCTCAATTTCAATTGCAATGTCTGCTGGGAGATGTAGTCCTTTTACATATTTTTATGCCCTCCAATGGGTCCGATTCATGTGTGCCACTTCAGGATCATTTTTAGCCCTCCAGTTTGCTCCAGGGTTGTAAGCGACATGTTCAATTCTGCACCTGCCGTGCCATTGCAAGGAAGCCTTGTTCTCTCCCCTGCGGTCCTTTTCCCTCTAGGCAGTGCGATCCCTCCACGGCCGGAGCCGCCGTGATAAACATTCAAACTATACACTCGGAGTTGAGGCCGCTCACCACTCGCAGGTCGGTTTGTCAAAACCTTTATTAAAGAAACATGCAGCTTTCAATTCCTGTGTTGTTGTCCTTGGCCTTACGCGTTTCGAAGCATTGTAGCTTCTCATCAGAGGCCGCATCACACGAATCCAATTATTGCGGTTACATCTCCCCGTGCTTTATTCTGATTGTAATTGGCTTCAGCTGTGCCTCAATTTCAATTGCAATGTCTGCTGGGAGATGTAGTCCTTTTACATATTTTTATGCCCTCCAATGGGTCCGATTCATGTGTGCCACTTCAGGATCATTTTTAGCCCTCCAGTTTGCTCCAGGGTTGTAAGCGACATGTTCAATTCTGCACCTGCCGTGCCATTGCAAGGAAGCCTCGTTCTCTCCCCTGCGGTCCTTTTCCCTCTAGGCAGTGCGATCACTCCACGGCCGGAGCCGCCGTGATAAACATTCAAACTATACACTCGGAGTTGAGGCCGCTCACCACTCGCAGGTCCGCAGGGGAGAGAACGAGGCTTCCTTGCAATGGCACGGCAGGTGCAGAATTGAACATGTCGCTTACAACCCTGGAGCAAACTGGAGGGCTAAAAATGATCCTGAAGTGGCACACATGAATCGGACCCATTGGAGGGCATAAAAATATGTAAAAGGACTACATCTCCCAGCAGACATTGCAATTGAAATTGAGGCACAGCTGAAGCCAATTACAATCAGAATAAAGCACGGGGAGATGTAACCGCAATAATTGGATTCGTGTGATGCGGCCTCTGATGAGAAGCTACAATGCTTCGAAACGCGTAAGGCCAAGGACAACAACACAGGAATTGAAAGCTGCATGTTTCTTTAATAAAGGTTTTGACAAACCGACCTGCGAGTGGTGAGCGGCCTCAACTCCGAGTGTATAGTTTGAATGTTTATCACGGCGGCTCCGGCCGTGGAGGGATCGCACTGCCTAGAGGGTAAAGGACCGCAGGGGAGAGAACGAGGCTTCCTTGCAATGGCACGGCAGGTGCAGAATTGAACATGTCGCTTACAACCCTGGAGCAAACTGGAGGGCTAAAAATGATCCTGAAGTGGCACACATGAATCGGACCCATTGGAGGGCATAAAAATATGTAAAAGGACTACATCTCCCAGCAGACATTGCAATTGAAATTGAGGCACAGCTGAAGCCAATTACAATCAGAATAAAGCACTGGGAGATGTAACCGCAATAATTGGATTCGTGTGATGCGGCCTCTGATGAGAAGCTACAATGCTTCGAAACGCGTAAGGCCAAGGACAACAACACAGGAATTGAAAGCTGCATGTTTCTTTAATAAAGGTTTTGACAAACCGACCTGCGAGTGGTGAGCGGCCTCAACTCCGAGTGTATAGTTTGAATGTTTATCACGGCGGCTCCGGCCGTGGAGGGATCGCACTGCCTAGAGGGAAAAGGACCGCAGGGGAGAGAACGAGGCTTCCTTGCAATGGCACGGCAGGTGCAGAATTGAACATGTCGCTTACAACCCTGGAGCAAACTGGAGGGCTAAAAATGATCCTGAAGTGGCACACATGAATCGGACCCATTGGAGGGCATAAAAATATGTAAAAGGACTACATCTCCCAGCAGACATTGCAATTGAAATTGAGGCACAGCTGAAGCCAATTACAATCAGAACAAAGCACGGGGAGATGTAACCGCAATAATTGGATTCGTGTGATGCGGCCTCTGATGAGAAGCTACAATGCTTCGAAACGCGTAAGGCCAAGGACAACAACACAGGAATTGAAAGCTGCATGTTTCTTTAATAAAGGTTTTGACAAACCGACCTGCGAGTGGTGAGCGGCCTCAACTCCGAGTGTATAGTTTGAATATATATATATATATATATATATATATATATATATATATATATATATATATATATATATATATATATATATATATATATATAACCTACTGGCGGTCGCCAGTAGGTAGTTATAGTTAGGACCTATTATGCATAGGAAATCTGCAGCATTCTATTCCCAATAACTTTGGCGCCGATTGATGAATCTTTGTGAAATTTTCCAAACTTTGGCCAGCTCTAGTCCGCTCCTATCCTGAAAGTTTCACGGTCATTCGTGAAAGTGGGGGCTGAGAAAAAAGGGGGTCCCAAAACGTGTTTTCCCCATGCAATTTCCCATAGGACTTTTAGCCACAGCTATAGCCCGAATGGCTGAACGGAATTACACCAAATTTGGCAACGAGGGAGTCCTCAGTTCAGACTTCTGCCTTTTGCTTAAATGGTGGCGATCTGTTCAGTAGTGCCTGAGAAAATTACAGTTAAAGTCATTCATATATCTATGGGTGCGGTGGATCCGCGGATTCTGTGCGCATTGTCATCGTACCATAAGCGCACCCTTCCGATCATGCGCTGAATGCTAATTGGCTGTCAAGTGGTTGTCAACATTCGAAACCAGGAACTGTTGGCAGCCATTTTGTGCCTCGGTAGAAGCAAGACTGAGGAAGTCAGTGGAATATGTGTGCAAAACGTAGAAAGGGGGCAGGGTAGAAATACTTTTACCCTCTAGACCTGCTTAGGGGGTCCCAGAAGGAACCCAGGGCCCACAATTTCTTTTTTTTTTCAAACCCGACAGGTGCATGTAGGGTGCGCGGACCCTGCCGTAAAATAAATAAAATAAAAAGGAGCTTTTTTTGTGATTAGCCCCGGGGGGCTAAATACCGGGGGCAAAATTATTACATTTTCTGTGGGGCCCAGAGGGGTCCCCCAGCCCCGAGGATCGTCACCCCCCGGGGCTAAAAAGAAATGGTTGGGGAAGGGGTCCAAGGGCCCCAAAGCCGCTGGGACCACCAACCCCTGGGGCTTTATGTATTGTGGGAGGGGGACTGCGTGGCCCCCCTCCTGGAGCACTTGAGGGCCCCATTACCCCCGGGCTACAAAAAAGAAATGGTTGGAGGGCTGCAAGGCCTCCAAAGCCCCAGGGACCACCACTACCCGGGGCATTATATATTGTGGGAGGGCCCGCTCCTGCAGTGTCCCGGGGTGTCCATCTCGCCCTCCCATAGCAAGGAAATCTGTTTTCTCTTTTAAAATCTAAATCAGATTGCTTTTACACATGGGGAGCTACATGTTAGTAGTTCCCCATGTGGAAAAGCAGTGCTGGCTCCCAAACGCGTAGAAGTTGTGCACCAAAGGCGCTGGAGTCACGCACCCTACAGATTAGGAGTTGTGCTTCCAGCGCGTGCACACCAGGGGGCCGCACTGAGCGCTGCACTGGTTGCACGACTTTTAATTTTACCATAAAAAAATAGCCCCTATCAGTAATTTCTAATATCCCAGGGGACCCTATCCCCTTGGTCTTTTAAACAATGTTGGGTACCTTGGGGGGAGCCACAATGCCCCCACGGTCCCGCCGGCTCCCTGCGTCCTTCGGGAGCTGGCATTGCTTTTCCGCATGGGGAAAATGCTAACTTGCATGTGGAAAAGCAATCTAGTTTGGATTTCGAAAGTGAGAACAGATTTCACTGCTGTGTCTTTCAAAATGCAAACTAAGTTTGCTATGGGAGGGCGGGAGGCGCGAGACTCCCGCCTTCTCACAGCAAACAGCAGTGTCCCGGGGGTAGGCACCCCGGGACAATGCAAGAGCTGGCCCTGGGGCGTGGCGGTCATCAGGGCCCTCATGGGGTCCAGACGGAGGGTCACGCAGTCTGCCTCCCACAATGCACAAATCCCCGGGGTGGTGGTTTCCGGGGCTTGAGGGGGGTCGTTGAGGTCCCCACACTTCTAATTTTGCAGGGGGGCCTTAGAGCCCCCCACAACCATTTATTTTATAGCCCCGGTGGGTGGCTCTCAGTCTTGTATAGGAAACAGCCATGTTGAGAAAATCTTCCGGTAAGATAACAAAGGATTTTGAAGTCCATTTTTTGCGTTTTTGATGTAGTTTTCAGGCATTAAAGCGACAACAATTTTTACTCCGTCTTTGTAAATATGCCACTAAGTTTTGTAATGTCGACAATCTTGTTTTCCATTTAAATAGGCACAAAGTATTTATTTAAGTTCATTGTCAATCGTGAAGCAACACTGTCTGATTGTGATCAATAAAGAATTGAATGAGTTGTGTACTAGTTTTGCTCGTAATGTGCATGGGGGCAGATTTACAAGTTAATTGCGTTAGTATTGCATCACTTTTAAGATGGGAAAAGTGACTTGAAAGTGGCGCAAGGGGTTGTAAATCTGGTACACAGTGTTCTGTTTTACTTTTCTTTCCTTTCTGTAATGTAGAGGATCCTGGGTAAATATAACGGTTTCTGTACAGCCAGTACCTTTCAACCCTACTCCCAAACATTTTTCTGCCTGTTACCATAGTAACAGTTCATGGAATACTTAACTGAGCACAGAGGTGAGAAGTTCACCACACTATGTTGCTAATTGAAACAGTTACTGTGCTGGAGTTTTAAAACGTTTCCATAGGAACCGTTAGTCGTAGCTATAGACTCTGGTAAAGATGTGGTAAAGAGTTAGCATCAGTATTATACTTCAAATGATAAATATCCTTTCTATTTTTAAATGTTTTCTAACTATATCATTATCACACTAAATAATAGTGAAATGTTGTCAGAAAAAGAAGACGTATATACTTTAAAAAAATTAACTTTTATTAAAACAATAATAAATAACTGGAAACGTAACTTAAAGATAACAATGTAATAAATAACTAGAAACATAACTTTAAAAAAACAATTCAACAAAATGTGATATGGACTCCAATAGAAGTAGGGTAGGTATCTGCAAAACAAAACTGAAAAAAAGTGTTTAAAATTAGATTGATGTGACTAATTGAGGTCAAACATTACAAGTTAAGGTAACACTTGGCGAAATTTAGTTATTTGCATGTCTGCAGTGTGCCTGATACATTTCACCTGTCTTATAGGCCCGCGTTCAAGAGGTGTCTGTATGGAAGTGCCTACAGCGTCAGATTTACACTATGGACCAACAAGTCTTTAAAATGATTCTGAGATGAGACAGAATTAGGTGAGAGATCAAGTCATTATGCACGACAATATCCTTTAGGGCTTATTTACAAGACTCTTGCGCTACTTTTGTGTTATTTTTCCCATGTTGAAAGTGACGCAAAAGTGGGGCTTGTAAATAAGCTCTTTTATTTATAATGCATTTAATCGGAGGCATTGTATATCTAGGCCGCTCTGCTTACCTTCTGTAAACACTGTGGCCAACAGAGTTCACAACTTGAACTCAGCTTTGGTTGGTCACGGCAAAGTGGACAGCAGCGTTCATAACTTTAAAAGAGAAAGAGAAACAAGGTGAGAGAGAGTGACAGAGAGAAAGAGAGAAAAAACAATGTTAAAACTGTGAGAGAGAGAAAGTTATAGATGGAGCAGTTAATACTGGAGAAAATCTTTGTAGCTCACCTTTTTGCCTCCTTTATGTGTCCAAGCATGTGCCGGTTCATAGTGCACCCTCTAGTTTAGTGATCTGAAAGATAGTATATAGAGTTAGTAATAGCATAGTACATACAACTGCACACATATATCTTTGCTTTATTTATTTGTACACTCAGGATAATGTATTTCATCCAGTTCCACTGTAAGGAAGTGTCTGTGCGCCGTTTTTCTTCAAAAGTAGTATATCCCATGCACTACCACTGCATAGCGGTGAGTTCTCAATACTGCGTACCTAGACTGTTGTACCCCATTGACTTGCAGAGTCCGGAGGTGAGTATTTTTCTTGGGAAGTCAGAGGCAGATTTAGAAGCTCTTTGCGCCTCTTTTCTCATGTTAAAAGTGATAGAAAAGTGGCCAAGGGGCTTGTAGATCTGCCCCTAAGACTGTTATAACCTATCCTCACTGCTCGGAGGTAATTTTACATTCCTACTCAGTGAAGCTGCTTCACACTACCCACTTTCTCTTTTCACAGATAAGTTGTCGTTGTTCCGGAAACAAGTTTCTTTGCTCACCTTGTACCATTGATTCAAAGAGGGTACACCATGTATCGAAGCAGGCTTCTCAGACGTTGTTACGATGGCCACGCATCATCGCAGAATTCATGAACGTAGAGCTTTGTAGTTTTTTGGGGGGGGGGTGAGGCCAATTCGTGAAACGCAACCTGTAAGATAAAAAGGAAGCTAAGATTGTGCGCCATTTCTTTATGAAAGGAGAGAGGAAGTGAGAGAGTAACTGAAAGGAATATTCGCAGCTCACCTTTCTGTCACCGGTGTGTTTTTCACCACATGCCGGGACATAATGCACCCTGAAGCTCTACATCTAAAAGATAGTTAAAGAAAGATGTTATTATTGAAATTTGTTACTATCTTAATGTGGAGTACAATAACATCGCCCTTTCACACACCTTCCCTCCCGCATTTAAAAACAACTATTTGTACAGTTTATATTCCGGACATTTGACAGATTATAAAAACTTTCCTGCTATTGGAAAAAAAAATATGAATGGAATAAGAATCGGTATATAGGACTGCGTTCGTCTAAATCGGTGCGCCGGTTTTTTGTATCCAATCTGCTGCAGCCCATCGACTCCCTCCCATGCGCACCCTGGCCTCACTGCTCACCTTTTCGTGGACAGGACACCTTCTACATCATGCAGTTCCGCTCTGCAACCAAGAAGTCTCACATATGGTGCTGAGTCTTGATATCGCTATGGCTAACGACATACTCGTGCTCCCATCATCATTGCAGGTTGTTCACCCTCTCAGTCCTTCCGGTACCACTAACTCAGTGACCAAAGAGGCCATGCACGTAGTGGTGGGCCCTTCTACTCGGTGGTTTGGGCCTACATGAGGCATCCGAACCACTAGGATGTGCCATCACAGCGCTTGCGATGGGAGCAACTCTAAAATGGCATATAGCACGTGCGCCCCATCTTTTTTATTGGTAGGGTCACGTGTGTAGTGACGCATGTGCTGGATGGGTTTTGATGTGGGTGTATACCAGCCATGAGGGAGTGTGTGTGTGCCGTTCTGACAACTAGACCTGGAAGTAAGAAATCAGTACAATGGAAATCTGGGCAATGTTTCGTTTTTGTTTTTTCCTGGAGCGTAAGTAGAGTGGGCTGGCCTGAGGTATGCCAGTGCTGCGCAAGGCTCTAAACCATGATTCCGGAGCTATGGGCGTGGTTCCGTCGTGAGCTATACGAGAAATCAAGTGATTCGGGTGTCCGTTTTGTAGTATTGACGTCACCCGGGTCTTAATTGCAAATGTGTCATTATATCTGTAAAGTTCCACAACTTGGCCAACCTGGAAGGTACAGGGTATCACTGACTCTATATTCGTTCATAGTTGCACACATAAAAGATGGTGGACATGACGCATTTCTGCGATTATGAATGTTTGTTGTATATTCAGTGGAGTGTTGTAGCTGTAGTAATACAGGGCTGTGAAAGTTTAAGTTGCAGTTTTTGGCACATGAAGGCATGAAAAAGGCATTCTCAAGCTATTTGGACCCGCGTTTGCCTATATCCAGTATGGTTACTAAGCCGAGGAGCGCCTGCATATGGTGAGACCCCCCGATCCCCTGGGGACCCTGCAGAAATGCTCCCCAGAGCCAAATGGATGTGATGCAGCGAAATGTGGCTGGGACGCAGGGCGCGGACCGTGCGGCACTGAGCTGGGACGCTGGGCTGCCCTGAGCGGTGCCACTGCAGGGAGTCTCCCTGGCGATGATTTGGAGCGCCTGAGGGCAGCGGCAAGCCTTTGACGCAGCTGGCCTGCATCAGTGCGCTCCTTCGGCTAGTGCTGGGGCGGCTATGCATCGCATTACCTTTAAGGAGGCCAGTGCAGATTGCGGGCGAGTCCAGTGCTGCCAGGGAGGCCGCAGCGTCCGTGGGTGGTCCCCCCTGCCGCGGACGGCGCTCTGGGCACAGATCGGTGTCTAGCGGTTCCCGCCATCCCGATCAGCATCATCCTGGGGCCTGCATATGCTCTTATTGTCGCGGCCTGAGTCTGCACCGGCGGCGCCGTGCCCGGGGGCCCAGCTTGCAGTGCGGTGCCTGAGTGAGGACGTGCAGGGCTCGAGTGCGGGGCTCCCGGGGCTGAAGACACACATCAGGTGAGGCGAGGGTGCTCATGCAGTCTACGTGACTAAGGCTGCCGCTCGACGAGTCTCCGCCAGGATGTTTAACGATGAAGCTTTGAGACACCATCTCCGCCTTACCCCAGTGTAGCCCCTGACCTCAATAATTCAGCGCCCCTGCCACTCAGACCTCTACCACGTCCTCTCTGGTGGTTTGGGCCAAAAGGAGGTAGGCATCCAAAAAAGATTTGGTATCATAAGAGAATTCACCTTTATTAAACCGTGGATCCACCTCTCCCTCTCGTGGTGACTCCAATGGTCAGCTGGCCGCCTAGTTTGCCGCCAAAATTAAGATGGCAACATTCCACTTTTTCTTGCCTGCCAAGATGGCATACTACACATCCCCCTTGTGAGGCCAGGGTGAGCAGTTTTCCCCCCTCCACCGAGCCCCCCTCGAAGCATATATCTTAGCAAGAACCCAAATTTGACTGTACGGGGGTGGCCTCCTTTCACCTTTCTTTTTTCGTGAGGTGTTCTCTCCTGTTTGCTGCCAAAGATAAGATGGCGAAGATTTGCCTTGTCCTGCTTCCCAAGATGGCATATGATACGTCCTACCTTTGAGAGCAAGGTGAGTGGTTTTTCCTCCCGACAGCCCGAGCTTCCCTCGTGGCACCTTACTAAGCAGGGAACCAACTCTGACCCCCAGGGTGGCCTCCATTCTACTTTTGCGAGCCGATCTCACACAACTCGCCTGCACTCGACAAATACCCTTGTGAGACCAGGGTGAGTGGTTTTCTTCCCCACCGCCCAAGCCAACCTTAAAGCACCTAGGTAAGCAGCATACTGTGCTTTTGTGTGTGCATCTGTGTGTGTATGAGGAGGTGTGTGCGGACGCACATGTGTGTGTGCCTGTGCGTGTATGAAAGACTATGTTCACATTTCTGTGTGCTTGTGCATGTCTGTGCGTGTGATGGTGTGGACATGTATTTGGGTGCTTTTGTATTAGAGCATGTGATTCTATGTGTGCTTGTGTTTGTGTGAGCAAATGTTTCTGTATGTGTGCGTATGTCTGTGCGTGTGATGGTATGTGCATGTATTTGAGTGTCTTTGTATTAGAGCATGGGATTGTATGTGTGCATGTGCGTGTGGATGTTTCTGTATGTGTACTTGTATGCGCCCTCTGTTCGCGTATGAGATTGTGTGCGCACATTTGTGTGTGCTTGTGCATGTCTGTGCATGTGATGGTGTGTGTGTGTGTGCATGTATTTGTGTGTACGTCCTTGGATATTTTTGTTTTGGAGCATGTGATTGTATGTGTGCTTGTGTGTGTGTGCGTGTCTGTGTGTATGATGGTGTTAGCGCATTTGTGTGTGCTTGTGCATGTCTGTGCATGTGTCGATGTTTGCGTGTGCATGTATTTGGGTGTTTTTGTATTAGAGCATGGGATTTTATGTGTGCTTGTGTTCTTGGATGTTTTCTGTCTATGTGGTTGGGTGTGTGCGTCAGTGCGCATATGAGAGTGTTTGCTCACATTTGTGTGTGCTTGTGCATGTCTGTGTGTGTGATGGTGTGTGCACGCTGGATTTGTTATTCTCTGGCGGCCGCTGTCCAGGATACTGACTTTAACTGCCAGATGCCTGACCTTAGGATGGCCACCAGTGTACCAGTGTACAGTACAGTCCCCTGCCTGACCCCAAGATGGCTGCCATAGTGGCCCCCTACACGCTGTTTTTCTTCCCTGGGACAACAATTGTACATTGACCAAACCTTGAACGTAGCCCCTAACCTGCCTACACATCAGGACTTGGAACCTGCGGAACTTACCCCAGACTGTGGAGACCTAGCCATTTGGCTGATGCCCGGTGGAGCTCCCATATAGGTAAAGAGGAGATGGGTTGTGGACTCCCCCCCCCCTACCGTCACCTACCCAGCCGGACCTTGGGCAGATTTTCCCCTCGTCTCTACGTCCTATCTTCCTCCTACCCCTTTACCCTATCCCCTTACCCTTCCTTGCTCCATTCACCTTGTCCCCTATGTTCTTTAAATGCTTTTTTGATACTTATGTATATTTTTAACTGATGTAAATTGCAACATTATTATTCCTCAAGTAAGGCGCTCTGATTCCTTTGGGTCTAGCCAGCGCTATATAATAACTCATTAAATTTATTTGTTCCCATTTAGTACTCTTTCTCTACCTCCCTAGCTCCTCTCCCCTCTCCCCTGAATCTCTCATCTTACTTGCTAGTCTGCCTAGCCCCCTGTCCTTTGTGCCCTTTGACTAAGCAGTCCTTCTCCCCTTGTTGGGAAAAGATCCAATATTTATTCTCTGGAGTCTCGGAGAACCCGCTGAGAGTCCACTGCGTCAAGGGAGCCACTCACAGCTGAGGTATGGTATGGCACCCCTTGCCAAAGCACTCCCTCTCCCCTTTTTGGGGTAAACGTAAACGTGGTTTCTTATATAGCGCACGTATCACCCCCGCAAAGGGGTCTCACGGCGCTTGCTTAGGGAACCCGTCCTGGTATTCCCCTGTGAGATAACCCCGGCAGGGTATCCACAGGGTGAAAGCCAGGCATCCCGCCGCGAGGGGCCGTAGTGGAGATTAAGCAAGCTATTGCCCAGAGTCACAGAGTGTGAACCCGTGAGTCGAGTAGGCACCGGAGCGAGAATTATCGAGTCCGTGGAATTTTTTAGCCCAAGACCCGCCGAGGCGGGGAATTGAACCCTGGTCCAGGACCGATCTCAGCTTCCAGGTCTGCCGCCTCTAACCCCTGAGCCACACTTCTCCAGTAGGATCCAGTTTGTAGGCCTTGGAGTCTCAGAGACCCCTCTGAGAGAGTCCACTGCGTAAAGGAAGCCTCCCACAACTGAGATAGGGAAGTGATACCACTTCCCCTGGGATCACTGTTTACTGGACTTTGGACGTTGATTTGACTCGTCTACCGGTTTGTGTCCCCGTCACCCTTCCCACCTCTTTCCATGCGGTGTCCTTCACCCTCCCCTCCTCTTTCCCGCCTTCATTACCTGTCTACTTCCCCAGCTCCTTCCCCCTCCCCTGAATTTTTCCCCCTGCCTGCTTTTCCCCTTCGTATTTGTGCTTATTGTTTATCTTGACCTTACAAGTAACTATGTTGCCATGCTCTAATAACTATGTACCTTTGTAACGATGTAACCTGTAACTATGATCTGATGCTCATGTAAAGCGCTCTGATACCTCCGGGTCTAGCCAGCACTATATAAAACCTTTAAAATAAAATAAAATAAAAAATATGTGAAATAATACACAGAAGATTCTATCGTAAAGAGTTCATGAGTTGTGGTGCACTGAGGTAGGGGCGGATTGTGTGGAGCGTACGATGATGCGTGATCCAGGCAGACCGCACTGGTAAAAATGTGTTTTGACTATTGAATTTTGCCTTAACAAGGGCACGTGGTGATTATTTACGGTGTACTGAGTTAGTGGTACATCTGGTGTTTATCGTGTACTCACCCTGCTATGATGCGTGGCCTGAACGGGCTGCACTGAAATCATTCACTGTTGCATACTGGACTATATGAAGTTTGAGGGGGAACAAAAAAACTAGCATCAATGGTTATCAATTGCTGTGCAAACTAGGTGTTCTGATTGCTCCCCATAACAAATTAAACGATTCCTCTTCACGCAGTGCATTGTAACTTTCACAAATTGGAAACGTATGTCTGGTGGCGATGTTGAAGGTGATACCCCAGAGGTACTTGGTATTTCTGGTGGTGGAGGTACATTTTGGTGCAATCTTCTACATTCTTTTTTATCATAGTTCACACGATGCAGCTATTGAAGGTGCTTGCACATACTAGCAGTGCAACAGCACTATTTTTTTCTCTGCTTTAAATAAAAGGTAAATTCAAGTTGTCAACCCTACTGTGCACAGTGTACATAGAAGCTAGTAGTTCATACAGTTATAGAACAATGTTTTTTTCACTTATTTTAACAAAAACTGAATACATACAGTATAATTGTCTCTGCATTAAATACATCAAGGTTGAATTTCCTACTGTCTATAGTGTAGATGCAAAGGTGAATTCAAGTTGTAAACCCTGCTGTCTGCCGTGTAGATCTTAGGGTGGAGTGCATCATCTGCAATTATGATTAAAGTGGAAGATAGAACATGTATGCAGCGTGCATTTTATTATTCAACTAAATTTATAAGTGATATAAAATAAGTTTTTCAAGGAAGCATAATAAAGGGATATTGTACAGGGTTTGATAGGTTTTATACTTAGTTTGGTTTACACTGAGTTAGTGGTATCCAAAACAAGAAGGTTCTGTGGAGCCTGCGATGATGCGTGGTCTGGGCAGGCCGTAGTGATAGTAATGTTTTTTGTGTTGTGAATGATGCCTTAGAAGGCATCGTGATAATCAGATAATCATTTTTGGTGCACTGAGTTACTAGTACCTTTGGTGCTTAGCTTGTACATATTCTGCGAAGATGCGTGGTCTGGGGGGAGGGGGCACAGCAATTGGAGTAGTGTCTTTTGTCAATTGGATTCTGCATGAATTTCACTTAAAAGTGATTGTATGCCTCATTGCTGACATAAAACTGTTCACTCTTCTTTCCGATGATTTATGGTGCAGTGAGTTAGTAGTATCTTTGGTGCTGAGCTTGTACGTACCCTGCGATAATGCGTAATGCAGGGGGGCTGTACTGGGAGCAATGTTTTTTGCCTAGTGAATTCTGCTTTAATAAGGCTACGGGGAAATGACTTATGGTGCAGTGAGTTAGTGGTACCGAAAGAACTCAGCATGTGCGTACCCTGTGATAATTCGTGGTTCGGGGGGGTCGCAGTGGTATAATGTCTACTGGAATGCGTCATGTACAATTATCATTCTATCTGAAAAAATCTGAACACATACAGTACAAGTGTCTCTGCATTAAATTAATCAAGGTTGAATTCCTTACTGTTCGTAATATACATGCAAAGGTGACTTCAAGTTGTGAACCCTGCTGTCTGCAGAGTACATCGAAGGCTGTAGTTGACACAGACATTGAGGAATGCTTTTTTTTGTCACATACTTTAACAAAATCTGATGACACAGTACTATTTTCTAGCTTAAATAAATCGAGACTGAATTCTATGTTGTTTTGTAGTGCTTATGCGCCACTGGTATCAAGTGGTAAACTCTTTTGATCACAGTGTACATTTGAAAACAGAACTCACTACAGTCATTGAGGAATGTTTTTTGTGGCATCCTTTAACAAAATAGTCTTTGCCTTACATAAATCAAGGATAACTTGAATGTTGTCCGTAGTGTAGATGGAAAGCTGAATTCAAGTTGTGAACCCTGTTGTACGCAGTGTAGATTGAAGGCCGTAGCAACATCGATGAATGCTATTTTGTCACAGTTAACAGAATCTGAGGACACAGTACAATCGTCTCTGGCTTAAATAAATCGAGACTGAATTAAATGTTGTTTGTAGTGCTTCTCCGCTTCTGGTATCAAGTAGTAAACTCTGTTGATCGCAGTGTACATTTGAAGGCAGTACTTTGTACAGACATTGAGGAATGTTTTTTTGTGGCATCCATTAACAAAATTGCCTCTGCCTTACATGAATCAAGGCTGACTTGAATGCTGTCCGTAGTGAAGATGGAAAGCTGAATTCAAGTTGTGAACCCGGTTGTATGCAGTGTAGATTGAAGTCAGTTGTTGAGACAGACATGGGCGAATGCTTTTTGTCACTTATATAAACAAAATCTGAAGACATATAGTAGAATTGTCTCTGCATTAAATAAATGAAGGCTGAATTTCCTACTGTTCAAACTTTAAGAAAATTGTCTCTGCCTTACATAAATGAAGGATAACTTCAATGCTGTGCGTAGTGTAGATCCCAAGCTGAATTCACGGTGTGAACCCTGCTGTCCGCAGTGTAGATGGAAGACAGTAGTTGATACAAACATAAGTCTGCGGTGCTGTGGCGCTGAGTTCGCAATCGCAGGAGGCACGTGGTCATGGCGCCAGCCACATGGCAGGGTGAGGACCTCCGCTGTGGCAGTCTTTTCTCTTTGCAGAAGTGAACCACGCCCAAGGCGGAGGCTAATTATTCATACTCTTATGCTGACATTGCGTACGTTAGATCAGCCCACTTCAGTTGTGCTTGAAGGGGGGGAGACAACACAGCAACATGACCGAGATATTACCCAGAGTCTGAGATAATATGGTTGCGTCCACTGTGCAGTACACTACACGTATCAATGGTATAACTATACATGGAAACGTTCTTGGTTTGTATAGTGAGTTGTGTATAGAATATGACCGGTAGTGTTAGCATTGTGTACATTATTGTTGATGTGCAAATTCCTTCCCTTATACATAGTTGATTGCCACATCTCTGAACATTGAGCTAGTGTGCTATTGAAGGGATATATTATTTTGGGAAGGTTCGTTGTCTGAGGTAGTAGAGGGGGAGGAGTCAGGAGGGGTGGTTGTGGTGGTAGTGGCGCTGGGTATTGTGATTTTGTTGGGTGTCGAAAGTGTAAAATTAGTACCTCTATCACATATTGCTCTTCAAATATGGGTTTGAGTTAGATGTAATTCAGGCAGTACATAGTCGACGTCCTTACACTAGTTAAATGTTGATGTTAATTTGTTAGTGGTAAGTGGAACTATTGCCTGTTTTTATAAGAACCATTGGAAATATGTTTTCTTGTTGAAGATATGGGGAAGTGGTCAACATTATAATTAGGAATTGTCATTTAAAAAACCTTTGAAATTCACTGAAAAAACCATAGGTTTCAGGCAGGTTATAGTTAGGAATTATCATTTAAAAAACCTTTGAAATTCACTGAAAACCCATAGGTTTCAAGCAGGTTATAGTTAGGAATTATCATTTAAAAAACCTTAGAAATTCATTGAAAAAACCATAGGTTTCAGGGGTGTTATAGTAAGCTGGACATTTCACTCATACAAAACCATTGAAATTCCTCCGTTATAGTTAGTTGTACTAACTGTAACTCTCGCGCCCGCAATCCACTGGTGATGATGTCACATATTACATCATTCATGACATGGTCAGACCTCCTCTGTCTCCTGGAACAGGCCTAAACCTCATCTACACAATGTGATGTGTAATGTTAGGAAACACAGGTAATATAATTGAAAAACGTGCAATTTTTTTGCTCATTCCACAATCACATCACCTGTGTTTCCTTTGCTTAGGTATCTCATTGTAGAAATGTAGTCTATCATATGAAAGACTACGTAGAATGTGAGCACTGTATGCAACAACTTTGACACTTACAGAAGCCTCAGCTTCTCCATGCCTCCTACACAGTTCTAAATGTACATCATAAATACAAAAAGTACAGAATTAATTATACATGTTAAATGGTTTATTTTTGCTGTTCTCAGAATGTATCAAATTTCACTAAAAACAGTGACTTGAAGGTATTCATCATATAACAGCGGGGAAAAAAACCACAATCAAAATGATTGTGTTTAAAAAACCCATATAACATAACCAATCAGAAATCAGAACTCCTCAAAAGTAACTTACTTTCCATGACGTCGAAGGATGTCCTATGAACAGCTTACACTCGGTTGTGCTGTTTTTATTTTCAGCCCGCCACTTTCTGAAAGAAAACCTCCATCGTTTTGAAAAATATGTTACATACAATAAATGACTTCTCGCTCTCTACCACACGTTTCCACAAGGCCAAATCATGTAAGATCCATTTATAACTCTTGGAATTCTTGTAAGCAAATCCCGTCATTTTCTATTTCCGCAACTTTCAGAAAGAAAACGTTCAAGATCACTTTCACAATCCTGGACTAGTAATATCTTACCCTTCTTGCTCACTCATGTTCTACATTTCCTATGACACTGATACTGCTTACTATGAAGCAGACTTACACTACCTCTATGACTACTACAATTATTTAATTCTCTACATCACTTTTAATCACAAAGCAATATAAAACAGTAGATAAAATTATATCAAACCCTAGAATCATTATACGCCAGTTACCTACCCTAAATTCTCTTTTCTGAAAACAGAAAGTAAGAATATTTTTAAGTAAAAAGGCAACATTGTATCGTAGTCAAATGGGAATAATTTCCGAAACAGCAAATTTTTTTACATTTTCAATAAGCTGTGTAATAAGCGGATCTTGTCAAATGACCATCATGCCATATAATAGCTGCAGTTACAAATGTTCTTCCTAAAATCAACGACTGTGTAGCCACAACATTTGTAATTAAAGTTGAAGACTTATATTCATCAGGTTTATATAGTTGGATTTTTAAAATGACATTATAATCAAAAGTTTGGACCAATAATCTAGACAGCATTGCAGACTTACATTCCCTCTACTCCATGTTTTGATTGGCTGCTTGAATTAGCTTATAAAAAGAAACAGTTTTTCTGAACTCATACAAAGTGCAGTTATTTTTCCATGACGTCAAGTGTTATGGTAAGAACACCGTTTGCTTTGGGAAATACTCTGTTGTCCTTCAACTAATCTCTGCCCACCACTTTCTGTAAGAAAATCTTCTTTTTTTCCAGGAACTATTTAAAACTCAAAAATAACTTTTGACTCTGTACTACACTTATCCTCAATGCCAAATCGTGTAGGAGCCATTAGAACCTCTTGAAATTCCTCAGAGCAAATCCTGAGATTCCTTCCCTAAAATTTTGGTTTTAAAAACACCAGGTAAGAATTTTTAAGGTCAAAAGGCAATTTTTTTTTTAAGTTAAAACAGAATCATTGCAGAATGACCAGCCATTTCTAGACTTTAAATAAGCTGTGTAATGTCCTGATGTTATTGAAGGACCGTCATGATATATAATTGCTGCAGTTACAAAAGTCCTTCCTGATATTGACAACTGTGAAGCCACAAATTTTTTAATTAAAGTTGTCAATTTTGTTCCATCAGGCCTACATCGTTGGAACATTAAAATGACATACTGGCCATATGTTCGTATAAATAATGTTGACAACATTTCAGACTTACATTGGCTACACTCCATGTTGTGATCAGCTGCTTTTACTAGCTTATTAAAGGACATTGATTTACTGTCTGGCAAAGTTAAATATATAAATCTTTCTGAGTCTACACTAGTAGTACTTGATACCATACAGTTCTCGCAGTCATGCTGCCATTGACAAGAAAGCCCAAACAGGTGATCTACATCTACACCTTCAGCATGCAATACATCAAGCATATACATTAAAAACTCCTGACAATCTTGCTGAATATTTTGAGAGAATTGTGTTTGACCTGAACATCTGTCTAACAGATTTCGAATTTCAGACACACTTTCTATTTTTGTTCTATCAGTGCTACATTTCTCTAACACAGAATTTAACAAACTGCAAAATCTTTGATCAGAATTGACCACAATCTCTTCTTTTACATTTTCTAGAGAAAACAAAACATTAACCACTACATTAGCATAGCAGTTGACACCAGAACTGTTTTCAAATTGAAAACCAACAACATCTTCAACAGAATCCTTTTTCTTTCTGCTTATAATTTCAGGTTCATCGACTTTTTGTCTTTTTGCTACAACCTCCCTACTATTGGTCACATTTCTTCGTTTCCGGCCTACCACACGTTTCTCAAACAAAGGATATTGAGGCAAATGTGGCGCATACTCTCTTCTTAACCTATTGTATTCCTTAACACAATCTAGATCCGCACGAATGTTTGTGACATCACACTCAATCAAGTACAATCCCGATAAAGTTCTAACTCGTGACAATGCCACATATGCCATACCCTCCTTGAACACAGAACTGCCAATATTCACCAATGCACTGTCTACACTTAAACCTTGCGATTTATGGATTGTCACCGCATATGCCAAGCAAACAGGAAACTGCTTACGGCGAACATATAAGTCTTTTACAAGCAAAAACCTACCAGAGCAACGACCAATTACCTGTACTTCCTCAATGCCATCAAATTTAATTTTTAAAAATTCAATTCCATCTCTATTTCTGTATTTCACAAAATCAACAACATTACCCATTGATCCATTTACCAGACCTCTTTCAACATGTAAATTTCTTCTTAAAATTATACGGCAGTTTAAGCACACATTCAGAGTCTTTTCAAAACCTGCAGTTTTAGATATAGTCTTCTCTAATGAATCCAATTTTGTTTTCAAATTCTCAGACAACATAATTGTTGATCCCATATGCTCTACTCTGTCAATAGCTTCCAGTTTCACAATCTTTTGGTTTTCTAAATGCAACATTTTGTTGTTGAAGATGGCACATTCTGCAAGAGTTGGCATCAAACATATTCCAGATTTCTTCTCAGTAATTTTCTGAAAAATATTCTCAGGCACAACGTCTTGTTCTGGATATAAATTTGACAGTAATCGTGCATGTAAAGCTTCTTTCCCATGCTCGGTCACTTTTCCAATTCTAACATCTTGTAGAATATTCTTGTAATCTTCATCCTTCGCCTGACGCATATTTTCATGCAGTTCAGCATAATTGAAGTTTAACCATATATTGACGTTGCCAATGCTCCCTAGGCACTTCCTGGTATCTTCATGCGTGAGCATTTTGAACACAGGTTGTCCTTTCACTGGTGTCAGCTGCAGAAGATCTCCGAAAACAATGATGTGTTTGCCACCAAATAACACATCATACTCTGTTTTAAGAACTTCTTGTATTCTCAAATGCACAAAGGCAAGCATGACATTAGAAACCATGCTTACTTCGTCAATGATAAGAAGTTTCATTTTCCTCAAGACTCTTGAAATTTCACAAGCATCTCCAGATAACTTGTGGTATTGTAATTTGTTATCATGCTCCACTGGCAGCATCAGTAGACGATGCAAAGTAATACCTTTAATGTTATGTGCTGCCAGTCCAGTTGGAGCGGTGACAACACAAGACAGCGATGACTCAGTCCTTTCCTGCAAATAACATGAAATTGCTTTAATGAGGAAACTTTTTCCAGTTCCCGCTTCTCCACTCACGTACAGTCGGACAGGCTTCAACGACGTACATGAGCACTCTTTCTTCTCATGACTTAATCCATGTTCAATTTGCTTGGTAACTTCGTCATATATTTTCCTCTGCTCAACGTTGAGTTGTCTTTCCAAGTCTTCTAAGTTAACCACATCCTCCTGAGCATGTGCCATGGCTCTTTCCACTTCATTCATGGCAGTGGCAGCTTCATTTTCGATAACAGGTCCTCCTAGTGGATCCTGACTCAATGAAACAGAACTCTGACTGTCCTGAGAACTGTCTCTGGCAATCTCGGCTGCAATCGTTGCTTCCTGCTCGATTTCCGCATTCAACATTTCTAGATATTTGGGAAAAGCAGGACATTCTATGGTCTCCTTGGCGGCACTGAAAGAGTCTACGTAACAGAGGAAATCTCCAAGCAGTTCCTCTTCTGCACGCCAAGGCTTGAAAAGTTGCAAAAGTGCTAAATAGAAAAACTCCTTTTTTTCAGGAGATTCGCCACTCAATTTTCGATGGTTTACCAAGTGGCATTTTCTTTGCTTGACCAGACATCCCTCACTTCCAATTACAGCATACACTCCTTTATCAATATCTTCTTTGATGTTCCTCTTGAATATGTAATTTTGTAGAACCTCATACAGACAAACATTCTCGAGGTGACTGCTTCGATTTGGATAATATGTATCCAACATGTTGGTCTTCAAAATATCGGTACTGTTTGGCTCCTTTTCCGCCAAATACTCAATTTCCCGTACAGGTTTCAGAACTCGATTACGCGTTGCAGCAAGACCAAGACTCGCCCAAACTATACTCCTAGATTTGGCATAGAGACTTGCTGAAGACAACCAGTCAGAACATTCGTAAGCTCCGATTTCTCGATGCGACAACATCTTCAGACTGAAACTGTACAACTTCTTACTGAGGCTCTTTTCATGGGAAATGTCCTCCCACATATCCTTCAATTCTGTCTTTTCTTTTTTGGTGATGTAAGATGTCACATACCGAGCCACAGCCATACAGTTATCAGCCACAAACTGTATATCCATGTTAGCATTCCACATGGACAAAATCACTGGGTTGTAGTCGTTGATGTACTTGGACTCTTCGTTCCTCTTCAAATTGTATGTGTTTTTAGGTGATTTCTTCATCACATTATGTCGCAGCGAAGACATCAAACTGTTTACTCTTCCTTTAGAAATCACCGGTCGTGGAAAGCCGAAACGACATTTGGTGTAGAACTTGTCCTTGTTTCTGAATTTACGACGACAGTACTTTCCACAACGATGGCTTTGGAAACGTAGAACTTTTTCTCTTAGGCTTTTCTTCTCCTTTGCGTTTGGAACAGCACACGTAGAATACTGTTGTATGAAACTCATCACTAAGTCTTCTGGATCTGTTCCAAATTTAGGTGCATCCTTGATCCACAGCAGCATATGTATATGAGGAGCACCTCTTGCTTGGTACTCCTTTCTCCAGAAGAAATCCAACACCTCTCCAAGAGGTGGATTCTTCTTATTCATGATGAAAGACATCATAGCTTCAAATCTATGATTGAAGTACCTGCATACATTGACTGGATCCAAAGAGCACAGTTCTCCGGGTGTCTTGAATTTGAGGTTTTCAATGTTTCCATTTGCCTCTCGTAGAAATTCAAGTAAGTCTTCCCAGCCATACTCGGCACAGCTCAGAGTGAGGAACCATGTGGGAGTTCCTAAGTTCCTCAGCATACATTTTAAATCACCATGACGACGGTACCAGTACTCATTAGTACCACGCTGACACGCCATGAGATTAATCAGGTGACAATCCAAAATACTGTCTTGGACATTGACTTTATCCATAAAGTCACTTGCCGAGATGTTTTGCATCTGTATACCACTTTTCAAGATGTGGTTCACTGCATATGACAGTCCAGACAGATCGCTTTCAAACAGGAGATGAAACAAATAGGGAATGCATTGTCGAAACCTAGCATCTTCTGCATACAATCGTAAAGTCCGGTATTCAGAAGCAGGAATTTGATGAGGTCGCTCATCATATCTTCCTCCTTGACCTGTTGGAAATAGCTGTGGGAAACACCGAGCTTCCAAACTTTCCTCCCAAACACTAATGGGACTCCCTTTGGCTTGTTTCATTTGAAACAACTCAATAGCATTCCCCATGACTTCCTTGGAATGCAAAGGATGAACACTATAATGTTCATATATTTCTTCACTTTTAGAGGGTTCTACTTTCTCAATTTGACCAGCACACAAATCGCTATCCTCTTCCTCACTTACTTCCTCTTCTGCAACATATACATTCTTATAGTACTTATTATTTTTTTTCAAATACAATGTTGCCTTTTTGACTTTCCTAACATCCACTAAATCTTGCCATATTTTCTTATTCTTTGTCGGAACCCCATTAACTAAGATAACCAGAGATTCCTCTTCCACTTTTTCTACTCCAATTGTGTTAATGTTTTTCTTCAAATCTAGAGGCAAATAAACAACTCTTCCCTTTAATCCTCTCTGTAAATCTGATGGAGGCAATTTCCCTGTCTTTGGCTCCATTCTTACAATAGCCTGAAAGGGATGGATACTTTGAATCAAAATAGATTCATAAGTATTTAAATCCTTCAATTCAGAAGGAATCTCAACCAATTCCAGATTATTATGAACCGCTCTAGCAGGCATCTGGTTTTGATTTAATTTGTTACAACAATAAGTACACACACGTTGATCCGATCCCAAATCAAAACAATTTTCTACCATCAAGTATGTTGCGAAATCCTTCCATTCACTATTATTTTCCCTTTCACTTTTTGCATATAAATCCACTAACTTAGTCTGATTCTTATAATAAGTGCGTCGACAACACACACAAGTGAAATTAGGCCTCTCACTTGATTTCACCTGAAACGTCGCAATTTCCTTCTGAAAATTATCTGTACTGGAAACCTGTACACTATCTTCCACATTACCCTCTTCTTCTTGGTCAATTTCAACATTCTCCTCTTTACTTCCAAAGTAACAAAACTCAATTTCTTCACAAATATTCTTCACATCTATTTCAGAACCATGCAAAAGAGCAGCGCATAATTGTTTAAGCATAATTGCTGGACTCTTAGCATAATACAACATTCTAACTAATTTCCTCACTTTATTATGATGCACTGCTAGCATCCTGAAATGATGAAAAACACTCTGGCATACTCTCCTGGAAAGACAAGCCAGTGAATGACCATGCAAACCTGTCACTTCTCTCACTCTGCAAGGATCTAATTCTTGCAACAACATCATTTTCTGCTTCAAACTTTTCTTATTAAATGTCCGTACAAAATCACAAAGCAAATTGATGGAATCCTGTCGTACACTGCAAATACTACTACACTTCCAGGTGTACACAGGACCCTTAGGACGTCTTCCTAAAACCTCATTACCTAACACCTCCTCTGTCTCTGTTGTCACAAGTTTTTCTTTTTCAACTGGACAACCATCTTTCACCTCATAAGCTCGACCGCTGGTGTCAACTGCATGCACCAAATCATTATCCTGGAAATAACTCTCCTCATTGAAAAATGCCTCACAACTTGAACTATGCATCCATCCTCCGGAACAAACTTCACAAAAATTACTACGATTAACTATTCTCTTCCATCTACTATTTCTTTTGAAATCATAAATTGCCTTGTTTAGCTTCCTAATTCTATTGATTATCAAAATAAATAACTTCCGTTTAATTTCAAATGCCTGATCAATAACTTTCTCAACTTTTTTTTTTCTCTTATAAAAAACGACTTTCTGTTGACCTTTCTTAATATTTTTTAACAAATTGCCAATTATCCTGTTGCGGAACATTCGTTTACGAATGTCCCTAAACTGTTGTTTCCTTCTACTATCATGCACAGAGTTATCTCTTGCTCTAGCAGTAACATTTTTGATTGGCCTTTCCTTTCCATTTAAATTGCTTCTCCTTTTCTGTACTAAAACATTTTCTGTAGTACTACTTTTTTTTCTACAAATGTTTCTTATGAATGTTTTCGTGGTCTTAACCGGTGCTTTCTTGGTGACTTGACGATTTTTTATTGTAGAGGACTGCTGCAATAATTGATGGACCTGCTGTCTTTGATGTTTTGTAGCCTTTCTGATTCTATCCTTAGTTGGCATTCTCAAATTTTGAAATGATCTGCAGTTGAATCTGTGGTAAAATATAATAAAAAATGTTATTAACCACTATTACCAAACAGTAAATCAATAACAGTCATCAAAAACTTAACACACTACTTGTTATTTTTACATAGAACAATTTTTAGTGCATTGGCAAATTTAGAAATCACAAATAGTAGCAAAGAAATTGAATGCTTCTACATTTTACCTGTGTTGTTTTATATGTGAATCTGAACTAATTTTATGAGCATATTTGATTATTTTAATAAAGACACTACACACAACATATTTTTGAACTTTTGTTTAATTTTAAATGAAACGGTTTACATTTTTACTTCTGATTTCCAGTAACTCTTAAAAATAAATGTTCATAGTTCCATAGGCTCAAGCAGATCAGCTTCCCACCCTATGTCATACAATTCTGACAAATCGGCATCCTCATCATATTCTTCATCATCCTCAGGATTTAAATCATCCAAGGGATCTACTTCCACTGACGTTTCAATGACAAATTCAATGATAAGATCGAGATCAACTGATTGCTCATTATCACTCATGCTTGATGTTGTCGTTATCTTCAAAAAAAGAGAACAACAATGAGATGTTGCAGAGTAAGGCACAAATCTCAGAGACTATAATAGTAAAATTGTTTAACAAGAGTAACATTTTTCAGCTATTATTTAGCCATGTCCAGCGATGCTGAAGAGATGAGGCCTATGTCCAAGTTTTCAGTAAACAGGACTCATCTCTTCTTAACCTTGGATAAGCCTCACCGACTCTGTGTCCCCTGCACATACTTAAATGTAAAGGGGCAGATTTATGTTAACTGGCACATCCCCAGGGATGCACCAGTTAACGTGCACCGCTGCTCTGCCACCCATGGTGTGCCACATTTACAATGTGGAGCACCATTGAGTAAAAACAGCACAGATGCGTCACGCATCTGTGCCGCAAAAGCAACACATTGCACGAGTCACGTCGTAAACACGACATGTCTACTGCAATGCACAGGAGGAAGCCACACATTGCATGGTGCTTCACTCCTTATGCCTGTTTCAAACAGCCATAAGGATTTGATTCAGCAATGCTATAAAGCTGACTCAGTGAAATCTTCTAAATTTCACTGTGTTAGTTTTACAGGGCTTTCATGCAAATGAATGCCCACCCTACAACAAAACACCTATATGAAACCTGGCGCAGGTTTCATGTGGCACAGGACTTTACAGCATAACACATCTGCCTAGATGCATCAAGTTGTAAATATATCACAACATAGCAAATCTTTTGCTCCGCCGCTGCATCACAAAAGTGACGCACAGCAGCGCAAAAGAGGCACACACCTATCATAAATCTGTCCCTAACATTTTAAATGATTGATTCAGGATGACAATAAAGTGTAGCCTATCCAGAGGTTTGTTTGAGGTGAGGCCTACTCAGGGTTGCAGATGAAATTTAGGGTTGTTGAAGAATACAGAGGAGATAATACATGTGCAGGCCTACCAATGAAGTGAGTCAAGTCCACTTCACTCTTGAACAAAGGCCACACCTCTTCTGTGTCCGTGGACAGGCCTAAACCTCATCTGCACAATGTCATTCGTAAACTTAGGAAACACAGGTGATGTAATTGAAAAATGTGGAGTTTCTTTTCCTCATTTTTCAATCACATCACTTATGTTTCCTTTGCTTAGGTATCTCATAGTGCAGATGGACTCTAGCATATCAAAGAGTACACATAAGTTGAGCAGTGTATACAACAATTTTGACATTTACAGAAGATTCAGCTTCTTATCTTGTTGGAGATGAAATGAAGCCTGTCTTGCAACATGGTGCATGTTTTGCATCACTGCTGCATTGGTTTCATGTGGCACGGGACTTTACAGCATGACACATCTGCCTAGATGCATCAAGTTGTAAATATGTCGCCACATAGCAAATCTTTTGCACCGCCGCTGAGTCACAAAAATCACGCACAGTGACGCAAAAGAGGCATACATCTATCATAAATCTGTCCCTAATATTTTAAATGATTGATTCAGGATGACGATAAAGTGTGGCCTATCCATATGTTTGTTTGAGGTGAGGCCTACTCAGGGTTGCAGATGAAATTTACGCTTGTTGAAGAGTACAGAGGAGATAATATATGTGAAGGCCTACCAATGAAGTAAGTCATATCCACTTCACTCTTGAACAAAGGCCAGACCTCTTCTGTGTCCGTGGACAGACCTAAACCTCATCTGCACAATGTCATTCGTAAACTTAGGAAACACAGGTGATGTAATTGAAAAATGTGGAGTTTCTTTTCCTCATTTCACAATCACATCACCTGTGTTTCCTTTGCTTAGGTATCTCATAGTGCAGATGGACTCTAGCATATCAAAGAGTACACAGAAGTTGAGCAGTGTATACAACAATTTTGACATTTACAGAAGATTCAGCTTCTAATCTTGTTGGAGATGAAATGAGGCCTGTCTTGCAACATGGTGCATGTTTTGCAGCACTGCTGCATTGGTTTCATGTGGCACAGGACTTTACAGCATGACACATCTGCCTAGATGCATCAAGTTGTAAATATGTCGCCACATAGCAAATCTTTTGCACCGCCGCTGCGTCACAAAAGTGACGCACAGCGGCGCAAAAGAGACACACGGCTATCATAAATCTGTCCCTAACATTTTAAATGATTGATTCAGGATGATGATAAGGTGTGGCCTATCCAGAGGTTTGTTTGAGGTGAGGCCTACTCAGGGTTGCAGATGAAATTTACGCTTGTTGAAGAGTACAGAGGAGATAATATATGTGAAGGCCTACCAATGAAGTAAGTCATATCCACTTCACTCTTGAACAAAGGCCAGACCTCTTCTGTGTCCGTGGACAGACCTAAACCTCATCTGCACAATGTCATTTGTAAACTTAGAATACACAGGTGATGTAATTGAAAAATGTGGAGTTTCTTTTCCTCATTTCACAATCACATCACCTGTGTTTCCTTTGCTTAGGTATCTCATATTGCAGATGGACTCTAGCATATCAAAGAGTACACAGAAGTTGAGCAGTGTATACAACAATTTTGACATTTACAGAAGATTCAGCTTCTTATCTTGTTGGAGATGAAATGAAGCCTGTCTTGCAACATGGTGCATGTTTTGCATTACTGCTGCATTGGTTTCATGTGGCACGGGACTTTACAGCATGACACATCTGCCTAGATGCATCAAGTTGTAAATATGTCGCCACATAGCAAATCTTTTGCACCGCCTCTGCGTCACAAAAATCACGCACAGTGACGCAAAAGAGGCATACACCTATCATAAATCTGTCCCTAACATTTTAAATGATTGATTCAGGATGACGATAAAGTGTGGCCTATCCATATGTTTGTTTGAGGTGAGGCCTACTCAGGGTTGCAGATGAAATTTACGCTTGTTGAAGAGTACAGAGGAGATAATATATGTGAAGGCCTACCAATGAAGTAAGTCATATCCACTTCACTCTTGAACAAAGGCCAGACCTCTTCTGTGTCCGTGGACAGACCTAAACCTCATCTGCACAATGTCATTCGTAAACTTAGGAAACAGAGGTGATGTAATTGAAAAATGTGGAGTTTCTTTTCCTCATTTCACAATCACATCACCTGTGTTTCCTTTGCTTAGGTATCTCATAGTGCAGATGGACTGTAGCATATCAAAGAGTACACAGAAGTTGAGCAGTGTATACAACAATGTTGACATTTACAGAAGATTCAGCTTCTAATCTTGTTGGAGATGAAATGAGGCCTGTCTTGCAACATGGTGCATGTTTTGCATCACTGCTGCATTGGTTTCATGTGGCACAGGACTTTACAGCATGACACATCTGCCTAGATGCATCAAGTTGCAAATATGTCGCCACATAGCAAATCTTTTGCACAGCCGCTGCGTCACAAAAGTGACGCACAGCGGCGCAAAAGAGACACACGGCTATCATAAATCTGTCCCTAACATTTTAAATGATTGATTCAGGATGACGATAAGGTGTGGCCTATCCAGAGGTTTGTTTGAGGTGAGGCCTACTCAGGGTTGCAGATGAAATTTACGCTTGTTGAAGAGTACAGAGGAGATAATACATGTGAAGGCCTACCAATGAAGTAAGTCATATCCACTTCACTCTTGAACAAAGGCCAGACCTCTTCTGTGTCCGTGGACAGACCTAAACCTCATCTGCACAATATCATTCGTAAACTTAGGAAACACAGGTGATGTAATCGAAAAATGTGGAGTTTCTTTTCCTCATTTCACAATCACATCACCTGTGTTTCCTTTGCTTAGGTATCCCATAGTGCAGATGGACTCTAGCATATCAAAGAGTACACAGAAGTTGAGCAGTGTATACAACAATTTTGACATTTACAGAAGATTCAGCTTCTTATCTTGTTGGAGATGAAATGAAGCCTGTCTTGCAACATGGTGCATGTTTTGCATCACTGCTGCATTGGTTTCATGTGGCACGGGACGTTACAGCATGACACATCTGCCTAGATGCATCAAGTTGTAAATATGTTGCCACATAGCAAATCTTTTGCACCGCCGCTGCGTCACAAAAATCACGCATAGTGACGCAAAAGAGGCATACACCTATCATAAATCTGTCCCTAACATTTTAAATGATTGATTCAGGATGACGATAAAGTGTGGCCTATCCAGAGGTTTGTTTGAGGTGAGGCCTACTCAGGGTTACAGATGAAATTTACGCTTGTTGAAGAGTACAGAGGAGATAATACATGTGAAGGCCTACCAATGAAGTAAGTCATATCCACTTCACTCTTGAACAAAGGCCAGACCTCTTCTGTGTCCGTGGACAGACCTAAACCTCATCTGCACAATGTCATTCGTAAACTTAGAAAACACAGGTGATGTAATTGAAAAATGTGGAGTTTCTTTTCCTCATTTCACAATCACATCACCTGTGTTTCCTTTGCTTAGGTATCTCATAGTGCAGATGGAGTCTAGCATATCAAAGACTACGCAGAAGGTTAGAACTGTATGGAACATGGCTATGTAAGTCAAATAAACAAAATCTAAATTTTCCAAGCACACATGGGGGCGTATTTACAAGGACCTTGCACCACAGGGAAAGGTCTTAAATTAAAATGGGAAAAATAACATCAGAGAGACTCAAAGGCCTTATAAATATGCCCCAAGCAACCTATGAAGCTCTAGCATTACATATGAAGAAACCTAATTGATTTCAAAAATCGTTTTTAAACACATCATCTAAATAAATTATATACCTACATTTATCGGGAAGTGACTTAAAATGCCCTAAAACACATGAAAGCGTTTTTTTAAGCCCTTGCTCCATTTTTAGATCACTTTTAACATGGCTATGTAAGTCAAATAATCAAGATCTAAATTTGCCAAGCACAGATGGGGGCGTATTTACAAGGACCTTGCACCACAGGGAAAGGTCTTAAATTAAAATGGGAAAAATAACATCAGAGAGACTCAAAGGCCTTATAAATATGCACCAAGCAACCTATGAATCTCTAGCAGTACATATCCAGAAACCTAATTGTTTTCATAAATCGTTTTTAAACACATCATCTAAATCAATTATATACCTACATTCAAGGGGAAATGACTTAAAATGGCCTAACACACATGAAAGCGTTTTTTTTACGGCCCTTGCAACATTTTTGGGTCACTTTTAACATGGCTATGTTAGTCAAAGAATTAAAATCTAAATTTGCCAAGCACAGATGGGGGCATATTTACAAGGACCTTCCACCACGGGGAAAGGTCTTAAATTAAAATGGGAAAAATGACATCAAAGGAAGTCAAAAGCCTTGAAAATATGCCCCAAGCAACCTATGACACTCTAGCAGTACATATCAAGAAACCTAATTGATTTGAAAAAACGTTTTTAAACACATCTTGTAAAGCAATTATATTCATACATTCATGGGGAAGTGAGTTAAAATACCCTAAGACACATGAAAGCATTTTTGTAAGACCCTTGCACTATTTTTGCGTCATTTTTAACATGGCTATGTATCGCAAAGAAACAAAATCTATTTGTAAAATACTTGACACAAAGCAACATTTTAAATACACAACTTTCTTCATAATTTTCTCCCTAAACCATACTATTCTCTATCTAAATTAAATGAATCTTTTCTCACCTTAGCAAATTCTTTATGAGTTTCAAAACAGTCTCATAAACACACCAAATTGTCTTTAGCAGAGCAAAAGGTATGCACTCTAGAGGCTGGAACCAACAATGGCACAGAAATGCTGTAATTCATCACACATATCTCTCATGTCACCCAATCAAAACTCTTCCCTCACTTTTTTCAAATCAACACCCTTCCCCCCTCTGCCCTTTCTGCCTTTTTTGCATCGCAACCACCTCCTGAAAGACCTCTGATGTTTGCAAGTTCACACAACAATGTTTCAATTGAACTCTGAACTCTCAGTACACCTGCATATCCAGTGCAATCTTTCATAAAATGATTTCTTCTTGACCATTCAAATTACATCTTTCAAAGAACTCATCCATGCACCCTAACTTTCTGTTTTCAGCAATCAAAATCCACCAATCACTGCTACTGCTTCATTAACACAGAAACTCCACAGTTTTTTTCATTTTAAACTCTTATTTTTTCAACTGCCATTTCATTGCCACACTTCATCTGACTGCAGCAGAACCTTCTCTCACCATGTTTTCTGTCTGGATTGTTGGACATAGTTACATCTACTGGGTTCAAAGGTATGCTGATAACAGAAATTTACCTAACCTCAATTTACAAGATGTGGAAATTAAGTGGTTTGGCCACAGAGGATTAAAATGTCACCAATTGATACCATTGGTGAAAACCTTTATGCATTTGCCTAAACCTGACCTGTTAATTGTGCACTGTGGAGGAAATGACTTGGGCACTTTGACTGGGGTAGGTCTGGAAATGCTTTTAAAGGACACCTTTGACCAATTGATGGCACTTTTTCCTCAAACTGCCTTGGTATATTCAAATATATGCCAAAGACAGAAATGGAGGTGGTCGAACCAATTTTGTCCACAAATTGAGAAATCGAGGAAGCATGTAAACAAATCTGTTTCAGCTTACATGAGAGACCATGGAATGGGCTCCATGTACAACAATAACTTACGTTACTACATGCAAGATATCTACAGAGGAGATGGAGTTCACTTCTCAGATGAAGGGAACAGAGTTTTCATTCTGAATTTAAGACTGTGCATTGGTACCTACTTATAAGTACCTAAATGTACCATAAACCCAAAAGCTCTTCTCAGAGCTACCCTACATCTGATCACTCACAATTATTATTTTACTCTAACTTTTTTCACTAATTTTCAACAAAGTACGCTCCCTGGAGCGCTACCCGGTACGCGAACCGGAAGCTAACCGCGCGAAATTTTTTAAAAAAATGTTTTTTTTCTCGCACATATGGGCCTCCTCAGCCACCCTCAGAAAACCTAGGGGGTCAAAATACGTCTACCGTGCCCCCTTCTACCCATTCTGAACATTATTTGCCCTCCATTTTGTATCTTAATTCGACCGAAACACAAAATGGTGGACTCCCGTAACGCTGCCGGTTCGCGCACCGGGGCGCTCACCGGGAAGCGCTCCATTAAAAAAGGTGGGAAAGTAATTTACAGAAGAAACCCTGGAGACACTTTCACCAAATATAGATTTGCTCATACTACATACCAATCCCTACCATTTTCACAAATTTGGTTGTATTTCCATTTAGCCATTTAGCCTGTAGACCTCTCTAAATACCCTGAGGTAAATTACTTCACAAAACACATCTGAAGTGTTGGAATTGACAACCAATTAAAATGTTACTTTCATTTTCTACTTTTTTACCTGACATTTGGTTGGTTATGTACCTGAATATATATAAAAAAGAGAGAGAAACACAGCCATTTTGACTACTACTTCCTCTACATTGCAAGATCATTTTCACTCACAACTTAAACTTGTTTTTAAAAGGTAAGATATTATTTCATAAATTTGAAAACATTTTCAGATAGTTATATACTATCCCTCTGTAAGAGTTAGACATTGAGAAAGGCTTGTTTATTATAATTATGGATTGATTTAGGTTTCTGTGGTATAATTATGAATTTACTTTGGCTTTCTCACAGGCACTTTTTAATAGTACTACTTCATGCCTCAAAAGTACCTGTCTGAACTTAAACCCAACAGTGCCCTATCTCTACTGATATATTTATTTTTTATTCAAATTTCAGCACAAAAATGCAAGGAGAACAGAACGTTTCCTTTGAAATTGTCCTAGACATGAATAATGAGGAAATAATTGAACCCATTGACTTGGAATTCATGGATGAATCACGAGACCATGAACTTCTACAATGTGTAGAATCTGTGGATTATTTACTTCATTATGATGACGGTCAAATGTGGGAAGTTATGTTCACTCAACAAGAGGACATATCGGACAGTCAAATGTTAGACGTTCTATTAAATTTTGAAAAAGAATCTGAAAAATAAAATTATATTTAATATTAAAAAATTGTTTGAGTCTTTAATCATTTTTATATGTAATTCATAAACTAGTACCAAATTGATTATAATGTAAAGTCAGACTTATAGTATACTGTGCACAATTCCAAAAATACATTTATATTTAATAATCATTAATACTGCTACTTAAATAAAATAAAAAAAACAACAACAAAAAGAACAATCAATAAACATACAATATTTCAAAATATCATAGTCTATCATTCTTTTTTCCTTATAGTACGCTCCCCGGACCGCTTCCCGGTTCGCGAACCGGGCGCTCCCCACACACAAAAAAAAACATTTTTTTTTTTGCCCCGCGGGGCCCTTTTAAAGCCTCCACATCAAACCTAGGGGGTCAGGGAGGATCTACTATGCCCCCTTATGGTCATTTCCCCCTTTGTTTTGGCCTCCTCTTGTTTATCGATCCTACCGAGAGACAAGATGGCGGCCACTCCGGACTGATTAGAATGTTGACAGACACCGGAGAGCCAATCAGCTTCGCTTCGCGAAGTTCCGTTACGCGTCAAGTACGCGAACCGGTGCGCTGCCCGGAGCGCGCTTACAGATATATATATTTTTTTGAACGTTAATTTCTCAAAATCCACTGGAGCACATATCTTGAGACCTAGCAAAGGCACATCGGGCTAACAGTCCCTACAATTTTGCCAAGTTTCGTGCAAATCCATTCAGCCGTTCGGGCTAAAAGTGAGGCCAACCGCCCTATGGAAATTAACATGGGAAAAACGTGTTTTGGGACCCCCCTTTTTTCTCGGCCCCCCCTTGACGAACCCCCCCCAAAGTTTCAGTGGCTGCTCAGAAACAAAATGTTCCATTTTCCTGAAAATTTCAGCCAATTCCGTCCGCAAACGCCAAAGTTATTAGACATAGAATTTTCAAAAATCCCATAGAGAAAAAATCCTAACTATATATACCTACTGGCGACCGCCAGTAGGTAATATATATATATACACTCAATATATATATTTGTTAAGAGGCATTATTTTACAGTCTGCTCAGGACGCACCAGGGAATGCCGTCATTTAGTCCAATTTCATGGCTTGTACCCTATACACCCATTTTTGTTCCCTCAGGAATAGGATTTTTTGTTAGGGTCTTGTGTGTCCCTTGGAATGTATGGTTTGTCTAATACAGTCCAGAATATGTCATCTACTGAGTGTTTCTTCTCTGCGTAGTGTGTAGTGAGACGCGTCATGGTCTTCTGGCACCTGATATTACTCCTGTGCTCCATGATTCTAATTTTGACTTTGTGTGTCGTCATGCCCATGTATAACAGATCACATGGGCATTTGATTGTGTAAATAACATTTTCTGAATTACAGTTTGTGTGTCTGCGCTGTTCCCAAGGTTAACTCAGTCCCACATCCACACTCTTCGTATTCTGCGTGAGATTACAGACATCACATGCTCCACATTTGGTGTGACCCACTACTGAGGGTAGGTCCCATAGTCTCAGGGAAGCCTGGCATCCTGGGTGCTTCCTGTTCCGGCAGAGGGAGGGACGAGGAGGTTAGATGCGGAGAGTAGGAGAGACTCGTCAAAGAGGTAAGTCAAGTTTACTTTTTCTTTCCCCGTCTCAGCCCGCCCAGCCCGATCCATGCCAGCCTCCTCTGTCCCAAGGGTCATCATTTGTTTCACTTATGTATGAAGTTCATACTTTCATAGATGGCAAATTCATTGAAGTTTAACTTGGAAAAAACTTCATGTTATTCTATGGAAAAATCCATCTTCATGGTCATTCCTAGTGACCCACTATGCTGGGTCTTTTTCCTGTTTCTATTCTTATTGATATTAACACAGAAATAATGATTGATGAGTTATTAACCTATGTTCTTCCCATCAATCATTCAACACCCATGAATTTTGCTTTCTTTGAAAATGATGAAAGAAATACTTCCTTTCCTGTCAATGGAGGGCAGATGGTTAGTGTTTCGGAGAACCATATCTAATGGAATATGGAAATGTCATACTTCTTGGACTTCTGAAATATCTTCTAGAAGTTTCCAATCAATTCAAAATTCAGCAGCTGAGTTTGCCTTATCAAATATTAGCTAGATAGCTAGCCTGTATTGGACCCAATCTTCAAGAATTTTTTTTTTTCATAACATTGTTTATTTGGTTTTGCATGTGTTGACAACATAAACACATAACAATGGATGTATTGTATCACCAATCCCTCACCTCCCTGGTTTCTGCCCACTCCCAATCATTACCCTCAGATTCATACAGCATTCCCAATTTGGAGCACCTGCCCCACCTAAGATTTCTTTGTCAAGATTCAGGATAGTATAGTGTTTACCCATAAGAACAATCCTTCTGTAGTCTGCCCACCCCCTAAACCTTCACGTGTTTCTGAGGGCACCCCTGAGCCTCATAAACCGGCTGGTTACTGATCATGCACTAGTTCATGCCCCTCTTCCATTCAGCAACTGACGGTGGGGTCTCTGCCTTCCAATGGCATGCAATATCTTTTTTGGCTAAAGTGAGACCCATACAGAGAAGTGTGAGGCAGACTTGACTGTGTAACCACATCAGGCCAGGAAGGGTGTTTAGTTTTCCATGAGGTGGGTCTCCTCAAATAAGAGGAAGTCGGTATGGAACCAGTTTGTGTCCAAAGGACGCAGTAGTGTTTGATCTTATCTAGCAGATCATTAACACTCCAGGATACCAGGTAGGCCAGGGAGGCCAGGGCTGTATCATTACTCAGGGCCACTCAGGGCCATATAAGTGGGGATAGTCATGCAGGGAAGGAGTCTGCCACCGCATCAAGCACACATCCAAAAGAACCATTAACAAGGATGTAAACCTATACTTCAAAACTATGAAACATATGTTGCGGAACAAGGTTGCCAGCTGTGCCAACAGGGCACAGGTGGCAGAATGCCCCAATGTATCCACCCCCACAATGTATAACTCTTGTCCCCCAACTCCCTCCCGATGTCTATGGATGCACCACAGCCGTAGGTCACCAGAAATAAGAAGAGGGGCACCACCTAGTCGCCGTTGACACACCTCTCTGCCAACCAGTCAAAGAGTCACTATGTGGAGGAGGAGAATCAGACATCTTGCATTGGGACCAGAATGGAGGACCCTGCATTCTCTCCATGTGCCCCTGTCATGGTGTGCTGGGTGTCACCCCTTGGGAAGTCCATAGGTTGCACCTGTCTGTCCCTCTATGGGTCTCAAGATTGTTGTTTACCCCAGTCGAGAGCACAGGGTGAACAACAGGGTCGAGATTTTGTGTCCCTAGGTGGAGGGGTGTGTGGGTTGAGAGTAACCTTTTCATCGGACCATCAAAACTCTGAAGTGTCAAAGATGAAGGCCTTTTACTTGATATAGCACCTTGAGTTTTTCAGGATAGAGCAGCATGTATTTTATTCCCAAGTGTCTCGGTCGTTACTTGGAAGAGAGAAAAAACCGCCGCTGTTACTGGACAAGCTTAATATAGTCAGGGAAGATAATGATTTTCTAGGCAGGGCTGGGTGCTTCCTTTCAATTATAAAATAAGGTGACATGAATTCTGCAGGGAGAAGAGAACATAGCCATTGATCCAGAAACATTTCGGGGTAGGGCATCTCACAGCCCTCAGGGAATCCCACAAAACAGAGGTTGCTCCTCCTCGCTCTCCCCTCAGCATCCTCCACCCTTGTGGCTAGTTCCCTAGTAATGAAAAAAAGTCCTGTGATCCTTCTCCGCCTTCCGGTGACAGTGTCCTCACATCAGAAATGTGCACTTCAGATGCTGCTGTCCTATTAACAGCCTTTTACAGGTCCTAACTTAATAGGGTAACGTTGATTTAAAACGCCTCAATTTTGGCCTCCAGGGATTGCGCAATGGTCATGAGGATCACATTTGTGCCAGACCTGTGGGATCTGATCACGGCTGTCTTGAGGGTCTCCTGCTGATTTCTCCAGGGTGGTGTGTTTGAAGCTTGGCGACTTGTCTTTTGCCGTGATGATGCAGAATGGCGTGATCTGATGTCTCATGCAGCCCAGACCTGCCAGCCCTCTAGATTCCCCAGAGGCAGCCCGTGCAGGCTGGCTTATCTGCCTCCCCCAGGCCGGTGTCACAGCCAAGAGGGGGAAGTGGGAATGGTGAGGACCGGCACAGTGAAAGGAGGTTGGGGGAGTTAAGGGGGACCCCAGGCAAGCAGGACTCCCTTTCAGGGCCAAGGATGCACCCAGCAAGGGGCCAGGTGATGAGGCCTGAGTCACCAGTTAATGTTAATGTTACGAATAACTTGTAGAGCGCACGTACACTAGGAGGTTTCATGGCGCTGTGAGAGGGTACCGTCTATTACCTATGGAGGAGTCAGTTGTAAGGTTTGTGCAAAAAACCAAGTTTTGAGTGACCTTCTGAATTGCAGAAGCTCAGTGCAAGAGTGGATCTCCAGGAGAAAGGAATTCCACAGTCTGGGGGCAAGAGTCACAAATCTGCAGTCTCGCAGCCGTTTCCTTTTTAACTTGGGGGTGGAAAGGAGCCAAAGGTGAGCTGATCGGAGGTTGCGGGATGGGGTGTGCTTAAGTATCAGGTTGTTTATGAATAAGGGATTATGACCGTGCAAGGATTTGAAAATCAAGCATCCAGTTTTAATGGTGCAGCGTTGGAGGATGGGGAGCCAGTGCAGTTTCCTCAGGAGTGGGGTCGCTGGTTGCCACCTGGGTTGTTGGAGGATCAGTCTGGCGGCCTGATTCTGGACCACCTGTAGCCGTTTAAACAGGTACAGTGGTATGCCCAGGTAGGCAGAGTTTGCGTAGTCCAGGTGCGACAGGACCGTGGCTATTACTACCTGGGTCAGGGCATCCTGTGTGAGTAAGCGGCGGATCTTCCTGATCTTTACCAGTTAACAGAAGCCTTTAGATATAATTGACCCGACCTTAGCTTTAAGTGAGAGGTCGCTGTTAAGGGTGAGTCCAAGTGTTTTAGCCGAGGAGGAGGGAAAGGGCGAGGGCCCTAGCTCTGTCGGTCAGTAGTGTAGTCCCCAGATCTTATGGCTATCTCCAGAGAGGACTAGCTCCGTCTTGCCCGGATTTAGCTTAAGGTGGTTGTGATCCATCCACTGTTGAATGTGCAGCATGGTAGCCTGAAATTCGGTGACAGAGCTGTGGGAGTTGTCAACCGTGAAAACCAGATGCAGGTCGTCCGCGTAGTTAAAGGTCACCTTTCTGTCTTTGAGGGACTGAATCAGGGGAAGGATGTAGAGGTTGAACAGGTGAGGGGAGAGTGAAGAGCCTTGCGTAACACCACACGTAGTTCTTTGTTTGGGGGCAGTGAAGTGGCCTGAGCGAACAGCCTGGTACCGGTCCTCCAGGAACGAACTAAGCCAACCGGCAGCAACGCCCTGGATGTCTGCTTGCCTGACACGGTCTGCCAGTATGGTATGGTCGACCATGTCAAAGGAGGGGGAAAGGTCAAGCAGTACTGGTGCCTGAGGGGAGCTTCGGTCAGCGTTATCGCGGAGTGTGTCCAAGACACACTCCACGATAACGCCGACAGAAGCACCCATATATTATACACCCTAAAGGGGTGCCCCTCCAAGACCCCCCCCCCAGTTGACAGCATTTGCAGGTAGTCTGGCCACATAGAGCATCAGCAACCCAAGTGGGCTTTTCTTAGGCGTCAACTGGACCTCCACCACTGCACATGCAGCCGGGTTGCACCTCCAGGCACACACTGCTGCCCCAGCAAGCTTGGGAGGAAGTCCTAGCCTCCCACCTGCTCCTCACCTGAAGCACCAGTAAGGTCCCAGCAGCCAGGTAATGCCACGGCCCGGCGAGCTGCTGCACCAACACAGCGCACCCTCAAAGGTAGCAAGCGCGTGCACTCAAGGTCTGGTGTGCACCCTCCTTCACTGGGAACCAGCAGACTGCACCGCGCCAAATGCCCCAGGTCACCCCCCAAAGCGGCCTCACCATGGCTGTCTTGGGCGCACAGCAATGGCCCAAGATACATGGAGCAGCTCATGCATGCAGGATGAGGAATGATTTACAGCAGAGGGTGCAGAGCGAAGTTAACTTGCAATCTACCATCTTGGATGCTCGGCCACACCCCAAAGAATCATTTTAAATCTTTGTGCATGGTTCACAGAGCAGTTTTAAAGTTGGGTCCTCTGTGCATTCAATCACTTTTTCATCTATACATTTTACTTCACTCCTAAGATCCCTTGGACTGCTTCTTGTACAAGTATCAAATCCCGAAGTCAAACAACCAGTGCCCTGTGCCGGCGGCACCAATATTAATAAACGTTGAGTGACTCTGCAAACTGCAGCTAACAGCTTAACCTTTGGTAAACATATGAAAATGTTCATATTTACTCTTTAATTTTCTTCTGATTGCAGCCCTGTAACCATGCACTTTATAATTTTTAAGTAACTAAACCAGGGAACTCCAGATTAAATATGCCTAGATGGATTGAAGGACACCCGTAACGTGAGCCTCCCCTACAAAAATGATTATATACATGCTTCATAATGTATGGATCCTGTATGAATTTCCTTAATACAAGATCCCCAGTACCTCAATTATGAGAATCACATGTACAGCAAGCACTGGCAAAGCTAATAGGTCTTGCTTTTAAAATGCAAGCTCTGAGCTATTGCCTTTTCCAATGATTGTTTGTTTTTTTGCTTTAGAAAAAAATGAAAAAAGGAGCAAGGCCAAGCACAGCATAGAGTATCTGCTATCTCTGACAGTTCTGTTCCAGTCCCGCTCATTAATGCACATGTGGCAATCTCCAAGTTTGCAATTTTTCCAAAATGACAGGATCAGGTGGTGAATGTTGCCGCAAATCAAATGTCTCTCTGTTGACTACAGTTATCAGAGTAGCTCAGTGATCGTAGACCCTATATTGTGCCCTTGAGTGACTGTCAGCATCAGGTGCCTTTTTGAGCCTTGTCGCTTCTGGAAGAAGCTAGAGGCCAGTTGGACCGGGTGACTGCTGCTTGTTGAGTGAGGCAAGGCCGAGAGCTTGTTCCTCATGGACAGATGATCAGTAGTCAGGGTGAAGATGAAATTGAAGGCATTACTGTCCATGTATTTATATCTGTATCTATGAGTGAGTGGGGCGGGTCTCGACACAATCGTATTTTAGTTGGGATGGGATGATTTTTCTCAAAGAAAGACATTGGACGGCAATGGAAGTCGGATTGAGTCTCATCAAAAGCTGATTGGATGAGGGGCATGGACTTCACTTCCATAGCATTAAACCCCATACACAAAGCAATGGGTTGGCCAATGAAGGATGTCAACGTTTAAGGCCCATTGTGTGAAAATGTTGATCTTTATACTACACACATTGTAACCAGTGCTTAACTTGAGCCAGTGGCTGCAGCTGGGACTCATTGACTTTCATTTATGAGGCCCAACACTTATTTTTCCTCAACAAACTTTGATTCAAAGCGGGAGAGAAAAACACAACAAGCATTTACAATGCAACGGTTTCGCCTTTGGAAAAGTTAGAGCTATTGGCATTGTAAATGACAAAATTTGTATTTATGTGTTGGTTTTGAAAACAGATAAATAAATGGATTGTCATTTACATTGCCAATAGCTTAATCTCTCGCAAAAGTGAGACCTATTGTACCCTACGGACGAGCTCAGCAGACAGCAATTACTACCACACACACACACCCAGAGCCACACACACACACCCAGAGCCACACACACACCCCCAGAGCCAGCAACACACACCCAGAGCCACACACACACACCCACCCAGAGCCACACACACACACACACCCAGAGCCACACACCCAGAGCCACACACACACACACCCAGAGCCACACACACACCCAGAGCCACACACACACACACCCAGAGCCACACACACCCACTCAGGAGAGCAAGCACAGCGAGGGTGCAGGGAAGCAAGCACAGCGAAAGGGCAGGGAAGCAAGCACAGCGAGGGGGCAGGGAAGCAAGCACAGCGAGGGGGCAGGGAAGCAAGCACAGCGAGGGGGCAGGGAAGCAAGCACAGCGAGGGGGCAGGGAAGCAAGCACAGCGAGGGGGCAGGGAAGCAAGCACAGCGAGGGGGCAGGGAAGCAAGCACAGCGAGGGGGCAGGGAAGCAAGCACAGCGAGGGGGCAGGGAAGCAAGCACAGCGAGGGGGCAGGGAAGCAAGCACAGCGAGGGGGCAGGGAAGCAAGCACAGCGAGGGGGCAGGGAAGCAAGCACAGCCAGGTGGCAGGGAAGCAAGCACAGCCAGGGGGCAGCGAAGCAAGCACAGCCAGGGGGCAGCGAAGCAAGCACAGCCAGTGCTTGGCTATTCTGAACAATTGGTATCCGGCCTGCCACTCAAACGAAAACAACTCCCAGAGTACCTTAAATAGCTAAATGAAACCACAGAAGTATAAACATTATGTCCTGACTACACGAGAGAGGCTGCAATTGTAACTGCGAGGGACAAATACCACTGAACTGGGAAGAAGACGGCGTACAACTATAGTGGAGGAATAACAACCTCGTACACTACTGCATACCACTGTGCTTTGGATGTCCCATGCCTGCCATCCATGTTGCTTCATCCCACCTCCTTTCCTTCGGTCACTCGTTGCTTCTCCTCCTCATACCCAGACTGTGCTCCTTCCTTCCCCCAGCTGCACCTTCCTACTGTCACCAACGGCTTCTCCTCAATACCCCTTGTACTGCTCCCCCCCCACCCAATTAGTGCCATCAGTGTTACTCCCCTAGAACAGAATGGCTAAAAAGCAGTAGTAAAGCCACTAGGTCTCAAGAGTGAAATATATTGGCTTTGCTAATGCTCGTGTTTGAGGTCTTGCCTGACAGCATAGCTGTCCCCAAGACCTACTGTTACCAATAACTTATTTATAAGCAGAATGGGCTTTACATCCATCCGAAAGTACACTGAATTATCACACATGAAATTCTCTATCCCACACATGCACTATTTACAGAAAGCAATCTTTTCTGGTATCAATTGACAACGCATCTGTCAGCAAGATGTACTGTTACAAATTCTTTAAAGTGGGATTTGGCGTCATCCAGTGGAGTAATACTCTCTGACCTCAAGCTAGTGCCTATTTGCTTTCTACCTTCCAGGAAATGCATGAGGGACAAGGGCATTTGAATTGTACACTCAATCATCGCGCTGCTTGTCACATTCAATTATTTATTTCCTATATGTATTCCATACAGAGAACAATCCTTTTTCCCAGCACTGGCAAGGCCAACACGACAGGATTTAATGTAATAAACAGCATTTGTGCATGCAGCACATGGAAATACATTTGTGAATGTGTGTGTTTACATAGATTGGCAAATTAAGTTGAGACTTACTGGTGTTGTCAATGCCTGTTTCGATCTGAGATTCCACAATTTCCCACAAACTGGGAACATGACACAGGTGAGGACATTTAACCTCGTCTCCAACACACCCTCGTATTGAAAGCTATGAAAATTGGAACATGCAGCTCGTACTGCAAACCATCTTTTTTTTACATTTTCAGCTCATTCTAAATATGAGATTAACATTTCAGTATTTTGATAAAGAATCAATTTGCTCCAAATTTAACATGTATACCTTGTGTCTGCATTAGAGCTCGTTCCAACATCCGCCAAAACTTACATCAACAATCATATACAGATACGGTTCCTAAAATAAGATAAATATTAATTACAGCGTACATGTCAGCAGAATGGGGACTTTATGGTCTACTCTAGATGCTGGGCATTCAAGGTATATAAATGCAGAGTTTTCGATGTACCTGTAAAAAGCAATGCACACCTAATTCTGCCAAATCTACATAGTTTAAAAGATCTCTATGTATGAAGAGGATCTGCGAGGTCAGTGTAAACTGAGGGATAGATCTGATCTCTTAAGGTAGGAGCTAGTGAGATCTGTCACCTGATACATGGCTATGCTGCTCAAGATCTGTAAGTGGAAGTCACTTCAAGAAATAAACAAGTGTCCCGTGTGCAGTTTGCTGCTCGCTTCTCATGTGTCACCCTCAGGCAGTACGAGACGACAGGAGGTCACCCTCAGGCAGTACGAGACGACAGGAGGAAAGCCGTACCAGGAAGAGAGCTCGTAAGGGGCTAGGTGGGAACCAGAAAAGGACAACGTTTGTTCGAAGGGCCTGGACTGCAACATACTAACAGCAGCAGAATACAACCCCCTCCGACAGGAGAATGAAGCAACAGGGCCAGTCGACACACAGAAACTGCAAAACAGAACCCAAGTGACACAACAGGACCAGCACTGTGCCATAGCAAAACGTGCTGTGCCAGAAAATCATAAGAGTGTCAGGCCAAAACCACCCCAGTACCTGAAAAGGACCAAAAGTACCCAAAGAATAATTCAGATTTCTCAGAAATTCAATACGACAGTGCCTATAATAACTTGTACCATAACAGTGTCTGACGGAACCCTGCCGTGTCTGAGTATATCTGTAATAGTGCCAGAAACAACTACACCACCAAAACAAAACCAGAGACAATGCATAAGCAACTGCGATGTCATCAGTGGCAAAAGAGAACCGCCAACGGACCAGAACCGTTTGCAAGCAAAAAGATTGGCTTTCTGGATAAGAAAGTAAAGTAAGCAATAGGCAAAGAGAAGGGACTGCTAGCTGCACATATAAAAAGCAAGCTGCTGCTGTGTATAGAACCACCGGTGGCTGGGGAGCCCAGCCTGCTTTCAGCAAGTAAACACTCCGTTCAGCGTCGTCAGTGTGACAAAGTTCCCAGAGAAAATAACAACAATGCTGCGTGCTTAGTTTCACAAGCACTGAGTGCTGGGGCAGACTGACCTGGTGGTGACAATTACGGCTGGCATGGCTGCAGAAATCCTTCGGGGCGCCCCGTGCCCTCTGCAGCTCGCCTCCTGCTCTGTCTCTCCCGGGCAAGGCTCGGACTCCTCACCGTGCTGGGTGCAGTGCCGACGCCGTCGCGAGCTCTGCAGAGGGGGAGGCTCCGGCTGTGAATCAGAGGAGCAGCCGTCACTCCCCTCCATCAACCCTGCTCTGTCCTCTCACAACATGGCGGGCACTGATTTCACCGTGCACAAGACGCAACAAGTGTCTCTGGGCTATCAACCACCTGCAACAGTTTGAACTGTACAAAACATAAATCGGGCCCCATGCATTTCAACTAAAGTTCCAAAGAACATTGATGTAAACAATCCCCTGTTATTGCCTTCTGGATTTCATATGAACTAAACTATTGTTGTGTCCGTTATTGGCTTTATTCAGAGTATTCAGGGCTCCACACTTCCTAAAAGTCACTCATTGAATATCACTTTTTCCAAAACCCTTGCCATTCGCAAGAATATTTAATAATTACCTTCAATCTGCACCTCCCATTGGTGATTGTACTAGTTAACCCACCAGGACCAACTGTGTCTCAGAAAGGTGAACCCTTTAAGTTGGCAGAGAGCGGTGATCACTTCACGTTATATAATTTCCCTCTGTACCTTTGTTCAGTGATCTCCATTCCCTTCATTACGTGCATGATTACCCTCTGAAAGTTTAAAGTAAACACTCCGTTCAGCGTCGTCAGTGTGACAAAGTTCCCAGAGAAAATAACAACAATGCTGCGTGCTTAGTTTCACAAGCACTGAGTGCTGGGGCAGACTGACCTGGTGGTGACAATTACGGCTGGCATGGCTGCAGAAATCCTTCGGGGCGCCCCGTGCCCTCTGCAGCTCGCCTCCTGCTCTGTCTCTCCCGGGCAAGGCTCGGACTCCTCACCGTGCTGGGTGCAGTGCCGACGCCGTCACGAGCTCTGCAGAGGGGGAGGCTCCGGCTGTGAATCAGAGGAGCAGCCGTCACTCCCCTCCATCAACCCTGCTCTGTCCTCTCACAACATGGCGGGCACTGATTTCACCGTGCACAAGACGCAACAAGTGTCTCTGGGCTATCAACCACCTGCAACAGTTTGAACTGTACAAAACATAAATCGGGCCCCATGCATTTCAACTAAAGTTCCAAAGAACATTGATGTAAACAATCCCCTGTTATTGCCTTCTGGATTTCATATGAACTAAACTATTGTTGTGTCCGTTATTGGCTTTATTCAGAGTATTCAGGGCTCCACACTTCCTAAAAGTCACTCATTGAATATCACTTTTTCCAAAACCCTTGCCATTCGCAAGAATATTTAATAATTACCTTCAATCTGCACCTCCCATTGGTGATTGTACTAGTTAACCCACCAGGACCAACTGTGTCTCAGAAAGGTGAACCCTTTAAGTTGGCAGAGAGCGGTGATCACTTCACGTTATATAATTTCCCTCTGTACCTTTGTTCAGTGATCTCCATTCCCTTCATTACGTGCATGATTACCCTCTGAAAGTTTAAACCACATCTTTTCATTCCAGGCAGCAGACTCATCGTGCACCAAGGTCTATGGGGGCCCTCAAGGCCATGAAACGGGCTAACTGCTGGGCTGAATGTAAACAACTGTATAATGGCCCGGACGGCGGGAGGGGGCGGGAGAGGACACGGACGGCGGGAGGGGGCGGGAGAAGACACGGACGGCGGGAGGGGGCGGGAGAAGACACGGACGGTGGGAGGGGGCGGGAGGGGGCGGGAGAAGACACGGACGGCGGGAGGGGGCGGGAGAAGACACGGACGGCGGGAGGGGGCGGGAGGGGGCGGGAGAAGACACGGACGGCGGGAGGGGGCGGGAGAGGACACGGACGGCGGGAGGGGGCGGGAGGGGGCGGGAGAAGACACGGACGGCGGGAGGGGGCGGGAGAAGACACGGACGGCGGGAGGGGGCGGGAGAGGACAGCGCATCTGAATTCACTTTCAGTGAAAGTGGAGGGAATGGGAAAAAACGTAACTCCGCCCTGGGAAAAAATCTCGGGAACGCCCCCGAATCTGGTCCGGCCTTGACGGACAGATCCGGCACTCAATGGCTAGCCTCCATTTATGGAGCTAGCCAATGAGAGCCGGGGGACGTTCCCGAAGTGCTTAGTGTCGACATAGGATTTCACCTGCGCTGAAAGGCTGCGCAGAGCGCAGCCTTTCGGCAGGCGAAACCCAAAAACAGGAAAGAGGGGGAAAGAGAAGGATGTGAAAGCAGTGACAAACGGAGAAAGAGAGGATACAAAACTGCAAGAGAGAACTTAACGTGTAAGGGGTGTCTCGTGGTGGATGAAAGAGACATGAAGTGGAATTAGGATTACACAGCCTTTGTATTCACCAAACTCGACATTTGGCTTCACCAGGCATGGGCTTCTGAGAAATCTTTGGGTACCGTAGCTTACTATTTTACAAATCAAGCAATGACTGAAACTACCTGAAATGCTTGTCTCATGTCCTTTCAAATACTGTGATAATATGCCAGACTCCCTCAGGTGTTTTCAACACATAATAATGCTATTATGTGATGGACCTGCAGCTCCTATTTTCAGAAAATCAATAAAAAAGTGTTTGTAAAAAAGAACACGTCATATTTTACCTAAAGGCACTTACATTTCCTCCTCTCAGATGTGACTAATACTGCATTGAGCAGGAATATATCTCAATCTTCTAGGCAGTTTGATTGGCAAAGATCTTCCGTGCAGTGCTAATACATTTCAAAGTCAAGGGAAACGGAAACTGTTTTTTCCCCTCTGCTTCCAGGACTCGCGTTTGTTGCTTTAGAGGCTGCGGGAAAACAAATCTTGCAGCCAGCCTGGCTCTTAATAGCAGCATTATTAGGATCCCCGAGAACAGCTGGTGCTAGCCTGGCTGCACTTCTCCGGAGCACCCTTCACTTATTGATGCACTCTCCATGCAGGGATTACGTCTCGCTGTGTTTGAAGGGCCAGAGTGCCCTTATTATTTTTGTTTGTGGTGCAGATGAAAGACAGAGACGCTGCCCTCTAGACTAGCAAGCCGCTGATTGCCATCTTTTTTTCCCTGAGAAGCTTCACGCTTGATTGATTTGTGATCTGAATTGCCACCCTCTGTGCTCTGGCTTTTGTTTACCAGGGTCTGTCATAGTGTGTAAGGAGGGATTCGGGGATGTGGAGGCTGATGAACACTAGCTTAGAGGGTGTACTTTTTCTTCCTGCAGAGGGGAACTATTTTTTTTACTGTTTAGAAACCCATTCACTACAAAAGATTGTAATTCTAATATAATTTCAATTATATAGCACTTACTACCCCTGGCGAGGTATAGAAGCACTTTATGCTGGGCAACCACTGCTCTGGAATACAAGGTTAGAGGTCAATCCAGCGGTTATTGTTGGTTATTGGGATTAGATGTGTGCTCCAAATAGGCCATTCCATGCATTTATTAATATGCTCTTTTCCCTTTTGCTCCTTTGAAAAGGCACTTACTCGTACCCAGGGCCAGCTTTAATGCTGGTGGCGATGTATCCTGAGACTGAACAGACACCTGTCAGTCCAGGATTTCTTTGGGGACACACAGTTCCTCTAAAGGGTGAACACTGTCTGTGCCATGCAATGGTTTGCCTGGCACAGTTCTCCTGTCCTTTGTCGCTGGGACAGTGCAGGCAGCACCTCCAGGTCTTTATTGGTCTTATCCGAATCAGTCTTAGGGTGCACTCCCCTCACAGCAGGTAACCCCTGACCCGCTGGTTCTCCCACTGTTTGTGGCAGCCACTTCCTATCCCATCCTCTCTGGTGATGAAGAGTCCCCAAAGAAATTTTTGCTTTCGGGGTGCCCTGGGCGACTACCTCTCCAGGTTCCTATACTCATCAGTGGGAGCTCATTTCCAAGGATGAAATTCATGGAAATCTGTTGACTGGCAATGACCCTACTCTGGGCCAGCATTCCCTTCCATTCAAAGGATACCATGGCTATAGCATAGGAATAGTCATGCCAGTAGGCTGGGCTCCCACCACAGACATGTACTGGCAGATTCTGTTCTGAGAAAATCAGACTTGTTATCACCATGGCCTGGCTGTCACAGGTTTCCTGCTGAGAAGTGTCAGGGATCCCATTCACTGTGGCCTCCTGAAAGAGATGGCTACAGCCCTCTGGGAACACCAGCTTGCGTTGTGGGTCAACCTCCCAGCTAAGGGATACTAGGGTGTGCTCTACCCTCACTCTTATGAATAACTTTCCCCGGGGCTACATTGGCCACATCTGTGGAGGTCCCACCTCTGAGTAGTTTCCTGGGACACACAGAGTCACCCTTCTTATGCCCTGACCTGAGACCGTGGGCGATGAAGGGCTTCCATGGGCTTATGCCCATCAAAATCTCCCCTTCTCTGCTGCTTCAACATACCTTATACACTTCAAACCACTTATTTTGTCATCCCCCACCACATAACTAAGTATCAGGTCTTTGGGAATGTGGTCTCTTTTACCTCTTCTAGGCACTTACTTGTCCTAAAACCATCTTCACTTGACTCAGGGGACTTCTTTGCCTTTTAATTCTTGCTGACTCTCTCATGGGCTAGCAGAATATTATTTTCCTGTAGTGTCAACTTTTTCTCCTCCAGGGCCAAGGTTGCTGCTGTCTTCTCTTTAAAGGCCATGGTAGCCAGTTTCAGCTTCAACATCCTCTCTGCCCATCTGTCCTCCAGCTCTGATTAGGTCAAATTGTAAAAGGACACACTGCTCCCTGTTTTGGACAAGGTAGGTGATGCTGCTCCATGGGGGATGCCATTCTCTGGTATTGGGGCCTTTGCAATTTCATTTTCCTCCTGTTCCCCATTTCGCCCACCTCATTCTTATCCACTTGCTCCTGTAACAATCAAGCAGGATTTGAGGCTGTAATGTCAAAAGGATGCTGACAGTGGAGTAATCTCTGCCTATTAAGGTCAGGCAATTGCTATATTTGCCCTTCCTAAATTCAGCCATGCCTCCAATCTTCTACGCTGTCTGCACTGGCTGCCTCTCGAACAACGTGTTCGCTTTAAGGCGCTCTGCATTACGCATAAGATATTGACAGGAAGTTCCCCAGATATCTTGAGCGATCTATGTACTCGGTACAGCCCCCGCATGCCTTACGTTCGGCAAACCAGAATCTTGCTTGTATCCCTCACATACGTAGAGCTAGATCTGGCGGCCGTTCTTTCAGATGCCTGGCCCCCAGTCTGTAGAATTCGCTACCCTTATATATCTGCAACAACCCTGACCATCAGGTTTTCAGGCAGCTTGTGAAGACTTGGCTTTTCCCCCAGGCTTAATGGCCCCTGTCCTGTTGTCTGCTTTGTTCCAGGAATACTTCCCTTTGTTCTTTTCTCTGCTTAGTCTAGCTGTCAGCGCTGGGAAGCCTCATTGCTGGGGCAGCCATACGCTCTATAAGTATTCTAATCTTTAATCTAATCTTTGCACTACCACAGTAGCGGCTGGCACAATCATTTCTGAGGCCAAGTAGTGCCTTTTAACTCCAAACCCTGGGTACATTTTGCACCATAAACTAGAGATGTATAGGTAAGTTAAATATACCAATTTGCAGTATGCCAATTCAACCATATTAAGGAAGAAGCACAAAACATAACTACTGGTTGGTAGGTTTAAAATACACTAAGTTCTAAAAACAGCAAAATATAGGGTCCAGCCAAAAGGTGAAATATCAGGGGTGACCACGTAGGAAAGGTAGATTTCCTGCAGGCCTGAAAGCCAAAGAAGAAGACTTAAGAAGAAAACTGCATTTTCTTTTTCATAATCTCTAATAGAGAAGCAAAGTCAGAGCCAATGTCAAGAGAAGAGCATGGAATTATTGAATTTAGATCACTAAAACTAGACAATGACATTCCCATCAACCCTTACTTATACCCTTTCCACTTTCAAGAAACAAAAAGGAAGACAAACAACAACAATTGCTCTACCATTGCATCACCCTCAGTACATCAAAAACAAAACTTCACCAAAACATAATCCTACTCCAACAATTTGACAAACACAATCTGACTCAGACCAGCCCCAGCAATAAATTCCCCACTACATGTTTAATAAACCTACATGAAAAGGACAGTGAAGATGAAGAAAGAAACAACCCAGCACCGTCACTCTAGCATTACTTCTTACCCTTTCTATACACACAAATAATAAAACGTAGCCAATAATAACAACATACACACACAGATTTAAATGGATCAGACCAACCATACACCACAAAAGAAAACTACTACATCTACGTTGCTTGAATATGAATGTCCTTCCATCTCAATGCTGAAAGCATCCATCATGCAGGTTTAGACATTTATGGATCTGTAGAAGCCAATTTTCTTGTAGGTTTTTCTTGTAGCTGGTGAGTTCAGCAGTCTTCTAAAAATTCATACTTCCTCTACATCAACAATTTAGTCTTTCTGACCATAGAAAGATGTAAACTACTTTGTCAGTCCTGAGTTCCCTGTAGGTGTGGACTTCAGTAAGCACTTTTTCAGTAACATGGAAGAACACGTTTCAGACGTTTGCTTTCCTTGTATGGGCTCCTGTGAGGAGTCTGTGAAATGTCCCCATCTTTCACCAGATTCAGTTTTTTTGTGGCTTCTTAGCCAAGAAACCCAGTCTGGATGTGAGCACCACATCAGAAATACTGGAACATCTGTGCAATTCTATGGTGCTTGTTCATCCATTATCCAACTAAGGAGGATGAACAAATAAACCAGAAATATTTTAAATGGAATTCCAGTGAGAGATTACCCCCATGGTGTTCTGAGAGGGATTACTGTAAACTGCAGGTCTAGAGGATGCAAACTTCAACACAGATATGAGAATGGAAGCAGGAGAGACAGATAGAAGGTAAAGAGTGGACTGCCTAAAGGCAGCAAACTATGTCACCAAGAGCAGGCGTCTACATGAAGAAGAACAGGGCTTGTGTGGGGGTTGGGGACCACCAGAAGATAGACAGGTTTATAGAAAGCAGGGAAAACAGAAATGGAATGCTAGAGACGTCAGAGGGTGAAGCAGTGAGGTGCTGTGCCAGTGATATCAAGTTAGTGAGGGCTGTGGCACGTGCTGACAGCTGAATGATAAAGGCCACTCAGCTTGAGTAGAATGAGACTAGAGAGTGGGTGACAGGCAGACGTGATGAAGTTAAATACATGTTAAAGGATGTTCTCGGTAGAATCGAGTGCTTGGAAACTGTACTGGACTAGGGTTAGATGATTGTGGTCTCAAAGATAATGTATAAAATGACTAATTACAATATGTGCTAGTACCTTTTAAACAACAGACGCCGTGGTAATTTGAAGAAGGAATATGCCAATAGTATCTTTTATTTAGTAAAAGCAGCACTACATTAGTTTTGAAGGAGGGAGGGTAGCGGTTGTTGGAACGGTAGTGTTTAAACAGACTAGTTGGCTTAGAGAAAATTTAGAGGTGAAAGCCAGCAGCTTGACTGTTTGGGTGCTGATGCAGCTGAAGGGGCAGATATATACAAGATGATTTGACAAGGAACGACACTCTGTTGTTGATTTATTGCAACAAGCAACGTTTCCCAGGTTTGCGGTAGGTTCTCTATCAGTCTTATGGTCAAAGAGTGTGCTATTTCTCTTCTTCTCTGTTACCTTAATGTTAATATGAACGACATTTATTGAGGTTATGATTTGGGCATTCGCTTGATATATTTAATGTTCACTACATGCATCAGTCTGAATGCTGGGTATCTTTTGGGACACGTGTTCACAGCAAGCCAAATCTGTAGTTTGGTATTTTTATTGGATACATTTAGTGAATAAGGATATAACACCATGTATGACTTTATGGGGCCTATGATTGCATACTGATGTATTGCTTAATATATCCTCGTTGATAAGGACTGCAATAAGGAAGAGGGACACAGTGGTATTAACCCAACACCTCATTTATTTATTTATATATAGTTTCACGACAGGTCAATTTGGAGTATCATAGTACAGATGGTCAGTATATATAGTTCAATAAATCTGTGAAGGGAAGCTGATCTTCCCAATTTTCGTCAGTTTCTACAAATGGTTGTAGACAGTTGCCTGTAGGAAAATATCAACTTTCTGGAGCTGTCTAAAGCACAGTTGTTGGACTTGGCCATTTTTGCAGGGTTATCCCCAAACCGTTTGCTTCTTCCTCCTATTTTATTCCAGACCTGTAGTTGCTGGCTTCACGACTCTGGGCACTTTACCACTGCTAATCAGTACTATAGTTAATATGCTCTGTACATTATTACAATTGGTTCTCCCTGATTGGCATATTGATTAACTGGCAAGCTCCTAGTAAAGTGCACTGAGAGTGACAGGGCCTGTAAATCAAATGCTACTTGTGGGCCTGCAGCACTGATTGTTCTATCCACATGAGTAGCCCTAAAAAGTTATCTCAGACCTGCCACTGCAGTGTGTGTGCGAAGTTGGCAACTGCCATGTCAACCTGGCAAGTGTACCCACTTGCCAGGCCCTAACATTCCCCTTTCTTACATGTAAGGCACCCCTATGGTAGGCTCAAAGTACCCCTATGGGCAGGCTACAGTGTATGTAAAAGGCAAGACATGTACCAGTGTGTGTGACTGGTCTTGATAGTGAAATACTGCCGATTTCGTTTTTCACTATTGAAGGCTATCTGTACCATAGCATAGAATGGGAGATACTTTGTAACATCCTACAAGTATAACTTCCTATTGGGGCAAGATAGAAAAATAAAGTTTAGGCTGTCTGAAATCCGAATTTAATGACACATCTTTTAGTAAAGATGGTTTTTAAGTTAAGTGTTTGAAAATGCCACTTTTAGAAAGTAGGCATTTTCATGTTTAACCATTCTGCATGCCTCTGCCTGTTTGTGGCTTGACTGTCTGGTTTTGGAGTTACAGGTCTGGGGATGTGCATTCACTATAGACAACCAATGTGGGAGGGGGGGTGAGGTAGATGTGCCTGGCCCTTCCTGTATGACTCAGAGTTGAGCTGAATAGACCTTGGCTGCACTTGGAGTAGAGGGAGAAGTTTTCCTTGCACCTGAATAGGGCCTGCACCTGTGGTCATACTGCACCAGTGAGGACAGAACTGGTTTGGACTGGGCCCTGAGGCCCTTGCACAAAGAGAACAAAGACAACATGGGGTATAAGTAGTGGACTTTACACCCCAGAACTTTAGATCACTTCTGGACTCAAGAAGAACCTTTACCAAGGAGAAGAGCTGAAGAACTGTGAGGAAGAGTACTGCCCCTTTGCTGTGTGCTGTGTTGGGTTGGCCTGCAGTTGCTGTTTCTGACAAGGAAAGGGCAAAGACTGGAACTTTGCTGTGAACCTGCTTGAAGAAGAATCTCCAAGAACCTGTGTGTTCTGGCTTCCGGTTCTGAAGTCTCAAGGACACAAAGACTTCACCCCCAGCTCCCCTGAACAATGCTGCTGAGAGTTGTGACCTTCCAAGAGGTGCCTATTCCAGTACTGGGCCTCTGGCGGTTGTTCCTGCTGTTGGGAGCTGGAAGAAACCTGAAGAGTTGAGAAAATTGACGCATCGCCCTTCTTGTGGCTGCAGAGACGGCATAGCACCTGTCCCAGCTGCAAGAAGCAATGCATTGTGGGATCGTGGCTGAAGAAACTGATACAGCGCAGCTTGCAACCGCCGCCTCGATAGCCAACACATTCTGGATTTCCATGCACTGCACCTGTGCGGCAAGTTTTCCTGCTGCATCACCCGCAAACCAGGACCATTTTGTAGTCGACACATCACTTCCTCCTACAGTAGAACTGTTGCATCGCCTCCCTGAGGACTCAGGAACTAATGCATCTCTTTGTTTCTCGATGCTTCCCTTCTCCGCAGCTGTTTGTCCTTGTGAATTTTGACACATCCACAGGTACTTTCTGTAGAATCACGCATCCATAGTTTTCTATGGACCCAGTTGCTTGAATCCTTTGAAAAGCCTTATTCTTATTACATGTATGTTGGATATTTGTCGTTTTGGTCTTGTTGAGTTTAGATAAAGATACTTTATTTTTCCTAAACTGGTGTGGTGCCCATTTGTGTTGTTATTGTTGTATAACTGTGTTTTTTAGTACAAATACTTTACACATTGCCTTTGGGATAAGTCTGTCTGCTCGTGCCAAGCTACCCAGGGGGTGAGCAGGGGTGATCTAAAGTGTTTATCCCCCCTACCCTGACTAAAATCAAGGGTCCCTATTTGGACAAAGGTACCAACCTCTGCCAACTAGAGACCCCCATTTCTAACAACAGTTATTTGGATTTAGCCCTTGGAGTGGGATTTAGCTTGTTCTATAGTTTAGGGCCTTGAACTTCCAGATTTCTTCCATCATGTTTTCAGTATTTATGAGTTTTCTGTAGAAATCGATTACATTAGGGTGAGGAATATTTTCTAGTTGGTATCTAATGAGGGGCCATATATCAGTAATCAGTATCTGTAGTCTTCATAAATTAGATCGCACACTTCTTTATCATCTCTGCTTCTGTTTTACGCTCCCACTGCTGTTGGCGAAGTAGCACTACAATTCAGGGTCTTGTATATTAAAACTCCCAGGACATGAAGGTGTTTAGAAAAAGAGCTACTGTGATAAGTATAATTAATAAGTATAATTCGAGCAAAGTTTTATTTTTTGTTAATGAAATTAGTGAAATATGCTTCATGCATCAAGTTACTCTTCTCTGAAGGTGAGTCACTCTTATCGGTTTCGACTGTGATTAGAAAAAGTACTACCTAGCGTGCAGAAGATTGCTGTAATGGAATCGAGACATTTATAATGGCAAAACTACAATATCGGTATTACAAAGCATAGAGCAACAGGTCTAGATAATAAGGACAAAGGAAAAAATAAGGACAAAGGTATCAACCTCTGCCAACTAGAGACCCCCATTTCTAACAACAGTTATTTGAATTTAGCCCTTGGAGTGGGATTTAGCTTGTTCTATAGTTTAGGGCCTTGAACTTTCAGATTTCTTCCATCATGTTTTCAGTATTTATGAGTTTTCTGTAGAAATCGATTACATTAGGGTGAGGAATATTTTCTAGTTGGTATCTAATGAGGGGCCATATATCAGTAATCAGTATCTGTAGTCTTCATAAATTAGATCGCACACTTCTTTATCATCTCTGCTTCTGTTTTACGCTCCCACTGCTGTTGGCGAAGTAGCACTACAATTCAGGGTCTTGTATATTAAAACTCCCAGGACATGAAGGTGTTTAGAAAAAGAGCTACTGTTATAAGTATAATTAATAAGTATAATTCGAGCAAAGTTTTATTTTTTGGTAATGAAATTAGTGAAATATGCATCATGCATCAAGTTACTCTTCTCTGAAGGTGAGTCACTCTTATAGGTTTGGACTGTGATTAGAAAAAGTACTACCTAGCGTGCAGAAGATTGCTGTAATGGAATCGAGACATTTACAATGCCAAAACTACAATATCGGTATTACAAAGCATAGAGCCACAGGTCTAGATAATAAGCACATAAGGTACAAATAGTCAACAAGAACTCTGCACTAAGCATGGGAGAAGAAAGGAATGGGGATAAACAATGAAATCAAACAAGAAAATCCGTTAGAAGACATTTGTTAGGAGCAATATACTTTAAAGGAGCCAGTTAATGGAGGCTTTAAAGCGTCAAATAAAGTTGGTTTCAGTAGTTTGGAAAACGATCTTAGAATGTGCAAGTGGCCAATTTGGGACCTTTTATGTTTGTCTTGTACAAGCATCTGGTTTAAAGGTCTAGGCCTCTGACTGCCGAGAGTGTTTATTGAGGAGTTAGAGGGTTAGTCCTTGAACATAACCTTGCGAAAAGCGTGTGTTTCTGAAGGTGGCCTTTTTGTTGTAATGAGAAAGCCAGTGTAGAGAATCATGGAGCGAGATGTCTTGGCAACATAACAGGCTGAACAACACAGAATGTTTTGAAGATTTTTCCTCTGTTCAATCACGCGAAGCCCTCAGAATGAATTTTTTCAGAGCTTGAATGACATATTTTTAATAATGCTGAAAGGGGCTCAACTTTTTTCTCGGGGTTTATTCTGAGAGACAGACTAGATCGAAAAAGCCATAGTGTACAGTATCGAATGACAATCTTTTTCACAACAATCTTTAGACTTCAAATTTTGGTTAAGGTAAATTTTGAATGATCTTTTCAGCCTTAAGCATCAGTGTTTGTCTTGTGGTTACTACTTGTCGAGGCTGATTTTTCGGATTGCATTATGATTTTACACAGCTGCTCAATTGTCCTTTGATAATGAGGGACACCTGAGATAGACATGCCTTTTCGTTATTTCCTCTGTGCATACCGATAAGGTAAAACTGATTTCAAAGTAGGTGCTGACGTATATAATTGTAGACTCCTTTCCGCCGCAAAATGGTTTACATACTTATTAAAATTGTAATGTAATATTATTATGCTAGGAATCGAGCACAAACTGGGCAAATTATAAGTTATAATACTTTTAAAATATGATTTTATGTCATGTCTGTCGAATCCCTTTAACATTTGAAGAGGGTGCAGTAACAGGGCCTTGCTCCAGGAATGGAGTGGTAGAAGTCCTCTAGGGGGACAAAAGAAAGTATGGGGCATATTAGCAAGGGGGGCGATAGGCAATTTTTGCTGCGTTAGTGGCCGTTTTCGGCCGCTACGTGGCGATAATTCTATCGCCCTATTAGCAAGCTGTCGCTAACAGCAGTTAGCGACAGCTTGTAGGGAATAGCGAGCGGTTTGGGGCCCACTTTGCATGTCACCGATATTTATCGCTAATGACATGCAAGTGGGCGTACCCAACCTGTTAGCGACTGAAAGCAGTTGCTAACATCGCTATCGCCTATTAGCGAGATAGGCGAAGCGATAAAAAAATTTGTGCTAAGCGCGAATATCGCTAGAAACTAACGCCTGCTCAGACCAGTTCTTAGCCATGTTATCCAATGGGAGGTGGATAACATGGCTAGGAGCATTACATCGCTTATGCGTGAATATCGCTGTATTCTCAGCGATATTCACGTATTTCGCAGCTACCGCCGGAAATTGTATCGCTTTGGAGATAAACGTTGCTAATAGGATGTTATCTCAGCGATAAATTCCGGCGATGCTCAGCGATAAAAAAATCGTCGCCAAGCCTATTTAGCGATAAATATCGCTACTTGTTGGTAATATGCCCCCATAATATTTTGTAGAGCCAAGGGTATCAGAGCGTTCTACGTAGAACAACTAACACCCATTACACAAGAAATATAATCCTGTGATAAAGTATATATGCAAATTTAGTCTCTAGAAAAGTCTGTTGTCTAATGTCATTTTCCTGAAGTTTGTTCCGGAGGCTCAATACTCCTGTGTTTCAGTAGAAGGGCCTCATGTGGTCCTGGGTTCATCCTTGATCTTGGTCCTTAAGGGAGGACTTGAATAGCAGCCTTTTAGCTTCTTTTCTGAAGGTTATGGGTGACGGATTGGATCAAATCTCAGGTGGCAGAGAGTTACATATTCCAGGGTGGGCCTGGAGAAAGTATGAGAGTAGTTCTTTATTTTTTTTTATCTTGGGGGGTTCAAGCCTTAGGGACTTGGCACTCATAAGGGAGCAGCTCCCTCCTGACATTGTGAGCTTATGTTGAAGGTACAGCAGAGTACCGTAGTGTAGGGCTTTGTGTGAGGCATGCAGTATTTTTGCTGGGTCCAGGCTTAGAAAGGGAGCCAGAGGAGAGTCTTGAAAGATTGATTGATATGGTTGAAGCATTGTGTTCCTGTTAATAATCTTTGTGTTAAGGGTTGCCTTGAATGAAGCTGTTTGTGGCTTCGGTAAACCCGTCAGGGTTGCGTTTCCATAGTCCAGTCTAGATACGACAAGTAACTGGATTGCAATCTTGAAGCCGGGGAGGCATGAACGGTTTCACATAGGAAGAATCAGTGGCCACACTACGAGTAAATGTGCTAATGTATGCTTACATTTTAAGGTATTTGTTCAAGGTTATTCTGCGGGACTTTGTCAATTGGATGAGGGCCGGTCTGCAATTGAGGGCTTCTAGGTGGTTGATATATTCTGATATGAGGATTGTGATGTTGGGTGGTGAGATGAGTAGGACCTCTGTGGCAGGAAGTTTAATTTGAGGACATTTCCTTCAAGCCAGCTTTGGGGTTGCTTTAGGGTATTACTGCATCGGGTGATAATGGATGAATGAATGAAGGGTTTCTAAAGCGCACAGCTACCTTCTCCAAGGAGGAAATATTTCTGTATATCTGAATGTCATCAGCATAAATGTGGTAGGCGATGCTCTCATTCTTGAGTATCTCTGTCATCAACTCGATATAAAGGTTGAAAAGTGTGGGAGGGATGGTGGAACCTTAAGGGACGCCAAACCTTATGAATGCAATCCCCCTCCTTGCCTCTGCTGTCGATTCGGGGGAAACAAGTATGTCTATGAGGGAGGTGAAGGATTGATTTAGCCATGTTTCTATTAGGAGTGTCAGGACCAGTTTATGATAAAGGATGGCTTTGACAATGTCAGTGCCATGTTTAGTCACTGATCTGCAGTTGTGTGGTAAACACTTTAGGGTGGTCACTTGCTGAGGAGTAGAGGATGAATGGCTTGCTATAAGCAGGATTGAGATTATTTCAAGTGGTTTTACATTTTGTTCTCTGCATGTGGCTTACAAGAGGTGGTGTTAACCGCCATCGGTAAGGCATATGTTGGTAATGGAGGGGACAACATTACTTCTTCACAGGACCACAGTCCACTGTGGAGGTTCCAATGTCCACTGTGGAGAGCTGTTTGATTACCCTTATGGGCCAGTACGTATGGTTGGGTACTAGTTTGGAAGGCCATAGAAGAGTATTTGAGACTGTTTGTGTAGTAGAGTGGCTGTTGGTTAATGGGAGATGTCCTACAATTTGATTGTTTTTAACTTTTGTATCGGTATAAGAATAAGAACCAATTTTAGGTTCAGAATAAGAACTAATTTTATGTTCAGCAACATGCTTTTTAGCTCTTCATTAAGTGTGTCGATTTTGTTCTCCATCTGAATTTGATGATGGAGCCATGGTGTAACGAGGTGTTTGTATTCCCTGGTGGTCACACTGTCAGCTTGCTCTTCAAGTGCGAGCATTGTAATTTTCTTTGTCTCATTCTCATGGTTAATAGTGTCTGGGGTTTGAGTGAGTGACTAGAGGTTTGGATTCATTACTGGGAGATTGCCACCTGGCTGTGGTTTAGTGAGTGGCTGTGCTGGCCTAGGTTGGAGACCTCTACAGATAGGTGGGAGGCTGGACCAGATTATTATTGTAGCCTTTGGGGCTAGTGAGTCATTATCTGTGTTAATCCAACTACTTACAGCATAGGGTGATGGGTCGAATTAGGATTGTGAATTGAAACTGTTATCAGCACTAGATCCTGAAATGGGGGGAGGATCCAGACAGGTGGGGGGATCGGATGTATCATAGCAAGAGGTCAGGTGACCTTCAGACGTTGTGTGGGCCTTTAGCTTGTGGAAAAGATGGTCAATGGTCTCCAGATTCATGTCTGATGCTTGAACAAGTAAATTACCATTTTTGCAAATTGAAATAACTGCCTCTGCATTAAAAAAAGGGGGAGGGCAAGATGGAAAGTTTCAGCCCAATGGTAATTTTTCTGGAGTACGAGACATCCAGGAGTGTGTTCACAGGAGTGTGTTCAGTGTGTCTCTCCACTGGACAGTGAAATGTGTGAAAACAATAAGATTGGTCTTTGGGGTTTCTTTAACCATAAAAAAATATGAGTCAGAGATTAGAGTTTCTTGTAGGTCCTAAGGCCTGTTTTATATTTAGGCTGGTGGCCCACTATTCCGCCATGGGGACAGAGTAAATTGCTCACCTAATTGATAAATGACAGGCACGAAGGTGGTCATTTATAAAGGCATTGGCAGGAATCACCGTCACAGCTGTTCCTGTCAATCCATTTTTCTGTTTACTGCAGGGCTGCATCGAGAAGATGCATCCCTGCAGCAAACAGTATTCTTTTTTCTTTTTGACAAGAAAAAAAGTAATGCTCCCCTTGCCATGGGAAGCTTTTCCAATTCCAAGAGGAGCATTAGGATGGTTTTACTGTTCCTTACTACTAGATTTAACTGGTGATAACTAACAGTAAAAAATGACTACATGTGTAACCATCTAAGGGGCCTATTATGATGGCGGGCGGAGGCACCACTGCGGTGCTGGCCGTGGTGGAAAATTCCATTTTACGCATGCAACAGTGGTCCTCACGGCCACCGTAATACAATGGACAGATGTACCCCATTTCCCCTCTGCCGCGGTGCAACGTAAACCGTCACAAAAATGCACCCGCCACCGCAGCAGTGGGAGCCAATAGAGACCCACCTCCGTGCAGAATGACGTCCCAACCTCCGTACAAATCAAGATGCCCCAAACAGCAAGTCACACCACAGCGGATACACCACCCAACCGGAGACGGCAGAAGCACGACAGCGGCGCGCCAAACCAGACTCCTGTTCCACACCACCCGGTTAGGACTGCAATGGATCCAGCTCTACACGTCTTCCCGGTGCTGTACCTGATACACTACCAGCAAGTTATGCACCGTCATGGACGGCGCCACAGGTACGGAAAAACCCAACTCAGCACACAAACACAACACACAACTCATGGGCTGACATACGGTTCCTGTCCACACCAGATACCATGGTGGGGACAGGAACACATCCACAAGTTTACCCACACATGTCCTACCTGCACTAAATCACCCCTCCGTATCCAGGCCACCCATCAACCGGGATATCAATGCAATGTCCCGGTCACGTACCCGCAGCGGTGAAGATGTGGGAAAACAGGTCACATCACCGCAGCGGTGTAGATGCGGGAAAACATGTCCACAATGTAGAAGACAGGGCCAACGCCAGGCATGGGCAGTCCACAAAGATCATAGGGCCACCCCTTCCCATACTAGGCCCCCCACACCCATATAGGGACATGCTATGTGCCCCTCCTCTGCACCCCCATGCACAATAACCAGCCAGGTGAACCCACACCGTGCACCACACTTCAAACAACCAGGAAGACAGTAACAGCAGGTGGTGCTGCACAGGAACACACAAAACATAAGCTCAGGGCCAGGGCAACCCTCACACCACACCCACACTACACTCTTGTCAAGCAAACTGAGTCCACTCACAAAATTAACACTCACAATGAATATGAACATTCACTCAACTAGACACACCCCACACTGACACATAGCTACAAAAACAGACCAGATGTCAGCAGCAATGGAGGACAAAAATGGGAAAGCTAAAGTGAGTTGGACAAACATGGAAGGCCAAGGAGCTAGACACTAAGCATGTGTACATCACATGCAAGAGAAGGAACATATGACAACACACTTAGCCCATCAAATCACACATGGCTGGCACAGTGAGTCAAAGGCAACCACAGTGACCTCTGTGCAACAACTCAGGGAGACAGCAAGATAGCCCATGCATAGGCACAGGGATGAAAGGAAGTCTCTGAAGTCAAACAGTGATCAGCCACACATCTGTATCCAAGCACTTGACAGGTGTATGTCAGCAGTACAACACACAGGGCCAATTGTCACACTCCATGACTGTCAAACACTAGTTGGATCCTTCACACATTCCCCCCCAACCTCACACCTGCAGCACTCAACACCAGTGTCAAACACACAGAATGGTGCCAATAATGTCCAGTCAGTACACTGACAAACAATCACACTCCCTGGGGGCATCCACAAACATCACACACACACACTCAGGGATGCCTGAACCAATGCTGGCACAAAAACAACAGCTAAACACAAAACCCACTAACAACATACACAGAAGTACAACAAGCCCAGACCTGTGCAGTAAAATATTGGAAAGGCAATGGGAGCCCAGACAGAACAGGAGTACACAGCATCATCACCCAGGAACAATGCACAGACAACATACCCCAACATAGACAAAAAGTGCATCATCTCCAAACAATCATGGACACAAACTGGGACCAATGGGCTAAGAAAAAAACACAGACAGACATACCACACCACCCATCAAGTCAACATGGTGTCATAGTGCACCACATGTTTGCACATGCACAATCCTGACAAGTGACAGGTCAAATATAAGAGGAGAAAACCCCAAGGATGCTCTCAAAACAAACCCAGGAACAAGAATAAACCTAAGTGCATGTGACAGACACACACGTAATGCACACTGCACTTGCAACACACATCTGAATGAATTACAATGCACAAACAAATCACACACACTGACATGCAAATAGAACATCACACACAGAGCATCTGTCATCTGCAAGAGACAACACAGGCCAAACACTGCACACATCCACATCAAACACACAACAGATGCACATGCCAATCCATCACATTGCAAACACAGCTGGACATCAGGGGATGCACAGCAGGCAATTAGAAGGCCACATACACCCACAGCACGGCATGCATGACAAGCAGTGTGTACACAACAAACATAGCAGTTCCACACAGATATGAGCGCCAAACCATGAACCCCCACACCACAAATCACCATAGCACACAGACAACATCACACTCAGAAAGGGAAGAAGTACATCAGCAAACACACATACAGCTTACCCATCACCCACAGAAGCACAAGTCTGTGACACCCGGGTGAAAACAACATGACCACAGGAGTGTGCAGCACAAACAGATGAACTGCATATGAGCAACCATGAGTGCAAAACAGTACAAGAAAATCACATATACTCAATTGGGAAACTGTCCTGAGGGGCACATTGTTCCTGTGCACAGATCAGCACCACAAATCAAAGTGTAACAAATGAAGTGGTGGGAAGGCACACACACTGGCAGACCAAGGGGACATCTGACATTGAGAGTGAAGTGTTGCGTACGTCAGTAGTGGACATGTGTAGAGTGCCCCATACACAAATAGATGGAGTCGTCACTCAGAATGGGTAGGCACCAGAAGCACAGATAGGGGATGTTATGGCTCCATACCCCACATGCCATACTGGAGCCAAAAACGCCTCAAGTGACAGCAGTGCATGAGAAAACACAGCCACAATCTCAGGTTGGCTGAGAAGGTCTGCACAGTGAGCACAAACAGTATCAAGACTTATGGCTGATCAACAAAACACAACACTGACTTGACACTCACACACTCTGCATACTCACAATTGCCAACAACAACGAGTAGGTGTCCCTCAGAAGTGCAAGGACACACCACCACACTGCACAGTGCACAATATAAAACTACCACATGTGTACCAAATCACAAGCACTGGGCTGACCAATCTAACTAACAAGCACTCATCTCCTGGGTCACACATGTGTGCAGTTGCCAATGCAGGGGCACACACACATCAACACTACCGACAGAGCCATCCCTTCACACTGCACTCTTCTTCACCACCCAAGTGCACACATTGAACTTTACCCATGTGACTAGGATGACTGGCCATCACAAGATGTGCATACACCAACACTGCTGTTCACACATCAAGAAAGATCACACAGACATGATGACCCTGGCCAGCCTGCCTGTAATCCTGTGGATAGAATCCCACCTTGTGCTGGCAGTGCATCCAAACATGAAGTGTACAATTTAGCTAACCTGTCCAAAGAATGATTATTAGAACAGTAGGTAATCACAAAAAAGTGCAGCGTAGGTACACGAGAAGCTGCACAGGGAATGGGCAAACAGCAATGTACATCAAGGCCAGTCTAAAGCGCAGAGTAGGTACATGAGAAGCTGCACAGGGAATAGGCAAACATCAGTGTACATCAAGGCCAGTGGCCAGTACAAAGTGCAGAGTAGGTACATAAGAAGTTGCACAGGGAATGGGCAAACAGCAGTGTACACCAAGGCCAGTGGCCAGTCCAAAGTGCAGAGTAGGTACATGAGAAGCCGCACAGGGAATGGACAAACAGCAGTGTACATCAAGGCCAGTGGCCAGTCCAAAGTGCAGAGTAGGTACATGATACGCTGCACAGGGAATGGGCAAACACAGCAAGGCACATCAAGGTCAGTGGCCAGTCCAAAGTGCAGAGAAGGTACATGTGTGCATTAGATCCTGCACAGGGAATGGGTGAGACTGTACCCTGCCATGGTCAGCAAAACAGTTAGGGGGATAACAATGGGCAGTCCAGGCGCCGCTGTGGGAGAGACAGGTGTGTCAGGGGGACTTTCACTCAGACTTGGCTGTCAGTCGGACTGGAAGGTGGCTGGGTGTCAGGGCCAGTTGGAGCACTAGACTGGGGTGAGAGAGGCCCAGCTTAGGTAGAGTTATCAGTGGCTTTGGAAGCCGGAGTGCTGCTTGGACCGGGTGGTGTGGTGGCATGTGGAGGTGGAGTCATGCTGCTGTGAGATAAAGTGTGAGTGGGAGAATGTGGAGAGATCCCTTTCCACTTCTTGGGGATTCGAAATGGCTTTCCTGTCTTGGTAGGAGTGGGAGGTGGGGTGGACACAACAGGCACCCTCTCCACCAAAGCTGCATCAGGTGCAGCTGGAGGCCCTCCCTCTGGGGTCATGCTGGATCCAGCGGTACGCTTGGCCTGGCCTTGCCTTTGTCCCTCTATCCCCTGTTTACCAGGTGTACCCCCTATAGTGCCCTCCTTTTCCTGCTTCACAGGGGTCTGGATGGGAGTTGAGGTTGTGGGTGAATCTGCCCTGGAGCTCTTTTAATGTGGACTCTTAGCAGGCACCAGCTTCTCAGTGGGCACGGCAACTGTCTGCTTGTCTTTGCGAGACGCTTTTGAGAAGGGAGAGTCCTTGGCTGGGGATGACTCTGAGGCATGTGAGCATGAGACCTACTTCTTGGCTTTATGCCCCTGAGTGTCACCTGAAGGGCTTTTGCCTTTGCGCTCTGCGATGGCTTTGGATTTTTGGGGGGACGGGGTCTGCGCTCTGGCCCGATTGGGATGCTGCTTTTGTGTGCTGCGTGTGCTGTATCTTGAGCCTGAGATCTGTGGTGTGTGGTCACTATCATCAGATGTAGCCACTGGCAGGGGGGTGGCCAAAGGGACTGGAGCTGGACTCTGGGATTGTGCCTGTTGAATGGCTGCTGTCACTGCGGATGACAAAGACTGGACAGTCCGGTGTAGCCCACCCATGTCTGAATGAATGCCCTCCATGAAAGCAACGACCTGTGCCAACTTTTTGTTGTGGTCTAGGAATGCATTGATGAGAGTTGTCTGGTCCACACACAGCTGGCGCAAAAGGTCCACAGACTCAACACTGAGGGCAGCAGGGGAGACAGGGGCAGCGGTGCATGGGGTGAAAGACACTCTTGCCTTCTTACATGTGTGAACACGGGCATCACTAGTGGAAGTACACTGGATGCTGTGTGGTGGAAGAGGAGGCAGAGTTCCCGCTCTTTGTGGCTGCCAACATCGATGTGTCACCGCTGGCATCAGATGACGTTGAGGTTGGTGCCTCTGGATGTGATTCCTCAAGCAGACTCCTGCTCCCCTCCAAGGCGCTGGTCACATCAGTGTCACTGTGCTCGTGTGTAGCAGTCGTGCTTGATGCCTCACCACTGGTGTCTGTCCCCTGTCCTTCTGTGCCCACCGGAGATGTTGCAAGAGACAGAGATGTAGTGTTAGTTCAGTCACTTTAACACAAACATCATATGCAAGCAAAGCACGAAACAAGATGATGATATCCCCATGTTGCACACCACCCTGTGCAGTAAAATTGTGCAACCTCAATTCAAATGTCGATTTTTGCGTGTTATCATGCGAATGTGGCATAGGTGACCCATGTGATAACCACACAGTCAAATAGCCTGCCGGTGGCTCCGTGTAACCAGACACACAGATCCCTCTGAGCACAACTAGGGCCGTGCGGGGAGAAAAGATGTACCTCCCAACATGTTGCCACTGTCACATCTGGAGCAACAGCAAACAAATGATGGATGGAATGCTGACAATGCAAACATTCTCCCTCAGTAAAAAGATCTGGTTTAAATCCATTGTTCTTTAGCCCACTACGCCACCCCTGTTTAGACCCAGCCATATGCAAATCTGTCTTGACCCTGTGCCCCATGGGAACGGTCCAGACCGAACTGCCAGGCCAGGTCCTCCCTGGACTGGAATCAAGCATCCTGGGACCGGTTTCAGGGTATGTCACTCTTCTTCAGCCAGGCTAGCTTGAATCCAGTGATTCAGAAAAGGGGGTGGTGATGAACAGAGTGTATGAATTAAGCAGACCACTCTTACCCAGTCCAAAGATCAGGGCTTGATCCATCACCGTTATTTAGCTCACTGCCCCATCCCAGCTCAGAACCTGGCTATATGCAAATTAGTCTGTCCCTGGCCCAGTGCATCATGGGAACAGGGCAGACCAAACTACCAAGCCAATTCTTCACCAGAAAGGAGACAAGCTTCCGGGGACCGGTTTCTGCCATTTCAGGCGTCGTCGGCCCGGCTTGCTTGAATCCTGATGGAGCAGTGAGCAAGGGACTCATGTCTGAGTATACCCTTCCACGCTTATGGTGGACAAAATGATTCAGAAAAGGGGGTGGTGATGAACAGAGTGTCTGAATTAAGCAGACCACTCTTACCCAGTCCAAAGATCAGGGCTTGATCCATCACCGTTATTTAGCTCACTGCCCCATCCCAGCTCAGAACCTGGCTATATGCAAATTAGTCTGTCCCTGGCCCAGTGCATCATGGGAACAGGGCAGACCAATTGATGGATCAAGCCCTGATCTTTGGACTGGGTAAGAGTGGTCTGCCTAATTCAGGCACTCTGTTCATCACCACCCCCTTTTCTGAATCATTTTGTCCACCCTAAGCGTGGAAGGGTATACTCAGATGTGAGTCCCTTGCTCATTGCACCATCAGGATTCAAGCAAGCCGGGCCGACGATGCCTGAAATGGCAGAAACCGGTCCCCGGAAGCTTGTTTCCTTCCCAGTACAAGAATTGGCTTGGTAGTTTGGTTTGCCCTGTTCCCATCATGCACTGGGACAGGAACAGACTAATTTGCATATAGCCAAGTTCTGAGCTGGGATGGTGCAGTGAGCTAAAAAACGGTGATGGATCAAGCCCGATCTTTGGACTGGGTAAGAGTGGTCTGCTTAATTCAGGCACTCTGTTCATCACCACCCCCCTTTTCTGAATCATTAGCTTGAATCCAGTGGCACAGCCGACCTCTAAGCCCCGCCCACTCACGCAGGCCACGCCCCCTCCGCTAGCATCACTCTTAAGCGCTGAACACAAGCGCCGGCCCCAGAATCACTTTGCTCTCCTGAGGCACAGCCGGGAGCAGCGCTCTACGCTCATTTAAAAATTATTTATTTGTGTTTTTAAAACTGTATTACTTGACTCACCCCTGGGCCATCACCATCATTTGGCACTGACACCCCCCGCACAGCTGAGCTATCGCTGCAGCGGACTGTGGAAAAGTAAATTTTGCCATGTTCTGTGTCCCTACGTGTCCTCCATCTTATGTTATGTGTGCATGATTAATATGCATATGTATTCCCCATGTTCGATTAAAGACGCACTTACAGTTGTGTCCATCTCTAGTATGCCAGTTTCCAGTTCACGTGAATACTACGAATATCAGGCCTATGTAAAGCTACGTTGCCACGTTTCTCAGTGTGCACGTTATTTCATTGTAAAGTCCCCGTTTCTAGGCCTCAAAAGGGCCTGGACACCAGATTCAGCTCCTGTCTCCTGAATCCTCGCTGAGGAGCGATACAGCCCCCACCTGTATTCCTGACCCTTCACTTACTTCCTGCCTCACAGTGCCCGGTTCAGCCTGGCTCTGCCTACGAGTCTGCCAAGAGTATGTTATGATTCTAGTTATCAGTCCAGCCCTCCTTCTCTGCATTCCTAAGCTACTGAATCGCATCAATAGTTTCCGTCATAGTCTAGCCTTTACGTCTCCATGCAAGAGAAATACTGTATTTATGGTCATTTAATATTCTTCATCACGCACTACATGTAGAATAATGCATGCTCCAGTCTTAGAGTCTGTTAGCCTTTACCCCGATAACTTTTAGTTTCTATCAACATGTTCCCTAAACATCAGATACTAGATAGTGGTAGGTACATGTTGCCCTGACTCTCCAGACTTCAGTCTCTGCTCCTAGCACAGAGTTCATAGCCCCCAGCTTCTCCTAGTAACACGTCATTGTCAGTTTGCGCGCACCATTAGGTTAGAGGTCCCGGCTCCTTAGGTAGCCCCCTCCATGTTTCCGCCCCATTTATGACATATTCTGTTACGTTTACATCACATGTCTATGTATACGCCTCTTGTTACACCTACTTTCACCCTTATCTTTCGCGACTGCTATTGACCACACCCACTGCTCCGCCTACTGTATTCATTGTAATGCAACTGTTTTAGTATATATGCTTGTGTACTGTTATTAAATGTTAGCGCGCTCATTTCCAGATCCTGCCCGACAGCTGTCGGGGCCCCCCTGTCAGGCCCTGTCATCCTATTCCTGTGCAGGTTGTTCTGTTCCTGTCCTTTATGCTGTATTAAACCTGCAAACTCCTACTACCTCGAATCTTGACTCTTATTTATTGAGCTATCTGTTATTGCTATGTCCAGTAAAACCTAGATCCGGTATTATTTATTTATATACCACATAATGGCGCCCGAACAGGGTCTTGCCCTTTCCCCACGCGCCGGTGAAGCCACGCGTGCCCCCTGATCCTCTGCAGCCGTGACGGAACCATACCGTGCACGTGCAGATATTTCTGCTTCAAGTATCCCTCAGGCCCACGGAGGAGACGGAGGTTGCGGTCCAGCATCCAGACGAGGCGGTGGAGGAACGCGGCGAGTCCCGACCAGAGCCCAAGCCGAGAGTCCAAGGTCCGAGGTATCCGGAGGCCCACCCGTAACAGAAGTCCGAAGTTCGTCCGTCCGGCGTCGAAGCAGTCCAGTCCAGTCCGAGGCCTTCCGTTCTTGCTGCCCGGTGAGTACCGTTGCTGGGGTAGTATCTAGACAGGGTCAATCTAATTGTCTCTGGTCCGTGGGGTGTGGTGGTACACATATCCCAAAACGAAGTGTCCACTTCGGTGGATGCGGGTCCTGACGTGTCTCTTTATGAGACCGGTGAATTTCGTACTGTTTTAGCAGTGCATCTAGTTTCTGTTCTAGTCAGTTCTGTTCTCGAGAAAATTCATGTATTCTGTTTTCCGTATTCCAGGTAATATTCTGTTCAAACTGTTATCCTAAATGTTCTTCATGTATTTTAATGTCGTGGTATGAATGTGGAGTAATTATCGTGTTCATTGTGTATTGTAATTACGTATTGTGTCTAAGTTACAGTTCAGTCATGCCCTTATTTTCTAAACTACGTCAGTTAAAAACCAGAAAAGGTCTGCTAGAAGCAGCAGTTCCTGTCCCGCCTAGGGACAGTCCAGGTCATTTTATGTATCAGAAGCATGGCATAAGTGCCATATTGTATCTAGATTTATGGGTAGAGTATACCAAACAGTTAGAGGAAAAGTATAGATGGCCCGTATCAGGTACGTGGGATGCCGAGTGCATCATGAGAGTAGAAGAAGCATTATGGAAAAAGAAAGCCAGACAGTCACAGAAAGATGCCATCGAGTTATGGCGCAAAGAATCTCATAAAAGAACCGAAAAAGAAATCAGAAAGTCAGAATTAAGTAGAGAATCCTTAGAGCGAGCCCAAGAAAGAGAATTAAGCGAGATAGGTGAACGAGTTAAAACCGAACAGTCAGACAGACAGAGGAACGCCCTCATTAAGGGTATGTATCCTCTCCTTGCCGAGGGCTTGCCAAAAGCAACCCCGGAGGCATCCAGTAATTTCCCGCCACCATTAGTTCCGACCAAGCTACGTCACAAACCGACCGCAGCTGATATTTTCATCTCGTCCTATCTGAACGACACAGTCCCGGAATATGCAAATCCTGTTCCGCCAGTCCCCGTAAATTATGCCATTCCTGTTCCTCCAGACACCGGAGTACCTGTTACGGTACCCCCGGTTCAGCCTACATTACACTTTCCCACTCTGCCAGCACGAAGAGTATCAGTCGACGATTCCAGTTTAGGGGCCGCAGGAGGAGGTCCTCCTGGTACCCCGCCGCCACACCAACGTAGAACGTTGGCAGAGTTACATGAATGTGCGTTACAGCGTACGCCCAAATATAAGTCCGTTGCAGATATCCGACGAGTCCTTACTGAATGCCGCTATGATCCAGTCGCAGGTGATGATAGTACGGTTCTATATTTCATACGTGTAAGACGGGTGCTCGGGTTTTTGGACACCCTACCAGATATGAAGGAAGATCTAGACAGAATATATCGTTTCATCCGTACAGGGGATGATCCACAAAGTATTAGCGAAGCCATGTCTCAAAGAAAAGCTGAAATCCAGCTCATGATATTAAAGTTTCTGATTATTTGTTTAATAAGAGAAGAAGATTACCCGACTAAAGATCCGGCTGAAATGAGAAACCTGACAAGGTGGAGTGATAATATAGCCGAGGGTAAGCACAGAACTATCAGTAGTATAGAGAGTATGTACAAGAAAATTCGTAAGGAAATAATAACGACCAACGTAAGGCAGCACAGGTAAGCGAGAAAGAGAATGACTCTCCTACGGAAGAGGTAGAGGACGAGAATCCCGACAGAATAGCGTATGTGGGAAAATCTAGATTTCCAGACCGCCATTTACGCTTAGAACACAAGTCAGTTTTTCATCATCCAGCACTAGAACAAGGTTCTCTAGAACAAGTATTTCAAGCTACCGATTACATTTTGAAATCACGAATCGGTTATAGTGAGTTAAGTACTATGCATGAACAAGAACTAGCCCGATCAGCAGTCCGATGGACTACTGATTCTACCACTTTTCCAGACGAAATAGTGGCACAAATGTTTCTGAAATTGCCCCCAGCCGAGCAGCGACTGGTGGGTATGTATATGATCCAGCACCTCATTACTCTGTATGAGGGTCAACATTCTGATCCAGGTCCGTTACACGATGTCCTGAACGAGTTACTCCAGTATAGATGGAAAGGTTTAGGTACCGACTTAATTAGTGTCATTCTAGAACAGCGTCACAAATATAGTATGTTTTTGAACCCGCATTTTGTTCATGTCTCACCCCCAGAGAGTAAACCCTTTCATATAGACAGACAGAATCCGTTACGAGAAGTACACCCAGTTAGGACAACAGCTGGTGAAATGCAACAAGTGTTTGTTTACACCCCGATTACAAAGATGGAACTCTTAGAGATGAAGAAATTAATTCCCTGTCATGATAAAGATCCAGCAGGGTTCCACCGAGAATTAAAAGACATGCTCCGTATGGGAGAATACACGTATCCAGATATTATTAAAATGCTAAAAGTCCTATTGCCCGCAGGGGTATATGAGAAACTCAAGGAAAAAGATTGGGAGGTGGGAGAGAAAAAGATCGATTGGGCAGTTCTAGAAGCTGAAGATAAGATACGAGTACCAGGTACCGGTCTTGGAGATAAATGTAAAGAATTACCAGAACTGTTAATACAAGTTTTGCCCAGATTATTAGCAACTAGAAAGGAAGACTGGGATGCAATCTCAGCCTGTAAACAGAAACAAGACGAAGACACTAGTGATTTTTATTCTAGATTTGAAAAATGTTTTATTATAAACAGTGGCTTGAAGACAAGTAGCGAGTCATACCCTCATCTTTTTGTTACTAAATTAGTCGAGAATTCGAGTCCACAAGTGAAGAATCGAGTTTTGAAAGTCGAAAGTACGTGGCAAGCTAGTACCCCGTCCCAGATGTTACAGATGCTCCAGTACCACCAGAATAGAATCAGAGAAGAGCAAGAACATGAGAGAAAACGTATGAAAGACACGAAAATGAAAGTGCTAGTTGCACAATCTGTTCCTCAAGACAGTCAGAAGAGGGGTCCGAATCAAGCCAGTCATCCAGCAGCTCCCGTTAAAGGGACCTGTAATTATTGTAAACAGCCAGGTCATTTCATAAACGAGTGTGCAGTTCTGAAACATAATATAGCTACTGGTAAAACTAAAGAAAGACCACGTCCGCCTAGACAAGAACAAGTTTCACAGACTTCTCAGCCACAAAATGCACAACAGACAGTTACAGTACCGCAGCCTATTGCTGCAACACAGCATGTTACACAACAGATGTACCAGTATGCACAGTCCGAGTATCCAGAGTATCAGCCATATTCATGAAACAGCCTAGAGAGGGAGGTAGGCTTGCCTCTCATCGAGATACCTGTAGATCAAGAAGGTCCCTATGTTCATAGTCAAGTACTAGGGAAAGACAGAAAGTTTCTGATTGATACAGGGGCAAGTAGGACCACCATCAGTCACGCCCAAGTTCCAGGGGCTCCGCTCTCAGGCTCTAGAAATGTTTCCCTTGGATTTTCAGGAAAGCCTATTGTAAACGAGATATCTCAGCCAGTTACTCTAGAAGTAGGTCCATTGTCCCGCACTACTGATCTGTTACTTACAAAGTCATGCCCAGAAAATTTGTTAGGTATTAAGACACTGAAAGAATTAGGTGCAGTTATTTGCTGCTCCCCAGAGGGAATACGATTGTTCCTACGTGACTTCAAGGGTCACTATGTATTGCGAGATTTTGATCCGAGATTGTCTAATGTTCCGCAGCATCTATGGGCGCAAGGTCCAACTGATGTTGGTTATATGCAAATCACACCCCATCGTGTGACTCTCAAGCCAGGTGTAGTCCTGCCACGAATCAGACAGTACAGACTGCCACCTGAGGCTGTAGCAGCCTTATCCAAAATTATTGACGAGCTCATGGCTCAAGGAGTAGTTGTAGAAACTGACTCCAATGTATGTAATTCTCCGATTATTCCCGTCATGAAACGTACTGATCCCAATGCACCCCCAGTATATCGATTAGTAATTGACCTTCGAGAACTCAATAAATGTATTATTCCCCAGTACCCAGTTGTCCCAGATATTTCTTCCCTATTGACAGCCATTGATTCCGAAGCGTCATTTTTCACAGTCATAGACCTCAAGAACGCATTTTTTAGTGTCCCCATTCATCCAGACAGCCAGTTTCTTTTCGGATTTTGTTTAAATGGAAGAAGCTATATGTTCACACGAGCTCCTCAAGGTTTCACAGAAAGTCCTAGTATTTACAGTCAAGCACTTAAAAGACAACTAGACAACATTCACATGCCTACTGACACTGCCCTGCTCCAGTATGTCGATGATCTACTGATCACAGCCCGTTCTGAACGTGCTTGCGAGCGAGCATCACTTACAGTCTTGTATTTCCTTGCCGAGATGGGGCACAAGGTGTCCCCCTCGAAGCTTCAATTCTGTGTACAGCAAGTGATCTACTTAGGCCACTTACTGTCCAAGTGGGGTAGGCAGTTGACACCAGACCGTATCCAGTTAATAGCGAGTCTTCCTCAGCCCAAGACACAGAAGGAGGTACGTGCTTTTATCAGCCTTACTTCTTATTGTAGACAATGGATTCCTCAGTATGCATTTCTAGCTAAACCACTGATACAGTTAACGACACAGGAGGCAGCCGTATCGACTGTCCTCCCTTGGACATCTGAACATACACTTAGTTTCAATGAGTTAAAGAAAGCTTTATGCCAAGCTCCAGTTCTAGCTACACCGAACTACAGTAAGCCTTTTACACTTTTCGTCACAGAACGTGAAGGTACAGCATTATCTGTTCTCACACAAGATCAAGCAGGACAGTACAAGCCTTGTGATTATTTTTCGAGCACATTAGATCCTGTAGCCCAGGCTTTGCCTGCGTGCCTCAAGTCAGTTGCAGCCACAGCACTAGCTATCAGACAAAGTGATTCCATAGTATTAGGACACTCCTTGACAGTACAAGTTCCACACTCCGTGGAAGTTCTTTTAAACCGAACACAAACTCAGCCCTTGACAATTGCACGTTTAACAGGTTATGAATTGACACTGTTCCAGCCACACATAGAAATCAGACGCTGCAACGTTCTAAATCCTGCTACACTGTTACCGTCAGTTAATTCGAATCCTGCCACACACAACTGTGTGGAAGTAGTCAATATTATGACTAAGCCAAGACAAGATCTGACAGATATTCCTTTACCAGATCCCGACCTGACACTTTATGTGGATGGTTCATGTATGAGAACAAGTACAGGAGAACTAGTAGCCGCGTATGCAGTGACTACTGACACTGAAGTAATTGAAACACACCGTATTGACACCCTGTCTGCTCAAGCAGCAGAGCTAGTTGCTCTGACACAAGCCTGCATACACGCTAAGAACCTGAAAGTTAATGTTTACACAGATTCACGCTACGCATTTGGAGTTGTACACGACTTCGGAGTGCTCTGGCAGGAGAGAGGTTTCATGACTTCTCATGGAACCAAGATTCAGCATGGTCTCCTTATTCAGGCTCTGTTAGATGCCATACATTTACCGACATCTATTGCTATCATGAAGTGCAAAGCACATACGAAAGTTACTGACATTATTTCTCAAGGTAATGATCTAGCAGATCGCACAGCCAAGCTTACAGCACAGACTCCAGACATTCCAGTTAATCCGACACAGACACATACTCCAGATCTGACTACATGTATGACAGTTAAGGACCCTACTCAAGATGTCATAGATATCCAGTTACATGCTACTCCCGATGAAATTAAGAAATGATCCGAACAAGGAGGGGTCCAGACAGATCAGGGATGGGTAACAAAGGGTAGAGCCACATGGTTTCTCCCCGACTCTATGGTCCAAGTCATTATCAATACCGCACATAGTCCAGCACATTTAGGAGAAAAAGCTATGTTAGACAGTATCCAGAACATTTGGTTCAACAAGCATTTACGAGCTGCAGCCAAGCAGAAAGTCCGTACCTGTATGATATGTTGCCAGTTTAATCCAGGTAAAAGTGTCCCGGTGGAACAAGGTGGATTCAAGCCCCCTGACCACCCTTTTGAAGTCCTCCAGATGGATTATATTCAGATGGAGCGATGTTGAGGTTTCAAGTATGTCCTTGTAGTCGTATGCGCTTTGTCCAGGTGGACAGAGGCATATCCAGTCCCAGATTACACAGCCGCGACCACTGCCAAGCAGTTGGTTCGTGAATTCTTCCCCCGTTATGGACTCCCTAGAGTCGTATATTCTGATAACGGCCAGCCATTCTCATCTGAGTTGATGAAACACGTTTCCCTTTTGTTAGGGTACCAGTGGAAGTTCCATTGTGTACGCCATCCTGAAGCAGCCGGTCTCGTAGAGAGACATAATCAGACCTTGAAGATCCGAATTGCAAAAGTATGTAAAGAGAAAGGTGTAGACTGGATAGTAGCTCTGCCAGTCGCTTTATTTTATATGCGCATGGTCGCGCATTCCAGATCAGGTCTGTCCCCGTATGAGGTCGTATTCGGCCGCCCCCCCTAACATGTGGGGTACACCTAGACCTCGAAGTATTACCGATGTTTCAAGTAATATGCTGACAGATTACCTAGCTTCCTTGATGTCTGCCCTACACTCTTGTCGTTCACAGGTTGCTGCCGCATTTCCAGACAATACCGAGGTGGCACCGCATGAAATCGTTCCCGGATGCATGGTTCTTGTCCGGAACTTTGATCGTTCAAGTCCGCTGGAGCCTCGCTGGAAGGAACCCAGACAGGTCCTCCTGGCCACCCGTACTGCCGTCAAGCTGGAAGGCAGGAAGGGCTGGGTCCACCTGTCACATGTGAAGAAGTTTTATGGATTGAAGCCTGTTTCTAAGAACATTTCCGAGGATTTGAAGGACTGCCAAAGTACTATTCTTAAGGACTGTCCCGCAAAAGACAATGATACTGAACCCTCCCTGTTAGAGAAAACTCCGCAACAGGAGTATAAGAAAAAACTAAGGTCTAGTAAAATAAGTCAGCCAGTTTGATTGTCTAAGTCCTCCCCTAGGTGAAACGGTTAGACCGGTTTCTGACATGTATAAAATAGACCCCCATAGTGAGAGAGTTAGTCAAAACTCAATCCGATGTATTGTTTTTCTAAGTTTCGTATTGTTTCTCAGCCTTATGTTTACCTGCACCAGTTATGCATTTTATTTGTATTTTCCAGTTCCTCACGTAAATAAGTCTTCTAATGTTACAGTAGAACACACGTTTAGTGATCTGCCTCCTCATGAACTCTCTTATCGTCTTGCTATGCGTAATAATTCCTTTATCCGTATGTTACATTATTCACACCAGACCAGCAATGCCACTAATTGTTGGGTGTGTGGTCGACTCCCCCCTTTCCAGACACCGAAGGGAGTTCTGCCACTCTTTCCTTATCCATTTTCACATAATGGTTCGTGTGGAGCATGGTCCACGTTAACGTCATCCTCAACAGATATGTCTTTTCTGAACAGTACATGTTTTCCAGACAAGCAAGGTCTTCCCCACAGAACAGGGTTAGATCTAGAGAATGAAGTTTATAACTTAGGTAATTATTCTTCGAATTTCATGGTCCTGAATGTTCAGTCTGATCCTACTCCAGACTTACCTGCTATTTCAGTATTACCAGTCAAAGGCGAATTATGTGTCAGAAAGAATGGTTCCGTACATGTAGGCCATAGTGATTGTACTACTATTGTCAAGTATAGTGACAGTAGGAAATCTATTTTCAAAGCTTCACGTCATTCTTATTTTATTTGTGGTCAGATCGCATATGTTCGTCTGCCCCTCGATTGGGAGGGAACCTGTTACCTTGCCTTCCTACTGCCACCAGTTTTCCTAGCCCCATCTGATTATCACAGAAACACACATCTAGTACACATTAGACATAGAAGGGAGACCGAGTCCCCAATTGTCGATTATACTGAAACTGCTCTAGAACAGTATACAGATTTCAATAAAGGTTTCTTCTTCTTTATAGGCCCTGTCCAGAATAGTAAGTTAATCCGTAGATTAACCAGAACCCTCGAAGCAGTAGTGAATGAGACTGCCTCTGCTCTAGGTAACTTAACCGAAGAACAATCTGCTATGAGATTTGTCGTGCTCCAGAATCGTCTCGTCCTTGACGTCATACTGGCCGATAGGGGCGGGGCTTGAGTCATCGGATCTAGTTGCTGCATTTTCATTCCTAATAACGCGCCGTCTGTTTATTCAGCTATAACCAGACTCCATAAAATTGTCCATATGTTACACCAAGATCCAGGCACCTGGACATGGTCCGGTTGGTTCTGGAATATAATTTCCGCCTGGGGATGGAAAGTATTGTCCTTTCTAGGTATTGCAGTAGCGATCATATTCAGTTGCTGCCTCTGTATACAATGTGGCCCTGCGATTTGTGGCATTTGTGCTACCTCTTGTATTCCTAGTCCCAAGTCCCGTTCTAGATCCCGTTCCAAGAAAATTCGAGACGAGCAAATGATACTGTATGAAATGATAGATGGTATCATGAATATTGATGTTTCCTGATGGAAACGTAGTGACAAGGAGGGAATGTGGAAAAGTAAATTTTGCCATGTTCTGTGTCCCTACGTGTCCTCCATCTTATGTTATGTGTGCATGATTAATATGCATATGTATTCCCCATGTTCGATTAAAGACGCACTTACAGTTGTGTCCATCTCTAGTATGCCAGTTTCCAGTTCACGTGAATACTACGAATATCAGGCCTATGTAAAGCTACGTTGCCACGTTTCTCAGTGTGCACGTTATTTCATTGTAAAGTCCCCGTTTCTAGGCCTCAAAAGGGCCTGGACACCAGATTCAGCTCCTGTCTCCTGAGGAGCGATACAGCCCCCACCTGTATTCCTGACCCTTCACTTACTTCCTGCCTCACAGTGCCCGGTTCAGCCTGGCTCTGCCTACGAGTCTGCCAAGAGTATGTTATGATTCTAGTTATCAGTCCAGCCCTCCTTCTCTGCATTCCTAAGCTACTGAATCGCATCAATAGTTTCCGTCATAGTCTAGCCTTTACGTCTCCATGCAAGAGAAATACTGTATTTATGGTCATTTAATATTCTTCATCACGCACTACATGTAGAATAATGCATGCTCCAGTCTTAGAGTCTGTTAGCCTTTACCCCGATAACTTTTAGTTTCTATCAACATGTTCCCTAAACATCAGATACTAGATAGTGGTAGGTACATGTTGCCCTGACTCTCCAGACTTCAGTCTCTGCTCCTAGCACAGAGTTCATAGCCCCCAGCTTCTCCTAGTAACACGTCATTGTCAGTTTGCGCGCACCATTAGGTTAGAGGTCCCGGCTCCTTAGGTAGCCCCCTCCATGTTTCCGCCCCATTTATGACATATTCTGTTACGTTTACATCACATGTCTATGTATACGCCTCTTGTTACACCTACTTTCACCCTTATCTTTCGCGACTGCTATTGACCACACCCACTGCTCCGCCTACTGTATTCATTGTAATGCAACTGTTTTAGTATATATGCTTGTGTACTGTTATTAAATGTTAGCGCGCTCATTTCCAGATCCTGCCCGACAGCTGTCGGGGCCCCCCTGTCAGGCCCTGTCATCCTATTCCTGTGCAGGTTGTTCTGTTCCTGTCCTTTATGCTGTATTAAACCTGCAAACTCCTACTACCTCGAATATTGACTCTTATTTATTGAGCTATCTGTTATTGCTATGTCCAGTAAAACCTAGATCCGGTATTATTTATTTATATACCACAGGACGAGGTGTTTGAATTCCTGATTGCCGCCATTCGCCGCGAGCTCTAAGCCACGCCCACTCGTGCAGGCCACGCCCCCTTCCACCCCCCTCCTTCACTGGTATTTAACATGTGTCACCATCGGAAGCGCAGCGGACGAGCGCAGCGGGCGCGACGAATGCGCGCCGAAGGCGCGCCTAAGGCAAGCCCGTCTGCGCCCGTCCGCGGACCTGATCGCATTACACTCTCTCTGGCCGTTGGAATCCACCAGCCACTCTAAATTATGCCAACTTGGTGTCTTCAACGCCCGTAGCGTTTTCCCAGAGCTCAGGGCCCTCCCATCCTCCTCCACCTCCGAGCATACCGCTTCCTTCCCACCTCCCATAATCCGGCCTGCTCAGTCACCATCCAATATGGAACTAACTATCACATACCTCAACACCCGGTCGCTAGTCAGTCACCAACATGACATCTGCCACCTCCTGGACTCAGATCGACCTGATATCCTACTCCTTACCGAGACCTGGCTGAACGAGGACTCTTCCCCTGATATCTTGGCAGCCATTCCTCCGGGGTATTACATTCTCCAAGCTAACCGACCAGCTGGTAAATCCGGAGGTGGCGTAGCCGCTATTATCAAACTCTCCATCAGATTCACCTCCCTCTCTCTACTCACTATCCCCCAGGCTGATTGCCTGGCTATCAGACTTGATTCCTCGGTGTCCCCTCTTATCTGCGTTTTGGTATACCGCCCCCCTCAACCCATGCCCAACTTCCCCTCCCTCTTTTGCGATCTACTATCCCAGCTCACTATTAACAACTCTAAACTCCTGGTTTTAGGAGACTTTAATTACTGGCCGTCGGACCCACATGAAAGCACTCACTCCTTGGCTTTCACTGATCTATTAAGCGGTCTCAATGGCCTTCAACATGTCCACACAGCCACTCATTCCAAAGGCCACACCTTAGATCAGGTGTGGACCTATAACCTCGAAATCAAATCACTCACGATCCTCCCCTGTCATTGGTCGGACCATTTCTTAATCTCTTTTCTTCTTCTGGTCCCCCCGTCGCCCCCTCGTAGCCAAGGCCCTAGCCTCCTGGCCCGCAATTGGAATAAAGCAGACCTTGACCTTTTCCTTTCCTCTCTAACATCTTTGGTTCCGTCCGGCCTAGGTTCTCTAGATTCCCAGGAAGCCGCACTCACCAAATGGCTGGAGTCCGCCAGCGACAAGATCGCCCCCCTTAAGTCAATTAGAACTAAGCGCCCTCATGACGCACATCGCTGGTTCTCAGATAGTCTTAAAACCTTAAAGCTGGGACTTCGCCAAGCTGAGCGTCGCTGGCGTAGAAATTACGACCCTTCAGAAAAATCTAACTTCTTAAAATTATCCGGAGAATATAAACAGGCAATCTCGGCGGCCAAAACTGCCTACTTCTCCACAAAAATTCTCAACTCTGCGCAAAAATCCAAGGACATTTTTGCTATTGTGGAGGAGCTCTCACACCTGGACAGGGTGACCATCAAACCCCTCCCATCTCAGATACTTTGCGACTCCCTTAACTGTTTTTTCATAGACAAAATCAGCAAAATTAAAAACAGTATTTCCTCTGGCCCCCCGGCGTTGTCCCTCCTGGAGGCTGCCCCCTTTTTTAATCCCCTCTCCTTGACTCACCTCCCTTCTATACCCGAAGAAGACTTCCTCTCCCTCCTTAACAAAGTCTCATCTGGTTCCCCCACAGACTGCTGCCCTCCGGCGATTCTCCGGGCCGCTTTTTCGGCCTGCCCTGCTCCCCCACTAGCCCTATTGAACAATTATCTTCTGCTTGGTGAGGTCCCCAGTCAGTTCAAGAACGCCGAAGTGGTCCCTATATTAAAAAAAACCAACGCCGACCCCTCGGTATTGGGCAACTTCCGTCCCATCTCCCTTCTTCCTTACCTGAGTAAGGTACTCTAAACACATGTGACCTGCGTCCTCAGCTTCTTCATTGAGGACTCCAACTTTCTAGACTCCCAGCAAGCCGGGTTTAGACCTGCCCATTCGACAGAGGCTGTTATCCTCTCCGTCATGGAGGAACTCCGTAAAGGCGCTGACTCCAACACCAGTCAAGCCTTGGTGCTCTTAAATCTGTCGGCGGCCTTTGACACGGTCGACCACACCATCTTGGTCGACCGTGTCAAAGAGGCGGGCATCAGTGGGACGGCCCTTAACTGGGTTTGTTCCTTCCTGGCGGACCGCCACCAATCGGTCCGTCTTTCCCAGTTTACGGCAGGCAGGACGAGGCTCACCTGTGGCGTTCCACAGGGTTCGTCCCTGTCACCCCTTCTCTTTAACCTGTACCTCACCCCCCTGATCCGCTCCCTCCGCGGCAGGAATGTCACTGCATTTAATTATGCAGATGACATTCAGCTCGTCTTCAATCTCGACTCCTCGGATGAAGTGGCTCAAGATTTTCAGTCCACCCTCTGCCATATCAGTAATTGGATGGGAGTTCATCATCTCAAACTTAATCCCGACAAGACGGAGCTTGTTCTTGTCGGAGGCCCATCCAATCCCTGGAATTCCACTTTCTGGCCCCTTTCCCTTGGTCCCCCCCCCCACCCTGCTGACAAAGTAAAAAGCCTGGGGGTTTACATCTCCCAGGATCTCTCTATGAAGCACCAGGTCAGTGCCACCATGTCCTCCTACTTTTTCCAGCTCAGGAAGATTCGGAAAATAGCCCACTTTCTGTCCACTGAAGCCCTCACCTTAGCACTGCTGGCATTAGTCATCTCTCGGATTGACTACGCCAACGCTCTGTACGCTGGCATCCCACAATACCAAATCAACAGACTGCAGCTGATACAGAATCAGGCAGCTCGCCTGATTTATCACCAACCAAAACATCACCACGTCCGTCCCCTCCTTAAAGCCCTCCATTGGCTTCCAGTTTCAGAGCGCTGTAAGTTCAAACTGGGCTGCCTGACCCATAAATCTTTGGCCGGCATCGGTCCCTCCTTTATCTCCTCTCTTCTACTTCCTTATGCTCCCTCTAGGCACCTCCGATCCTCTCATCTTGCGCTCCTTCAGACTCCCCGTTTCAGACGCAAAAAACACGGTGGTCTAAGATTCTCCTTTTTGGCACCTTCATTCTGGAACTCTCTCCCGTTGGAACTAAGACTTTCTCCCTCCTACCTTCACTTTCGGTCTCTCCTAAAAACTCACTTTTTCCGTAGCATCTACACATAAGCCTTCCTCCCCCCGTCCTCTGCCTCTCACTGAACAAAGTGACCAGCGCCAAGAAACCGTCCGGTGAATGCCGCGCTTTATAAGTAATTTTTACATTACATTACACAGTGAGCAAGCGACCCACGTTTGGGCATACCCATCCCACTTAGGGCGAAAAGTGTTGCAGCAAACAAATGATGGACGGAATACTGACAATGCAAACATTCTCCCCAGTCAAAAGATCTGGGTTAAATCCATTGTTATTTTGCCCACTACGCCACCCCAGTTTGGTCCCAGCCATATGCAAATCAGTCTTGACCCTGTGCCCCATGGGAACAGTCCAGACCGAACTGCCAGGCCAGGTCCTCCCTGGACTGGAAACAAGCATCCTGGGACCGGTTTCAGGGTATGTCACCCTTCTTCAGCAAGGCTAGCTTGAATCCAGTGGCACAGTAAGCAAGGGACCCACGTCTGGGCACACCCATCCCACTTAGGGCGAAAAGTGTTGCAGCAAACAAATGATGGATGGAATGTTGACAATGCAAACATTCTCCCCCAGTCAAGGCAGGCAGCAGAAGTGGACAACACAGATACAGACTCCAACATAACAGTCCACAATGGCTATGAGCTCATGCCATCCACCATGTCTTACTTTGAGGCACAACTACAGTTGCACATTGGTGTCAGATGTGTAGTCCTTAAAATTCTGACGTCAGGCAATGCACACATTGATGAAAGTACACTCAGATGATGCACATCGCCGTTCCCTTCCATGGAATGTCCCTGACCACCCCAATGCAGACGATGCCAGAAGGCGACAACTCACAATGCAATGTCAAGGGCCATTAATCCAATGACATGATAAAGTAAAGGGTAGGGCAAATGCTTGACAGTTGCACCCAACCCAGAGGCCACTTACAAGCCATTGCATCACACTAGCAACATCACAGAGCACAGCGCGGGCCCAGGCTGTGAACACATGCAGCCACTCGCAACCAAAGTCACCCTTCCCAGAATAATCACCACCCGGCTTGCTGCTGATGCTCCTTCAGATGTGCATCCAGCTCAGTCTATGTCACAGCTAAGATGCGGGCCATTAGTGGTGTCATGCTCTTGCGCGCCAACCTGCCAGTCCGAGGGGGCAGCCCCAGCATCATCTCTGCCACGTTTTTGCTCAGCCGGTAGATGTCATCCCACATCTTGTGACAGTGTGTGCACCATCAGTTGAAGACACCCAGACCCCGCACCTTACCTGCAATGGCCCTCCACACGGCCTTACGCTGGTAGACTTTGAGCTGCAGGCATGGGAGACAAGAGGGGGAAAACTCAGTTACACAGTGTTATGTACCACTATCTCTCAGTACAGGAGCATGATACTAACTCAGCACAACTTCACAGAGAGAGCGGACACAGTACCTGCACATCTCATACACATGCAGGATGCCAGCACAGAAAGCGATGTTTATGCTGCCCACATCTACTATCCAGTTTGTGGGTGAACCAGACATACATTACATTTCTAAATATGTTTAGGGGCAGACTCATTCTGTTCAACACTGCACAGCCATCAATGTCTTTGCCCTGTGAATGGCTCACTGTGTCATGGAGGTCACATTGAGGGACATGATCTTACAATCTCACACCCTTCTCACAAGGCCTGTCGTGTGCAATCTACAGGGCTGAGATGGCTCTTTGATGGATAGTCTAGCAAACAACACATATGTTTCACTCTGTACATTCAGTGATGTGTCCTTGTCAGATTGGGCAGTGACTGTGCAGGCCAGGTGGGCTCACACTGAGGTCCAACGTGGGTCATCAGAAATGTCACATGAAGGGACAAATTGAGAGCGGAAACAGTGCCTACACATGCAAGTCTGTACACATGCTGGTGGAAATGAAAGGGGCGGTGCACAAAAGTACAACAATCTGCTGTGTCATAGGCGAATTACCACCAAGAGTGTCACCCTCTGGTATTAAAGTCCTGAGCATAGTGCTGACCTATACATGATGCTAATTTTGAGTCTGACACAATTCCATCAGTACCCTCTGGACGTAACCCCCAGCTAAGGCCACAAATTGGCCTGTGAAGAACATCAGGGATCCACACTTCCATTCACACCGGCAATTTCCGTCCTGACTCCTGCATTACCAACTTGCTGAGTCACTGTATGGCTGACAAAACAATACATGTCCCTCCAATATTGATATGCAGGCAGTGAAACATGTGAAATAGGCTAGACACCCCTTTCCCCTGGAGACAGTATGCTAGACCATGCATGACACAGCCCTACCCTCTCAGGCACATACTACAGCAGATCAACGTCATGTGTGCACTCCCTGCACTCTCACTTCCACTCTGAAACACTTACCACAACATTTGGAGCACCATATAGCCTCCCATGAGCACCTCGTCCACCAGGACCTCCAGCGCCTCTGTGGTGAAGGGATGGGCCTGGATCTTCTCAGTCCTCTATTTAAACCACAGAAAGAGGGTCCCAGGGAATGTTTAACGACCTTCCAATACTACAACCCTGACAATTACTTATATACCAACCTAAGAGTAGCAAGGGGCCAAAAGAACCTAGTGTGTATGCCTCGTCCGAATGATGGTGTGTGCTATAATCAAATCAAATAGCAAAATCTGTCAGAGGGTCTCTCCAAATGCTCAAAGAGATCCCATCAGACTTCCACCCTGTACCGCCCTACATCATTTGGGAACCTTCAAAGTGCACATTGGAAATCGAGTACCCAGTGCAAGATTTGTCCAGACTTAACCAAATCCCTCACATAAATCCCAAACAGTCTATGATGTAATCAATATCAGGTATCAGGAGGTAGTTGAAAAGCAGTGCTACATAATATAAACCAAAAAGTGTGTAAAGTGCTGTGGCTAAAATCGAGTAAAAGGAGGAAAATATGTTTAATGGACACCTCCCTTCTCTCAATATTAAAAACAGTGCAAATGGTAGCTTTAGCAAATAACTACACAGATAAACAAAGTGGTCGACATGTTTCTGCAGACTATCAATGGGCCCATAGGTCACCTTGCTGCTTCATCAGGACCTATTTTCGCTACTGCTATGTGTAATAATGTGATTCAAATTAGAAAATAATGTGACAATTAAAATAAATATCACCTGAAAGTTCTCCTGTATTCAAATTGTCGGAGTGCACCAAGTGGACAAACATACACACACACAAAGATGAGAGAAATGTACATATCATTAGTGATTTTGTCATATTTAAAAAAATCAGCTGCTGAATTAGCATATCCAGTCAGGTAAATGTACTGCAAAACATCATGTCACCTCCAATGGGTGTACCTTGAGAGCTAGACCTTCAATGTGTCTCATAATCATATGTGCGAAGAACATATAACTCACACTCACCCAATTTGTAGGAGAATGTCGCCCCCCCTCACCTGGCCACAGCTCAGGTAACACGGAGCACCGCTCTGTTCAAGCCAAACAAATGAAACAGATCAGAGGAAGCACCTCGCTGCTGCACAACAAAACTGCACGTCTTTACTAGATCTAACATGTGTGAATAGAACCTTCATTTCTTATTATAAACGTAGTAGTCATTGACCAATTAGGTCACCCTTGGCATCCTAGGTGAATTGAGGCACAGCGTCTGTACAAGTAGTCATCATGTTCACAAGAATATTAATAGAGCAGTGTCTACTCACAAGTCTCGTCATGGGTGAGTTTCTATGACCTGCATCCTATAGCGCAAAACCTATTATGATCAAAATGCATGCGCTCTCATAGTAGTTTGCTATGTCAACTACTCATTAGGTGCGGTAAATACGGTGGAAAGAGCCCATGACTCACGCTCAATATACACCGCACCACTCTTTAAGTAAAGCGAGACAAAACCATCCACCGGCCGAATGCTGTTGAAAGCTATCATACGCCGTGTGTCTGTATCGTGACCCAAAAATACAGCAGCCATCCCTCACGCCATTTCTAAGCATGTAAAGAATGCTTGCTATCCTTTTAGGCAAGCGTGATTTCAGCTGTTTTGCCGTGCCCGCAGTTTTTTAATTACCCCTTCCAACAACTATCGCAAACCTTCTGATCTCTCTGCTAGTCCAATTGTCGCCCAGCGGAGCCTGTCTGCCTACCTGTCCGTCGGTACTCCAGACGTCCTTCTGGGCTGTCTGTGGGAGGTACCGGACGGTCAGAAGGAGGTCTATTAGGCAGAATCCCTGGTTGGCTAACGTTGTGATGTCATATCAGCGCGCCCTCCCGAGGCTATAGGGAAATGTAGTACATTGGCGTATTATCGCCGATTTCACAGAGCCTATGTAGGTTATGAATGTGTTCAAAAACACTTATCTTAATGTTTTGTGAATTCAGCTTGAGTCTACCAATGATGCAATTTTCTATCACTCACTCCTTATTACTCGCTGTATGAGATAAATGCTCCGACCGCTATTCTCCGCACTACAGGACTACAGATTATACTACAAAACCCCTGGGAATCTAGGGAAATGTAGTTGTGTCCACCCCGTTTTGATAGTGTTAGCAATCAAAACATGAAGTGTACAATTTAGCTAACATGTCCAAAGAATGATTATTAGAACAGTAGGTAATCACAAAAAAGTGCAGCGTAGGAAGATGAGAAGCTGCACAGGAAATGGGCCAGTGGCCAGTCCAAAGTGCAGAGTAGGTACACGAGAAGCTGCACAGGGAATGGGCAAACAGCAATGTACATCAAGGCCAGTCTAAAGTGCAGAGTAGGTACATGAGAAGCTGCACAGGGAATAGGCAAACATCAGTGCACATCAAGGCCAGTGGCCAGTACAAAGTGCAGAGTAGGTACATAAGAAGTTGCACAGGGAATGGGTAAACAGCAGTGTACACCAAGGCCAGTGGCCAGTCCAAAGTGCAGAGTAGGTACATGATACGCTGCACAGGGAATGGGCAAACACAGCAAGGCACATCAAGGTCAGTGGCCAGTCCAAAGTGCAGAGAAGGTACATGTGTGCATTAGATCCTGCACAGGGAATGGGTGAGACTGTACCCTGCACTGTAAACGGGGGGCAGGATGCACACCTATTAGTCCAAACTTTCAAAGTTGATTTCTTTTTTACTCAAGCTTGCGTGCTGATTGAATGTAGTGCCATGCCCTAACGGCACGAAAATTAACAATTTCTCTGTAGTGGGAGCTACATCTAGCCCCAAAACAATCGCACAGCTGAATGCGCACCATTGCTTAATTATTTATCAATTATTTCAAAGTTCATCCATTTTATTCCAAAGTTTTCCAATTTGTATTTCTTATTCTTTTGTCTCAGTCTGAGTCCACACCCATAAGTGTATACGCCGTTTACGAGTTTTTACTGTTCAAACATGTCTATCCAGACTTTAAGAATGAGCAGGACTAGAGCATAAATTCATTTCAGGCAGCGTTTATTAAACAAATACCCAATGCATTTCGGGCTTGACGCCCTTCTTCGGGGGTTTCTGTAAACAAATGAAAAATAACCACAATCAAAAACTACATTATCCACTACAGTATGGCATTATCACTGTTAACCCAATTTGACTAATACTGTTACGTGATCCCAGAAACCATTTCAGCATTTCAGACACTTTCCACGTGAATCTCTGCGTTATTAAAGTTCCTAAGTAACATGCAGTTTCATTAATATGCTTTTCTCTCTTTGAATCTTTGCCAAATGCCTATTTTGCGAGCAGTCAAACCTCCCCGTCGCCCAGTTCCTTAAATTCGATTTTACAAGCAGTTAATCCGCCCCGTCACCCGATGCCTTGCGTGCAAGTTTTTCAAAATGACTCTCAAGTATTCCCTCGTTGTATGTCGCCAATGTGACCCTTCAAAACCTTTCCATGTTCAAAAACCCTCAGTATGCACCCTTCAGTGAGTAAACATATACAAAAAGCCGAGACTTATCCCTTTCGTTTACTTCCCTGGTAGCTCTTTTTCAATTTCACCGCTCTCCGTGACAACACTCCACCATTTAAATTCTATCCCCCGAACCATGCCTCTGCTATGCACCAAACTAGTCACGTACCTGCCTGCTGTTTGTTACCAACCGTGCGTTCTTCCTCCGTTAAGGCTTCCCATTACTCTCCCTCCCTGCATCGCGCTCTTATAAGCCCCTGGTTTCAACTTCCCAATTAGACTCGCAGTTCAGATCTCCCGCCCACCCGGTGTTACTTGTTAAGTATTATTCATGAAACACTGCTGATCCCATAATGCAATTCAAATCCATTTAAACATTCAATGTAATTCACAGTGATGTTACCGAATGTTAAACAAAGGTTTGCCAAGTGATATGCTATTTATCAAATGTGGATATTAAGTGTTATTTCCATCTGTCAACAAATCCATGGATGTCTCTGCCACTGTCCTTAATGAACCACGTTGATGTTCCCGACGTGCAGACTCATGCTTCATTTTCTTCAGTTCGTCTATATTCTTTGTCTTCATCCTTGGGTGCAATCCTGGTGTAGGGCATTTTTTGGTGAACTGCACTGTAAACGGGGGGCAGGATGCACACCTATTAGTCCAAACTTTCAAAGTTGATTTCTTTTTTACTCAAGCTTGCGTGCTGATTGAATGTAGTGCCATGCCCTAACGGCACGAAAATTAACAATTTCTCTGTAGTGGGAGCTACATCTAGCCCCAAAACAATCGCACAGCTGAATGCGCACCATTGCTTAATTATTTATCAATTATTTCAAAGTTCATCCATTTTATTCCAAAGTTTTCCAATTTGTATTTCTTATTCTTTTGTCTCAGTCTGAGTCCACACCCATAAGTGTATACGCCGTTTACGAGTTTTTACTGTTCAAACATGTCTATCCAGACTTTAAGAATGAGCAGGACTAGAGCATAAATTCATTTCAGGCAGCGTTTATTAAACAAATACCCAATGCATTTCGGGCTTGACGCCCTTCTTCGGGGGTTTCTGTAAACAAATGAAAAATAACCACAATCAAAAACTACATTATCCACTACAGTATGGCATTATCACTGTTAACCCAATTTGACTAATACTGTTACGTGATCCCAGAAACCATTTCAGCATTTCAGACACTTTCCACGTGAATCTCTGCGTTATTAAAGTTCCTAAGTAACATGCAGTTTCATTAATATGCTTTTCTCTCTTTGAATCTTTGCCAAATGCCTATTTTGCGAGCAGTCAAACCTCCCCGTCGCCCAGTTCCTTAAATTCGATTTTACAAGCAGTTAATCCGCCCCGTCACCCGATGCCTTGCGTGCAAGTTTTTCAAAATGACTCTCAAGTATTCCCTCGTTGTATGTCGCCAATGTGACCCTTCAAAACCTTTCCATGTTCAAAAACCCTCAGTATGCACCCTTCAGTGAGTAAACATATACAAAAAGCCGAGACTTATCCCTTTCGTTTACTTCCCTGGTAGCTCTTTTTCAATTTCACCGCTCTCCGTGACAACACTCCACCATTTAAATTCTATCCCCCGAACCATGCCTCTGCTATGCACCAAACTAGTCACGTACCTGCCTGCTGTTTGTTACCAACCGTGCGTTCTTCCTCCGTTAAGGCTTCCCATTACTCTCCCTCCCTGCATCGCGCTCTTATAAGCCCCTGGTTTCAACTTCCCAATTAGACTCGCAGTTCAGATCTCCCGCCCACCCGGTGTTACTTGTTAAGTATTATTCATGAAACACTGCTGATCCCATAATGCAATTCAAATCCATTTAAACATTCAATGTAATTCACAGTGATGTTACCGAATGTTAAACAAAGGTTTGCCAAGTGATATGCTATTTATCAAATGTGGATATTAAGTGTTATTTCCATCTGTCAACAAATCCATGGATGTCTCTGCCACTGTCCTTAATGAACCACGTTGATGTTCCCGACGTGCAGACTCATGCTTCATTTTCTTCAGTTCGTCTATATTCTTTGTCTTCATCCTTGGGTGCAATCCTGGTGTAGGGCATTTTTTGGTGAACTGCACTGTAAACGGGGGGCAGGATGCACACCTATTAGTCCAAACTTTCAAAGTTGATTTCTTTTTTACTCAAGCTTGCGTGCTGATTGAATGTAGTGCCATGCCCTAACGGCACGAAAATTAACAATTTCTCTGTAGTGGGAGCTACATCTAGCCCCAAAACAATCGCACAGCTGAATGCGCACCATTGCTTAATTATTTATCAATTATTTCAAAGTTCATCCATTTTATTCCAAAGTTTTCCAATTTGTATTTCTTATTCTTTTGTCTCAGTCTGAGTCCACACCCATAAGTGTATACGCCGTTTACGAGTTTTTACTGTTCAAACATGTCTATCCAGACTTTAAGAATGAGCAGGACTAGAGCATAAATTCATTTCAGGCAGCGTTTATTAAACAAATACCCAATGCATTTCGGGCTTGACGCCCTTCTTCGGGGGTTTCTGTAAACAAATGAAAAATAACCACAATCAAAAACTACATTATCCACTACAGTATGGCAATTAATGAAAACTGCATGTTACTTAGGAACTTTAATAACGCAGAGATTCACGTGGAAAGTGTCTGAAATGCTGAAATGGTTTCTGGGATCACGTAACAGTATTAGTCAAATTGGGTTAACAGTGATAATGCCATACTGTAGTGGATAATGTAGTTTTTGATTGTGGTTATTTTTCATTTGTTTACAGAAACCCCCGAAGAAGGGCGTCAAGCCCGAAATGCATTGGGTATTTGTTTAATAAACGCTGCCTGAAATGAATTTATGCTCTAGTCCTGCTCATTCTTAAAGTCTGGATAGACATGTTTGAACAGTAAAAACTCGTAAACGGCGTATACACTTATGGGTGTGGACTCAGACTGAGACAAAAGAATAAGAAATACAAATTGGAAAACTTTGGAATAAAATGGATGAACTTTGAAATAATTGATAAATAATTAAGCAATGGTGCGCATTCAGCTGTGCGATTGTTTTGGGGCTAGATGTAGCTCCCACTACAGTGAGACTGTACCCTGCCATGGTCAGCGAAACAGTTAGGGGGATAACAATGGGCAGTCCAGGCGCCGCTGTGGGAGAGACAGGTGTGTCAGGGGGACTTTCACTCAGACTTGGCTGACAGTCGGACTGGAAGGTGGCTGGGTGTCAGGGCCAGTTGGAGCACTAGACTAGGGTGAAAGAGGCCCAGCTTAGGTAGAGTTATCAGTGGCTTTGGAAGCCGGAGGGCTGCTTGGACCGGGTGGTGTGGTGGCACGTGGAGGTGGAGTCATGCTGCTGTGAGATAAAGTGTGAGTGGGAGAATGTGGAGAGATCCCTTTCCACTTCTTGGGGATTCGAAATGGCTATCCTGTCTTGGTAGGAGTGGGAGGTGGGGTGGACACAACAGGCACCCTCTCCACCAAAGCTGCATCAGGTGCAGCTGGAGGCCCTCCCTCTGGGGTCATGCTGGATCCAGCGGTACGCTTGGCCTGGCCTTGCCTTTGTCCCTCTATCCCCTGTTTACCAGGTGTACCCCCTATAGTGCCCTCCTTTTCCTGCTTCACAGGGGTCTGGATGGGAGATGAGGTTGTGGGTGAATCTGCCCTGGAGCTCTTTTAATGTGGACTCTTAGCAGGCACCAGCTTCTCAGTGGGCACGGCAACTGTCTGTTTGTCTTTGCGAGACGCTTTTGGGAAGGGAGAGTCCTTGGCTGGGGATGACTCTGAGGCATGTGAGCCTGAGACCTACTTCTTGGCTTTATGCCCCTGAGTGTCACCTGAAGGGCTTTTGCCTTTGCGCTCTGCGAAGGCTTTGGATTTTTGGGGGGACGGGGTCTGCGCTCTGGCCCGATTGGGATGCTGCTTTTGTGTGCTGCGTGTGCTGTATCTTGAGCCTGAGATCTGTGGTGTGTGGTCACTATCGTCAGATGTAGCCACTGGCAGGGCGGTGGCCAAAGGGACTGGAGCTGGACTCTGGGATTGTGCCTGTTGAATGGCTGCTGTCACTGCGGACGACAAAGACTGGACAGTCCGGTGTAGCCCACCCATGTCTGAATGAATGCCCTCCATGAAAGCAACGACCTGTGCCAACTTTTTGTTGTGGTCTAGGAATGCATTGATGAGAGTTGTCTGGTCCACACACAGCTGGCGCAAAAGGTCCACAGACTCAACACTGAGGGCAGCAGGGGAGACAGGGGCAGCGGTGCATGGGGTGAAAGACACTCTTGCCTTCTTACAGGTGTGAACACGGGCATCACTAGTGGAAGTACACTGGATGCTGTGTGGTGGAAGAGGAGGCAGAGTTCCCGCTCTTTGTGGCTGCCAACATCGATGTGTCACCGCTGGCATCAGATGACGTTGAGGTTGGTGCCTCTGGATGTGATTCCTCAAGCAGACTCCTGTTCCCCTCCAAGGCGCTGGTCACATCAGTGTCACTGTGCTTGTGTGTAGCAGTCGTGCTTGATGCCTCACCACTGGTGTCTGTCACCTGTCCTCCTGTGCCCACGGGAGATGTTGCAAGAGACAGAGATGTAGTGTTAGTTCAGTCACTTTAACACAAACATAATATGCAAGCAAAGCACGAAACAAGATGATGATATCCCCATGTTGCACACCACCCTGTGCAGTAACATTGTGCAACCTCAATTCAAATGTCGATTTTTGCGTGGTATCATGCAAATGTGGCATAGGTGACCCATGTGATAACCACACAGTCAAATAGCCTGCCGGTGGCTCCGTGTAACCAGACACACAGATCCCTCTGAGCACAACTAGGGCCGTGCGGGGAGAAAAGATGTACCTCCCAACATGTTGCCACTGTCACATCTGGAGCAACAGCAAACAAATGATGGATGGAATGCTGACAATGCAAACATTCTCCCTCAGTAAAAAGATCTGGTTTAAATCCATTGTTCTTTAGCCCACTACGCCACCCCTGTTTAGACCCAGCCATATGCAAATCTGTCTTGACCCTGTGCCCCATGGGAACGGTCCAGACCGAACTGCCAGGCCAGGTCCTCCCTGGACTGGAATCAAGCATCCTGGGACCGGTTTCAGGGTATGTCACTCTTCTTCAGCCAGGCTAGCTTGAATCCAGTGGCACAGTGAGCAAGGGACCCACGTCTGGGCATACTGTTGTATTCTCATCACCTCTATTCTGTTGTATTGCTTTAAGACCCACATTCTATGTTTCTGATGTCACATGGTCTCTGTATTCTGTCTTGTCAGTTAGCTCCCTGCTTTCAGATGGGAGCACTAGTTATTCTCTGTAGTACTTAATAAATATTATATATTCATCTACCTGGACCATTATCATCATTTACAACACATGGCGACAATGAGCAGAAGGAGCTAAACAACTACAGAGGGAGAGGAAGACTCCACTGGTGAGAAAAGAACCATGGGAAGGATTTCAGCGCTACTAGGAAGAAAGCTCTTTTACTAAGCGCATTAGGGAAAGAGGGACAGCACTCTTTTAAGTACTTGCCAGTAGGTCTGAACCAAGATGGTAGGACATTGTCCAATGTGTATACTGAGGCAAAAGCGCGGATGAAGAAACAATATTCAAAAGAAGTAAATATTGTCATGGCGAGACACAAGTTCTACACCCAACCACAGAGAGCAGAGGAATCTGTGGATCAATTTGTAACCAGATTGCGTGAACTGTCCATTAAATGTAATTTTGGAGAAATAAGAGACGAAATGATAAGAGATCAGCTGATAGTACAGTGTAGGAACAAGAAAATGCAGGAAAAGTTATGGGCAGCAAAGAACCCCACTCTACAGACGGCTATTGACATAGCCAAAGTAGTTGAAGAATCGAATGCGTGTATGAAAGAGATGGAAAAAAAGGATGGTGTGAAGGAGAATTGTCATAGGAATGATGTTTCTTGTGTGGAACAGGAGGAAGTTGCGGCTGTGAATAGGAAACGCGTAGACACTGGAGAGAAGGGCACCAAGAGATATGGTAGTGGATTTCCAAGTACCGAGAGGAATAGATTCCAAGCAAAAATGTGCAGTAGGTGTGGTAGCACATTTCATACCTCGGATTACAAGAGATGTTTTGCCCTAGACAAAGTATGTAGGAAGTGTGGGAGAAAAGGCCATTTCTTTAAAATGTGTAAAGGGATGATTGGTGAAAAAGTAGCAGTTGTGGAAAAGAGAGAAGTAATGAGAGATGACATTGGGGTTGAGGGCACTAATAAATTATTGTGCTTGGGTGGACAAAACATGGGTAAAGGAGAACCTGGCAGGAGGCAAAGACCCAAAGCTCAATTCCTTATTATTAAAAAAGAAGTCCAGTTAATGGTTGATCCAGGGTCGTTCTGGACTATCATTCCAAAAGATATGTACTTAGAGAATTGGAAAAGCGTACAGTTGTTGACTAGTGATATTAGTCCTTGTGGATATCAAGGGGAAAGTATAGTGTTAATAGGATACATGGTGTGTGAAATTTCTTTCAAAGATCGTTTCACGAAAGAGAAAGTTTACGTAGCTGAGTCAGGTCCTGCAATTTTAGGTTGGGAACAACAGTACGATCTCAGTATAGTTATCAATCCCAGGGCTGTACCACAAGTGATGGTGGTAGACAGTATAACAACTGAGTCGATAGTTAATGGAATGTCAAGTTTGTTTGATGAACACATCGGAGAATTGAAAGGTTATGTGCACAAAATTGTACAGCGTGATGGTGCCATACCGGTACAACACAGAGTCAGGAAAGTTCCATTCATTGCACGTGAAGAGGTCAAGAAGATGCTTAAGGAGATGCTAGATCAGGGAGTGATAGAACAAATTGAAACATCGCCCTGGATTTCTCCAGTCATTATCACGACCAAACCTAACGGAAGTTTCAGATTTTGTGTGGACCTTCGCACATTGAATCAGAACATCGTTGTAGATAATTTTCCATTGCCAAATATCAATGAATTGGTCCTGTCGCTAAAGGGTGGAAAGTATTTTTCTAAGTTGGACCTCCGCAGTGCTTACCACCAAATTAAATTGCACCAAGACTCTAAGGCACTGACTGCTTTCATAACCACTGAAGGGATTTATCAGTTCACTCGCATGCCTTTTGGACTCGCATCTGCGGCGGGAGTCTTTCAACGAATGATGGGTGCTGTGTTAAAGGGAGTAAGCAAGGTTGTTTACTTCCAAGATGACGTTTTAATCTTTGGAGAGACTGTAGAGGAACATAATCTGATATTGAAGACTGTTTTGGAAAGAATGGAACAGGCAGGGTTGACATTGAAGAAAGAGAAGTGTAAGTTTGCAGTAGAAGAAGTGGAATACCTTGGCTATACATTATCTGTTAATGGGGTTAGACCAAAAAGGGATTTGTTAGAATCCATCAGAAATGCACCAGTTCCATGTGACAAAGATCAGTTGAGGTCTTTTCTTGGCCTCATCGAGTATTATGCGAAATTTGTAAAAGATTTTGCAGGGAAAACTGAGAAGATTAAGGTTCTTTTGAGAAAAGGGTGCAAGTTTGTGTGGGATCTGGAACAGGATAATTGTTTTCAGGAAATCAAGAGGGAAATATGTGAGGCTGGTATCTTGACACCGTTTGACACCAGTCGTAAATCTGTTTTAACAGTAGATGCAAGTGCTGTGGGTGTCGGTGCAGTGCTAGCTCAGATGCATGATTCCGGCTTGAAGACTGTTGCCTTTGCGTCAAGAACTCTCACAACCACAGAAAGAAATTATTCTATTATCGAACGAGAGGCCCTTGCTGCAGCATGGGGTTGCGAATATTATAGAATTTATTTGTGGGGGTTCAAATTGACACTGTTAACGGACCACAAACTTCTAGTTAAGATCTTATCACCTGGTGGGGCTGGGAAGGGATCAGCGAGGTTGGCCAGACTAGCTGCAAGAATTAAAGAGTACTTGTACACTGTAGAATATATTCCTGGTTGGAAGAACTGCCAAGCTGATGGTCTTTCCAGACTTCCTCTACCTTGGGAGATGGTAGATAAACTAGGAGTGGATTCACTCAATTCAGAAGGGTCTGTGGCAGCTGTGGATGAGCTAGTAGAGATGTGTGCTGGGGCGGTTAGTAGGAGTTGGTGGAATGCCTCTATGGTGAAGGATGAGGTGTTGAAAGGAGTGAAAGACCTTATTGTAAAAGGTTCAAGGAGAGAGAGTTGTGTATCTCCTGCTCTTCGTCCATATTTAAAGGTGTTGGAAGATTTGTCTATTTTGGACAACGAGGGTTTGGTCATCCTGAAAGAAGATAAGTTCATGCCGCCACAGGAAGTGAGGTTTACCTTATTCAGGTTGGCTCATGAGGGTCACCTGGGGCAGTCTCTCACTAAAAGAAGAGTGAGGGAGCACTTTTGGTGGCCAGGCATGGACCTCGAGATTTCTGACTGGGTGGAAAGGTGTTCAGATTGCATGGAGAGTGAGAAGAGGCTTAAGGTGGGTAGTCAGAATGGTTGTGGTACAATAGAAGACCCAGGGTGTCCATGGCACACCATATGTCTCGATTTCATTGGGCCCTTTTATCAGTTGAGTCAAGATATGAGGTTTGGTTTAGTAATTGTAGATATTTCATCAAAGTGGTTGGTAGTTAAATTCATGAAGGAAATCACCACCAGCAGCACTATCACTGCGTTGAAGGATATTTTCAGAGAAGAGGGTTTTCCCATGAGGATTATCACAGATAATGGAACGCAATTGACTTCCGCACAAATGGCTAAATTTTTAGAAGAATGTGGCATTGCACATTCACGAACTTCACTTTACAACCCACAGGGTAATGGCATAGTCGAGAGGGCGAACCGTATGGTCAAAGGTGCGATTCAAATGGCCCTCTCATCTAGAGCCAATGTGAGAGAATTGGTTAATGACCTGGTTTGGGCCTATAGGACTACTGAGAATGGCGTGACAGGGAAGATTCCCTTTTGCATGATGAGAGGACGTTCTGCTGGTACCAAACTAGTTGCTGCATGGATGAAGGAGTGTTTGAGTATTGGAGTGTTTGAGAAGCACGAAGGTGGAGAGGTGTTGGACAAGCTGGATGGCGGGAAGGTAGCAGAGAGTCAATGCAATCTATCGGTGAATGATTGGGTGAAAGTGAAACCAGGAAGAGTTGGCGTTGGGTTGACGAAGTTTAGGGGTCCGTTTAAAGTTAAGTCTGTTCATAAAAGGTTTGTAACTTTATTTAATGGTGAGAGTTGGAACTTGAGGCGAGTAGCATTGTATAAGAAAGCTGGAAAGGAGGTTAAGTTGCCTCAGTCTAACCGTGTGTCAGAACCAGTCAATAGGGGTTCCGCTGGTAGAAGTCAGAGGGAAAGGAGGCCTCCTAGTTACTTACAAGATTTTGTTTCATATTGATGTGGGTTTCGTATCGAGGGGCATGAGTTCTGTTTTTTTTTAATTCTGTTTTAATTATTCCCATTTATCTATGCGAAGGAGAGAGGATATGTTGTATTCTCAACACCTCTATTCTGTTGTATTGCTTTAAGACCCACATTCTATGTTTCTGATGTCACATGGTCTCTGTATTCTGTCTTGTCAGTTAGCTCCCTGCTTTCAGATGGGAGCACTAGTTATTCTCTGTAGTACTTAATAAATATTATATATTCATCTACCTGGACCATTATCATCATTTACAACACATACCCATCCCACTTAGGGTGAAAAGTGTTACAGCAAGCAAATGATGGACGGAATACTGACAATGCAAACATTCTCCCCAGTCAAAAGATCTGGGTTAAATCCATCGTTCTTTTGCCCACTACGCCACCCCAGTTTGCTCCCAGCCATATGCAAATCAGTCTTGACCCTGTGCCCCATGGGAACAGTCCAGACCGAACTGCAAGGCCAGGTCCTCCCTGGACTGGAAACAAGCATCCTGGGACCGGTTTCAGGGTATGTCACCCTTCTTCAGCAAGGCTAGCTTGAATCCAGTGGCACAGTGAGCAAGGGACCCACGTCTGGGCACACCCATCCCACTTAGGGCGAAAAGTGTTGCAGCAAACAAATGATGGATGGAATGTTGACAATGCAAACATTCTCCCCCAGTCAAGGCAGGCAGCAGAAGTGGACAACACAGATACAGACCCCAACATAACAGTGCACAATGGCTATGAGCTCATGCTATCCACCATGTCTTACCCATCATGCACTGGGACAGGAACAGACTAATTTGCATATAGCCAAGTTCTGAGCTGGGATAGTGCAGTGAGCTAAAAAACGGTGATGGATCAAGCCCTGATCTTTGGACTGGGTAAGAGTGGTCTGCTTAATTCAGGCACTCTGTTCATCACCACCCCCTTTTCTGAATCATTTTGTCCACCCTAAGCGTGGAAGGGTATACTCAGATGTGAGTCCCTTGCTCATTGCACCATCAGGATTCAAGCAAGCCGGGCCGACGACGCCTGAAATGGCAGAAACCGGTCCCCGGAAGCTTGTTTCCTTCCCAGTACAAGAATTGGCTTGGTAGTTTGGTTTGCCCTGTTCCCATCATGCACTGGGACAGGAACAGACTAATTTGCATATAGCCAAGTTCTGAGCTGGGATGGTGCAGTGAGCTAAAAAACGGTGATGGATCAAGCCCTGATCTTTGGACTGGGTAAGAGTGGTCTGCTTAATTCAGGCACTCTGTTCATCACCACCCCCCTTTTCTGAATCATTAGCTTGAATCCAGTGGCACAGCCGACCTGTAAGCCCCGCCCACTCACGCAGGCCACGCCCCCTCCGCTAGCATCACTCTTAAGCGCTGAACACAAGCGCCGGCCCCAGAATCACTTTGCTCTCCTGAGGCACAGCCGGGAGCAGCGCTCTACGCTCGTTTAAAAATTATTTATTTGTGTTTTTAAAACTGTATTACTTGACTCACCCCTGGGCCATCACCATCATTTGGCACTGACACCCCCCGCACAGCGGAGCTATCGCTGCAGCGGGCGAGGTGTTTGAATTCCTGATTGCCGCCATTCGCCGCGAGCTCTAAGCCACGCCCACTTGCGCAGGCCACGCCCCCTTCCACCCCCCTCCTTCACTGGTATTTAACATGTGTCACCATCGGAAGCGCAGCTCTCCCTCTGGGGTCATGCTGGATCCAGCGGTACGCTTGGCCTGGCCTTGCCTTTGTCCCTCTATCCCCTGTTTACCAGGTGTACCCCCTATAGTGCCCTCCTTTTCCTGCTTCACAGGGGTCTGGATGGGAGATGAGGTTGTGGGTGAATCTTCCCTGGAGCTCTTTTAATGTGGACTCTTAGCAGGCACCAGCTTCTCAGTGGGCACGGCAACTGTCTGCTTGTCTTTGCGAGACGCTTTTGGGAAGGGAGAGTCCTTGGCTGGGGATGACTCTGAGGCATGTGAGCCTGAGACCTACTTCTTGGCTTTATGCCCCTGAGTGTCACCTGAAGGGCTTTTGCCTTTGCGCTCTGCGATGGCTTTGGATTTTTGGGGGGACGGGGTCTGCGCTCTGGCCCGATTGGGATGCTGCTTTTGTGTGCTGCGTGTGCTGTATCTTGAGCCTGAGATCTGTGGTGTGTGGTCACTATCGTCAGATGTAGCCACTGGCAGGGCGGTGGCCAAAGGGACTGGAGCTGGACTCTGGGATTGTGCCTGTTGAATGGCTGCTGTCACTGCGGACGACAAAGACTGGACAGTCCGGTGTAGCCCACCCATGTCTGAATGAATGCCCTCCATGAAAGCAACGACCTGTGCCAACTTTTTGTTGTGGTCTAGGAATGCATTGATGAGAGTTGTCTGGTCCACACACAGCTGGCGCAAAAGGTCCACAGACTCAACACTGAGGGCAGCAGGGGAGACAGGGGCAGCGGTGCATGGGGTGAAAGACACTCTTGCCTTCTTACAGGTGTGAACACGGGCATCACTAGTGGAAGTACACTGGATGCTGTGTGGTGGAAGAGGAGGCAGAGTTCCCGCTCTTTGTGGCTGCCAACATCGATGTGTCACCGCTGGCATCAGATGACGTTGAGGTTGGTGCCTCTGGATGTGATTCCTCAAGCAGACTCCTGTTCCCCTCCAAGGCGCTGGTCACATCAGTGTCACTGTGCTCGTGTGTAGCAGTCGTGCTTGATGCCTCACCACTGGTGTCTGTCCCCTGTCCTTCTTTGCCCACGGGAGATATTGCAAGAGACAGAGATGTAGTGTTAGTTCAGTCACTTTAACACAAACATCATATGCAAGCAAAGCACGAAACAAGATGATGATATCCCCATGTTGCACACCACCCTGTGCAGTAACATTGTGCAACCTCAATTCAAATGTCGATTTTTGCGTGTTATCATGCAAATGTGGCATAGGTGACCCATGTGATAACCACACAGTCAAATAGCCTGCCGGTGGCTCCGTGTAACCAGACACACAGATCCCTCTGAGCACAACTAGGGCCGTGCGGGGAGAAAAGATGTACCTCCCAACATGTTGCCACTGTCACATCTGGAGCAACAGCAAACAAATGATGGATGGAATGATGACAATGCAAACATTCTCCCTCAGTAAAAAGATCTGGTTTAAATCCATTGTTCTTTAGCCCACTACGCCACCCCTGTTTAGACCCAGCCATATGCAAATCTGTCTTGACCCTGTGCCCCATGGGAACGGTCCAGACCGAACTGCCAGGCCAGGTCCTCCCTGGACTGGAATCAAGCATCCTGGGACCGGTTTCAGGGTATGTCACTCTTCTTCAGCCAGGCTAGCTTGAATCCAGTGGCACAGTGAGCAAGGGACCCACGTCTGGGCATACCCATCCCACTTAGGGTGAAAAGTGTTACAGCAAGCAAATGATGGACGGAATACTGACAATGCAAACATTCTCCCCAGTCAAAAGATCTGGGTTAAATCCATCGTTCTTTTGCCCACTACGCCACCCCAGTTTGGTCCCAGCCATATGCAAATCAGTCTTGACCCTGTGGCCCATGGGAACAGTCGAGACCGAACTGCCAGGCCAGGTCCTCCCTGGACTGGAAACAAGCATCCTGGGACCGGTTTCAGGGTATGTCACCCTTCTTCAGCAAGGCTAGCTTGAATCCAGTGGCACAGTGAGCAAGGGACCCACGTCTGGGCACACCCATCCCACTTAGGGCGAAAAGTGTTGCAGCAAACAAATGATGGATGGAATGTTGACAATGCAAACATTCTCCCCCAGTCAAGGCAGGCAGCAGAAGTGGACAACACAGATACAGACCCCAACATAACAGTCCACAATGGCTATGAGCTCATGCCATCCACCATGTCTTACTTTGAGGCACAACTACAGTTGCACATTGGTGTCAGATGTGTAGTCCTTAAAATTCTGACGTCAGGCAATGCACACATTGATGAAAGTACACTCAGATGATGCACACCGCCGTTCCCTTCCATGGAATGTCCCTGACCACCCCAATGCAGACGATGCCAGAAGGCGACAACTCACAATGCAATGTCAAGGGCCATTAATCCAATGACATGATAAAGTAAAGGGTAGGGCAAATGCTTGACAGTTGCACCCAACCCAGAGGGCACTTACAAGCCATTGCATCACACTAGCAACATCACAGAGCACAGCGCGGGCCCAGGCTGTGAACACATGCAGCCACTCACAACCAAAGTCACCCTTCCCAGAATAATCACCACCCGGCTTGCTGCTGATGCTCCTTCAGACGTGCATCCAGCTCAGTCTGTGTCACAGCTAAGATGCAGGCCATTAGTGGTGTCATGCTGCTGCGCGCCAACCTGCCAGTCCGAGGGGGCAGCCCCATCATCATCTCTGCCACGTTTTTGCTCAGCCGGTAGATGTCATCCCACATCTTGTGACAGTGTGTGCACCATCAGTTGAAGACACCCAGACCCCGCACCTTACCTGCAATGGCCCTCCACACGGCCTTACGCTGGTAGACTTTGAGCTGCAGGCATGGGAGACAAGAGGGGGAAAATTCAGTTACACAGTGTTATGTACCACTATCTCTCAGTACAGGAGCATGATACTAACTCAGCACAACTTCACTGAGAGAGCGGACACAGTACCTGCACATCTCATACACATACAGGATGCCAGCACAGAAAGCGATGTTTAGGCTGCCCACATCTACTATCCAGTTTGTGGGTGAACAAGACATACATTACATTTCTAAATATGTTTAGGGGCAGACTCATTGTGTTCAACACTGCACAGCCATCAATGTCTTTGCCCTGTGAATGGCTCACTGTGTCATGGAGGTCACATTGAGGGACATGATCTTACAATCTCACACCCTTCTCACAAGGCCTGTCGTGTGCAATCTACAGGGCTGAGATGGCTCTTTGATGGATAGTCTAGCAAACAACACACATGTTTCACTCTGTACATTCAGTAATGTGTCCTTGTCAGATTGGGCAGTGACTGTGCAGGCCAGGTGGGCTCACACTGAGGTCCAACGTGGGTCATCAGAAATGTCACATGAAGGGACAAATTGAGAGCGGAAACAGTGCCTACACATGCAAGTCTGTACACATGCTGGTGGAAATGAAAGGGGCGGTGCACAAAAGTACAACAATCTGCTGTGTCATAGGCGAATTACCACCAAGAGTGTCACCCTCTGGTATTAAAGTCCTGAGCATAGTGCTGACCTATACATGATGCTAATTTTGAGTCTGACACAATTCCATCAGTACCCTCTGGACGTAACCCCCAGCTAAGGCCACAAATTGGCCTGTGAAGAACATCAGGGATCCACACTTCCATTCACACCAGCAATTTCCGTCCTGACTCCTGCATTACCAACTTTCTGCGTCACTGTATGGCTGACAAAACAATACATGTCCCTCCAATATTGATGTGCAGGCAGTGAAACATGTGAAATAGGCTAGACACCCCTTTCCCCTGGAGACAGTATGCTAGACCATGCATGACACAGCCCTACCCTCTCAGGCACATACTACAGCAGATCAACGTCATGTGTGCACTCCCTGCAATCTCACTTCCACTCTGAAACACTTACCACAACATTTGGAGCACCATATAGCCTCCCATGAGCACCTCGTCCACCAGGACCTCCAGCGCCTCTGTGGTGAAGGGATGGGCCTGGATCTTCTCAGTCCTCTATTTAAACCACAGAAAGAGGGTCCCAGGGAATGTTTAACGACCTTCCAATACTACAACCCTGACAATTACTTATATACCAACCTAAGAGTAGCAAGGGGTCAAAAGAACCTAGTGTGTATGCCTCGTCCGAATGATGGTGTGTGCTATAATCAAATCAAATAGCAAAATCTGTCAGAGGGTCTCTCCAAATGCTCAAAGAGATCCCATCAGACTTCCACCCTGTACCGCCCTACATCATTTGGGAACCTTCAAAGTGCACATGGGAAATCGAGTACCCAGTGCAAGATTTGGCCAGACTTAACCAAATCCCTCACATAAATTCCAAACAGTCTATGATGTAATCAATATCAGGTATCAGGAGGTAGTTGAAAAGCAGTGCTACATAATATCAACCAAAAAGTGTGTAAAGTGCTGTGGCTAAAATCGAGTAAAAGGAGGAAAATATGTTTAATGGACACCTCCCTTCTCTCAATATTAAAAACAGTGCAAATGGTAGCTTTAGCATATAACTACACAGATAAACAAAGTGGTCGACATGTTTCTGCAGACTATCAATGGGCCCATAGGTCACCTTGCTGCTTCATCAGGACCTATTTTCGCTACTGCTATGTGTAATAATGTGATTCAAATTAGAAAATAATGTGACAATTAAAATAAATATCACCTGAAAGTTCTCCTGTATTCAAATTGTCGGAGTGCACCAAGTGGACAAACATACACACACACAAAGATGAGAGAAATGTACATATCATTAGTGATTTTGTCATATTTAAAAAAATCAGCTGCTGAATTAGCATATCCAGTCAGGTAAATGTACTGCAAAACATCATGTCACCTCCAATGGGTGTACCTTGAGAGCTAGACCTTCAATGTGTCTCATAATCATATGTGCGAAGAACATATAACTCACACTCACCCAATTTGTAGGAGAATGTCGCCCCCCCTCACCTGGCCACAGCTCAGGTAACACGGAGCACCGCTCTGTTCAAGCCAAACAAATGAAACAGATCAGAGGAAGCACCTCGCTGCTGCACAACAAAACTGCACGTCTTTACTAGATCTAACATGTGTGAATAGAACCTTCATTTCTTATTATAAACGTAGTAGTCATTGACCAATTAGGTCACCCTTGGCATCCTAGGTGAATTGAGGCACAGCGTCTGTACAAGTAGTCATCATGTTCACAAGAATATTAATAGAGCAGTGTCTACTCACAAGTCTCGTCATGGGTGAGTTTCTATGACCTGCATCCTATAGCGCAAAACCTATTATGATCAAAATGCATGCGCTCTCATAGTAGTTTGCTATGTCAACTACTCATTAGGTGCGGTAAATACGGTGGAAAGAGCCCATGACTCACGCTCAATATACACCGCACCACTCTTTAAGTAAAGCGAGACAAAACCATCCACCGGCCGAATGCTGTTGAAAGCTATCATACGCCGTGTGTCTGTATCGTGACCCAAAAATACAGCAGCCATCCCTCGCGCCGTTTCTAAGCATGTAAAGAATGCTTGCTATCGTTTTAGGCAAGCGTGATCTCAGCTGTTTTGCCGCGCCTGCAGTTTTTTAATTACCCCTTCCAACAACTATCGCAAACCTTCTGATCTCTCTGCTAGTCCAATTGTCGCCCAGCGGAGCCTGTCTGCCTACCTGTCCGTCGGTACTCCAGACGTCCTTCTGGGCTGTCTGTGGGAGGTACCGGACGGTCAGAAGGAGGTCTATTAGGCAGAATCCCTGGTTGGCTAACGTTGTGATGTCATATCAGCGCGCCCTCCCGAGGCTATAGGGAAATGTAGTACATTGGCGTATTATCGCCGATTTCACAGAGCCTATGTAGGTTATGAATGTGTTCAAAAACACTTATCTTAATGTTTTGTGAATTCAGCTTGAGCCTACCAATGATGCAATTTTCTATCACTCACTCCTTATTACTCGTTGTATGAGATAAATGCTCCGACTGCTATTCTCCGCACTACAGGACTACAGATTATACTACAAAACTCCTGGGAATCTAGGGAAATGTAGTTGTGTCCACCCCGTTTATATAGTGTTAGCAATCTTGTGTGACAATACACTCCTCTTTGCCCCTGCTTTTTCGTGCTCATGGGAGAGCAGATGTTGGGTTCCGAACGGTACAGGTCGCCAGGAACCTTATCAAGGCCAGCTACTTTCCCTGGCACTATTTTTTCTAGGGATTTATACACTTCCTTCAGGGTAATCTTTGGGGAGTCTGGATCTATTTCAAAAAGAGCTAAAAGGTCCTGCCCCTCGCTAGTACATTCGTCGGGACTTTGAGCATATAGGAGTTTGTAATGGGCTTCCCATTTTCCTGCAGCTATATTGGGTTCGACAGCACCCTGTCCTCTTGCAGTTCCTGAGCTCACTATATTCCAGAAAGATTTTAGGTCTTTATTTCCCAGAGCCTGTTTAAGATTTGCCCACTGTTCCTCTCCCCAGGAGATTTTGGCAGCGTTAATGGAGTTTTTATATACAAGCCTTGCCATTTTTATAGTGTGACTGCACTTGGATTTTATGGCCTCTATCAGGGCACTTTTCGTATGCCTACAATTAGAATCAAACCAAGATTGGCATGATTTGTGGGCACCGATCTTCCAAAAGACGTCTTTCAGACTCAGGAAAGTTTGGCGGTTAATTTCAGCTACCTTGCTCAATGGGGTACCAAGTTATCGTAGTTCACATACTCTAACATAGCCTCACGGTCTGGAATGAACTCCCTATATAGTGTTGCCATTTTTTCCTGAGAGTTCTCTAACCATGATCACTTCACTCTCCTCCTGTTATTACTGAGGAGAAGCCCATCATCTTGATCACTATGACCCGGGCTATGATCGGCCCCAGGGGAGATTGCAAAACTTACCATCAGCGTATTATGGTCACTGTCCTCGCGTGGTATGATTCTAAAGTCAGAGGCTAACGACCATATTCTAGTTTCCAGTAATATATAATCTAGGATTGAGGAATGGACCAACCTGTTGTAGGTAAAACTACCTGGGGAGTCCAAGGGAAACCGCACATTACAAGCTCTCAGTGAATATCTCAGAGTTAGAGCTTTGATTTGAAGAGCTAGGGGGGACCATGCCCTGATCCGAGGGATATTGGGCTCAGGAATAGCCCATATCTTATCCTCTTCTACACTGTCCGAATCCTCAAATTCCAGTAGAGGCTCAAATTGACAATTCAGATCGCCTCCCAGAATTATCGCAGCATCCACAGGAATATCCGAGAGGAGGTCTTCTAAGTGTGCGAGTACAGGGGACTCCTTGCCCGTCTTGACTGGCCTAGCGTCAATATTAATTAAGAAAAGTTTTAAATTATTAGGAAAGGATAATATTAGGCAAAGGATATCTGGACTATGTGAATCCACTTGCCTAACGTTGCAGTTCAGATGGCATCCCACTCAAGTGCTTAGTCCACCTGAAGGCCTACCCCTAGTTCCAGCAATGGCAGGGATATAGAATGTTGCGAAGCCCCAACGAACAGGGTGGTCTGTAGCCCATGTTTCCTGAAATAAGCATATATCACAGGAATCTACAAAAACTCCCCATTCGGGACAGTATAATTTATTTTTAATACCAGCCATATTCCACTATAGCAACTTGGTTCTAGGGAAGGTGGATCGTTTATCGTCTGGAGCCTTCATAGCTAATTCCCTCATTGGTGGAACTACAAAATCATTCACGGAATTTTGAGTAAAAGGAGAATCAAGGTGGACTGCGTTTTCTACAAAGCTTTCGGTTGAATTTAACGGGCTTGTAGTAATCAGCTCAAATGTAGGTGGGATCTTGCACGCTACCCTTCCACTATCAATGACAATCTTCAATTTTCCGGCTGCCCTCTCAGTGTTGGCTTCGTGCGTTGCTAACCCAGCGTTACTACATGGGGACCCTGGGATCAAAAGTCAGTCCACCTCCTCCAAACTCTCAAATCTGTTAAAGAATGGTAAGTTGAATGGTTGGAGCCGTTGCATGCCTTCCACCTGGTCCCTCCCAGGTCGATGTGAAGCCCGCTCCCTAGTACCATAACATGACCCGACCCCTGGTCCACAAACAAAACCATGATAATAGAAATAAGTGAGGGTAAGAAGTTTGATGGTAGAGCCCCCGTTGCTCAGATATAAAATTTGTTGTACCAAATAGGGGTTCCTGAAGTTAACAACTACACAGTCCCCACTAATATCCTTAGCCCGGTTGCCAATCCACTTCACCCTTCGGGTCATCAAAATGTCAGCTGCATTTGCATAAGAAAACTGGTATTGTCTAGTGTTAGACCTGACACCTTTTGGCGTGGTTCTTCCCCCATCTTTTTGCCTCTGACTCATGTGTTTTGATGCTGTGCTGGATTTCGTTTTTGCTGATTGAGATGCTTTGGACACTCTGCCACTGCTGATCAGTGTCAGAGTGTGAGTGCTCCCTCTGTAAATTGTAATATTGATTGGCATATTTGTATCACCCCGAAGTCCCTAGTAAAGTGCACTGTGTGTGCCAGGGCTGGTGATGACAAATGCTACTAGTGGGCCTGCAGCGCAGATTGCGCCACCCACATGAGTAGCTTTAAAATGGTGACTCAGGCCTGCCAGCGCAGAGCCTGTGTGCAGTCAGTGACTGCCATGTCAGCCTGGCCAGTGTCCCCACTGGCTAGGCCTAACCCTTCCCTGTCTGTGCACATCAGTCACCCCTATGGAAGGCTCAAGGTACCCCCCTGGGCAGGGTGCAGTGTATGGATAAGGTAGAGCATGTACTAGTGCAGGTAGTATGCTCTGGTAGTGGGCTGCAGCCATGTTATGTGCTCACTGCTGAAAGGCTATCTTGCTCCATAGAGTAACATGGAGGAGGCTGGGCCCATGTGATACCAGCCTATCTTCCCATAGGAACAAGATGGGACATAAGTGAAAGATATCCCTGAACTCAGAATTTAATGACACATCTTTTAGTGAAGGGTGTTTTTAAATCCTGTGTGGGAGAATAGCACTTTTAGAAAGTGGTTGTTCTCTTGTCTAAACCTTTCTGTGTGTCTGGGTTTGTGGAATGCCTGCCTGGTCTGGATGTGACAGGGGGGGCTGCAGAGCCCCAGAGGAGAGGGTCGGAGCCATCCCGGGGATGAAAGGGCACATCTGCCTGCCTGGGAGGTGGGAGGAAGGAATGCCTGATAAGTGCTGGGCTGTGCTGGTCTGCCTCCCACTGCTAGCCCCCTCCTGATGGACAACGGACACCTTTGGCCCTGAAGCTGACAGGAAGAAGAGAGCCAGAGACACCTCAGTGCTCCGCAACCCCCAGAACTGGTTTAGACTGGACCAAGGGCCTCCATGCACAAAGACTTCAAAGAACTTCAATGACATTGAGGGGTATAAGGAAAGGACCCCTGACTACAGAAGTTTAGATTCTGAAATTCTGCAAGCAAGAAGGAACCTTTGCTGGAAGGAGGACAGCTAGAGAACTAAAGGAAGACTGCCTTGCTGTGTGCTCTAAGGGCTGACCTGTTCTACTGTCCAACTGGAAGCTAAGGAGGAGAAAGGGACTTTGCTGTGTGCTGTGACCCTGCCTACTTGAAACTGCCAAGACTCTGCTGTGTGCTGTGTCTACAACTGAATCTCCAAGGGCCTGAGAAGAGCTGGCCTCCTGTTGGGAACCCAGGACTAAAGGTTCCTAAAGCTATCCCAGAAAACGACGGAAAAATCGTGCTGTTGGGACCCGAGACGCGTGGGGCTTGACTGCGGAGCGTGAGGAAGGGTTCGGTGTGCTCATCGGCACATTACTCGTGAGGGTCGGAGGCTTGTGGAGCCTCCCCTCGTGAAATCCGCTCCACGGTGGTGGCAAGGGCGAGAGGGGGGTCTAGTTGTGACCAGCGCCCTGGAAAACCCTTTGCCGCCAAATCACCACCGCAGCCCGGGGCCAGGATACCCCCGTAATCTGCTCCGAGGTCAAGGAGCCGAAGCGCCAAAGAAACGAAGGAGCCGCGCTCCCATTGGTGGAGGGAGCCGAGCCCCTCACTTACGCCACGACGGGATTGGCCCGTGCGGCGCAGCGTCATCAGCTGTGGTGGGCCGTGATTGGCCGAAGTAGCGGAGCGTCATTGCCAGCCTGTCCCGGGAGCCGCTCTGCCATTGGCTGACTCCCGGGCACTGAAGGGGCTCGACCAGAGGGCCGCGACGTGATTGGCCCGCACAGCTGGAGCAGCCTGGAAGCCGCCGAGGGAATCGCGCCCTGATCACCCCCCCCCAGCGAGGAGCCGACCGACGGAGCAGCTGGCTGACCCGTCCTCGCCGAGGGAGTGAGTCTGCGTGTGTTCCCCGCCCCGGGCCTGTCGTCCCCCGAGGTGCTGCATCCCCCGCCGCTCGTTGGATTGTCGAGAGCGGGCGGGAGAGCCCCAGGGGACCGGCCGGGGCCAGGTGGGAGTGTGCGCTGCTAGGCGCGAGGTGCCTGAATCTATCCGGCGCACGTGTAAGCCCCCACACCACAGGAAAGGAGTCCCCAGGAGACCGGGTGAGGCGCGCTTGCTGCACTTGGGGGGCTAAGGGCCTAAGAAGGCGGGCTGGGAATAACTACGCTTGGGTATTGCATTGACTGCTCGTTTTTAGAGCCAATTGAATAGAAGCCAGTGGCATTACGTTTAACCACTGATCAAAGAGACTAGAGACTATTTGCTTTTATGAGATCTGCCTATTTACAAGGACCATTGAGAATTAAGTGCAACCTGTAAGATAAAATGCTAAGTTGTCTGAAGAAGTGATTATCACGCAACTGCTTCATTTACATGCTGAAACTAGATAAAGCTATATATTTTTATAAAATATACTTACCTGTGTGGTCTCAGTTTGTGGTGGATTGGGGATTATTGTTGTGTTAAGTGCAAATGTTATCCACATTGCCTCTGTTTAGCCTAGACTGCTCGCGCCATGCTACCTAGAGGGTGAGCAGGGGTTATCTCAGCAGAAGAGTGGGGGGGACACGGGTAATCAAAAGGAGTCTTCTAAAGGGCCCCAAAGTAGTTCCCAGGAGAAGGTGTCTCAACCCCCCAAGCCTAAGAAGTCCTGGCCCCATAAGGGCCCGCAGGACAAAAAGACCCTTACTTGCTATTCATGCAGGGAGGTGGGGCACATTGCTCCAAGCTGTCCAAAGAAGAAATCAGCACCCACTGGTGCTCCAGCTCCAGCTCCGGCGTTGGCCAGTGTAGCTTTGGGAGGGGATATGATTTCTAGTGGGGAGGAGGGGTTAGCATTGATGACCCTTGTCTCTCTAGGAGACCAAGAGATGGCCCAGGAAACCTTGCTGCCCCACAATACTAAGAAATACGGGCAGAAGGTGACCATCAATGGACAGGTGGTGGAGGCTCTGAGAGACACAGGGGCCAGCTTGACATCTGTTAGGTGTCGGTGGGTGTCGGAAGAGCAAATTATTCCCCAGGTACTCCGGCCTGTGGTGGCAGCTGACAGTTCAGTGCGCTACTGCAAGCTGGCGAAAGTTCCATTCGAATGGGGAGGAGTCTCCGGTATTCTGGAGATTGTTGTAAGTGATGCCTTGCCTGTAGATTGTCTATTAGGTAATGACCTGGAGAGCTCCCCATGGAAAGAGGTGGAGCACAGGACTCACTTGGAGATGTTGGGTTTGCCTGCGTGGATCTGTGTGTCCACCCGTGCAATGACAGCCAGAGAGGGCGGTCTAGCAGAGCTGGAGCCTGGAACAATGGCCCAGGGACCTGCCAAGAGAGGAAGGGGTAGAGGGCGCGGGAAACCGCCCCCCACTGTTCCCACGGTCCAGGAGGAGGCAGACCCGGAAGGGGATGCCCTGGAACCTACAGGGGAGCTGGTGGCCGAACTAGGGGAATTGCCTGAGCTGTCCCAGTGGCAGCAAGAGGGTGGTCCCTCCAGGGAGGAATTCTGCCAGGCTCAGAAGGAGTGCCCTTCTCTCATTGGTGTGCGGCAGCAGGCTGCAGACCAGGCCGCAGGCCTGGGGTCCAAGGAGCATTTGATCTACTGGGAGGATGACTTACTTCATAGTGAGCCTAAGTTCGCTGAGCCCGGTGCAGCCCGTGTGCTGGTGGTACCGGAGCGCTTCAGGAACTTCCTACTGGGTCTGGCTCATGACGTGCCTCTCGCAGGACATCTGGGGCAAGACAAGACCTATCACAGGCTTGTCACCCATTTCTACTGGCCCCAGATGAAGACGCACGTCTCTGCCTTTTGTAAATCTTGCCAGACTTGTCAGGCTAGTGGCAAGAGCGGAGGGAAGCGCGTGGCCCCCCTCCAACCCTTTCCCGTGGTGAGCACCCCTTTTGAGCGGGTGGGCATTGACATCGTGGGGCCCCTGGATCCCAAGACAGCCCTAGGCAACAGGTTTATCCTGGTCTTGGTGGACCATGCCACTCGGTACCCGGAAGCCCTCCCGCTCAGGACAGTCACCGCCCCAGTGGTGGGCCGTGCCCTGATGGGGATCTTTTCCCGGGTGGGATTTCCCAGGGAGGTCGTCTCATACCGCGGGACAAACTTCATTTCTAAGTATATGAAGTCCCTGTGGAGTGAGTGTGGGGTGACATACAAATTCACCACTCCTTACCACCCTCAAGGAAATGGTTTGGTTGAGAGATTCAACCGCACATTGAAGGGCATGATTATGGGCCTGGAAGAGCCCATGAGGCGGAAATGGGATGTCTTGTTGCCATGCCTGTTGTTTGCCTACAGGGAGGTGCCTCAGAAATCCTTAGGGTTCAGTCCCTTTGAGTTGCTGTATGGCCACCCTGTCAGAGGGCCTCTGACTCTGGTGAAAGAGGGGTGGGAGAAATCCCGTGGGAAAACCCCTCAGGATGTGTTCAGCTATGTGCTGGCCATTCGCAACCAGACCAAGCGCTTCAGGAAGCTCGCTCAAGAGAACCTGGAGGCTAGCCAGGAGGAAATGAAGAGGTGGTATGACCAGAACACTTCTTTGGTTGAGTTCCAACCTGGTCAGAAAGTGTGGGTGATGGCACCAGTGGAGCCTTGTGCGCTCCGCGACAAGTGGTCTGGGCCATATGAGGTGGTGGGGCGCAAGAGCGAGGTTACCTATTTGGTTAACCTGAAGACTCCCAGGCAGCCCCTGAGAGTGCTGCATGTGAACCGCCTCAAACCCCACTTTGAGAGGACGGAAGTGACTATGCTCATGGCTACAGATGCTGGAGGGGAGGAGGATAGTGATCCTCTCCCTGACCTCCTGGCAGTCAAGGAGCAAGATGGGTCAGTGGATGGTGTGGTCCTCTCCCCCACCCTGACTCCAGAGTAGCAGGAGGACTGTCGCCAAGTCTTGGGTCAGTTCGCCCCCCTGTTCTCCCTGACCCCAGGTGTCACCAAGTGGTGCGTCCACGACGTGGACACTGGAGACAGTCTGCCTGTGAAACAGAAGTTTTACAGAGTGGCTGACAAGGTCAAAGCCAGCATCAAGGAAGAAGTTTCCAAGATGTTGACGCTAGGGGTTATTGAGCCCTCCAGCAGCCCCTGGGCTAGCCCAGTGGTCTTAGTGCCTAAGAAAGTTGCTACCCCCAGTGGCACCCCAGAACTTCGGTTCTGCGTGGACTACCGTGGGCTCACCCCATCCCCAGAGCGGATGAGCTGGTGGATCGGTTGGGAGCTGCCCAGTACCTGAGTACTTTTGATTTGACTTCAGGGTACTGGCAGATTGCCTTAACTGACGGGGCAAAGGAGAGGTCAGCATTTTCCACACCAGAGGGGCACTTCCAGTTCCGTGTCATGCCCTTTGGGTTGAAAAATGCTCCCGCCACATTTCAGAGATTGGTCAACCAGGTACTGGCAGGGCTGGAGCAATTCAGCGCAGCCTACCTGGATGACATTGCTGTGTTCAGCTCGGTGCACAGACATAATATCGACTCCAAAATATCGTCTGGACAGAATATCGAGTTTTAAATATCGTTTGGAGAAAATATCGACTAGACAGAATATCGACAGCCAAAATATCGTTTTTAAGGTAAGTGAAGTAATATCGACTGTAAATAATATAGACAGTGAAAATATCCAAGTATATAATCTAGATAGTAAAAAATATAGTTTTTTAAATAATATTTAATTATTTATAGTGTGTTTATGTTATAATATGTGTGAAAAGTGTCAATTTATTTTATTATTTTTTTTAATTAAATATTTTTTTAATTATTGTGTAATTTAATTCTGTAGCGGGTTGTGGGTTTATAGGGGAATAGGGTGGGAAGTAATTTAATTATAATTAATTAAATATGTAAATGTATTAATTGGTAGTAATAATTAATTAATTGGTAATTAAATAATATATGTTAATTATTTAAAATTTAATTGGTAATTAATTTTATTTAATTGATTAATTGCTAATTATGTCAATTAAAATAATGTATTTTCTCTAGCGGGTTGTGGGTTTATAGGGGAATAGGGTGGGAAGTAATTTAATTATAATTAATTAAATATGTTAATTTAATAATTGGTAGTAATATTTAATTAATTGTTAATTAAAAAATGTTTGTTAATTAATTAAAATGTAATTGGTGAAAGGGGTATTTTTAGGGTTCAGGGTCAGTTTTTAGTTTTTGGGTAAAGGGGTATTTTTAGGGTTCAGGGTCAGTTTTCAGTTTTTGGGTAAAGGGGTATTTTTAGGGTTCAGGGTCAGTTTTCAGTTTTTGGGTAAAGGGGTATTTTTAGGGTTCAGGGTCAGTTTTCAGTTTTTGGGTAAAGGGGTATTTTTAGGGTTCAGGGTCAGTTTTCAGTTTTTGGGTAAAGGGGTATTTTTAGGGTTCAGGGTCAGTTTTCAGTTTTTGGGTCAAGGGGTATTTTTAGGGTTCAGGGTCAGTTTTCAGTTTTTGGGTAAAGGGGTATTTTTAGGGTTCAGGGTCAGTTTTCAGTTTTTGGGTAAAGGGGTATTTTTAGGGTTCAGGGTCAGTTTTCAGTTTTTGGGTAAAGGGGTATTTTTAGGGTTCAGGGTCAGTTTTCAGTTTTTGGGTAAAGGGTTATTTTTAGGGTTCAGGGTCAGTTTTTAGTTTTTGGGTAAAGGGGTATTTTTAGGGTTCAGGGTCAGTTTTGGGTTTTTGGGGTACATATACAATATTGCCTATTATTTAATTAAATGTTGTTACTATATATATATGTTTTAAGAAATATGATTAAAAATATATTTATTTTTTTACTTTCATTAAATATTTAATTATTAAAAGTTATTTTAAGTATTGTTAATTATATTTTAGTAATTAATTTTTTATATTAATGTAATTAAACATTGTTTTTAGTAAAGTCGATATTTTTTACAACGATATTTTTGTAAACGATATTTTGTAGTCGATATTTTTGTACTTACCTGTTTGTACATACAAACTCGATATTTTTGTATTAGATATTTTCACCTCGATATTTTGGGTACTCGATATTGTGGTAGTCGATATTCTTTCAGTGATCCGTTCAGCTCCACTTGGGAGGAACACCTGCAACACCTCACTGAAGTGTTGAAGGCTCTGCAGAAGGCAGGCCTCACTATCAAGGCCAGTAAATGCCAGATAGGGCAGGGATCGGTGGTGTACTTGGGACACCAGGTGGGGGGCGGCCAGGTGGCGCCCCTACAGGCAAAAATTGATACCATTCTGGCTTGGGAACCCCCCAAGACCCAGACTGAGGTGAGAGCCTTTTTAGGTCTCACCGGGTATTACAGACGGTTTGTCAAAGGCTATGGCACCATTGTGGCCCCTTTGACAGAGCTGACATCTAGGAATCAGCCCAGGAAAGTGAATTGGACTGAGGCCTGTCAAACTGCTTTTGACACCCTCAAAACTGCCATGTGCACAGCACCGGTGCTTAAGGCACCTGACTTTTCCAGTGAGTTCATTGTGCAAACTGACGCTTCAGAGCAAGGCGTGGGAGCAGTGCTCTCACAGATTAATGATGAGGGCGGAGACCAACCAGTGGCTTTCATTAGCCGAAGGCTAATCCCCAGGGAACAGAAATGGAGTGCCATCGAAAGAGAAGCTTTCGCTGTGGTCTGGGCTCTGAAGAAGCTGAGGCCCTACCTGTTTGGGACTCACTTTCGTGTTCAGACCGACCACAGGCCCCTCAGATGGTTAATGCAGATGAGGGGTGAGAATCCAAAATTGTTGAGGTGGTCCATTTCCCTACAGGGGATGGACTTTACGGTGGAGCACCGCCCTGGTACAGAACACGCCAATGCTGACGGTCTGTCCAGATTCTTCCGCCTTAGTGATGAGGACCCCCAAGAGGTTGGGTAGTTCTCCCCACTTTCAGCTGGAGGGGACACGTGTTTTGCTGATTGAGATGCTTTGGACACTCTGCCACTGCTGATCAGTGTCAGAGTGTGAGTGCTCCCTCTGTAAATTGTAATATTGATTGGCATATTTGTATCACCCGGAAGTCCCTAGTAAAGTGCACTGTGTGTGCCAGGGCTGGTGATGACAAATGCTACTAGTGGGCCTGCAGCGCAGATTGCGCCACCCACATGAGTAGCTTTAAAATGGTGACTCAGGCCTGTTAGCGCAGAGCCTGTGTGCAGTCAGTGACTGCCATGTCAGCCTGGCCAGTGTCCCCACTGGCTAGGCCTAACCCTTCCCTGTCTGTGCACATCAGTCACCCCTATGGAAGGCTCAAGGTACCCCCCTGGGCAGGGTGCAGTGTATGGATAAGGTAGAGCATGTACTAGTGCAGGTAGTATGCTCTGGTAGTGGGCTGCAGCCATGTTATGTGCTCACTGCTGAAAGGCTATCTTGCTCCATAGAGTAACATGGAGGAGGCTGGGCCCATGTGATACCAGCCTATCTTCCCATAGGAACAAGATGGGACATAAGTGAAAGATATCCCTGAACTCAGAATTTAATGACACATCTTTTAGTGAAGGGTGTTTTTAAATCCTGTGTGGGAGAATAGCACTTTTAGAAAGTGGTTGTTCTCTTGTCTAAACCTTTCTGTGTGCCTGGGTTTGTGGAATGCCTGCCTGGTCTGGATGTGACAGGGGGGGCTGCAGAGCCCCAGAGGAGAGGGTCGGAGCCATCCCGGGGATGAAAGGGCACATCTGCCTTCCTGGGAGGTGGGAGGAAGGAATGCCTGATAAGTGCTGGGCTGTGCTGGTCTGCCTCCCACTGCTAGCCCCCTCCTGATGGACAACGGACACCTCTGGCCCTGAAGCTGACAGGAAGAAGAGAGCCAGAGACACCTCAGTGCTCCGCAACCCCCAGAACTGGTTTAGACTGGACCAAGGGCCTCCATGCACAAAGACTTCAAAGAACTTCAAAGACATTGAGGGGTATAAGGAAAGGACCCCTGACTACAGAAGTTTAGATTCTGAAATTCTGCAAGCAAGAAGGAACCTTTGCTGGAAGGAGGACAGCTAGAGAACTAAAGGAAGACTATTTGCTTTTATGAGATCTGCCTATTTACAAGGACCATTGAGAATTAAGTGCAACCTGTAAGATAAAATGCTAAGTTGTCTGAAGAAGTGATTATCACGCAACTGCTTCATTTACATGCTGAAACTAGATAAAGCTATATATTTTTATAAAATATACTTACCTGTGTGGTCTCAGTTTGTGGTGGATTGGGGATTATTGTTGTGTTAAGTGCAAATGTTATCCACATTGCCTCTGTTTAGCCTAGACTGCTCGCGCCATGCTACCTAGAGGGTGAGCAGGGGTTATCTCAGAGGGTTATTCCGTCGCCCTGACCGGAACCAGGGGTCCCTACTTGGGCTAAGGTACTTACCTCTGCCAACCAGAGATGCCCGGTTCTAACACTAGCCAGTAAATGGAGACATTTATTTTTAAGTTCCAAATGAGTTTCTGTTCTATCTTCACCCAATGAGGGCACACCAGCAAGAGCTATTACATATGGTACGCTTGCAAGGGGCAGGTTAATGGAAGGTAGCTCTTGGCTTCGGTGATGTTGAGGTGTGGGGGCAGATCCTGGAGCTACAGGGGTCTCCTTCCGGCCAACAGGACCATCTGCCTTGGCCCCTGTAGTGCGAGCTGTTGTGTTGCTAACGGCTGCTGTCCTCATATCTGCAATATGGACTGTGGAACCTTCCCCTCTACTTTTCTCAGCAAATTTATTTCTCAGACTAGTACACACAGCTGGAACCATAGTTCTCCCATGTATATTATCTGGGGGGGTGGATTTGATTGTATCGAGTCTATACATGTGCAGATCTTAGTCATACTGTCCAGACGGGCATGGATTAGGGCAAATTCTTCTTTTAAGAGCCCGCTGATTTGATTAAATAATGCGTTAGAAAATGAGGCAGCCCATGCAGGAGGCGACAGATCCATTTGAATTGGTGGCTCCCAGGCACTCGAATCGGCTCCTACCGACATGGCGGTTCCATTGTTAATTTTCCTCTTTTTGCCCCTCACATTCTTAGGTTAAGGATGGTAATTGGCCAAACTAGAATTAGCGAGAGTTTTGGTGCACCCTCTATTTCTGGTGGTGCCTTACAAGTAGCTTCTATGGTTGGAACAGGCGACTTGGACGATGAGACCTGACTTTGTATACTGTCACCCCCTTCAAGGGGAAGGGAGAGGTGAGATGGTGACAAGACCAAAGGTAGGTCCGGAGTTATAGACAGTCGGCGTTCAGTCCGCTGAATTTCTGTGGCCACCACTCCTATCACCCTTTGTAACATCCGGTCGATTGATGTCTGAGGAAGAAATGGAGGGGTGGAACAAGGGGGGGCATGGCATAAAGGTTTTACAGTTTGTTTACCCATGCTCAACTCTTTGATGACCGCTAAATTTGTGGGGGCTTTCTTGATGCTGAAAATAACAACAAGCCCAGAGGGACAACTTAAATTAGAAGAGTAGATAGGGAACTTACAGTTGTGGCGGAAGTTCACTCCAGCTTCTTCGCTGCCTGGCGCCTGTTCAAAGTCCCTCAGCTCCTATTACTTTCCTCTGGGGCAATTTACAAGCCAAGGGAGATGGCCCAGCCCAGCCTCCTCCGGCCACTGACGGGCAAGGACGGTCCCGCCCTTGGCCCAGGCTTTGCCCGGGCACGCCCGCACGCGTCCCGTGCTGCGGGAGGGCCGGGCCGGTTATGAGGGCCTCTGGCATCCTTCGGATGCGTCATGAGCCCTGCGCCTTGCAGGGCTCTCTGGGAAGTGTAGGCGAGCTGAGCCATTCCCCTCACGGCTGCTCTGGCGACTCTGGCAACGTGTCAATGGTGTGGCAAGGGCTCTCCATGGGGTGTGTGCACTGATAGACGTTGGCTGTTCACCTCACGGCAAGGTCTCTCTTCCATTGCTGAGCGTCCTTTTTATTAATTAACCCAATTCAAGAAATGTTATTGACTTCTTGAAAGAGGTTTTATTGAGAGAAGGTTTCCCTCCACAGTTTTAAGTGGCAATGGGGTACAATTTGTCAGTCAGGAGTTTGATTGTTTTTTATGCCAAAGGGGTTTTACATATTGCAAAAGTGCGCTCTATCACCCACAGAACAACAGCTTGGTGGAGCGTATGAATAGAGTACTTAACAACTGTGTGCAGTGGGCTTTGGCTGGAAAGTGTAACGTCCAGAATGCTGTGAGATCCATGTTATGGTTCTATCGCACCACGCCTCACTCGTCTACAAAAGTGTACCCTTACGAACTACTGCGAGGGAGGAAATCTTGCTCAAAAGTTTGTTCTGGATGGATGTCCAAATGGGTAAAAATGCACTCTGTGTTTGATGTGCATGAGTTTGTGAGATATAATGTGACTCAAGCCCAATCTTGTCAGTAATTATATTTTGACTCCAGGAAAAGATCTGTCTCTCAACCATTTGCTATTGGTGATATTGTACGCATTAAGATTCCTGTCCATAGTAGAAAGGGCATCTCAAAATATACTGAATCATTCACTGTAGACAAGGTATGTGGCAATGCTGTAAGAGTTAATTTTAAGACCTGGTGGAATGTCTCTAGAGTTGTAAAGGTCACTGGGCGCACCAATCAAAATTCACTGTGTAGTCGAGCTGAGGATTCCTCTTCATCTCTTCCCACTATGGTGGGCTTACGCAGGAGTTGCCGCCAACGCTTTGTTCCTGCTAGGTATCGTTAGAGTTTTTTCTTCTTCTCTCTCTCTTTTTCCTTATTGTTCTTTTCTTTCTTCTTTTTGTTTTTTTCCCTCTCTTCTTTATGTTATCGTTTATGAGGAGGTGGATAATGTAGTGTCTTTCTCCCATGTTTAGAATGCTTGTGCCATGATGTTCTGGCCAAAGGCATTCTAAATGGAATTCTAATCTTTGAATATGTGGCAGTTACTGTGACTTTGTTGTTGATGGAGCCGGCTGCTGCGCAGCACCTGTGAGATTAATTAACTTCTACTTCAACTCACATCGTACCATGGAGTTACTTTCTACAATTTTCCTCTTACTATGTGTGCTGCAGGTTGAAGTGCACATAGAAAGAGGAAATAACAAGGACAAAATAAGATTTTTCTCCTTGTTTCGCCATCCTCTTGGAGGAGTAGTGATTTCTTGCAATCCCAGGTTTACAAACTTTTGTAAATCTGGGATTGCGTGAAATCCATGGGTGAATGCATGGGAACTCTCCATGGAGTGCCTCCCAGAATGGAATGATACACAATGCAGTGCAAGCTGCTGCATTGCGTTACATTGTATGTACAAAGCCACGCAAGGTGGCGCAAATCGCCCTTGAGTGTCTTTGTAAATATTAGCATTTTTCATCATGGTTGTGCCACAAAAGTGGTGCCAACATGACACAAAATGTTAGTAAATCTGGTCATTCATTTTTAAGTAGCAGAGAACATTTGAAAGCTATGGTGGGCTTTCAAGAGCTCTTATGGACCTTTTTAAGGTTCATTGGAACATCATGTGACAACCGCATGATTTATGTAGGGGAATTTATTGATTCAACCTGACAATGCCATAGATTATGAGCGTGAAAAGTATATCTCATTTGAAGGAAAGTTGATGATTATTTTTATGTTCATGTTAGAGTTTCATTGCTCATGTGGATGCTTGCATGGCTCAAAAAGCCTTTTGTAGAAAGACCATCGTGCTAATGTGGCCATTTTCAATGTGCACATTACAGCAGTATAGGGAGGTCCTTGGATGACTCATCATGGAACATGTCATTAGTTCATGTTTGTGCAATTTCAAGAGGAGGCCATTTGAAGTTAACTTTGATTTTGGGGACTTGCCCCAATTGTGGTGTTAATCAAATGAATTAAAGAGCGGTAATTTTAAATGTATATGAGGGTGCTTACATAAAGTCATATGGGAATTTGATTGCTTCATAGGTAATTTCACTGTGAGGCATTTCATGTTTATTTCGCCTTTTCCTGCTCAATCTGGGACATTTCTTTCTGCTATGGATACCTGTACATACATACTCTGTTTTCACTTAATTACTTCGCGAAAACTACTGTAAATGTAAATCATTGTGTTTAATACATTCTACTTAATTCATTCCACAAATCAGCAACAAAGCCCCACCCCTTCGTCATATCACACCCTCATTCAAAATTCTGTTCTAAAACGTACCCTATTTTAGCAAACGGCCTACCAACAATTCAGCACAATTCTTTGTGAGAAGGTAATCTAAAATATATCTACTTTAATCTTATTTTTAATATTTTATTCGAGGAATTCAATAACATTTTATTTTCTCACGAAGCCAACTATCCTGCTGCCTAACTGAGGAGCACTGTGATTCACTTGGGGGAAAAAGTACTGTATTTCCATATGGATATTAAAATCCATGTTGCTGTTTGAGTTTTTGCAGCCACCTCGTGTGTTTACTACATTTTGTGAAATTTTTATAAATTTAGATTTTTCTTCATTTAACTGTCAGTTTATATCTCACCTCAACAACTAAAATACACTGGGTTTAGTCAAAACAGCTGCAAATTACTAAATGGTTGCCCAGTTTACCCTGAGAAACAAGAGTGAGCGCTGAATTTAAAAATGTTTCTGTTCAGACGCCATAAAAATGGGCGCTCCTGAAGTTCGAAGACGGGTACTGACAGCTCCTCCTCAAGAAAATCTTTGTTTACAGCGAAATGTGAAAATAATATAAACTTTTAAAATAAAGTGCGAAGGTCCTGTGTATGAAATACATCTGCCTTGGCTCATATCAGTGCTAAATCATAAAGCATAGGCTAACCTAAATGTAGCCGAACAAAAGGCATACAGTCGCTGTGCCAAATCTGACATAGAGATTACATCGACACTAGGACAATAAAACAGTTTAGAGATGGTCCAGGCCTACGGTGAGACAATAGTTGGGAATTCAACTGAGCAAGAGCGTGGGCTCCCCCTATTGGTGACTTGAGGCTACACAGCTTTAATACTAAACGATTGCACAGACAAAAACTGCACACTAGAGTTCTGGCTGTAATCTGCAAAACTACACGGATAATAATTTCTTCTGTGTAGAGCTACCTTCACTGTTTCTGAGTGCTGTACTTGACAGGGTCCTTTTGTTATGGGTGCTCCTGCTATATCAACCAGCCAGTCACAACTAATTTCCTTCTTTTCCGTTGTTTCATTTTCATTATTGTTGTTTTTCATTGCTCTTTTCTGTTTTTTTCCAAACAGGCGAGCCCCGGTTTCCTCTAAGTAAGCCTTGCAGGATTCATTAAGCCGCCAGAGGGCTTTACATAATAGGGCACTGTCTCTGCTTCACCTACACCAACCACAACCACTTAAAAGAGCCTTCACAGCTTCTTTTAACCACAGGATGTTAGACAACACACATTCGGCAACATTTAGCATTCTTCAATGGGCAACTAACCAACTTTCCCCTCTGCCTGTAACCACACCAAATACGCTGCCTCATCGGTCGATGTAGTGTTCCTGCCAATGCTTCTCGCTAAAGAGAGAGCTCTACTAACACGTAAGCCCTTGGACTAAACTAAGTATCAGGAGGTGTTTATATTTAGTGCTTGGCCTAAAATGACCCGAAAGGGAAAGAAGACGAAGAGAGACAGACGCCTTTAAGCAGAGGACGCATATCCTGCCAATACTGCATTGCTTAATGGTAGATTGGTATAGTTGGTCGTAATTAAAATTCAGTATCTCAAGATAAGCTGCAGATTTGCACACAAAAAACATGACGTCTTGGTGCCAAACAAATTTAGGGGCATATTACCAAGGAATAGCGATATTTTTTATCGCTGCCTATCGCTGGATATGTTAGCGGAGAAAACATGCTATTAGCAACGTTTTTCTCCATTGTGCTAAAATATCCAGCGATAGCGGCGAAATGCATGAATATCGCTGAGAATACAGCGATATTCACGCATTAGTGACTAAATGCTCTTAGCCATGTTATCCACCTCCCATTGGATAACATGGCTAAGAACTGGTTTGGGCAGGTGTTAGTATTTGGAGATATTCGCGCTTAGTGCGAATATTTCCATCGCTACGCCTGCCTTACTAATAGGCAATAGCGACGTTAGCAACTGCTTTCAGTCGCTAACTGGTTGGGTACGCCCACTTTGCATGTCATTAGCGATAAACACCGCTGACATGCAAAGCGGGCCCCAAACTGCTCGCTATCGCCTAAAAGCTGTCGCTAACATCAGTTAGCGACAGCTTGCTAATAGGGCAATAGAATTATCGCCGCTTAGCAGCTGAAAACAGCCACTAAAGCGGCGATAATTGCCTATCGCCCTGCTTGATAATATGCCCCTTAATTACTTGGAATGTATCTCCAGTGTCTCATGTTCAAAAATGGCGCCAGAGACGCATTTTGTTTTGAAACAAATAGAGAAAAACGGAATCCTGCCTTGCGCAAAGTCAAAGTGCAACCATTTTTATTAATTCAGTCTTCTCGCGGCTATCGAGAATTGGCGGTTCCCTACTTCCAAGTTCCATCCACCTCCCTCCAACCCATTCATGTCTACCTCTATTCTTTTTCAACCTTATTTTCTCTTTTTATTACCCTTTGACTGCCCTGGTGCATTTATAGTTCATATGTTATTCCCTGTTGGCTGTTTTTGTACCTGGCAGTTTCCTCCCAACTACAGCAGTGGCAGGCATTGCGACTGTTCCCTCTTGGACTCTCTATGGTTGAGGTGTTAGGTTCTTCCACATTTTCAGCGAGGCGAAGGTGGCCACGCTTCTCTTTCACATGCTTCCCCCTTATACTAGCAGCAGGCCAAGCAAAAAATACAGACTGGCAGAGCGCAAGCTGCAGTGAGGGAGAGAGTGGTGCAGCATGCACCACTACACTGTAGTCTCCTGCACCCAAACGCAGGTGACACCACTAGGTTGAAGTCTTTCAGTGGGGAGAGTACAAAAGTGCATTTATTTATGAAAGTGAGACCATGCTCACTGTGAAAAGGGCTCATTTCAGAGCTGTAATGCGTTGGTGCCACACACATAATTAAATGCACTTTTTTGCACCCGAGTGCCTTTGTCCACATCTTGTTTCAAAGGAGCAGGCAAATATATATCATGTTTATATATATATTGACTGAAAAAAACAAAGGTTAAAGTAACATTATAGTTAGGTGAGAATTTTGATGTTACATTTTAAATGTACAAAACCACTGAAATTTACAATTTTTAGTTAGCTCAGGTAACTATAACTCATGCCCTATGGTAACTATAACGTGCCCTCCTACGTGAACAGTTTTTTCCAAATAATTTCATTGAAAGTGTTGCAATGATATTATCAATGATGTTCTAGACGATATCATGAGTGATGTAATATGTGGGGTAATTAGCGGTGCATGGAGAGGGTACAAGTCAGTTACCTTAGGACACGAGTTACAGTTATCAGAGCTAACTATAACTGGTGAATTTCACTGGGTTTGTATCTTTAAAACATGATGGTGTACGTTGTATTGTGGTTAACACCCTTGCTTGCAGCTAACCTCCCAGAGTCAATAGTGGATACCCTGGGGCCACACGACATTAAAATGGGAAGGGGTGAAGAGAGTCCCCCCTTTCAGAGTCATATTTGGCCCAGGGGACCCCATCCCTTGGGGACCCATATCATTATAAAGGGGAGGGGGAACCACATGGCCCACCGGAGAGCCCATCCCCATGGCTACTGCCAATGAAGAGGGGAGAGGGGCCATTAGCTCCTCTCCGTGAGCCTACTATGGCCCTAGGGACCCCATCTCCTGGGGCCTGTCTTAATTATTGGTGAGTGACCATGCTGAGCACTTACTGAGCAGCAACTAGGGTGTCACAGGGGAGCCACAGGGTCTCCGTGGCCCACCCGGCTCCCTACATGCTGCAGGAGCCGGCATTGCTCCCGCCCAGAGTGAGAAGATGTTTTTTGCATGCTCCCTTTGGGAGGGAGCAATATCTCTTCTGTTTCCCTGTCCACAGGAGCGCAAGCAGGGGAGGCATTTTTGCTCCAACCCAGCGAGAGATTTAAAAATGCTAGTGCAGGCGTGGAAACTATTCTGTGCTGATGGTGGGCTCCCCAGGACAAAGTAATAAAGCATGCCCCTGGGTGATGGGGCTTTAGAGGCTCATAGAGGTAGGCACATGGCCCACTCCCCTTTTAATTTAAGCTTGACCATGGGGGATGAGGTCATATTGGCCATTTAAGACTCAGGGGCTGAGAGGTCCCCTTCCCTTCATAAAAATAGCCCTGAGGGATAGAGTCCCCGGGCCTCTTAGAAGCTTGGGGAAGAGGGCAATGTGCCTCCCAACATACCTATCTGCCACTCCCCTGGTCGATGGTCCACCCCAAGGGGGTATTCTTTTACCACGTGGGAGCCTGTCCTTTAAAAAAAAAATGCAATTAGCCCCCTATGTCTTTCTTTGACTTTTTTTAAGACTCAGTGCTGAGTCCTGAGTCCTACGGTTGCTGCTGTCACTTCCAGGTTGATGTGGTGGCAGCCAATCATACTTCATTTTGAGATGTGTAGGGTGTGTGGATGCTCAGGGGCGACATACAACATTTTTGAGCCTTAATTGCTCAAAAACTACTGAACAGATTTACACCATATCACAAAACGCACTCTTTCTGGACAAAGATCTAGCGTTCTGCCACATCTGGTGTAAATCCATTCAACGGTTTGGGATGTAGCTTTTTAGCTTTGTCTAAAGTTCCTATTAAAAAAGATGAATGGGGAACCTGCATTTTTCTTGGCTCCTCTTGACAGTCACTTGGCCACTTTTGAGCCAGGTGATTCCATCCCCTAGCGCCTGGTGTGTTTTTCAGGAGGAGGAGGAGGGAATGTGGCGCCCCAGCTTGGGGCCCCTGGGGACCCCACCCTACTGGGCCCAATGTCTTGTTTTTGGGTGAGTGGGGCATGAGCCCCACTCTCCAGGCTGCTTGCGTCCCCAGGGCCCCTTCCTTGGGCCCATTGTATTTTTAAAGGGGAGTGAGGCCACTGTCCCCCCTCCCCGAGTCTCTAATTGCCCTGGGGCCCCATCCCCTGGGGCTGCTAAACATTAAAAAAGGGAAGGGGGTTGTGTGGTCCCTGTTTCAGAACCATTAATGGCCCCGGGAACCCAATCTCAGGGGCTGGCTCACTAGCTATGTCCCTGGGAGCCCATAGCTGTTCCCTGCAGATAGGAGCAAAGTCAGCTCCCGCTGCATGTGAGGAGCATGCTGGGGCTGTGGGGGCTCTGGTTCTTCCTTAGCCCCCCAACAAATGTATGGTGGGTGCCCTGGGTGGGCACCAGGGCACCCACCTTTAAAAATGCAGGCCTTGGGGACGGTGTCCCTGGGGCATAAAATGGCTCACGGAGGTGGTTGTGTGGCCCCCTCCACTTTCATTTTTGTAGTGGTACTTGGGGTGGGATCCCCAGAGTCTAAGAAAACTTGGAGAGATGTGCCCCTTTCTGAGCCTTATTAGGCCCTGGGGACCCCAACCCCCAGGGCCACTACTTAAAGGAAAGGGGAGGGGTTTCATAGCCTCACTCCCTGAGGCTTATTTGACCCTGGAGAACACCCCCCCCCATTTTTTTTAATCAAAGGGGGAGGCACATGCCCCCTTCCCTGAGCTAGTTAGGCCCTGGGGACCCCTATTCCCAGGGACGTTTATTTTAAAGGGAAGGGGGGGGGCACGTGGCACATCTCTCCAAGTTTTATTAGACTCTGGGGATCCCACCCCAAGTACCCTTCCTGAGCCTCATTAGGTCCTGGGGACCACCAGGGCTTTTAAAATATTAATGGGGAGGGGGAACCAATTCCCAGAGTCTTTTTTATTAAGGTGGCGGGGCTGAGTTTTACCCCCCTTAGTGTGTTGACTGCTGGGCCTGCAACCAACCCCCCACTTGCAGCCAACATCATGCTGCGTACGGCATTCAGCTGTGTGCAGAGAGGAGTTGGCCAAAGGGCCTGGCCCTTGGAAAGCCCCCGGCCTTGGTTTTCACGGGGGGGAAACATGCCCCTACTCCCCAAACCTGTCATTGCCCTGGGGACCCCATCCCCCCGGGTCCATATATATTTTTAAGAGGAGGGGGCATGTGGCCCCCCTTCCTGAGCCTTAGAAGACCCTGGGGAACCCAAACCCTAGGGCCAGTACTTAAAATAAAGGGGAGGGGTTTCACAGCCTCACTCCCTGAGGCTTATTAGACCCTGGAGAACACATCCCCCATCACCACTACTTAAGATAAAGGGGAGGGGGCATCACTGCACCCCTCCCCAAGTCCTGGGGAAAGGAGTCTCCAGGGTGTAACAAGGCTTGGGAAGGGGTGCAGCGCTGCCCCCTCCCCTTTATCTTAAGTAGTGGTGATGGGGGGTGTGGTTTCCAGGGTCTAATAAGCCTCAGGGAGTGAGGCTATGAGCCCCCTCCCCTTTATTTTAAGTAGTGGCCCTGGGGGTTGGGGTCCCCAGGGCCTATTAGGGCTCAGATAAGTGGGGACAACTCAGCCCCCACCACCTTAATAAAAAAAGACCCTGAGAATTGGTTCCCCCTCCCCATTAATATATTAAAAGCCCTGGCGGTCCCCAGGGCCTAATGAGGCTCAGGAAGGGGGGCCACGCGCCCACCTCCTCATTTTGCCATTGTGTTAATATGAGATAGCATGTTCAAATTTTTGTGACTTAAGGTAACTATAACTCATGCCCTCGCCATGCACTGCTAATTATACCACATATTACAGCATTCATGACATCTTCTATGACATCATTGATAATATCGCGGCAACATTTGCAATGAAATTTTTGATGAGAAAAGTGTGTAAGGTGGGGCTTACCGTAGGTCGCAAGACATAGTTACTTGGGATAACTATAACCATAACTGGTGAATTTCTGTGGTTTTTAGAGTTTAACATGTACGCACATACCCATACAGACTCTCACAAACCAACTCACACATGAATACAAACAGTCACACAGCAACTCACATAATTTATGTTAGAAATAGTCACTGACCGTGTCATGAGTGATATAAGCAGTTCATAAGTGGGGATGTAAGTTATAGTTAGCCCAGGTAACAATAATGGCTGAATTACACTGGTTTTGGATGAGTGAAATCTGAGCGTACCTATAACGTCCCTGTAACCTTTGATTTTTTCAGTGAATTTCTACAGTTTTTTAAATTCTATTTTCTAACTTCAACATCCCTGTAGCCTTTTTTAATGTTATTTCCTCAGTGTAACCTGTAACCTTTTAGATTGTGAGTGAGTGCACGCGTGTCTGAGTGGGTGTGTGGATGAGTGTGTGAGTGTCTCAATGGGTGTGTAACTTGGTGTGTGTGTGTGTCTGAGTGGGCCTGGCAGTGGCTGCATAAGTGTCTCACTGGATGTGTGAGTGGGTGTGTGAGTGTCTGAGTGGGTCTGTAAGTGGGTGCATGAGTCTGAGTGGGTTTGTGAGTGGATGCGTGAGTGTCTCATTGGGTCTGTGAGTGAGTGCATGAGTCTGTGAGTGGGTGTGTAAGTGTCTGAGTGCTCTATGTTTTTCCGTATTCTGCTCTGTTTTGCCTTTTCTGCTTGTTTTACTGCCTTCTGTTTTGCCTTTCCTGCTCATTTTTCTCTACTCTGCTTTGCCCTCTTCTGCTCTATTTTTCCTTTTCTAATGGTTTTTCTACCCCCTGTTTTGCCTTTTGTGCTAATGTTTCTGCTGTCTTCTGTCTGTTTTGCTTTTTCTGCCCTCTTTTCCCACTTAAAAACCCAGGGACCACCACCTCCCTGGGGCTTTACCGATATTAAAGAGTGGGGCCATGGGAACCCCCTTTCATTTAGCTTCACCTCCCTGGGGCTTTATTTTTACCAAATGAGGGGGCCACACGGACCCCCTCCTAGGCTTCTAAGAAGCCCAGGGACCACCACATCCCTAGGGTAAAACACTTTCTTTAACTTTCTTTAAAGTGTGGGGGGGGGGGGGTGGGGCGATTTCAGCCTCAAGGAGCTCATCCCCCAGGTCCAACCTCATAATTGTGGGTGCTCTGGAGCTCAAGCAGGGCACCCACTCACCACTGTTGGGGGCCGTGGGGTGAGCCTCAAGGCCCCCATGATCCCAGCCAGCTCCCTGCCTCCGGTGAGAGCCAGCAGTGCTCTCACAGACTGAGAGCTGCTAAACATGCAGATCCCTATCCGTGAGAGCAATCCTTTTGCCTGTTTCCCTTTCCGCTTGACAGTGGGCAGGGAAACGTATGAAAACTCTCAGCAATTAGGAGTGGTGTGAGAGCTCTCACTTACTGAGATCAGAGTTCGTGTTTGCTCTGACTTGACAGAAGCCGTCAAAGCTTCTGAAAAGTCAGAGCAAACTGCTATGTCCCGGGGGCGGGCACCCTGGGACATAGCAGGAGACAGCCCAGGGAGGCATCTCCAGGGCCATGTATGGCTCCAGGAGGGGGCCAAGTGGCCCGTTTCCTTTCATGGGCCACCCTGGGGAGGTGGTGGTCCCCAGGTCCCTATGTGGCCTGGGAAGAGGGCCGCCAGGCCCCTCTCTCATTCTTGAATTTCTTTTTAACCCTGGGGAGGTTGTTGTCCCCAGGGACCGGCGGATTCTGCAGGCCCCACGATTATGTCTAACTTTGCCCCAGGGAGGTGGTGGTGCCCAGAACTTGAGGGATCCGTGCAGCCCCCTCCATCAATTTTTCGTTAGACCCAGAGAGGTGGTGAGCCCCATGGTTTATAAAGCCTCTGGAAGAGGGCCCCACGCACCCTCCTTCAGTATTTCAAATAAAGCCCCCAAGAGGTGGTGGTCCCCGGAACTCAATGAGCCTTCGGACTGTGCATACCTTCCTTTTTTTTTTAAATGCCACTTATACCTGGTCCACCCGGGGACTCTATTCAAAACAAAGGCAGCATCCTCCACTTGTTTATTTTGAATTTTTTGTGGCAAGTTCACTGCTCCAGCCTCTGTCCAAGGCATGTATAAATGTAGCGCGGGCGAACAAGTTAACTTTGTGGGCATGAGCTATACTTACTAGAGAGAACTATAACTTTGAATTTCACGTTTTTTTTAGTTTAATACATTACTTTGTCACTCAAATGTTCACCTTAATATAATGTCACTTAAACCATAGGTTTTTTTTATGGAATTTCTAGGGATTTTTTTTTTCAGACATAAAGTAAAATAGAATTACCATATGCAAAGCCAACCCCTGGTTGTGCACATCTGCTCATTTATTATTCACTTTGGTGTCCCGGTGACCACCCAGGACACCCATATATAATTTTTTGTAAGGGGAGAAGACCTTTTTTGAGGAAGGTGAGGGATGCCTCAGCCACTAAGGGCCCCAGGGACCTCATCGGGGACCTCTAGTGTGTGTCTGAATTAACTTCTGGGCCAACCACATAACACTGCATTAGGGGCCTGGGGTAGCCCCAGGAGCCCATACAACCCCAGCTGGTTCCCCAGCGATCACCATACAGGATGCTTGCAGGATCTGGCACCATTCATTTGCTACCACCCAGGAGAAAGCAGCGTTTTTTCACTGCTACCGTTGGGCAGGAGTAAAGGGGAGTTCCCCACCTGGGAGAATGTGGGCAGGGTATGGCCGGGACAATAGGCAGTATCACACCCCAGGAAATGAGGTTCCAGGTGGGGATACCACCATGGGGAGGGGGATCTTGTCCCCTTCCCCATTTTGTTGCTTTTTGACCCCAGGGGACGTGGTCCCCACCACCCAGTTCAGGCTCGGGAACGGGGGCCACATGCCCCTCCCCTTTTTTATCAAATAAGCCCTGGGGAATGAGGTCCCCAGGGCCCATTAGTGGCTTAGGGAGGGGTCCGCCTTCCCCCCATTTAATGAACATTTGGCCCCAGGGGGTGGGATCCTCTGGGCCTCAAGTGGCTCAGGGAGGCAACCCCACTCAAACCCCCCTCCCCATATATATTTTATTAAGACTCTGGGCCCCGGCCCACCCTGGCAGGTGTTTTCTTCATGCTTCAGTGCAGGCAGAGAAAGAGATCAAAAGTTCGCTCCTAGAAGGGGGGAACATTTTCAAAGCTCCCGCCTGCCCGGTGCCAGCAGGCTTGGTGTTTGCACCTTCTTGGTGGGAGTTTTGGAAATGCGCAGCTGCAGACAAGGAACTTGCTATGTCTCAGGGGTGAGCTCCATATGACATAGCTACTGAGCCGGCCCCGGGGTCCCTGGGGTCATTAAAGGCTCAGGGAGGGGGGCTGCACAGCCCCCCTACCTTAAGGAAATTAGCCCCGGGGAATGGCTCCCTGGGCCCTTTAATGGCTCTGGGCGAAGGGATTGATACCACCATTGATATAAGCAAAACACAAAGAAAATAGGTGGAATGTTTAAAAATGGTCTCAGTCACTGCCTATTGCATTGGCCACATTCTATTACATTATTTTTCACAATATGCTACTCCCGACAGATCAGCTAAACGGAAATCAGCCCTGGTCTTCTCCAATAGGAACACTGCAGCTGAACTGCCAATCCAACCCTCTAAATGAGAATCAAGCAACCACAGACAGGTTTCGGGCAAGCCTCACTTGAATTAGCAGTCTATTTCTAAAATCGCTCTATCCAAAAAGTTATAAATAGATCAGTTGAGAGCTATCAGAATGGTGCAGGCACAGAATTTAATAAGGAGACACTCAATGGATTATCTGGCAAGTTGTTTGCACATTACATTACAGGCAACTCGTATTCAGGCTCTAAGTAAACTATGCAATGTTGGATTAAACTTGTTTTAAACTTGTATTTATTCTCCAATGTTTTAGTAAAGTGTCTGATTTCAGCAATTTTACAAAGTTCCTGGTATGAGATGATTTATATTCTAATCAAACCCAATAAAGAGGGAAAATATCCCTAACATTTTTTTTGTAAGTGTGCCATTTTCAAAGTTGTCCTTGCACGATGGAAAATACTTGTAGAACTCTTTTCTGTAAGTTTAGTTTTTACTGAGTTATCAATGTGCAATTTCACTGCACAGCAGATCATTGTCTTTCTTGGGTATATCTTATGCAGAACCAATTAATTGGTGTTAAATAAGTAGTTCTGCATCAAATGCTGTAGCAAAAGTCACAATTTCCAAGAAGTGGCAGAACGAAAGTATATTTCTACCAAAACGAACCCTTTTTAGCAAAATTAGGATAATGAAACATTGGGGGGGAAACTTACCATTCTAACCTATACCATGCAGCTTGCTTACAGATCTTTGATGACAGTTCATTGGTCAATTTTCTGTATAAGGATTGTAACCTATGAACTGAAAGTAACAAAAAGATCTCTGTAGCAAAAGCAGTAACTCAATGAGCTATCCACATAAAATACAATTCTGTGATCTCCATGGTACACATTCTTTGCAGCAGGCATATTAATCCTCTGCACAACTTTATGATGAGTCAAAACTGCCACTAGATAAAAATCAGATTTTTATCCAGCAGGAACTTTAATCACCAATGTGATCTTGACATTTTTATTGTTTGCTGAAAACTGCTGGACACACAAGGAACATTGCAACAGGTGCTTTAAAACCCATAAGTTATTTCTAAACCCAGCACCCCCTCGGGTCAGGGCCAGGTGAGGCAGCACTGGGCACACTGCCCTAAAGCCAGCTCTGTTTACCAGGACACCCCACCATAAGCCCACAATCCCACCTCTATTTGAATTTTATAGTTGTACCCGATATGGTTTTTACATATCGGTGGAATTTAGATGAATAAAAAAATATTTGAATAGTAGGCCCTCTAATTGATGACTGTATGGCACAGGTAAAGCAGGTAAAGCAGTAGCACAATGTCAATTGATCCTTGGCAAAACCTATATCATGAATTCGGATATTACTTTTGAGATCTATTTATTGTAGAACTCACATTAGAAATTTGGCAAATAATTGTGTTCCCAAACTCAATCTAAAGGTTGTAGATTATTATGTGGTACTTTTTTGTTCTGCCTTTTAGGCCGAGGATTGAGAGCAAGATCACTGGCGAATTCTGTCTTGTTTCTGGCTTCTGGCTCTTCAAACAACAGCTGACCACATATGTGACTATGACTCACCAACTGACCTTCCTGAAAACCCACTTATTAGAATGCTGTACCCTGAAACCCTGCCTCTCAGATTTACAATGCCTTCATATTTCCCAACCCTGAGGGCCCCATCACCACCTGTTCACCTCAGTCTGAAATCCCCCCCCCCCGTTGCTTTGGAGCTAGGTTTGAAGAATGTTCACATAAATACATCTATTGGTACGCACATGCCGAGCTATTGAAATTGCAGACTTTAGTAGAATTTTTTGAAGATACATAAAGTGACACGCATGTCTTTAGTTCACGAATAGTGAAAACTCGGAGGTTGATTGGCAGTCCTGTGGCTGGTGTCCAGGAACATTTTGATTATCTAATGTGTACCTCTTATATTAACTAATTTTCGACTTTATGGGGTGTCTCCTTGGAGGCATCGCTATCTTACACAAAAACCGTCAACCCAGACTTCGGGCTTGATTACGAGTTTGCCGGTCCTAGAGCAAGCTGCAGCGTCAGCGACCCACTTCAGGACTGCCAAACTCGACCACCGCCTGCCAGATCACGAGTAATTGTATGGTCTAGTGGGCGGTCCTTTGGCATTCCCACGGTGGTGCCTATTAAAAAGGCACCGCAATGGGAACGTCAAAGCCTGTTCCTGCACGGCATGCAGTAGCTGTCGGTGGTGGGAGTAGCTGCCGGGCGGTGACATGGGGAGGGGAAGGGGCAGGGTGGGGGGTTTACAGGTAAGTAAACATATAAATAAATAAAACAAATTTCGTTGCATGCACTGCATCGCATTTGGGGATGCAGTGCGTGCAACAACATTTGTTTTAGTTATTTATATGTTTACTTACCTGTAATCCTCTGTAATCCATAGATTACTACCCCCACCCTGCCCCTCCCCCTCCCCACGTCACCGCCCGACAGCTACTCCCACCACCGACCGCTACTGACTACAAGGACTGCAAAGTCCATGGTGTGCAGGAAAGGGAGGGACTGCATTTAGGGGGCAAAACATGTGCCACCCTGTAGGTACCACTTGACCCTGAGGCAACAGGGGGCCCAGTAGGGCCCGCTTTGTTTCATCACTGCCACAATTTTTATGGTGCCCTCACCACCATGAAAACTGTGGCAGAGAGGAAATTCCTACTGTGTGCAATGGTGCCGCAGAGGCACCACCAGCATATTAGGGCCTCTGACCGCTGCGGGATCTAAGATCCCAGGCGGTTGCGGCAGTCTCACCGCCGTATTCGTAATACAGCGGGTGGACTGCCAATCTGGTAATCCAGGGACCGCCACCATGGGATCGGCGATCCACCCCTTTGTCTGAAACTTTAGCTTATGTGAGTGCCTGTATGGGACATTTTAAGTAGTATTAAAATGTAATTAGCCGTTGCTTTGAGTTGTACGAAGTTTATGTTCTGTATTTATACTATTGTTCCTTTTCTTGACTTTATCTTAACAACCCTTTGTTGTCACATTCAGGAGAGAACATTTATATCAAACAACACTGAAGCATGTTACTTATTTATTTTGTTTTTAGCTGTTTTTAAGAATTGCTGACTCCAAAAGATGGCAGCATCGAAGTGCAAACAAATGGGAGTATGCTGCAGTTTGCTTGTGTCTTCCTTTTTTGCATTAGTGCAGTTATTTATATCTTTCTTTGGACTACCTGAAAATAATATGTTGAGCTGGCCCATTAATAAGACTTTGAAGTCCCTTAAAGTCCTTCGTATGGCTGTTTCATTCAGAGCTGCACGATTTAAACGCTGAGAGAGCAATTTATCCACATATCATCATTGAGGGGAAAGAAGGCTTACACTAATATTAATAAACTGCATCCTGCTTTTTTGTTGCACACCTGCAGTTTTTTTTAGCAATCTTCTCCTTTGGGAACATTGCTAGGATGTTTGTAAATTAATCATGCCATGACTGTTTCTGGGTAATGTAAAGGAAATTTAACCAGTTGGTGGATTCGAAGCTGTACAGTAAAAGTAAATTCCCTTTCTTATAAACTGCTGGGATTTAACATGCTTTTAAACACTCCCTGCTTTTACAGTTCAGGAGACTTGGGTAATAGGGGATACTATATGATTTGTTAGGGAGAATTCCATCTGTTCATAAAGTACAGACTCATGTTATAGCACATAGCTCTTGATTTACTATTAGCCCACACTCCTTTAACGGACACTAAGACTAGGCAAGAAAAGTTTGGTGGCTTATTATACTAATTTAAACTCTCAAATTCAGAAAGAATTAACAAAAATCAAGATTTCTGTCTTTTCTTTTATCGTCCTAACAATGTCTTTAAAAACAGGAGGTACAAATGCTACTCTTTTTTTTATATACTGTGTGGCATATTCTCGAGAATGTGCGATAACCATAGCAAAAGTAACCTAACACAACTCCCAACATCGCAGTCTATCGCCGGAAAATTACATCGTGATAACGAAGCATTCTCAACACAGCGGCCCCATGCGATAGTCTCCAGATAATGTGTCAACTGACCGAATTAAAATTAATGCTACGTCGCAAAAATGCGAAACGCGAACACAAAAAATCTTGTGATGAGGCCAATCGCGGTACAAAAAGAGGTGAAAACCAGCGACAGGCCTGCAAATTCCAAGCGTCTGGCAGGAATATGCACTATAAAAACAACAGAAACAACACACCAGAAACAAACCAAAGTGCGTAGCAACATGGATGCACCCTGACAGAGCGCAGAGGCCAACACGAACCCCACATCCCCCACAGACCACCAGCAAGGAACAACGGGGACTGAGATGGCCAAGGGGAAGAAAGAGAGGAAGACGGGGTGCAGTCCGCAGCAAAACCACATCAGCGTCACAGAGGTGACCGAACACTACCAGCAACTAACCCACAAGTAGATCACCGGGAATGCAGTTGGAGTTTCTACGAGGCCAATCGAGTAGGCCAAGAGGCGCTGGCATGAAGTGACAAACTAAACCAGGCACAAACCCGCTGCAAACAGGAAGGCAGCAACGGCGACAGGAGATGGTGGTACTGCGCCACAGGAGTAACTGGAGGAAATGGTGGCCATAGTCAACAGTGTGGAGACGGTGCAAGGGAGTATGGACACAGCTCAAGAGGACCTGACACAACATCAACAGGGTGAGTAACGACCAGGGACTGGGGATACAGAGGGAGATGTGAACAATGGCACACATGTACAACCATGTGTAGCACACTGCACACCCACAATGACCCTGCGTCATGTCCCTGATCCTCATGGCACACTCCAGCACACACAAATTGTAGGAACAGAACGCCCACATTGATGACAATGTGGTACAATGCGCAAACCCGACACTGCCGAACCGAGGACACAACAGGCTCCACACACGCGCAGAAACAAGCCCACTACATCTGACAGATCTGGAAACTGTGAAATGGAAATGTACGCGTACAATGTCACATCCATCATGTAGTCCAAATGTACACGGTCCCGCATCCAAATCCTGCACCTCACAAACAGTCACAGTGTACATTGCCATACAGTCTGCATGTAAACAAGAACAATGCGCAAACATACATGTCAACACAATGTCAACATGCATCTCCCCATCATATTGCAGAGGGGCACACAACACCCCCAACAGAGCACAGAAGACCACACATCAGTGATGCTGGAGAGGACCATCACACCTTCGAAACTGATGCCCTACAACAGCCCATGGACATCCCACGCAACCCAACACCAGAACCAGGGCAGCCAGGTTACTTTGAGGAGAACACAGACCATGCAACAGACCACACAGCAGGAAGCACCAGCAAGCACGGCTGGCCCACAACACTTCACCAACCCACACATGGCACCCCAATGGCAGTTGTCAGAACGGCAAAAGGAGGTGGCCGAACAGGTGCGGGTGGGGTCCGAACCCAACCAAACTAGATCATATACGTGGGTGTCAAATATCCTTCAGGGACCACCTACACCCCACAAAGGAGATCTACACTGCCATAGTGACACATGCAGATGCACATTCCCAGAATAGAACCACGCCCAGGGGTATGCAAATATCAGTCACATACCCACGTTGGCTCTGTGTACAACGGCCCACGCCACTCCTCTTACAAATTGAGTGGGTGATGACAAAGCTACATGTCCAAGGTCTAAGCCGCTGCCTGCGGTGACAAGTCTGCACCCGCTGTACACAGCATAATAGAATGTCGTAAGGCCCAGGGCCCTTATGCATACAACAAGACCACAGGGACACACACAGATATCATGTTGAACTGGCTAGGGGCACGTGCGCCTAGCCCCTTTATAGGTAGGGCCACATGTACAGTGACGCCTGTGCTGGATGTGTGTGGGGGAGTGCTTGGTGCTGGCAACAACTTGAACAGTGAACACCATTAAAACAGAAACTGAAAACACCGGCATTACAGAGACAACTGCTGATGTTGCATGGAGGAAGCCGGAACAAGTTCAGAGGGCACCAAACATGCAAACAGAAGTGTCCGTGAGTTGCAGTGCACTGAGGTTGGGGCATTAGAGCTGAGTGCGCACATGTGATGAAAATGACTAGGATTGTGTCCATTCGGAAGATCACTGATGCTGATGCAGTGGGGTGTGTTAGACCTGCATCATCTTCCTCATCAACATCCCAGGTCTTCCACACTGCCTGAGGTGACATTGCAGCGCAACCTCTCCACAGCACAAAACTCAACCAGCCATAATCCATGGGTTGCGGTGCACTGAGTCAGTGGCACCTGGAGTGCTGAGCAGGGGATCAGGCAGATGAAGGCATCCACGACAGGTGTGAGCAACTCAGTCAGTCTGCCAGTACCACGATTTCGACTCTGGCAGATGGTGGTTGGAAGTGGTCCTAGTGATGGTGGTGTGTGCCTCCTGTGGTGATACCACGTCCGGGCGGGTCTGGGCTTGATTTGATGTGTGAGCCCTGGTGGGCCACATTTGTGGCCGGAGGCAGCGAACAGCGCAGGGTGTTTATGACCGCAAGACCATCGCCTCAGGGGCCATCCAATATCTCAGCAGAAGGGTTCCCAGACCCGACTAGCACAGAGTTAGTGGCCGCGGATGCAAAGAGGCCGGCACAGGCACCCTGTCACGGGAAGGTGACTTGTGGTCCACTTAGGTAGGGCCACGTGGACTGAGCGAGTCCTCGTCGAGGTCCAAGGGGATGTGGAGGAGGGTTGCGGGGGACAGTGGAAGGTGTCCTCCAGGACATGATGCAGAGGTCTGATCTTTTCCGGAAACAGAAAATGGGGAGAGGAAAGTGACAGCCTCGTTGCCACTACCAATTCGGTGTCAGCTGCATGAGGATATAAACTAGCTCCTAGACTCAGACGCCACAAATGTTCAACCGGAGGTTATCCATGAATTTCACGGAACAGACTTAGTGGCACCCGGGTTGAAAGGGGATGCAAAATCAGGACTCTGTGACCTACTGGACTGCAGTGTATGCCGGAGGCAGCGGTCAGCAGTGGCCCACAGCCACGTGTTGTAGGCTTGCGATGCACAGAGTTAGTGACTCCAGGGCAGTTTTGGTAGTGTTCGATCACCTCAGTAACGAAGATTCGTTTTCCCTCCTGACTTCAACGCGTTATCCAATAAGGCCTCTGCTTGTGTGCAATGATATGTACTGCCTTTGAATAGTCGATGTCCAGTTCCAATTCTGTGACCTACTCGAGCGCAGCGTAGTCCGCAGGCAGTAGTCCACATGGGCCCACATGCACATGTGGTTGTGATGCTATGCACAGACTTGGTGGCACCACATCGAAGGGAGTATAGTGATTTCAAGTCAGCCATAAACATCGTCCTCTGCCATGGTGTAATCAAGACTCAGTTTCAAATGTGTGACATACTAGTCCGCTGTGTCAGCCGGTAGAGTACGTAAATGAGAAAGGAGTACTGCGTGCCTTGCTCACGGAGGTCATGACGGTCATAGCAGGTTGCCAGAGTTGTGGGCATCGGGTTTGGAGCATACGCCGGCACGTGGTGGGCCCTCTTCGACACACGCTGGTGTCAACAGGTGGGAATTGTGGCCTGGGAGCACAGGGGCAGGTAAGACAGGTTTGGTTACCAGCGTCCCGGGGTGCAGCAGGCACACAGAATCGCAGGCAACCCTGCTCACGTCAATGGCGTCGGCCTCAAGACAGGGTGAAAGTAGCCGCCCTGGCAGAGACATTGAGCATTCCGGAAGAGGACCATGCCCAGAGTTACGTGCCTTTTATTCACACCCCTACGCGAGGCTGGCATACGCCGGGCCAGCCCACTCCACTCACGCTTACGGGGGGAACGTAACAAGCTACATTCCCGCAATCTTACCCACTGGCTGGGGTGACATGGTTGCATCCACTGTCCACAACACTCCAAACACCATTGGTGTGTATCGACATGGATATGTGTGTGTGGTCTGCATACCGCAGTCTGGCCCTCACATCTAGGCCACATTTGGCATTGTGTACATTCTCATTCAACTGTCACTTGCCTCCTTTGCACATGTCTGGTCCCCACCTCTTACGACATTCTGCTATTGTGTGGCTGAGGTGCCATGCTGGTGATGGCAAATGTACATGGCTGGGCCACGTTCCCACAGTGAGTTGTGCTGTCATATCTGGTGGGTGTGCATGTTGTATGTGAGCTTGTGACGTGTGCATTTCCTGTGTTGTGAGTTGCATGTTTGTGGAGTGGAGGTGTGTGATGTGTGCATTTGGTATTGGCCAACGAGCAGTGTATTTCCGTGGGTGTCATCCTGGTAGAGCAGGTTGATTATGGACTGTCGGAGGTGTCCGCATCATGCACACTGCCTGGGTGGTTGGCGGCGACATTGGCGGAGATTCCCCGGTTGTCCACTAGTGCCTGCACATTGGTGGGATATGTTCACTTTCTATTGTGTGATGTATTCCTATAGGTTCTGTATCGATCCCCCTATTCCTGGCCCTATTCTGGTTAACAAGTTAACTAGCAGCCATCCCATGAGGCAGAAAACCCCCATGATGCAGGAACCGTTATCTGATAAAGCCACACTACGGCACAGGAACGTGTTATCTGATTAGGTCATAACGCTTGCCATCTAATTAGACAAGCGATATTCCTCCAGCCCCTGATAAGGCATACGGAGTTCTCAAAACAAATCAAACCTATGACAGACCTGGGAAAAACCCTGCGGCCATTGTTTTGATTTCACCGAGAACTTCAGCAAAAGAATGTGCTAACGACCAGGTCGTATGACATCCTTATTGACGTATCTATGTCCATCCTTACGTCAATCTCGGCACCTTAAAGGTATAAATATTACCGATATTGCCCTATGCAAAGACACGCGGTGGTGACGAGATCGGAGCAGCCAGACTTGCCGAAGCCCAGAGCAGAGCAGACCCCGCTGGCGCAGCCCCGCCTTCCTGACGCGCTGAGAACGAGAAGCTGCCTTTTTCTCCTGCCGAGAAATCCAGCTCCGGCGCTTCCGGGTAGCCCTCGCAGGCAGCCTGGGATATCGAGACCAAAGACGAGAGATACCATCCCTCATTCATCCTAGATTCCAGGTACAGAACTGAATAACCCCTCGCAGAGAATTCTCTAGTCAGTCACTTGGGAAAACAAACTTAACTTAAACTGTAACTTTCTATTCCCGCCCACGTATTAGGCTTAGGTCAGGTACACGGGGTAGGCGTAGTTAGAAACACCAGTTGAGTACGATTAATCAAATGTAAATGTGTATGTATATATTTTATCCATTTTAAACCATCATATGGCTTAGAAACCATATCAATGTTTTTACAGTATTATTTTATACTTCTGCTTTTAATGTATGCACTTTACTTAACCATAAGTATTGCAATAATATCGATCCATTTCTCTTGTATGAGAAAAGAGACTGATCAATAAATAACATCTTTTATTGAACACGCCCGTCTCTTCCTTTTCTCTACAATCTGGTGAGACTAAGAATGCACGTACTGACTGAGTAAAATAAGTCGTCTTTTGTTTTCACACGACTCTAGAGATACACTCTTGATTAGGGGAGAGCAAAGTTGTCATGTTCTATGGTTGTCAGAAACTAAATCCCTTCTTGTCTATCCAGGGAGGTTCAATTCCTCCTTGCCTATTCGAGAAAGTTTCTAGTGAACTCTGAGCTAGCTGGCAAACCCAAAACTTTAAGTCTAATATCGACAATAGTAGACCTAGTTAACGTCTGGTCTAGGCCTATACTATTGAAGGTATTATTCCAATGCGCAGAGCCTATTGGGATAATAGGAACTACACTACAATTGCACTTATTGTGTGCAGTGTTGCCAGGAGGCACAAGTGGGACATTTGTGCACTCAATTGCCCCCTGAACAGTGCGGGAAGCCAGCTGTGGTATACACGCCTTCCTTGGTCTCTGGCTGTTCCTGCGCAGTGTGGGGGAAGTATTGGTACTGGGGTACCAAGCTGATGGTGTCATCCATGACTGTTGTGAAGGACTTGGATTGACCTGGCTGTGTGACTCCGCAGACTCGGGTGGTTTTTGGTTGGAGGGAAACACAGGCCAACAGGCGCATCATGGCCAGCAGCTTTGTCTGAGGTGGGATGTTGGTTGTCCACTGTGTTGGAACCATCAGCCTGTGGCTAATGATGGTCAGGATACGGAGGTGTGTTGTCCCTTTGAGCCTGTAGTTGGCAATGACATTCTCTGGTGTTGGGTCTTTGAGGTTGGTGCATTTTCTGGGGTCGATGTGTTTGTCTGCGCTACTTCAGTGTTGCTTCGGTGCTGGGGCTGTGTGTGTCCGGGGGGGTCCTGGGGTGGGTGGCAGTGGGTGTTGTGGCCCTCTTGGGTGTCCGGCCCGCATGTTCAGTGGCTCCATGGCGTCTGTTGTTCTTCAGGTGTTGCTGTTGGCTGGCTCCCTTTTGCGGTGCAGGCTGTGGTCCGACTTTGCACCAGGCCAAGCAGGTGTTAATTTCCTGCTGCTAACGCGTCTTATTGCATTTTTTGTGGTAGTATCGCCGATCTGGCTGGTCATTGAGAATGTTGCGGAGTGGTGTTGTTGCAGCTTTTTGCACAGAAACGCCTACTCTGCATCTCATTAGCGATAGTTGCCGGGGTCTTCTGTGGCGATGTTTTTTGCAGCTTGTAAATGGGGTGATAAATTTATCGCAACTTTGACTGCAATAAAGTGCTGTTAACTCGCCGATAACTCCTTGAGAATATGCCCCACTGTTTCAAGAATGTGAAGATGTTGCTAATGACATTCCGCAAATATTGTTCTTTCAGATGCAAATCCTTTCCTTTTTTTCATAAGTCTGGTGACTTACTATTGGGTCAGGATTAGCACACTCCACCTCTGAGTGTTTCCCAAACTCTGCATGTTTTTTTCTTGGCCTGAGCAGAAGTGATGATATTGCACCATCACTGATGTCTCTCCACTGATCACCAATGCAACATAAGGTCCAATTTAGCATTCTCAATTTTGCCTTTAAAGCTGTACATGGATTCCTCCCTGTATGTCTTTCCAATTTTCTTACTGCAGGTTTGACCAGATAACTATTGGCTGACCTAACATTGACTAGAATGTCTCCCGCTGAGAAACAGATTGTTTGGGTCCAGGTATATCTACTCCCACGGTCCTTGTCTTTAGAAACTACTTCCAGTGCTTATCTGACTTGAGCTAGATCCTACTGCTTCTGCCAAGTCCTTGAATTGAGTTCAACACAATTCTTTATGTTTTCTATTCCCTATACCTCTATCCTTGCATAACCAGAAAATTGAAGCTGGTATTTCATGCCGTAGCACCACACATAACTGAGAGGGCCTTATTTACAAGCCCCTTGTGCCACCAGTGCTTGACTTTTCATACAGTAAAGAGTGACCTACTGATGGCTCAGGAGGCTTGTAAATTGTAGTGTTGCATCTGTGATGCAACAGGTGCGACATGGGACTTGTATGTAATTAGAGCCCCAATCACAGGGATGTTTGACGTAATCTCCTGTGGATTTCAGTAGCAGTGGTTTAGTTTTCCACCACATGATGCCCAGTTAATAAATACGACCCTGACCTGGCATGAGTCCATGAGACGGACCCAGGCCGGGGCTATGCATACAATCACTGTGTCTGCGTGATTATTAGTGTGACACCAGGCCCCCAGCATTTATAACCTGCGGCACCGTTAGTGTATCCCCTTCATAGTGTTGCAGCACTCACCAAAATGACATTGACGACGAGCTGGTGTTGTGCCGCTCTAGGGCTCATGTGACGGCTGCGTATTTTTTTCTGCAAAACGTGGAGCTAGTGCCATGTGCCCGGTGCAGCTTCAAGTCACCCGGCGTATGCAGCGCAGCCGGTGGAGTATTCCTTGTAATGCACATCGGGGAAAAGCCTCCCATTCCTGGCTGGCCATCTCAGGTGCCCAGTCTTCCCCACACGACTGACGGCTGGGGAGAATAAATATGAGTACTGCTTGAGGCAGCGCCATCTGCTGGCACCTAGAGGACCTACAGACCATCCTGATCTGGTTGGGAATCGATTTCCCTGGAGAGAAAAAAACTGTGGGTTTGCACACAAGTGAGGCAATAAGATACAAAGGAAGGAGGAGAGAAATAGACCAACACAGTGAGAAACACTCAAGAGTGTGGACTTCAACAGGACATTTAGTCATCACTCTGAGCCTGAGCTTGTGGGAAACAAAGGAAGTTTCCTGAACAGCCAAGAGCGAACTGTGAGTGCTCCAGGAGGAGGCAGAGGTAGCAGGCTGGACATTATTTGCAAAGAAAGAAGAGCAAATAAATTAGAAAATAAGTGTCAGAGTCACCCTCCAGAGTCCACAAGGACATCAATCAGTACAGGTAACACCATGGTGACCATACCGCCTGTGGAACCATTCATAGTGGGGGGCGCCCCGTCTGCACAAGCCGCTAAGTGGAAGGAGTGGGTAAAAAGAGTACTACTTTTCTTTGAGGCACCAAAGTGGACAATGCCCAGAAGAGAGCTATGTTTATTCATCCAGGGGGAAGAGACATTTACAAAATATCCAAATCTATTAATGAAGTGGCTCCCAAGACACACCTCACCTGCATAGCGGCCCTCACTGCGCACTTCGAACCGATGGCAACCCAGGACTATGAGCGGTTCATATTTCAGCGAGCAAGAAAGCAAGAGGAGGAGTCCATTGATATTTTCCACTCACATCTGAAAGAATTGGCCAGCACATGTGGATTTAACTATGAAAACAAAGAAATGAGAGGACAAATCATACAAGGGTGTGCATTAGCAAAAATTTGTGAGAGTATACTAGAAGAATCCAAAAAATCCTTAGCGGACATTCTAACACTTGGCAGGACCAAGTACCTTTCCAGAATTCGAGGAGCTCACATGGAAGCAGCTTTGTAGACTCCAGTGAAGACAGACCTGGTCAATGCCACCACCTCCAATCTCACGGCAAAACTGGGTAGGAGGGACAGCCCCCAACTACGAACTTGTAGATCTTGAGGTGAAAGTAGCCATCGCCCGTCTGAATGCCCGGGGAGTGGGAAGAAGTGCGCTGGGTGCGGCAAACTCAACCACTTCATGCAGGTCTGTCACTCAGCAAAGGATTGAGGACAGCACACCCCCGTTAACACACACCCAGAAGTGAGGGAAAAAGTCTGCAACATGGATGACAATGACACAGAGTAATATACCATCCATTCCGTTTTCACCATTGACACCTCCGCTCAAAACTCCCGTTGGCAGTAATAATACCAGATAAGGGTTAGAGAGCAGGTCACCACATCCGTAGTGGATACTAGAGCAACCATTAACATCATGTCGGCGGAGGCTTACAGAACTTTGAAACAGGCTCCCTAGTTGAGTCCTGTGACAATCAAGGTGTTCGCATATGGTCAAGACAAATCTCTGGTGATGCGCGGAAAATTCAAGATGAAGATCCCCCATGCATCCAAGTCTGTGGAGTCTAAGGTTACGGTATGCTACTAGGCTGTTGGGTGGCTGAAGACCTTTGCATTGTAACGTTTGCTTTTGGAATCCATCAGGAGGCTATCACACTTTTTCTGGAAGAATTCCTGGCAGTATTTGAAGGAATTGGTGCCTGAAAGGAAAGAAGATCACACTGCACATCGACAAATCGGTGCAGCCCATACCCCTACATCATCGGTGCATAGCATTCCACCTGCGGCCATAGTGGGAAAGTAATAGGCTACCCTGGAGACTGTCGGCATCATTGAAAAGGTGACAGGACCCACCCTCTGTGTCTCGCTCATCGTGGTAACCCGAAAACCCATGCTGCCTGGCGAGATGAGAATATGCATTGACATGCGCGTGCCCAAGGTTGCGATAAAGAGGGAACAACCTCTCACACCCAAAATAGATGACTTGTTTGGAGAATTAAGCAGTGCCAGCTATTTTTCAAAGTTGGATTTACGTTCAGGATATCACCAGCTAGTCTGGACGATGAATCTCGGTACATCACAAATTTTCAACTCTCGTTGGCCTGAGGCGCTACAAGCGTTTACATTTTGGCATCTCCAGTGCAGCCAAGGTGTTTCAGAACACCATTCAGAAACTCTTGAATGACCTCGCTGGTGTCGTTAATGTCAGTGATGACCTTTCTATATATGCAAAGACGGTTCCTGAACACAACACGCGATTAAAGGAGGTCCTCCAGAGTATTCAATAATCTGGTTTGACGATTCAGCGCAATAAATGCAAGTTCTTGCAACAAAAATTGCATTTCTTTTGAGATGTGTTCTCGGCTGTGGGAGTAACGCCAGATCCTGACAAAGTCTAAGACACTAAGGAGGTCCATGCTCCAGCCACTGTGACAGAAGTATGCAGCTTTTTGTGGATGGTGAATTATTGCCGCTGGTTTATTCGAGAACTTGCTACTTTGACACAGCTCTTATGTGAGCTTCCCAACTTGTCCGTCCCCTGGTCATGAGGCTAGGCCCAAGAAGCTGCTTTCAAGGCCACTCTGATCAGACCACGCGGGCTTATTTCGACGTACTCAAAAACACTACAATAGCGGTGGATGCCGGCCACAAAGGTTTGGGATCCGTACTAATGAAACAATGGCTGAGAGATAATGATTGGGTCCTGGTGCCATTTGACAGTTCCTTATTGATGACCACGGAACAGAGATATTCTCAAATTGAGGAGGAGGCGATAGCCATCCACTCGGGGTGTTGCCATTTTCTCCTGTATGTATATGGTAACTCGTTAACTGTAACTATGGATCACAAGCCATTATTCAAGGGCACTGCTGCTAAGTCGCCTCATGGATTGAAAAATGGATGCTCCAACTTCAAAAACTGCCAGTTGGAGTACAGCCCTGGATCTCATAACCCTGCAGACTATTTGTCTTGACGTCCCAGGGCCGCAACTCCAGGAGGAGGAAGCAGATGCTGATCAGATGGAAGATAATGTCCGGTATGTAGGGGCCTGATCTTGTCCTCTTCCCCTGTCCATTGAAGCTATTTGTCAAGCGACCAGCCAAGATGAATACCTTCAGAAAGCTTTGGAGACAGTGCAGAATAACCAGTCGTATAACTTCAAGAAGGACTACACTAGGCTCACACTGGAGAATATCGCCAGACACCTCACTGCATTCTACCACTGGTCGAGCCCTGGGCACCTCTTTATGGGCTGAGTCATTGTCGATTCCATTCATCCTCGGTGGCTGCCAGATCCCGTTGATGACAGCTGAGTGTATGGGAAGCATCAGAAATCTAATGATCAAGCAAGTCGTCAACGACGGGCCTCGGTGTCTGACATCCGGGGGGTGAGATGGTGCTGGTACAAGACAGGAGCCCTGGCAGCAAGTTCCCATTTCGATTTAAGATAAAGCCTTGGACCACCGTCCATTGGAAAGGCACCCATATTAATGCAAGATGGGAGTCGGAGACAATCACTCTGAATGTTTCAGCTTTAAAGTGTTTTCTTCATTGTGCAGGACAGTCCCAGAGTAAGTGCAGGACAGTCCCAGAGTAAAGATGGTGCACTTCCAGCATGTGATCAGCCCGAGGACCCTGGTGAATTGGACTATTCGGAAGGACTACTACCAGAGCCGAGTGAGGACATTCCCAAAGTTCCTAGTGGAGTAGACATCCAGGGGGAGAGCTCCCCTGCTCAGTTCACCAGTGTGCCGGCTGGCTGGAGTGCCTGCACTCGAGGCTGCAGGACCATCTGGTGTGAGTCTGTGTGTCACGTGCGAGGTATCAGGTAATGCGTCACCCATAAGGTATGTGACTCTGAGTCAGGTGAAGTGTTTTGTATGGAGCAGTGGTTTATATTGTTTTTCTTGTGTAATTGAGATGTGACCCTGACATTATGATGCTGTAAGTATATTGACAATGTTTTTCACTTTTCATTTTTGGGAAGGAAAGTAGTGTCGCACCTGTGACACAACAGGTGCGTCTTGGGACTTGTAATTAGAGTCCTGACCACAGGGGTGTTTGATGTCGTCCCCTGTGAATTTCAGTAGCAGTGATTTTGTTTCGCACCACATGGTATCCAGTAAATAAACACAACTCTGGCCAGGTGTGAGGTCATGAGAAAAACCCAGGCCAGGGGCTATACATACAATCACTGTGTTGCAATGATTATTAGTACAACACCAGGGCCCCAGAATTTATAACCTGTGGCACCCTTAGTGTATCCCAGTCATTGTGTTGCAGCACTCACTGACACAACATGTAAATAAGCCCCAAAATAAATAAAGAAACAAATACTAGGATCAATTTGGTTCTGTCTGGTGTTTTGTGGTATTCTGTTATGCTTTGTGGTACAGTAGGTGATATGTAAATAATGAGTTAATGTACTGTGCTGTGTACTGTGCTGTGGTGATGTGAAATGGTGGCATTGAAGTTCTAATGTGGTGACGTTTTCAGGATAGCAGGAGCAGTATAGTGCTGGTTGGTAGGTGATACTGTATTGCATTATAGAGAGTTGGGGTGAAGTTAAGTATTCAGTCCTGTTCTGTGATCATAGTATTGGAGATTTGAAGGGATATATGGGCCCGTGTGAACTTTTCACTACGTGTGAAATTTGTAAATTTTATCCTAGGAAAAGTTAGCGAAATTTTGCACAATTTCCTTACAGCAGGAGACTGGTTTGAATAGGGATTATCTTGCAGGTGACATTTTCTCCTTTAAACAGTGTCTCTGCTAATATCTTGCCTGGCCTTTGAATACAAATGATGCCCTTGCTTGGAATTGCGATTCTCCTATTACTATGACTAGAGAATCTGGATTTCATTAAAGACACGGAGGCTGACATTATGCAATATCTTTTAATGCAGTCTCCAAGCAGCCGCATATGTCATAATACAAAGGTTCCAGAAAAGAACATTGAAACAAGGTAAAGGGCATGAGCTGACAACAATCTGCCTCTTTCAAATCAAGCGAAGAGAAATAAGAAAGTTCAAAGGCATGGTATTGAAGACTAGAAGACTTCTAAAGGATCCAAATGGAGACGTGAAGAAGAAAGTACCCAAACAAGGATTCAGCCAAAAGGACCGTAGGTTATGAAGAAGGGTTACCTGAAAAGAAAGAAAGCAATGAATGTCTCTAGAACAAAACAAACCATATCAAAGTTAAGATTAAAAGGAAATAAGAATTATTTCAAAGCATCACATAGGTATAAATGTAAACAAATAATAAAGCATTACATAGGTATAAATGTAAACAAATAATCCATGTTGAAAAAATCACCAAACACTAGGGAATGGGATGGGTGGGATAATGTCAGCCTACGTGTCTTTAATGAAATCCAGATTCTCTAGTCATGGTAATAGGAGAATCGCAATTTCATTACACGAACGGAGGCTACATTATGCATATTGGTAGCTTTATAAAACAACATTAGACATATGTTCGATAGGTTTACAATAATGTTGAGCAAAGGTACTAGCGTTCGACCAGTCGGCCGCTTTAAGATTGTCGTCTAGCTTACCTCCAGACCATAGAGATTTACTGGCCATAGCACATCTAACAGAATTAGCTTGAAATTTTGTTAAATCAATACCTGCTAAGTTCATGGCGATCTTAACCCATCTAGCAATGGAAGTAGAGGTTATAGCTTTATGAGGCTTAACAAAGGAAATGAGAAGTTGTTTCTCATTAACAGGACGTAGACTAGACATTCACTGATCATATTCTCTCATTCACTCAACCACACAAAGTTTCGGGCAAGGATCGGAACGTGGATAGAAGATCGAATCAGACATGGTTTTGGTTCTTCAGTAAATCTCAAATTTGACTCCAAATATGTTATAAGATCTGTTATAGATCTCCAGGGCTTTAACGTCAGAGACTCTACAACAGGAGATAAGACAAAGAAGGGTTGCAAGCTTGATGGAGAGAAGTTTTCTATTAAGAAGGGTATTATTAGGCCAGGAGTTGAAAAGATCTAGAATCAATTTCACATCCCAGAGGGTATCATATTTGGGTCTTGGGGGTCTCTTAAGTCAAATGCTCTTCATCACTCTGCAAACAATGACATTTTTACCTACTGTTTTTCCATGGACAAGTATATGAGCAGCAGAGATGGCAGATCTATAGCAATTGATAGATCTATAGCTTAAACCTTTATCAAATAGTTCAACTAGAAAGTTAACTACATCAACAATAGGTGCCTGTAGGGAATCTAAGTTCCTTTCCAGGCACCAACGAACCCAGAAATTCCAAATGTTATTGTATCTGTAGTGAGTGCCTGGTGCCCAAGACTCTCTGGGGAGAGTTGCAGCTGATGACAAAAGTCCTGAGATTTCATTGGATCTCCTGACACTCTCCAAGCAAGAAGGTTCAAACTCCCTGTTTGGGTTAGGAGATGGGAATCTCCGTTTACGTCTGTAAGGAGGTTCTCTAGAGAAGGGATTAGGAAGGGAAGCATCTGATTCCAAAACAAAATCTGGTTCTGAACCAATGATTGCTTTGCCATTCCAAGCTTCTGGGTTGTCTAGCCGTGTTAGTTCTGATTTGGCATCTTGATCCAGGGTAATTCGATCTTCGTACCAGAGACCGGACCTTAGGGCTTTCCCTTTTATCCTTTGTAAGGCCCAATAATTCAGAGGGCCTGGAAAAATCGCTTGAATAGAAGAAGAGAGAAGGCCTAAAAGTCTGTCTAGTTCCCTCAAAGGAAGATACTTTTGTCTTAAAACATGTCTTATTTCTTTCTTGATCTTTGTTATTTTGGTGGAAGGTAGAAGAAAGAGACACTTGGAGGTATCCAGGGTGAACCCGAGGAACTCCAGAGATTTTGAAGGAGTCAGGATAGATTTTTCTTTGTTTATAATGAATCCTAGACTTTCTAGAAGATTCATAATGGTTTCCAGAGCTAGGAGAATCTGTTGAAGGTCTTGAGACAATATCAGAATGTCGTAGAGATAAATGATAAGGTGAATACCTCTTTCTCTCAGAAAAGAGGCAACCGTCCTCATGACCATGGTAAAATACCATGGGGCAGAAGAAAGTCCGAAAGAATGGGCCTAGAACTGATAAAGATGATTCTTTCACATAAATTGGAGGAAAGGTTGGTGAATTATGGCCATAGGAATAGTGAAATGTGCATCCCTTAAATCTAGTTTGACCAACCAGTCTTCTTTCAAGAGTAGGTCTCTCAGGAGGTGGATACCCTCCATCTTGAAATACCTGTAGACTAGAAATTTGTTGAGATTATTCAAATTTATTACAGGTCTCCAACCTTGTCCTTTTTTCTCTACGAGGAATAATGTACTTATGAATGTTAAAGAATCCAAGGGGAAGGGTGGAGGAGAGGAGGACTTACTTGGTGGATTGGAGTTGAATGAACCACAGGATCTGGATCCTCTTGAGTGAGTTCCTCTCCCACGCTGGGGATAGAAGGTGCTGAAGGTGAAGGTGTTGAATTGCTGGTATCCCCGTCCAAAGCCAAGGGATCTTTGGTAGGGCCTCTGGTTAAAGCAGCCGGAAGAAAGGCCCCTTCTTCTGTCCCTTCCAAAAAGGATGGAATTATGCACAATTTCCTTACAGCAGGAGACTGGTTAGAATAGGGATTATCTTGCAGGTGACATTTTCTCCTTTAAACAGTGTCTCTGCTAGTATCTTGCCTGGCCTTTGAATACAAATGATGCCCTTGCTTGGAATTTAAGAGATATCACAAAGAGAATTTAGCCAAATTTAACATCACTTTTGGGACATTTCATGAAACAAAGTTTTGCATTTCTCACCCCCCCCCCCCCTCCCAGTGATATAGTGCAGTATAGTATTGTGTGATTTGTTTTGGTATGTGTAGTATAATGCTGCACTATGGGGTCTAGTGATGTGTTGGATAGTGCTGTATGGTCGGTCGGAAGAGCGACTGACCGACATTGTAGTGGGAATGGACCGCCCACAAGGAGTCGTGGTCCCGCTTCCACAATTATGATGGGATCAAATTCACAGCTGTCGGAAAGTGTATATGTTCTATTGAGGCTGGTGCTGCGGGTTGCAGCACCAGCCTCAATAGAAAATATACACTTTTAAAACATTTCTGCACTGTGTGGCAGGCACATTGCGGTGCAGGGATGTTTGTGCCTCTCCCAGACCCCATAGTGGAGGTCCAGGGGAGAAAGGGGCCCTGCTAGGGGCCCCCAAAGTCACTTTCCGACAGCTTTTCCATGTTGGAAAGGCTGACATGGAAAGGCTTTGGGAAACGGACATCATAATCCCGACGGTGGTGCCTGTTCACGCACTGTCGCCATTTGGCGTCCTTCCGCTACTCCGACAGGCTTCCTTGAGCGGAGCAAAATTCCATGGTGGGTTTCCCTCCGACTGCCAATATCGTAATACAGCGGTCGGACAGAAACCTATGATGTTGGGGGGACAGCTCCAGATGAGCTGTCGAAGGGCTTCCCGCCCGACATCATAAGCAGGCCCACAATGTCATGTGGTGGGAGTAAGGTGGTGCTGTTTGATATTATGTGTTGTGATTAGTAATATGTGTTATGTTGATATTTACTGAAATATGTATAATGTTGTACAGCACTGCTACAGGCAATAGGTGGTGATGATATATGGTATAGAGTTGTAAGATACATTGTTGTGGGGTATGTATGTTATGTGCATTTTTACTTCGCTTTCCCTTTACGTGTAATGCCCTAAAACCCTTTTAGAATCTGAGAGTCTTACTAAGCAGTCACATTTTCTGTTAAAATTTATCTTATTTAGTTTTGATTGTTTTGTTTTGATGAATCGTATTGGTTAGTGGCAGGCAAGGTAGCAATAAAGTAATGTCCTGTTTTGCAGTGAAATAAACTGATTAGCCTGCTAGATTCAATTATGAATTATATGTGGAGAATTATGTTAATGGCTGCATGGGCCAAAGCTAAATGCAGTTTGCTTCCTTCACCCGGAGTGCAACATTTGTACAGTACTCAGCCTCAAGTGGTTGTTTTATTTTTATGCCTCTTTCTTCATTATGTGCCTTTAATGCCCTTCTATGTTTAGGTGGGTGTAGATATATGTGAATGCATTTACCATTGAGGTTTCAGGAGCTTAGCCATTTAGATTCTTTGGAGCCTTGTTGTGCAATACCAATAGCAGTAGTTGCCGCTAATGTGTTCTGTTGGAAGTTGTATTGAGAGCTGTTTGGGCCTGATGGCAGATTTGTTGGCAAAGTTTAAAACAGAAGTATACAAAGTTGGCTTGCAGCTCGTTAATGTGTGTAATGGCTTATCAGGTGTGGAGGTGGGTAGTGTGTGGAATGCAACACCCTTTCTAAGTTATAGTGTGTGTGTGTGTGTGTATATATATATATATATATATATATATATAATTTATATATATATATATATATATACACATGTATATTCACGGAAAAAAACAGAGGTTTCAGGGACTTTATAGTTAGGATTTGGCATTTAAAAACCTTTTGAAATTCACAAAAAATACACAGGTTTCTGGGACGTTACAGTTAGTCATACATTTTGCTCGTATAAAACCAGAGAAATTCGTCCGTTATAGTTAGTTGAGCCAACTATAACTTGCGCCCCCGTAATGCACTGCTGATGACATCACATATTACATCACTCATGACATGGTCAGTAACATCACTGATGACATCACTCATACCATCTCAAATGACATCACTGATGTCATCATCCAAGTCATAGTCTGCTGCACCTCCTCACAGCCTAATATAACCTTTGATACACCCACACTAAAATATAGACTGCCATTCTTGAAAACATATACACATTAATACCAGTTACTACATACCCACTCACTGATTGCTAGGTCTACACACACATCCACTCAGTAATCCATACAGTCACTCATACATGCAGTCACTCATCAATACAGCCACTATCATATGCAATCATACACCCATACAGATACTCACACACTGCCAGTCTCCCATGGAGTTACTCACACAGCTAGTCAGTCATGCAAACAATCAATCGCACTCCCATTTACTCACCTACGCAGTTATAAACACATCACATCACTTATTTATACAGATACTAACACAATTACTCTCTATACAATCACTGGTACAAGAACACACTCAGCCATACAGCCACTCTCACAAACACTCAATCTCACATACAATCATTTATATAGTCCCACACTCACATATACTGCCTTTCACATTTGTACTTACTCACACATGTACCACAGAGAAATCCATTCACTCACCAAGACAGGCGGGCAGCACGCTCAACCACCCATGCAGCCCCTCGCAGATGCACTCTTGAACCCATACACCCAGTGAGTCTCCCACTCACACACCAATGTAGGGAGTCACATACACCAAACCCACCCACACAGACACTCAGTCACCCATTCAGGTACTCAGGCAACCGATCAAAAACCCATGTAGACAATCTTGTAGCTACTCACCAACGCAAGTGAAGCAACCACTTACACACCAACTGACAGACTGATACAGACATTCATTCAGATTAGTCAGTTACCCATGTATTAATAAGACATGTTTAATCACTCACTTATACAGTCAGTCATGCACCTAGTAAATCATCCAATCAGTCACTCATACACCCACTCATCCCTTAAAACACCTTGGCATACATATAATGGGGGATGAAGTCCCCTTGCCTCCTGAGAATCCCTGAGGGATAAAAGCCACACACAGCTAGATTGCTGAGAGTGGTCAGAGGCCATGCCCAATTTTTACACCACTCTGCAAACGTGCGTACTGGTGAACTACTGCATGGGGTATGAAGTTCACTTTAGTCCTGAGGTCCTCAGGACACAAGGGGACCTCAACACCCCACCAGCAGTGCGCCAAGAGGCACATTTGCAGAATGGTGTAAAAAGGGGCATGGCCTCACACCGCCTCTCTGCAATTGCACTGTGTGGGGCTTACTGGAGGTCCCTGATGGCCTTGTTGGTCCCCAGGGACCTTCAGTAGTGACGAGTACTTTATACCCCAACCCAGAGCGTGCCAGGAGGCACTTTAGCAGAGTCGTGCATGGAGGGGGTGGGGCCTCCGGCAAGTTGCCGGTTTCCTTTTTTTTGGGAGGGGGCCCGCGTGGCCCCCCTCCTGAGGCCAATTTGGGACCCCACACCCCAGGGCCCAGATTTCTTTTGTTTTGTTAATTAAATTAAAAAAGTGAGGGGGTCACACACCCCCCTCCCGGGCCATTTTCAGCCCCGGGGACCCCATCCCCTGGGGCATGGCCACACGTTGGGGACTGCAGGGGGAACCCCAATGCCCCTGAGGTCCCTGCCGGCTCCTGCCTCCTGTGGGTGCCGGTATTTCTTTTGGGTAAAGGGTGTTGTACTGTATTTTAAAATGACCCACATGACTCCATTTTGTGTTGCCATGCTCTCGGCAACCTGGTGAAGAATTGCTTTCCACGTCCCTGTTGAAACTTGCACAACCCTCCCCGCTCCTTGTGGTCGAGCCGATTCCAAGAAACTGCCTGTGTGCCTCACCCCCCCAGTTGTGCCAGAGACTCAGCCACATCCTGTCCATTGTTGGCAACTCAGCCTGTCACGACCAACTGCCCTGTGACCACACCAACTGATGAAGGAAGCACGAGGCAGTGCCCTGTGACCACACCAACTGATAGAGGAAGCACGAGGCTGTGCCTCATGACCACACCTGTTGGGCAAGGAAGCACGGGGCTGCGTACATTGTGCAGTCAGAGACAGATTTCCCCTGGCCACAATTGCACCACACGAGACTGACGAAGAACTTGTCAGATGACGAACTTATCGAAATAAGGAACTTGTACTGTGCAAATGTGTGTGGCTAGCACTATAGATATGTGTATGCTGTGGAGGAAAGCAGCAGTCTCAGTAGAATTGTCTTTGTACCATTCTGGGACCCTGTCCTTAGCTCAAGCTAATAAATAACTTGTTCTCCCTCAAAGGCTGGTTGTCCTGGTCTCTTTGGTAATGTATGATTTATGCAAGAAGAACCCGTAGATTCTAAGGTGCCCCCTGCACCGCTGGCTTTGACTCTCCTAGTCGAGAGGGGTCTCCAAAAGCCGGTTCTACAATTTGGCGCCCAATGTGGGGCGTCTTCGGTGGTCGTCATCGAGCCTGGTGGTCGTGAGGAGTCCGTGATCGAATTCTAAGGGAGTCGCGCCACTACATTGGCCGAAAATTGTCTTTGTGGGCACGAGGACTCCGATTGTGTGATTCCTCCCTCCAGTGGGCTACCCGACTGCGGTCCCGACTGACGCCCCAGTTCTGGTTCCGAGTTTTGGAAGATTGGGACCTTTGTGACACTTGCCGTGTGATGGAAGATTAATGGTCAGGTAAGAGTGGGAGTGGCCCACTTCTTTGGTGAATTGTATTTTTCTTTTGGGTATTGTTCGGCTTTTGCAAAAGCCAAAAACCAAAGGGTAAGTACAGTTATATGCTGTAAACATTAGATTTCACCCTTTGATGTTTGGAACCAGGATACACGTCTAGAGATGCCTGGATTTAGTAAGTTCCGGAAATGGTGTTGTTGTTATTGTACACAGGACCCTGCATTGGAGGAATCCTGTCCGATTCCTCCTTTGGGGACCCCTAATCATGAAGTTTATGCTAAACATGGTGTTGGCCCGATTATGTTTTTCTCACTTTGGCATAAGTATGCAAAGGGCAATGCTTAGTTACAATGGCCAATATATGGTAGTTTTGAACCTCCTGTATTAGATAATTTAGAGGAGAAGTTGTTTCAAAGAAAAGCTAGACCTGCGATGTTTGATTCCTTCCGGGTTTGGCGCAAGGAGTCCAAACAGAAAGAAATCAAATTCAAAAAGAGTGAAGCTAAAATAATGCGCATGAGTGTGATTCAGTAGGCCCAGAATCATGATAATCAGAGAATAGAAGAAGGTATAATGATACATGAAAGATTACATCGAATGTAGGTAGATGGATGTTACGTTACAAAGAAGGTTCCCATAAAGGCCCAGGACAAGGAGGATGACCCTCTCATGTCCTCCATGTTGAACACCCCTCCACCCTATACCCCCGCCATGTACCCGGCACTTGATCCCGCACAATTGACTTTTAATTTTAGACAGTCAAAATTAAGGTGGCTTAACATGCTTACATGTTTTAGTCATTGCAAAGTTGACACTATGGTTACAGTTACGTATATATATTTACTATTTTGTGTTTTGTTATTGTGTATTATGTTTTGACTCCTGATTAAAAGTTACAGTTGATATTTTGATGTGTTATGTGAAGTGGCTCTCTTTTGTGTGTTGTGTGTTGTTGCTTCTGCCCACAGATCATTCATGGATTTTTGCGTGTCAGCAGCGACACAGTAAGTTGTATTGACAGCCGATCACCACTAAGGTGACCTGCTGTCAAAAAAGGGGGGGGAAGGAAGGTGAGGAAATTGAATATTGATTTTAAACGTGACAAATTAAGCAGGCCAGAATATTGGGTTTTGGGCTGCAGGTTCACTGTGCATAAAGTGCATGACATAGTATTATGTATCACCGCTCATTTGCATGTGCTACTGTAATTTGTTTATGCTTTCTGTGCTTGTTATACAGCAAGTATACCTGATGGCTTGGCATGTGTGTTTTTGTTTTTGCATTGTTTTGACAATTCTACTTTTGATACTATTACAAGCTCCCCTGTGTTGTGATGGATGGTCATGACGATGCCCATCGCTATGCAACAGTTGGTTGGACTTGTTCTGGTTACTAAATTCCACCAATATTATATTTCATGCTGTGAACATGAGAGACAACACTTCACCAGTGCATGTCTATTTGTCTATAATGTATTGAAGAAAAATAAAAGAGTAATACAGGATTAAATGCGTGTCACCTGCAGTTAGTCACATTACTGCCTCTTCGTTTAAGGAATAAGCAGCCTAGATTGATTTTCCTTGATTGGACCCTAAGGATGAACTATAAATCTGTGGCTCTTTGTGGAAAATGATTATTTATCGTACAGTTATGTCCCATCATACACCCTCTTCCGTCACGTCCCCGAGCCCATCATGCCAAAACACGAGCACACGAGAACACGAACACCCGAGAACACGAGCACGAACCGATCACGCGCTGATCATGCGCCTCATGTAGTCACACATGCGCTCTCCTTCCCCAAAAAGTCAAACGCTCATCCTTATGGTCAAAGCGACTCCGAGAACCAACTGCCTCACTCAAACCGTGCATTACTGTGGTTAAGCCGATGCCGAGAACAAGACCCCCCCCCCCATCTGTAACCATTTCCCTATAATCGGGCCAATTCCGAGAAATAGGCCCCATTCTGTTAAACCACGATAACCAATTCCGAGAAGAAGAGCCCCTGAATGCTGAAACACGACAAACAGACATCCTGTCACGACCGCCTCTCCCTTATCTAAGAAACCAGCCTAGTGTTATTTCTCCACACCTTCGCCTCTCTTGTGCTTCCTCATTCTAAATCATGACTCAGCCTTATCTCCCCTACCATGTCTTCACTCTTTTATGACGCTGCCTCCTTTTATGGTCATGACTTCTGTTCTATTACAAGATATGATCCGGGCCTACATGACTTCTGTTTTATGTTAACGTATGATCCGGGCATGCACTGAAGGGAAGCTCCTTCCTCTTTTCTTTCTATAAATACTGTGTGTTCAGATAATAAAGGTAGAGATTCTTCCGATCCTCCTCAGGTGACGGAGCTCTCCCTTAACTCGAGTTACTGAATAAAGACCCTGAATTCGAACCACCACGGACTCTGCTCTTCATACTTTGAACATATTGATATCGTCTAGAAATTCAGATCAAGGTAAATTACTAAAATATTTACCACAGCAAATTGGCGCCCGAACAGGGACTTCCCTTTCTCCCCACACGCTGGTGATGCGGACCTAGACCGGTCTCTTCAAGACATCGACGGACTTCCACGTGCACACTGCAGGGTGTTCCTGCATGAACTCCTTCGTGTCGAAGAGGGGCCGAGCCACGGCCTAGCCATCCATACGAGGCGGTGAGGACGACAGCGGAAGTCTCGACCCAGAGCCCGAAACCTGTGAAGATTGCCGAGTCCGAGGTCGTCTGAAACCCGACCAGTCCCTGTCCACGAGCGCTGCGTAATCAAGTGTCCAGATCTTCAAGGTCTTCAAGTTCTCTGCACCTCGGTGAGTACTGCTGGGAGTGTATAAAGACGGGTTCTGAATTTTCAGAGCACGGTAAAGACGGGTTCTGAATTTTCAGAGCACGGTAAAGACGGGTTCTGAGTTATTCAGAGCACGGTAAAGACGGGTTCTAGGTTTCTAGAAAACGGTATGTTTGTATTCTGATACTCAGAATATATCGAGTTTTTTTCAAGTGTAAAGTTTTTATTTGTATCTGATACAATGCCTTTGTTCTCTAAGCTGTGTAAACTGGGTACCCGGAAGGGGTTACTGGAACAGTCTGTACCAGTCCCCCCGAAGGATACTCCTGGTTATTTTATGTACACAAAGTATGGGATTGGTGCCAACTTGTATTTGGATCTTTGGGAAAGCTATACTAAGTATTTAGACATTGCGATCAGATGGCCAAAGAGTGGCACATGGGATTTGAATTGTATCATGCCGGTTGAGAAAAGATGTTGGGAAAAGAAAGCGAGACCCTCGATGTTAGAGAGTGTTGATATATGGCGAAAGGAAGCACATCGAAGGAAACAGAAAGAGCAAGGGAAAGTTGAGAAAGCAAAGACAATGTCGGAGGAAAGTAAGATGAAAAAGTTACAGGATCAGGATGACGATATTTGTTCTGAACAAAAGAAAAGGGAGGTCTCAGCCTCAGTAACGGGTATATATCCTGTCCTCTCACCAAAAACATGGTCCGAGATTAACTCAGATTCTAGTACCCCTACGGCACCTCCACACCCTAAGGTTCCTTCTGTACCCGACGATTTTATTACTACTTATTTAATGGAGCCTCCTCCTGCTTATACGAATCACGTAACAGCCAGACGAGTAGTTACTCAGACGGAACCCATCCCTGACACTTCGGGTGGTGTTCTACCCCTGTTAGAATGTGATTATGATCCAACCCCAGGGGAAGGTTCACAAGCAGATATTTCCCTTCGCTTACGAGAAGCTCTAGAAGGTATACGAGAGGTACCGAATATCACAAATTGCCTAAACAAAATTTATGAAGCGCTTCGGACAGGAGAAAATTTAGAAACACTACAGGAGGCTATAAAAAATAGACCCATAGCACATAGAAAATGCCTCTCACGATTCATGATCACTTGTTTTATTAGAATGATAGCTGGTGCAGGAAAAAGAGTTCCTGACGATTTACTACAACTAGACCAAGCAGTAGTCACAGGAAATTACAATAAAATAAAAGAAATAGATCTTTTTATTCCGCTCTTCATAAGCAAGGTTTCCGATTCCCATCGAAAAGATGCCCCTACTTAGGGAACTGAGAATGAGAGTACGAGCGAGGATAGAGACGAAGGAACTGCTTTTCAGGGTGCAGCACGTTCCCGTATCCCTCGTTCTCAGAATAACGGACAATTCAAACTTAGAACTAAGAAATTGTCCGCCCCCACAGATAGGTTGTTCCAACGAACGCAAGAAGCTCTAGATGATTGGATGGACGACGAGCCTCCACTCACCACACAAGAAAAAGAACTCGCTAGATCAAGCACCCATTGGGTATCTCAATACTCCATATATGGCTCTGATATAGTTGCTCAAATGTTTTTATAGATCCCTCTAGCTTCTCAAAGACTAGCTAGCCTCTATATGGTTCAACACCTCATTACAATGTACGAAGATACTGGTTGCCCACCAAAAAGATTACATTCTCTCTTACAAGACTGTTTAGAAGGGAGGTGGGTGGCTAGGGGACAAGAATTCCTTAATATCTTTTTTGAACTACGACAGCGATATATCCAATATTTTACAGACAGTTATGATACAAATCCCCATAACTATGACCAAGGACCGTTCCCTCTCCGAGAAGTACTCCCCGTTGCAGATTCCGATGGAAAGTTGCAACAAACATTTGTGTACACTCCTTTGACAAAACTAGAAATACTCGAGATGAAGAAAATGGTCCCTTCCCACGAAAGAGACCCTTCGGGTTTCCATAGGGAACTTAAAGACATTCTTCAAATGGGTTCCTTTACTTACAAGGACCTCAATATTCTCCTTAAAGTCCTGTTACCTCAAGGAACGTACGATAAGCTAAAAGGAAAAGATTGGGAGATTGTGGGGAAAAAGGTAACATGGGCAGACTTAGAAAAAGAAGATGCCACTCGTAATCCCGGACAAGGTTTGGGACCTCTAGTTCAGGAACTCCCTCGCTGTCTCCCTAAAATACTGTCCCAGTTGCTGACCACTAAGAAAGAAGATTGGGATGCTATCTCTGCATGTAAACAGAAATCAGATGAGGATATAGGAGACTATTATTCCAGGTTAGAGAAATGCTTACTCATCAACAGCGGCCTCTCCTCCGGTGGAGATGCCTATAGTCGATTATTTGTTTCCAAACTCGTAGAAAATGCCTTGCCCACGATCAAAAATAGAGTACTGAAGGTAGAAAGTACTTGGCAAGCAAGCTCCCCCTCACAAGCACTTCAGATGCTCCAATATCACCAAAATAGAATTAGGGACGAACAAGAACAAGAAAAGAAGAGGACAAAAGATACTAAAATGAAGGTATTAGTAGCACAAACTAATACGATCCAACAAACCCCTAAACAACCCAAAGTATCACAAGAAAAAGTTACTTGTAATTACTGTAAAAAGCCAGGACATTTCGTGCGTGACTGTCCAGTATTACAACATAATATTGCCACTGGGAAGACACAACCTCGTAACTATCCCCCTCGCCCTTCTGCTCCTCCAACTGATGCTAAACCTACCACCCAACTCTATCTGTACCCAGTGTCATCCTATCCTGAATTCCCCACGATCTCATGAAACAGCTGGGAGGAACACGATAATCGTTCACTAATACCGGTCCCGGTTGACCAAGAGGGTCCCTATGTACATGCTAAGCTCCTAGGTAAGGAAGCAAAATTTCTGATTGACACCGGGGCTAGTAGGACGACAGTACAGCACAACGAAGTTCTCAAGGTACCCCTCTCTGGCTCAAATAGTATTTCCTTGGGTTTTTCTGGTACACCCGTCATCAACAAAGTTTCTGAACCAATTTCACTTAAAGTTGGTCCTCTTACAACTTCCACCGATTTAGTGCTTACAAAGTCCTGTCCCGAAAATCTCCTTGGCATCCAGACACTAAAAGAACTAGGTGCTATAATATGTTGTTCCCCAGAAGGAGTATGACTATTCCTCCGAGATTTTAAAGGTCATTTCACCACACGAGAACTAGATGTCAGACTAAGAGACATTCCTGTTACACTATGGGCTACTGATCCAACAGATGTAGGATTCATGGATATTACCCCGCACTTAGTGACACTGAAAGAAGGCGTTGTCCTACCTCGTATCCGTCAATACAAATTACCTCCAGATGCAGAACAAGCCCTTATTCAGATTATCGATGATTTGATAACAAAAGGAGTAGTCAGAGAAGTACCTTCCAACACATGTAACTCGCCAGTCCTGCCAGTCAGAAAGAAAACTGATGATGGTGCGCCACCAGTCTACAGACTCGTGGTTGACTTACGTGAACTCAATAAATGTGTAGTACCACAATACCCTGTGGTCTCAGATATCAGTACTCTGTTAACAGCCATAGATCCTGAGGCTACACATTTTACTGTAATCGACCTGAAGAATGCTTTCTTCAGTATACCCATCCACCATGACAGTCAGTACCTATTCGGATTCTCCCTACAAGGTCGTAGTTTCTGTTTCACAAGAGCTCCCCAAGGATATACAGAAAGTCCCAGTATCTACAGTCAGGCACTTAAAAGACAGCTAGATGACATTGTTCTGCCCGCAAACACGACATTGTTACAATATGTCGACGACTTGCTGATCACCGCACGCTCCGAACCAGAATGTGAACAAGCTTCACGAATTGTCCTAATGTTCCTTGCACAACATGGCCACAAGGTGTCACCCTCGAAATTACAATTATGTTTACAGCAGGTGGCCTACCTAGGACACCTGCTGTCAAAGGAGGGTAGGACACTCACACCTGAAAGAATTCAACTCATTTTTAACATTCCTGTCCCCAAGACACAGAAAGAAGTCCGTGCTTTTATTGGTCTCACGTCTTACTGTAGACAGTGGATTCCCCAGTTTGCATACCTGGCCAAACCCCTGATACAGCTAACAAGCACAACCTCTTCCCCATTGCCATGGACACCCGAGCACACTTTTGCTTTTGACACCCTCAAACAGGCATTATGCTCTGAACCTGTCCTAGCCACACCTGATTATGCCAAACCTTTTGTCCTTTTTGTCACAGAACGGGAAGGTACAGCCTTGTCAGTACTCACACAAACACAAGCTAACAAACACCGTCCCTGTGCTTATTTTTCTAGCACTCTTGACCCTGTTGCACAAGGTTTGCAGGCCTGCCTGAAATCTGTTGCAGCTACAGCTCTAGCAATACGACAAAGTGATTCCATAGTACTAGGACACTCCCTTGAAGTACAAGTTCCACATGCAGTAGAGTTGCTTTTGAATAGGACACAGACACAACACTTAACCATAGCTCACCTCATAGGTTATGAAGTCACTCTGTTCCAACCCCATATTATCATCAAAAGGTGCAATATCCTCAACCCAGCTACGCTACTGCCTACGGTCCCAGTTGACAACCAGGTTCATGACTGCTTAGAGGTGGTCGAACTAGTTACAAAACCCCAGTCTGATCCTACAGATGTCCCTCTAAGTACACCAGAACGCACACTGTTTGTAGACGGTTCCTGTATGCGCCTCCAATCAGGCGAACTCTCAGCAGCCTATGCTGTCACTACAGAAAATACCGTCCTTCTAGCAGCCAGAATACCCGTACGTTCTGCACAAGCAGCAGAACTAATAGCTCTCACCCAAGCATGTGAATGGTCCAAAGGAAAACGAGTCAACATCTACACCGACTCACAATATGCATTCGGGGTAGTTCATAATTTCGGCATCCTTTGGAAAGAGAGAGGTTTCCTGACCTCTCATGGAACAAAGATCCAACATGGAGACCTTATCCTCCAGCTACTAGAGTCAATACACAAACCCACAGAAATAGCCATACTAAAATGTAAAGCACACACCAAAGTTGTAGACTCTATCACCAGAGGTAATGCTCTGGCTGACGCCACAGCTAAACATGCTGCTCAGACAGAATCACTAAACACCGAAACCACCATTAGTACTATCTGTCCAGTTATTGATCCGACCAAGGATGTAGTAGACATCCAAAATCAAGCCACAGAAACCGAAAAGAGAAAATGGGAAGAGGAGGGAGGTTCACACACAGATCAAGGTTGGGTTACAAAGGACAAGTCCAAATGGTTTCTCCCTGACCTAATGGTTCCCATAATGATAGAAACTGCTCATGGTCCCGCACATCTAGGAGAGAAAGGAATGTTAGACAGTCTGAATCTGATATGGCACAACAAGCATCTGCGTTCAGCAGCCAAACAAAAAGTATGAACCTGTATGATTTGCTGTGAGTTCAATCCAGGGAAAAGTGTATCCATTGAACAAGGAGGGTTCCATCCTCCAGATCACCCCTTCGAAGTCCTACAAATGGACTACATACAGATGGAGAGATGTCGGGGATATAAGTATGTCCTCGTAGTAGTCTGTACCTTAACTCGATGGACTGAAGCATACCCCGTCCCAGACTATGGTGCCCAGATGACTGCCAAGCAATTGGTGAGGGAATTCTTCCCTCGCTAAGGGTTGCCAAGAGTCATTTACTCTGACAACGGACAACCATTCTCCTCTAAATTGATGGAAGCTGTCTCCTTACTGCTAGGATACACCTGGAAGTTTCACTGTGTTAGGCATCCCCAAGCAGCAGGCCTAGTCGAACGACATAACCAGACATTAAAAACAAAATTAGCAAAAATATGCGCTGACAAACAAATAGATTGGGTTACAGCTCTTCCAGTTGCCCTCTTCTATATGAGAATGGTGGCACATTCCCGGACGGGTCTGTCCCCCTATGAAATTACATTTGGGAGGCCTCCGAATATCTGGGGTGTCCCATCTCCTAAAAAGCTAATTGACATTGATGCAAATGTACTGACAGATTACTTGGCTTCTTTGATGTCTGCACTACGTTCTTGCCGTTCACAGGTGGCTGCAGCCTTCCCAGAAAAGACCGCGCCCGATGAGCACCCCCTTCAGCCTGGTCAATGGGTACTCGTCAGAAATTTTGATCGAACCAGCCCTCTGGAGAAAAGGTGGACGTCCCACAAGCTGGTGCTGCTGACGACGAGGACCGCCATCAAGATCGAGGGACGAAAAGGGTGGTTGCACGTGTCGCATTGCAAGCCCTTCTACGGACCAACTCCGGACACTGTTGCTAATCCTGAGACCAGAGACACTGAAAAACCAGACTTTTAAGACACTGAAACGACAGACTTTATTTCACCCCTCCCAGAACTTTTACCCCAAGAGGAGTGCAAATCGCGGCTGCGATCCTACCCCAAACAGACTTGAGACATTTGCATCTGAATCCGGCCTGCCAGTGGCTATTTAAGCCCAAGACGGACGCTTGGTGAAGCGGTTGCTGTGAAGAGTCCGGTTACTGGTGCATTTTTTCCTCTCAAAGACTAAGCAGCCAAAATTATGAAGATAAAGACCCATTGTGCGAAACTGTTACATGACAAAGTTCCCCTTTTCCTTTCTATCATGATTCTTATTTTCTGCATCATGGCTTGTCTAGGTTGGTTCCTTCATCTAGCTTTCCCACCGTCTTCCCCCGCGCCCTTGAACAATACTGCTATGCATTCACACGTAGATCTTCCTCCACATCTCATGAACAGAAGAAAAGAGTTCTTCAATAACACATTCATCTCCACACTCCACCAACATCAATTAGTGATTAACAAAACAAATTGTTGGGTCTGTGGTTTAATGCCACATTCTGTGCACGGAGGAATGCCTTTTATTCCTCTCCCTTTTGGCTATGCCGGATCTACCTATGCACTCTCTATGATATTTTCCGCCTCTGTTAGGAACATTCCTGAGACCCCGATCAAAAACGCTAGTACCTGGAATGAGATAAAAACAAAAACAGGGCGAGCCGTCGCAAGGATGGTAACTTTCACAGCAACATGGGGACGAGCAGACATTAGTGAAAACACCAGTTACTCCCTCTTTAATGACACCACCTCCTTTAGGGAGACATTTTCAGTCTAGAAAAGACAGACAGACCAGGGAGGATGGGCCGTGCCCCACCAGGGCCTATTCTGCGTAAGAGGAAAGGGCAAGGGTCAGAAAATGGGAGATAGTGAATGTAACAAGACCTACACCCTACCTGATCCAAATTTCCCAACGATGGGCACTGCCCCCAACACCTACTTTATCTGTGGACCTCACGCACGCACTTGGTTACCTCAAGGCTGGTCTGGAAAATGCTACATTGCATTTCTCCTTCCCCCAACCTACACCGCCCCAGCAGATTATCATCTCAGTGACCCCCCGACCGTAATTAATAGACGGCGAAGGGGGGCCATAGATGCTGAAGATACAGCGGGCCAAGAGGCTGGCGATTTCTTTAAAGGAGTCATCCCATTCTGGGGGCCTATGATCAACAGCCACCACATAAGACAACTGACTCGTGTAGTCCAGGGAGCCATAAACGAAACAGCCGGTGCATTAAGTAACATCACCGCTGAGATGGCTGCCGACAGACTCATGACGTTACAAAACCGTATGGTCCTAGACATCATATTGGCTGACCGTGGTGGTGTATGTGAACTGATCGGGTCCAGCTGCTGTATATTTATCCCAGATAATGCACCCTCGGTGTATGCCGCTATTTCCCGCCTTCATATACTTTCCAGAAAACTAGATGCAGACACTGGTGCCTGGTCCCTGACGATTTGGCTCTGGAGCCTCCTGTCCTCATGGGGATGGAAGGTGCTTGTAGTCCTAGGTCTTGCTCTAGCTATTCTCTTCACCTTCTGCCTCTGTATTCAGTGCGGTCCAGCACTCTGTAGTTTCTGTATCACTACCTGCATTCCCAGAACCCAGACCAGAAAGAAAGAAAGAGAAAGAATCATGTTACAGGAACAAGTAAACGACCTAATGAGTATAGAGGTGGACTAGAAAAAGCAAAGAATTTTAGAAGGGTATATTATGGGACAAGGAGGGAATGTGGAAAATGATTATTTATCGTACAGTTATGTCCCATCATACACCCTCTTCCGTCACGTCCCCGAGCCCATCATGCCAAAACACGAGCACACGAGAACACGAACACCCGAGAACACGAGCACGAACCGATCACGCGCTGATCATGCGCCTCATGTAGTCACACACGCGCTCTCCTTCCCCAAAAAGTCAAACGCTCATCCTTATGGTCAAAGCGACTCCGAGAACCAACTGCCTCACTCAAACCGTGCATTACTGTGGTTAAGCCGATGCCTAGAACAAGATCTCCCCCCCCCATCTGTAACCATTTCCCTGTAATCGGGCCAATTCCGAGAAATAGGCCCCATTCTGTTAAACCACGATAACCAATTCCGAGAAGAAGAGCCCCCGAATGCTGAAACACGACAAACAGACATCCTGTCACGACCGCCTCTCCCTTATCTAAGGAACCAGCCTAGTGTTATTTCTCCACACCTTCGCCTCTCTTGTGCTTCCTCATTCTAAATCATGACTCAGCCTTATCTCCCCTACCATGTCTTCACTCTTTTATGACGCTGCCTCCTTTTATGGTCATGACTTCTGTTCTATTACAACATATGATCCGGGCCTACATGACTTCTGTTTTATGTTAACGTATGATCCGGGCATGCACTGAAGGGAAGCTCCTTCCTCTTTTCTTTCTATAAATACTGTGTGTTCAGATAATAAAGTTAGAGATTCTTCTGATCCTCCTCAGGTGACGGAGCTCTCCCTTAACTCGAGTTACTGAATAAAGACCCTGAATTCGAACCACCACGGACTCTGCTCTTCATACTTTGAACGTATTGATATCGTCTAGAAATTCAGATCAAGGTAAATTACTAAAATATTTACCACATCTTGCTAAAGGTGACCTAATTTTTCTCATGATGTTACACTAGTTAATCCTGTTATGCTTCCTGAGCAGTATATGGCTTTGTTCCTTAAAGGGAACTAAGTTTCATTTTTCCAGGGGAAGGAACTGGAACATTAGCTGAGATTATAGTATATGGTGTAGCAGCCGGTGCTAGAGTTAAAATCTGTGTACTACTTTGGCTTTTGTGTATTGCTCGTACTCCTGGTGTTGTGTCCCATGCCTGACTATCACCCAAGTAATTTCTTGCTCTTCCTATAGATTTTTATTTTGCCGCCCCCGATCGATGTCGCATTTTGCCTAGTTATTGGGAATTTTAGCTGTGTCCTATCCCATTTCCTTTTCCCGTATTCCTTTCACCTGTCAGCCCTTTTATTATTGTTGGTGTATTGTTCAAGTTCACACTCCCAGACTGCAGTGATGTGCTAGGGAACCCTATATTATGTATAATTCCCTTTTTGTATGACCAGGTTGGTTTTCGAGAATTTTCTCCATGCCCACTTTGTTGTTTTCCAGTCTGACTATCAGGGTAGTGATGGACTGGTTAAATGACTCAATAAGATCTTTTACTATAGTAGACAAATTTTCCACCTCAATAGGGGATACCTTATGTTTATTTTTTTGAACATGACCTATTTTAATGCCTATTTTAGTTTGTTTTACCCTTTTGTCCCTGCTGTTTCGAATTTCAGTGGGATCAGATGTGTTTTAATCATGGAAATACCAGGACTCTCTAGTCCTTGTCTTTTGTTTCCACATTTTCATCATTAGCCTATGTATTGCATAGTGCACCTGATGCACAATTATTAAAGGGAGGTATCTACATGTCCCTGATAATCTGTATCATGCGTTTTTCCTTGTGAGATGTTCTAGACGAGGAATGTAGGAACACACAGATGTAGTAATTCAAAAGATGCTGACCCCCTTAGACAATGCCACTATGTGTGAGGACCTACATTCAGTTAGAATTCCCATGTAGCTATCTACCCTTAGATGGCAGAGGATATGCTCTCACATTGAAGTTAGTGAGGATAATGAAGAGTACCCAATTGAAGAGACTAGAAGTACTGCCTTTGCCTTTGTATCCTTTGAGAGTGACAGTGCATTCTAGACCAGAGTAGTCCCGTGGCATCTGGCCACTCCCATGAATATTGCAGGCCACCTGCTTGCAGTCCCATTGTTAAATACAATAAATTGTTTTTGCGCTAATTTGAAGGAAACTAACAACTGTGTCACATTTCCTACATCACTAGGTTCTGCGGGATCTTCCAGAGTAAAAGGAAGAGTCATATTAAGCTGCAGAACGGTGCTAAAGATGAGTCCTAATTCCCATCAGTGACAGCTACAGATGAGGGTCGGATGTCTTCGACCTACAGTCCCAGCACCCAGAAAATAGCAAGCCTGGACAGCGATCGCCAGCACGTCATCAATGGCATTTCCAAAGCAATGTGTTTGCTTCATCAGACAGCGTTGGAAATCAGAGAAGAAGGAGGAGCTGGTTCCCTGTTTGCCACAGAACAAGAATTTTAGTGCAAAGGAGCGAAAAAGAAGGATCCCTGTTGTTGACGGCAGGGCTGGTTTGAGGCTTCAGTTTTCTACCGTCATGTGCTGGTAACCTCTGACAGCGTTCGGTTCTTTGAGCCCCTTGGCCTATGTTTTGGCCACATCCCCTCCTTTCCTTTGCTCCAACAGAAGGGCACTGCACCGGAGGATCCAAGATTGGCAAAAGGCACTACATTTGTGATACCTATGTTGAAAGGAAAATTAGAATGAAAGAGCAGCCCGAGCGTCCTCTGACACTGAATACAAATGTTGGAGCCTGAGAGTGTTGCTGAACGTGAAAGTCTGTTGCTCTTTCCTGATTAACAGTACTTGGGTCTGCATGATATGATCTGCGCCCACCATCAACGAAGAGCATGGTATCTGTAGTGCCTGCCGCAGAGGAGAGACATTGGTGCCCTGCCTTGAGACATTGAGCATGAAAAGCAATGGAACGGTATCGGTGGGACAAAGTGACTGTGCCTACACGCTCCAGCTCAATGGTTCAACTCTCCCAGCTCTGGTGTCCTCACTGAATATGTACTTTGTGTGTGGGAGCAAGGCCTACACCTGGCTGCCCAAGTCTTGGGCCGGCACCTGTTACATTGCGTTGTTGCATCCCCCACCTACACAGCCGATGCAACACACCACATCCAGAAGAGAGGTGTGATTGATGCTGAAGACACAGTAGGCCAAGAGTTTGGGGACTTTGCTAAAGGGTTCCTCCCCTTTTGGGGCCCTATGGTCAATAGCCGCAGTCTTCGCCATCTCACAAGGGTGGTAGAGGCCACCATCAACGCAACTGCCGGTGCCCTCAGTAACATCACGGCGGAACTTCAAGCTGACCGCCTCATGACTTTACAGAACAGAATGACGCTCGAAATAATATTGGTGGACCGTGGGGGAGTCTGCACATTGATCAGGACAAGCTGCTGCATCTACATACCTGACAATGCACTAACAGTCTATCAAGCAATACAGAGACTGCATAAAATTGCTTCCGACATCCATCAGGATGAGGGTTCATGGTCCCTAACCAGCTGGTTTTGGAGCATGGTATCTCAGTGGGGATGGAAGATAATGATTTTCATTGCCATCATTGCAGCCGCATTGTTCTCTTGCTGCCTCAATGCATGCCGGCGCTATGTGGGCTCTGTGCCACCTCTTTGACACCCAAAAAAATGAAATTACACCATCACAACGCCATGATGATGATCGAGAGAGAGGTCCAAGAAATGATGGACATTGACCTAGACGACGATTGATTGTTGCCTCTGCATGGCAAAAGGAGGGACTGTTGAACTGTATTTTAAAATGACCCACATGACTCCATTTTGTGTTGCCATGCTCTCGGCAACCTGGTGAAGAATTGCTTTCCACATCCCTGTTGAAACTTGCACAACCCGCCCCGCTCCTTGTGGTCGAGCCGATTCCAAGAAACTACCTGTGTGCCTCACCCCCCAGTTGTGCCAGAGACTCAGCCACATCCTGTCCATTGTTGGCAACTCAGCCTGTCACGACTAACTGCCCTGTGACCATACCAACTGATAGAGGAAGCACAAGGCTTTGCACTGTGACTACACCAACTGATAGAGGAAGCACGAGCATGTGCCCCATGACCACACCAGTTGGGCAAGGAAGCACGGGGCTGCGTACATTGTGCAATCAGAGACAGATGTCACCTGGCCACGATTACACCACACAAGACTGACGAAGAACTTGTCAGATTAGGAACTTATCGAAATAAGGAACTTGTACTGTGCAAATGGGCGTGGCTAGCGCTATAAATATGTGTACGCTGTGGAGTAAAGCAGCAGTCTCCGTAGAATTGTCTTTTACCATTTTGGGACCCTGTCCTTAGCTCAAGCTAATAAATAATGTGTCCTCCCTCCACGGCTGGTTGTCCTGGTCTCTTTGGTAATGTATGATTTATGCAAAAAAAACAATTTGTTTCTAAGTTGTCCCCTGCACCGCTGGCTTAGACTCTCCTAGTGGGGAGGGTTCTCCAAAAGCCGGTTCTACAATTGAGCTGCTGACATGCAGCTCCTCTTGCTCAAAAGCAATTCTCGTTAAGCAAAGCAGTGTTTGCTAGCAAACGGAAGTGTCCCGTGGGTGGTAACCCCAGGACATTGCAGAAGCTGGCCCTGGGGGATGGTGGACCCCATGGCTATCTAGGGCTCCAGGAGAGGGGTCCCCCTCCCAACTGTTTAAAGCCCTGGGGAGTTGCTGGTCCCTGCAGCCGGGGGCTTGCAACGGACCCCCACATTTAATCAAGACTGCCTCGGGCAGTGTGGGGGGCTCAAGCCCCCCACACTTTGTTTTTCAAAGTAGCCCTTGGGATGTAGCTGTCCCCGGGGCTGCGGGGGGCGAATGGCCACCACATGTAAATCATGTAGCCCTGGGGAGGTGGTGGTCCCCAGGGCTTGGGGGGCCTGCGAGGTTCCCCAGCCCTAAAATAACGTAATACCCGGAGAGGCGGCGGTCCCTGGAGCAGCGGGGGCAATATCCACCCACGCATTGTTTTAAAAAAGCCCCGGGTGGTGGCGGTCCCCGGGGCAGTGTAGGGGGCTCGGGCCCCCCCACACTGTGTTTTTCAAAGTACCCCCGGGGATGGAGTGGTCCCCGGGGCTGCGGGGGAGCTACTCGACCCGCACATTTAAATCATATAGCCCTGGGGAGGTGGTGGTCCCATGTGCTTGGGGGGACTGCAAGTCCCCCACCTAAATAAATTAAAGCCCCGGGGAGGTGGCGGAACCCGGGCTTGGGGGGGCCCACGAGGTTCCCCCACCCTAAAATAATATAATACCCGGGGAGGTGGTGGTCCCCGAAGCAGCGTAGGGCAGGAGCCCACACATTTTTTTTAAATACCCGTGGGCCCCGGCAACATAATTAGGTATTGCCCCCGGGACCTGGCCCACCCGGGGGCTTAAAGAAAACGAAGCCTGTGCTTAGTTTTTAAAAAGTTTTTGGCCAGATTCTTGCACCCTGCACAAACCACGCCAAATTTATTTTAAAAATATGCTTTTTTGGTCCCTGTGGGACCCCTTGAGCAGGCCTATGGGGTCAGGGTGTTTCTTCCCTGCCCCCTCTTCTTTTTTTAAACCTTTTTTCTTGTGACTCGTTTCTACCGAGTCACAAGATGGCTGCCAAAACACCTCTTGGTTTGGAGTGTTGGCAACCAATCAGAATGAAGCACGTGATCAGGAGGGTTCGCAAATCGATATCAGATATAAATATTTTTTATTTTTACATTTCTCAGGAACTACAGAACGGATTTAAACCATTTAAAGCAAAGTGTGCACTCTGGACCACTGGATCACTTTTTAAACCAACAGCACCTCTCTGCCAAATGTGTTGTAATTCCGTTCAGCAGTTCAGGCTGTAGCTGTGACAAAAGTTTATATGGAAATTAACATGGAGAAAACGCATTTTGGGACCCCCACTTTTTTCTCGGCCCCCGCTTGATGCATCACCCTGAAACTTTCAAGACAAGAGATGACCAGAGCGGGTCATTAGTGTTGAAAATTTCGCGAAGATCCGTTGAACGGTGCTAAAGATATTGGCAAATCAAAAAACGCTTTTCCTATGGAAACTACGTCCGAACTATAACTACCTACTTATATATAATGATGATATATCAGTGTGTGGTGTAGTAATGTGAGGTGCTATTGTCCATGCGTTTTGCTTGTGTAATATGATTTTGTGTGGTGTCATGTGGCTTGCTGTGGAACTTTAGGGGAGAGGGTGTGGCTTAAGTGCCTGAGTTGCCAACTTCGTAGCTGGTGGGAACCAGGTTAGAGTCTCGGCGTTGGCGTTTTGTGATATTCTGGGCAAATCACCTAATATCCAAGTGCATACAATTCAGCGCCTTGAGACCCTCAAGGATAATTTGCTACGCTTTACAAATCCTGGATTTTGTATCTCTCTATTGTGATTGTGGTGTAGATAATGAAGTGTAGTTTTGTGTGCGGTACTATGTCCTGGTGTTGCGATCTTAGGTGCTTTACTGTCCTTTGGTGTGGTCTGATAGTATGTTGTGTAACGATTTGTATTTTTGTGTGGAGTTGTGTGGTAGGGAGTGTTGTTATACTGTGTTTAAAGTATGCTGTGATATTTTTTCATTCCCGGTATCCCTTTCCCTATGTCTGATTTCCCTTAAACAATTACTACATTTCCCTAAAGTGTTCAAATTTCAAAGAACATTTATGAATCATAAATGTCAGCATTCAAACAATCTCACCTACGCAGGGGTAGATATTTCAAATGTAATAGGTTTTCCATTGGATGTACATGAAAATCAAAAAGGCATAGATATTATTGAGACACTACAAATTTGCACATACAAATCCCTTGTGTAATTCACATATCTGTAAATGTAAGCATGGATAAATGGACAGTCACAAATGGATGTTCGTTGCAAGTCTATGTGTATAAAAAAGCTTGAAAGGGTAGCCTTATGAAAAGTGCCATTTATGGGCAGTGTGTATAAAAAGCTTGAAAGGGTAGCCTTATGAGAAGTGTCATTTATGGGCAGTGTTCAACTGCATATCAGTCATGCAGAGACAGTCATTGAGGAATACTCACAGCAGAATGTACGTAGCTCAAAACTCAGCAGGCATAGATGACAATCATATGAACTTAACCAGCAACAAGTGTCGACAGGTTTACACACACATCCCCTGGCCAGTATTTTCAGAGTTCAGTTCTCTGTGTTGATGTATACGCCTGATATTCCACAAAGAAGCATATGCTAATCAAATATGGAGGTGTAGGTTTTTGTATACCGAATTACACTTACATAATCTTATGTAACTTTAAAAACAACACACGCGTCACGTGCATGCACTGTACTGCAATACATGTTGATAAAGATAGTCATTGAAGGATGTCTGTGACAGTGAATCCAAGATGGAAAATCCACCTGTTAGTGATTATGTCCCACACTCACTCAGGCCTAATCACTCACACACCTAAGTAACTACACAAGTATGTGCACAGGGGGACTGAGCGAACATGAGAGCCGTGCTGTTTCACTGTAGTGTGTTGCACAGTTTGACCACCTTCATGGAATCAAACATCTTGAGGAGGAAGAAGACATTTGTAGTGGAGGAGGCAGGCATTGTAGCCTGCTGTTTTGTGGCACCTCTTGGTGAGCTGTTCTGTCTGCTGCCACCACAGCCTCTGTGCAATTATGGCACAGTAGCTTTTGCAACATTGTTCTACCTGATTCTAAGTGCCCCCCTGCTTCCTTGTTGCCATTAATCCCATCTCACCTTGACTTCATTGTGCATGGCACATGACAAGTACAAAGAACAGTTGGCTTTGTGCTCCTGTCCACATGCATCCCATCACCTTTGGAGCAATGCACTGACACACATGTGTGATTTACTAGTGTGGTGTGGCAAAGGGCTGTATGACGATCATGTCTCCTCGGAGCTGTCACTCGAACATTTACCCTCTCAGCTCTCTCTGTGTTCCCTCCTCTGCTTTCAGGCCCCAGATATCACTTCTGTGGAACACTGGAGCCAGCCTGGCGGAGGCAATCCGCCCGACATCATAATGGACCCCTAAGTGTCTTGATGACTCATGTCATCCTTGTGTTTGGAACAAATATAGTAGCCTCAGCACACTTTGGCGTGTATACGTTCCTCCATTTTAAAGCAAATTCTTATTTTTGGTGCGGTAACGTTGTGCACCACCCTCTGACCAATGAGTAATCAACATCAAGACAGTCTTCACATTCCCCATAGGGGAATAGAGTCAACCCAGGTTGCACCACTATAGCCTTAGAGCCTGACATAATGGGCTCTACCAGCTATTGAAGGCCCGCTCCATCGTTAAAGGCCCGAGCCGAAGGCAAGGGCCTTCAATAGTCCTTAGAGCTTGCCACAGAGGGCTCTAAGGCTATTAAAACAGTCCGCCCCTAGAGGGCAGAATTTTTAATTTGTAAAACAAAGGCTTCGCGGAGCCTGAGGGTTTGAAATACCCTTATGCTCCGTTAGGCCTTTGTTCACAGCAACATCTGTTTAGAAGCCCGGAGCATTCCATTCTATTCAATGAAGCTCTCAAGATTACAATGTTCTAATAGTGTTTGTGTCATAAGACCTCAATATTTCAAACACATTTGGGCAATTTTCTCTTGAATGTGAAATTAAATATTATTCTCCAAACATTCCCTTTCGAAGTTACTGATGTTTATTTAGTTTCTGCGTGGTTTTCTTATGCTTCAATTCTTCATGTGGCAATGTGAAACTGTTATTTCATGTGTATCTGTTAACTTCCCAATCCATAATGCATTCTGGGCTCTTTGCCCTTCTTCAGGGCATGAGTGTATCATTTATTTTCCTGGATCGCCATGGCTTTGCTTAAGGCTGCCTACTACTAGTGTCTGGCTACTGGCGAGCAGCCACTGGCACCGGCTGGCTGCTGTGCTTGTTGCATGTAATTACCACATCCACCAATACGGGTCACTTTACAAAGCAAAAATATTTAATCTTCTGCTTCAATGACAGGTCTCTGTACTTTTTCTCTAGTTTTTTGTCTTGCATCTCTTCAATTTACTAACCTTGTCAGTAAAAAGAAAAAGACACCACCAATTTCCAATCCTGTGCTAGCCGAACTCATCTTTGTTTGCTTACCAAGAACATTGTACAAACATAGTCATTTTCTTCTCAAATGCATACCCCATATCAATTTTGGACTGGAAGTTTGCCTATTGAGGTCTTTCCATCTAGTTGAAATTCTTCCACAAAGAGTATCAAAATACATTTCTGAAATGTTTTCTAAACTCTGCTGTTTCCTGCAAGTTGAAGTGCCAACAAAACCTCATAACTGTGCTGTTAGATGCAACCTAGGTCTCAAAATGTTCACGTTCATGGGAGAATCTCCTTTGTGTCTACCATAGCTATAATGTAAAGTAGCACCCCTACTCCACCAAATACTTCCTAGCAGAAGCTTGATATGAGATGATATATGATGTGAAGTTTTATAAAGCTCAGCCAGTCATGACTGAGCATCATAGCACTGCTTGCTTGATATAGCAGCTGAAAACACAGCCCAAAAAAGTCCAATGCTAGGCAGGTGGGAAACTACTTCCCACCCATAAATGTGACTTCAACCTTGGAGGTAGAAGATTAACTTTATGGGGCTTCAGACAGTGCAAAATTCTCCCCAGCATGTAATAACTGTACATTTTACCTTTACTAAATACTTGCTACTGCAAAGTCTTGTTGTTGTTTAGTGTGATATATAGCAACCTTTGCAGTTATAAAAGTGGATAGCATTCATGTAATCAAGCGTTGAATGCTGAAAGGCTGGATTGGTCTGCCACAAGTCAACTCAATGACTTCCATAATATACACACCTCTACTGAAAGTGCTTAAATCCAAGGAGTTATTTTACCGCCTTAAATAATTAAGAAGAATCCCAGTCTTCAGTAAGCTACTGGCCAATTATTTCTTGATCTAAATTGTAACAAGAAAAAAGCATCCTACCTTGCAATGTGTGTTACATTAATGTTCATATTCCTGGAGACGATTGGTCTCATAGAAGTTCTTCACTTCTGAGATTTGAACACAGGATTGAATTTAATCCTGTTGCTCTAGATGAGCTGCTAGCCTGATATGAAATACACCTTGTCTGGTGGAACATGACTGTACATCCATCTTTGAACAAGCACTGACAAAGCCAATGGGTTTGGCAATAGTCAATTATCCTTGTGGCTTTGTCAATGCTTATTTTGTTTAATCCTGGTTTTTGCAAAGTGTCATTGTCAGGGAAGGCGCCATGCCCTCATTATTTTTTGAGGCACAAAATGCACACATTGCCATAGTAATCCCTGCCACTTAAAGGAACTACTTTATGTGTGCACAAGCTTCTTGTGAAAGGGAAGAAAGGTGTCATTCACAATAAAGTTGCGCAGGGGCTGAAGTGAACCTACTCACTGCCCCATGCTGTGTCCTGCAATGGGCAGAAGAAAATGTGAATGACACAGCAACAGACCAATAGATGAAGACACTTACCTGAACGCCCCTTTAATCAGCCACGGCCGGTGGTGGGAGTACCTGCGAGCGGTGACGTGGGGAGGGGGAGGGGCAGGGTGGGGGGTAGTAATGTATGGATTACGGAGTTTAACAGGTAAGTAAACAAATAAATAAATAAAACAAAATTGGTTGCGCGCACTGCATCGCATTTGGTGATGCAGTGCACGCAACAAATTTCTTTTTATTCATATATATGTTAACTTACCTGTTAAACTCTGTAATCCATACATTACTACCCCCCACCCTGCCCCTCCCCCTCCCCATGTCTCCGCCCGCAGGTACTCCCGCCACCGGCCGCGGCTGCCTTTAACCGCATCGCCTCTAGCGGTTTTCCCGCTGTGTGCGGCGTTTTTAAAAAAGCTGCGTTACATGACGAGCTGAGCTCGTCATGAGCATGCGAGCGGCGCAACTCATGACGAGCTCAGCTCGTCATGAGCGCGGAAGGGGTTAAGTAAGTACATTATACATTTAATTTGAGTAAAATCAAAAGGTCTAGGCTACCACCACATCTAAAAATGCTTAAGGCAGTTGAAATAGTTTTTAATATTGCTGTTTCAAGACTTCAGAATTGTTCAGTATTTACTAGGAACAAAATTTCACTCGTCTGTCTGTTAACCCCAATATTTTGCACTGCCACTCAAAGTAAACGCTGAGAAAAATGGCAGTTGGAACTTGTTGAAGTAAAATTCGCAATCACCGTCAGCCAAATGACGCTAAAAAATGAATAACTATGGGGCATATTAACAAGGGGAGTATCGCCGCTTTAGAAGAACTTTTTGCCGTAAAGCTGCAATATTTTCATCACCCTATTTACAAGGTGGTGCTAACATGCATTAGCGCATGTTAGCACCCATTTTCCCGATGCCTCGCTTTGCATCTCTAATGAGACGCAAAATGAGCGTCACTGGGCGTACCCCTGACGGACTACCTTGTAATATATCGCTAAATGTACATCGCAATATTTTCAAGGTGGCCCACGCATTTTAGTAGACGTTAGTTTTTGGCAAAAACCGCAGTTTTCGCAAAAAACTAACGTCTGCTAAAATGCTGACTTACCTATACCTAACAATGGGGGTGGATTATGCTGATACGATCACAGGGTCATATCAGCAAGGTTATCACCGTTTTCCATGGAACATCACTGGAAAACCACCAATGTTCCATGGAAAACACTGCTATCGCTGGAAAATTATCGCCATTGCGCTATGCGTTGTTAATACAGCGATATCATGGTGATAATTGCCAGCGATAGCTGGCGATAAATAAGTTCTCGCTAAGAGCGGCCAGTGATAATTATCGCTGCCCCCTAAAAATATGCCCCAAGAATCCTTATTCAGAATAAAGACAGGTCAATGTAGTGCTTTGCACGCTGAGAGATGGGGCGGTTTGGAAGCGGTTGCAAAATATGAATGCAAACGCGAGCACAACCCTTTAAATTCGACATGGCAGGGAGCATCTCCCAGACAAAAGGAAGCAGCACATTTTGTCTAATTAGATGTAATCCTAACAGAGGTACGCAGGACACACAGAAATATGTTTACTTGGATGCCCTGCTTGTTTTTTTGGTTTTTTTTGGGCGGCGCGAAATAGACCCGAAAGTATTGGAGAGTTTACATGAACACCAGTTACGTTGCACAAGGACGCATTCATTTTTGGTAGGCAGGGGGATATTAAGTGATTTGCTCAGAATCACAGGATGTTGAGCCGAGGTTCGAACCTCGAACCTGGTCCCCCAGCTCTAAAGTCGGCAGACCTGGCCGTTAAGCCACATCCGCTCCCTCAGCCATTTATTTTGGTTTCCGAACTTATTCGTCACCTCAGTGGAGGAGCGGCTCTTTTCTGTGTGGAATCTACTCAAAAGTGCTCCCTTAATAGATAGCGATATGTTCCTTTTCTTAGATGAATGCATGTACTTCTCTCCCTATGTGGTACCGTATTGAGAGAATCACTTATAGCCCGGTCACCGGAAGCGCGAGTCACATCCTACTTACTTTCCATCTATTTAGACGTGTTTTTTTTTTCTGGGACTCGTCGGCACGCTTGTCCCCTGCCGGCCGAATGGAATGTGCCGCATGACAAATCACCAGTTGAGAGAAAGCTGATAACCAAACAAACCTTTTTTTAAAGTAATTGGCGAGAGGCGACGCGAATGTTGTTGTTGCGCAGAGTAAACAGGAGAAAGTACAATTTGCAAAGTGAGAGGAAATTTGATTTTTTTCCAGGTGCTTATCTGTGCCTTTCTATCTCCTCTCTCAAATGAGCCGTAATTAGAGTTAGGCCTCTCGTTAATGAGGTTCTGCTCACTTCCATTAGGCGCGGGGCATTGTGTTTTCAGAAGAGGCCCTGGTAGGACCAGATAAGAGGGGGTAGAGGGCAGAAACAAATGCGAAGAAACCCGAGCAGCGAGGGGTCTCTTGTAGGTACAGGGCTCCGCAGGAAGTCACTGAAGAAACTATGTATCAGAGCTGTCAGGAGTATTAACTTCTAACCCATTAAACTCCCTATGGGTGAGCTCAGGCTAATGAAGTGGAATGGATCCTCTGCTTGGCCGCCTCCGTCCCGCCGTTCAGTCAGCTCAGTGGAAACACAAAAAGTTCACAGGGTGAGCTCGGCAGAGGGTGTTGGAGAGATGGATCTGAAAGGGCTTTTAACTCATTTTAACATTTCAGCTCACCGTGGCGCAGTGTTTTCCCACCTATCAACTCGGATCATGTCTTCATGCTTACAGACTTACCCACCCATGCAAGCAAATAGTGCGGAAAGTAATTCTAAAGGAAGGGGGCGAAAAAAAACCAATAACCTTCCCAACCGTATGCGCACACAATCACAGATGTTTGTGTTTTTGGTACCTAATTCTTTGCTGATGTACTTAGTACAGAGAAAAGCCTTCCATTGTATTATTAGAATATTGCTTTTGAATTGTAACATAACTTTACTTAGTTGTGAGAACACTCGCCATGGTATGCAGAGCCACTGGAATTATGGGACAGGCAGGATCAAATTATGTGGCACAGCTGACTAAATTGTGCGGCAGAAAAATGCCAATTATGCTGCGTATTGGGGAGCATGTGTTCACAGTATTACTGCATTATTTTGTATTTTTATAAAAGGTAACACTGTCAGGGCAAAGGGCCCACATGCTTAGTAACAATTACACCCAAATAAAGCAATAAGCAACTGAAAGGTGACCAGTCAACTTTTGTGAAGGGCCTTCTACTGAAAGCCAACACGTCTCCACGGTTTAGTAACTTTTGATCTGTATGAGCTAGAAACAACTTTTTTTGGGTAAAATGTGCAAATTATGCAGTAGGTAATGGATTACCAGGCAAATATAGCAATTCCATGATTATGTTGGAAATGCCATAGAATTGCACAATTCCAGTGGCTCTGTCAATAAGGTGACTAATAGAATGAAAACAGTGACAAAGCCATTAGATCTAACTTTGTATTGAGTCTGCAGTTGGATTTTTAAAATGATAATGCAGTGGAATATTTTGAGAAGATGTTATGAAACTTGATGAAGTAATGACTTAAAAAGCATCAAAAACGACCTGCCGGTGAAAGACATTAAGGAGACAATGAATGGAATTTTTTAGGTCTGGTGTTTGCCAAGACCTTTTGATTTAACTTAAATTATATGTATAGTATACTTCTATATTGGTTCTTTGCTTCAGTCCTCTTCATCCATTGATCTAATATTGTGTAACTCTCATTTTCTTCCACCCACTACAGCATGCAAGTAACTGAATCTGGCCACTTGGGGAACTCTGGTATGGTGTCCTAAGTCTTTATCCTCTCATTCTATCTTTTTTGTCACTTACTGTAATGTCACCTTCTTGGATGTCAGTTCTTGTGATGTCATTGCCTGTAGCAGTACTTCCTGTGACACCAACAGGTCAAATACTGAGCCTTATAACTAAGGTGACTGGAATTATGTGGCAGGAGAGGACCAAATAATGAGTCAGGGTTGACTAAATTATGGAGCAAGGAAAGAGAAATTATGTGGCGGAATGAGACACATTTTCTGAATATGTTCTTGCCATTTCTACACATGGTAACACTGTCTGGGAAAATATTTGGCCTTATTAGTACCAGTTCAGGACTCAAATGCAGCAGAAAGATGACTGACCATCTTTTGCAAAGGGTCTTCCGCTGCACATGAAAATGTATTACTACATTTTATTAACTTTTGAACTCTTTGTGATAGAAACAATTTTTTTTGTTAAAATATGCAAATATATGCAGAAGGTGATGAATTATGTGGCAAATGTGACGAATCCATCATAATACTGAGAACACTGCAGCCGCCGAATCGCATAAATCCAGTGGCTCGACTTATTACTGAAGTCCCTATTCCTCCAGGAAATTTGGATGATGGCACTTATGTCACTGTTGTCCTGATATACCACCACATCTTTTCTGACAACATTTAAAACAACCAATATATTTTTTCCTCGTAGTGGTATAAGGCGAGCTTAAACAGGGTGGAAACCATCCCATAAATGTTCTCGTCGGACATTGATTTGACAATAAACATTTTGAAAAGCATTTTATACGAAATTAGTGGTAATAATGACATCATCATACAGAAAAACATTCAGCCATCCATTGCAGAAGTAAAACCTGATAGGGAATTCCTCATTGAGCAGATGTGCTTTCAGAGAAACACAAAAATATTTTAAAGAAATTAAAGTGCATACATCCAAATGCAATGAATTCGAGAGACTCAGAGAAAGAAGTGAAATGGATTTCAGTCTAAAGGGACACCACACAGATGAGAGGGACACTTATCGGAATTTAGAGGTAGAGGGTAAGGGACACAAGGGAATATAAATCTGAACAAGGGAGGGAGATAGGGAAGGTTTAAACCATGGATACATTAAAAGAAATACAAAGATAGGTGAACTAAAGGCAAAGAGAGAATGGAATCCATTGAAGACATATGAGGCAAAAAATGAAACGAGCAGTGGGGAAGAGTATGAGGAGAAGTCAAATAGGAAAGTTAAAGACTGAGTTTAGAGAGTGACACAATAGCCTGGAAGTGCTAACAGAGGAGAAGAATACTAATCAAGGCAGGAAACAATGAGAGTAATTATGAGAAGTTTGGTGTTCTAAGTCAGTAAGGAGTAGCTCTTACAAACTTTTCTGGACCTGCTAACAGCAAGACTGGGAATTTCAGACCGACAGCATAGCAGGGCAGAAAGAAAACCGCATGCAGTTTTCTTTCTGCCCTGCTATGCTGTCGGTCGCCATTGATTGGACTGGAGAATTACAGAATTGATCAAGATTGATAAGTCCATCTCTAGTTCCACACTCGTTTGAATCCCGAGATTTCCCTCCAGTCTGAGGAAGTTTTCATCGACACGCAATAAAATCTGAACACACTGCCGCAAGAGCCACTAAGAGTTGCACATCTCCAGCGCCACGATTTTGAAGAAATTGAGTCAGGTTGGTCTGATTGTCTCTAGGGGTCTACAACCTCAATACTATAGAGTCCTGAAGATGGTCTCACTAATGCAAAACTAGAGACCGAAACGTCGACTTATACACTTTTTTCTTTGATATTGATTTGTGGTTTACTTTAAGAAAAAGTGTTGCAATTGTTACAGTGAAGGTTATTCAAGTGGACAATAATTACCTTCTTGTTTCATTGTATGTATTGTATACAAGTACCCTGAAAAATTCTAATATAAAATGTAATACTTTCATATATACACCCGTTTTTGTCTGTTCTATACACCTCTTTGAGATTTACTCCATTTGATTGTTCGCTCTTGAACGGAGTTGTACCCGTTTACAAGAAATTGCTTAAAAGGATTGACGAGTTGAAAGAAATCAATTAGCAAGCATATCTTCCATCTTGCTCCCAAATGTTAGCTTAAAATAAACTAATCATTCAATTGAATAAATCCCTTGAAGTCACATTTACCCATCCCTCTTACTTTGCCAGAGCCCTCAAGGCTAGTTTGGGTTGCCCATTTCTCTCACCATTTGTGCTGGACTCACCACTCTTGTTTTTCAGATCCAGTTCCTTTAGAACTAAGTTCATGAGCTAAACAAATGTTTTTCTCTTCAATGGCTATTCTTTTTTCCTCTAAAGCTTTTGCTCTTTCATGCTCCATCTTGAGCTTTTGAAGCTCCAACTTGTGCATTCTGGCCTCCTCTCTGTCCTCCAGCTACTCTGGGGTCAGACCCTTTGAAGGAACCCCGCTGCTTCCAGGAAGATCCTGTTGTACCACAAAATCACCTTGCAGGCTCTATGCCTTCATATCCACAATATCATTTCCATCCTCTGTCTGCCCATCAGCCTCCCTGGATGCCATTAAGGCCTTCAGCAACGTTTGTAGCTCCTCCTACCTAGCGTGGTCTTTAAAAGGACATTTGAACTCCTTGCAGAACTTTCTGAGCTGAGGCACCATATAGGTCTCCAACCTTTCCTGCTCAAATACCGAATCTGCAGGTATAGCTGATGGCTCTCCAGGCTGAGACATGATTGTGGCAAAAGGTCAAGAGTTGCAAAAACAGAAAAAATGCAAAAATAGTATGCTGGGGTGTAATGGTCCGCAATACAGAAATGGTGTACACCAATCACTGTATGTAATGCGCAAATACAAGTTCTATCCTGCTGAACACCAATGTTAGAAATTGGGACTCTAGTTGGCAGGGATTTGCACTCTGTCCAAGAATGGGCCCTCACACTAGTCAGGATACATAAGTTACGCACCTCAGATAAGCCCTGCTTGTTCCCTTGTTAGCTTGGCACAGAGCAGTCATGCTTATCCAAGAGGCGATGTGTAAAGTATTTGTACACACACACACAGTAGCACAGTGAAAACAATACAAAAGGACTCCACACTAATTTAGAATGAAGGCTAATATTTATTTGGATAAAACAAGGCCAAATTAACAACAACCCAACATACATACGTCAAGATAAGAATTTTCAAAGGTTAAATAAAGTTGTAGTTATTAAAAATCAATGGATGTGCTTTTTCCGGGCAAAGTACCTTTGATGCATCAAAAATCAAAGACTATGCGAGGTGAAGGGAGGTGAAGTGTTGAAAAGGCAGGTGATAGATTGGTTTCTTACTACTGGGAAGGGGATGAGATGAGTCATTTGCATGATACCTCAGTTCTTTACTGCAGTGTGGTATCAATGAAGAAATTAGCGCAGAGGGAAGATGCGTTAAAAGTCAATGTGAGCAACGTCGATCCCATAGAAGTGAAGCAGGTGCTGCCTTGGAGTAGGGCCAATGTATCACAGACTTTGGTGAAACGGTGCTCAAGACTCATGCAGCCACAGTTCTTTGGAGGCACTGCAATGAAAATCTGGGGCCTGCATTGTAAGCCGCAGTCATTGAGCCAAGCTGGGTGCCGCGCTCTGGTGCAGGCAGCAGAAATGCGTCAAGTTCTGGCGGTACTGCGCCGGTTCTGAACGATGTGTTGGTTTTCTTCTTTGTATCACTAGAACTCACTTCCAAGGACCCAGGAAATGGATTTTGAACCACTGGCAGAGCAGGGCTCACAGCAGGAGAGTTCAGTTGATTGCAGGTGAAGTATGTGATGGCCCTGAGACTTCTTAACAGGAGGCAAGCTCAAATCAAGCCCTTGGAGAACCTTGGAAGCAGGATGTAGAAAGCAAAGTCCAGTCCTTTCACTCCGAGGACAGAAGCAGCAAGCAGCAGGCCAACATAGCAATGCAAACAGCAAAGTGGCAGTCCCACCTGGCAGCAATCCAGCTCTTCTTCCTGGCAGAATGTCTTCAACCCAGAAGTGTTCTGAGGATATGGTGTCAGCGGTCCAGCACCTATTTCGAATTCAGCCTTTAAAGTAGGCATACTTTGTAATGCACAAGACCTTGCCCTTCCTGGCCCTGGCTCCAAACACACTACAGGGGCATGGAGCCTGCTTTAGGAAGGTGCCAGCGTCAACTCCTCCCACCACTCTTGCTCAGGAAGTCCCATCAGCCTGGCGATGGACCATCTGGATATGCAGGGCACACCTCAGCTCCCTTTGTGCGTGATTGTCTAGAGTGAATTCACAAAGCCCAACTGTCATCCAACCCAGACATGTCTTCTAGGGACAGTCAGAGGCACAGAATGGTTAGTAAGTAAGAAAATGGCAACTTTCTAAAAGTGTCATTTTCAGACCTGCAATTTAAAAATGTACTTCACTAAAAAAATTAAATTGTGAGTGCAGAGACACCAAACTCCAATTTTCTATCAGCTCCCAATTGGCTTATGGACTTGTAAGCTGTTACAAGGCAGCTCCAATGCTAAGCTATGGGAGAGATAGGTCTTGCTGTAGTGAAAAACAAAATTAGAAGAATTTTACTAGTAGGACATGTTAAACACAACAGCACATGTCCTACCTTTTAAATACACTAGACCCTGCCCATGAGGCTACCTTAGGCCTACCTTAGGAGTGCCTTACATGTAATAAAATGCAGCCGCGGTCGGTAGGGGAGTACCTGCCGGGGCGGTAACGTGGGGAGGGGGAGGGGCAGGGTGGGGTTAGTAATGTATGGATAATGGAGGTTTGCAGGTAAGTAAACATTTAAATAAATCAAACGAATTTCGTTGCACGCCTTGCATCTCCAAATGCAATGCAGTATGCGCAACGAAATTCATTTGATTTAGTTAAATGTTTACTTACCTACAAACCTCCATTATCCATACATTACTAACCCCCACCCTGCCCCTCCCCCTCCATACGTCACCGCCCCGGCAGGTACTCCCCTACCGACCGCGGCTGATAAAATGGAAGGTTTGTACATGGCAAGTGAGTGCCCTTGCCAGGTCGAAAAGACAGTTTAAATCTGCATACAGACACTGCAGTGGCAGACCTGCAGGGGTACTCATGTGGGTGGCACAATCATTGCTGCAGTTCCACTAGTAGAAATTTGATATACAGGCCCTGAGCACACCTGGTGCACTGTACTGGGAACTTAATAGCGAACCAAATATGCCAGTCACGGAGAAACCAAATACCAATACATTTTAGACAAGTAGGACTTGCACTTTAGGACTGGTCAGCAGTGGTAAAGTGCCCAGAGTACTAAACCCAGCTAAAATAAAACCCAGCACCTAATCAAAAACAGGAGGTCAGAGGCAAAAAGACAGGGGAAACCACGCCAAAAAGATGCCACGTCTAACAGTTGATTTAAACAAATAATAGCAGAAATACAGGGGACTGATGAAACAATGCAGTTGTGGATGAATGATTAGCGCTCTAAAATAACATCCAAAATCACTAACTTCTTCAAAGAAGCATGGAATGCAAGCTCAACCTGCCAGGAAGAAAGAACTTGGATATACACTGAACCGAAAACCATTTGAGAATCTAAGACGAAAAAGGACCATGATTTGAATGACATGAACTTCATGAAACAATTCTCAGTGCAGGGGGAACAGGGAGCAAAGATGGCGTCCACAGGCCGGACGTGTGAGCAATGAGCTCCTCATGAGGAATCCCTTCTCTTCGAGTCAAACCCAAGTGTGGAGGCCAGCGGAGGGAGAAGTAAATGGAATTCTGAAAAAATGGAGCTTAACGAAGTAAAAACGCGACAAAACGAAAATACAAGATACTTATACTAAACAACTACAGTCACCTGAGCTGACGGTCTGGAAAGCTTGTGGGAGGAGTGCCAGTGGCTGAGCGCTCGAACTGCTGGAGGAGGTAGCGCAGTGGGGACCGCTGCTGTGGATGTTTGGTTGCTTCCGTGACTAGGAGCTGGAGTCACAATGGCTGGGCAGCGGATTTCAGGCTCTGGCGCTGGTGTTCTTCCTCCAGTCACCTGAGCTGACGGTCTGTAAAAGCTTGTGGGAGGAGTGCCAGTGGCTGTGCGCTCAAACTGCTGGAGGAGGTACCGCAGTGGGGACTGCTGCTGTGGATGTTTGGTTGCTTCCGTGACTAGAAGCTGGAGTCACAATGGCTGGGCAGCGGATTTCAGGCTCTGGCGCTGGTGTTCTTCCTCCAGTTACAGAGTAAATTACACAACACAAAAACCCATGTTGTGAATGATCGCAAGGAAGCAGAGGTGAGAGTTAACTTCTTTATTTAAGAAAGGAAGAGTGACAGGCCGATGTCCTATTGCCACAAAGTCCACTACCAACTCCAAAACTCTTCCACAACAACCATGTGCTGTCCATTGTGATTCCAGTGCCAGAGCGTGGTTTAAACACACCAAAACGCTAATGTGCACGTTGCACACATTTAGAAAAACAACACTGAAACTGAGATAAGTTGAAGTACCAGCACTCTAAAAGTGTGCTTGGATATGTAGAAATAGCAGGATTAATAAAATAATACATTTAACATGTCTATTAACGTGTTACCTATTATTTCAACAAAGTTGTTATGAAAAATGTATGATAAACTTAGCATCTCTATTGCCTTCATTGTAATGCGCCATAACCAAATGAAATTGTAGTGCTATGCATTAATGGTAAATTGTACATGACTGAAACTTTTAGCATAAATGCTTGACATTATTAGAGTCTTAGATTTCCTAAAACAATTTCATTTTGATGATTTTTAGGTATAGTTTGCAAGTAAGCACTTTTACAATTTTGGTAGTAGGCCATAATTAGAGTTGAACATTTTTGTATAATAATCACTGACAAAGTTACAAATATTTCCTTATATGATATGTTTGTTTGATTTTGTTATGCTTGAACATAAGTATTAGTTTATTTTACTAAATAAGAAATGCTAACTTTAAAATGCACTAAATTGTCTTTTTCTCTTTGGTTGCATTATTATTTTATATCCTGGTGTAATGGACTTTTGTTACATTTCCTCAAATGTTGCTTTATCTGTTCTGTTTATTCAACATTATTTAATCAATAAGACATTTTTTCCAGTACTTCATTGTATGTGAAAATGCTGAGGAACTCGACCTCAACAAAGTAAATAAGATCTTTGTCAGCTAACCTGTGAGGACGGAATGGACTGTTGTTTCGTATAAGCAATACGGGAAAATATGTTGAAATATCAATTTTGAACATGGTGAATGGAAGAGTGGTCACATGATGGTCAGACATTTGTATGGTGACAACTGATGAAAATGAATGTATTGGAGTCTAAGAAGAGACGTTTCTAGGAGGAGGGAACCGTCTTGTGCCTTGCCTCAATTTATCTCCAGCATCTATTGCCGACTGTCTGCCTGATTACCTTTCCATGTCTCTGCATTTTCCTTATGATGATGAGCTTACCTGCTGGACTATTTGGAACTATCTGGTGAGAGACCAGACATGAACTTTCCTGACTATTGCTCCACTCCCCTTGCCTATGGACTTTCCTTTGGTGAACTCTAACTTGATCCCTTTGCCCATGCTAAGGGAACGCTTTTGAGCAATCCTCCTGCCTTTGTTGGTGCTATGAAACATTAAACTTTAGCATCCTCTTTATGGTTACTTTTATTTAGCAGTAGATTTACTTTGATTACATTTGTGATTTTCTACTATGTGATGTAAGACTCATGACTGACCTGTTTAAAAAGTTACTTATATACATTGATTTTGGATCTAATACAATAACCAAATTATCTAAAATTGTCTAAGTCTTTTATTGTGCATTAATGTTCTTTATGCAGACACTGTGTTTACAAGGTATTGATTTCTAAATGCATGATAGGGAGAGTCATAGATTATTTTCAAAACATTCGGTTCTGTTGCGTAGCCACAGCAGAACTTCTGGTTTGTATAATTCTTGTTAGATTGAACTTCTTTAGAAGGTTGTGTCTTCCAATTGCAATACTCTATTTCTCTAGCATGGTTCTGAGAGTGGTGTACTTGAACCAGATCTCTAATTTGTGAGCTGCCTAACAATTATTGGTCCTCATTGGGTGGCCAACAGTTTAACACCCTAATTTCTTACTCCTCAAGGTGACGAAGAAAGTTTATTGGAGGACCAATGCCTCTGGGGGTGAAGTATAGAGTCGGAGTAACGTGGCTAAGTTAGTGTATTAACTGTATGGGAAAAGAAACTGAAGAACAAAAGAGCTTCTGCTGCTACACTTCTATTTTAGGTCTACCTACAAACATATTTATTTGTTAAACCGCCTCATGTCATCAATTTGGTTCACGGATAGAATATCGATGTTAAAAATATTGAATAAAAATATAGACTACAAAAATATCGACTCCCATACCTACACAGGTAAGTACAACAATATTGAATCAAAAATATTGATGTGAAAAATATCGATTTAAATATATATATAAAATAAAATAATATATTAAATATATTAAATATTAGTATTAATTTTAACAAAATAAATTACATTTAATATACATTTTTACAAAATATTACAAATAAACTGAATTAAAAAATAAACATGCAAACATGATGATTTATACATATATATATAATGACTTTATATTAAATAATAAATTATTATCTTTAATTTATTATTGCCCAACACAATCAGTGCAACAGTAGGAAAAGTGTTGGATAGCAAAATAATTACATTTACTATTCCAACTCCAGTGAGTGCAACAGTAGGGAAAGTGTTGGATAGTGGAGGGGTAAAAATTACTATTCCCACTCCAAAAAGTGCAACAGTAGGGAAAGGGTTTGCTAGCGGAGGGGTAACATTTACTATTCCCAGGCCGGTGGGAGCAACAGTAGGGAAAGTGTTGGATAGCGGAGGGGTAAAAATTACCATTCCCACTCCACTGAATGCAACCGTAGGATAAGTGTAGGATAGTGGAGAGGTAACATTTACTATTCCCATTCCAGTGAGAGCAACAGTACGGAAAGTGTTGGATAGTGGAGGGGCAAAAATTACTATTCCCACTCCAAAGAGTGCAACAATAGGGAAAATGTTGGATAGCCAAGGTAAAAATTAGTATTCCCGCTCCACCGAATGCTACAGTAGGATAAGTGTTGGATAGCGCAGGGGAAAAAAAAATATATATTCCTACTCTATTGAGTGCAAATATAGGGAAAGTGTTAGATAGCAGACAAATTACTATTCCAACTCCAGTGAGTGCAACAGTAGGGAAAGTGCAGGATAGCGGAAAGATAAAAATACTATTCTACTCCAGTGAGTGCAACAGTAGGGAAAGTGCTGAATATATATATTATAAATTAAAATAAATATAAAAAAAGAATAAACAAAAGTAAAAAAATATTAAACATATAAAAAGAACACATTATAATAATAAACACATATACAAAAACCTAAAAATATGATGTAAAATAAAATAATAAATACATTTACATAAAAATAATTCTTTTAATCTACAAACAAAAAAATAATTGAAACATAAATGTATTTATTTTATTTCCTACCCTATAAAAGCACACCAATAACAAAATACTTCAACATTTTTAATTAAATGTATTTATGTAATGAACATAATTAATTAAAAAAATATTATTAATAAAAAACTAATAAACATTAATTGACTATTCACACTTTAACACTATAATATTTACAACACACACCTAAATTAAACTATAAAATAATAAAACACAATTAAAACTTATTTTAAAATTAAAAACCATTACTATTAACAACTAATAATTAAATAATTAAAATGTATTTAATACCCACACTTTACCCCTTTAAAAGTAAAAACAACACACACAAAAATAAACAATTGACCAAAATAAATATCAAATAATTGAAATTATTTAACAACTATATATATTTAATTAAACACAGATTACTTCCCACCCTTTGCTCCTAAAAACACCACAACACACACCTAAAATTAATTACACAATTACCATAATGAATTACCTTTTAAAAAAAAATATTGAAACAAAACTTTTATATGATTAAAATCATCATTTATAAACAAACAACAAAGACAACTATTAAATGCCCTTTGGATTCACCAAGGTGCAAGCAGGCATTACATTTAATAAATTCTTCTTCACTGTGTCATAATTGTTAGTACTTAGCATTGCACCAAAGCTAGAATGTATAAAAACACCTTTTTGTTTGCAAAAGTTATATGGTTTTTTCCATCGAAGCACAAACGCATACTGCACTACCCAACACTTTTGGGGAACAAAATCCATATGTCCTACAGAATCAGCACTTATCTCTGATGTGGGTAACTGAGGGAGGTGCAGAGACTCTCACCTCAGAATGCAACAAATAGCAATTGAAATATAAAAAAGCAGCATTTGCTGGATTTCTGTGCCCAGTCCAGAACAATGAACGACAATGTGTAAAACACAGCCACATCATTGTGAATACTGTGCTTGGCAAGCAAATTAATTTGTGTTATGCCTAGCAATGCTATGTTTGGTTACCTTATCATCTGAGCTAGAATCAAACTGTTTAGCTGAAATCCGTAGATTGTTCATCAGTTTTAGGATTATGTGGTAAATTTCTAATTAAGTGAATTATACTGAAGAAACAGAATCACATAATTTATATACCCCCACCCTACTAAGTTCACAAGTGCAGTTCTGACACCCCTTTCACTAAGAAAGAGCCACTCGATTTAAAAAATGTCTCTTATTATATCTTAAATTCACTTATGATACTGTTAGCTAAAGGTATATTAGATGAAAGATACACTGGTGGGTCTTTGACCTCTTTACTTGGTTTGACATTGTAGGTTTAACAAGTATATCATGTTAACCGAAAGGAATAATCTTTTCCCTCAGATCCAATGAAATAGGTCAACTACTACTTTTCTAGGGCTATTTGTCACTATTAGAGTACATTTTCATTTTTTAAATTTTTTTTTAACATTTTTACTTTGCACAATGTTTATATATATGTATAAACAATAGAATTTACCAACATAGTCAGTTCAGTTCAAATAACTTTATTCGATTCTTGTGAATCTTAAAAGTTTACATATATACAAAATATAAAAATAAATTTAAAAACATTTCTAAGGATGAACATATTCTCTTCAATCACTATGAATATACCAAAACTCAATCAGTTTTAGAATGATCCCAACCTTCGACAGCACAGTTTATACATTTAATTAATTCATAAAAGGACCTACAGTAACCGGGAAACTCAGGAAAATCCAGGAAACTGCCGATAAAGCGGCGATAATGGGCTTGATCATATGCTCTAAGGAATTCCAATTGAAGCCCATGTTAGATGGGAAGACATCTAACATGGGCTTCGATAGGAATTCCTTAGAGCATATTATCAAGCCCATTATCGCCGCTTTATCTGCAGTTTCTTGCCGATAAAAGCGGCGATAATGTAACGCCCTTTCTTGAGAATAGGCCCCTCTATTCCTTTCACAGTTCATAGCGTTTTCGGATTGAAAGTGCTATTCTAATAAAACTGAACAGTGCACTGCAGATTGCATCTGTAGATAATGATCTCAGATGATCAAAGCCCTCCATATAAGAGCAAGGCCGAATGGCTTTCGATAAGGGCTTTATAAAGCATGCTCTAGGGACTGCATACAATGAACACAACAAAATAAAGTGCATTGTGCTCTGTTTGGCCAAACTATTGCATGGACAGGGGGTTAGTCTCTCACACCAACCAAACTGTTTAGGATAGGCCGCTAAAAAGTGCAAGGTGCCAAGTCTTAGTTTAGTCATCAGAACACGCGGTTGTACATGCAAAGGAAAAAACAGGTAAAATTGCTGATGACTTAGCATCCGACCATCTGCCATTCCCCGACCCCGGTAAGACATACTTGTTTAAATACATTATGCATTTTTAATAGCCATTTTCCAGTTGTTCTGCATAATTTCTGGGTTATTATAATATTCTTCTAGTCCAATCTTACGGAAGGTGTTCTTAACATATGATAGCCAAGGGAGTGACATTGCATTGTTCAAGTTCATGCAATCCCTAAGTATACTCTTAGAGAATATTAGATCTTCTGAAGACCAGATTGTTCCCCACAGAATGAGTGGGAAAATATTTATCCTGTCTTTCACATATTGCAGGCACACCTCAGAATGGCAAAATAATGTTGGTGAGCTACTAGGAATCATTAATAATCTTTTTAAAAATGTGTTCTTTAAAATCTGAATCTGGTAGCTCTTATGATAACCCCATACTCCGACCCCAAAGGTAGCTACAGATAAACATTTTGATTTATATAATGTTATCATTTCTGCTACCGGCTTGTGTCCCAATTTGCAGGCAAAACGGAAAAGCCCCTCTATTATTCTACTAGTCTGTTGGGCCCTTACCATAACGAGGTCATCCCAGTTTAATTTATTGTTAAAAATATTACCTAAGTAAGTAAAACTGGACACCTTCTCGATAGTTTTCTCTTCACCATAAATTTCCTGGTTTTAGTTTTCGTTGCACCACAGACCATAACAAATGATTTGCTAAAATGTACTTTAAGGTCCAGGGCTAACATAAAATCGGTAAATGCGGTCCGGGCTTTTTGTAGGCTATTGGCTGTCAAAGCCATTAAGACTGTTTCGTTGGCATATGATAGCAGGGGGATCAGTTTGCCATTTATTTTTGGAAAATCCAGTTGCTGTTTAATCAGGAATGCCTCTAGACCATTTGTATATATAAGAAATAGAAAGGGAGCCAGGATACATCCCTGGTTGACCCCCTCAGTAGAGGCGATCAGCCTGGTCTTCTCTCTTCTTGGTCCAAAGCGAACCGCTACAGAAGTAGACTCATGCAACCTACGTAGGAGGGTAATGAGCGGTTCTTCAAAGACCATTTTCCCCATCAACATCCATAGCTTCCCCCTACTAACAGTGTCAAAAGCACTGGACAGGTCCATGAAGGCCAGGTGAATCGAAACCCCCCTGGCCCTCATGTACTTGCCCATAATCAGGGACACATTAAGACACTGTTTGTTTGTTCCCATCCCCCTTTTAAAACCATATTGGGTGTTGGCTATCAATCCCGAGGCATTTGCCCACGACTCCAATCGGGCCAAAATCACCCTCCCCTTGACTTTACAAGTGGCTTCTATTAAGGAAATAGGCCTGAAGCATGTGGAGTCATTTCTATTTCCTTTTTTAAAAATTGGTACTACCACTGCTTCCTTCCATGATGATGGAATATGGCCAACTATTACCGCTTTAAAAATATCAAGTGGTAGAGGTGGCCATAATTGAAGATTACTTTTATGTACATCTAGGGGAACCCCATCTGGTCCTGGCACTTTAAGTGATATGCCCTTAGCTATTGCATCTTCAATCTCACTTAGGGAAAAGGATAGACTTCGTTCATTGGCAGATTGTAAATTAATAACTGTCTTGTCCCTTTGTTCTTGTATTAGTATGCCCCGAGGATTGACACTTTTTAGAAAATGGTCTTCCCAGGCTTCACCTGTTATGGTCGAATCCATGCTCCTGGCATCGGTAGAGAAGAGCGGATGGTTTATATCCTCCCAAAAACTCTTAGAGTCCTTAAGGGAGCTTGCTCTCTCTAGGTCCTCCCAGGCTGTTCTTCTTAATTCGTTTTTTCCTGGAATTAATAGCTTTTTTTTACAACTGTCTCGCTAACTTTACCTTTTAACACCCTTCGTTTGTGCACAAATCTCTTCTCTTGAGTACACTGTTTTTTCTAAGTTATATATTGCTAAGAAGCGGGCGAGCCAATGCTGAAAAGTTGGGGGTTTGGCGTCCATCCACGCAGATGCTCTACAGAGTCGCGGAACCACCATGGCTATAAACAGCAGCTCTTGAACCTCATTCCCCTGTTCATTTTCTCCTACCCCTAAAACAATCATACAGCGAGATAGGAAGCAACCTATTCCAGAAAGAATTTGGTAATGTCTTGTTTTATGCTCGTAAGTGAATTATAAGGAGAACAAATGTGAACCAAATATGCCTGGTATAAAGCACATCGGGGACAATATGTCCCTTTACCACTCCCCCATTTAGCTATCTTTTTAGGAGTACAGTATATTGAAAAAAAAGGTCTTATAATATTGTGCGTGTAGGCGGATCGGGATTAAGACCTTCCGCGCCAACTCGAATGAATTCTGAAATAAAGCCTCCGATATACCTATTTGCTCTTTCCATCTTAGTGACCACCGTTCCAAATCATCTTTCATCAGAGCATTGCAAATTTTATAAATGGTGCATATGGAGAGATCCCTATCTCCAACTAGTATGTCAATTATACAATTTCTGGTAAAAACCAATTGGTCCACCTCCCTTCTTAAGTGAAAAATTCATTACTTGGAGATATTTAAAGAAATCTCTCCGCTCTACCTAAACATTTCTCTAAGATTTTCAAAAGAAACAAATTCATCGACAGAAAAGAAGGACCCAAATTTCATCAGGCCTGTCTCTCCCCATCTTTAATCGTTTGATCTTGAAATATTCCAGGCAGATTTGGGTTATTGACCAATGGTGTGTAATAATTCAGTCTTCCAATACCAAGTATTTTACAGACAGCTCTCCTGACTTTAAATAGCCCTGGTAATGTCTTAAATCTAACTTTTTTATAATGATTATCATTTCGGTAGCACCATAGCCACCCCAAGCTTCTTCCCCTAATATCAGCTCAAGCAGATTCAGAACCTCTTCAATGCGTCTATTGGTTGATTTCTCTTGCACCAATAATCGGTTATACAAAAGTGTAGTAGTCCAATAATACAATCTAACGTTGGGTAAAGCCCACCCTCCTCTCTCCCTCGGGAGCGTAAGAAATTTGAAGGCCCTTCTTGGCTTGGGTGTGCCCATATAAATCGGGAGAACATATCTTCCACTTATTTCAAACATTCATTTGAAAATTCTAATGGAATTCCTTGCAAAAAATATCAAATCTTAGGGAAAAAAAGCATTTTTATAACATTGCATCTCCCAATAAAAGATAAATGAAGATTATTTAGCCTATATAAGTCTTGCTTGGTTCTAGCTTATAGAGGTTCTGTACTGTCTTTGACGATATCATCTATTTTTGCAGATATATCTATCCCTAGTAACTCTGTGATCTATGATTTTTGTATTTTTGTTAATCGCTAGCTGCGTTTTGGAGCGGTTAAGAGCCTATCCAGAAAGCTTCCCAAATCTATCTGCTTCCTTTTCAATTTCTTGAACAGTTGTAATAGGATTGTCATGGGGATGAGCCTTGCATTTATACTGTGTTAAGTTGGAATGAGCTTATTAGAAGTTTAAACGCCATTTTTCCTTTCTGCTGCCTTTGCACACTGCACACATTATTATAAATGTTTAGAGTTAGCAGAGTGTTTTGCTTCACACTAGAATGATATGTTTTTCTATATTAGCAGCCTTGCTTGGTAAGCTTTGTCTGAACAGTGAGTGCCGAGGCCTTCAAGGTTATTTCAACACAGTGGTTGTTGTTCGGACTGATCAATGCACATTCTAGACATAACATATATGCAGCTGTGGTCACCTCTGATTTTGGCGCGTTTAATAATGCACTGCATAGGCATGATCACACACACTTGGAGATCATTTGCATGCAGAGAGGTGTTGCAGAAACTGATGTCATCCATTTCTGCTAGGACCAGAGGTATGGGGCCGCCCTTGTAATCCCAAGAGACCTTCTGTAGATATAAAATAACCTACTAGCTAGGGAGCGTGAGGTATAGGTGTATTCTAACCTGTTTTCCATTTAGCATTGTAACATGCTTTCTCCCTTTGTATTTTATGGAATAGTAACTATGCTATTAATCTTGTTGATTATAATATGTCTGCTTGTATTAGCTAAAATACTTTGCATGAGAACACAGCATTAGAAATAAGTATTTAAAAGTTGCACGTGTCTCTATTTACTCCCTGTTTTGGACTGGTATGAGGGTATAATGAAAGAGTGTTCATGTGTTTCACATTGCCTGAGGTATTCTAAGTTCCACGTTCTGGGTTGTCTAATCATTGGGGTTATGGAAGAACCAAAGTGACACTTTTTGCTACTCTAGTAGGGGATTTTGGCTACTAAGGTGAGTTTTGGCGCACCCTAATTCACCGATGTTCCAAGTCTTTATGCACAGTTCTGTGTAGGAGCAGAATCGCTGCTACAGGATCTGGGGTTACAAGGGCGATATCGTCGGCATACGCCAACATTTTTGTTTTCCAGACGTTAGTCATCATGGGTCTGTCGGCCCTATTATTTTCTATCTGTCTTAAAAAGGAGTCAATATAGACCGCAAATAGTAGGGGTGAGCTCGGACAGCCTTGTCGGGCCCCTCTAGTTATGTCAAACGGCTCTGACAGTGTGCCATTAACGCAGACCCTGGCCAACGGCTGGTAATAGAGCATTTTAATTGCCTGTAGTAGCCCCTCTTTGACACCGACCCTTGACAGGGCCTCCCATAAGAGATGCCAGGAGACGCTGTCAAAGGCCTTCTCGGCTTCAAATAGAATTAGGGCCATTGGGTTGTTGGATATTGTTGTGGCATCTAAGAGTGTAATTACCCTCCTAATGTGATCAATCGTCCTCTCCCTGGGATGAATCCATGCTGACGCTCAGAGACCACTTTATGTATAATTGGTGCTATACTGGAAGCCAGGACTTTGGAGTATATCTTACTGTCACTTTTTATCAGTGTTATTGGTTAATACGATCCAGGCTCACTCACCAGCTTATTCTTTTTAAGAAAAATCACTATTTTTGCAGAAGACCAGGAGCTCAGTGGTTCCCCCTTTGAATACATGGTTAAACAGCAGGGCCATGCAATATTTGAGTTGCTGTGAATTATTTTTTTTGCAAAATTCAGCAGGGATGCAATCTAGCCCTGTGGCTTTAGAATTCATTCATTCAAAAGATCTTTATTTTGGCATTGCACCATAAAAGAGAACAGTTGTTAAAAAAACATTATGACATTATAACAGTATAAATTAATCGTATAATAATAATAATAATAATAATCCACATTTGTATAGCGCACAATCCCCCGTTAGGGTCTCTAGGCGCTGGGGGCCGTCGGGAAGATTAAGCAAGCTATTGCCCAGAGTCGCATGGTTCTGGGCGAACCTGCCGCCGGAGCCGGGGATCGAACCCTGATCCCCAGATTCCAGCGTCAGTCGCCCTGGCCGCGGCGCCACACCTCTCCCCCGTCGTAAAGTAAGCGATTACAGCAGAATTAACGACACATAAGGGTTAACCGTGGAACCTATGAATAAAGGGCTAACAGGTATCCACGAGCCAGTTTTAATGAGCACTACCTAACTGCACTTTTCGTCTATCACTTACTCAGTCTTGAAAGGTAACACCCTTTATTGTGATCACTGTCAGTCACATTTGTGTTTGTCCTTGTTCTTTTTTTGTGATATCTCACCCTCTAGCCACCCCCCTCCCTCCCTCGACCCCCCACTGCACCAAATCACATGAGCGAAGTCAGGCCTGGTGAAGAAGACTCACTCCTTTGAATTCCTTCTTTGCTGTTGGGCGGGCTAGGTCATACAGAGATTATCTTAGTAAAAAGTTTCCAAAATATATCAACAGAGCTCCTGGTCGTTCTGGGGTATTCATTGGATGTTTTGGGGGCATTAAGGGGAATCTGTGGGATCGCTGAATCTCCTTGTCCCAATCCCAGGTGTTCAATTCGGGAAAGGCCCCTCTCAATAGAGAGACCATGTATCTTCTGGGATCACTTCCTTCTAACCCTCAGGAATTCCTAAAATTTTTTGATTTTTGCGACGTTGCCGGTTTTCTTGGTCTTCCATCTCCCACATCAGGTCTTCCACTATTCCCTCATGCTCATCATTCTGGATCTTCATGGCGACAACGTCTTTTTCAAGCATTTAGGTGTGTGCCTCTACAGAGGCCATTCTCTCTGTAATATCCGTACAGGTTTTGCCAACCCTCCTGACAGATCCCCAGCAGTTCTTTTGCACACCAAGCGTGCCCTCTGGTTAGCCATCTGCACCTCCTCCTGGAAGCTTTTGATCATTTGTAGTCCCAATGATAGAGTGGGGGCATTCATCTTCTCAGCACCAGCTGACTCCCCTGCAGGGCTCTCTTCTGATCTGATCGCTTGACCTGGTTGCGAGGTTAGTTGTGAGGCAAACAGTCACATTTCAAGTCCACGAGACTACCACAGTCAGATGTCTCACATGGATTTTTCCTTCCTTTTTTTTTTGTTAAAGATTTATTTTGACCTTGAGCTCATGATGGAAACCCTGATTCTTAACTGCAGTTCTAATTGGTCCCCTCTCCTTCACTGGTGGCCAATAAGCTTACATCAGAGATCTCTGGTCATCTGTTAGTGAATACAAATGTTGTGGTATGTCCGGGGTGCGGGCCTGCATTGAAGGGGTATTCACCATCTCAATAGTTTCCAGATTAGCATTAGATATTTTATCCCCCTTCTGGAGCCCACTTCATGGCTAAAGAATGGCTTGTGTCTGAATTATCCTGAGCATTGGGGGTAAGTTCAGCCACGGGGTAGAGGAGATGTCAGCAGCAGCTTATTCTTCTCCTCCCTTGCCCAGCTCAGCAGTTCCTGGTGAGAGTGTCCCACTTTGAGCAGCAAAGCCAAAAATGTTGGAGCTTAACGGTTGACAATTAACTGTATCCTGGGAGCCCTTAAATTGAGCTTTTTTGCTAGTTTTGATTTTATTTGATTTGTCCAAGCTCTCAATTTTTCCCCCCACTTTTTCCTTCCCTTTGCCACCAGGCCCCTCAATCTTTTAGCGCGGTTTCCACTCAGTGACTCTATTTGTGCTAGGGGCTGGCTTGCAGTAGCCAAGGGTTGTTGAATATTCATGGCTTTGTCGTTTTTTCCACGACATTCTGGCATGGCTCATTGCAGGCTACAATGTTTCAAGACACCTTGTAGCACCTTGAAAAAAAAGAAAGAATGTCTCTCCCTCCGTAGGCAGCATCTGCTCCTTATTGTAACTATTGCAGTTACTCTCAGCCAAACTTGACCTTGTGTGTGCCCCCACCGCAGGTAGGCCAGGAGCACCGAAATTGTAGAGAACGCCTCGGGTGGGAGACGCGCAGTGTCAGACCGCTGCAGGTCAACAAGTGCAGCAGAGGATTGATCGGGCTGCCCGGGTGTCCGACGATGCTTCGCAACAGAGCTCCTCAATTAGCCCGTTTTGCTGGTGACAGTGCCTTTGTGACTCGAGTAAGTGAACGCAGAGGCTTTCCACATCTCAGCGAGGCATTGGATGTGTTACTCCAAATAAGGGGCTTAGATCGGAGAAGCGTCTCGAGCGAGACGTTTACTCGGATGCCATTTTCCTTCTTTGAGTGTACATTTTCATTACCAATTAATTTATTAAAATTAACAACCGATTATTAATGCATCAATTAAAAATAAATCACTTGCCATCCTTCCCACCCATTACACCTATAAACACCACAACACACCCCCAAAATTAATTACACAATTACCAAAATTAATACCCAATGAATTAATTACATTTTATTACAACAAATTATTAATTAACTAATTAAAAATAAATTACTTCCCACCCTTCACACCTATAAACACCACAACACACACCTAAATTTAAGTAAACAATGACCATAATAAATTGCCAATGAATTAATTAAAATTAATTAACAACCAGTTATTAATTAATTAATATTTAAATTACTTTACACATTTAACACTATAACATCTAAATTAAACAAATATTAATACATTCAAATTAATCAATACATTTAATATAATTAAATTACTTCCCACCCTATTTCTCTGTAAATCAACAACCCACAATGGAACTAAAAGCACAAAATTAAAAGATTTTTTTAATACATTTATTATAATGAAATTACTTCCCACCATATTCCTCTATAAACCCACAACCCGCTACGGAACTGAAAGTGTAAAATCCAAATAAAAAAATGTAATAACTACTAGAAATTTAACACAGATATTAAAAATACAAACAATTCTCATACAAAAAAACCTACATCAGATACATATTGAATATATACTTAATTACAGAACACTAATAAAAAACGATATTTTTAACAACTATATTTTTGCAAACAATATTAAACACTTTATTAAATTTAATATTTTTAAAATCAATATTACTTACCTTAAGTCGATATTCTTGACCATGATATTCTTGCTGTCGATATTTCTGACCCTCGATATTAATGGATATTAATGACTCGATATTTGTGCAACTCGATATTTTGTACTCAATATTCTGTCTCTGCACCCATAAATTCCTCATAGAGGTTTACAACGAAGCACAGGAGACCATGCTTTGTGTCATGGGCTGTCCTTCTCTCCTCTTGTCAACAAATAGCGAGACAACTACAAGTAGGAAAATCTCGAATCGCACAGTTCCTTTAATTATTCCCGAACTTCTTCCCTTTTGTCTATTTCGTGACATTATTCTCTTCCGAGTGCAGGTACTTCTTACATATGAATTTAGGCTAACTCGAGGAAAAAGATCATTTTATCACCACCTCATCCACCCTTTATTTGATTATCTCTCTGACTGCAACTGGAGATCAGTTTGATGTTATTTTACTCTAGCTGTACACATTACTAGGCACATTACTCTTACCCGCCAAAATTACACCAGAGTGTTCGTGGTTTTCTTAAGCACGATTGCTGTGGCACTTTTCCATGTTTTTTAACATGCTCCGATATATTTGTAAAGCTTTAGACTACATAATAATAATAACGCTACAATTCTTTTTCAGCCATGAAAAGCCCCAGTCTTTACATTATCATAGGCGACGGAACACATGTTGGTTGTTGTAGCTAGCAAGTATTTCTGTAACCTATGAAATTGATTACCCTGACTGATTTCACTTTGGATGTTCTAAGAGTGATGCAGCAACTTTTCTCTTTACTGGGAGCTTCCACAACTCTCACAAGTGCAACTTAATCACCAAAATGTTCATTGATTAACCCCTTGGGCGCGGCCGCGATTCTGCGCCTGTGCGGCACATTCCGATCGCGGGTGCGGTCATGACGGCCGGCAGCCGTCATCAGCATACGAGCACTGTGTGCCATAACGGCTCCCGGACGTCATCAGCATGGAAGGGGTTAAAGACACTACGACAGCAACAGCCTATCAGTCATCAATTTTCAAAGCTCTGGAAGGAACACATATACATTATTTTGAAAAATTCTTGGCATCATCATTCCGTTTTTCATAAACGTTTTGTTTATGAAGGGCTTGCTGCTTGGATGCCTTAAACATTTGTAAACACAGTGCTATTTCCTTGTCAGCCCTGCTTATCCCTTTGTTATATTTTGCTGTCATGATAACATGTTGGTGTATTGACAGTATTTTGGTGCAGAATATCAGAACATGCACACACATAGCATTTCTCGAAGAGGCAATAGAAATACTAATCTTTTGTCAAAAGTGTGTACTATGCAATATTTTGCTCTGAAGCCCTTTTAAGGCCAGCCCAACACACACCTCACCTTCCACTCTTTTTCATGATACTCTTTTGTGAGGTTTTAGCTTAACTCTCCTAATGCAGTCTGTTCAGGAAAAGTACCCTACCCCAGGCCCTAGACTGTTGTAGCCAATATTCCTGCTTCTTTAAAGGATTCTTCTTTCTAGGGCAGGTGGGGCAACACACACACAGTCACCCAACTCTTGCTGAGCTTTTCCTCTGATAAAATGCCAGGTCTATTGAATTTGTTTATGATTGTTTTGGGACGCCACACTACAATTAGCATGTAATATTTTCAGTTTTCTGCTTATCGGTGTTTAAACACATTTTTAAAGAATTGATGAATCGGATAATACAAATTGTCTTTCTTGCTTTGTAATAATATTGTCTCACACAGTATATGTAACAGTATATAAAATAGTATGTCTGGAAATGTCACCCTCTTGCCATGCCAGTTTACACAAACAATATTATTTGAAAATAATTAGAACGCTAAATGTTATTACAGCCACTGTTTTGATGATACTGATGATTATTACACTCACGAGACAGAGACTACAGACTGGAATCCCCAAATGAAACATTTCTGTGCCATACCCATTAAATCAGTTCAGTCTTGAGCTCCTGTTTATTGTTTTTGGCGCTGGGTACTGTTAACTGTCCATATGTTTCTCCTGAGTGTAACACTTGATTAAATAACTTGTGAATGGTAGTTTATGTTGCTTACTTGTGGACATATTATTTGTAATGCATTAACAATTCTTTATGGGAAAGATCAGATTGGTATTATCGAAAAAAGCTCCTCCCCTCTCCTTTCTTCTCCCTCTCCCTCTCCCCTCTCCTCTCCTCCCCTCCCCTCCCTGTCTCGTCTCGTCTCGTCTCTCCTCGTCTCTCCTCGTCTCTCCCCTCCTCTCATCTCCTCTCCTCTCCTCTCCTCTCCTCTCCTCTCCTCTCCTCTCCTCTCCTCTCCTCTCCTCTCCTCTCCTCTCCTCTCCTCTCCTCTCCTCTCCTCCCCTCCCCTCCCCTCCCCTCCCCTCTTCTCTCCTCTCCTCACCTCTCCTCTCCTCTCCTCCCCTCTCCTCTCCCCACATCATTGTGAACTTTACATTAGAGATATTTGCACATGTAGGGCCTAATTACGATGTTGGGAGGTCTTACGTCTACCTGACACCATTGCGGAAAGGAACCGCCTGACATTAGGTTGGCGGGTTCCATCGCAGGATTACGATGCGACCTCCCATAGGGCGGTCACAAACATCCATTTGTCAATGGAAGCTTGCGCGGTGGGCGGAAAAGGTCCACAGCACAAGCTTCCATTGACAAATGGATGTTTGTAAACATCCCTGCACTGTTGCTACACAGTACAGAGATGATTAGGGGGCACCCAGGCACCATTGCGGAGGGCCGGGGGAGAGTGGGCCCTACTAGGGGCTCCCAAAGTCACTTTCCAGCATCCTTTTCTTGACGGAAAGGCCGACATGAAATGGCTGTCGGAAAGTGCCATCAAAATCCCGGCGGCGGAGCCGAGCCTGGCTCTGCCGTCATTAGGGGTTATACTGGCTTCTGAGGCTCTAACAGGCTCCTTGAGCCTGTCAGAACCAAATCGGAATCCCCCAGCTGGTTTAATTCCAACCGCCATCATCAGAATATGGCGGTCGGAATGCAACCTACTATGTCGGGCGGAAAGCGGTCGGATGCTTTCCGCCCGACATCGTAATTGAGCCGTAGTCTTTATAAGTATATAATAAACAGAAAGGAGTTTGACCTTTTTGCACCTTTACTAATGGGTAGTTGGATGTTTTGGTGACAATTCATAAACACATGTAAGAGTGCATAGAAGAGAACTCCTGTTGTTCTATTTCCCGTTATCATAAATACTTTTGTGAATCAGCCCCATTATTTTGGTCCTGTCCTGCCCTATAGGAAATGTGAAGAACTTCAGTGCTTTGATTCTGGTAGCATGGAGTCTTAGGTCAACATATTGTTTTTAGAACTCTCTTGCCCAACCAATAACATACAACTCCTAAGATATGGTAGAAACAGCTTTGTCCCTTGACAGCCACTGCGCCCAACTTGATGATGTACTCAGTCCACATTGTTCCTTCCCATTAGCTTTATCCACACTCTAAAATATCACCATGACTGACCCAGTGCATGCTGACAAGTTAGGCCACACCAACTGCTGGTACCTGAAAGTACAGGAAAGATGTTCTGCCTTGATCCTACCTGTACCACGGCATTTACACGTAACACTGCACCGTGCTCCCTGTTGTCTGGCACAGCAGGTCAGCTGTGTTCTTATTCTCTCCGTAGAGTGTGCCTTTCCCATATAATTTCTTCTTTTCTGAACTTGAGTGATTAAACCAGTCTCCATCCCTTATGCTTCCTAGCCACCTATCAGGATAGCCAGTCCACTCATAATTGCAGGCCCCCTAGTCATGAACATATCAAGGCGTGTTTTGTGTGTTTCTAGCATCACATGCTACCTTGTCACATGCACTGACACGTTTCCTTTTTCTGCATACATGGTAAGTATATAACAATCCAATGAGAAGGATGTTTGCAACATACTTGCTACCAGGTGGGGCTCATTCTTATGCTCCTTTCTGTTTTTTTACTAAGGTGATTGGAAAATTATTTTCATCACTCTGAAGCTTCCTTGCAGTATGTTTTTCCTTCCTTGATGTCAGAGTACCATTTCATATTATTTATACAATCTGTCATAGCTCATTACCAGGCCCCATTTTGATAGACAAATGAAATTTCAAATCTGGACACTGGTAGGTGTTTTCAGGGCAGGATGATAATCAAAGTGTCTAATGTGAGCAACAGTCCTTGAGTCAATGAAGATGGCAACAAGGACGAATGACCTTCGTAACTAATTAGAAAAATATTTGAAATGCATAGTGAGGGTCATTGGTTCAAATAGTGGCGGTCTCATTATAAGTGCATGCACATGTTTTTACTCCTTGTAGAATAATGACTTCATCCCACAATGCAACTCGTCTTTTACGCTTATTAGTAATTACTACCATACTTACATTTTCATTTCACAAATGTTGTCTTGGTGATGAAAGACACAGGAAGATTTAAGGTTGGCTCAGCTGAATATTTTCATATGGGGAACATCCTTTACAACGCAACTTTTACCACGCAGTGCCTTTACGACGCAACTATTACAACGCATGTCATTACAACGCATTGCGCTGGGGGGCGCTCTAGGATAGGGAATAGATTTAATTTACTATCCAACACCTTCCCTACTATTCACGGGGACTGGAGTTGGAATAGTAAATTAAACTATCCAGCACCCCATAGCGCTATGCGTTGTAGCAGCATGCATTGTAAAAACTGCGATGTAAAGGCATGCGTGGTAAAAGCATGCGTTGTAATGTCATACATCCCTTCATATATTTGGATGATTTTATGTTGTTCAATCAGAAATTTGCAATCAGCAAGTTGGAGCAGCTGTCTGTGTACAATTATTTGGCCAACTTATTTGATTTTAGGAGTTTCCTGTTCATCACCTTGGCATCTCACTCTATTGTATTTTTGCATGAAAGCCATTCCACCAACATGACTTTCCGCCTGCTGTTAATGTCCCCTAAGTTAACAGTTACCCACGAGTATGTAACAGAGATGATTGCTAGACAGAGAGACAGAGATAGATAGATAGATAGATAGATAGATAGATAGATAGATAGATAGATGATAGATAGATAGATAGATAGATAGATAGATAGATAGATAGATAGATAGATAGATAGCCAGATAGATAGAGTTGCAAAGTCATCATTGTACCCCCCCTTTTTTGCTGACTGGTACTGGTGGTAACTAACTCTGACTATTCATGGGCTCTGCCTAACCAGGTCCAGGGCCAGTCCCATGCTGAAGGACATACAGTGAAAACACCTAGATACACTGGGGCACACTAGGGGTCAGGGTACCCCTGTGATTGGCATGACCTCCCCTATAAGGCCCTAGCACATAATGGGGCAGGGGGATAACAACTACCTTTAAGTCCCTAGTATACAATAGGGCATGGCAGTTTTTGCATGTGTGCACTGCTGAGAACTGGGGTCAGTTTAAAGTAGCGCTGTATTGCCAGACGGCTTTTATAATGCAAATTGTGCCCAAACTCGACAATGGTGTTTGGGGCATTTAAATCCACAACGTTTTGGCATATTAGGTACCCTCCCAGGGGTGGTGGGGTCAGATAGTTATAAGGAGGGTCCTCATAAAATATTTTTTATTTGTCCTGGGTTTAGTGAAATTGCACATTTTACTCCCCATATTGCAGGGAAGTGCTTCCCTAGATCGACTTTTGTGCTAGGAGTAACCCTGGGCGTAGTTCGCATAGTAGCACTACGCGAAGTGCACTTCACACTACCTGAGCTACGCGAACTGCATAGTGCACTGTGCAAAATGCTGTTCGCACTGATTGCACAGTGCCGGATGCTTGTCCGAACTGTGCAATCAGTGCAAACCGTAGCTTGCACAGTGCAAGCGGTCGTTTTCTGCCGCTCGAATAGATTTCTACTCGAGCGGCAGCTTTCTCAACGCGGATTGATAGTTTCTCATTCCGAGCGGTTGCGAGAATACGCGACCACTCGCAATGAGAAACCTGACCTCCGCGCATTGAGAATCTCGCCGGGAGGTTTATTTTTCACGCTCGCAATTGGCAATTTGATGTTGCTGATCGCGAACGAGGAAAAAGTCTCACCGGGATGTCATTTTGCTCGCTCGCGGTCGCCAACTTGATGTTGAGGACCACGAGGAAGCAAAAAATTACCGCTACGCGTGTTTGTACTGTGCTACGTGCAATTTGCGTAGTGCGAAGTAGCGCACACTTCGCGAACTACGCAAGCGTAGCGTAGTCCTTCGCCCAGGGTTAGCTAGGAGCACTGTGGAGTGGGGATCTGCAATATGTTTACATATTCTGAACCCCTAAAGTCTCCCCTAGGTATCCCAGGGGGTGGCGTCCTGTTGATATAGACATGGTCCTTATGAAAGATGTTTTAGAAGTCATTTTGTTGGAAAAATAGGCCAGTTCATTTTCTCCATTGCAGATCCCAAGCCACATAGGTTAACATGGCAAGAAGTTATTAAGTAATAACTAACATCAAGGATGTCATAAAAATATAATTCAAGGTCTTTCAAGGACAGGTATTGATAAATACAACAATATGCTATTACTGACTTTATCCTAAAATGTACAGACAAGAAGTTATAAGACTTTCTTGTTTGGAAGCCAAAATTCAGCATTCCAGTGCCCTGTCCTGATGGGCCAGAGTTAATTAGATTAGCCATGCTGCTTTGATGAGGTGATAAGTAGCCCCTGGGGTTGTGAGCCATTCTGGAAGGGCAGGGTTCTGCTACATAGGAATGCCAGAGCAGGGGGGGGAGTGGTAAACAATAATCTAAAGTAGAAGTAGGAGACAGGCAGGAGAAGGCAGTTTCAGTTACACCCCTACTCTTTGAACCCAGCCAGATGGCAGGATTATGGAAGGAGTGAGCAGATGCAAGGGGGAAGGACAATAGGGGGATGAACCATCCTGAGGTTTGGCTTAACCAGCTCCTGTCTCTATGCGGAAAAATCAGCCATGTTGAATTTTGGAGAAATGGTGCTTTCTGGGAGAACATTGTGCCACTCTTTGGAGGAAATGGTCATGCTCTGGAGTGTTAACCTACACCTCACTGTACAGGAGTGCCTTGCTGGGTGACCCCAGAAATTAATGACTAAGTATCTGAGAGGTGCAGAGCCTGAAACAAAAAGAAGAAGGGTCCATGCCTAGAAGTTTGATTTGCACCCGCCAGACCATGCACTCTGACTGACTGCACCTGCTGCACAACCCGGAACTACAGCCCTCTGAACCTATCTTGCTTAAAAAGGACTAAAGAGTGGACTTCCTACAAGCTACAGGTTAACAGAGCTCACCTGGATCATCACCACCAATAATCCCCAGCCTGGAGTGCTACCAGTGTATTTGTAAGGGTTTTGTCCAAGTGGATTGTGGGAATTGAAGTCCCAAACTTTCAGGGGACATCTTGGAGCTTCCAGACCCTTGGAGTAAGTTTTGGAGTCTTTGGGACCCTCAGAGGAACTTCAGGAAGAAGTTCCAGAACTTTGAAGAACTTTGGAAAAAGCTCCATAAGTGGACCGACTTGACCTGATAAGCCAAGCCGGCATCCCTCAACTTTGAGCCGGCCAACCGTCCAGGTTCGTCACACTGAAAAGCTCTGGAGCTCCTACTTCCAAAATTTGACTGGGAGTTGATGGAAAGCCAAGCCAGCAAACCATCACCAAAGTTAGCCTGGTGAAGAGCAGGGAGGGGCCCCTGAAGAAATATCTCAGTAAAAGTTACTTAGTCCGAATGTAGGAGAGGTGACAGGTACCAACGCGAGAGTCAAGCTGCCCACCGCGAGCTGGCCTGGACTTATGGTTAATCCCGCTGGAAAGCTCGGAAGGTCAGACTTTCACAGGTTTGACTCGGAGCTCTTCGCAAGGCAAGCAGGCAAACCCCACCAAATCCAGAGATTTGTGAGAGCATCAAGGGACCCCATAAAGAAAAGCTTCAGAAAAGTTTCTAAGTCAGAGGGTAAAAACTTTGACCAAGACCTACCATGAGGTGTAGCTGTGCAGGGCTCCTTCGTGGTTGACCTGAAACTATGACTTTGTCCCAGTCTAGCATGACCAGATGTCCCAAAAGGCGTTATGGGTTTCTTAGTGGTAGATAATGCTAAATCTTTAAAAATCCATATCTCCGGTTCCCTACATTGGATTCATTTAGTTTTGGTGTCATTTTAAAGATAAAAATATTTCCCACTGTTATAAATTGGTGTTGTGTTTTTATTGTCTGTTTTGTCTTAATTATTTACTGAATTAGTGTTTTTTAAATGCTTTTCATAGCTGTCTTTGAAGTTAAGCATGCCTGCTTGCAGCCAAGCTACCAAGGGTTGAGCTTGGCAATAATTTTCTGAGACATATTTTTAGCCCTAGACTACACATTTGCCACTGCTAATAGCACATTTTCCAACAGATAGATAGATAGATAGATAGATAGATAGATAGATAGATAGATAGAGACAGGCACAGAGATGAGCAAATGGACAGACACATAAAACATACATATGAATAAGCGTATAGAAAATGGTCGGACATAGGTACACAAATATATACAGATACAAACATTCACACAGACAGGCAAAGCAAAGAACGGGCAGATAGACAAAGAATAGGACTAATTAGGGTTCTATATTTTATGGTATTTTTACTTCTATATCTGTATATGTGCATTGTTATTTGTATCTAACTATATTGATATTAAATCATGTTTATGGCTTGGTCATTGAAAAAGTTGAGGCTAATTTTTTTCACACTCATTCCGCAACTCGTGGGACACATCCTGTGAGAGCATGGGAGGGTCTGGCGGTGCCCCATAGCCTAAATGGACCTTACAGTAGCTGACCAGCCAGTATGGTCTGGTGATAGGTCGCTCCTCATTTTGGGGGGATGTCTGGAGGGACACTGGCAGCGTCTCCATCTTGGGCCTTCTTCGTCTCACTGTCTGAAGGCATACTAGAACTTTAAAGGTACATGTTCCAAAATAACTGCCATGTAGTGCTTTACTATGGCTTCCCAAACCAAGATGGCAGTATACATCCTTCAGGGAACTTCTTGCTGATTCCCTACAAACAGGGAGGAAACCCATCTACTCTTTGCATAGTAACGCTTTGAGTAGTGGATTTTGTTGTCTTCTTCACTCCTGGTCTTATCCTGGTGATATTTGCCCTATATTCATGCCAGTTTTCTTCTTCCCTTATATTTTTCCTGTATATTCTCCAGTTAGCTGCACCTCTTCCTTGCATCTTATTCTCCTTCAGCACCAGTGCTAGTCCTCGAATATCCTTGAAGGCTCAGGTGCTCTGTCTCATTGTCTCAATTACCCTGAAGCCAACCTCTATTAATTACAGGAGTTTTTTGCTACATTGGATCTTTTACGCTTGGGACTTTTACTTGGAGGCACTACCTGCTTGATGTTCACTTGTTGGCAGCTTCCTCTGGAAGGGGGCGACCTTACTTCAAACAGACCACGTCAGTAAAGTTCAGATCTTCCAGAGCTACAGGCATGTCAAGAGCTCACCTAAATGTCGCCAGAGTGATAGTTTATTTCCACATTTATTTAACTGCTGATTTTACACTTATACTTTATTGTCTTTAAAATTTTATTTTTAAATTAGAATGGACCAGCTCATGGACATGATCAATCTAATGGCCAGGGAAGAGTCCAATTTTGACATCTGGACTGATAATAGAAGAAGGGGGAGAAGATACAAATTGAAATATTACCTTGGAAGAGAAGATAATAAATGTTGAAGAGCATCTGTGGGTAAGTATTCAAATCCCCTAAATTAACTGAGTTAAAGAAATGGTAAATGAGTTGGGGGACAACTGACAGAGTGACATAGAGAAGTATGTTGGTATCAAGACAAAAAATAGAAAAAGAACAAGGATAGAGGTAACGACTGCTGAAAGATGGAGTAAAACAGATCTTACATCAACTGATCAAAGAATGTTACAATATTTCAGTAATGCAAATCTAATACAGTATTCAAGGTCAACTAACATAGATGAATGCAATGAATGTGTTTTTGAGACATGGCTGCTTACTATCTCCAACTCTCTTCAGGCTACATACCAAAATGTTGACTGCAAAGCTGTATGGAATTTAGGAGCGTGCCTTGAACAAAGGGAAATTATAAAGTGCTCACTGTATACACACACACAATTGCTTTGTTCCTGTTGACAAGGAAGGGAAAGTTCTTCATAAATTGCTGGACATGTTGTCAAATCTTTACATGAAACCAAGTTGTCATAGATGAAAACAAAGAAGAGACAATTATTCGGGTCCCCCAAAGTAAATTCTACTCAGGCCAGTGGAAAAGGCTACAGTGAAGGCAGACATTGAAACCAAAATAAATGCGGAGATTTGTCAACAGAAAGAGAAACCAGATGTTTTCCTACTTGCAGCAATCTTTGCATGTAAAAGCAGAAAGCAGCCTTGTATGTGGGGTGGTGGTGCGGGCATTACAGCTAACGGAAAATCCATGACAGTGGTTAACATTAGAATCTGGAAGAGGGCTCTGTTTGACGGCAGCTTTCAACTGATTGTGCTTACGGCAAAGAAAGCACGCCTCCAGTAAGACTTTTAGTATAGATGCTCTAAGGAGAATGAGATTGTAAATAAATAATGGGAAGACGTAATCGCTATAAACTTTATGAGTGCATGGAAGTAGGCCTTGAAAAGAAAAGCAAGGCTTTCAGGTTTTCTCATGACTGTGGTGCTAGAGTTAATTCCCCCTACTAATTCAGAACTGTAGTCATTCTAGTGAGGTTAAGGGAGTCACAGAGCTAAGATAACCCCTGCTCACCCCCTTGGTAGCCTGGCACAAGCAGTAAGGCTTATCTCAAAGGCAACATGTAAAGCATTTGTACTCCCACACACAGCATCACAGTGAAAGACTACAAAAGGAGAACACACCAGATTAGAAATATAGCCAATATATATCTGAAGAGAACAAGACCAAAATGACAAAAATCTAGCATGCACATGTCAAAATATCTCCTTTAAAATATTAACCAAGTTTAATCCATAGAAATCAATGGATGTGTTTCTTTCAGCACAAAGTAATTTGGATGCATCAAAAAAGATGAAGGTGGAGCAGGGGAGATGAGGCACCAGAAAAGCAAAGTGATGCATCGGTTCTTTACTACACATGGGAGGTGATGCGTCTGTACCTTACTGGCAGGGCAGGTGATACACCGGTTCCTTACTAGCAGGGGAGGTGATGTGTTGGTTGCTTGCCCGGGCAGGGTAGGTGATGCGTTGGTTTCTGGATACGCGGCCTTGGCTCCTCCCTGCTGTGCAGTGTCAATGAAGAATCAGCAACTAGGGGCGATGCATAAAAAATCAAGATGCTCTGCATCAAAGCAACAGCAGCGAAGCAGGCACTGTGTCGATTTCACAGCTGTGCGGCAGGCACGGCATCAATCTTTTGCATTGATGAATTGATTAAACAGGTGCTGGGAGTTGATGCGTGGGTTTTCTCCTTCAGATCACCAGGTTACACTTACAATGTCCCAGGAACTGGATTTGGCACCACTTGGCAAGTCAGGACTCTCATCAGAAGAGCCCAGGCACTGACAGGTGAAGTCCTTGATGGCCCTGAGATTTCTTAACCAGAGGTAAGCATGCGCAAGCCCTTGGAGAACCTTGGAAGTAGAATGTAGAAAACATAGCGTAGCAGGCATTTTTTGCTTGCTCGTGGTCCTCAACGTCAAGTTGGCGACCGCGAGCGAGCAAAATCAACATCCCGGCGGGACTTTTTCCTCATTCGCGATCAGCAACATTAAGTTGCCGATCGCGAGCGTGGAAAATAAACCTCCTGGCGAGATTCTCAACGCGGGGAGGTCAGGTTTCTCATTGCGAGTGGTTGCGTATGCTCGTGACCGCTCGCGATGAGAAACTACCAGTCCGCGTTGAGAAAGCTGCTGCTTGAGTAAAAATCTACTCGAGCTGCAGAAAACGACCGCTTGCACTGTGCAAGATGCCGTTTGCAATGATTGCACAGTTCGGACAAGCATCCGGCCCTGTGCAATCAGTGCGAAAAGCATTTCCCCTACCGCACTACGCAGTTCGCATAGTCCATTTTGCGTAGCTACTTGTAGCGCTACTACGTGAACAACGCCCAGAGTCCTAGAGCCAACAAAAACAGGTTAGAAGAAATAGGAGGAAGAAGGCAAACAGTTTGGGGATCACCTTGTAAAAAGGACCAGGTCCAACACAACCCCTTCCAGCTCAAAGCCAGGGGAGACTTATCAATACTTTGATGGACTTTCCTAATTAGGGCGCTAGAACATGGACCAAGTCCCACAATGACAGAGGCACATTCCAGTTTTCTGCCTTTCTGATTCCAGTTGGATCCCTCTGTCCAAACTGTCAGGGCCCAACAAGCTAAACCATGGGGAAATCTTCTCCTCACCTGTCGATCCCATCTGTGCAGCCCCATCTGTGCAGCACATAACATTACTTTGCTCTAAAATGTATTCTATTGAGCATGCAGTACCACTTTAGCCAATACTGCTGTGGCCCTTTCCACCACTGGGGTGTAACTCCTTTTCCCATCCCAAGGGCAACTCTGTTCACAAGGAGATCAACCCACAGTGGCCACTGACATATGTCAGTGTCAACAGGCAGGCCTCGGGCCGTCCAGGGCTCTCTAACCTCTGTGGTTTCTCAGAGTGTGGGGGTGGGGGAATAGCCCCAGGTGACTCGCATCCTTTGTCCACTCTCCCTCCCATCAGTTCAGGGATGGTATCCTGAGACTGGTCGTCCAGCCCAGGATCTTTACACTTAGGCTGGACTGGAGACAGGGGTGGGCTCTCCCTCACGCTGTCCTCCCTCCCATGGTCCTGTACTCTCCTTGTGGGAGTGGGGTATCCCCAGAATCCAGAACTGTCAGGGTGCTTGTGGCAATCATCCTGCACAATTTTCCCACCAGTTCAAGGGTACTCTCCCGGAACTGGTCCCCCAAAGCAGGGTATGTACCCTTAGGCTGACAATTGCCTAGCAAGCCAGGACTTTGAGGGGAGTACTCTTATCCCCCGTAGGGAAAACATTCTTCATGTGTTGCGTGACAGTCTGCCTGGCACTGGTCTACTGACCCCTGCCCATCTGACAAAGCATGAAGACGCCCTGACAGGAAGTGGCATTACCTGGGTCATTCCTGGGGGGCTCTGACTTCAGAGCTGACTCCTGACTCTCTTGTTATCCAACTGAGGACTGTCTTCCCCTCAAACCCCTCCATCTGGTCTTCCACACCCTCCTCTCTGGAGTGGTACTGCCAGACACCAGAACTGGTGGGACACTTGTGACATCCGCCCTCCCAAGTTCTCCAGACACCAAGGGGTGCCCCTTAACAGATGGTTTCCCGGTACAAACTAGGCCCCCTCCTGTTGCTCCCTCGGGGAACCATCTTCAACAAAGCCAGCAGCTCCACCGCACCCCACCTGCGCAACGTCATCAATCTTTCCCTCGAGACCACGCCCTTCCCAGAGAGCTGGAAACATGCCGAGATCAACGCCCTACTCAAAAAACCCAAGGCTGACCCGAGAGACCTCAAGAACTTCCGGCCCATCTCTCTGCTACCGTTCCCAGCCAAGGTCATCGAGGAGCTCATCAACAAACAGCTAACCCGATACCGCAAAGAAAACAGAATCCTGGACCCTTCCCAGTCAGGGTTCCGCAGCAACCACAGCACCGAGACTGCCCTCATCGCTGCCACCGATGACATCAGGATACTGCTGGACAACGGTGAGACCGCAGCCATCATCCTCCTGGACCTCTCTGCCGCCTTCGACACCGTTTGCCACCCCAAACTACGCGCACGCCTCCACGCCATAGGGATCCGAGACATAGCCCTGGAATGGACCACCACCTTCCTCTCCGGGAGAACCCAGAGCGGCCGTCTCCCCCAATCCGATCCGAAGCAAGATCATCTGCGGCGTACCCCAGGGTTTCTCCCTCAGCCCGACACTGTTCAACATAATGTCCTACGCCGACTACACTCAGCTGATCCTCTCCCTCACCAAGAAATCCATCATCACCAAAGCCAGTCTCCACGAAGGAATGAAGGCCGTCGCCAACTGGATGAAGACCAGCCGACTGAAGCTGAACACGGACAAAACGGAGGTCCTCATCCTCAGCTTCAACCCTTCCGCCTGGGACGACTCCTGGTGGCCGAGGGCAGCCCCGAACGACCACGCACGCAACCTGGAAATCATCCTCGACTCAACGCTCTCCATGACCAAGCAAGTCAACGCCATTTCCTCCTCCTGCTTCACCACCCTCCGCATGCTCAGCAAAATCTACAGGTGGATCCCGACAGATACAAGAAGAACAATCACCCAGGCCCTCGTCAGCAGCAGACTCGACTACGGGAGAGCCCCGACCAAGATCATCAAACGACTGCAACACATCCAAAACGCCTCGGCACGACTGATCCTCGACGTACCACGCCACGACCACATCGCCCCCACCTGAGAAACCTGCACTGGCTGCCCGTGAACAAGAGGATATCCTTCAAGCTCCTCATCCACACACACAAAGCACTCCACAAGACCCCCCAGCCTACCTCAACAAACGACTTTCCTTCTACACCCCCAACCGCCAGCTCCGCTCCGCCGACCTTGCACTCACCACCGTCCCACGCAACCGAAGAAAAACCACAAGCGGAAGGTCCTTCTCCCACCTCGCCGCCAAGACCTGGAACACCCTCCCACTGAACCTACGAAAGACCCATGACCTGCTGACCTTCAGGAGGCTACTCAAGATCTGGCTGTTCGATCAGTAGCGCCCCCCCCAGCACCTTGAGACCCTCACGGGTATGTAGTGCACCTACAAATGTTATTGATTGATTTATTGATTGATTGATCCAGGCTCTGGGACTGGGTTTTGGCCAACCTGAGCCTCTGTCCACCCCCACTTCTCCTCCTATCCTGAGAAGGGACATGGGGCTCTTTACCCATTTCCCTACATTTGGGCCTATCTGGACAACTGCGAACCTCCCCCGCCTCCCTCGGTGGGGATAAACCTAAGCCACTCCTTTTAGGATCACTCCAAATGCCTCTTCAGACCCTCTGGCATGGTCCTGGGGTCAGAGAACTCACACTCCACCGGGTGTTGGCTTAGCTCCGGAAAACAGTGACTGAACATATGCTCTCCAGCAATCAAATTCTACAGCCCCTCACATGTATTCACCATACTACTCTTCACCCACCCTTTCACTGACTTGAAAAAGTACCCTACATCTTCCGCCATCTGCTGAGACAGTATCAGACTGCCCCTCATACTCAACCTGCCCTCCTCTGGGGTGATTCCATAGTCCCCAGACAGTGCTTCCTCCATGGGGGTACACCTCTCTCTGCCATTCCCTTCTAGAACCAGTAGAGTGTCCCTCCCACTACCAGGAATATGAATCCCTGTGCCAGTTCCCTAGTCTTCCTCAGGGACCCTACACAACTCTAGAGCTACCTCTTATGCATGAGCCCACTGGTGTATGTCACCTACTTCCTTGAAATTAGAAACCAGGTCTCTGGATGTGTTAACCCCTTCTTCAGTACTGAAAATGATACTCTCTCTGCCACCATCTGAGCTGGACTCAGCCCTACTGACTTACAACTCCAGCTCTCTCGTGCTCAGTTCAGGAGCTGAAATCATTTATATTTTTCTCATTTCCAGTTTCTTTCTCACCATAACCAAAGCTTTCTCTCTTTCCTGGTTTAACTAGAGCTTATCAAGCTCCAACCCAAGCTTCCTGGCCCTATGGAGACAGACTTGGAAAGGACCCACTGCTGTTTGTTCAGGAGGGAGCTCTTCCCCCATTCAGGTTGGCCCTCCGCCCCACAGGTGATGCTGGCTTCTCCAGCCTCCCAGGTGCAGACTTGGTTCCTTCTCCTGCACAACGTCACTCCCATCCTCGGGGTGCTCATCAGCCTCCCTGGTTACTGCCCAGGCCCTCAGCACCTTTTGCAGCACCTCTTTTACAGTGAGGATTTTAAAAGAAGACTTGAACTTTCTGCAGAACGTTTTGAGCTGAGGCACCTTACAGGTCTCCAACCTCTTCAGCTCAAACACCATGTCTGCATGTACAGCTAATGGCTCTCCAGACTGAGATATGATTGTGGCCAAAACTCAAGAGCTAAAAAACAGAAGGAAAAAAAAACGGTATTATGGTACGTAATGCAATATGAACATAGTGTACTGCAATCACTGTATGCAAAGTATAAACACAAGTTCTTTCCCCACCGCTGACACCAATATGAGAAATTGGGACTCTAGTTGGCAGTGGCTTGCAACCTGTCCAAGTAAGGACCCTTACTCCAGTCAGGGTAAGGGAGTCACACAGTTAAGATAACCCCTGCTCACCCCCTTGGTTGCTTACATGAGAAGTCAGGCTTATCTCAGAGGCAATGTGTAAAGCATGTGTACTCACACACACAGTAACACAGTGAAAACACTCCAAAAAGAGCCCACATCATCTTAAACTAATAGCCAATATTTATCTGAATAAAACAAGACCAAAATGACAAACATCTATCATACACAAGTCAAAATATCTCTTTTAATAGATTGAGCAAGTTTAGTCCATAGAAATCAATGGATGCATTTCTTTAAGCACAAAGTTCCTTGGATGCATAAAAAATCAAAGACGAAGCAGGTGCATGGGAGGTGAGGCACCGTAAAAGCAAACCAATGCGTCGGTTTCTAATTACACACAGGAGGTGATGCGTCACTTCCTTACTGTCAGGGGATGTGATGCGTCAGTTCCTTACTGGCAGGGGAGGTGATGCGTCAGTTCCTTACTGGCAGGGAAGGTTATGTGTCAGTTATGAGACATGCAACCCTGGTTCCTTACTGCTGTGCGGTGTCAATGAAGGATCGGCGCCCAAGGATGAAGCATCAAAAATCCAGATGCACTGCGTCGATGTGACAGCTGTGAAGCAGATACTGCGTTAATTCCACAGCTCTGAGGCAGGCGCTGTGTTGATCTTTTGCAGCGATGCGTCAATAAAACATGCACTGGGAGTCGATGCGTGGATTTTCTCCTTAAGATCACTAGGTTACGCTTCCAAGGAATCCGGCATTTTCCCTGATGACTGGAAGCAGGCAGAGGTCAAGCCGCTCCTCAAGAAACCCTCTGCTGACCCTACGGACCCGAAGAACTACTATCCCATCTCTTTCCTTCCCTTTGCAGCCAAGGTCACCGAGAAAATCATCAACACCCAGCTAACTACCTTCTTTGAAGAGAAGGCCATCCTCGACTCTTGCCAGTCTGTATTTTTCATCAACCACAGCACCAAAACCACCCTCCTTGCCGTCACCGATGACATCCTCATGCTCCTTGACCAGGGCCACACCACAGCCCTGTTCCTGCTAGACCGCTCCACAGCCTTCGACACCATCTCCCACCGCACTCTCGCATCCAGGCTCCACCACGCCGGCATACGGGGAACCGCCCATGACTGGATCTGCTCCTTACTCGCCGGCAGAACCCAAAGGAAAAGACTTCCACCCTTCCTCTTCGAACCCACAGAAATCAACTGTGGAGTACCCCAAGGATCATTGCTCAGCCCATGCTCTTCAACATCTCCATGGACCCCTCACCATCATCTCCAGACAGCATGGACTCAGCATAGTATCTTACGCCGACAACACCCAGCACATCCTCCTTCTCACAAAGAACCCCGAAGACACCTGACTCAGCTACCAGGAAAGAATGAAAGACGTTGCATCCTGGATAAGCAGCATCTGCCTAAAGTTCAACTCAGAGAAGACGGAGGTCCTCATACTTGGACCCTCCCCCGCTGCTTGGGACAGCACCTTGTGGCCCCCTGCCCTCGGCAACCCACCCGCCTCCACCGACCATGCCCGGAACATCGGCATCATCCTCGACTCCTCCCTCTCCATGACTCACCAGATCAATGCCATCATCTCCACCTGCTTCAACTCCCTCTGCATCCTCCGCAAGACCTTCAAGTGGATCCCACCCGAAGCCAGAAAGACCATCACCCTTGCACTCATAACCAGCAGGCTCGAGTACGGAAAAGCCCTCTACGCTGGAATCAACAAATCCCTGCTACATAAACTCCAGACCCTCCAAAACAGCGCGGCCAGACTCGTCCTCGGCACCCCTCGATAGGAGCACATGACCTAACCGCTGTGAGACCTCTACTGGCTACCCGTCGAGAAGAGAGTAACCTTCAAGCTACTCACCCACGCCTACAAATCACTACACAACCTCAGACCCAAATACCTCAACAAAAGTCTTTTTCCAAGCTCCCAAAAGAAACCTCCGCTCAGCCGACCATGTCCTAGCAAAAACCCAGCGCATTTCCAGAACCAGAGCAGGTGGAAGATCCTTCTCCCATATAACTGCCAAGGCCCGGAATGAGCTCCCAGTCAACATCAGGTAATCCCCTACTCTGCACACCTTCATGAAGAGCCTCAATACCTGGCTTTTTGGATAACCTGGAATTGCACCCCCGCGCCTTGAGACCCTCATGGGTGAGTAGCGAGCTTTTTTTTTTATAATCAATTTTATTGGATTTTTCAAAACACGAGAAATTCATTGGCAGCAGGTTGATCATGAGTAAAAGGAACATAGCGTTAGTCACAGTCAACAGGACATGGGTTAACCGATCGAATCGGGTACTGCAGAACAAATATGCATTGCAGGTATAAAAAAATTTGACAGATCATCACAATGGCAGCAGATTAAACCATTTACTCCACACTTTACCAAATACCTCCGGACAACCCTGGGCCTCGAAAAGAGATTCCTCGTCCATCCCACACCAGTCCACTCCCCTGCTCCACTTCTGCACCGTCGGCGCCTTAGCTTGGGACCAAACCGCCGCAATATCCCTTTTTGCCACTGCTACAGCCGTCCCCAGGATGCGCTTATCTGCCCTGGAGCCATCAAGGCCATCGAACACCCCCAGCAGCATACGTCTCGGGTCATGGGGAACCTCCCATCCCAGGGCCTGCATAAGTTCAAGTTCAACCCCTTTCCAGAACGGCGTCAAAGTCGGGCATTGCCGTACCATGTGATAGAAGTCAGCTGGCGCGGCGTCACAGCGTGTGCATGCTGGGGATGATCTCATATGGGCCTGAAAAGGCGCAGCGGAGTGAGGTAGACTGCGTGCAGGTAATAAAGTTGTACCAGGTGCAACTTGGAGGACGTGGTCAGGGTTTTGGGTGCCATAAGGGCATCTCGCCAATCTGCCTCTTCTAGGGGGCCCAACCATCCCTCCCATTGTGCTCTGAGCCGGTCTAGGGATGCGGGCCATTATTAACTAGTGACCGGTATATGCGGGACACCCCTCCCCTCCCCAGATTTCCCATCATCACCTGGGCCTCGAGCGGGCTGAACTCTGGAAGAGAGGCAGGGGATGGAATGTGCGCATGGAGGGCATGTCTGAGTGGCAAATATTTATAGAATTGGGAATCGTGGAGTACTTGTCGCTGTTGCAGGTCGGCAAAGGAACGAATGTGATCCCCCACCCATACGTCTCCAAGCAACGAGATTCCAACGAGATCCCATCGACGGAACCCCTGTAGGGACGAGACCTCGCCTAGCCAGGCCCCGCTCCAGGGCGGTGTTTGTCGAGTGAGCGTACGGTTCCACCGCACATGGCGCAGAGCTGTGCGCCAAGCCTTGTGTACCATTCTCGTGACTGGGGGTAGGGCCTGCGGCAACGGGCTACCGTACAGAAAGGACTGGATCTGCGCGAAATCTGTCATGGCAAGTTCCACTCAGTATGCCGGGTTGGGCCAGCCGCCTGCAAACCAGTCGTGGATCACGATAAGCCTTGTGGCCAAGTAGTAGAGGTGGAGATTAGTCACTCCCATACCTCCATCGAAGGGGGGATACGACAGGGTGCCAGGGATAGACGCGGCCTCCCGCCTCCCCAGAGAAACCGGGTAAGGACGCCGCCCAGTTCCTGGAACCAACTCCCTGGGAGGTGGATGGTGATGTTCTGCAAAATGTAAAGGAAGTGGGGGAGAATCATCATTTTAAAGAGCGCACTTCTGCCCAGGAGAAGGGGAAGTGCCTGCCATCTCTTGAGGTCGGACTTCATCCGGGCGACCAAAGGCGTGACATTTAAAGCCCATTCGAGCTCTGGCAAAAGGGTGATCCAGACGCCCAGATATTTGAACGATCGCCTCCATTGGGGAATATTCGTCTGCCAGTCGAAGCAGACCCGGGAGGGATGTAATGGGACTAAAGTCGATTTTGCCGGGTTGAGCTGGAGCCCAGAGACCCGTTCAAAAGTGGAGAGGACCTCCAGGCATCTGGGCCCGGAACTGTCCGGGTCTGCCAGATAAAGCAGAACGTCGTCCGCACAGAGGGCTAACTTGTCAAACTGATTAGAGTCCCAGGCCCAACCTCTGATGAGTGGGTCATGCCGGATGAGCGCCGCCAGGGGTTCCATCACCAGCGCGAACAATAGGGGTGAGAGCGGGCACCCCTGTCGTGTACCCCTCCGGATTGGGAAGGTCTCAGAAAGCTCGCCATTGATGAGAACACAGGCTCTGGGGTTGGTGTAGAGGACCTTGACCAGGTGGCGGAATGGAAGGCCACAGCCCATCCTCTCCAGCACATCCTCAAGGTACGTCCAATCCACCGTATCGAAGGCCTTCTCAAAATCAATGAAGAGCAACGTCAGATACGGGGTTAGGCGACCACGGTGGGCCATAGCCAAGTGGAGGCGACGGATGCAGTGACGAGTACCCCTGGCAGGCATGAACCCGCATTGGTCGGGATGGACCAACTCCTGTAGGAGGGGTCTGAGTCTCTGGGCTATCACGGTAGCGAAGATCTTCAGCTCCGTGTTAATCAGCGAGATCTGACGATAGTCCTCACAATCCAGGGAGGGCGGCTGCGTTTTTGGGATGACCACTATGGTGGCTACGTTAGATTCTGGTGGGAAGGATCCCGTCTCCGCCACATGGTTGAATAGTTCCACTAAATGGGGGACCAGGATCTTGCGAAAGGTCGCGTAGTACTCCTGGGGATAGCCTTTTGGACCGTGTGTTTTGCCAGGGTGCAATAGTGATATTGCCTCGTGAATTTCCTCTGGGGGGAAGGGGTGGTCCAATGCCTCCATGGTCTCCCGAGGGAGACACGGCACCTGGACCCCGGTCCTCTCCAGCCATTCCGCCAGTGGAACGCCGGGAGAGTGAGCAGTGTATAAGGTCACGTAGTAATCAACAAAAGTTTGTGCTATGGCTGAAGACGTCACCTGGTGGGCCCCGGGTAACCGAGCGGATCTCAGGGATAACGCGGTTGATCTTGGAATAGGACACTAGATTGTGTAGGAGCTTACCATTTTTGTCACCCCACCCGTAGATCCGTGCCACGGATGAACGCCTGAGCATTTTCGTGGATTCCAATGAGATCCGGCGAATCTCCTCGCGGACCACTGCCAATTGCCGAGAGGAGTCCCCGCGACCATTCGCCAGCTGTGCTGCCTGAGCTTCCAGCCGTACAAGGTGGGCTATCTGCTCCACCCGTTTCGCATGGACCAGACCCCTGGCCACCCCCCGGACAACAGCCTTGCTGGCCTCCCACAGCGTCCCCGGTGAGTGAACCGAGCCTGTATTAGTGAAATAATAGTGACGGAGTTCCTGCCCAATTGAGTCGATGAGCTTGGAGTCCTGCAGTAACCAAGTCACTCGCGGACCCGCAGAGGAGGACCCAAGACGGAGGGAGACGGGCGAGTGATCCGAGATCCTAGAGTAGCGAGCTTTTAAAATCCCCTGATTGCTTGATTGATTTAAGATCCCAGGAACTGGATTTGGCACCACTTGGCAAGTCAGGACTCTGAGCAGAAGAGCCCAGGCACTGGTGGGTGAAGTCTTTGATGGCCCTGAAATTTCTTAACAGGAAGCAGGCACACACAAGCCCTTGGAGAATAGAGACCTAAAGCCTACAAAAACAGGTCAGAAACATAGAAAGAAGAAGGCAAAACGTTTGTGGATAACCCTGCAAAAAGAGTCAGGTTCAACAAGTCCCATATACCTGAAGACACACACGACTAACCCAAGATGGAGCAACCCAGAAGTAAGATCTGAAGACTTAGGGGACAAAGTCAATATGGAGCAAGCCAGAAGTGAGATCTTCATGGTGCAAGCACACTTACAATAGGCTTTCCCAGTATGAATTGTGGTATTTACCCTGGCCTGCATGAATTGACCATAGACCAATAAACTGGCTTGCCAATAGAAACAACTCATTAACCCATGACATCAATATGGGCTAGACCATATTATCTCTTTACATTACATGCCTCTCTTCTGCCTGAGTTGATGAACTTGAGAAGGAAAATTCCCTTGCAACATAGAAGAATTCCAATATAAGATCTCACAAAAAACTTTAGTGAGATGCAACCAGTTCATGAGAGTAATCAAGCTGGTAATTACCTATATAAAGCATAGGTCCAGATAGATCGACCTTAAGCCCGGGCTGTTTAGGCAGAGTCAGTAGAACTATTAGTCCTTATCTGTTTTCTGACTTTTTTGACTATGACTGTGCTACTGCTTAGCACGGGGACGCACCAGTAACCAGGAGCTCTATATATCTCAAAATAAATAAAACAAAATCTGGATGGAAACAGAGAAATAAAATAAGGGCTATTGCATGAATGCAGGGATCTACAAAAATGAGGACACACTTTCGAAGACAAAATATCAAAAATAAAATAGCAGCATGTAAGTAAGTCTAGATTTTCTATACCTAACTCCACATATATGCACCTATGTGGCACATATATCTTCTAGAATAGTAACGGTGGCATTAGGAATACTAAATTTGTACTTCACTATTGCATCTAACTTTCGATATTTTGTCCATTTATATTCTGTCCTATTCTTGTACTACAAAAGTGTTGCTTTCGATATAAGGTAGTACAATTCACTAAATCACAGTATTCAGCATAATTATCGCCTGGGTGGTAGCATGTCTTTCAAATTGTGCAGGTGAACGGGCAAGGGACTATTACCAAGGACTGTCCTATGCACTTCCACTCAAAATAGGCTTGATGAAATTTTACAGAAGAATGGTGGACTTTTATATTTTTTGCGTACATAGTCTAAACCGGATGGAATGTGATTACGGCACCGAAAAAAAATGAAAAACCAGCTGCGGCCCGCACAGGTAAGAGCTGTGGGGTGGGGGCCAGGTGGGGCGGATTTTGACAGAGGATGGGGGAAATTTAAAGAAATAATTAATTTCCCCTCGTCGTCATTTGTTGAAATCCACCCCCCCCCCCACTCGGCCACACCGCTCTTACCTGCACAGGCCGCGGCTGAGAAAAACAGAGACAATTGAAGAGCACTTGTGAAACAAAACAGACAGACAGGGAGAAAAATAACTTTCAGCCTGATGAAGATACAGGTAGCTGGGCAGCCCCTTAAACCATCTTAAAGACAGATGCACCTTTATAATTAGGCCAGTTGTACATAATAGCAATATCGACTGGTTACTATCCGTCCATCAATTAATGAATCCATGCATTTTATTCATATCCTTTTTTATGAATAGCATACATAAATCCTTGAGAATGGAAAGTAGAATAAGATTCATCAGAACTTGAGAACACATCTGAATACATACATTCACATGAACGCATGACGTCTGAAAAGGACACGGATCTAAACATCTATGCCTATTTATGTCTGGAATCCAATTATAACCAGTTTCCATCGAGTTGTTTCTGCATGGCGAGAAAATGATCCAATTATCTTTCTCGCTTTAGGCTAGAAACAGTAATTTACCAACTTTTTAGATAATTTGAAAGGATTTAACATTCATTAGTTTAACAGCCATTTTTGCATTATGAAAACAGTGCGGTTTTTCAAGCTAGGCTTTTCACTACCTATGTCTCAGTTTTTCTGAAAAGGACAAACAAGCGAGCAATCACTCAAAACCTCCTCCGCTCTGTTACCACAAAGGCAGGATTTGTCACTGATGTTTTCTTCTCTTCTGCTACCAGTGCCTTCAGCTAAATTTAGTGTATTCATAAGGTCTTGGATGAAGATTTTATTGTGAAAGATGTTGTTTTGATGTAAGAGTACTAACGTTTGGTAGATTGCCAGAATTTCCTCCACATTTTATATTAAAACATATTTATTAGCACACAATCATAGATTTTCTTGCTTTTGTCAGACATTTAAAATATTTTAGAACATTGGAATGTTGGGAGCTCCATTGAAAATAATGGGGTGCTCCAGGCTTCTAATGGCCGGTAGATGCCCGGAGCTCCAACATCCCAATGTTGTTGTTCACAGCTGTTGCTATGAACAAAGGCCTCATGGAGCCCGAGGGGATTTCAATCCACTCGGGTTCCGTGAGGCCTTTGTTCTATTTGTTAGAACATTCTGCCTTCTAGTGGCTAAATGCTCTACTAGCTTTATAGCCCTCTGTAGCTGGGCTATACCAGCATTATAGTCCCACTCCCTTGTTAAAGGCCTTCACCTTCGTCTCAGGCCTTTAATACTGGAGTGGGCCTTTAATTATCGGTATAGCTCGCTATGGCAGGCTAAAAGGCTATGTTAGATCATTGGAAGAGCTGTATTGAAGGCAATGAAGTGGCTCCGGGCTTATAATGACTGACATAAGCCTTCTGCTCCAGCATTACAATGTATGACTTTCTGGTTCTCCCTTTAAAATTTAGAACAGTTTACGTGTAGTGGGTGTAATATTAGCCTTCTAGGACTTCTGCCTGGGGATGTACTTGTTGTTAAAGGCCCACAACCTCGTTTTAGCCCCTCTTCACATACCTCGGGTTCAGGGCTTTTAACAACTGGTATAGCCCTCTGCAGCAAGCTGTAAGGCTATATTAAGGTTATTATATTTATGCCAGTTTGGGATGTTGCTTCATCTATGAATTTCCTACCAATTACATACTTTCCCAACTAAGAGCATACACCAATTATAGAAGGTTTAACTTTTTTGATTTAAATTAAGGCAGGGCTAGGAACAGAAAATTTGCTTTGGCAAAAAATGTATCTAAGCCCAAAGCAGGAGCGACCATAGTAGAACAGGCCTTACCAAGAGTGTTTGTATTGTATAGGTATTGTTTCTGGAATTCTGATGCCATGTTGTGCATTTAGCCGAACTATTTTTAAGTATATGAGCTAAAAAGCTGTAGATTTTGCCCTCAGCTGTAAAATTAAATTAATAAACAATTCCAGTCCTTCAGAATTTGTCTAGTTATCCTGGAGTAATATTTCGCTATAGTAGCAAATCATGTGTGTGGCTATAGACAAATGATGTTCCTGTTACCAAACAAATGGATATACACAAACTACACGTTTATGACCCAGGAGAAGCAGTGCCCGTCTAATAACAAGTGCCCCAATGGAAAATGCCCACTGAAAGTTCTATGCCAGGAGAAACACTGTAATGCAAGTTTGTAATGTAGTGACAGGAGGTAACATTGTGCAGCTCCCTGTCGGGAAGACACTTCTTCTTCACATTGTTCCATGCTTTCTCTGCGAAGGTGTACCTCATAAGGTTATTGTCTCAGAGCTTTCCTCCTGCCTAAATGTTAAACATATTAATTCCCAGTTGTATTTCTATGTGACTGCAGTCCATGCTGCTTTTCTACTCTCAGCATTTTCACTGAGTCTTCAGCTGACACTGAAAACGAATGCCATACGCGCTATCCTTCACTTTCATTTTGGCAGCATAAGCTGGTAGATACATAGAAAATACTTAGGGGCATATTCACAAGCCTGAATCGCTACAGGAAAGTTACTTTTTTAGATGTATAGGGGCTTCGCCTTATTTACAAGGTGGCGTTAAGCCACTTAATGCGGCCTTGTGAATAAGGCACCACTTCCGGCTCTACTTACCATGAAAGGGGTGGACAATGGGTGTTGCAGTGGGCGTTCTGCTGCAAAACCCATTATTTTGATGCTGCCCCATATTTACACGGGTGGCGTAAATGTGACGAATGACAGCGGATCGGTGGACCATTGAGCCAGCGAATTCCTCACGTTTAGGACCGAGAAGCGGATCTCTTGGAATTGCGCCAACACCTCTACAGGCGATTCAATACGACCTGTGGACTGTTGTGCAGTACACCTTGTCTTGAGAAAGACCCGCCACGACCTTACACCTAGGCGCAGAAGGGTCGAAACGTCGACATCCTGTAATTGGCCGTTGATCTCTAGGATTCCAAAACTGAAAGAAATATCTAGAATCTCTAGACATCCAATTATCACGGCCTACAGAAAAACAACTGTGTATATATGTATATATTGATTGTATAGATTTCACCTGTATATATTTGTCACTATTTGATCACTATTCACTATTGTCACTATTTTGCACAAAATTCTATCTGGACAGTCTTTTCTTAAAAATTTCTTTTGTATTGAATAAAAAGTCAAGTAGAAGACTTTAAAGTAATAAATAAGACCTCGAGTCATTAGTTGGGAGGTTTTGTATTGTTGTCAATGGAGGGGGTTCCTCGACCACAATAATAGTATTGCTTGAATTATTGTTCCTCAACCACAATAATAGTATTGTTTGAATTACTCTTGCTTCGTACCCAACAGAACCACTTGTTTCATTAACCATTAATTACCCAGGTTCTGAGGGACACAGGGTTACCCCGTTTTGTTTAAATACCATATTTACACGGGTGGCGTAAATGTGGGTCAGTGCCAAAAATAAGACCAGGGAAAACCTGGTCTTAAACAGGCAAAATAAGGAGAATTCTTTATTTCACCTCATTTTTGCTGTTTCCATGTGTGTGCAGCACACATAGAAACAGCAAAATGCCATGTATGTTTGTTCATGTGCAGGAAGGTGTCCATTTCTACACATAAACAATCATTCCCACAATGCAGGTGATGGATACCCATTAATTGACTAAAGACAGAGGATATCTCTTACATGGTGTCCTGATGAAGACCCCACTATAAGTCAAACCACAATGGGGGTTCAAACATCGACTTTAGTAATTATTGGACAGCCTTCATATTCTATGTTACTACTGGACAAGCTCTAAACATTCGAAATGTGATTTTTGACCACTTAATGTTGCTGCAGCCAGTATTTTATCCTGATTTCAGTTGTTTTTTCATTCTCACCAGTCACCATTTCATAACTTACATGCACTGTGCTGTTTTCACTACTTGCATTGAAGCACTTTGCTTTGTTCTGATGTTGCTTGTTACCTAAACTTTGATATAAAATATCATTATGAATAAGTACTCCATTGGGCTATGAGTCTCCTTAACATCAATGTTGGTTGCGAATAGATTGATTGATCACAGCAAATATTACTCAATCTTTTGAAAAGTAACTTCCCATGAACCATTGTTGTCAATAGTCACCCTTTCCCTCAGTGTCAGTGGAATCTAATTTGGTGGTGCAGACTATGTAAGGCTTTTTCATTTGGTCAAGTGTTTGCACTATGAGCTAAGGAGCAGCCGGATCATCTGTGGAAGGAAGGAAAGGAAGAATCAGGAGGAAGAGGAAGTGGGGAGGGACACACTCACAAAGCTTTGGAGAGTGGACAAAGGTCTGATACTTTAATACATGAAGGAACTGGAATAGAGCATAAGTACTAGTGGGACGGGTAAGGTTTTTACAGGGTGCCTTTCCAGGTTTTTCACTAGGAAATGAGGCATAACATGCAGAAATGGTATTTGAGCACCAAAGCCCTCATGTTTTGCCTTATTTCTGTACTTTCATTGATACATTTTGGTAGGTTTGCCGACAAACTCTGTAAAGGAAAAACCATTGGATCATTAAGGCTATCATACAACTGGGAACTTCTATTTTGGTCAGGGAAAGGAATTTAGCCCACAACTTGTAATCAGTGTGTTAGGCCAGAGGGGATGAACAGTGAGAGGTCATTCTTCGATCTATTCCAACAAGCAGCACTAAGGAAAGTGGTGGTGGGTAGGATGATGGCCGGTATATTAATATGTTATATGTTCCTGCTCCACTACTGACCTTGTCTATTTGAGACTTGAAGAAAGGATGTAGTGGGCCACATATAACATGAACCTCAAACCTCAGTCTTATCTAGTATGCCCATTGGAAGGAGCCACTTGGTGGAAAACCTACCTGTTATTAATATACAGTCTTAAACCATTTAAATGTGTGTGAGTTACATTTATGGGTGCGCTGTGCTCGCACCATACTGCCTTTTTTGTCATATAGTATTTCTCCATTGGCAGCATACATAAAACCTAAAAATGTTGTAACCTAGAACCAGGATGTGCTCATGATGTGAAGAGATGTACAATGTGTGCTAACACTGCAACACTGAGTAGAAAAAACACCCACTGTAACATTATAACATTAAACATATGCATGCCAGAACGTATTATCTAATAAAAATAGTAACTTGGTTTATTTTCATACTGCCATTCATATCACACTTCTGCTCTTTAAGGTGTGTATATGCTGCTTTTTGTATTGTACTTAATAATATGTAGAGCTGGGTAAGGTTGATTTTACCACGTATGTTTGGCACAATGCGCCTAGACAATTCACTGATATAAATGGTAAGACTGATTATTTTCAAGAGATTGTGGGCTGGCATCTGTATCAGGGACGTTGTGATAAGGGTGCTGAAGACACATCTCAGCAAGAAGTTATGTATTTACTATGTTGTGTAGTATGCCATGGACATGTGACCCAGCGTAAGGTTATGACTGCTTTGCCACTAAGTCAGTGTCTTCTAATTGAACTTGTTTCCAGAAATGCAAGTGTAAGATGTACCCATATCAGGGAAACGCCTCCAGGGATGATTGAATAAGTGAAGAAATAGTCTGCTATCTGCCTTTGGAGACAATGTTTAGTGTCCAGGTGGAGATGTCCTTTTAGTTGTAACTCATTATACCCATTTATGAATAATAGGACGGTTGCAAGGATTACACTCATGGAAGACTTTACATTCCTTGAGCGCTCAAGCACTTGTCTGGATGGCTATATGAACATATGAATGTCATGTATGGAAGTGTAGTGTCAATATGTGAATGTCTGTAGTCTGTGGAACAGAGCACCCTGTGTGCATAGCAAATACTCTCATGAGATCCTTCCAAATTGCCATTTTCCATCTGCTGCACCTTATGGGTAAGCAAGACTTGAGCCACGGCACATGATCCTCATCAGATTGATATTTTCCCTGGGTTATAGTTAGCTAAGGGTATGGCGCAGCCTGCATGAGTGCACAGCACTACTGCAGCTAAGAGCAGTGAGGCGGGGAGTGGTAGAGGGGATTCGACATACAACAACGAGCCAAACTTAAATGTAAAAAAAACTGAAAACCATGAGATTTCTTTTTTTAATTTAAGTTTCCCTCGTCGTCGTATGTCGAATCACCCCCCATTCCCAACATTCTTACCTGCACAGGCCACGCCTGGCTGTGCATGTCCCAGAAGCATCACTTCCATGAACATATATCCAGCTTTCTCAGTCCATGAATATACCCAGGCGTGATCACGTCCAATCCCCTGTGATTCCTTCCACATAGAATGATCTTCTTGTCTCATCTCCTGCCTGCTCATCTGTTGCTACTCTGTTCTCATAGAACCAATAAACTGTCCTTTCCTTTTTAGACCCATGCTCTGCCCTCTACAACCCCTACCTCTGGTGCTCAATAATTTGCCTCATGTTTCAAGATCCACTTTCCTTGACCCTTTCCTGCCCTGGTGAGCTGTCTCTTTTTCCCTCCACAGCCTCTTGACCATGTTCCATATGGACTATCAGTGCTTTTGATGGGCAGGTGATCTGGTACTGTCAGGCACACAGTACCTGCACCTATTTAATTCTAAACGGGAAAACTAACACTTCTGGAGTGCAAAACCTTTTTATGGAAGAGTACGAGGGATTTCCTAAAAGCAAAGGGGTACTCTGGGATTGTGAGTCCCTGCTCTTATAAATTTCCATTTCAACCACTACACATGTCAGTGTTAGAAGCACCAAGAATACTCATTGCATCAGAGTTTTACTTCCAAGTTCATCCATCAAACATGACTGGGAACAAGACGAGAGCCTGCTTGCGGACCTCTGCTAAAAAATCATCTCAGCATGTACGTCTAGCCCAAGACTAGGTTGGACAATCTCACAGCTTCCACTGGACAGAGACCAATTTTACACATAGTATCAGTTGTATCAACTGCACAGCAACCAAGAACAAGCAGTGTAGGTTGCACAGATTCCGGCATTACACACAGTGTCAGAGTTCACAGAGATCAAATGGCCACACATAGCGCCACACACAGAACTCTCGTCCAAAACTGTATTGGATGGGGAACTCTACAGAAATTCAATGGTAGAGCTCCGCAGGCAGGTTGGTATAGTATACATGTCTTGTTGTCGCGTCATGGGCTTCTTTGAATGTTGAAGATTCAACTAAGATCACACATGGTACAAGTTGCACAGAGACCTAGAAAACATGTATTCTTGGGAACAGAGAGAACAACTTGATCCATGCTTTACGTGTAACCTGTGTGTATGTTTCCTGCACTTCTGCTGCTGATGTTATACTGTGCACTGGCACTGGCACTTGGGGTGCGGGAGGCGCTGAAGCACGCCTATAAACCGTAAAATAATTTGGATGGGGAATAAACATTAAAAGGGCCATTCAAACGTTGTCTTGCGCCATTTGATGTGTTTTCAAATATAGTCGGCCACATATTTCCTATGACTTTTAATGACGTCACTAGCCAGCACCCCCACTCTGAAAATTGTTCCTGCACTGCTCACACTGTGTGTAGAGGGCGTTGCTCTATCGCTGCTTACATATAACCTGCTTCTCAAATGCTTTAGCTTAGATGCAGCGGGCAGACATTTTGCACTCTGTCATGCCTTTGACATCAACGTGTGTTGGAACAGTGACATCAGGGCATTGCACGTGCCATGTAAATACTGTGAGCTCCCATCTACGAACAGTCCCAGTCATCACTCTTATCTGTTACAGCCATTCCATGATGACTACAGCTCCAGCTACCAATTCTTTTTCCAACACACTTGACGAAACAAAAATAATCACCATAAAAGGGCATGCAACTCAACTTTAGCACGAGGGCAAATGCCAATCATCCACTGCCTCTCCTTGATAATAGTGCCGCCATCTTTGAATAAGCGACCCTGTCAAGCTTCTTCACAATATAATCGTTTTTCTCACGGATCTCTTTACAAGTGCGCCTGCTGATTGATTGACCCATTGGGACTGTAACAGTAGAAGTAACCAACCGGATCCGCGTACAGTCAGATAAAAATGCCGAGGGTCCCTCTTTCAGAGCCACTTCCCCTCAGGGCTCGGGTAGCATTGAAAAGCGATGTTCCACTTAACCTGTTCGTTTTGGGCCAGAGATCAGCAAGGCAGCCCTCTGTGCAGTCACTTCTCAGTCAGACATGTCAATAGCTGTCACTGCTGGGGGTGGGGAGGAAACACAAAGAAACTGTTGAGCTACAAAGACAATGGAAGTAAATAACATGAACCCGTAAAACATTGCAACAATTGAAAGAGTGCTTGTTAATCTCACGGGAATACTTTGCATGATCAATGCGGGTGCCATGTTTGTATGGATGTACGGTGTGTTCTTGAAATAAAAAAGTGAAGAACGACTTGGAAAGTCCTTCTAGGAATATTAGTGTTTTATGGCTTCCTTTCATTTTTGTGGCCAATCTTTGTTATTGTCAACAGATAAAGCTAATTGCAGAACAGTTTAGCACGGTACTGGGCAAATTAAGTACACGGCTCAAACATACAACACGCACAAGTGACATTTGAAAAGAGATTTGTGGGTCTTGTAAATTGGTCAAACAAAAGTGAGTTTTAGAGTAATTGCAGAGCTGTAATTCCCCATCGAATTGCTTTTAGATTCCAATATGTATGCATAGTGTGTTGTGCAAACACAAGTTGTGCGTTTCTCATTAAAGGCACAATAGTGCAGTAGCGATGTCCATTTGGATTTTTCTATTCACCTCACACACACACACACTCTCTCCTTCCACAAGGCTCTTTTTTTAGCTGAAATTAGAGAAGTGCGTATTAGAAATGCAGTTGCGTTATTTTAGTGGCTTTAATTAAGGATGCATAAATCCCTGGAGTATATTTTCTCATTTTTCGTAAACAAGTTTTGTTCTGCTCACAGATATCAATGTAATTAGCAAGAGCCAAACAATGTTTTTGGTGGGACTTAATAGGAACAATACGTTCCTGTTGACAGCAGCAGGGTTGTGTGTTAAACGTCAATATAGCTTCATTTATTTTTAGGAAGCTTATTCTCCTCTCTGGCAGGCTAGTTGCAAAAATTGACACTGAATAACTCTCCTTTTTTCTTGCAGCCAGGCTTTCAGTGGTTTGTATCTTTGAATAGGGTCGCCATCAGGATTTATATCAGTGGAGTAGCTAGACCTAGTGCCGTACGGGGCGGTCCCTGAGTTTGCTGCCTGGTGCAGGTAATAGCGGTAGGGGGGCAGACGACTGACAACTTGTTCTGGGGGGGGGGGGGGTAGGTTGTCAGTGGACAGACAACTTGTTCTCAGGGTGGGTGGCAGTCGACAGATGACTTGACTTGCTCACCTCCCTGACCCCCAAAAAGAGTTCCGCCCAGGGCGGACCGCCACCCCCTAGTAACGCCACTGCTCTATATTCATGTACTTAACTTTACTATTCAAAACACTGATCGTTTTCCCAACTATGGGGTCTAGTCACAGATGCAACTTACACTTTTGTGTAATTTAGACATGTAAATTTACTATCGCAGTTTGTAGTGACATTACTACTTTGGGCATTTCACAGAATCCAAGTGTAAAGTTACTGCAAAGTCTAAATGTACAAGTCACCACTCCCCTAAAAAAAGGAAGAGGAGCCAAATTTACCAGTGTAAAGTTGCTACTGCCAAAATGAAGCAGCATGCATGGCCAACCACTTTTTATGCAAAACCCTCCCATACAAAATTATGGAGGTAAGGACTTGAAATGAAACCCCATAGGAAATATTATTAACCTAAATTAGAAAATAAAAATATACATAAATAAAATATAATGTTAGAAAATCTAAACACAAAACATTTTTTATTTTAATACATTTAATAACCTTTGCATTCACAAATATAATGTTATTTTTAATAAAATATTATAAAATTAGTTTAAATTAATTTTATGCATCCCTTGTTTTCATACATAATGTAAAATATATTTGTTTACATTAGGTGAGAATTCTTTTTAATTTAACCCCTTGCGTGTGCGCGTCGGCCAACGGCAGTCGCTAGCACTACCTCGGTAGTGCTGCGCACGTCCGTTGGCCGACGCGGCCCTGTCCACTCTTCAGAACTGCCGCACCATGGCGGAATGTGCGCCGCGGTAAAGGAGTTAAACTTCAGGAAAATAATTTGAATTTCTTCGGGTCAAGTTCGCTCAATATAAAACTCCGAGAAAAAAATATAATTAAAATCTTTACATTTTTTATTCAAAATTAAGTTAATAGTGCTCTGACACTTTTTTCTTTTGTTCTACATTTTCAATAAATATATACAAGTGAATTACAATAATATTTAACTAAAATATATTTTTACAGATTTTTTTATGTTTAATAAACTTAGAACATTTTCCCTATACTTTATCATGTGGAGATCTTGGCCTCGATTGTGGAGTCTCCCTATAGTGAAGTATAGGGAATAGTAAAAAGAAAGTACACCATTTTTTTATTTTTGGTTATTTATTAGAAATATTTATATTTTTTAACTATGTTAATGAATTTAATCTAATTCCTTTCAACATTATTTCCGAAGGGGTCTATTTTAAATCCCTGTCTCCATGATATATTCTAAGGGATGGTGTTGCTGGACTTACACAAGTCTCTATATCAGAATGTGTGCCAGGACAAACCTGTCGAAGGACCTACTGACATCTGAATAGTACAGGGAGTGTACCTCACCTCTCCTTCCACCAAGCTCGGGTCCTGCGATGAGACAATGCCGGACAATGCCGGACAGAGCGGGGGCCTCCTTCTTCCTGAGCTGGGTTCCAGGAGAGGTGAGGTACACTCCCTGTACTATTCAGATGTAAGAGACACCGTTTGGTACAGAGGAACACGATTTTGGACTATTTATGTATATCCTTTACAGACTGTTGTTTACGTTCACTTTATGTATGCAGTAGCTAATGCTTAGAACTCTGGCCCTGAAGAAAGCCATGGGATCTTGTCCCTACCGGCTGAAACATGTTGGCCATGTAAATGCGGTTATATGTTTAGACTGCTTCCTCTGCATTGTTCTTGTTTGTTTGAGGGAAAGGACAAATTACATTAGAGTTTTTCGCCTATTGATCCTTTTACCCCTTGTTTTTAACTCACACATCTTTTGATTTTTGCACTGCACTCGATCCCATTTTTATCATTTGTTCATGGGTACCTTAGCGATTGATGGTGCGACCCAATTGAGTAAGGGCGATGGATGGGTCTCATTGATCAAGAGACATACCACCCCATTTTTGGATGACCAAATGAGAACACTTGATCTACATAACTATTTGATGGGAATCCAACACATCTCTGTACGGGTCTTACCAACAATCTCAGTAGGTCCTTCGACAGGTTTGTCCTGGCACACATTCTGATATAGAGACTAATGTAGCTCTATTAACGCCTAACTCACTTATGTAGGAGTTTTGCAGCAGCTCGGAGTACTTGAAGCTCCGTTATAGACCCCCAGTTCTTTTGTTGTTAGGATTACAGTTAGGGGGATACGAACTGGGCAGGTCTTTAAATTTCCCTCAGACCCTTCTTCAATTGTTTGTGTTTTACAGTTGCTGGACTTACTCCAGCTCTGAGCAATAGTAACTATAGAAGTGCAGTTTATGAATAGGAGCGGGCTTACTCTTTTGTTAATGGTGCATTTTAGCTTCCTATATTCCTTCCTAATCTTCCATTAGCCCCTCCATTGTGATCCTTCAGCCCCCCTTAACTACTCCCTAATACCCTACTCTTTGCCATAAATATTCTTAATTTTCCAGCCACTTCCCCTGTGTCCCTCCCACATTTACTACTAAAACGTATAACCTATATGTGCAGAGACTTCATATTTTGGCACAGAAAAACGGTTGGACAGTTGGGGGTGTAGGACTCCACATGCACCTTGTGAATATCATTTTGTAGAATGCTTACAGTACTATAATAGTCAAGCTGCTGGATTTATGTGATGTTGCTGCCACTGCGTTTTCCACATTATTATAGATTTGCCATAGTTTCCACATAATCCATCATGTGCTGTATAATCTACAGCTTTTCACCCAAAAATGGTTTGTAGCACTGAGGCTTCAAACGTTGCTAAAAAACGCAGCTACATGTGTTGCAGCAAAGTGGAAGGCTCTTTGCAAATGTTGACGGCTCACCTTTCGGGTGTTTATTGCCGTATTTGTTCGTTTAACTGGTATTAATGGGGCAGAAACTTTGCCCAAAGAGCATTAGAATGTGAACACATAAAATAATAAAGTAATACTATTGTAAAATGTGTTGAACTAATTTGCCTTTTCTTCCTGCATAATTTTGTCACCCCTGCCCCATAATTTGGTCCTTCCCTGCCGCATAATTCCAGTGGACCCTGATTATATTAAAACAAAATGTACCGAAAAGCGCAGTTTGTAACTAGGCCCCCATGACTGTAAAAATGCTTCAAGTATTCCATGTCATCGATGCAATCCCTGTTAACATCGCACGTGTTTTACTTCATCTAGCATTCTCTAATTGAATTTACTTTTTTCAAGCTGATATGTTTCTGTTGTTTTTTCATTCAATGTACAACTATTGAATAGTGCATACTTTGGACTGAGTTGCCTCCAGAAATTAGGGTGAATTAAGGTAACGTGATTGAGAGCTCTGATATTGAGACAAAGACTGTGGGCCTTATTTACAACAAAGTAACACAGCGTGGTGCCGCAAGCCATTTGGCTGCTCCACGCTGCATTACTTTGGAAGCAAAAGGATGCATCATATCTACAACGATATAACGAATACCTTTTCTCTCCCTTGCGCTGGAGCACTATGGGCTGCTCTGGGTCGATGCAAGCACCCTTGCACCATAGTGCAATGGTGGCTGCATTACAGGGGTGATTGTTTTTGTGCAGTAAGGTCCACCTTCCTGGACAAAATCAATCAGAAGAGGTAATTTTCTCTTGCTATGCGTGCTGCAAAATGCAGGATTCATAGACAGAGGAAAAAACGAGGATGAATGAAAAATGTATTCTCGTTGCGCCTTCCTACACCTACCCTGGGGAGGCGTAGCATTCTGATGCATCTCCAAGTTGACGACTTCTCATAAATCTGGATATGCAGCAGAAGCCATGGGTGTTGCATGGGAACACTCACAGCAACACCCCATTCACGCAAAGTGCTGCGTGTAAAGGGGCCATATTTACAAGGAGACGAAAAGCCACGCAGGTTGGCTTTATGTGTCCTTGTGAATATGGTGAAGCAAGATGCGCCGCCCATGAGTCACAAAAAGTGACGCACCAGCGGTGCCAGGGGCTTGTAAATAAGCCTGTGTGTGTTTCTCTGTCACTGAGTTATAAAAGTATGCATACTTCATGCACATCATATCTTTGGCCGTTACAGAGCACGCATAACAATGATTTCATATGTGACAATTGTGTGAAAGTGTGAACTATGCAGATGGAAGGCATCATAAAACTGTTGGAAGACAAGGGGCATACGTGTGTAACAGAATAGGAGGCTGCAGGGGAAGTGGTGTGAAGTGGCGAACAAGTGTGTCTGAAACACTCCAAAGGCCACAACCACTCCTGTAGATCTTAATAATGTGTAATTCACAAATCTCGGATTTTCAGAATTAAAACATTTTCAATTCTAATTAGTCACAATAAAATCATTGTTGTTATTAATGTATCTGATACAGCTAGCAAGCATTGGCAGAGCCAAGAGGTCTGACTTGCTTTATGTATGAGTACTTTGTTTTGTGGTATGTCTGGAATGAATGCAATAAATAATATCTCACAGAGGCACCCAAGTACTGGCCTGAAAGTGATGTGTGAAGCACAGGATTTTGGTTCACAGGTTTTAAGCCACGACCTTAATTACATAGGACACAGCTCTAGCAAAGTATTCCTGGTTTCACTTAGGCCCCACCCCTGTTGATACCTCCATCTTTTTTTATCCCATTTAAAGCACTGCTTGAAGTCACACTACTACTAGTACTTCTTCTACTACTACCACCACCACCAAGACTAACAATAACAAAAGTAATAATCAAAATAATGATGATAGTGATAATGATGAGATGAGATGATGATGATAATGATAATAATAATAGTAATTATAATAATAACAATAACAAATATCAATAATAATAACTAATATTTCTGTATAGATTGGACGTTTTTTAGTTTTCCTGCAACGCAAGATTGCAATGCCACATGTTATCCTTGTATGATTCAAGATAGTGGAAAAGGCCAAATTCCACCTTTATGGATACTCTCTCTAGGTCACTTGCATCAGGTAAGTTACTCAACATTCTAAGTAGAAAGCAAATTAACCCGTTGCTGTCTGTTACCAGTGTCTCCAGACATTGTGGTCACATCTGCTGGACACCCCTTGAACTGCAGTGCTTCCATCTTAGATCACCTCAATCTTTATGACAAAGGTGCATATCTATGCTTCTATTAATTCACAGTACGATGGTAGCTATCAACTACAACGTGACAAGCAACCCCTGGACACTTGCAGTCCTGCGGCACTTTGGTGTACAACAGGAGTACTCATAGTACGGCCCGCAGGCCGCCAGCGACACGGCAAGCCTTCCCTGGTGGCCCGCGGACCTTTTAGACGTCTACCAGTGTGACTCGGAGACTCTGCTGCTCTGTGGGGGCAGCCATAGTCAGAGTGGAGCTGCGGCGCTAAAGGGTGAAATACAACACAGCCTCATTAACACGCGAATGGTCTTTTAAAGACCTGTGAAGTGCTCGCGTGCTGCTCTGTGTGTGTGTGCCCGGAAGCTGTCTCAGCCCGGGCACACACAGGCAGGGTGAAATGACGGAGAGGGAGGGAGGGAGACAGAGGGAGAGGAAGGGAGGGAAAGGGAGGGAGAGGGGGAGGGAGGGAAAGGGAGACAGAGGGAGAGGGAGGGAAGAAAAGTGAGACAGAGGGAGAGGGAGGGAGGGAAAGGGAGGGAGAGAGCGGGAAGGAGGGAAAGTGAGGCAGAGAGAGGGAGGGAAAGGGAGACAGAGACAGAGTGAGGGAGAGTCAGGGTTTGAATGCGAGACAGAGTGAGGGAGGGAAAGGGAGACAGAGGGGGAGTGAGGGAGAGAAAGGGAGGGAGAGAGAGGGAGGGAGAGGGAGGGAAAGGAAGGCAGAGTGAGGGAGGGAAAGGGAGACAGAGTGAGGGAGGGAAAGGGAGACAGAGGATGAGGGAGGGAAAGGGAGGGAGAGGGAGAGGGAGACAGAGGGAGAGGGAGGGAAAGGGAGACAGAGGGAGAGGGAGGGAGGTAAAGGGAGACAGACGGAGAGGGATGGAGGGAGAGGGAGGGAGAGGGAGACAGAGGGAGATGGAGGGAGGGAGAGGGAGTGAGGGAAAGGGAGATAGAAAGGAGAGTGAGGTAAAGGGAGGGAGAGGGAGGGGGAAGGAGACAGAGGGGGAGGGAGGGAGAGGGAGAGGGGGGAAGGAGAGGGAGAGTGAGGGAGGGAAGGGGAAACAAAGGGAGAGTGAGGGAGGGAAAGGGAGACAGAGGGAGAGTGAGGGAGGGAAAGGGATACAGATGGAGAGTGAGGGGGGAAAGGGAGAATGAGGGAGGGAGACAGAGGGAGAGGGAGGGAGAGTGAGGGAGGGAAGGGGAGTAAGAGGGGGAGGGAGACAGAGGGAGAGGGAGGGAAAGTGAGGCAGAGTGAGGGAGGGAAAGGGAGACAGAGGGAGAGGGAGACAGAGGGAGGGAGGGAGAGGGAGGGAAGGAAAGGGAGGGAGAGGGAGAGGGAGGGAAAGAAAGGGAGGGAGAGCGACAGGGAGGGAAAGAAAGGGAGGGAGATGGAGAGTGAGGGGGAAAGGGAGACAAAGGGAGAGTGAGGGAGGGAAAGGGAGACAGAGGGAGAGTGAGGGAGGGAAAGGGAGACAGATGGAGAGTGAGGGAGGGAAAGGGAGAGGGAGGGGGGGAAAGGGAGGGAGAGAGAGGGAGAGAGGGAAAGGGAGACAGAGTGAGGGAGACAGAGTGAGCGAGAGAAAGAGAGCGAGAGAGAGATGTGTGTATTTAGAGTCTGGTGGGTCAGTGGACGAAGGTGTCCACTGCAGGGACCAGTGATCAACCTCATGGTCAATTTTGTTTTGTTGCTCTAGCCCGACCCTCCCCCACTGACCCCGTCCCCACTGGTGCGGCCCTCTGACACAAACCACACTGTAAATTTGGCTCCCGAGAGAAAGTTTGTGAGTACCCATGGTGTACAGCCTTTCTGTCTCAAAACTCATTTGCACCCCCTTTATGGAGCCGCAGAATATTCAGGCCAATGCTAAATAAAGTCCTATTCAGGCAAACTTAAAAAGCTGCAGGACTATCGGAGGACACTACTAAAGTTCACACACAACATTCGAATTCAACATATAGGCTACTCTGTCAACCAACTCTTAACACTATGTACAATAAACTCAGTAGCTGCTTATTCGACCATGCAGAGATTGTTTTGGTCCTCTAAGGCAGTGGCGTAGCTAGGCCTTTTGCCGCCCAGGTGGTCCCTTCACCGAATGTAAGAGCGGCAGGGTGTGCTGGCGATTCCTGAGATGGCCGCCGGTAAGGGGGGGACAGGTCGCCCCCAAAAGTCATGCCGCACCGGGTGGACCGCCCCCTCCCCGCTCTACGCCACTGCTCTCAGGGATATGCTGTGCGGTAAATGTTCTAATTCAGTACTATACAATGTTCTATCTAAGCTTCCATCAACCTGCCCAAAATATAGGACTGAATAACAAAACTGTGCTTTAAACAGAAATCCATTTCCACTAGTATCCTTCTAATTTTGGAGTAAATGACTATCTTTTGGGGATTCACAGACCTCACCATGAAGAGTCCTAGAAAGCTACTGATGCGCTTCTCTAGGAGTTCACCTTAAGAGGATAATCCGCATTAGTGAGTTAGGCATAAATGTGCATTTGTAGATTTAACTTGTTTTTTTCTTTTTGCTACAAATAGTTTATCTTGCACTGAAATCCGCTCCATCAACCCCTTTAGAAATTTGTTGGTGTTCTCTACCCAGTCTCAACCTGGACATACAGGTAGAAACAATGTTATGAGTTTTTTCCAGGGATACAACGGCGATGCTAAATATTTGTAAATATATACACATTCAAAGGCTTTTCGTGTTTGGTACTTTTTCATGAACCTCGAATTACAATCCTTTTCTCTCATCCCTAACTCTAAACTTACAGTGGTTATTAATACATCAGCATTTCCAGGAAAATTAAAATTCGGATATGAAAATGCCTTTTGCTATGCACCGAATTTACGGGTAAGTGTGCACATATATTTGTGAAGCTGTTCCACTAAACTTTGTGGCAATCACTGCAACGACTGAAAAGTGTACACGTTAGAAATGGGTGTGCTAAACTGCAAAGATGAGCGACTCCCAACTTCATATAGTTTTATAAAATTGCCAGTTGTATAAACTATGAAGCTGGTTAAATTTAAACTCCCAAAAATGTTTTTTTTTAAAACGGTAGCCGGTAAACAGCTGCTTAGATCCATACGCAGGACATTGTGGCTCCTACCCAAACACTATTCCTTTTGAACCACCAGAAGCCCAAACCTTTGCACCGCTGTAAAACATGTTAAAAACATGTGTTGTTATTTTGCTGCTTGTGTATTATAGAATGGAACATTTGTGTGCGAGCTTATACTGAGTTGACCTAATAAGTAATATGTTTTGTCCTCCATTTAAATATCCACAAAAGGACCGTGTTAGAGAGCAAATTAGTTTGGGACTTTTTTTATTAAACAACCAGCAAAAATGTAAATGTTTAGCAGTGGTTACACAATCCATTTTCACAAGTTTTGCTCTTGTGCAAAACTATTTTTGTTACATGGACTGGGGCACACAGTGTCTCTTGTATTCCACAACACATGGGCAACAAAAAGCAAACAAAACAAAAAAAACACACAAAAGAACCCTGCAAAGTCTTTTGCCCTTATAAAGTTTCTGTAATAAGGCCCATTAGTGGTAAAAGCCCTTTGTTGGCATTACAAATTCAGTGACTCGAGATCGACCCTTTAAGTGAACCAACTAAAGGCTCTTTTCTTTCAATCCCTTCTAGATCCTGCCTTCAAGAAGCTCTGACGATGTAGGCAAATCACACAGCAGCCTCCTTCCACCACTGGCACACTCTAATCTAATGGGCTATAATTAGGTACGAGACACGTGTCCTGTCCTTAATTTTAGGGTAATATTTGGGGATGTAATTATGACTTTAAGACCTGTAATGTATACAACAAACGAATCTGACCTGGTAAGTAAGCAGCAGGGCTGAAAATATACATGCTTCTGCCTGGATCTTCGTTTGTTTATATTTGCAATCCTTTTACCCTATCAACTCTGCACTTTAATAACAAGTTATGTGAGTCTTCCTTTAGGTAGACATCCAATGTAGTAATTATATAGTGACCTGTGTACAAAAATACATTTAGGTACTGGTTTGGAGACAAATAAATGTACTGTGGCAGAAAAAGTCCCTCTGTGGTGCAGCATTGACACTCAGGTCAGTGAGCAGCAGAGTTTAAGCTCAAATGCTATCCTTGCAGTGCACTGCTGAGCCGCATGGGGCGCTCGCTGTAGTTGCTGTGTCTGCTCTGCCAAATGAGAGCAAATATAGGGCTATATGTATCAAATAGTCATTTTGTGATTCTCAAATAGCCATTTTTTGGGAATCGCTATTTGAGAATCGCAAAATGCTATGTATGTAGGATTTGCAATACATTTTGCGAATCCTACATATTCCTATGGACCTAGAGGCCCATATGAATGAATGGGAAGATATTCTCAATTTGCGATTAGCGATTTGCGAATCGCAAATTGAGAATGCGATTTCAAGGGTGCAGGGGTGTCCAAAGGACACCCTGTTGCACCCCTGAAAAAAGCATAGGTGCACATGTGGCGCACATACATGCCATAAGGGCATGTATGTGCTTCACATAGCACTTTGAAAAATGCAAAAAAGTGCATTTTTCAAAAATATCACAAATTACCACCAACTTGAAGTTGGTGGTAATTTGCAATTCCGTTAAGGCGAAATTGCACTTTTCTGGTGCTTCTTACATTGCATTTAAGGAATCGCAAAATTTGCGATTCCTTAAATGCAATCGCAAAATAAGGAATCGCAAATTTTCCGATTCCTTATTTTGCATGCAGATTTGCTACATACATACCTTTTAGCAAAAATGTGTTCGCAAACGCCGAAATTCGCAGAATTTTGGCGTTTGCAAACTCATTTGTGCTTGAAATATATGGCTCATAGTAAGCAGCACACTTTGGCTCTTTGAAAGGCCGTAGTCTCAACAGATGGCTGCTTTTGGCGTGGCTTCTTCTTGTTTTGATGCAGTGATTTGTTGCCACAAACATGGCTGGAAAATTAGAATAGTTGTTGCTTTACACAAGGTAATGAAACAGTTTCGTTTGACTTTGTTATTCAGGGTGAATAGTCCTTTGGCACCTTGGTATATCATTAGAACATGCCAACAAGTTAATTTCTTTAAATCAAATATATGGATTAAAGTGTGCACTTTAATTTAGTAATCTGTGCGAGCAAGGCCTCCCTTTGCTCTTAAAGCGCTTGGGGCAAAAAGCAAATGTGTGCCACTGAGCCATATTGCATGTGGGTCGGGGAATGGTTGAATGAGAAAGAATAAGAGGAGGGGAAATGGAAACAATGGGGAAATATGGTACTAAGCGAATGGAACAAAATGATTTATAGAGAGGCCAGAAGATAATGAGTAGACAATGGTGGTCTGACTTAATTAAATATCTATGTTAAAAGCAATTGGTGGGAATTTCAGTGCTCATATCCAAAGCAAGGTGCTCTGGACCTAGGCCCAGATTGCCCATGCCCAAAGCAGGCCTTATGTGTGCGTTTGCTATCAGAATTCTACACATACGCCCTTGTTATTAGGGATAACTCTACTTAGAATTCTGCCGCCCATACTTACAAGTGTGCCTAGGCCCAGATTTATCAGATCCGCTAGCTCTGGACCTGATCAAACTGTAGACACTGGGCCTCCCTTCACTGCTGCAGGGGCTGCAGGCAGAAGCACAGGGCGACCACACTCGACCCCTGCAGCAGCACAGGAAGAGCAGACTGAAGACTGTCTTAAACACCAGCGGAACCAGTATCCCCAGTCGACGCACTAAAAATGTCAGCAGTTTTCTCTGGAATTTGGAAAAATGCACTTAAAGAATCGGGTATTTTTAGGCCTCTGAAGTTATTCCCCAATCCAGGAAGAAAACTTGGGATTTCTGTATTTTGGTGTCAGAATATCAGCTGAATTCAGAGGTTCCAATCCGCTGCTATCCCTACACCTAATTCAGCCAATACCGTAATGAGGGGCATAGTGGTAGGATTCATCACATAAGCGGAGTTATACACTGGGAAAGCCTAAATTGCTCAATACATAGGGCCTGATTACAATGGCGTGGAGACTGCCACCGACATTATGTGGGTTGCAGTCTCCCCGCCATCAGAACAGGGATCTCCGTCTGTCATATTATAATAACTTCAGGACTGGTGGCGGTCAGAAACTCCGACCACCACGGTCGCAACAAGCGGTCTGTATCCGACTGCCTGTCTGACCTCCCTGTAGTCCCAGAATGGCAGCAGTGCCTGACAGGCACCGCCATAGGGATTACAATATCCCTTTCTGCCGGTCGTTCTGAGGCAGTCAACCAGCAACAAAACAGAAGGCCGAAATGCATTTGGGGGCCCGTAGAGATCCCCCCTAACCACCTGTGCCATGTGGTAGGCACCGAATGGTGTCTGACACATAGTGCAGGGATATGTTTGGGGTGTCTGTTTTGTCTTGCACGGGTGTTACAGTTGGTGCTGCAGATCGCAGCACCCCCCCCCGCAATACAAAATATGGGCAATGTGACAACCACGGTTGCGGTTGCATCGTAATTTGCCCTGCAGGACCACCGCTTTATAGGTGGACGGTCCCAAATACGATACGATGGCTGACGAACTGAAGTCCATCCGTCATCGTAATGACCCCCATAGTGTTGCCAAGGATCACTGGCTAAAATAGATTTTTACACATACATTGCTCTTACAGAGGTAGCATAATAAGAGTATAATATATTAACAGGGCACGACATACATAGATGCTCTTGATTTTCTGTTCAAACACGTGTGGGCAGGATCCTAACTGACTGCCATCTCAGAAGTTCCTGGAATATTGAACTAATCCTATCCAATTTGAAAATTTCTGCCTTTCCTTCACCCATCTCTACTTTTCACACACACAGAAAATGTGAGCAGCCACTTAACCATCCTGCTAGATATTGTCCTAATGTCTCAGCCTGCGTGTTTTCAGTTCCCTTAGTTTATAAGGCAGGGCCCGACACATTTTCCCCACTTGATCTTGATTAAAGGCTACATATAAAGAAATCTAAGCGTTAAAACTGTCTACAGGCAACCTGCTCAGCCTTAACATGTTAACTCTTGTTGCAAAACCTGCATGTCGAGAATTAGGCCTAGTACACTGCATGAAACAGAAGTCAAAACCCTGAGGATGAGTTATGACTGAGCTCCTACATGAGACAACAACAACAGAAAACAAAACTCCAAATTAATTTATCAGCATTAGGGAGTTTAGGTTGTAATGGTCGACAGCGTTTCGATCTCAAATAATGGAGATCATCATCAGGACGAACAAGGTGTGACCATGTAGAATTGGTGGCGTCCACGGGAGGTCTGGTCGGGCGGAAGCAAGGCGCACTTCATAGCAGATATGAGACATAGGGAAATGCTAACATCTATGAGTGAGAGCAAACTGACTGACATATTTTAATTAGCGATGTTTTTATTCTAATGGCAAATCTTTTCAGAGATGTATATATAGCATTGAGCTGTTGGCTATATTCCTTACAAACGGCCTAGGGTATGGAACCTGATCCTCTGCAGGGTCATGGCATTATTCCCCCCTCTACGCACAGGCTGAAAGGAATCAATTTAAGATAAGTCTCTATCACTGGGTGCCTGACCACTCTTGTCCTGATTAGCTGGCCAGGATAATGTGTTGAACAAGATTTCTCATATTTGTATCACCTTTTTCTCCAAAAATTACAAATTCCTCCAGTCCTACATACACACATATTTCTCCCAAACAATGACAGCCACATTTGTGTCCTCTCTAGCCTTCTGAGTGTGAGGTAATCAGACATGGGAGGATTTTCCAGGGGTTTGAGCAAGGATCTATGTACTAGACACCATTAAATGTTTTTAATGGGAGAGGTTCCATAGGGGCTGGGTGGGTGGGGGTTGATTTTAGGAGTATTGGGGTACAGGGTCAGCTGGCACCCTGGAGAACCCATCAATCCCAGAATTTTTTTTAAACTAGAGACAAAGGGGAATCCACTTTAATGGAGCTTACTAGAATACCAACATATTTTATTACTCAGAGTGTGGTGCAAATGTCAAAATAGGGTTAAAAAAAAAATCACTATTCTTCCGTTTTCTATGACAGAAATCGTGAGACCTTCAGGCAGATGACAAACGACCTAGCATGCAATGTTTCCACACTTTTCCTGATAACAATAGGATCCTACTTGGTTGCATGCCTTTACCACGCAACTTTTACAACGCAAGTCGTTACAACGACTTGCGTTGGGGGGCGCTGGATAGTGAATAGTTTAATTTACTATTCCAACTCCAGTCCCCGTGGATAGTAGGGAAGGTGTTGGATAGTAAATTAAACTATTCCCTATCCCAGAGCGCCCCCCAGCGCAAGTCATTGTAACAACTTGCGTTGTAAAAGTTGCGTGGTAAACGCTGTTCCCCTGTTTGAAATGTTGCAGAGGGTACAAAATGGCAAAGAAGCATCTTGGCTCTTCGATGGTGCACAGACAGGAACCGGGCACTGTTTGGATTTTTTCTAAGGCTAAGAAAAAATGTAAGAAGTGACCTGGCTCTTTATGAAATTGAGCCACTACCACATTGACTCCTTTGTGTCCAGCAACGAGTGTGGCGCTCAGAAAGGCAAAGCACTCTAGTATCCAAGTTTTCATACCTTCTGTACTGCAAGCATCCCTAACTATTCTCAGCTGGCCTTGAGTTCTAAATCTCATGTGGTGGTCTTGTTGACACTGGTGAGACTGCTGAATACATTTTACCTTTCAATGATACATTCAAATACAGTTACCTTTCCTCGAGACTCATGTTACATGCAAAATTATGCAAAGGCGGATTACATATAATTTTCTTTCGAGTTGGTGTATTTTTCACTTTTTTTCCTTTATCAGATTCTGGTTTTTTTGTGGCAGGATGGATGTGTTTTTCTTTTATTTAATTTACTTCATGTGTTCAAAAGTTTGATCTGATCGTATTTCTACCTATTTTTTTCATCCTTTTCTGTCAGTGTCAGTATGGTGAAGAATGGCCGCCCCAGCTACATATGTTGTCATATAATATGAATGAAGCTACTGACTACAAATAAAATCTTCTGAACAATTAGTAGCAAAACCATGGGACTAGCAAGTGGAAATTATAACTTTATACATCAAATTTCTATAAATAGTTCCTAGGCATGGAAGGGAACTGCAAATACAAGAAAGGGTCACTGTGCAGCACGTGATATATAGCGCTATTGCCTAGACCATTCACATTTTTTGAAAAGGCAGTTCATTAAAAAACCACAATTTATTGGCAAGAGACAAGACCTACTTTTGTTCAGCACCGCCCTAAGCCAACAATCTGCTAGTGAAAGTAAAACTCTTGAAACGGAATGAGATTGGGTTTGCTGGGTGATGGATGCCTATTCACAGGAACAAAGGAAACTCAAGAGGGTTTTTTGTTGCTTCTGTATGTGAATTGGAAGGGTGTGTAACACTTAATTGTAAATGTATCCTTTCAAAAACTTTATTGCATTGTGACCACGTTGCCAGAGGGCCTAAAAGGCATAACGATGACACCGATATCTGCAACAAAGTAAAGGCAACTTAATCATGTTGGCGAAACAGAGGGCATTTAAAAGGCAAAAAAGCTGCAGAGGAGCAAACGTTCTTGAAACCAAACAATCACATCTGCACAGAATATATGATAAAATAAAAGGAATGTCTGCCATTTGTAAGTGATCAGTAACAGAAGACCACAAAAAAGGTCTCCATTTGCCCTGTATATGTTCACCCATGGCCGGATGCACAATAGTCAGAAAGCGTCGTAAATAGATTTATGCATGATATATATTTTCCTGATTTTCAAAGCAGAAAAAAGTATCTGTTCAGAAGCTCCACTATGTTAAACCTGCGCTAAGAGAGAAATAGCTGGCATTTTTTTCTTAAATAATTCTTTATTTGTTTTAAACATGTTACTTTTATTACATTTCTCATAACTTTGAACATGTTAAAAATGAAATCGGTTTATTGTTTAGCAGAATAAAGCATGATTAAAAGTTCACTATATGGTGCAACCTTTCATTATAATGCAATTACAATTCAATGCAACACGTATCTGTAGCATTCGTTCTCTAGTCGTTGGTCATCTATGGAAACATCATAGAAGTAATTTGACAAAATAACTTTTTCTTGGGTTCTTTTTTATGGCATTCTTAAAATTCTGGATGTAGAGGGCTAACAACCTTAATTTCACGGGGTTCAGTGGAGAGCCTTGTCAGAGATTCACTTCTGTAAATGAAGGGTCGAGAAAGGGAAGGAACTGCTGAGCCATGTAGTAAAATAAGGGAATATAAAATGAACAAGCATTGACAAAGCTGTGCTTTTAGCCATGTTGTACTGCAGTGTGGGTGAAAGCAAACAAAAGTGCTACGATGCTTTTTTAAGTGCTCGTGGGGAGGAAGTCCAGGGTATGAGACAAGACGGAGACGGTGTGTGGGGGAAACAGCGAGCACAAGTTTAAATAAAAGAGCTTTGATGTGGCCAGCACTGGACAATTCGGAGACAGGTAAAGGTGCGTGGGAGTAGCTGGGAGCAAGCAGACAGACACACACTCATGCACTTTAAAGGAGTGCTTCAACAAATGAAAAAAGTAATTCCCACAACGCAAGCAGTGGAAACACACAAGCACTTTAGGCACGCTCCTGTGGTGAGTCAAACACAAGAAAAGGAAGTGAAGCCCTCATTAGCTAATATATAAAATATGAAGCATGAAAAATGCGAGTGACAGTGAAACCAACCACTTGATAAGGAATGACCACGCTGTAAGCTAACAAAATGTTTCACAAGAGACCTAAAAAGGAAGGGACTTACAGGGAGGCAGGGTGGGGGTGGAATTAGCACCCTTTAATTGATACTAGCATTCGAAGTTCTAGGGAGTGGGTGATCTTCCTTTTAGGGGTGAGCTAACAGTGTGTTTGGGTGTCAGTGTGCGGCATAAATATTGTAGATGTTGTTGGCTATGCAGTCTTCTTATATATATATAACTCATATGAAGCCATGTAGAATTACTCAGTTAACTACTCTCAGTGGGTTGGTGCAAAGAGTAATCTCCAGTGGCAAAGGGTACATATCTTTGTGAATGCCAAGAAGTTCGGTATAGATTCTACCGATAAGAATTAGTCCCTTGGGCATCATGTAATAATGCCAATGTCGTTGAAGATTCGAATGTTAGTTAGCTGGCCTTATAGTATATGTTAGAAACTGGGTTTCTGGTTGGCAGTGTATGCGCCCTCTCCAAGCAGGAACCACAATCCTAGTCAGGGTAGTCAGATACACACCCTAAATCAACGTGTGCTCTCCCTCTGGTAGCTTGGCAGAGAGAAGTCAGGCTTAACTTAAGAGGCAAAGTGTAAAGTATTTTTGCAACACTTCAAACAGTAAAAAAGTAAAAGCTCCATACGAAGAGATGTCACACCTGGTTAGAAATATAGAATTTAATTTAAAGAATAAAACAAGACCAAAACGACACAAATCCAATTAGTATGACCAGAGTTATGAATTTTTAAAGATTAAACTGAAATGTAAAGCTTCAAAGCATAAAGTGCCAACCAGGGATATCTGGTGGCACTACAAGGGGTCAAATCCAAAGGTTCAGGCTGACCGCTAAGGAGAGCAGGTCGGATACTGGGACCAACCATGTCCCACTGCAAAACCCCATGCTGTGTGGTCGGCAAGGGTCCGATGCATTGAGCAGAGGAGGTGATGCATCGTTGTTGATCCCTTCGGATAAATGGAAGGCAATGCATCAGTTCCTAGCCACGTAAGTCAAACCACAAGAGGCAGGCAATGCATCATCATAGAGCCATGCAAGCAGAGGATGCGTCTGGACTGGATGTAGACCCCTCTGTGCAGTCAGAGATGCAATGTCTTTAGTTCTTGCGGCAGTGGTAATGTGGTAATGTGCCAGCGTCGAGGGTGATGTGCCGGTTCTGAACTGCGCAACAACGGCGATGTGTGGATTTTGACAGTTATTCCCACTACCAAGGGCCCAGGACTGTATTGGCATCACTTGGCAGGGCAAGAATCTCAGATGGCAGAGTCCAGGTGCTGTAGGTAGATGGGTTTGAAGTCTTTGATGACCCTTAGGCTTCTAACAGGAGGAAGACAGCAAGCCCTTGGAGTCACTCTGGGTTTGGGTTGAGAGATGCATGTCCACTCCGTATTCATAGGCAAGAGGGCAGCAGGCAGCAGGTTAGCACAGCAATGCAGGACTCCAGCAGAGTAGAAGTCTAGCAGAGTGGCAGTCCTTGTAGTAGCCCGGTTTTCCTTCTTCCTGGTAGAGTATCCACAGCTCCAGAAGAAGTGTGAGTTGGTAGTGTACGAGGTCCAATACTCATACCAAATTCTACCTTTGAAGTGGGGAAGACTTCAAAGAGAGACCTTTGAAATGCACGGAATCCCTACCCTTCTAGCCCTGTCTCCACAACCACTACAGGGGTGTATGCAGCCCTTTGTGTGGGGATAAGACACAGCCAATTCAGGTGCATGTGTCAGCTCCTCCCTCCCATCCGGCCCAGGATGGCCCAACAGTCACACCTAAGCTCCCTTTGTGTGTGACTGTTTAGAATGAATGCACAAAGTCCAGCTGTCACCCACCCCAGACATACATTCAGAGGCAGATAGAAGGCACCAAATGGTTAAAGTAAAAAATCGCCAACTTCCTAAAAGTGCCATTTTCTGAATTACAATTTAAAATCTAACTTCAACACAAATTGGTATGTTAAATTGTGATTTCAGAACCACCAAACTCTGGGGTCCCATCTCTTCCCAATTGCAAATTATAATTATAAAATGCAACAGGATAATCCCAATGTTAACCTGTGGAAGTGTAAGGCCTTGCAGTAGTGAAAAACAAAGTGATAGTTTTTCACTACTATGATATGTAAAACTCAAAAGTACATGTCCTAATTTCTAAACACACTGCACCCTGCTCCTTAGCTGTCCAGGGCCCACCTTAGGGGTATTTATTATTTATTTTATTTTTTAAACTTATAAGGCGCGACAGCTACCCAATAAGGGTTTCCCGGCGCCGAGACAAATCATAAAGAAGGCAGGGGGTTACTGGTTAATCAGGAAGTTAATCGAATAACCAGGTCTTGACGTGCTTTCTGAACCTAGCATGATTTTCCTCCTTTCGAATATAGAGAGGGAGTGCGTTCCAGAGGGATGGTCCTAGATGGGCAAAGGATCTGCCACCCATTCTAGCCAGTTTAAATCTGGGTAACTTATATATATCTTAAAAAGGAAGTTTTGTGCCTGGTAACAGGGTTGACATGGCAGTTTAGAACTGCACACACAGGCTCTGCAATGGCAGGCCTAAGACATGTTTAAAGGGCTACTTAAGTGGGTGGCACAATCAGTGCCGCAGGTTAACTAGTAGCATCTAATTTAAAGGCCCTGGACACATGTAGTGCACTTTACTAGGCACTTGTAAGTCATTTAATACGTCATTTGTTGAGAAGCCAATGTTACTCTTAGAACTTGGGTCTCTAGTTGGCAGAGGTATGCACCCTGTCCAAGTAGGGATCACAATCTTGGTCAGGGTTTTTTGATGCTCAGTGGTAGCTTCTCCTGGGTATACTGATGAGTAATTAGTGCAAGAACTCGGTTAAATTTCAATGCTCTGTGGAGTAGTTCTTCAGCAAGTTATATTTTGACCCATGCTTTTCAAATCAGAGTACTGAAGTATAATCGTATGGTACAACATGTTTGGGTTTGTAAGAATCTTTTATCTGAGACAAAAAGTACTTTCTTGCTGCAGATGTTGTGCGATGGCCCCGTACTCTGTGCACCTTAAGTAGCTGAATACAAACAACATTCCAAAGCTGTCAAAGTGTCAAAAGGACGATTGAATCGCAATTTCTTGTGAACTGTAATGAGTTAGTAGAAAGAGATTTCTATATCTAACATTGTTGCGTAAGGGCAACAGTTTTTGCAAATAAGTATCATTATCTAGTATTTTCCTTTACAGGTAATACATGTTCATTCATTACATGATCTGATAGTGGAGTACAGAATACAATTCACAATAGTGCTAACAGATTTTAACACTGTGTTCCATATCTCCCTTCCCGCAGTACCCTTCCTGATTTACTTCTCCCATCTACCAACTCTGATCCTCTATTCAATTAAGCCTGAGTCGGAGCTGTTTGGGGGTACAGCTCCTGAGGATCTGGCTTACTCTGACATTGTCATCTTATTTGTGCCTATCCTCATTCCCTGTCTCATGTGCTGCAATCCTCTTTGCGCCCTTTCCCTTGGAGTTCGGATGCGCTATTTGTTCCATGTGGTCTCACCCCACCCCGCACATTCCTTTTGGGAATTCCTAGGTGTGCTTTATTCTCTCTTCATTATTTTATTAGTGTTATTTTTCCTCTCTGATCCAAGACCTCACTAATCTCCTTCTCTCCTTCTCCCCTTTTTCTTACCTCTTCCTACTCTACTTTTTAAATTCAGTACCCTTTTACCCCCTACATTTCATTCTGCTGTCTTTTAATGTTTTCTTGAAAACACTTGTTGTTAGATGGTTAATGTCTAGCTTCTTATATGAAATATCTGGTCTGGCCTGAATTGAATTGTCTCTTGGATGACTGAGGTCTAAATCCCCCAATTAAGTGACAGAATGTTTTGATACATTTATCAAAAGTTGGATCCAACATAGCACTCACTCAGGAATCGCATCTCACAGAAAGTGAGTCTTTGGAATTGAAAAGAGGATGTGTGGGTGAAGTTTTCTTTTCTCAGAGAAATGGTAAGATAAATGAAGTTATAACTCTCTGTCATAAATCATTTTGTGCTCAATTGGTATTCCAAGAGTCTGATGATAATGGTCGATGGTTATTTACCAAGCTATTAACTGATACATTTTCCAATTTCTTTATTCAATGTTTATGGTCCCACCACTACTGATTGTCAGTTTTGGTCTCACTCTGCCCAACAATTCACACAATATCCTGATGACAACTTTATTTTTGCGGGTGAATTGTCAACCCATTTATTCGTCAAACCCTACAGCCATATATACACCAAATAAAGCACAAAAACGTTTGGCCCAAACCCTCAAACAGAGAAATCTAATAGATGCATTAAGGCACTGTAACCCCACTTTAAGAGAGTATACATATTTCTTCCCAGTTCATCACACCCAATCAAGAACAGACTACATTTTTATATTGCACAATATATCCCAAACAATATATTCTGCAGATATAGGCTCTATCCTAATATCTAATCATGCCGTGTCTCCATACAACTAGATATTCATCCTAAATCTAATCTACCAAAATGCTGGCACTTCAACAACTCACTTCTTTTAGATACTGACTTCACTTCATCTTTTACTTCTTTTTACCATGAATGCTTGCATTTTAACCAAACAGACGATTTGCCTTTTCACACCATTTGGGATGCCTTCCAGACTTCAGGCTGTGAATTTATAATTAGTTATGTCGCTGGTAAAAAAAAAAAAAAAATTACGTACTCATACTGCAGAAATCTTGGCAAAAATAAAAAAAACAAGAACATTCTTACTATACATCTATATTAGAAGAGTGTTTAACAGAACTCACTAACACCAAACTCACATTCGATAAATTATGAATAGACTTTGCTTTAAATTATTTCTCAAAATCTTATTGCGGTCAAAACAAATCGTCAAACTGTTAGCAATTTATCTCAAATTCAAAAATATCAAACTTAAAATTGAATCAATCATAGATGCACAACAGTGACCAAAACATAAAGGTTCTGAAATTTTAGAAAAATGTGTCCAGTTTTATAAGTCATTATACATCCTGGAAGACTCTCCCTCTTACATCATTCAATACCTTTCCACTATCCAAAAGCATTCCAACACTCAACTTAATCTTATGATATTAAAACCTGATTTGACACAAACGGAACTCCACACTGCATTGAATATACTCAAAAAGGATAATGCCCTAGGTCCGGATGGATTCACAGTCACATTTTTTACACACTTTTCTTAGTTACAGAACAATTGGGCTTTTTTAAGGGAAGATATAGCTCTGATAATACTCATATATTTTTAGACATCCTATCAAAAGCCTCTCATTTATCTTAACCTTTGGCAGAAATTGTCCTAGACGCTGAGAAAGCACTTGGTCGAGTCTATTGGCCTTTTATCTTTTATACACTCAAATGGTTTAAATTTAGACTAAAATGTATCTCTCTGATTTCCGTTTTCTATACATCCCACGAGTAGCCATTTTTGCCAAATGCCTTACTTCTTCATAAATTTCTTTGGTTAGAGCTGTTCTCTAACGATGCCTTTCTTTCATCATTTCCTTTTAATTTGGCATAGCACCTTTTCTATATATATAAAAAACAAAGTATGTCCGTTTGTCCTTTATGCATTACTACACCATTCATCCGATCAGCATGAAACTTTGGGAAGTTGTTGAGTACACTCCCGCAAAGGTTTCTGGCAATTTTTTTTTTTTTAAATGTAAAAAAATTAATTAAAAAAAAAATGTTAAAAGTTGTTGAGTACACTCCCGCGAAGGTTTCTGGCAAAAAAAAAATAAGTTAAATATCATCCCCCCGGCCACACAGGGCCCTCATAATCTTTCCAATAGTGAACGTTTACAGTCTACGGTGCGACTCGCTTTTGCAATGACCATCAACAAAGCACAAGGACAATCGCTGCAAGTGCGTGGACTAGATTTGGAGAATCCGTGCTTCTCACATGGACAACTGTATGTGGCCAGCTCACGCGTTGGAAAACCTTCTGATTTATTCGTGTACGCAACGGACGGAAAAACAAAAAATAACGTGTATCCACAAGCACAAAAATAAATAAACAGAATTAAAACAACACTTTAAAATGTTTTCCATATTAAAATGAATAAGTTTCAATAAAAATGACACAATGTAAATTGAATGTTATCATAACAAGTTTCCTTAAATTTCCTTTCTTCTGAGATCGCAGCAACGCGCGACGGGTAAGCTAGTTGTATATAAAATATGGCAGAATCAAGATATTCATGGATTTACCTATGACAGTCAACAGATTAAACTGGCAGCATATGCTGATGATGTTTTGTCATTTCTCTCACAGCTTCAAACCTCAATGCTGACTTGTTTATATGAAGTTGCCTCATACGTTTCGGTATCCGGTTATAAGTTGAACAATAATAAATGTGAAATATTACCCATGGCTAAAGGCATGACTTTTTAGCATCCAAGTTTGTGTTGATCCCTCAACATATTTAATACCTTGGCTTATGGTTCCTTCAATCTATTAACACCTCTATATTATTGAACATGGAAAAATGGATCCATAAGTTAACTGTATTAAGTGGTAGATGGCACCCCTCATACCTTTATTTGTGGGGCTGTTTTGACACTACTAAAATGATGCTAGCACCAGTTGTTTTATATACGATTTTTAATATACCATTACTTATAACACTTAAGTCCTTTAAAAAGATTGATTCTATACTCTCCTCATTTCTTTAGAGCAATACAATCACTCATATGTTGGAGTTAAAATTAACACGCCCAAAATCTGAGGGTGGTGTAAACTTCCCTGATTTTTTCAAATACCACGAGTCTTCTTTCACTGCAACAATCTTCTTTTTAGATTTCAGACTCTTTAACTAAATGTCCACTATGGCTGGATATTGAAAAGGATTTTTTCCCTTTCACTTTTCAAGAATATCTGTCTGTCACTCACATATCCCAAACCCTCTCCACTACTATTCTTAAACACTCATGTAAGCTGTTAGAATCTATACTGCCCGATGCTCCCACTAATCTTCACACTTTTCTCAGTTTTACTATTTGGCATAATAGGTTCATACAAATTAATAATACTCCTATCTACAGGAAATCCTGGGGGAAGAAAGGTCTCATTTGGGTCAATCAGCTCTTTGATCATAACACTTATATCATTTTTAAAAGCTCACAATTTCTTTGACCTCCTTCCCTCTTTTCAACATAAATTCGACTTACCAAATGCCCTTTCCACTTATTCTCAATTTCAATCTTGTCCCACTGCTCAAAACCTTGCTAATTGCCTGTGCGCTCTTCTGAACACAACTCACAAAGCTTCTACTATTTACTCCTATCTAAACTCTTTCACCGCTGATAGAGACAGCACGAGCACAGAGATGGAATGGAGTGGTCTGTCCCCCTTTGGAAAATAATTTGGCCCAAAATTAGAAAATCCTCTAGAGATGCAAACACCACACAAACACTTTTCGTTATATACAAAAGACTCCTCTTATCTCCTGTGGTCTTGCACAGGCTTTAACCAGATCTTCCTTACACATCCTAGACATGTTACTTAGAACGTGCTGATTTAAACATTTACTCTTCATATGTCCCATTGTTCATGATTTCTGGACACAGGTTTGGATTCTGATTAACTCAATTTTTTACTCTGAATTATCTTCCTCGATTACCAATATCTTCTTAGGAAGTGTATCTGATAATTGGGCTACAAACTCATTCCATATACGATTATTGGATTTACTACTTGCAGTTACTTTTCAACAAGTCACAAAATATTGGAGAGATCTAACTAAATTATCCTTCCAAGAATGGTGGTATGCAGTGTGTCATAACCATAGACAAGATACGGCATACATGCACCCTTTATCACTTGTTTTGAGATGGGTAATTTTGTGGTCTCCTGTTACAAACATTTTAGACAACCATGAAAAGCATACTTTTGCACACAAACCTGATCAACAAGAAGGTCTTCAACCTCCTTGACTTCCCTTTTTGCTAACAATAACAATGTTTTATTTTACTTAATATTGCGTTTTACACTGTACTACATTTTTCTATGTAACCACCAGACTGTTTCTTATTCTGAACCATGTCTAGCTCCACCGCCCTCCCTGAATAATGTATTTTGTTTAGTAGTTTCAATTGTATGCTTACTTTAAACTGTAATGCATCATCTACTTGTGTTTTAACTTATCTTTAATAAACGTACTTTCAAACTTAAACATGAATTTGAGATATGGAATTTTGAAGGACTAAATACATTTAAGCACTTAGAAGCAACTAGCCCTAAAAAGGTTACTTTAGGTCATGCCGGCTGGCTACAGGACCCATGCAGGCCCAGGTGAACAAACTACCTTTCTTGGTCTCAAGCAATAAGATGCGTTGATCTTCTCCACATAGTGAAGGTGATGCATCAGTTCCAAAGGTGGGAGCTGGAGTCAAGAGGTGTTGAGCAATGTGCTAGTTTCTCCTACGTTGTCAAGGGAGTGCGTGATCTCCTCAAGCTTCAGCAGCAGTGATACGTGTCCGATGCAGCGATCTCTGTTGGCAAAGCGTTGGTTCTGAGACGATGCACTGATTTTACTCCCCCAGCAGGGTCGAGGCGCCAGTGGGTTGATGCGCCGATTCTGCTACACACAGACAGGAGATGCGTCAAAATCCATGTTGCAAGTACCTGGGCCACCTCCAATGAGTGAACTATAGGAGCAGGACCAGAGACTTTGAGATCCCATGAGTCTCAAGCAAAAGGAGGCAAGCCAGCAAGCCCTTGGAGATCACTTGGAAGAAGATAGAGTCCAGCTCTCCTTCAACATAGTCAGACAGCAAAAGGGCAACAGGCAGAAAAGCAGGCCTTCAAGATCAGCAGTTCACTTGAGTCCTGTGAGAAGCACAGCAGTTCTTCTGACGGAGGTTCAGGTTAAGGTCCAGAAGTATGTGATTTGTGTGGGTCAGGTACCCAGTACTTATACCCAAAAGCCTTTGAAGTGCAGGTGACATCAAAGGCTGGCCTCAGAAGTGCCCACAATCACTTTCAGCCTAGTCCTGTCTGCCAGACTAACCCTGGGGGATACATCAGTGCTTTGTGTGTGGACAGGACACAACCTATTGATGTGTAAGTGTCAGCCCCTCCCAATTCTCCCCCCTGCCCAGGAAGGCCCATCAGAATGCAGATGATTGCGGATGAGTGCTCTGAATGCAGATGAGCCGCACCTTCATATATTTTGGCTGTCTAGAGGTAATGCACAAAGTGTAGCTGTCCCAACCCAGACGTGTATTGGAAACAGGCTGTAAGGAACAAAACAGCTAAGAGCAGAGAAATGTCCACTTTCTAAAAGTGGCATTTCTAAAACAGCAATGGTAAATCCAACTTTATTAGTAAAGAGGATTTATCAAGACCATTCCAAACATACCAAACATTAAAAAGGTACTTCTCTATGATCAGGAATTACAGTTTAGAAGTGTATTAAGGTAATCCCAATGCTAGCCTATGAGAGAAGTAGGCTTCACAATAGTGATACATGAAAAATGCTGTTTGTCACTACAAGGACAAGTGAAACATAAAAGTACATCAGCCACGGCCCGTGGAGGGAATTACGGGGCGGCAGGAAGGCGGGGTGGGGGAGAGGTAGGGTGGGGGGTGCTAAAAAATGGAATATTGATAATTGGAGGTAAGTAAACAATGTAATTAATAAAACTAATTTCGTAGCGCGGACTGCATCGCATTTTGCTGAAAGTCAGGTTTGTCAAGGGGGCAACAATGGTGCCATATTCCTTGATAAATCTCCTGTAGTAGCTAGGGAGGCATAAGAAGGCTCTCATCTCTGTCTGGGTCTTGGGAGGTTCCCAAGCCAGGATGGTTTCAATCTTGACCTGGAGGGGCTGCACCTTGCCACCTCCCACTTGGTGCACCGAGTAGACCACTGATCCCTGCCCTATCTGGCACTTACTGGTCTTGATAGTTAGGTATACACTCTGCAGAGCACAAAGCACTTTCTGGAGGTGATACAGGTGGTCCTTCCAGCTAGAACTAAAGATTGCAATGTTGTCTAGGTACACAGAACTGAAGTACTCCAACACAATCAGGGCCTGGTTGACCAAGCTCTGGAAGGTGGCATGGAAGTTCTTCAACCCGAAGTGCCCTTCTGATTTTGAAAAGGCAGACTTCTCTTTAGCCCCCTCAGTGGAGGTAATCTACCAGTACTGAGGCATTTAAGTCAAACATGCTGAGGAACTTGGCAGCTCCAAGCCAATCTATGAGCTTATCATTTCTGGGAATGGGGTGTGCGTCAGTCTTAGTGACTCCATTGAGCCCACGGTAGTCCACACAGAACCTAAGCTCAGGTGTGACACCTGGAGGGGCAGCCTTGGTGACCAACACCACTGGGTTGGACCAAGGGCTATCTGAGGGTTCAATAACCTCTAACACCAGCATCTTGGGGATCTCCTCCTTAATGCTGTCTCTCACCTTGTCAGATAACCTGTAAATGTTGTTCTTTACATGTGTGCTGTCCACAGTATCAATATCATGGGCACACCGTTTAATGAGTTCGGGGGTATGTGAGAACAAAGAGGCAAACTGCACCAGTAACTGACAGCAGTATTTCTGTTGATCTCAAGTCAGGGTAGAGGAGAGGCTGACACCCTCCACTTACCAATCCAGCTCCATGAAGGAAAGGAGTTGGGGAGATGTTCACTCTCCTCTTCCACCCCATCTTCGGTAACCAGGAGCATGGTAAGCTCAGACCTCTCAAAGTGGGTGCTCGAGGTAATTTACAAAAAGGACCCTCAAAGGGTTCCTGGGAGTCTTGAGGTGCAATAAAAGTAGGTGATATCACTCTTGCACGCCTTCAACTCATAAGGCCCAGACCAACAGTCCTCCCGGCCTATGGCTCCAGGTGCTACATCACCTACACTTTTTGGTGAAGCTGGAACTCCACCAGAGTAGCATTCTGGTTGTACCAGCATTTCATGTCCTCCTGGTTGACTTCCAGATTCTCGTGAGCAAGCTTCAGGAAACACACTGTCTGGTTGCAGAGTACCAGCATGCAGCTGACCACATCCTAGGGGGATCTCCCAGGAGCTTCCTACCATCTCGCCTTCACCAAACTGTGAGGTACTCTCACAGGATGCCAATACATAAGCTCAAAGAAGCTAAAGCCAAGTCCCTTCTGTGGTACCTCACTGTAGGCAAACAACACGCATGGAGGGAAGATGTCCCACTTACACCTCATGAGCTCTAGTAGGACATAATCATGCCTTTTAGGGTCCTATTGAAACTTTCAGCAAGCCCATTGGTTTGGGGGTGGTAATGAGTAGAGAACTTTTAGGTAACTCCAAACTCCTTCTACATGGCCTTTTTCATGTATGTGCGTGTTTGCACTTGGAATGAGTTTAAAAAAAATCTCTGCTTCTGGGGACTCTGCAGAAAATAGCAGACATATGTTTACCTAAAGCACAGTCGTTGGTTCCCATTGTTTTTTAGCACAATTTTTTCTTACAGTATTCAAAATTACATTTTTGAGAGTGACAAAAAGTGTCCCTACCGGTTATTTTACAAATCCATCTCAATAGCAATCTCTGGGTGAGGCTATCTCTCAGACACCATATGGAGGAACATATTTTTTAAACCACATGAACTCACATTGTGCCAGTCAAAATGGTCAGATTTAGACATTTGTCCATCTATGTACTCTGACTATTACTGACCTGGCTGTAATCATACTAAGAGATCAGCCACTCTTTGAGATTTTATACCTTTACTCAGACATTAAATTCATATGTACACAATGAACTATAGCTTTCTCCTAAAATGAAATACATCAAAGTAGTAGGCAGATTTTGACTGTCAAAATTGTATGTTAAAATATTCTGTTCCAGACATCAGTCCTAAAAGGCCATAGAATGTTATGATCCTGACAATTATTTACTTGACTTTGATCCAGTTACATTTTATCCAACTGATCAGCTGGTGCAAAATAAACCACAGACGAATATCCATTGAGAGAGCTTGATCCTAAGATAGGTCAAAATTTAGATTTGGGGAAATAATTTATTTTTTCTTTATCAATGCTTTTTCTGCAGGGCCCCTGTGCAGTGTTTAAGGCAGTCAGCAAGACAGCATGGCTTTCTTTACAAGTTGGCAGGTGTGCTATTCCCAATGGGATACAGTTCTAGTAAATTCTGGGTAGTACCCATTGTTCCGGCAACCAGGATTACTGGATGCAGGAACACTATTCCAAGTTTTACAGGTCCCCAAATCACATCCAGTAAAACCACTGGCCATGGAGGGACCTGCAGAACCTGAGGCATGTAAAGTGTTGCCATTCACCTTCCTCCACAGCACCAGGGAATTTTGGCACTCTCACTGCCGCAACCCCAGACCTGGCCTGCCAGCCCACATCCGCTCAATCCCCTGCCATGTGGCATCCCACGGCCCCTTAGTCAGATTTACCACCTGCTCAGAAAAAGGATGAAAATCTAAGAAGAAAATTCCCTAGAAATGAGGATCCTGGGTCCATCTTATTATTCCCCTTATTAAGGGCTAAAACTTGCAGTGCTCTGAGTTTGGATGGAGGGGAGTAGTGGCAATGCTGGCACTAGTTTCTCTCCTTCCAAACTCCAGGCATGTTCATAAGAAGTCCCTGTGCCCATGCCTGTATTTACCTATGCCCTACGGTTTTATCAAATGCATTTCTGCACCTGGTAAAACTGGGCTCAGTGCTGCCGCTCCCTCTAATTCAGAGTGCTGAAACACTGAGCCTCTCAAAATTGACCTGAATTATATCGCCCTAGGGATATCCCTCCGGCTAACTCATAATGAGGGCTCAACTGGCCGCTCTGATTTCTAACCCAGCTAATGGGTGCAACAAGAGACTTGCTGACAAAAAGCAGTGCTGATTTACTAGTCATATATTAATCTTGCTCAGAGTAACTAACAACCTTTGAAAGTATATTTCTTCCTCTACACTTCATGTTTAGAACACTGCGCCCCATGTAAGAAGATTGATGATCTTACAACATCAGTTTACAGCGCAGGTGGCAAGATTAAGAAGTAATATTGCAGCAATCAATGTGCCAATCTGATTCAGCAGCATCACGCATTATGTTGGCTCAAATACTCAAGAGTAGCATCACACAGAAGTCCACAATATGACCAATGACATCTCTGGAGGAGCCATAACACCACAAGACTACAAGTGAAAGAGGAGGCAAGGAAATAGGATTTTTAATTTCTGGAGCAATATGTATCACTAACATTTAACAGTAGGGCTAACATTTGGGGTTTTGATGCTGAGACAATGACTATTAAGGGTGCTTAATTTATTTCTGCTTTTTGTGTAAAGCTTTTCAGTGGTTTAAAATTGAGGAGGGCGATGGAGCTGCAACAATCGAAACAGTAGACCGAGAAACAAAAAGAGTAATTCTGTACAGTTGTCAGAAGAGGAGGGTCTTCAGGTCTCTTTAGTATCTACTGACATATATCTCTAGACAAAGGTCAGTGGGAGGGAATTACAAAGGATGGTCAATCGTGAGCACAGGGATCACCTACTAAACTGTTTCCATCGTTCGAGGTGGATGACGAGTCCTCTATGAGGCAGTGACATGAGGTATTTGAGTATTACAGACTGACCAATATTTTCAGATAGGCCATGACACCATTGTAAAAAGACTTGTGTTTGAGGCATAGGACTTTGAATTTAGCACATCCAGTGAAGGGACGTCAGTATTAAAGTGAGATCCCCATGTTTGCGGCCTTTTGAGCTTCTTTGTAATTTCTGGAGGAAGACCATCACCAATTCTACAGAAGTAGCCAAACTGAGGGAGGACAACAGTTGATGTGGTGGCATATTAACAGTAGTGGCGCAAGAATACATTTGTTGACATATTGTAACAAAATGTATAATTGTAATCCTTCAAAAATTGAGCAACTAAGAAATATATATTAGAAAATGTCCCTGCATATGAAGGAAACACTCTGGCATGTAATGACCTATATTCTGGTGGTATTTTGATTTTTTTCATCTGAAATGTTTCTGGGCTATTGATTGGCTAAAAAAGAGTTATGGGAAGCATGCCTATGTACACTGCGTAGAACTGGGGGAATTTCTACTGCCATTTGATTTACAATGGACATTTTTCCATTAAGCACAATGTCATTGCATTTATATAGCACTTACCATGATGAGGCATTGAAGCACTTTTCAGCGAGCAGCATGCTACTCCAGAACCCAAAGTTGATTAGTGGTGAACTAGTATAGGAAACTATAATTGCTAATTGGAGAGTTGAACATGTGCATCTTTTAGTTGGATTGAATAAGAGAAAGGAGGGATAGAGGAGGTAAGATTCTAGAAATGGTTGTGTGGGAGATCATGGTAGTAAAATGACGTTTGGGGTGAGTCATAAAGTGGAGGTAGATGATATATTGAGAGACGTATAGGCTGGGACATAGAGCACTGTGTCAAATAGGCACTGCTTCTCGAGTGGCACAAATGATTATTTGTTGTGCATCCATTGTTTAATACCGGGCACACGTATTTATTGTAGGCAGTGCTCTGAGTGAACTAGCTTCTGCCAGGGCATGCGGGCACAGCAAAAACAATGAGCATTGAATCATGTCTCTATGGCACCCTATGTCTTAACAGGTGTGATACGAAAATATTTTTCTTCGCCAGTGCTTTATTTGTTCCATTATTTATCCATTTATGTTTTTTCTCATTCTTGTGTGTCTAAACTAAGTCTTCAGTTTACAGTAATTGCACCAAAAAGAATCGTATTTTCCCATCATGTACATTGAAACCAAAAGCGTTTCTATACTGACAAACATTTGACTGCCCGGAATTACCTGCACTATTCTCTCGAAATTATAGACAACAGTTTTTTTTTATGTTTATTCGTAGGCATGCTTTCTTGTTTTCTTTTGTACCACGTACTTGCAATATATATATATATATATATATATATATATATATATATATATATATATATATATATATATATATATTCGAACACTTTCACTCCAGTTTAGGCTGAAAACAGACCAGCACACAGATCTCCGATTTTCCGATTTTAGTATTTTATTACAACCCCGTCACCCTTAACAGACGCGTTTCGCTTAAAAAAGCTTCGTCATATATATATAAAAAAATATATATTTTTTTATCAATATCGCCATAGCAGCACTTTGCCCAGGCCACACCTGTTGTCTTTGCCAAAGCTTGCTTGTACTTCTCAAGGCTACAGTGTCTCATAGTGCTCTGAAAAAGTTGGTAGGCTGCATGTTGGCGCTATATTTAACAGCTAAATAAATAAATCCAATTCAATTGAAAAAAAAAATGTCAGGGCTCAGAAAATCAAGTGGCTTTCTATTGCTACTTTCTATGTTTCTCTCTTGGGACACTGTTATGTGGCTTCCTAAGTACCTTTTTGTTTTTCGGTTTCTTTATTTTCACCTCCTACAGAAGAGAACCGTGCAAATAGTTTAACCCGAACAAGCCTTCAAGAGAGCAGAACAAAAGTGAAATCGTGGAGGTAAACTCTGCCCCACTGCTTTCGACAACACAAATCTCCCTTGTAAATACTGTCTTTCATTCGCTTTACTGGATCATGGAGTTGCACGTTTTGTCCCAGAATTCAGCCTAAAGCCTCTTTTGGACAGATTAACTCCCTTGTGTTCAGTGCTGGGTCGGATTAACCCCGAGGCGCCCCGCATTGTCTCCGTCCTTCTATTTATCCCGATGTCTCCTATTATCTTTTCTTTTCATCAGACAAAATGGTACAAAGTTTAATCCATGGTAAACCTCTGCAGTGTGGGGAATTTGTTTGGTCTTCATCTCTGACAGTCGTTTCACCTTTTAATGCAAACAACCCATCTGAATAAATAACCCTGTCAATGGAAGCTGCTAACTTGAAGCTCAGGACAGACTTTAGGCAAATACCAGAGCGCAGTCTCATTAGTTCTTTACAAGCCAGCAGCCAGGGAACTGCTGATGGGGGACTTAATGAATGGCCTGCCAGTGCTCAGACATGGGGCCTTATCTCCACCAAGGCAGCTTCAGAAATAGATGTATACAATAAACTGTACATATGCGTACATTTATATGCCGCATTTTTATGTGTGTATTTATCCTTGTTTGCATCTGAACATGCATACAATATTACAATCTATCACTCGCTACTCGAGAACCTCTGTCCAAACATCATGTTAAGTGCTCAAAAGCCGCATACAAAAACGAAATAAATTATTTTAGGTAACAACTGCAAGATCAGCAGGGATCAGCATCAGCAGACTGAATTTAGAACTGGGGTAAATCTGAAGGTGGGTTAGATTTTTCCAAGTCAAAATTTGTAAGGTTTACGGTTATTCCAAAGGAAGCAGTAGTGGGAACAGGGGCACAAAGCAGACCGGCCCCTGCGTTGCGGGGGAGAGGGGGAATCCTTCAGGGGGGCATATTCTGCTTAAGGCTAATGAAATCTGTAAAATATAAGAGTCAGTGGCCCCTCAACAGATTTTACAGGGGGGGGCATCATTTTGCGCTACCCCACTGAGTGGGAAGATATTGAACATCCACAAAAACATATCTTTGTGGGTACTATTCTAATATATTGACAGTGGCTTTTGACTCCCCATTGTTACACATATATTTACTCTAAAAAAGTGTTGTCATGAATGTGCAAATAGAGTGAAAAACTTTCATATACATTCCCAACTATAGGATAGGATTGTCTGCAATTCGAAAAGATATATTTACTGCATGGAGAAAAAGAGGTAACATTGTTAAGATCCTGATTACGAGGTGGGGGAGGTAACAGGCGAGGAAGTTATCACATGTGTTAAATAACATTTTTACGGGATGGGTTAATTACAAGACTTGGCAAATAGCTCCTTTTCCATGAGATTTATCAGAAAATGAAGCATAACTTGCAGAATCAATGTTTAATGCGCCAAATTCTGCATGTTTTCCTTATTTCTTGCCCTTTTCTACACAGATTTCTTTATGGACAGAGGCTGAAATTTACCCCAGGTCATAACGAGGGCCTAAATGTGGTAATATACTTATCGTCCTTGCTTTTTCCAGTGGCCTGTCTACCTTGAAGACAATCAGGAGATGTAAGTTTAGGGCAGTAGGATTACTCATGGAAATCCACAACTTCCATAGATCTCCATGCCACCTCCTCATCATTTTTGTGAACTGTCTAAAAGCTATCAATCTACATACATCATAGAAGGAAACAAATGAGTGATGAGTAGATTTCTTACTATTAAAATAAAGCTCGAAACTACACTGCTGCACTTATGGCACTATCCAGTAGTCCGCAGGAATAAAACAAATGCTTTTATTGGGATTTTCAACAAGCAACTTACATAGATGTGACTCTGGGTTTAGGGGGCAAATAGTTGTCTCAGGTGATTCAAAAGAATTGGTTGAGAAGGGCCTCCCACAAAGGAGAGTTGGGGCACCTGAGTATACGCCAGACCTCTTTTAAGTGTAGAGCCTCGCCCTCAGACCTCCCCCACCGCTGCACGGCCATACCAGACCTCTAGCTTGGGTGGCAGGGACAATCACCAGTGAAGGGTGATAGCTTGTTTAGCGAGGAGTAATGCGAGGCTAGTAAAGCATGCCCTGACCAGCACATGCTTTCCATGTTTGAAAATGGCCTACATTTTTAGGAATGTGCACTGGTTTCTCAGACTGCACTGATCCAATGCTGCCACCATCTGTCCTGGACTTGGCCTTCAAATCCAGCTCTTTTAAACTAAAATCGTGTTTCCTTCTTCCATTGCAAAAACATTCTTCTCTGCCTCCCTTTTGAGTTTAGCTAGTTCCAAGTGGAGCTCTGCTTCATGCCCCAGTATCAACTTTTCCAACCTGTACTTCCTAGCTTCCCGCCTGTCCTTAGCTCCTCTGGGGAAATGCTTTTAGAGAACACACTGCTGCCAAGTGGGTTGGCAGATCCTAATCCACAATATCCACATGATAGCTCTGTTCCTCCACCGTCATTTAATCATTCTCATCCTCCGTATGCCCACCACCCTTTCTTGCTGCCACCCAGGCCCCCAGCACCTTTTGCAGCTCCTCCTTCTTAGTAAAGACTCTAATAGGACATTTGAGCTCCTTACAAATTCTCTTAAAGCTGGTTTACTGTGTAAGTGAAAAGCACACACTGAATGTGATCTGAAATGGACAGTTCTTGAGGTACTACACAGGAGAGAAACAAATCTAACTCATGCTCTCCATGTAAGAGAACAACGGTGGGTCTATAGGCTCAATACCGCAAAAACCAGTCTCAATGATGACATACCTTGGCTCCAAATGAACTGAGAATGAGCCTCTCCCCTTTTTTTCAAAAAGGTCTTACTCTCTGATGAGATCTCCCAAAACTTACATTCAGTTTCTAGAGTTACATACACTTCTAAATATTGTTATTGGTTATGTAGTAAACCTACAAACAGTTTCTAGAATAACAATCGTGGGTCTCGCTAGCATGAAACAATGGAGGTACAATCCACCTCGTGGCACCACCCAGGATGTAACATCGTAGGATATAGCTCATACCAATATAAGAATTACTCAAACAACTCCCATCCTTTTCACACAGGTTGAAAAATGCATTCATCTCACTATTTAGGAGCTCAACGATGTATAGGCACTGCATAGTTGTAGACTGTGTAACTTGAATCCTTAGTAATCATATACACTATGCAACATATTTTCTTTACATTTTGTTAAGAACATACTGTGTGATTCCACGTTGGGTCTGCCCCAAAATAACAGTACACGCGCTACACTGGTAGAGCTCTATGTGAGAATTTTTATATCAATGGGGTGAAGGTAGAACGATCGCGACTGTGTGATTTACCTTTGATACAGAATGACAACAAACCCTGGACACGCCCCGCAATCCTCCTCAGCCTGTTACATTCAGGCGGAGACATAACCATTGGATACGCGGATGTCATGTGACATCAGCCAACCAATCCTAAACCATCTCATGCACTCGCGTACATCAGGCAAACAACTTTGTGACACCGGACGCTGTCTGAGGCGTTTTCTCCCGCGACAGAACGCAAGCATCAGTTTCCCTTTTCATCCACACCCAGGGACAGGCGGGTCAACGAATGAAACGGCCAATTATCGGGTCTCCTCAAGACACAGGAAACCCTATGTCATCTATATGCGCGCTCGTACACAGGTGCTGCCTGTTTTCCGTGTTTACCTAATTGAATGGACGACTATAAAAGCAGAGCCCCGCCTAAACCCCATTATCAACGGGGAGGTCGAGAGGCACATTGTAGGTGAACCGATGGGAGTTTCCTTTACTACAGGTGAGCCCAGCAATACCACCATATTCTAGGTATTTACAAACTTTACAAACAATCTTAAACCACAATTATGTGGACTTTTTGAACTGAGTTTAGGATCAGCTATTTTTCATTTTCATTTTCCGTCTTTCTTCTTGACTTAGTGTGACTGCAGGGATCTCCTAAGAACCCCCCCCCCGTGTTGGCCTTTTAATTCACTTTCTTTTCCTGGGCCCCCACTCACTTAGAAGTGCATCCCTGTCTCCAGGTGCATGCCCGCCCTCCATCAAACGCGGTTTTTGGAGGACGAGGACTGGCAGATGATGAAGCATGACTCCGGGTGGAGTGTGATGCAAGTCCATCACTTTTCGTGAGATGCCCAACTACCTTTGGGCACTCCACTTTTTGTATTTTGGTCTTAATCTGGAATGGTCTCTACTGTGTTTACCACCCTTACTGTGTAAGTGCACAGCTTCTCCTCTAGAAACACAAAATATGCAGCTCTAGCTGCTGGCGAACCAGACAACACATGATTGTGGATCAATGACACATGATTGTGGATCAAACTCAAGAGTGTGTGTTTCCGGAGATTAACGCATCACCCCCCTGACAGTAAGGAACCACACATCACCTTCCCAGGCAGTAGGGACCCGTCACATCACCTCCCCTGTGTAGTAGTAAGGAACCAATGCATCACCTCCCCTGAGCAGTAGTAAGGGACCAATGTATTGGTTCCTTACTACTACGCAGCAGAGGTGATGCGTCGGTTCCTTACTGTCAGGGGAGGTGATGCGTCGGTTCCTTACTGTAAGGGGAGGTGATGCGTTGATCGCTGGACACACGGCCTCGGTTTCTTACTGCTGGCCAACGCCGATGAAGAAATCGGCGCCCAGGAACGATGTGTAAAAAATCCAAACGCGCTGCTTGATTCCACAGTGATGAAGCAGATGCTGCATCTGAGTCAGAGAGGTGTGTCACGGACTTCGGTGACGCAGTGCTCATAACTCACACTGCAGCGGTTCTTCTGACTCACTGTGATGGAAAGATGGGACGTGCTGTGAAAGCCATGGTTGGTGCACTGATTGGGAACCACGCTCTAGTGCAGGCAGCAGCGATGCGGCGAAGTTTGTAAAGATGCAAACAGATGCTGGGAGGTGAAGAGTAGATTTTCTCCTTCAATTCACCAGATTCCACTACCAAGGGCCTCTCAGCAGAAGAGCCCAGGCACTGGTAGGTGAAGTCTTTGATGGCCCTGAGTCTTTTTAACAGGAGGGAAGCACACACAAGCCTTTGGAGAACCATGGAAGCAGGATACTGAAAGAAAAGTTCAGTCCTTTCAATCCCAGGACAGAAGCAGCAAGCAGCAGCCCAGCACCACAAATCAAAGGGCTGAGTTATATTCAGGATAATCTAGTTACCCTGGGATTGTCTTCTCTTTTTATTGAGCCAACTAGTATTATTAAGGCAGACAAGACAAAGTGAAAGCAACATTCCTGGAACACTCTGAAGATCTAAGAATGAAAAATGAGCTTGTTAAATGTACAGTCTTGAATTATTATAGATCTTTAGTTACAGGGGAACAAACTATGTATCTATCTAGCCCTTGTTCTTACACAATGGTAGAGATCACTTCTTTTCCGCTTTAGGACGGGCTCAATTTATTGGTCGCCGTGTTTTAAAAGTGTCACAGACCTAGGTTAATCTAGTATCATCTTGCCCATGTGACAATCAATTGGAGCAAACACTACTGCACTTTATGTGTTTCTGCAATTTTCACAGTTCCTCATGTAGGCACTTTTTGAAGCCCTTGTTATGTCAGTTAAGATTTCGACGGTGTAGAGTAGCTTTTCTTTATCTAAAGTATTTAAGTTTGCCTGAAATTTGCTACTGTGTTTGTGCCTTTCTGAAATCGGCCATTCGGGCAAGAAAAGCAATGATAAGGTAACTGTACATTGATTTATTCTTTGCTACATACTTTTTATCGTAATTTTATGATGAAGCATGTTTTAGGTCTTGTGAAGTTTTATACATATGCAATATTTTATTGCATTAGTCCAAAGTGTCTTTCTTTTAGAGCTGGTATTCTAAAGTGTTACATGTGCATTTTCGTTGTTGTTTTTTATCTATTTGTACTTCCCGTTTTTTTTATGACCTATATAGGTCGAATAAAGATTTTGAATTGAATTAAACAGGCAAAGTGTCAGATTTTCCTACAGCATCCAGGTCTTCTTCCTGGAAGAATGTCCTTTAGTCTAACGGTGTTCTGATTTGAGAGTGTCAGAGATCCAATACTTATACCCCTTTCTACCTTTAAAGCAGGCAAACTTCACAGCAAAGATTTTGTGGTGCACAAGATCCTGTCTTTTCCTGACCTGGCTCCAGAAACACTACAGGGGGGTGGAGACAACTTTGTGTGACGACAGGCACAGCCCTATTCAAGTGTCAGTGACAACTCCTCCCACCATTCTAGCTCAGGAAGGCCCATCAGCCTTGTTATGGTACTTCAGGATATGCAAAGTACACCTCAGCTTCCTTTATGTGACTGTCTAGAGTGAATGAACAAGAGCCCAACTGTCAGCCAACCCAGACGTGTATTCTACAGCCAAGCAGAGGCACCAAATGGTTAAGCAAGAAAATGCTCACTTCCAGTTGCATTTTCAAACACAAACTTTAAAAACCAACTTCACCAAAAGATGTACCTTTAAATTGTGGGTTTAGAGAGCCCAAACTCCAAATCTCTATCAGCTTCCAATTACAATAAAAAGATATTTCAAGGCAATCCCCATGTTACTCAAAGGGAGAGATAGTCCTTGCAATAGTGGAAAATGAAATTACCAGTATTTCACTATTAGGGCATGTAAAAACAGTCCAGTACATGTCCTACCTCTTAAATACACAGCACCCTGCCCACGGTGCTGCCTTGGGACTACCTTAGAGGTGACTTACATGTTGGGAGAGGAGTTGGCCTAACGGCTAGGGCGGTCGACATCAAATCCGAGGAACCTGGTTTGAGTCTCGGTAATGCAGCGCAACATCCTGTGATTCTTGGCAAATCACTTAATCTCCCCGTGCCTAAATAAATGTGTGCTTGTGTAAGCAACTGGTTCTCATGAATAACGCTCCGCTACCCAAAACCTTTGGGTCAAGTTCACACTATATAAAACTCCAGTTAAAAAAGAGAAGATTTGGGCCTGACAAGTGGTTGCACTTGCCAGGTCGAAATCGCAGTTTAGAACTGCTCACACAGACACTGCAGTGGCAGGTCTGAGACATGGTTGCAGGGCTACTCCTGTGGGTGGCACAATCAGTGCTGCAGGCCAACTAGCAGCATTTGATTTACATGCTCAGGACAAGCCTGGCTCACCTACTAGGGGCGTACAAGTAAATTAAATATGTCAATCATGGATAAACCAATCATAATTACAATTTACACAGGGAGCCATTGCACTTTAGCCCTGGTCAGCAGGGGTAAAGTGCCCTGACTCCTAAAACAGCAAAAACGAAATAAATGCAGCTCACAGCCAAAAAATAGGAGGTCAGAAGCAAAAATAACAAGAGAAATCATGCTAAAGATGCCAGTTCTAAAACAGAGGAAGGCCATGACAAGTGTCCAGCAGGTCAACTGCTGACGAGCAGAAGCAGTCCTCTCTTCTTTGCTGTAAATCCAAACACATAAGTCCTGAGTCCAATTCCCACCTTCTACACATGCACCTGCCAGTTGGCTAGAGACCCATATCTTACTCCCAGCCAATCTTGTGATGCTGCCCTTAAAACACCAAATGCTGTACACTCATTTCAACCTGCCTGCAAATCATACCTCAGGAGGGACAATTCCAACTCCACCTACGACATAATTACTTGATGGAGAATTTTCTAGCAATCAGACGTTTGTGGCAGTAACTCTTGTCGTGTTGCATGCTGCTTAGGTTTATGTTGATCTTGATCAAAGTTGGGCAAAATTCGCCTCCTCCAGGTCCTTCTCTAGGATTCAATTCATGATTTTGTCCAAATTTGCTGGCATAGGATACCATTTTGCCTGCTCCTTTTATTAGGCATAGGGCTTAGCCATAGGCTATGCCCTAAAAGCAGCACCTAATAGGCATGGGCACAGGCAATGGTTGTGGGTGCCTCAAGTCAAGTATCTGGCACAGGACGTAGCTGAAGGTAGTGCCATGTGATCAATGCTTGCAGGGCATTTGTGTAGGTCATTCTTGGCAGATGCTGTGGGGGTACTGTGGAAGTAGATAGGCATGCCCAGTTTGGGTGAATGCTTTTCTATGTGTCTAGAGCACCGCACTGCATGGCCACATGCCTTGTGGTACTAAAATCACAGTTTCTAGGTGGAAGGTATGGTCAAAGGGCATGTCCTGTAGTCTTGCGCTTTAAGGGCAAGCCTTAAGGCCATGCTCTGTGGGTGCTGTGTAAAATGCTAAAGACGCTATCCGTGCGCTGTGGCACTATGGACTACAGGCAAGGTTTATCTTTGCAAATCCCATAAAAAATACTGAAAAAATATTGATAATAGGTATGGGCCTGATTCACAGAGGTAAAGTTAGACAAAAGGTTTAACTTAGCCCAAAAGTCTAGCTTTACTACTTTTCAGTATTCACAAACGCAAGTTAGACTTTTGGCCACAGTTAGACTTTGTGAATCAGGCCCTATGTGCAGTTTTCCATTAAATGTATATTACTCTACAGTATAGAAATTCTTACAAATTCCCTGAAAATCATTGATTAAAGAAACTTTCGGATTACAATCCCAACCTTTATGTCAGCATAATCTTGCATAATTTTCTGCATTTCTTATTGCACTTGTTATGTTAAATCCCCCAAATTATGCACTTACGCCACATTGCATAGTTTCACGTCGTTTTGGGTAAAAATCTATTGTGGGAGAACGGTAACAAAATTAATGTGCAGTATGCTAGTGGCTGTTGTATATTGCACTTGCGGTTTTTGTATTTGTAAGTATTAAATGTGTCTTCACTCCCAAAATAGATGCATTTTATGTTAAAATATAGTGCTAAATTCCAGATTTTCAATTTGAGTAACTATGGATCATTTTGAATTTTTTTTCAAAATTTCATGTGATTATGCGAAAGGAAAATTCACAAATGTTGCGCACACCTACAAATTAAATCACTTTTGAGATCACCAATGAGATTATGAGACACATGCAAACAATTCACTGAGCACACTACATAAACATGCATCTTATGCATATATAGTGAGAATAAAGCGGAGGTAATCTAGAAAGGATGAGTGCCATTAGAAGGAAGAAAAATGCAAGAAGGGGTATAAGAGTGAGAAAAAAGACACATTATGGAGAAATAGAGGGGAGGTTGTTGATACAAGCTGAGGTGGGGAGAGTTAGATAGTGAGATGGCTGAGAAAGAGGTGATGAGAAAGGAGCCGTGTTGAGATTGCATTTCTTTAGAGAAAGGCTGAAGTTAGGGGATAAACAGAGAATGTGTAGTAGCAGTGAGATGAAGTTCGGAGGAGAGGAGATAGAAGAAGAAAGACAGAGTGTCAATGGAGAGAATGTAGTGGAAGTCATTGAAGGAGAAGAGGAGAGGAAAGTAATAAGATGAGGAGGCGGGGTAAGAAAGAGAGGGAGTTGAGAGTGAAGAGGGAAAATGAGATTTTAAGCTAAAATGTTGGATGCATGACTTGATGTGCATTCCGGATGTTACATTGTTGAACTGTGTGGGATAGGCCAAAATCAAATCACACGCATAAGACAATCAAAACTGCAGTTCGTAGTTATCTTGTAAACAAAGCACAATGCTGAAATTCTTGTTCTCTTTTTGTTCCTTTATTTCGTTTTAGCCTTGCGTCAACGCGTTTCATCGCAACAGGAGTGTATCCCTTACGACTTCCTCAGGGCTAAAATATACCAAAAATAACTGTGTTGTGATATATACATAAGGACTCAAAGTCCATATTCGACACTCAATGCACCCAGTGCAATGACAAAATCAAAAGAAAAAACATAGTCATTTTATGCGACATCCTAAACCACCACCTATCAATATTTACCACAAAAATCCTTAAGATTGTAACAGTAAATGAAATAACTTCCTTTCAAAATATTACTCCAAGCTCATTAAATCATGAAATTCGTTTGACATATTTCTTGTCCTATCACAAATAATGATACTGGCCACTCATCATAACAAGACCAACATCTGTCACATCACTTTGTCCACAAACCATGTATTGATAAGCCCATTCACTCACAATTTCACAAATAGTGCACCCTTGTATTTGTATGAGTAATTTTTCACATGTGACAACCCAACGTGCTAATAAAAAGATGGTGCAAGCAAAACCTTCTAGGCTTTAGGTGCTAATCACAAGGAATCATATTAAAGCAAGAGAGACCAAAAACATACGCATACTATCAGTATCCGAACTGAGTAACTTTCCAACAAAAATTGCAATAACAGAGGTATTATGCTTGATATTATCACTTACCCCCTTATCGTGTACCATTCTGGACGATTGATCCAGCCTGCCTCTTATCTCTATTCAATCAGAATGATTTATGTGTAGGATCAAAAAATTCCAACTGTAGTATGTAAACAAACAAAAAACGATAATGTTTGAGGTTGATCCTCAGCTATGTGATTCGTATACTGTTAGGAGTTCTGTTTTCAGAAATGGGGATTCACTTATAATAGGGACTAGTGCCAATGGTGCAATAAAATACACAACCCCTTCCCCCGTGTTTTTTAAAACACGTTGAGGACGAGCATAAAATCCCCCTTTGTAATTGGGCTACTAAAATAAATTTTGATTGAAAAATAATGTTTATGCTGACTGAGTAGTGCTTTGAAAATGCAGCATGTTGGTATTACACCACTTGTTGCCTTTGGGAGGATATCCACTAATCCTCTCTTAGCAATTGCTTTTCTAACTACGTCATTTATTTTCAATATTTTTGTATATTTTATCATAAATCTGATTTATCATTTCATAAATCTGATCTATCGTTTTATTTCCATGGTGAAATCACTGCTCCCGTCACCAGTTTCCAATGTATTTTTGGCTGCATTTAAAAGCCTCTTCCATGTAGGATTTAGAGGTGCAAATGAATTATTAATTCAAATATAATCTACCCCAAGGCATGCATTAACAAGACATATTTCTTTTGTGTCTACAAACTATTGGCGATTGGATGACCGTGTACTGCACTCCTATTGCAAACAGAGTTCCTGGCCACTTTCAATGCAGGTAATCTCCGATGTGTATCATTAGCCAGAAGGGTTTATAAGAATTGCAAACACAAACCAGAACAACAGGGAGTCGAGGTCTTCAATCTTCCAACCCTGCGACTGACATTTTATCTTGTGTGTTTAGAACTGAACATGTTTTCTCCCATTGATGCCTTTAATTAATTTTGTTCAGGCTTCCAACAAGTTCTTTTTTTCCTTTAGAAACAAGAAACACAGATTCAAATCAGACAGGCTATCTGAGGTCATGACTTGACTTGTTGTCTAGAGTCACCCTTGATAACGCATCGGTTAGGTTTTAAAGACATATCACTGGTGACACCAAGTGAGCCCAGCTTTGATCATGTACACAGAATGCATCGCAGATAATCCTGTCAAGGCTGTGATAAGAAAATTAACTGGAGGGTAAACAACAGTTCCAAATATTAGACTAGGGTTGGCAACCATTGGAACGTGAATGTACAGACTTAGAATAGGCTAAACAAGATTTTAGTTTTCTCTATAGTACTCTTTTAACTGACAGTCTTTACCTCGGCTGATAGCAAGTATTGGTACTATAATTCTTTCTTAAATATTGATTTTTTTTACAATGGCACACACGTTGTTCTCTATCTGTTTTAGAGCGCGTTGTTCCTATTATGGATCTCATTACAATTCCTGCAGTAATCCAGCATCTGGTAAATACTCACACTATACTGAGATATTTGCTTCGTGTGGTATATAATGCATGCAGTAGTAGCACCATCATTCTGAGTTCCTCTCGTAGGAAGTTGGGGATAACGCAGTGATAACAATTGCTTTTCTCCGAGGTTTCTCTGAATATTATTTTTTTCCCCTGCAAACATTCTGCCCGCCAAGTTTAGCTAGCAAAAATTGGGTGGGGAAATACCCACAGTTGTATAGTAATGTCGGCACAACATGGAACCCTGAATCAGGGGCAGTCCTCAGTTGACCTCAGTTTGGGGTTCCTGCAGGCTGGGCCGGACTGGCCATACCAGGCATTAGGCATTTCCCCGGGAGGCTGGAAGGGTGGGGGCCGGGTTTGTTACTGGGGCCAGTTTTGCAGCAGTGCTGCAATATAGGCCCCATGTACATAAGCAGCAAGCAAGCGTTTCCAGCCTACTGGGGCCAGTCAGTGCTTCACCAGGGGCTGGTCTGAGAAAATTGCATGGGCTGCTTTGAGTTCCCGGTCCGGCCTGCCTGCAGGACTTGTATGAGGCTCTGTGTGTATTGATTTGGTTCACGAGTACTAATGTATTCAAACAGTGTAATTCTTGGTTCAATATAAGGCTTTCTGAGGATAAGCTCTCCAACCCGTTTCAAGCTTTCCCTTTTTGCAACGAGTTATGAGTTTGCACAATGGCCAGGATAAAGTGAAAATGGAGATCATTAGAGAAGAGGAGGGGAGCAGCATTGTATGTTGCAGATGCAGGTCACTTGGAGCCCCTGTTCTGGCAAAGTCAATTACTACATTCCATAAAAGTCATCAGAATGGTGGATGATTTTGTTTTTCTATTATAGTTGGGGTAAGAGGGATTCAGAGCCTTGTTCCATAGACAATTAGTGACCTTCTGGATCTTAAATTTTGATTACTTCTTCATCTATGCATCTAGAGTGAGCGAAGGATCTGGCACAATTCTTTAAGAATTCTGTGTTCTTGCCACAAGAGGACTTGTGTATGGTGTAGAGGAATTTATGACTTTAATTCTATAATTTAGATGTAGTTTGATAAATACTTATGCTATGGTACGGTTTATATGAGCCGATTTCTTCACATTAATGCTCAATCTGAACTTCTAATTAGGCACGAGTTTCAGAACATCTATTTGTTGTTCAGGGAGGCAATGTAACTTAATTTTTTAATCCAAATGTATCATGATCACATACTATGGGGTATTGTCAACACTAGTGACATGATGGCATGCAAAGAAGGTATCAAGAACAAAGGCTGAATTGAAATAAAGTGAGCATATTTCTTTGGGATTACAGTTATTTTTGTTATCTTCTCTGTTCAGCGAGGTGCGGAGGCAACGCTTGAAATCTCATTCCATTTTTATGTCACCACCCCCCTTTTCTACATGTGATGCTTGTTGACTTACATTATTTTGAGATACCAGATTCAAAAGCTAACTGAAAATTGCCCATTTCAGTAAACACATACCAGAATGCTTCAAAAGGTGTAAAATGTGATCAATTAACTTATTGCTGCCTTCAATGTGCCTCACTTGATAGATTTTCTGAAATGTCTGACTTGACCCTCATTCAAGATTTGGTGCCGGTGTTTACATCTTTTAAAAAAAAAAGATATATATTGTTATTGTATTTTCATTTACATGGTACATACAAATAAAGACATGTAACATTAGTGGAAAATAGTCTCTTATTCTTTTTTAGAACATAAAATACGTAATGAGCATTTTGTTTGTAGCTGTTGGGTGGTTGGTTACGAGTCCCCCTGGGCTATTAGTTTTCTTGACAGCTTCGCGACGGACCTGCACATTTGTCCCTGTGCACGTTTCTAAACATATAACATGAACATATAACATATAGTTGTTGGCAGCTGGTTGAAGATTGGCGTGTGGCACCGTGCCTGGTTATCGGTGCTTATGTTATCTATGGTGGCTTGAACGGATCTAGGGCGTTATCTAGTGGTGACCACATCTCTCTGTTGGGATTCCTCCACGGTGTGTATCGGCTCCTCTTAAGAAAGTTACCCAGTTTAGCCACCCTTTGAAGGTTGCCTTGGAGGTATCCTTCCATTTGGCTAGTATAATCTTTGTGGCATTCGTTAGGAGGAAGTCGAGAAGGTTTCTGTCCTTTTAATGACAAGGGTCCTAGATACTAGAAAGTTAAAATTAAGACACATCTCCTATTACACACCAGCCACTACCTCTTGAAGGGTTATAAACTGCTCCAAACTAATCCTATGTGCCAACGGGATCTTAGTTTTTGGCCCTAATTAAAAATGTATTTGAAACTAGGGCTTTAAAGATCCCCTCATCCCCCTCCTTAGACGCATTTAGAAAACCCATGAAAACAATGGGCCTCATTCACAAAGCTATTTGCATACGTATGACTTATGCAAACCAGCAGCCTTTATAACAGTTTCAAACCAACTTTAATTCAAATAAGTCAGTTTACCACTTGAAAAAAGGTGTAAACACCAACAAACTACATATTTTTGAGTACTGACAAACCTCTTCTGTCCTCTTTCCACACTAGTAAAAGTTAGACATTTAGGGGAAGGGATTGCCTCTACACACTGATAGACTATAAGGCAAGGCTTTTTCCTTGGGGAAAACTATTTTCCCTCATGTTGTAAAAAACAAAAACATATTTTCAAGGATTTAATGCTGCTGTAGCGTACATTTGTTGACGTTATGACAGCTTTTTTTATCGTCATATTTAATGGTTGCCACAAAGTCCAGTTAGTGGCATTTTTTCAGCGTTAATGTGATTTTACATAATGCCACTTCTGTTAGCATGACCTACTTAAAATGAGATGCAAGGTAGGTGTTCCTTTGAAAAAAACTCCCACATAACACACAACACGATATTTACAAGGATTTTCTTGTATGTCGCTAAAAAAGAAAAACGGCTGCTAAGTCCCATTAGAGGTAGTTTTTTAATGTCAGAAATGAGCTGGTCTTAAAAATGGTGCAAACACAATTGGGGCCCCTTTTAAGAGGTATTGGTGTAGGACAGCACTGCAAGGAATCTTGCTGTGCTGCCCTGTGACAAAAACCAAAGGGCAGGAATGCGCCCAATCAATAAGATAGGGCGCATTCCTGTCTTTTTCCCCTACCTGGTGCATGGATGCCTGCATTGCGGAGCTGATAGATGTTGTGCAGAAACCTTCCTGCACAAAATCAATCAATCCAGGTGATTTCCTCTTTCTATGTGTGCTGCAGAATACTGCACACATAGAAAAAGGAAAAAAGAGGAGAAATTAAAACAATTTAGCCCCGTTGCGCTTCCCAAATGCCACCCTTGGGGTGGTGTGAGATTTTGATGCATTTCCAGGTTTACGGTTTCTCGTAAATTTGGGAATGCTTCAGAATCCATGGGTTTTGGGTGGGAACGACCACAGCAACACCCATGGAATGCCACTTTCATGCAGTTAAATGCGAGAAAGGGGCACATATTTACAAGGCCACGAAAAGCCACATAAAGTGGCTTTGCATTACCTTGTAAATATGCTGTGGCACATTGCACCACCTGAACATCAAAAAAGTGACATTCCAGCAGTGCAAAAGTGGGATAATAGAAGAATTCCCACAGTTCATCCTTGGCAAGGTCAATGACGCCATGGACCTCCTTCCATTGCAGCTAGGATCACCAAGGAGACCTCCACCACCACCTGTGTCACTGAAGGACACTGGAGTGCGGGCCAGGGGGGATCACAGTGGCAACGAGGGAGAGGACAGGGAAAAAGGAACTGGAAAAAAAGCACAGAAAAACAAAATCAAACAAAGCAATAAAAAATAACAAAGCCAAAGGCAGAGGCAGAAAAGCAATGTAGAAGAGCAGAAAAAGGGACAGGAACATCACAAAAGTGGGACAAGAGGGCATTCAACCAGCTCAGCAGTGACTCTCTACCACTAAACCACCAGGGATGAGGCGCAGGCAGGAACCTGTGGGTGGAGGAGGGCCTCGAACTCCTGATATCCGGGTCAGAGGAATCAGCAGCAGCAGATGGAAAGAGAAGCAGCAGCTACCAGTTGGCGCAGCCTATGGAAGGAGCAAGTCCAAAAAGGGATAGTCCCCTGTACACTTAAAACCGCCCTAACAGGGGGTGAGGAAAGGCAGCACCAACCGGCTGCATCCTTGGTTCTAACAGTGGCAACCAGATTCCGTGTTCCCCAGTGCCCCAGCAAGTAACAGAAGATCAAGCTGCATGCTCAAGAGCCCGTCTCGAACTGACTCCGTGTCCTTGGCGCCTGCTGCCACCAATGGCCGATGTCAGCAACTTAAGCCAGTTAGTGGAGCCCCCCCACCAGTCTTATGTGCAAAGTTGTGGCGCTCCTGCCAAACAAGTTCAGTCCAGTTCAAGGGACTCACCATCCTCAGCGTCTAGGCAGCGCCACCTGCTCCGGCCTGTGATGCAGAGAGGCACGGCCCACCATCAACAATCTCCTCCATGCACCCCGGTGTAGTGGTGGTGCGTTATGCAATTTAGACCTCCCCACGTCGGTGCGCAGGGGCGCCACTACCGGTAACAGCTCCAAGGGGCAGCAGGGGGTCTTCCCACACAGGTCAGGAATGTGTCTCCGTGCGACCTGCCAGACTTCGCCACCAGTTATGGGCAATTGCCCACGCCTCAATATATACCTCCACGGCCCACAAACTCGGACCCAAAATGGCACGACTTCACCGTCAGGCTGCAGTAACTCCACAGCACTGGCGCCTCCCACTCCAGGTTTCAGACACAGACCCAACAAGGCCTCCAGGCCCCGGCGACTGTCCGAGCTTCCAGGCATCAGCTGCCATGGTGTCGCAAGGAGGGTGCAATGAAAAATGAGCCACTTTTCATAATTGAGGCCTTGATTCTGCATTACCTCTCCCCCTGTGTCATCGTGGTTGTTGGGGAGCTTGGGGGGATTGTTGACCTGTGCTGAACTTGGTCCTGGCTGCTCCATTCTGCTTTCCAGTGTTTTTATTTCATTATTTCCTTAGAGGTGTATTTGTCAGCTCTTTTTGCCTCAGGAGACTGAAAAGTGATGTTGGACAGACTAACGTGAATTGTTTTGCCGTTTATTACCTGGCTGTCACTTTTTTCACACTAGCGTCAAGATTTCCATCACTGTGATGCTAGAGTTAGCATAAATTTTTGCCACTGCTAGCGGATCCTAAGGTCATGTAACGATGTGTTGTAAATACATCGCAAACATGGAGATGGATTTCGGCGATAGACAGTAGAAAACAATTTGCCTCTAAGCAAAGTCAAAACTGATTAGCAGCAATTCTTGTAAATATACCCCTTAGTGTGATGGACTTTCTCTGTTTGTCTTCACATGTAAAAAATAGACATCTCCATTTCCGCCAGTGGAAAGAGAATCTGCACTGTTTTCACTATCATACCTGTAAAACTGTGCCTCAAGCACGAATTTCGATGCTACTTGAGAAATGTTTGTGAATTCCTGTCTGGGAAGAAATCGGCACTTATACAAAGTTGTCAACTTGCAGGTGTCAATTTCCAACACTTTTTAAGAATCAGGCCCATAGCTTCGAAAATGATTTTCTCTTAAATGTATTTGCTATTTCTAACTTAATTCGGGTCTGATTTAATCTCAGACAGATATTTGTTTTTCACACAAAATGTATTTTAATTTCTGAGCGGAAAAGCTCTGATCATTTTAACGTGTTTCTTCCAAACAGGGAATTTTTTTGCTGCATTTTTTACACAATTGCATCTTTTCTCCTTAGCACCTTTTATTCTTGCTTTGAATAGGTGAGATCGTTAATATTCTTTATATTGTTATGTTCTTGCAATTCCCTACATGAAATTCTTTCTATTAACCTATTCCATGCTCATGACGGCTCCCGGCCGTCATGAGTCACAGTGGGCGTGTGCTGATGATGGCCGGGAGCCGTCATGACCACGCCCGCGATCGGAATGCCCAGCACTGCGGCGGAATTCACGCCGCAGCGATGAGGTTAACTTTGTTTTTGCGGTGCACTTAGATGTTGATGCCTTATCTATTATTCGCAGGGAACATTTGGTATGCTCTGCTGTTTTGCTTTTACCTGATCAATATTTCTGAAAGAATATACTTGAGAGCGGTGTTAGATGGCACATTTATGTTGCTACTTGTAATATGGTCAATATACACAGAGGGGGCAAAAGGTTAGATCGCTCAACCATTGATTGGTTCATCCACATATTGATAATCTCAACTTCATCAGCCATTGGTTGATTTCCACCGTGATGGACACTGCTCTGCTAATGACTTAGGCAAATGTCCTAATTGCACCATCACACAGTATGCTCTTCAGCAGTCAGGTGATCTAGTTGAGGAGGGGCATTTCTTTTTCAACATTATGGTTTCCAAAGCTTTGCATGGATAAGAATCAGTTATTCATTGCATTGGAGGTGCAGTCATTCATTTTTATGAAAATAGGCTTCACTCTCTGCCAACGGGATCCATAAAACACTGTAAATGCAGACTTCATCACACATGGACATTGGCACATAGTGGTAGTACGACTAGAGCTTGCAATAACTCTGCCCCTCTCCTCGTACATTGCCTGTTTATCAGTTTTCACTGTGTCCAATTATGCCTTTTGTCCTCTTCTGCACCCGCTGGCACCCCTTCCTGAAGGGATGATATGGCGGTAGCTTCAGGAGTATTATTGTTTTGCACCAGCACTTTAGCTGACTACTGGCTTCTAGGAAGCATGTTACAAGGTATGGCATATTGCTTTAATTATAGGCTCGTAGCATGCTTTTAATTTTTTTATATTTAGATAAATAATCCCTAGATAGTTTATAAGTATGTGCAGACTTGTTTTTCTGCAATCAATCAATCAATCAATCAATCATAGACATTTATAGAGCGCACTACTTACCCGGAGGGTCTCAAGGCGCTTGGGGGGGGGGGGGTGCTGCTACTGCTCGAACAGCCAGGTCTTGAGCTTCTTCCTGAAGGAGAGGTGGTCTTGGGTCAGGCGCAGGTCGGTGGGGAGGGAGTTCCAGGTCTTGGCGGCCAAGTAGGAGAAGGACCTTCCTCCTGTTGTCGTTCTTCGGATGCGGGGGGCGGCGGCGAGGGCGTGACTGGTTGATCGGAGATGGCGTTTGGGAGCGTAGAAGTTGATGCGGTTGTTGAGGTAGCTCGGGCCTTGATCGTGTAGGGCTTTGTGTGCGTGGGTGAGGAGACGGAAGGTGATTCTCTTGTTGATGGGGAGCCAATGCAGGTCTCTCAGATGTCCGGAGATGTGGCTGTGTCGTGGGATGTCGAGGATGAGTCTGGCTGAGGTGTTCTGGATCCGCTGGAGTCTCTTCTGGAGCTTGGCGGTGGTTCCGGCGTAGAGGGCGTTGCCGTAGTCCAGTCGGCTGGTGACGAGGGCCTGGGTGCATTGCACATCAGTATACTAAGTACAGCCAGACATTTCTCTTGGCTTTCAGTATTCACAAACTGCACTTTTGTAGCAACTTACACTTTTGTAGCACCATGCAATTTAGTTTTAATCCCAGCACTACATGTGGCCAAGGACTTGTACTGCAGCACATTCCCATGGACAATAATGGTGTAGGGACTTCCTTCAAATGGGATATCGGCTAAATGTCAATAAAACTCAAGTGATAGCGAATTATCAACCCCTACAACCGATAATAGGCTTATGTTCCAACGCCACTTATTTAGGGGTGAAACTCACTTCCAACATCAATAAAAACATCTCACTAAACTATGAACCCCTACTTAAAGATATCACATCCACCCTTAAAAATTGGCATAAAATACCACTTAGCTTGATCGGACGCATTAATACAATTAAAATGAAAATAGTACCGAAAATACTCTACCTGTTTAGATCCATCCCGCTACAACTGAATAAATCTTACATTAAGAGGATAGAAAGCACTTGCAGCAACTATATCTGGGATATAAAAAAGCCCGTAGGTCAATGACGGCACTGAAATTATCAATTGAAAAAGGGGGATTAAATTTCCCAGAGTTAAAAACTTACTTTTTTGCAACTTTTATTTCACGTATACGTAGCCTTTTGTCTAAAGAAACCCCCTTATTCTACCATCAATTCATGCTCGGGCCACAAAGTAATCAGTTTTTATTTCGGGTACATGACCCGAATTACTACAAGAGAGTCAGATTTAAGACTGCAAGAGCTATTAAAAGAATTTGGGATCAAATTATGGATACTGATAAAATATCTTTTTTCAACGCTGAACTACCAATATGGGGGGATCCAGGGCTGCCAAGTATCTTCTCTGATGGTGCTTGTGCTCAATGGTTAGATAAGGGTATTAATTACTTAGGAGATCTTTATGGTTCGGAAGGTTTCCTAAGCTTTAATACATTAAAAATACTATATAAAATCAATGATACTATGCATTTTAAATATATGCAGATACAGGACTTTTTGATTAATAAAATGAAAATCGAGAGTGTTGAGCAATCAGACATCTTAAAATGTATTTACTCGAATCATACTAAATCTCTTATTAGTAAAAGCTACACTCTTTTGAATAAAGGCCATGCTGGGGATTGTGGCAAAATGGCGGACAAATGGACTAACAGGTTGGGAATTAATATTAATTCCAACCAGATTATGAGCTCACTTAAACAAATAAACCGAGTGGTTCACTCCTCAAACTTAAGGTTACAATTCTATAGGACAATACCCCAATTATACTATACACCACAACGAATTTCTGGCTGGACTTCTGGCAATACTCCCAATGAGCGTACTAAATGTTTAAAATGCAATAAAGAAGCTGCTGGCATAGAACATATGCTTTACCAGTGCCCGAAACTTTCAACCTTCTGGTCAGGAATACACTATGGAGCTCTCACTGGCTAAACTATGAGGCCCAAAAGCATTAAAAGGAAGGGAAAAAATATGGGGAACATTTATTAACTAAATGTATGATTCTACTGTGTTTACGGCACGCTTGTTCCTTTTTGTATATTTTGTTATAAACACAATGACTATTATATGTATAGCTATTTATATACGTATATATAACTAATGTGATTTCAATATTGTATTTCTTCTTTTTTTTTTCTCTTGCAATAAATAAAAATTATATAAAAAAAATGGGTAAATTACAAAAAGTGTGTAAATTACTACAAAAGTGCAGTTTGTGGACAGCACTTTGTAATATGTTTTGTAGTACTACTGTAATACCGCAAAAAGTTCGATGAGCACAGTTTGTTAATCATGCAATAGGATTGAGTAATGTGAGTGATTCAAAGGTTACTGGCTTCAGAGAAACTGGTGATCTGTGGTCCTGGAGTTTCGTCTATCCTGTTTATGTGTTGGCGGTGGGGACAGAAGCGGCCTTTTGAATTTCTCATGACGTGATTGTTGCAACTGATTCACACCATGCAGATTGTTGGTGCAAACTCAAGTACAAGCTGTGCTCAAGCGGATGGATCTTATTCCTAGACTGAGGCTTAAAATTAACAATTCAACAATACATTGATGATATAGTAAAGCACATTAGTCACCACAAGGTTGAGAGACAGTAGTAGACCTGCAAAGCATAAGTCTATTAACAGATTAGCAAAGTTACAAATTCAAACCATTCATATCAGTCATAAATCATTGATCGTCATATAAAGGTGTTGGTCAGTATGATTCAGAGCAATTCAAAACAGCAAATGCAAAGATAAACTGTTTGAACTTGTCATTAGTAAATCAATCAAACTCAGTTTCCTTGGAAGGAAACTGTTCCCAAATGTGCTAAACTAAAGAAAATCAGGAAAAATGTGAGAGAAGTCAAGAAGGAGGTGTCAGCAAATCAAGCCTCTAAAAGGCAGAATCTAATAAGTATTCCGACAACTAAATGAGAATGGATTTGCTCAGGAGTCTGACTCTGAGCAGGAGCAAATGTTTCTAAAGATAGAAAGGGGTATCTGAATCTATGTAGCTCAGCAATGCACAAATAAAACATACACGTTTCGACAAGATGCAACACACCCCACGGTTACCAGGGAGAGGAGACCAATCAGAAGCAAACACTTCACAACATTGGGCAGTCAACCCACTTTCCAGAACTTCATATAATAAAAGGTTTCAGGTACTCTGCCTTCAGAAGAAATCTCGTAGAAGGACACACCGAGGGCAGCCTATTCTCAGCATTAATGCAGGGATTCATTATTCAGTGAAGCCACACAGTTAAACGAGTCTCACAGAAACCAAAAACATTTTGCAACAATCTAATTAGTGTGAACTACTGCAGCTTGGGTCCTGAAATGAGAGAAAGAACACAGCAGTCAAAAGTACATTTTCATGTCAGTGTGAGCAATTTAAACTGAGGCCTCCATTGAGTATGGCTAGATAACATGAATATTACATTCAATGCGTGTGCATACAATGTGCAGATTTAAAAAAATGTGGAGAAAATTAGTATATATATTATGCCAAACTAAAAATAGTGACAGGGCGATATCACAATCATTTATGAGGAACCTGACTATATACTATGGATCCAGTTTGGCTACCTAGAAAAAGTTCTTGGTGACATATACTCGAGTCAGCCGCGTAGCTAGGGGGGGGCGAGGGGGGCGGTCCGCCCCAGGCGGCACTAAACTGTGGGCGGCAGCCGCGCGGCACTTGTGTTGTGACCCGTGACGGTAGCCTTTATAATTTATGTGGGGGACACTGAAGGCAAGCGCACCTGCTTCAGCTTGTAAAGCCTGCCTGCAGTGCACGCACCACCACCACCCAGCATGGCGATGCGGTGCGCGACGTACCACGTTTATGGTTGTGTGTCCGGTCCCGCGACGTCCCAGGGCCGTCAATCTTGGAGCGCGCGAAAGCGCTACCAATGACGGCCCTGGGTATAATGTTTGGCCAGCCCAGCCCTCGCGCAAGGCTTTCAATCGCCCCGGAAAGACTGCAGTGCCCAGGAATTTAGAGAAATGCTGGAAGGTAGGATCGGGGAAAAGGGATACACAGAGCAGTATATATGGAAGCATTTGTTGCTGGAAAAACTGTGAACTTCCTGTTTTTGCTTTGCCGTTTGCACACTTTTCTAGTTTGTTGCATTGATTCTCAGACTTACCTTTCCTGCTGCTTGCTCTTGTGTGTACATGCTATAGTTTTTCAAAACGTTTTTTGTTTTTTTAACTCTTACTTTCCATTTTGCTGCATTAATTCCTCTTTATTTCTCTCTTTTTCAACATTTTCTTTCATTGCTGCTTTTTTTATTTCTGGCTCTTCTCCTTTGAGTTTTTCAAAACGTTTTTCTTTTTTTAACTCTTACTTTCCATTTTGCTGCATTAACTCCTCTCTGTCAACCTTTTGTTTCTTTTTCTCATTCTCTTTTCTTCTTTGTAAGCGATTTGGAGCGAGTAGGGTTTGTGTACGTTTTTCACAAAGATTTCACAACAAGGATTCCTGTGTTGGAAGTTATGTCGAAATACAAGCCATTCACTATAGCGGAGTACAACCAGATTTTCAGGCCTAGATATTTTTAAAGCGAGTTAAAACTAGATTATGAAGTGATAACTCACTTGGGAATTAAATGCAGATATAAACAGGATGCCACAGGCGTCTAAATTATTTACCAGGCTGCTGGTTATTTCGGTTCACCTATTCCCTTCTCTCTGCAGGGGGTCTCAAACACCCCCAAGCAAAGGCGCCACTGCACCCGCTGCACTAATGAAAGCAATGCTTCTGCTTCTCTGTACCTTTTTACTTCCCCAGGTGCCTGCATCACTGTCTGAATATCCCAGTCCCTCTCTTTCCTATTTTTCCTTTCTACCATGCTACATTCCACACCCGTCCCCATTTTTATCTCTCCACTTTCCTCCCTCCCCTCATTCTCCATTAACGGCTACATTCCATGATTCCCTCTCTCCTTCTTCATCTCCCTTTTCTCATTTTCTCTACCCTCTTATCTCCCCACTTTTCCCTCGTCTCCTACACATTTATCTTGATCCTTCCTTGCATATCTCCACTATATATAAATACAAACCTTGTTTTTGCTCTTCTATCCTTCCGATTCCAAATAACTGACTAATTTATCGACCACTTAAAATTTACTTGCATGTTTCACTATACTAATTCAACACTAATCCTCTATGGGTTTTGTTCTGTCTCTGCGCAAGTGGTGGGGTGGGACATAGGCCGTCAGGCACATAGGTCAAAACAATCAGAGATGGGCCCAGACTTTAACAGGGTGTGAGAGGCCCTACCCCTAACACAAATCTCAATTGCCACAGGCCTTTAACATAAATTCATTAGTCAGCTGATTCACCGACTCAGGCCGCTGCAGTGAGCATGTGCGTGATAGCATGATTGATGGGCAAGCCTCGGGAGAGCCTGCGAGACACACATAGACAGTCACAGTGAGGCAGGCTGACAAATATGCTTAAAAGTATTTTTAAAAATCACACCAGTATAATTAAGCGAGTGGCCGGGGTTGCTGTGCGCAGCCCTCCACAACTGCGAATTCAGATAGTTAACACTTACTTGCACTAGTTAATAGATCAATGTAAAACTAGCATTCCAATGATACATGTGAAAAATATCTGTGCCCGAAAATTGACAATGAGGTGAGATTCAAAATTCGAGTTGAGACTTAACCTCACACAATCACAGGACTGCAGATTCAAGGGGCGGCAATCTGAGGGATAGCCCCGGGCGCCACAAGCTCTAGCTACGCCCCTGACTCGAGTAAAACATGTTGGCTGTATTTTTCATACTAACCATTGGAAACAATGAAATGAAAGTGAAAGAAGCATTTATGAAGCTCATAGGTACCCGGGGGGCATCCCAGCGCTACCAGAGGCACAACAATAGACACCACAACTACCTTAAGAGAAAAGTCACGTTTTTAGAAGTTTACGAAAGGCTACATGATTAGATTCACTGCGTAATTAAAGTGGAAGGGTGTTCCATATCCTGGCAGCATTGTGAGAAAACAGACAGCCACTGCTTCTAGCCCTTTTAATTCTAGGGACTAAGGCAAGATGGAGGTCGCCCGGAGGGCAGGCGTCTATTAGCGAGATAAGGCAGAATAATAGAATGATTGATGGATGTTATGTTATGTTATATCCTTTTGTATAGCGCACGAATCACCGTGAGGCATCTCGGCGCTTACTCAGAACCCTACCCAAGGGAGGAAGAATAAGCAAAAGAGAGAGAAGCCTTTAGTACAGGAAAGCCTTTAGACGTTTCCTAAAGGTTTGATAGGATGAAATTTCTCGGATGGAAATAGGGAGACTGTTCCAATATTTTGGAGCTAGGTAGGAGAAGGCCTTGCCTCCTGACCTGTGGCGTCTAATTCGGGGTACATGTAGCAGTAGTTGTGAACTAGATCTCAGTGGCCGGCTAGGTATATGTTTCACCAGCTTGCTCTGCAAGTATTTTGGGCCTCGCCCCTGGAGGGCATTGAATGTCAGACAGCAGACTTTAAAGATGGATCTTTGCTTTACAGGCAGCCAGTGCGGCTTTCTCAGCAGTGGCATAGAAGATGATCTAGCAGGCATGTTGAAGACCAGCCTGGCTGCTGTGTTTTGGATCACCTGTAATTTTTTGAGAGATGTTGGCCCAGCTTCTGCTAAAAGGGCATTACCGTAATCCAAACGGCTGATAACCATGGCCTGGGTCAAAGTTCGGCGATGCTCTAATGGGATAAAGGGGAAGATCTTCCTCAGCAGCCTTAACCTGAAATAGCAGGACCCCGCAACAGCCGCAACATGATCTTGCATTGAGACCGAATGGTTGATCTTAATACCGAGGTTGTTAACACACTCTTTTGGTGCGGGAGGGGCACCCAGCTGTGAAGGCCACCACTCCTTGGACCAGATTTCTGCCGCCTTTCCCAGCAGCAGGACTTCCATCTTCCCAGGATTCAACTGGAGAAAGTTATTGGTCATCCAGTTAGAGATTTCCAGGGTGCCTGTGGAAAAACGTCGTCTGTCCGCCTCCTGGTTGGGACCGATGTTGAACAACAGTTGGGTGTCATCGGCGTATGAAATAGTTTCGAACCACAGAGCTTCCGCTACCTTAGCCAGTGGTGCCATATAGATGTTAAAGAGGGTGGGGCTAAGGCAGGAGCCCTGGGGAACGCCTTTGTCCAACGAGGTTTTCTCTGCCTGATACAAGCCCATGATAACTGTTTGGGATCTATCCGTCAGGAAGTTCAGTAGCCATTTTAAGGCCAGTCCTTGGATACCAATGGCTCTTAACCTCTCCGCCAGCCTAGCATGTGAGATGGTATCGAAGGCCGCGGAGAGGTCAAGAAGAATCAAAATTGCCGATCCTCCAGCATCCATCGTCATCCGTAGGGACTCAGTTACCGCTAAAAGCGCTGTTTCTGTGCTGAAAACCCTGCGGAAGCCGAATTGCGAGGCGTCCAAAATACAATTTGATTCGAGGTAGATGTTCAACTGCTGATTTATCATACTTTCAAGTGTTTTACCCAGAAAAGGGAGCAACGAGATCGGCCGGTAGTTGCCCAGCTCTAGTGAGTTAGCAGGGTTTTTTTTTAATTTAGGGTGGACAAACGCTTCCTTCCAGGTGACCGGAATTTCGCCCTCTGAAATAGATAAGTTAGAAATTTTCTCAATAGAAGGCGCCAATGAATGGGACAAGAGTGCCATAACTTTTGGAGGGCATAGATCCACCGGGGAGCCCGATTTTGCAGTCTCCAGGGCTTTAAGAGTTTCAAGTAAGGTGATCGATCTGAAAGGTTTCAAGGGAGCAGTCCCTATGTGTGAGTTGGCTACCTAAGTTAGGGGGGGAGGGCAGAAAGTGCAAACTTGGAGTAAATAGTTTCGATTTTCTCCTGGAAAAACCTAGCCAGTGAGTCACATAAATCCTGGGACTCAATGGACGGTTGTTTACATGCCACCGGGGATACAAAATCATTTACTATGTCAAATAATGCTTTAGAAGAATTTGTAGAGTTCTCGATTTGATGTGCTATAAACACACATCTCGCTACCCTTAAATTATAGTGGTAGGTTTTTAGTGAGACTTTAAAAAGTGTCTTTGACTGGGGGGATTTGCTTAGTCGCCAGAATCTCTCGAGTCTTTTGCAGGCGGATTTTTCCTGCTTTAATTCGGAGGTATACCATTGTGCTGAGCGACGGTTCAGCAGAAGTCTGGATTTCCTTTTCGCTGGAATGATTGAGTCAAGAGCTCTCCCCAGCTCTACCGTAAAGGTCAATAAAGCTTTAGACACCTCTCTTTCCTCTATTATAGGAAGTACCAAGAAAACATCCTCAAAAGCCTGGGGAATTAACTTATTCAATGGTCGCTGGATCCGTTGACCTCTGCTAACAGGCTGTCCCGTAGATAGATGTCAGCAAACAGGGTGGACTCGTAAATTTAATCATAGAGTGGTCAGACCACGTAAGAGGGAAAGAAAAACAAAGGTGGTGATGGACGGAGCGTTGACAATACAAACACTCACCCCCAGTCAACTGATCTGGGTTTAATCCATCACCGTTCTTTAGCTCACTCCGCCACCCCAGTTCAGACATGGCCATATGCAAATCAGTCTGACCCTGTGCCTCATGGGAACAGTCCAGCCCGAACTGCCAAGCCATGTCTTCCCTGGACCGGAATCAAGCTTCCCAGGACCGGTTTCTGGCATTACAGCCGTCCTCAGCCGGGCTTGCTTGACTCCAGTGGCAAAGTGAGCAAGGGACTCACGTCTGAGCATACCCTGCCAACTTAGGGCGAACAAAGAAAAACAAAGGTGGTGATGGACGGAGCGTTGACAATACAAACACTCACCCCCAGTCAACTGATCTGGGTTTAATCCATCACCGTTCTTTAGCTCAATCCGCCACCCCAGTTCAGACATGGCCATATACAAATCAGTCTGACCCTGTGCCTCATGGGAACAGTCCAGCCCGAACTGCCAAACCATGTCTTCCCTGGACCGGAATCAAGCTTCCCAGGACCGGTTTCTGGCATTACAGCAGTCTTCAGCCGGGCTTGCTTGAATCCAGTGGCAAAGTGAGCAAGGGACTCACGTCTGAGCATACCCTGCCAACTTAGGGCGAACAAAGATAAACAAAGGTCGTGATGGACGGAGCGTTGACAATACAAATACTCACCCCCAGTCAACTGATCTGGGTTTAATCCATCACGTAAGAGGCCAAGGTGCCTCATTCACCAGTGAGGCAATGTTTGTGGATAATAGATCAAGCGTGTGCCCCCCATTATGGGTGGGACCTTGAATTTTTTGAGACAGCCCCAGATGCTCCATGTCTGTGAAGAGTTTATTCACATCAGGGGACGAGTGTAGCTCGCCATGAAAATTAAAATCGCCCAATAATAAAAAAGTTGCTGGAGGCCAGGGCGTAAGTGGCTATCAAATCCACCAGTCTGTCTGTGAAATCCAGTTTAGGGCCTGGAGGCCGATAGACTAAGGCACCTGTCCAACTTTCCGACGGTGAAAAAATAATTTTAAAAAGTCCCAACTCCAGATTTTTATCAGAAAATGTTTCTGTCCCTTCCCTGAACGATGCGCATGGCCTTACATTTAACTTTCTCCTGAATAGGAAGCGAATGAAGAGACTTCAGAGCTGGTTTCGCCATTTGAAACAATAAAAACAAGTCTTCAAATCTTTCTACCAGTGGATTAGTAACTACATGTATTAAAGGATTTTTTTTTTAATACTTGGCAGGGGCGTAGCTAGAGCTTGTGGCGCCCGGGGCTATCCCTCAGATTGCCGCCCCTTGAATCTGCAGTCCTGTGATTGTGTGAGGTTAAGTCTCAACTCGAATTTTGAATCTCACCTCATTGTCAATTTTCGGGCACAGATATTTTTCACATGTATCATTGGAATGCTAGTTTTACATTGATCTATTAACTAGTGCAAGTAAGTGTTAACTATCTGAATTCGCAGTTTTGGAGGGCTGCGCACAGCAACCCCGGCCACTCGCTTAATTATACTGGTGTGATTTTTTAAAATACTTTTAAGCATATTTGTCAGCCTGCCTCACTGTGACTGTCTATGTGTGTCTCGCAGGCTCTCCCGAGGCTTGCCCATCAATCATGCTATCACGCACATGCTCACTGCAGCGGCCTGAGTCGGTGAATCAGCTGACTAATGAATTTATGTTAAAGGCCTGTGGCAATTGAGATTTTTGTTATCGGTAGGGCCTCTCACACCCTGTTAAAGTCTGGGCCCATCTCTGATTGTTTTGACCTATGTGCCTGACGGCCTATGTCCCACCCCACCACTTGCGCAGAGACAGAACAAAACCCATAGAGGATTAGTGTTGAATTAGTATAGTGAAACATGCAAGTAAATTTTAAGTGGTCGATAAATTAGTCAGTTATTTGGATTCGGAAGGATAGAAGAGCAAAAACAAGGTTTGTATTTATATATAGTGGAGATATGCAAGGAAGGATCAAGATAAATGTGTAGGAGACGAGGGAAAAGTGGGGAGATAAGAGGGTAGAGAAAATGAGAAAAGGGAGATGAAGAAGGAGAGAGGGAATCATGGAATGTAGCCGTTAATGGAGAATGAGGGGAGGGAGGAAAGTGGAGAGATAAAAATGGGGGCGGGTGTGGAATGTAGCATGGTAGAAAGGAAAAATAGGAAAGAGAGGGACTGGGATATTCAGACAGTGATGCAGGCACCTGGGGAAGTAAAAAGGTACAGAGAAGCAGAAGCATTGCTTTCATTAGTGCAGCGGGTGCAGTGGCGCCTTTGCTTGGGGGTGTTTGAGACCCCCTGCAGAGAGAAGGGAATAGGTGAACCGAAATAACCAGCAGCCTGGTAAATAATTTAGACGCCTGTGGCATCCTGTTTATATCTGCATTTAATTCCCAAGTGAGTTATCACTTCATAATCTAGTTTTAACTCGCTTTAAAAATATCTAGGCCTGAAAATCTGGTTGTACTCCGCTATAGTGAATGGCTTGTATTTCGACATAACTTCCAACACAGGAATCCTTGTTGTGAAATCTTTGTGAAAAACGTACACAAACCCTACTCGCTCCAAATCGCTTACAAAGAAGAAAAGGGAATGAGAAAAAGAAACAAAAGGTTGACAGAGAGGAGTTAATGCAGCAAAATGGAAAGTAAGAGTTAAAAAAAGAAAAACGTTTTGAAAAACTCAAAGGAGAAGAGCCAGAAACAAAAAAGCAGCAATGAAAGAAAATGTTGAAAAAGAGAGAAATAAAGAGGAATTAATGCAGCAAAATGGAAAGTAAGAGTTAAAAAAACGAAAAACGTTTTGAAAAACTATAGCATGTACACACAAGAGCAAGCAGCAGGAAAGGTAAGTCTGAGAATCAATGCAACAAACTAGAAAAGTGTGCAAACGGCAAAGCAAAAACAGGAAGTTCACAGTTTTTCTAGCAACAAATGCTTCCATATATACTGCTCTATGTATCCCTTTTCCCCGATCCTACCTTCCAGCATTTCTCTGAATTCCTGGGCACTGCAGTCTTTCCGGGGCGATTGAAAGCCTTGCGCGAGGGCTGGGCTGGCCAAACATTATACCCAGGGCCGTCATTGGTAGCGCTTTCGCGCGCTCCAAGATTGACGGCCCTGGGACGTCGCGGGACCGGACACACAACCATAAACGTGGTACGTCGCGCACCGCATCGCCATGCTGGGTGGTGGTGGTGCGTGCACTGCAGGCAGGCTTTACAAGCTGAAGCAGGTGCGCTTGCCTTCAGTGTCCCCCACATAAATTATAAAGGCTACCGTCACGGGTCACAACGCAAGTGCCGCGCGGCTGCCGCCCACAGTTTAGTGCCGCCTGGGCCGGACCGCCCCCCTCCCCCCCCCCTAGCTACGCGGCTGATACTTGGCTCTATTAACAGCTGCGTTTCATGATTTAATTGGGAAGGTGAGCCATTCCCAGAGAAGCTACATATACTCACTACTAATATAACTAATCATATCTAAGGAGGTTGGCAGTTCCAGCCTGGGTGCTGTATATGGACCGAGTTATTATAGAATGCAAATAATGGAAGGCAACAGAAGGGCAAAGCCTCAGTGAGCCAGCAAGCTCTCCCTAAACATAGGACAACTTAGTCCTCCTGCCCTAGATATCATATAGTCACCATGGAAGATGTCCCCATTAAACAGTGCACCAGATTAATTGGAGAATCAAGGAGAGGCACAAGTAGCAGCAGTCCTCGGTGGCCACTTCACCTACAGCCTCTCGGAACCTTAGTATTCTGAACATCCCATGAAGGTGTAGTCCCACACCAAGTATGTCACTCATAGTGATGCATCAAAGGAGGTGTAGTAGCAATTGGCAGGGTGTGTTGTCTAATTTTGTAGGCCAAACACCTTATAACTATACCATCAGCTGCCAAGTACAATCCCCATCATACCCACTATTGAGCCTGCTGTATTACCACTTAATAGAGTTATTTTCGTCCACTTAACCTGCTTCTGAAGGTACTGAAGATGGTGAAAAGGACTGGGGTGTCGAGTCTATCCTATCAATTTGATTAAAGGGGTTATGTCATTAATGCCACCAACTATGCAACTTCTTTGGCATTCTCTGTTCATGGCAGTAGCAACTACTTAGCTTACAAATACTGGTGAGTAACAGCGCCACTGCAATCTTGTTGCCTTGCACGATGTGTTCTTAAAGAGAGGGAGTGTTTCACGCCTCATCCCACCAACCCTTTGCTGATCCAATCATGTTTCCCTAAGGTGCTCCCACGCACTCAGAACTATTTGTCCTTGGACCCCGTGAAGCTCTTCTTCTAATACCTTGCTCTGCTCAGATGATTCTCTTCTCCCCAAAGTGCTCTTCCGCTTTCTTCACGTAGAACAGGGGATGAGAGAGAAGCGAACTGCTTGCAGCGACCTCACGGCCATACCTACTGCAGTTTTGAGTATGAGCACTTGGGAGGGTAACCCTTTTATAGATAGAACCTACCTAAAATGGCCACACCAAGGATGCTGGGGGTTGCAGTCCTGTTGTTATTTCACTGACAATATGTTCTATAGTGGCTTCACCAGACCTTAGTAAGCCTCATACTCTCATGCCACAGATACGCTTGAAAGGTTGGTATGTCCTCAGGATCTTGAGGTGCATCTTATACTGTGTCTAACCAGTCATGTATGCTCAGACGTGAGTCCCTTGCTCACTTTGCCACTGGATTCAAGCAAGCCGGGCTGAAGACGGCTGTAATGCCAGAAACCGGTCCTCGGAAGCTTGTTTCCGGTCCAGGGAAGGCATGGCTTGGCAGTTTGGGCTGGACTGTTCCCATGAGGCACAGGGTCAGACTGATTTGCATATAGCCATGTCTGAACTGGGGTGGCAGAGTGGGCTAAAGAACGGTGATGGATTCAACCCAGATCTTTTGACTGGGTGTGAGTGTTTGATTGGTTCGGATGCTCCGTCCATCACCACCCCCTTTTGTACCGTGTCTAACCAGTCTGTCTAGCCAGTTGGGCCAGTGATGCAGGCGAATCGGCTTAGAGGCAGAGCTGGACGGATGATGTGTGACATCCCTGGCACTTGACCCTGGACATTGGACCCTGTGCTGCACCCTACCCCTTTGAGCCCCGTACTGTTCTTTTTTTGACCCTGCATTGTTGACTCCTCTTGGGCCCTCTGCTACTCTGTACTGCTTCCCCTATACAGTGGCGCCGCCCTCATACTGCTCCCCACACACCCTGCCTTCATCTCCCCAAGGGCTGAATTCCTCCTTACGTCCTGTAGCACTGAATTTACACCCTGTAGCACAATATGCTCCCTCTACCCACGCGGGCCCTGTGTCTCTACCTTGTAAGGCACTACAGTCAGGGCACACACACTCAGTGCTTGGACACCCATTGCTATTCTGCTGGACCCGATACCAGTTTGTCACATGGTAGCATACCCTCACCCAATTGGGAGTGCAGTGGCCCTACTATCAGAGCCACGCCCAACTGACTCACATCTTTGGTTTTCAGACTTTGTCCTTGATGACAGCTAACTACGTTTTTCAGCCTTGTTGATTCTCGACTCAGTACCTGCTGAGTCTCCTGCCGACAGATGTCCTCTTAGAAGGTCATCGGATTAAGAGAGCATTCGTCAAACTAAAGAAAAGGTGACCCAAAAAAGTTCAAAAGGTGACATTAGGTGACCTTTTGAACTCGTTTTGATACAGAGTGCTCGGCAGTTTAGAGCTCGGCTCATTTGCTGCAATCAGCATGGCAGTGATGTAACGGTTGCAGCGCAAAGCGAGCTCTCAGCCATGAAGGTACAGCTGAACATTGGAAAGACTATGGGGCTTATTTACAAACCCCTTGCGCCGCCAATGCGTCATTTTTATAATGGGAAAAAGTGACGCAATTGCGGCGCAAGGGGCTTGTAAACAAGCCTCTAAATATAGAACGAGATGTGCAGAAACGGCCAGGTTGGAACTATAGTTGGTAAATTCTTTACATCCGCCTTCAGATATATCGATATATATCGATATTCGTATCACTGTCTTAAAATGTGTATATGCGTCACGATGTGCTGAGAAGACATTCGTGTTTCCCTTAATTTGACTCTGAGGTTCTCGAAGTCGTAGCTGGAAACTTTAGCTGGGTTGTGGGGTAGGAGGCGCCCAGGAAATGCAGGACGAGACAAAAATCGGAATTCTATCCCGTTCTGAAGGATCTCGTTCCCCTTTTGTCAGACTATTGTACTTTCTGAGCTTCTACAGTAAATAAAAGTAGACAGGGGCGCGTGCGGCCCCCACTCAGCTGACCTTGACTCAGCTGACCTTTGCTGCTCTGCCCCTCCCCCTACTCTCTGGATCCTGCCCTACTCCTTTCCCTTTGAACCATATACTGCTGTCCTAACCCAACATTGTTCCTGTTATTGGGTGTGGACTGGTATCTTTCAAGGCTCAATCAAGCCCATTCTGTACTTGTTCTGTGAGGGATGGATTTGTCGAATGTAGCAATGTAGTTGCCTTTCCACTCAGTATCTTGCTTGAACTGTACAATAAAAATAAGGGCCTATTTTACAAAGCCCCTGCGCCACCAGAGTGTCACTTTTTGCGATGCTCCGATGGCTCTGTGTCCTGCTCCATATTTACAAGGCAGCGCTAAGCCACGTTGCATGGTTTAACGTGGCCTTGTAAATATTGTTCCCTTTGAAGCAGTTTTCTGTGTTAAAGAAGCATGCAATGGGTGTTGCTGTGGGTGTTCCTAGCAACACCCATGGCTGTTTCACACTGCCCCAGATTTACAAGGAATCGTAAATCTGTGGCAATGCCAAAAATGTACGCCTCTCCAGGGAAGGTGTAACGGTGTCACAACAAGCAGAAATACTTTTATTTCTCCTCGTTTTTTGTGTTCCTTCCTGCACAACAACAATCATCCCTGCAGCTCAAGCACCCTTGCACCACGGTGCAAGGATGTCTGCATTGGTGAGTACTGGAATGCGCAGTATTCTTGTAAATACAGTGCACTCCTGCACTTAGAAAATGACACAGCTTGACACGTAAAATTGCCATGTAAATATCTTGTAAACATTCCCCAGAATGTTAGACAGGATGCGCAATGTCTTCTGATCTCTTAGCCCCTATGCCTGCACTGTGGAAAAGGAAAGCTTAACCTCTTGATGCTATGTGGTACCAATTATGCAAGGGAGTTAAGTTTTTTTCACTGACACTGCATATGTAGTGGATACGTGTACAAGGCAAGTCCATGTGGTACATGGTGTCTTTATCTTTCCAAAACCATGCGCTCTGGGGCAGTATTACGTAAAAAAAGGGATTGGGCTGACAGGTGTCTTAAATACTTGAATAGCTTGTGGAGCGATACTTTCCCACCTTAGGTAGTGGTAAATGGTTGTTTGTCAATGGAAGGCTAATAGGATAGTCTGCTTTTGACAGGAAATATAGCAAACTTTTTGTCACTTCTATGTAAACGACAGAATACAGCACAATGAATCAATCAACCAATCTTTACTCAAAGCAAAATAACAGCTTAATCATAATAGGACACAAGACAACAAATTAGTCAAAACGGAGTGCAACACAGCAACCATAGTACAAGTCAACACCACAATACTATAATTCAGCACAAAAACAAAACTGCACTAAAACACAGCACATCGCCATCACAACAAAATGCCTCACAACAGATTCTGTTCACAAATTACAACCGCCACAGCTATGTCTTCATAATACTGTGGTAAGAGGTATTTGTGACATTCACTGCCTTACCACAAAGGTCAAGTATTCACTGCAGTCAAAAATGATTTGTGATCCAGCCCAAGGACTCTCCCATCTCTGCCCTCTTTCCATTCCACCCAAGCACTATCACTCACTCACTCATCTTCCACAAGCTCACTTTCAATCTATCCTCCAACCACTGCCCTTGCATCGACCCTTTCACCATTGAACTCATCCTTTCAACAATACACAACAACTGTGCAATCAATGAAGAAACTCTGGTAATTATAAAAATGTCAGACCTGATGGCGTAGTCAATATTAGTTAAATATTGTCTTAAAGAGCTTAAAATCTGTAGTATTCTGCATATTTATTGTAAGGGGTTTTACCTTCCCTGCTCAGCCAGTGTCTGTGCTCTGACTCATTGGAATGTTGGAGTCTGATGATGCCTCGGAATGTTGGGACTGTGAGAGGCAGAGTGGCAGTTGATCATGGGCTGAGCAGCTGAAAGGCAGCTCCTGGTGGGGCTCTGATTTACCACATAGCTACATGATGTCCTGTACCTTACAACCTGTTATCTTCATGAAATAAATCATCATGAAATACTACCTTCCTGAATGGACCTTCTTCACTACAAAATCACTTAATGATATTTTAGTGGTATTGTAAGAAACGGACTCTAACACAGGACAGGAGGTAGCTGGTAAGTTCACATGTTCTACATCTTCCAAAGTGTGCTCTGCATTGCTCATTGAAATTAGCAAGATGAAATCATCATCCTCTATACATATTTATCCTTCCCCAAAAGAAGTGTTTCGGCCTAAATTGGGAAAGGAGCTAATGAGTTTGTTACCACATTTTCCAGTCTTTCACCACAAAGGTTTTTTTTTCGCCCAGTTTTGCTCACATGGCTCTGACAAGCCCACCCCCACCCATGTCCCTATTCCATAAATCGCCCTATGCTGCCTGTTTTCTGTTTTAATTAGGTTGAGTGCAATTTGCAGTCTTATGGCTGTTTCTACTGCTAGTAGTAGAATGGGGCACGGTCAAGAATACTTGTAGATTGCAGCCCTCACATAGACCCCAATAGAAATACTGCCATCTCTCCAGCTCTTCGCCACAATGCAGTCCCTCCAGTGTCTGAGAGAGCTGAGGCTTTTGGGAGAGAACATGTGTTACTGCATGTCATGAAGGATTTATAGAGAATGTGTTGTAAGAGCTGCATGAGAGAATGTAGGGGTGAGGATGAGGGTGCATGACATGTACTGTGTGGGCTTCGGAAGAAGTGGTGTACTATGGGGGCTTTATAAGGATGTGGTGACTGATTGCTGCACTTGATAGTGGAGGTAATGTGGGGGTGGGGGGGTAAATGTAGGTAACCTAGGAGGATAGGGTGGAGGTGATGTAGCATTCTCAAGGAAGGGTTTAGGAATGTGACCCGGCAGCTACTTTGAATGTTGCAAGACAGGAGAGCGTTTCAGTGAAGACTCTATAGTGGTGGACAGGGAAGAGGTGTGCTATCCAAGAAGAAGAGCTGAGCCAGACAGGAAGAGCGTCTCCATTGAACTATGGTATGAAATAAGCATGGACATGTTTACTGTGTTGCCTGCATGAGACAAGGAAGGTTAGTTTGTAACTGGGGAAGGCATTCAAATGTGTAGCATGAGGCCAGCAGGAAAGGAAACCCAGTTTGCAGCAGGACTCTGCCGCAGTTAGAGGACCAGGATAGCTACCGAAAACCTGTTTGTGAATTTTATGGTATGGTACCCAAATAACTTAACGAAAATACTGTCTGCCAAAAATATTGTGTCCTAAATATTTCTTACAAAACTAGTGGCCCATTGGAGTTAATAAATCTACACACAATTGGGCGCTATTTTTGTAAATTATATTTAGGAAAAAAATATTTCTGTCAGATATTGTTTTATCTAATGATATTCAGACATACAATCCACTTCTATATAAATAGTATATAGGCTGTTATGACCATAATGTGTAGGGGAATGGTGTATTACTTTATTTTGCTCTCTGCATATATTTTTTTTTAATGTACCAAATGTGTTTTTGTATTCTTTCTTTAAAATGTGTAACTTTCTTACTGTTTGGAATTTTCCCGTATACTATGAATCATTTGGGAATCAGCGGCCCCATAAAGTTAACTCCCCTGGCATCTCCGGTTTCTACTAAAATAATATATACTATGCCAGTGGGCTCTGAACTATTCTTCCATGAGAAGTAGAGGAAATTAACAATTACCAATTAACCACCATATATTTATGTTATTATTACTAAACATCTTTTACAAATGTTTTCTTTAATTTCCTCTCTCAGTAGTAAAAATAATGGCCACTCATGAGTGGACAAAAATCATTGCAGGGTTCCTAGTTAGGGTGCCTGCTTGGAAGGTGAGGCCAAAATACATTGAGGGCCAGATGTACGACCGATTTTTCAGTCGCAAAGCGGATTTCAGCCATTTGCGGCTGCAAAATAGGTCAGGCCAATGTACTAACCCTATTTTGCGAGGCGCTAATCCAGTAGTGACTCACAAAGTTGGGTTAGCGATTTGCTATTAGGAAGGGGCGTGCCAAGGGTGTCCCTTCCTAATATCGATACGGTTGCAAAACACTCACAGTTTACCATCCTTTGGGAATGGATGCACAAATATTTTTAAGGGCAGGCAGTGGTCACATGTACCACTGCCTGCCCTTAAAAATAATACTGAAAAGTTTCGTTTTTATCTTTTAAATGTATCCCGTTTTCCTTTAAGGAAAATGGGCTGCATTTAAAAAAAACTGCTTTATTTAAAAGCAGTTCCAGACATGGTGGTCTGTTGACCCCACCAGGCCACCATCCCTGGGAATGCTAGCAATTCACAATGGGGTCGCCAATTGCAACTGCCTCATTAACATTCATGAGGCATGCAATTTGTGACCCCATTGGGAATCGCAACCAGTGTCTCAGACACTGTTGTACATTGCATTTTGTGACTCGCAAATGTACTAACCCTATTTTGCGAGTCGCTAATCAATTACCGACTCGCAAAATAGGGTTAGCAACTCGTTATTAGGAAGGGGAATACCAAGGGCGTCCCTTTCTAATTGGGACTCAAAAACCCATGTATCAATGTTTTGCAACCGCAATTGCGGTCACAAAACACGTGCAGTTTCCCACCCTTCTCAGAAGGGTGGTAAACCACTCTCAAATGGGAAGGGGTCCCCAGGGAATGGATGCACAAATATTTCTTAAGGGCAGACAGTGGTCCCAGGGACCACTGCCTTCCCTTAAAACATGAAACCGAAAAGTTTCATATTTATTTTTTAAATGCATCCCGTTTTCCTTTAAGGAAAAGTGGCTGCTTTTAAAAAAAACTGCTTTTTTTAAAAGCAGTCTCAGATTTGGTGGCCTGCTGGCCCCTGCAGGCCACCATCCCTGGGAGAGCTAGCCATTCCCAATGAGGTAGTAAATTGCAACTTCCTCATTAATAGAGGCATGCAATTTGCAACACCATTGGGAATTGCAAACAGTGTCTCATACGTGGTTGTACATAGCATTAAGCTAATCGCAAATTGCGACTCGCAATTTGTCGACATTTTGCGGCTCGCAAAATTCTATGGTCGTACCTCTGGCCCGAAGAGATGGGATGGATATTGAATACAGAAATTCCGAAAAGTAATTCCATATCAGAAAATAAAATTATGCTCATGTGACAAATTGAATTTCATTTTTTCCAGCCTTGTCTGTATCTGTTTTTTGGGTTTCCTTTTTCACTGGTTCGAGACCTCATTAAAATCATACCAGACCTTTAACTAATGGATATCCAGGCTGAGGGTTTTAGAGCAAGCATTTAGACGTTCTGTACTTGTTCTGTACTTATTCTGAGCAGAAAGGGAAGGTACCAAGAGATGATCTAGCGTTGTGAGGGAATGGTCAGGTTAAAGAATGCTGACATGCAAAACACCAACAACCATTGTCCTTCTAAGATATGGCACACCCACCTATCTGCTTCTTCCATATCTGTACCACCTGCCATCAAACATCTGCAGGAGAAGCAACATGATGGTAAGAAGGAAGATGAAAGTGTCAATAACAATAGCAGTGGTGCTGATGTATAATATAGGCCTCTGTGAAATATTCGTTACACCAACCTTCCCTCGCATAATTTCTGGATTTTTGCGTGGCACCACTTGCTTTGTGAAATTTGCAAAATTATATAATTATACCTGTTTATGTAATTAAAGACCTTTCACACAGAAATCCTATCACAAGAACATGGGAACAATGAAAATGACAAGAAAGTGAGAAGGTCTTGTTTGTGGCACTTGTGTTTTTTGCACTAGTTATTGGTGGTAAATGCATCCTCACATCTAAAATGGGTGCACAGATGCATTTCACACTAAAGTATAGCGCTAAATGCAACAAGTGATTTTGCGCAAATTCACATAATTTTACAATATTTTTCATACGTTCCGTGTAATTATGCAACAGGAAAATACACACATTTTGCACACACATAGAATAATAGCAGAGACTGGTGACGGAGCACTTGTTTCAGTAGGTATCAGTGAATGAAGCAGAATACATACCCCTTTCTTTTAACACTGGGAGCACGCTGGAGACAGCTGAACCGAAAACTCACGGCTAAATAACAAAATCATGAAAATCAAAAAATACTATTCTAGTAATAAATATGTTGAATAAATTCGAGACATAACCATTATTTAACTAATAGAAAATATCTAAAAAAAATTATGGTAGACAATAATAAGAACTGGTTAAAGATCAAGAAATCATGGATCACCAATAAAAATACAGCTATCAAACAGCTATTGAATCAACAAGTACACAGTAGGTCCCATAACGCAGGCTTGGTTGGCGAAACCTAAAAAGGAAAATGTGTTTAACACTGTTTAACTATAAATCACTTTTATATTCTAGATCTGAATAAAACGCATTAGTCTGTCCCCACATTACCACTACCATGACATCCCTACTTAGCATTCCCCAGGCAAGATCAGGAAAAGGTGTCAGCACGTGAAGACTTCCTAAGAAGTACACTCACGTTGTATAGTTCAAATAGCCAAAGCTACAGAGCTCGTTCTAAGATGCTCCTTCTCTCTCCTTCAATCTCCTCACCTCCTCTCCTGACTCTACCCCAAGGCATTGTCCCTAATACAAAACATAAAAACATAGAAAACGCCCACAGATCACCTCACTTTGCTGGACACTTCTCATAGGTGATTTTCCATTTGGGTCGACTTCCAGCCACTGGCGTAACGGAAAGTGAGGGGACCTCCCTGCATGGTACTTAGAGGGGCCCCCTCTGGGTTCAATCAGGAGCTCTCCGGCCAGAGTGCAGTGCCCCTTGGAGCTAGAGGCCCCGCAGGGGCTGCGGGGGCCTGTGTTACGCCCCTGCTTCCAGCCCCTGCCTCGATGACCTTGATTCCCAGGCCTCCCTCAGTGAAAAAGAACACTGTCTCCCAATTATCAGCGTTTCTTACACATAGTATCATCTCCTGCCCCAGCCTAACTCTTAAAACAAAAGGCGTTATTCTAACTAACAAAGACGACTTTCTCCACCTGCAACAGAAATGTGAGAACAGAACAAATTCAACACGCACATGAATTTCACTAGCAAACCCCCATCTGAGAGCTTCCAGGGAAAATACATTTCAGGCCTACAGAAATTGGCCAACATAAGAATAAAACATATAGGCCCTTCAAATACACGCATTGATGAACATTTCATTTCGGCCTTCCTTCATCACCTTACGTAAGTACATCAAATGTATCAAGCAACTTATGAAATCCTACACGTTAAGCATAATTAGTCACATCTATGTGCAACATTAATATGGCGCACGTTTAAATAAAATGCATTACATCACATATGAGCAACTTCATAAAGCAAATGCAGGCCTATACTAATGATTACATTATTCAAAATACAAATGCCACGTTATTTCTTTGCATGGCACGAACATTTCTATCATTATACTTTCACAGGTTATTGCTAAATACAATCTAAAATCAAATGTTATCACGAAAAATGAATACATATGTGGATGCGGACTATCCGTGATTATAACGCACCCCTACAAACGAAAGAGCATCATCGCGCTCTATCAGCAGCAATGACAATAGTTACTCTATTTCCCCATATGCATATGTTTAAATTATTCTCTTGATGTTGTCTTCCTATGCCTGTAAAGGAGTGCTCTCTAGGTAATCGTAAGTCCCAGGTTTTACATTACTCTTAAGAGGAGGATCATATAATTTACGTCACATCGTCAGCCAGAGTATCGATTTTTAAGTGTATACTCTTACATTATGACCCTGAGTGGGATTTCATATCCAGGGTGATAAAGGATTCTCCCATCTTTCTAAAATCACAAATGTAAGATCATTTCCAGGCGGGGCTTCTAACCATTCTGCAGGTGAGAAATTTCCAAGAAGAATTTGTCATCTGAAGTATTACATATTTCTCTAAAATCTTTTCAAATTCAGCTCCTACATAGTTAAAGAAATTATCGAATTGTGTGAACTCAACTTAGCTGTTCAATAAATTCATTGTGATTTATGTAGTACAAGTCTACCTGGGAGGCAACATAGTGATGTACATGATAGTGGAGAAGGCCAATTTGACATTTTGCAGATTTGAAAGTCAGTTCTCATCTGGTTAGGCCAGTGGCTGGCTGGAGGTATTTAAAAGTTCCTAACATATTTTCTCAAATCTCAGCTCATAAATATTTTGTATACGAATTTCCCATGTGACATGTTATACGTTATGCAGTACTCTAAAACAGTTTTTCAACACTCAAATGTTTTGTGCTTTCACAATTTCATACTTTTTGCAAGATATTTCTTATTATAAATAAGGTTCCCTTGAGGTTCTGTGAATTCTGAACCCATGGGTTCCATTTTGTGTATGGCAGCCATTTTGTGGTTGCCCTCACATAGGCCATGATTGTGGCTGAAAGAAGTCTTTTAAGGACATGTAGACCTTAGCTTCAGTTTGTGCTGACTCCTGTTTGACCTGAGTGAACTGACCCTGTTGCCTGAAGCTGACCTTGTTAAACCAGTTCCTGCCCTTTAGCTGATCAAGATTGAGGATCAAAGCACAGGACATTGTAGAATGCACACACACACCCGTTATCTGTTTTCTGTTCCTTCTTTTATGGTCTGTTTATGATATGGGTTGTGGTCCTTTTATTATGGGTTTGTCCGGCTTGTGTAAGAAGGAATGTTAGGCATTTTGCATGCTTGCAAAACCTAGGACTGCCCCTTACTTGTATGCTGAAGTTCGTAACCCTGAGAGCATATAAAAGGCCTCTGTTCTCTGTACTCTTCAGATTACCTCATTCAGTTGCTACGGCTTCTGTGTGACATGGCCTCACTTATTAAATTTAATAAAGATGTCTTTTCATATTTTCAGCTTCTGTGCCAAGTTCTTTTTTATTAGTAAGTATTCCCTGAGAATGAAGATTACAGTTCTTCACCTTGTTTCGATTTTTACAGATTTTTACAGATAAATACACACTGGCGTAACAAAAAGTGAGGGGCCTCCCTGCATGGTACTTAGGGGGGCCCCCTCCGGGCTCAATCAGGAGCTCTCCCGGCCAGAGTTCAGTGCCGAAGGGGCCCCTTGGAGCTAGGGGCCCCCCTGCACCGCGTGGGCTGCGGGGGGCTTGTGTTACGCCCCTGTAAATACAGACAAGAAAGCATTCATATTCTTGTCTGTATTTATTTTTAAATGGGGATAGAAACGGAAATTATGTTGCTTTTTGAGTAATTCTAAACATTGTCTGCCATAACTGCCAGGCCAACAGAGCTGTGGATTGATAGATAAGCTGGTTAAAATAGAAAGGAATTTTAGTAATGAGGCTTTAACAGTAGTAGATATGCACAAGGTTGATAGTGAAATTAGCATTTTTTCATATAAGTGCACTGATTTATCTTCTGCGGGTGCTCACAGCACTGAAACCTAGCAGACCTTCAAGCATGAGGTCATATTTATTGGTTAAATAAATGTGGAAGTATGCTAATTTTAGCTTACATTTTCAACGAAACCCAAAATAAATATGGATAAATACTGATACAATTAGCAAAAAATAAATATGGGTAAATACAGACTGAAATGGCACAAAAATAAATGCCATAAAACCGGGAGCCCTAATTATAAATTATATTTTCAAAATTAAGTTTGGTTTTATTTCCATTTTTTCAGGAAGGAGAAATGGTTATAAACATACATGGGAATTGGGTGAGATACAGGGACAGGGAGAAATTAAGACAAGGGTAGATGAAGACAGGGAAACATACTGAGACAAGCAAAGAGGGTGACAAGAATGAATGAATGAATGATTGATACCACTTAAGCAACTGTGTGTCCTTGCGATGAAGAAGAGGCATGGAGAGGAAAAATTAAGTACATAAAGACACAGAAACAGAGAGTTATTAACTCATACATGCAGTATTGTATAAAAAAGACAAACTGTAAAGCAGTGGGGACAGTCAGGTCAAAAACAATTGAAAATCCCTGCTTATTTCAGGAACTGTGGTGAATGCTTTGATCCAATATCAGAGAATTTCAAAGGGTGTTGCTTTACCTGAAAGTTTATTTTTGCTCTCGGAAGGTTGTGAATCTCAGAGCCCAGGAAAACATGTTTTCGACCTCAAATTGAGTGTAAATTGTCAATGTGGGAAGCTTCATTAAGGTGAATGAGTTTATAGATAGGACAGCACACATTCAGTTTGATATTAGTTACAATGAATTGCCAGTAGAAGCCACTTAAGGTTGGGAAAATATGTCTGTTTCATTGAACCAAAGGCTTACAAAGGCTAAAACTGTGGGTGCCATTAGACTTCTTTGACTATCGTTCTGCTTTAATGGGGTGCTGTCACTTTTTTTTAACCTTTTCATAGTGATGAATTTTGTCATTTTTTTTTTTTTAATGTTTTTAAGTATGTTCTTATGAGGAAAATTTGCATTATGTGCATTTATGACTTATTTTTAAATCGAAAAAAGCGCGTTACTACCTACCGGGTTGGGAAAATAAGAACATTTGTGTCTGGAAAAAAACGTTTCTGACCATAGTACAAGTTTTAATTAGGATCACGTGAGTATAAATAAATCTGCTAATGTCCCATTTTCAAATTACAGTTGAAAATCAGCTAAGTGTAGGCTGCCGTTCTCAGGTAGATAGGTGAGAGTAGAGAGGGAAAGTGAAAGTTGCTTGATGTTGCAATTCTGCTGATTTATGGGGTCATTAAAACGATGGCGTCCACTGTAGAAAGCAGAAATAATACCTAGGAAGGGATTGATGGAGAAAACTTTCAAAATCAAGCTCCTCAAGGAACAATAGACTCTATTTAATTTATATTTGGGGTTCATGAGTGGAACTAGATGAAGTAAATACCCTGATATTCAGCTTTGAACATTACATAAAGTTGGTGAAATTTCAAGTAGAGTTAAGAGTCATACACATACTGGTGTATGGAAACTTACAACTCCTTTGTCGATAAGCTCAGTGGCTCTTGTCACAGTTTAAACAGATGAATCCATCGAGCACTGGTGAGCACCACACAACATAACAGCTCCCTATGTGGTATTTTTAATCTTATGGGCTGACTTTGGTTACAAAGGAGGAGAACCTGCTCAGGGTGTTGCCACTGAAACATCTGCAGGTTCAAGAGATAAGATTTGCCTATGTGACAAGACACAAGAAGGAGTGGAAGGCAGATAAAGGTAGATTAAGAGACATTTAGAGGTGTAGATAAAGAGGGATGGTGAGGCACAGGGAAGAGGGTTCACGGTGAGGCACAGGAACAGAGAGCCATAGGCACCGGGAGGCACATGGCCTGAGAGACCCTGGCAGAAGAAAGCTTGCAGTTCTGGGCAATAATGAGACATGCAATGGCATACAAGGGAATGGCGAACAATACTCCTCTCAAAAGGAGTGATACTATGACATCTAAAATGAGTGAAACTGATGATAGAGAAATAAGCAACACAGACACTTAAGTTAAACAAAGAAAACGGAGACATTCATACTGGGGATCCCTCTCCTCCTGCTCATACCCCTGTCTCTGCCAAAACACAATGCCCTATACAACAAACAGAACTCTGAGACCCTATGAATGCCAAAGTTGTATAAACATACTAAAAATATAATATTACATTTTTCTCCTTCTATCTGGACGATAGTTGGCTGGTTGAGGCAGAAAGGGAGTAACATTCAACTGAACAGTTAACACTGTGCAGCCGATTTGCCTACACAAAGAAGACTGTGAATCGGAGGATTAAGTTTAGTAGATTTATTACAAATTCACAAATAGTCCACTATTTAGGTAAGTCATGATAATATCAAGAGATACAAAATCACATTAGGTAAATTCAGATGTTGACATAAGTGCAGCCTTTGAAGCAGAAGGCATTAAACAAAAGCAGTCGCAAAGATACAGATGGCCACAAATAACATTTGGTGTTCCATAAGGAAACCCAGATTCTCCTCATTAAGCATGAACAAACTTTAAATGCATCAAGTTAAAGTCAAAAAACAGTTTCGTACAATTTAAATCATCTCATCTGACCTCTAAATTAGGATAGGGACAGTTCTAAGCATGGGTCTCTTAAAGAATCGGGAAAAAGTAGGAAGCTTTGGAAGAATAGGAAGGTGTCAGGATTGCTGAAACGTCTGTAGAAGTTTTAGAAAGAAGGGAATAAGGGTTAGCATAAAGCCACACTCAGGAAAGAATAAGGAAAGCAGAGAGGTCTTGACCTCTCAAAGTCCAAAGGAAATCTGCACTGCAGTGAACTATCTGAACACCAGGATATAGGGAAAACGTGAGATTCAGATGGTTTTATTTAGATCACAACACCATCGTGCCATGAGAAAACAGTGTTCATGTGCTTTACAACATGGCTCCCAACATCTCAGCTAAGTTAATCATTCTCAGCTTTGAACAACTTGCCACTCCTGCTACAGGCTGAATAATAGGCTTTCTTGTAACATGTCAGGCCATCACGTTCTTGCCAAGATTTCTTTCCCAGCCTTGCTATAGCTAATACATTGTCCTCCTAACTCTTTCTAACGAACTCACTAGAAGGCACATTTAAGGTAAAATGTTATTGCAGCAGAATGAGAAAAGACAACTTCACGTTAAAAGAAACGCGGCCTAGTCAGGCTAACGTTAACATGAACATTAAATTAGCATGTTTGATAAGGGACTACAAGTGCACATAACACTACAAATAAATGTAAACGTTATTAATAATTCAGGATTACACATATGTTATACTCAAGTAGATGCAGTATAATTCAGAATATGCAAATATAAACATGAATTAGAGCTACATGTTATACATTATTTATGAAACAGTACAGCACATGCATATAAATGAATCTTTAATTATACAGGGAATAGGTTTCTGGTGTTGGGATGGTTTTAATAAAGACTACTTGTTATATTTCACATTAAGAACGTTAAGGCACAGAGTATAGTCATTGTCGAGTATATGTAAATAATGCACTTTCTGTGACGTGTAAGGGAAGAGACAAAATGATGCTTCTCCACTGTCGATGTGTCAGTATCAATCATAGGTTAGTGACCATAAGGCCCTCTGTCTAGATATGGCTCACCCTGTCCCTGCTCTAGGGTCGCCATCTATCGACCCCAGTGAAGATCTAGGGAATTTGGTTCTTAGCACTAATAGACGCAGGGTTAGATGGGGGAAATTAGTAAATTCAAAAGAGAGTATAACTAAAATCTATGGATTAGCACTCCCCAAGCTAGACAAAATAGACGGTCTGATCAATCAACCCAGAGCCACACATTTTAATGAGAAAATAGCCCAAATCCACACTGATTTAGTGGAAATTTTAGGAGAAGTTTTTTATCCAGTGGTGGTGCCAAGGAAGAAAAAGACTCGAACCTCAGCTTGGTATAACTCCACTTGTAAAAAGATCAAGACCGAGCTGATCTCCACAATAAAATTAGGTACCAATAAGGACAAGGTTGCTGAACTTAGGCGTAAATATAGGGAAGCCCTGGCACAAGCAAAGTCAGAATGGGACTGGAATAGATGGCAGGATCGTTCCTTTGCACTAGAAACGGGGACTCTAGAAAATTCTGGTCTCTGGTTAACACTGGCTCAGGAGAACCAAAAACAGCAGTGGAGCCAAACATCGCTGCTCCGGTCTGGGAAGCCCACTTTAGCAAATTGTACCAAGATACTCCTGAATTTGCAAACGAGGCGGCCCTTGATGTCTTATCAAACCCCACAGAGGGACTAGAATTTACATTGGGTGAGGTAGTTGGTGCCATAAAGAGACTGGCGTTGGGGAAGGCCCCGGGACTCGACAGATTGCCCGGTGATCTGTTTAGATACCATCCAGAGATCTGGGGCCCTTACCTCCTAATCCTTTTTAATTCCATTCTGGGAGGTATGGAGATCCCCTGCACTTGGCTGGGAGCAGAGATAGTACCAATTTTCAAAAAGGGCTCTCCTCTGCTCCCAGCCAAATACAGGCCGATCAGCCTTATAGATGTACCCCAAAAACTATTTTCTCGCCTTCTCCTGGACCATCTTTCAGACTGGATGAAGGATAACGCGATTCTTAGTCCCCTCCAGGCGGGCTTCAGGAAAAACACGTCCACCATGGACCAGATTTTCCGCCTCGTCCTCCTCTACTGGAAAACAGTGAGGATCGAGGGGGGGGAGTCTGTACATGGTGTTCGTGGACCTGAGGTCCGCATTTGACTTGGTTCCCCGTAAGAAACTATGGGAGGTCCTAAAAGAGCTGGGTGTTCCTTCTCAATTACTCCATGCTATAATTAGGCTCCATGAAGGCAATTTTGCGCAGGTTAGGTGTGGGAGGGATGGAGCGCTGTCCTCCAGGTTTCCAGTTCTCAGAGGGGTAAGACAGGGTTGCTTCTTGCGCCGACCCTGTTTTGCCTCTTTGTTAACAGTGTCATATTCCATCTTGACAATGTTAGGGATAATGATGCACCCCTGCTGGCAGGCAGGAGGGTACCGGCTATCATGTTTGCTGATGATACCCTCCTGCTTTCCAAATCCCCGATGGGGATCCAACGGATACTAGATGGGTTTGGCGTTTTCTGCAGGCAACACGGTCTGGAGATTAACACAGAAAAGACCAAATTCATGATATTCAATCCCTCCCCTACAACTAGGCCTAATCCAACACTGGGTTCTGCAAGGCTGGAAAGGGTAAAAACGTTCCAGTATCTGGGGGTAACTTTACACGAGAACTTATCATGGGACCCTCAGATAGCCAGATCCCGGTTAAAACTGTCCCAACTGTCGGGTGCAATCCTGAAGGTCGCAAATACATCAACTTTTAAACCCATTAGTCCAGCTGTGGAGATGTATAAAACCCAAGCTAAAGCGGCCGCATCTTATGGTAGTGAGTTGTGGGGTCATAAAGCCGGGACAGAACTAGTCAGAGTAGAAAATAATTTCCTCAGACGCCTTCTGCTTCTTCCCCAAGGAACACCCTTGCTACCATTAAGACTAGATCTGGGGCTCCCCTCAATAGGGGATGAATTGGAACTAAAACCGCTGAGGTACTGGCACAGGCTCTGGTCCACTGGCGAACTTGCACATTACAGGGAAGACCTTAAGCATGTTATGAAGCTTAACCAGCGTGCCAGAATCCTGTGGCTGGCCTTTGTTAAGAGAGAACTACATCGTCTGGGACTCCCTGAGTTATGGGAGGTTCCTGAAAGGGGCTGTCAAAGGGTCTCTCGTAAAAGGCTGGTTGAAATATTTAAGGAGAAAAGTCTAGTCTCTCTTGTGTGTTCACCCAAAAACGGCACCTGACTGAACAATTCCTGGATTCCAAAAATTCTTATCATTTTGAAGGTTTTATGGACATCATATTTCCTATTCTAGCAAGCAGACTGTTCATGCAATGGAGGCTAGGTACCCTCCCCCTGAAAACTTTTACTTGCAAATGGACAAAGCGGGATGAAAAAATCTGTCTTGGGTGCAACAATTACGATGAGGAAGATATTCACGTTTTGTTCTTTTGTCCGGCCTACACTAGACCGAGGAAATACTGGCTTTTGCCTTTGTGTAGGAACTTGGGCATAACTAATTACTTACATTCATACAGAATACTGAAGACAAGTACCCTGCCCCACATAGTCTTTGCAGTTGCCAAGTTTTTAATGGCCGTGTGGCAGATAAGGGGAAAAATATTAAAAGACTGAATACCGATATGAATTGCAACATAGCAGATAATGATGGCCCCCCCCCTAATCCAAATCATCGAGGCCACTAAGCAAACTAAACCGCTTATACAAACTCAAAGTAATCTAGGCGATCTATGTGTGAGCCAATTTTATAGTGCAGGTTACCTTGTCATCAATGGCAGAACAGCCGGGGACACTCCACCAAAGTGGACATGGACAAACGGCTCAAAGCAATCGCATCTGGATTACACAATCTGCACCGCACCCCTGTTAAATTGTATCATTGACTTCAGAATACACCCAAGAATTGAAAGTGATCACAGGCCCCAGGTCACAGTCTTCAACATAAACCCAGAGTATCACAAAATGGTACCATCGACACTTCAGGGAACCTACACAGAAAACTTAAAGCGCCTAAAGTGGACTGAAGAAATTAGCTTGAATATTCTTCAGGCAAGCTCGGACATAATAAGACTGGGCCAGGAGCATGAGGCTAGCCCAACCGCACAATGGTCCATGTTATGCTCCCACCTGACTCATCTGTTCCCTGTAAGGCATCAAGCCCAAAGGGCAACCTCGACGCATCAATTTACATTATCTCAGACGACGAAGTCACTAAAGGAAGCGAGAAATAAGGCCCTGCGGGCACTGCCAAATTCCCGGGAAACAGTGATTGCATATCCAACTATCAAACCTCACAAAAATCACTCATGCGAGCGATCAAAAAGGACACATGGGCACATGAAAACCAATTCTGGAGTAAACTGGTGTGGGAAAGTAAGCAAAAAAACTCAAGGAAATTCTGGGCGCTTATTAACCGCACCAGCTTAGTAACAGTGTGTACGGGGTCGGCCAACATCCCCGATTCAGACTGGGCAAATTTCCTTCTTAATCACTTTAAGTCTCCTGATTATCCAAGCCTCTTTGGAAACACCATCGTAATTGAGACCAGCCAAGGGCGTGGTCCTTCGTGGAGTATAACACATGAAAAGGTCTCGAAACTATTGTCAAAAGCAAGACCTGACGGGGCACCAGGCCCAAATGGCCTGCCACAAACTTTGTTCAAATCCGATATTACCCTCTGGTCAGGAACATTGGCCAATCTCTTCAATTATGCATTAAGAACATCCACAATTCCAGAGTCATGGCGGGGAGCCATAATACACCCAATTTATAAATCTGGATCCCATGCCGACCCGAGCAATTATAGACTCATTGCCCTACTGGACATAGAAGCAAAACATTATGCAGGTCTTCTATTAGAGGACCTAAGGTTATGGGTAAAGGACAATAAGATTTTGCCAATGAAACAGACAGGGTTTGTGGCACACTCAGGAACCCGTACCAACTTGCTAGCAATAACAACTGTAGTCGACAGGGCAGCTGCAACCTCAAGATTAGTTCATTGCTGCTTTGTCGACTTCAAAGCAGCATTTGATAGAGTCCCCAGGGAGGCCCTATAGGCCAAACTAAAGATGTGGGGGATTCCAGAGAAACTACTAGAGGGAATAATTCAGCTCCACACTAGGACGTGGGTGCGGGTAAAGTTGGGGACCGGCACACATCTCTCACGGAAAATAATGACAACTAGAGGAGTGAAGCAGGGATGTGTGCTGGCCCCTCTCCTTTTTAACTTATTTGTAGCAGATCTGTGAGCGGTCCTAGACGACACTAATAGTCACTCTCCGAAGGTGGGCGGCATGACTCTAAGTAATCTCTTATATGCCGACGACCTGGCTCTCTTTAGTTTAACCAGGGTAGGGTTGCAAAGACTCCTCGATAAACTGTTCGATTATACGATCAGCAACCAACTCGAGGTTAATCTAAAGAAAACGCAAGTAGTTACATTCGGCAAGAAACGACTAATAATGTTAGTTTAGAAATTGGCCAGTCCTATAAATACCTAGGCGTCCACCTGGACTCAAATTGTAGCTACAAAAAACAGCGTAGAGAGATCGGAGTTAAAGCAGTGACCCTAATGGTGTCACTAGGCAAACTTGCGAAAGATCTTTCGGGTCCAACCTTAGCCCCCCTTTTGGAGGTAATGAGAGCACAGGTTGGCCCCACCTTATCCTACGGCGTTGAGATTTTCTGCGGTAAAATGAACATAACCCTGAACCAACAGACCACTAAAATTTATAAAGGGGTGCTCCGGTTGCCAAAGACCGCTTCTGCAGCGCAGATCAGGTTGGAGATGGGGCTAATAAACTACGAAGCCTCAGCCACAGGGGCATACCTTAACCTGTGTCACAAGTTAAGACAAGCTGAGCCAGGTACTTTAGAATCCCTAGTCTGGCAAGAAATCAGCCAGATAAACCTGGGGGGTTTGTACGGACGTCTTTTTATAGACGCCATTAACCAAATGTCAGCAAGCGATTTGTGGGCCTTAAACCCAGGCCAGATAGCATTCAAAAAGGCTATAAAAAAATGTGTGAGAATGACTTCTTGTCTCACTGACAAAGCACTATTTCTGAAACGTAGCCACGCCTGGGTCACGATAAATTCCTACAGACACCTGGTCCCAACCTGCTATCTGGCCAGCACATATCCATTATACCTGAAACGCGGCTTTATTGCCATCAGACGGGGTGACTGGCGTTTCTTGCAGGATTTACCATCATGGCGACGTACATAGGAAGATCTCTCTTGTAGAGGGTGTGGGGAAACAGCGGAGACCATGTTGCATGTAAGCTGCCTTTGCCCAGTCCTTAACACAGAACGCAGGTCTGGACTAAAATCAGAATGGAATAGGCTGGGTGTTCGGTCCTGCAGGCAAGCCATCATGGCAGCTTTGAACCCGGAAAACACAGTGCTAAACATAAAATTTACAAAATTTATCCTGCGAGCATATCACATCTTTAACCTAAGGAGACCATGCTAAAGTGCCCAATCTTTTCTTTCTCATCGAAAACAATATTAACTGGCATTATTCTTAGCAATGTTAGACATAATTTGGTTATATCCAATGCAAGCTGGCGCCTGTTTCAATTTTTGTGATTTTAAAACACACTACGAGATAAAATCCCTATTTTTATAATGTTTGTTAATGGATTGTGCCTTTATATCTACACTCGTGTTCTTATTCCTAGAAGTTTTTATTCTAATATTCGGCCAGGCTGTGAATCTGTAAATTCTTTTAAAGATATGTTTTATATCTAAATAAAGATCATTATTATTATTAAAAAAAAATATATGAATTGCAAGGAAATTGTTACTCATGTCCAGATTTTCCAGGGAAATGAACTACCTATGAAAGGGAACGTCTTGTGGTCTGATAATGTCTGGGCCTGGTTGGAGGGTTTTGCTAAAGTGAGAACTTTCTAGGGTAGGTCAAGACAGGGGGAGGCCAGATCGTCGGTTAACAATGCTGGCCTGTGGCGGTAAGGTCATGACCGGTGAGCAGCTATTTTAAGGTCTGAGGGGGCGGGCATCATCCAATGGAGGTTCCCGCCCAGGGGGAGGAGGCCATTGGCCCCTCCTAGAACTTCAGGGGCAAGGTAATTGGTGCTTTAAAGGGGCGCGGGTTGGAGGAGTCACGCTTTCCTTAGGCTGGTAGCCACCCCGCGCGCGCATACTTATGACGTCACCGGATGACGCAGAGTAAGGGCCCTACTTAAGTGAGTAAATGGAGTTCACGGCGTGGACCGGGTAATTACCGGGCCCGGCTGCGCATGCGCACATCTCTAGGTGAGGCGCAGCTAGTAGGACCTGACACCGGTTAGCGACCTTGCCATATGGCCAGAAATGTAGGATACAAAAATCAAGATGAGGATGTTAGATTCGGTTAGGAAACAACCTGTATTAGAGTTTTGTTAAGGTTAGCCTCTCAAACTTGTTGACGATATTGTATCTAATGTCCTGCAGATTTTTGTATAAATTGTTGACCATGCAATTAAAAACCTTTTAATTTCATATCTTAATAAATACGGCCGGGGACTAGCCCCCGCCTTCCAAAGATAACCAGGCCTCATGTTCATGTTTCTGGGGTTGGTGTGGTCGGATGGGGGGGGGCGGCAGCCAGTCGCTGACCATGTGCATTCCTAATGAACAACTGAAACTCTCGCAAGACCACAAAAGGTTCCTCAATGTGAAGTCATTAAGGCCTGAATTATAAATTTAGGGAAATTGCAGTTTTGTGGTGAACACCACACCCAATCAACTTTCCTCTGACAAACCTGCTAAAATGTATCAGGGAAAAAAGTATGGACATTCTCTGTTGCATGCAGATATTGCAGTACTAAACGCCAATTTGTCATGTAATTCCGCATTTTCCAGTTGGGAACTCTGAATGAGAGATATTTAGATATCAATATTTACTCAGGCCCTGATCCCAAGAGTTTTGGAGCAATAGGTGCTATTTATTGCAATACTGTAGGTTTCAGAATGTATTGGGTGCGATAAATAGTACCTATTCTGTGTTTTGGGGAAATAACAGGCCGAGTTTGGTGCTTCCCGCAAAAAAATAAGAATGCTACCAAAAACCATACTATGCTACGTTGCTCTGTTAAATTACAGCAGGTTTGACCTACCGAAATGTAATGAAGGTTGAGGTATTGAACACATCTGGTACCTACTGCGAGTGGTAAAACAACCCAAATTGGATTTCGAAACCTTGTGCAAACAGGACTTTCTTCCGGGGTCAGAGAACACAGACTACTCACAAGCAGGATCCTGGTCTAGTAAATAGCTCACCCTGGGTTATCATTATTTACCTGGACTGGTAAATACTTCACGCTTCACCACAACCCACTCGTAATCAGACCTCAGTGTCTCAGTGGTCCCCACCCAACTTCGGTTCATTTTATTTCATACTGCTATACTTTGGATAATAATCTATGCTTTCAATTGCATCTAGTTTTCCAAGTGCATTCAAATTCGTGTTAATTTAAATTTGTTATTTATTATATATCTGATAACCACACGTAAATATACAGATTTTTGTTCTATATTGGCCAGTATTTTTCCGATTGTGTTTGTAGAATGACTATCAAAACCTGAGCAGAAAGTATTGTTGCCTTCGAACGAGGGAAGGAAAACTCCTTTTCAAGGCCTGGGTGAGGCCGCTTCCTGCAGAATGTGGTGTGGATATGAAAAGCAGATATGAGCAGCTCGATGATCGAGTGCAATCTGGTGCTGTTGTTGCTCATTCTTGAGCTGTTGTGTGAGGGTGGTTGGGAGTGGGTTTTTTGTGGTGAAGCATTTTGGTCACTGCCGTTAGCTTTGAAAGGAGGAGGTACAGGAGGTCCAGCCACATGTATGAGCTGTCCAGGCCCGGGGTAACCCACAGCAGTTCTTTATTGTTCCCAACACAGGGGTGATTGCCAGATGTGTTATATTTTCATATGTTACCAGCATCTGTATAGCTCCTTGCTCTATTACCATATCACAAAAGAGCTTTCTTAAGCGGGGCACACTCTTTTACTAGGATTTCCATCTGTTGGTTGGGGTTGGTTGTTTTGTAGTTATTTGGTTGTGTAAATTCAACAATGAGATTACATGGGCATACTCAATTTATTAATCTTTCCTTCCTCGAATACAGACATTATTCTGAGGTGGGGGAATTACTGGATTCTCGGTAGAAACCAGTTTAATAACTTAATGCTACTGTTTATTGATATTTTCTGACAATAGGCCTAGACTTTTTAAAGTGTTGGAATTCATGTTACACTCTAGCAAATGTCTCTCTAAATTAGAATTTTAAAAGTTGGACTGTGCATGAGGATGTTGATAAAAAAAAAATTAACCCATCTGAGTCTCACACCACAAACCTACATTGCAATATAAATACTTTTGAAACCTATTAAAATCAGGGTTTATAATTCAAATGACATGTATGTTAAAGTTGCTAACTGAGAAAAATTGTATTCATATTGTAAATCGGTTGTTCTTTTAACACAAGAAATGTGGAGTGAAAGACTTCAAGTTCAAATTCCTTCAAATAAAGTAGCTGCTAGTCATTCAAAGAAAAGTGACTAATATAATTGTCCAAGTTTAGCCAATCTTGTGTCATGGTTCCAAAAGCCCCTTCCTTCTAGACAAGAGGATCAAAGTAAATCTCTGTGTTAGCCGATTCCCATGAGAATCTCCGTCTCTTAGTATCCAAGAGATACACTTTAACCTCTGGGTGCTAATCCATTCGGGTTGTATCACAAGTCACAATGTGTAATGTCCTACCTATTCTTGCTCAAATTGCATTTTTTATCGTATGCTTTTTAGCTCTCTTGCTAGGTCTGACTTGACAGCGCATCCGTCCATAACTTTATGTGATCAAGAAAGAAACAGCTTTTAAAAGCACTTCTAGGCGAAGGGCTGAGAAAAGGTCTTGGGCTGTATGTTAATTCACCTTTCAACAGGATTTCAGCTTCCACCGAAACAGCACTTGTTGCACTTTGTTAGCTCATAAGGTGTTTTCTTTCACCAAACATGTATACACCAAACATGTATACCGTGTTCAAACGTATTGATGCCACTCCTCGTGGTCCATGTGCATGGGTGCACACAAGCAGGAGCAGTAGCTCAAGGCCACCGGTGAGTAGACTGTGGCAAATCTACAAGAAAATGTGGAGTCACAGGAGCAGCCAGGAAATGCCAGGGCGGTCCACTCCCCTGCCCACCGCTGCATGCTAAGTGCCAGCAGCAGTAGCCAAGTTGTCTGTGCGCCTCCCCAAAGCCTCACACATGTACTAAAAAGGATAATAAAATGAGGGACTATCAAACGTTGTGGGTTCCGAATTCGTGCTTGTGATACACCGTGAATACCGGTGTGTGGGAGTGACACATGGCATCCTATCTCACTCTTCTGTTTCTGTAACACATCCCCAGCAGGGCCTGTTTCTTGTGCACATCGATGAAACATTGTATACCCACAAGGTTCTGGGCTGCCATTCACCTTACCTTCAGTGGTGGCTGGTGAAGCTTGAGAGTGGTGAGGCTGGGCTGGTGGGGGGTGGATCATCGGAGTTCACTTTAGGTGGGCACTGCATTTTTTGGAGGTCGGCCGCCATTTCCCGTGCAAATCTTATTTTTTTCAAAGAATTGGATAAAATGATGCATTTCCCGGCACGATGTTTTGAAACAAAATCCATAGCTTTGATAAGCTTTTGTACAAGAACTTTAAAAATATCTTGATAAATTCCTGGCTTAGTAGGCAAGACATAAAATGTATAGTGCTTCATACCACAATTCTCCAATTCTAAAAGGCAAAATATAACAGAAGTTACTATGACCAAATGTATGATACTTAATTTACCTACCTAAGAAATGGACAGGCTCTAAAGCCGCTTTAAATTTAAGAGATCTCACATTGACCACGCATGCACTGCCTTAGGCGAAGACAAACTAGGTCTCCAAAGCTTGCTCACGTAAAGCACAAAAATAAGGCCTCTGAAACCTCCACTCTTCTAAGACACAAAGAACCCGGCCTAAGAACCATCTACACACACTTAAAAGACAGAAAGGAATCTTTTGAACCTTGCTCATGTCTAAACATAGAAACAAGGTGCCCGAAGCCTATCACCCGCGCCCCCCCCACACAAAAAACAGAAAGAAACAAGGGGGCCTATTAGCAAGAAATAGCGATATTTATCGCTAAACGTGGTTAGCAACTTTATTTTATCGCTGGCTATCGCTGGATATTTTATTGGAGAAAGCATGCTATTAGCAACATTTTTCTCCATTGTGCTAAAATATCCAGCGATATTCTCGCATAAACGCCAATGGGGGCTTAATCTGATAATCCACCCCCATTGACTATACAGGTAAATCACCTTTTTAGCAGGCGTTAGTTTATAGCGATAATCGCGCTTAGCGCAATTTTTTTTATTGCTTCGCCTGCCTTGCTAATAGGTGATAGCTGTGTTAGTGACTGTTTTCAGTCGCTAACAGTTTGGGTACGCCCACTTTGCATGTCATTAGCGATAAATATTGCTGACATGCAAAGCGGGCCCCAAACCTGTAGCTATCGCCTAAAAGCTGTCGCTAACTGCTTGTAGCAACAGCTTGCTAATAGGGCGATAAAAAATCGCCGTTTTAACAGGAAAAAGTCCAGCTAAAGCGGCGATATTGCCCTTGCTAATATGCCCCTAGGTCTCTGAAACCTACCAATACATGTGGCCAGAGGAATTATGCGATTTTGCAGCGGCTGCATTTTACGCATAATTATGGATTTGACACTTAAGCCATCATCTGCTGCATAATCTGCAGGGGTTATAAAAAAGGTTTCTAGTTCAAATGGAAGAAAAGTTACCAAACCTGCAGTGACTCGTTTTGCTGCAAAGTGGAAGGTCTTTCAATGGCTGACTAGTCACCTTTTCGCTGCTTATTGCTGTTTTTGGGTGTTAAACTGGCAGTAATTAAAAATTTGCAAACATTCGTGACAAGAATTTTCAATTCTATTAAGGACACGGAGGCGAGGATTATGCTTTCTCTATTTCTTTACTACCAACAGCAGCCAATAGGAACATAGTAAAGAAAAAAGCAGACTACAAATCCCATGAGCCCTTAGGCAACCATAGAGACTACATACTATATAAGCAACCATAGAGGATAACACTTCCTCTTTCTTTGTCCAGGAAATTGCAAACAGTCAAAGTCATTGGAAAAAAGCACCGCCAACCAACTGGAAGGAGAAGAGCCGAAGGCAACTGCAAAAAGGGCCAACAGGATACACGGAACCATCCAAGAGCGAAGATGCCGTAGCAGGAAAACATAGCAGAACGAAGATCCAAATGGTGGAATCATTTCTGGTCTGAACCTGAAAGAAAAAACAGAGCCGTAATACACAACTCCAAGAACCCTGGAAGGTCGCATCACATAGGGTGGGGAAAAAATAATGCAAGAAACATTGCAGATCATAGCACAGCAAAGATGCAACATAAACAATGCAGTAGGATACAAATGGGTGGGATAATCCTCGCCTCCGTGTCCTTAATAGAATTGAAAATTCTTGTCACGAATGTTTGCAAATTTTTAATTCTATGGCAGGACAGGAGTCTCAGATTATGCTTGTTTAAAGCTTGTCCCCCACAACAGAGGCAATATCCACAATGGGTTTGAAATAATACATCTTAAACACAGTATCAGAAGACCAATCAGCCGTCTTCACAATGTCCTGCAAACTCACACCAACATGAAAAGCCTTAGAGGCCATGGCACCCCTCGCGGAATGAGCTCCAAAAATGGAGACATCAATGCCTGCCTCAGACATAAGCCAGCGCACCCAACGAGCAGGAGTAGCTGGCGCCACAGGCTTAAAAGGCTTTTGCAAAGCAATCAACAACTGTCCAGACAAATCCTGACGAAAAGGAGCAGTACTCACCTCATAATCTTTTATGCACCGGACCACACATAACTGTGGGTGCTGAGGAAATGCTGGATAAGTGACAGTAGACAGATTAGTCTTTGTACGTCTGGAAATCGTAAAAGTAACGCCGTCCGGGGAAAAAGAACGGCCCGCGAGATCCAACGCGCGTACATCCGAGATACGCTTACAAAATACCAAGCATAAGAGCATTGTCAATTTTGCAGACAATTGCTTACGAGACAGAGAAGCGTTGGGAGGCCAAGCTTCCAGAAAACGTAAGACAACTGAGACATCCCAAAGAGCTACATACTTCGGACATGGCGGCTTAGCCATCCGAACACCACGAAGCAATTTAGAGATTAGATGATGTTCACCAACAGGCTTCCCGTCGACAAAATCATGGCCCGCAGAAAGAGCGGAGCGAAAAGAATTAACAGTCCTGTAAGCAGAACCAGAAGAAGCGATGGAAGCAAGAAAATTAACAACTAAAGAGACATCTGCTGAAGCGGGATCCAGATCCCGTTCAGAACACCAATTACACCATCGTCGCCAAGCTGACGCATAACGCTTGCGCGTGTTGGGGGCCCAAGCTTCAGTGATAAATCTCTCAGCGTCTCCAGATAAGCCAGGGACTTTCCAGCGTTCCCCGAAAGACGCCATGCCACCAGACGGAGCTGGCCCGACAGAATTAGAGGATGTGGATGGAGCAGAGGATCCAACAGCAGGTTCCACCTCGTTGGAAGCAGGAACGGAGTCGAGCAACTCATTTCCAGAAGGTCCGGAAACCACGCTTGAGCCCTCCAAAGAGGAGCTATCAGAATGATCTCCGATTGAAACTGTTTCGTTCTGGCCAAGACTCGCGGGATCATTGCGAACGGGGGAAAAGCATAGCAAAGCTGAGGAGGCCAAGTCTGGAGAAAGGCATCCGTGGCAAGAGCCTCCGGATCCGGACGCCAGCTGTAAAACTGGGGCAGTTGAGCATTGAGGCGAGAGGCGAAGAGATCGATCCAAGGTTGACCCCAAAGGCGAGACAGATTCCGAAAGACACGAGGGTGAAGCCGCCAGTCGCTGAAGTCCAGCAGATGGCGAGAGTTCCAGTCGGCCACTTGATTCTGGCGACCTGGGAGATACTCTGCAATAAGAGTGATCATCCTCCGAAGGCAGAAATGCCAGAAATCCTTCGCAATCTCCGCTAACAGTTTTGATCGTGTCCCCCCCAGTTTGTTCACATACCTCACCGCTGAGATGTTGTCCATGCGGAGCAAAATGCAACAGCTGGTGGCCTGAGGAGCAAGGCTGCGGATCGCAAACGATCCCGCCAGAAGCTCCAGGCAGTTGATGTGAAGGGCTAGTTCGTCTTGAGACCAACGTCCGCCCGTCGTCATGTCTCCGCAACGGGCTCCCCAGCCCCACAGACTCGCATCCGATTCCAACACCAAATCCGGAGTCGAGCCGAACAGGGCTTTCCCGTTCCAAGCTTCCATGTGATGGAGCCACCACAGCATTTCCGACTTCGCGTCCTGCGACAGAGGAACAAGGTCGGAATAACGAAGACCTTTCTGCAAGTGTCGGATCTTGAGACGTTGCAAGGCCCGATAATGTAAGGGACCTGGAAAGATCGCCTGAATGGAAGAGGCCAATAGTCCGACAATCCGAGCGATCGACCGCAAAGATACGTTCGGTGCGGACAACAGTAACTTCAATTCCCTCTTGATAGACCTGACCTTCTGGGCAGGCAAGAGAAGCTGGCAAGACATCGAGTCCACAAGGAAACCCAGAAACTCTATCGACTGAGTGGGATGTAAGAGAGACTTTTGAGGATTCACTAGAAATCCGAGAGACTGGAGCAGATCGATAGTCCATGATAAATGGGAACGAAGTTGCAGCGGGCACTGAGCCATCAAAAGAATGTCGTCCAGATATACGATCAGCCGCACCCCGCGCGCTCGCAGCGATTCCATAACTGGTCGCAGGAGCTTCGTGAAGCACCATGGAGCGGATGAGAGGCTGAACGGGAGAACCGAGTACTCGAACCACTCCCCCGACCAGTGGAACTGAAGAAAGCGGCGATGAGGCGGAAAGATGGGGACGGACAAGTAAGCGTCCCAGTCGCCCTTGCGAAGAAGATCCCTGAGAAGATGGATGCCCTCCATCTTGAAGTGGCGATAGACCACCCCGTTGTTGAACTCCTTGAGATTGAGCACAAGGCGAGAACCTCCCCCTTTCTTCTCCACCAGAAACACATTGCTGACGAACCCCTGTGGATGTAGGGACGTCCGCACGATGGCCCCTTTTAGTAGAAGAGAATCGATTTCCTTGGAGATCACCTCTCGATCTCGTTGGGAAAAAACAAGGGGAGAAGGGACGGGACCTTGAAGGGGAGGGTGATAAAATTCGATGTGGAACCCTTGAACTGTCTGCAATATCCATGCATCGTTGGAGATCGTGCGCCAATTCTCTAGGAAAAATTGCACCCTGCCCCCCAGAACAACACTGTCGTAAGGAATCAAGCTCACCTGTAGAGGAGAAATCTTGTCGACCTCCTTGGTTTCCACCGTAGCCTCCCTTGTTGCCTTGACCACGACCTTTACGGGAGGGGTAGAAGGTCGTCTTGGAACCGGAATAGGAAGATTGTTGTTGTTGCTGACGTTGTCCGCCTCCTCCCTGGTGGGACTGTTGGCCACGTTGCTGACCAGAACCGCGGCCGAACGAACGTCCCCCAGATCGTCCGGCCCTGGCAAAAACCGGGTGGAATGCCCTGCGCAATGAAGACTGTGCCTTGTCAAGGCCACTAAAGGTCGCCACGAACTGCGTCAACTCCTTTAAAAATGGGTGACCAAACAGGAGACCTTGAGCCAGGGGACCTGACTCAGACGTTGCAAGTTCAGATAACCTTGGATCCATCTTCAACAAGATGGAACGTCTACGCTCGGTGGATAGGGCACAGTTTGCGTTCCCCAGGAGACAAACAGCCCGTTGGGCCCAACCAATAAGCTCATCAGGGTCAATGCCAGACGCCGACCCCTGGGCCTGATAACCTAAATCCAGGATCTTCGTCAGGGGACCAAGAAGATCCAGCAGCTTTTCCTGACACAGGCGCCAAGAGCGATCGATGCCCTTTTTTGGATCCTTAGTAAACTTTTTAAGGTAGGTCAAAATTGTTGGATCGACCTCCGGAGTGTCAGCCAACTTATCCGCCAACTCCGGGCGAGGGCACTCGGAGCGTAACCGAGAACGCACCTCCTGATCGAATGAATCACGTATATGTGCTTGGATGTAATCAGCAACCTCTGGAGCAGGGCACCAAGTTTTGGAATTGGGGTGTATGATATCAGTGGGCTCAAAGGTCAGGACCGGTGGATGGGAGGAGGCGTCAACAAAATGTTCTTTTCGGGATTTCTTAGCCGGAGGGGGACCAGAGGGACCTGAAGATGACGAAGAAGAGGTATCCTCAGTGTCAGGAGGCGGAAGATGAGAGTGACAAACTTTAGCAGGAGCAGACAAAGACTTGGCCAATCGTACAAAGTCCGACCTGTGAGGGTTACTGGGTGACTTAGAGGAATGTTTGGAAGCAGAGGATGGAATCCAACCCTGTTGCTGGGCATAGTCAGTCAAATGACGTTTCAGTGGCCCAATTGCTCGGACCAACGCAGTATTGACGGAATGTTGAACGCCCTGGTCAAGGGCATCGACTAAATCATATTCAAATGATTCCTCCTGCTCCTCGTCATAATAATACTCCTCAGCGTCGACGTATTCTGCCATGGTGTCGAAAACAATGCACACCACTGAGGAAAAACAGGTAAAAATATACAAATATACAGAAGTATATCTATATGCCCACAGAAAACCAAAAAGGCAAAGGTCAGGTCACAATCAAGCGACCCTGTCAGGGGGGGTGACAGCCCCACGCAAGCTAATGTGGTAGAGCAAGAACTCGACCAAACAACTAGAATTGAATGTGGAGGGACCAGCTCGCGTTCAAAATACACCCTAGGCACCGCCTCTATAGATTATACAGCCCAAAACCTTCCGTGAGGTAGAGGGCGTCAGAAGGAGCTCTCCGGCAGACAAGTGGGCAGAGGCAAGATGACGCCGCCCCGTAGCGTTTCCGGGCTCCTGTCACACGGAGCGTCAAAGTCACCAACGCACATGCGCGGTGGCGTGTCTGCTACCCGGAAGAGGAGCGACGCGCGACACACGCGCGCGAGTCCCCGAGCTCCGGTCCCACTCCACGAAACACCGACACGGGCACAAGGCGCCCGCAAGTCCAGAGAGGCGAACACGCGCTCTCCAATAACCACAATACAATGTCCTGAAAAACAATGAAAACGCCAGCGGTAGCACTACGCGCCCACGCAAAGCGGCTGCAATGAAGGCACAAAGCGAAAGCGGCGTACAGCAATTACAACAGGACAGCAAGGTAACAGGCAATTAACCATGCAAGCAATACAAGAAACGTAGAAAAGCACTTAACTGGCTGCGAAGCAGCAAAGAAAGAGGAAGTGTTATCCTCTATGGTTGCTTATATAGTATGTAGTCTCTATGGTTGCCTAAGGGCTCATGGGATTTGTAGTCTGCTTTTTTCTTTACTATGTTCCTATTGGCTGCTGTTGGTAGTAAAGAAATAGAGAAAGCATAATCTGAGCCTCCTGTCCTGCCATAGAATGATGTTTACCCTCTGCCCTCTAATTTGTAACAAATGACAAATAAACCATCATCTGCTGCATAATCCGCAGATGCTATAAAAAAGGTTCTAGCTCAGACAGAAGAAAAGTTACTAAACATGCATTGACGTTTTGTTGCACAGTGGACGGTACTTTGCAAAGGCTAACTGGTCACGTGTCTGATGCTTATTGCCCTTTTTGGCTGTTAAACTGTTAGCAATGAGGTTAAACCTCTGCCCTCTAACGTGTAGAAACGACAAAATACTAAGGTATTGCAATCACAAAATGTGCTGCATTATTTGCTTTTCCTTAATGCATAATGAGGTTCCCCCCTGTCACATAACTCAGCTGCCTGCCTTTAACACAGAAGGACTCAAGGTCTCTGGAGCCTGTAACCCTAAAACACAGATAGAAAGAGGACGCCGACGTCTGTACACATTGCAAAACACAGAAACAAGCCACCTGAAGCTACACACAAACACTGTGTAAGCCTGTGTACACTTGACAGACAAACTCGTTAATGCCTAAAAACAACTAAACAGCACGCAAACAGTTTCTGAAGCCTGCGCACACTTTAAACACAGAAAAATGCCCCTGCGGCCTGTTTACTGAATTGCTTTGGCTTTTTACTTTAGACTCTATTCGGATTTCTTTTGAAAGTTTTGTTATTTTTAAAGAAAAAAATTATAAAAGTAACAATGGTAGTCTTGAGGATATTTCTCCTGACTGGTAGTGGTAAATCTGTTATTATGTTTTCTTTAGTTCTTGATCCTCAAGAAAACATTGAGAACCAATTACAGAAAGTGTATTATTAATTTGAAAGTACTGGATGGAAAATATTTTTCTGTGCGTACTCCCATACAAAGTCAATGAGATTCGAATCCGAACTGGACTAAATTGCTGCTAATGAAAACATGTCCTTATTGTTCCTTCTATATATATTTTATAACTTAATTAAAAAAAAAATAGATTTGAATTTCACAATGAATATGTTCGGAGAGGGGTTCTGGGGCATCCAATGACTCACCAGATAAAAAAACGCTCCCTTAGGAGCTCTGCAGTAGTGTCCCGCATGGCTCGCGGGTGGGTTGGGGGCGGGCGCAGAGTGGGGATGTCATGCCGGAAAGGAGGGGTCACGAGGGGGTTTGGGTCATAATAAAAAATGTTAAAAATTAAAACGAACTTTCCACCGGGTCCCGTGTCTTCTCTGCTCCTGCTCTCCTGCCTCCGACAGGAACAGAAAGCAGGCAGCCAGGTTTCCTCCCCTAAGCCAATCACAACGCTGCATGCCCTGCCCTGCTCGGAGAGCAGAGCTGCCACCCCCACCCGCCTGCAAAGCAAACATAAAATGGTAATAACTAAATGTTATTACCATTTTATGCTTTGGCTTCTCGCACTGCAAGAAAGCAGTGGGGCGATGCTCCTTCACCATAGTGGAGGAGCTGCCCTGGAGTTCTGGGATAAATACTCGCAGTCAATTAAATTATACTTCACAATCAGTAGCGGCTTGTGGAGGGAGTGCCGTGGGGTGGTGAGGCGGGGGAGGGGTAGGGTGGGGGATAGTAAACTCCGGCTCACGGCTGACCAGAGTAATGTAAATAAATACATAAATAAAATGAATTTCATTGTGCGCGCTGAAACGCAAAATGTGTTTCAGCATTAGCAATGATATTCGTTTTATTTATTTATTTACATTACTCCAGTCGGCCATGAGCTGGAGTTTACTCCATACCCTTAGCGGCCTCGAGCTTAGAGGGCCCCTTCACGACTTTTGGGCCAGTGCCACTGAACCAGGGGCGTAACACAGGCCCCCGCAACCCCTGCGGTGCAGGGGGCCCCAAGCTCCAGTGGGTCCCTACAGCACAGTACTCCGGTCAGAGAGCTCCTGGTTGAGCACGCATCTGGCTCCTCCACGTCCCTTGCAGGGGGGCACCCTCAAGTGTCGTAACACCAGTGTACTGAATATGTTGCACCATTGATAGTTATAGCCCAGTATACTCTCCTTGCCCTCCCTTCAGGCCTACTTCTTGCATTGTATTCCACTGACACCTCCTCCTCATAGCCTTCTCCTCATTTACCTCGTCCTATCAGATTTGTGTCTCTGCACTCTGCAGACTAGAGAGTCTCCACCTCTGCACTACCAAGGGGCACTGGATGAAACTAGACTGCTTTTACATCGCTCCGATCCGAACCCATGACAGCAATTCACAGGGCCGGACTGGCTACCGGGCAGTTTGGAATGCTGCTGAGCTGGGGGCTGCTTTCGTTGATGGGGACCTGCGTGTAATAAACGAAATTCGTTTTGTTTTCATTATTTCGAAGCACACACAGGTCTCCATGAACGAAATCAGCCCCCACTGCAATTAAATCAGCCCCCAGCTCGGCAGAATTCCAAACTGCCCGGTAGTCAGTCCGGCCCTGGCAATTCACACTGACCTCACACAGCTGTGGCGTTGCACTAAAATTCAGCACGTGAAGCAGAAAACTCGAGTTTGACAGTGTGTCTTCAAAATTTGTGATTACTTACTTTGTAGACTCAATTTCTCTGCTTCCTGCCTGCGGCATGTACACCACCCTTTCCCAACCTGTCCTGTGACGAATTGGGAAAGTGTGGGGTAACCTGGCACCCTAGCCCTTGATTGACATGATTCCCCTGATGCTGCAGGGCTACAGCCTGACGTGCCTGGGACTTACATTGCCTCCATGTCATCAGGGGGTAGAGATTACCCCCAGGAGCTATGATTTGCCAGGACGATTACCTCACAGACCACAGGACTGTGAGATTCTCAGTCAGCAAATACACTTTGCAGACAGATGTCAAGTCTGCGCATGTATCAACCTGCATAATCAAGCAAGCAAGCCAGTGTCAGCATGCATTTGAGCTTGCAGTTTAAAGAGCCAAACTACTCATTTAAAATTAAAATAATGCAGTTTTCTCACCAAAGTTGAATTTGTACTGGGGGAAAAAAATAAAGGGGCGGAGCCCGGACGCCCCCTTCAGAAAACTACCCTTGCTCACCTCTAAGCTGCAATGTCAGTAGGCCACACTTAATATTTAAGTCCCCTTCCCCTCCTCACTAAATCAGAGGTTAAAGTGTGAGCTGGAGTAGATGGAGGAAGGAGAGTCCTGGGCTGCAAAACACTCAAAGCTGTGCACGACTACCCCTGTCACAAGCACCTGGAGCAAGAGCTATCAAGACTTTGAGCTAGAACAGTGTCAGAAAAAATTACTCAAACTGGCACAAAGTCTTGAATAGGGATTTACTTCTCAGTGCAAATCACCTTTTGCACTGGAAAGTAGCCAAAAAGTAATGTAAAGTAGGGTTTTGCACTTCTTTGCTCTACTTTGCACATTGCACATTGATGTTCCCGGGCAACCAACCATGGTTTTGATGCAAAGTCCTATCAACTAAACATGGACAGTGGGGGAATACTGGTAAGCGGATCCCCAAAGTGAGGTGTGAGGAGGTGGCTGCTACACCGATTGACCATCCCCCTGTGCAGAGAAAAGTTGGTGGCTCCCATATGTCAGAGTGCTGCTATTAAGTGAGCTATGACCTTTGCTGCACCAAATGGGTTATCACTGATGTGCAGTGTTAAGTTGATGACCCCATAGCCGGAGGCCATGTGAAGATTCCTACCATGCCTGATTGTTCCATACCATATGTACAGTAACAAGTAGGTGACCCCGTATGCCAGGTGTTGCCGCCGCGAAGACTGCTGCTGTGCCAATTGGGCCAGAGCCCATGCGCAGTGGAATAACTGTGACCCCGTATGCCAGAAGAGATTACCGGGGACAAAGCAAGAAGCAGGGTCTGGTCGAGACCTTCAACTAAGAAATTAGGCTGCTGTGGTGACTCCAATAGGCCTGAGCTGTGACTGAGGACCTTTAGTTGCTGCCATTTACTTCAGCAAGCTAACAGCCCATACATTTAGTCTTTGGGCCTGAATAATCATTTCTCCATGATTTACACTTTTGGGACCAATTTTTTTTGTGTAACATGTCAATTTTGTCTGAGACATTCAAAGATACATAGCTCAAAAAATGTGCTTTAAACATACACTTAAACATACACTTGTAGAAGGGAAAAAAGGGAACAACAAAAACATGAATTTAGCGTGTTACAATCAATTGTGAGAAATTACGCCAGCATGTCTTGAGACACATTACTAAAACAATGAGCACTCTCTTAAGACCCTTTAATTAGCTTGTGAAGGAGATATGCTCTCCATGAGGGAGAAAATAAATATCCGTGGGGATATATCTGTGTATAAGGTCCCTCTCCAGTGTCCGTAAATAGTTTAATGTGCCCCCTTCATGGATAGGAGGAAATGCCGACGCGTTTCCAACCTCATGCTGTGTTAAGGGATTTTCATCAGGGCTGGAGCAAGGTGTAATCTGAAATAAATAGGATTTGATTCAGTGATAATTAATAAATGAAACCCTTTCTCCATCTATTCCTTTCGCCTATTTATTTTATTCTGATTGTACCTGATTTTGTGTTTACAATCCTCCTCAGTACGTGTTGGTTTGTTCACCAGTCAATCTTTCGAAATTTAAACAGGAACCTGAAACACGGTCATTGATTTGCATGGTTAAGAAATATGTAAGCCCTAATACATTTACTTTTAAACTGGTAAAGGGTTTTGATTTCAATAGAGCAGCTTACTTTTTAAAATTCTGCTAGTCCATTCAAAAGATGGTGGCGAGCCTACATGTTTAACTCGGAGCTTCTGAAAGCATAAATATTCCTCGTTCAGCTTTTTTGTTTGCTTAATGTCTTGTGTCTGCAGAAGGAAATGAGCAGTATGTCTGCCTGGGTGAGTTTAGGGTGAGCAACGAGCCTGTGTGAATGTAGAGTGAGTGATGTTCCCTAGAGTGGAGGGTGAGTTGTTTGTATCTGTAAGTGTAGGGGGAGTAGTTTGCCTTAAGTTCATGGTGAATGAAGTATCTGTGTGTTCTTCCCTGCACGGTAAATAAGTGTGTACCCCTGTCATTAGTGCCTTATCACATGTGCAACTGACATTCTGATTTTTATTTTGGCCCTTATGTAATGCTAATCTAGTGTGTGTGTGCCTATCTCTGAAAATTAAAGATCAGAACCTGTCCTGTAGCCAGGATGGACACTGCAAGCATGGCCTTATATTAAGCAATGGACCACTCTCCTTCCCTAGATACATCATCATGCCATGTTTTGTGAATTTATAATGTAACCATACCTTTTTCTCTCTGTGTCAGTGAGAGCACGGTCTAATGATCATGCATGTAGAAAGTTCCGCTGTTATGTGAAACTAAGACTCTTGTAGTGGCATTGTGTGATGTATGTGTGTGTGGGTGTTGCGTCTGTGTGTGTGTGTGTGTAGCACATGTATAATAGTAGAACTGTGTGTGTTGTATGAGTCTGAGTACTGGGGTGAGTGGGATCCATTTTAGATGCCTGTGGTTTAAAGTGGTACAAGACGGAGAGGGAGAATAGCTTCAATAAACAGAGGAAGTGTAGTGCCTGCATTCCTGTGGCTGTAGGGTTTAGGCGCATAAGTCAGAAGTAGGGAACCAGGACTGACTTTATAAATTCCAGAACAACATTGGGTACAAAGGTAGATGACTAGTTCTTCCTGAACAATGTCATTTGATAGATACCATGGGTTAAGTGTGAGACTGTAGTTTCTGGTTTTTAAGGTGAGGCAGTTTCTAGACAGGACCGGCCTTTTGTCTGTCTTTGATTTTTGCTTCTTGAAGGTGATGGCAGCCAGGTGCAGAGAACTCACCCTTCATTATGCCCATGTTTGAGACGCCCCTACTTGGAGTCAGCTCTATTTCTACCTGCTGGTAGAACTACCACTTTGCACAAAGACTGTGTCCAGAAAGCAGCTTGGAAATTAAATTTGTAATAAAAGCAAGTGAAACTGCTTTTGAAGCCTTAGACATCTGATCTGTATTCCTGCATAAAATGTGTGCATGAAAGTAGGCTCCACCCCACCTTATTCCAGTTGCACATCCTTCATGACCAAGGAAGGGAGTCCTCCTTGGAGTACTCCGCTGACTGTTGTGGGACCACGGATAGTGTGTTCATAGCAAGCAGTCACTACAATATTAAGGCCCTTCATCTATAGCCTGCAACCTGCTGGAAAAGCTGACGGTCTGCCTAAGTATCAAGGAGCATGCCTGTCTGCTCAGAGAGGGAAGGAGTGAATCAGGCTGTGCAGAAGGAGAGACTGTCTAGGAGGAGAAGCCCAGCATGTTCCAGTAGTGTGGAGTATCCTGCAGAAGCTGACCGCAGAGCGGGAGCACAGCCAGTGCTGCCCCAAAGCCTGAAGGGTCCTTTGATCTCTCATTGCAGCTACGACCATGAGTTGTATAAAGAATTATTTGCCAAGTTGTCATCGTGCAGCCCAGCATTCCCATCATCAACCCCAAAGTACAAATGCTGCCATTGTCATCCAAGGTGCCCACCTGAGAAGAGCTGAGGTATTTGCCTCCATGGTCACAAGTGCAGAAGTAAAGCATCTGCCTGCATAAGTCACCAGGTTGCAACTGCTGAAGACAAGCACCTGCCTGCATTGACTCCAAAGGTGCAACTGATGATGATTAGCATCTGCCTGCATCAATACCAAGGGTGACGACTGCTATAGAACCGCCGACAAATTCACGTTGCTCAGGATCTGTGATCCAGAAGTGGGCTACATTACCGTCCATGATGTCCTACCCCAGCTCTGAAACTCAAGAATGTGCGTTTGTTGAGTTCTAAGCTCTTGCTCCCTGCACTACCTTCCTGAGAAGCCTGTGACTGCTCACTCCCATTACTCTGAGAGCCAAGTGCAGAAAGGGTTCTATTTGAAGGTTATAAGTGCTCTTCCCCAAGCCTGATTAAAACAAGGATCCTGTTATCTGCCTATCACTGACATTCACTACTGCCATTATAGCGCCATGATATCCTACTCAGGATGATTGTTAGCGCTTTATAAGCACCATTAACATTAACATTAACATTAACATTAACATTAACATGAGTCTTTGTGAGAATAGGGTGACTGTTGTGCCTTTGTGAATTTAAGGTGAGTTACTTGCATGTGTGAGTGTAAGATCCATAGTATGCCTGTGTAAGTATAGGAGGAGTCGTGAGCCTTTAGAGTTTATGGTGAGTGGTGTGCATGAGTGTAGGGTAAGCAATATGCTTGTGAATTTAGAGGAGTGGTGTATGTCTGTGGGCACAGAGTGAGGAGCCAGAACTGAGGTCGGCCCGAGACATCTCCGCTGCGGCCGGGAGTGTGCACAGCAGAGAGGCGGCATCAGTTGCAACACTATGCCTCGGTGAGGCACGAAGCGCTGCAGGCGTAGCAGCGGGCACGGGGCCCCCCTCCCTCTCTCCCCCCACTCCCCCCACTCCCCCCTCAGAGCGAGAGAATTACCGGCAGCCTCGGGGAGGCTTTGAGGTGAGGGAGAGCGCTGCAGGGAGCGGGCGGCACCTGGCAGCTAGAACACAAGGAGGGGAGTGCTGCACCCGTCCTGGCTGCTTGGCCAACCTGAGGCAGTACTACAATAGCTGTGAGACCTCTGCTACACTAAGGACACAGCAATACCTTCACCAAACGGTCTGGGGAGACCGCAAAGTTCATCTTTGTTTCCCTGTCCCTGTTGTCTCTCCCGCTGCACGCCAACACTCAGCGAGGACTGGGGGCCACAAACACCGGCATTTCCTTTGTGGCGTCGGTTTGTGACGTCATCAGCAAGCACCAGGAGGCGCTTGAAAACAGAGTAGGGCTTCCGCATCGGGACCGGACAAGGCCGGGCTGGGCAATACCTCTTGGCCCTATCATCCAGGATCATCCACATTGGTAAGAACAAAAATCCACTGCATTAATTGTTTTTCCAGAGTTCTTCTAAAACAATGGGGAAGAGAAAATTAGCCTTAGACAAAGTGAAGTCTATGGGGAAAACAGCGCCTATTACAAACTATCTTAAAAGTGTTATGGGAATTTTAAATGACGAGATAGTCCAAGTAGAGGAACAACTGGCGGCTAGTAAAACAGCTTTAAACGTTGCACAAAGGGGAGCGAAAATCACACTCGAGGATCATGTCCAGGATGATCATTCTGGCTCGGAAAATATTGGGGTTGGAGCTCAAGATCTTGACAAAGCAAATAGTAGTAAACAAAGTGATGGCCGCAATAACGCCAAAGTTAATACTAAATAAATTGCAGACCCATGTGTATTACACTCTTCACTGGAAATTTCCACAACGTCTGATGTACTTGATCAGTCGTCACCACCGGCTAAAAGGAGCAAACAACACTCTATTTTGGCAAAAACCAGCCCTAAGACTAAGCCCAAGAAATCCAAAACAAAATATGCCTGGTATTGATACCCTTATTAAGAAACTGCATGGGAAAATTGATTCAATTGAACGATGCATCATGTCTGAAATTAAATCAGTTCAAAAGGAACTTTGCCATCTCACTGAATTGATTATTGATTTTAAGAACCAAAACATCAGCAGACCATGCATAGAAGCTATGCCAAAGAAAGATGTTGTTAAGCAAGTAACAGCGGCTATAAGTAAAGCAACTGACAATGAAACAGGGAAGGTGGCCTCTGATAAACACCCTGTGAACTATGAGGTGGGGTCATTAGGTTTGTTTAGCCAGAGTACAAATTATAAAGGGTCAAACAGGAATCGTCAAAAAAGTTTTATTAATGAGCCCGGTTCAGAAATTGATCGCCAGCCAAAGAAGTCCCAGGGTGTTACTTTGAACTTACCCCCACAGGCCACCTCCTATGTCATTGTTTTAAAAGATGTTCCTCGATTAGCTGAAAATTGTACAGATATATGGGGATCTTTGAAAAATCGTGTGGTTCATTGGTTCTCTGTTAATACCCATTGTAGCACTGGAGTTCTATCTCGGGAATAATAATGCTTAGGAGAGTGGGTTGGGTGGGTAGCACAGTAAAAATTTGTGAGGGTGACTGTAATGTAGTAAATTTCCGACATCCAGAGCTGGTGGCTCGCTTGTTAGACGAGATTGCTATGAAACAAAGATGATCTAGAGAAAATGTACACAAAACAATTATTGCAGTACCCCTCGGCTATTTTTATAGACCTAACACAGAGCGATACCTAGAACCCAACAGGGTACGACATTGCATTGACAATGATTTAATCCCACTCATGCCAAATAGATTTGAACCCCTACGATGCTGCAGTGAGATAGACTGACTACATTTAAAACCCACACTAATTGATGAGCCTCAGTTGCCTGAAAGAATTTTGAAAGGTCCGGCAGTACTACTGTCCTTAGATGTATTCCACTTGGATGAAGAAAAATCTCCTCCCCCCACTAATCTTCAGAATAAGCTAGTTGAATGCAATCTTTCCCCTCATTTGCCAAGCTCAGAAATCGCGTTAGGTACCGAAAATATATTGTTGGGCACCAATAGAGAACCCACCCTGTCTAGTAATTGCCTCCGTAATGATTTGGAAGATTGTCAATCATCAGGATTGTTACAATTTCTTTCATGGAACGTAGCAGAGATGAAAAGTAAATTATCCAAACCCTTATGGCTAAATAGCATACAAATTCGTAATTTAATTTTGATCCTGGAAACTTGGCTTACAGAACCTTTCCATGTAAATGGTTTTAAAACCTTTTTTACCAAAGCAATTCCATCTAAGGCTGGAAGACCAAGTGGAGGTTCGGCCTACTGCTTTCCGTAACCTCCCCTCTGACTCTAAAGAAAAGTTTTACCAACTCACAATATTTCCAGTTTTTATTATTTAGTGTAAAAGGAAAGCAAAACATCATAGTGGTCAACTTCTACAGCAATATTTTTAACAACACTAGAGCAGGTATAATAACCATGCATGAGGAGGAACTTGATATTTTTTTGAATAGGATGGTGGATGACTATGTTTTGATATGGGGTGGAGATTTTAACATAGAATGTTGTAATGTGTCGACAATGGATCAATGTGGCCACATGGATAACTTAGGGGAACAAATTACCCATTAATCCTGTTCTTTTTATGGAAAATTTGATTGAAAATAGCGACAGCGACATTAAAATCTGTTTAGATGAATCTTCTGATAATGTTGAAGTTGTTACTGCTTTTAATAATGTCACAATGGGTATAGATAAAACACTGAGATTAAAAAACACGAAGCAAAGGAATAATAAGGTTTTCTGTCCACGATGGTTTAACCAGGAATGTTCGAAATTGAATAGAGCCCTGAAGGATGAACTGAAAGTTAAACCTAGAAATGGTGAAAAGATTAGAAACCTTAGAAAAGTTTACAAACAAGCTTTACAGGCCGGGAAAATAGAGATAAGAGAGATGGCTTGGGAAAACCTGGTCCAGGCAGCCGAAACCAAAAATTCTACTCTCTTTTGGAAAGCCATAGATCAACCCCTTTTTAAAGCTGATTATTCGGTAGGAATTGATACTGTGGTGTCTCCAAAGGATTGGTTGTCGTACTTTGAGGGAATTTTTAACCCCACTAAATGTTGTAATAATAAGGGCAAGGATGGAAATGTCATCTTGCTAACTTTTGGCAAGATTGATATAATTACTATAGATGAGATCAGAACTGGCCTTCAAGATAGTGCAAGTGGGTAGGCAGCAGGCCCAGACAGGGTTCCTATAGACATTTTTAAATATAACATTGACTTCTGGTCCCCCATTTTACTAAAATGTTTAAATGCTGTTATTAATGGGGCGTTGCCCGCAACATGGGTCGAAAGTGTGATCATCCCAATTTTCAAAAAGGGCAATAGAGCTAGTGCCAAATGTTACCGACCGATCTCCCTCTTTGACTCCACATTCAAACTTGTGGGTGGAATTTTACTTGCTACGTTGGAGTTTTGGGTGAAGGAGGGGAACATATTAACACCTTCCATGCTCCTGTCGGGGAGCACTCCCTCCCAGTGCTGCGCACGTCCAACGTCCAACGCAACCCCGCCCACCCTTTAGAACGTCAGCACCGCGGCGGAAAAACTGCTGCGGTTAAGGCGTTAACTGAAACACAATATGGCTTCAGAAAAGGAATCGGAACGGTTGAACAGTGTATATACTTGGAGCTACTCAGAGGACAATGCACTCTAGCTAAGGAGGGTTCTCTACCCCTATGATTTGTTGATCTTTCCAGCGCGTTTGATTTAGTGAACCATACTATGTTATGGCAAACGCTGGAAGGGATGGGTGCAAGTTTATGTCCGTTTAACATCAAAGATACGATATGGACCATCAGGGGAATGCACAACGTACTTTAAAGTTACCCGAGGGATTAGACAAAGCTGCATCCTCGCACCACCTTTATTTTCACTATATATTAATGTAGTTGATTTCTTGCTACAGGGTCTTAAAGCTGATGCCCCTATTGTAACACCTATTTTGTTATACGCAGATGATGCAGTCCTAATTTCCAGGACTGCAAATGGTCTTTAGCTTTTGATAGATAATTTTACTGAGTTTATGACTGATAAAGACCTAGCAATTAATCTATCTAAAACTCTTGTTATGTAAACGTAAAACTAAACATAGTACCCACTTCATAAACGGTGCACCCATTGAGAGGACTTCTACCTTTTCGTATTTAGGATTACTTTTTAATTGTAAAGATACCTGGAATGCACATATTAACCGAAGCAAATTAAAATTTTTAAGGACAAGTGAGACTATTTTTAGATTCTCACAAAAAATAGGTAACGAGCCTGTGAGAGAGATTTTAAAACTTTATGGGAGCAAATGTGTATCTGGGGTATGCCATGGTGGCGCCCTTTGGGGAATGGCAGATACCTCTAAATTGCAAATAATGGAAAAAACATTTTTGCGTAGGGTGTTGTCAGTCTCTAACTCCACTGCTACCTATATTGTCCATAGCGAAACAGATGTCTCCTTTTTAAGTGATTTGATTAGTGTATTGACCATTAATTTATGGCATCGAATTTGGACAAAGGAAGAAACTCATTTTATCAAGGAAATAATATATGATTGCCTTAATCTTGATCACTCGAAGAAGATCGAGTGTGATGTGAATGCTGTTTTCAAAGACCCATTGATTATTGAGAATTTTAGTAAGGGGGAGCTTAAAAAGAAACTGCTTGGGTCTAGGAAGATAAAAAGGGAGGCAGGGCTATGTACTAAATCCAATGTTAGATCATACTGTGAAGGGCCCTTTTCATTAGGCACCCAACCTTATCTTATATTTATCAGGAATACCCAACACAGATTTTGTTTAACCAGACTAAGGCTACCACCATTGCATTTTCAGATAGCATTTCCTAAGATGGGCAACTGGAGTGCAAACCTTCCAACATGCCTCTGCGATGGTAAATCTGCCCAAATCACATTGCACTTTATACTGTTTTGTAATTTCTACAGGGATCTTAGGAAATCAATACTGCGCCCACTTTTTATTTCCAATAAGTTGTACTCCTATAAAACCGCTTTTTATTTTATATGTAAATTAGATCATGTTACGATCTGTAATGCAGTAATTCCCTTCACTCAATTAGCAATTAAGCGAAGGAAAATGCTCTCATATTTGGAATCACTTGTCTATGAGACTGATTAGTTGATTAAATGTTGGGTTCTATTTCAGGTACCTTTTTAAGTTTGTTGTAATTCTATGCCCCCATGAAATGTTATTGATTAGTATGGTGTTTATACATCAATAATGAAATACGTATCTTTTTTCTTTTTTTTAAATAAATCTTTTTATGAGGGGGGAGAAGGGGATCGTAACACGAAGACATGTTTTTATTGCTATATTACTTCCCTGAATCAAGTAATATTATGTAGAATACTTTTATGGATATTTTTTATACCGAATAAAGCTTGTTTTGACAATGACTTGAGTGATGTTCTAGTGTCAGTGTCGCATAAGGCATGTGTTTGTGTGTTTGTAGGGTGAGCAGTGTGCCTATATGAATGTAGGATTGGTGGTTTCTGTATGTTCATAATTGCCAGGTGAGTGAGATGCTGTTGCCTGTGTAAATGTAGGGTAAGCAGTGTTTCTTTGTAAGTGTAGGGAGAGCAGTATTATTGTGTAACTGTAGGCTGAGCAGTGCCTGAGAGTTGTTTTGGGTGAGCACTAATTGTGTCACAGTAGCGCTATTTCTTAGCACAAAATGCATCCTCATATCCATTTTATACATGAGAGGGCATTTCTACGCTAAGGAATAGTGCTATCGCAGAACTACTCTTCTCGCGTAATTCAAGCATAATCTTGTGGAATCCTTAGGTAATTTTGTGTGATTATGCTCAACAGAATTATGCGAGTTACCGCCACCCCTACTCTAGATAGAGGCGACAGCGGGAATAAATGGCCTTCGGTCAGTCACTGTTTATGTTCCAGCCTAGAACAAGCTGTAATAAGGAATAGCTGCCTATTTCATAACGAAAGCACAGACATTCTTTGTGAACTATCAATGAAATTCGAGAATAGGCTTGCTATTGGTTGCTTTAGCAATAACTTAGGGTAGTGCTTAGAAACATGTTGAGGGTGTTAGTAAAATATCAACTTGAAGGTACTGTTGGAGTTTTTTTTGCTGTTTTCATTTTTCATGACATGTTTCACTGCATCACTTTTCATATTCTGGGTGGTTATCATTCATATTTTAAGCACTAGGGCGCCTATTAGGATGGCGGACGGACCTGCGTCCGTCCGCCAACTCCGAGGTGGAGGGACCGTCCGCAGGGGCAGCGGCGGTCCCTCCGGTGGAATTAGGATGTGACCGCCACCCTGGCGGTCACATCCCGTATATTTAACATTGTGGCGGGTGCTGCTTTAAGCAGCACCCGCCGCAAAGTTAAATATGCATGCTGTGCATTTGCATGCACAAAGCGGCAGGCACCGCGCGGTGCCTGCCGCATTGTACATGCAAATGCAGGGGGGTACCATAGGTACCCCCAATGTGCACCCCCCACCCCTCCTTCACCCTGGGGGCCCGCAACGGACCCCCAAAGAAAAGACCGTATGCCTTTCTGTGGCGGCATTGCCGCCATGGAAAGGCATGTCCTGAAGCTCATCCTAATATGGCTGGCGGTGTCTGATAGACACCGCCACCATATTAGAGCTTTTCCGAAACGGTCGGAAGGCGACCGCGGCGGAAAAGTGGCAGACGGTCTTCCCGTCTGCCGATGACCCCCCAGCCATCCTAATGTGGCGGGGGGTCTTTTCTTTCACCGCAATCCTAATCGACCCCTAGGTTAGGATTTTAAAATACACATTTTTAAAGCACATGTTGTGATTATTAATGCCATTCATGAGCGTGTAATTCATTTACAAAAGAAGGGTTTGGAGCTCCACTATGTCCCTGAACTATCTTATGTAAAGGATTGTTACAAGAGTACATTTCTTATGCAATACTGCTCAGGGGGTTGTATATTGGTTATACTCCAACTGCATTTCTAATTCCTAATGGCGCATTGACTAAGTTAGAAATCGAGCTACTGCGACTCTGGGTAGGCTACCACTAGCAAATGTACCAATGAGGACTGCCGCTATATCAGAATAAGGGTAAACAGCCCCATTACCATGGTTGGCAGTGGGCTCTGAATGAGTGTGTAGGCTAGAGCAGTAAAATGGCTTACGCTCATCGAAGTGTGATATTCTCTTGGACATTATATTTGTACCTTTTATGAATAAATGTTTTAGTTTGCTTTATTTTATCTTTTTTTTTCTTTTTAAATGTAGAGCTGTGTGGATACAGTGCTCATTGTGACATTGGACTGCTATGAGGGAGCAACCTCAACTAAGATCCTTTACCACACAGATGACACAAAATAGGTGCACATTCACCCTAAGAGTTTTCAGAATGGGATTGGAATATGTGAGCTGCAGGCTAAACATAGATATCTCCAATTAGTTAATTGATCTCCTGAATAATATCACAATAAAAGAACCATTGACCTACAAAGTACACATAGAAACATGTAACAAGTGCATTAGTTCCCTGTAGTATCCCACTCGCATTTGAATTTGCATTTCCAAAGTAAAAAAGAAATAACATATGCATTTGAACATCAGGCTGCATTACCTCTGTATGTCTTAAGCAATGTGAAAATGTGATGAGTCATGTGACGTGCTTTGTAGAATCCCTGAAAACCTACAAAAGGCAAAGTCCTCTAGGGCCCGGATTACGGAATGGAAGCATTCTCCTGGTCTGCACCAAGCACACTTTTTAAAAGGTGCACCTGGTGCAGATTGGGACAGTGAGCCCTACAATCCTGAATGTGTTTGCCTTGGGGGCAGTGCATTCAGTGAAATGCAGAAAGCTGCTTACAATCTGTTCCGTGTTTCACAGTGCAGGCAGCAGTGCACACTTATGTCATAGCATCCATTTAAGAGTTAAACTAAAGACAACGTGGACTTCTTTACAAGACTGGCTACACACTGCATATTATGTCTTACATATCCCAACAAACCCTACTTCCCATACATTACTTTTATGGCCTCCTCTATTGGGACAATCTGATGTGCTGTTGGTAGGGTGGAAACCGAGCATGGCCTTTATGCTGAATTCTTTTTTTTTTGTGAAAGTTTTTTATTGAAGTCCTTTAGTGACACCATTAATCATAACACAAAAACAAATTTAGCAAATATCATATCATAAAACATGGTCAGCCGGGGAATACAAACATCCATTGACATTAATTTTGATCTACAAAATCTTATAAACAATTAATCAAAATATGATCCCCAAATTGTTTCAAATTTTCTCACCCCCCCAAACCTCTGAGCATAAATTTGTTCTCTTTTTCGAACTCTTTTTATTTTCTGAAGCCATTCCTGCACAGAAGGAATCTGCTCTGAACGCCAATTCTGCAATAGCAGTGATCTAGCCACTGCCATTGCGATATACACAAGTTTTGCCAACTGGTCTGGAAGCTTAAGATCCGGATCGAAACCATACAACATTAATTTAACATTCAAAAAAATCATAATCTTATAATAAATTTGAAGAAAAACAAAGTTTCCATCCCAGAATGCCTTAATTTTAGAGCAATGGACCATTATGTGAGACCAGTTGGCCGAAGCATATTGTAATCATCTGAAGCAGTTAGATGAATTATTAGTGTACATTTTAGCAATAGCCGCCGGTGTACGATACAGAACCCATTTACTGAAAAATAACATTCTGCGCCAGTTGGCTCCCCTTAATACACTAAAATTAAATTTATTAATGGTCTTCCAAATATTCAGAGATAACTCATGATTTTCTTGTTCCTGCCATTTTCTAATTGCTTTTAAACTTAAATCCCCCTCTCTACTCTGCGCTAAACAGCGTTTCCATTCCCCGGGTTTCCTTACCGGTGAATCCACATAAAGATCATTAGTCAATTGGGTAGGTTGACTAATGTGTGTTGGGTCCATTTGCCCCAAAATTTTATAAATCAAATTATAAGAACCTATCAGGAAAAAATTCCCATGGATTAAACGCGCCATCTCTGTCAGGGTTATCCACGATTCATTCTTTACAAAATCTATTAGCTTAGTGAACCCTGCCCGCCCCCAATTTTCAACTAACTCTGGTCCTATTTTAATCCCTATAAATGAAAATACTCTGATCAGGGGAGTTGTTAAATTAAAGAGGGTAAGAGAATATCTTTTAAACATGACACAGCGTCTCTTAAAAAACCAGGTCAATGCCTTATAGCGAACAAATTTGGGTGATTTAAGTACCTGAAGGGGGGAGGGTATCTGAATCTCAAGGCAAATTAAATCAAAAAATAATTTATAAATAAATTCTGACCATGAGTTTGTTTTTTAAATCTTCCAAGATACTGTGCAAAATATGCATTGTAATAATCCCTAAGATTTGGTAGGGAAAGGCCTCCTTGATCCGTATCCTCATAAAGAGTTCCTATTGCGATTCGAGGTGTCTTTTTTGCCCAAACAAAGGCTGAGAACAAAGATTCTACTTTAGAAAAAAAACGCGCCGGGCAAAAAACAGGAGATGGTGGAGAACAAATAATTAAATAAGGGGAGGACGGAAATTTTTATCAGCGCGACCCAGCCAAGAATAGATAATGGCAATGAATTCCACCGTGCGAGCATTGTACGAACTTTTTGAGGAAGAGGATCAAAATTAAGTATATACAAATCTTTAACTGAAGCAGAGAAAAAGACCCCTAGATATCTTTTGGGTCTATTATTGATACAGCTGCCTATGTCAGGATGAAGTTCTGGATCTATACCACCACATACCAGAATTTCCGTTTTCTTTTTATTGATCTGATATCCCCCCAAAGCTTCGAATTCTTCAAAAATCTGCAGAGCCTGTACTTGAGATTGCATGTCAGGTTTGATTAACAACATGATGTCGTCGGCATATAATTTAATCTTGGCCATAGAGGTGACGGGGGGAGAAATATTACGCAATTCCGAATTGCAACTGCTAGTGGTTCAATGAAAAATGCAAAAAGAACAGGTGACAATGGGCATCCTTGCCTCGTGCCCCACTTAACTAACACTGATCCCACCATGGCTGTATTGATAATGACATTGGCTTTGGCACCCGTGTAAAGATTTCTGAATTAAGTTTGTGATTTTCTGGGATCCCAAAATGCTGCAAAATAATAAAAAGTGTCGCCCAAACCACCAAATCAAAAGCTTTTTCCGCATCTAATAAAAAAATTAATTCAGGGACCCCCCCGGGTCTCAAAATAATCTAAGGCCTCAATCAAAAAATGTGTATTAGTTATCAATTGTCGACCTGCGATGAAACCATTTTGATCAGGATGGATCAAATCTGCTGAAATAAAATTAAAACGTGTTGATAATAGTTTTGTGATAATTTTATAATCAGAATTTAATAATGTGATAGGTCTATATGAATTAGGATTTTTAGCTTCTTTCCCCTTCTTTAAAAAGCTCATCACGGTTCCTTCCTAAAAGGAATCTGGAATTGGAAACCATCCAACATAGAATTTAATAATTGCAAAAAGAGATCGGAAAAGGACCTAAAAAAACGTAAAAAACTCGGCAGGAAGCCCATCAGGGCAGCAAGCCTTACCATTTGGAGGGTCTTTTACCACCAGCTCTATTTCTTCCCTGGTAAATGGGCTCGCCATTATCAATTGGTCTGTTTGGGAGAGAGTAGGCCGTGCATGTTTACCTAAAAATTCAGTTCACTTTTGATGGTCTATATTAAGTTGCCTACTATAAATCTTATTGTAATGGGAAAGCATTATCATCCCTATCTCAGCCGACTCTGATGTCTCAATATGAGTGACTGGGCACTTTAAGGAACTAATCAAATTTGCGGCGGCTTGTTCTCTAGCCTGCCAAGCTAAAAATTTCCCTATAAAATTACTTTCATCCTAAATTTTTGCCGATTGCCTACGAAAAATCTCTTCACTCTGAGCAAAAAAAGTTGCGCTAAGTTCCCGCTTGGCTTCATTTAATTGATTTTGAACACTTCCAGAGGGGTTCTGCTGCCTTAGGTCCGTTAGAACCTGTATTTTTTGTTGAAGAGAGTTCTTTATGTTCCTAGCAGCAGACAGTTCTGCTGCATCTTTCCCTCTAACTATACCCCGAATAAAGGCCTTCAAGGAATCCAAGACAATATTAAGGGGAGCCGTTTCAATGTTGCTGGCGATGAAATCTGTAATCTCTAGTTTTAATGATGCAACCCATGCTTCATCATACAAATATGATTTATTGAACACCCATCGTTTGGGGACTCTCGTGTTTTCTCCCAAAGCAAACTCGATGGCTAGCATTGCGTGGTCGGAAAACCCATTATGCAAAGTTTTCTGATAGCAAAAATTACGTTTTCTAGAAACAAGAAAAAAATCGATGCGGGAGGAGGACTTAAATCTACCTGACCAACAAGTATACTCTTTTTTTAATGGGTTTTGCGTACGCCATGGGTCACAAAAATCAAGTATTGTCATGTTATTGGAAATAGATCTGAATGATTTAGGTTTAAGCTGCTTTTTTAAATAAGTAGTAGATTCCAACTTTGAATTCATAAGAATATTGAAATCGCCTCCAATAACAATATCCCCTCCCACCATCAGTAAAGATTGAAACAGGTTCTCATAAATCCCAAAGTTATCATCTACTGGGGCATAGAAACTGACAAAGGTAATAGGTCTTTGTCTGTTTTTAATTTTACATGTAGCCCAGCACCAACGACCTAAACCACCCTCTTCTGTCTGTATAATTTCGGCATATATATTCTTATTTAGGAAAAGCGCAACCCCCCGCTGAGACTCAGTAAACGAGGAAAAGCTTAGATATGAAGCCCATGATTTAAACATAGAAAACTCTTTGATTTTTGTAACTGGAATATGAGTCTCCTGTAACAGTATTACAGTGGGGTTTTCGGTCTTGATCCACATTTCCATAGCTCGCATTTTTTTTCTTATTGTTTAAACCGTTGGCGTTAAAGGAAATTATTTTCAGACCCATTCTAGCAGAAATTCAAAATCATATAAACTTTGCAGAAAACATTGCAGAAACATTACACAACCTCTGTCTATCCACCCTTTCTTTTGTCAGTTGCAACCGGCAAAAAAAAACCTCAGCCAAAAAAAAAAAAAAAAGCTGACAAAAAATAGCACCAAGGACTTCTTTTTTTGTAGTTCTTTTTTCCACCCCCCCTATCCGTGCCCCCAACCCCCACAGCCACTCCCATCCTGTGGCCCTTCTCCTACTCCTACTTCTCTACCCTACGCTAGCCACAGAGCCTTAACCCCTAACATTGAGGTGTCGTGTTATTACACCCCTTAACCCCCCGGACGCCTTGCCCATCACCCCTCCGTCCCCACGAGCCTCTAAGGACACATCTTAAGCATTTAAAATAAAAAATAAAAAATTTGATAGCTTAACAATATCTAGCCCTCCTAACCATGCGAAATCTCCCTAAGCAGCTCCTGCGCTTCATCAGCATCTGACAAGATATAAAATTTGCCCTTAACCAAAACTTTCAATTTCGACTGCTGGGCAATGGTAGCTTGGGCTCCCTTGGCTTTAAACAAATGGAGAATTTTAACGAACTCCTTCCTTCTGCGGAGAAGATTAGGTATTTAATAGTTTCATTTACTGCGAACTGTCTCTGTTACATAGCCTTGCACAGAATTGTTTCTTTTATCAGGACATCTGAAAAGTTTAACAGAATTGTGCGGGGGAGTGTGGAATTAGGGAACGGCTGGGCCGGGACCCGATGAGCTTGAGTAATTGTTAATTCACCCTTAAATTCTGGAATAACTTTCTGTTGTAGAAAAGAGGTGACCCAGTGGACCATATTGGATCCCTCTATTCCTTCTGGAACCCCCACTATTCTGCGATTAGATCTTCGATTGTAGTTTTCCAGATCGTCCAGTTTTCTTTTCAATGTCTTTGAGGTCTTAAACATAACTTTGACATCTTTCTTAACCTCTGTCATTTGATCCTCCAAATTAGAAATTCTGCCCTCAGCCTCTTGCAGACGAGCAGGGAAAGTGGACACTAAATCTTCAATTTTATCCAATCGCTGGTGTATTGAAGCCAGTTCAGCTTTTTGGAACCTTTTCATCTCCCTCGCCTCATCTAAAATCAGATTTAGCAAGTCTTTGTCTGACATCTGCAGCTCCCCCACAGTCTCGGTATCCATATCAAGAATAGGGCTGAATGGGTCCACAGAACCCGCAGATCTAAGGTCAACTTGTAACACTGCGGCATTTACCAATTCATCCCCTTTTTGACCTACAAGTGGTGGACTTTTTTGCTGTGTGGTGAGGTGGTAGCGGGCATTGTATTAGCTGCCACATTTAACACTGGACCCAAGTTGCCTGACAACACTGTAGCAGCTGATATTTCTGAAGAGTGGCTTAGTCCCGAAAAAACAACAGGATGAACCGGACTACTAGCAGAAATCATAATAGGCTTTTTCTCAAACAAAGGAAATTGCTTTGAAACTTTGAGGGCCCCCGGTGTCTTAATCTTTTTTACTTCCTTCAGACCATCTTGAACGGATTGCCCAGTCTGAGCCACCTCCAAGCCAGTATTCCTTTCCCCTGTCTCCACTAGCACCAAATTATCTCCTGGGCTAGTTTGAGGAGGTAAAACTGTAACGGACCCCTCCAACTCATCTGACCTCTCAGAAGAGTGTATAGATGCCTCCTCCTTGCAATCATCTTTACCCGCTAATTTAGCAGCGTCTGCTGCCTCTTTAGCCTGCTGACGGCGGGCCTTCGCCTTAATTCGCGCATTCAGAAGTTTGCCCATATTTTAGCTTCTCCAGCGGTAAGTCTCTGAGCACAAAAAAAAACGAAGGGAGAAGCAAAGGATTCTGGATGCTGAAGTCCTGGGCACAAAAATTCAGAAAGCTTGCTGACACCAGGCCACCAGAGGCAGGGTAATCAAGGCGAGTAATCTAGGCAGTATATCCAAGTATATCAAAAGAAGAATTCTTCCACCTCCTTCACTCGTGCCCAAGCCCTGAGCCTGCCACTGCCACTGCCACTGCCGCTGCTGCTGCGCACGAATTAATTATGTGCGATAACGTATGTGACTCATCCAACGCCGCCAATTCTGAGGGATGAAAGTCATTTGGGGCAGGGAGCTAGCCCAGAAGTCCGTGGGACGGCAGTCAGCAGTCCATTTCTCTCATCTGCAAGTCCGTGGGTCTGTAGGGCTCAGGGCAGGCATGGGATCGACGCATCACTGCCTTCGCTGCCTTTTACCAATTTAGCCTCGGAAATGGAGGTTTCACCGCTGCTACTACTAAATGCCTCATAATCGCTTCTCCCAAGCGCCGAAAAGCACACAATCAATCACGGAGAGCGGGAGCCGCCAAGACGTCAGCTACCTGCCACCATCATCCTCGTGGAGGGGAGGAGCAAGGAACAAGGTGCACAGGTGCTACGTGGAGGCGTATTTATGCTCAATTCGTGTCCATAGTGCAGCCCTAGTCTGGAGTCTGCCGTTTGTGCAGAGCACAGTCAATGTGCAGACCAATGTAGACTCCTGTCCATAACCATAATATGAATTATGCTATTGTGTAACATAGCTATGTACCTTGGAATGATAAAAAACATGCCAAAACATTGTGTCAAGCTAATCAGATGGGATTCTGTCCAGTATTTGAGGTCGCTGAATCCAGTCCCAGATTCATGAGTACATAACCATGCATTAATAATAATAATTAGTATTTTTGAAGTGTGAAAATATCACCCCTCAATGATTTCAAGGCGCTGGGGGCCTTAATGGAGATTAAGTGAGCTATTGCTCAGAGTCACATGATTCTGAGCTGAGCTGCTGCTGGCAATCCAACCGCGGTCCACTCTGGCAACTGAATCACACCTCTCCCTGAGGTGCAACTCTGACATATTCTTGTACAGTTACATTTATCATGTAATTTCACCAGTGCATCATACCGTTATGATGTTGCCATTTTATGTACATGACATTATAAAGTCTTTTTTGAATTCAGATGAAGGCTTTTCCATTGTGTGAGATTGTCAAATGATGGTCTAAATATGTGTGCAGTGTTACAACAAGGGTTTCTAAAATTCATACAAATGTTTAGTGCCAGTATAATTGTCATGCCACTTAACCTTAACTGCATACCATGGTGTGGCCACACGGTCCTGGTGTTTGCTAAGCATACCAAGAACTACAATTTATAGCTGTTAGCAGTAGAATATGACAAGAAATCTTATATTTTGTTTAAAAATGAATGCAGTTCCTTCTATGGATATTGCATACACAAGATTCATCTTCTTCTATTACAGTCTTAAGAAACATGTATCTGGGCCTTTGGGTCTTTATCCATTTGATGTCCATGTGCCAGTGGATATCTGGATTCTGTTTGACTGATGTTGTAGGGTGTGATAAACGATTTATTCATCAGATTAAGTACTACTTGCTTTGTGAAGGGCACGTGTGATTTGGATCTTATGCTATATAATATGTGACAACTTCAAAACGCCCATCGTCATGCCTCTAATTCCAGTGGGCTGGTACATCACCTGCTTTGAGTGTAAATAACATAGATTGGTTTTCACTACATAATTGTATGTTACATTTTGATGTGTTTTCTGAATACATGTTCTAGATGATCTTGGTCAGTTCACTTTGATGTTGTGGTGTTCTCAATGGTTATAGGGATGTGTGTGATTTGATGGAAAGAAAAGTTTCTGTATTTCATTTTGGCTTTTGTTTATGTGCTCTTCATTGATCAATATGCTAACACTTAGAAAGCATCGTTTTGGAAGCTGCCAACGTGTAAACTTCTTTATCTGACCATGTTCATCTAAATAAACTACTAATGTTCAGGTGAACTTGATGTGTTGCTGTTGTGGAGTTTTAATGGATGAAAGTTTTTTGGGCCGGGATCTGATTGTGTTCAAAAGGATGAGATCATCATCATTCCGTTTTCCATTTTCTGGATATTGCAGGAGCTATGTGCCAACACAAATAAAACCTACTCAAGAATAAAATATAGTTTGTTAAAACATATCATAAAAACCAATTCAGAAAAACTCGAGTGAAAATCTAGCATTAGGAAAAACGAGGCTGTTAAAAATGACAACTATCAATTGCTGTACAGCAATAAAACAGATGTTATTAGGTATGAAGAAAACACTTTGGAAATAAATTACCGACTTGAAACACACTTAATAATGAACGGTTCTCCTTCCCACTGACAAGATCAGGAGAAAAAATATTCCAGATGAAGTATTAGAGCATCATGAGAACACTAAACCTCTCTATACCTCTTTGAAAAAACCCTGATAACTATTTCCAAATTAACGTAGCTCAAACAGTGACGATAGTCCAAGCTTTGAATACTTATTGAACCTCTCTTTGAAAAATTATTGTTTTCACTGGCAGATCTTACTTATAGATGGCACTACTTAAGTTATTGTTAAACTCCGCATATTTACAAAGTACAAAGTCTGAACTAATACCACACTCTGATGTTCAATTCCCCAGCTATTGACCACTACAAATAAGATGATCAAATTACATTGACACTTTCCAGCCCACTAAGTGACTGCCTGATCCTCTGCTGCTGATGAGCCTGGAGATATTTCTAGGGTCATTCGCCTCTCGCCCCCCCCCCTCCCCACCCTCCTCTCTGCCTGTTAATCAGCATGTTGTTAGCTGTAGACTGCCCAGTTTCTTTAATATTTTAGAACGAGAAAGGTTCTGCTAATAGGAAGTTGGACTGATATTTTTTTTTATTTGAGAATGCCGCCACACACAGGGTCTCCCCAAAAAGAAAGTGTGCTGACGCTCTGTGTGCACTAGTCAGATCCTGTTAATCCAGTTCACTTGGTAAGGACAGTCTGAGCTTTAATTACCAGAAACATAAACAGACCTTTGAACTCTGCGCCATCCCTGATAGGTGACCAGTGATGAACCAGACATCAAGATAAACTTCGCAGTGATTAATACGGTCTAACTAATGGTTTTCTGTACCATTTAATCAAGGAGCAGATTTTTTCAGAATTTGTCTTGCAGATTGACAGCCTTGAAAGTCGCCCACTGACGTTGTTGTATCACTGTTGACACTTTCTTGTGATGTGGAAGTAATAGGAAGCGAAAGAGTCTCAGAATATTTAAATTCATTTCTGCCATAGGAGCTGATAATTGCATTTTGACAACGACTAGACAATATTTGTACAAATAAGTTTTTGGGGGAGAATCTACATGCATGAGGACATATGATTTCTTTAAGTCTTGCTGTGTAAAAAAAAAAGAGTACTTTTAACTATATTCAGTAAAAGGGCACCCTCAACAGGTATCATGCAGGCATTGTAACCTACCCCATAGCACAATTCAGTTGGTTTTAAGTCAATGCTTGAGTTTCTCTTTCAATGACTAAGGAAAGCAGGGCCTCATGTAACAAGCCTTTTTACAGTTTTGCAAAATCACAGGGCTTGCGACCCCAAAAAAATAATTTCTACAATGTACTAGAGACCTATTAGGAGTCTGAAAAGACTTTCTGACACGTAAAGGGCCTTTGAAACACTTCCGCAGTCACAAATAGCAAGGGGTGTGAAAGGAGTGCCCCATCCCCAGAAAGGCCATTCCTATTTGTGATTCAGAAAGGGGTGGTATCAATGGTTTGTGATCTCAGCTGCAATTGCAAGGCACTGAAAATATAAATGCGCTTCAAATGAGATGGTGTCTGATTTTTAAAGGAGAAACTGTCTGCAGGGGACATCTTTACCCCTTGGGAATCATGTCAGTAGACTCAGGGGGAGCTGGGGATGGTTTCATAAATCATACATCACATGCTGTACACAAAAGGGAGGACACAATATGAGTACCGCAGTTATTTTTCCTCTACCTTGATTGAATCACTTCTCTTCAACTCCCCACCTCTATTTTCACTCCCCACTATGCACTTATCTTTTTCCATAGTGTTTGAAGTGCCACTGATTGCCTTACCAGCAGAACAGAAAAATATATTTGCTCAATTATTTAGGAGCTGCAATTATGTTTCAATGTCAAAATGTAATTCAATGTTGTTACCGCAAATTTGCAGCCTTGAGAAAGTACTGGACATTTTCGAGCATGCTACGAAACACATATTGGCTGAGATACTTTTATTCATCACAGGACAGGACATTACATTCCCAATAATGGATGACGATCTTCCACATGACAGTGTACAGCATGAAGAGAAATAAATGAATTTGCACAGCGAACTTCAGTTCCATTGAATCATTATTTATTTATAGATATCTGAGAAGCAACCAACACCTTCATAGAACTTTTAATTGTTAAATGATTGAATATAAACGTTAGACTCCACATTGATTGCATTTGGTACTAATTGACTGATTACGACCAATTGCATGAATCCAATAAATCATATTAGCTCTGCTCGAATCTCCTATATTGACTAATTAATTGTTTGTTGCTTATATTAGTGTAAGGCTACCACTGGTCAAATTTCCTTGGCCTCCACAAACGTTTTCGTATTTCTTGGGATATATTGAGGAAAGTTTCACAAAATTCGGTCCTTCCAATCTGACATGATACTTAGAATGTCTGTCCTGTAAATGATTGTCGGAAGAATCCATTATGTGGTGGTAAATGGCCTAGCAACCTGTCAGGATTTGATTTGTTTTAAGGATTACATTCTTCAAGGGGTCTATCTGATAGTACCAACCATCCACCCTTTCTAACAAAGGTACCAAGTAATATTAATAAGACCTCAATTAGGAAGCCGGGGAATCATAGGGAAAGGGATAAGACACCAGAGACAAAGGATGAGAATGGCACCAACAGCAGAATCTGATTGTCACAGATCCACTGCTTGGTAATCATTATAGAAAACAAATACAAGACACAGACTATTAGAACTCTTGTGATCAAATTAATAATCAAAAACAAGACATGAATAATTGAGTGAACATTTTATCTCTTGCTTGGCTGCAGAAGACTGTAACTAGCCCTGGTCCAACCAGGATGTATTCCCAGAGCAGAAGATGGCAAGGAGAGGAGAACAGTGCTGCTGAGATGGTGGGGAGACAGAACATTGTTTGAAGAATGTTGACTGAAGATTGAGAGAGCAGGTAGGAAGAGGCAGTAAAAGTAATGTCAGTAGCAGTCTTGAGTATCTGGTAACAGGAGGGAACCATGCACCAGAATGCTAAGAAATCTAAATGGGGACAGTGAACCGAGGAAGGAGGAAAACAATAAAGTGTGGGGGTGCAAGAGCAGGTGATGAACTGGTTTAGAAGCGAAAAGCTGGCACAACTGTAGATGCTGCCAGGCACCTACCTCATGCTTGTGAGAGTCTTATATACTAACTCTGCCCTTACTGCCCATAAGTACCATCCCTAACATGGAAGTTGAACTAGGCAGTCTCTCATGTAGTTTCCATATCGACACCTTCCATTTTCCATGCCTGACTCCCTCTGATAAGTATATCTGAAGCTCTAAACCCTGGATATTGGTTTGTATATGCAGTGTCCCATACTCCAAATGTACCTTATGTTATTTTATGTCTATTTGTAGAGTGCACGACTCAACTGGGTGGATATCCTGGTGCTGATAGCAGGAGCTGTGTGGGCCATGCCTGGGCCAAAGCTAGTCAAAGAGCTATGTCATCAGCTTCTTGTCAAAGTCAAGAACTGAGAAGAAGGCTCTGATATGAGAACCAGGTGTTCCAGGGGTTGTGAGTGTGGGAGGAAAATTCACAACAGCCGAGGTTCTTCATCGGTGAGGGATGTGTGCAAGCAGGAATCTGGCTGAGCAGAGGTGTCTGGTACGATTGTGGAGGTTAATGCGATTGGTATAGTATGTTGGGAAGGTGCCATTCTTGAAATAGTGAAAATAAATATGGGTATTATAATGTACATAAGGGCAATGGAGGGCTGTAGGAAGAAAGAAACAAAAAAATGGTTCACATGAATTACGGGAATGGAAAGGAGTATTGCAAAACATGGAACTAATAGTAAAAAGCATACACACAACAATAAAAATGTACGGTTCCTTGAACATCTCAAGAGGAAGATTGGCAGGGGATACTAAAAAAAAGACAGACAGCAGCAAAAAAGCATGAGAAAAATGTAAAGATTTAAAAAAGGACAAAAGAATAACTGCAGTAATAGGAAACGAAATGTATTAATAAAGATGGACAAGGATTGTGAAAAAGATACAGATGAATTGTACCTGTAACACGCACTTTATGCACTGAAAAGCAAAAGGTGAGAATAAAAGACAAATCATGGAGCATAAGAAATCGAAATACCAGGGCCAAACAATGTGAAAGTAACAATAAAAGAAATAAAAGGAATGTGTGGTAAGCCATTGACTTAGGAACTAAAAAGAGCATGGGTTAACAAAATGACCCATGGAGCAAGGCAGGGAAGGTAAAGGCCTGGGGTAACTAAAATGGGCTTATTCTGCGATTATATTATGGTTTCATGCACGATGCACTCTATCCATTGAATTATTTCTAGGTGAATCCCTCAGAGGGCGAACCTAGGTGCAGACTGAAGATAAAGGAGACATTAGGGAGTAATAGTGAGGATCTGAAATAGGGTTAGAGTGCCAAATCTGACAAAAAAACAGGTAACGTTTAAGAACTGGAACATCACAAAAAGCCAGTTAACATAAAACCACAACTTCAATAAAAGGAATAGGAATAAAAAAAAATGCAGCATTGATAACGGACAGGAGATCTACAAATGACTGCGTAAAAGAATACGAGTGGGGAAGTGACAAAATATTGTGTAATAAAAAAAGGAGGGACTTGGAAGTAGAAATCAGCATAGTGACCAAAATAGCAGAGTTGGCAGTGAGGGAGCATACACATCAGTGTGAAATATGGAAAATAGCAATTGGGGAAAACTATTTGCTTTCCTTAGAGCTAAAATAATAACATCTTGCAACGGTATCTCTTGCAGCTGAACCTGGTGACGGAGGCAGAGGTCGTCGGCACCCATTTACTGCTCGCTATAGCCTCTTGGGGAAAGGCTGGGGTCGTATCTGAGGTGATGTGGAGTCTAGTAGCCACCCTACACTAAGAGCGTACAGTGCGTGACACTTTCTATACTTTTTAGGACCTTGACCTAAGGGCTGCAGATGAACTGGGGACCAGAAGCCCAGAGGTTGCCTCTGTGTGGCCTTCTCAGGATACATGGAGAGGGGCTCGCCGTCTCAGTGCCCGTCGATCTCAGGTCCTGCAGCACAGCAGCGGCCCCTGGCTTTCCTGTAAATTGTACGTTTTTTTTCTCCCTCCCTCTGATTTAACGTGCACTGTGACTCAACCGCACCTGATGCTGTTTTGCGTTAACAGTAAACTATTGCAGTTTAATTATTCTATTTGAGAATGAACGCCTTACACATAGTTGTGGCATGCACACACACACACACACACACATAAATATCTGTCAAGTATACCCATGGGGCAGTTGAAGCCCACCAGAGATTTTTTTAACAAGTATCACTGTGCACTCTGGAACTTGTAGCTTTATTTTATAATTATGTGTTGGAAATCCTTGTTTACATAGTGCTGCCGTATATATTGTGGGCTTCGCATAACAACAGTAACAAGCATTGACATAGCCAATAGGTGTCGCTTTTGGGACCTTATAAGTATTTAATTATGCAGCACAATATCCTAGGTGCAACAACATCAAATGTTGCATGGTTAAACACTTATAAGGCCCCAAAGGCGAGACCTATTGACTAAGCCAATGCTTATTTTTTAAAAAGGACAAACAGTGCTATCAAGCTACGGCTGCCACTTAGAGGCAAAGAGAGAGAGGTGTGTAGAGAGGGGTGGGTAGAGAGGTGTGTAGATAGAGGTGGGTAGAGAGGGGTAGAGAGAGGGTAGAGAGTGAGAGGGGTAGAGAGAGAGAGGTAGAGAGAGAGAGGGGTAGAGAGAGGGGGGTAGAGAGGGGTGTAGAGAGATAGAGAGGTAGAGAGAGGTAGAGAGAGAGAGCAGTAGAGAGCGGTAGAGAGGTAGAGGTAGAGAGAGAGGTAGAGAGGTAGCGGTAGAGAGAGAGAGGTAGAGAGGTAGAGAGAGAGGGAGAGAGGTAGTGAGAGGTAGCGAGGAAGAGAGAGAGAGGTAGAGAGTGAGCGGTAGAAAGAGGTAGAGAGGTAGAGGTAGAGAGAGGTAGAGAGAGAGGTAGAGAGAGAGGTAGAGAGAGGTAGAGAGAGAGGTAGAGAGAGAGAGGTAGAGCGGTAGAGAGAAAGAGATATAGAGAGATGTATAGAGAGCGGTATAGAGAGAGGTAGAGAGAGAGGTAGAGAGACAGGTATAGAGACAGGTAGAGAGGTAGCGAGAGAGAGGTAGAGAGGTAGAGAGGTAGAGGTAGAGAGGTAGAGGTAGAGAGGTATAAAGAGAGAGGTAGAGAGGGAGGTAGAGAGAGAGAGAGGTAGAGATAGAGGGAGAGGTAGAGAGAGAGGTGGAGAGAGAGAGGTAGAGAGGTAGAGTGAGGTAGAGAGGTAGGGGTAGAGAGGTAGAGAGGTAGAGGGAGAGAGGTAGAGAGGAAGAGGGATAGAGAGAGAGAGAGAGAGAGAGAGAGAGAGAGAGAGAGAGAGAGAGAGAGAGAGAGAGAGAGAGAGAGAGAGAGAGAGAGAGAGAGCACTGCGTAGGCGAGACCTAAAAACGGGGTGAGAGGTCAGGAAGAGGGAAGTGTGAATCTTTCAGCTTTTTTTCCAGGGACACCATGTTGCCTCGTAACTGGCCTGTCTCTCTTTATAAATGCAAGTTGGTGTATTTTCAGCCTTACTCCCATTGTTGTTTTCGAACTCGCTGACGAAACCCTGAGTGATTTGGAAGTGCGCCACAAGGCCTAAGCAAGCTGGCACAGAAAGATTAAAATCGATCAAAGAAATGACCCTGGCGGCTGCTGATCAGGCAGTAATTTTATGTTTGATTTTTCAGTTTCACAAATGAAGGTTTACAAATTACTACACAGCGAATGGAGTGCACCTATTGAAAGAACTAAAATAAACTCTGCAAATATGACGAGCAAACCAACTTCTCGTATATTTCGTTTTATGTGTTCATTATACATCTACTGGAGCAGAGAATAGAGTACTGGATACAGCGCGTGCGATGGTATCGGGTATAAAACCGGGTGGATGTTTAGCTCATCACACGCTGTCTTCTGTTGCTTCAGAGCATTTGGGACAGGATATAGAATTCCAATAAATGCTCGCATTTGGGAGGAAAGAGAGTTGGGTTTTTAGCACATTGTTTACCATAAAAGTAAATGGCAGGATGTTTAGTATTATTGCCTAAATATGTACCATGTGTTGTTTTTTGTGAAAGATGTGTGTACTGTGAAAGTCTGATCTCGGCTAACAATAAAATAAAATTTCCGCAGGGCTCATCAATATTTCGGAAGGTTTTCAGAAATGTTTACTTTGTTGGCGTGATCAATGTCCAATTTAAAAAAGAAACCTTGTAGAGTCTGCCATGAAGCTGATGCGGAGGGAGGGGGAGAAGGGAGGGGGTAGTGAGAGCAGAGAGCAAGGGGGTGGAGGAGCATAATTCACGTGCTGCCATGAAGCTGACAAGGAGGGAGGGGGAGAAGGGAGGGAGTAGTGAGAGCAGACACCAAGGGGGTGGAGGAGCATGATTCACGCGCTGTAAGGCTTAATGAGCCATTACAGAAAGCCAGATGGTGGATGTGCACATGCAAGCGCGCATAACCGCAAGCTTGAGGCCAGTAAAAATGTGTGGTAGCACTTTGAAAACCCACTTACTAAATGTCTCGCAGAGCAGCGCCTGCACTGGCTTAGGAAAGACCTAAAAAACTTCAGCTGCCTACTGGCTGAAGATGTCACACATGACGTTGAGCCCTATATATTTTAGGCGTCTCCATAGAGTTTGTTAACATAAACATTTCTGTTGTGGTTAAAGAGAGTTGTACACCGTAGGTTACTGTATTTTGATTTTGGTTGAATTAGTGCTAGAAATTTTTCCTTACCAATTCAGGTGGCCTGTTTAACAGGAATTGTTTCATGCCATTCTTAAAAAAGAGCTAAGAGGTAGACTTGGAAAGATTAAGGAAAAATTTGATGAGATGGAAAGGGCCCGTCACACATTTTATTGGAGCATTCCAAATGTACTTCTCAACAGCACAAGGGACAGCCTGTTGCTCACTCCCATTGTTGACATGCTAATAGCCAAGCATGTGTTTATGTGTGCATGTATTTATGTAGATAAAACTATTTATAGAGTGCTAAATTACAGCAAAGCAACAGAGCACTGAACAGGGTGTGTATGCACTCCATGTAATTAATGATCATTTATAACGTGGCAGAATATTCAGATTGTGGTTGGTTCTTATCGTATCATGTGGAACTGTTCTCTGAAGAGATGTCTAAAGTACTTCCATGATTTTTAAGAGGGTTTGGGTGGTTTTGTGTTAATGCTAATGTTGTGGCAGATCTTGGCTGCATAGATGAAGAAGGGCTGCCTTCTGGTTTTCTCTTTCTTGCATTTCTTAGTTTTTAGTGTGGCAATAATATGGCTTACCATGTTGTGCTGTGCACCAGGGGTGGATAAATTACCAGTCTTGTACAAAAGATGCCATCTGGTAATCTTTGAGCTGATGCAGCTGGTCTTCAAAGTGATGGCCTTCCCAAATCCACACTGTCACCCGTTAAGGGTATTCTACACACCACAGCACGTCTCATCCAAGGCCTGAAGGAATGTGTTTGCATCACCCCCATTCAGATGGAACTCCATTAGCTCCTCTTGCCATCTTCAAATTCTGCTGGATCATTTACAAAGTAATTAGGGACATCACCACCGTCACACTAATCAACTCTGTTGGATCATGGCACTCTCGCAGCCTGGACACCATCAGACAGCAGACAAAGAATCATAAAAAACGAAAACAACAAGATAGTAGACCTTTCCGAACTATACACCAGGATCTGGAGTAACATCTTCAATCTCCATATCCATCAGGACTGCCCTGGCACTGCTCCAATTTAGCAAGGTATGGAAGACACACTTCTCTAAGGAACACTACATCACAGTGTGTTAACAATCCACAAACCAGCTACCTCTCCCATCATTCGTTGACTTCATGCTTATTTCTGACCCTGCACAGATTTCCACTGCCTTTTGGAGAGGTTTGAGCTATAGAAATACCAAATATAAACATATATACATCCATACATAGATACACACATGGTGTAGGTTTGGAAAGGAGGAATCCACGTAGTTCTTTCAGATTTAGGGTGATTTGCTTGAAATTATTCAGCTCATTTTTGTGAATTGCAGAACCCTGTAAAATACCTTTCAGAAAGCCAATGTTTTGTCTGGTAGACTGGCAGGCAGTATGTTGTCTTCATTTCAGTGGGATAGGAGTAAGGCTTATAATGTTGTTCTGAAGCTGGCCTCAGGAAATATGTCACTTTTTTCAGGAGGAAAGTCTTGTGCCAACATGTCTTGGTTTTCATAGCCATGTGTTCTTTAGACCAGAGTTCTGTTTTGAGGGTGAATATAATTGATTTTACATTGGCCTGCAAGTGGCAAAGCTAGGTGATGGAGTGGTAATTGTAAGATTATCTGGGTCCATGGTGAGCTATTTTTAGCAGGTGGATCTGTCTTGAGGAAGATTTTGATAACATGGATTTAGGTTCTGAGGGCTTCTCGTTCACAATGTTTGATAATATGTCATCCTTGTGGGTATTGGCTCTCAGGATGTTGAGGATATCAGTGACTCCATTGTGTTAGACAAGGTTGAAGGCTGTCCACTTGGTGGAGGATGGGTGTGGCTTGGTTGCAAGATAGATGTCTTATTGGTGTGGGTTACCTTCTTAGTGAAGAAGTGTTTGATGGCATTGCTCTAGTCGACTGATTGAGGGATTCATGGGGCAGTAGGGGCCGATCACAATGCTCAACTGCTTTGAAGAGTACTTTGCTTCTGTTAGTTTCTTTGATTCCGCTGATTAGGGATCAGCATATACAGCAGAGTCTAATGAGATACGTGAAGTTGATAGCAACATTGATCTGTTACCTTTGCTTGTTGATTAATGATGAGCATGTTCACTGGGGGCTTGTTCACTGAGATGTTTTTGTTTGTGAGTTGAAGTCTATGTGAGTTTGTAGTGGTTTTATAGATCAAAGAATATGTCTACATCTAGTGAATAATCTTGCAGTAGGATGCTGCTCTTTTAGGGACCGACATAGCAGGGCAGAAGGTTTGTGCTGCTATGAAATAATTGGCTGGTCTGAACAGCAACCATTTAAATTCTATGCAACTTGCATCGAAGTACTTGCCCCTAAGCTGGCTGAGGTCTTCAATGTAGTATTACTTCTATCTCTAAGACCTCTAATCGACATGTGACCGTGTACCAACTGACGTGGAGTGATTCTTTACAGCGTCTGCTGCGCGGTTTATTCGAACGACGGTAGAGAAGGTGGCCGGTGATTGACATACGTCAGTGACGGGGTGAAGGTAAGAGCCAGACAGTTAAGCAGGGGATGAGGTGGTTTTCGAAGGACCTCCGGGTCTAATAACCATGGATGCCCGCTGTTGTTTTTATTTTTGCTACAGCACGCCGAGAAGGCAACGTGGTGATTGTTTCCAGTCGTGGGGGCGTAGTTATATGACACTTAGTGCACAGAAGAAGATACGTTGCTCTTTTGAAGACATAGGTATGTAGAGGGGATTTAATGTATTCTAAGTCCAGATATTCAAACTGATGTATGTGTTTGTTACATGATAGGTGAAACGATAACGGTAATGTGATTATTACTTCCCCAGTGTGTTTATAACCTGATGTAATACATGCATGGCGCTAGAAGAGACACACAGTGGGGCCGCAGCTTACCTTGATAAAAGTATGACTATAGGGAGATGCCCTCGCTACCCCGCAACAGTTCAAGAATAGATTTTAAATGAAAACTCGGTTCCCCTTGGAGAGAAAGGCGCTCTACCATACGCTCTCTGAGTAGTTACTCAGCAAGGGTTTATTCTCTTCACCCCTGGATTAAAGGAAGTAGGGTTAGTACCTTTGGGATCATTTCATAGTGAGTCCTGATGAAAGCCGGGGAATTAGATTTTGCCAGCTGAAACATGTCGACGGTTTTGCAGAGTGGAGGGGTTGGTAACTCATAAGTTTTCTAAACCACCATCCACTGGTCCTGGTGTGACCACTTTTACTCTGGACAGGGTACCCCGTATTAAAATTGTTAGAGGGACTCCCTGTGGCCAGTTTTTATCACTGTCTCTAGAGCTATTTTCACTTGTAATCCCACAATATTGTCATTTATTTGTTGTATTGTCTTCCCCCTCCCTATTGCTCCACCTCCTGCGTTGGTCTGCGCGGAGGTGTGTTAGCAGCCCTATGATGAAGCATGGTACAGTTTACTGTGTGTGAGTGCAGTTTTAAAATTCTTGTGTGATTCCCCTACTCTTTTGGTTTACAGCATTTCATGTACACAGTCCCTCTTCTACATTGTGGTTTCATAGTTGTTGAAGGAGGTCGAAGTGGGACTTACTCCTCCTGCCCCTCATTTTCTGTGTGAGTTAATACACGCCTTATAACCACAAAGACCGTCCTGGTATTGTGGACCGCTCCTTCGATGTTCAGCACTACCCTTGTGGGGTGATGTAAGTAAGTTCCTTGTCGCCCCCTCTAAATGGTGGGTTTGAAAAGCACCAAAGGCTGCACAGACACATGGGTGCATGGTGGAGAAGGTGCTCTATGCATGTTAAGTAAATGAATTTAAGGTTGTGACTTCGTGTTGTTACTGGAATTGGGGATTCGTATAGTGACTGGATTGTTGGCACGTACTGAGAAAAAATGAGGTCACCCTAGGTGAAGGGAGGTTTGTAATATGGGAGCTGTACACGAGTTTGGTGTTCGGTTGGTGGTGGCTTGCATTTGGGAAACATGCACTAATCTGGTGCAACAGCACATTGACTTAATACAGGTGTACTGATGGTGAGTTTGGTTCATAATTTTTTAGGTTTGTTCCTTGTACGCTTGTCCTGATGAGGCTCGTATTAAAGGCCCGAAACACGTGAACCATATGAACAAAGAGGAGTCCAGTGAAAGGAAAAATTGTGTTAAAAATTACAAACACACTGTGAATAGTTTCAGAGGTGAAGCTTGTACCTCATGTGTGTATAGGATTACTTCATAGTGTATTGCTGTTAGCTATGGAGCAAACACGAAACTCCAAATTTGGGGGTAGAACGATTTATAGGATTATGTGTACTAGTATGTCTAATTGATTGTATGTGTCATTTTGATATATGATATGTATTATTTTGTGTTTACATAAATTTGAGAACAATTAAAAGAATTACTAATGGTTCTAATTTGGAATCACAGTTGGTAGGTGCCTTATTATGAATAAATATAAATACGGAGAGACTGTGTACCACAGAATAGGATTGACCTTAATGTGTCCTATTGTTAATGTGAATGTATTAATTCCTTCACATCACTGCTCTTGTACAGTTGATGTTTCCTTGTCCAGATGATGGAGGATTATTAGGGCAAACCCAATTGTTTTACTATTTTTGAGCTCTTCAATGAGACCAAAACTTTGGGTTGTCTGGCTTCCGTGCTGATGAAAACGTCAATCGTATCCCTCCGGAGAAGGATTGAGACAAAACACATTTTTCTACCTATAGACAATTGTCAGTGCCCAACATTGAATATAAACTACTGAGTAAGATCCTCAGGAGCAGTCTACTAAATAGAATGAGTGGTCTTGTCCGAACAGACAAAAATGGATTCACACTCAAGCGTAGCACTATGCCGAATATGATGAGGTTGGTGTAGGTATTGGATGACCCCTACGTGACTATCCCTAGGCTTTGGTAATACTTGATGACATAGAAAAAAACTTTTGATTCCCTTCAATTGGAATTTCTATATATGGTAATGGTCAATATGGAGCCCGACTGCAGATTCCTGGCCTGTACCAGACAACTTTAAACCAATCCAGAGGACCCATAGTAAAAGGGACAATATTTTATCAGAACCATCTCTCATTGCTAGTGGTACAAGACAGGAGTCCCTCCTCTGGCCTTCCCTATTTGCCATAGTGATAAAACCATTGGCTTTGAAAATGTGTCAGGGGCAGTGTTACACTGTTATACAGATTAAAGGGAGGCAATTATAGAACTTGTTAGGTGGGCAACACTATTAAATGTGAGCTGTCCACAATAAAGTATCTGGTGTCAGCATATATACATCTGAGCAAAGTTTGCCTGACGATAATGCAATAGCGACTCTGACCTCTTTAAGGCAGTCTATTAGATTTAGGAATACATTGCTAATCTTGGTAATGGAACAATAGCCCTATCAATAAAGATTCTAATCCTGCAACTGCTGTACTTTTTCTCTACACTGCCAATACTGATCCGTAAAAGTGCTTTTTGAGAGCTAGATTGTATGCTCATAGACCTATTTTGGGGCAGGAAACGGCGTTGAGTGGTGTTGTCTAAAGGGAGTCTCCCCAACTGATTAGTGCAGCTTGGCTGCCCCAGATTTCGAGCTATTTTGCACAACTACAGTGGGCTTTTAGATCGCTGGCCACCTATTGGGAAAGTGCTGACGATGGAGGTCTTGATTCACAACCATGGGCTCTCCTAACATAGCTGCTACTTAATCCATTTAAGACAACTCTTCTTACAAATGAAGGCATGCTGCTTAAGACCTTTTGATATTTCTGGGCCAGATCCTTACAGAGGATATACATAGAAGTGCCATACAAAAGGGAGAAACTTATCTCCTTGATAATAGCTCTACCACATAAGGGGAGCTGGAAAGGAATACAGGACCGAGTTGCAAGATGCTTTACAATGCTGGCAATTTACATGCAGGAGACACTGGTAGGGAATTTCAGGAACTACTTGAGGAATATGATATCTTGCATAGACACTTTTTGATCCACGGGGCCTAATGTCAGTTCTCCGGAAGCAGTGAAATATTGTCACAATGAAGCCTCCTGAGCATGGGTGCCTACAAAGAATCCATGTTCTAGATGTCAGAAACAGACCTGTAACAATTTCATATCACTTGCTCCCAACATCTTGTAAGGAGGATCTAATGAGCCAGCGTGATAAATGTACAACTGACTAGAAAGATGCAACTCACTGATAATGAGTGGAACTCTCACAAGGCATCTAAAAATTCTAGATTCAAATTAGTATAATACAACTATCTTCATAGAATGTATCTCACTCCCAGGAGAATGAAGTACATGTTCCCTGAAGAACATACTGAGTGTCCCAGATTCAATGAGGAGCTAACTGATTTCTTCATATGGTCTGGAACTGGCCAGAGATAAGCAACGTCTGGGACATGATTACACAAATTATCGATAGTCCACCAGACAGTGATATCCCTAATGCACCAGTGACATGCCTGCTGGGCCATTTTCCTAGAACTAAAGCCAAAAGGGTGAGCAGTGGATTTCTTGTTTGGTGTTCATACTGAGAGCTGGAAAACCACTAGGATGCCTGACCTATGTAAATGGATGGAAGAACTCAATATAAAGGCCGAATGCAAAATCACTTCTCTCTATGGGGAGGTGAAGAAGGGTGTATGCCTGCACAGTGTGGAACAGAAATTCAAGGTAATAATATTGTCTTGCATGGATGTGGATCACGAGGAGCGGGTGCTAGTTTGATAGGCCGTAGATGGCTGAATGTTTTTATAAATGAGTGACCTTGGCGGTTTTATCAGATGTGATGGAAAAGAGGCACCCATCCGCATCTTTCATGATTACAAGAAATTATATGTGTCAATTAGTACACATTGTTATTATACTCTCTCCACACAAGTTTATGTTATACCTGGAATGTTAGCTTATCTATTGCCATAGTCAATCTCTGTATTACAATTTTGGGTGCACATTACATGACATATTGGTGTCAAGATGCGTAAACATGCAGTGCTTAATTTGAACTGGTGGTTTCCGGTGCTCGGCACCGTCACTTAATTGTCAACACCGGCGCTTGTGACTGTGTACCACAAAGTGGGGCTGTCTCAGATGCCCTCAACAGCTCATTATTAATTCAATACATTAAAAATGACTATTATCTGCCACCCAAGCCATTTTTATAGCTTTGGGGACCTGGAATAGTCTGAATTGTCACACTTATAGGAGTGTGATGGTTAGTAGGTAGTTGTGTTGTTACTATCAATGGCAGCGCTGGCAGGGGCAATGTGTGGTGCAAGCTACAGTGGTCTCCTGACGAGAGCCCTAGCACTTATTTGTTTACAATTTAAGCACTGAATACACGTCTTATTATTTGTGCACAGTGAATGATAATGATTATGGCCCTGACAAAAGATAAATGTATGGTATAGTTTTACTACGTCATAAGTGTGATGAACTAATAAAGAAATATATAAAAAAAATAAGGACTTCTCGGCAGCAGAGTACCGTTTTCACAGGCCAGAAAGTGTACCGATTGCTACTTTCTCACATTGACCCAAGCCGAAATAGTATGTTGTATTCTTTTCTCTCCCCCTGGGGGGATGCTGTTGCCAGACACAAATCCCAGAGACTTCCTGAAAGCTAATCCTTCCTCTGGTTCGCATGATTCTTTTCAGATTCAATCTCAAGAGAGATTTCTGATCATAATAGGTTCTGCTGTCTACTGACAGGAGACAATCCTGCTGCCTTTTGCAGTTAACAATGAGAGGAATTCCACTGCTGCCTGGGTGTTTGCATAACACAAGTGCAACCAGCAAAGTCTGAGCTTGCAAGTGTCAAAGATTCAGCGTGGGAGAAAAATAACCTATAAAGCCAACGAGCAAACAGAGATTGTATCAAATGATCCCTTGCACAAACCTAGCTCGCAGTGGTTGAAAGTGGTTAATTTAATTCTGTACAGGAAGACTGCAGTTCTCATAAAACACAGATACAATATTCTAAATAGATACATTATCATATTCAGAAATGTAATTTTAGCATTACATAAACTACAACTTTAGCGAACAAGTGTCTGTCAAATAATAGTAGTGTATAATTCATTGAAATATACCTCTCCCAAGATCAAGAAAACATTACAAAAAACTACTGTAATAATTCATCTATAGGTTTAAGATAATATAGATCTAGCACACGTTTTAAAAATGCATGACTTTATAGCATACTTACATATGACGATAATTTACGCCCCACATTTTGGGAAAATTCGTAAATAACCATACATGGGAGTACAACTGTGCATTGTGGACATTTTTCTCTATTTTCATACTGTCTAAAGCCCCAGCGGTATGCGAGGAAAAGTTATGATTGGACTATATTCCTAGGCATATGACATGCCTGTGTCCCATGCCTCTAATTTGGAAATTGCTGGGAAATCGCCAAATTACCAGAGTAGATCTCAGGAAAATGTGAATTTGCACAAATTCGAATACTCTTTTTTTCGCCCATTAAATCAATTTTTTAATCGGACAAAATATCTGCCTCTTTACTTTAAAAGAGGAGGTTAAGGGGTTCCCTCCCAGGCTTTCTGTATGCATACACTTTATTTCCGTATCTGTGTCTTAAAATGTAGCAAAATGTGTGAAGGTCATTGAAAGTGTTTGCCAACACTCACAAAGTGATGACCTGATTGCTTTTCACCACATTTACAATGCTTGCTCTTGAAATTTTATTGAGAAAATGAATTCATACAGCCTTTGTTGTTTATAAATTAGAATATCTTGCAGATTTTTCACAGTTGTAACTGCGACCTTTACAGCGAAATAATTTTGTGAATTAAGAGCTAGGATTTCCATGCAGAGACTGCACTTTTTGTGGATGTATATCACACTTACATATATATAAAACTGGTGAATATTCCCTCAGTAGCTCATTCACACACTGGCAGATAATCCACCTATAAGTCATAATGATTACTTCATTAAGCATTTTGGCCAAGGAACTGCGGAATCAGAAACACGTTTTTCGTACCATTGGAGGAGCAGGCTGTGTTCTAGAGAGCTGTGCATGTCCACCCTGCCTGCCTAACTAGGTATTGCATGCAGGCACAACATTTAGCTATTGCTTCCATCACTGACAATGGAGAAAGGAGAGATGTGGCTGACTTTTGAAGGCTTTCTTCTCACGTGGGGGATTAGAGAGTATCTCAATGGATGGGCGTAAAGGTGCCCTTCTTTGACATGCATTTGTTCCTTTGCACCCCTGAGTAAGAAATGGCAATGGAAAAAAATATATGTCTGTGCTGTTGTACTGCATGACCCTAACCCAATAGGATTTGCTAATGTGGGAAGTGATCAGTTGCGGCAGAAAGGATATCAGTATGTTTAAAGTTTTCAGCTTTTAGCCTTAACATAATAAATGGCAATTCATAACAATTACACAGTACATACAAATAAATATACAATTTTTACCAGTGGTGTAAAAGATTAAAAATACTGACATCCTATCCTAGAAAAAAACTTATTCCAGATCTTTCCTCAGTATAAGGATGTAGGATCAGTCCTACAGCATAATAACAAAGCATCAGTATAATGTATTTCCCCATTGTTCTTAAACAAAATAAAATAAAGGGAGGCGCCACTTCTGTCTTCAGCCACCTGTTTTGGAACAAAAAAGCATATTAGAATCTTTGCTCTTACTGGGCCCCTGCCCTCCGGACCTTAGCCGCAGGTAAAGAATTAATCAAAAGCTGCAAACCAATGATGCTATTTTAGGTGAGTTTTTTTTCTCCAAAAGTATTTTATTGAGGATTATATAGATATATACAGTACAGTACAGTAGTAGTGGTGCGTGAGGGTGGGTACAGACGCCTTTGGGGTTACATTAGGCATAGTGGCTCGTACGGCTTTGCTTAAATCAACAAGTCTCGAATTTCTGGCTGGCGTAAATTGTTCTTGGTCACATTGTTGTACCCTCAGAAAGAAGAAAGAGAGGAGTGAGGAAAGGAGTAGTAGAGATAGGTAGGTGTGGGGGGGAGACAGAGCATTGAGATGTTGGTTCTTTTGGCTTGGGTAGGAGGAGTGTGGCAGCTTCTATGGCGGTTTGTTTGGGGGTTTGTTTGTTTGCAAGTGTCTGTCCAGCGAGGCCCACATATCGCCTCTAGCCGTGTGGTTGGGTGAATGCTGTGCCGTTATGTTGTCCGCCCCTCTGAGGAAGGTGATCCAGTTGACCCAACCTTTGAAGGTCGCCTTCCCCGTATCCTTCCAGTTCGCTAGAATTGTTTTGACTGCTGTGGTGAGGAGAAGGTCTATCAGGTCGCTGTCCTCCTTGGAGTCTAAATCTGTGGCCATGAATGCAGTGGCTAGTCCCACAAAGCCTGGCTGTATGTCCCGCCCTGCTACCTTAGTGATGAAGTCTCTGACTTTGCTCCAAAACTTTGTTACTTTGGAGCAGTAAAAAATCAGGTGGGCGAGGTCACCTTTCTCTTTTTGGCAGTTCCAGCAGGTGTCCTTTTCCCTGACTCTGACCTCCGCTAGATGGGCCGGTGTCCAGTAGGCCCTATGTAGTAGGCAGTATTTGGTTTGTGCCACCAGGGAGGAGACTTTGTTTTGGGAGGCCGAGATCCACAGGCGGCATTTTTCCCTCTCGCTCTGTTTCCTTTCAAGCAGCTTTTCCCAGAACCCTACCGCCTTGGTGTTGAGGTTCGATGTTGTGGGGCTTAGAAGTTTGTATATGTAGGAAGTCTGGTGGCCTATCTTGTTCAGGTTGTGCATATATTATATGATGGAGGGGACTTTATTGTCTAGGTTTGCCTTTGTGATGGCCGCTCTAATTTTTAGGAATTCATAGAAATCGACCGGTGGTAGGTTATGGGCTTGTTTTAGGGCTTCGAACGTTAGTGGTGTCTTGTTCTTTTTGAGTTGTGTTGGGGTGAAGATTCCTTTCCTATACCAGGTGTCGTTGTCTAGAGTCTTCCCCTTGTATTGGACCCTAGAGTTAATCCAGATGGATTCCCAACTGCTATTCCTGATCGTCTGTTCCATTTTTTTGTCTTCTCTTAGGAGGGCGGCCTTTGTGTTCTTGAGGATGGTGTTCCTGATCTCTGGGTGTTTGTTTGCTGTGAGCATAGCTATGGGGTCAAGTCCGCCTAGGGTCGCCCTCTCCAGTGTCAGCCAGACCGGTGTGTACTCCTGGTTAGGGACTAGCCAGTGAGCACCCTGTTTGGCTAAGCATGCTGTTTGGAATATTTTGAAATTTGTAATGTTTAGCCCTCCTAAGCTTTTGCTCAGCCTTAGCTTCTGCAGGCTTATCCTGGGTCTTTTTTCCTTCCATAAGAATTTGTTGATCATATTGTCCAGCTGCTTGTGGAAGTCGTCTGTCAGTGTTAGAGGTAGCATACCTATCAAGTAGTTAATCAGGGGTGTCACCATCATCTTGATAGTCTCTACCCTCGCCCACCAGGTGATGTATTTGGATGACCAAGAGTTCAGTTTCTCTTTAACCTTTTTATGGTGGCTTCCTCATTATGATCAAGCATCGCTCTGAGGTCCCTGCCGAAGTTGAGACCCAGGTATTTGAGGTGCTTGTTTTGCCATGCTAGTCCTGATTTGCCCACGACTGCGCTTGTAGTGTGGATGTTCATGGTTTTGCATTCCGATTTATCCCTGTTTAGTTTGTAACCTGAGACTTCCGCATACTCCCCAATGGTGTTCATTAGTGCTGCTATTGACCCGGTAGGGTTCTTGGTTATGATCAGAATATCATTGGCGTATGCTGCCAGCTTCACTGTGTTCCCCCCTATGCAGATGCCAGCGATCTCAGTGTTATTCCTGATCATGCTTAGGAGGGGCTCTAGTGCTAGTAGGAACAGGGCTGGGGAGAGCGGGCATCCCTGTCTTGTATCTCTCTCTAGTGTTAGTTGCTTGGATGCTCTTCCGTTAACCACGACTCGTGCTTTGGGCTCCTTGTAGAGGGCCATCACCATCTTTCTGTAATTCTCGCCCAGCCCGAACCTCTGCATACAAAGGTCTAAGTATGGCCAGGAGACTCTGTCGAAGGCCTTTTCTGCATCAAGTGCAATCATGACTGCGGGGTCGGCACTGTTGGATGTGTGGTTAATGAGATGGCAAAGAAGTCTAGTGTCGTCTTGGGCAAGTCTGTTCTTAATGTACCCTACCTGCGAGTTGTCAATTAGGTGGGGGAGGTGGTTATTGAGTCTGGCTGCTAGTATTTTGGTGTAGATTTTTCAATCCACGTTGATTAGTGAGATCGGCCTGTAGTTTTGGGGGTACTGCGGATCTTTCCCTTCTTTGGGTATTACTATGATGTTGGCTTCTGCCATTGTGTCTGTCATGCAGCCTTTTTGCGCGCAGTGCGTGAACACTCCCACCATGGTGGGTTTTAATATCTGTAGGAAGTGCTTGTAGAAGGCTGCTGTGTACCCATCCGAGCCTGGCGCTTTGTTTGCTTTGAGTGTCTCTACTACCTTCTCTATTTCCGCCCCCGTTATGACCTGGTCTAGGGCTGATCTCTGGTTCTCTGTGAGCGTGGGTAGGCTTAGTTTGCTCAGTAGGCTTGCCCCCCCATCCGCCACTAGGTCCTTGTCCGCCTTGTATAGGTTACCATAGAAGTCTTTGAATACTTTCAATATCTCCTTGTTTGCAGTGTGAGTCTTTTTGTTTGTGTCTGTTATTGCTGCTATCGAGTGCTGTCTCTTCTTTGCTTTTAGATATGCCGCTAGCCCGCCCTGCTTTGTTGGCCGTACATAGATTGATGGCCTTATATTTGTTTATCCATGTCCCAGCTCTTTTGCTCAGGATTTTGTTGAGTTTATACTTCCTCTTCGTGAGGACGGTCAGCGTATTGCCGTCCGCCAGGTTAGCACTGTGGCCTCTCTCTAGATCCCTGATCTCATTCTCTAGTTCTGTGATCCTCTTGTTCCTTTCTCTGTTCATCCTGCCTTTGATGTTTAGGAGTTTGCCCCTTATTGTAGCTTTGAGCGCATCCCACAGGATGGCCTTGTCTACCTGAGCGTTGTCATTAAAGGAGAGGTACTCCTTGATTGCCTCCTCAATTTCAGCTCTGTTTGTGTGGTGTCTTAGAATGTCATCGTTAAGCCTCCATCTTCGGATAGGTTGTTCATTGTGTCTACCACTGAGGGAGAGGCTGATGTGTGTGTGGTCTGATATTGTTATTGCCGCTATCTCCGTCTGGTCTATGAGGTGCGTGTGGGACGCTGACATGAGTATATAGTCTATTCTACTGTAAGAGTTGTGTGGATGTGAGTAGAACGTGTATTCCCTCGCGTCTGGGTGTTGTAGTCTCCAGGGGTCTCTAAGGTGGAGTTTGGAGCACAGGTTCTCCAGTGTGCTCTGCTCTTGGGGTCTGTGGCTCTGCCTAAAGGGGTGTCTGTCTGTGGCCTGGTCTAGCACTTGGTTCATATCCCCTGCCAGCAGAAGTAGGTCGTCCTGGGGGAGGTTTCCTATTTTGGCTTCCACCCCTTCCCAGAAGTCCTTGTCGTCTGAGTTGGGTCCGTATATGTTGGCTACGTGTATGATTTCATCCCCTCTCTTGAGGCTTGTTATTAGTACTCTCCCATCATCATCAGTGCATTTCTCGTGTATGGTGAGGTTGCTTTTCTTGTGTATTAGTGTGATGACCCCTCTTTTTTTGTGTATTGCTGGTGAGCAGGAGGAATCGCGAATCCAGCTAGCTCTGAGGCGCTGTGCCTCCTCTTCCGAGAGCCTCGTCTCCTGTAGGACGTAGACGTCGCCTTTGAGCTTCGCTAAGTAGTCTAGCGTTTTTTTCCGTTTAACTGGATGGTTGAGGCCTTTGACATTCAGGGACACTACTTTTATGTCTGAGCTTAGCTGGCTATATGTTTGTGCTGACATTGTTTGCCTGTTTGCCGTGTGGCAGTGTGGTGATCTCCCTCAAAACGTCTCATCTATGGTCATTCACCTGTATTCTCATGGGTTCCCGAACTTTGGTAACCAGCCCTGGAGGGTCTCCATCGTTTGTGGCTAGGGTAGCTCTGTCTCTAGGATACGTAGGGAGTGATGAAAAGGAAAAGGGAAAGAAAAGTAGGAAAACATAGATAGCAATAAACACATACCACTGTACTCGAGGGCCCCCCTCCCCTGCCCCCCCTTCTCCCTCCCCTCCCCCTCCCCCCGTGCATTGTGCAGTGGACGTGCAACAGCAAGGACCCCCCTCCCCTCCCCCCGAGTTCAGTCCTGGGATTAGTCCCACCCTGTAGCATCTGCCTGTAGTGCAGATTTGAATCAAAAGGATATGAGTTCCGCCTCTGTCGGTTTTCCGTTCTGGCCTTGTTTGCGCATCATGGAGGACTGCCTCTTATTGTTCTGTTTGGTCACGGTTCAAGTCTCAAGTCTGATGTCTACGTTAGGGTGTTCTGGGTGCGCTACAAGGTGATAGGGTGGTTCGGTGTGCTGAGGTAGGATCACACAGGGCGATGAGGTAGCTCGGTTCAGTGAGGTAGATTGTGTTCACGCGTTGAGGTAGTTTTGATTCATGTTCACATTCCAGTTTCACTCTCTGCACTGTCTGGCGGGGCTCTTCTCTTTCCTGTGCCCGGGTTTTGGGCTTCCATGTCCTCTGGGATTGGTCCTTGTAGGTATCGTCTAAGCTCGTTGGGATCTTCGAAGACCAACATGCCTCTTTTGTCCGTGATCCTCATTCTGGTCGGTCTGGCGAAGCTGAGGGTGATGTTGTTGTTTCTGAGTCTGTCTCTTAGGGCTAGGAAGCCTTTCCGGACCTCCACCGTTTGTCTTGAGAAGTCCTGTGCGATTACTATTTTGTTTCCGTTCCATCTCATGTTCTGGTTTGGCTTGCTACCGCGAAGATTGCTTCTGCGTGGTTCGCTCGCAGTGGTTTGCAAATGATGGGGCGCGGACCACGACCATGCTGAGGTTTGGTCGCCGGCACTCTATAGGCCTTATCTATCTCAAATTGCTTGTCGAATTTTAGTCCCGTCAGCTGCGGCATTAGGGCCTCCAGTAGGGCAGTGCAAGACCCTGGGGCGTCTTCCTCTCCCTCAGGTACTCCCAGGAGTCTTATGTTTCCCCTCCTGCTTTGGTCGTCCTGCTCAACCAGCAGCTTCTGGAGGTGGTTGGAGGTCTTCATCACAGACCCCAGTTCTCTGTTCATTTGTCCGCTGGTGTCTTCGAGGTCACCGATCCTCTTCTCAGCTGACTCTAGCCTGTCATTCGTCCTGCTTTGGTCAGCTCTTATGCCCGCCAGTTCCAGTTGCATGTTATCTATCGTTTTCTTTGTCGCTTTGGCCAGTTCGTTCCCCTCATTTATTTTCTTTAAGATAGTTTCTAGCGTGTTTTCATTTCTGAGGTCGTTCTTGAGCTTCAATGGGTGTCCGGCTGTTCCTTTCTTACTTTTTTTTGGTTGTTATTCCCTTCTTGTGCTGCCATTCCGCTGAATCTACGTCTGGCTAGGTAGGTGTGGAGACTATCGCCTATTTGCTGTTCTGTTGTGCTCCCTTTGTTAGCGTTAGCTCTGTCCACTCGGAATCTGCTCAGCTCTCTGATTGACCTCGTTCTCGTCTTAGCCCCCGCCAGCCCTGCACCGGTTGTTTGGCAGTGTGGTTCCCCTTAGCAGCAGTCTCCGCCTTGTTGATTCCTTCTAGGTCGCGGCCTGCTGCCTCAATGGCCTGGGTGCTCCTCCCCCTGACTGGTTGTCACTCTGTTACGGCGATGTTGGCTCTGAGCGTGCTGCAGCAGTTACTGGTATGTGCCTTGGGGTGATATGTCTCTCTCTCTCTCTCTGGGGGTGTTGTCACTCCCCTATTGGTTCGGCCGCTGAGTCCCCGGTGCTGGCTCTGGGCGGGCTACTCTCTACCGGTCTGTGCAGGGTTGTGGTGTTGCCTTCGACACCCCTCTTAGACGGCTGCTGTGGTTTGCTGCTTTTTGTGGTGCTCTATGCCTCTCCCAGCATGGCTACCTGCGTGGTCGGCGCCCCCCCACCTCGTCATTGTGTCTAGCCGACCTCTGCGGTATGAGGCTCAGTGTGTGCCTTCCCCCTCCGTTCTTTCGTGCAGTGCCGGCCCGGGCCGTTGTTGGTTGGGGGAGGCGCTGCGTGCTTCTAGCGTTTTTGCGAGGTGCTAAGTGCCCCCCACAGAGCCAGCTGGGTGGCAGCGGTTCCGCTCATCTAGTCACTCTGTGCTCCGTTAGTAAGTCCGTCAGTCGAGACACTTCTCTGGATTTGCGCCAGGCGCTTGCTCCGCTTCGAGATAGAGGAAGGCTTTTGGCTTGGTAGACCGTGTGTTTGTCTCTTAGTCTCTTGTTGTTTACGCTTTCGTTTCGCGTCTGCGCATGCGCAAGATGGCCGCTCCCAGCGCTGGTTTTGGTTTTGTTTCCCCTTGTGATCGCGGTGATGTTTTATTGCGGTCTCTCCCCCTATATCTCTTTTAGCTTGTCGGTGAGTCGGGTCGGTTGGAGGGGCTAGCTTGGAGGGCAGTGAGATCTCCCTTACCTCTAGCCGTGCTTCTATTTCCTCCTCGCTCGTTCCGACTGTGTTATTGGGAGCGCGCCGCCATCTTGACTTGTAGGCTTGTCTCCTCCGCAAAAGATCTTCGGTTGTTAGTACGTCTTCCTCCGTCAGAAGTACCTTCCGCTGCTGTTTCTGAGTGCCCTGTGTATTCATACACAGCTTCCTTGGTTTTGTTGTGGGTTTTAAGCCCGTTTCGCAGGTCTCCTCGCCGTTATTTGTCTCGGGGTGGCGGAGGTAACGGACTCAGGCTCCTGTCCACATTGCCGTCTAAGCCACGCCCCCGTCCAAGCCACGTCTCCTTTAGGTGAGTTTAAAGGGTTTTATTAAAATACATTATTAAGTGTTTCTTTATTAATTATCAATTGATTCTTTGAATACAATACAGAACAAAAAACATAAAGCATAAAGAGCATTCTATATAAAATAATCCCTATTCTAAATCCGAAGGTGAGAAATGTATATTTGAACCCATAAAGAGTTAAAAATCGAGAGCTGAAAGTATACACTTTAAAACAATTCAAATAGACCTTCCAATGAAGAGAATGTCAGAAATTCCGTGGAGTCTCAGAAAAGGCATAGATTCAGGCAATGGGAAATGAATGGATCTCATCATAGTGCTCAGTAAAGAGTCTGATAAGGTCTGCTTAGAGTGTGGAGCACAGAGCTTCAGAGCGCAGGGCACAGAGAGTCCAGGGACTTTATTCTAGGAACACACACTAATATAAAATTTTGATATTTACATCTAAAACAAATTTTGCAGTCATTAATTTCTCCACCAATCAAAACTATATTTCTTCATTGGAACAGAAAGCTTCCATCGTCTAAGCTGTCTCAGAACAAAAAGACTTAGAAATATTAAGTATTATACGTAAACATTTTAACAATATTGTAAAGGTCGCAGTTTGATTTCCACTGCCTTATTTTATGCACAAATAAAACAGTTCATGGTTAGATTTGTATCTCCAAAAATAGAATCATCCCTTTCTCACATATTCTAACTTACGAGTCTTATTCCTAAGCAAACATTTATATATAAATGTAACTACATCAATTAGTGCACTATTGTGTTCTATGAAAAAAATCTCTATGGGAAGTTCCAAAACTAGCTTTTTCTATTAAATCATGATTTGTTCAGCACATTTTATCATTGAACTCTTCACATTTGCCTTTTTAAAACATGGCTTCCCTTTTAAGGCATACACGTTAACTTTACATGTTAACTGAATAATTTAATTTATTAAAAACGCTGTAGCACATGCATGGAATTCTGTCTATAACAGACTAGGTACCTTAGTACCAAGCAGCTCAGTGGCGTCTAAGCAAAATTCCTTCAAATAAGCAGTAACATATTTTAAAAAGAGACAAAATAAAAGGGGGGGGGCGTACAAACAACTCTGACATACTCTTGATGGAATTGGAAAGGAAGCACTACATTCCCCATTAGAAGCAAAGCAGAGCCTCAGGATATTTGCAGTATGCAGCCCTCTAATAGCTGTTAGCAAGGGTGAATCCATTTCTAGTATAAATTGTACATTCAGAGTTTAGATCAGCATGCAAAGCCAAAAGCTGACCTTAAATCAATAATTGTCATATATAGTGGGCTTTTCTTGATCACAGCATATGTAGCACATATTTAAATGCATGCAAAATGCCTATTCTCTAAGATAAGCTGCCTCAGAATGTTCCAGAACCTATCCAATAAATAAGTAGGTCTGTAGTTTTCCAGGTCATAGCAGCTGCCTTTTTTATTCAATGGCAAAAAAAATGGCAGAACACCAAGATGGCTGAATGCATTTGTTCGTATGTGCTGTCTTATTGGATATCTAGTTAGTATTTTGTATATCGGGTATGCTGGAAATAATTTACAGGAACCTGATCTGGGCCTGGAGCTTTGTTTGCCTACTGTTGGCTTATTACTTTGCCTCCTGGGGAGGTTGAGGAAAATATCTTGACTGGTTATTAATTCCATATTGTTTGTGCTTGCAATTTCTAGCTTCGGCCAGTCTATGTACAGCTCTAGATTGTATAGATGTTTAAAATTGAAAATCCACACATTTGCTCCAAAATAGTGCTCTGTCGTATGATTTTGTTCATTAGAACCCAACAATACCATGTTCCAAAAGCACCTGGGATTATTCGATTTTGCAGGATCGAGAAGTTTAAACCAAAGTCTAGACTGTGCAGTTGTCTTTTTCTTTAATAGTTGTTTCTTATGTTTTCTTCTCAAGGTCAGGGAGCGTACTTCAGCGCTAGCTGACTGTAAGTCGGTTGCAATAGGATTAATGACAATTATTATCAGTTGCAACCTTTTCCTTGTGTATTTCTGTGCAAGAGTCTTGCACCTGATCAGAACAGGCATAGTGGATGGAGGGGAAGGAGTGCACATTTGTAAGTGCACACCTTTGGAAACATGGGTTCATCTAGTTCATAGGACCTCACCTGTCAGGAATTCTGCCGGGCTGTGTGTTCCACCCAGTAAGTCATTTGCTGATACTTACAAACATCTTTTTTTGTTGTGCATCGCTTCAGAACGTGGGAGGGGAGACTTCTGGGAGCACATTTTTCTTATCAATGTCTCAATGTAGCCTCCTTATGAGGAAACCAACTCTGGAATCCCTGGTTTAAAGAACCAGGGATAAAGTCTGGATTCTGTATTATAGCTTTTATGGGTGAAGGTATGTCATCAAACCTCTTCTTCAAACCGCTATATTCCAATAATGCAGCATGATATTGGTTGGAATTTAATAATTTATATTCTCTCAGTTGATTGCAAAGCCAGAAAAGCTGTTTTCCACTTTTACCCAGGTTTTTCACTGCCTGGGAATGCAAGTCCTGTTAGTGGCCTGAATTGTGTGACCGCTACATACCACTCAATTAAGAAAAAGGCTAGTGTCCCCTCATATTTTCCTTTAAAGGGTTTTGTTTTGGAAACTCTTAGTACCTTTTCTCTCTAGTGAAGTCTATTACTTTGTTTTGAATTCCTTCAAAGGATTATGTTACGAATATTAACGGAATAGTTTGTCAGAAGTACAACAGTCTCAAAGTTAAATTAATGTTGATAGTGGCTATAAGGCCAAACCATGAGAATTCAAGTTTGCCCCATTAACATAAATATTTATATAGGGCACCAGTGAGGGGGAGTTATTAGTCTCATGTAGCTTATCAAGTTTGATGGTGATCCCAATACCTAAATGATATATGAAGCTTGATGAAAGAATTAGGTCATGCAATTGTATTATATCAGAAACTTTCTGTGTTAGCAAGAATACCCAGTGCCATAAACTTGGAATAATTGATTTTAAACACAGATAATAATGCACATTTCTCAAGCTCAAGAATTAGTGTCAGAAGTGATTATTTTGGGCTTAGTAAGGGAACATAAAGTATCTTCTGCAAAAATGATGACTTTGTAGGATGATGTGTAAACAAGTATCCTTGTAACGTCTGGACTGGCATTCATTTTTTCGACTAATGGGTGCATTGCAAGTGATGAGCACAAGGGTAAACCTGGGCGTGTTCCTTTAGTACGCTGGAGTGATGCACTTTTTTATGATCTACTCATGTATATTTTGTTGTATACTATTTACTTGAGCGTTGTGGATGGGTGGACATAGTTCGCTATAGAGTATGTTTGTATGTTTGGACCTAAATTAGTCTTCTCCGGTGTTTTTCCCCCAGAAATTTCCAGTCTATTTGGTCAAATGCCTTCTCTGCATCAAGTAAATCAATCTGCATTTAGGATTTTGGGTGGCCACAGCCTCAGTTATATTCAGGGTGAGTCTGATGGCATCCTTTGCCTGTGGCCTTATAAATCCTGACGTGCTGAGTGTATTAAATGTGGTCATACACTGGTAAAGCATTACAACTAAACTTTCATAAAGATTTTATTCCTATATTTAATAGCACTATGGATCTGTATGATCTGCAATTCAAAGGAACTTTCCCAGGTTTCAGGATTAAATATAGTTTCTAACTTTATCATGGTTTTAGTCACTTCTCTCAAGGACAAGAAATAGTTAAATAATTGTGGGATAAAACCATCGAGACCCGGCACTTTGTTAGTAGGTAGATTTAAAATGGTTTCTGATATTTCTTAAAGCATTATCGGTTTCTCTAAAATGCTTAGTCGAGTGGTAGGGGCAAATTCACTCTCTGAGACACTCAACTGAGTTTATTTCTAGGGTTTTTGGGTATAGATTGCTATAAAAGTCAGTACATTCCTGGACTATCTATTTTGCTGAGCTTTATTATTGGTCTGTCTTTGCCGTTAATCTGTTTTTTTGGAGTTTGGATTTAGGATGGGTTTCAACTTCCATGGCAATAATTTATCATCCTTTTCTCCCTTCTCATAGTATAATTGTTTAGTTTGAAGCATTTTCCTCATCATCTCCCAGACACGAATCTGCTTAGATTCCCTCTATTATATTGTAATCCTTTGTATATTTTCCATGAGTAAATGAGTTTGTGTTTGGCTTTCAGTCTAGTGACTGGTATTCTAAATCAATTTTTCCTGATGTTGTGCCATGTAAAAAAACTATTGGCGTGAAGAAATGGTTCTACACTTTTTTTTACAATTTTTTTACAACTTTGCCATGTAAAAAAACTATTGGCGTGAAGAATCGGTTCTACACTTTTTTTAACACTTTTTTACAACTCTTTTACAATTATTATAGCATCCCATCTCGTAGAAAGGAAAGGGTTGGTCACTATTTATGATTAACTGGGAGATAATCCTCCAAGGCACACCTCATGGCCTGTTTCACAATAGGATTTCAGAATGCTATTTTATTCATATGCCAAACCTTGCATGAGAAGGTTTTTCCTACAGGTAAGACATAAAGTATAGTTGTTGGGAAGTGATCTGATATTATTTGCATGCATTTAGTCCTTCGAGTCATTAAGTTGAGCGTGCATCCTGGGTAAGGAACAGTCAATTTTAGATGACGTTTGATGAACATTGGTGTACCATATTGTTGACTCCAAATAACAACAAGATTTATGTCTTTGATACCATTCACCAATTAAGTGGATAGTGGGGTTCTACTATGAGTAGACCCTGACAGGTCTAGGCTCAGGTCTAAAACTCTATTGCTATCCCAATCCAATAACAAGCTACTTAGCGGTTAAGTTAAAATAAAGTTAATTGAAAAAACTATTTTCTATAAGGGCCCTGTTTGCTTTAGGAACATATATGCATGCTAGTGTCATAGGTCCGTCTTCTGATAGCACTTTCAGCCAGCATTAGCAGCCACCCATCATCCTCTCTGTAAGTAGATTCAGTTTCGAATCTCAAATATTTTCTAAAGAGAATAGCTAGCTGGCTGTTTTTTGTGGCTCAGGGCGAGTGGAATTGAAATGGATACAACAGAGAGTACAACCATGAATGTCATCAATCACCAAAAGAGTCTCTTCTAAAAATCTATTAATTTCAAGATGGTTTGACACTTCATTGAGAAATTCAAGCCCTGTATGTCTAGTATCATTATATTAATCAAAGTCATAGCTTACCGTTGGGGAGATGCTTTAACACATTTTCCACAATAACATTGTTAGGCAGTGCCATAGCATTTGTATGAATTGCTTCTCCTGTCTGAATCTATTTAGTTAACCAAATAATGGTTTAAGCATGTACCTGTTTTATAGAAAGAGAAAACATTAGGGAAGAAAGCATTGACCTGGAATAGTAAGGGAACAGAAGCAATGTGAGCAACGTAGATTAGGGGTCAGTTTTTGGTTTCTTTGTCCAGTCTCACAGGGACAACATTTTTAGATTTTATACAGAGCTTTACTCGGACCTCAACTTCCACCTTGAAAAGAAAAACGACAACAACACCACCACCCTTCTGGATAACCTGGCCAATCTAGGACTCAAACAACTTGTAAACACCCCCACCCACTATGCCGGACACATGCTCGACCCTATCTTCACCTCCAGCAAACACATCTCCTTCGATCACACCACAGCTCTCCATTGGACGGACCACAGCTGTGTTCACTTCAACTACAAAAAATCCACGACCCACAACCCCCCACATCCTATTCCGTGAAGAAATTGGAACAAAATCACCACCGAACACCTCTTCACGTCGCTTCAACAAAACCCTCCTGCCAAATCATCGGACCCAAACCAAGCAGCCACTAACCTCACCCAATGGATCACCCATAGCGCCGACGAACTTGCATCCTTGAAAAACCAGCTTATCAAGCTAGGTAGCAAAAAAGCCCCCTGGATCAACGATGACCTCAAGAAATCCAAGAAGTCCTGCCGTACTCTCGAGAAAACCTGGAGAAAAAACCCAACCTCTGATAACCTAGCCACCTTCCAGAACGCTACCCGCAAACACCACCAACTAATCCGATCTACCAAGAAATCAGCATTCAAGGATCGACTGCACAACAATGCCCAAAACAGCAAGGAACTATTCAACATCGTCAAAGAATTTACTAACCCCACCGCCGACACCAACGACATTTCTCCCTCCCAAGACCTCTGCGACTCTCTATCCTCATTCTTCCACAACAAAATCGCCGAAATTCATAACAGCTTTGAAATCCAGTCCGAAGACCAGTCCACTCCTCCCATTTCCGAACCAACACCGCCCTCTAACAACCTTTATGCCTGGAACCCAATCACCACCGAAGACACCATCCGCCTGATGAACTCCATCCACTCAGGATCGCCAACCGACCCATGTCCTCACCACATTTTCAACAAAGCAGGCTCCATCATCGCTCCCCATCTCCGAGACGTCATCAACTGCTCCCTCAACTCCGCTACCTTCTCGGACATCTGGTAACATGCCGAACTCAGCGCCCTTCTGAAGAAACCCACAGCAGACCCCGCCGAACTTAAGAACTACCGCCCCATCTCGCTCCTCCCATTCCCCGCCAAAGTCATTGAGAAAGCCGTCAATAGTCAGCTTGCAGCCTTCCTCGAATACAACAAATCCCTCGATCCTTCACAATCCGGCTTCCGAGCCAAACACAGCACCGAAACCGCCCTCATCGCAGCAACAGACGACATCCGAACACTACTGGACAACGGAGAAACAGTTGCCCTTATCTTACTTGACCTCTCCGCAGCCTTCGACACAGTCTGCCATAGCACCCTCATACAATGACTCAGCAACGTCGGAATACAAGGAAAAGCATTGGAATGGATCATATCGTTCCTTGCCGGAAGAACCCAGAGAGTCCGCCCCCCCCCCTTCAAATCAGAGGCCACCGAAGTCATCTGCGGCGTACCTCAAGGATCATCACTCAGTCCCACCCTCTTCAACGTATACATGAGTCCCCTCGCATCCATCGCGCGCCAACACAACCTCAACATCATCTCCTACGCAGACGACACCCAGCTGATCCTCTCCCTCACCAAAGACCCGAACACCGCCAAAACCAACCTACACGAAGGAATGAAAGAAGTAGCCGAGTGGATGAAGAACAGCCGCTTAAAACTGAACTCGGCCAAAACGGAAGTCCTCATCTTAGGCTCATCCCCCTCGGCCTGGGATGACTCTTGGTGGCCACCAGCCCTGGGATCCGCACCCACACCAACGGATCACGCACGCAACCTGGGCTTCATCCTGGACTCCTCCCTCTCAATGACCAGACAAGCCAATGCCGTCTCATCATCCTGCTTCAACATCCTACGCATGCTCAAAAAAGTCTTCCGTTGGATCCCCACTGAAACAAGAAAGACGGTCACCCACGCACTGGTCACCAGCCGACTGGATTACGGAAACACCCTCTACGCCGGAACCACAGCCAAACTACAGAATAAACTTCAACGCATCCAAAACGCATCAGCCAGACTCATACTGGACATCCCTCGCCATGCTCACATTTCCGACCATCTGAGAGATCTCCACTGGCTCACCGTCAACAAGAGAATAACGTTCCGTCTCCTCACCCACACACACAAAGCCCTCTATAACCTAGGACCCGAATGCCTCAACACGAGAGTGTCCTTCTACACCCCCACCCGCCAACTACGATCATCCAATTAAGCCCTCGCCGCAATTCCGCGCATCCACAGATCCACCATGGGAGGAAGATCCTTCTCCTACCTAGCGGCCAAGACCTGGAATTCTCTCACCACCCACCTCCGACTTACTCAGAACCACCTCTCCTTCAGAAAGCAACTAAAAACCTGGATATTCGATAAGTAAATGCACCCGCCTCCCCAAGCGCCTTGAGACCCTCTGGGTGAGTAGTGCGCTATATAAATTTCTGAACTTTAACTTGTTCTAATAGTTTTACATATACTACATTTCTGACTGGCCTTTAAACAATGCATATCCAATTGGAATGTGCTAGCTCATTGGACACAATACATTAGTAACCAAAGGGGAACAACAAAGGATATAATCAGAGCCCATTTATTAATTTTCAGGCATAACTTCTCATTGTTCTTTGTCTCTTTGATTTCCTAGGCATCTCATTCCGTTTTTGTATTTCAGAGTACAATGATTTGACCTTATTTGAACTATAGCTTGTTAGCTCTTTTTACTTTCTCATAATTATTTCCTAGACTCCTGGGGATTTAACTTTAGGATTAATAATACATTTTTCTTGTACACATAGGGATAAAGTAGTCAGTGAGATTCAGCGAGAGTGAATCTCAAATTCCCCATCTAAAAACAGCATACCTCAGTGTGGAGGCGTGAGATGATCAAGGTTTTGGTGGACTGTTTCCATGCGGAACAGGATCAGTACTGATTTGCTTTAGGTGTGCCTCTGTCTAGACTGGCACAGTGGGTGTAAAATGATGGCTTGGAATGTTAAGCCAAGTGATTGTATTTGCAATTATTTGCACCATGACCTTTTGGGTTTGCAATAGCCAGTAGTAAACCTGAGTATCATGCATCTTTCCAAGTATACTGCTGTCAATATTTGTGAATTCCAAAGCATAGTAAAATTGCACCCATTCAAGTACAACTTCTATTGGTACAGATGTACTACCTTTTGGTAAACTGTCCCCCCTCCCCTAATAAAAAAATGTTGTCTGTTTCATATCAGCAGCAAAGTATGTAACCATACAAAATCATCTGTGGTTATTGCACCCCAGTGGGTGAACAATATTCAATCAAACACAAATAATATAATTATAAACGGAATGCAATTCAATATTTCCAAATTGCTTATTAAAAAAAAAGTACTGTATGTCCTTAGAGAAGGGTTTTCCAGGACCTAATAAGGCTTGTGAGTGGGGTCATGTGGCCCCCTCCCCTTTCATATAAAAGGCCCTGTGAGGTACGGTCCTAGGGCCTAATAGGGCTTGGAAGGCCTCCCCTTTTTAAAAAAAATGCCCTCAAGGATGGAGTCCTCAGGGCCAAATAAGGCTTGGTAAATGGGCTACTTGGGATCCCTCCCATTAACAAAACACAAGGCCCTTGGATCCTCATGGCCTAAGGGGCTTGATTAGGCTTAGGGAGGGGCCCACCTCCTGTTGAAAAAACATAAGGTCCTGTGGTCCACTCCACATAAGGCCCTGAGGTGGGGTTGGTTTTGCGCATGGTAATAAAATACTACTATACATTTAAAAAACACTCAAAATTCACTGAACAAAACAAAGGTTAAAGTAACATTATAATTAGGTGTGATAAAAAGACAGTTTTTGTTTTAAAATACCTTAGAAATGTGAACGTTTTGAACTAAAAAAACACAGAAATTCAGCAGTTACTTGCACCCTTGCCATGCAGTGCTTATTAACTCACATCTTACATCACTCATGACATGTTCTATGAAATTACTTATGACATCACTCATGACATCTCAAATGAATTAAATCAGTCAATAGCAATGGGGTTAGCGATGTCTTTCAAAGCCAGCTCTCCTTGTGACCACATCTGCAAATTCATCTTTAGTCCAATGCAGCAGCTTTTTTCAGTCCCAGCTGACCCAAACCTACAGCCCCCACCAGTCTTCACTCAGGGTGTCTGCCAATAGACTACAACAGCATCCAATGGCCCCTACATCACAAAAGACTGAAGCTTATGTCAAGATGGTCCTTAGCTGATGTGGAAACAGCCATTTTGTGGGGCTAGGTACCAGAGCTTAGCCGGAACACAAGCTCGCGGGTTCCCACACTGGCCACACCTCCTCCTTTATATTTTTTGACATAACGTTATCCAAGTGCCCATAGTTATTTGCCTATAGATAGCCTCTGTGTGGCATTTGCAATTAACATTGTGGACTGTGTATTGTTCCTGAAATTAGTTTGTTTTCACATTAGTTTGTCTTATTTAGTTTGTCTTTGTACTTTAGTGACAAAGCCACTCTGTTGTGCTTCTCCAGTGATTGGTTTGTTGTAGGGTTGATCTGTGGAACTGTTGTGATAAACCTCATGTAGTCATTAGATGAAGATGCACAGAGTTTTTCTTTTGTTGTGTACCTTGCAGTTAGGTGTACATTAATCAAGCATATGAGACGTATGACTAAAGTGAGAGACATTTTGGTGTATGTGACACTAATTTGGGTTTGGTGCAAGTGACACTAATTTGGGCTGTTCTATGAGCATACATGTGCAGATTGCATGCATGTGTGCATATGTTACACAGCTTAACTTTGTTAAATCAGTCAAGATCAATTTAGGATAAAAATGGGAGTAGGCGTCTCTAAATGGAAACAACTGGAAGAGATTCCCCATTTCTTTTTACAAAGACAATTAATCGATAAAGGTATCTTCGAAAATTATTCCTCATCATTTAAAAGAGAAACAATATCTGTTAAGACTCAATATTCACTTCTCTGTGTTTCAATGCCCTGTATTTAAATTTAGCAATCGCGGCACCTTATAACAAAAAGTATGCTATCAAGAATAATTTGGTTCAAATAAATAGGACTATTGTATCATCTATAAACTATGAAAAACTATTCTGCAAACTCTACCTGATAAGAGTACATTTGAGGAAAGAGAGCTAATGATGGGGTCTCATTTGATGGGATTTGTTGTATTTCTTCTAGACCTGGTATGTAGATGGAAGGTTTCTGCCCTGACGTCTCACGAATCTCTGCCTTAAGTTCTGTAGTTGTGTAGACAGAAATAAAGTTCCTCAGAACTTTAAGAGAGTGGTCTTTGGGTGATGAACAAACGTTAGATAATACGATTCTGTTAAGCCGTTCGAGATAGCTTTATCATAAGATAAGACACATGCACAGAATGTTCCCTGAGAGCTACAGAGAAAACTGTTAATGCAGCCGAATGTTATGTTACAGATGTATCTTGGATTGAAGGCAGGCTGGTACAGTTACACAGAGAATGCATATGCCATGAGCCAAGATTTCAAGTCCTGCCAAAAAGTTAACAGTGTTTCCCTAGAAACAGTATCAGCAAAGGAGAGCAGAAAATTGGATTTATGTTGATGTGTCAAGATTACAGTAGGAAAGAGCCATCTTTAAAAGAAGCTCTGAATTTAAATACCAGATTCAACTAAATTATTTTACTCAATGTCAGACAATTAGGGATGATGGTTAATGTTTATTCTATCCTATCCCACAAAGACTTGTCCTTCCCAGCTCCACTTTGTTGAGTGCATACATGTACTAGCACTTTCGTAGTTAATGGACACATTTTCTTAACACAATTTCAGAGCTGCTGTTTGTGCTTATGTCGTCCTTTCTGTGATGACTGACACCTCCCATTTTAGAAATTAAAGGTCTTAAACAGCTGCCCAGTGGAGGCCCAGGTAGGCCGGATCCATTTCTGATTTTTAGACTAATCAATGACTTTATACATTAGTTCAATTAAATGTGGTATATTTAAATGCTGGTGTGGATAACTTAAAAATGTAGCATGGAACCACTTTGAATGGACACCTCTAGTCTAAAAGATAGAATCATATTGAACATGTGCTACTCGTACCTTTAGGAAAAAGAGATGTTTGCATATAAAGGAAAGCTGACAGTGTCTATATAAAGGAGACCATACTTGGTGCGGGTTGAATGCAAAGGATATTGAATGTGTTAATCATATGAATGTTTAACATGCTCATATTCATAGGCTTTAAAGCAATTTGAGAGCCATCAACAAAAAGTTATGAAGAAGACCTTCATCAGTAATCTGATACATTTGTAAACTAGGTCAAAATCTGAGTTATTCATTTCACTTGGAATATACAGATGTTTCTCTGGCTTAATTTCCCCAATACTGTTCTAAAATCCTTAAACCAAAACACATACCAGGTGCAGTTATATTAGGTACAGAATAGAAGTCTGCTTCAGAGATTCCACTTTTAAACTGATCTTAAATTTCAGGCCAAAAGTTATAGCAAAGCCCAGCCCTCCTGCAAGGAGGATATTCATACGATAAATGTTAATAATGTTTCTAGTGTTACCTTTTGTTTCATTTGCACAATCATCTACAAATGTAATGCATGGACTCTTACGATGAGTGTGAGAAATTGGCTAATTCTGCTTTGCGAATTGTATGAAGTTGTACACAAACATTGCCAATTTTGAGAATGGTTCAGAATAATTAACTTCTGAAATTTGGTTGGAAGATATTTTTTCTGTACTAACAGTACATAAAATTAAACATTTTTGTTCTGGTTTTTAGATATTATCAGTTTGCAAGCTGTAACTACTGAATGTAAATGTTCAAATTGGATTGATAATGTAACGCTATCCATGTTTATTTGATTTTTAAAAACACAAATAGCCGTATTAAAACATTACTCGTCTTTTTGACAACTAAATCAAATACTTTGAATTTTAATTAAGAAACTTAATGAGCATATTTACAAAAGTTTCACTCATTTTGTAAAAAGTTATAAAGTTACTTCACAAATTTTGCCAACTAGATAGATTTTTATTTGGTTTGAAAAACCATAAAAGCACACAATGCATCACATTATATACGGTATAAAATCACTTCCAATGATAATCGATTACATAAAAGCATATCTGCATATAAAAAGAAAATCAGTACACCAATATCCATATTTGTGTTCCACAAACATTATAGTAACTCATATAACCGAGCATGAGCACATTCCACTGTGGTGATTTTGTCAGAACCTGGCATAGAGAAGTATCGCAAGTCCAGACCCTCCAGCATTTCACGATTTTGTGATTTGCTAAATTATTGCAAAATTGGCCAAGGAGCGCAATGGCTGCAATAGTCCCCATTATGGCCGTGAAAAATGGTCTCCCGGCAGATAGTAAAAATAATGGGGAGTTCCTATTTGCTGTACGCGCACACGTATTCCTGTGGTCTGGCCCGTTGTTAATATTCCTTCCAGGTAGGTTGTGGAGAGCTGAAACGAGTGTCCGCATGGCGCTGTCACCGCGTCTTGTACTGCCAACCCTGGTGAAAGGGGGCGGGGAGACAGTGGTCTATGGAGCCCCATGTCCACCCTCATCCAAGCTTGCTGAAGGAAAAGCGTGACTTCAGCAAGCTGTTCTTACCTCTCTTTCCTCTCCTTCATGCATTCTCCTGTGAAATGTATCCAAAAAAGAAAGAAACATTTTGTTGGAAATGTTGTCTTTCTCTGGCATTTTATGTTCGAGCTGCAGCCTTGGGACGGAAGGGGTAAATAAATAAAAATTAAGAAAATGCAATATATGGAAAATAACTGCATGCAACTAGACATAGTGGTTGCAAAGTGATCAGTCTGTTTTCAGTCACAGGCAAACACATAAGCACCACTTTACAGATTGGGCCAGTTAATAGCACTTTTGTTTTTAACTATTTCCTAGAACAGCATTGCTGTCGAAAGAGAGAGTGAGGAGATGACGACTCCATGTTCAGGGGGGTATCTGACATCTCCATGATCTGGGTGTCTCTGACGTCTCCATGGTCAGGGGTGTCTCTTGGGTTTCCCTGTGCTATTGTGCTTGGCTTAACCTATGCTCTAGAATGTTACCACAAAGGAGAATATAGCAGGTTATAATGCCTATTTCAAAGTTAAATACTCAGCTAAATCAGTTTACACTGATTTAAGGCTGAAAAGGAATGGTTACAAGTAAAATAAAGTGCCGCAATAATGCTGCAAAATTTCTATTTTCGTGCTGCTAAATTTCCATTTTTGTGACGCTAAATTTGCAAATCTATGCCGCATTATCCTGGTAGGTCTTCGCAGGTGTACAGTGCATTATTTACAAAGCAATTATTCCCAACCACTCGGTGCAGCTTTCCCAATAGCTGCGATAGACCTGTGCATTGTATAAGATACAATTTCTGTATAAGCTAATTGACAATATAGCAAAACTAATCTGCCGGATCTGGGTTGTGAAAACGGACAAAACATGTCTGCACAGTAAATTCAATGTCAGCCCATATTCAAAATCCACTGCGTTTGCAATCACTTATAGGGCCACGGGTGAGTGCCTTCAGAGGCCTGGCACAGAAAAAATATCAAAGTGACATCAACAGAATGTAAAGTGCATTAGATACAGTACAGTTATTGTAAAGATCTTTGTCACAGTATGCCTGTGAGAGGGGTGAAAACGACAGATGAGCCATATTAAGATGGATTCTTACCATGTAGTATCTCTGTGTATTACGAATCATATATAGATATCTTCAAAACTATTATTCAACATTAATGGTACATATGCCCCACTATCTTTTGCCACTATCCAGCTCATCTCTTTTACTTGCCACAATAGCCAATAATTATTTTTTGGCTAGTACTTTAAATCGCATTTCTAGGTTCTATGGGTTGTCAAACAAATTATGACATGGAATTGAGTATAACTGGGTCTTCACATACTGTGGCCACTGAATGTTACATGCTTTATCTAAGTTTAGGCAATCTTTGATCACAGCTTGATTGAGATTTGCTTCAGGTTGGCTACAAATTGATATCTATAACAGTGTTGGAGCTAACTTAATAGTGTGCCCCAGATGTTTGAGGCCTAGCTCTTTATGACATATGGTGGTAGTCGGAGTTTACGCCAAAAAGCTATTTTCACCAAACTGTAGTGGAACCAATTCACAAAGGCCCAAAATGCCAGCTCCATAAGATGCAGTCGAGGTACATCTCACTTTATATATGTTGAATATTCCCTCGAGGGGAGTGGATCCCAATTTCTTTGCAAACTTAAATATGAAAGCCCTATTCTGCTCATATTGCGTGCACCTCACTTTTATAAGATGTTTCCAGGTTTACTTGTTAACGAAAGGTAGCCCTAAATATGTAACAGTCGATACAGTCTGCAATTTGATTCCACTTATCTGAAGTGGTTACATCAAACAGTGGCAGCCCAATTACCCGAATCTGGGGCAAATAAATATTATAACAACTACAGCGGTTCAATAAATTACTTCATACACAACAATAAGCTACTGTTGTTTTGCATAAATGAAACAATTAAGTGTATTAACAGAGAACGCAAGAAGTAAAACACATTTTTAAAAAACATGAGAAGGTACCCATAACAATACTTAGGCTGTGGGGTTTTAGGTTTAAACCTATAATAACTGATAAAACCCCACTGAAAGAAAAATAGCCCTCACCGGTGAAAACATATAAACACTGAAAAAACACCTGCACAACCACAAACTAAATGCCATTCAAAGAAAGGAAAAAGAAAGTGAAAGAGTCATTTTGTTCTTACTGAAGGGGTCAATAAAATGTAACTTTGTTAAACAAGCTAGCAGTAAGAAAGACTGGCTAACATTATTCTGCTTAAGTTTTGTTCTTTAGGGATGCCACTAAAATATTGTTTCTTCTTCCTTTTATTTTTGTCAGTTTTATGGCCTGTGGTCTAAAGATGCAGAGTTTAGTTTCATGTTTTAGGTTTAGTTTAATTATTTTATAAACCGAATCAGGACATATCAAACTCACATTTGATATTTTGGCTGCATTTGATTCTTTCACTGATAGGTAAAATGGCTAGTTTCATAAAAATCTGTATTGATAGTAGGTGAATTGCCAACACTTCAGGCTTTAAACATTAAATGCAAGGTATAGTGACAAGTATATATATCACCAAGCATCTGGGATAGTGGTGAAAATGTGACGTCGGACTTTTGGAAAACATGGAACGCATTGACACTTATTATGCTCTGCAAAAAAGGTTCTTTCCAAGTTCAACAAAGATTGGAGTGATATTGTTTGTATTTGTAGTGATTCAGCTACGTATATAAAAAATGTGTGTGATGACCTGTCAAATTCGATACCCGAGCTGAAGTGATTACCTTTAGGAGATCCTTGTCACTTGTTAGATGGTATGCTGAAAGCATCTTTACAATCTTCGGAGTTAATGAGGGATGCTATTGACTTTTTAGTCCATTCTGGTGCACTGTTTTCTTATGCCCAGGAACTAAAATGCAAATATTTATCATTTCGTGCTTTATGTGGCATCAAAGAAAAAGTCATCCCAACTGTGCCCCTTAGCTGACGGTTCTCAGCCCAAGGGGCTATGAATGCTGAGAGGGCCTTTTCACAGAAGTTTACATGGGAAGGAAAGCGTGAGTGCACGTGACCAAAGACTCACTGAAGAAGTATTGTATGGTGTACTACAATAAGATTAATTTGCAAAAATCTCTTTGGACCTCGTATACACTATACGTACACTGTCTATATACCATGTTCTTTCAGTGCAGAAAGCAAGCAATGATAAAAGCAAAACGTTCCATAAACACCGGAAAAACACTTTTTCTGTTGTTTTTAGTGGCGTGAAAATGTTTAACCACTGATAACAACTGTTTTTTAAGATATTGAAAACACTGAAAAAACCCCACCAGAATTTACCAAAAATAGAAACTGAAAACAGGACAGCCTAACAATACTTCAAAATACATATATTATTGACAATATTTATAAAAAAAACAATTGATACAAAATTCCAATGTACAATACACATCAGGTGCTCATGGGGTTACACAACAAAACACATGACTGAAAATACAAATTACAGTGTAAATAAAGAAACAATGGCAGAGGGAATGGTTAAGCAAAACAGATTCAATTAATAACAGGAAAATTTTTTGCCGAATGAAGGCTTCCACTGCATTTCGAACTATTAATTTCCTTAGGTCATCATCAGGACGAGGAAAAAAGTTAAAAGCAACCAACCAATTGAATCTGAAATTTAAAAAAAAAACAAATTTAGGGGGTGCAAAAATTTAGGGGGTACAAAAAACAAAAAAACTGGATACATTTCTGAGAGTATAGCACAAGGCAAAGTCCAAGTGTCATGCATGATTTACTAACTGTAAGTGTTTTAGTCAAAGAAGCCATCATCAGAAGTAGATCAGTCCAAAAATCTTATATTAAAGCAGGATAAAAACATTAAAGTGCACCCCAAAAAAACACAAGTGTATTGGTTATAAAGACTGTATAACAGACGAGGGTTCCCACAGGGCTAATGATACATAACTATGGTCCCTAAAAGGTAATGTATCAGTATAAATATATTAAATAAAAGGTGCGAATCCTACTGGGTTAATTGGCAGTCAAATAAAAGTGCTAGTGGATAACTCACCAGCCAGGAAACATATAACCACACAGAATTCCCTGTGGCATCAGAGAGACCAACGCAAAATGTATCTGGCTAACTCCAAGTTCCAGATACTTCAAATATTTGAACTATTTGCGAAATATGAAACCACAAGGGAATTGTTTGAGTATGCATGATGCTAGCAGGGAAAGCATGCCGGAGTCGCTCAAACCAAACATCTTACCTACTGAGAAAAATCAAACAAGAGCTCGCGTAGGTCTCTGACCAGTATGGTAGAGCCGTGAATGAAGCAGCCTCTAAAATAGCACTGGTCACCATGGGCAAGAAAAACATACTACATATGTCCTAGAGCTACAATTCTAAAAAGCATCTAGGGTGCCAGCCGGAATTTAATAATATTTATTCAACACCACTGCCCAGCAAACTAGGCAAAACAATTAGAGGACAATTAATGATCAAGAAAAGTAAAGAAAATATGAATAGGGGTCAGATACAGCAGCGCACTGCGCATGTGCGACATCGCAAATGCTGTCAGCAGAGTAAATATATCATAATTCAAATTACCTTTAATGTAGCCCCAAAGAGGCATATGATGTTGTTACCAATGACCTAAGATTTTGCAAAGGCTTCAGCCTGGGAAGCAAAAGGGACTATTGGCTACATGGAAGTAAATGGAAAGACAACAGAGACTTTGGGCTGAGAGTGACTAAGTAGCCTGCATTCTCCCTGCGCCTGATTTCTTGTACCAACAGAGGGATCACATGAGCACTGCGATTGTAGACAGAATTGACATATGAGAGCTAGGTTTCAAACTGGTGATGTTCTAGGGCTTCTCTGTATCTCTCAGGGCCAGCTACCAATCTGGTGCTGTTTGGAGATGTGACTTTAAGGCCAGGTTAGCCTCTGGAAGGAGCCTGGACTAAAGATTGTCTTTCATGTCATCAGGTCCTTGCACCCTACACTGAACTTAAAATCCACATCGAGGATCATCATGAACTAGTTTACAAAGGGAAGAGGGGAACAAATGCTTCCTCCACTCAGTGCAGGCAGTATGACTAGCAGTACCAATCATGCACTGCAAAGTAATTTTGCATATTATTCAATAGTGTCAAAAGGACACTTCTGTGGGAGACCATGCACGGATTGAAAATAAAAGACATTCTCCTAAGTCTCCTCATGGAGTTGAGCAAAGCAATAGATGCTTCAATCCAGCACAGTAGGGGATGTAGTAAGAGATTCATTTAGCACCCATTTATACAGTCTGTCAAGTTTCTGTTATTGCAGCCATCTTATTCAACTTGAACACCAAGGAGTTAGAAATGTTTTGTTTTGATTGAAGCAGTCACCTTCTTGCTATGTGGAAGCTGTGTACTGATATAGATTCCTGAGCCAGACTCCATTTTAAATACACTCAGCGTTATCTTGACTGAGTCATATTCTATTGTCAGCCTCAAACTAGCTCTCTGCACACTTCACAACACAAATGCACATTCAGTTTGCACAAAGTCTTCTTATTGATTACCAGCATAATAGGAGACATAAATTGGCCAAGATGCCAATATCTGCTTCTCAGGGTCACCTGGTACATACACCAAGATATAGAGATGCTATGTACGCAAGGGTGACACATGTTATGAACACTGGATTCGGGTGGATTTTTTCACTGCGTTAATGCCTTATTTTTCATCCAGAGTCAGCTAGATTATCAGTGGCCAGTTTCAGACGCGGCGGGCACAGGTAAGAGTAGTGGGGTGGGATGGGATGTAGGGGAAGTCAACCGATGACAGGATAGGTAAAATTAAATTAAAAAATAAATAAAACCATTTACCTTGCACTCGCCACATCGCCGAGTCGGGGATATAGCAAGCGCAAGGTAAGTGGTTTATTTTGTTTTTCATTCAATTTTACGTATCCCTTCGTCTGTCAACTCCCCCCTAACCCTGCCCCGCTCCCGCCCTGGTCCACCGCTCTTACCTGTGCCAGCCGTGCCTTGTCAGTTTGTTATATAAACAACAGTTTTGGCCATTCAGCTCTGAAAGGCCTTCTCTCCAGAAGAATCCATAAGATTATTCCAGATTGCTGGTTGCTGTCCTCTTGGGCTTAGGCTGGACACATGGAACAGAAGTGGAGTTCAGCTGAGCTTCGCTGTCAGAGAGCATGCTTTCAATGGGAGAACAGCTGTGGCATTCCCTCCTCCCTTTGCACCAGCTGAGATTCTAATAAACCTAGGCAGATTGTGTTGCAGGTACGCAGGGGGACAATCCAAATATTCTCCCATTTAGCTAGAGTTGCTTTACTTAAGCTCTCAGAGTAGAACTAAGAATAGGGTGCAGGAATTAGAAAATATATTTCAGAGAAACATGGTAGACATATTTGTATTTACATTCATAGTAACCTTGATAACAGCTGTGTATGTCTTGTGGTCACATCGGATGTACTAGGTAGCAGGTTTTGGCAATAAATATTTTTCAAGCATACATTGTGTCATTCGTAGTCGTGCAGGTTGTGCAATACCAAACGAGGTGACATATTACACCTAATCTGCTTATGCAAGGACCTGCACCAAGCAAGGAAACAGCTTCTCAAAGAACCCTTGAGACAGAAAGGCATTCGCACCAGGAGGCAAGCAGTGTTAGCATGCTTAAATCCAGAAAATACACAACTAAACTGTAGATTGGTCAAATTCCTTATGCTGGCTGAACAAAAAATGCCCAAGTTAGCAGAAACTGAACCAGGCCTGGGCTGCTCGCTGCTAACAGGCACATGTCCCTAACAAGACCATAAGAAGAACATACTGCCAGAAGTGAAGGGATAACCCTCATAATCAAGCGGAGAAAACTGGACTAATACAAACAAGATGACCTGCAAAGAAACCCATGGCTGGACCAAAATAACACATATCTGCAAACCATAGCAGCTAGACTTTTAAGGACACATACTAGGCTACAATTAACCCGTATTTTATACTAGTAAAGATGTACCCAACACTGGGTTTTAAATATGGTTTTAATTAGATACACACACTGATGCAATTGTAAATTTATTTTTGTATTTTATGTAACAATATTGCAATGGTTTTAAGTAACTATGCAGGAAATAATGAATCTGAATCTGTGTCATTCTTAGTACAAATGCTTCAGTATGTCATTCTAAGCACATAAGTTGGGTTTCCTAATTACCAATGCATCCCTGAAAAGAAAGGGACTGTTTTGTTTACCAGAAAGCACTTCTCCCCAAGAAATAGGGCTGAGTGCCAGTCTGCATTAAACTAGATTTGCCTTCGTCATAGTTAGCACATTGAACTAAATCCTTGTGTTACAGGATAACGGGATATAAACCTGTAGACTTAGTGCATGCACCTAAGAAACATTACAGTACTACTCTCCTGCGTGCAGATGAGAGAATTACTGGCATGGATTCGATAGCCTTACAATGTTTGATTCTCACCTACTTTCTCTTTATGAGGACAACTACATTGCTTTAGCTAAGTCAGATACCTTTGCATCTGTCTGTAGATCTGAATCGCTCCAAGTTTTTTTAATGTACAATAATCACCTACGTTTTGAACCCACATTTGACTAATTAGGCACAAAGTCTACAGAATGAAGATTCTAACTTGTGCCTCTCCTATTGAAAAAAAGCTAAAGAACTAGGAGTATCCATCATTTTGTAACCCCCTATGGAATGATTAATCCATTCCTTAAAATTTAAAGTTCTTATGTGCTCCTGTGCATAGCAATAATCTATGGGGAGATATTTTAAAAAATTGAAGAGAAGGTAGATAATAATTTTGTAAAGGAAACTTTTTGTGTGACCCATCCTTCACTGCTGTTGAACTAAGCATTCATTCATATGGAACAAGAAAAGGCCCCTATCCTTCTGGGTCTATGTTTGGTCCAATAAAAGGAGCCCTCTTAGCTGCGGTCCACAGTTACCTTTGTTATTACTCATCAGTGGTGGAAGAAATTGCTACAACAAATAAGGAATGATTGGTCTTATTCTGTACAAAAACTTTTTCAGGCTCTCATTATAAGCAACACCTATGCTTGGGAGGAAGTAGGAGAGGTGCATGAATATAAATAGGACTTTCACTTCAAAATAACTCAATCTTTCTTTATTTTTGCCTTATACAAGTGAATTAGTAGATACTCCTTAATGCCCTTTTAAGACATTTGAGCTTTTTGAATTGATACCGAGAACTTTGCTTCTCAAAATGTACACAACAAATTTGAGCATTGATAGACCCTCGAACATTGTTTAACTGCAACGCGTGGGAAAAGAAGAGTTTCGACATAGGGTATGCGCCTTCACCCTTTAACTTATGTGCACTTACCTTTTCTTAAGCTGACTCAAATTGACCAGTGTTGTGTCTGTTTAGAGGTTTTTATGTGTTATTGATTTCGCTGTAGTCTGCTGCAAATATATGTGAAATATAATTTTCATGTATATATATGTTTTTGATTCTGTGTATATATGTTACCTACTGGCGGTCGCCAGTAGGTAGTTATAGTTAGGATTGATTTCCATAGGAAATCCGCAACATTCTATTGGGAATAACTTTGGCGCCGGTGGACGAATCTTCGCAAATTTCTCAAAGAAGATGGCCCGCTCCGCTCTGCTCCTTCCCTTAAAGTTTGGGGGGGATTCGTCAAGCGGGGACTGAGATAAAAGGGGGTCCCAAAACGTGTTTTCCCCATGTTAATTTCCATAGGGCGGTTGGACTCACTTTTAGCCCGAACGGCTGAATGGATTTCCACAAAACTTGGCAAAATTGTAGGGACTGGTAGCCCGATGTGCCTTTGCTATGTCTCAAGATATGTGCTCCAGTGGATTTTGAGTAATTTAGGTTCAAAAAAATATATATATCTGGGCGGAGCCTAACCACACATCTGATCTGATTGGCTGTCAGCACTTCATCCAAGAAGTGTTGGCAGCCATCTTGGGACCAATATACATGATATCACCTCATTAAAAAGCATTGTAGTTAATAGAGGGTTTTAGGACTTTAGTTACATTATAGATCATTTGTTGATGGTACCATACTCATTTTAGGAATTGTGGTGTGTTCTAAGGTGATTTTCCCATGTGAAAAAGCCTTCTGCTGTGATATCATGAATCATGTTTGAAAGAAAACTAATATCTCATGATTTTCCCACAGTGGTTTGGAAGGGGAGCTATAAGCTAAACTGAAAGCATATTTTCTGTAAATTCACATTATCTTTCTCAGTCATGTGAGAATGAAGTCTGACATTCTCAGTAAAACATGTACATCCAACAAGGACAGAGACTGTCAGTTGATTCCTTTGTGTTCTACTGCAGCCTCCTAGAGTGTTCTAAAGAACAACTAGAGCGCTAACAGTCCTACTTATTACAAAGGTATAGCACACCTGAAGCCATCGTGATGGGAATAAAGTGGTAACTCTTAAAACATTTAATTTAAAAAGGAACAAAATGAGGGGGTATATTATGCCATAGAAAGTATTATTAGTGCTGCAAAAAGAAAAATTAGGGCACATTTTGAGTGACTTCTCAAATTCTCTTCTATTTCATTAAAACATTCTGACATGCAGTCTCCCAAGATGGCCACCAGAGACAAAAGAGCCCAAATGTAGCCCAAATATCACCCAGATGTAGCCCAAGTATAGCCCAATGGCAGAATGTCCCAGAGTGTTCTAAAGAACAACTAGAGCGCTAACAGTCTTACTTATGACAAAAGTATGGCACACCAGAAGCCATCTTGATTGGAATGAAGTGGTAAGTCTGAAAACATTTAATTTAAAAAGGAACAAAATGAGGGGGTTCATTTTGCCATAGAAAGTATGATTAGTGCTTCAGAAAGAAAAATTAGGGATCATTTTGAGTCACTTGTCAAATCCTCTTCTATTTCATTAAAGAAATTCTGACATGCAGACTGAAACATGCACTTTGAATACCAGCAGCAGACTTCCCTGGTGAGCAGTAGCTTTACTACAGTGATCTAATGAGCAACTAGAGTGCTAACATTCAGAATGTATGGCAAATGTGTGACACATCTGAATGCCTTCTTGATGGAACCAAAGTAAACAAGCATTGAAAATGCAATAGATCTCGCCCTCGTTTAAGTTAAAGCCATTCTGTTTGTAATGAGGTGGCTTTTTAGCTTTGCTTTTATTAGTGTTTTTTAAACTTTCATGTAAAAACCATGCATCTGTATGCATATATGTATATGTATGCATGCATTTAAATTTGTATTTATATAGATATACAGATTATATATGTTTATATATGTATATATATATATATATATATATATATATATATATATATATATATATATATATATATATATATATATATATATATATTCACTGAAAAAACCATAGGTTTTACACATGTTATAGTTAGGAAGTAGCATTTACAAAACCTATGAAATTCACTGAAAAAACCATAGGTTTGACACCAGTTATAGTTAGCTGGAAATTTTACTGATATAAAACCAATGAAATTCCACGTTATAGTTAGTTGGACTCACTATAACTTGCGCATGTAATGCACTGCTGATGACATCACATATTACATCACTCATGACATCACTGATGACACCATCCAGTGAATGTGTATCTTTCTGAAAAATAAATATGTGTTATATATGTATATATTATTGAATATCTTAGTGAATACATATATTAGTGAGTAATGCTTAAATATTTAAATACATGTATTAGTGTTTCACTTTGTGTATAAGTGGCTGCATGGGTTGATGAGTAGGTACATGTGTATGTATATAGGTGATTAGATGTTTTTCTTAGTATCAGTATGAGTGTTTGCATGCTTTGGTGGGAGTATTACTTAGTACATAGATGCAAGAATGACTGAGTCTCTGTTTGTATGTGTTTTGAAGACAGCATATGTGCAGGACTGTATGGGTGGATTCGTGTGCATATGTCTGTGTTAGTGAGTGAATGACTGTCTTATTAGTGTCGTTATCAGTAACTACATATGTTTTAATGTAGTATATGTGAATATTGATGTATATAAGTGACTATATGTGAGAGTGAGGGATTGTAAACGTTCCTGTTTAAATTAGTATGTGTTTCTAGAAGTGATTTTTTAAGAGAGTAAGTATGTGTAAGTTTCCTTAGAAGTAAAGTGGTAGTGTGTGTATATTTGTTTATGCAAATAAATGTATGTTCAATAGTTTATGTGCATGTGTGAGTATGTGTGTGAATAACTTTTGGATGACTGTCGGTGTGTAACAGGATGTGTAGGTGTATCACTACATATGATTAGTGAATATATGTATGAGTGACTATATAGAACTGTTGGTGAATTAGTGCATGTGTATATACATGGTGGAATTATTGAATTGGTTGTTGTAACTGGTATGGGTATCTCCATTTTTTTGAACATTTTAGTTTATATTTTTGAATATGCGTTTCAAGGGTTAGATTACAGTGAAAGGAGGTCTGTCACTGAGTCACAAGGATGGTGTCATCAGTGATGTCATGAGTGATGTAATATGTGACGTCATCAGCAGTGCATTACACGCGCAAGTTATAGTGAGTCCAACTAACTATAACGTGGAATTTCATTGGTTTTATATCAGTAAAATTTCCAGCTAACTATAACTGGTGTCAAACCTATGGTTTTTTCAGTGAATTTCATAGGTTTTGTAAATGCTACTTCCTAACTATAACGTGTGTAAAACCTATGGTTTTTTCAGTGAATTTCATAGGTTTTTAAAATGCTAATTCAGAAATATCTCGTGTATACAACCTATACTTTTGTCAATAAAGTTCTGGCAATATTTTTTTCAGAAACAAGCCGTTTTCTTCACTGTTCAAGTTGCATAGAGACTCCTTGTAAAGCGATACAGAATTAGAAAGTCTGTACCTTGCCTTTTTTTCAACGCATTAAAATTTGCCTGTAAATAAAAATAGCCTTTCTAAACTTTCGTGCACGACCCGGTGTGCGCACTCTCGGCAACAGTTCTCAATAAAATGGATAGCGCATGTCCAGGCTTTCGTGCGCGACCGACTGCGCGCACCTGCCTATATATTTCGTGAAAACTTTGCAATCTGAACTTATTGAATTTCTTCATAGACCCATCAAAGAACTTATAATACGTCAAAGAGACTAAACCTAGGCTTCTTTTTTAATATTATGAAAATTTTCATTAAATGGAGCCGAATGTCTTTTTAAACTTTCGTGTGTGACCGAATGTACACACCTTGGTATTTTAAAAAAATATATAAAAGGTTTTATACTTTAACAATTGTATGCTTGAATCGAGCTCAGAAGATATATTAAATCCGGATATGTTTGGATTTACTCCTTTTCACGTTTTGAAACTTCGCTGAATTAGACCGCTACTTCCAAATGGCGTACGTGACCAGATACTATCACCGCGTACACGTCCTGAGACGCGCATGTGAAGTCATGTGACTTGAAAACAACACTTCCAATTGGTTCTTAGTAGTTTCTATTCTGCAATTTACACGGAGGACTCCACCCACTCCTCTCACTATCTTTTCTACTCTCAAAAGAGAACAACGTTCAACACCCTTCGGAAGACTTTGCTGAAATGGCTGCCGCCCCGCATTCATCTTCCGAATCTGAAGGAAATGAGCGACTACCTTTAAAAAGAAAAAAGGAATCTTTTATTTGGCAATTTTTCACTTATCCTGAAGAACAAAAGAAAGTGAATGCGTCAAAAGTTACCTGCACGATATGCAATTCGGTTCTCTCAAGAGGAAATCCAAGAAAAAAAATATTCCTTTTCCATACATACCATGGTGCGGCATGTCAAACAAGTGCACCCTGTGGAATTTGCACAGGCATCGACAAGAGCCCTGGCCACGCTATTACCATCAGAGGTGGCCAGCACATCTTCTGGTGGACGACCTGTATCTCCATCGAGTGCTGTGATGGACTTGAGACCATATCTTGCAAAGGTGCACATGAAATGCAACGAGTGTGGAGAAATTCTTCTGTACGGAGAGCAGAGCCTCATTCTTACTAAACTAAAAATTGAGAGTCATAAATGCCCCGAGAAAAGATACATTTCCTCATTTCATTTTGATCCTGTGTCACACATGAAAATGTTGTTGCAAGTTAAAAAAATCAAAAACTGCATGACACTGTTCCTGTCAAGGTAGCATAGCTGGCGGCCTAGGGGTGGAGGACCGTTGTGCAAATACCCCGGGGAGGACTCTGGATATGCTTGGTCCCTGAGATTCTTAGATGTCACTGCCTTCCACAAATGGCATAAGTCCTGGATGTTCGGTGCCATACTTGAGGGTTTGACCTAAAGACACGTCCTGCGGTGCCCTGGTCCAAAATCAAACAACATAACACTTGTTTTAAAAAAAAAAAAAAGTTCTTTTCAGAACTAACTCATTGTACCAAAAACAGCTCCAGGAGCATATTATAAAGGGGGTTTATCTCCCCTTTTTTGGCTTTCGTTCGTGCGCAACCGTGTGCGCGCACCCGCCTATATATTTCGGGAAAACTTCGCGATTGCAACTTATTAAATTTCTTCATAGACCCATCAAAGAACTTATACTACGTCAAAGACAGTAAACCTAGGCTTCTTTTTTATTATTATGAACATTTTCATTAAATAGAGCCGAATGTCTTTTTAAACTTTCGTGTGTGACCGAATGTACACACCTTGATATTTAAAAAAAAAAATATAAAAGGTTTTATACTTTAACAATTGTATGCTTGATTCCAGCTCAGAAGATATATTAAATCCGGATATATTTGGATTTACTCCTTTTCACGTTTTGAAACTTCGCTGAATTAGACCGCTACTTCCAAATGGCGTACGTGACCAGATACTATCACCGCGTACACGTCCTGAGACGCGCATGTGAAGTCATGTGACTTCACAACAACACTTCCAATTGGTTCTTAGTAGTTTCTATTCTGCAATTTACACGAAGCACTCCACCCACTTCTCTCACATCTCTACCCTGTTATCTGCAATTGTGAACATCAAAAGGAGCTGCGCTCCGCCCCTGTAAGAGGCCTCACTCCCACTGCTGCAACGGCTTGGCAGTCCTCCAGATGCACAGGAACAGCCCCTCCGATCCATTGAAGTTCTCTGTCGTGAGAGGCCTCACTCCCACTGCTGCATCGGCTTGGCAGCCCTCCAGATGCACAGGATCAGCCCCTCCGATCCATTGAAGTTCTGTGTCGGTCTCAATACCACTTACGAAATGAAAATAAGCACTGAAGAATATTTATGCTGTAGCAGGAGGAGTACTACATGCTTGCAGAATGCATTCTATTACCTATAAAAAAGTGAAACACCCATGCTACAATCATATAGAATACTTCCTCTAAAGAAGCCTGTGAATAACTTTCGAACATCAGGTTAACCTTTTTTTACTCTGTCATCATTGTTAAAGATAAGTATTTACAATACTATATTAAACAATGCCATGATTTTTCCTTTTTAATTTTAAAAATCTTGCAATCTTTCACAAACCCAATACTCATGGCTTCTTTTTCGTGACAAAAATCTTGCAATATTACATACCTACATAGAATAACAGAAAAAACATAAAACTACAAAGGCCAAACAGTCTACTAAACGCGGATTTGTAACCTATGGGGCAGATTCATGTTAACTACTTCATACCCAGATATGCACCAGTTAATGTGCACCACAGTATGGTAGTGCTCCGTTACCCATGGTGTGCCACATTTGAAATGTGGCGCACCATGGTACAAAAACACCATACATGCGTAACACATCTGTGCTCAAAAACTAATACATTGCTAGAGTTGCATCGCAACTGTGATGCAGCTCCAGCAAGGCTCACCAATGCACTATATTCACAATGCTACGTCAATACCTATGCCTGCTTCAAGCACATGCACAGTTTTGAAACAGCATGGGCCTGAAAGTCACTGAGTGAAATATCATACATTACAGTCAGCCACTTTCAAGACGCATTCCTTCAGAGGAACACATACCGGTTATTAGAGGTAGATCGTCCGACTCCACCGGAGGAGACCCCTAATAAAAAAGACATATATAAAATGCGGACTAGCCACTGTATCGTGCTAGCAAACTTTAACTTAAAATCGTTTGAAAAAACAAAAGGAATCGAGCAAAATTAGTAGGCCACTGATAGGATCTCTTTTTCACCTCGCTAAAATAGAAACATTAGGAACAACCCCTCATGAGAAATATGAAACTAGTGAGAGAAACCGAGCTCGACGCCATGATGGCTGCAAGATAGCTCGGCTCCGCCGCCCACCCCGCCCAAAATAACGACAAACCCTATACAAATATTATAAATAAATACAACACACCAGCAAAGTAACAGGGTAAAACGTTTTATTAAATAACTATTTACATGGCAGCCTGCTGCAACATGAAAACAACACTTCCAATTGGTTCTTACTAGTTTCTATTCTGGAATTTACACGCAGCACTCCACCCACTTCTCTCACTATCTTTTCTACTCTCAAGAGAGAACAACGTCCTACATTTTTCGGAAGACTTTGGTGAAATGGCTACCGTATCTCATTCATCTTCCGAATCTGAACAAAATGATCGACTACCTTTAAGAAGAAAAAAAGAATCTTTCATCTGGCAATTTTTCATTTATCCTGAAGATCAAAAGAAAGTAAATGCACCAAAAGTAACCTGCACGATATGTGACTCGTTTCTCTCAAGAGGAAATCCAACAAAAAAATATTCCTTTTCCATACATACCATGGTGCGGCATGTCAAACAAGAGCACCCTGTGCAATTTGCAGAGGGATTGACAAAAGCCCTGGCCACGCTATTACCATTAGAGGTGGCCAGCACATTTTTTGATCGACGACCTGTATCTCCATCGAGTGCAGAGATGGACTTGAGATATTTAACTATATATGGTCTATAACCTATAGTTTTTTCAGTGAATTTGCTCCGCCGCCCACCCCGCCCAAAATAACGAGAAACCCTATGCAAATATTATAAAAATATACAACACACCAACAAAGTAACAGGGTAAAACGTTTAATTAAATAACTATTTACATGGCAGCCTGCTGCAACATCGATCCAAATGCATGGTTTTTTCAGTGAAATTCCTCCGCCGCCCACCCCTGCCAAAATAACGAGAAACCCTATGCAAATATTATAAATATATACAACACACCAACAAAGTAACAGGGTAAAACGTTTAATTAATTAACTATTTACATGGCAGCCTGCTGCAACATCGATCCAAATTCATGACACTGTTCCTGTCAAGGTAGCATAGCTGGCGGCCTAGGGGTGGAGGACCGTTGTGCAAATACCCCGGGAAAGACTCTGCACATGCTTGGTCCCTGAGATTCTTCGATGTCACTGCCTTCCATAAATGTCATAAGTCCTGGATGTTGGGTGTCATAGTTCAGGGTTTCACCTAAAGACACGCCCTGCGGTGCCCTGGTCCAACCATCACATATACCTGCGCCAGGAGATGGCGTGGGGTGCACTGGAAGGGAGAGGCGGCGCGAACGAGCCTCCCCCACCTCCCCAGGTGGAGGTTTCTCAGCTACACCCCTAAAGACACGTCCTGCGGTGCCCTGGTCCAACCATCACATATACCTGCGCCAGGAGACGGCGTGAGGTGCACTGGAAGGGAGAGGCGGCGCGAACGAGCCTCCCCCACCTCCCCAGGTGAAGGTTTCTCAGCTACACCCCTAAAGACACGTCCTGCGGTGCCCTGGTCCAACCATCACATATACCTGCGCCAGGAGACGGCGTGGGGTGCACTGGAAGGGAGAGGCGGCGCGAACGAGCCTCCCCCACCTCCCCAGGTGGAGGTTTCTCAGCTGCACCCCAGCACTTCACTCGACATAGGCGGCCGGCTCCCAGGGTCCGGCGGAACTTTTAGCCTTTTGGTGACTCTTCCATTCTGGACCTTGTCCCACAATCCGTTTGACCTGAAGACACGTCCTGCGGTGCCCTGGTCCAACCATCACATATACCTGCGCCAGGAGACGGCGTGGGGTGCACTGGAAGGGAGAGGCGGCGCGAACGAGCCTCCCCCACCTCCCCAAGTGGAGGTTTCTCAGCTGCACCCCAGCGCTTCACTCGACAAGATGAGTTGCGCCCGCTCCTGCGGCACAGTGCCTCGCTCGGCCAGCTGAATTACGCCTGCTCTTGCTATTACAGCGTCTCACCCGCCATCCGGCTGAATTGCACCCACTCTTCCGGTACAGCGACAGGCGGCTGCCACGGAGCTCAGGAAATGGCGGTCGGCTCCACAGACTTGGGCCTGGCCTGCAAGGATGGCTCTGGACAACCCTGGAACTCGGACGCTTGACTGCTACGGCATGGGCCCCATTCCCAAAAGCGTCCCCTCAGCCTTGAAGATACTACAAGAGTCACCGGGGCCCCCGACTCCCGCAGACTTCCGGTGGGCAGCTTCTGCCATGATTGCTCGCAGAATGGCCACGACGTAGCCACGGGGTGCTCTCATGCTGACGCCAGCTTCAGTCTGAAACATCCAGAAACACTGTAGTATCGCGTTGTCGCGTAATGCGTCATATGACGCGCCGCGTTAGCGCATCCGGTGCGCGAAGCGCAGCTTCCCGGAAGCGATCCGGGGCGCGGCGCGAAGCGCGTAACGTAAGCATAACAGGTCATGTGACTTGTTAATAAAACTTTTCATTGGTTCATTTCACTTTTGGTTTCCTAATGATGTAAGGCTAGGTCATGTGACCTAAAAGTAACACTTTTCATTGGTTTAGAACTAAACCACACCTCCTCAGGTGGTGGTTGAGCAAGAGGTGCCCCCCCTCCCCACCTTCATGTTGCCTGATTCGGCCCGCTCAATCGATCGAGCATGAGACTCTGTTGTGATCTGAAGAACAGCTGCCTGCGGTACCTCACAGAACCGCTTAATGAAGGCCCCCGAGGGGCGGTGTGGTGGCGTGGACTGGGAGGGGCCGCTTATATCCTACCCCGTCCCCAAGTCTCGCTTGGCCAGCTGAGTTCCGATCACTCTTGCGGCCTACGACATGGAGAGGCCGAGGCGTTGACTAGGCGGGACCTCCGGCCGCAACCACAGCGCCAACGATCGCTGCTGACGGAGGGGAGCCTTGCCGGTGAGAGCCACTGATCTGAAGAACCGCTGCCTGCGGTGCCCCCATGAGCCGCTAGACGGAGGCCCACGAGGGGCGGTGTGGTGTGGTGGCGTGGACTGACAAAGGTCGCTTGGCTCCTGCGCCCTCCCCAAGTCTCGCTCGGCCAGCTGAGTTTCGCCCACTCTTGCGACCTACGACATGGAGAGGCCGGGGCGTTGACTAGGCGGAGCCTCCGGCCACAACCACAGCGCCAACGATCGCTGCTGATGGAGGGGAGCCTTGCCGGTGAGAGCCACTGATCTAAAGAACCGCTGCCTGCGATGCCTCCCTGAACAGCTTAACGGAGGCCCCCGAGGGACGGTGTGGTAGCGCGGACTGGGATGGGGCGCTTGGCTCCTGCGCCCTCCCCAAGTCTCGCTCGGCCAGCTGAGTTTCGCCCACTCTTGCGGCCTACAACATGGAGAGGCCGGGGCGTTATGGATCAGTATGAGCAAATTGATACAGATTGATCTCATTCTTGTTGCCCTGGTGTGGCCTGAGATATGCGGCCTGGTCCCTGAATGTGTGCAGGGGGACGGTATTGATTGGATCAAGATGGCGGCTTCACACAAAGCTGACTCAAGTATTGCTGCTGATGCTATGCAGACAAAAACTGGTTTTCAGTTTGTACATTCTTCAGGTTTTTTCTTCATAAATGTAACAATATGAGACTCACTAGGAGAACGGCTGTTTATCTTTCCTTTCAAAATGCTGCCAACAATATTTTCTGAATGGAAGACACCATCTTGTAGCATAAAGGGCTGCGTCAAGGGTGGTATTGCCCAGAATGTCTTGTTTTCTAGTGCTCGTAATGACGAAGCCAGAAGACTTTCTTTTCACGCGATAATGTGAAATACTGAGATTGTTACAGGATTTTCTATCAGATATGTGTTCCCATTGCTGTAGAAGCACTAACACCGTGGAAAATTCCACCGATAGCAGTAATATTTTTAACGCCGAGCACCGGTGATTTTTATCACTTAGAAGCCTTCCTACTATGAAGGTTTATCTCCTAAGTCTCTGATTCTCAAACTGTGCAACGCGGCTCCCCTGTGTGCCGTAATGAAGTGCTAGGGGCGCCGCCCACACTCTAGTGTGACTAACCATCTATAAATTCCACAGACATCTCTACCCTGTTATCTACAATTGTGAACATCAAAAGGAGCTGCGCTACGCCCCTGTGAGAGGCCTCACTCCCACTGCTGCAACGGCTTGGCAGTCCTCCAGATGCACAGGAACAGCTCCTCCGATCCATTGAAGTTCTGTGTCGGTCTCAATACCACTTACGAAATGAAAATAAGCACTGAAGAATATTCAAGTATGTAGTACCCCTCCTGCTACAGCATACAAAATGCATTCTATTACCTATAAAAAAGTCAAACACCCACGCTACAATCATATAGAATACTTCCTCTAAAGAAGCCTGTGAATAACTTTAAAACATCAGGTTAACCTTTTTTTACTCTCATCATTGTCAAAAAATTTAAATGAAACGGTTTACATTTTTACTTTTTATTTCCAGAAAATTTTAAAAATAAATGTTTATAGTTCCATAGGCTCAAGCAGGTCAGCTTCCCACCCTATGTCATACAAATCTGACAAATCGGCATCCTCATCATGTTCTTCATCATCCTCAGGATTTAAATCATCTAAGGGATCTACTTCCACTGACGTTTCAATGACAAGTTCAACGATAAGATCGACATCAACGGATTGCTCATTATCACTCATGGTTGATGTTGTCGTTATCTTTAAAGAAAGAGAACAACAATGAGATGTTGCAGAGTAAGAGACAAATCTCAGAGACTATAATAGTAAAATTGTTTAACAAGAGTAACATTTTGCAGCTATTATTTAGCCATGTCCAGCGATGCTGAGGAGGTGAGGCCTATGTCCAAGTTTTCAGTGAACAGGACTCATCTCTTCTTAACCTCGGATAAGCCTCACCGACTCTGTGTCCCCTGCTCATACTTAAATGTAAAGAGGCAGATTTATGTTAACTGGCGCATCCCCAGAGATGCACCAGTTAATGTGCACCACTGCTCTGCCACCCATGATGTGCCGCATTTACAATGTGGAACACCATTGAGTAAAAACAGCACAGATACGTCACGCATCTGTGCCGCAAAAGCGGCGCATTGCAGGAATCACGTCGCAAGTGCAACATGTCTACTGCAATGCACAGGAGCAAGCCACACATTGCATGGTGCATCACTCCTTATGCCTGTTTCAAACAGGCGTAAGGATTTGATTCAGCAATGCTATAAAGCTGACTCAGTGAAATCTTCTAAATTTCACTGTGTTAGTTTTACAGGGCTTTCATACATGCACCTCTCGCCATTTTGTCGGTTTTGGCGCGTTTTTTTTCCCTTACACAATAGCATAACAGAAACGTGATAGTGCTTCGCATGCAGAGAGCTGATTGATAAAGACATAATGTCTAACCACTAGCATTTTTATATATCGTTCCTAAACTGAAAGGCCAGAGACCTTCTTCCATTTATTAAAATATAATATACTTCCTCATAAGAGTGTATAATTAATTTTGCAAAACCATATTCATTTTTCATCAACTATACCGTTTGTATTCTATGTACTACTGACTATACCGATTACTTTGTTTTTTGCAATGTCTCTACTCGTATTAGATTAGAAACTTGCCTTGAAAACAGTGCATTTCTGAATAAACATTTCAAATATACACGTTCTCTCTTTTAATCCATAATCTCAACTAAAATAATTGTATACTGAAACAGTATTCATGTGTTCCACGTAACTTCAGCTGTACTAACTTAATATTTTCTTTTGTCGACCTGATTTACTCATACTAGAACCCGCAGGCCTATAACAGCCCGTGAACCCTTTCTTAGTAGGTCGCGCACCATGCAGACAGTTGTACCTCTGTAAAAAAATAATGTATTACTCTTCTCAAGCACCGTCGCAGTTCTGCTTCACTCAGTGTTAATCACTGCTCCCACGCTTCTACAGACCAGACGCTATGTCGTATTTCACTCCTTATCACCCTTTAATCTCCACAATAACAAACACTTCTCCGCCAGCCACCAGAGAACAGAGTGCAGATGCAGAGGCACTAAGTAGTGAAATACAACATACCCTCTGCTCTATGGAAACAACCGAGCGGTAATTCTGAAAGAAAACATTCACTAGCGCTTCAAAAAAGCATTTCAATTATAGAAATAGTTTTTTGAAAACGTTCCAACTACTTTGATGCGACTATCTGTGTGTGCCTCCACAGCAAAGTTCCTCAGCCCGGACTGAAGGCAGACACAGACCGACACACACACAATAAGATAACACAGGGCAACGGAGACGGAAAACAGAAGAGAGATAAAGATGCAGTCAAACAGCAGGAGTGAGAGAGATATTTTTATACTCCGTTTTGTACCTCAATTTACGAACACATTTACTGCACAAATCTGTGTACAACCTCATGGTCAGAACTTTTCATTTTATTTTACTCGACCACCTCCCCCTCTCACCCCACAAGTACAAGCCGCGGCCACAAACTACAATGTAATTTTGTCGTCTGTCAGAAAGTTTAAGAATTCATTAAGCATTACCACTTTTTGAAGACGATATCACATGTAATATACCATTTCTCTCTCTATCTGCATTATCTGTCTCTCTGCTAATATCATTTTTTCACTTCATAAAAAACTTCTCTCATTATATATAAAGGCTTCAAAATCACACAAATAATTACTCTTTATATTAAACATATTTTATACTTCATATATCACATTTAAATTAAAAATAGTTTTAGAAATACAACACATTATGACAGCCAAAAATCAGTTTAGTTTCAAACTATGAGGAAAATCAATCATTGTTTGTGAGTAAACCATATTTTACGGTACATGACAAAACAAACAGTTACAGACTTACCTTTACCAATGCTTTGTACGATGTACAACAGTGACAGTCACAAAATAGATATTCGTTTGACGGAATCTCAATTATGCTGCTATCACTGCAACCAAAATCCAATGGCACAGATATACAGTCAGTACAGACTCATATATGTCTCTTCAGCCAATCATATTTCCTCCCGCAAAATTTTGTATTCAAATTTACATTTCAGTTGGTTGTCCCTCACAATATTCTCAATGTCACATAAAAGTCACCTATCACCCACTGCCATCTCTGGCTGTTTCCATGGTAACACCTCATTCTGCACCTGGCTGAAGGCACAGGTCAAAAGTTCATATCTCAACGTTCTACAGCAAACTAACAACACTGTTTTCCCTCCAGAAACACCTGCCTATCCACAGCTCTGTTACATGTCATTTTTTTCACACCCAATACTACTTTTTCTTTTGCATAACATTAACATGCAACGTAGTCTTCAATCTTCACGTATTAGAATCAACCAATCATTTTTCGTTTTTCAACCACACCAAGCTTCATCCATTTTTTTATCCTGACTTTCAGCTTCTAACTGCCATTCCACTTCCAGAACCCATCGGAGTACGAGTGCATCTGCCTTGAAAATGAAGGTTTGGCTTTTAGGACACAGCTATATTCACTGGAGTGGAAAATATGCAGCAAGCAGACGAATTTCCAACCTTGATTTACCAAATGTGCAGATAACGTGGATTGGGCAAAGAGGATTAAGATGTCACCAATTAATACCATTGGTGAAAACTTTTATGCATCTCCCAGAACCAGACCTTATAATTGTGCACTGTGGTGGGAACGAGCTTGGCACATTGACTGAGGTAGGTCTGGAAATGGTTCTAAAAGACACCTTTCGACAATTGATGACACTTTTTCCTCGAACTGCCTTGGTATATTCCAATATATGCCAAAGACAGAAATGGAATTGGTCCAATCAACATTGTGCACAAATTGAGAAAGCAAGGAGACATGTTAATAAATCTGTTTCTGCTTTCCTCAGAGATTATAGCATGGGTTCTATTTACCACAACAACTTGCGTTACCACATGCAAGACATCTATAGAACAGATGTTGTTCATTTCACGGATGAGGGAAACAGAATCTTCCTCTGCAACATCAGACTCTGCATCGGTACTTACTTATAAATGCAGAAAAAACTCAATTAACACAAGGGCTCTTTTCAGAGCCACCTTATATCAAAGCACTCAAACTTCTGATTTATCTCCATTTTCACACTCTTGTAAATAGGTGTGCGCGCCCGGGTGCGTGCACCCCGCAACTTAAAAAAATATATATATATATATATTTTCGCGTTTAAGGTCCTTACTGCACACCCTGAGACAACCTACGCAGCAAAACAATCTCTACCTTCTCCCCTTTCCATGTTCCAACGCTTTGAAATGACAATATATTTACTCGCAGTGACAAAATGGCGGTCAACACTTCCTGATTTCCTTCGAATCGAACGTTAACAGACGTCACGCAGCAGCAAAAAAAATTCCGCTCGCGCGCAGCCGCTCTAGTGCTCGCACCCGTACGCGCTTATAGATATATAATTGACTTTAACTTTAATTTTCTCAGCAACTACTGAACAGATTTACACCATTCCAAAAAAAGCGTAATCTGCGAGCCGGACTCTACAGTTTTGCCAAATTTCTTATAAATTCATTCAGCCGTTCGACCTGTAGCCGTGTCTAAACGTCCTATGGAAAATAACATGGAGAAAACACGTTTTGGGACCCCCCTTTTATCTCAGCCCCCACTTCACCAATCCCCCCCAAACTTTCAGGGAAGGAGCGCAGCGGACCGAGCCATCTTCTTTGAGAAATTCGCAAAGATTCATCCACCAGGGCCAAAGTTAATCCAAATAGAATGTTGAGGATTTCCTATGGAAACTAGGTCCTAACTATAACTACCTACTGGCGACCGCCAGTAGGTAATATACATACACATACATATATATAAATGCATATGCATATATATATATGTGTATATGTGTGCGTGTAGAGAGAGGTAGAGAGGTAGTGGTGTAGAGGTAGAGAGGTAGCGGTAGAGAGGTAGAGACTAGTAGAGAGAGAAGTAGAGAGAGGTAGAGAGGTAGAGAGTAGAGAGTGAGTAATAGAGAGTAGTAGAGAGCAGTAGAGAGAGTAGCAGAGAGTGAGTAGTAGAGAGTAGTAGAGTGAATAGTAGAGTGAGTAGGAGGGAGTAGTAGAGAGTGAGTAGTAGAGAGTAGTAGAGAGTAAGTAGTAGAGTGAGTAGTAGAGAGCAGTAGAGAGTGAGTAGTAGAGAGTAGTAAAGAGTGAGTAGTAGAGAGTAGTAGAGAGTGAGTAGTAGAGAGTGAGTAGTAGAGAGTAGTAGAGAGTGAGAGAGAGAATAGTAGAGAGTAGTAGAGAGTGAGTAGTAGAGTGAGTAGTAGAGACTAGTAGAGAGAGAGAGTAGTAGAGAGTGAGTAGTAGAGAGTAGTAGAGAGTGAGTAGTAGAGTGAGTAGTAGAGAGTCAGTAGTAGAGAGAGAGTAGTAGAGAGTGAGTAGTAGAGAGTAGTAGAGAGTGAGAAGTAGAGAGTGAGTAGTAGAGAGTAGTAGAGAGTGAGTAGTAAAGAGTGAGTAGTAGAGAGAGAGTAGTAGAGAGTGAGTAGTAGAGAGTAGTAGATAGTGAGTAGTAGGGAGTGAGTAGTAGAGAGAGAGTAGTAGAGAGTAGTAGAGTAGTAGAGAATGAGTAGGAGAGAGTGAGTATTTGAGAGTAGTTGAGTAAGAGAGAGTAAGTAGTAGAGAGTAGTGGAGAATATTCCAAAGTTTGGCACAGCACCACTTGCACAATAAGTCCAATCAAATCATATCACTTAGAGTCCTTATTGAAGCGCTGAATCTTGGTGTATATTCAAATGCTTTTATTTTCCTTAACTTTATGTACCACAGCCAGCCGAAACGTTTCGTTCTGTACAACAGAACTTCTTCAGGGCATTTTTATTTCCTTCAAGTTATGTCGGTATCCTGTTGTCATATAACTAGATATTTCTTCCAAATGTTAGACGAGATGTAAGTACATTCTTATTCAAAGTGACTAGGTATCAATTTTACCCACACAATTCGGGCAGACTTGAGTAATTTATAGCATCCTTAAAGTCAGTCTTTCAAAAATTCCAAAGTATAGGACATGATAATCCAAATCCAAATGTTTCTCAAGAAAAGTCATTTTCAATCGTTCGGAATATCGGTGTTTGGGCAGATATGACCCAGGGACCCCCAGTATGCAAGGGGAATTAGTCCCCCCTCTGCAAACGTGCCAGTGGCCTGCGTTGCAGAGAGGTGTAACAAGGGGCATAGCCTCATTACACCTCTGCAATGCAGCCCCCTGGCGCATACTGGAGGTTCCAGGTGGGCTAGTTGGCCCCCAGGGGTCCCCAGTATGCAAGGGTAATTAGTTCCCCCTCTTCAAACATGCACGGGGGCTGCGTTGCAGAGAGATGTAAAAAGGGGCGTGGCTTCATTACACCTCTCTGCAATGCAGTCCCCTGGCGCATACTGGAGATTCCTGGTGGGCTTTCAGGTCTTATATAGTTAGGAATTAGCATTAAAAAAACCTTTGAAATTCACTGAAAAAAACATAGGTTTCAGGCCTTATATAGTTAGGAATTAGCATTTAAAAAAACCTATGAAATTCGCTGAAAAAACCATAGGTTTCACATCAGTTATAGTTAGGAATTAGCATTTAAAAAACCTACTAAATTCACTGAAAAAACCATAGGTTTGACACCAGTTATAGTTAGCTGGAAATTTTACTGACATAAAACCTTTGAAATTCCCACGTTATAGTTAGTTGAACTCACTATAACTTGCGCGCCTGCAATGCACTGCTGATGACGTCACATATTACATCACTCATGACATGGTCAGTGACATCACTCATGACATCACTGATGACACCATCCTTGTGACAGAGTGACAGACCTCCTTTCAGTGTAATGTAACCCTTGAAACACATATTCAAAAATAGAAACTAACATTTTCAAAAAAATAGAGATACCCATACCAGTTACAACAACCAATTCAGTAATACCACCATCTATATACACATCCACTCATTCACCAACAGTTCTATATAGTCACTCATTCATATATTCACTCATCATATGTAGTGAACCACCTATACATCCTGTTACACACCGACAGTCATCCAAAAGTTACTCACACACATAATCACACATGCAAATAAACTATTGAACATCCATTTATTTGCATATACAGCTATACACACACTACCACCTTACTTCTAAGGAAACTTACACATACTTACTCTCTTAAACAATCACTTATAGAAACACATACTTATTTAAACAAGAACTCTTTCAATCTCTCACTCTCACATATACTCACTTATATACATCAATACTCACATATACTAGATTAAAACATATGTAGTTACTGATAAAGACACTAGTGAGACAGTCATTCACTCACTAACACACACATATACACACTCATCCACCCATACAGTCCTGCACATATGCTGTCTTCAAAACACATACAAACAGTGAGTCAGTCATTGATGCATCTCTGTGCTAAGTAACACCCCCACCAAACCATACAGACACTCATACTGATACTACAAAAACATCTAATAACCCATATACACACACATGTAGCTACTCACCAACCCATGCAGCCACTTATACACAAAGTGAAACACTGATACAAACATTTAAATATTTAAACAATACTCGCTAATATATGTATTCACTAAGATACACTTAATAAGCCAGTAAACCAATCAATTTTTTTTTTAAAAACATCCATTAAGACACTTATTTAAACATTTATTCTTCCATCGACCTTTACATATACATATATAAAACATATTTATTTTTCAGAAAGACACACATTCACTGGATGGTGTCATCAGTGATGTCATGAGTGATGTCACTGACCATGTCATGAGTGATGTAATATGTGACGTCATCAGCAGTGCATTGCAGGCGCGCAAGTTATAGTGAGTCCAACTAACTATAACGTGGGAATTTCAATGGTTTTATGTCAGTAAAATTTCCAGCTAACTATAACTGGTGTCAAACCTATGGTTTTTTTCAGTGAATATATTTATAATTAGGTATTTGTCTATTTGTATATATATATATATATATATATATATATATATATATATATATATATATATATATATATATATATATATATATATATATATATATATATATTATTTTGTCACTATCTGTGGATGGACCAATATTTCCAATCACAATTAATGTGTTTTGGTAATTGTGATGGTTTGTCTTATATAATAGTGTTTAGATAATGTCTGTGTAAATGGATTGTGGGTCTTGTCTTTTGTGGTCACATTAGGTGTTAGTGCCATAGGGTATTATTGTACATGTGTCTTTTTGAATAGTACTTTTAGATTTTTTATGTGTGTATATATATATATATAACCCTTGTACATTCTAATCTTGCATCTTGGAAGAGGGTAGGATTGATTAGTAAAAAGGAATTCGATTTCTTGAAAAAAGATTTTCCTATCACTCCGACGTTGTATCTTTTACCAAAGATTCATAAAGGCATTACACCGATACCAGGGCGGCCAATTATTTCTGCTCAAAATAGCCTGTTGGAACCCCTCTCCAAATAAGTTGATTTCTATCTACATGAATATATGGAGGCCCTTCCTAGTTACCTAAAAGACACTGGTGACTTTTTGATGAAACTGAAAGAAGTTGTTTGGAATCCTAACTATCTTTTTGTAGTCATGGACATTACATCACTGTACACCTCTATTAATCATGTTGATGGGTTGAATGCTATTGAATATTTTTTATCTACTAGAGACATCAAGTTCTATGAACATAGTAAAATGCTCATCAGCATGATTGATCTATGCCTTAAGAATAATTTTTTCCTTTTCAACAATGAAGTTTACCAGCAATTGCGTGGTGTAGCCATGGGTGCGTGCTTCTCCCCCAGCTACGCGTGTTTACACGTGGGCTGGTGGGAGAGGCACGTCCTGGGTGGCATCCGAAGTCTGGAGGAGGATGAAATTGGCATTGTGAAGATGTGGCGCTTCATCGATGACGTTTTTATAATTTGGCAAGGGTGCAGTTCATCAGCAAAAGAATTTGTTAGTAATATCAATAACAATTCTTTAAACCTAGAGTTTAGTGCCAATATCAGCGATGTTAGTGTCAACTTCTTAGATGTGGAGATCTACATTAAGAATAATGAAATCATGACTAGGATGTACAGAAAATCCACAGCTGGGAATTCAATCCTACATGCCCAGAGTAACCATCCCCACCATCTCATTAAGAGCATCCCTTATGGGGAGTTTTTAAGAATTAAACGGATATGCAATAATGAGATTGATCTCATGAACTGTTTGAATGGATCTTACCAAAGATTTTTACAAAGAGGCTATGAAGTTTCTAACCTCACTAATTCTCTCAAAAGGGCTTTATCAACTCAAACAATTGTAATGGTACAACAACCTGCTTCAGATATTCCAGAAGAGGTGGTTGCTACAGTTAAAGAATCTTCCATTCGGCTAATAACCACTTTTAACAACCAACACAAAAAGATGAGGCAAATAATTAAATCTAACTGGCCCATCTTAAAAACAGATATTGTAGTGGGCCCTTTGGTGGGAGACTTTCCTAACATTACTTTTCGACGAGCACCCTCTATGAGGGATGCTCTAGTCAAAACTAGTCCTGAAACCATCATTAAACCCAATTGGTACTCCAGCAAAACAGGCTTTCGGAAGTGTAGTTCATGCCGGGCATGTAAATTCGGTGTGAACACCAGCGAGTTTGTTGAGGCTTTTACGGATGCAGTAATTCCTATAAAGAATGTATATACTTGCAAAACAGACCATGCGGTCTATGTTTTAAGATGCACGTGCGAGTTATACTATGTTGGTAGCACTAAGTTGCAAGTATTCAATCGAATTTTACAGCATCTACGTGCTATTGTGAACTCTGACCCTAATTATCCAGTGGCACGTCATTTTAAGCTGGTACACAACAACAATCTGAATGACCTGCAATACTTTGTTATTGATGCAGTCCCCGTGAATAAGAGGGGTGGAGATAGAGAGAAGAGACTCAGACAATTAGAAAGTCAATATATTCTGAGGTTAAACAGTAAGATCCCCAATGGCCTGAATATGGGAGAAGATCTTAACAATTTTTTGTAAATATTTTATTTCATCATATGCATAACCTTTTTATAATGGATTTTATACCTTTTGTATATGGTTTTAATCTATTTTGACTATGTTATGGATGATTTATGGATGAATTTACACTGTTTACTCTGACCATCATTCTATTTTTGTATTGATGTTTGGCTTTTACATACCCAGCTGCATTAACATGAAATTTATAGGTATGTCCTATTGTCTGCTACTATATGAATTCTATAAGATGTGATTGCCCTAGTTTCACCTCCCCTAATTAATCATTTATATGCACTGCCGATTTTCGCACTTCATTGGCATTTTGCACTTTATTAGGTTTTTTATTCTGCTCCAGGTTCTTATCTGGATATACAATGGTTGTTGCCAACTATTTGGGATTATGCACCCTGCACTTTTCTTCTTTGCACTTTAAAAACTTTTTGTGGTTATTATAACTTTATTACTGGTTTTATAGCATACCCCACTGAGATTGGCTCTTATCGTTCAGCTATAATATATAAATAAGATATTATGATTATCCATTGGGCACTTGCCCTTTATGCCAACTAACAGAATTTATTCCTGTTTTTGAAGACTGTTAATAATTGTACAGTGATTTTAGTGTTTTTGCATTTAGCATTTATTTTACACTGTACATTGCATGTGGATGAAGTACTTTCTTCACTGAATGATATTACTTTCATGTCTATTCATTTGTGGGAGGAGTCTCGTTTTTTACCAGTATTTAACCACTTATGTCTCTGGGTCTTGTCATGTGATCAAGTCCGGGTTTCCCGGACGAAACGCATCATGCCGCCATCCCCATTGATGGAATAAAGCACAATATTTCGTTGTGAAACCTTGGTTTGTGGTCTGTACCTGGCTGTGTCCGTTGCTGTTGCTGTTCGGCGCTTCAGGATTGTGGATTCCTATATATATATATATATATATATATATATATATATATATATATATATATATATATATATATATATATATATATATATATATATATATATATATATATATAATAGCTCCAAATCCCCAAAAGATACCCAGCCGGGTTAATTAGGACAAAAAGCACTCCCAAGTACGACAGTTGCTTTCAGCAAGGGTAGGTTTATTTCGATAGACGCGTTTCTGGAGATGGAACTCCCTTCGTCAGTATTTACATCAGTGCAACCAAAAACTGAATCCTTATCTATGTTTCCCATAAGTCATGGGCATAAACGAGGGACTAAACGGACGCCTCATGAGCGCCATCTTGTAATGTGCAAATACATCAAATAACCAAACATTGCTTGTACGTGTGTTACACCATAAATTAAGCCGTGTATCGGCAAATTCATCATCCTAATAATTACCCGCATCACTTAAATACAGACAACCATTGATATTCGTATTGCAGGGTTAAGATGACCAAAACTTCAACCTATCTATCACATCATGGATCAATGATAGAAACTTCAGGAAGATCAGGTAAATCTCGCCGTGGATCGGCATTGGCAGCCCATAAGGACTGCCCACTTGGGTTAGAACTAAGTATCAAGCAATGTATTATACAAATATTAACAAAGAGTTAATAAGAGTGACATCATACACCCCGAGCCTCAACTTGATTTAAAGAACCATCTAAAAATATACTGAATGAATCATCATCCAATCAATATTAATGCAGATTACATATTTTACATATTTCACTTTCACGTCATTATCAACCCAAGTGTGAAGCCAGTTCTTCTCCCATGTTCAGCCCCTTAGGTGCTTTGGTTTCTAAGTCTATGATATAACGGGACTCGAGTCTCCTTAAAGCAAGCAACCTATTGCCCCCTCTAGGATTTACTTCTACTCTGTCCAAACAGAAATATCTCAAAAGGTTCCTGTCACTGTTGTGTTTGATAGAGAAGTGGCGTGCCACAGGATAAGTAAAATCCTTGTTGGCTATTGCACGCATATGCTCCAATATCCTCAATTTGACAGGATTGATCGTGCTTCCCACATATCTCAACATGCAAGGACATACTAGGCAATAAACTGCATGATCAGAGTGACAAGACATGAATTTACTGATCTTCTTCCCTCTGTTATGTCCTGGGACCTCATAGTACAAGGTTCTTTTACTTGCAGAGCAGGCCTTGCACTTTCCACACGGAAAGAAGCCCTGGGCTTCCTTCAGCGTGCCCTGTCGCTTCTCAATGGGTCTAAGGTAACTATGAACCACTTGGTCGCGTAGTGATCTCACCTTCCTGTATGTAATTAATGGCATGTTTGGTATATCAGAGCCAATAATTGGGTCTGCTTTTAGAATATGCCAATGTTTGGCCAATACCTCACGCAATTTGTGGGAGTCCACAGAGTAGGAAGTGATCATGCGAAATTTGCCTTCTGTACTGGAGACTGTTTTTTTAGTGAAAAGACTAGATCGAGAAACGCTCCTAACTTTCCTCAGGGTCTCTTTTAGAACATGGGGGCTGTATCCTCTTACCACAAATCTCTCCATGCATTCCTTGGCTGCTTCCTCAAAGGAATCATCTTGGCTGCAATTGCGCTTTAACCGCAAAAGCTCCCCATATGGGATGTTGTTAATTAGTTTGCCGGGATGACTACTGGACGCGTGTAAAACGCTATTTCCGGCAGTCGGTTTGCGGTGCAAATTAGTGCAGATGTGCCCATCCCTGATGCTCACCTCCAGGTCCAGGTAATTTACCTTTTCCTTATTGATGTCCCCAGTGAATTTCAAATGGAATTCATTGTCATTGAGCAGATTAATATACTGTTTAGCTTCCTCAATGGTACCATTCCATACCAGGAACAGGTCATCAATGTACCTGCTCCATAGTACCACCTTAGAATTCCAGGAGGACAGTCTGGGGGCCCAGGCTACCTGCTCCTCCCACCAGCCCACGAATAAATTCGCGTAGCTGGGGGCGAAGCAGGAACCCATCGCCGTACCAGTCAGTTGGCGATATATGGTATTCTGAAAGAGAAAAATGTTATTGCGTAAACAGAATGCAACTAATTCTAATAGCATCCTATTATGCATTGCAAATTTTAACTCTCTCTTATTGAGGAAGTACTCTATGGCAAGGAGGCCCTGGTCATGATCTATGCAAGTATACAAACTTGTTATGTCCAGGGTGATCAGTATATAGGATGTTTGCCAGTTTAAAAGTTCCACCTTCTCTATAAAGTCCGAAGTGTCCCTGATGTATGATTTCAGAGACAACACAGAACTGAACAGATGGTGGTCTAGAAACTTGGAGAGATTCTCCGTCAGTCCTCCCATCGAGGAGATAATAGGTCTCCCAGGGGGGTCTTTAATGTCCTTATGGACCTTGGGGAGATGGTAAAAACAAGGTAACACAGGGTTAGTGGTCTTGAGAAAAAGATATTCATCCAGATCAAGCATCTGTTTATCGTGCCATTTCTTAAGTAAAACATAGAGATCTTTTATGCTGGATAAGTAATCTTGTTGCTTTATTATGGCATAACAGGAAACATCCTGCAGTTGCCGCATGGCCTCTGCCACATATTTGGTCCTGGACATGACAACAATGTTGCCTCCTTTGTCGGAGGGTTTGCACACTATGGTTTCATCATCCATGATGGACTTAATGGCTGCATGCTGTTCCTTGGTGGTGTTAAATCGAGTCTTCCGATTTTCTTGAGTGGTTCTCATGGTCATCAGATCCCTGGTGACTATATCGGAAAAAATGTCGATCGAATCCACCGCAGTCTGTGGAACAAACTTGGAAGCCAACTTAAAATTACTTTTAGGTGCAGTTTGTTCAATATCAACATTGGCCAGTCTTTGGGTGAGAGTATTATCAGTTGTTTCGGTTTCCATGTTGCCTTCTAGTCTCAAATTATGTAATACTTCACAGGCAGTGAGATCATTGACAGTTAGGAGATCCGTGTCCTTTTTATTCTGTCTTAGATGCTTGGCTTCTTGAGCTGTGGGTTTAACTTTATGAAACTTGTGCAGTTTGATCTTGCGAACAAATTTGAACAGATCGATCCGTGTCTGTGTGTACTCCATGCTTTTACTTGGACAGAAAGTCAATCCTAACTTGAGAACAGACTCTTCTGCTGGAGTTAGTTGTCTATCCGAAAGGTTCACTATGGTGAGTTGTTCCGAAGGGCCTACCATCTTCCCCTCCTCTGACTCCTGGTGACCCTCGGAATTGGTTTGCTCTTGACGTTGCCGTTGCCTCTTCCTCTTCCCCTTCCAGCCCCCTCGTCGGGTTTGTCTCCTGCTTCTGGGGGTTTGTTCTTGCCATCTCTTAGCCAACTTTCTCGGATGACCTTGAACTCCTGCTGAAAAGGGGTTTTCTTAACTAGGGGTTCGGGAGCAGTGGTTGTCCCTGTCGTTTCATCCCCAGATAACTCACTGGCAGTGACATCGGAGTCCGAAGTTTCCACTCTTACTTCTTCGGTACCTTTAGGCATCTGATCTTTCCTGGCAACATCTTTCCGTGGTTGATCATATTTTTTTGAGAATGTTAATACTCTTCCCATAGCGTAATCCCTTTCGTCGCGGTCGAATTTTTCCTGTTTTCTTAATTTGATTTTGGTTTCATATTTCTGGAGTCTCTTCTTCATGTTGGCTCTGAGGAGATCTTGTTCCTCCTTGTTCGTGTTTTGTGAAATTAAACCTTCTAGTTCCTCAATTTCCTTAATAGTCTTATCGTGGTCACTCCACGCGAATTGGACTAGAATTTCCAACATGCCTTTGCATGAATTGGCTATATGTGCAGCCCAAGTTTCCAGTAGTAGGGGGTCCGGATTTTCGTAAGCAGGGACTGTAAAAATTCTCAGTCCTCGAGGCACCCTCTGTACCTCAATGTAGCCCTGCAGTGAAGTGCCCTCCCACCACTTACGAAGTTCACGTTCGTACAATTTTTCCAACTTATGGAATTGAGAAATTAAAGGATTTAAAGTTGTTGTGATGGTATTAGTCAAGGGTGGCTTGGATACATCCGGGTGTTTATTTTTAAAGATGTCCACAGCAGCGTCCCGTCGTTCAGACATGTTAAACATTATTCAGTGAAGCAGTTGGAAAGGTCTTTGGTCCCAAAATCCAACTCTTACCCCTGCTCTTGTAAGCAACTGTCTGCTTTCGCTTAACCGCTTTGCAAATTGTACGAAAAATATACGGTCGCGTAATTGAGAAGCAGGCTTACCGCTTTCTGCGCTAGCCAGCAAGACGCGATCCCGCAGTCTTTCGTTCCGGAGTGTGTAGAGGTAAATTCACTTTCTCGTGTTGATACTACTCCGTTGGCGGCGGTGGTGCACTCGTGAAACTATGCAGGCTCCCTCTCACACCAAGGAAAACGAGTCACTCTTACAGCGGGTGCTTTAGACCGCGTTGGTGTCCGCGGTAATATAAAATAGCTCCAAATCCCAAAAAGATACCCAGCCGGGTTAATTAGGACAAAAAACACTCCCAAGTACGACAGTTGCTTTCAGCAGGAGTACGTTTATTTCGATAGACGCGTTTCTGGAGATGGAACTCCCTTCGTCAGTATTTACATCAGTGCAACCAAAAACTGAATCCTTATCTATGTTTCCCATAAGTCATGGGCATAAACGAGGGACTAAACGGACGCCTCATGAGCGACATCTTGTAATGTGCAAATACATCAAATAACCAAACATTGCTTGTACGTGTGTTACACCATAAATTAAGCCGTGTATCGGCAAATTCATCATCCTAATAATTACCCGCATCACTTAAATACAGACAACCATTGATATTCGTATTGCAGGGTTAAGATGACCAAAACTTCAACCTATCTATCACATCACATCATCGATCAATGATAGAAACTTCAGGAAGATCAGGTAATGATCTCACTGCCTGTGAAGTATTACATAATTTGAGACTAGAAGGCAACATGGAAACCGAAACAACTGATAATACTCTCACCCAAAGACTGGCCAATGTTGATATTGAACAAACTGCACCTAAAAGTAATTTTAAGTTGGCTTCCAAGTTTGTTCCACAGACTGCGGTGGATTCGATCGACATTTTTTCCGATATAGTCACCAGGGATCTGATTACCATGAGAACCACTCAAGAAAATCGGAAGACTCGATTTAACACCACCAAGGAACAGCATGCAGCCATTAAGTCCATCATGGATGATGAAACCATAGTGTGCAAACCCTCCGACAAAGGAGGCAACATTGTTGTCATGTCCAGGACCAAATATGTGGCAGAGGCCATGCGGCAACTGCAGGATGTTTCCTGTTATGCCATAATAAAGCAACAAGATTACTTATCCAGCATAAAAGATCTCTATGTTTTACTTAAGAAATGGCACGATAAACAGATGCTTGATCTGGATGAATATCTTTTTCTCAAGACCACTAACCCTGTGTTACCTTGTTTTTACCATCTCCCCAAGGTCCATAAGGACATTAAAGACCCCCCTGGGAGACCTATTATCTCCTCGATGGGAGGACTGACGGAGAATCTCTCCAAGTTTCTAGACCACCATCTGTTCAGTTCTGTGTTGTCTCTGAAATCATACATCAGGGACACTTCGGACTTTATAGAGAAGGTGGAACTTTTAAACTGGCAAACATCCTATATACTGATCACCCTGGACATAACAAGTTTGTATACTTGCATAGATCATGACCAGGGTCTCCTTGCCATAGAGTACTTCCTCAATAAGAGAGAGTTAAAATTTGCAATGCATAATAGGATGCTATTAGAATTAGTTGCATTCTGTTTACGCAATAACATTTTTCTCTTTCAGAATACCATATATCGCCAACTGACTGGTACGGCGATGGGTTCCTGCTTCGCCCCCAGCTACGCGAATTTATTCGTGGGCTGGTGGGAGGAGCAGGTAGCCTGGGCCCCCAGACTGTCCTCCTGGAATTCTAAGGTGGTACTATGGAGCAGGTACATTGATGACCTGTTCCTGGTATGGAATGGTACCATTGAGGAAGCTAAACAGTATATTAATCTGCTCAATGACAATGAATTCCATTTGAAATTCACTGGGGACATCAATAAGGAAAAGGTAAATTACCTGGACCTGGAGGTGAGCATCAGGGATGGGCACATCTGCACTAATTTGTACCGCAAACCGACTGCCGGAAATAGCGTTTTACACGCGTCCAGTAGTCATCCCGGCAAACTAATTAACAACATCCCATATGGGGAGCTTTTGCGGTTAAAGCGCAATTGCAGCCAAGATGATTCCTTTGAGGAAGCAGCCAAGGAATGCATGGAGAGATTTGTGGTAAGAGGATACAGCCCCCATGTTCTAAAAGAGACCCTGAGGAAAGTTAGGAGCGTTTCTCGATCTAGTCTTTTCACTAAATAACAGTCTCCAGTACAGAAGGCAAATTTCGCATGATCACTTCCTACTCTGTGGACTCCCACAAATTGCGTGAGGTATTGGCCAAACATTGGCATATTCTAAAAGCAGACCCAATTATTGGCTCTGATATACCAAACATGCCATTAATTACATACAGGAAGGCGAGATCACTACGCGACCAAGTGGTTCATAGTTACTTTAGACCCATTGAGAAGCGACAGGGCACGCTGAAGGAAGCCCAGGGCTTCTTTCCGTGTGGAAAGTGCAAGGCCTGCTCTGCAAGTAAAAGAACCTTATACTATGAGGTCCCAGGACATAACAGAGGGAAGAAGATCAGTAAATTCATGTCTTGTCACTCTGATCATGCAGTTTATTGCCTAGTATGTCCTTGCATGTTGAGATATGTGGGAAGCACGATCAATCCTGTCAAATTGAGGATATTGGAGCATATGCGTGCAATAGCCAACAAGGATTTTACTTATCCTGTGGCACGCCACTTCTCTATCAATCACAACAGTGACAGGAACCTTTTGAGATATTTCTGTTTGGACAGAGTAGAAGTAAATCCTAGAGGGGGCAATAGGTTGCTTGCTTTAAGGAGACTCAAGTCCCGTTATATCATAGACTTAGAAACCAAAGCACCTAAGGGGTTGAACATGGGAGAAGAACTGGCTTCACACTTGGGTTGATAATGACGTGAAAGTGAAATATGTAAAATATGTAATCTGCATTAATATTGATTGGATGATGATTCATTCAGTATATTTTTAGATGGTTCTTTAAATCAAGTTGAGGCTCGGGGTGTATGATGTCACTCTTATTAACTCTTTGTTAATATTTGTATAATACATTGCTTGATACTTAGTTCTAACCCAAGTGGGCAGTCCTTATGGGCTGCCAATGCCGATCCACGGCGAGATTTACCTGATCTTCCTGAAGTTTCTATCATTGATCGATGATGTGATAGATAGGTTGAAGTTTTGGTCATCTTAACCCTGCAATAAGAATATCAATGGTTGTCTGTATTTAAGTGATGCGGGTAATTATTAGGATGATGAATTTGCCGATACACGGCTTAATTTATGGTGTAACACACGTACAAGCAATGTTTGGTTATTTGATGTATTTGCACATTACAAGATGGCGCTCATGAGGTGTCCGTTTAGTCCCTCGTTTATGCCCATGACTTATGGGAAACATAGATAAGGATTCAGTTTTTGGTTGCACTGATGTAAATACTGACGAAGGGAGTTCCATCTCCAGAAACGCGTCTATCGAAATAAACCTACCCCTGCTGAAAGCAACTGTCGTACTTGGGAGTGCTTTTTGTCCTAATTAACCCGGCTGGGTATCTTTTTGGGATTTGGAGCTATTTTATATTACCGCGGACACCAACGCGGTCTAAAGCACCCGCTGTAAGAGTGACTCGTTTTCCTTGGTGTGAGAGGGAGCCTGCATATATATATATATATATATATATTCACTGAAAAACCATAGGTTTCAGGAGTTATATAGTTAGGAATTAGTTTTTAAAAAACCTTTGAAATTCACTCAAAAAACTATAAGTTTTAGTGGTGTTATAGTTAGCTGGACATTTTACTCATACAAAACCAATGAAATTGCTCCTATATAGTTAGTTGTACTAACTATGTTTCGCGCACCCACAATCCACTGCTGATGATGTCACATATTAGATCATTCATGACATGGTCAGTGACATCAATGATGACATCTCAAGTGACATCACTGATGACATCACTGATGAATTTCAAAGGTTTTTTAAATGCTAATTCCTAACTATATAAGGCCTGAAACCTATGGTTTTTTCAGTGTTTTAAAAAAAAAATTGATTGGTTAACTGGCTTATTAAGTGTATCTTAGTGAATACATATATTAGCGAGTAATGTTTAAATATTTAAATATATGCATGAGTGATGTAATATGTGACGTCATCAGCAGTGCATTGCAGACGTGCAAGTTATAGTGAGTCCAACTAACTATAACGTGGGAATTTCAATGGTTTTATGCGAGTAAAATTTCCAGCTAACTATAACTGGTGTGAAACCTATGATTTTTTCAGTGAATTTCAAAGGTTTTTTAAATGCTAATTCCTAACTATAACTGGTGTGTAACCTTGGTTTTTTCAGTGAATATATATATATATATAACATTTCTATGGCAAAATGAAACCCCTCATTTTGTTCCTTTTCAAATTAAATGTATCAAGTGTTACCACTTTATTCCAATCAAGATGACTTCAGGTGTGCCCTAATTTTGTCATAAGTAAGACTGTTAGCGTTCTAGTTGTTCTTTAGAACACTCTCGGACATTCTGTCATTGGGCTATAGTTGGGCTACATCTGGCTGACATTTGGGCTACATTTGGGCTCTTTTGTCTCTGGTGGCCATCTTGGGAGACTGCATATCAGAATTTTTTTAATGAAATATAAGAGGATTTGAGAAGTCACTCAAAATGTGCCCTATTTTTTCTTTCTTCAGCACTAATCATAATTTCTATGGCAAAATGAGCCCCCTCATTTTGTTCCTTTGCAAATTAAATGTTTTATGTGTTAACACGTTATTCCAATCAAGATGACTTCAGGTGTGCCATACTTTTGTCATAAGTAAGACTGTTAGTGCTCTAGTTGTTCTTTAGAACACTCTGGAACATTCTGTCATTGGGCTATAGTTGGGCTACATCTGGCTACATCTGGCTGATATTTGGGCTACATTTGTTTTTTTTGTCTCTGGTGCCCATCTTTGGGATACATTGGGCTACATTGGGCTACATTGGGCTACATTTGGGCTCTAACATATATATAGCCCAATGTAGCCCAATATATATTTTTTCAAAGTTAATTTTCATAAAAACCACTGGAGCACATATCTTGAGACATAGCAAAGGCACATCGGGCTACCAGTCCCTACAATTTTGCCAAGTTTGGCGGAAAACCATTCAGCCGTTCGGGCTAAAAGTGAGTCCAACCGCCCTATGGAAATTAACATGGGGAAAACACGTTTTGGGACCCCCCTTTTATCTCGGCCCCCGCTTGGCGAATCTCCCCCAAACTTTCAGGGAAGGAGCGGAGCTCCGCGAGGCAAAGTTAAGGAAAATTTCAGGAAGATTCCTCAACCGGCGCCAAAGTTATTCCAATAGAATGTTGCGATTTCCCTATGGAAAACAATCCTAACTATATATACCTACTGGCTATCGCCAGTAGGTAATATATATATATATATATATATATATATATATATATATATATATATATATATATATATATATATATATATATATATATAAATAAAGGGAGAGCCAAACCTTTGAGGCGGGTAATCTCAGGAACCACAGCACCAATCACAACACTCACTACAGCGTTGGAAAGGGCAGTTGCAGCAGGACATAGGCTATGCAGATGCCCACCATATACATTTAAAAGGTAAAAGAACCGTGCCAGCAAAGTAGTCCCTTGTGGGCGTGTCTGCGTTGTGCTGTGGGCGTGTGCTGGGGGTGTGACAAACGTCTCATATCGTGTGCTAATCCCACCCTGCTCCCTTTAAATACCATTGCACCCCATAATCATAACCCACCCGTACGCCTTAAAATACCCCAACACCCTTAAACACTAACCCATCTTAACCCTATAAATATGTATCCCAAAACCCAAACCTATCCCTAAACCCTAAAAATACCCCTGTACCCCAAAACCCAAACCTAGCCCTGAACCCTATAAATACCCCTGTACCCCAAAACCCAAACCTAGCCCTGAACCCTAAAAATACCACTGTACCCCAAAACCACCCCTGAACCCTAAAATACCCCTGTACCCCAAAACCCAAACCTAGCCCTTAACCCTTAAAATACCCCTGTACCCCAAAACCCAAACCTACCCCTTAACCCTTAAAATACCCCTGTACCCCAAAACCCAAACCTACCCCTGAACCCTAAAAATACCCCTGTACCCCAAAACCCAAACCTACCCCTGAACCCTAAAATACCCCTGTACCCCAAAACCCAAACCTAGCTCTGAACCCTAAAAATACCCCTGTACCCCAAAACCCAAACCTAGCCCTGAACCCTAAAACTACCCCTGTACCCATAACACAAAACTATATCTGAACCCTTAAAATACCCAAAAACCCCAAAACATGTACCTCAGTACCCCAAAACATATACCCCTATACCCATACTTACCTTATCCAAACATTAAAAAAAACATGCTTTCACCATTCATGCATTTACAATGAATTTCGTTGTAAATGTGTGCGTGGTAAAAGCATATAAAATGTAATGCCATGCGTTATAATGGCATTGCGGAGTCATGGTACTTTCATAATGAAAGTATGCGGAGTGATGGTATGCGGAAAGAAAGTTGCGGAATAATGGGTGTTTACCCTCCCCCGGTAAGTACATTGGTGGTACTGCGGCCCACATCTCCAGCAACATACTCATATTTTTCACCACCCATTTGAAAAATGCACAGGTCTCTCTCATTGATGGCCAGCACCGACATACACTTTTAGACACACCTCCCGCCACAAGTTCTAGAATTACGAACTTTAGAGCTGGGGAGCTACGTTCGCATCTCGGCATCAGCTCAACATCCTGTGATTCCAGGCAAATCGCTTTGTCTCCCCGTGCCTACCACAAATGAATGTGTTCTTCTGTAATGTAAATTGTGCTCATGCCATGTTGTCAAGTTTGCGCTATATAATATTGCAAGGAAAAATAAAGTAGGGAAACTCGAGTTCACACACTACTGAACGCGCTCTCTTAAGTGCATCAGCAGTGCACTGTGAATCGGAGCGTTTCACAGGCCTGTCACAGATAAGAAATGCTATCAAAACGAAATCCTACAAAACAATATACTACTGGCCGGCAGCAATTCATACCCGGACAACGTCGGGACGGGTTGCTAGTATATATATATATATATGTATGTTATGTGGATCTAATGTATATTTGTTTGTATTTGGTTGTATGTACTTCGATTGTGGTTATTTACGTATTGTTTCATGTTCATTTCAGCCCTGATGAAGTTCCTATAAAAGGAACAAAACGCGTTGGCTGTTGTCCTGTTGTTTTAACCTAAAGAAGAATAAAAGAAATTTGAATAGAGCATATTGGCTATTGTAACTTCATCCCTGATGCTGCCTCCATTCTCCTTCAACTCGTGATTCTGGATTTCCAGTGAGACCCAACTGCTGCAGGTCTCGGAGGCTATTGGCACAGGACTTTAATACTTTATGGACACTATGTTTGAGGTGCTAAACGTATAGGGGTGGCGGAGTGACCTAAAGAACGGTGATGGATTAAACCCAGATCAGTTGACTGGGGGTGAGTGTTTGTATTGTCAACGCTCCGTCCATCACCACCTTTGGTTTTTCTTTGTTTGCCCTAAGTTGGCAGGGTATGTTCAGACGTGAGTCCCTTGCTCACTTTGCCACTGGAGTCAAGCAAGCCCGGCTGAAGACGGCTGTAATGCCAGAAACCGGTCCTGGGAAGCTTGATTCCGGTCCAGGGAAGACATGGCTTGGCAGTTCGGGCTGGACTGTTCCCATGAGGCACAGGGTCAGACTGATTTGCATATGACCATGTCTGAACTGGGGTGGCGGAGTGAGCTAAAGAACGGTGATGGATTAAACCCAGATTAGTTGACTGGGGGTGAGTGTTTGTATTGTCAACGCTCCGTCCATCACCACCTTTGGTTTTTCTTTGTTCGCCCTAAGTTGGCAGGGTATGCTCAGACATGAGTCCCTTGCTCACTTTGCCACTGGAGTCAAGCAAGCCCGGCTGAAGACGGCTGTAATGCCAGAAACTGGTCCTGGGAAGCTTGATTCCGGTCCAGGGAAGACATGGCTTGGCAGTTCGGGCTGGACTGTTCCCATGAGGCACAGGGTCAGACTGATTTGCATATGGCCATGTCTGAACTGGGGTGGCGGAGTGAGCTAAAGAACGGTGATGGATTAAACCCAGATCAGTTGACTGGGGGTGAGTGTTTGTATTGTCAACGCTCCCTCCATCACCACCTTTGGTTTTTCTTTGTTCGCCCTAAGTTGGCAGGGTATGCTCAGACGTGAGTCCCTTGCTCACTTTGCCACTGGAGTCAAGCAAGCCCGGCTGAAGACGGCTGTAATGCCAGAAACCGGTCCTAGGAAGCTTGATTCCAGTCCAGGGAAGACATGGCTTGGCAGTTCGGGCTGGACTGTTCCCATGAGGCACAGGGTCAGACTGATTTGCATATGGCCATGTCTGAACTGGGGTGGCGGAGTGAGCTAAAGAACGGTGATGGATTAAACCCAGATCAGTTGACTGGGGGTGAGTGTTTGTATTGTCAACGCTCCGTCCATCACCACCTTTGGTTTTTCTTTGTGCTAAACGTATAGTCAGCTGAAGTATCGATATATTTTGGTAGAATTTTCATGTACATTTCTTGGACAGAATCGTTAGCAACTTTATTCAAAGTTACACATGTTGATTAAGTTGAATTATACCTCTACTGTATGTACGAATTCTGGTTTGGTAGCATAATATCACCATATTACACAAAACAGGGAGAGAGGGGTCAAAGGGAAAAAGAGATTAGAGACCTGCTACAAGTTCACTTCCCCAGGTACATACTATGAAAAAAACAAAAGAACTTGTGAGGTCTATCAGCCAAATATATTGGCCCGACTGGCATGTGGTACACTATGTCAGTAGGTGCTATAGTCACCTTGAAACGCTTCTAAAAAGAATAAGAGAGCATGAGTCACGTGTGTGAGGAAAACAAACTCGAGTATCTAAAGCTTAATCATGAATTGGTCACCAAAATCCAGAACAGCTTATTATGGATAACCATCAAACGAACCAAGTGATCAGTCATATCAATTGGTTGTCCACACTGTGACCAGGCCGGTCCTTAGATCATCTAGACCCCATGCCACACATTAAGTTGTTAATACTGGATCAGGTCCACAGTGCGTAGTGAATCACCAATTGTTGGCCAGTTGACGATGGTTGAGAGTGGTGAAAAAACAGTGCAACTTGACAAAAAAGTGGTGAGTCTAAAATAGGGTGATATGTCTAAACTACTCTTTAATGGGAACAAGGCACATCCCCTAATTAAAAAAACAGGAACAGTGCAAAAGACAGTATGGAAAAAATGACTGTCGCTAATAGGGCCAACATGTTTCTGCCTAACGGGCAAAACGTCCCTTGGCTTTCATCAGGGCCACTGCTCTTAAATGTTGCTACTGTAACAAATCTGTGAGAAATAAATCTGTATATTACACCAACCTAATCAGTGAAAAAGAAAAAAGTGAAAGTAGGAACGATACAACCTGTACCTACAGTTATGTACTCATCCTACTTGTCACATGGATACTCAGCGTGATCTACGGGAGATATACATCTGTTATTGATATTGGTACAGAGCTTTGAGAGCTTCACAAACACACATGCTCACAACATCTCATGCGTAAATTTTGAAACATTTAAAATGAATTGCTCAGCCAAAATGACAGGGGACTGGACCTCACCTCACCTGGACCGTGCTCAGGTATACGAGGCCCCGCTCTGTGGAACAGAAGGTGTGTAAACAGGGGAAGGCATCAAAATTCCATTCTGTCTGTAGAGTCTAACGGTGCCTATCTATATTCCCTGCTAAATACATCCTATTTGTCCACAACCTTATTCAATGTCAAAAAACGACCCCAAAGCGCTTGTCGCTACCCCTTAGACTGGCATTGCAAGAAATCCTGCGTAATTCTTCAAAAGCATACAAAAGAAACACCCATGTTATCTCACTCAAAAATTGTGAAACTGTGCTGTTTGTATTAATTTCTTCATTTAAATCGGTTAAATCAAGCCTGATCTAGCCTAACAGCAAATAGAGTCAGAAAACACCACACATAGCTGTCAAACACAAGAATAGCCACATTGCATCCTCTTTCACCTGTCCGTCGGTGCCACCAAACTTTCCTGAGGCTTGGGGGAGGCATTAGTATGGCGGAAATGAGCGTCTACATCCAATTGCTCAAAAGGGGACTACTTTGCTATCGTGCTACTTTTGACATTCACATTTCGTGCACACTATTTATTCCATTCCTCAAGTCACTACTCGATCTTTCAATGCCCATAATGCGTGGTCCCTTGGTTTTAGGATGGATAAACTGTATCTAGTGGCAGCGCAGTGACTTATTGTATGATCGAGAAACGGGCGTTTAGATCCTTCCGCGGAACTACAACATGACGTCATTGCGGCCATGTTTGTAGTTCCAGCGGTACTCGCGTTTCATGGGACATCAATATTACTGTATAGCGGACATTTCTTACTCAATGTTTTCACTCAGACCCGTAAGTGATTGTAAACTCTAAACTTTTGTGTGATCGAGAACCAAGCGTCTAGATCCTTCCGCGGAACTACAACATGACGGCATTGCGGGCATGTTTGTAGTTCCGCCGGTGCTCACATTTCACAGGACATCGATGTTGCGGTATAGCGGACATTTCCTAATCAAATGTTTACACTCAGAAGCCGTAAATGGTCATAAACTCTCAGCTTCGGTGTAAACAGGTAACCAACACATGTGTAGAGAAGAAGGTGAAGCTAGAACTACAAGATGACCAATTTTTGGCCATTTTAGTAGTCTCAAACACTGTTGAACCCTATTGTTCATATATCTACAAACCATGCAGTGTCACCACAGCCCATCCATGCCCTGATATACAGTGGATATTAAAAGAATGTAAGCGAATGGCCTAATTGGTAAACATAGCAAAGTACTCTCATGATTAAGGGTAGTATTTAGATAGTGTCTCATGCTCTAGATGTAGGAGCAGAAAAAACAGGAAAAAAGCAGAACATAACCGAGTGATGGTAGTTTCATAGCTATAAGTCAATGTTTGCTATGATTGCAGCCCTCCTTGAGGAATCCTACCGGGGTGCGAGATCAGACAAAGGTATTAACAGGTCTTTCCAAAGAATGTGACTAGAGGGCATTCCAAGGTATCTGGTCATTGAGCCCAGCTATGTCGGAGGAAAGTTTAAAGATCCATTTTTGCTCCCTCAAAAAGAGATATCTGGAAACGTTGCTCACATGGGACGGTATAAAAGGCTTTTCTAAGACCGTCCAGTCAAAGTCTGATTCCCCATGATGTTTCTCAAGGAAATGTCTGGTTAGGCGCGTCATGGCTTTTTTACAGCGAATAGAGCTCTTGTGTTCGAGCATGCGTATTCGCACCTTACGGGTAGTCATTCCTACATATTGACAAGAGCAAGGACAGGTCAACAGATAGATGAGGTTCTCACTGTTACAATTACTGAAGTGAGTTTGTAACCATGGTCTGCCCGTGCATATGTTTATCTCAGTAGAGTGTTTAGTTTGGGAGCAGACAGAGCAATTGCCACATGGATGGTGCCCAACTACAGGTGGTAAATCCCACAAAGTACCAAGCAATCTTTTCGGTGTCTCCTTAGGGCGCGTATGTACTAAGCGGTCCCTAATGCTATTTGATCTTTTAAAGGCAAATAGAGGTAATGCAATATTTTCATTACCATGGTTAAGGATGCGCCAGTGTTTCCTGATGATTTTCTGTAGACTGTTACTTCTTGTGTTAAAGGTACTCACAAAAGCTAGTCTGTCAGTGGGAATTATTGCCACAGGTTGTTCTAGGAGTGCCTCCCGATTGTTATTATAGGCACGCTTGAGAGAACATTTGATCAAGGGTCGCGGGTAATGTCGCTCCACCAGTTGAGAAGACAAGTTCTTCGCATGGATCTTAAAGTCTTCTACCCTGAAACAATTCCTCCGAACTCGGAGGAACTGGCCGTATGGTAAATTATCCCGTAGGGATTTAGGGTGATGACTCCCATATAAGAGTAACGAGTTTCTCGCCATTGGCTTCCTGTACAGTTCGCTGTGCAAGCCTGTGGGTGTCACAAAAATCGAGAGATCCAGAAAGGACAACCTCTCCTTATGGGCCTCATACGTGAATTTCAGAAATTGGTTCCTGCTGTTTAGCCACAGATGGAAATCACTCACCGATTCAAGGCTCCCTTCCCACAGTACCAACACATCATCGATATAGCGTTTCCACCATTTAATCGATGATCGAAATGGGTTGGTAGGTGCAAGTATGTGATGTTGCTCGAATTGGTGTACGTACAAATTCGCTAGGCTCGGCGCGAAAGCGCTGCCCATGCTCGTTCCCGAGGTCTGTAAGTATATTTGGTCCTCGAAACGGAAGAAATGATCTTTCATGGCCAGTGTCGCTAGAGCCATAATAAAGGCTATCGGTGTGATAGTTTCACAAATGTTATCCCCCAGGATGGATGTTACAACTTCAAGGGTTTCATCCTGGGGGATCGAAGTATATAGTGACTCAACGTCAAAAGAGACCAATAGGTCTCTCTCTGGGTCAAAATCAATCTCTGGAAGTACCCTCAGTACATCTTTGGTATCTTGGAGGTAGGTCGGCATCCTCTGCACAATTGGCCTTAGAAAGAAATCTACAAACGTGGAGAGGGGCTCTAAGGCTGAACCTAACCCAGAAATAATGGGTCTCCCTGGGGGGGGGGGGTCTCTGCGGTTTATGTACCTTTGGAAGAAGGTAAAAATATGGCATGACAGGAAATTCAGTTATCAAAAAAGACCCCTCATTAGGAGTAATCCATCCCTCAGCTAGGGCTTCTTCTACCAAAACTTTGATACGTCTCATTAGATCCTCTGTAGGGTCTTCTTGTAGGGGCAAATATGCACGCCTATCTTCCAATTGTCTTAGGCATTCCGATCGATAGTCGGAGGTGTTTAAAATAACGATCAAACCGCCTTTGTCAGCGGGCTTGATTGTTATTAGCTGGTCATCCGACAAACTTTTTAAAGCCTTTTGTTCTAATGCTGACAAGTTCTTAAAGGACTTATCCTGTGTCTTCCATAGTCTTGAAACTTCATCATTAATGGCTTGCTCAAAAGCCAAGACCTGTGGGGGAACTGTGTGTGCAGGTGGTAAAAACGTGGATTTCGATTTTAGCCCCGTGTTCACTTCGTGGACAACTTCTGGAACGTCCGATTTGTTTTTAAAGAAGTAGTGAAGTTTCAATTCATAATATCACCAACCTTATTTTAAAGTTTTCCTTGTTGTGCAGGATTTTGGACGATTCCCATGAAAAAAATACCTTACCTTATGTTATATATTTATATTACCAGGGAATGTCAATCCCAATGTTATTTTAAAGCTATCAAGATTAAGACTTAAGACTTTCATAACTGCAGTAACGTTTTTAACTACCAGACATCAGGCCCTGAGTTGCAACTGTATTGTTCTAACAAACATAACTGACAGCTAGTAGGCCATAGGAGCAAATAAAAAGATTATTAACTGTTATAAACTGCTGGTCTTTTGAGTCAGTTATGAAGATATAAAAGGGCATTTAACTTATTTTATAATTGTTAAAATGTAGCTTTTTTTCTTGCCTAATAACTGAGAATTCCTATGATTTGCTTTTAAATTACGGATTTTCTGCACTATATATATGTCACAACTCAAATGTTTATCTAGGACTTATTTGATCAATGTTTTTGTCTCTGTCTTTTTTGAATATTTATTAAGCTTTGAGGCATTTTCTTCTTATTGAGTGGGGCTTTTTAAAGTTTGCTATTCCTGTATTTGTAATATGTATTGATGGTTTATATTATGAAAGGAATAAAATAAAGCATGAAAAAAGGAGAGTGGAGATGATTGTCAACTTTGCTGTCCCCTGCAGCTGCACTTGAGTTAAGTTGATCTGTTCTTTTCAACCTATTCAACAACACGGGGGGAACATGAAAAAATGCTTTATAGAGGCATGTCCTCCTCATAGGGGGAAATGCTACCCACCCTCCTGCCACAAGGCAGAAGGTGAAATGGTACTCTGCATAGCCCTACCATCTACATGAAATAAGCGGAACACTGCTAGATGTCCTTGTAAATACAGCAAAGTCTTCTGACTTTAACAACAGGGATCTCTAGAATACGCCTTTGGTGATGAAGCCATGTTATTGGAGTCCACTGGGACACCTATTAACATCCTGTAGCACTGTCCCCGGTAGTGTCAAAGCAAACCAGTGAAGAACCACTGGACATTAGTTGATATTCCTCTGCAATCAGTAGACTTGTGATAACTCCCTAGAGATCTCTACTAACGACCTAGGATACTGCATATATCAGTGTCTATATTAGGCATTGAGTGACATTTCTTTAAATTCCTAAGCTCACAAAATTTGAGAAATAGGGCTACAGCGACATGGACTGGAATGGAGTGAGCAGAGACACCATCATATTTTGGTGGTTGTTATTTAAAAGGTCATTAATAATATTTTTGCATAGGCAACAAAACAAATATAAAAACATGGATTAATGTGTTTTTCGTGAGTGTAAACTCTGATCCAAGCCACTTTTAGAAGCTCCTAAATTCTGCAGTTTAGGAAGGCCACACTTTGCTTAAACAACTTGTGACCATTATAGGTATGGGGTGACCCAAAACAAAGTCTGTGGGACCTGGGTAACGTACGGTATAGAAAACAGTTGTCCTCAAACCAATAGTTTTAACAATAGATACTAATCAAGTGTTTCCAGTAAAGAGCTAGACTCCAGTTAATGCTCTTTTAGGCCAAAAAGTCCATCCATATATCATTCATTGTTTTATACATACAAAAATTATCAAAAACACTTTTTTATTTTTATTATATATATGAAGGAGTGGATGCGTAGAGACTTCAATTGAGTAAGTCAGCAACATGAATTTATTTTCATTCCAAACGTATTTGCACTTGTCATCAAATGGTAAATGTGGTTGCTCCAAGGGGAACGTGCAGGAGAAAGAAGTGCTCAAAAAGTTTGAGTGGGTAGGGAAGTTTTCCCAACGTGAATTGTAGAGAAAAGTGGAAAGATTCAAAGTGAGATTGATCAAATGTATCAATCTAGGTGTCCTGACCCAGTGTTCTATTTTACATGGTCTATTTACAATAGTTTATACAATCACAGATTGTAGTCATCTGTGGCACGTATTCGTTAGGGGTTCGGTGGGTCCAGGTACAAGGGGATGGGTTTGTCGACGTTTCGACTCGACTTGTGACTTGCGGGAGGGTTAGACCTTAGCCTGCGAGTCTTCTTCAGGACAGCATGGGGGTGGGAAGGGGGGCAACCAACTCGTGGTTAGGAACCCTCATCTAATAATAAGGAGAGAAATAGTGAGTCATCCACTCCAACGGGCAAAACCACTCCTAATGTATACAGAGGTAAAAGAGTTCAGCTTACCCTCACTAGCCTTAGTGGGACTGGTAGCTGAATTGTAGAACAACTTCAAACTCAATGGGATGCAAAGAGGGTCAATCCTGAGGCCAATTCAATTGGCGCGATCTGTGTGAGTAAGGATCAGCGTGTGTTAGCTAAGGGGTCACTTCTTATCCATGTAAGTATACAACGTTAATTGCCATAAGCGGTTATGCGTGTTTCAAGTGCAACCATCGGTTTCCTTACTGTCAACAACAACCATTCAAGACCGGCCAGCAAAGGGGTTACACTAAACATGCCTCGGCGGTATTTCTGACAAACGTGCGTCTGGTTCTGTTTCCAGTCATGCATTCTAAAGACAACATCAGCTAGAGTGTCCACGTATTTACACAATGTTAATTGCTCAAGCGGTAATGCGTGTGTCAGCGCCTAACCCCACAGATACCTAAGGGAATGCAATATACTCGCCAACGCGGTGATAGACGCACGTGTGCACTCGTTCATCTTCCCCGATTTGGGTGAGTGACAGGCTAAAACGTCAACATGTGTGCATACATACATTGACCCGGCAGCACCAGTGGATCACAGTTGTCACCATATGATCTCTATCAAACCAACCAAAAACAAAAACAAAAACGGCAGCTAAATTTGCCGTAATTGTGGACTATACACTTCCAATATCTTCAAAAGACCATATGCACTTTCAAGACATTCCAAACGACCAGCCTTTTTGGACTAACCAATTCTACCGGGGCTGAGTCCCCTGCTCACCTGTTCGGGGCGCGATGTCCGCTGCAAATTTACAGAGACCGAACACGGCGTGCGCTCCCAATTATATGCACTGGGGCTGATTCTCCCGCCTTGCGCATGGAGAATAGAAAAAGAAGACAGACTCCGGGTCTTCGATTCCTTCAGTTCTACGCTTGTGGCAGACATTAAGGGACAATGGTGGAAGTTGAACCCACCTCAGAAAAAGCTAAAACATGTTTAAATTGGATTCAACATATAAGTCATATTAATTCGTACATGGACCGATTCACTTGTGTTAACATTGCTGCATGTTGTGCATTAGAATGGAGAATCAGTAGCACCATTTCCTTGATTCCTATTACTCGGGGCATAAGGATGTGCCACATCATAAGTTCAAGCATAAAACATGAGTGCCATGTACAATATTTACATGAGTGATGTGTACAATATTTTTACATAAGTGACAATATACAATAAATACATGCAAACATTATATACAATACTTGATGCAGATCCGCCAAGTTACATAATGTGAAGGGATACTTCTCTGACCGTCGTGTATCATCTCATAGTCAGGGTAAGGACCTCTCTCAACCTATCAGTCTGCTAGGCCTACAAGAGCATTGACTGGATTCTAGCTTTTTACTGTGGAAATACTTGATTAGTATCTATTGTTTAAACTATTGGTTTGAGGACCACTGTTTTCTATACCAAACAACTTGTGGAGCAGATCATACCCAGTGAGCTGTGGGCTCCAACTTCACTGAGCACTACCCAGGGATGGGATCTGTGGTACCTGCAAAAGGGGACTCAATGCAGAGCACGGCTACTCTCCGATCTGAGCACACACAGCACAGCTGTATGTCATGTCCTCTTTCCACTTGGTGTGGAACAACTGGCACAGTGTATGACTGAAGGCCACAGCCACCCCTATGTACCGAATGGAAACTACTAATACTTGAGCTCAGTTGCCTCGAGGAATAAGAGTACTGGGTGTAGGATGTGGAAAGAGGTCCAGCATTAGTTGAATGGCATGGTTGGATCCCACGTCCTGAACCCATTAGGGACTGGAAGAAGGGCATGGCTAAGGCACCTGCTTCCTACGTACACCGGGTTGGCATTGAGGTTGAGATGAATGAGTGGAGACATGGTCAAGTCCATGCGCTGTGCCCCCTGGCACCACAAGGGAGTTGATGAATAGCCTCAGTAAAGAGATTCAGGATTTAGAAGAAAAATTAAAATTGGCTGATGCGGTAGATGAGGCTAAAAATAAATTGGAGAAAATCCAAGCAGAAATGAAAGATTTTGACACGTATTTGACAAATAAAAAATCTGAAAAATTACGTAAAGACATAAGATGGTTCACGAGAGAAAAAATATACCCTTATTTGAATCCCCTTTACTATCAAGGAGGTACTCAATCTAACTATACACCAATGTATACCAACAGCTACAGAAAACAGTATACACCTTTCTCTGATACAGGTTCTTCTGAATCAGATAATGACAATTTTCATGATGATGGTAGACCACAGTACAATTCTAGGTCTTTCAGAGGCAGACAACAATCACAGAATAGCCATAACAGTGTTTTTTTATCCAGGGGCCAATTCAGGGGACGCAATGTCCATTGGCAGCAAGACAGAGGGGGACATCACCAGATGAGCCCTCAACCTCAACAGCAATATGTAAAGACCAGGAACCAGCAATATTGGTGGTAGAGCAGGATATAAATTACACTGTATCAGTTCAGGAAGATGCCCTACCTATTTACAATCTGTCATCAGTCACCTTTAATGACGAGGAACTATCTCTATTGAGCCGAGGCCTATCTTTTGTCCCGTGTACAGTGCTGAACAAATTTAAATTACATGAGGACTTATTTGCCTTCTTCAGGAAGGTGAGATTAAGAAAATACTTTGTGGACAGATTAGAGGTAACAGAAAATGGAAATCTTTCTAAATGTAAACCAGTATCTACCTTTACCCCAACACTTGATTTGGTTGGACCCGAAGTTCATATCTTCGAGCAAAATTCTTTAAATGATGTTGCCCGTTTGTTAAAAAATCCTAACAAACCAAGATTCAACTTATCAAAAAGTGAGAACCTGGCATTAAAAAGAATAGAAACCAACACGGATATTGTGATTAAACCCTGTGATAAGGGTGGGGGCATTACTATTTTGAATAAAGCAGACTATGATGGAAAAATGTTAGAGATGCTGTCCATACCTGAGCTTATAGATCTGCAAATATAAGGGAGATTACTAGACTAAAACAGTAACTAGTGAAATCGCACATAAAGCTTTGAATGATGGTGAGATTTGTGAAGACGAATATAACTTCCTTAATAAGTCATGCCTGATAACACCCGCATTATATGGGCTTCCAAAAACCCATAAGAATGAGCAACAACCCCCCATGCGACCAATCATCTCCACGATAGGCTCTAGTACAGAGCCTCTTTCAAAATACGTGGACGCATTTCTGTGTCCTCTGACTCAAAGATATGCGTCATACATCAAAGATACTGGAGATGCCATCTCCAAGATAGAAAATACACCGTTCAACCCTTGTACAGAAATCCTAGTAACGCTTGACATTGAGGCATTTTATACTAACATCCCTCAGTGTCAAGCGTTACAAGCGGTAGCAGCGCTTTTACAAAGATATCCCTGTAACAGACCAGATGGATTTATACTGAAATGTCTAGAGGTTGTTCTTTTGAACAACTTCTTCGATTTCAATGGCTCTCTGTTCATGCAAATTAAGGGGACCAGCATGGGGACATCTTGTGCCCCCAGTGTAGCGAACACGTATATGGGAGAATGGGAGTTGAGGAATATTTTTAATGAGGATGCTCCATTTTTTGAAAATGTTTTTTATGGCGTTGTTTCATTGATGATATTTTTTTGTGTGGAGAGGTAATGAAACTGACTTAAAGGAATACATACTTTGGCTAAATATGAGCGATCAAAATCTTAAATTCACGGCGCATTATAGTACCAGCAAGGTCGAATTCCTAGATATTCTGATTGAGGGTGATAGTGGCAACCTTCTAGTTAGTCTATATAGGAAACCGACAGCGAAGAACGCTATCTTACAATATGGGAGTTTTCACCCGAATTGTCAAAAAGTCTCTATCCCCTTTGGGGAATTTCTTCGCATTCGCCATAATTGCTCTAACATGAATGATTTTCTCTTCCATGGGGAAGCCCTAAAAAAGAGACTTATGAAATGAAATGAAATGATTACGCACTTGTATAGCGTGGGTATCCCCATCACTTGGTACGTCAAGCCTTCAAAAGAGCAAAATACTATAACAGAGATGCTCTACTGAAGGGACCTAGAAGAGAATCTTATGGTAGATTTACCTGTGTGATCAACCATTCCTCCCTTAATTTTAAACTGAAAAATATTGTCAACTGAAATTGGAGAATCTTGAATTTGGATGAGCGTGAAACCCAACTCCCACAACCACTAATAGCGTATCGTAGAAATCGAAACCTAAGGGATCGATTAGTTCACACCAGGAATAAACCGAAGTTGGTTGAAACCCAAACCTCTCTCACGGGTCTTCCGATTATTTTGGGAAACCATAAATGTGGCTCATGCCATGCATGTGACGCGCCTGTTGTCACGGAATCTTTTAACTACAATAACATCAATGTTAGACTCAGGTCACTTACTAACTGTAGGAGTAGTAACATCATCTATATACTGTTCTGTCCTTGCGGATTATCCTATAAAGGGGAAACAAGTCGTGAATTCCGTCATCGATTCAGTGAGCACAAATCTGCAGTAAGAACGAAAAAAGTCTCTGCACCTTTAGTCAAACATTGTTTAGAAAAACAACATCATGAAAATGAGCTTAAATGGTGTATCTTGGAAAAAGTACAAACCAAAATGGGTCAATTGAATGAAACAACTCGTAAAAAACGAGAGACAATCTGGATTTTTCATCTGGACAGCATAAAACAGGGATTAAATGAGGACATATCATGGTATGTAACCAAATAGGTGCTAGGCAAGTATCTTAAAATGGGAAGTTACTGTGTTTCTATTTCCCATAAACCTAAAAGACACTATTGTCCATAATATGGTATGATCCTTATGACTTTCAGTCTGACCCTTAATTGTATCTATCCTTGATCTGATCTTCTACTCTCCAACAGAATGAAAAGCATCATTATGATATGCAGATTACACAGCTCACAAATAGTTTCGTGGAAAATGGAAAATTGTATTCTTGTCCTGATAACCCTTCTTACATATCTTGTGCTCTGCTATTCGACTCTGTTCTAGTTGTACCATATTTAAGGAACTTTCATCTTGAGTTATGTTTTATTTGTTAGGTCACAATTTTATAAATACAGGAGAGAACTTACATCATCTGTCTAGAATTTAGATATTTTTTTACAACTACAAGATGGCCCGGATATTTGTGAAGAAACATATAGTTCTTCTGTTATTTTGGAGATACTCATAAAGAAAGCGCCTTGTTAAAACATGATAGTAACTCCGTCCGGTCTTTCTGATTCTTGAACAAAACTTCTGTATATGTACTACATTTTTTGCGCCTGTCGCGCTTTGTTATTTGACCTTGCATGTACCGATTTACATTTTATAAATTATTCCTTGGTTACGTTATTTTTAATTTAGTGGAATAATGATTGCTTTTTCTATATGTACGAATGGAAAACTCGGCTAGCATATGACATCTGTAAGATGGCGCCCGTATTTGCGAATAAATTTATAGCCTGTTGTTTATTTCTACAAAAGCGCAAAGACAGGAAGTGACGCTCACATCCCAGCTGAAAGCGAATTAGGTTTTGGGCGCCAAGATTTGGGTATTTAAAACGTCGATTTTCCTCCATTTTTTCTCTTGGCCACACAGTATTTTGGTTGAACATTCGACATGCAGGAGTAAGATGTTATTCTATAAGGTGAGCAATGGGAATCGGTATATTTCTTTATTGGGGTCGAGTGTGTGTTCCCCTTTAGAAACGATTCTTTCAACTGTGGATTTGTATATTGACTAGGCTGGGTACAAATACACAGTATCTTGCAGCACTGTTAGGAGTTAATGTCCGTATTATAGTATTAGTCGCCATATAACTTGTTCGTTTATGACCATGTCAGCTACTTTTAGTTTCTAGGGTGAATAAACAGGTTGTCTCATTTGATTAGACTCTAGTGCCTGTTTTTGAAGATGGACCGTCTTTTTTAACATTACGGACTTTTCCTAGGTGGTAATCGCCTTTATTATCGGAACGTACAAAACGTGAATGATTTTTAAAGAATGGACTCTTGTCTCTATATGTTCAAATAGCATATAAATATTATGGGTTGCTATTGTAAAGACAAGACTGCTAGTACAGTTTGGTTAGAGCTTCTGTACTCTATAAACAGATTCATAAGAAAACACATATGATGTGCCGCAGGACAGAGGGGAGCTTTTGCTTGAATATATATATATATAGGGGATCCTACATACTTCTACTCTAGTCGTTTATGTCGATTAAGAATATGAGCAAATAAGAATGATCAAAGAAAAACACTAAAAGTGTGTCTTTCTCAAAATCTGCAGGCTGTAGGAGTGATCTGGATGAAAATTACGATCTCTGGGTAAAAAGAGGTGTTTCCGGTCTGCTACCAAATAAAATTACCTAAAAGTTTGTGATCGAAGAATAAAGTTAGTTTGTAATAACAGGGGATAGCGATAGTTTTGACCTTTACACCAGTAAACTTATGGCTGCTCCTGTTTTATATATCATCCTCTACAGGAATTGCAATACTGAGACACCATTTCACTATTTTTTACTGTGATGAGACTTACCTATTAAGAATGAAAGGACACTAATACAAAGGATACCCCTGTGTGGCAATATTTAGGAAAATAAAAGGTAGGTCTCTTAGGAATGTAAATAGCATTAAGTAGAATGCAAGAATAGAGCTTTTATGATCTTTTTTGCTCTCACATTTCTTAGGAATTGATAATCGTTGATGGACATTGAGACCATTGAAACACTGAATATGGTCAACTGAATTTTTTAAGAAAACTGTAAGGCACATGTCTTGAGAAAGAATAGTAAGTTTAATTGTCTGGTATTCTGGTACTGAGGCATGCCACTTTGGTTGTTGGCTATTGGGTATTACTTTTTCCCTTTGCTTATAAATTCTCCTTCTCCAAAATGTTTTGGAGCAAAGGATAGTCATTTAGAATGACAACTGTTGGTAACTTTTTGACACCTTTAGTGCCTATATCTTCTCTGTTCTCATATTTTGGTCTTTATCTACTTGGTGTTGGTCTTTGCTTTAACTCTGAACTTTAATCTATCTTGAATCACTAAGAAAACTGATTAAACTTAGCCTATTCTTTAGTTTTTTGTAGTTTGGAGACCTTGTATAGCTGCGAGGCCAAGAGTGAACTCAAACGTTAATGAGTGTTTAATGTTTTTTTAAAGAATGATGTTTTCTATACATGCACAACAATCTTTATGTTTTTTTTTATTTCAGATCCCCTGGCTTTTGTTGTGTAAGGAATGTTTGTATCTGCATAGGTCCTGAGGAAGGTTGTACAGAACCCACCGAAACGCGCGTCGACCTTGCGTGGAACCCATATTTTACATCCAATGGTCATAAATTTAGGCAGCAATAATTCTAACTCTACCTGATTATGTCTAGATTTGTTCAGATTCTGCATTTTGTATGGAACGCGTGTATAGCAGTAGGATTGGAATGAATGTGAGTGTATGAGTGGTATTGTATTAATTCTGTTTGTATAATCCAGGGTTTCTTCTCTCCTTTTTTTGTAATAATTGTGTTGGTATTTGTTGTAATATGTATTTTTCACGAATTGATATACACCCAAAAAAAGATAAAAATATTTTTAAGAAATGAAAATGTATAAACAAAGAATGATGAATTTATAAGAAAAATAAATGAAAAATAAAAGAATGATGAAATAAAATACTAAAATGAAACTCATTAGTTCCTATTGTTGTGCATGAACAAAGTACATATATGTAAACCATGTTTATAATGAAAAGTATATAGGTCTCGAGGGAATTTTTCCAATATTACCTTGGATTTCCATGCCATTTGCAAAGAGTGCACTGAGCTTAGCTGAAGGTTGTGCCATGCAGGTTTTCGTACACACATCAGACTGGACTCAGCAGGATAAACCACAATGTCCTGCAGCAGTGACTAGTCAGTGCTGTAGGCATTACTATAAGAGGACATCACATAATACAGTATACCTGAAAGTACTTTGTCAAAGCTAAGGTACGGCCGTTCACCCTGATCACAAAATAGCAAATTCTCCTAAAAATCACAAGTTGACAAAATGTTTATTTATGAACTAAATGCTAAACTCCTGGAACTACAGAAATTCACAATTCCTGATCAGCTGTCACACAATAACTTTCACTAATGGCCTTTACATGACCCCACAAATGATGCCACTGATTACCACAAGTACAGCTTCTGTTACATCACTTCTGACATCACCATTGGACATTATCACTGAAGCCAGTTAATGCACTGCCACTGTGCCATTTCAAAGGGATCAATTGTTGCCTGTCCCTTGTATGCTGTGGGAGCAGGACCTTGCTTTAGTGCATCTGCAAGTGCATTGGTTCTATAAAGGTTATTAAAGGGCCACGGGATTATAATTGCAGTGGTGGACCAATTTATGTGGTAAGAACGGGAAAATTATGTAGCATAATACCGCACATGGTTCCTAATATATCTCACTATTTTAACACAAGGTTAAATGTCAGGTACGGGAAATTTTTATTCACAGAGAAATAACCTCCGTCGGACAATCACATTCCAATAATCCTAGGTGCAATAACGCAAAGAGAATTATATTTTACTTACAAAGAAGTTCTGAGCTCAATAAAATGTTTAATTTTTCATCGATGTTTTTTCAACTACCTCTGTTTTTTCAGACAGTACTAATCATTACTCTTCAGTATATCTACTTTAACAAGTTCAGAATTCAAAAACACATGTATTTGCTGATATTTTATTGTAGCCTATTAAACAATTTGAAATTGCTATGCTTCCGAACAATTTACTGTTTGGCTCGATGTTCTGTGTGATAATGTGACAGCTCTGTGCAATTTCATCTCTTCCAGTGATTCTACAGTGCTTGCCTCTTTCTGCAGTCTTTTACACAAAGGAACCACCCACCCTCCTGTCTCCAAAGAACCTTTTCTTTATTATGTCTTTATTTGTGATAATTTTTATGGTGAGCAAAATACCAAAAAATTAAGTATCCAATTCACACTTAAAAGGAATCCAGCACATTCAATAAACCCTTCCATGGGCACTGGGGGAGGGAGAGGGAAAGAAGGAGACTAATAATACCCACCAGAAATAATGTATTCATCAAGCTAACCCCCTTTTAAGATGCCAGGGAGAGTTGAAGAGAGGGGAGGTCAGGCTGCTGGGGTATTTGACTTCCCAGCATCCCAGCAGCTCCGTGAACCTTAGCTGTTCATCTTATCCATAAGCCTTTCTTTTTAGGTCGAGCCTAGCGCAGGGCGCATGCGCTGTCTCTATGGGGAGGCTTCTTGTAAGCACTCCCAACTTCCTAGAGACTTTCCAGTGTTATTTTGTTCACACCCACACATTTTATTGGCCATTGCGTGTGGCTTTCAAAAATGAAAGCACGCAAATGGCCAAAGGCAGGGGTATGTCCCGCCTTTTATGTAAATATTCACTCCCATGGCCTATGGGCGGTGTGCAGTGTGCCAGCTGCATTCCTGGATCAGGTTACTAATTAACTCAGCGAGGTCACTTTCACTTTCGCGAACGCGCTGCTTTTTAGTTCCATAACAAATTCATTTTAACAGTGCTTGCTGGTCTTCGGTGTCAGTAGCTGGTCTTCAGTGTCTTAACCTCTGTCTGTGTAATCTAACATTTTATGTAGGGAAAGTGCTGCTTGTTCTTTAAGCTCTGAGCTGTGGCACAAAAACATTTGATCTGTTTGACTATGAGATATCATGTGATTAGAGCTGTGCTTTTACTTTTATCTACTGCTTTGATACGGAGCTTTAGAATCCCTGGTCTTCATGGAACCACGAGACTGGCAAGAAAGTACTTTTGTTATTAAATAAATCCCATGCGCTCGAGAATATTGCTTCTTCTTAATTTGCCTTAACCCTGCTATCTTCAAAGGACAACAGACCACAGCCTCCTAAAATGAATTGTAAATGGGCTCCTCAAGCCAACAGGACAGGTCTTTGGAAATCTGCCCTTATTTCCTCTTGATGAGACGAACTGCGTAAAACCATCTAGCTCCAACCTACATCAACAACTCAAGTTCACCCACCCTCGAGATTTGAGGGGGATTAAAGAGATGAGGCATGTAAGGATGACATTGGTAGAAGTTCACATGCACTGCAGTTACAGCTTTCTTTTACAACAATAGGAACAGATTTACTTATATGCCAATTTCTAGACTTCAAAATGATTTTTTGTAAATTAGTCACATCCACTGCTACCCTGCCATGTGGAGGGCCACAGTGAGTTCCCTCAGTGTGCTGACTGAAACCGTGGCAACACTCTGCAAGAGGATCAGAACCAGAAGTGCCCCTATTCCCTTCCCCTCATTAGGGGCCCCAGTAATAGGGTAAGGCAAAAATTGGTGGCTGCTGCAGGTGCATCACTAAGGTGGGTAAACGTTGTTTACAACGTGGTGTTTACACCGCATGACCTTTACCACGCTGCCATTACCACGCAAGTCATTACTACGACTTGCGCTGGATGGCGCTGTTGGTTAAGGAATATTGTGATTTTCTATTCCAACACCTTCCCTACTGTTAGGTGGGCTGGAGTTGGAATAGAAAATTATAATAATCCTCAATCCGCGCCCTCCAACGCAAGTCGTTGTAACGACTCGCGTTGTAAAATCCACGATGTAAAGTACCGCGATCAAAATGATCGCGTTGTACTATCATACATCCCTAAGGTGTGGAGTCAGATTGCTCTTGAAAAGTGAAATGGGGCATTGATGTCAAGGGAACTGTGAGTCAAAAATATCTTTGATCTAGGGTGGCAAAAATCATTGCTGTGTGTGGGGCTGGTTGCATTTTTCAAGTGCCTATACTGATTAGGCATCAGTCTCATAAAAGTTGATGGGAGGCTGCTTGCAAAAAGTCTAACCACTGGCAATTGCTTGGGGTAGCATTCCAACTCATTGCTTTTTTGCCTGCTGTGCCACTCTAGACAAAGGCTCGCTCTATGCAAGTCAGTACTGACCCTGCTCATCATGAGAAAAGCCCATCTCAAACTGGGCCCCCCTAGAAGGGAACACAAGCAGCTCAGTGTTTACAGGACATTTTGCAATGTATTACTTATGGAGTCCTCATATTCAGCAAAACTACTTACACCTTCCAAAGGCGAGACCTATTGGCTATGACAAAATAATTGTTTCTTTTTTGCCAGATTCTCTAGGGGTAATGCTGACTCATATGCTCCTCACTGTCCTTTAATGAGGCTTTTTTTAAATGACATATCTGCTATAATCTGATGGGTTAGCACTTCTGACTCATCAATATAAGTGTATTATTGTTTTCACCCTATATCTCAGAGTACATTCAACCTCTCCTGTGCATAGCCTCATGCTCCATGGTGTTGGTTTGATGTCACCCTAATACCACATGACTGTGTTTTAATTACATTTTTTAAACCTCAGTAAGTATGCCATATTTTATTACTTGAGATGGTACTGCATCTTAATATGTGGTTGGACTTTGGATTTGTTGTAGGTATTGTACTCTAACCTGAGAGGGCAATCTGATTAACTATTCACCTTGCATGTGAAAGCCAATGAAGTTGAGTCATGCAAATTTTCCCAGATGCAGCCATCGGTCACAGGGCCACACACTCTACTCCCTCCATTCGGAAATTGTAAACTAAACAAACATGATGCAAAAACCAGAAACAGTTACATCTAGCTTGGCTCCAGGGGTCATACAGAGCACTATTCAGCCAGCAACTAGCATGTTAGTATTTCCAGTAAACATTTGTAAATGAGATTAGTGACTTTGGGATTTAGGTATATAAAGAAGTGGAGAGCTTACACAGACGGATGAGCAGCTGCGTTTCAGAAGACCAATCACTACATTAGCAGATAACCTTTAAGCCTGTACCATGCTCTGAGTTGTCATCAGACTCCTAAAAAAAATGCAGATGGAGAATCTGCGTTCTAGAGGAGAGAGCAAGATATCCAGGCAACATGTTTCATATCAACATACCATATACAATAGACAATTTCAATGTTCAAGAGTGTAAACTACTAAATGAATATGATTAAAATAATCCTAACCCTGATAATTGCAAGGCTCAGTATAATTTAAAAGATCAGTATCCCTTTCAAATATTTATAAGTGTAACATCAAACACGTGGGCTTTTTTAAATCGCAAAAGAATTCTATGACCTTCAAGGTCAAGAAATATCTTCAGCTGAAGAAGAAGGGCTCTTGAGCGAAAGAAATAGTTATGATATAAGGGATAAGGTACCTCCTGCCATACATTATAGGATTACTGCAAACCACAGAGGATTTCCATAACCATATAGAGAAACAAGGCTGAAGGCTGAGTTCCTTTATAAGGTTATAGAAATCCAAGGTGACTTGCAATATCCTTATCATGTACAGCAGGGGGTACTTTATCCGATATAATACATGGTCACCATCATCTTTTCCACTGACAACTTAAAACCTTTGAGCAGCAGCTCGTTCATTTGAAAGAGACAACATGTTTGCAAGATTGAAGAACAGAACCTCTGTTCTAATAACTTATTACAGATGAGTTCTGATGACTTTTCGTTATAATCGATGACTGTAATGTGTCACAAGTCGCCAATTATAAAGAAATTAGAAACAGGAGTTTATGCAGGGATTGCAGAATCCCATGTATGATAAAAATATCAGTGAATTATCATTGATAGGAACATCAAGTAATTCATTTCAATATTTAAATACAATAGTTTTAGAGAACTGAAACTCATGTTAGCGATGGATGGTCCATCAAGTTACAAGTTGTGTTTGCTCTTTCAAGGAGGCGTATCGTATTACAGTATAGTATTGTCAGGAAATGTTTGCAAATAGCTTAGTGTCTGTGGATGTTTATATTTGAGAGCAGGTGTCTCCTTTCACTCACCTGAATGAGAACTAATTGCTGAATTAACCAACCATAGCTTCAGCTCACAAACTATTAAGCTCCAAAATAAACTGTGAACATTCACTGAATTCCAAGTGAGGACACATGGCACTGTTGAACCACAGATTATGCTTTGAGATTGAAGGAGCTACGAAACACAAAAGTCTCCACAGCAGGGAAATCTGCTACCATCTTGGATAACCAGGACAATTGATATAAGAATGCTGATTATAGGTGAGCTATTTTGAACCACTTGGTCGTATCTACGTTTTGGTGTTTTCTCTAAGAAGTTATTTTGACATTAAAATTCTATATATGCGGATGTGTGCCTGCTAGTTGGTTGCAAAGCTAAATATTCTTCTCATTGTCACAAAAAATGCCATAAGACCACTACATTTTCCCGCGCTTTCCCTGGCTTCACTCTCAAGATATGGAATAACATCCTCAGTAAAATAAGGCACAATACATAGTTTTTCACTTTCAAACCTTGATTGAAAAAAAACATTTGTGCAGGTCCCAACTTAATCCACATAAAGTATACCGCTGATGCTCCTATCCTTGGCTACTAAGATGTAATCTTGCATTGCACAGATCAATTGTAAACATGCAATTTATGCCCCATAACCGCTATATTACCTTCATGATGTATGGTTGTCTGTTTATCTTGTCCTTAAAGTGCTTAAATGTCTACCTGGATAGTGAGTGCAGCAGCCGCTGCTCACCATTGAGGGCAGAGAAACCCCACCCCACCATATCTTTCCAAAGCATGAAGAGAGGTTTTTTAGTCTGAGCAAAGGTCAGCCTGACAGACATTTTTCATGTTTAGGTCAGGCAGCCAGGCACTGCACATGCGCTCAATGGGCAGGCGCCCGGCTGCCTGAGCAGCAATTTGCCGGGCTGAAGATTTGTCCTTCTCAGGCCAGCAAGGTGTTCTGTTAGTCTCCCCCTCATGACAAGGGGGTTCATCATCAGTTTTAAGCCCTGTAGTGTCCAGGGCTTACTTTCCATCAGCGATGCGTGTCACAGAGAGCGGTGGGGTCAGCAACTCTCACAGACCCCAGCCCACTCTCTGACAAAGTAAGGAAGGTCCTCCACTCGTTAGCTAAGCCCATGGCAAGCTCAGCCTAAGATGAGAGGTGGCTGGATCTTCCTTGCATCGCTTCCTTACATGAAGCCTCTAGGAAACAACTGAGTCTTCTGCTTCTCCCTCCTCCCGCCTGATGTCACCACTGTGTGTGTGGGGCCACCACTGGAGTGCAGTTTAGAAAAACTCTGATAAATACATTTGGCAAAAGGGAGCAGATGGGCTAGATGGAGTTAATTTTGTGATTTTTGCCTCTGTGATACTCCTAGATATACACATCAGGAACTGTGTTCCATTCTGAGGTGTTGGATTTTTTTCTACAGCAGCTTTATTTGACTGCATTGGCATATTTTTGCTCTACAGTTCTCAACACATTTTGTTTTGCATCTGTCAAAGAGCTGTCGAATAGAGAAGAGGTTTTCCAATTCAAATAAGGGTGTCATCATTTATCTTAAGTTAGTGATGCAAAAAAAAAGGCGAAAGAAACAATTCCCTTGCAAATCGCTATCTGGGTTAACTTGTGATTCCCACGGTTGCTTGCTGAATATGCAAACTGCAGTGTCAATGTTAGTTTAGTACTAGTCACTGTCTCTACCAACTTGTAGCTTGTCTGAAACACAGATAATCCAATTGTTAAGGGATGTGGAGGAGAAGCCATTGTCTGGTACCCCTCCTGAGCCTGTGCTTTGTATGTAAGCCACATGGATCTTCTCACAGAATATATTGACAACAAAAAGCTGGAAATAGAGTCAAAATAATTTAAAAACAGGCTGCAATCAACCTTATATTTTCCTTAATTACAACTGATAATCCACTTCTATAGGCCCTGAGTTGATTTGCTTGACTGCTCTCCTCTAAGGTGAAAGAATTTTCAGGTCAGATGTTCACCTCAACCATCCTCTTGACTTAAGCTATTTCTGTTACTCATGCCACTCATATGGGTAGCTGGCGTGGACATCCCAGTTGCCACCACTCCCCTTGAAGGATGCAGGGCACGAGCTGATACTAGAGAGCCCTAGCGAGCCCTGTAAAAGGAACCGTATTTCTTGTAATTATCCTACATGGTCTGATCCACAGAAATGGCGGGCCTGGCTCACTCAGTCCCTGTTCTTTCCTTGAAGACTGTGTGGTCCTGTACCTGAACAGATTCCTTCAAATGTTGGAGTTACCAGGTGATGTAACTGGTATTACTTCTTGGATTCTTAACACCTGGCTTCTGGTTGAAACGGGGTCCTACTACCCCTCAGCAACAACTCTTCTAAAATGTGTTGAGTGAGTGACTTCAGCTCCGTTTCATGCACCTCCTGGTACCAATGATTTTAAGATACTGTTGCTTGGCCCCACAAACAATCGACATCAGAATGCACAAATAGAGAAAATCTGCAGACTGCCTCATGGTTCTAGTTTGCCAACTTATGACCAGCCGCGGCCGGTAGTGGGAGTACCGGCCGGGCGGTGACATGGGGAGGGGAAGGGCAGGGTGGGGGGTAGTAATGTATGGATTCCGGACCTTAACAGGTAAGTAAACATCTTAATAAATAAAATGAATTTCGTTGCGCGCACTGCATCACCAAATGCGATGCAGTGCGCGCAACGAAATTCGTTTTATTTATTTATATGTTTACTTACCTGTTAAGGTCCGGAATCCATACATTACTACCCCCCACACTGACCCTCCCCCTCCCCACGTCACCGCTCGGCCGGTACTCCCACTACCGGCCGTGGCTTCTCATGACATCAATCTGTTTATATGATCACACCTAATGGACTCATACAGATTCACAGGGTGAGGGCGCAGCAGCCCGCAGAAACATTCCCGCGGTTCAAATATGCATGCCTGTGGGGACAATTCTGAGACCGCCACAAACGCCCTAACAAATATTTTGGAATCATTTGACCTCGCTCATCTGTAATGCACTTTTTCTCATAGAGGCATTTGGGATTTTTAATAGGATTTTTAATATCAGAGTCAGACTTATGATGATTTGATCATGTGACACACCGATTTTTTCTAAGATTTTTATTTTCACAATGGATAATAACATAAGTTTCTTCCTGAATAGTTTTGCAAGGACACATCCCACCAGACTTTTTTGTTTTCTCATTTTCATGCTGTAAAATGCACCCTGTTTAATATTCTTTTAAATCATTTTGGCGTGGGTTAATAATGTTTTTGGACTGTTTGAAATGCAGTTACTGTGCAAAATAACATTGTCTAAAATTAAGTGCTGTCTTTGTTCATATTTCTTGCCTCTTGAGGGCTCTTGTAGACTAGTGCGGATAAAACATGTAATTATTCCAACTGAATATGCCGTTGGGATTATTGCAATTCATTTTAATCTTCTCTTTATGAAAAAAGGACCGATCCTGCTTCTTCAGACTTTTAGACAATCAGCTTCATTTTCATATTGATTCATTCAGGTGAAAAGAGGAAAAAAACTATGGAAACTGAATGGGAAATGATTCTTTTGTAAGGGAGAATTCATCCATGAATCTCAGTTATAATTAGTTTGCGCATTCTTTTTTTAATTAAACATTTAAATAAAGAATTGCGCTCATTGAAACCTTAGACAGGAGGGAACGTGTGACAGATCATCCGGCCCATGAAAAGTGCCTCCTTACCGCCTCTTTGTCCCTTTAAACAGAGCTACTGATTCATTGGTAGGGCGGTGGGGCTTTAACCCATATTTGTAACACAGGATGACTGAGTTGTTTAGGAATAATAAAAACGTGTTGCTCTATTCCCCCAAGATGCCATATTTTTGATGGGGCACGCGAGATCAACGAGGGAAATAAAGTTGTTTAATTTAATTGATAGCAATGGTCATTATGCGTGTCCCAGCCTCCATCGTATTTGTTTAGGTGTGGATGTGATATACAGTATTGCCTGAAATTGCAGCTCCATAATGCAGTAAGCTCCTAACTAGCATCCTAATAAAAAAATCCATGCACAAGAAAAGTAGTTTTCCATTCAAAATGTTTTATTGTTGAAAGTGTTGATGTGATAATGAGTTGCAGCACTCCTTCTGAAGGGGGAAAGGGAAAGACGTGCTGAATGTCATCAGCATATAGCGATAGTCTAGAGGAGACCTCAGTATCCACTATTCGTCTAACATAAACATTAAACAAGGAGGGGCTCAAGCAATAACACTGAGGTACGCCAAAAGGACAGGGAATAGTGAAGGAAAAGAAGGCTTCTCTGCCTCCTGAAAGCAGCAGTTTCTAGGAAAGGACGCACACGATTCGAGAGCCGTTGTGCACATTCAACATTTTAGTTGTTGCCGGAGGAAGATATTCTGGGACAGAATATCAAACTCAACAATCAAATGCAAGAGGACGACTTCTGCAGTTTCTCCATGAGATCAATTTCTTCTCAGCTCTTCAGACATTTCGAGAAGTGCCAACTCAACACAGTGGCAAGGGGCAAAAGCAAGACTGGATGGAGTAAGTTATATTTCTCCAAATAAGTGGAAAGTTGATGGTTTATGTGCTTCTCCAGTACTTTGGCTGGGAACGGACATTGGATGGTCACCCAGGCCCTCGTCACCAGCCGTCTGGACTACGGGTGCTCCCTCTACGCCGGTACCACCGCCAAACTCCAGAAAAGACTCCAGCGTACCCAGAACGCCTCAGCACGACTCATCCTGGACATCCCCCGTCGCAGCCACATCTCCGGACACCTGAGAGACCTGCACTGGCTCCTGGTCAACAAGAGAATCACCTTCCGTCTCCTCACCCACGCACACAAAGCCCTACACAACCAAGGCCCCGGATACCTCAACAGCCGCCTCAACTTCTACGCTCCCACACGCCAGCTTCGATCGACCAGCCACTCCCTCGCCGCCGTCCCCCGCGTCCGAAGAGCTACCAGAGGGGGAAGGTCCTTCTCCTACCTGGCCGCCAAGACTTGGAACTCCCTCCCGACCCACCTCCGCCTGACCCAGGACCACCTCGCCTTCAGGAAGCAGCTCAAGACCTGGCTGTTCGAGCAGTAGCGGACCCCCCCCCTCCGCTAGCGCCTTGAGACCCTCTGGGTGAATAGTGCGCTATATAAATGCTATGATTGATTGATTGATTGATTGAGTTTTCCAATATGCCGGAATCCAGCAATGGCTTTTTAAGTAAAGGGTGCACTACTGTACGCTCGCACGCACCATGGACCCAACGAGAGGACAGTGACAGATTAGGTAATTCAGTCAGGATGGAATAACCCATAGGCCCCAACATATTGATGCTGGGAATGGGATCTAAGGGAGAGCCACGCTTAACTGAGTTTGCCAAACATATACGATTTCCTGGCTTCATGGGCTCAAAGCCAGACAACCTAAGACCCTCATCAGTCCATTCTTGTGTACCCAACTAGCAGGAGTTGAAGCATGTTGAGATTGGTCCATGAATGAAGGTATAGATGTGTTGCTTGTTAGTGAGTAGGGCAGTTAACTTGTATTACTGAATGGGACTGTTAATCCTCATTATTATTTGGGACCATTAATGCTCATTGTGTGGGGCCTTTGATGCACATTTGTTGCCTGGGGCTATTGAAACATATGAAACATATAATATGAGATGGAATTGATGCATTGATTGTCTAGGACCACCAATGCGCATAATGTCTGGGTCCATTGATAAAAGGTTATTTACTAAGCCATTGATGAATGTTGATCCAGGGTCGTCATCTCATAAGTATATAATGTCAGCTAAAACACCATGAAAATGGCACATACACATCAAAGTTCCTGCACTTGTGATACAGTGACATATCTTAAAAGGCACCCCTGTGAATACAAATATAAAGCTGTGGTCCACTGCCATAAACACCTCTAGAATTACGAAGACTAGAGAAACAATAACAAAAAGCAAACCACCAACATGCACATGAGACTAGTGCTGCCAGAAAGGACAAGATAGCTGTGCCACCTAGCATATTACTTTCACCAAACTGACACACCACTCTAGTCTGCGTTTTATAAATATAATCATTTTCCTTTGAGTTGTAGCTTAGCTATTTTGTTATTACATGTTCTTTTTCATTGGCCTTTGCTTTCTTGAGTTCTAATTTTTCTATCTTGAGTTGGAAATCTATTGGAAAAGCTTGATGTTAAATGTCAGATTCCTGTGAACTGCCTGTGGATTAAAGGTATCTCTTCAAGAAGCTTTGGAAAGTAAGGGCCCGATTCACAGAATGAACTTAAGACAAAATCCTAAACTTACTACCAATTTGGTATTCACAGAATGAACTTACTATTTTGGTATTCACAGAATGAACTTACTACTTTTGGTATTCACAGAATGGATTTACGACTACTAACTTTACGTCCGCACTCGGGCCGGAATCTCCACACCCGGAGTGGGAATTCCGCTTACGGGCTGGGATCTCCGATTTTAGGCAGGAATTTCCGCTTCCGGGCCGCAATTTACGATTTCATACCAGAGTACCACCATTTTGGCCTGATGAACGTTCCAGGTGCCTACCATCCCCCACCACGCTCCAGCTGAAGTCAATTAATACTAAATGCAAGACCAGCACCAGCAAACATAAAAGCAGCACACATTGAAGGAACAGGTTTGGCCACAGAGAGTGTCTGTTTACAATCGCTGTACATCGCCAGAGGAAAATGGAACAAATGAGGAGGAAGAAGAACTTTACCACTGAGGAGACCACCATGCTTGTGGAGTACATAGTGAGGTACCACAAGCGCCAATATTAGCTCCCACCTTACTGCACCAGTGACACACAGAAGGCAGCTCTATGGCAGCAATTAGCCACTGCTGTCACAGCTTTGGGGGAGGAGAGGTGCACAGTCCAGGATATCAGGGAGAAGTGTCAGGATGAAAAGCAGAGGGTGAAGGAGAAGTACTCCAGGATCGAATTGAACAGGATCCTCCCTGTCCCACACTCTGGTCCCCGCCTCCATCTCACCCCACTAGAGGAGGATATCCTCACCAGAATCCACCCCCACATGCTCCTTGGGCTGCCTGTGAGTGATGTCCGCAACATGGTACCAGGTAAATGGCATGACAAGAAAAAGTGTATGAAAAGATTGTCTATGTTGCACTGGCATTGTGAGTGAGGAATTTGTACAAAGTGTTTATAAAAATATAGTCAGCCAGAGACTCATGTGTTACCCTCTGTATGTTGCACCACAAGTTCCAGAATCCTTTGTGATAGAAACGGAAAATCCCTCTCCCACTATTGAAAACATGAGCACAGTACTGCTGCCTTATATACCTAACTCTGCTAGGTAGCAAATGACAAAGTGCCCTTTCCACTCATCCAGATGTGTCTGAGTCAGTCAAAAATGTAAGGGGTTGCGGAGCAATTGAAAATCAAGTGACAAATGAATTGTGACAATACAAGGGGGCAGATCTACAAGGACTGGTGCATCCCTGCATATTAGCAGGGATGCGACAGCACCAATGCGACATGCAATTCTACCCTTGCACCACCAAGGATGCATCGCATTACCAATGCTGCACACTGTGGCACAGGGATAGACAGATGTGTGTCTCTTCTGATGGCGTAAGGACGGCGCTTTGCTGGAGTTGTGTCGCAAGTGCAATGCAACTCCAACAATGTACATGGACCGCCCATACCAAACCTGCTGCGCCACTCCTTATTTCTGCTTCAAGCATGTATACGTTTTTGTCGCAGTGGCCCATGAAAAGTGACTCTGTGGAATCTTGTAGATTTCACTGCATCACTTTCACGAGGCATTTCACAAAGGAATGCACAGCCTGCTTACATTAAACCTGACGCAGGCTTAATGTTGCGCAAGGGTGCACAACGTGACGCATCTCCCTAGATGCGGCATGTTGTACCTATGTCACAACGTGGCACATGGTTTCCGCCACTGCTGTGTCACAGAATTGACGCAACGACGGCTTAAATATCTAGCAAGGGGCCTGTAAATCTGCCACAAATTATCCAAAAAGTAACTCACCCTGTGCCAGCAAAAATCACAAAGCAAGAGGTGAGAGAATCCTCAGATAAAAGTATGTCATTCATATATTCCGTTATTCCTTTCCCACCCTGCCACACCATTACATCCCCAACGCCCCACTGCACCTACCTGTCCCGTCTGCTGCAGAACTCCACAACACTGTTAGCATGCAGAAGATATGGGTTAATGCCTGAAAAGTTCCACATGTACATTTCCCATCTGGTTACTTTTCTCTCTTCTCACCTATTGACAAATTCAGCCTAAGCAGAGACAACCGAGGTAGCAGAAGTCCATGCATCTTCTGGGAGGAAACAACATCGTTCAGAGCAAAGCATACCACCCTCACAAACTGGTAAGTCAAACTGGTCAGGAGATGGTCAATATGCATACATTGTCATGAGTCAACAGATGGACATATAGTGCCCGAATGTGAAAGGTAACCAGAGCTGAAAAACTAGCTTAACTATTGGATTTGTCAATGGACATTCACCTTTAGCAAATGACATATGTGAATAGCGAAAAATAGAATATAAAATGCTTTTGCTCATCATACCTTTGTAACTGGTGACTATATCATGTATTCCAACAACAGTCCCAGTCCTGGGAATTCAATTCTGTAATCGAGTGCCACAATAAGTTAAAAGGGTGTCCCCACTATATGGTAATAGTATCTGCAGACATAATCAAGAATTCAAATGTTAACAAATATGACAATGCGGAACAAGAAGCGAGCTACCATTGTCAGCAGTAATGACAATGCATCCACTGTCCTACTCAGAATGTTTACACCATACATGAAATCGCCCAGTGCACCCAGCTGGTCATGTACTTCTCAGATCGGATGGATTGTTTGTTGGCCATTACCAAAACACGATAGTGGACCTTATTCCAGGATTAAGAGTCATGTCATTCGGATATACGTTGCTTTTAGGTAGTGGGCCTATTATAAGTTATATGTGGAATCACTCATGATATTAAGTGACACACACTTCTGCAACGGTGGTGCCCACAACTGCTTGTGCTTATCCTTTGTGTCTGAAATTGAGTGTGTCACATGTGCCAGCAGAAATGTAAAGTTGCAAACACACTCATCTTTGTAGGTACAAAGAGGTCCTCCCAGAATCAGAGGCACACACTGACTTCTGCTACAAGGTTGGCTGTGACATCTGGTCCGGGACCACACACTGGGTCGGTGCTGGGTCATGGTGAGTAAACCCAATAATAATGCACCTGAATGCTCAATGAATGTGCCTTTGATATCCGCCATATGTTGTATGTATTGTACAACACTGTAGTCCTGCATCACAATATGCTCACATATGGCATTTAATCATATACCAGATCAGACTTTGGTGGCTAATGAAAGGATGAGACAAAATGTATGCCAAGTGAGTGCAGAATGGACATAAAATAGTACAATGTGTCATATGAAGTGTCCAAAACACAACTGGCTTGCAATGCAATGATATGAAAACTCCCTAGCAAAATATCTATGGCAAAATCATATCGAAATTGGTATGGATGAGGCTCACACTGATGCCAGTTGTGTACCTCTGAGATGGGTGTATGGGCTGCTAAACAGAATCTCCATGCAGTTAGATTTTCAAATCATTTGGCTGAAAAGCAAAACGCTAATCCAGGGCAGGCGTAAAGCATCAAACCCTCTCAACTTAGCCGCAATGTGGGATCGTTACCAAATGTTGCATTCTTCTTGCCTCCTCTTCTACTGTATTTACATATGGGTGAGTGGTTGGCATATGAGGTTAGGATGTCTGCTGTACAAGACACCATCCGTTATCAGCTAAATACTACCATGATGTTGGAATTAGAGTATGCAAACAGAGGACACTCAAAGGATGGACATAAAAATTCTGTGTTCTCTCAGTCAGAAATGAGCTTTGTGACTTCTTGGGTAGGGAAGCACAAATGATCCACATTATGCACCGGACTATTGCACATCTCACACATGAACACCTACTGACTTGTCAACAGACAACATTACACTCACGAAACCTATTGGTCTTAATGGTGAATGTGAAATCAGTGTAATGCGGAGGAGTCCGGGTCATTTATCCCCTTGCATGGAATTTCAGTTACTTTCTCAGGCAAGTTTATCTGTTGATGTGTCATCTCATTGATGTCAGTGCTGCATAGAGGTAACAGCTGGCAACTACTGCATGTGAGCAGGGGCCCACATGTAAAGTCCATGAGGGAAACATGCCGCACATTGTCCTGGATTATCCGGTGAATGGTAATTGAGAATGACATGTTAGCTCATAGCTACCATCTGTTGTACTGAAATATGAACATGTATGTCTCATCACAGCTGCTGACAGGATGACACCAGTGCAGCATACACCATCCCGGAGAATGCACGAAATCCTGGCTGCAGTAGTAAAACCCTCTCGCACCAGTCCATCAGGTAATTCTGGCATAAAGTGTGTCACTAGCTTAGTTAACTATACCATCACAGAGATCAAGATCCACTTCTGTATGGAATCAGCAGTTGTTGTTTACAAAGTGACATACATATTATGAGTTTAACCAACAAGGAGGACAAAGTTCCTGTGCCAGGGTGCAGTGGACCTCATTGCCATTGCAGCAGTGGTTAATTGCCTCACTTTCGTAACTGTAGATGTGTGTAAGGCACGCGATAAATAACCCCTAAACATAATAATATAACATTTATTATTTTTTAATTTTATGAAATTGCTTGAGTCCATTAGAGTGTTCACTATTAGGTAGCAGTATCTCAGGACTATATTACATATGGGACGAGGTGCGGTCCAGTTATGACATTAAGATAACTCCATTATGGTAAATCACATGGCGATGGAGGGCATTGTACGTAAATTATTTTTCTGTTAATTACCTGCACGTTACTGGGCATTTCTAACGACAATTGCCGTTCCTTGATTATGTAGTGAGCCGTTGCGCTTGAGCGGGGGCGTAGTGTACCCGAGTGAAGCTCATGCGCGTTCACCTCCGGCGCTCACACATGCGCATTCAGTTGCTTCTCACTAGTGATGAAGCAAAGCTTCGCATTTGCGACTTGCCGAATTCATGAACCTCGTTCATGTGTAACAACGTAATAATTTGTACGTTTTACTAATGTTTATTTTATGTTTAAACGAGGTCCACGAAGCTTGCCTATGTGTTTTACTAAAATAATTAATTCGAGTCTTTAAAAATGGCCGCTGCTTTGAAATAAGTGTCTGCGCATGCGTCAGTCACACTCACGTGTCCTGATGTGTTTGCAGGTTTGGAGGGAAATAGTTGCGCATGCGTAATGCATAGCTTTGCCAGTAACGTGGTACTGCTCGTGCCACTGCTCTTGTGCTCGTATACATGTAGCTAACATTTAGACTGCATAAGTATATTTCTTAGTGATAAGTTGAAAGTACAAACCTTGTGATGTGTTTTCATAATGTTATTTCTATGTATTAATTTGTTCTCGCTTACTTTTCATGTACTGCGGGGAATGGGGGTCTGACTGAGCCGAAAGCCATCTTGGAGGGTACTTGTGCGCAGAATCGGCAAGAGTGATCTTGGCATTGAATTGCTGCCAAAGAAGGTTGATACCAGAAGCCACCCTGGGAAGCAGCACCTTCGACCCGCAGCATCACGATATTGTTCTATTATGTTGCTAAAATGTATTCTTTCCCTGTACTCTGCACAATTTTCTCATGGGAATCCCAATCTCGCTAGGCGGTACCCAGAGATGTAAATAAGGCCTCCAAATAGTGTGTTCTGATTGGTGTGTTACCCAAATCCTATCTTAGGACCAATCCAAATTGAGGGATTCTGACACTTTGCAACATTGGGGGGTGGTACACCGTCCCCAAACTGTATATCTACCCTGGGTTCACCTAGGGAAATTGTCCGACTTGTCTGGTTTAGCTGACCTGTCACTGACCCATCATACTCAATAGGTGACTGAAGATACAGAGAGCTGCGGAGCACTCTGTCCGAAATTGACCATAGACTAAGGTTTTACTGAACCTTAAAGTGCTGGCAAAGCACTTTACTGGGAGTTCGCTGACCCAATCGGGGTCTTGATCGATAGCTGCAGAGAGGGTGGAGCGCAGGCGTTGCTTCCAAACTGCGGGTGCGGTCCTGTCCTGAGCGGTCCTGTCCTGAGGGTTTCCTGTCCTGTCCTGAGGGTCCTGGCCTGATTCCTAATCTGAGGGTTTCCTGTCCTGTCCTGGGTGTCCATTCTGCACCTGCTGTCCATTGAGGGGTATCCTTCCTTGAGGGTTTCCTGTCCTTAACTGACCCTTGGCCAGGGTTTGGTTTCCACACCAGTCTAGGTAAATATTGCTCTAAATTCTTTAAACTTGCACCTTTCTATTTTTCTGTCTTTTGCTTTAATAAAGACACACCTTTGCATATGTTGATTTTTCCATACTTTTGCCGCAAATTATTGAAACGTAAAGACATTGCATATTTCCATAACGTATTCCCATGTTCCCCTACCTATTAGAAATTATATTTTGCATTGCAGTTTGTCATTTCCTGGTATAGTCTAGCACCTCCTTACTTAAACTGTCTAAAGAACTTTTGCCCTAAATGCATAGCGTTTCCTGTTGCATCCCATATTAGCATTTCCATGATTACTCTGACTTTATTTCTCTATAGTTATGTACTTTTCGTTATCTTGATTATTGATTGCCTTATTCTTGTAAATCTCATGCTAGAAGAAAACGAACTTTAGATAAAGATTTTAAAACTTCCAGTTGTCCGTGGTCATTTACAACAGTATTGAATGTCATTTTGGGTTTGTATTTTGCTGCCTTTCCTTTACAGCTAGCTCCCTGATCCGTTGTGGTCATAGGTGCCCGTGTCGGTGGATGGTAAGTCGGGTACGCTGAGTAATAACAATAGGGAATTCACACAAATTGGTAGCAGCCCGTGAAGTCACCCGGTCAATGTATATTGTGAATTGAAATATATGGGCCCGAAGCCGGAAACGGCGAAATTATTGGTTGGGTGACCTCGCGCGCTCTATCAGTTTTTCTGGCTAGCAGAGGATGGTTAGGGACTAGTTAAAGGATAGGCAGGAATAGTTAGGCTAGTTAAGTCGGAAGCTGCTAGTATATCGATGCTGCTACAAGAGTAGGCACTTCGGGAGGACTGATCACCCACTTGAAATGTTTGCTTTGAAAAATTATGAAATGTTTTAAACTGTTTTTCTTACTGTTATATTGATATATGTATTAACCCATTCGTTCGTAATTGTTATATGTTGTTTGGAACTCCCCGGGGAATTGAAAAAGGCAAGTGGTGAATAGAATCCATTGCCTTGAGGTCGCAGGCTTAAGGAAAAGTTAGGTGCAGGTTAGGATAACCGGGAAGCACTAACTAGGGTTTTTCTGAATACGTGTGTGAATAAATGTCAGTAACGAGGTTCATTGGCAAAATTCCCATAGTGGCGTAACCTAGTAAGGGTCACATCGGAAGAGTAGCAGGTTCCTCGGAGCTAGAGTGAAAGCAGAGGGGTCCGCTGGGAAACCTTAGACTCAGATATATCCCGGAGAAGTGGATGAGTTTAGGGGAATAACAGGTTCACTAATGCTAGAGTGAAGGGTAGGCGGAAGAGATCTACCCGCAGCGCGTGAAAAGTAAATGGAAGTAGTTTACTTGCAGTAAAACAACGCTATCCTGTCTAGACACTTGAGCACTGTGGCGAATGTGTATTCGTTGTTAAATAACCAAGCACTAGCACTTTAGAAAGAAAGAAAGTTTCCGTTACCTTGTGAAGGGAGGGAGTCAGCCGCGAAGCGTCTCTGACGTCACTCCGTGCCGCGCTGGGATTGGTAGACGCAGCGGGCGGGTAGCGGGGCTGGAATTGTGAAGGAGGGGTGAGCGCCGAAGAGTGAGAATTGTCTCACGAAGGGGCCGCGCACCCATTGGTCGAAAATATTTGAACGCGTGCACCCCATTGGTCGCACGGAATTGCAAGGCGCATTCTGATTGGAGGTAACTGTGTAAACAAAGTTAAGCGTAGAAATCGTATGTGGCACTCGTATTGTCCAGAGACTAGACCCGATCCCAGAAACCAAGGGTTTGAAAGGGATCAGTGGAAAGCCAATAGATACGATATTATGTACGGAGCTAAGAGAAAAATGTCCCTTGTAAATAGGGTAAAGAATTATTTCAAAACGGACAAACCGATTAAGTCCAGAGAGGGCGTTATTGTCCCACCACCGAATACTCCCGCCTCGTTCATGATGTTTGATCGAGGGTACAATACCTGTGTGTGGTTGGAAAATTGGGTGAAGTACACAAGAGATGACGGAATATTGGCTTTTCCGTTAGACGGTACTTTCAATGGTAGGATTTTATTTAATTTAAGGACCCGAATGAATGAATTGCATCCCAGACCGAGACTAACGCAGTATGAGGCATTAGAGGAATGGGAGATTGAGGCTTTTGAAAGAGAGAAACCTCGGATGGACAAAGGTCTGACCAAGTGGTACCCAAGGCTGAAACAAGAGACCAGGGATAAAAGGATGAAACAGTGGAGACAGAGCATGATTGTTGAAGGTCTGTTTCCCATGATACCAGCATGTACCCCTTCTGGGGGAGAGAAAAAGACAGAAAAGAGTAAGCATTGGGGAGCTCCTGGGGAGTCAGACGATGAGTTGTTAGACGACATCTTTACGAGGAGTCCGCCCCCTTATAATGAGGGAGCCCGGCCTTCCAGTACAGGAGAGAATCCCCAGCGTCCATCTATTAAGGAGGACGACAGATCCCTAAGTAGGGGGGGAGGTGGTCAGGTACTGCCCTATTTTGAGAATCCCGGACCCGCGGAGGTACGAGATATATATCCTAGAATGCCCGTGAGCCTGGAGGAAAAATATTCCCGTGAAAGAGCCTTTTTCCCCAGACCTCTTTATGAAAACGAAGAAAAACCATTAAGTTCAGGAATGCCCTTTTTACAGCCTCCATATGGGGAAGAGCGCAGGTCATTTGGCGCAGGAACTTTGTTCCCTAAACCAAATTATGGTGGAGGACCAAGTGAAACGCATCCTACTGCCCCGAGTTTTACCCCTCACCTGACCCCACAGATAATACCTGATCGAACCTTAGGAAGAGTACTAGATGAAAGGGAGCAAGAGGCCATAGCTAGACAGAGGACAGAAATAATTCAGAAGATCTCCCAGTTAAATGCCAGTCCTGAGGCTTTGACTATTCCGGTAACAATCGGACCAGTGGTTCCGTTGTATGGGAATAATCAAGGAAGTCCAAACCCTCCAGTTATGAACCCAATCATGGCCCCGCCGAGGCAGGAGCCCCTACTGATAGACGATCAGTCCAGTGAGTGCGAGTCCGAAGTTGTGTTCTTGGACTTGCCCAACAAACAGACCGGGAAGGGAGTGCAGAAGAGGCATAATCCTTTTAATGCGAAAGAAATTAAATTAGAATCAACGTCAGGTACTAGGAGTGTCTCTCTGGTAACTCCGGAAGAAATTGAAAATTGGAGTCGTGAATTAGAAAAACAGACTCCGCAAACGAAACCTTTAGACCTCTACAAACTGAGAGTAGAAATAGAGGAATTAATGGCAGGAAATGTGGGATTAGACAGATTAAATACCTACTCGGAAGAAGAGTTGCTGTTTATGTGTAAAAGCCTTACCAGAAGTACCAGAGTGCTCCACGAAAAGCTGACAGGCGCTGCAGCTAGTATGGGGGTAGATATTTCAAGATCCAAGCCCTTGCAAAAACCTTACAGAGCTGAATTCTCAGACAAAGATATAGAGAACTTGAATGTGTCAGGGAAAAAGTTGCAGATTAAGGAGTTGCTAGCCATTTTGCAAAAATGGGGAGACGTGGAAAAATGGAAAAGCAGGTGGGCACGAAAGAAAGATGAGGCTCGATCCAGACAAGCGACCCCTGAGTTCCCTTTGAGAGAAGTAGACAAGCCCGAAACATTATGCCCCATGCGTGAAGTACCAGGTGGGAGGTATGTGCACGTTCCATGGTCCAGGCAGGATATTGTGTCCTTTACTAACGATTTCCCGAAATTACGCGAAAAGCCAGTTGACTGGTACCGGCAAGTGGAAAGGTTCGTAAAGGTGCAAAAATGCCTGTGGAAAGACCTGGATGGATTTTTCGACATTGTGGTCCCGGTAGATCTATGGACCGAGTGTAAAATAGCAATAGGCTGGCCTAGTGAGGAGTACCCGAGGGACTCTAACACAGGGGAGCCGTCGATTGAAGTGATGAAAAAATACGAACAAGTAATGCTGCATTTGAAAAATAAGGTGCCCGCAAAGGAAACTGATTGGACCAGGATAGATAGAACCACGCAGGAGAGAGACGAGACAGTGCACTCCTATTATGAAAGGCTGTTGCAGGTGTTTAAAACATACAGTGGTATAGATAACATCGAGATGAAGGATATGACGCATTTCATTTACAGGTTTGTAAACGGTTTAAGGCCTGAAATTTGTCAGTGGATAAAAGATAACAAAATTTGTTGGCACTCCAAAAAGATAGACGAGGTCTTGCGGTACGCAAAGTACTGCGAGGATGAGATGGCAGAAAAGAAAAAGGCTCTCAAGGAAAAGGTCATGTGGGCTCAAGTGAAGCTCGCAGAACAGCAGGAAAAACAGTTGAGTAACATGGTCAAAAACACTCAGAACCAAGGTCCTGGGGGTGGGGGAGGAGGTAAGCCCCGGTCCAAAATGAGCAGGGAAGAGGCTATGAAGAAATTTCCCTGTCACCAGTGCGGAGAAATTGGACACTGGCGTAACGAGTGTCCTTATTTGCCTGACGATAACCCCAAAACACCTGATTTAACTCCACAGACGCAGAAAGAAAGACCAAGAAAGACTCAACCACAGGTAAAAACGGTTCAGGTGCCCCGAGCTCCAAAGCAAGTACATAAGGGAAAAGGCACAGAGGGTGAGGAGATAGAAGTCTGGGAAAGCAATGAGAACAGAAATGCAGCAACTTCGCAGTATTTGTTAAACGATACCTTCCTTTGTGATGACCAGTACTGACGGGGCCTGAGAGGGGAGGACGAGGAGTGCGTACTTGGCGCCTCCTTGCCGGTAGACCAGTCCGGACCATACATTGAAGGGAAGGTTGACGGAAATGATGTCACTTTTCTGTTGGACACTGGTGCTACCCGTTCTACTGTGAGAACAGTGGACGTTCCAAACCTACCCCTCTCGGGAGAAGCCATCCAAGTAGTGGGTGTGTCTAATCAATTGATTAGTACTCCTGTTACCAAGCCCATGGAGATCTCAATTGGAAACTTTAAGGAAATGCATAGATTTGTCGTTTGCGACACCAGTCCAGTGAACTTACTGGGACGTGATTTGCTGTGCAAAATGAACTGTACCATCTTTTGCACACCAAAGGGTGTTGAAATTCAGACCCCAGATGAAGACGGCATTTATAAATTAATGTTAATTAGACCTGACTCAGAAATTAAACGAATGACCATGCAGGATTTGCCCAAAGAACTCCAAGAAGCAGTGAAGCCAGAGGTATGGGACTTTACTGGGAAAGATGTAGGGTTAATGAAAAACGTGGACCCCATACAGATAGCAATCAAGGACAATGCAGTATACCCAAATACTAAACCCTACAGGATGAATGCAGAAGTGAGAGCAGGTGTCACTCTGGAAATACAGAAATTACTAGAAGGAAACATCATACAGGAGGTAATGAGTAGCCCATGTAACTCCCCGATTATGGGCATCAAGAAGCCTAGTGGCAAGTACAGAGTAGTGCAGGACCTACGAAAAGTCAACAAAATAGTGGTGCCCTGCTGCCCTATTGTCCCGAACCCAGCAGTGATTCTGTATTAGATTCCCTGGGATGCTGAGTGGTTCACTGTGATAGACCTATGTCATGCATTCTTTTCCATTCCCTTGCATCCAGATAGCAAATTTCTTTTCTCATTTGCCTTCAATGGTCACGTGTATGTCTGGAATCGGGTCCCTCAAGGGTACACAGAGAGCCCCTCTATCTTTAATCAGATCTTGAAAAAATGTTTGGAAACTTTGGTCTTACCTGGGAACTCTGTCCTAGTGCAATACATAGACGACCTCTTGGTGGCGTCTAAAAGTCATAGGGATTGTGTGATTGACACCATTGCCCTACTGAATCACCTGAGTGAGAAGGGACATAAAGTGGCCCCTGAAAAATTACAGTTCTGTGCAAAATCAGTGAAATATCTGGGGCACCAGATAGAGAAAGGTGTCAGGAAAGTAACATCAGAAAGGGTGAGAATAATTCAAAAGATGCAGTTACCCCGTACTCAGAAAGAGATCAGAATGTTCCTAGGAGTGATAGGATACTGCAGGCAATGGATTCTGGGATTTGCAGTCCTAGCTAGGCCCTTGATAAAAATGACCAAGAGGGGAACACCAGATATTGTAGAATGGGATGATGAAAGCTTATCAGCCTTCACCAAACTACGAGATTGTCTGTGTACAGCCCCTGCATTGGGAATTCCAGACTATTCCAAGGAATTTGCCCTATTCTGTGACACTCGCGATAATTGTGCGTTGTCAGTCCTGACAAAAGAACATGGCACGACCAGAAGGCCTGTGGCATATTTCTCTGCCACCCTGGATCCAGTGGTGGCTGGATTACCAGGTTGTCTGAAAGCAGTAGCTGCTACCTGCGCAAGTTTAGAGCAGAGTGAGTCCATTGTCATGGGACATCCTGTAACTGTGTATGTTCCACATGGAGTGGTAATATTACTGACCAGAACGAAAACTCAGTATCTCACCCCTAGTCGCCTGACTAAATACGAGAGGATTATTGTGGGTGCTGCAAATGTAAACATTGTTAGGTGGAGTATTCTGAACCCCGCCACTTTGCTCCCCGACCCAATGGATATGGATGGTGGGGTGGATGATGAGCATGATTGCATTGATTTAACAGAATTCAACACCAAACCACGCCCAGACATTAAAGAAACACCATTGCCTGTGCATGATAAGGAACTATTTGTGGATGGTTCATGTCTAAGACATGAACAAGGAGGCCTGAGTGCTGCCTATGCGGTAGTTTCCTTAACGAAAATTGAAGAAGCAGGTTATCTATTTGACGTAAAGTCTGCACAAGTAGCCGAATTGATAGCTATGATAAAAGCTTGCAAAATTGGGAAAAACCTAAGCATAACAGTGTATACTGACAGTCAGTACTGTTATGGGGTTGTGCATGACTTTGGCCAGTTATGGCTACAGAGGGAGTTCCTGACTTCATCAGGTACCCCTATTCGAAATGGAAAAGTGGTTCAAGACCTTTTAGAGGCAATCCAGTTACCAAAGGAACTGGCCGTGGTAAAGTGCGTTGCTCATAAGAAGGGCATTGACACTGTATCACTGGGAAATGATTTTGCTGATCGAGTGGCCCAATGGTGCGCCAGAGATCGGTATATCATAAATCCAAAACGAGGGGGGCCAGGAACCAGCTGCCAACTTCAGGTGTTTGAAGAAGTGCCTACATGGGATGAAGTGAAAGAGTGGCAGCAGGCGGCACCCTGGCAAGAGAGAGAGAAATGGAAAGAAGATGGGTGTAGACCAAGGCGTGTGGATGGTGTCATCTTAGGCCCAACTGGTATGCCTGTGTTACCTAGACACTTACTTAGCACGATGGCGAGATTGATACATGAAGGATCACACATTGGTAGGGACGCGATGATTCTAGTGTTCCAACAGACTTGGTACAGTAAAAAGTTCAGGAAAGTAGCAGAGTCCCTCTGCCAGAGGTGCCTGCCATGTCAAAGGATGAACGCCGGCAAGAAAACTGTGGTGGAACTGGGGAAAATTGGGAGATCAGGGGGTCCCTTTGTGAGAATGCAGATTGATTTCATCACCATGCCCCGTTGTGAAGGGAAGCGATATGTCCTTGTCATGGTCTGTTTATTTTCGAAGTGGGTGGAAGCTTTCCCTACTCCCCAGAATGACGCGCTGACCGTAGCCAAGTGTTTACTGAAAGAACTGATACCTAGGTTCGGGGTTCCAGTCACTATTGAATCAGATAGAGGCAAACATTTTCAGAATGAAGTGATCGACGAACTCTGTAAGGCCTTTGGAATCTCACAAAAGCTCCACTGTGCATACCGTCCAGAGGCTTCTGGAATAGTGGAACAAGTAAATGGAACTATCAAAAACAGACTAGCAAAACTGTGTGATGCATCTGGCATGACCTGGGTAAAGGCCCTGCCCTTGGTCCTGATGGGACTCCGAAGTGTTCCTGACCGCAAGACAGGCCTAAGTCCCCATGAAATCATTATGGGAAGAGTGATGAGACAAGCATGGGTGCCAGGAAGCAAACTGTTGAGTATTACTGATGATTTGGTGCTTGAATACTGCAAGAGATTGGGTGACCAAGTGCGTTCTATCTCTCGCCAGATCGGAGCAGACGCCATCCTCAATCCAATGACTCCTCTCCACAAACTGGTCCCGGGGGACTGGGTCAAGATAAAGAAGCATACTCGGAAGAGCTGCCTGGAGCCAAGGTGGGGAGAGAAACGTCAAGTGATCCTGGTAACTACCACAGCAGTAAAGTGTGCAGGGGTTCCACGTTGGATACACGCCAGCCACACCCAGAAGGTATTACCAGACGAGGAGCCTGAAGAAGAAGGGCGTCCAGCAGAGGACTCTGCAGGAGCCAGACCGGAAGTAGCTGACGACGTACAGCCCAGTACCAGTCGAGCTGCAGAATCAGCAGACGTTGGCCCAAGAATAGTTGACAACGAACTACCAAGAACCCAGCCTGCTGAAGGGGTCCAAGAAGCTGAGCCAGAAGTAGCTGAAGACGAGCTGCCGAGCATATGGCCAGAGGAGTGGATACCATTGATTGATCTCACTGAAGACCCCATTCGAACCAGTGAGAGACTTTGGGAAGGTAGAGAGTGGACTAGAGAGGAAAAGAAAGGCACAGGCGAAGAACCTCAGGATCTTGAGATTCACATCAAAACTGAGGAAGGAGAAGGTCAGACAGGGAGAGAACAGGTGAATGATACAGAGCAAGTGATTGATACTCCTCCACTGACTCCTGATGTCGGGAAGGGACAGACTAGACATAGCGTGATAGTTCGAGCAGAAGAAAGTTCAGAGGTCGAAGTGCTTGAACAGGATCAGATAGGATTAGAAGAACGTGTTCAGGAAACAGAAACAGAGACATTTGAAAAACAAACGCAAAACTGTCCTGAACAAGGCCAGATTAGTGACCAGGCAGAAGAAATAGATGCTAGCCCTGGAAATAGTCAGATAGAAGAGGGAGAAACTGAAGCAGAATTGCCACCGACTAATGAAAACAAGAGGGCAAGAGAAGAAAGTGAAGTCCAAGTGCCAACTAAAAGACTTAAGAAAAGAAAGCACATTGAGCCTGGATACATAAAGAAATTGAGACTGAGAATAAAAACGGTAGAAGAAAAACGTGCAGAAGAAAGGAGAAGTGCTCGCATAGCAGAACAACCAGAAGATACTTCCAAGAGAAGGAGTGATCGAATAAAGAGACAAAACAAAAAGTACAAGTCACCTGAATGGACACTTGTTTTGGAAGAATTTGAAGATCTTGATCTAACTGACGAAAGCGACGGAGAACCCATTCCTGAGTACTCTACCGAGGAAGAAGACGAGCCACCGTGAATTTGCACAAAGTAAGCTACTCGTGTAAAGTCACAAAGAGGGGTCGAGAAACTTCTTCTGAGCCAAAATGTCTGATTCAAACGTGAATGGTAGACCTAGTTGCAGTCGTTGCGAAACATGCTGCAAGGTATGTGTATGTAGTATAGTTATAGTAATATTACTCTGGATAGGACTAACAGTTTTCATTCCTTTTGCGGTGAGCAAAAATACTAATATTGACCCTACTGAGATTGTAAATACTGAGACAGAAGAACTGACAACACAAAGTGTAGCAAGACATGAGAGAGCACTCAGACAAACAAAACAAGACCTAGAAGCATCAGATGAGGGAGGACTACATTATCATGGAGTTAAGAACAGGACCCATTTAAATGTTTTCGCAAACTTGTTAATACACTATGTAGAGACTATGGAAATTGAAGATTGCTATGTCTGCATGAAGCTACCTACTTCTGTGGCTGAAGGCGTGACATACCATCACCTGCCCCTGACATATGGAATATCCTGTAGCATTTTAGCTAGTTTATTTTACAAAAGAGGACCGTTACAGTACTATTACTCTAACAATGACGTGATCTTTTCTGAACTTCCTATACGTGGGAACTTGAATCCTGTACATACTAAAAGTGACGTTACTCGCTATATGGGCGAATACTTTCTGACTATAGGTAATATCGACATAGGTGACGCACACAGAGATAACTTGACTTGTTCTTTGCGTGAGCAGGAAAAGATGTTCCTGAACATGGCAGAGAAAAGGAGAATAAAAATACAGAAAAAGGCAGATGATGAGAAACAGAAAAGGCCAAAATGGGCAGAGAACATGGAAGGCACCTCAAATGGTGGAGTGGGTCCTGCTCTGTTGCTGGATTTTGAAAAGAAGGGCAAGCTATGTCTTCACCGCGAGAAGACTAGCTACTATAATAACATTTTCATTGGTTCCAGTGAATGCGAACATAATTACAAGGTAATTGGAGGATGGGGTTTCAAAAATGGGTCAGAGCCTGTGTTTCCTGGAATTTATTATATTTGTGGGGACAAGGCTTATTTCAAATTGCCGGATCACTGGTATGGAAGCTGCTACTTTGGCATTGTCTTCCCGAAAATATACCATGTGAACAAAGTTGCTGGAAGCAGTGAAAATACTAATGGCTTAGTGCGTAGTAAAAGAGAAAGAATAGGTGAAATAATGGGTAGTATTTTCAGTGCACTGATACCTGGAGTGGGAGTGGTTCTGAACACTCACAGAATTTGCAAATTGTCTACTATAGTGGATGTGTTGTCTACTGACACAGCTCATGGATTTCTGCTGGTCAATACCGAAATGGTTGCGATCAGATCAATGGTTTTGCAGAACAGACTTGCTCTTGACACCTTATTAGCAAAAGAGGGCGGAGTCTGCCGGATGTTGAAGGCGCAACATTGTTGCACTTATATTCCGGACAAAAGTGTGCAGCTCAAAAGATATGTGAAAAACATTACTAATTTGGAAAGGGAACTCAAACCACTCGAGGTTGATAGTGCCTGGAAGAGACTGGTAGATGGTCTCTCAAATGTAGGTCATTGGTTTGCTAGCTTAGGTAAAAGCTTATTGTTCAAGGTCCTGATGCCAATTGGAATCATAGGTCTTATCCTATTTTTCATATTTGTCTGTTGCAAGTGTCGTAAACACACCGGAAAGCATCAAGTGAATGCAAGAGGAGTGAAACGAAGTGTGGATGAGCTTGAATTAGAGGAAATGAATAATCAGATATATAAAAGGGTGAAGAATTCTCACCCTACCAAAGATGAAAAAGAGAAATTGAACCGCTTGCTGGAGGAGATAGAGCTGTATAAGGTGTGAGAAGTTGGCATCTGGTTCCATTTATTTTGTGATGATAGTAAATATCATCAAAGAGGGGATTGATGAAGCAAAGCTTCGCATTTGCGACTTGCCGAATTCATGAACCTCGTTCATGTGTAACAACGTAATAATTTGTACGTCTTACTAATGTTTATTTTATGTTTAAACGAGGTCCACGAAGCTTGCCTATGTGTTTTACTAAAATAATTAATTCGAGTCTTTAAAAATGGCCGCTGCTTTGAAATAAGTGTCTGCGCATGCGTCAGTCACACTCACGTGTCCTGATGTGTTTGCAGGTTTGGAGGGAAATAGTTGCGCATGCGTAATGCATAGCTTTGCCAGTAACGTGGTACTGCTCGTGCCACTGCTCTTGTGCTCGTATACATGTAGCTAACATTTAGACTGCATAAGTATATTTCTTAGTGATAAGTTGAAAGTACAAACCTTGTGATGTGTTTTCATAATGTTATTTCTATGTATTAATTTGTTCTCGCTTACTTTTCATGTACTGCGGGGAATGGGGGTCTGACTGAGCCGAAAGCTATCTTGGAGGGTACTTGTGCGCAGAATCGGCAAGAGTGATCTTGGCATTGAATTGCTGCCAAAGAAGGTTGATACCAGAAGCCACCCTGGGAAGCAGCACCTTCGACCCGCAGCATCACGATATTGTTCTATTATGTTGCTAAAATGTATTCTTTCCCTGTACTCTGCACAATTTTCTCATGGGAATCCCAATCTCGCTAGGCGGTACCCAGAGATGTAAATAAGGCCTCCAAATAGTGTGTTCTGATTGGTGTGTTACCCAAATCCTATCTTAGGACCAATCCAAATTGAGGGATTCTGACACTTTGCAACATTGGGGGGTGGTACACCGTCCCCAAACTGTATATCTACCCTGGGTTCACCTAGGGAAATTGTCCGACTTGTCTGGTTTAGCTGACCTGTCACTGACCCATCATACTCAATAGGTGACTGAAGATACAGAGAGCTGCGGAGCACTCTGTCCGAAATTGACCATAGACTAAGGTTTTACTGAACCTTAAAGTGCTGGCAAAGCACTTTACTGGGAGTTCGCTGACCCAATCGGGGTCTTGATCGATAGCTGCAGAGAGGGTGGAGCGCAGGCGTTGCTTCCAAACTGCGGGTGCGGTCCTGTCCTGAGCGGTCCTGTCCTGAGGGTTTCCTGTCCTGTCCTGAGGGTCCTGTCCTGATTCCTAATCTGAGGGTTTCCTGTCCTGTCCTGGGTGTCCATTCTGCACCTGCTGTCCATTGAGGGGTATCCTTCCTTGAGGGTTTCCTGTCCTTAACTGACCCTTGGCCAGGGTTTGGTTTCCACACCAGTCTAGGTAAATATTGCTCTAAATTCTTTAAGCTTGCACCTTTCTATTTTTCTGTCTTTTGCTTTAATAAAGACACACCTTTGCATATGTTGATTTTTCCATACTTTTGCCGCAAATTATTGAAACGTAAAGACATTGCATATTTCCATAACGTATTCCCATGTTCCCCTACCTATTAGAAATTATATTTTGCATTGCAGTTTGTCATTTCCTGGTATAGTCTAGCACCTCCTTACTTAAACTGTCTAAAGAACTTTTGCCCTAAATGCATAGCGTTTCCTGTTGCATCCCATATTAGCATTTCCATGATTACTCTGACTTTATTTCTCTATAGTTATGTACTTTTCGTTATCTTGATTATTGATTGCCTTATTCTTGTAAATCTCATGCTAGAAGAAAACGAACTTTAGATAAAGATTTTAAAACTTCCAGTTGTCCGTGGTCATTTACAACAGTATTGAATGTCATTTTGGGTTTGTATTTTGCTGCCTTTCCTTTACAGCTAGCTCCCTGATCCGTTGTGGTCATAGGTGCCCGTGTCGGTGGATGGTAAGTCGGGTACGCTGAGTAATAACAATAGGGAATTCACACAAATTGGTAGCAGCCCGTGAAGTCACCCGGTCAATGTATATTGTGAATTGAAATATATGGGCCCGAAGCCGGAAACGGCGAAATTATTGGTTGGGTGACCTCGCGCGCTCTATCAGTTTTTCTGGCTAGCAGAGGATGGTTAGGGACTAGTTAAAGGATAGGCAGGAATAGTTAGGCTAGTTAAGTCGGAAGCTGCTAGTATATCGATGCTGCTACAAGAGTAGGCACTTCGGGAGGACTGATCACCCACTTGAAATGTTTGCTTTGAAAAATTATGAAATGTTTTAAACTGTTTTTCTTACTGTTATATTGATATATGTATTAACCCATTCGTTCGTAATTGTTATATGTTGTTTGGAACTCCCCGGGGAATTGAAAAAGGCAAGTGGTGAATAGAATCCATTGCCTTGAGGTCGCAGGCTTAAGGAAAAGTTAGGTGCAGGTTAGGATAACCGGGAAGCACTAACTAGGGTTTTTCTGAATACGTGTGTGAATAAATGTCAGTAACGAGGTTCATTGGCAAAATTCCCATAGTGGCGTAACCTAGTAAGGGTCACATCGGAAGAGTAGCAGGTTCCTCGGAGCTAGAGTGAAAGCAGAGGGGTCCGCTGGGAAACCTTAGACTCAGATATATCCCGGAGAAGTGGATGAGTTTAGGGGAATAACAGGTTCACTAATGCTAGAGTGAAGGGTAGGCGGAAGAGATCTACCCGCAGCGCGTGAAAAGTAAATGGAAGTAGTTTACTTGCAGTAAAACAACGCTATCCTGTCTAGACACTTGAGCACTGTGGCGAATGTGTATTCGTTGTTAAATAACCAAGCACTAGCACTTTAGAAAGAAAGAAAGTTTCCGTTACCTTGTGAAGGGAGGGAGTCAGCCGCGAAGCATCTCTGACGTCACTCCGTGCCGCGCTGGGATTGGTAGACGCAGCGGGCGGGTAGCGGGGCTGGAATTGTGAAGGAGGGGTGAGCGCCGAAGAGTGAGAATTGTCTCACGAAGGGGCCGCGCACCCATTGGTCGAAAATATTTGAACGCGTGCACCCCATTGGTCGCACGGAATTGCAAGGCGCATTCTGATTGGAGGTAACTGTGTAAACAAAGTTAAGCGTAGAAATCGTATGTGGCACTCGTATTGTCCAGAGACTAGACCCGATCCCAGAAACCAAGGGTTTGAAAGGGATCAGTGGAAAGCCAATAGATACGATATTATGTACGGAGCTAAGAGAAAAATGTCCCTTGTAAATAGGGTAAAGAATTATTTCAAAACGGACAAACCGATTAAGTCCAGAGAGGGCGTTATTGTCCCACCACCGAATACTCCCGCCTCGTTCATGATGTTTGATCGAGGGTACAATACCTGTGTGTGGTTGGAAAATTGGGTGAAGTACACAAGAGATGACGGAATATTGGCTTTTCCGTTAGACGGTACTTTCAATGGTAGGATTTTATTTAATTTAAGGACCCGAATGAATGAATTGCATCCCAGACCGAGACTAACGCAGTATGAGGCATTAGAGGAATGGGAGATTGAGGCTTTTGAAAGAGAGAAACCTCGGATGGACAAAGGTCTGACCAAGTGGTACCCAAGGCTGAAACAAGAGACCAGGGATAAAAGGATGAAACAGTGGAGACAGAGCATGATTGTTGAAGGTCTGTTTCCCATGATACCAGCATGTACCCCTTCTGGGGGAGAGAAAAAGACAGAAAAGAGTAAGCATTGGGGAGCTCCTGGGGAGTCAGACGATGAGTTGTTAGACGACATCTTTACGAGGAGTCCGCCCCCTTATAATGAGGGAGCCCGGCCTTCCAGTACAGGAGAGAATCCCCAGCGTCCATCTATTAAGGAGGAGGACAGATCCCTAAGTAGGGGGGGAGGTGGTCAGGTACTGCCCTATTTTGAGAATCCCGGACCCGCGGAGGTACGAGATATATATCCTAGAATGCTCGTGAGCCTGGAGGAAAAATATTCCCGTGAAAGAGCCTTTTTCCCCAGACCTCTTTATGAAAACGAAGAAAAACCATTAAGTTCAGGAATGCCCTTTTTACAGCCTCCATATGGGGAAGAGCGCAGGTCATTTGGCGCAGGAACTTTGTTCCCTAAACCAAATTATGGTGGAGGACCAAGTGAAACGCATCCTACTGCCCCGAGTTTTACCCCTCACCTGACCCCACAGATAATACCTGATCGAACCTTAGGAAGAGTACTAGATGAAAGGGAGCAAGAGGCCATAGCTAGACAGAGGACAGAAATAATTCAGAAGATCTCCCAGTTAAATGCCAGTCCTGAGGCTTTGACTATTCCGGTAACAATCGGACCAGTGGTTCCGTTGTATGGGAATAATCAAGGAAGTCCAAACCCTCCAGTTATGAACCCAATCATGGCCCCGCCGAGGCAGGAGCCCCTACTGATAGACGATCAGTCCAGTGAGTGCGAGTCCGAAGTTGTGTTCTTGGACCTGCCCAACAAACAGACCGGGAAGGGAGTGCAGAAGAGGCATAATCCTTTTAATGCGAAAGAAATTAAATTAGAATCAACGTCAGGTACTAGGAGTGTCTCTCTGGTAACTCCGGAAGAAATTGAAAATTGGAGTCGTGAATTAGAAAAACAGACTCCGCAAACGAAACCTTTAGACCTCTACAAACTGAGAGTAGAAATAGAGGAATTAATGGCAGGAAATGTGGGATTAGACAGATTAAATACCTACTCGGAAGGAGAGTTGCTGTTTATGTGTAAAAGCCTTACCAGAAGTACCAGAGTGCTCCACGAAAAGCTGACAGACGCTGCAGCTAGTATGGGGGTAGATATTTCAAGATCCAAGCCCTTGCAAAAACCTTACAGAGCTGAATTCTCAGACAAAGATATAGAGAACTTGAATGTGTCAGGGAAAAAGTTGCAGATTAAGGAGTTGCTAGCCATTTTGCAAAAATGGGGAGACGTGGAAAAATGGAAAAGCAGGTGGGCACGAAAGAAAGATGAGGCTCGATCCAGACAAGCGACCCCTGAGTTCCCTTTGAGAGAAGTAGACAAGCCCGAAACATTATGCCCCATGCGTGAAGTACCAGGTGGGAGGTATGTGCACGTTCCATGGTCCAGGCAGGATATTGTGTCCTTTACTAACGATTTCCCGAAATTACGCGAAAAGCCAGTTGACTGGTACCGGCAAGTGGAAAGGTTCGTAAAGGTGCAAAAATGCCTGTGGAAAGACCTGGATGGATTTTTCGACATTGTGGTCCCGGTAGATCTATGGACCGAGTGTAAAATAGCAATAGGCTGGCCTAGTGAGGAGTACCCGAGGGACTCTAACACAGGGGAGCCGTCGATTGAAGTGATGAAAAAATACGAACAAGTAATGCTGCATTTGAAAAATAAGGTGCCCGCAAAGGAAACTGATTGGACCAGGATAGATAGAACCACGCAGGAGAGAGACGAGACAGTGCACTCCTATTATGAAAGGCTGTTGCAGGTGTTTAAAACATACAGTGGTATAGATAACATCGAGATGAAGGATATGACGCATTTCATTTACAGGTTTGTAAACGGTTTAAGGCCTGAAATTTGTCAGTGGATAAAAGATAACAAAATTTGTTAGCACTCCAAAAAGATAGACGAGGTCTTGCGGTACGCAAAGTACTGCGAGGACGAGATGGCAGAAAAGAAAAAGGCTCTCAAGGAAAAGGTCATGTGGGCTCAAGTGAAGCTCGCAGAACAGCAGGAAAAACAGTTGAGTAACATGGTCAAAAACACTCAGAACCAAGGTCCTGGGGGTGGGGGAGGAGGTAAGCCCCGGCCCAAAATGAGCAGGGAAGAGGCTATGAAGAAATTTCCCTGTCACCAGTGCGGAGAAATTGGACACTGGCGTAACGAGTGTCCTTATTTGCCTGACGATAACCCCAAAACACCTGATTTAACTCCACAGACGCAGAAAGAAAGACCAAGAAAGACTCAACCACAGGTAAAAACGGTTCAGGTGCCCCGAGCTCCAAAGCAAGTACATAAGGGAAAAGGCACAGAGGGTGAGGAGATAGAAGTCTGGGAAAGCAATGAGAACAGAAATGCAGCAACTTCGCAGTATTTGTTAAACGATACCTTCCTTTGTGATGACCAGTACTGACGGGGCCTGAGAGGGGAGGACGAGGAGTGCGTACTTGGCGCCTCCTTGCCGGTAGACCAGTCCGGACCATACATTGAAGGGAAGGTTGACGGAAATGATGTCACTTTTCTGTTGGACACTGGTGCTACCCGTTCTACTGTGAGAACAGTGGACGTTCCAAACCTACCCCTCTCGGGAGAAGCCATCCAAGTAGTGGGTGTATCTAATCAATTGATTAGTACTCCTGTTACCAAGCCCATGGAGATCTCAATTGGAAACTTTAAGGAAATGCATAGATTTGTCGTTTGCAACACCAGTCCAGTGAACTTACTGGGACGTGATTTGCTGTGCAAAATAAACTGTACCATCTTTTGCACACCAAAGGGTGTTGAAATTCAGACCCCAGATGAAGACGGCATTTATAAATTAATGTTAATTAGACCTGACTCAGAAATTAAACGAATGACCATGCAGGATTTGCCCAAAGAACTCCAAGAAGCAGTGAAGCCAGAGGTATGGGACTTTACTGGGAAAGATGTAGGGTTAATGAAAAACGTGGACCCCATACAGATAGCAATCAAGGACAATGCAGTATACCCAAATACTAAACCCTACAGGATGAATGCAGAAGTGAGAGCAGGTGTCACTCTGGAAATACAGAAATTACTAGAAGGAAACATCATACAGGAGGTAATGAGTAGCCCATGTAACTCCCCGATTATGGGCATCAAGAAGCCTAGTGGCAAGTACAGAGTAGTGCAGGACCTACGAAAAGTCAACAAAATAGTGGTGCCCTGCTGCCCTATTGTCCCGAACCCAGCAGTGATTCTGTATTAGATTCCCTGGGATGCTGAGTGGTTCACTGTGATAGACCTATGTCATGCATTCTTTTCCATTCCCTTGCATCCAGATAGCAAATTTCTTTTCTCATTTGCCTTCAATGGTCACGTGTATGTCTGGAATCGGGTCCCTCAAGGGTACACAGAGAGCCCCTCTATCTTTAATCAGATCTGGAAAAAATGTTTGGAAACTTTGGTCTTACCTGGGAACTCTGTCCTAGTGCAATACATAGACGACCTCTTGGTGGCGTCTAAAAGTCATAGGGATTGTGTGATTGACACCATTGCCCTACTGAATCACCTGAGTGAGAAGGGACATAAAGTGGCCCCTGAAAAATTACAGTTCTGTGCAAAATCAGTGAAATATCTGGGGCACCAGATAGAGAAAGGTGTCAGGAAAGTAACATCAGAAAGGGTGAGAATAATTCAAAAGATGCAGTTACCCCGTACTCAGAAAGAGATCAGAATGTTCCTAGGAGTGATAGGATACTGCAGGCAATGGATTCTGGGATTTGCAGTCCTAGCTAGGCCCTTGATAAAAATGACCAAGAGGGGAACACCAGATATTGTAGAATGGGATGATGAAAGCTTATCAGCCTTCACCAAACTACGAGATTGTCTGTGTACAGCCCCTGCATTGGGAATGCCAGACTATTCCAAGGAATTTGCCCTATTCTGTGACACTCGCGATAATTGTGCGTTGTCAGTCCTGACACAAGAACATGGCACGACCAGAAGGCCTGTGGCATATTTCTCTGCCACCCTGGATCCAGTGGCGGCTGGATTACCAGGTTGTCTGAAAGCAGTAGCTGCTACCTGCGCAAGTTTAGAGCAGAGTGAGTCCATTGTCATGGGACATCCTGTAACTGTGTATGTTCCACATGGAGTGGTAATATTACTGACCAGAACGAAAACTCAGTATCTCACCCCTAGTCGCCTGACTAAATACGAGAGAATTATTGTGGGTGCTGCAAATGTAAACATTGTTAGGTGCAGTATTCTCAACCCCGCCACTTTGCTCCCCGACCCAATGGATATGGATGGTGGGGTGGATGATGAGCATGATTGCATTGATTTAACAGAATTCAACACCAAACCACGCCCAGACATTAAAGAAACACCATTGCCTGTGCATGATAAGGAACTATTTGTGGATGGTTCATGTCTAAGACATGAACAAGGAGGCCTGAGTGCTGCCTATGCGGTAGTTTCCTTAACGAAAATTGAAGAAGCAGGTTATCTATTTGACGTAAAGTCTGCACAAGTAGCCGAATTGATAGCTATGATAAAAGCTTGCAAAATTGGGAAAAACCTAAGCATAACAGTGTATACTGACAGTCAGTACTGTTATGGGGTTGTGCATGACTTTGGCCAGTTATGGCTACAGAGGGAGTTCCTGACTTCATCAGGTACCCCTATTCGAAATGGAAAAGTGGTTCAAGACCTTTTAGAGGCAATCCAGTTACCAAAGGAACTGGCCGTGGTAAAGTGCGTTGCTCATAAGAAGGGCATTGACACTGTATCACTGGGAAATGATTTTGCTGATCGAGTGGCCCAATGGTGCGCCAGAGATCGGTATATCATAAATCCAAAACGAGGGGGGCCAGGAACCAGCTGCCAACTTCAGGTGTTTGAAGAAGTGCCTACATGGGATGAAGTGAAAGAGTGGCAGCAGGCGGCACCCTGGCAAGAGAGAGAGAAATGGAAGGAAGATGGGTGTAGACCAAGGCGTGTGGATGGTGTCATCTTAGGCCCAACTGGTATGCCTGTGTTACCTAGACACTTACTTAGCACGATGACGAGATTGATACATGAAGGATCACACATTGGTAGGGACGCCATGATTCTAGTGTTCCAACAGACTTGGTACAGTAAAAAGTTCAGGAAAGTAGCAGAGTCCCTCTGCCAGAGGTGCCTGCCATGTCAAAGGATGAACGCCGGCAAGAAAACTGTGGTGGAACTGGGGAAAATTGGGAGATCAGGGGGTCCCTTTGTGAGAATGCAGATTGATTTCATCACCATGCCCCGTTGTGAAGGGAAGCGATATGTCCTTGTCATGGTCTGTTTATTTTCGAAGTGGGTGGAAGCTTTCCCTACTCCCCAGAATGACGCGCTGACCGTAGCCAAGTGTTTACTGAAAGAACTGATACCTAGGTTCGGGGTTCCAGTCACTATTGAATCAGATAGAGGCAAACATTTTCAGAATGAAGTGATCGACGAACTCTGTAAGGCCTTTGGAATCTCACAAAAGCTCCACTGTGCATACCGTCCAGAGGCTTCTGGAATAGTGGAACAAGTAAATGGAACTATCAAAAACAGACTAGCAAAACTGTGTGATGCATCTGGCATGACCTGGGTAAAGGCCCTGCCCTTGGTCCTGATGGGACTCCGAAGTGTTCCTGACCGCAAGACAGGCCTAAGTCCCCATGAAATCATTATGGGAAGAGTGATGAGACAAGCATGGGTGCCAGGAAGCAAACTGTTGAGTATTACTGATGATTTGGTGCTTGAATACTGCAAGAGATTGGGTGACCAAGTGCGTTCTATCTCTCGCCAGATCGGAGAAGACGCCATCCTCAATCCAACGACTCCTCTCCACAAACTGGTCCCGGGGGACTGGGTCAAGATAAAGAAGCATACTCGGAAGAGCTGCCTGGAGCCAAGGTGGGGAGAGAAACGTCAAGTGATCCTGGTAACTACCACAGCAGTAAAGTGTGCAGGGGTTCCACGTTGGATACACGCCAGCCACACCCAGAAGGTATTACCAGACGAGGAGCCTGAAGAAGAAGGGCGTCCAGCAGAGGACTCTGCAGGAGCCAGACCGGAAGTAGCTGACGACGTACAGCCCAGTACCAGTCGAGCTGCAGAATCAGCAGACGTTGGCCCAAGAATAGTTGACAACGAACTACCAAGAACCCAGCCTGCTGAAGGGGTCCAAGAAGCTGAGCCAGAAGTAGCTGAAGACGAGCTGCCGAGCATATGGCCAGAGGAGTGGATACCATTGATTGATCTCACTGAAGACCCCATTCGAACCAGTGAGAGACTTTGGGAAGGTAGAGAGTGGACTAGAGAGGAAAAGAAAGGCACAGGCGAAGAACCTCAGGATCTTGAGATTCACATCAAAACTGAGGAAGGAGAAGGTCAGACAGGGATAGAACAGGTGAATGATACAGAGCAAGTGATTGATACTCCTCCACTGACTCCTGATGTCGGGAAGGGACAGACTAGACATAGCGTGATAGTTCGAGCAGAAGAAAGTTCAGAGGTCGAAGTGCTTGAACAGGATCAGATAGGATTAGAAGAACGTGTTCAGGAAACAGAAACAGAGACATTTGAAAAACAAACGCAAAACTGTCCTGAACAAGGCCAGATTAGTGACCAGGCAGAAGAAATAGATGCTAGCCCTGGAAATAGTCAGATAGAAGACGGAGAAACTGAAGCAGAATTGGCACCGACTAATGAAAACAAGAGGGCAAGAGAAGAAAGTGAAGTCCAAGTGCCAACTAAAAGACTTAAGAAAAGAAAGCACATTGAGCCTGGATACATAAAGAAATTGAGACTGAGAATAAAAACGGTAGAAGAAAAACGTGCAGAAGAAAGGAGAAGTGCTCGCATAGCAGAACAACCAGAAGATACTTCCAAGAGAAGGAGTGATCGAATAAAGAGACAAAACAAAAAGTACAAGTCACCTGAATGGACACTTGTTTTGGAAGAATTTGAAGATCTTGATCTAACTGACGAAAGCGACGGAGAACCCGTTCCTGAGTACTCTGCCGAGGAAGAAGACGAGCCACCGTGAATTTGCACAAAGTAAGCTACTCGTGTAAAGTCACAAAGAGGGGTCGAGAAACTTCTTCTGAGCCAAAATGTCTGATTCAAACGTGAATGGTAGACCTAGTTGCAGTCGTTGCGAAACATGCTGCAAGGTATGTGTATGTAGTATAGTTATAGTAATATTACTCTGGATAGGACTAACAGTTTTCATTCCTTTTGCGGTGAGCAAAAATACTAATATTGACCCTACTGAGATTGTAAATACTGAGACAGAAGAACTGACAACACAAAGTGTAGCAAGACATGAGAGAGCACTCAGACAAACAAAACAAGACCTAGAAGCATCAGATGAGGGAGGACTACATTATCATGGAGTTAAGAACAGGACCCATTTAAATGTTTTCGCAAACTTGTTAATACACTATTTAGAGACTATGGAAATTGAAGATTGCTATGTCTGCATGAAGCTACCTACTTCTGTGGCTGAAGGCGTGACATACCATCACCTGCCCCTGACATATGGAATATCCTGTAGCATTTTAGCTAGTTTATTTTACAAAAGAGGACCGTTACAGTACTATTACTCTAACAATGACGTGATCTTTTCTGAACTTCCTATACGTGGGAACTTGAATCCTGTACATACTAAAAGTGACGTTACTCGCTATATGGGCGAATACTTTCTGACTATAGGTAATATCGACATAGGTGACGCACACAGAGATAACTTGACTTGTTCTTTGCGTGAGCAGGAAAAGATGTTCCTGAACATGGCAGAGAAAAGGAGAATAAAAATACAGAAAAAGGCAGATGATGAGAAACAGAAAAGGCCAAAATGGGCAGAGAACATGGAAGGCACCTCAAATGGTGGAGCGGGTCCTGCTCTGTTGCTGGATTTTGAAAAGAAGGGCAAGCTATGTCTTCACCGCGAGAAGACTAGCTACTATAATAACATTTTCATTGGTTCCAGTGAATGCGAACATAATTACAAGGTAATTGGAGGATGGGGTTTCAAAAATGGGTCAGAGCCTGTGTTTCCTGGAATTTATTATATTTGTGGGGACAAGGCTTATTTCAAATTGCCGGATCACTGGTATGGAAGCTGCTACTTTGGCATTGTCTTCCCGAAAATATACCATGTGAACAAAGTTGCTGGAAGCAGTGAAAATACTAATGGCTTAGTGCGTAGTAAAAGAGAAAGCATAGGTGAAATAATGGGTAGTATTTTCAGTGCACTGATACCTGGAGTGGGAGTGGTTCTGAACACTCACAGAATTTGCAAATTGTCTACTATAGTGGATGTGTTGTCTATTGACACAGCTCATGGATTTCTGCTGGTCAATACCGAAATGGTTGCGATCAGATCAATGGTTTTGCAGAACAGACTTGCTCTTGACACCTTATTAGCAAAAGAGGGCGGAGTCTGCCGGATGTTGAAGGCGCAACATTGTTGCACTTATATTCCGGACAAAAGTGTGCAGCTCAAAAGATATGTGAAAAACATTACTAATTTGGAAAGGGAACTCAAACCACTCGAGGTTGATAGTGCCTGGAAGAGACTGGTAGATGGTCTCTCAAATGTAGGTCATTGGTTTGCTAGCTTAGGTAAAAGCTTATTGTTCAAGGTCCTGATGCCAATTGGAATCATAGGTCTTATCCTATTTTTCATATTTGTCTGTTGCAAGTGTCGTAAACACACCGGAAAGCATCAAGTGAATGCAAGAGGAGTGAAACGAAGTGTGGATGAGCTTGAATTAGAGGAAATGAATAATCAGATATATAAAAGGGTGAAGAATTCTCACCCTACCAAAGATGAAAAAGAGAAATTGAACCGCTTGCTGGAGGAGATAGAGCTGTATAAGGTGTGAGAAGTTGGCATCTGGTTCCATTTATTTTGTGATGATAGTAAATATCATCAAAGAGGGGATTGATGAAGCAAAACTTCGCATTTGCGACTTGCCGAATTCATGAACCTCGTTCATGTGTAACAACGTAATAATTTGTACGTCTTACTAATGTTTATTTTATGTTTAAACGAGGTCCACGAAGCTTGCCTATGTGTTTTACTAAAATAATTAATTCGAGTCTTTAAAAATGGCCGCTGCTTTGAAATAAGTGTCTGCGCATGCGTCAGTCACACTCACGTGTCCTGATGTGTTTGCAGGTTTGGAGGGAAATAGTTGCGCATGCGTAATGCATAGCTTTGCCAGTAACGTGGTACTGCTAGTGCCACTGCTCTTGTGCTCGTATACATGTAGCTAACATTTAGACTGCATAAGTATATTTCTTAGTGATAAGTTGAAAGTACAAACCTTGTGATGTGTTTTCATAATGTTATTTCTATGTATTAATTTGTTCTCGCTTACTTTTCATGTACTGCTGGGAATGGGGGTCTGACTGAGCCGAAAGCCATCTTGGAGGGTACTTGTGCGCAGAATCGGCAAGAGTGATCTTGGCATTGAATTGCTGCCAAAGAAGGTTGATACCAGAAGCCACCCTGGGAAGCAGCACCTTCGACCCGCAGCATCACGATATTGTTCTATTATGTTGCTAAAATGTATTCTCTCCCTATACTCTGCACAATTTTCTCATGGGAATCCCAATCTCGCTAGGCGGTACCCAGAGATGTAAATAAGGCCTCCAAATAGTGTGTTCTGATTGGTGTGTTACCCAAATCCTATCTTAGGACCAATCCAAATTGAGGGATTCTGACACTTTGCAACATTGGGGGGTGGTACACCGTCCCCAAACTGTATATCTACCCTGGGTTCACCTAGGGAAATTGTCCGACTTGTCTGGTTTAGCTGACCTGTCACTGACCCATCATACTCAATAGGTGACTGAAGATACAGAGAGCTGCGGAGCACTCTGTCCGAAATTGACCATAGACTAAGGTTTTACTGAACCTTAAAGTGCTGGCAAAGCACTTTACTGGGAGTTCGCTGACCCAATCGGGGTCTTGATCGATAGCTGCAGAGAGGGTGGAGCGCAGGCGTTGCTTCCAAACTGCGGGTGCGGTCCTGTCCTGAGCGGTCCTGTCCTGAGGGTTTCCTGTCCTGTCCTGAGGGTCCTGTCCTGATTCCTAATCTGAGGGTTTCCTGTCCTGTCCTGGGTGTCCATTCTGCACCTGCTGTCCATTGAGGGGTATCCTTCCTTGAGGGTTTCCTGTCCTTAACTGACCCTTGGCCAGGGTTTGGTTTCCACACCAGTCTAGGTAAATATTGCTCTAAATTCTTTAAACTTGCACCTTTCTATTTTTCTGTCTTTTGCTTTAATACAGACACACCTTTGCATATGTTGATTTTTCCATACTTTTGCCGCAAATTATTGAAACGTAAAGACATTGCATATTTCCATAACGTATTCCCATGTTCCCCTACCTATTAGAAATTATATTTTGCATTGCAGTTTGTCATTTCCTGGTATAGTCTAGCACCTCCTTACTTAAACTGTCTAAAGAACTTTTGCCCTAAATGCATAGCGTTTCCTGTTGCATCCCATATTAGCATTTCCATGATTACTCTGACTTTATTTCTCTATAGTTATGTACTTTTCGTTATCTTGATTATTGATTGCCTTATTCTTGTAAATCTCATGCTAGAAGAAAACGAACTTTAGATAAAGATTTTAAAACTTCCAGTTGTCCGTGGTCATTTACAACAGTATTGAATGTCATTTTGGGTTTGTATTTTGCTGCCTTTCCTTTACAGCTAGCTCCCTGATCCGTTGTGGTCATAGGTGCCCGTGTCGGTGGATGGTAAGTCGGGTACGCTGAGTAATAACAATAGGGAATTCACACAAATTGGTAGCAGCCCGTGAAGTCACCCGGTCAATGTATATTGTGAATTGAAATATATGGGCCCGAAGCCGGAAACGGCGAAATTATTGGTTGGGTGACCTCGTGCGCTCTATCAGTTTTTCTGGCTAGCAGAGGATGGTTAGGGACTAGTTAAAGGATAGGCAGGAATAGTTAGGCTAGTTAAGTCGGAAGCTGCTAGTATATCGATGCTGCTACAAGAGTAGGCACTTCGGGAGGACTGATCACCCACTTGAAATGTTTGCTTTGAAAAATTATGAAATGTTTTAAACTGTTTTTCTTACTGTTATATTGATATATGTATTAACCCATTCGTTCGTAATTGTTATATGTTGTTTGGAACTCCCCGGGGAATTGAAAAAGGCAAGTGGTGAATAGAATCCATTGCCTTGAGGTCGCAGGCTTAAGGAAAAGTTAGGTGCAGGTTAGGATAACCGGGAAGCACTAACTAGGGTTTTTCTGAATACGTGTGTGAATAAATGTCAGTAACGAGGTTCATTGGCAAAATTCCCATAGTGGCGTAACCTAGTAAGGGTCACATCGGAAGAGTAGCAGGTTCCTCGGAGCTAGAGTGAAAGCAGAGGGGTCCGCTGGGAAACCTTAGACTCAGATATATCCCGGAGAAGTGGATGAGTTTAGGGGAATAACAGGTTCACTAATGCTAGAGTGAAGGGTAGGCGGAAGAGATCTACCCGCAGCGCGTGAAAAGTAAATGGAAGTAGTTTACTTGCAGTAAAACAACGCTATCCTGTCTAGACACTTGAGCACTGTGGCGAATGTGTATTCGTTGTTAAATAACCAAGCACTAGCACTTTAGAAAGAAAGAAAGTTTCCGTTACCTTGTGAAGGGAGGGAGTCAGCCGCGAAGCATCTCTGACGTCACTCCGTGCCGCGCTGGGATTGGTAGACGCAGCGGGCGGGTAGCGGGGCTGGAATTGTGAAGGAGGGGTGAGCGCCGAAGAGTGAGAATTGTCTCACGAAGGGGCCGCGCACCCATTGGTCGAAAATATTTGAACGCGTGCACCCCATTGGTCGCACGGAATTGCAAGGCGCATTCTGATTGGAGGTAACTGTGTAAACAAAGTTAAGCGTAGAAATCGTATGTGGCACTCGTATTGTCCAGAGACTAGACCCGATCCCAGAAACCAAGGGTTTGAAAGGGATCAGTGGAAAGCCAATAGATACGATATTATGTACGGAGCTAAGAGAAAAATGTCCCTTGTAAATAGGGTAAAGAATTATTTCAAAACGGACAAACCGATTAAGTCCAGAGAGGGCGTTATTGTCCCACCACCGAATACTCCCGCCTCGTTCATGATGTTTGATCGAGGGTACAATACCTGTGTGTGGTTGGAAAATTGGGTGAAGTACACAAGAGATGACGGAATATTGGCTTTTCCGTTAGACGGTACTTTCAATGGTAGGATTTTATTTAATTTAAGGACCCGAATGAATGAATTGCATCCCAGACCGAGACTAACGCAGTATGAGGCATTAGAGGAATGGGAGATTGAGGCTTTTGAAAGAGAGAAACCTCGGATGGACAAAGGTCTGACCAAGTGGTACCCAAGGCTGAAACAAGAGACCAGGGATAAAAGGATGAAACAGTGGAGACAGAGCATGATTGTTGAAGGTCTGTTTCCCATGATACCAGCATGTACCCCTTCTGGGGGAGAGAAAAAGACAGAAAAGAGTAAGCATTGGGGAGCTCCTGGGGAGTCAGACGATGAGTTGTTAGACGACATCTTTACGAGGAGTCCGCCCCCTTATAATGAGGGAGCCCGGCCTTCCAGTACAGGAGAGAATCCCCAGCGTCCATCTATTAAGGAGGAGGACAGATCCCTAAGTAGGGGGGGAGGTGGTCAGGTACTGCCCTATTTTGAGAATCCCGGACCCGCGGAGGTACGAGATATATATCCTAGAATGCTCGTGAGTCTGGAGGAAAAATATTCCCGTGAAAGAGCCTTTTTCCCCAGACCTCTTTATGAAAACGAAGAAAAACCATTAAGTTCAGGAATGCCCTTTTTACAGCCTCCATATGGGGAAGAGCGCAGGTCATTTGGCGCAGGAACTTTGTTCCATAAACCAAATTATGGTGGAGGACCAAGTGAAACGCATCCTACTGCCCCGAGTTTTACCCCTCACCTGACCCCACAGATAATACCTGATCGAACCTTAGGAAGAGTACTAGATGAAAGGGAGCAAGAGGCCATAGCTAGACAGAGGACAGAAATAATTCAGAAGATCTCCCAGTTAAATGCCAGTCCTGAGGCTTTGACTATTCCGGTAACAATCGGACCAGTGGTTCCGTTGTATGGGAATAATCAAGGAAGTCCAAACCCTCCAGTTATGAACCCAATCATGGCCCCGCCGAGGCAGGAGCCCCTACTGATAGACGATCAGTCCAGTGAGTGCGAGTCCGAAGTTGTGTTCTTGGACCTGCCCAACAAACAGACCGGGAAGGGAGTGCAGAAGAGGCATAATCCTTTTAATGCGAAAGAAATTAAATTAGAATCAACGTCAGGTACTAGGAGTGTCTCTCTGGTAACTCCGGAAGAAATTGAAAATTGGAGTCGTGAATTAGAAAAACAGACTCCGCAAACGAAACCTTTAGACCTCTACAAACTGAGAGTAGAAATAGAGGAATTAATGGCAGGAAATGTGGGATTAGACAGATTAAATACCTACTCAGAAGAAGAGTTGCTGTTTATGTGTAAAAGCCTTACCAGAAGTACCAGAGTGCTCCACGAAAAGCTGACAGACGCTGCAGCTAGTATGGGGGTAGATATTTCAAGATCCAAGCCCTTGCAAAAACCTTACAGAGCTGAATTCTCAGACAAAGATATAGAGAACTTGAATGTGTCAGGGAAAAAGTTGCAGATTAAGGAGTTGCTAGCCATTTTGCAAAAATGGGGAGACGTGGAAAAATGGAAAAGCAGGTGGGCACGAAAGAAAGATGAGGCTCGATCCAGACAAGCGACCCCTGAGTTCCCTTTGAGAGAAGTAGACAAGCCCGAAACATTATGCCCCATGCGTGAAGTACCAGGTGGGAGGTATGTGCACGTTCCATGGTCCAGGCAGGATATTGTGTCCTTTACTAACGATTTCCCGAAATTACGCGAAAAGCCAGTTGACTGGTACCGGCAAGTGGAAAGGTTCGTAAAGGTGCAAAAATGCCTGTGGAAAGACCTGGATGGATTTTTCGACATTGTGGTCCCGGTAGATCTATGGACCGAGTGTAAAATAGCAATAGGCTGGCCTAGTGAGGAGTACCCGAGGGACTCTAACACAGGGGAGCCGTCGATTGAAGTGATGAAAAAATACGAACAAGTAATGCTGCATTTGAAAAATAAGGTGCCCGCAAAGGAAACTGATTGGACCAGGATAGATAGAACCACGCAGGAGAGAGACAAGACAGTGCACTCCTATTATGAAAGGCTGTTGCAGGTGTTTAAAACATACAGTGGTATAGATAACATCGAGATGAAGGATATGACGCATTTCATTTACAGGTTTGTAAACGGTTTAAGGCCTGAAATTTGTCAGTGGATAAAAGATAACAAAATTTGTTGGCACTCCAAAAAGATAGACGAGGTCTTGCGGTACGCAAAGTACTGCGAGGACGAGATGGCAGAAAAGAAAAAGGCTCTCAAGGAAAAGGTCATGTGGGCTCAAGTGAAGCTCGCAGAACAGCAGGAAAAACAGTTGAGTAACATGGTCAAAAACACTCAGAACCAAGGTCCTGGGGGTGGGGGAGGAGGTAAGCCCCGGTCCAAAATGAGCAGGGAAGAGGCTATGAAGAAATTTCCCTGTCACCAGTGCGGAGAAATTGGACACTGGCGTAACGAGTGTCCTTATTTGCCTGACGATAACCCCAAAACACCTGATTTAACTCCACAGACGCAGAAAGAAAGACCAAGAAAGACTCAACCACAGGTAAAAACGGTTCAGGTGCCCCGAGCTCCAAAGCAAGTACATAAGGGAAAAGGCACAGAGGGTGAGGAGATAGAAGTCTGGGAAAGCAATGAGAACAGAAATGCAGCAACTTCGCAGTATTTGTTAAACGATACCTTCCTTTGTGATGACCAGTACTGACGGGGCCTGAGAGGGGAGGACGAGGAGTGCGTACTTGGCGCCTCCTTGCCGGTAGACCAGTCCGGACCATACATTGAAGCGAAGGTTGACGGAAATGATGTCACTTTTCTGTTGGACACTGGTGCTACCCGTTCTACTGTGAGAACAGTGGACGTTCCAAACCTACCCCTCTCGGGAGAAGCCATCCAAGTAGTGGGTGTATCTAATCAATTGATTAGTATTCCTGTTACCAAGCCCATGGAGATCTCAATTGGAAACTTTAAGGAAATGCATAGATTTGTCGTTTGCAACACCAGTCCAGTGAACTTACTGGGACGTGATTTGCTGTGCAAAATGAACTGTACCATCTTTTGCACACCAAAGGGTGTTGAAATTCAGACCCCAGATGAAGACGGCATTTATAAATTAATGTTAATTAGACCTGACTCAGAAATTAAACGAATGACCATGCAGGATTTGCCCAAAGAACTCCAAGAAGCAGTGAAGCCAGAGGTATGGGACTTTACTGGGAAAGATGTAGGGTTAATGAAAAACGTGGACCCCATACAGATAGCAATCAAGGACAATGCAGTATACCCAAATACTAAACCCTACAGGATGAATGCAGAAGTGAGAGCAGGTGTCACTCTGGAAATACAGAAATTACTAGAAGGAAACATCATACAGGAGGTAATGAGTAGCCCATGTAACTCCCCGATTATGGGCATCAAGAAGCCTAGTGGCAAGTACAGAGTAGTGCAGGACCTACGAAAAGTCAACAAAATAGTGGTGCCCTGCTGCCCTATTGTCCCGAACCCAGCAGTGATTCTGTATTAGATTCCCTGGGATGCTGAGTGGTTCACTGTGATAGACCTATGTCATGCATTCTTTTCCATTCCCTTGCATCCAGATAGCAAATTTCTTTTCTCATTTGCCTTCAATGGTCACGTGTATGTCTGGAATCGGGTCCCTCAAGGGTACACAGAGAGCCCCTCTATCTTTAATCAGATCTGGAAAAAATGTTTGGAAACTTTGGTCTTACCTGGGAACTCTGTCCTAGTGCAATACATAGACGACCTCTTGGTGGCGTCTAAAAGTCATAGGGATTGTGTGATTGACACCATTGCCCTACTGAATCACCTGAGTGAGAAGGGACATAAAGTGGCCCCTGAAAAATTACAGTTCTGTGCAAAATCAGTGAAATATCTGGGGCACCAGATAGAGAAAGGTGTCAGGAAAGTAACATCAGAAAGGGTGAGAATAATTCAAAAGATGCAGTTACCCCGTACTCAGAAAGAGATCAGAATGTTCCTAGGAGTGATAGGATACTGCAGGCAATGGATTCTGGGATTTGCAGTCCTAGCTAGGCCCTTGATAAAAATGACCAAGAGGGGAACACCAGATATTGTAGAATGGGATGATGAAAGCTTATCAGCCTTCACCAAACTACGAGATTGTCTGTGTACAGCCCCTGCATTGGGAATGCCAGACTATTCCAAGGAATTTGCCCTATTCTGTGACACTCGCGATAATTGTGCGTTGTCAGTCCTGACACAAGAACATGGCACGACCAGAAGGCCTGTGGCATATTTCTCTGCCACCCTGGATCCAGTGGCGGCTGGATTACCAGGTTGTCTGAAAGCAGTAGCTGCTACCTGCGCAAGTTTAGAGCAGAGTGAGTCCATTGTCATGGGACATCCTGTAACTGTGTATGTTCCACATGGAGTGGTAATAATACTGACCAGAACGAAAACTCAGTATCTCACCCCTAGTCGCCTGACTAAATACGAGAGGATTATTGTGGGTGCTGCAAATGTAAACATTGTTAGGTGCAGTATTCTGAACCCCGCCACTTTGCTCCCCGACCCAATGGATATGGATGGTGGGGTGGATGATGAGCATGATTGCATTGATTTAACAGAATTCAACACCAAACCACGTCCAGACATTAAAGAAACACCATTGCCTGTGCATGATAAGGAACTATTTGTGGATGGTTCATGTCTAAGACATGAACAAGGAGGCCTGAGTGCTGCCTATGCGGTAGTTTCCTTAACGAAAATTGAAGAAGCAGGTTATCTATTTGACGTAAAGTCTGCACAAGTAGCCGAATTGATAGCTATGATAAAAGCTTGCAAAATTGGGAAAAACCTAAGCATAACAGTGTATACTGACAGTCAGTACTGTTATGGGGTTGTGCATGACTTTGGCCAGTTATGGCTACAGAGGGAGTTCCTGACTTCATCAGGTACCCCTATTCGAAATGGAAAAGTGGTTCAAGACCTTTTAGAGGCAATCCAGTTACCAAAGGAACTGGCCGTGGTAAAGTGCGTTGCTCATAAGAAGGGCATTGACACTGTATCACTGGGAAATGATTTTGCTGATCGAGTGGCCCAATGGTGCGCCAGAGATCGGTATATCATAAATCCAAAACGAGGGGGGCCAGGAACCAGCTGCCAACTTCAGGTGTTTGAAGAAGTGCCTACATGGGATGAAGTGAAAGAGTGGCAGCAGGCGGCACCCTGGCAAGAGAGAGAGAAATGGAAGGAAGATGGGTGTAGACCAAGGCGTGTGGATGGTGTCATCTTAGGCCCAACTGGTATGCCTGTGTTACCTAGATACTTACTTAGCACGATGGCGAGATTGATACATGAAGGATCACACATTGGTAGGGACGCCATGATTCTAGTGTTCCAACAGACTTGGTACAGTAAAAAGTTCAGGAAAGTAGCAGAGTCCCTCTGCCAGAGGTGCCTGCCATGTCAAAGGATGAACGCCGGCAAGAAAACTGTGGTGGAACTGGGGAAAATTGGGAGATCAGGGGGTCCCTTTGTGAGAATGCAGATTGATTTCATCACCATGCCCCGTTGTGAAGGGAAGCGATATGTCCTTGTCATGGTCTGTTTATTTTCGAAGTGGGTGGAAGCTTTCCCTACTCCCCAGAATGACGCGCTGACCGTAGCCAAGTGTTTACTGAAAGAACTGATACCTAGGTTCGGGGTTCCAGTCACTATTGAATCAGATAGAGGCAAACATTTTCAGAATGAAGTGATCGACGAACTCTGTAAGGCCTTTGGAATCTCACAAAAGCTCCACTGTGCATACCGTCCAGAGGCTTCTGGAATAGTGGAACAAGTAAATGGAACTATCAAAAACAGACTAGCAAAACTGTGTGATGCATCTGGCATGACCTGGGTAAAGGCCCTGCCCTTGGTCCTGATGGGACTCCGAAGTGTTCCTGACCGCAAGACAGGCCTAAGTCCCCATGAAATCATTATGGGAAGAGTGATGAGACAAGCATGGGTGCCAGGAAGCAAACTGTTGAGTATTACTGATGATTTGGTGCTTGAATACTGCAAGAGATTGGGTGACCAAGTGCGTTCTATCTCTCGCCAGATCGGAGAAGACGCCATCCTCAATCCAATGACTCCTCTCCACAAACTGGTCCCGGGGGACTGGGTCAAGATAAAGAAGCATACTCGGAAGAGCTGCCTGGAGCCAAGGTGGGGAGAGAAACGTCAAGTGATCCTGGTAACTACCACAGCAGTAAAGTGTGCAGGGGTTCCACGTTGGATACACGCCAGCCACACCCAGAAGGTATTACCAGACGAGGAGCCTGAAGAAGAAGGGCGTCCAGCAGAGGACTCTGCAGGAGCCAGACCGGAAGTAGCTGACGACGTACAGCCCAGTACCAGTCGAGCTGCAGAATCAGCAGACGTTGGCCCAAGAATAGTTGACAACGAACTACCAAGAACCCAGCCTGCTGAAGGGGTCCAAGAAGCTGAGCCAGAAGTAGCTGAAGACGAGCTGCCGAGCATATGGCCAGAGGAGTGGATACCATTGATTGATCTCACTGAAGACCCCATTCGAACCAGTGAGAGACTTTGGGAAGGTAGAGAGTGGACTAGAGAGGAAAAGAAAGGCACAGGCGAAGAACCTCAGGATCTTGAGATTCACATCAAAACTGAGGAAGGAGAAGGTCAGACAGGGATAGAACAGGTGAATGATACAGAGCAAGTGATTGATACTCCTCCACTGACTCCTGATGTCGGGAAGGGACAGACTAGACATAGCGTGATAGTTCGAGCAGAAGAAAGTTCAGAGGTCGAAGTGCTTGAACAGGATCAGATAGGATTAGAAGAACGTGTTCAGGAAACAGAAACAGAGACATTTGAAAAACAAACGCAAAACTGTCCTGAACAAGGCCAGATTAGTGACCAGGCAGAAGAAATAGATGCTAGCCCTGGAAATAGTCAGATAGAAGAGGGAGAAACTGAAGCAGAATTGCCACCGACTAATGAAAACAAGAGGGCAAGAGAAGAAAGTGAAGTCCAAGTGCCAACTAAAAGACTTAAGAAAAGAAAGCACATTGAGCCTGGATACATAAAGAAATTGAGACTGAGAATAAAAACGGTAGAAGAAAAACGTGCAGAAGAAAGGAGAAGTGCTCGCATGGCAGAACAACCAGAAGATACTTCCAAGAGAAGGAGTGATCGAATAAAGAGACAAAACAAAAAGTACAAGTCACCTGAATGGACACTTGTTTTGGAAGAATTTGAAGATCTTGATCTAACTGACGAAAGCGACGGAGAACCCGTTCCTGAGTACTCTGCCGAGGAAGAAGACGAGCCACCGTGAATTTGCACAAAGTAAGCTACTCGTGTAAAGTCACAAAGAGGGGTCGAGAAACTTCTTCTGAGCCAAAATGTCTGATTCAAACGTGAATGGTAGACCTAGTTGCAGTCGTTGCGAAACATGCTGCAAGGTATGTGTATGTAGTATAGTTATAGTAATATTACTCTGGATAGGACTAACAGTTTTCATTCCTTTTGCGGTGAGCAAAAATACTAATATTGACCCTACTGAGATTGTAAATACTGAGACAGAAGAACTGACAACACAAAGTGTAGCAAGACATGAGAGAGCACTCAGACAAACAAAACAAGACCTAGAAGCATCAGATGAGGGAGGACTACATTATCATGGAGTTAAGAACAGGACCCATTTAAATGTTTTCGCAAACTTGTTAATACACTATGTAGAGACTATGGAAATTGAAGATTGCTATGTCTGCATGAAGCTACCTACTTCTGTGGCTGAAGGCGTGACATACCATCACCTGCCCCTGACATATGGAATATCCTGTAGCATTTTAGCTAGTTTATGTTACAAAAGAGGACCGTTACAGTACTATTACTCTAACAATGACGTGATCTTTTCTGAACTTCCTATACGTGGGAACTTGAATCCTGTACATACTAAAAGTGACGTTACTCGCTATATGGGCGAATACTTTCTGACTATAGGTAATATCGACATAGGTGACGCACACAGAGATAACTTGACTTGTTCTTTGCGTGAGCAGGAAAAGATGTTCCTGAACATGGCAGAGAAAAGGAGAATAAAAATACAGAAAAAGGCAGATGATGAGAAACAGAAAAGGCCAAAATGGGCAGAGAACATGGAAGGCACCTCAAATGGTGGAGCGGGTCCTGCTCTGTTGCTGGATTTTGAAAAGAATGGCAAGCTATGTCTTCACCGCGAGAAGACTAGCTACTATAATAACATTTTCATTGGTTCCAGTGAATGCGAACATAATTACAAGGTAATTGGAGGATGGGGTTTCAAAAATGGGTCAGAGCCTGTGTTTCCTGGAATTTATTATATTTGTGGGGACAAGGCTTATTTCAAATTGCCGGATCACTGGTATGGAAGCTGCTACTTTGGCATTGTCTTCCCGAAAATATACCATGTGAACAAAGTTGCTGGAAGCAGTGAAAATACTAATGGCTTAGTGCGTAGAGAAAGCATAGGTGAAATAATGGGTAGTATTTTCAGTGCACTGATACCTGGAGTGGGAGTGGTTCTGAACACTCACAGAATTTGCAAATTGTCTACTATAGTGGATGTGTTGTCTACTGACACAGCTCATGGATTTCTGCTGGTCAATACCGAAATGGTTGCGATCAGATCAATGGTTTAGCAGAACAGACTTGCTCTTGACACCTTATTAGCAAAAGAGGGCGGAGTCTGCCGGATGTTGAAGGCGCAACATTGTTGCACTTATATTCCGGACAAAAGTGTGCAGCTCAAAAGATATGTGAAAAACATTACTAATTTGGAAAGGGAACTCAAACCACTCGAGGTTGATAGTGCCTGGAAGAGACTGGTAGATGGTCTCTCAAATGTAGGTCATTGGTTTGCTAGCTTAGGTAAAAGCTTATTGTTCAAGGTCCTGATGCCAATTGGAATCATAGGTCTTATCCTATTTTTCATATTTGTCTGTTGCAAGTGTCGTAAACACACCGGAAAGCATCAAGTGAATGCAAGAGGAGTGAAACGAAGTGTGGATGAGCTTGAATTAGAGGAAATGAATAATCAGATATATAAAAGGGTGAAGAATTCTCACCCTACCAAAGATGAAAAAGAGAAATTGAACCGCTTGCTGGAGGAGATAGAGCTGTATAAGGTGTGAGAAGTTGGCATCTGGTTCCATTTATTTTGTGATGATAGTAAATATCATCAAAGAGGGGATTGATGAAGCAAAGCTTCGCATTTGCGACTTGCCGAATTCATGAACCTCGTTCATGTGTAACAACGTAATAATTTGTACGTCTTACTAATGTTTATTTTATGTTTAAACGAGGTCCACGAAGCTTGCCTATGTGTTTTACTAAAATAATTAATTCGAGTCTTTAAAAATGGCCGCTGCTTTGAAATAAGTGTCTGCGCATGCGTCAGTCACACTCACGTGTCCTGATGTGTTTGCAGGTTTGGAGGGAAATAGTTGTGCATGCGTAATGCATAGCTTTGCCAGTAACGTGGTACTGCTCGTGCCACTGCTCTTGTGCTCGTATACATGTAGCTAACATTTAGACTGCATAAGTATAATTCTTAGTGATAAGTTGAAAGTACAAACCTTGTGATGTGTTTTCATAATGTTATTTCTATGTATTAATTTGTTCTCGCTTACTTTTCATGTACTGCGGGGAATGGGGGTCTGACTGAGCCGAAAGCCATCTTGGAGGGTACTTGTGCGCAGAATCGGCAAGAGTGATCTTGGTATTGAATTGCTGCCAAAGAAGGTTGATACCAGAAGCCACCCTGGGAAGCAGCACCTTCGACCCGCAGCATCACGATATTGTTCTATTATGTTGCTAAAATGTATTCTTTCCCTGTACTCTGCACAATTTTCTCATGGGAATCCCAATCTCGCTAGGCGGTACCCAGAGATGTAAATAAGGCCTCCAAATAGTGTGTTCTGATTGGTGTGTTACCCAAATCCTATCTTAGGACCAATCCAAATTGAGGGATTCTGACACTTTGCAACATTGGGGGGTGGTACACCGTCCCCAAACTGTATATCTACCCTGGGTTCACCTAGGGAAATTGTCCGACTTGTCTGGTTTAGCTGACCTGTCACTGACCCATCATACTCAATAGGTGACTGAAGATACAGAGAGCTGCGGAGCACTCTGTCCGAAATTGACCATAGACTAAGGTTTTACTGAACCTTAAAGTGCTGGCAAAGCACTTTACTGGGAGTTCGCTGACCCAATCGGGGTCTTGATCGATAGCTGCAGAGAGGGTGGAGCACAGACGTTGCTTCCAAACTGCGGGTGCGGTCCTGTCCTGAGCGGTCCTGTCCTGAGGGTTTCCTGTCCTGTCCTGAGGGTCCTGTCCTGATTCCTAATCTGAGGGTTTCCTGTCCTGTCCTGGGTGTCCATTCTGCACCTGCTGTCCATTGAGGGGTATCCTTCCTTGAGGGTTTCCTGTCCTTAACTGACCCTTGGCCAGGGTTTGGTTTCCACACCAGTCTAGGTAAATATTGCTCTAAATTCTTTAAACTTGCACCTTTCTATTTTTCTGTCTTTTGCTTTAATAAAGACACACCTTTGCATATGTTGATTTTTCCATACTTTTGCCGCAAATTATTGAAACGTAAAGACATTGCATATTTCCATAACGTATTCCCATGTTCCCCTACCTATTAGAAATTATATTTTGCATTGCAGTTTGTCATTTCCTGGTATAGTCTAGCACCTCCTTACTTAAACTGTCTAAAGAATATCCTGTAGCATTTTAGCTAGTTTATTTTACAAAAGAGGACCGTTACAGTACTATTACTCTAACAATGACGTGATCTTTTCTGAACTTCCTATACGTGGGAACTTGAATCCTGTACATACTAAAAGTGACGTTACTCGCTATATGGGCGAATACTTTCTGACTATAGGTAATATCGACATAGGTGACGCACACAGAGATAACTTGACTTGTTCTTTGCGTGAGCAGGAAAAGATGTTCCTGAACATGGCAGAGAAAAGGAGAATAAAAATACAGAAAAAGGCAGATGATGAGAAACAGAAAAGGCCAAAATGGGCAGAGAACATGGAAGGCACCTCAAATGGTGGAGCGGGTCCTGCTCTGTTGCTGGATTTTGAAAAGAAGGGCAAGCTATGTCTTCACCGCGAGAAGACTAGCTACTATAATAACATTTTCATTGGTTCCAGTGAATGCGAACATAATTACAAGGTAATTGGAGGATGGGGTTTCAAAAATGGGTCAGAGCCTGTGTTTCCTGGAATTTATTATATTTGTGGGGACAAGGCTTATTTCAAATTGCTGGATCACTGGTATGGAAGCTGCTACTTTGGCATTGTCTTCCCGAAAATATACCATGTGAACAAAGTTGCTGGAAGCAGTGAAAATACTAATGGCTTAGTGCGTAGAGAAAGCATAGGTGAAATAATGGGTAGTATTTTCAGTGCACTGATACCTGGAGTGGGAGTGGTTCTGAACACTCACAGAATTTGCAAATTGTCTACTATAGTGGATGTGTTGTCTACTGACACAGCTCATGGATTTCTGCTGGTCAATACCGAAATGGTTGCGATCAGATCAATGGTTTTGCAGAACAGACTTGCTCTTGACACCTTATTAGCAAAAGAGGGCGGAGTCTGCCGGATGTTGAAGGCGCAACATTGTTGCACTTATATTCCGGACAAAAGTGTGCAGCTCAAAAGATATGTGAAAAACATTACTAATTTGGAAAGGGAACTCAAACCACTCGAGGTTGATAGTGCCTGGAAGAGACTGGTAGATGGTCTCTCAAATGTAGGTCATTGGTTTGCTAGCTTAGGTAAAAGCTTATTGTTCAAGGTCCTGATGCCAATTGGAATCATAGGTCTTATCCTATTTTTCATATTTGTCTGTTGCAAGTGTCGTAAACACACCGGAAAGCATCAAGTGAATGCAAGAGGAGTGAAACGAAGTGTGGATGAGCTTGAATTAGAGGAAATGAATAATCAGATATATAAAAGGGTGAAGAATTCTCACCCTACCAAAGATGAAAAAGAGAAATTGAACCGCTTGCTGGAGGAGATAGAGCTGTATAAGGTGTGAGAAGTTGGCATCTGGTTCCATTTATTTTGTGATGATAGTAAATATCATCAAAGAGGGGATTGATGAAGCAAAGCTTCGCATTTGCGAATTGCCGAATTCATGAACCTCGTTCATGTGTAACAACGTAATAATTTGTACGTCTTACTAATGTTTATTTTATGTTTAAACGAGGTCCACGAAGCTTGCCTATGTGTTTTACTAAAATAATTAATTCGAGTCTTTAAAAATGGCCGCTGCTTTGAAATAAGTGTCTGCGCATGCGTCAGTCACACTCACGTGTCCTGATGTGTTTGCAGGTTTGGAGGGAAATAGTTGCGCATGCGTAATGCATAGCTTTGCCAGTAACGTGGTACTGCTCGTGCCACTGCTCTTGTGCTCGTATACATGTAGCTAACATTTAGACTGCATAAGTATATTTCTTAGTGATAAGTTGAAAGTACAAACCTTGTGATGTGTTTTCATAATGTTATTTCTATGTATTAATTTGTTCTCGCTTACTTTTCATGTACTGCGGGGAATGGGGGTCTGACTGAGCCGAAAGCCATCTTGGAGGGTACTTGTGCGTTCTAAAGAACTTTTGCCCTAAATGCATAGCGTTTCCTGTTGCATCCCATATTAGCATTTCCATGATTACTCTGACTTTATTTCTCTATAGTTATGTACTTTTCGTTATCTTGATTATTGATTGCCTTATTCTTGTAAATCTCATGCTAGAAGAAAACGAACTTTAGATAAAGATTTTAAAACTTCCAGTTGTCCGTGGTCATTTACAACAGTATTGAATGTCATTTTGGGTTTGTATTTTGCTGCCTTTCCTTTACAGCTAGCTCCCTAATCCGTTGTGGTCATAGGTGCCCGTGTCGGTGGATGGTAAGTCGGGTACGCTGAGTAATAACAATAGGGAATTCACACAAATTGGTAGCAGCCCGTGAAGTCACCCGGTCAATGTATATTGTGAATTGAAATATATGGGCCCGAAGCCGGAAACGGCGAAATTATTGGTTGGGTGACCTCGCGCGCTCTATCACTAGGATCCCCTCCCGGAAAAGGATACCGCCTCACACCTGACCTGGTCCATGTATTTAAACTAGCGGTTTTGCCGATTTTAGTTTCCTTTCGGCAGAAGCATGGGCTTGGGTAGGTTGCAAGGAGGCAGCACCCGCACTTATTTGTAAGTAATTTACAGATGTAATATTCTGCGCTGTGAACACTCGGCCCGGCACTTCTGACGATTGGCTAATGTGCGTCGATGCTCCTGTCTCTGTGTTTATTGTTCTTACAGCCCGGTTACTTGCGGGCGTCCATAATTCTGACCACGTACGACTACTACACGCAGTGCTTGGTGAGCAATTTCTTTGAGCACTTTTAATTTTACAGTTTGGACGCTTGTATTCAGTAAATAAACCAGGACGAAATGCTTTGTTACATGGGGCATATATTATGTACTTCTCTAGGCTTGAGGATCACTTTTCCAATACAATAATTATGTAGGGTAGGGGCCAGAACCTCACAAAATACCCCCCTCCCCCCTTTTGACCAGTTACGAATAACCTGTCTTGTGTGCCTTTCTACATAATTGGTTATGTGTAATTGATGTACACACTGTGGTAAATTTTTGCGGCATCAAGTTGGCATCGATGCTGTCTTATTACTTTGTTTTTTCCTTTTTTCAATTTCCTAGGCTTCATTCAGGAGTGGCTTCCACCTATTTAGCTGTGACCATGATAAGGGTATACAGGTCCTACGCCGCCCTGATTGAGATAAGAGGGTAATTTTTACACTCATTATTTCACGTGCACTTTATATATACTTTTTACTTGACGGTCCTGACGAAGCGCTAACGACCTATTGGCAACGGAAAGCGCGAAACATGTTGACCTTGATAATTGACACCTAGGCAAAATATGCCTCGTGGGTCAATATTTTTCAGCAGTATTGACTGCCAAGGGTATACTTTTAAACCTATCGCTGCATGTTTACCCTTGCTTTAATTTTAATCTATCACACTGGCACGTATTTTCATTACCCTCCTCTTGACCCATAACCCGCACACCCGCATGCAACATCCGGCATTCCTCTAAAAGATCTCCGACAAAGTGACCCTTCGGGGGACCCGTAGGGAATTGCAGCGCCGGCCCTACGAGGAGCAAACGCCCGATGATGAAGCATGACACTCTTCGGGGTGTGGGAGGGCAACAGAGGAAACACAGTGTCTTTCCCTCTCATAAGTTTGGCTCCTTCACACCTAGGAATCCCCTTTTCTCCTTTTTCTTTCCTTTCCTTCCATTTTTTTAAGTATGGGTGACTTTTTGCACCACAATGCATGGGTGACTTTTTGCACCCTGGCACAGGAACTTTGTCCTCCTTGTTGGTTAAACATTGAAATTAGAAGCACGGACACTGGACCTTCATTAGCTCCTTGGTCCCGCCCTCTCTTCTTTTGATAAATATACATATTATGAGTGTCACATGGGCCTGTTTGTCAATTAGTAATGCTGATCATTTAGAATGTTGTCAGTTCCATCTACAGCTGCTGGATTGTGGACATCCATGTCAACAACATCAATGAACAGACAGGTTCAGCATTTGAGAATAGGGGTGATCGCGAAGGGACAGAAAGTTGTGGCTGGAGTTGGTGAGTTTGCTTGTATAATGTACATCTCAGTTTAACACCTCAGTGCTATGTTGTGAGCTGTCATTTGTGGTGGGATGCTAACCAGGTCACATGATCCTCATCTGTTGATGCAAAGTACAGTTAATCCAACCCTTGTGTTGCATCACATGTAATACCAGGTCAATCACTAACACGGTTGCAACCTCTGTGTTCCAGGGGATGAAGAGGATGAGGATGACGGACCTACAACCAGTGTGGGCCGACGGGCAATCAGAGGGGAAAATCCACTTATCCTCCAGGCAGTTATGTCGGCAGCAAGTACTGTGAAAGAGGAGGAGGAAGTCACTGATGATGAAGACTTGGAAGAGGATGTTGTATATTTGTCCAGCCACTCCGGGGATGACGATTCAGATTCCAACAACGTCAATCGAACCACATTGCCAATTGCATTCACGGCATCACATCCTCTACCCAGCAAAGTCTGTCAGCCTCCCCCAAAACAAACCATTACCTGTCCCAAGCATAGTGTGAACCAGCCACAGCTCTCACGCCACCCAACAGAGACACCACTCCCTCACAGCCCTCACCTCCAGGACCGACATGGTGGTTCTCCTACACTCTCTTCCCTATACAGTGTATCCCCGGCATCCTCTCCACCATCTGGGGGAATTACCAACCCTGTTGTGGGGCAGGTATCCCCTGGGCACCATTCTCCTGCCCACAGGCTTCCACCTGCCTCCCCCACTGCTGTTGGATCTGCTGGTCCCATCCAAGGCAGATACCTGCAGAGGGGGGCTGCACCTGGCTATGGCCAGTGGGAGCAGGACTACTTCCAAATCAGAGAGATGTGTGGCAGGACATTTGTGCCATAGAGGCTCCCCTGCCAGACATGTCTGAGTCCCTGCAGGCCATGGTCCAATTCCCTCAGGTGGTGGACAGACTGACCCATGTTTTGGATGGATAGAACTTGGCAGGACATTTCCAGGAATATATGAGACATGATATCCATCCAAAGGGAGGAGAGCGCAAGACACCATGCCTTGGCCATGAAGATGATGGAGGGCATGTTGAAAGTGATCCAAAGTCTCCATTCACAGACAACGCAGGGAGGGGAACCATCATATCTGCCTGCAGGACAGCACACCCACACATCTGTACCATTAACTGCCCAGGACCGTAGCAAAGGTACGCATCCACACCAGCGCCCTGAACAGGCACTCCCACCAGCAACCCCTGTACAGGCACTCTCACCACCTGCACAACCACCAGCAACCCCTGTACAGGCACTCCCACCACCTGCACAACCACCAGCAACCCCTTTACAGGCACTCCCACCACCTGCACAACCACCAGCAACTCCAGTACAGGCACTGCCACCACCTGTACAGCCATCTCTTGTCCAGGCACAGCACCAACTGTGCATACACCATCGGACCCTGAGCATGTAGGCCACCCTGTACAGGCACATGGACAACATCCACATACACGTAGGCGACAAGCCAGACCAGATCCCTCACAGCGATCATCACCTCCGAAATTGCGATGTCACAAGCACGATCGCCATTGACAACATTCCAAAATTAGATTGACCACTGTGAATATGTGTACATAAACAGTAAAGATCTTCCCAAAAACAGATTTTGTTGTGTATCATGTCCTGTATTACGATGTATGTGGCCTGGAGATGTGAGGTGGTATGTGTGTGTGTGGAACAGTTACAAATGGAACCCATCATTGCAACAACCCATAATGTGCAATTCAGATGACTCACCAGATATGTGTCCATTTTCTGTACCAGACATTCACAATGAAGTCAAACAAGTTAAAGTAAGTAGGATTCCTCAAACATATTTATGTTGGATCATCAGAACAACCATCCATTTGGATGGGAGAAAGGAAAACAAATGATGATTTTAATGCAGATGGAGAGGAGAACTTGGATTGGGGTTGGGCAACAAAAATATAACACGTCAGGGAGCGTCAGGGAAACCAGTCCATTTACAAGGGGGAAAAAATATTTTGTCCACAAAGATGCATCAGTCCAAAAGTCAAGTGTCCTTCTGGTCATCCTCCAACACCACAATGTCCAGATCCTCAGAGTCTGATGCAAGCACAAGGCTGGTCGGTGGAGTAATCAGCATCACATGGGTTCTTGAGACATGACGGGTACGGGGGAAACAGTGTGGGCCAACGGACAGGGGAAGTCATTGACGGTGGTATGGGAAGGGAGCTGAGAGACAACAGACGACAAGGCAGTGGCCAGGGAATTGACACTGGTGATGAGGGTGGCCAGACTTCCGATAATGTCCCCTCACATCATGCGTATCTCGAGACACGTCTGCAGCATGATGCGAGTGGACATGTCTGGCTGACCCTCACACATCCACCTCGAGTCATCTGGGACTGCCACAGGAGGAACAACACAGGGAGGGGCCAGGGTGGGAGTGGAGGGATGTGGTGCCTCAGGTCCAGAGCCGATGTTGGGGTCAAGCAGGCTGCGACGATGAGTGGGACTGGTTGCAGGGGATGCAGCTGGAGACCCTAATGGAATGGGGGCCTCAGGAGGTAGGGAGGTGCTGATAGCAGGCCCAGGTTGGGTATTGTCCTGCCCAGAGAACACCTCTACCAAACCCACAGGTGAATGGTCTGGGGAACAGTAGCACTCCACCACCCCATGGCCAGAGGTGTCGGATTCTCCCCCCACTTTAATGTCCACAACCTTCACCTGGGCTGTAGCACTAGATCTGTGTTCCTTGTCAGTCCGGGTGGGCGCAATCCCCTTGCCTCCAGATGTTGAGGGTCCCTTCTCATCCTCTTCTTCCTCACTGGTTGAAAGAGTTTGTAGCCGCCTGTGCACTGGTGGCCTCCTGCTCCGGACCTGGTCCTGCTGTTTGGCCATTTGGCCAGCTGTGTCTGCTGAAATGTAGGCAAAATCATGATGTAGTGGTTGTTTTATTCAGGACGGGACACATACATAGATGAGCCAAGGTCAGACTTTGTTGTCCTCTGACCACACTATGCAGTTGTCAGTGTTTATGAGCTTACATTACGTGTATGTTCACGGTCTTCTCCTGAATTGAGTCTGACAGGGACATCGCACATGAATATTTGTGGCTTACACAACAGTTTTAGCCAACCCTCAATTTTGGCATTCTTTTGGACCGTGTGTCCTGTCACTGCTACACGTGCAGGTTCCAAAACCAGTCCACCAAATGGGGACACAGAGGGAGTCCAGATTTAATCAAAATTGCCCAGTGATATATAGTCGCAGCTCTTTCATGTCTGGATAATTGTCATCTGCGGTATTGCATAATATGGGACAAGACAAATGCCGTGACACACATCCACATGGGTCTGGGCTATTTGTCTTGCTACATTGTGAGTCTATCTTTTTGATGTCCCCTCACAAAATCTGACAATCCAGTGCCACATATTGACTTTGGTGTCTGATAAGGGAGTGCAGTACACCGGTGACCAGTGGTGGGTCATTGTGACAGCTACCTGTACATGTGAAATGGCATATAAGCCACTGAGGGTAAGATGTGTGTCAGTGGACACACTTTGCAAATTTAGAAACACTTAGGAGTGAGGCAACGATCTTAAAGTCTGTCTTGACTCCATTGCACATGATTATCTGTCTCAATTAGAACCCAAACTCAACAAATGCAATGCAAGTCACAGCATCCAATGCCGTTTGGCCTGCCATACACACACTGGACACTGTCTGTACCATTGCTCATCTAATGCACACATCAGTTATGATTTCCTTGGTTCACTCGTAGTGGTGCTGGCAGATTGAATTACGAAACAAATGCACATGTGGCTCATTTACCCAGTTGTCAGGAAGAAACTACAACTCCCAAAATGCACTCTGCCCTGTACATTCCATATGCCAGAGTGTGCCTTTTTATTCTTGATGACTGCTGCATTCACATGGTATAGGTGAATTGAGGCATGGAACACACAATGGTGCAGCACTGTCTTCACTCACATCATACTCCCAGACACATTATGCATAGGATGCACTTACCTGTTCTCTGCTGCTCATGCTTCTTCAGCTGAGCATGGAGGGTCGGCCAAGCTGCTCGCAAGACCCTCCTGCACAGTGAGGAGAGGCAAGGATGATGCACATGGTGCTGGGAAGACTGGCCCACCAGCTCCTCAGCCTTGTGCCGGGACCAGCGTTTTAGGTCCTCGCAGCACTTGCGACATGCCCTAGCACTCCTGGTGTGGACTCCCACTGCTCTGCAGCGCTCACCGATGTTGGCCCATAGCCTGGCCCGGGCTGCAGTGCTCAGCTGGTATTCGGGATCCCCATATAGCTGAGGATATTTGGAGAACACCCTCTCTACCAAGATGACTAATTCCCTTTCTGTGAAAGGGGTGCTTTCTCCTCTTACCCCTCAGCCATTTTGGGGCAAATAAGTTGAATGAGAGCAGCTGGATGGCAGAGGATCTGATCTGTGATAGAGGATAACTCAGAATGAACACAAAATGGCTTCCAACAACTTCCTGTGATGTATTTCCTGTCTCCCAATTCCTGTAGAACATTTCCTGTATGAAATAATGTGTGCCGGGTGAATTTCAGAGGTATCGGCCCGAAAACGTAGTTTCCGGTTCCGGAGCGGCAGGTCCGCATCCGCGCATTACGGTCCAAAACCGGAAATTACGTTTTCGGGCCATAATCTCTGAAATTTACCCGGAACACTTTATTTCATACAGGAAATGTTATAGAGGAAGTGGGAGACAAGAAATACATCACAGAAAGTTGTTGGCAGCCATTTTGTATTCATCCTGATCCATCCACAATCACTAATCAAATCCACTGCCATCCTGCAGTTCTTTTGTTGGAAAACCTGAAATGACAGTGCAGGTTAAAAACATAGACATGTAAGAAAAGGGGGAACAGATCATTTATTGGAATTTCTGCGCGGACGGGGGAGGGGGGTGACACAACATCAAACCCCAGTTTAGTTTTCTCCTACTTTGCATTATGGTACATGTAGTCCATATTGAGTGCTCGTTACAAGAGTTGTGTGATGTGTTACATAACAATGGGGCGGAGCAGTGCTGTATATCACATTCACATGGTGTATGATTCACCTATGACATTATCACTCACGTTGTGGGCCCATCATTTGTGGGGGAGTCAAATCTGTTGAGTGCACAGGACTGAGACTTCAATGGTTATGGCCTTTTGTGATAGCGTGACCCATCTTCATAAGGACCTGGTAGGTCTCTCAGAACACGTATAGTTTTACATCCACATGAATAGATTGTTTAGGGACATCCACTACATTAATCGCCGACACAGGCACATGATTAAGCATGGGCGTAAAATCCGCTCCGCTTGCGGATTTTTGGGATTTTCGGCAAATTCGCAATCCGCGAACTCTCGCGAATTTGTCGAAAATCCGTGAATTCGCTCGCGGCAGATTTTTTGCTTGGTGATACAATATTGCGGCGTGCGGCGTGGTGCACGGCGTTCACTTTCCGTCATTCAGCGTTTGCCGAGTTGTTTTTCTCGATCATATTTTGCGAGTGCTGCGCCATTTTGGATTTTGCTGCGGGATCCCGCGGGAGTTTAGCGCCCGCGAATACGTAATCGCGGCTTGCCACCTTGCACAGCACGCCTCGCGAGAGTTCGCAATTGCGAACACGTAGTTGCGGGGGAAAGGAACAATCTCGCACTCGCGAAATAGAGATTACGCAATTTTGCACAAGAAATCCACCAGCAAACAGGATAAACCTTCAGAAAATTATGATTTTTATCAGAATCACTCCTCAGGTTGACATTTGCATGGCCTTTTTTTTTGCAAGGAGTCCATTTTTTGGGGGGGGGGAGGAAGGAAGTGCCCCACAGTCTCCAACTTCCTGTTCCTGTCCAGCAGGCTCCTCCCAGTGCCTTCTTCATGTGCTGGTCACTTTCATTTGGACCTTGACCTGGAAGGATTACTTTTTGTGGGTGCTGCTGGATATTTTGATTTGAGGCCTTTTTGACTTTCTTTGGATCACTTTTGGATTAGAAATCAACTTGCACAAGTAAGTTTGTTTGGGGCATTACAGTTGCTGCAACTACAATTTTGGAACTTTTTCAGAACATTAAATAAAATATATTGTGGGTAGCCACAGTATCCAGTAGGACCAGTGTTGGTTATGGGTGCATGATACAACTATTTTGTTGAATTTAAACACCATTGAGGCCATGGATGGGCTGGGATTGTGCTGATTTTTGTTGTTTTTGTCGTTTTTTTGGGGCTGCTGGTGGGGCCCTTTGCCCAGGGGTGGTGAGTGTTGAATGAGCCTAGTCTTTCTGTGGGGTGTCTTCTTGAATTTAAACACCATTGAGGCCATGGATGGGCTGGGATTGTGCTGATTTTTGTGTTTTTGTCGTTTTTTTGGGGCTGCTGGTGTGGCCTTTTGGCCAGGGGTAGTGGTGCATGGACTGAGTGTGCCTGTGGTGTGGTCTCACTCTCTTTAATGTAAACATCCTGGATGGCATTGGATTGTGGTGATTTTTGGGTGTTTTTCTGTTTGTTTGGGGTGTACTGTTGATGTGGACTGGCCATGTGGGTGGTGGTGGTGGCCATCTTGAGTGCTGGCTGGTACAGGCAACATGTGCTTGGGGTGCAAGGGGCCATTTTGAAGAGAGGCAGTGTCTGAGCCCTGCACTTCTTTTGCCTACTTTTCATCCATTATCCCCAGGGGTAGTGAGTGTTGCATGGGCCTAGTCTTTCTGTGGGGTGTCTTCTTGAATTTAACCACCATTGAGGGCATGGATGGGCTAGGATTGTGCTGAATTATGTGGTTTTTGTCGTTTTTTGGGGCTGCTGGTGGGGCCCTTTGCCCAGGGGTGGTGAGTGTTGCATAGGCCTAGTCTTTCTGTGGGGTGTCCTCTTGAATTTAAACACCATTGAGGCCATGGATTGGCTGGGATTGTGCTGTTTTTTGTGTTTTTTGTCGTTTTTTGGGGGCTGCTGGTGTGGCCTTTTGCCCAGGGGTAGTGGTGCATGGACTGAGTGTGCCTGTGGGGTCTCACTCTCTTTAATGTAAACATCCTGGATGGCATTGGATTGTGGTGATTTTTGGGTGTTTTTCTGTTTTTTTGGGGTGTACTGTTGATGTGGACTGGCCATGTGGGTGGTGGTGGTGGCCATCTTGAGTGCTGGCTGGTACAGGCAACATGTGCTTGGGGTGCAAGGGGCCATTTTGAAGAGAGGCAGTGTCTGAGGCCTGCACTTATTTAGCCTACTTTTCATCCATTATCCCCAGGGGTGGTGAGTGTTGCATGGGCCTAGTCTTTCTGTGGGGTGTCTTCTTGAATTTAAACACCATTGAGGGCATGGATGGGCTAGGATTGTGCTGAATTTTGTGGTTTTTGTCGTTTTTTGGGGCTGCTGGTGGGGCCCTTTGCCCAGGGGTGGTGAGTGTTGCATGGGCCCAGTCTTTCTGTGGGGTGTTCTCTTGAATTTAAACACCATTGAGGCCATGGATGGGCTGGGATTGTGCTGTTTATTTTGCGTTTTTTGTCGTTTTTTTGGGGCTGCTGGTGTGGCCTTTTGCCCAGGGGTAGTGGTGCATGGACTGAGTGTGCCTGCGGGTCTCACTCTCTTTAATGTAAACATCCTGGATGGCATTGGATTGTGGTGATGTTTGGGTGTTTTTCTGTTTTTTTGGGGTGTACTGTTGATGTGGACTGGCCATGTGGGTGGTGGTGGTGGCCATCTTGAGTGCTGGCTGGTGCAGCAGTGTGTGTGTGCAGCATAACGTCACGCGACGTCACGTCTGGACACAGACAACTCTGCAACTCGTGCAACTGCTGCCTGCTGTTCTGAAGAAGATGGCCCCCAAAAAAGTTACCCGTTGCTCCTCTAGCAAGAAAGTTGCCAGTAAGGAGCAGAAGAAGCAAGTTACCAAGGAGACTGGTGTGCCGGCCGCCCCTTTTTTTGGGAGTAAAAAAAAAGTATGCCTGCAGCAGCAGCGGGATCTGCTGGGGACCAAGCTGGGAGCAGCACCCCCGCTCCATTGGGCTCAGTGCCACCACCACCACCACGCCAACTTAAGTCCAAGCCCTTCACTGCTGCAGAGGCACTTAGTCTAGTTGTTCAATCACCATCGACCAGTGATGTTGGCTCATCGCAAGAAAGTAGCAGCAATGTCCCTCAATCAACACAGGTTGTTGTAACTCATCTTACGAGTATTGAACAACCACAGCCGCAACAAAAACCACATGTGCAAGTACAAGCCCAAGTACATGTGGAAGGAGAGCAGCGCAAGGAGATGCGCAAGCAGAGGTGCATGGAGGGTCACAAGTGCCCACAATAGTTGTTCCTCCCGAAGTAGGGGCACATCAGGAAATCGACAATCATGGCGAGGTATCATTTGAGGAAGACACTCCTCCTGATGATCATTCATTGTCTTCCACACCCCTAGCAAGGAAGAGATCAAGGGTGGTGTCTACATCTTCTTCAAGCACACCTCCTTCTGATGATACGGATCAAAATTGGGAACCAGCACCACTGCCGTCTGAGAGTGAGGCACACCATGATCTGACAAAGGTAGTTAAGCGTAAAAGGAAGCTCGTCCAAAGTCTCAGAGTTATGGAGTGTGATGATGAGGCTCAGCAAGAAGTGGCGGATACTGCTGCTGATGAAGACTCTGACAACGACGACCCGGTCATCATAAAGGTCACTGCAGCCCCAGCGGGCATGCAGCAAACAGACATTTTGACCCTAGCCCGAAAAGCTGCTGAGCGTGATGATGATGATGTTGTCGACGAGGAGGCAGTGGAAACACCACCACAATCATTGGAGTTAAGTAGTACACCAACTCGTACCGCTTCCATATTTCTTTCTGGCAAGAAGGGGCCTCCATTCACCTCGACCTTAATTAGTGGCGGTGAAAGTGCACAACGTACAAAAGTTGGGCAATCCAGATCCTCCACTTCATCCGGCATTCGCAGCATGACCACCACCAGTATCGCCGCCTCCTCCAGCCCCCACAGATACTTCAAGTCCCCAGTTTGGGACTTCTTTACTGTTTGCCCAAAAAGGAAAAAGTTCGCTATTTGTACCATTTGTAAGCTTGCAGTTAGTCGTGGTAAGCTTGGTACCAACTATGGGACTGGAGGCCAGAGAGGTCATCTTGAGAGACAGCACGCTGTCCAATGGTTTGCGCACCTAAAGGAGATCAAGGAAGCCCGAATTGGAAGTCAAGAAACGTTGACGTTGCATCTGATGATGACGAGGAGGAAGAAGACGTGTCAAACACTTCACTTACACCCAGTACCCCTGTCAGCAGCACACCCCATGTGAGGCACACTAAGAGTGTTGGAGCGAGTGAGACACCAACGCGCAAAAGTTCACCAGCGAGCATAATTGGGTCAACGAAGTCATTATCATCCCGTAAATGCTTGGTCCAGGGCAACATTAGAACCATGTTTTCTTCAGACGCGCCATATGAACGCAACCACCCACTGACGCGTCTGTATAACACTAAGCTGGCTAAAATGCTAGCTGTGGACCTTCTCCCTTTTTCTTTTGTAGAAGCGGTAGGTTTTCTAGAATTAGTGGCAACGCTCTGCCCTAAATGGAAGGTTCCTAGCCGGTTCTATTTTGCCAGAGTTGCGGTTCCAGCACTACATGAAGATGTGCTGGAGGCGATTGGGGCAGCTTTGCAGAAGAGTGCTGTTCACACTATACATCTGACAACAGACATGTGGACCAGTGGTGCAGGCGCTGATTACATGTGCATCACTGCACACTGGGTCTCTTTTTCAGGTGTTAAAGCAAAGCTAAATGCAGGTGTTGACCCGGACCAAGTTTTTAAAGCTGCTCGGAAACATGCAACACTAGCCATGTTTGGCTTGGAGAAAAGTCACACATCACAAAACATTTTGGACGAGTTTAACAAAAAGGTCTTTCACTGGCTGTCCCCCAAAAAACGCCAGATTGGTTATGTTTCCACGGATAATGGCGCCAATGTAGTTAAGGCCATGGCGCTGGGTGACTATTTCAGAGTGCCGTGTTTGGCGCACTGTATCAACCTGGTAGTTCAAAAATTCTTGAGTGATAAAGACAGTCCAGCGTGCGAGGTAATGGCCACCTGCCGCAAAATGTGCAACCATTTCAGCCATTCTTTTAAGGCCCGGAAGCATCTGAGGAGCCTGCTACTTGAACGTCGAATGCCAGTGAAAGCACTCATCCAGGAGGTGGCAACACGTTGGAACTCAACCTTCTACATGCTTGAGCGTCTGTATGAGCAGTATACGGTACTCGATCACTATTTCTTAAAAGAGGGTACAGCTCAGAAGGACCTGCGGATGGGTGCGGCGCAATGGGACATAGTTAAAAGCCTGACAGACATGCTTCGTCCTTTTGAGTTCTTCACGCGTGCAGTCAGCCAGGAGGACTGTAATTTGGGAAAAGCTATCCCATTGTTGTGCATGCTGGAGCACCAACTGAAGGCGGTGTCTTCTGAGTTAGAAAAAGATGAAAAAAACAAAGACCCTTTTCTTTTGTCGGAGAAATTATTAGAGCGCCTACGTGGTGATGAAAGTCTTAAAAAGATCAACTCAGAACAGCATTACATTTGTGCTACTATTCTGGATCCACGCTACAAAAAGGCGCTGGCAGGCCAAGCATTCTTTCCTTTTGCTGATGAAGATGTTAAAAAGTACAAACGTTGGCTAGCCTGGTCAGCCAAGAGGTTTGAAAAAGAACGGCAGGATATTGAAGGAGAAGGCAGTACATCAGCATCAGCATCAGCATCAGCAGGCCATCCCCAGTCAAAATAATCCACTTCTGCACCTGTGGCTGTGACACAAGTGACCTCTTAGCCGTTAAAGACACCGGCAACCGGATCATCTGCACCACACACAAGAGTAACATTGGCTGCTGAAGAGGATTGGCTAACTTTGCTTGGGTATGGTTCTCGAAAAAAGGTCACAGGCACAGCAAAAAATAAGCAAAGTGGAGGAACCGTTGAGGACCTTGAGTCGATGGTGCAGGACTATCTGAATGTCTCAACAGAGGTCTTTCTTAATGATGAGCCATTGCAGTATTGGCATGGGAAAAAACAATTGTGGCCACAGCTCTCCAACCTGGCTATAAACTATTTGTCTTGCCCACTCGCAAGTGTGTCTTCTGAATGTGTTTTCAGTGCTGCTGGTGGCATTGTAACTCCCAAACGGAGCCGCCTCTCGCCCAAAAATATGGAGAGGCTAACAATGATCAAGATGAATTAGCACCTCATACCACCAGATTACAGAGTACGAGAAAGCACGCCGTATGAAGACGAGGAGGACGGCAACGTAGATGAGGGGATTTGTTCTCTGTTCGGTGACGCTGACCTCATCCTGCCTGAATTCGCAGAGTATGATGACGAAATCTTCTTCTTATTCCCTGACACCGAGCCCTGAAAATGAGACAATAAATCAATAACTTTCTTTTTCGTGCTTATTCACTTTTATTCCTGTGTGTCTGTCTTTCTTTGTTTTGCACAGTTAATTTAATTCAAACTTTAATCACCTAATCACAAAAACAAGCCCATCAGCAGAACTGTCTTCACTTGTTTGCTTATTGATTTGAAGGTGCCGCAGTCTACATTCCTCAGGTTCACAAGTTCAGAAGAACATGCTCCTCTATCCTCCTCCTCCTATTTCCCTCAAAGCAGAGGGCTGGATTACACCCAATGAAGAAAGACTCAGCACTTGTGGGGGTGTTCTACTTCTTTGCGGGTGAGTTGACGGCTCTGGGCCCATTGCTGTGAAGCTCTAATAACGGATAAAAGTGTTTTGGACCAAATATGAGGCGGACATTTCTTGCTGTTTTTGCTGACTTGCTTGCCTTTGAGGTGCTCTTTGGCGGGGTTCCGGGTGTTTGTGGGTGAGTTTTGGGGTCTGGGAGCACTGCTGCGACAGTCTAATCTTGATTGCATTTGCTTTTCAGGAAATCCGTGGTGGAAAACAGGAGTTATGATGATGACCTAGCTGCACAGCGCGTTTGGACCGAAGGCCGAGAGATATTGTAAGTATGAGATTTTGCTTTTTGGCTGTTTGGGGGTGTTGTCGCGTGCTTTTTTGCGGGTGGGTTGGCGGGTCTTGGGGCATTCCTGGGAAGGTCTAATACCGGATAGAAGTGGTTTGGACAAAATCCATAAGGAAAAGCCTTTTTTTTGCTATTTCTTCTGACATCTTGCTCAATGTAGCGTTTTCGGGGGCCTGTTTGGGGGGCTTCCTGGTGTTTGTGGGTGGGTTGCGGGGTCTCTGTCGAATTACTGCTGCGACAGTCTAATCTTGATTGCATTTGCTTTTCAGGAAATCCGTGGTAGAAAACAGGAGTTATGATGATGACCTAGCTACACAGCGCGTTTGGACCGAAGGGCGAGAGATATTGTAAGTATGAGATTTTGCTTTTTGGCTGTTTGGGGGTGTTGTCGCGTGCTTTTTTGCAGGTGGGTTGGCGGGTCTTGGGGCATTCCTGGGAAGGTCTAATACCGGATAGAAGTGTTTTGGACAAAATCCATAAGGAAAAGCCTTTTTTTGCTATTTCTTCTGACATCTTGCTCAATGTAGCGTTTTCGGGGGCCTGTTTGGGGGGCTTCCTGGTGTTTGTGGGTGGGTTGCGGGGTCTCTGTCGAAGCACTGCTGCGACAGTCTAATCTTGATTGCATTTGCTTTTCAGGAAATCCGTGGTGGAAAACAGGAGTTATGATGATGACCTAGCTGCACAGCGCGTTTGGACCGAAGGCTGAGAGATATTGTAAGTATGAGATTTTGCTTTTTGGCTGTTTGGGGGTGTTGTCGCGTGCTTTTTTGTGGGTGGGTTGGCGGGTCTCTTGGGGCATTCCTGTGAAGGTCTAATACCAGATAGAAGTGGTTTGGACAAAATCCATAAGGAAAAGCCTTTTTTTTGCTATTTCTTCTGACATCTTGCTCAATGTAGCGTTTTCGGGGGCCTGTTTGGGGGGCTTCCTGGTGTTTGTGGGTGGGTTGCGGGGTCTCTGTCGAAGCACTGCTGCGACAGTCTAATCTTGATTGCATTTGCTTTTCAGGAAATCCGTGGTGGAAAACAGGAGTTATGATGATGACCTAGCTGCACAGCGCGTTTGGACCGAAGGCCGAGAGATATTGTAAGTATGAGATTTTGCTTTTTGGCTGTTTGGGGTTGTTGTCGCGTGCTTTTTTGCGGGTGTGTTGGCGGGTCTTGGGGCATTCCTGGGAAGATCTAATACCGGATAGAAGTGTTTTGGACAAAATCCATATGGAAAAGCCTTTTTTTTGCTATTTCTTCTGACATCTTGCTCAATGTAGCATTTTCGGGGGCCTGTTTGGGGGGCTTCCTGGTGTTTGTGGGTGGGTTGCGGGGTCTCTGTTGAAGCACTGCTGCGACAGTCTAATCTTGATTGCATTTGCTTTTCAGGAAATCCGTGGTGGAAAACAGGAGTTATGATGATGACCTAGCTGCACAGCGCGTTTGGACCGAAGGCCGAGAGATATTGTAAGTATGAGATTTTGCTTTTTGGCTGTTTGGGGGTGTTGTGGCGTGCTTTTTTGTGGGTGGGTTGGCGGGTCTCTTGGGGCATTCCTGTGAAGGTCTAATACCAGATAGAAGTGGTTTGGACAAAATCCATAAGGAAAAGCCTTTTTTTTGCTATTTCTTTTGACATCTTGCTCAATGTAGCGTTTTCGTGGGCCTGTTTGGGGGCTTCCTGGTGTTTGTGGGTGGGTTGCGGGGTCTCTGTCGAAGCACTGCTGCGACAGTCTAATCTTGATTGCATTTGCTTTTCAGGAAATCCGTGGTGGAAAACAGGAGTTATGATGATGACCTAGCTGCACAGCGCGTTTGGACCGAAGGCCGAGAGATATTGTAAGTATGAGATTTTGCTTTTTGGCTGTTTGGGGGTGTTGTCGCGTGCTTTTTTGCGGGTGGGTTGGCGGGTCTCTTGGGGCATTCCTGTGAAGGTCTAATACCGGATAGAAGTCGTTTGGACAAAATCCATAAGGAAAAGCCTTTTGGCACTTTTTGTAACTTAGGGTTCGTTAGGGTTAGCCCTAGCAGCAGGATTGCATGTGTTTCGGGGTGTTCTAGATTTTTGCAACTGAGTTCTGGGGTCTTAGAGCACTCTTGGAGCGATGCTGGCTATGGATACTTTTGCTTGCTTGCAAGTGGTTTGAATACAATCCACGGTGGGTAAGGGTGTATTTGGGCCTACTTTTACTTTCAAAGTACGTTTTGTCACCATTTTTCTGCTAGGCCTCATTTTTTGAGATCTGATTGGGGGTCTTCTACATTTTTGCGACTGGCTTTAGTAAGGGTCTTGGTGGGAGCATTGCTGGGAAGGTCTAATTTTGTTCTAAAACACAGTTTACAGTACACCTAGCTTGAGGGGAAAGATCCGCTAAATTAATTTGGCCATACTTATTTATCCTTAAAAAGGTGACTCAGACAGAGTACGCAATTTCAAAAATATTGTACTGTCTATTAGGAAAATCAAAGTGTGACTTTTTGCACCACACAGCGTACATACCTTATATTTATTTATCAGTGGTATTGTAATAGCACTTCCTGTTTTCCGTTCAATAATTACAGGCCGGGTTTCAGTCAACAACCGCCAGGCAGGCAGTGGACAGGGTGTCTTCTGTCAGTGGTCACCAACATTGATGGACGAAGCGTCAGCTGGAATGGAGGAGTGCCGCTAATTAGAGGAATTGTTTGCTGCATGCAACTTACTTACCAAATTCAACAGGACAACTCCAACAACATACAGAATACAGATACAGTATCCATTGTTTTCTTCTATGAGTGTGACTGCATGTGGTTAGCTTTAGTTTGTACCCAAAGATTTCTTTATCTTCAATTATTGTTTGTCCATGCTGTGCTTTTTTTTCTTCTCTCAACAAAACCTACCCAAAAAGAAACCCCCATTCCCATCCATTTTCCAAACCCTAACCCTCTTCCCCCGGGCTGTGTGGTTTTGCTTGATGTCTGACTAAATGACATCAATAATTCCACACACTTGCTGGGGAGGATAAGGTCATAGCAACAGGCTGGTGAAGGAATACGAGGATATATTCTAGACTTACTCAGCATCAGTACTATTTCTTGTAGTAGTAGGAGCCAATGTCAAATAAATTCAACACAAGTAATAGTTATACTTGCAATACTTTACCATTTGTTAGGCTACATTGTGGCACTGTTCTAGTGTACTGTTACCTGCTATATTCTCTATCGTACCGTAACCGTTGTAATGCTACAGTAAGGACAAACCAGGTTTCGTTTTCTTTTTTCCATAGGCATGCAACTGCCACTGTGTCACACCACTAGTACCACCGCAATGAGGAAATTTCATCCGCCCAGGATTGCCAACCTTAATCCCCATTTCCCGTGGAGCCAGCCCTGGACCTAGCCCTAATTTCTAACACAAATTACAGGTAAGATAAGCGTTTGGTGGGAGGTAGTATAATGGAGTATTAGGACTAGACGAGAGATTGACGGTAGTACTACTAAAGTCCTAGGACTCTTCAGGAAAACAAACTTACTGTTAAACCCCCACCCACCAGACTGAAAAGCAGTAAAAAACAGGTATGGTCAGATAAAGTTTAAAAATGTATATTTATGTAGCCCTAACAAAATAATCTCCCTCAAGACCCTCCCTAACCCCAACGATTGTCTTTGAAAAGTCCCAAAAAGAACCCAACTCCCAAATCCCACCCCCCAAAAGTCTCTAAAAAAAGGGCAAGGGACACTCCACTACTGGAGGGTGCTGGTGAATTTTGCGGCCAGGGCATCATACTCCTTGCGGAGGGTGGCATGGTCGAAGCGGAGGCCCTCCACCAAGTTCTTGTACTTAAGGACCTCCTGCTCCAGGTAGGACATTCTGACTCCTAGGCGGCGCTGGCGTGCCTTGCAACTCCTGTGGGGGGCAGCTGGTCTTTATGCTGCTTGGCGGTGGCGGTTGGCTTTGTTAGCCCGGCTCCGTACCGCTGGAGCACTGCGCTGGCTGGCAGCCCGTGGGGGCACGGAGGAGGATGCAGCTGTCCCAGTGGAGGATGTTGTGGTTCCACCGGTTGACTGGGGCCACCAGCCGCCAATATTCGGCGACAGTGGCATCCAGCCTCCGTTGCCGGGCCATTCGAGCCTGCTCCCTCCGTGATGTCGATTTGGAAGGAGCAACTATATGAAGAAAGAAAGACATAGTCTGTAACCAATGCTCCTTAACATTAATAACACAAAGTGATTGAGCCGAAAGTTGTGTCACAGTACAAGTAGCAAATTGAAAGCACAGTACATAACTATTGAGGACAGTATCTATCTAACCTCCCACTTCTGCATCCTTGCTCTAAAATTAGTGGGAGTTTAATGAACAAATTCTACGACCACTATGGACTTCCATTACAGTCGACTATGACAGTACACCAGTCTTATTCTTCTTCTTCTCTCTTGTTTAGGAAAATTGGTACGTTATCTTATGCAAGCCGGCAGAATGCCAGCGCAGTGAACTTGCACCCGAGAAAAACAGACGCACACCATGATGAGTGAGACAGACTTGCGTTACTGTACCGGTCCAGTACATGCAGGTGGTGAAGCTATTACTTTTCTATTACGGGTGGCACTGAGAATACTCTGTTACAAGGGCTACTGCTTAATTAATTTACCTTTCACCCTACAGTGCAAATGAGTACTAGAAAAGGAAAATGAAGAAGCTAAATAATTGGATTATCTATCACTTCACATGGGATGTATTTGATGACATATGGGATGACTTTAGGTGCTTTGCTTATTATTGAGTGAACAGTGATACACCCACACATGAATGACGTACTACTACTAAACTAAAGTTATTAAGAGAGGTACGGAGTGTCCACCGTAATAACCGGATATATGCTGTGCTTGCAGTTGCAATACAAACTACTGCTACTATTCATGGTAGTATTGGACAAATTTACAATTTCTTTTCCTTGCCTTCCCTACACTGGAACGGACGTGCGGGTGCGGTGTTACATGCTCTTCAAGGTAAACCTTAGTTCATCCAGTGACCATCTACTCTCTCTAGATACACATGTGCTATCTAAGAGTCAGATAATACCATGCTCCAGGCATCCATCCATTCAAAGTATATGCACACATACAGTTTCTGTTTCACCCACCCAGGCTGTTGTCCTTCCACCCATCCTTGCTTCATCATTGACCCAGCCATGCACCATACCATATTCTTTCCTTCCCAGCCACCTCGGGGGCCAAGCAAACACATATCATTCTTCTTTGCCAGCCATCATAAAATTTCTCGTCCTGCCACACTTACTTACACCCTTCTTTCGCTTTTCGTTCATCCCATCCATCAAGTTCATCTAAGATCTTATTGGGATTCTTCTCACCAAAAACTTCACAGCTAAGTCGAAGTACATTTAGAGGAGGCTACTACCTGGTTGATTTATAATACACCCGTGCAGAAAGCACACTATGCAGTCTTCAATCTCAATAAGTAAGGAATACATAGCTTACCTCTTCCCGCCACCACCGTGCGAACCCTCACAGGAACGTCCGGCACTTGTACCACCTCCTCCCCAGAGTCCTCGACCAACACCACCACCTCCGCGCTGGCCCCGCCACCAGATGTTCCACCTACAAAGTACATTTAAGAATGTTAGAATACACCACTCACTACTATATAATATTTGGTCTAGGAGGAATAAACAAATGTTAAAAAAACGAAATACATTGTAATAATTTGTAACTGTCTACTCTAAAGTAAAAATGTCCCTTTTTCCACAAGAAATGTGTCCAATTAATCGTTAGCACTAAGCACTTTTCCATTTTCAGTTAAACGTTTACTTTTATGACAAATTTGATTTTAATAAATGTGTTTACTTTTAATAAAGCTTTTAAACTTAAATAGACTCTGTGGTTTTTGGTCCTCCAGACTAGAGTGGATGAGCTAAAGGTTTTAGAATTTTTGCAAGCATGAGTGCCTCTGGCACTTCTTGACTCTGACTCCGTACTCTTGTCCTGCGTTGGATAATCTAATGATCATTGGGGATCAATCATCGGTGACTTTGGGAGCTAAATGACTCTGCCACACTATCTAGTCAGTAAGGAGATTGGGGGTTCTTCAAAGTCTGATATCACTGAGGTATGTGGAAAGAAAGTCTACCTGCGCCTATTATAATTGATAAACAATGCACTATTTAGTGTTCATATTTCGGTTTGTGCAGATTTGTCCCTGCAACAGTAGTAGAATGGATTGTCCTCCTATCCAAACCAAAAGTAAAGTAGTATCTTATTCTTTCTTGGTGGTCATTCACCTTTTTATTGTTGGCAATTGTCAAAGCATAAACATTTAGAAGACTTGAAAAGACATTATGGAAAATCCCAGAGGACTGCACTCAGTGCATAGAGCTATTGCTGACAAGAATGGGAGTCCAATGGAATTGCCAAATGTGCAATCTTAGTTAGCTACACAGACAGACTAATAAGAATAATCTTGTAATACCACAGGGAGTCATAGTCGAGGCAGGATAAGAATTTAGATCCAGTCTACAAGAAGATCAAAGACGATTTAGAAAAAATCGAATGAGGAACGCTAGGAAAAAATAGGTACTCTATATTAAAATTAAAACTTAGGGCCAGCAAAGGAGCCCACGCCTGCCCGATCCTGGCCTGCATCCTCCTGAACAGCACCCTCCTCCTCCTCCTCCTGTGTCCTCTTGCCCTTGGGGGGAGCTGATGTACAACATGAAAGAAAGAAAGAACAGAAAACATGGATGAGATTTGTCAACCAAATCAAACATTTCAAAAGAACAATAACAAAATATTTTGGAGAAATAGCAAATAGATAGACAACTATTCCACGGGATATATTGACCTATCTCATGTGGTATACTACGTTATTCGTATTGCCTGATTTGCGGACCGTTGACTTTGAAAGTTCCTATGTAACTCACTAAACAGACTACTAAAAAGGTTTGCCTAGGCCTGGCAGGCAGCAGTCCGCAGCACGCGAAGTGACAGACAAAGTCCATCCTGCTTGCAGATCAGTGAATACTCAAACTATCAATCCACCGACCACCACCACTATTTCTTCTTATAGCCATGTGTCTACAGGAAGGACTGGACTTCAGTCTGTTGGGGCTGATTTAGAAGTCCCTTGCGGCTCATTTTCCTCCATTGTTGCGTGACTTTTGTGACGCAGCGGCAGAACAAAAGAGTCGCCATGGTGCGGCGTATATATAAAAAAAATGCATATGGGAGATGCATCACGTTGTAAAGCCCTGCGCCATCAGGGGGCGTTCCGGCGCAAGGGAGGGCGTTCCTGCGCAGGAACGAATCCTAAAAGTGGCTGAGGGAAATCTACAAGATGTCAATCAGTCACTTTTAGGACAATGATGCGTGGCTCACACCCTGCGCCTGCTTGAAGCCGACGTACGGCTTGATGCAGCATTGGGGAGATAGGGCACCCCAGAGCATTGCTGGAGCTGCGCCATCGTTGGCACGCAACTCCAGCAATGCGCCGCCTTTACGGCACAGATGCGTAAGGCTTCTGTGACGTTTTGGGCCAATGGGTGGTGGTGGCATGGCGCACAATTACGGCCGCATCCCTGCTACTTTGCAGGGATGCGCCGGTAATTGAAAATATGACCCTTAGTGTCTAGCATTACGCAGTTCTTTACACTACACTCATACATAATTTCTCAGGCCAATGAAATGAACACAAAATACAAAACAAATAAGCATAGTAGCAAGCAAGGCTACTGAGAAGGAGAGCAGTGCACCTGAAATGCATAGAAGATTTTGAAATATAATTTACCTACAATGTAATCGGCAGCATTATTGCTCTTGGTAAAGAACAAAGATTTGCAAATAACAGAGCCGGATAAAACAGAGTAGTGATGAAATAGCTAGAAATAGCTACTACTACTCACCAAGCCCGGGGACCTCTACGCCGAGCGCGTCCAGCAAGTCCCGTTCCCGGTCCATGACATCCGTCCAGCGGTGGGTGGCCTGGTTATAGGTGCGCCGGATCCCAGAGAGCTTAAACATGGCCCGGCACACCTTCTCCCACCGCTTCCGGCGCTTCCGGATGCCATAGCCGGTTGCGATCTTGCCGCCTCCCAGGATGGTCTTGGGGAGGCGGCGCTGGACGTAGAAGATGAGTGCGGCCACCTCCTCCGCGCTAAAGATCTCCCGTGGCATCACTAGCTCCCCCCTCAAACGCCCGCACGGGAGCCGGGCACGGGGTGCGGGACCCTTCCCCTTCTCAGGGTGCTTCCCGGCTCCCTTTACCATGGTCTGGGCAGAAATGAGTTAAATAATAAAGAAGAAATAGAATAGGGAAGAAGAAAAGAAAAGAGTTTAAAAAAGTAGTTTAAAATTAACAAAAAGTAGCAGAAAACACAAAAATATAGAGCTAGAAAAATAGAGGGATAGATAATAAGTAAAATAGATCAAATAAACTTCAAACAAGCAAAGGATGGCAGAGATTCAGAGAGGATACAGAAAGCATGCCCAGAACCATAGCAATGAATGAGAAACAAGATGGCCGCGCCCATTCACGACCGCGTGGGTAAGTTCGCGCGAAATTTTCCTCGCGATCACGCGCGAAATTGTACTAGCGAGCAGCACACTTTGCGAGATTACACATAGCGGCCGGAAACGGAATTACGTCATGCAAACAAGATGGCCGCGCCCGTGTACGATCGCTAGGGTAACTTCGCAAACGTATAGCTACAAGCGCCTTGCGAACACGCAAAAAATCACGCAAACATACACGCCGCAAAAAATAAATAGTGTATTCGCACGCATTCGCGGCTTCCAAAATCGATCTCGCACGGATTCGCGCCCCGCAAATCGCGCAAAATTGCAGAAAAACGATTTTTGCTAAACTGAAAGCAATCAGCAGGTGCAAAAGTTCAAACTTAACATTAGTAACCATTCACTCTAGTGCTTCCTGAGGGGCCCCTCCAGAGTTCAGTTGCCTATTTGCAACTATTCCATGACCCTGCTATGACCCAAACAGCAGGCTCATAGAATAGCTACAAGTAGACCATAAAGGTCCTGTGAAAAAAAATTGCACTGCAACAGAAAGCAAATTACAGATAAGGAAGGAAGCAGGTGCCAGCCAGACTGGAAGTTTCAAAATTACTGACACATTAATCACCCCCAAATTAATTCATGGCAGTTGAAGAAGGGCAGGTGTGCTTGCTTTCACTGCAACAGAAAGCAAATTACAGATAAGGAAGGAAGCAGGTGCCAGCCAGACTGGAATTTTCAAAATCACTGACACATTAATCAACCCCAAATTAATTCATGGCAGTTGAAGCAGGGCAGGTGTGCTTGCTTTTTTTCACCCCCATAATCTACAGTGATAAACAAACCTAATGGGTGGCAGTGAGGATGTACCAGAGTGTGGCATGGGTGTACCAGAGGGTGGCAGTGGTGAAACAGAGGGTGCTGTGAACCTGTGATGATGAACCAGACGTAGAAACAACATAGTCGCGGCCGTTGCGAGCCAAAAAGTAAGTTCGCAATGGCGAAATGGTCCACAAATCCTCGCGAACGCTCGCCAACACAAAAAACTTAAAAATCCGCAAATCCGCGAGAGTTCGTGGATTTTGCGTATTGCGAATCTGTAAATTCGCAAATTCGCGTACGCGAGATCCGCCCATGCTTACACATGATCTGAGGCACGCTCAACCTTTTGACTACTCTTCAACAGCCGTGATTTACATGCAGTGAGTGTGGCTTGCAAAGTAGTCTCAGGATGGAATATATTGAAGCTCTTTGAGAGCTTACAGCGAACTCATACTTGCTCTGGTTAAAATCAGGAAATGTTTTAGTTTTTTGATTTTTCTATTGCTTTTTCTAAATGCCCAACCTCACTTTCTGTAAAGAAACTCATCGTTATTTTTCTAAAATTTAGATTGGAGTAGTCGCACATTGTTTAGATTGTTTTTTAATTATTTGAATCATCTTCTATCTGAATTGTAAACAATCTACCAACTCGGATCGAGGTGGGATTGCCTATACCTCTCTCATGGTCAGATCATTATGCTATCCCCTTTAAACTTCTGACCTTAGCATCAAGCACGGTCTCAGCTGGCAAAAGGTCATGGGAGGAAAAGATAAATCCTAGCCGTATCACTAAGGATGCTCTTGCTAATTACTTTATGAATCTACAGTTTTCTGAGCACTCGGATGCTAATTTAGTAGCTGATAAACTCTCTAGATGGTTGTTAGGAGCCATAGAAACTTCGCTCACGTTACAAAACATTATGTAGTGAAGAAAAAACCCTCTGCTCCATGGTATTCTGACAGACTCAGAAAGCTGAGACAATCTTGCCGCAAACAAGAAAGGATTTGGCATACAGATCTGGCGCCGGCGGGTAGCGAACTACATAAACATTGCTTGAGGTATTATAAAGCGTCCATTATTGAGGAAAAAAGGCTGTATTATTCTAAGGTTACTGAATCAATTAAATCTTCGAGTGAACTTTTTAAAGTTATCAACTCTCTTATCTCCTCTCCTGTTGCTGATTCATCTAATCTTTCTCAAGAACTCTGTGACAGAATGGCAGAGTTTTTCCGCACTAAGATCACAGATATATACTTCACCTTGGAGGACTATAATGCTGAAAACGCTATATCGGCTCCTCCTAAAATCGACTCCAAGGTTTCAGTTGCCATGGAAGATTAACCTAAGCTACTCACCTTTCCTTGCATTTCATCTGAAATGACAGGTTACCTACTAGAAGGAGTTACCTCGGGGTCTCCCTTGGATGCCTATCCCCTAAAGGTTTTAAAAATAGGAAGTGAAGTCATTGTTCCCCACCTTACCTCAGTACTAAATATAGCTATCACAGAGGGGCAGTATCCCACCCTTTGGAAAACTGCTGTGGTCAAACAGCTTTTAAAAAAGCCTTCTCCGGATCCTATCAAATAAAAAAATGATCGCCCCATTTCTTTGCTACCATTCCAGCTAAGATTATGCAAAGATATTTGAATTATCATCTTAGCTCCTATCTACTGGACCATCAGTTGCTTGATGGCTCGCAGCATGGCTTTAGAAGCCATCGTAGCAGTGAGTCGGCGTTAATGGCGTTTTTTTTACAACATCCAGATCCCGGTTGATGCAGGGCATACTACCCTGCTGGTCCTTCTTGACCTTAACTCAGCTTTTGATACCCTGTTTCCTTTGAGGCTGGTGAAACTCCTCAGGAGATAGGGATCGGGGCCACTGCCCTCGGGCTTCTTTCCTCCTTCCTTAGTTAGCGGGCACAGATAATGAAAATGGGCCAATTCTACTCTGCTTCAAACCCCTTGATATGTGGGGTTCCGGAAGGGCTCCTCCCTAAGCCCTGCTCTCTTTAATATCTATGTTGCCCCACAGGCTAGGGTTGTGAGATTTTTGGATTTGAGGTGTTGTCTTATGCTGACGACACACAAATTATGGTGTTCATTACTAACAGCATTAGTGAATCTGCCGCAAATTTTTAAAACTGCATGCAGGCAGTTTCATCCTGGATGGTTGAAACGATCTTAAACTGAATGGGGAAAAACTGAGATCTTGATCTTTGGTAACCAACAAGACATATGGTCTAAAGACTCGTGGACTGAAACCTTGGGCAGCTGCCCTTCCCCTAGACCCCATGGGAAAAATTCGGGAGTTATAGTGGACACATTGTTGTCCATGAACCTACAGATTAGCAGAACAGTGTCCACCTGTTTTGGAATAATCAGGCTTCTCTGGAAAATCTCACAGTTCCTGTAGTTTTCATCATGAAAACAGGCAGCGATTGCCTTGATAATGTCCAGACTTGATTATTGTAATGTCCTCTATCTGGGCATTAACATGGGTTTGGTCCGACGGTTGCAGTCAGTGCAAAATGTGGCTACGAGCCTGGTGATGGATTTGACGAAGTACCACTCAGTTTCAGCTACCCTCATCTCGTTGCCTCTGGATCGAAGAATCCTCTTCAAGACTCGTTGCCTGACCCTCAATGCCTATTATGGCTTTCTCCCTTATGCCGTTAAATCGAAGTTTCAGTGCTATGTCCCGACCAAGCAGCTTAGGTTTGCCAGCAAGAATCTGCTAGTAGTCCCCAGGTATAAAAAGGTTAGATGGGGAGGCAGAGCCTTTTCCACTGCCGCTGCTAGGCTGTGGAACTCTCTTCCTGATGGTTTATCGGGTCTTGTGTCACACTCTCTTTTCTGCAAGGCCCTGAAAACCTGGCTCTTAACACAGACTTTAGTGTGAGCATCTTATTCGGTTGAACGTTAGTCCTCTGTAGCGCCTTGATGCCCTTGGGCTAAGTTAGCGCTTTATAAATGTAATATTCATTCATTCATCTCCGATGCTTCCTTGGGATAGCCTCCAGCTCACCAGCTGACTTCAGTTGACTGTACAGCAGGGACTCCAGAGAGTTAAGGACCTGTCACTGTCGGGCTCTGTGAGACATTGGGTGGTGGCTCGGCTCTTCTTCCTGCTACCCTGAACTCCCCATCAGGAGTACGAGGCCCCAGGAGCATGAGAAGGTGGTCCTGGTCTTTGCCATAGCCTTGTGTCATTCAGCCTTCTAAAGAGACTTTGAGATGCCCTGGTGCCCATGATAAGCCACCCAGCATGCTCAACCCACCGACCAAGGAGTATTTCCCTCTTTGCAGTCGTTTATCAGTGCTTGTGAACATTTTTTTCTGGAATGCACTGGATCCCTTTACAATGGACGTGCTTCTTGTGGACGCAGCAAAATGGCTGACAGTTGATTGCGTGCAAGACAGTGCATTGAGTGCAAAAATTTGACTAATAGCTGCTAACTATGTATCACTAGATGGGTATCTGCTGGTGGGGACATCAACCAATGTTTTGCCCACGAAACCCTTCTGAGGACTCTGGTGAATCTGGCAGCCCGCCACACACCTGCCCCTACACCTCAGCTAACTTGCTTGCTTTTGAGAGTTTGTTTATTCCACCTAAGATCCCAACCTATCAATAGCCAGAATCTGTCATAATTTCCCTGGGGAGTTTATCTAAAACGTTTCCTACTAAAACATTTGTGAGATTTAAAACCCATTTTATGGAAGGAGCTGCTGAAGTCCACCACAGCATGATTCTCTAGGGCATGAACAATGAAATCATCTGACTCTCCACCCACACAATGATTTCATCCAGAACATCTTAAAAGTATTGCATGGAAGAGATAAAATGCCTTGAAAACTGTTGTAAATCTCCATACAAATCAAAAAGCTTATAAGTCCTTGTAAGCACAATTTATACTTTAGAGGTTTTTGAAGAAGGTGCTTCAAACTGTGAAAAGGAGAAAACGTCTCAGTGTCCGTGGTGTGTCACACATGTGTAACACTGTGAGGGAGATAAGGAGTGTACATGTAGGGTGAGGATACTGGCTGTTTCCCCTGGCCTGAATAACTCGGTAATATAAGTAGTCCATTAGATGTGATATGTTGCGCTTTCGACCCTCTGAAAGAATCTTCACAGGGTCATCATTTGGACAAGTATTGTAGGAAACTGGATGAGAAGCTCTTGTAGAAGTCTAACTGGAAAATGTGAGGTAATTGTAAAGTTGTCCTTACAGGTAAGTAGGCAAGCTGGGCGAAGGTCAGCAGCAGGGCGTGCCAAACCCCGTGGGACAAAGACAGAGATAAAGAATGTAGGCAAATTAGAAACAAACCAGGACAGCACTCCCTGGAGATGGTGGGTGGAAATCTTATCCTGGCCTGAGAAAAGAGCTGTCTGATCCACCAGCTTGTGTCACGGTGTATGTGAAGAGGCGTGAGGACAATGCCAACATTCTTTTGTCAGTGGTACTGGTGTCTGGGATACAAGGGAAACATCCATCACAATGCAGTCATTACATCGCACTGCTTTTACAACACAACTGTTACAACGCAACTGTCTTTACATTGCATGCCATCACAATGTATGCTATTACAACAAATGTCACTACAACGCATGCCATTACAACGCATACCATTGCAACGCATGCCATTACAACACATTATAAGGTAAGTAATGGAGATTTTTTTAGTTTTACAGTGGGTATGGGTTTTGGGGTAGATGAGAATATAAATTTTTTACACCGACACTATCCAACACTTTCCCTTCTATTGCACTCACTGGAGTGGGAATGGTAATGTTTACCCCTCCACTATCCAACACTTACCCTACTGTTGTACTCACTGGAGTGGGAATAGTAAGTTTTATCCCTACACTATCCAGCACTTACCCTACTGTTGCACTCACTGGAGTGAGATTAGTAATTTTTACCCCTACATTATCCAACACTTACCCTACTGTTGCACTCACTGGAGTGAGAATAGTCATTTTTACCCCTACACTATCCAACACTTACCCTACTGTTGCACTCACTGGAGTGAGAATAGTAATTTTTACCCCTACATTATCCAACACTTACCCTACTGTTGCACTCACTGGAGTGAGAATAGTAATTTTTACCCCTACACTATCCAACACTTACCCTACTGTTGCACTCACTGGAGTGAGAATAGTATTTGTTACCCCTACATTATCCAACACTTACCCTACTGTTGCACTAAACGTATTATGTGTTGTAATGGTATGCCTTGTAATGGAAAACATTGTAATAGTTGTTTTAGAAAATGCGTTGTAATGGCATGTGTTGTAAAATCATGCGATGTAATGATTGTTGCAATGTAAAAACCGTGTTGTAAAAGCATGCGTTGTAACGTCATATATTCGGGATGCAACATCCAAGCCGCATCAGTTTCAAAATGTGGAATAGACACAATATCCTTATTTCAAGTAAAAAAGGAATAATGGGGCACAATGAGGTAGCATCCCATTGTGGAACCACTTTCTTGCAAACGCCTACACAGGGACGCTGCCTCATTGTGTGCCGTAGTGATCTTCACCCTCTTCGTTTCACCCCTCCCCCATCGGTGTAATGCTTTATCTAAATTATTTATGCCCACTGGGTACCACTCATGGCTTCTAGTCCAAACATGTAGAAGTGCCCTTAATAAGTCAACTGGTACACTCTTAAGGTCCATGGGCAAGTCAGTGCTATGTAAATTCTAACACGAGTCCCCAAATGTTCTCAAAGGTCCGTCCACCCCTATTGATGGTATGGGTAATCGTTTCCATCCCAAGAACAAGCCACGCCATCTTATATTTATAAAAAAATAGGTACTTACGCCGACCCTCGTATTGCCAAGACAGTTTGTTTGACTGTCAGCATTAAGGCATTTCTCAATTTTTAACAGTACTACCCCCATTTTGCATCTGGCATCCACCTACATTTTATATTAGATAAGTCTCTCTGAATCTGCGTGTCCAAGATGCTCTCAACTTCTTTAAGCACCTGTTGCAAGCGAGCTTTTAACTTGCAGAGCTCCCTAAGTATGTGTTGAATTTAGAGGTGGCTGAGGTAGGTAAGGCACAAGCCAGATTCGAGCGACTGGCCTGGCTATGGTTTCGCTTGTTGACCTCTTGGCCCCTCGAGACCAGAACGAGCCGAGATTTAATGTGGCTTCTGCCTGCCGCCTCTATCATCATGCGCCAAGAATTAAAAGTAAAGCATAAATCTATGATGTTGAAAAGGAGAGAAAGAGCTAGCTGTCTAGAGGGTGAATTGCATAATATGAAACTGGAAACCCTGGCATCAGGTCTGGCTTCCCGCTTGACCACATTCTGTGATCCTAGGCAAATATTTTATTTTACAAAGCCTCCTTTCTCTTCTTTATCACATTTCAGAGCACCTTTCAATATGTGAGTTCAGCGTGTGCTCTGTACAAAAATATTCTGATGCATTAAGGTGAAAGGATTGTGTATGTCGAAGGAATATCTTTTTTATTTTAAAGAGACGATCAAATTTTCACATAATGTTTGTTCCATGATTTAGATGCCAACTATTTTCCGGGTTCAGCTCATGAAAGGGCTCTTAGAGCCTAGCCAGGCCTTTGGCTCGGCTCTGGCTCAGCTATCCCTGTTCATTTGTTGTCTCACCCACTTCTTATTGAATTGTTTCCTCTTGCAGGCTTTCCCCTCAACACATGCTTCATTTCGCCTTGAGTGGAGTCAGCTGGAAATTCAATGCTTCCGGTGTAAATTTTGCTAGCTGTTTCCCTACCCTGTGCATGTCTTATTCCCTTGAACCTGTATTGATGGATGAGTTCCCATTGCACTGTCAAGAAGGTTTGGCCCAAATCTTTTTCCCATTTGAGTTTTTACATATTTTTGATATGTGTGTTGTCCTCTGCTGTTTGCAGTACCTTTTCAAACCCAGTGAGCAGCCCAGTATCTGCTGCCCTTTTTGCACGATCAGTGTCTAATTTGGATGTATCAGTAACTCTCAGACTTCCCCAGTCCAAAGTCAGGCTTTATTTCGCTAAAATTATTTAAGGTCCCCGATTTTAAGCATGTAGCCTATTTTTATACTCCTGGCATGTCTCCAGTGTTTAAATCATGGGGCGAATTCTGGATTACCAAGCAGCGGATCAAATGGGCCATGCACTTTCTGACATTTTTAGTTTAGTCCCAAGTTCCGGTAACAGATTGGACACAAATTTATCTACAAACAGTCGCTGTCCCCCCTCCGAAGTCATGTCCTGTCCACTATAGTGAAGGTGCTCTCAAATCATGTGAAAAAGTCAAATACGCTTTCGTCTTTCTTTTGTTTGCAAGCTGCTAATCGGTCCCAATTAACACGGTGAGGTATCAATATCTTTTTCATTGCAGTAAGTATCTGGACTGGAAGGGCTAGAATCATGGGGTCGGGCTTCCCCCCACCAGTTCGAGCTCTGTCAGCTTCCTCAAGATCTTTCCATGTATGGCCAAATTCTGCCTGATCATTATGGCGTATTTTTGCCCATACCTCAGTTGGTACTACTTGTCCCATTAACATGTCTATGTCTATTACGCAAGATTGAAGTGCCTAAGTTAATTCTTTGTAGTAACCTGCTGGATTTTTACGTGGATCAGGCAATTGGCTTTTAAGTTGGAGGACGTCAGACGTTTTCCAAGGGACATGGACCCACATTTGTCTAAAACCTGCCGGTATTTCAGGTTGGCCATCCGTGCCAACAACACGGTCCCTCCAAACGGGCTGTACCTCCCTCATGGAAAAACCTTTATTTAGCGCAACACCAGACAAGGAGTCTCTGTAGGCCACTAGTGTGATTAGATAACAAAACGAGGTGCCAATACTGATAACATTTCTTCATAATTACAACTCGTCATCCACATCGAGAAAATTAATTCAAGAAAGGGAATTGCTACTTATTCGCAATTTTATTTTTTGAGAGATTCAATAGTTCATTACAAAAAGTTTATTTTTTTTTCATAAAAGAGAGAAGCATTAAGTGAGATAGAACAATTAAGGACACATCACATTCAATTCTATAACTCAATCATGTCACAGTCAAACAACATTCGCCACATTCATACCTGAATCAAACATACCATATACTGCTATTTACAAAAAGGAAATACTAACTGGATCTGCGCAAATTTATACAATGGTTAAATATAGTTGTCTGAAAATAGTACATTCCATTAGAATTTTGGATTTTACATCATTCAAATGAAGAAATAATAGGTAATGTACAACAAGATTGTGCGGAGTCTGAGAATAGTAAAGACTCCTCAGCAGACCAGTAGGGAATTGGCCACGCGTTTCGAATGCCCTTCTAGTCGTCAGGGATTCTCATCAGGGCCTCTAAACACACCCAAGTTGATCCGATGGTGGTGGGAACAGAATAAGCTTCTCAAACAGGACACAGCCACTGTTTCACTGGGAGTGAGCACCGGTCGGCGGGTATTTGGGAAGTGTGCAGAAATGTACACGGACCTTGTTTCGGAAGACTCCAACCGCCAAAAAAGCAGACGAAATAAGCCCCGGCGCGTGGGGCAGGGGTTATCACCGTCGCCGTCAGTAAGGTAAGCCCGGTCAATCAGGGGCCACAATTGCTGATTAATATTCCTTTCAAACAGGTAGAATATGGATTGCTTAAGCGGGATTCGTCTCTACGACGTTAAGCGGGCGGGCAGCGTCAGCACATACCAGCTCGGTCTCATATGCGATATATTTTAAGTCCAACGGTGTCTCACGGCGTGAAGGGGTCTGTTGGCGTCTAACTGCACGCTAATCTCTCGCGCAGGCCTATGAGAATCCCTGACGACTAGAAGGGCATTCGAAACACGTAGCCCAATTCCCTACTGGTCTGCTGAGGAGTCTTTACTATTCTCAGACTCCGCACAATCTTGTTGTACATTACCTATTATTTCTTCATTTGAATGATGTAAAATCCAAAATTCTAATGGAATGTACTATTTTCAGACAACTATATTTAACCATTGTATAAATTTGCGCAGATCCAGTTAGTATTTCCTTTTTGTAAATAGCAGTATATGGTATGTTTGATTCAGGTATGAATGTGGCGAATGTTGTTTGACTGTGACATGATTGAGTTATAGAATTGAATGTGATGTGTCCTTAATTGTTCTATCTCACTTAATGCTTATCTTTTTTATGAAAAAATTAAAAACTTTTTGTAATGAACTATTGAATCTCTCAAAAAATAAAATTGTGAATAAGTAGCAATTCCCTTTCTTGAATTAATTTTCTCGATGTGGATGACGAGTTGTAATTATGAAGAAATGTTATGAGTATTGGCACCTCGTTTTGTTATTTGATATATAGGCTCAGCCTTGCTGATTAGAGCCAACCCTATGTTTGCTTTCCCACTAGTGTGATTAGGTCACATAATAGTGCTGGGCCCTGTATGTCCCCCTTCTTAACCCTCTGGAGAAGCTCAGACTGACCCGGGGGTGGACCTGACTCTACAAAATCTTCCCACATTTGGATTAGTATGTTGCACATTTCACAAAAGTTATCAATCTGTTGGATGCGTGTCCACTGATCCATCGTCATCCATATATCCTGGGCAGTGTATATAGCGTAATTCTCCATCCACCTATGGGCCTGTTGGCTCATAGCTAGTTGTTCTGGAGTATCCCCTACCAGGCTACGCAAAGTGCGTCGTCTGGGACTACTGACCACGCATTTGCTATCATTCCTGCACTAGGGGAAGGTGTCAGATGATTGCCAACAGGGAGAGGGTTAGTCGTGGCAGGAGTTGAAGGGGTAGTCACGGAACTGGTAGAAGGTGCGACAGGGAGAAAGGAAGGGTGTATTTGCATGGATACAGTGTCCTGAATAGTCGGGGTGTCGGAAACAGATGGCTGGGGATTCGGGCAAACCAAGGCATGTGCTGGGGCAACAACTGGAGCAGTGGCAGGAGGCAATTGTACAGGGTCGATGGCCGGGTATATGGCAGGGGTACAGGGCGAAGGGGTGCTCAACATAGAAGACATAAGAGGGTCATCTTCCTTGTAACGGGCCTTTTCGGGCACCTTCTTTGTAATGTAACATCCATCTATCTGCATTTGGTGCAATCTGTCACGTATTAGTGAGTCTGGGCTTTCTGGATCACATTCATACGCATTATTTTAGCTTCATTCTTTTTGAGTTTGATCTCTTTCTCCTTGGACTCCTTCCGCCAAACCCGAAAAGAATCAAACATTACAGGTCTAACTTTTCTCTGAAACAATTTCTCTTCTAAATTATCTAGCACAGGAGTTTCGAAACTACCGTATATGGGCCATTGTAACTCGGCATTACCTTTCGTATACTTATGCCAAAGCGAGCAAAACATAATCGGGCCTACACCATGTTTAGCATAAACTTCATGATTAGGGGTCCCCAAAGGAGGAATCGGACAAGATTCCTCCAATGAAGAGTCCTGCGAACAATAACAACAACACATTTTCCGGAACTTACTAAACCCAGGCATCTCTAGACGTGTATCCTGGTTTCAAATGTCAAAGGGCGAAATCTAATTGTTACAGTCTAGGACTATACTTACCCTTCGGCTTCGGCTTTTGCAAAAGTCGAATCAACAATACCAAAAACAAAGATACCAATTCACCAAAGAAGTGGGCCACTCCCACTCTTACCTGACCATCAATCTTCCGTCGCACGGCAGGTGTCACAGGGATCTCGATCTCCAAAGACTAGGAACCAGAACTGGGGCATCAGTCGGGGCCGCAGTCGGGTAGCCCACTGGAGGGAGTAGTCACGCAATCGGAGACCTTGGGATCACAATGACAATTTTTAGCCAATGCAGTGGCACGCCTCCCTTAGCGTTCGATCACGGACTCCTCACGACCACCAGGCTCGATGACGACCACCGAAGACGCCCCACTTGGGCGCCAAATTGTAGAACCGGCTCTTGGAGACCCTTCCACACTAGGAGAGTGAAAGCCAGTGGCGCAGGGAAACGCCTTGAATCTACGGGTCCTTCTTACATCAATCATACATTACCAAAGAGACCAGGACATCCAGCCGTGGAGGGAAGCAAGTATTTTATTAGCTCGAGCTAAGGAAAGGGTCCCAGAATGGTACAAAGACAATTTTATGGAGACTGCTGTTTTACTCCACAGCATTACACATATTTATAGCGCTAGCCACGCCCATTTACACAATACAAGTTCTGCTTTATTCTTTAAGTTCCTCTTTTGACATGTTCTCCGTCAGCCTCGCGTGGTGTGATTGTGCCGGGGACATCTGTCCCTGTATACAGAATGTCCTCAGCCTCGTGCTATCTTGCCCAACCAGCGTGATCATGTGGCACGGCCTTGTGCTACCTTGCTTCATCCGGCGTGATCATGACTCATCACTTCATGCTTCCCCTTTCTCGTTGTGGTCACGGGCAGTTGGTTCGTGACTGGCCGGATTTACCAACAAGGGTCAGGAAGTAGCCGAGTCTCTGGCACAGCTGGGGCGAAGCACACGGCGATTTCTTGGAATTGGCCCGACCACAAGGAGCAGGGGGTTTGTGTAAGTTCTTAGCAGAGATGTGGCACTAGGTTGCCGAGGGCATGGCAACACAAAATGGAGTCGTGTAGGCGCTACGAAAATTCAGTTCAACAGTACATTATGGATTCCCTTAGAAGACTACATTATCCTGTTATGATCAAATTGTCCTAGTTCCTATATTTATTGCTCTAGCTCCTTATCTTCACATGGAGACCAGTCAAAGGTAGATCAGAGCTTTGACTAGGTCAATGTGATGGTTAAAGTGGGATGCAAAATGGTCTTCCTAAGTAGATTTAGCTGTGTTTTATGCCCATCACTACTTGACTTGAAACGTGAAGACAGTCTCAGTATTTAAAAGGCCTCCCACATTATTTAATGCATGAGACAAGGATGGTGCGTTCCTTGTGATTATGCCTGTGGAGTACTACATCTCTTGCAACCACCCCCATTATTCATTACCTTATCCAGCCTACGAACTATGATGTGCTTGGGTGAGTGTGTGCTTTTCAAGAAATGTCATTCATGGGCACGCCAATTTTAAAGGGGCCCACTCTTGGAGAATAAAAATAGGACAAAGGCTTAGGAGGCACATAAAGCAGAAGCTTGCTCAGACATGCAGCAAACACTCTGTGCACGTGTTTGCATGCCTTTCTGTGCTCATTTTGCATGTGTATGCACATTAAAATCTTACCTTTTGGCTTTCCATATGCTTGTTTTATGAGCATCTTGCTCCTCCATGTTCCTATCCCTGCACCAGAAACAAATGGGCTTGCTCAATGAGGAGGGATTGAATGAGGACACATGCATTCCACACAAGGGCAACTAAATCACATCTTGGTGCCTCAAGGTTTGTTGCAACTTCCTGATATTCAGATATTATTGAAATAATGGTTATGTTTCAGTTCCATTGGAAGCCATCTTTTCTGTCTTGTGTAGCTCTTTCAATATCAGTCCAAATGCTCCATTTGTATTTATCTGAGACACCATTTATCTTCTTCCTGATGGGATTACTTCTTTGAACGTTAGTCCATAGTAACGGCTGAAACATTGCAGTTATGTGCACGATTTCAGTGGATTACTTGAAAGACTGTAATGGTTCCGTTTTCCAGTCTATTACTGAAAACAGCTGTACTGTAAAAATAATTTCAATGTGGACATTGTCTTTTAAAAGTAGTTATTCCATGTTTAGGTCACGTTTATGAGAAGCATGCATAAACCCTAGCACATTTAGGGCCAGATGTAGGTAGGCGTTTACCGGTCGGTAACGGCCGAAAACCGGTAAAATCGGCCGTTACCGACCGGAATCCAGGAAATGAGATGTAGGAGGCCATAAATTTCCGATTTTTGAAAACCCGAGTCGGAAACATACCGACTCGGTAATAATGACCCGGTAAAATTACCGTGTCGGAATCTACCGTATACATAAATACCGAGTTCGTATTTTCCGACTCGGAAAATAAGAAACGGTAAAAATTGGCCTTGTAGATGTAGGTAAGCCCAAAAATACCGAATCTGCAGAAAAACTGTATTTTTTAGTCGGTATTTACCATGGATTGAAAGCAGGTGGTAACCAAGGGAGGGCTATAAAAAAAGTCCCAAAATGCACCTCAGGACCCATGATGGCGGCTTTTTACATCATAGCAAGACGGCAGAGACTACAGGCAGCAGGAGAGAGAGAATGGCTAAGGGAGGAACAAGTGTACAGGCAGAGGATAACACTGTTCCAACTGACAGAGCCTGAAATACTGCAGAGGTACAGGCTACACCCAGACACCATCAAGCAATTGATCAGGGACCTACACCCACTCCTGGACCACCCAACACCCAGGGCCCATGCCATCCCACCTCATGTCCAGGTGCTATGTAGCTTACACCTGCTGGCCTCAGGGAGCTACCAGAGTGTGATAGCTGCAGTGGGTGGCGTGTCCCAGGGCTGCCTGTCCCGCTTCTTCAGGAGGTTTCTTGACGCCATGATGCAGAGGATGGGGCATTATATTTCATTCCCTGTAACACCGGCAGAATTAGCAAAAACCAAGACAGACTTTTATCAACTGGCACACTTCGCTCACGTGATAGGCTGCATCGATGGCACCCACGTCCCACTCTGTCCACCTGCAGCCACAGAGCACATTTACAGGAATCGCAAATCGACGCACTCCATCAACGTCCAGGTCATATGTAATGCAGGGAACCTCATCACTGACATCGTAGCCAAGTTCCCCGGAAGAACCCATGATTCTTATATATTCCAGAATAGTGGAATATACACACGCCTACTTGCCGGAGAATTTGGAAATGGATACCTGCTAGGTAAATCACAATGACACACCCTGACACTCACATCAGATCTACGTCTCATGTACTTGCAATTAATGTCTATCTTTCTCCCCCTAGGCGACAGTGCATATGCCCTGCGGTCCTTTGTGCTCACTCCCTACCTCAACCCATCCACCAGGAGTGAAAGGCGATACAATGTGGCTCACAGATCTACACGAAACGTTGTTGAGCGCACATTTGGACTCCTCAAGAGCAGGTTTCGCTGCCTCCACAAGAGTGGAGGTGCACGGCAGTACACCCCAATCATCTGCTGCAAAATAATAGCGACCTGTGCAAGGTTACATAATCTCGCCACCAAGGAAGGCACAGAGGTGGAGCTCACATATCATGAGGACATCAATGACGACCCAGAGGAGGCAGAGCCCCAAGCTACGGTGGCAGCAGCAGCTACAGATGGGAGACTGAGACGGGAAGAGGTTACACAACAATATTTCTGAGTGAGTAAAGAGACACAGGCATGAATGTAACTTTGTGTAAGTAGTTTAATTTTCACTACGCCACAGCATTGATAGCTCACATTGGGCTCACAATATCAAACACTCCATGAGTGTGTTGTCACGGTTAACACCACCGTGACTACAGCCTCGGGTGGAGGGCAAAGTCATTGTTTGTGGCCACGGGCCACAGGGCGGGGCTGCTGTGGCTGTGAATCAATGTTCTCACTGTGGCCTGTCACACTTCTCCGACGCCTGCCACTCCTCCGTAAGTCTTGCACAGGAGTGCTTGCACCACTCCTGCTGGTGGACCCCTCGCTTTCCGCAGCACAAGTGTCGCCTCCAGTGCCAGTCTGATGCGCGAGCATGAGCTCCATAGCAGAGGTCATCCTGGCCATACCTTCAGTTAAATTGTTGCAGCACTGCACTATGGCATCCTGCATCGTCACTGACCATCTGCACAGCACAGTGGTAGCAGTGGCAAACCTGTTCAGGGCCTTTGTTTGCTGTCACACATCCACACGGGCCTTGCGTCTCTCTACATGATCCCTGTCCAATTTGTCACACAGGACAGTCATGCACTGTGTAATATCAGATATTCCTGACGCCATAGATTGCATGCTTTCTGCCATTTCCCCTATGCCCTTGCCTACTGCTTCCAGTTTTTTATTTGTTGTGCGTGCCTGCCTCTGAACCCCCATCATCGCTTTTGCCTGCAGGCGCTGCACTTTCACCATGGTGGCCTCCAGTCCGCAGAAGACACCCTGAACTTGACGCACATCCTCTACCTCCCGTGGCCGTCGCCCTCGGACACTGGCCCGCGTGACTCTGGGACTGGGCTGCTGCTCGGTGTTGCCTCTGTCCTGTGTGTCACCCTCCACCTCCTCCTCCGATGATGTTTGCAGTATTCTGCGAGGGGGCACATCATGGCACCTTACTCTTCCCAGCACTGGGGATGGTGTTGTGGGGGTGGGTGATTGTTCAGCCGCTCCTGTGTCCTGACTACCGAATAGGAGAGGGGATTGTGGATTTTGTGCTGTTGCCTCCTCAGGTATCGGGGCTGCCTGCTCTTGGTCCTTCCCTCCGTGTGATGTGCTTGGTCCGGCTCCTTCCCTCCTCTTCTCTCTAACCTCTGCTGTGCTGCGCATTGACTCTCCTGTGGACAGACATGGACATTGTGTCAGTGAAGTTGTTCACCTGTGTCATGAGATAAAAAACACTTCTATTGCACTTTTGCCTGTCTCTCATTTGCCTATGCTAGTTGTCTGTTGCTCCCCTTGCTGCAATGCACGCTGACTGCTCTGAGGTATCTACACATGACTACATTTCCCAGGATGCATTGCAGGACATTAGTTAAACCTGTTGTGGAGTCTGATTTGTCCTGTGAGGGGAATAGGTAAATGGGTAAATGATAATGTACTTGCATCTTACCTGGTTTCTTTGCTCCTCTTACTGAGCTGTCAGCGTCTCCGATGCCGTGAATGCATTCCTTCTCAAGGGTGGATGCCACCATCTCCTCGATGTCGCTGAGTCTGGGGGCTCTGTTTCTTCCTCCCCCTGTTGCAGCACTTTCCTTGCGGTGGGCAGCAAGTTTTTTCTTAGTGATAATGCGGATGTCATACCACCGTTTTTTCAGGTCTTCAAGGTCACGGTGGGTGACACCAATGGCATTTACCTTGCCTTGTATGTTCAACCAGGTGCTGCGTTTGATAGATTCTGCAACATGCAGAGTTTGCTTCCCGAAAATTTTGCCATAATGTCTTACAATCTCGGAAATTAGCACCTGCAGTTCTTCCTGGCTGAACTTCTGCTTCCTTTTGCGCTCTGCAGCATCTCTCTGTGCCTCCTGGCTCTCCATCTTGCAGTGTTGTTTGACTCAGGAAAGGCTGCTCCACACTCTGCCCTCCTGCTCTCCTGACTGTTGGTTTCTGCACCTGCATGGGCGTGGCCTGTCCCAGGTACTGGGGTGTGGTGCTTGGATCTGATTGGTTAGTTCCCCTGTGGCTTTGGATTTGGGTGTGGTTGGAGTACCTGATTGGTTCACAGGCTCACATGTTTGTCAGTTTCAAATTCTTCGACGGATATTACCGACACGGTAAATACCGGGTCGGTTTTTACCGACTCGGTATTTTCCGGGTCGGGAGTTGCCATTCATTCCTATGGGCCATGGCACCGGTGGATAAGTTTGGGTTTTTCCGTCTCGGATTTTACCGTGTAGGTATATTCCGAGTCGGTAAATACCGATTACGATTACCGACAGATTCCGAGTCGGTAATTGTTACCGGATTTTTTATCTACATCTCATTTTCCTAATCGGAAATACCGAGTCGGTGTGATACGGTATTTAAGAGGTGGTAAAAAAATTATTACCTACATCTGGCCCTTAATCTTTTTTAAATGTTGTCATTGAGGAACTGATGTGTTTTCCTGTTTGAAAACAATTGCTTTTTCTGGTGATGTTTTATGGAGCAAACTGTCTATCATCTGGGAAATCATCAGCTATCTCCAAAGCTTAATTTGTAAAAGAATGAGAACTAGGCTGAAAGTTTTTTGCTTAGAAGCTATACAGCCAGCAGTTTTGAATGTCAACTGTGCCGAATACCAAGGCTGTGCAGTTTTGATTCCACCCCATGCCTCTTTTATCAATCACCAGACACTTCATGCCCCTTTATCTCACTATTTAAGATTCTTTTCATGCCTGCATTCTTTCTTTGTCACTGTTTTGCCATCTTTCTCTTCTGCCTTCTTTCCCCATTTTACATTTGCTAGACCTGTCATAGTTGGTGTGGTCTTTCCCCAAACTTTTTGCCTTCACTCCTCTGTTATCTGAATTTTGTTTTTATTGGCACAAGGACTCTGTACACTTTACAACTGCTAACAAATGCTAAAGTGCTTGTGCCTCCTCCCTAAAACATGGTACAATTGGCTTAAATCCAATTGGCATATTTAATGTACTTATAAGTCCCTAGTATATTGTACTACATGTACCCAGGGTCTGTGAATTTGATGCTACTAGTGGGCCTGCAGCACCGATCGTGCAACCCACTTAAGTAGCTCTTTAAAACATGTCACAGGCCTGCCATTTTAGCTTGCAGTGCAGTTTTAAATGCCATTTCAGACTGGCAATTTAAACTTTTGCCAGTCCTAAACCTTCCTTTTTAGTACAGATGTGTCACCCCTGAGGTAGGATCTTAAAATCCTATAGGGAAGGGTGCATTGTATTTTAAAAGTAGGATATGTCCTGGTAGTGAAAGACTCCTCTATTTGTTTTTCAATACTGTAAGACCTATTCCTCCCATTTGAAAACACTGGGTTACCATATTACATTTAATAAGTACTTGATTGGGAACAGAAAGGAGTGTCAAGTTTGGACTTAAATGAATTGTAACCTAAAATCCACCTTAACAGTACAGTTGAATGTTAAGTCAGAATTCTGTAAATGCCCCTTTTAGAAAGTTGGTATTTTCTTGTCCTAACCATTTGGTGCTGCTGTCTGTATCCTGTGTAACATGACTGTGAATAGCCTATCTGTTGGCCTTTGTTTATTCCTCCCAAACAGTGAAACTAAAGTGGACTAAGGGCAGGCAGGACGGTCCATAAAGCCAGGTTGGTTGGGAAGAGCTGTTCCCCACATACATTTCGAACAGCTGCCTCCAGCACGCACACATAGGAACCTGACACTATTCTTTTGTCACCCCGACTACTTGGCATGGGAACTGAAGAACCTTACAGAACCAGATGTGGAGGTAGCTAGGATGTCTCCCCACTTTAAAGGCTGGCACCAGGCATAAATATTGGAACATTAGTCAAGAAAATGGGTTTTAGAGTAACCAGGGATTTCCTAGGCGTTCTGCTGTAGTGGACGCAATAATTCAAAGGAAGAAGATGTCACTATATGGTGCAACTAGGAGAGGGGATAAGCCCTGTAGCCCCCTAATTCAGTGTGGGAAACAAACCTCACTATATACAATTAAAACATAAACCTAGTCACACATAAATTTGATATAACAGTCTGTTAGTGTAGACATATATAGAAGATTATGTAAGCCAACAAAAATAGATATATATATATAATGTGGAAAAATGTCTGTCCAACAATATGATGTAAACCTTATCGTATTTTAGATGTGACTAGAAAGTGGGAACCCAAAACATGCCTCGAAAACACAAGTACAGGTAAACTGGTCGTGTATGAGTACTGAAGGTGAAAAAACCATGCCGTGGAGACACAACTTAGACCCGACTGGAGGTAGTTAGAATATCCTCCCTGTGATAATGTGCCTGTTTAACCGAACATTCTTGTGCCCGTGTTGCTGTGACCACATGATAGAAAACCGTGTTTTGCAGAAAAAGGAAACTATCTAACCTGAATTCAAGAGTATTGAATCGATGGATTGTCTAGGAAGCTAGAGAAGAGACACAGCGAAAGGAGTGAAAAAGAGGGGTGGGGGATAAAAAAAGGGGAAAAGGAGGAGGTCCATGGAAAAAGTACATTGAGAGGAAACTTTCAACTTACTTTTTCTCGAAAATTAAAAGACTGAACAAACTCAAACCCACCAAGAGATCATCTTTATTTTTGTTGGCTTACATAATGTACTATATATGTCTACACTAACGGACTGTTATATCAAATGTATGTGTGCCTAGGTTTATGTTCTAAATAAATACTGGAACAATTAACACAATGAGAACCAAAGGGGGGGCATTTAAAAACTGACCCTGCGTCACTCCCAGAATTAATAAAAGCGGACTTCCCTGCTACATGAAGCCTGCCTTGGTGCTTGAAGGTGAGAGGACCATCTCCTTGAACTTTGGAATGCCAGAGTGTCTCCAAAGGCCTCCTTTGTGAGCTACAGGGACATAACAAGCTCCAGAGACCTTGAACCTAGCACATGGCTTCTGCCCGAGTAAGTCATAACCACCAAGTGTTGTTACCAGGTCCTGGATCCTTGGAAGTGGTGTTAGATTGCTGCTCCTGCCTAGCCATAAAAGTTGGGACTTAGAAAAATGTTCAATAAAAAGTACCAGAAGAATTGAAAGAAGACCGGGACCAACCTGCCAGCTTAGCTAACCAATGTGCATCGACGGTCAGCCTGACTATGCAGTAGCTTCAGCTACGTTCCTCTCAGCAGCAGCAGATCCTGTTCAGTGGGACCTCCGAGCAATTGTATCCAGCCTCATAAAGCCCTCTTTGGTTATGGCTTGAACCGTTCATCCTGCTCGAGGTTTTCGACTTCCAAAAAGTTGTCTAAGTAAAAATCTTCACCGGGCTCGATGGTGTCAGGCTCCCCATCAACGACGAGAACCTCCTTGCCCTGGAAATCCGACTTCTCCTGCTTAGGGCTCTTTCTTGCCATTGGCGATGGCTTCACTGAGACCTTGTCCAGCGCTAGCCAGTGATGATGACTTCCCCTCAGACACAGCCTAATTCTTTGCCCCACTGACCTTTACCTACTCCTGGACTTTACTTCTAAATTTCTCCTAAGTCTGAAGGTAAGCCAAGACTGGGCAGACCCACCTCGTGTATCCAAACCACGTGCCATCGCGGTTGGCCTTAACTTTTGACTTTGGCCTGATCTCCAGATATTCGCAGTTGGCGCTTTGATCTTTTAGGTTCTAGATGTCACTTATCAATTAATCAATCAAGAGGTTTCTAAAGTGGGACTACTCAACTGTAAGGGTGGGGGGGAGCTGCTAGATGCACTCAGTGGAGGATCTTTCGAAGAGCCAGGTCTTGAGGTCCTTCCTGAAATGGGTCAGTGACGCTGATTTTCTGAGGTGCAGGGGCAGGGTGTTCCAAGTCTTTGTGGCGAGGTAGGAGAACAATCTTCCTCAAGTTCTTGTCTTTTGGATCCTGGGGATAGAGGTGAGGGTGAGATGAGAGGATCGGAGTTGTCTGTTGGGTATGTGGAAGGTGAGGTGGTGGTTCAGGTACACTGGTCCTTTGTCATGTAGGGCCTTGTAGGCGTGATTAAGGAGCTTGAAGATCATTTTCTTGTTGACTGGGAGCCAGTGGAGTTGTCGGAGGTGTTACGTGATGTGACTGAGGCGAGGATGTCGAGGATCAGTCAGGCTGCGGCATTTTGAACATTCTGTAGTTTCTTGAGCTGTTTCTGTGTGGCACCAGCGTAAAGTGCGTTGCCATACTTGAGTCTGCTGGTGATGTGTGCGTGGGTGATTGTCCTTCTGGATTCTCTGGGGATCCATCTGAATGTCTTTCAGAGCAGGTGGACCATGTGGAAGAAGGCTGAGGAAACTGTGTTGATTTGACAGTTCTTTCTGAGCTAAGAGTCCAGTATGATGCCAAGGTTGAGTGCGTGGTCAGTCGGGGTGGAGAGAGCGCCCAGTGCTGCTAGCCACCAGGAGTTGTCCTAGGCTGATGTTGTGGGTCCTAGGATGAGAACTGCGGTCTTGTCCGAGTTGAGCTTGAGGCAGCTGTCTTTCATCCATGTAGCGACAGTCTTCATTCCATTGTGGAAGTTGTTTCTGGTGGTCAAGGGTTCATTGGTGAGGGAGAGAATCAGCTGGGTGTTGTTGTGTAGGAGATGATTTTGAGTCTGTGGTTTTTGACAATGGTTGCGAGGAGGTCAATGTAGACGTTGAAGAGAGTGAGGCTCAGGGAGGAACCCTGGGGGACCCCACAGCGGATGTCTGTGGGGTCTGAGAGGAGCAGTGGTAGTCTGATTTGCTGGGTCTGGCTGGTGAGGAAGGTGTGGATCCAGTCCAGAGCCTTGTCACAGAACCCGGCGTTGTGGAGTCTGGTGATTAATGTGCGTGTGAGACAGTGTTGAAGGCAGCAGATAGGTCTAGAAGGATGAGGGCTGAGGTCTTGCCCCAGTCAAGGAGGGTGTGGATGTTGTCTGTGGCGGCGAGGAGGGAAGTCTCTGTGCTGTGGTTGCTTCGGAAGCCGGATTGAGAGGAGTTCAGGATGTGGTTTGTTTCGATGAACTCTGAGAGTTGGGCTTTGATAGCTTTTTCTATGACCTTGGCAGGGAAGGGAGGTGGGAGGGTGACTGGTCTGAAGTTCTTGAGGTCCGATGGGTCTATGGATGGCTTCTTAAGAAGGGTTTGATCTCTGTGTGTTTCCAATCATCGGAGAAAGTGGCGGTTTTGATGAAGCAATTGATGGTGTGGCAGAGCTGAGGGGCGATGGCGGTGGCTACTCTGTGTAAGATGTAGTGAAGGCATGAGTCCAACAGGGCCCCTGAGTGGATGCTCTTCATGGTCTCGAGCGAGTCCTCTGTCATGAGCGGGGTGCAGCAAAGCATGATCTGTTGACGGGTAGCTTGGTTGTGTGCGATGGTGCAGGGTCTAGGGTGTTAAAGCTGTCGTGAATCTTCCTGATCTTGTGGGAGAAGAAGGTGCCTAGTTTGTCGCCGAGGTCTTGGGGGGGGGACACCTGTGGTCTCGCTGTTGGGCCTGGTGAACTCCTTGACGCTGGCGAAGAGTTATTTGCTGTTGTGTGCGTTGGTGTTGATTCTGTTTTGGAGGGCCATTTTCCTGATGGTTTTCAGGAGGAAGTGATGTGCTTTGACAGTTGATTTGAAGGTTGAGTGAGTTTCCAGGGCTTTGTTGCTCCTCCATTTCTTCTCGAGGCGTCTGCAGGCACGTCTGGACTCGCGGAGGGCGGGTGTGACCCAGCTGGCCACCTTGGAGCGTAGTTTCTCTGGTCTTCTCTTGACGAGTGGCAGTGTGTCGGCGCAGTTGGAGATCCATTGGTGGAGATTGCGTGCTGCATTGTTGGCGTCCGTGAGTGTTGGCAGAGTGGTTCCGCAGAGGGAGATGACAAGAAGTTCTTTGGTTGCTTTGGTCCAACTGCGACTGCGGGTGTGGAGCGATGATGATGAGGGTGTGCGGTGGGTGTTGAAGGCTAGGTGTACGCAGTGGTGGTCGGTCCAGGAGAGCTCGGTGGTGTCACTGCAGAGGATGTTCCTGCTGGCGAAGAAGATGGGGTTGAGCGTGTGTCCAGCTCTGTGGGTTGGTGCAGTGACTAGCTGCTTGAGTCTGATGTTGGCGAGGTTCTCCAGGAGGGAGGAGGTGTTCTGGTTGCTGGGGTTGTCCAAGTGGAAGTTGAGGTCTCCAAGTAGGATGTAGACAGTGGATGCGAGGGCCTGGGCTGCGATGACGTCTATTATGACGTTGGTGAAGGGCGGTCGGGCCCATAACTCCAGTTCTACTTATTGTATTTAATTCATCTTGGTGTAATTTTATTTATTTAATAAACTAGTCTCTATTTTTCAAAATTGGTGTAAGATTTTTCTTGTGTTGTGGTTTCACTTTATTGCTATTTAAGTGCTGAATAAAACACTTGACACTGAGCTTCTGAGTTAAATATATCTGCTTTTGTGCCATGCTAAGGAGGGTTATGCTCACCCTGACAAGGATTGTGGTTGTTGCTTGAGAACTGTTTACACCTCCCTCAATCAATAACCCAATTTCTTACTATGTTTTTCTGTTTCTTGCTCTGGATCAAAGTTGGATGAGTTAAAAAAAGGGCCTGCCCCAAAAATAAAGTGCAGGAAGCCCCATCTGCAATCAGTGGCACAAATTAAGCACTAGCTTATTTCCCGTTAGTCACTGATAAAGAGGACTTATTCCATTCAAACTTAGGTGGGTCTGAAATATGTAACTATATCCCAGCATGAAATGCAATGCATTTTTATTTAAACTGTATATTCATTGCAACATGCATTTGATCGCTGATGTTCCGACTCCTGGCATTGATAACCTCTGTAGAAAGGTAACAGGCCCACGTGTGAGTCTGACATTACCCTTGGCACACACACAAAGAACCACTCAGCTATGTCTCAAATGGCTGTACTGAGTTCTCAATAGCACTCAACACTAATAACAAGATCTCCCACATAAGACACTAGAAACAATTTCTGCCACAGACATGCACACAAGCCAAGCCATATAATTGGCTAAGAGTTTGTCATCTCGTTGGTACCTCAGTTCACATGTATCCACACCCGCATATGCACGGTATGACATCACTGTCAGATAATGCGGAAATATGCCTCAAAACATAATGACCTCCTGAAACTGAACAATGGCCAACATCCATAGTCCAGGACAATGAAAATAACAATGTATTGTGCACATCCTTCCATTGCTATAATGTCCCCCAAAGACTCATAAGTGCATCGAGCTGGCTACTGTAACATATTCCATCACTAAACAATACATCAGTCTATTCCAACCTTGCCACCTTCAATCACATGATTGTGGCAGGATCCCACCCTTGGCAAATTATGTGATCTTGGGCAAAGCATTGCTTCTCCCTATGTCATTTGTACCTAAAATGTCAAAACATACACCCTCTTCCATTTAGTCTAAACATGCCTCATGTAAAATCAGTTGACATACAATTTAATTAACAAATCTCATCCAAGTGTTTCTTGTTGTTTTTTATAACACGTGTAATGTTTCGAATTCTGTTCTTTGACTTTCAAGCGCCATTAGGCTAGCGGAATAAATCTGCTACGTCGACAGAAAAAAAAAACATATTTTGTGGCAGGAAATTACCAAAACATTCCCCTCAACAATATACCGCTTGAGCCTTTACTGTGGTGTCCGTTGGAAGGCTGTGGTTAAGGTAATTAAAGGCAAGCTGCAGTACATTAAGACGCTCTTCCTTCCGTCATAATGAGACGAAAAAAGATATAACACACACCACGCTGGTAAGCGTTGTCTCTCAAGTCAAGTGTACCTCAAGAATGCACACTGCTCTGTAGTTTACAGAGGATGTAATTTTATGGCAGCATTTGCGCAGGGATTAGCCTCTTATTACAGATGTTTCCCTGGCTTTAGGCATTAAAACGTTGTGTTTTGTGTTGAGCATCATCAAAAGGCCGGAGTACTTTTTTAAGCCCTGCGACCTGAGTGGGGTGGAAAAGAAAGATGGTGTTGGGGTCACGGTAAGGAGACTTCCGTCTCCATGAGAAGCGGCAGTTTTATTTAATCGCCGTCACTTTGTAGTGGCATCATATTGCAAACCGATAGGCCTGTCACTGCCTCACTCAGTAACAGATACTAGTTGGGTTACAGTGTTTGCATGACGCAGTGTTAAAATGCAATTAAGTGTATTGTTAAGCAGCCAGATGTACTGCCAAGGACAGTGCCATGTCAATATAATTGATACCGAAATTTCTCCTCTGTCCATTGACTGGAGAGACAAGATGGCTTTTTGAAACGGCCTGCCCTATTGTGTTACCTGAAGCCTCCACTTGTCAGACTAGACATGAAAAGAGAGATATATCATTTTGACGTCATTTTCTTTGAGGAAACGTGGCTCTGGGGGATTACCCCCTGTTAACAGGTTAACATGAGGGGTGATGGATGAGCTCAGAGGCCACGCCCCTTTTCCACTTGCGTACTGTACGTCAGGTTACTCTCCGGAGACGTACCTTGTGTTGTGGGCCTTCACTGCCACCTTGTATGTAGGATGTCTGTTGTAGGATGTGCTGTTGTCATATCGCTGTTCTGAAGAGACAGCAGAGGGGGGAGGGTCGGCAGGTTGGCTAGTGTTTTCTGTTTTCTGAAGCTGGAGGAGGGACACGGTGAATATCAATGTGGCGGCGTTTGTAATTGCTTAAACAAACACTTTCGTTAAAACATAATGGCCGGGTTAAGCTGTAAGGTTTCTGCCTGGGGGCTTCATTCAGCCCAGAACCTGTGAAAACGTTCGAATTTGCATGTGAAAATAAGCACTAAAGAAATGCAAATGGCTGTAGCATGCCTTTATCACCATTCTCAGAGGCCGCGCTGGGGACCCGTTCTGTACGGAAGGCATCACTTTCACGGATGTGTCCAGCGGACTGTTCACTCTGCCACTTAATGTTTTCAGGAAGGAATTCATGTGTTTTTCACTCTCTCTTAATAATTATTGCCTCACAAACTGTCGGGTAACAAATAAGTTTTCATGTTTTTGGGGTATCCACCGATTCATGTTTTACTTTTATAGTGAGATTCATTGATGAGTAATCTACAAGTATTTATAGGGGCAGTAAGCATCCACTGTGTGGCCTGACAGGTTTCCCAGACAACTAAAAGGAATGGCTTTGTAGCCTGAAAAAACAGTTCTTGTATTTTTAGAATTGTGTCCCAGGCCGCCCATATTTAAACAAATAAAGCGGTATGAATATTAATACCGGCATTGAACATGTGCGTGTTACAACCTACCCAAGCGTGCTATAACGTACCCAAGCGCACTGAAATCTAGAACAGTGGGAGTGTGCTCTTAGAAAGTTAATATTCAGAGGAGACGACTCCTGACAATGGTGTCACTACGCCCTCACCAGAGGAGAATAGGAGCCGCATAATGATAAAACCGATGTAATACAGGGAGATAGATTCAAGGCTCAGCCAAGGCTGCTCATATTTCTACCTTTTGTAACAACCACTGGTCTGATTCACAAAGAAACAATTTGAAACTTAAATTTCCACTTGTGGAAATTTACCACTAGATTTGGGAGTATTTTCAATTCGGGGGTGGGGGGGGGGGGGTTATAAAAAAAGGGAAAAAAACTACCAACACCGTGTTAGATATACACAATAGGGACGGTATACTCCTAATTGATCACACAGACAGGTTTATAACCACAAATTTGGAGACTTCAAAATTTGGAAATGTTTTTGAAGATTTCATGTATCCCTGTCTTAAACGTAGTTCTGAGCACTGACAGTGTGCAGCAGTAGCAATTTACCAAGCAAAATCCATGCAGGATTATTGGTGGCCAAGTAGCAAGACCCATGGTTCTCATCCTGGATTACCTTTACTGCTTAGGGGTGCATGTATGATTTGTGTCTATACACAGGTGTTTTGAAATGCACAGATAGGTATCATGTTATTAATTTGTAGCAACATTATATGACAATTCATCAGTGAGATCAATACCGCTCAACTACATGGACGAGAAGCCATCCAGCTTCAAATGAGGGTTCATTTTAAGGCAGTTTCCATATAAGTGACTGCACCCTCTTGCCAAATATGACAATGCCAAGTGCTTTAGAAGCCCAAAAGAGAAAGCTACTGTTTTAAAGAAGAAGAAAGAAGACAAACTAGTGATGATTTATTACCAGCATTAAAGGTGCATCTTTTCAGCAGGACAGCAGCAGATACAACTGAATCCTCATTGCATCCACAGCTCCTTTACATAACACGTTTCGTCATGTTGTTAAAATGTTGATTATGGTTTTGAACTGTTGTCATTATCCTTTTCATGGACTTCCTACTCTCATTGGTTACTTGACGGTTCTATGACTAAGCTTAACCCAGCCCCACTTATTGTTCTGTTATACAGCGAGCAGATACCGCCCTGGTTGAGGTGTACTTTATAAAAATGAAGAATAAACAAACGCCAAAAACCTCCTGTGATTCTGGGCAAATCACTTAATCTCCCCGTGCCTAAAATGAATGCGTGTCCTCATGTAACGTAACTGGTGCTATGTACTGCGCTCTGATACCTGATTCAGTTCGGGTCTAGTTCGCGCTATATAAAACTCTGCAAAAAATAAATAAATAAATAAATAGCAAATTCTCCTTTGAAGGTAACCAGCTAGCTTCTGCATCCCCTTTGTTTATTTCCCCCTCCCTGTTTTTATGGACCTGTTCCCTTCTTTGTAGGTTTCCTTGAGTTACACAGTACCTTTCTTTGTCAGTTGGATCATAACGTAGATCAGGCTTGCATTGTTGAAGCTTTTCAGTGGGGTCGTCCTCCACACTGTGCTGTGCTCTGTACCTCCCCTGGAGAACAGCGATCCGAATTTATGACAATGACTCAGTGTTTAGGTGAGGAGAGGCAGCACCAGTGACAGTCAAAGAGGCTACGGCGGAGTCACAATGCTTGTTTGAGATATCAAATCATAGGACATCATCTGGTTTCATGAATAGTTTAACAGTGAATCAGCAAACGATATTGTCAGCAGGGTTAATAATGAAAGAAGTAACTATGTTTGACTAGGTTTCTTTGTTTCAGTTTCAGAAAGATCACAGGAGGGCGGCAGAGACGTAAACAAACAATGCAACTATTTTTCAGTTGTTGGAGAATGGATACTGGAGTTTTTGGGTCATTATTGCAGAGAGCCTAAATACTTTTTTCACACTGTAATCATCCCAGGAGTACTAACACAGACATAGGGAAGATCCTTAATAAAATACATTAACGTTATCAGGTAATTTACAGTAATTATCATTCAATAACTAATGCTCCTCTTTTGCTAAAGATACTGGAGCATACTAACATAATCCATTTTCAGAAACACCTGAAGTAGAATTGCTTTTTGGGTGATATATAGTCTAGCTTTTGGCCCAATATGGACATCAAATTGCACTGATAGCTGCAAGATCATGTATTCTTGAAATGCTAGATAATGATGTAAAATAAAGTCTATTTATGATGCTGGTCTCATTGGCAGCCCTTGAGAACCCTCCAACTTTCTATGTTCCAATAGGAAACACTTGTGTTGATGGGATATATCTAGGGGTTTTAGGCATCATGGAGTCACTAAATACCAAAGTTTGTTTCAGAAATACCACATCTTATCTGTTGGTAGTAAAATATGGTGTAGCATATAGGGCTTGTCATTTGCTGCTACCACAGAGCATCTATATGCCCCAACTTCACCGTCCTGGCGATCTTGTGAGGAAAGTTCCAGAATTATGTAGGTGATACGCAGCTGACATTTAATTTAAATGAATCAGAATTGCTTTAACATTAGTTAATCTAAAGTGGAACTCCTGAAGTTGCCTTAGTCAACCATGGAAGTCAATTTTTGGTACTCCAAAACTGGCTGCAACCCACAGCTGGCCTCTTTGTACCTCAGCACTACCCTGGCTAGCTCTGCTCTGAGAAGTCAGAAACATGAATAGACTCGTTTTACTTTTGTGTCTGCCTGCCGGGACTGGACCCTCGTTGTTGGTGGAGCACACTGGCGCAGTGAGATCTTGAGCGCCTAACCTCTTAAAAAGCGCTACTTCTCGCCGGACCCGCTTCGCGGGTCCCGCTTCGAGGCGCTTGCTTCCTGTGGGCGCTGGGGAGCAGGACTTACCAAAGACTGCCCTGGGCGTTGGTCATAGCAGGGCTGCAAGCGTGCTGGCACTTGGACTCCGGTTCCCAGGAGTCCTTGCTGCTGACCTGCCCGAGTCACCTGGGCCGCTCTCCCTGTTGGCCACGCCCCCCTTCACTACTCCCCTATAAACAGCGTACGTCCTCTCCGCTGCGCGGGAGCGTCCCGGGAGAAGCCCGGGACAAGGGCGGGACCGTCTGTGGCCGTCAGGGGCCGAAGGAGGCTGGGCTGGGCCTGGTCCCTAAAATCCACACTCTGCCCCTGTTGCACCCAGGTCAGTCGGTCTCCATAGCTCCCACTATTGCAAGACTCTGCCACAGTTATGTCTAACGCTCTGCCATCCTGTGTTGGGGTCTCGATCCTGGGGCCCCTCGACAAATATTTCGAGAAAGCTAATAAGGAGATAGACAAAGAACTTCTCTTAGCAGAGAAACGTGCTAAGCGACGTCGATCCATCGAACATTTGAAACAGAAACCGCTGTCCCCTTTGATCGATGGAAGCACTATTCATGACATGGGAAGCACTGGTAGGTTGGACAGAGATGTCGATCTATTCTGTACCGACCACTTCCCTAGTATTTTGCGTGACCTCAACACATCTGCTATCAACTCTGGTAACAATAGTGTTGACAATTGTACTAGTCCCCCTACTGTTTCCAATAGTCTTATAGACCTAAACACCCCAGTAGCCCCTTTTATAGTCCCTCAACTACACTCTTCTCTGTCAAATCAACTAACTGATAGTGTAGCTCCAATCAAGTCAACTCATAATAATAAACACATTTCTTTACATAGCAAAAATGTTACCGGCATTAAACCCATGAATTTACGTAGGGTCTCTCATTCCCCGCCTAGAAAGAAGAGGAGAAAGGGGGGGGGGGGGTTAAAAGGAAAAGTCTCAACACCCAGGCTTCTCCACCCCCGGGTGAAACACCTAAAATTAAAAATAGTGTCCCCACTGTGAGGGTGGTTTCACCAGGTTCCCTTATCCACTCCACTCCACCCATCATTGACGAACCATCACTTATGACAAAAAAAGAGACCATTGAACTCTTTGACCAAATTTAAAAATCCTATATGCCCCCCCTTATGGAGAGGGTTAGGATTTTGGGGGAGAAAATGGATAACTTTCTAACAACAGCTGATCCGACCAAAATACTCCATTTAACGAATTGGAAGGATCATCCTCAAGTGAAAGGCCAACCTCCCACAAAAATATTGATCCCAAGCACATTACCTAAAACAAATGCTAATCAACCCTGCAAAAATACTAAAGACATCTCAACACCCAAACCACCTCCAGTAAATAAAGTAGCTAATGAGAAGCACGTGTTGGCCACTAAACGGACATCTATAGTAAATAGTCAGACATTGCCCCCTGGGGTCGACAAAGCCAAAAATATTTCTCAAAGAACCTTTCCAACTCGTAAGAATATAGTGGACCTACCCCCCGAATCGTCTAATTTTGTGATAGTTCTAACTGGTGTTCCCACGATCACAAATGGTAACCGTGAGCCCAATGCAAACCAGAAATATAAAGTCATCTTTTGGCTAAGAAACCATAGACCCCTTCCAGCACATCTTAACGGAGATATCATCTCGGTAAGAAGGTGTAACTGGTTGGGTCTCCGTCCAAAAGATATAGAGGGTGACATTGTGATTATTAACTTCAAGGACCACAGAGTGGTCTCTCACATAAGCGATTGGTACCCTGGAAACAACGAAGGTGGTGTATCCACTAGAAACTTGAGTTATTTTTATCCAGAGTCCCTGCTTAGACCCCCTGTTTATCCAAGCGCTAGCGGTTATACTCCCTTTCTGAACATACCTAAACATACATCATTCTTCTCATATCCTACAAATAATTTTAACACTCTTTGCTCCCCTATTCCCCGCCGCTACCCACCATCCCATTACCCTATAACAAGTAATCATACTAATTCCACCTGGTACAATGAGCACTGGAATATTCCACTGCAAAACTTGTATGAACCACTGTCAAGGATGGACCTAAATGATTGACTTGTTTCTCCATTTCTAGTTCCTAAGGTCAATGTAGATTGTACGGGTACTTCTACTACCCCAGAATTGGCTGCTTACTATGGTGTTATCACTAATGAGATGCATATACTTTGTGTTAAGGAGAAGTACGATCTTCCCGGTAGGGTTTGGGGTAGGAATCAGGAAATAGAAGTGGTAGCTCAGGATGTAGCGACTGTTGAGGTTGATGACATGGTGATTAACAATAATGGGGGGTTGTGTAATGGGGCCCGGACTTTTGAGTCGGGATTTTACGGGGTGGGAGAATTCGAAAAAAGGAGTGACGATGTACCCCCATTAGATAGATCAAATTTTACGGGCATCATGGATGATGATATAGTAAAGGTTAGTAGTTCCTCCGGGACAGTCTTAAATGGTACCAAGTTTGGCTCTTGGAACATTGCGGGGCTTGAGTCCCGTCTGTGTAACACGGAATGGGTGGATTTTATTAACCAAGGTGATGTCTGGTCATCCCAGGAAACTTGGGCACTCCCAGCGGTGTTCCTTGCTGGCTACCTAAACTTTGGTAAGCCATCAATTAAAGGCCATAGAGGACGTGCAAAGTGAGGCTTGACTACCTGGGTTCGACAGTATGAGGGTGTAAGAGCTGAGGAGGTACAAATTGATAGCCCCGACATAATGATGGTTAGAATAAGATCTTCTAAAGGCCTAGACATCCTGTTGATTAACATCTATGCCAGGGGTATCCAGGGTGGAAGGGCTGCCCCAAGCCTTTACATTCTGGACAACTTCCTCTCTGGTACAAATGTAAATGGTTTTACGGTTGTAATGGGGGACTTTAACTCCTGTTTTGAACCCATGAGTGTAGGTGATGACTTACTCACTGAGGCTGAGGACATGACATGGGGGATCCCTCAACTTGAGTTAGCCCCGATTAGGAAATGGACGCAATCTGCCACATTTATTAAGGGGTTCTGCCTAGACAAGGGTTTGCGAGCACTTAATGGTAGGGTGCGATCCGATAGGATAGGTAGCCACACCTTTTGCAACGGCAGATATAGTAGTCGGATGGATTATATCCTAGTCGATGTTAAGATGTGGGCCACAGTGGAAGATATGGTGGTCATAACTCGACCTGAAAGTGACCATGATCCATTGGTGATGGAATTAAGGGAACATAGCTTTCAGAGGATAGAGAGTAGCTGCCTGAATGTTGTCCAGAATGAAGTTGTGCTTAGTAATGATATGAGAAGGGTTCGTGGCCAAAAGTCTCCGTTAATGTTGAGGCACGTAAGGAGATTAGAACCCTGGTCTCAAGCTCTCTGGAAGAAATTTCTAGTTGTGAGACTCAAGATGACATTACTGTAAAAATCACTAATATCCACACTAAGTTATTTTTAGAGCTAAAAAAATTATTTGTAAAAACAATATCCAAGCAGGGTAGGAGGGGAAAACAGAAAACTATATCCTGGTTTGATGAAGATTGTCGTCGAGCCCATGGGGATTTGTTTAACTCAATAAAGCTAAAAAATCATAGCTTAATAAGGGACTGTAGGAAGGCTTATAAAAAAGCAAGGGATAAAGCTAAGTCCAACTGGGATAATGAATGGTGGGCAATGCTAACCGAAGCATGTGGCTCCCGGAATATGTGTCAGTTTTGGCACTTATTAAAATGGGGCAAATCACAGGAAGATCGCCCAAGCCCCACCTCGGTTGGTCAACACCAGTGGGTATGTTACTTTGAAGAACAATTCAAGAACTATAGTAACACACAGTATGATATCCCCTGTCTTATTTCCAGTCCCCCTCTTAAATTTACAAGCCGTGAAGTTAAACATACTCTGCAGTCTATCGCAAAGGGCAAGGCACCTGGCCCGGACTGCATCCCTGCCGACCTAATTCAACAGGACCAGGACCTTTGGGTCCCTTATTTAATCCATTTGGCAAACGCTCTAGCCTCAGGTGCTAAGGTCCCCGAATCTTGGTATGGGGCAGAAATCCTGCCAATCTACAAGAAAGGCGATCGGTCGGTTCCCTCCAACTACCGGCCGATCAGCCTAATCGATGCGGTGCAAAAAATCATAGCCCGCCTTGTTCTTGGCAGGATTCAAGAATGGATTGACGAGTCTAATATTCTTACACCTCTTCAGGCAGGCTTCCGGTCACACATGAGCACTCTAGATTAGCCTCTTCGGTTTACACTTCTCCACTGGAAGACCGTCACCCTAGGCAAAGGTAACCTCTATGCAGCCTTTGTGGACTTAAGGTCTGCATTTGACCTTGTCCCAAGGGCCAAGTTGTGGGATTGTCTAGCGAAGCTGGGCATGCCAGATTCCCTTTTATGCCTTTTGGTCAACCTTCATGCCCACACATATGCCCAAGTACGTTGGGGTAAACCAGGTGAGGTAACAGACAAATTTCCAGTAGCCAAAGGTGTAAGGCAAGGGTGCGGTTTAGCACCCACCCTGTTTTCCTTATATATAAATGGGGTTACACAGTATTTTACCAATCAGACTACCGATGCCCCGTCCCTGGCTGGATTAAAAATCCCATTGCTCATGTTCGCAGACAACACTCTTTTAATATCTAAGACCAGACAGGGCCTTCAACAGGCTCTGTCAAGGTTTGAACTGTTCTGCTGCGAACATGAGCTAGAGGTAAATGTGTCTAAAACTAAATTTATGATTCTAAGAGGACACTCCTCGATCACAGCTAGGGTTACTATGGGAGGCACACCTCTGGAACAGACCAAGCTGTTTACCTACCTTGGAGTCACGTTTAGTGAGACCTTTGGCTGGTCTCAACAGGTTGACCTACTGGCAATGAAGCATATGCAGATAGGAGGAGCCTTGCTCAAGGAACATAAAAGCTCCTTTTCAAGGCCCATGTCTCCTCTAATAAAAATTTATGGCATGAAAGTCTTACCATCTGTCCTATATGGAGCGGAGCTTTGGGGCTATAGCAACCTTGACCCCTTGAAAGTTGCCCAAAATAAATTTTTAAGGCTGGCCATTGGCCTTCCACAGTCTTCCCCGCGGCTCCCACTTCTGTATGATCTTGGGTGTCAGCCGGTGGAGGATATGGCCAGATTGCGTCCACTGGCGCTCTGGCGGCACCTTTGGACTACGCTCGAACTTCAGCTCTACGCAAGAGCGTGTTTAGAGGTCAGGGATCTCCCAGGTTCCTCTAACATTGGCTGGTTCAAAGCTTTAAGAACCACCCTGTGTGACATGGGCCACGGGGAACTTTGGTCAAACCCTATCAACGCAATCTTTCCATCTAAGAAGGATTTAAAGCTGCATTATTGGGAATGGGTGGCGAATAAGAGACACTCTGGACTGACATCTACTAACCTTACTGGCACTTTTCTTGTTATGAAAGATGTCCCCAGCTTTGAAAATTATTGGGATGTAATAACTAAGCCCCTGGACCGCAAATTATTTCATTAATTTAGGTGCGGTTCTCTGCCCCTAAGAGAGTATACCAAAAAATGGGGTATGGGTGGTCCGGGGCATTGTCCTAGCTGCACAGGACAGGTAGAGAATCTTGATCATTTTCTTTTTGTTTGTCCGTTGTACACTGCCCCCAGAGCTAAGTGGCTAAACCCAGTTTGTAGGAACCTGGGAACACGCTCAGCAGCGATTGCTAGAAGGTTATTAAAGTCTGACCTGTCACCCCTAATTGTAACAGGAGTAGCTAAATACTTAGGGTGGGCCTGGACCCTTAGAGCCAGATTTATTAATTTATCATAGGCTGTAGCCTTAATCTATAGAATTGCTACTGGTCAGGTGTAAATGTGGATCTGCTAAATGCCCCAGGATTATCAAGGTCATCTGACTAAGGATTTATCGAAATTTTAATGACTTTCAAAGAAGTTTTGTATTAATGATTTAATATGTTATTAGACTGTTTTATATTTACTCCAACTATTTTATGGAATGTACATGTATTTTAGAAATTTGTATACTGTGTTACATGTCTTTTATGATTTAATTATCGAATAAAGACTTCTTGAAACTGAATAGAAAGTAAACAGAGTTACAATAATCATGTTTTAGTCTCTGCAGGTTCCACCCCTAGATCTTTCTGTAGTTCTACAGCAATAATTAGGTTATCGGGTTGCTAAAGGTGGATATAGAATTACCCTTATCAGGTCACTGAATGTCAAAGGGTGCATAATGTTAATTTTGATACAGGTTGTGAGACTATCCATTCATAAATTGAAACTGTTATGAAGACTTCAACTTTTTCTTTTAAAACCTCAATGCCCTGGGGCCAACTGGTGGCTCCGTGAGAGATAGATTATTGTATTTAGTGCCATGTGCCACTAAACTCAATAATAGGAAACATGACTTTGAAGTCAGTTGCAGGATTTCCACAATTCAATCATGCACATCAGGTGTTCTGTAAACCACACTAGACTGTGTAGCAAATGAAAGCAATCTGTGGTGAGGCCGAGCATTTTGCATTTGATCTTTGTCTGAAACAGAAGAGAACAGAGAGTAGTATGCTCTCTTGGTTTCCTGCACATAGTAATAATTCAGAAGAAAAACAGGAAGCATATCACTTCCTAGTTTTGCTACACGAGGAGAGCTCTTTGTGATACAGAGAGTATGCATGAAGATCATGATTGTGATGAGGAGTTTGAAAGGGAGAGCCTGTGGGTCCTGTTCCTGGCTCATCATTGATTCCTAGGAAGATATGATGCACAACATCCCATGCTCTTCCCCAAATGTTGGTCACCAAGTTAAGTTATCAACTGACCAAAGGCCTTTGTGCTTTGAGTGATAGCACCAATCAGGGCTTGCTTACCAGCAATCATCATAGAGTTTTTAGGCAAATATATGGCGTGCAATAAGGTAAAAGGACACAGATTCTAGAGAGATATCAGGGTCAAATGAGACACTGAGCCATTTTCATAGAGGACACGCTGGTGTAGAAAATAGAGGAGGAATGAGAATGTTGGTGCCTATCACTGGTGTTGGTGGTTAGTCACAAGCCTAATGCAGCTCCACTGAGGCTTCTGGCTCCTTTTCTTTACTGAGCTCCAGGGCAGAGGTTTCACTCACACTGGACTCCAGAGCCACTACAACCTGTTGGTCCTACTCATGGCCTACATTTGTCCCAGTGAATGATATGGTTTGGCTGGCACATGCCTGTTTTTCCAACTGGCCTCCAATTATGGTACCAACCCAAGGGATTGGTGTCATTGCTACTTTCCCTGCTTTGCCAATCCCAGAGATACGTTACAGGTAGCTCACCCTGAGCACCTGGTGGCGCTCTCTGGAGGAACTCTATGTGTGTTTGCGTGTATCTTGTATTTCTATACAAAACTCACCAAAAGGAAATGGAGAGCTGTACATGGTCAAAGTCCAGAGTAAATTCAACAAGTGATAGGATTGGTAGCTGGTTTGTGAGCTCTTAACACATTTTGATTTATGAGTGACAGTTCACATTGACCAAGGATAGTCTAGAAATGAATTAACTGTTGACAGTATACCTATTTTTCCTTTTTCTTTTGGCTGGCACTACCGAGTGGCATAATACAAAATGGTAGGACCCTCCCCTATGTAATATTTTGGAGTCAGTCCTCTAATATCAATTAGGCTGACCATCTCTTAGGCTGGCCATCTCTCAAATCTACAGAGGTCCTGGGCTTAGTGTTGTTCTCATGTGGGGTGCCACTCTCACACTTAAGGCGCTGCATTACTTTATGTTACAGCCCTGGCATTAAAACTGGTGTCTCACATCAAGTGAACAGAAGGTATATGCCTTGTTACAAGAGGGTCACACAGATGCTAGGAAAAATCATGTTTCCTAGGAATCAAAGACATAGTAGGCTGCTGACTACATCAATTTAACTTTTATATTTACAAGTTGACCTGCCTGCATGAATCTTGTGCTGGCAGAAAACAGATACAGTCACCACAATCACCACTGGATACAACAGGACAGTGTACACATTCTGTCATGATAGAGCTTTCAGAGTGAAATCTTGTAGTACACAGCTTTTTTCAAATATATTGTTCAGTTTTTCCGTCCCATTCTATGTCACATTGGCTGGTCACAAAGACCAACATTTATGTGCTTTGCATGTGCGTGATGCGGTGTTTTATCAGAGGATAGCACTCATCTAAGTTTGAATTATCTTTGGCATCCAGCAGCATGGAATGAATGATGCAGGCACCAGTTCAGTGCTGCTGCATGAAGGGTAAGGCTTTTGTGCGGCATATGCGGTGACTCCTGGACCACTGTGTTGAAGATGTTCTCTGCCTTGATACCGTACCAGTGCTTGAAGTCGTTTCCATTATTTTGCTGCTCACAAGCCTGACTGCAATGCACCCCCATATTGGCACTCTCCTCTGTGTCCATTCAGAGGTCCTATGCCAGGTATTTCCCCCAGTTGCTCCTAGGTGTCTCTAAGCAACTGTCTGCATTTGCAAAGGACTGACATATAGGGCTGGTTCTAGGATTTGTGGGGCCCCGGCCCAAAAGGGAATGTGCAAGGCCCCTCTAATTTATATAAGTGACACATTCAGGGCTCCTGAAGCTGCTTTGTGCAGACTCCTCCTGGGGCACAGCTCATCCTCTTAGTCTCCTACAAGCACCTCTTTTACAGCTCCTTTCGGGCTGAAGGTGTGAGAATTGCTTGTGGGCCGCAAGTTAAAACTGTGGGGGTGCTAAAATGCTGGACAATGGGAGCCCCACAGTGTTTCTGAATGGGCAGCCAGGCAGGAGGCTAAATTGCAGAAAAAACCTGCAAAATGTGTCTCCTTGCAATTGGGACAAGAGGAAGTGTCTCCATCTCCTAGGCCTCCCCACACCATCCCTGAGAGACCCAGGGAGAGGGCCCCTCCCATGGACCCTAATTGCAAGGAGACACCTTTCTTTCCGTTGGATCAGCAGGGAAACAAGAGGACCGGTGGTGTGTTGCACTGGTACGATGTCCCATACTGGAAGGCTGAGTGTGAGGCCCTGGGCAGCTACCCACAGTGCCCATGCCTAGCGCCAACCCTGCTGACATACCAAGTATGGTGCCCTCTGTTGTGAACACAGAGACTATTTCACTTTCTTCTTAGACACACTTGGAGATTCTGGGATTGTGGTGGCAGTAGGGTGGCAAACGACTGAGGATAGGCTATCAAGGAGAGCTATGGAAGATATATAGCTTGACATTCCTATAATGGCCATTATAAAGCATTGCCACGATGCAAGCAGATGTTGTGCTTCCTTATTGAAAGTTACACACAAAGTTTTCTCAATTATGGTGCAATGCCTTTTGTCATGGGCTCTATCTTACACAATATGGAAAACTATAACGTAGCCATTGCTTAGGTATTGAAAAGAGAAATAAAGAGTTAAAATTCAATATTGTACAATTATCAGTTACTCTTACTAGCATTATAGAGAATTTGTTATTAATAGGCAGGTTTTTAAGTAGATTTGTGTTGTGAGTTTCATAAATAAAAATTCCTCCTCAGCCGTGTTCATTTTTGTGCGTTTGAGATGAGTGTGTAATGTGTGCAAGTGTGTGTATTTGTGCATCTGCATTTAATTTAAAATGTATTGCCTCTCTTGCCCACTTATTGATGCTTCCTTAACACAATTTTTTTACTAATGCAGTTTCGACCATTGTGTTTGCACTTCCTCAAGTCACCCACTTTTGATAACCATTTAAAATAAAGACGTATAACTTCAGAAGGCATAGCTGAAGTTCATAAAGAAAAACATTGACGTTTCTAAATGTATTCTCATGCTTTTATCTCCTTGTGAACCATTGTATCATATAGTATGCATAAAGAATACACTGACACACACCATAAGTATATTGATAACTCTTCTTGACTATTGGCAACCAGGTTTTTATTACCTTCTCAGGAGCATGGTTGTAAATCTTCAATGTCAAGAATAGTTAGTTTGATTTGTTGGGCATTTCCCCCAAAAGGTCATCAATAGTATGGTCCATTGAGCTCCTCTAACTACCAATATTGATCATTTTCACTGGACAATACAGTTTCTGTAGAATCTGTAGAATGTATTCTGTTTGTGTAACGCACACACATCATTTCATTACAGAGTTCAAATTAGGGACTGAATAATTGATGGTAAAGATGCTTTGTGTATTCTTGTCAATTTCTTTCCCTTCATCTAGGGAGAAAGAAACAACCCGGTGTTCTTCTAATAAATGTTCTACTAAGAACTTCTCAAATGATACTGTGCTATCTGTTCATTTTATGTTTAAATTTGTTTTATTTATTTATGCCATGGTAGGCATGTGAAGAATATCTACTTTCTGCTGATAACTTGTAACATCAAAATTCCCAACTACCCTCTTTCCTTTACCCTCCCGCCCTGCCCTCCCCCTCGGGTGCCTGTAACTCATAACCTAATGTATGACTGCAGTCTTTAGCTTCCATCCTGTCAGATTCGGCTTAAGTGTGTGGGCATTTAATCAGCCGCAGCAGTCTGAGATATTTAGGTCAAGTAAGCTCAGTGAGTTCTTGTGATAGAGATGCTATGAATGGGCGCCAGATCTCCCGGAATGCGTCCCTTTCCGATTTGAGTATTAAAGAGAGCATCTCCATCCCCAGTCAGTCTCAAATACGGTGTATTCATGCTAATCTTGTTGGGACATTATCTGTACCACATAGGGCTTATTTTGATTGGTGTGCCCCTCTAAGTGCTAGTGTAATGCGTCTGTCTCTCATAGATTTGAGTGGGTAGGTAAGTGGATTGGGGAGACCTAGTACATTATAGGAGGGGAATCGAAGAAGCTGGGCGTCAAGATGCGTGTCTATCCCTATTAGGACCTCTTCCCAGAAATGTGGCAGTTTAGAGCATTCCCAGTGGATATTAGTTATTGTCCCAGTGGATTCCCTGCATCTCCAGCATTTGTTTCCCCCGAACTGAGTTGCTTTTGTTTATGCAAGCTGGAGTCAAACATCAATAAGAAATGATCTTCATTGAAATCTCTGCGCTAGATGTGTTGGGTGCCGAATATCTTGCCCTGTAGTAGATGTCCCTCCATTCCTTTTGTGTCAGTTGCAGCCCCAGTTCATGTTCCCACCGCAGCAAGGCAGTGGATTTTGTCTCTGGCCCAGGGCCCATCAGGATTTCGTATAGATCAGAGACTAGATGTTTGTCCAAATCACTACCAAGCAGTCATCTCTCGAAGGTGGTCAAATGTTGCGCGGCTGCCTTCATCTCCAGACTCATCACCCAGTGTCTAATTTGAGTGTAGTTGAATCTCTCATCTTCGGGGAGTGCACAGTCAACTCTCAGTGTATCAAGTGGGACGGGACCCTGCTTGTTGAACAAGTGGCCCATTCATCTGCACTCTGGCTTCTGCCAGGCACCAAACGCGGTACAATTCAGCCGCAGAGTAAAGTCTGGGTTCTCCACTTATGGAGTCAGCGGGAAAGGAAATGAAGTGAGGCCCCTCTTTGCCGCCACCGCGTCCCACACCCTAAGGATGGGTGCAGTGATTACAGGGAGGTAAAGACTAGGTGGGCGACTGGCTTTTTTCAAGAAGGGGTTCTTTCACATGGATGTACCTGCCAGCGCCCTGTCCATAAACAGCCAAGACATCTCTGATTCTGAGTCGGACCATTCTACCATATATCTAAGCTGAGCTGCTTGGAAATAGTACAAGATGGATGGAACACCTAGGCCGCCCTCTCTCATATTTTCCCAACTCTGGTCTGGTCTCATGCAGGGATGCTTGTTCGCCCAAACAAAGCACTGGAGGGATCTCTGCAGAGTTTGGAGCATTCAACATGGGGGCCAAAGAGGCAGAGTCAAAAATAAATACATAATCCAGGGGAGGGCCATCATTTTTAGAGCTGCAACTTGTCCTAGCCACGACAGCGCATATGGTTGCCAACAGGCTAAATCCGTTTTGACTCTGTCCACTAACTCTCTGTAATTAAGGATCACAATGTCTTGGATTATCGAAGCAAGTTGAATCCCCAGGCATAAAATGGTGGTTCGACAGCTAATCGAGTACCCCCGAGTAAGGAGCTCTCGCATGGCGTGTGGTATCTTCAGGTTTAGTGCCTGTGATTTGGTGATATTAATTCGGAAGCTCGAGACTGCTCCGAATATCTCAACCTCTACCAAAAAACTCAGAAGTGACACTTGCAGGCCATTAAGGGAAACAGTGACATCATCAGCATAGAGCAATGGTCTTCAAACTTCTTAGTGCTGAACCACCCATGTAAAAAGAAATCCTCGCCCCTCCTCAATTTCTTCAGACTTATGCTGCTAGATTGGCAATGTTTAAATATATCTAAACACATTTAAACATTGCAGTTCAGTTCTTTTACCCCTTTTTACACATACTCCCAGTAAGGATATAAAGGACAAAAGTTCTTAGTGATGGCCCATTACAAAGTGGCTTACTGCCGCTCCTGTTTTTAACACTCAAAACAAAGTATGATGCTTCTCTTCGCCAGAGACTAGCGCCCCCCCCCCCCGAGATCACTTAAGGCTCCCCCCAAAGGGGCCCGCCCCTCAGTCTGAAGACCTCTGGCATACAGTATAATAAGGTGTTCCTCGTCCCCAAAGCATATGCCTCTCACTTCTGGATTGTCCCATACACTTGGCACGAATGGCTCCATATAGAGCACAAATAGTAGAGGGTAAAGGGGACACCCTTGATGCTTGCTGCTTCGGATTGGGAAGGTCTCAGAATTTCTAACATTTACCCTAACCGAGGCTCGTGGTAGCTCAACACCCACAAGAAGAACCTGCTCCCCAGTCCAAAATGTCTCAATACGTCCGACAGGTATGGCCAATGCACTCTGTCGAAAGCCTTTTCTGCATCATTAAAAGAGCATCATCTCACGCTGGCAGTGGATGCTATGTCTATTAGATGAAGGAGTCATTTGGTGTTTTCTGAACATTGTCTGTTAGAGATGAATCTGGACTGGTCCAGAGCGACCAGTCCAGGCATGTGTAAGGACAGACGCACCGCTAAGATCACTGTGAATAATTTCCCATCAACGTTTAGGAGCGATATGGATCAATGGGACCCGCATAGGTTCTTATCTTTGCCTGGTTTTGCTATGACGTTAATGGAGACTTCTAGAATTGATGGTGGGAGCATCTCTTCATTCGTAATTGCATTGAAGACCTTGGTGAGAAGGGGGGCTACTAGGCTGCAAAACATTTTTATAAAAGATGGCTGAGAAACCGTCAGGGCTAGGTGACTTACTGCATTTTAATCTTGAGATTGCGGTTATGACCTTGTCTATTCTGATAGGATTATTGAGATCTGCTGCTTGCTCCACCGTCAGCCTGGTTACTTTGGCTTTTTCCAAGTATTTAGCGATTGAATATAGATCCTTATAGAAGGATCTGAATTTGGTAGCTACAGCCTAGTCTCCCTCTATTACTTCCCCTGTTTCTGTTGTCAGGGCTTCTACAGTGTTTGCTTGGCATTGCCCTTTGAGTTTGGTGGCTAATAGTTGCCAGCACTTATTCCCTCCCAGGTAGAAAGTGTGTTTAAGGCAAAGGTTCGAGTCCTCCGTGTGGTTCACGTCTAGACCTGCTAATTGCTGCCTTGCTATCTCAAGCCGCCTCCATACCCTTGGGGCCCCGGTGCGGTGGTGAATGCCCTCTGGTTCCCGGACCTGTTGTTGGAGTTGTGTCTGTTTATCACGCCTGGCCTGGTTATCTACCGCTATTATTGCTATCAGCGTCCCCCTGATTACTGCCTTCAGAGCATCCCAGACTATCGCAGGTGAGGTCTTGGGGGGTTGATTGAGTTCTAGGTAATCCCTGATCGCCTTCTCCACCTGTTGAACAGTTTCTGGGCGGCAAAGTAGCGATTCCCATAGTCTCCACCTTCGGGCTTCCCGGTTTAGGGGTGGGAGGGCGAGTTCCAATTGGACCGCTGAGTGATCTGACTGGACTCTAGGTTCGATTTCCACAGAGCGTGCTGTCTATTGTACTTCCCTGGAGCCCAGAAAGTAGTTGAGTCACGCGTATGATCTATGTGTATGGGAGTAAAAGGTATAATCTCTCAAAGTCCCTCAGGCCCAGCTCTTGTAGTCAGCGTGCATCCCGGCCTGATCGTCCTGATGCCTCCTGCCGGTGGGTCGAGCGATCTAAGTCATTATGGATATCTGTTTATTTTAGAATATAAAAGGGAACATTCTTTACACTCTCTGTTTTGAAGTGAAAATATTACTAGGTCGGGACAAGCAGAAAAAACATGGCAGTGCTTAAACCAGTTGAGGCTGCGGGAAGGCTAAGCGGGCCCTGAGTCAAGCCCCTGACATGGGACACTGAATACCTGGCCCCAGAATATGACTCAGTGCACTGATTAATTGGGAGAGGACCAGACTGGATGAGATGGTGGGAATATGGGGAACACATGAAATGTCCCACACGGAGCAACAGACAGTCATCGCTGAATTGTATAGGAGGGTGAGTCAGGAAAGGAGATGCCATCCGGCAAGAGAGTTCAATCCAACCCCCATGACGTTGATCATGATGGCCCTGTAGTGCCTAGTAGTTTAGCCAGTGGCATTGAGCAAGGATTCATAGCTGGTAGCTCTATCACTGTTGTGGGGCAATAAATGAGAATAGAATTTGCCAGAAGTGGACTTTCCCTAAGTGCTACGAAAGCTTGGTAGACAGTGGTGGTATTAAGGTGGCCTTGGTTCTACATGAGAAACAAACATCTAAAAAATAATAGAGTGACAAAAAGGGGTACAAAATGAGGACCTGCTCAGTAAGAGCCTCCATTTTAAACCAAACTGGGGTGGTGTGGTGAGCAAAAGAATGATGGATTAAACCCAGATCCTTGTGACTGGGGGTGAATGTTTGCATTGTCCAGCATTCCATCCATCAATTGTCTCTTTTGCATATCTTTTTAATTTTAAACCCAGCATCAACTGTTTATAGCAATGTAACCTCAGTCCAATAAACCCCCAGGCATGCCACAACTAGGAATGTACACTGAAAAGCCAGGGCTAGTCGAAAAAAATAATAAATTCGAAGATAAGGCCATAGGAAAGAAATAACAGAATAACATAGATGTATTCAGAACACCTAAATTAAGAGAGACATTTTACTGACCATACACAAACTAACATTAAATACAGCAATGTAAAGCTAGCACCAAACAGCAAAAAATGTTAGAGACAAATTGGGGAAGCCCACGCGGACTAATAAAATCCTCACATATCCTAAAACAAATGGAAAGAGACGAGAGGTAGAGCAGTCTTCTGAAAACTGAGAACAGGGAAAGTCCCCTTGAACCATTACTATCAGAAATCTTAGTAGAAAATAGTGATAGACTACAAAATGACGGAAATATCTATAGAGATAAACCTAATCAGAGCTGACCTTAGGAAAGAATTCAAAAAGACAAAGACAACAGAGGAAGTGGTGGAAATTATTATAACTAAGTAAGTATTGAAAATAAGAGACACCATCATCAAACTACATGATACCACTCATTCACTGGCGGCAAGAGTCGAAAATACAGAGAATCTCAAGCCATAGTGACATCAGGTTCCTGGCATGTACAGAGAGATGTAAAGGACCTTCTGTCAAAAATTTCCCAGAACACTGGAAATTGCAAATACATTGTCCTGGGGGCCTTTCAAAACGGTCTTCCATCAAAACAACTCATAGGGCACTGTTGCCATCCACCCAGGCCAGGTTCTGCTCCCATGGTAATAATAGTCTCTTTTTTAGAGACCTTGGGCGACATGCATCGTTGAAAATAGCGATTGCAAAGGGGCAGATTCGCAGAATCTGCCAGAATCTGCCCCTTGGCCACCGCTTTTTTTGCATTTGGGATGCATCCTCCCACATGCAAAAATCTCTATTTAAGTAATCGCTAAATTTGCAATTACTTAAATCGCGATTGCATTTAGGGAATCGCAAATTAAGATTCCCTAAATGCAATGCAACAACAAAAAATTGCGATTTCACAATTAAGAAACGCAAATTACCATCAACTCAAGGTTGATGGTAATTTGCGAGAACAAAAGTACATTTTTCAAAATTCTATGTTGCACACATACGTGCCCTTGGGGCATGTGTGTGTGCAACATGTGTTGACATTGCAATTGCAGGTGTGCATCAGGGTGTCCTTCTGGCACCCTTGCACCCTTGAAATTGCGCATGCAATTCCTATTGATTCCTATGGGCCTCTAGGCCCATATGAATGAGTGGGAAGCAATTCCTTAATTATGATTCACAATTTGCAAGTCGCAAATAAGGAATATGTAAGAATCACAATTTATTTTTGTGATTCCTACATGCATAAGGAATTGCGATTGCTAAATTGCGATTTCTTAAAAATCGTAATTTAGGGATCCTAATTCCTAACGTTGATGCATGTGGCCCCTTAACCCATTCGACAGAGGCCCAGGGGTGAGCCTGTGGCTCAAAAAGAAGGAATCTCCTTTTAGATATTTCCAGGCTGGAAACAATGAGTTCAATGTCTTTTGGAAGGTCCTAGACGCAGTATAAAGACTACACAGTCATAACCTAAAATTCCTGGTAATGTTCACAGACAAACTCAGAGAAGGTAAATCACACTTCTTCAAGTCTCCTGACACAGTCTGCAACTAGAGAGGTGGATAAAAGAAACTGCACAGAACATGAGGAAATCTGTTCAGTAAAACGATCCCAGACCACTCAGAAACTGAAACTTCACTGCAGGGCCTGAACCAAGGACACAATATCCACGTACAGAACAGAGTTGTAGTTAAAGGCAATACATTAGCCTGGGAAGAGAAAAAAAATAAGATCCAAGCAACACAAATGCTGTTGTTGCCCCGGGTGACCACAACCTCAGTTGAAGGAACACCCCCCTCCCCTCCCCCCTCAGGGGAGGGGAAATTCTCATATCCTCCTCTCAACCTGCATGGAGGGGGATCCACCCCGGCTTCATTGCACTCCGCAAATTGTGAACCATGCCCCAAATTATGGGACACAATGCATCACATTTATTTGTGTAGTCTGTTGGTTAATCATTATGCTCAGTTCGGTTTCGTTGCATAATGAGCAACAAGGATGAGATGGAAGAGCTGGACATTAGCAAAAGAAGGTTACTCAGAACCCCCAAACTAGTTGCGGGCTTAAACTATAAACAAAAGTTGGATGAAATTGTTCGTAGTATTACATCCAAGCACAGAGTTTGAAAAGTTGGTTTTAGTTGTCATATGAGTACATTAAATAAAGTTGAAGTAGGAGATTGGATGACAGGGATAGCATGCACATTCACTCAACCAAACGACCATCTCCCACCTTGACACAAATAATTAAACCGATGACTTGGAATGTATTGTTGTTAAATGACTGCAGTAAGAGACACAGTATTCTTTGACTAATTAAATGCAGAAGAATAGCAACAGCATTTTTTCAAGAAACTCTTTTATTTAATACTAAAATAGATAAACGGAGAAAAAACATATAGTTACAGGTTGATCACTGCAAATGATCCTCTTACTTCAAAGAAGTTTTGACTTGGTTTGTGGGTGGGACTCCTCTTCAAATTAGGACAATCAAGACAGACCCAGAGGGGAGAATTAATCCTGATTGGAAGACTAATAAATGGTCATAAAATAGATCTGTTAAACATATACACCCACAATACAAGACCCAACATTTTATCCAGAAGATTAGGGATCTGATAGTTACTGGTACCTACCAATTGTATGGCCAGGATACTTTCTGCAATGGTGCAATTTCGGTAATGCTAGATGGTAGCCATCCTAAACAAAAAGAGACACAGTAACGGCAAGACAACTAAAATACATAACTGCCCATTTCAACCAGTGAACAAATGCAGACTGCAACATCCGATGATCCAAACGTTTCTTGTTAATTCATTTCTCCATGAATCCCACAGCAGAATTGACTGTGTGTTCATATTCAAGGAGCTGGCATCCACCTCCCACAAATCAGATTTCATGGGCAGCACATTCTCAAACCACTCCCCGTTGACTATCCTATATGCTTGGTGAGGTCACTGTCTGAAAATACTGGCCTGTAGACTACAAGCAAAGACACTGATAGACCTAGAGTTTAACAGGAAGAACAGGTAGAACAAGAAGCAATCCGATTTAAATTAAGCAACCCATTATAAATGGAAGGAAAAAAGTGCAGCTATTATCACATGAATGGGAGGTTTGTAATGCAGATTGTTTAAGTGTGGAATATTGTCAGTTTCGAATATTGTCAGTTTCAGAGACTGAAGTCAGCATTACCACTGACAATTCAATAAACATAGTGCCACCCGTATTGTAGGGGTAGAGAGCCCTGCTGCTAAAAGCGGGAAATGTTTACACTTAAAAAAGCTATTTGTGTGGACCTAGACAGTAGACATTGCTTCCTGGTCAGTTTCTTTTATCAAAATAATCCAATCCCTACTGCATCGGTCATTAGTGTCCATGTTTCCAGTACTTTTTTATTTTCAATAAACAAACCTGGTTCATTTCTGATTTGAAGCCCCATCGGAATCACTCCTGCTTCTAAATATTCAATTAAAAACTCAGCATGTAATTCATTTCGGATCAGCTTTTTCTTTAAATTAAAAAAACCTTTACCCATCGATTACTATTTAGTGGGTTTGAGGTAATTTTATTTCCACTCTGTAAATTTTGATTGATCATTTTATTGTACGGGTCTCCAGAAAATCCAAATGTAGATTCTATAGTTCTTATGTTCAAACTATACAAGCAAAAATAATAATTCCTATACCCAAAATGTTATACTAAATTCCAAACCAACATGCATTGACAAAGCCAATTGTTCTCAATTTGCCAACTCATTTCATTAGCTGGAATTAATTTTACTAATGGGGGCAAGCGTCAATCTTTGATTGATATTTTCTATACTTTCATGTCAGTGGCTGTGTTGCATCAAGATGAAAGGAGGTGGCCATCTTTGAAGAATAAAAAATAAAACTTGGAGGTTGCTAATCATTATTTTTCATTAGGATTGCCACCAAAGTGCATCTACAGTCAGTATGATGACCATCTTGGAAGCTTAGACAAGAACATTCCAATATCTGTGGCCGCAGCTGTTGGCTTTACTTATACTGTCAAAATTGCATTGCAAGCACTGGCAAAGTCAGTTGCTGTGAGCAGCCATTTTGGAACATGATATTCAATACATCCAAAATGGCTACCAAATTGTGTGTACATGCAACATGAAAGCCTTCGTGGAAGATTAGAAAATATAATTCCAAAATGGTCGGCTGACGCTATTGGTTTTGCCAGTAACACCAACATTTTACAAGCACTGGTAAAACCAATAGCAGAGAGCAGCAAGCAAAAACAGTAGACATCAAGAGATAGGCAAAGGGAGAGACACCATGCTCTGTGTCAGGAGTGTCATAGTTTGAGAGAGGAATACAGAGGCAGTGTGGGGAAGGCAGAGGTAGACTGTAGGGATAGGGAGAGAAACACAAGGTGAGAGAGGGGAACTGAAAAAACTAAACGAGTGCATCAGAAAATAGGTGGAGGGATAGTGGGAGAAGGATATGCACATTCTTCAAGTGCCAAATCTCAAAAAGCACACAAAAGCACAAAGTGAAATAGTAACGTGAAGTCAGCAGTGGAAGGATAAACTGAACCACCAAAAAGAGTGAATCCTAAATGCTCCTGTGGTGGGGCATCCATAGCAATAGGGAGGAAAGTAATTGAATCAAGAACGAAGAACTTAAATTTACAAGAATCTATCCAGTCATGACCAATAGGGAGACACAAAGCCCACCTCAAGTATATCTTAAAATATTGATTACAATGTTGTCTGTGACAATCTGTAGCAAAACTCTATAAAACAATTACAGCTGTAAAGTCACATGTTATTGTAGAAGATTAAAGTACATAATTCCTAGCACTTGCCTTATCTCTAGCAGCTAATACACCGGTGGAATAAGCCTAGCAACAAGGCAACACTGCTCTTATGTCTTGTTATCATTAGTAAGGCGCAAAGTTCTAATTAACTAGTGCCAGAGAGCCTAGGTCACAAAGCCATTTGAACAACTAAGTGGAATATAAGTCTGCCAATCGCTTTGAATATTAGGCTAATAAATACTTCCTATCCACATACAGAACGAGCACTGTCACATTTACCTTGGGACAGATGACAGCACCCCCCCCCATAGCATCCTAACAGTGTCAACATATTGATGGTTATATCGATAATTCTGCTCACCAGGTGTAGTTCATGGCGTATTTCCATAGCAGGACTATCACACAGAGGTAAAAGGCACTGGCAGCAGGGAACCAATCTGTGATGTAACTAAGTTCCAGATTCTGGTTTGTAGTCTGGAGGATAGAGTGTTCTCTTTGTGGCAGTTGCCTCAAGTCTACTCTGGATGGGGGTTGATAATTAAAGACTCTCCTGATTACACTTCAACTTCCTCGTATTTATCTTCATTTCATAATCACTGGCTGCACGTGCAGAACAACCTTGAGACCAAGTCCTGGGCACACGTACAAAGATAATGTTTTTTGGAATGTCAATGCACAAATGTAGTACTTGATTGATGAAATATTACAATGGTCGACACCAGTACAAAACTTTATACAAAACTTGGAGTATGTCAAATGAATACACCAGCCGACACGTGTTTCGTCACCTGGGTGGTAACCCGGGACTCTTCAGGGCTGACTGTCACGCATTCAGGAAGCGAGACGGATTCTACCAGTATCCTGCTTTTTTCAGGATCCTACGAACACAGACGCACCCGCCCGTTTGCTTTTCTATATCTATTATCATTACTGACCCTCCCCATCGTTTGTTACTACAGAACCCTGTGGTTTAATCAGTACCCGCTTCGACCGGGTTGGAATTATCACCGGTCGTACGATCACGCATTTATAGCGCGGAAGTCAGCTGTGAAGAGTCACAGGTTACCACTCAGGTGACAAAACACGTGTCGGCTGGTGTATTTATTTGACATACTCCAAGTTTTCTATAAACATTACCTATCACATGAAACTACTGGTGTCGACCATTGTAACATTTCATCAATCAAGTACTACATTTGTGCATTAACATTACAAAAAACATTAGCTTTGAACGTGTGTCCAGGGCTTGGTCTCAATTTGCTGTGTGGGTCTTTACTCACATATATGCAGGGGTTATCCGGGTTTTCCCCATACCTGGTAGCATCGTAACCACTTTTTCCTTTTACACACTCCACCGTTAACTAGCATGAGCGCCATTCTTCCTGCCTATCCAAAACCCATCGCAGAATCTGTAAATGCAGAACAACCTTGCTAGCATCAAGCTCTCGAGCAGGACAACTACAGCAGTATGTTGCTAAGTGATGGGTTCCTCGGAAGTGACTTTCCCCATATGCTGGCGGTACCCCAGTGCGTCAGAGCTTTCCTACTGGGGCTGGCTCATGATGTGCCTTTGGATGGACATTTGGGGCAAGACAAGACCTTTGAAAGGCTTGTCACCCACTTTTACTGGCCCCAAATGCCTAAGAACTCGGACACACATTGTAGGTCTTGCCAGACTTACCAGGCAAGTGGTAAGAGTGGGAGGAAGTGCAAGGCTCCTCTCCAACCTATCCCTGTAGTCAGCACCCCCTTTGAGAGGGTGGGCATTGACAGTGCGGGGCCTCTGGATCCCAAGACAGCCATCGGCTACAGGTTCATCCTGGTCTTTGTGGACCATGCCAACTGGAACCCCGAGGCCATCCCTCTCCGGACTGTGATGGCCCCCTTGGTGGGTCGGCATTGATGGGGATCTTCTCCCATGTGGGGTTCCCCAGAAAGGTGGTGTCTGACTTCATATCCAAGTATATAGAGTCCCTGTTGCAGAAGTGCGGGGTTACCTACAAGTTCACCACTCCCAAGGTAATGGGCTGGTTGGGGGTTTCAACCGGAACCTGAAGGGCATGATTATGGGTCTGGGTAAACCCATGAGGCATAAGTGGGATATCCTCCTACCATGCCTGTTGTTTGCTTACAGGGAGGTACCACAGAAGTCCTTAGGGTTCAGTCCCTTTGAGCTCCTGTATGGGCATCCTGTAAGAAAACCCCTAAGTCTGGTCAAAGAAGGCTGGGAGAAAGCTCGTAGTAAACCTCCCCATGATGTATATAGCTACATGCTGGTCTTCAGGAACCAGACTAAGCGCTTCAGGCAACTCACTCAGGCAAATCTGGAAGCCAGCCAGGAAGAGATTAAACAGTAGAATGATCAGAATATCATTCTGATCAAGTGTCAGCCTGGTCGAAAAGTGTGGGTCAGGCCCCAGTGGAGCCTTGTGCACTCCAAGATAAGTGGACTGGGCCATTTGAGGTGGTGAAGTGCAAGAGTAAAGTCACCTATCTGGTGGACTTGCAGTCTCCAATGTTTGAGGGTCCTGCATGTGAATTGCCTTAAACCCCACTTGGAGAGGTCCGAAGTGGGCATGCTCCTAGCAACAGATGCTGGAATGGAGGAGGAGAGTAAGCCTTTTCCTGACCTCCTGTCTGCTAAGGAACTTGATGGGTCAGTGGACGGTGTAACCCTCTCGCCCACCCTAATCCCCGAACAGCAGAGTGACTGCTGCCAACTGTTGGGACAGTTTGCTGCTCTGTTCTCCCTGACCCCTAGTGTCACTCAGTGGTGTGTCCATGATGTGGACACTGGCGACAGTCCTCCTGAAGAAGCACCAAATTTTACAGAGTGACTAACAGGCCCAAGGCTTGCATCAAGGAGGAGGTCTCCAAGATTTTAGTGCTAGGGGTGATTGAGCCCTCAAACAGCCCTTGGGCCAGCCGAGTGGTCTTGGTCCCAAAGGCTGCCACACCCAGTGCCACGCCAGAACTCCGGTTCTGTGTGGACTACCGAGGGCTCAATTCAGTCACCAGGACTGATGCACATCCCATCCCCAGAGTTTATGAGCATAGATCGGTTGGGAGCTGCCAAGTACCTCAGTATGTTTGACTTACCATCTGGGTACTGGCAGATTGTTCTGATTGTTGAGGCTAAGGAGAGGTCAGCATTTTCAACCCCAGAGGGACCCTACCAATTCCGGGTGATGCCCTTTGAGTTGAAGAATGCCCCTGCCACCTTTCAGAGGTTGGTCAACCAGGTATTGGCTGGACTGGAGGATTTCAGTGCCACCTACCTACATGACATCACAGTGTTCAGTGCCACTTGGGAGGTACAGCTGCACCACCTCTGGGAAGTGTTGAAGGCTCTGCAGAGGGCAGGATTCAAAAACAAGGCAAGCAAGTGCCAGATTGGGCAGGGCTCAGTGGTGTACTTAGGACACCAGGTAGGAAGCGGCCAGGTGGCGCCCCTACTGCCTAATATTGACACCATTCTGGCTTGGGAACCCCCCCCCCACAGGCCTCAGATGGAGGTGAGAGTCTTTTTAGGCCTCAGCAGAAACTACAGGAGATTCGTCAAGGGGTATGGCACCTTTGTTGTCCCCTTAACATAGCTGACTTCCAAGAAGCAGCCCAGGAAGGTGAACTGGACAGACAGCTGCTAAAAAGCTTTTGATGCCCTGAAATCTGCCATGTGCACAGTACCCGTGCTCTCGGTACCCAACTTCTCATAGGAATTTGTGGTACAGTCAGATGCTTCAGAGCATGGTGTGGGGACTGTGCTCTCACAGCTAATTGAGGAGGGCCTAGACCAACCTGTAGCCTTTATTAGTAGGAGGTTACTTCCACAGGAACAGAGGTGGAGTGTTGAGCCTAAGCTTTTTGCTGTGGGCAGGTCGCTGAAGAAGCAGAGGCCCTACTTGTTTGGGACACACTTCCGGGTTCAGACCAACCACAGGCCCCTCAGACGGTTGATGCATGAGGGGTGAGAACCCAAAGTTGTTGAGGTGGCCCATTTCTCTACAGGGGGTGGACTTCATGGTGGAACACCGCTCTGGTACAGAACACGCCAATGCTGATGGTCTGTCCAGATTTTTCCGCCTTAGTGAAGAGAACTCCCCACATTTCAGCTGGAGGGGACATGTGTTAGACCTGGCATCATTGACGTGGGTTTCCCCTGTGTTTTTACCTTTGCCTCCTGTTATGTTGCTGTGTGTTGGACTTCGTTTTTGCTGGTCTAGAGGCTTTGGGCACTTTGCCACTGCTGTTCAGTGCCCTAGTGCAAGTGCACCCAGTAAATTGTTATCATGGATTGGTGATTCCATGATTGGCATATTTGTTTTACTAACCATTCCCTAGTACAGTGCACTGTGTGTGCCCAGAGCCTGTAAATCAAATGCTGCTAGTGGGACTACAGCATCGATTGTGCCAGCCACATAAGCAGCCTGTAAAGGTAACTCAGACCTGCCACTTCAGAGTCTGTGTGCAGTTTGGTACCGCCATGTCGACCTGACAAGTGCAACCACTTGTCAGGGCCTAACCTCCCCTTTTCTTACATGTTAGTCATCCCTAAGGAAGGCCCAAGGTACCCCTGTGGGCAGGGTGCAGTGTATGTGAAAGGTGGGACATGTCCTGATGTGTGTGGCATGTCCTGATGGTGAAATACTGCCAATTTTGTTTTTCACTATTGTAAGGCTCTCTGTCCCCATAGGATAGAATCGGGAGTTTGCTCATAACATCTTATGAGCATTACTGCCCATGGGAACAAGATAGGAAAATAAAATGTGATATGCCTGAACTCAGAATGTTAAGATGTATCTTTTAGTGAGTATGAGTTTTACATTCTGGGTTTGAAAGTATAACTTTTAGAAAGGAGGTAGTTTCTTGCCTAACCATCCAGTGTGCCTCTGCTAGGTTGTGTATTGACGATCTGGCTTTGGAGTCACAGGGGATGGGGATGTGCATTCTGTTCAGACAGCCACTTGGGGGATTAGGTGTGTCCTGCCTTCCCATGGTGAGTCAGGGCTGGGCTGAATAGACCTGGGCTGCATTCAGAGTAAGGGGGGATTTCTTTCACACCTGAATGGGCCTGGCATGCCTAGGACCATGCTGTCTTCGCCGCCTGCCAAGAAGCTGCATCAGAGAGGACGGAACTGGTTTTGGCTTGACAAAAAGCTTCTCTGCACCAGAGAACAAATAGATTAGCTGTATAAAAAGTAGGGCCAACACCCCAGACTTTTAGATAACTTCTGGGAATCAAGAGGATCCTTTGACAAGGAGAAGAGCTAGAGAAACTGAGCAGAAGTACTGCCCCTTTGCTGTGTGTTGTCTGGGATTGGCCTGCAGTGGCTGTTTCTGCCAAGGAAAGGAGAAATTACTTTGCTGTGTGCTGTGTCCCCTGCATGCAGAATATGTCCAAGGGCTTGAAAGAAGAGCTTGCCTCCTGTTCTAGACACAAAGACTTCGCCACCAGCTCCCCTGAACTTCCTTGCTGGGAGTGCTGGTCTGCTAAGAGGTGCCTGTGCTGCTTTTGACCTCTGGAGGCTGTTTGCCACAGGGAGCTGGAAAGGTAATGCAAATTCGAGAAGCGCGATGCATCACCTTCGCTGCGGCTGCTCTTGCTTTTGACGCATCCAAGGTACTTTGTGTTGAAAGTGTTGCATCTGCAATGTGCTTTAAACAGAACTGTTTCTACCTTTTTGAAAGTCATATTTTTATTACTGTATTGTGGATTTTTGTCATTTTGGTCTTGTTTGGTTTAGATAAAGATTACTTATTTTTCTAAACTGGTGTGTTGTCCATTTGTAGTGTTTTCACTGCATTACTGTATGTGTTCCAAAATGCTTCACACACTGCCTCTGAGATAAGCCTGGCTGCTCATGCCAAGATACCAAGGGGATGAGCAGGGGTTATTTTAGAAGTGTATTCACCGTACCCTGACTAGGAAGAAGAGTCCCTACTTGAACAAAGGTGCAAACCCTTGCCAACTAGAGACCCCCCATTTCTAACATGTAGTCTTTAGGTGTTGTCACTTCACTTGTTTGAGACTGACTGCCATGAAGACAGCATTTGGGTACTCTATGGAGCACTCCCTTGGTCATGAAGAACTTAGAACTAGAACAAAGCGGGATGGCTTGCTTCCTCCTATTATATATATTTTCCAGACAAGGGTATGCGGGTCCACTGTCTAAGGCTTCAGCACCGGTTTGGGTTGGCTCACATTCAAATGTCATTCACTGTTTCTCAGACACTGCCTTCGTTCAAGGTGATGGCTCTCACACCAGTGTCCAAAGCAAGGACACAATGAAGTGAAAGATCTCTGCAGCTGGCTGTTATCAGCCTTCCCACACATGGAATCAAGAACAGGTTAAATGGCAGGCCCTGCCTTGAAGCTTCCTGACCTTGAACAACAGAAACTGCAGTCCCACCCTTCACCACTTCCTTCTTCCAAATGAAAGGGTTTAGGAAAAACGAATCTGCGGCCCATTACTAGTAAAGGCCTCACTGAACTATTACTCCTTCATTTTCGTGTCTGAATCTCTACCCTTCAGCTACAAGAATGTAGTCAGTGCACTTCCACTTTCTGGGGAAGCTGTACCCACCTCCATATTGTACCATGCTAAATCAGTGCTCCATATGCACTGGACCCACACATACAATTTCAACTCAAGGATCTTGATTTCACATAACTGCATACCCTGGAGGGAACGAGCAGGTTCTAGGCTTCCAATTGTGAGGGTCAGACCCTGGTCTCTGCATACACGCTACATTAGTGTCATGCCAGGGCAAAATAAAAAGCAGGATACCAGTTTCACATGCAGTTGGGCACTCATGGGAGGGTTTCATGTCTGTTCCCAATGCAAGGAATATTCCCATCCCAGTATAAGTTAATTAAAGCTTACACTTTGATACCAAGACAATACCTCTGTAAACTTACAGTAATTCGGCAAATCGGTGATTGAGTTAACACACCAGGCATGTGTGGTAGTATCAGAATCATACCATAAAATGAGAAATAGATTGCACAGTGTGCCCTCAAATTCTTCCAGCATTTTAATGGTGTTAACAGAACGTAGCGTTCTCATACAATAGTGTGGCATTGCTGCTTTACAAATGACATTACCTCTTTGTAATGCAGTAATACGAATTCAAAATAATTATCAAAAAAATTGTTTCATGTTTAAAAATCCGGTGACTGGACATTTAATGCAACTTTTCCTCATGTCTGGTCAGTGTTTAATTTGAGCTGGTGGTCGCAAGAGGACCCCAACGACACTAATTTTTGGAAAAAGGGACTTCTTTTTCCTCAGCATTCTTTGACCCAGAACAGGGACAGAATGAGCAAAATATAGACGGAAGAAATTTGACTTAGGCAGAAAGAAGTAACCTGCAACAGTGAGTTAAAGGGTCAGGAAGTGTCTTGTGGTGGAATAAAGAGACATAAGGTGGAATCAGACTATACAGCATTGGTATTTGGCACCCCTAAACAGAACTCAGGGCGACACTTTAGGCCCCAGCACTTATTCTTTTACAAATTAAGTACTGCGTTCCCAAGCAGGTTCTTTTGACCATCTGGATGAAACTACTTTTCCTTTTACATGTTCATTTTCTATGAATTAATGCATGCACCTGAGAACATTTTAATGCAGGTTCACAGTCCTGCATACACATCGACTTCTCTAATAACCTCATTTCTGAATTTTGCTAATGTGTTTCTTTGCTAAGTTTATAGTGCGTTAAAGTGCTTTGAAGTGGTCACAAAGAAGTATGTTAGCACCATACTAAGCAGAAAAGGAAACATAATAAAATTACTTTTTTTATGACGTCTTCTGGATAATGTAAACCCCCTTACCTCTGTCACAGACAGCGAAACACTTCATAGAATATAATTACAAGTATTATTTTTATATTTTTTCACATGTTTTTCTGGTGTCTGGATTCTAATTCTATTCCACTCTTTTGCTTCCAGGAAGAATGTGTGCAGGTCAGCACACCAGCTCCCATAGGAAGCATGGCCATTTTACAGTTGCACGTGGTCTAGGTAGATCAAGGCCTCTGCTTTCATTCTTATTAAATTCTTAAAGCAAGTGAGAATGGTAACCCAACATTACCTACATTCATGAATTACTGTTTACCTCTTACTTTCATATAAACGACATTCTGTTATAAAAACAATACCATGTCCCACAACTAATACATTATTTGTGTCTGAGGAAGTCAAGTAGTAGATGGTTATGCACACACACACACACACGTGTACACAATCACTAGAATGGTATTAAGCTCTTTGGTCCCATTTTAAGGTGATTATAAGCTTTTACAAGCTCATCAAATAACATAATAAATTAGATAAAATACTTACTCGGTATGCAACAGCTGGCGAAGAAGCTCATGCCACTTCTAACTAAACCCCTAATTTTGAGTGGCCTGGAAGTCCCAGTGACAGTCCCAAATTAGAAATGTAACTGACAAGCAGTCAGATAGTGCAACGTGCAGGATTTTCACTAAGTAAAACCTGACGGTGATCATCTCCCTCCAGGTCATTATGAACTCTGCCTCCAGTCCCGAACTTTTCACGTACAAATCTTAGAATTCGGATCGGATGTTAGTCCAATTACTTCAATAAAAGCCATATGAGACTACAGCACCCAGAATGCCTCAGGTTATACCACACAAAAATACTTGATTCAACATGCTGTGATAATTGCGTATCCGGTAAGGAGCGATGTCGTTTTTAACTGTTACACTGGTTGTCCCCCGGAGTGGGTCTTAATTGAAATGTGGGCATGGGTCGATCTCAACCCCTCCTCGATAAAACATAAATCGCTTTATCTGCCCCGCATCTCCACGTATACAACGCTTTGGAGCACATCAGCGAATAAAGTAGTGCGCCTTGAATGCTGCTTGAGCTCGTGATCTGTATCTGTCATCCACGTCATTGTGGATCAGTCACTATCGCTTTGCATAGGCAAACAACCAGGCCTCAGGTTTGGTTCACCTGTCGGTGGAAATTTAATTTCACTCTTTCAGGCTGGACAAAAGGGAGATCCTTCTGATTGCAGCTGATTGGCTGCGAGGCTGGGCTCACCGGAGAGATCACCTTTCACGGAGCCATCTGCGTGCTCAGAGGCGGCTCGTCCTTTCACTCATATCGCGGGATCATCTTTGGACACATAGTCGCCAGTGTCCCAAAATGTAAAGAAACAAAACACAATTACATTTGCGAAAACCGTACAGGTGAATTTGATACCACGGGGTTAGGTAGTTTATCATATTAAGCTATCACATTAGCGTTCGCCCAAATGTCCTTAAAGTTCATAAAAACAATTGAATTACACATGCATAAGTAATAGAAAAAAAGAATAATCCCATGGTGGGGAAAATTGCGCACATGAAATAAAAATTCATTGTTGTAATATATATTCGATTTACCACTCCATGTTATTTGCATCGCTCTCACGCGTGTTACTAATTTACCTGCTCCTGCAAAGCTATTGCAGCACTTCAAATCATCGATAAAGTAAGCAACCTTTTTGTGGAACTAATTTTTTCTGACTTTTATCAATCAGGCACCGTTTTTTTTAGACGGTGCATTGCTCCACCCTGTTGAATTTCTTCAAGTGCACCTGAACCGTATGCTTAAAAAACACAAAAAAACAGAAAGCTTAGTCTCGTGCTCTAATTCCCATTGAGCGCATGCACCCACCTCAGAGTGACACCGAAACACAGATCATCAGTATTCCTATAGCTTTTGTTGCCCACATATACCGAAGTTTGTTCAGGTGCTTCCGCGACAGGACTCACATTAGGACTGCACAAGTGGAATTTTACAAAGGTAAGTTAAATGACTCATAGTATTGCTTTGTGCTGATACCCATTCATAACTTTAGTAAATGTGGACTTGTTTTTGTTATCTAGCAGCCCCTAGACCCAGTGCTTGAAATGGGCAGGCACTGATTGGAAATTAGTACCTGCACTTCTTTAATTTGAAAGGGAGAGTACCTACAATTCGCAGCACTTATATAATACATTTCATGGGAGAATAACAACACTTCTCAGAAGCAAACAGGTACTCTAATTAGTAAGTACCTGCAGTTCTATATTTACATTAAAAACACTGCCTTGACACTAAAGTGGAATTTGGAAGGCCACATTCAAGCAGTGGAGCACTTGTTGGCCCTGCACCAGTGAATACAATGGGAAAATGCCCTGATTAGTTATGGGTAATCATTGTTAATAACAGACTTACTTGTCCTCGACCCGATCATAACAAAATTAGATATTGTCCGGTCAGAGACAGGAAACAAAACAGGAAACGTTTGCTAATCCCACCCTCCCTCCAGCTCTGGTCTATAATTACCATAAACATACTTTAGCACATACTGATATACCAAGTCCCACAAAGGCCTGATATCGGGAGGGTGGTAAGTATGATTGGGTTGAGGATGAAACGACTAAGAGTAATGAGGATTTCTGCTAAGTATTTAGGGCATTACCTCTATGTCCCTTGTCCTTGACCCCGTCATTACAAAATGAGGCGTATCAAAGCCTAACCTAAGCAGAGGGCCTTTTTTAAATGCCCAAATCTGAATGAATCCTCGCACTCAACCAGGGAAGAAGCATTAATTACCAACAAGCTGTGCTGAATACGACCCACGGCCAGTTCTTCTGCTGCCAGACCTTCACCACGGCCCCGGCAGCCAACACTGCCGATGCCCTAAGATACATCCTCTTCAACGTGCACTCCATGCACAGACACGCCATGGAGATCTGGAACCTCCTGGACACTCTCTCACCCGACGTTGCCTTCTTCACGGAAACCTGGACCAACGCCTCCTCCGCCCCTAACATTGCAATTGCCATCCCGGATGGATACAAGTTCCAGAGGAAGAAGCGCCCCAACCACTCGGAAGGAGGCCTCACCATTGCACACAAAAACTCCCTCGGCCTCACCACCTCCAGCGAAACCTTCCCCACTGCCGAACACCTGCACTTCCACGTCCAGACCAACCAGAACTCCACACTCTGTGGCACCCTCACCTACAGACCTCTCGGACCCTCTTCGCCGACAGCAACACCGACTTCATCTCACCCCACGCCATCGTCACCAAGGACTACATACTAATTGGAGACCTAAACTTTCACCTCAACACACCCAACGACCCCAACTCCGCCGCACTCCTCGACAATCTCGCCAACATCGGACTAAAACAACTCGTCACCACACCGACCCACAAGACAGGACACACCCTCGACCCCATCTTCGCCGGTGGAAACAGCATCCACTTCAGCCACACCACACAACCCTCATGGACTGACCACCACTTCCTCTTCGACAAACCCAAGCCACCCAAACCCGCTCCGCGACCCACAAAGGAACTGGAGCAAAGTCACTGAGGAGCAACACAACTCCACCCTCAACCTCAACACCCCCACATCTGCAACCACCTCCAACCATGCAGCCAGAGAGTTCCACACCTGGGTCTCCAACTGCACAGACAAGCTTGCCCGCTACACAACCCCGACAAATAGCGCCCTAGAAAAGCCGCCTGGTTCACCACCGACCTCCAAGAAGCCAGGTACAGCCAGCCAGCACAACGCAGCACACATGAAAACAGCAAAAACTAGGAGAAATGAAATATTTCTCCTCATTACATTTCTCCTAGTTGCGACAGGGTAAGACCAGGTTTTCCCTTGTCTTAATTCTGGTGCTGCCTCCTACTTATGCCTCCCTTGTAAATAGGGGGCAGCGCCAGAATCAATGGGTGTTGTGGTGGAACTGCAACACTCATTGCCCTTCCCTTTCCCGCTAAGCATAGCGTGAAAGGGGACCTTATTTACAAGGAAGAGTTAAGCCACGTCAAGTGGCTTAAAGCTGCCTTCTAAGTAAGGCAAAGCCCCTATCACCACAGGAACGTCATAAAAAGTGAAGTTCCCGTGGGGATTGGGGCATGTAACTATGCCCCAAAATGCTCAAACAGTAGGGTTGAAGGCCAAATGTTCAGGGGTAAACCACAGCAAGGATGCCAGGTGTAACACTGCAAATTTAGTGGCCATTTCAATGGAAAATGGACCATCTGTAAATGACAGTGCACTAGCACACACTGCTTTAGTTACGTAAACATTGTCTTCCTCATGTCCATTAATGGTAGGTGGGTGATGAAAGTTAGTTGTTCTAAAAATTGGGTTGTGGTTCTAACAATTTTAGGCAGCATTGTCCTAAATAGATAATAGACTACAGACGTATTTTGAGGATTTTTGTAATCAGGTTCTGACTATCAAAAAGGAGAATAGCAAGGCTTGGCAATCAGGAACATTTTAAGTGTAATTGAACAATAACGGCTCGGAATAGCAGCCACATCTCTTACAGTTGTGTGCTGAAATTCAACTTGCATTAGGTACATGGTATGCTTTATACTGTACAGCGGGTGCAATAAAGAGAAGCTCATCCCCCTTTGAGCAGGAAATACTGGTAGACTGGGTCATGAATTACTTGTTAGATGATTGATCCCAATGTGATATAAGGGGTCATAACTGCCAACTGTGTCGTGTGCGTGTAATCTAGGGTGACACTTACTTCTTGGCATTGTTTGGGCTTTATCTGATTAATGTAACTGGCCGGTTTCTCTGGTATCATCTCTTTGGGCCGAATGTAGACCCTCTGCTGCGTTTGTGTTTATGAGTCCGTGCATCTGACTCGTTTCTTAGGCATTACATACTTGGGCCACATGTGATTTGCTGCTGCAGTCTTCGAGGTGTGTTTGAGGCTGTTCCATATTTGGCGTTTCCATCACAGGAAGAGCTAGTGGTAGACAGAGGGCAGCTGTGTTTTGTTAATCTGATAAAGGGTGACTCTGAATTCCTGACTGTTGATAGGTGGGCCCTTGTGAGACGTTATGATCGCAGGAACACCCCAAATCACAAAAATGCAGTCTAGTCTCTCAATGACACGTTCTTGAGTGATAGATGAGAGATCTTCCATCAATGGAAAAAGGGTGTATTCATCAACTATCAGCATCAGGTGATGTCTGCTGTCAAGAGGACCGAAGAGGTCCATAACAATTCTTACATATGCATTTTGTGGCAACTCTAACATGTTGAACGGGTGTTGAGTGGTTTTTAATGACAAGAAGTTGCATAGGTGACAGGTCTTCATTTCTCATTGAACTCTCTTGTGGAGATATGGAAACCAGACTCTGTCTCAGAGATCTGGTTTAGTGGCAACAATTCCACCATGTCCTTTATGGGCCACTTCACAAATTCTCTGGAATGACAATCCTCGACCCTCTTAGAATAATACCTTCCTGATTAACACACAGTTCATTTTTGACATTCTTAAACTTTTGATATTCATTGTCACTGGTAAGAGGTTGAGGGTGCTTGCACCCAAACTGTTGTGTAATAATATCTTTCAATTTCAGCATGTCACTAGCTTGACTTGTAGCAGTGACAATTTGTTCCAATGAAATAGCAGCTGGGGTGCTGGATATCATTATCAAATTTATGTAAGCTTCAGCCATCTTAGAAGGGTTGCCAGGGCATTTTAGAGGCACTCAGGGGAAGTAGTCGGCAGGGTTCGGATCTTTCCTTGGACGATGCACGATGGTGTAGTTGTACTCTTTCAATTGCAGACCCAACGACTAATGCGAGGAGGCATTTTTGCTTTTGGATTGCCAAAGACAGTTAACAATGCTTGATGATAGGCCACAAGAATGTAGGGCTTCCCATACAAGAGTATGTAGAAATATTCACAAGTCCACACCACTGCTAAGCTTTCTTTCTCAGGTTGTGAGTAAGCACATTCAGTTTGGGACAAACTGTGGAATGCATACACCACAACACGTCTTCAAGTATTTGGGTGTCCGCTGGGCTGTGCGAGGATTGGGCCCATCCTGACAGGGCTAGCATCAACAACAACCTCAGTATGAAGCTTTGGATCAAAATATGCCAATTGAGTAGCATTTTCATTAGGTTGTTTGCTTTTCTGGAAGCTTTGCGTGCATTCTTTTGACCACAGAAAAGAAAGATTCTTTATCGTCAAGTCTCTTAATGATGCACTGACAGTGGCAAAGACTTGTATGTATCTAAAGCAATAGCTGGCCATGCTAAGGAATGGTTGTGACATGGTAGTGCCTTGCTATTTATGAATTGTACATGGCCCTGTGACATTTTGCATGAGCAAACGGGTTGCAAACCCGTTTGTGCATGCAAAATCGGGCCGTACATCTGGCCCTAAATCTCCCTGTGTCTACCAACAAATGAATGTGCCCTTGTGTAATGCAACAGGTGCTCATGTATAGTGATCTACTACCTTCTGGCCGAGTTAGCGCTATATAAAACTAAAAAAAATAACTTTCACCTCCTGCCGTTTTTGCTGCCAACTTCAAAGCCTTGTTCCTCTGTCTGTTGGTGGGACTTAAAAACATACTGCTACTCTTTCAAACAACTTTTCTCAGCGTAAGAGGCTAACAGCCCACAATTTGTTCAAAGGAACCCTGGAAACATTATGCTCTTTGCCCCCACGAACAAAATGCTGCCTCTTTTAAATCGTCACAAAGGAAGCAGGCATCTAGGAACACCCCTGCAATAATAAATAAAGGCGTATATAATCACAAAAGCTATGTGAATTATATATATAATTTGCAGGTTTTATGTTTAGGGGAAATATAGTGTTACATTTCTTACGCAGTGTGTTTTTTGCGAGAAAACACTATTTTTCTTTTAAAAAGCAAGTGACAAATATCATAGCCCATGTTCATACTTACTGATACAATTTTTCAAGTAAGACTTGTATGATAATGCAGAATATGTTGGTGTTAGAGTAGAAAGACTTCTTTTCAAGATGGAGTTTGTATTCACCACAACCTAAAAGCAATGAGTCTCCTGCATTGGAATGGAGGCACTTCTTAGGAATTGGAAAGTCCAATTTCCAACAGCTTGATAGTGAGACAAAATACTCCTGTGGGCTGATTCAAGATGTGCTGGGCACTGTTTCAAGCGAGAAAGGTGCTGACACAAACAAGCTAATCTCTGAAGGGGACTGACCTGAAGCTCACTCGTTCACTGTAGAAGAGAAGTTGGCTTTCTCATACGTAAATAGGGAGTTTTGGTATAAGCACAAGTGGCCCAGCCTGTAGACAAATCCATGACTCCTTTTGTGGATAAAGAATAATGTAGTTCCGTCCTACATGTTATTAAATACATAAAAGGTACCGAAGGAAAAAGAAATGAAAGTAATTTTAGCAATAACTGATCCTGAAAATGATTTCATAACTTTGGACCTCATCAGTGCATCACCCAGCTACCTTCTGGTGGCTATTATGTTTTATAGGACAAAGACTTATCAATGCATTGTTCTATGTTTTGCTCCATGAGTGGACAGTGCAGTACTTTATTCCAGTTAACAGCTGGCCTGCAACATCCTCCTGCAAGGGATCTTGCACCTGGGAAACATTTTGTAACACTTGTAAAAAATTTTAAGAAACCGTTTAGTTGAAAAATTGAGGAACTCAAGACTCCTAACTGCGAAGCCTTGTTTTTTCGATTCCTCCTCTCCTAAATTCACCTATTCAGGTGCTCTTATCTATCACCCCCCTGGGCCATCTAAAACTGGGGCTCTACCCTTGCTGAATCACCAGCCCCCCCATGTTCTTCGGGTGGCAAATTTTTAGTGCTTTGTGACTTACACGTTCATCTTGATGATGCAAATGACGAATCAGCATTAACCCTCATGGATGATCTGAAGACCCTGGATGTTAACTTATTAATTCCCTACCTACTCATTCAGAGGGGCATCTCTTAGAGCCTATTTTTTCTAATCTACTAACCTTGTCCACTGCACCTCCTATTCAACTTGGCTGGTCTGATCACTTTGCTGTTCCTTTTATCGTCAAATCTTTCCTTGCCCCTCCTCTTCGACCATCCATTACGTCAAAATTCAGGAACTGGTCTAAACTTGATATGCAGGCCCTCAATAAGCAGCTCTCGAATACAACCCCTACTATTATATCTCAACCTGACCCAGATCAAATTTCGGTGCATCACTGGCTGTTGGAGGCTATTGATTCCACTCTTCCTCTCTCTACCAAGCCCCCAACTTAGGGGACTATTAGGATGGCGGACGGACGCAGGAGGAGGAGGGACCGTCCGCAGGGGCAGCGGCGGTCCCTCCGTGCTAATTAGGATGTGACCGCCACCCTGGCGGTCACATCCTGTATATTTAACATATTTTAAATTTATTTAACATTGAAGCAGCACACGCCGCAATGTTAAAAAAGGCATGTTTACCTTTGCATGCACGAAGCGGCAGGCACCGCGTGGTGCCTGCCACTTCGTGCACGCAAAGGCAGGGGGTACCATAGGTACCCCCCATGTGCACCCCCCACCCCCCTTCATCCCTGGGGGCCCGCAACGGGCCCCCAAAGTAAACACGTATGCCTTTACACGGCGGAAATGCCGCCGTGGAAAGGCATAGGACCACAGCCATCCTAATATGGCTGGCGGTGTCTGATAGACACCGTCAGCCATGTTAGAGCTTTTCTGCCGCGGTCGGAAGGCGACCGCTGCGGAAAAGCGGCAGACTGAAAAAAGATGCCCCAGCCATCCTAATCTGGCGGGAGTCTTTTCTCAGTCCGCAGCGGATAATCCGCATCCTCAGGGCCGGCGGTGGCTTCCGCCGGCCCGGAGGATGCGGATTATCCGCTATCATAATGGGCCCCTTAGAGTGCACCCCTCTGCCCCGTGGTTTACAGACTACCTCAAATTTGATAAAAAGCACTGTAAGTCTTGGAGAGACAGTGGAGAAAGCACTACACACCAGAGGCTAAGGTTGACTATCTGGCTGCATTGAAAAAATACCATGTTCTGTGCAGATCAGCACGTGCTTCTTTCTATACGGACAAGATTATGAATGCCCAAAACTGCCAGAAAACTGTATTCAAGTTGTCTAGCACTTTTCTACCATATCTGTCACTCTCGCTACATCAATGCAACAAACTTGCATTGTTCTTCCACAATAAAGTAGAGTCTATTCACCGTCAGCTTGACTCTGACCCTTCCTTGCAAGACAACTTTACTTTCCCTATCACTCTCTCCTCTGCTCAGGTCAACACGTTCTCTTCATATGACGAGTCTCGTCAAATTAAGATTTGGCTCCCACTGGACTTGACCTCTCTTCAATGTTTGTTGGGAATCAATCATCAAGTCTTGCTCTCCACTTGATCCTCTCCCCCCATCCAAGCTCAGACTTTTGGACAAGTCAGCCTTTGGTGTGATTCTTACTCTCCTCAATTCCTCTCTAAGCTTAGGCCACGTGCCCTGAAATTGGAAGCACGCTCTTGTGCTCCCTTCTTGAAAAAGACAGATCTTGACCCTCTGTTTGGTCAAATTACTGTCCTATATCCCTTCTTACAACCTTTTCCAAAGTATTAGAAAACACATCAATTCCCAACCTTCCTCACATGTGGCATTGCACAAGTTTTTTCATCTGTCACAGTCGGGTTTTCGTCCTGGGCATACATAGTACTGAATCAGCTCTGCTTGGTGTTACAGAATATCTTAGGCAGCAGCTTGACTGCAGTGGTACGGCAGCACTCATCTTACTGAACTTGAGCACTGCCTTTGATATGGTCTCACACTCCATCCTGGTAGATCGCCTTGAAGCCTCAGGCATTGTAGGAGTGGCTTTGCAGTGACTGATCCCTTTTCTAAAAGATCACTCATTCCAGGTCTTCTCAAATACTACTAAATTGAACTCAGTATCTCCAACAACAGGAGTACCGCAGGGCTCAATTTTAAGTCCTTTGTTTTTTAATCTTTACGTTCGCCCCCTGCGGACATTGCTGAAAAGTCTGGTTTGACCATTTTTTCTTAGAAAGATGATAATTTTCTCTCTCTCATCTGATCAGCCTCAGGACCCTTCCTTGCTCCAGCTCGGACTGCGTAATATCTCTTTGTGGATGTCCAGTAATGCTTTAATGCTGAACAGCTCTAAAACTGAGGTCCTCATTCTGGGAAACAATCCTGAACTCTGGGTAGCTAGCCATTGGCCTGACTCTTTGGGACCTCTACCTGCTCCGGTCCCGAAGGTTAAGAACATGGGTTTTACATTGATATTAATCTCTCTCTTAGAGCCCAAGTGTCTGCAGTAACTGCAACTTGTTTTCTGTGGCTAAAAATAATCCTTTGGTCAATTCCACCCGCAGTCCAAAGAACCATATTGCAGGCATTGGTGACCTCCAGACTTGATTATGGCAATGTATTGTACTTGGGCGCAGATAAGACCTCTGTCCGCCGTTTACAGCTCATCCAAAATGCAGCTGCTCACCTGCTTTTTCGGCTACCTCGACATACCTCTGTATCCTCTCTGCTCCATCACCTTCACTGGCTTAAGGTAAACAAACGATTCAAGTTCAAGGCTCTATGTTACATGTTTTGAGCGGAGCATGGCTTGGCACCCTCATACATACAAAGCCTGTTCAAACTGTACCTACCCACCCACCCGCTGAGATTGGTCAGCCTCTTTCTTTTCTCTGTTCCCAGAGTGCGGTTGACCCATATGAGAGGCCCCTCCTTCTCCTATCTTGTACCTAAACTGTGGAACTCCTTTCCTTTGGAACTTAGGATCTGTCTTTTGCTTTTTTGCCTTCCGTAAAACGCTAAAGATCTTTCTTTATAACCAAGTATAATTCCTCTGTTTCAATTATCCTCAACCTTGCATGCTCTGCTTAGCACTGGGAAGCCCTGTTGGGTAGCTGTGCCCTTAATAAATCTTTAAATAATAAATAATATTAGAACATTGGAACGTTGGAAGCTCCGTTGAAAACAATGGATGTGCTCCTAGCTTATAATTGCTGCTATAAGCCCGGAGCTTCCTCACTGCAATGTTTCTTTGTTCACAGTTCTGGCTGTGAACAAAGGCTTCAAGGAGCCTGAGGGGATTTCAATCCCCTCGCGCTCCTTGTAGGTTTTGTTTTATTTGTTAGAACATTCTGCCCTCTAGTGCCAGAATGCTCTAATAGCCTTATAGCCCTTCCATTGCAGGGCTCTACCGGTTTTTAAAGTCCCGCTGCCTTGTTAAAGTCCCTCGCCTTCGGCTCGGGCCTTTAACGCTGCAGCGGGCCTTTATTAGCCTGTATAGCCCGCTACAGCGGGCTATAAGGCTATAATAATAACCCAACATGAGCCGCAGTAGGTTTCAAAGTAGTCACTTTAAGTAGCTGTAAATAGACACAAAACAAGTCTTAAACGTATGGGACAAATGTCTGAGTGAATTTAATGATGTTTCCCTGTAGAACGTCTTGAAAATGTTTCTTTAATGGTCACCTAATGCACTAGGCCTTTGAGCATAGTGAGCAAGGCTGATACTTTCGAGGGCCAATTATTGGCATTTCGGCTTACAAAACTATTTTTTTAATAATAAAAACAATGAGATCAATCCATTCACTTTAACATCTAGCTGTTGATAACCTAATGACAGTTCTAGAAGAAATTAATGAAATATTCCAAGGTAACCTTCTGGCATAATACTTAGGAGCACTTATTTTGGCAGCATCAAATTAACCCTTGCAAAATTGTTGACAACTTCCTCAGGATTGCTTTAAGAGTAGATTTGTGAGGTTCCTTGAGCCATTCCAGCATTGAACGCAGTACACTGTCCTTCAGTTTTTCAAGATCTTTCCCTACACCTGATAAGTTTGTCTAGTTCTGTACCAATACATACTGACAATTCTCAGGGCATTCATTTTATGAAAGTTTGTTTTTGCGTACTTTGTGGAGGGTGGGGGTGGTAAAGTGATTGCTAATGGTTTGTATAATTTTAAGCTTGAGAGATCCACAACTACGATATCCAATGCAAAAACAAAACAGAAATTAACTTGTTCCCTCTAGATATCTGGAGTTCTTGGAACACTGAATACTAGACAGATGCTCAGCAAATATAAGGTCACAATGGAGAACGACAGGAACTGGTGTAGATGTTTTGGAGGGCTGCTTAATACTGGTAATTAGAAGAACCGAATTTTAGGGTGGACAGCAACTACATGAGAAATACTCTGTTTTCACAGTATACAGTTTCAGCCAAGATAGAAAAAAGCTGGTTTGGTCACAGTCTATACAGCTATTCACTGTGGCTGCATTGTAGCTTCAAAGGAGCCACTGCATGGGTATCATACAGCTTATCTAGAAGTGGAAGGATGGGTCCATGTACAAATCCACTTGAATTTCAAGTTTTTCTTAGTGAAATTAGAGGGCCTTTGAGGTCACCTCCATTGTGTTTATGAATGGTGTCCACAAAGGCACAGAGGACAGTGGAAATGATACAGAGTGTGACTCCGGCTTGTTTTGTGACTTGCTTTGTGAGAAGAGTTTTGTACATGGACCTATCAGAATTAGCATGCACGAAAGGGTCACAAACCCGTTTGCGCATTCTAATTCACGTCGCATATCTGGCCCAGGATGCCTAGTATTTAAAACAGTTACATGCAAGAAATTAATGTTGGCATGTACCTTCAGTGACTAGTCCCTCAAAAGCAATTTTCTGCCATGTTGGATTTGCATCAGTAAGTTAATATTGTTGCAGATTAATTAAAATCATTGCAATTAAGCCATACAAAAATGTTGAAGAAAAAAGATATCTTGTTAAAAAAGCAATACAGGTTAAAAGGAATTCATGTATAAAATGTCATTACATTGGAGAATGCAACAGACTAAAATCAATGGTCCTTCAAGTGCTCACTACCTGGTTACACCCATGGGATTTTGCGACGAGGATTTCTTAGCAATCATGAAAAGTGAGTGTAGAGTTCAATTGGCAATCAGCAAAGTCTTTGCTTCAAGAGTCCATGCCCCGCAACTGCCATAATTTATCTGGGGTGAGCGAGTTGGTGTTAATAGGTTGTTCACTTGTAGAAGGAACTTGACAGTACTGCAGGAGGACTTAATTGATTTGCTGTTCTGTATTGCCAGCAGTACGGCATGATCTTATATTAAGTGCCTGAAAGGTGGGGCAAAGTAGTTTCTGCCTTAAACAGATTACAGCCAGGCAGATGCACAGAAATGTAATAAACTTTCATTGAATGGACCGCAAAGTCGGCAGAGAGAGTTCAACCATCTTTGTTCCCAGGGCAGCACCTGCTCTTTTGAGGGGAAGGCTCCCATTCATATTATTTAGTCAAAATGCTGGATGATTTGAGAGATATGACACATAAGGTATGGTTGAGGTGTGGAAAAGTAAATTTTGCCATGTTATATGTGCCTACGTGTTCCCCATCTTATGCTATATGTGCATGATCGATATGCATGTATTCCCCTATGATCGATTAAAGACGCAATTATAGTTGTGTCCATCTCTAGTATGCCAGTTTCCAGTCTTCGTGAAAACAACGAATATTAGGCCTACGTTGCCACGTTTTACAGTGTGCACGTTAATTCATTGAATTGTCCCCGTTTCTAGGCCTCAGAAGGGCCCGGACTCAGATTCAGCTCCTGTCTTCTGAACCCTCTCCGAGGAGCGATACAGCCCCCACCTGCATCCCTGACCCTTCGCTTACTTCATGCCTCGCAGTGCCCGGCCCGGCCTGGCTCTGCCTCCCAGTCTGCCAAGAGTATGTTATGCTTCCAGTTATCAGTCCAGTCCTCTTTCTCTGCATTCCTAAGCTACTGAATCGCATCAATAGTTTCCGTCATGGTCTAGCCTTTATGTCTCCATGTAAGAGAAATACTGTATTAATATTCATAGAATATTCCTAGCACACGCAATACATGTAGAATTATGCATGCACCAGTCTTAGTGTCTATTAGCCTTTGCCCTGATAAATTTTGGATTCTATCAATATGTACTCCAAACACCAGATACTAGATATGCCTTGGGTACATGTCGCTCTGACACTCCAGACTTTAGTCTCCTCTTCTAGCGCAGAAGTCATAGCCCCCAGTTCTCCCTGGTAACACGTCATTGCCCGTTTGCGCGCACCACTAGGTTAGAGGTCCCAGCTGCTCAGGTAGCCCCCTCCATGTTTCCGCCCCGTTTATGACACTTCTGTTACGTTTACATCACATGTCTATGTATACGCCCTGTACACGCCTTCTTGTTACATCATTTTGCCCTTATCTTTCGCGACTGCTACGAGTCACGCCTACTGCTACGCCTACTGTATTGAATGTAATGTATTTGTTTAAGTATATATATACTGTACACCCATGTTGAAAGTCAGCCTTACTCCCCTTTTCCCCGGCAGCTGCCTTCATTTCATTCCCGTACAGGCTGTCCTGTTCCTGTCCTTTATGCCTGATTAAAGCCTGTCGACTCAAGATACCTCGAATCCTGACTCTTATTTATTGAGCTACCTGTTTTATTGATTATACTGAAAAATAGTACCGGTAATTAATTATTTATTTACCACATAATGGCGCCCGAATAGGGACTTGCCCTTTCCCCACGCGCCGGAGAAGCCACGCAGGCCCCCTGATCCTCTGCAGCCGTGACGGAACCATACCGTGCACGTGCAGATATTTCTGCTTCAAGTATCCCTCAGGCCCACGGAGGAGACGGAGGTTGCGGTCCAGCATCCAGACGAGGCGGTGAGGAACGCGGCGAGTCCCGACCAGAGCCCAAGCCGAGAGTCCAAGGTCCGAGGTATCCGGAGGCCCACCTGTAACTGAAGTCCGAAGTTCGTAGTCCGTCGTCGTAGCAGTCCAGTCCAGTCCGAGGCCTTCCGTTCTTGCTGCCCGGTGAGTACAGTTGCTGGGGTAGTATCTAGACAGGGTCAAGTGATTTGTCTCTGGTCCGTGGGTTTGGGTACACAGATCCAACACGAAGTGTCCATCTAGGTGGATGCGGGTCCTGACGTGTCTCTTTATGGGACCGGTAAGTTTTCGTACTGTTTTAGCAGTGCATCTAGTCATTCTAGTAAGTTTTGTTCTCGAGAAATTCATGTGTTCTGTTCTCAGTATACCAGGTAATATTCTGTCCGAACTGTTATTTTAAATGTTATTTCATGTGTTTTCAATGTCGTGGTATGAGTGATTTGTTTTTCCAGTTATTATTGTGTTTATCGTGTATTGTATTGTGTCCAGATTTCAGCCTAAACTATGCCTCTATTCTCGAAGTTACGTCAGTTAAAAACCAGGAAAGGATTGCTCGAGGAAGCAGTTCCTGTCCCGCCTAGGGACAGTCCAGGTCATTTTATGTATCATAAGCATGGCTTAAGTGCCATATTATATCTAGACTTATGGGTGGATTACACCAAGGAATTAGAAGAGAAATATAGATGGCCCATGTCAGGTACATGGGATGCCGAGTGCATCATGCGAGTAGAGGAAGCATTATGGAAAAAGAAATCCAGACAGTCCCAGAAAGACGCCATCGAGTTATGGCGCAAAGAATCTCATAGAAGAACAGAAAAAGAAATCAGAAAAACAGAATTAAGTAGGGAATCCTTAGAAAGAGCCCAAGAAAGGGAATTAATCGAAGTAGGTGAACGAGTTAAAGCAAAACAGTCAGACAGACAGAGAAATGCCCTTATTAAGGGTATGTATCCTCTTCTTGCCGAGGGCTTGCCGAAAGCAACCCCGGAAGCACCATGTAATTTTCCGCCGCCATTAGTTCCGATTAAGCTACGTCACAAACCGACCGCAGCTGATATTTTTCTCTCGTCCTATTTGGACGACACAGTCCCAGAATATGCAAATCCTGTTCCGCCAGCTCCTGTAAATAATGTAATTCCTGTTCCTCCAGCCACCGGGGCACCCGTTGCAGCACCTGTTACGGCACCCCCGGTCCAGCCTACAGTACATGTACCCGCTACATCAGTCACTCTGCCAGCACGTACAATACCCGTTAACGATTCTAGTCTAGGGGCCACGGGGGGAAGTCCTCCTGGAACCCCGCCTCAACATAGATGTATGACGATACTTGAGTTACATGAACGAGCGTTACAGCGTTCGCCAAAAATTCAGACATTTGCAGATATCAAGCGAGCACTTACCGAATGCCGTTATGATCCAGTTTCAGGCGATGATGATATGGTCCTGTATTCATTACGTGTAAGGCGGGTGACCGAATATTTGGACACCCTACCGAATATGAAAGATTATCTAGACAGAATATATCGTTTCATCCGTACAGGAGCAGATCCAGGAAGTATTGGCGAGGCCATGGCTCAAAGAAAAGTCGAGATTCAACTCATGCTTTTAAAGTTTCTAATTAATTGTTTAATAAGGGAACAAGATTATCCGGATAAAGATCCGGAAGAAATGAAAGTTCTGACCAGGTGGAGTGACCATATAGCCGAGGGAAGACACAAGACACAGAACTGTATAGAGAGTATGTACAAGAAAATCCGTAGGGAAATAATAAAGTTACACGAGAAACGAGAAGCAGCACGAGTAACCGAGAAAGAAGACAACTCTGATACCGAAGAGGTAGACGACGAGAATCCCTCCAGAATAGCGTATGTAGGTAGAACTAGACTTCCCGACCGACATTCACGCCCAGATCACAAGAAAGTTTTCCCTCCTCCGGCACCAGAACAAGGTTCTCTTGAGCAAGTATTCCAAGCTACCGATCACATTCTGAGATCACGAATCGGTTATAGTGAACTTAGTACAATGCATGAACAAGAACTAGCCCGATCAGCAGTCCGATGGACTACTGATTCTACCACTTTTCCAGACGAAATAGTGGCACAAATGTTTCTGAAACTGCCCCCAGCCGAGCAGCGACTGGTGGGTATGTATATGATCCAGCACCTCATTACACTGTATGAGGGACAGCATTCTGATCCAGGTCCGTTACATGATGTTTTGAACGAGTTACTCCAGTATAGATGGAGAGGTCTAGGTACCGATTTAATTAGCGTCATTCTAGAACAGCGCCACAAATATCGAACGTTCCTGAATCCGCATTTTGTTCATGTCTCACCCCCAGAAAGTAAATCATTTTACATAGATAGACAGCACCCGTTACGAGAAGTACACCCAGTTAGGACAGCGGGTGGTGATCTAGAACGAGTATTTGTTTACACCCCTATCACCAAGATGGAACTCTTAGAGATGAAAAAGTTAATTCCCTGTCACGACAAAGATCCAGCAGGGTTCCACCGAGAATTAAAAGACATGCTCCGTATGGGAGAATACACGTATCCTGATATTATTAAAATGTTGAAGGTCCTGTTGCCCGCAGGGGTATATGAAAAACTCAAGGAAAAAGAATGGGAGGTGGGAGAGAAAAAGATAGATTGGACAGCTCTAGAAGCTGAAGATACTTCCCGAGTACCAGGTACCGGTCTTGGGGGTAAAGTTAAAGAATTGCCCGAGTTATTAATACAGGTTTTGCCAAGGTTACTAGCCACGAAAAAGGAAGATTGGGATGCAATCTCAGCTTGTAAACAGAAACAGGATGAAGACACTAGTGATTTTTATTCTAGATTTGAAAAATGTTTTATTATTAACAGTGGTCTGAAAACAAGTAGTGAATCGTACCCTCATCTTTTTGTTACCAAACTAGTCGAGAATTCAAGTCCACAAGTTAAAAATAGAGTATTGAAAGTCGAAAGTAGTTGGCAAGCTAATACTCCGTCACAAATGTTACAAATGCTCCAGTATCACCAGAACAGAATCAGGGAAGAGCAAGAACACGAAAGGAGACGTATGAAAGACACGAAAATGAAAGTATTAGTTGCACAATCTGTCCCACAAGACAGTCAGAAGAGGGGTCCGAATCAAGCCAGTCATCCTGCAGCTCCTGTTAAAGGGACTTGCAATTACTGTAAACAGCCAGGTCATTTTATAAACGAGTGTGCAGTTCTGAAACACAACATAGCTACTGGTAAAACTAAAGAAAGACCACGTCCGCCTAGACAAGAACAAGTTTCACAGACTTCTCAGCCACCACATAATGCACAACAGACAGTTCCAGCACCGCAGCCTATCGCTGCAACACAGCATGTTACACAGCAAATGTACCAGTATGCCCAGTCAGAGTATCCAGAGTATCAGCCGTATTCATGAAACAGCCTAGAGAGGGAGGTAGGCTTGCCTCTCATCGAGATACCTGTAGATCAAGAGGGTCCCTATGTACACAGTCAAGTATTAGGGAAAGACAGAAAGTTTTTGATTGATACAGGGGCAAGTAGGACTACTATCAGTCATGACGAGGTTCCAGGGGCTCCGCTCTCAGGCTCTAAAAATGTTTCCCTTGGATTTTCAGGAAAGCCGATTGTTAATGAAATTTCGAAACCAGTTACTCTAGGAGTTGGTCCATTGTCCCGAACTACTGATTTGTTACTCACGAAGTCATGTCCAGAAAATTTGTTAGGCATCAAGACATTAAAAGAATTAGGTGCAGTAATTTGCTGCTCCCCAGAAGGAGTCCGATTGTTTTTGAGAGACTTTAAAGGTCATTATGTATTACGTGATTTTGATTCAAGATTATTGAATGTACCACAGCATTTATGGGCGCAAGGTCCAACTGATGTAGGTTGTATGCATATCACACCCCATCGTGTGACTCTAAAGCAAGGTGTAGTTTTGCCACGAATCAGACAGTACAGATTGCCACCTGAGGCTGTAGCAGCCTTATCCAAGATTATTGACGAGCTTATTGCTCAAGGAGTGGTTGTAGAAAGTGACTCCAATGTATGTAATTCTCCTATCATCCCAGTCCTGAAACGTACTGATCCAAATGCATCTCCAGTATATCGATTAGTGATTGACCTTCGAGAGCTTAATAAATGTATCATACCCCAGTACCCAGTAGTCCCAGATATTTCTTCCCTATTGACAGCCATTGATTCTGAAGCCACGTTTTTCACAGTTATCGATCTCAAGAACGCATTTTTCAGTGTCCCCATTCATCCAGACAGCCAGTACCTTTTTGGTTTTTGTTTAAATGGAAGGAGCTATAAATTCACACGAGCTCCTCAAGGTTTCACAGAAAGTCCCAGTATTTACAGTCAAGCACTTAAGAGACAACTAGACAATATTCACATGCCATCTAACACTGCCCTGCTATAGTATGTCAATGATCTACTGATCACAGCCCGTTCTGAACGTGACTGCGAGCGAGCGTCACTTACAGTTCTGTATTTTCTGGCCGAGCAGGGGCACAAGGTGTCCCCTTCCAAATTACAATTCTGTGTCCAGCAAGTGGTTTACTTAGGACACTTACTGTCCAAGTGGGGTAGGCAGTTGACACCAGACCGTATCCAGTTAATAGCGAGTCTTCCACAGCCCAAGACACAGAAGGAGGTACGAGCTTTTATCGGCCTTACTTCTTACTGCAGACAATGGATTCCTCAGTATGCATTTCTAGCCAAGCCACTGATACAGTTAACGACACAGGAGGCAGCCGTATCGACTGTCCTCCCTTGGACCCAGGAACATACACTTGTTTTTAATGAGTTAAAGAAAGCCTTATGTCAAGCACCTGTTCTAGCAACACCGAACTACAGTAAGCCTTTTACACTTTTTGTCACAGAACGTGATGGTACTGCATTATCTGTTCTTACACAAGATCAAGCAGGACAATACAAGCCCTGTGCTTATTTTTCGAGCACATTAGATCCAGTAGCCCAGGCTCTGCCTGCGTGCCTCAAGTCAGTTGCAGCCACAGCTCTAGCTATCAGACAAAGTGATTCCATAGTGTTAGGACACTCCCTGACAGTACAAGTTCCACACTCCGTGGAAGTTCTTTTAAACCGAACACAGACTCAGCACTTGACAATTGCACGTTTAACAGGTTATGAACTGACACTGTTCCAGCCACACATAGAAATCAGACGCTGCAACATTCTAAATCCTGCTACACTGTTACCGTCAGTTACTTCAAATCCCGCCACACATGACTGTGTGGAAGTTGTTAACACTATGACTAAGCCAAGACAAGACCTGACAGATATTGCATTACCTAATCCCGACCTGACACTTTATGTGGACGGTTCATGTATGAGAACAAGTACAGGAGAACTAGTAGCCGCGTATGCAGTGACTACTGAAACCGAAGTTATAGAAACACATTGTATAGACACCCTGTCTGCTCAAGCAGCAGAGCTAGTTGCTCTGACCCAAGCCTGCATACGTGCCAAGAACCTGAAAGTAAACATATATACAGATTCGCGTTACGCATTCGGAGTCGTACACGACTTTGGAGTGCTCTGGCAGGAGAGAGGTTTCATGACTTCTCATGGAACCAAGATTCAGCATGGTCTCCTCATTCAAGCTCTGTTAGATGCAATACATTTACCGACAGCTATCGCTATCATGAAGTGCAAAGCACATACGAAAGTCACTGACATCATTTCCCAAGGTAACGATCTAGCAGATCGAACAGCCAAGCTTACAGTTCAGACCCCAGACATTCCAGTTAACACGACACAGACACTCACTTCAGATCAGACTACTTGTATGACAGTTAAGGACCCTACACAAGATGTCATAGACATACAGTTACATGCTACTCCTGAAGAAATCAAGAAATGGTCTGAACAAGGAGGGGTCCAGACAGATCAAGGATGGTTGACGAAGGGAAAAGCCACATGGTTTCTCCCCGACTCTATGGTTCAAGTCATTATTAATACCGCACATAGTCCAGCACATCTAGGAGAAAAAGCTATGTTAGACAGTATTCAGAACCTTTGGTTCAACAAGCATTTACGAGCTGCAGCTAAGCAGAAAGTCCGTACCTGTATGATATGTTGTCAGTTCAATCCAGGTAAAAGTGTCCCGGTGGAACAAGGTGGATTCCAACCTCCTGACCACCCTTTTGAAGTCCTCCAGATGGATTATATCCAGGTGGAGCGATGTCGAGGTTTCAAGTATGTCCTCGTAGTTGTATGCGCTTTGTCCAGGTGGACAGAAGCATATCCAGTCCCAGATTACACAGCCGCGACCACTGCCAGGCAGTTGGTTCGTGAGTTCTTTCCCCGCTATGGACTCCCTAGGGTCGTGTATTCAGATAACGGCCAGCCATTCTCATCTGAGCTTATGAAACATGTTTCCCTTCTGTTAGGGTACCAGTGGAAGTTCCATTGTGTGCGCCATCCTGAAGCAGCCGGTCTCGTAGAGAGACATAATCAGACGTTGAAAATACGCATTGCAAAAGTATGTAAAGAAAAAGGTGTAGACTGGCTAGTAGCCCTGCCAGTTGCTTTATTTTATATGAGGATGGTTGCACATTCCAGATCAGGTCTGTCCCCGTATGAGGTTGTATTCGGCCGCCCCCCAAACATGTGGGGTACACCTAGGCCCCGCAGTATTACCGATGTTTCCAGTAATATGCTGACAGATTACCTAGCTTCCTTGATGTCTGCCCTACACTCTTGTCGTTCACAGGTTGCCGCCGCATTTCCAGACAACACCGAGGTGAAACCACATGAAGTCGTTCCCGGTGATCTCGTATTCGTCCGAAATTTTGATCGTTCAAGTCCGCTGGAGCCCCGCTGGAAGGAGCCCCGCCTCGTATTGCTTACAACAAGGACCGCCGTAAAGCTCGAGGGCAGGAAGGGGTGGGTCCACCTGACCCACATATGTTATGTTATGTTATGTTATGTTACTTTATTTCTTTTATAGCGCACGGCAACTCCGAGGAGCATCCCGGCGCTTTGGCAAAGAAAGACAGCATAGAAAGCAACCACACAACAGAAAACAAGAAAGAAAAACTATTTCTTAAAAAGCCATGTCTTCAGATCCTTTCTAAAGGTCAGAAGACAGGGAGCCGATCTCAGGGACACTGGTAATTCGTTCCATGCCTTGGGTGTCAGATAGCGGAAAGAACGACCTCCCAATCGTGCACGACGAATTACAGGAACTTTAAGCAAAGACAGACCCGATGATCTGAGATTCCTGCTTGGCACATACCGGAAAACGCGTTTCCCAATATATTTGGGGCCAATACCATTAAGGGCCTTGAAGGCCACAGTCAGGCATTTAAAAAGGACCATGGATTACGAGAAAAGACTTTTGCTAAGGACTGCCTAAAAACAGACTCTGAACTCAAAGTTCCCCTGTTAGAGAAAACTCCGCAACAGGAGTATAAAGAGAAGCTTCGGTCTAGTAAAATAAGTCAGCCAGTTTAATTGTCTAAGTCCCTCTCGGGTGAAACGGTTAGACAGGTTCCTGACATGTATGAGATAGAGCCCCATAGTGAGAGAGTTAGTCAAAACTCTAAAAGATGTATTATTGTTCTAAGTTTCTTGTTATTTTTTAGTCTTATGGTTACCTGCACAAGTTATGCTTTACATTTATGTTTTCCAATTTCACATGTCCATATGTTCTCTAATGCTACAGTAGAGCACACATTTAGTGATCTGCCTCCTCACGAGCTATCCTATCGTCTTGCTATGCGCAATAACACATTCATTAGAATGTTACATTATTCACACCAGACCAGCAATGCCACTAATTGTTGGGTGTGTGGTCGACTCCCCCCTTTCCAGACACCGAAGGGAGTTCTGCCACTCTTTCCTTATCCGTTTTCACATAATGGTTCGTGTGGAGCATGGTCCACGTTAACATCATCCTCAAATGATATGTCCCTTCTGAATAGAACATGTTTCCCAGACAAGCAAGGTCTCTCCCATAGAACAGGGTTAGATCTAGAAAATGAAGTGTATGATTTAGGTAATTATTCTTCGAATTTAATGGTCCTGAATGTTCAGTCCGATACTACTCCAGATTTGCCTGCTATTTCAGTACTACCAGTCAAAGGCGAATTATGTGTCAGAAAGAATGGTTCCGCACATGTAGGACATAGTGATTGTACTACTATTGTCGAGTATAGTGACAGTGGGAAATCTATTTTCAAAGCCTCACGTCATTCTTATTTTGTGTGTGGTCAGACCGCATATGTTCGTCTGCCCCTCGATTGGGATGGAACATGTTATATTGCCTTCCTACTGCCACCAGTTTTTCTAGCCCCATCTGATTATCACAGAAACACACATCTAGTACACATTAGACCTAGAAGGGAGATCGAGTCCCCAATTGTCGATCAAACTGAAACTACTCTAGAACAGTATCAAGATTTTAATAAAGGTTTCTTCTTCTTTATAGGACCTATCCAGAATAGTAAGTTAATACGTAGGTTAACCAGAACCCTTGAAGCAGTAGTGAATGAGACTACTTCCGCTCTAGGTAACTTAACTGAAGAGCAATCTGCTATGAGATTTGTCGTGCTCCAAAATCGTCTCGTTCTTGACGTCATACTGGCCGATAGAGGAGGAGCATGTAGAGTCATCGGAACTAGTTGCTGCATTTTCATTCCTAATAACGCGCCGTCTGTTTATTCAGCTATAACCAGACTTCATAAAATTGCCCATCAGTTACACCAGAATCCAGGCACCTGGACATGGTCCGGTTGGCTCTGGAGTATTATATCGGCCTGGGGATGGAAAGTATTGTCATTCCTAGGTATTGTAGTAATGATCATATCCAGTTGCTGCCTCTGTATACAATGTGGCCCTGCGATTTGCGGCATGTGTGCTACCTCTTGTATTCCTAGTCCTAAGTCCCGTTCCAAGTCAATTCAAGACGAGCAAATGATGCTATATGAAATGATAGATGGTATCATGAATATAGATGTTTCCTGATGGAAACGTAGGGCACAAGGAGGGAATGTGGAAAAGTAAATTTTGCCATGTTATATGTGCCTACGTGTTCCCCATCTTATGCTATATGTGCATGATCGATATGCATGTATTCCCCTATGATCGATTAAAGACGCAATTATAGTTGTGTCCATCTCTAGTATGCCAGTTTCCAGTCTTCGTGAAAACAACGAATATTAGGCCTACGTTGCCACGTTTTACAGTGTGCACGTTAATTCATTGAATTGTCCCCGTTTCTAGGCCTCAAAAGGGCCCGGACTCAGATTCAGCTCCTGTCTTCTGAACCCTCTCCGAGGAGCGATACAGCCCCCACCTGCATCCCTGACCCTTCGCTTACTTCATGCCTCGCAGTGCCCGGCCCGGCCTGGCTCTGCCTCCCAGTCTGCCAAGAGTATGTTATGCTTCCAGTTATCAGTCCAGTCCTCCTTCTCTGCATTCCTAAGCTACTGAATCGCATCAATAGTTTCCGTCATGGTCTAGCCTTTATGTCTCCATGTAAGAGAAATACTGTATTAATATTCATAGAATATTCCTAGCACACGCAATACATGTAGAATTATGCATGCACCAGTCTTAGTGTCTATTAGCCTTTGCCCTGATAACTTTTGGATTCTATCAATATGTACTCCAAACACCAGATACTAGATATGCCTTGGGTACATGTCGCTCTGACACTCCAGACTTTAGTCTCCTCTTCTAGCGCAGAAGTCATAGCCCCCAGTTCTCCCTGGTAACACGTCATTGCCCGTTTGCGCGCACCACTAGGTTAGAGGTCCCAGCTGCTCAGGTAGCCCCCTCCATGTTTCCGCCCCGTTTATGACACTTCTGTTACGTTTACATCACATGTCTATGTATACGCCCTGTACACGCCTTCTTGTTACATCATTTTGCCCTTATCTTTCGCGACTGCTACGAGTCACGCCTACTGCTACGCCTACTGTATTGAATGTAATGTATTTGTTTAAGTATATATATACTGTACACCCATGTTGAAAGTCAGCCTTACTCCCCTTTTCCCCGGCAGCTGCCTTCATTTCATTCCCGTACAGGCTGTCCTGTTCCTGTCCTTTATGCCTGATTAAAGCCTGTCGACTCAAGATACCTCGAATCCTGACTCTTATTTATTGAGCTACCTGTTTTATTGATTATACTGAAAAATAGTACCGGTAATTAATTATTTATTTACCACAGAGGCCCCCAGATGCTATATGATTGCAAGACTGACCAGCTTTGTTTTTTTGCCTGCCAGTTCAGCTTTATCCATTGACCATGAATTAAATTTAGCAGCTTTGTTGGCAATTTCTTTGAATGCTGCTTGGCTAATATTTAGCTCCCATGCCTTGTGTAAGTTGGGGGATGACATTGCTTGGCGGAGCGTGGTTGTCAAGCTATTTTTGGTCGTATTCTGACTTTTTATTTTGGACCAACTCAAGACAGCCAAGGACTCAGGTACAGCAGCTCTCAACTTCAAGCACAGTTTCATTAGGGCAGCCATTCTTGTGCTGGAGCCCAACTTCCAGGATTTCAGACAGGATATTCAGAATTGCTGTTAAATGATCCAAGGTTGAGGAGCATTTACAGCAGTGGTATGCTGTCTCAGGGTCTTTTTGTGCTCGCCTTATTAGGCTTTTAGGCCCTGTAACTTTTGTTCAAATCCTAGGGCGTGCGTGACGAGATGTTCAGTAAATCCACTTGAATTTCAAGTTTTTCTAAGTGAAATTAGAAGGCCGACGAGATCACCTCCATTGTGTTTATAAATGGTGTCCACAAAGGCACAGAGGACAGTGGGGACGAAACAGAGTGCCGCTCTGGCTTGCTTTGTGACTTGCTTTGTGAGAAGAGTGGAGATGTGTCAGAATAGTGCACTGTGGAATAGGTTGCAGTGAAGCAAAAAGGATATACTACAAAACAAAGTGGCAAGCTTTGCCCTTGGGAACTTTTTCCTCATGGGTAAGGGAGTGTACAGGAGTCACCCTGCCCACTTGCTAATAAATCCTACAAAAAGAGCCTCTCACCCAGCCTCAGCAGTGAGCACCAAGGGCCAATTGGCTTACCTCCTATGATGCCACTGCTCAGCTGATCAGCAGCAATTGGAACTGGACTGGACCCTAATGGTGGGCTTTGCTGAACTTATTTGTGGCCCTTAAGTGCTGTCCCTGAGACTTTAATTTCTCCTGCTCTGATCTTTTCATGTCCAATAGCTTTATTTGGACTTTGTCTAGCATCTGTCTGGTTTCAACAGGAGTGCAACAGAAACATCCTGCAACCTTACCCCGCTGGAGGATTTTGACTTACCGTACAGAAACTAAGGCCTGATTATGACTTTGATGGTGAGGCGCCGCGTCTGCCCGGCTGCCGCACCACCGAAGCTGTGGTCAGGCCACCTGCCAGATTAAGAGTTTCCTTCTGTCTGGCAGACTTTTTTTTGGCATTTTCACGGTGATGCCTCTAAAAATGGAGACCATAATGGGAACTCTAAAAACAGTTGCTGCATGGCATGGACTGAAAATTCTATGCTGTGCATGAACTGGGATGGATGCACACACACAAGGGGGCATATTTTGTGCCCACCTGCATGCAACCCAGGGTGCCGAGACACAAGGGGGCCCTGTAGGACCCCCTTTTTCCTCTCTCCCAGGGTTTTCATGGTGGAGAAACCGCTATGAAAACCATGGCGGAGAGGAAACTCTGAATAAGATGCCTCCTGGCCGCCGCTGTTCCCTGGTGGCGGGGAAATGGCGGTCTGAATGCCCTATTCTTAATAGGGTGGTCAGGAGACTGCTGTCGCTGCACCTCCAAGACTCTGGCGGTCTGCAGACCACCAGACTCGTAATGGGGCCCTAAGTCAGAAGAAAAAGCCTTTGAAAAGATAGGGATCCACTTTGTGTAGGTGTTCAGTGCTTCCTCTGGCCTGAAACTGCAAACAGTGAATACTAATTGGCGCTTTTTGTTGTTGTTTTTTTTGCATTAAATCTTTAAAAATGTATTTATTTCTCTTGTTTGCATTATTGAGTTTTTGTCATCTTGGTGTCACTCAGATATTTCTCTGCTTTTTAAATTAATTGTTGGATTTTTCTTGTGTTGTGTTTTGACTTTTTAATTGTTTTAGTACTGCTTATTACTTCACACATTTTCCTAATATACGCTTGTCTGCTCTGTACCATAGCTACCAGGAGCCCAGGTTTAAAATATTGAAACTGTGTTTTACCTTAACAGGTTTGTAGCTTTATTCCTTGTGGCCTTGAGTCCTGGTCACCCAAATTAATGATCCACTTTCCTATTCCCTACAATTTTAAAACATCTCAGCTGTATTCTATATTATCTCCATTATTGATGATGTATTTGTTTGGCTGTTGCTTGTGGGTGTATTTTTTCTTTACTTAAGTTACTGTGTGATGTAATGTTGTGCTACAGGTATTAGGGACAGCATGAAATCATGGTTGTCTTCTCTCATCCATCCACTACTGGCCAAATCAGATTTCTATTTGCAGCACAGATGGTGTCCGCTCTGCAAATAGTTAATAATCCACATTTGGAAATGAAGGATAACAGCAAAATTCCATTTATGAAATATATACTTTCTGGCATGTGTCAAAATATGAACACGGTCATTGGTGGTGTCATACGTGCTTTCATCCATGGAGCCATGAGTGATAACACTGGTAATGTACATGAGCAACATAAAGCATTATGGATGGGTGACAGTTAATTAGTGGGATGTTTTTCACTGAGGAGTTCCAAGTGACATAAAATAGGCAACACAAATAAAGCTTGAGTTGTCTATGATGTCACTCAGAACCAGGGGTGAAAAACATCCATATAATTTACTTCTTATCTATCTTCAATTTTATTTGATTCATAACCCCCAAACTAATCAGTTTCTGCTTTCAGCTGCCACCCAGGAGTAGAGGAGTAATAGGGAAAATATATTTAATTTGGCCTCTCCTCCCTGACCTAAATGCAAATGCGAAAGCAAAATATCTTACATGCCATTCTTAACTAACACCTTCCCTGACTTCTTTCCCCCCCAGTGGTGTAGCAAGGCGGATGGTCCGCCCCAGGCGGCATGAGTTTTGGGGTGGCAGCCCCCCATACCTGCAGCCATAACAGGGTGGCAACGGGTGCCGGAATCACCAGCACCCCCGCTCTCAACCTGTGGCCGCAGGGCGGCAAAAGCAGGGACCGCCACAGGCTGCAAAGGGTCATGCTGTGCCACTGTTTCCCCCTCCTGCAGTTCTGCTTTCTGCTTTCAATCAACGCATACAAGCAGTGCTGTGCTGACAGGCTCTAAGAGAGACCTGTCAGGCTGGCCTGGAAGGCCTTTATGATTTAGCAACAGTGGGTAACATGTTTTGTTATCAACTGTTGCTACTTCATAACAGTATGTTACCTTATCTAGAATGTAGTGTAAACATTAGAACCTTCCCATGGAAGCCATGCATAGCATATTGAATTTTAAATAAGTAACAGTGAATTACAGGGATGTTTTTCACTGAGGGGGTTTTCAGTGACATCAAATAGATAGCAAATCTGAAGTTCGAGTTGTGTTCACAAGTAAACAACATCCCTGTGTTTCACATTTTACACATCTCTAATTTTATGCATCTGCCCTGCTTTCAACTACTATGCAGGGTCATGGGATTAGTGGAGGAGCCATACATAACATGGCCTCTGTTCCGTGTCCAAAAGTAAAAATAAAATCCACTTGGCCTCACACTACCCACCCCACCACTCTCTGCCCCTCTTCTTCCGAAGCTCCCTGGTTTCCAGCACTGCTGTGACAGGCTCTTGGAAAGCCTAGCCAGAGCAACTGGGTATTCCTTTATTTATTTATTTATTTATTTTATTTATTTATTTATAAAATTTCTAGAAGCGCACAAATACCTTGCGGTGTCTCGGCGCTGGAGTTCGTTAGGATTGCAGGGAGCTCATACAGGGACTTACTGGTTGAAAAGCCAAGTTTTTATGCGCTTCCGAAATATAAGTAAGGAAGAGCTTGATCTGATATTAAGGGGAAGCTGATTCCACAATTTCGAGGCAGCGACTGTGAAGCGTTTGTCACCCCATGTTGCTTTCCTAGTGCGTGGAATGTCAAGTAGCTGAGATGCCGCAGAGCGTAGAGAACGATTAGGTTTATGGATAGTGATAGATTTTTTTAGGAAGTCAGGTCCAATATTATTCAATGTTTTATAAATGATGCACAGCGCCTTAAACTTTGTGCGGCTTCTGACAGGCAGCCAATGTAGTTGGCGAATAATGGGAGAGATGGATGAGAATTTCGATGTACCAGTTAGAATTCTCGCAGCAGCATTTTGCACTAGTTGTAATTTATTCATGACTTGTTCCTGTGCATTCAGCCATAGTCCATTACAATAATCAATTTTTGAGAGGACTAGAGTAGACATTAGGGTTTTACCTGAGTTTTGAGGAAGAAACGGAAGAAGCTTTTTTACCGTTCTCAAGGTGTAAAAGGACGCTGAAACCACTGCGTTGGCATGGCTGAGGAAAGTAAGCTTGTTATCGAATAGGACTCCGAGATTCCTAACTTTCTGCACCGGGAGAGGTGGATCTCCCAGCTCTGCTGGCCACCAAACTGGTGACCAAGACGGGGCCAGCTCACCGAAGAGCATGACCTCCGTCTTATCAGAATTTAGTTTTAAGCAGTTCTGGTCCATCCAGGTGCAGATCGCTCTCATTCCTTCCTGAAAGTTAGCTGCCACTGTAGCTCCATTTTTGTGAATAGCCAGGACTAATTGAGTGTCATCGGCATATGAGGTTATTCCTATGCCGAATGACTTAATCACCCTCGCTAAGTCCGATACATAGATATTAAAAAGCGTCGGACTTAGCGAGGAGCCCTGAGGAACTCCACACGGCAGGGTGAAATCAGGGGAATAGTAGCTACCCATTTTCACAGACTGTTCTCTGTCTGATAGGAAAAATGCCAGAAGAGTCTTAGCTTTGCCTTGGATGCCCATGGCATCGACACGGTCGATCAGGATGTTATGATCGACCGTGTCAAAAGCAGCCGATAGATCTAAAAGTATCAGAACTGCTGTGCCGCCTTGATCTAAAATTATTCTGACTTCTTCAGTTGCTTTTATCAGGGTGGTCTCGGTGCCGTGCCCCTTTCTAAACCCAAATTGGGTATCATCTAATAAGTTGTTGTTATCAATAAAGCTTGAAAGTTGTAGATTCATTGCCTTCTCAAATACCTTAGAAGGATAAGGAAGCGAGGCAATGGGTCGATAGCTTTTTAACTCAGCTTTATGACGTAGCAACAGAGGGTGACAACTGTTAGTACTTATAGCGGCGAGTTACCTGATTTGAGTCTTGTTATTCACCCTTCTAACTCTCTACCAGAGCAATACATAACAACAAAGTAATTGATGTCACCCATTATGTTGATCCAGCACCAATCAGGGATCGATAATCAATAACAAGCACATAAAAAACAGGCCCATACACATTTACCCAAATAATCAGCTGAAATGACGCTGGGATGAGTTTCTAGACTAATGAACACTCAAAAATCAGTTGTTCATTATACAGGCTTGTATCTAATACTCTAAATACCAAACTGAGCCTGCATATCAACTTCTTTCCTCTGGTTGATTGACCTAAAATTGAGAAGTTGATGGTAATAATAATAACTATCTATCTAGCTATAATTTCTGAATAACCACAAACTCGGTGTAAGGTTAAATTTGTTTATCACCAAATAATGTAGAAAATAAGAGCTCAACATGTACAGAATCACAAGGTAAACAATGCATTAAACACAGAGAGAGAGAACATTTATCAAGGCAAACCGTGTCAAACTCACATCAAAATTAATAAATGAGCATGAAGGAGTGGATAGGTGAAGAGACAAAAGTTTCAGAGACAAAATACATTTGCAATTGATTATGCAAAGTACGAATCATTTATCTAATACTAACCAAAGGAAATAGTGAAATACCACCCATTGGCCACAGGGATAGTAGGGGGGGCCCGAGATAGATTCAGGAGGCTAGATACAGGACAGGAACAGGAAACAGGTAGGCCTCTGTGGACAGCGATGATCTCCCTCTAAGCTCTCCCCAACGCTTCCTAACCACACCCCCTTGCGCACCTCAATTATACCCTAAAACCTACATGTCCAACCCTCACTAGTTGAAACATTTACAAAAACTCGATCTCTCGTTGGCTGATTTGGGGGGTGTTCTATCACACCATCATAGTCATATTCAGGATTTCCTAGTTTTCTTTGTCTAGTACATTTTCTCATTACGTTAACCATGCATTTCCTCTTGTAAGCAACGTGTTACAACTTTCTACATTTTTATTATTCATTACTGTTGCTTTGGCGGAAGAAGTTTGTATATTTCCTCTCTTTCTCATGGCCATCTTTCCGTTACTTGGCAGACATGCAATGTACTTTTGAAGGTTATCGGCCACTGCCTTCTCCACTCTCTGTCAGAGCTCGCTTTTTGGTTCATTTTATTTCTTTAAGCATTCAATTTAACCCGCTAGTGTCATGCAGAAATGTAACCTGCATCCACTTTCACTATAATGAACAGAAACAGACATTATTAATTTCACAAAATGTACTTTTCACTGTATACCACCCACCATTCCACTAACCCATATTATGTTCCTAGCAAGAGCATTAATGTGCAAAAGCAGCATTATTTTCATTGATTAGGAAAGTGTAATGCAAATGTGGCCTAGTCTGGCATGCATTCGTTTCTGCATTAGTGCACGCATTAGCAAAGCATTTCCTGTGTTTTTATGTTTGTGCACGTTAATTTTCACAACACACTATCAGTAAATGTTACTGGGGAGTTAATCCGAGCAGGTTTTATTTTCGCAAAACCCTGCTCCATCAATGTCATAAATATTGTATTGCCAGTGGGGAGTTTAAGGTCGTACAGCTAGCAAAAAACAAATTGTTGGTTTTGATCACATTTTAGGTTTATACTAAACACATAGCCCTTAAAATGTAGTATTTTTTCACACCAGAAACATGTATGTCTTCGCATCTCTGGCAAAAGGTCTGTCGGAAAGAGTGTACATTAAGTTGTGCAAAATTGGATGCATAAATGGGGCAATCTATTTACATAAGACTTGTCATTTCAGATTAATTCACCAAGAATGAAACATGCCTCAATAAAGAGACTTGCAGCCGTACTCTGAAGACGAACAAGAACATTTAATAAACGCCATTACAAGCGATGACAAGCAAAGCCGCCAATCAGTTTGAGCGACTGCCTGCGGAGTTAATCATAAGAGCCCATCTGATAAAATAATAACAAAGCAGCAAAGGTGAATGAATTACCTCTACTGGAAAACATTTGGTTTAAATCTATAGCTGCAGCAGTAATTAGGAAAGCAGAAAAATACGCCAGTTAATAAAAGCCTATTCATATGTACCTCTTATCATTTATTTCATAATGAAAGAGTTCGAAACGCATTTTTTCTACACTGTGAATATTCAAAGCTGCAATTTAGGCAAATGTTTTAAGAGAATACCTAACTGTATCCCTAAATAGATATTTAAACTTCTACTTACAGAACTATATTTGCAAGTGGTGATCATACATACAGTATTTATCGAGGAGGAATTGCAGACCATGCTATTATGAAGGAGCACCATTTAAAAAGTACTAACATTATTCAGAATTAACTACTAAGTGGCATCCTCTTTACTTATCTTGGTGGGGTCACCTCAATACTATAAAGATGATGCTCTCCCCTATAGTATTATATACTATCTATAACATTCCAGTCCCTATTTCTGCTACAATATTAAAAAAAATTACCTCAATCCTTTCCTCCTTTTTATGGAGTAACAAGAAACTTTGTTTGTCTTTATAAAAATTAACTCACCCTAAATCAGAAGGAGGGGTCAATTTTCCTATTTATCAAAAATCTTTCCTTCTACGTCAATCCTCATATTGGTTGATTGATTCCACAGAAGGATGTCCTTTATGGACCTCAGTTGAAGGCTTATTTTTAGCTCAGTTTTCTTTTCAAGAGTATCTTTTTTCCGCAAACCACAATCCCTTTCCACTCCTATAATCAAACTTACTTCTCTAATCCTAGGATCAAATTCATCTTTAATTCATGGGAACTTTGATTCCGTCCTCAACTCAACAATTTGGCACAATAAAGTCCTTCTAATACGCAATAAACCTTTCTATTGGAAGACTTGGAGGCAGAAAGGTTTAATTTGGGTTCGTCAATTATTTTCACAATCAGAAAATATACCTTTCTCTCAACTTAGCCAATTGTTTGGCTTACCTGCTTCTTTTATTTCTAAATATAACCTTCTCAAAAGGGCCGTACTAGACACCTGCGCCCATTTTGCCATTACACCTGTTAATGCTCATACTCCTGTTTCATCTGATTGCCTTAACACCCTGCTGCGCACCATGCCCAAAGCTTCTACTATTTAAAATCATTTAGGATGTACTGACACCATTAGACAAAAATATAAAATAGAGATTGCATGGGTACATGATTTGAAGACATCCTGGCCATTGTAGTTCTGGGAAAAGATTTGGACTAAGATACGAAAGTCCTCAAGAGCAGCCAATACCACAGAAACACAGATTTTTTTAATATATAATAGACTTCTGTTATGCCTAAATAAACAATATCCCGCTGTAATGGACATTTGTTGGACATGCTCATCCCCAAATGCTGACCTGTTTCATATGTTATTCTCTTGCTCATCTGTTCACAGTTTCTGGAAACGTGTATGGTCTCAAGTTAATTTAATTTTTGGCACTGACTTTCTTTTTCACTTACTCATGTGTTCTTGGGGAGTCTCTTCCCTATTTGGAATGAATATCATCCAATGTCAAAATAATTGATTTGTTATTAGCAGTCACATTTCAGCAAATCACCAAAAACTAGAAAGACTTCACCAAAATCTCCTATCAGGCTTGGTGGTATGATGTTTGCCATAACCACAGGTTGGATACTTCTTTTGTTTATCCTATACATATGGCTATGAAAAGTTTGAATTTAAGGTTACCTGTTATGCTGTGAGTTGATGCAAGATCCTTCTTAATGGGAAGAACACAGCAGGTCTGGTGTCGACCGATCGTCTCCAAGGAAAAAAAGCCCTTGAGCTGTGGAGTCCCCCAGGGTTCGGCAATCAGCCCTCTGTTTTTTTTATGTTTACCTGGCTCCTTTAGCTGAGGTCATAGAAGACTGCGGGGTCAGAGTGGTCTCTTACGCTGATCTTTTCTTTTAGAGACCACTCTGACGAAGGCCTTTCTAACTTTAAACAGTGCCTCACAAAGATTGTATCATGGATGACTGGTAATACTCTCAAACTAAACACTGATAAAACTGAAGTGTTGTTCTTTAATCAGAAAGACCCTTTGCCACCATCGATTTGGTCGCCGGTTGAGCTCAACCAGCCCCCACTCCCCGTGGACTCGGCTCGAAACTTGGGCTTTGTAGTAGACAATGAATTGTCGTGCAAGGCCCAAATTAATAAAGTTACCTCTGAGTGCTTTGGCAAACTACGCATGATTAAAAAAATCTTTTTGTATCTCCTTTTAGACTCTCGCAGGACGGTCATCCACCCCCTCATTACCTCCCACTTGGATTATTCCAATTGCCTCTATGAGGGAGCTCCAGCCTACCTCGTCCATCGATAGCAGATGATACAGAACGCGGCCGCTAGGCTGATCTGCAATATCCCTTACCGGCACTCAATTACCCCGCATTTGAGGAAATCTTCACTGGCTCCCTGTTTCCTCCCGCATCCAGTTCAAGGCCCTGGTCCTGTCATTCAGGGATCTGAACGGTAGGGGACCTGGATATCTCCGGCGTAGGCTTAAGCTGGTGCACTCGGCCCGCTTTCTCAGATCCAATCACCTCCGCCTGATGCTCCCCCCCCAGGTACCAACACCACAGGAAAGGAGGTAGAGCTTACGCAGTGGTCACAGCTAAGCTTTGGAATGATCTGCCCCTTAGTCTCCGTCTTATTGATGCAGAACCCCTGTTCAGGCGCAACCTAAAGACCTGGCTGTTTTCTAATCTCTAGCATGTATTCTGGTGCTCATGGTTTCTGCTGTCTGCAGCGCCGTTGGGGGTAGCCGTGCGCTTACCAAATTTCAAAAATAATATAATAATAATAAGTGCCAAAAGATCTTTTTTGTTGAAACCCTCTCAACAAGAAGCGCTTAAACCACCATGAATCCCCTAAATGGTCCTTCCTTTTACATTTATATTAACTGCATTTCCTTCTTACCTCTTTCATTTCTATTATTTCCATTTATTAATCCAATTCATGTATTTCTTTTAGAGTTCCTTTGCAATGTGATGACCTATGACTAATTCTATGTATTGTATATTGACACCTCTATTCTCTCAATAAAATTCTTTCTGAACTAAAAAAAAAAGTACTAACATTACGGAGCACCATTTAAAAAGTACTAACATTACATCTCCAGTCCCCTCTCAGCAGCTCAAACTTGAGAATTGCCTGGAGTTTCTAGCAGGGGAGGGCAACTACTCGTATACCCAGGAGACAGAATGGAAACCAGTTCTTGTATAGGGAGAAGCTGTCCTCAGCTTTGGGAGGGATATACACGGAGAAGTGATGGAAGAAGTGGACACCGGCCCGCCAGTCAGAGCAGCCAAATCAACCCTAGCGGTCAATGGGGTGACAGATGTTGCAGCCTCACATCCATCAGCAGCTCAAACTTGAGTGCAAACATGCAAAAACATCTACTGATTTAGAAATCAGCATTGGCTCTGAATTGTTAAATTGCATGAGCCACCAGCATAAAAAAACTAAATTTAGCCCATGCACATTCTTCTATTTTTAAGACTAAGATAAGAAATCTTATATTTTATACACCACCATAATTTTTTTCAATTGTATTTCCCTACAATATACAGAAAGTATACTTTGCTCATTGATATTCTTAAAAATAAGAGAATGCAATTAACTGTAGTTGGCTGTTTTTAGCGGGTGTATTCAGTTTAGTGCATCATGTTTAATAATAATAATTGTACAAGGGTTGTCTCATGAATGTATACACACATGCGGTGCAAATTTGGGCATGTAGTTTTTATCTGACTTGAATGTCCAAAATGCATTAATTTAACGACCAATTTCTCAAAGTTGGTGATAAGCTGCAGACAGCCTGGGGATCAATGGCAACGTCTCCCTGTTTCACAGCTCAGCTTTTCAATAGCTCAGAGAAATTCTGAGTTAAGTGTATGCTCTCTAGAGTGTGTAATCACATAAAACAGGCAGGGCACAACCAGTGCTTAATTTGTAAAAAAGTAAGTGCCAGGGCCCTTCTCGGAAGGCCACTGCAGCCTGCACCACCCATACCCTGCCAGCATTGCCAATGACAATACAAACATAACAACTAACCAGTGTGACAAATGTGACAATTAAGACTATTTCAAGCTACACACAGCTATAATAATGGCATGAGAGGCTGGTATTACTCATTTTCAATGTATATTGACTTAATACACACATTTGTTGTGCTCATCTCAAAACTAAAAAGATAGCTCCACCATGTGGTGGAGTATCACTAGAGCTGGTGCTGACAATTAAATGCCGGTGCTGAGCACTGGAAACCACCGGCACAAATTAAGCACTGGACACAGCTAACTTCTCTGGGCATTGTGTCAGTCATTGCTTAATTTGTATAAGAAAGAGTGCCGGTGCCCGAAGCTCTGCTCAGAAGCCTGCAGCTGGTGCAATTAAATGTCAACACGTGGAACAACAAAGCTGGTAGTCGTAAACCACCTCATAACTCTTTAAACCACCACTAGGCAATCCATGACCCTTTATATCAGGCTTGCAGGTTCCTGCTTTCTCCCTTTGTTATAGTGGTTCCACCTTTCTCTTTCTCCGTCTTTCTAGTTGATGTGTTTTTCCCTCTCTTGCCAAATATTACATGGGGAAACATAAATGCTTGTTCCCCAAAATGGGTACAGGTGGCCCCCACCGGCTCAAATCAAGCACTGGTGTCAGTGGAAGAAGCCATCTATGATTTGCACTCTAGCAAGTTCCTTCTTATGTGTCAGTATTTGATGCCACTGGAAAAGTATCTCTTTTGCATAACAATGTAATGCCCATTTATGTGGTTTAAGTGCAATTGATGCCAGAATTAGTATCAAAGTGTTCACACCTTCTTTTTTTCACTAAAAGGCTGGAGAATTCCAGTCAGCATAGTTCTTTTGAAAAAAGTCATTGAGGGGGTTCTCTCATGCTTCTTGGTGAATGATGGTAAAAAAACTGACTACTTTGGTGGAGTACAGACTGGTGTTAAAACACCATTTACTCTGGCACTCAGGTGTTAGCTGTAGATCACGCGCACTCTTGCCATTTAAAACTGGGATGGGATGTTTCGAGTTGTTTTTCTTGGAAGAAAGATTTTAAGTTTCGAGGTGACGAATAATAACGACACTGAATCAAAAAATTTACCAAGATTCAAACCCGCCTTAGATTGTGTTTTTTTTTTCCAGCATTGGCTTTGGACGTGCTTTGATTGTTTCATTACTGCTGCTCACTGAAGAACAATTTCAACACTAGGAGACCGGAACACCAATGCCTTCAAATATGTTTCACTTTCATTTACCGCTTTGGAAACTGACAGTGAGACAGCCTAGGATTTGTATAAGAATTACTCATTTGGGAGTGGCAAATGCAAAAAGAACAGTTGAAGGCCAGAATGCAGAACAGTGTCATACATTCAACCCAGTACAGAGATCTGGTCCTCAATCCATCGTTTTTTTGCTCAACATGCCATTCCAGTTTGGACCAAATCAGTCTTGACCCTGCACCCAATGGGAACAGTCCAGCCTGAACTGCCAGGCCTGGTCCTCCCTGGATTGGAAACAAGCACCTAGGACCTGTTTTGGGCTTTCAGTCCTCATCAGCCAGGATAGATTGACTCCAGTGGCATGGAGAGCACGGGTCCCACGTTTGGGCATACCCGTACCACTTGGGGTGACAGAATGCAGAACAATGTCATATATTCACCCCAGTACAGAGATCTGGGCCTAAATCCATTGTTTTTTTGCTCACCATGCCATTCCAGTTTGGACCCAGCCATATGCAAATCAGTCTTGACCCTGCACTCAATGGGAACAGTCTAGCCCGAATGTTTGCATTGTTTAGCAGGGAGGTAGGGAGCATCCTCAAAACAAGTAAGTGGTGATTCCATGTAATAAACAGCGGACTTCTACGAGCTATAGTTAGCCCCGCTGGAGCCTGTTTTGCAACGCTAGACCCACTTATGCACATGATCAATACCTGACTTTGAACCACACTTTAATTAGGAGAGTATGCCCTAACGTCCCGTTCACTGAGATGCCCACGCCCAACATAATTTGGGTAAGTGACAATACGAACCACTAACTGTTGCATGGAATTATGTCTACAGAGTGCGATATACGAATGCAGCACATGTATGTTTGTCTGTCTTGTGTGATTTTTACTGCAATTGAGACCTCGACTATTATTTTAATATCTCACTTCACACTGTCACACCATTTGAGTCAAACAGAGTGTGATGTTTTGACACTAACTATTGGGTGTCATATAATGAGAATGCCACTATTGAGTGACATAGTATGAGAGCACTCGTGTTCTCCACCAATTGAGCATGTTCACTGTGAATTCAGCATGCCACATGAAGGGATTTTACACAAAAATACGGATTATGTCTGTTTTTGATAAGATTTCATATGCTACTTTTTTCCACAGATGGAGCCTGGCATTTCTTACTAATAGTACTACACATACACGAGGAGAAGCTACTCTTCCCTCGTCACATTGATAGAGTAGGGTATTCCCCTTGGTATCATCCCCACACATATGGGGGTTTTCTGAATCTTGCCCTGAAGAAAGTCCGGGATCTTTATGGCCTCATAAGGACTGAAACATGTCGGCACTTCACTAGGGTCATAGGACCATAAAAAACCTAATATACCCTTATTTTATATTTTTTTAACAACCCAATCAGACCCATGAATAAAGGGATACCGGGGATCTGATTAAGGTATTTTATATATTCCCCATTGCCTTCACTATCATAAGAGCTTCCCAACACTGTGGTTGAGCCCACCCGACCTATAGGAGTCGGGGTGACCCGATGATGAAGCATGACACCACTAGGGTGTGTGAGGGTAACTAAAAACAATTAGTGCTGCCCCCCACCACCATACACGTAGATATGGTTAGCATATCAAACACATCCCTAGTGAGTTAGTGTTTAATCCCACATCATACGTAGGTCCCTTTAGTTTCCTATGTGTACCACCTACATTGAACTATCTGTTCTTTCAGTAGGTTGATTTTGGAGTACTCTAGGGCAGTTGTCAAAACGTATTATAGAAAATGTTTGGCCATCAGAAAAGAATAAGCACAATACCTTGAAACAGCCCTATTCAACAATGTTATAATTATGATTATATTACATTTATTTCCATTTTACAGAGTTTTATATAGCGCGATCTTGACCCGAGGGTATCAGAGTGCTTTACACAAGCACCAGTTGCATTACAAGAGGACAAATTTATTTTTGTTAGGCACAGGGAGATTAAGTGATTTGCCCAGAATCACAGGATGTTGACCGTCCTTGCCGAGACTCGAACCCGGTTCCCCAGTTTCGAGGTCGACCGCCCTAGCCGTTAGGCCAACTCCTCTCCCCTAATTAAACATTAAAGTATATGTTTGCCTATTACTAATAGAAGAATCCAAGAGATGGAAACAGTGAATTAACACTAAGACAGAGGAAATCATGACTTGTTATATCAGTCTCACTTGAAATGCTTGTAGTCATAATTCTGATGAGGGGCACAGAACGGTATAGTTCACATTCAATATATAGATTAAAGGGCATTTATTCTTTAGAAGCACTTTTCCATATCTACATTTCATCCTTTGATTTTAAGAAGCTACTTTAATGTATGTGATATTGCTTTTAATCTACACAATAAATCTTATTAATTTATTTGTATTTTTTTTTAATGAGGAATACAATCATAAACAGAAACACATTTTTATATGTAATGAAGAAAATCCATGAATTATATTTTACAATTTAATAGAATATACTGAATAAACTGTTAAGTGTTTTCTCTTCGGAGTGTAGATGTTGCATTCATTGAATTGAATAAGCTATTCATGAATATGTTATTGTTATTTACAAAGCTATGGAATTAATGCGAGGCATTACTAGCTTTTGTAAAATGATTTTATTTGTTACAGATTGTTATGCTAATATAAATTATGTATTTCAAGATGCACTTTAATATTTATTGACTGACTTGTATTATTCTCTTTGAGAGCAACTGTGTTTAGTTTGGATATTGTTAAATAGACACTAGTAATGTTACCATGGAACATTGACACAGGCCATGGATGAGGGAGAAACATGGGTTTGCAAATGCCTGCCAAAAATCACTTGTTTTGCTTTTGCACTACAGCACTTATGTGATGTATTTTCATACTAAATTCAGAATCCTTTTCCACCAATGATATGAGACTGTGTGCTGTTTTTTTAGCATAAGAGCGTAAAAATTCTGGCACTACATGGATCTTAGTAAACTCGGATGTTCCTGTACCTTTTATTTTTCGCAATGAAATCTGGTAGTTGTCATTCTAGTCTTCTAAAAGACAACAGCAATTTCCAAATTTCAAAGACAAAGCAAGTTGAGTGAGCACACACTCTACCTAAAAAGAGGGTTTTCACTTGGGGAGATAATGGGAATAAAAAGACATAGTTATATAGAGTAGCGTACTCCCAATTTACGTCAATACAGGATATTGCAAATCACCTCGGAGATCCATGACCCGCATGTGGTCACTGATCTCCTCTCCGATTTGCAATATTTTAATAATGTACATTTAGGGTTACATTATTCCATCCCGGAGTAAATCTTCAACCATATCCAGGATGGGATTGTGTCTCAAAAGAATGTAAGAATTCCCACAAAGTTTGTGACTTTTCTCATATTTTTCAAGACATCTGTACTCTGCCCCCTCTTTGCTTGTAGATAGTGCTACTCAAATGTAAACATACCAACTAGTTTATATTGAGACAATTGATATATTAGTCTAAATTCAGGTTTGGTCAGCCCCTTTGAACACCCACCTAAGTCTTGCGCACCTAGATGGTGCGCTAGACTTAGGAATAGGAATAGGAAGATCTACATCACAAGTGCACAAAGTTTTGCAAGCTTGTGGAGGCACGATGGGCACATCTGACTTGCTTGCGTGATATGGATGAGCAGGTTGGGTATAAACCGTGTACAGCTCCTATCCCATGTGTAGAAGGCACTGCAGGTGCTCGGTAAACCTGAGGTCATAGTGGTGCATTTGGATGGCATCTACCTCACCGAGCAAGGGTGTTGAGAACTCCTGGAGAAGATGAAGGCAGACATGTTGACAGTAGGAGATCCTATTGTTCGAGATAATAGTATATTTTGGAAGGGGGCCTTAAGCCACAATGCAGTAGAAAGGTCAAGAAGAAACTTAACATTTCAATGTCCAAATTTTGTAGGAATATAGGCTGGAGGTTTGTTAGGCATGGCCTTACTAATCTCAGGCTCCTAGGTTATTATGCAGGCGACAAGGTTCACTTATCTGTAGTGGAGATTGACATGTTCCTACTGAACATTGTGGGGGCACTCAATCTGTTAGGGTTCTCCTAAATTACAGTTATGTACGAGTGGCAGGGGGGAGAGGATGGCGGTCATGGAACCACTGGCAGTAGGTGGTAGACAGCAACAACAGAATACACCTTGGGGCCAAAAAAACTGCTCAAGCTGGGTCCTTGGGAAGCCTCACAGCAGGGCAACTGGGGGCAAACAGAGGGCCAGGACGAGGTCAGCATGGGATATAAATGGCACATGCTGCCCGGGCCCACCCAGAGAGCTGTGAATGCTTGACAACAGTAGCAAGGGAAACCTAGAAGCTGCAGCGCGCAACACAGAAAACGACCCAAGAATAATTGCTGTCATAATATAATTTATGTCGCAGTCAAGAAGGATGAAGTGGAGAAGTGTGGCTAGTGGAGAAGTGTGGCTCAATGGTTAGAGAGGCAGACCCTGATGCAGAGGTCTAGCCTAGGACCAGGGTTCAATTCCCCGCCTCGGCGGGTCTTGGGCTCAAAATTCCACGGACCTGATAATTCTCGCCTCGGTGCCTATTCCAATCATGGAGTCCCACTCTGCAACTCTGGGCAATAGCTTGCTTAATCTCCACAACGGCCCCCACAACGCTAAGGATGCCTGGCCTCCACCTTGGGGGTGCCCAGGAGTGGACACCTCACAGGGAAAGCCAGGATGGGTTCCACAGCGTATTCGTACAAGCGCCTTGAGACCCTTGCGGGTGAGTAGTGCTCTATACAAGTATCAATTTACATTTTTACATGTATGATACCCCAAAGACAGATTTATGACTGGGGATGTCAATAGCGATGATATGATTTATGACTGTTGAATGATTTACAGTGTGCATGCTGTCCATTTGATAATTTTGCATGCTTTGGTGCATATTAATTACCTAACCCTCAAAACGACTTCTGAACCAGCATAGAAAGAATATGCTAATAAACTGCAGCTGTTACACACCAAAGAAAGCTTGTGGTATCTTTCCTATTGAGACGGGAGGGTTGGAACAGCAGGGAGGCCCTGAAGGGAGCTCTCCTGTTTGGGTGGGTTGAAGCAGGGGCCTAGGAAGGCAACGCCGGACCCTAGAGGAGACCACGACTAGCTCACTTTTAGGGAAAATTATCACAAGGGGCAAGAAGTCAGAAGCCCCCAAATCCCCTGCATGGCATTGACCGTTGGGGTTCAAAGTGCCCAATCAGATGGCTGGGAGCATGGTGGGTAGGCAGCTATAAAGGAAGGGAAGCCAGAGGCCGAGGAGTATTGTAACAATCATTGACTCACCCACCCTCATTGGACAAATGCAGGTGTCACTGTTGCTGTGAGCAATGAAAGCAGAACGCAGGAAGTTACACCTGGTCCTTGGGATGCCTTATGGCAGGGACACTGAGCGGTGGATAGCAACAACAGAATGCAGATAGTAACACCTAGGGGTCAAAAGAACTGCCTGAGCAGGGACCTTGGGATGCCTCACTGCAAGGACACTGAGGGGAATACAGAGGGCCAGGAAGTGGTCAGTGCAGGGCGGACAGGGCACTTCCTGCCTGGCCAGAGGTCCATGAATGCCAGACATCGATAGCAGAGGAAGGCTAGAAGCGGCTGTGCTTGACATAGAAGGCAGCCAAGGAATATTTGCTGCCATAAGATGATTTATGGGGCAGCCAAGCAGAGCCGGCTCTAGGGCGGTGCGATCGGCGCCACCGCACCGGGTGCTGACTTGGGGTTGGGGCGCCATGTTTATTGTCTAAAAAGCACCAGATGCCAAGTTCCTTGCCCCCGCAATTTTGAAGCATCAATAAAAATGTCACGATAACTGCAGTGAGTAATGTTTTTCCTGTAGACAGACCGGAGCTTTGTCTGGTAGAGAACGTTTTGACTCATCACAGCGCAGAGGGTTAATATGCCTGCTGCAAAGAACGCGTCCCATTCGGATCACAAACTACATACACTAAAAATAGGTCAATGGGTTATCTCTTTGTAAGAGAGATCCTTTTGTTACCTGCAGTTTAAAAGTTAAAATCTGAATATAAGAACAGTGAGCTAATAACTGTCCTCAAAAAGCTGCATGCAAACTGCATGGAATATATTACAGTTACATGTTTTGTTGCCCACTCTTTCCTTATCCTAATATTGCGAAAAGGGTTTATTTGGGTAGAAATCAATTCTTATTATTAAAGAAAATCCCTAACAATGGTGTAACACTTTAAATTCGGAATTTTTGCTTTTCCAGGCCAAGGACTCAAACTATACTGTCTACCAGAATGGATGATATGTGACTCCTACACCTTGTAGGCCTCTGTCTTATGTACCATTTCCTATACCCTGATTTATACATGTATGATTATCTTCATGCAATATATGTGTGATGTAAAGTGCTCTGACACTGTGCACTGGTATGAGTGGCGCTATAAAACTAAATGAATTAAGAGACAGTGGTTATGGAGACTTGGGGGGCATTGTCAAATGGTGGTAGTGAGGGAATCCGTGGCAAGGTGGTCATGGAGGGGGCGCCAACAAACATTGTGGCACAGGGCACCACCAGTACTAAAGCCGGCCCTGCAGCCAAGAACGATGTATGATTACCCAAGAACTGATGTATGACTGGGTAAACAGTGACAATATGATTTATGAATGTTGAATTATTTACAATGGGCATATTGTCCATTTGACAATACTCATGGTTTGGTGCATATTATTGACCGAAACCTTGTGACAATTCATAAACCAGTATGGAAAGCATATGCTAATAAACTGCGGACGTTACACACCAAAGAAAGCTTGTAGTATCTTTCCTTTTTTTATTGAATACCTGGTGCAATATTTCAACAATACAGTACAATAAAAATACAGTGATCTCATAAATATATGACAATTCAGAGATTTGATTTATAGAAGTAGAGACTACATGCATAAATACATAAATACACAAATGCATAAATACTTAAATACATAAATAATGGGTGGGGGTTTTGCTGCAGGGGATTTCAAAGCAAGAGGGTATATACCTAAATTCATTCTATTTAGTAAGCTGAATGATTAAAACAGAAATATAAAGAGAGGTACCCCCATCATGCTCATAGGCATGAATCCATATTTTAAGGGGGGCTCATTGTTTTTGCCCTTGTTCTCTCGTTTTCCTACCCCTTCCTAGATAGAGGGCGGACTCGATGTTATGGATCCCTAGCAATCGCGAGAGCCACATCTGGAAGGATGGGGCTATGATATCCTTCCAACCTACAGCTAAGATGATCCAGAGAACCGCCACACACATAAAAACAAACCCTTCCTCATCCTTATTCAAGCTTAGATTCACATCATGCCCCAAGACCATTAGGGTAGGGGATAGGTTGATCTTAATACCTAGCAGCCCCTCCCAAAATTTCTGAATATTAATAAAAAGGTTATTCAGAAGATAGGGAGGAGGAATAACTGTCCATTCAGTTCCCCTCATTAGTTAAACAAAATCAAAGGTGGAATGGACACTTGTAACCGCGTTACCTTGGTTCCTAAAAAACCCTCATAACCGCGGTGAAAGATCATATAAAGCGGTGTATCTTTTTCTCCGCCCCACACTCGCGTTATGGCATAATCATTGGGTTTTTTAAGTGTGCTGTATGCCTGCCTCAAGCCTGAGGCACCATCTGGTCCAACATGATAGTGTCCAGAGATAGTACTGTACCCACAATGAAAAGGTAAAAAACAAGCTAGCATCAAGATCAGGTTTTAATATCGGTGAGATGTTGCTTGTTATTAAAAATTAGTTGGGTATACCTATGGATCAAGCAACTAAATCCCATTAATCTCAGTGAGCTTATTACAGTGATAGAACATGTGGGCAAGGTCCGCTGGGCCCACAAGACATCTTGGACATTTATCATCGTCCCTCATGCCCCACCCAAATAACTTAGCTGGGGATAAATAAAGGTTATATATCGTCTTGTAGTGTTGAGCTCTCAAATTTGTAGAGCGAAACCATTTCCCTGCTAATTGTAGCACCTTGTCCAGATCTGCATCCGGATCCCCTAATTTCAGCATCCAAGCAGCCTCCGTTTTATCCATATCATTTTGGAGTGTTGAAATTCGTTCCTTATAAATCACTTTAATTTGGCTGCCCCCACCCAGTATGTACTCAAGCAGATTATTTTTGCCACCTGGAAGAACGCTTGGCCTCATCCTGGTTAACGTATTGTGTATTTGTATAAATTTAAAACCTTGAGTACCTGGGATTCTGAATTGCTGCTGGATCTCATTAAAATCCATCATAGTGCTTCGATTAAATATATCCCCTATTCTTCTTATTCCTTGATTCTCCCACAATATCCTCAGTCTATCACTACTGAGATGAGGGTACAAGCTGGAGTTCCATAATGGGGTAGAGTAATTCATTTTTGGAATTGCCAAATGTTTCTGAATAAATTTCCAAACTTTCCAGGTGCAATCTAATACTTTATATTGCTTTTTATTATAGTAGCGCATGTCAGTTTTCCGCAACAGAACACCAACCGCTTTCTTGCCTAGAAGTAGTTCGTAAATAGAAGGAAGGTATCTATTTCCATAAGGGGAGTCAGCATCATTTGCTACACAGTCCAACAAGATAGCTATCTGGCTAAAAAGACAAGCGATCAAATAGAATCTAATATACGGAGCCGCTAGCCCCCCTGGGTCCAGCGGGAGTGAGAGATATTTCAAGGACCGTCTATTTTTCCCGTACTGCCAGATTAAATTCGTAAAGGCTCCCTTAATAGATTTCAGCACGTTCTCTCCCACCCACAGCGGGAGAGAGTGAAATAAGTACAATATTTTGGGGATCATGGTCATCTTTAGGACATTAACTCTACCTATTGTAGACAGATGTATACAATCTATCCTTTTTAACTCCGCACTAATTGTCTTGACCAATGGGGTAAAATTTCCTTTAACAATCGTGTCAATATTAGGGCTAATCCTAATCCCCAGATATACTGATGAATCTACATACCTTCCACCCTGTTTTTGAATATTATTCAAACTGATTATCTGGGTTTTTGATTTGTTAAGGTGATAACCTGAGGACTGTCCAAACTCTGTGGTAATCCCTATGAGAGCACCCATAGCCGACTCAGGCTCTGATGTTATTATGGCCAGATCGTCAGCATAAGCCAACAATTTTGTCTCTAACACATTACACACCACTGGTGTGATACTTTCACATCCTAAAATTCTTCTGACCAAGGGATCAATGTATAGGGCAAATAAAATTGGCGAGCAGGGACATCCCTGACGGGTTCCCCGGGATGTGGCAATTTCTTCAGGGCACCCACCCATTAGTTGAATTCTTGCTACCGGGTCAACATACATCGCTTTTATAGCCCTCATTATATTAGGGCCAAAGCCCCTCTGGTCCAAAATCCCCCCCAAATACCTCCAAGTGACACGGTCAAAGGCCTTTTCCGCATCCAAGAAGATCATGGCCATCTGACCTCCCGTGACAGCCTGCACATCGAATAACGTGATAGCACATCTGATGTGGTCAGTTTTATAATGACCCGGTATAAACCTGTGCTCCCACGGGGAGACCAGATCGCCAATGACCCCTCCTAGCCTCCTAGCCAAGACCTTTGCATACATTTTGGTGTCCACGTTAATGAGGGACATTGGACGATATGAGCCTGGATCCTCCTTGGTCTTACCTTTTTATGAAAGACAACAATATTTTTTCCCTTCCAGGACTCTGGAACCTTCCCTGAGCACATTATACCACTAAATAGATCCAATAAAAAAGGAGCTAACACATCCTGCAGACATTTATACACCTCAACAGGAATAGTATCAGGTCCCTTGAAACCCCACCTCCCCTACCCTCCCTTGCTTCTTTTGCCCCTCCACCCCACCGGGACGCTCAGACGTTAGTCTGTGCATGTGATGTATGCCGTGTAAGTGGACAGTGACTACCTCTACAAAACAACACCGTAACTATAAATTCCTATCTGACCCTGGTGCCGGCAATAAACATAACAGACCTACCCCGAAAGAAAAAACATTCGAATCCTCACCTGCTTGCAAACCCTATACCCTTATATATATTCTTACAAGATACCCACCCCCATCCCCTGAGCACATTATACCACTAAATACATCCAATAATAAAGGAGCTAACACATCCTGCAGACATTTATACACCTCAATAGGAATACTATAAGGTCCTGCGGCCTTCCCAGCCGCAAGATCCTGCAAGGCTTCTTCCACTTCATTTAAAGTTAGCTCACTATCGAGTGCTATTTTATCTTGTTCCAACAATTTATGTCCAATATCTTTCGGCCCATTATTGTCAAGAACTACCCTATCCTCCTCCCTATAAAGTTGTTGATAAAAGTTTTTAAATACCTTACGAATATCAGCAACCATCACAAACTCCTGATCACCTTCATACATTTTAGCTATTGCATTTCTACTTTGTCCCTGCTTAATTTTTAATGCCAATAGCTTCCCAGCCTGCTCCCCTGTCTCATATATCCTACCCCTATGTATTTGATAGTCATCGGCATTTACCTGTGCTATCCATTTATTTAATTCTGCCTTAAAAGTCTGGATTTTTTTATTACTTTCCTCGGACTCATTTCCCCCTATAATATCCCTCAAATGTCGTTCCTCTGCTTCCATCAGCATCCCCACTAGCATCTCTTGTTTTTCCCGAGCCTCCCTTCTCTGTCTAGCAGAGAAGCTGAACGTCTCCCCCCTTAAAGCCGCTTTGAAGAAGTCCCATACACAATTACGAGAGGAACTAAACCTATTTGCATCAAAGAAATGTTCTGCCCTCTTCTTAAGATGATCAATAAACTTGGGATTTGCCAACAATCTCCTCTCGAATGTCCAAACGGAGCTAGGCTTAGGGGATTTATCCTGTTCGTAAAACAAAACCAGCGGATTATGATCCGAGATCAATTTTGGAAGCTTTTTGATGCCCACCCCTGAGGCTTCTGTGGAAGAAACAGAAAATAGTCCAATTTGGTATACTTCTTGTGCGGATATGAAAAATACGTAAACACTGGATTATGCCGCTCCTTGTATCCCCACACATCTACCAAACCATAGCAACTGATGAAAGAGCATAGAGCTCTATATACCCTTGGTTTACTACCCACATAATTTACCATTGCGTTAATATCTGTAAGATCTGCTGAGATATTAAAATCCCGCAGACAATTAGGGGGGACAACCAGTTCAAGAGTTCTAATTCTAGACTATCAAACACCTCGGGCTCATCCTGATTAGAGCCATAGAGTGTGCATAAAGTGACCCAGATCTTGAGCTCCACAATTTCCCATCTGCCCCCAGTGTCTGCCAGGCTACGTACAATACCACCCAGACTTGATTTGCCAAGGATTGCCACCCCTCTGATAGTTGATGTCTGATTAGAACATGCCAAGAGCTCAAAACCTCTAATATTCAGTAGGTGCTTCATTGCCAAGGGAAGATGAGTCTCCTGGATACAAATCACATCTATTTGATTCGTTTTTACAAAATGCCCCAATCTTTGTCTCTTAGACCAATCATTTAAACCCCCTACATTAATTGAACATATCTTAAGCATCCCTATTATGTCTTGGAGCTAAACCAACTAAGCACTGCCTCAGCACATCACAATTTATTACATGTACCATATTAGCCGTAATAGCCACAAAATCAAAAACAAAGCTCCAGGTAATATCCTTTTTTCTCCACCTTGCCCCCCTTCCCTCCCACCCTCCCCTTAAAACCCCACCGCCCCTATCCTCCCTTGTTTCTTACGCCCCTCCATCCCACCGGGATGCTCAGACGTTAGTCTGTGCATGTGATGTATGCCGTGTAAGTGGACAGTGACTACCTCTACAAAACAACACCGTAACTATAAATTCCTATCTGACCCTTGTGCCGGCAATAAACATAACAGACCTACCCCCAAAAGAAAAAACATTCAAATCCTCACCTTCTTGCAAACCCTATACCCCCTACCCCTTTTATTTCAAATATATTCTTACAAGATACCCACCCCTATCCCCCCAACCCATCTGCGCAAAAAGGTCAATGAATCATCTTTATTTTTCAGAGGAGTCCAAATATTCTTTGGCTTTAATCTCTGATGCAAAGTATATAGTGGAACCATTATTTATCACTTTCAGTTGCGCTGGGTTGACCAAATACACCTGTACTTTCTTGTCTTGAAACGGTTTTATGAGTTGTCTCAGCCTCCAGCGCCTCTCAACTGTTACATGGCAGAAGTCTGGCCGAACAAAGAAAGAGACCCCACCACTTGATCTTTTGACATCCAGCCGTGCCTTATCGTAGATCGCTTGTCGCAAGAGGAAGTTTCCAAAGACGACTAGTAGGGTCCGTGGTCTATCTCCCTCTTTTGCTGGTGCTCGAAGTTTTAGTGGAATGCGGTGAGCCCTTTGGATCTCTGCTGCCCAGTTCCATTCTGGGAAGGCCACTTTTAAAAGGTTGATTGAGGGCATCGGACCCTTCGCGACCCTCCTGAACACCCAATACTCGAAGATTATTTTGTCTCCTTCTGTTTTTGGACTCTTCGAGCTTCCACTGAATGTATTTAATTTGGGCACCCTGAGCCTCCACCACAGATACGGCATTAGCTGCATCTGCTTCTTTCCCAACAATCTTTTCCCCCAAGTCGGATACTCTGTCTCCCAGATTTGAAAATGCATTGGACAGCTTTCTCACAACCCCCTGCATTTTCCTCATCCCCTCCTGGGCTTTCTGGCTATCTTGTCTAGTGTCCTCTCTGTGGGCAAGGATAGCTTGGTGTATTATGTCCAAAGTGGGGGGATGGCTTCCTCTGCCATGGGTGCCTTCCTTGCAGAGCCAGTGAGAGGGGTAACTGATGAATGATCCCAAGACAACTCGCTCCGACCCTTATTGTGGCCCCCCTTATTCTAAGTGCCATTCCGCTGTAAGAACTTTACGGCTGTCAGGGGGAGATCTGAATCACTGTCCACCCCATCTGACTCTAGGCTGCTACCCCCTTGCGAGGTACTCAGTATGTCATCCGACCATTCTGCTCCTTCAGATAAAGAAAAAAAACAATCACTTGGCTCTTTTTCTGCCTCATCTCTGCCATTTCCCCCAATCAACTCAGCTGAGGCATTATCTATGGTCATGAATAGGGGCTGGTTAACAAATTCCTGGGTCTGGGGGTGCGCGGTATCCTGTACCTGGGGGTGCGTGATATTCTGTGCCTCAGATCTATTGCTTACAGCATTTTCAGAGCCCCCCCTTATTACTGCTCACATGCACATTAGGGGGCAGTCCACTGATTCCTGCCGATGCATCAGGGGAGGCAGTCCCAGGAGGGAGCGGGGATAGACCACTATCCGTCGCTCTGTCATTACCCCCACTATCAAGCTCAACAATGCCTTGTGGAAGCCCCTGCTGGACGACTGCTTGGCTCACCTCGTCACAGTGAGTGCTACTTCCATTATCCACAGCGCCGCAAGCCGTCCCGGGAACCGGTGCGTCCTTCACCTTCTGCAGCAGCTCAACGATCGACGGGCCCGCTGACCGGCTCTTAGACGAGACTCCGCCTCTTCCCCTCCTTGTTGCTGGCGGGTCAGGGGAGAAAAGTTTGTTTGCCTGCGGAGGGGGGCTCTCACTGTTTGCCGCCAAATCCGCTGTGCCTTCTGTGCGCACCTTGCGTGCAGCCGCCGCAGCTGCCTTAGATGCCGCTGCCGCAGACATCACCTTCGGAGCCATTCCGGAGATTCCTCCACTACTTTCCCGAACCAGCTGGATGAGCAGTTTCAACAGGTACTCCTCAATTAGGTGTTTCAAACAGCGTGGAGCTATGCCTAAGGGGAGGGCTCCCAAGACTTTGCGGCAAAATATCTTCTGAAGCATTTAGTTTGGGGGGGAGTCAGGGGAAGGAAGGCGAGGAGGGGTGCTACCGTGATGCCTTCTCCCTCAGGTACTGCATTAGCGACGGGTTATCGGCTCAAACTACCGTCACTGCCCACAAGCACAGCTGTCGACCTGCTACGCGGCCGCCATCTTGCCCCCCTCCTGTTATCGGCTTGTAGTATCCTATAGAGATGGGAGGGTGTCAATGCTGGAAGTCCCTGAAGGAAACTCGCCCGTTTGGGTGGGTTGTAGAAGTAAGATATTCAAAAATAGAAAGTTTAATTGTCGGGAATCAAAATAAATCAATAATTCGATATTGTTTTGTTTCTCATTTATTTTATTGTAAGATGTAGTGAATAAGTAAGGGGCCATTACGTGAAACGTTTTAGATCACTAATTGACCTTGCTATTTAGCCAATCCATCTTTATTTTTGTCGTGCAGTATAAAAGTTGTGTGATTCCATTCATTTACATGCAGGAACAGGATCTGGGGAACAGATTTTCAGTTGCATTCCTCCTTCAACTCTTGTAAGCTTGATGTGGGTAGTCATTGCTGTTGTGAGTCCTTCAACTTACTGGGGCACATGGAATGAGGCTTAAAATTTTATGTAATAACATCAGGGCTGGACTGGGGAACCAAACCAGCTCTGGCAAAAATGCTCAAACCAACCCTGCTCCCATCATCTTGTACAAACTCTATCTATTCGGCATTCTCTCTCTCTCCTTCTCTACTCTCTCTTTCACTTTCTCTCTACCTCCCCCCTCCCTTTCTCTCTCTCTTGAAGGCTCACGATGCCTACAGGTGTGCAAGCCACCTAAGGGTCGATCCAGTGGCCTGGCTCAGGGTCAGCTCATGGTCCTCTCGGACCCTTGAGCTCAAAACAAGTGGAGCTCTAATGTAACTTCTATGTGCCACCCACACTCTACCATCACGCGCCAATAATGAAAAACAAAGTATAAACCTTAACAAGCATTGAAAATGCAATAGGGTTTGCCTTTGATTAAGTTAAAACCATTTGCTTTGCTAATGGTATTGTATAGCAAAGCAAATGGCTTTCACTTAATGAAAGGCGAGACCTATTGCATTTTCAATGCTTGTTTACCCCCCCCCCCCCCCCCGCCTTATAAAATTTTCCAAAACAGTATTTTGCGGAAAGGCAATATGCAAAAGTGGGCCACTTTTTTTTTTAAGCATGCCCGTGCCTTTTACAGCAGGCGATATCAATACTTGCCGGTCATAGTATATCCATGCCCACCCTTTGTACTGGGACCCCGATTAAGGGACTTCTGTATAGGAGGAATATGGGGGAGGTTCTATGGGTTTTTAGTCTAGCATTCTGGACATTCCCAACAATCTCCTTTTTTCCCAGCCTAATGTTTTTTCGGCTCCAAAGTGTCCCATAGTAGACGACTATGAGCTAAAAACAGGACTTTCTCTGTAAAGGGTTCTGGAACCAACAGCTGAAGTTGTGGCCGTTTCCCTCCCACAATACAATAACCTGTTCTGATAAAGAAGTGAAGTCCGACCTGGGTTTGCCAATTTCCCTTTTAAACTTGTTTTCAGGCATTTCGTGGCCGATTTATGATGACTGAAGCATCCCCAGGGATGCGCCAGTCATCCTGCGCCGCGGCTCCGCCACCCATGGTGCGCCGCATTTACAATGCTTTAACCAACAAAAGAAATGCCAGTACTGATATACACAATTTAACAACAAAACAACTTCACACCAAAAACCCGAAAAGGAATCAGGAATTGGGAATACTACTTAATAGTTTTTTATTCGCATTATTTTCAATATTTGACTTCACATTTGATCCAAACTACAAAAGGATGTATTTACAGTGGACACATGGGACGAAAACTATATATTAATAAGTCAAACATTCACTCAAGTTACACTCATATCACAAACAACATCATGTATACATACTGGGGAGGAAAGAAAGAGGGGATGCAGAAGAATTACAGGAAAATATATACACGGTCTACAAAATTTTTTCAAAAAAGTTTTACAAAACTAATTAGATTATGGGTACATTCCTATAGTTCTTCAGGATCAGATACAACTCATTGAGGACACTTTTACATGGTAATGTACAACACTATGCTTGGGGTTCGGCTGATTGAATACCCAAAGGCATCAGTAGACCAGTAAGGTGGGGCCTACGCGTTTCGAATCCCACTGGAGTCGTAGGGGATTCTCTTCAGGGCCTTTCGAGTTCCTGTAACACATTGAAATAAAACAACAAAAAAAAGAAGAAAGGTAAGAAAAAAAGGGGCACGAGTGACGCATATTGAACAATATATTTATTGGCCGGCTCATATCGCCGTTACTGACATCAAGAGAAATGCTAAGTGACACCAGCCGGTCAAACATTATTAACATGGTGTTAGCCAATGCATTGGAGATTCATAACAATAGACCCTACAACTATACATATTATTCGAGAAATGTCATTCCTTCAGATGTAAAGTGACTAAACTCGCACCTGTCCATCAGTTGGTACAAGAGACTGCATTTTTTTACTCACCTATGCTCGAACAGCGGACATGTGTCCTTGTGACAATTATCCCCGTGTCTTGACTATGCGCTGGAGGGAAATACGGTTACCTATAACGTTAAGGGATGGAATTAGACTGGTCTAATTGAGCGTGGCCTTTGCCTTAACTGGAGGGTAGCAAGGTGGTCGTCGCTTACCTCTATCTTCTAATTCAGGTGTATTCTCAATACACTCCAAACATGAGGCCCAATGGAATAACGGCCTTATATTATTGCAGGAGCCATCATTAATTTTTGATGTTCGGAGCCACGCCGATGAAAAGTGGCATTCGCTAGAAAGACAAACGAATATATGGATGTAAGCATGCCCAATAGCGTATTCTCACTGCGTTAGAAAGGTGTATTCTGTTTAATATGGGATCTTCCCATTCAGATTAAAAGAATCGAAAGGGGACATACAAAGTTGTTTAAACGGCACACATACCGTTTGCATATAGTTTTAATCTAAAACGGAAGCTGTAGTGGAAACAGGGGAAGGCTGTGCTAAAGCCATACAGCCTTCTCGTCAGAATTAAGCACTTACATGATTATATATCGTTCGGTACCACGGAGTACGGAAGACAGTTTCAGCCTCCTCTCGTCCGAAATTCGTGACAGCTAAAAAATAACAAGAGAACGTCTCTGTTGTTGCGTGTACATAAACCGGAGTTGGAATACTCGAACAGAAGGCGACCATACTTACTAGTCAGCCGGCGAAGCCGGGTCGGGACCGTCAGCGTCTCAATCTGGACCGTCGGCGTCTCAATCTGCACTACTCCCTCGCGCATGCGTAGGTGAACGCGAGCGAAAGGAGTCTCTTATATATCAGGGAAAGTCTTTTAGGAAACCGCCCCAAAAGGGGCGTTATTTTATACCATCACGAACGTAAAAGTTGAAGGGTGCAGTGGCTCCTGGGCTTGACCACGAGTGCCTCAGCGTAATCTAAGCAAGCAGGGACGGGGCATGGGATAGCGTCCCCTTAAAGTTTATAGATCTCACTTAATTCATTCAGACCAGACATTGCTGTGTCGAATTTGACTATAAGGAGAGCCTCTCTCTTAGATAGTTTGAGATTCCAATCACCTCCACGCTGGTCCTTTTCTACCTTAGATATAACTGTCCAAATTAAATCTCCGATTTCGTGTTGCATCCTAGCCCAATGGTTCACCAAGGGCGCGTTTTCAACTTTCCTTTTCAATCTTGACTTATGTTGAGAAATACGCTGGCGTACTTCTTGATTGGTTTTGCCTATGTAGAGGCGATTGCATGGGCACTTTATCCCGTATACTACAAATTTTGATTTGCAGTTACTAAAGGAGTTGTGCTTCCAATTAATCCCATTATGTTGGAATAGCGATCCTTCTACTGTGGAGTCACAACAAAGGCAAGTGCCGCATTTATGATGTCCTGTAACTGGGGGCATACCGATCAGATTACGTAATGAGGGTTGCGTCTTGGTTGGCATGGCTGCTTTTATGACATGATTCGCTACACTGTTCTCTTTTTTGAAAGCAAATAAAGGAAGTTCTTTAACCCCTTCGACGCTCATGACGAGCTCAGCTCGTCATGGAGTTTCCATTGACTTCAATGGAAATTACATGGCAGAACATCAGGGAGCTTAGCATCCAAGTGGTTAAAGCCGATGTTGAGATTTTTTACCAAATGCCAATTTTGACCGATGGTCCGTTTCAATTGATTGGCATTTGGGCAAAAAGTTGTGACACACACCTGACGCTGCAGGTTAGATTTGATTTTGCGTTCCAAAGAGTTCTCTCGCGGGGTGTATTTCGCTCTCTTCATACAGTTTTTTACTAACTTCTTTGGATACCCCCGGTCGCACAATTTGGATATCAAATTTTCTGCGTGATGTTGGTAATCTTCACTATACGTACAGTTTCTGCGCACCCGCAGAAACTGGCCGTAGGGAAGATTTTCTCTAAGGCTTCTTGGATGGTTACTGTCGAACATTAAGGCTTTATTGCGATCAGTCGGTTTAACAAACAGTGTAGTTGCCAGTATGCCTTCTTTAGGAAATACCTCCACATCTAGAAATGAAATACGAGTAGTGGAGTGGGCCATACTAAACTGAATGTCTGGTGTCCTAGCATTTAACCAATGGTGGAACTGGGACAAACTGTTACTGTCTCCTGTCCACACCATAAAGACGTCGTCAATGAAACGAAGCCAGATACCTATACAGTGACCAAATGGATTGTTATTGTGTATATATGTATCTTCGTACAGTGACATAAAAAGTACTGCCAGCTCTGGTGCAAAGGGGCATCCCATTGCTACCCCCTTGACTTGATAATAAAACTCATTATTGAAACAAAAGTAGTTTTTTCTTAATGCAAAGGATGCAAGATCGACCAAAAATTTGGTGGGAACTCGTGTAGGTCTAGGTCTCGAGTCTAAGAAAAATGTCAGCACTGCCACTGCTTCATCCCGCGGCCCTGAAGAGAATCCCCTACGACTCCAGTGGGATTCGAAACGCGTAGGCCCCACCTTACTGGTCTACTGATGCCTTTGGGTATTCAATCAGCCGAACCCCAAGCATAGTGTTGTACATTACCATGTAAAAGTGTCCTCAATGAGTTGTATCTGATCCTGTAGAACTATAGGAATGTACCCATAATCTAATTAGTTTTGTAAAACTTTTTTGAAAATTTTTTGTAGACCGTGTATATATTTTCTTGTAATTCTTCTGCATCCCCTCTTTCTTTCCTGCCCAGTATGTATACATGATGTTGTTTGTGATATGAGTGTAACTTGAGTGAATGTTTGACTTATTAATATATAGTTTTCGTCCCCTGTGTCCACTGTAAATACATCCTTTTGTAGTTTGGATCAAATGTTAAGTCAAATATTGAAAATAATGCGATTAAAAAACTATTAAGTAGTATTCCCAATTCCTGATTCATTTTCGGATTTTTGGTGTGAAGTTGTTTTGTTGTTAAATTGTGTATATCAGTACTGGCATTTCTTTTGTTGGTTAATGTTTAGGCTCAGCCTTACTGATTAGAGCCAGCCCCCTGCTGTTTTTTGCTGTAATAGCCGACTTCGGTACGCGAGGCTTGTTCATAGCTCCATTAGAGGTTGGAGTGATGGTTTATTGAGTGTTCCTCCCATTAATGAGGTTTGAGTTTATGAGTCTATCTCAACCCTTTATTATTAGGATGTATTTGATTTTCTCTTCCTAGTGATTTTGATTTATTGCACAAATTTGTGTTTAATTCTAATCCCTCTTTTTCTATTTTTTATATATTCTGCAAGTGATGGCAGAAAAGGACACGTTTGCCTACACCGAAGACCACATCAGGAGTCTGCTAAGTGACCCGCCTGTTTTCTCCTTGGTTTCTCTGAGTATATCAGCCACATCTAATAACGAATCTGATAAGTTGATTAGACTTAAAAAGAAACAAATTAGAACTGACCTTCATGGTCATTTTCTATTGCAACATTTACGAGAGGGAACTATCCCCGGTGGGTTACAGATTAAAAATATTCCAGTAATATTTACTGAAGATCCCATCTTTAAAAAGGGTTTTTCCCTTATTGAGACTAAGTGCAGTAGAGATCTGATGGTCTTAACAGTGGAAACAGCAGTAAGGATCTCCAAAGAAGAATTAAATGAAATCGCGAAACTAGAAGCTGAGATTAACACCAATACAGCAATAGTTGACGCAAAGGCATTGCTAGAAAAAGTAGACAAAGAAATACAAGAATTTAAAGATTATACAGTTACTCAGAAAACAAATCAGTTCGAGAAGGACAAGAAGAGCTTCTCATTAGATAACGTATACCCGTATCTTCAGACAGATTTTTACTCTAAGGCAGATTCAAGACGGTATCTCCCGGACAACCAAGGGAGATCAAAAAAACAGTTTATCTCGTTTTCAGATACATCATCTTCAGGCACAGATAGTGACACAGGAAGGGCCTATAACCGTACCAATAGAAATCGGAATTGGGATCAAGGTCAACAACACCAAAATCAACCCACGGTTCCTTTTTTAGGGAGGGGCCAGACGCGCCCCCGAGGCAGGGTGATATACACAATCCCCAGGGAGATGAAAACTCGTCGCCAACATTACAAAAATTAGGACTGTCACCCATCTTTAACCTCTCTAGTAAAACCCTCACTGAAGCAGAGGAAAGTATACTAGCAAGGGGACTGTCGTTTGTTCCATCCAAAAAGACAGACTTTGTAAAATTAAAATCCGAGTTTATAAAATTCTGCAGAAAACTGAGATTGACTATGTTTTTTAGTGAAAATCCCACACAATGCTCCACAGAAGTTACTGGGTTGAGAAACAAATCCACATTTTGCCCACCAGCCAATAAGACTCCAAAAGGACTTTTAATCTTTGAAAAAACTGTGTTGTCTGCTATCTCGGCAATGGAAAAAGAGAAAAAATTCGTCAAATTTAATACCACCAAAGCTCAAATGTCTGCCCTAACGAGTCTAAGAAATGACTCCTCAATTACAATAAAGCAGGCCGACAAAGGCGGTGCGATAGTCGTGTGGGACACTAAAGACTACACCGCGGAGGTGATGAGACAATTGGCGGATCCTAATTGCTATCGCAAAATAGGAAAAGATCCTACTAAAGACTTACAAAATGAACTTTTTGCACTTATCCAAGAAGGATTCGAGCAAGGGTTTGTTGGAAAAAAGGAACTAGAATATCTGCAGATTAAGTGCCCCAAAACACCCATGTTCTACGTTCTACCCAAGCTCCACAAAAATCAAGATCATCCGCCTGGTAGACCCATCGTGGCAGGATGTGGTTCTCTACTAGAGCCAATTGCTAAATATGTGGATTGCTTTTTAAAAGAATTTATGAGTCAGGTAGTTTCCTATTTACAAGACACAACTGATTTTATCCATAAGTTGGAGAAAGTTATTTTTTGTGAGGGTACTGACACGTTGGTTACCTTGGACGTGACGTCCCTATATACCCAGATTCCGCAGGATGAAGCAGTGGCAGTGCTGACATTTTTCTTAGACTCGAGACCTAGACCTACACGAGTTCCCACCAAATTTTTGGTCGATCTTGCATCCTTTGCATTAAGAAAAAACTACTTTTGTTTCAATAATGAGTTTTATTATCAAGTCAAGGGGGTAGCAATGGGATGCCCCTTTGCCCCTGAGCTGGCAGTACTTTTTATGTCACTGTACGAAGATACATATATACCCAATAACAATCCATTTGGTCACTGTATAGGTATCTGGCTTCGTTTCATTGACGACGTCTTTATGGTGTGGACAGGAGACAGTAACAGCTTGTCCCAGTTCCACCATTGGTTAAATGCTAGGACACCAGACATTCAGTTTAGTATGGCCCACTGCACTACTCGTATTTCATTTCTAGATGTGGAGGTATTTCCTAAAGAAGGCATACTGGCAACTACACTGTTTGTTAAACCGACTGATCGCAATAAAGCCTTAATGTTCGACAGTAACCATCCAAGAAGCCTTAGAGAAAATCTTCCCTACGGCCAGTTTCTGTGGGTGCGCAGAAACTGTACGTATAGTGAAGATTACCAACATCACGCAGAAAATTTGATATCCAAATTGTGCGACCGGGGGTATCCAAAGAAGTTAGTAAAAAACTGTATGACGAGAGCGAAATACACCCCGCGAGAGACCCTTTTGGAACGCAAAATCAAATCTAACCTGCAGCGTCAGGTGTGTGTCACAACTTTTTGCCCAAATGGCAATCAATTGAAACGGACCATCTGTCAAAATTGGCATTTGGTAAAAAATCTCAACATCGGCTTTAAAGAACTTCCTTTATTTGCTTTCAAAAAAGAGAACAGTGTAGCGAATCATGTCATAAGAGCAGCCATGCCAACCAAGACGCAACCCTCATTACGTAATCTGATGGGTATGCCCCCAGTTACAGGACATCATAAATGCGGCACTTGCCTTTGTTGCGACTCCACAGTAGAAGGATCGCTATTCCAACATAATGGGATTAATTGGAAGCACAACTCCTTTAGTAACTGCAAATCAAAATTTGTAGTATACGGGATAAAGTGCCCATGCAATCGCCTCTACATAGGCAAAACCAATCAAGAAGTACGCCAGCGTATTTCTCAACATAAGTCAAGATTGAAAAGGAAAGTTGAAAACGCGCCCTTGGTGAACCATTGGGCTAGGATGCAACACGAAATCGGAGATTTAAGTTGGACAGTTATATCTAAGGTAGAAAAGGACCAGCGTGGAGGTGATTGGAATCTCAAACTATCTAAGAGAGAGGCTCTCCTTATAGTCAAATTCGACACAGCAATGTCTGGTCTGAATGAATTAAGTGAGATCTATAAACTTTAAGGGGACGCTATCCCATGCCCCGTCCCTGCTTGCTTAGATTACGCTGAGGCACTCGTGGTCAAGCCCAGGTGCCACTGCACCCTTCAACTTTTACGTTCGTGATGGTATAAAATAACGCCCCTTTTGGGGCGGTTTCCTAAAAGACTTTCCCTGATATATAAGAGACTCCTTTCGCTCGCGTTCACCTACGCATGCGCGAGGGAGTAGTGCAGATTGAGACGCCGACGGTCCAGATTGAGACGCTGACGGTCCCGACCCGGCTTCGCCGGCTGACTAGTAAGTATGGTCGCCTTCTGTTCGAGTATTCCAACTCCGGTTTATGTACACGCAACAACAGAGACGTTCTCTTGTTATTTTTTAGCTGTCACGAATTTCGGACGAGAGGAGGCTGAAACTGTCTTCCGTACTCCGTGGTACCGAACGATATATAATCATGTAAGTGCTTAATTCTGACGAGAAGGCTGTATGGCTTTAGCACAGCCTTCCCCTGTTTCCACTACAGCTTCCGTTTTAGATTAAAACTATATGCAAACGGTATGTGTGCCGTTTAAACAACTTTGTATGTCCCCTTTCGATTCTTTTAATCTGAATGGGAAGATCCCATATTAAACAGAATACACCTTTCTAACGCAGTGAGAATACGCTATTGGGCATGCTTACATTCATATATTCGTTTGTCTTTCTAGCGAATGCCACTTTTCATCGGCGTGGCTCCGTACATCAAAAATTAATGATGGCTCCTGCAATATTATAAGCCCGTTATTTCATTGGGCCTCATGTTTGGAGTGTATTGAGAATACACCTGAATTAGAAGATAGAGGTAAGCGACGACCACCTTGCTACCCTCCAGTTAAGGCAAAGGCCACGCTCAATTAGACCAGTCTAATTCCATCCCTTAACGTTATAGGTAACCGTATTTCCCTCCAGCGCATAGTCAAGACACGGGGATAATTGTCACAAGGACACATGTCTGCTGTTCGAGCATAGGTGAGTAAAAAAATGCAGTCTCTTGTACCAACTGATGGACAGGTGCGAGTTTAGTCACTTTACATCTGAAGGAATGACATTTCTCGAATAATATGTATAGTTGTAGGGTCTATTGTTATGAATCTCCAATGCATTGGCTAACATCATGTTAATAATGTTTGACCGGCTGGTGTCACTTAGCATTTCTCTTGATGTCAGTAACGGCGATATGAGCCGGCCAATAAATATATTGTTCAATATGCGTCACTTGCGCCCCTTTTTTTCTTACCTTTCTTCTTTTTTTGTTGTTTTATTTCAATGTGTTACAGGAACTCGAAAGGCCCTGAAGAGAATCCCCTACGACTCCAGTAGGATTCGAAACGCGTAGGCCCCACCTTACTGGTCTACTGATGCCTTTGGGTATTCAATCAGCCGAACCCCAAGCATAGTGTTGTACATTACCATGTAAAAGTGTCCTCAATGAGTTGTATCTGATCCTGTAGAACTATAGGAATGTACCCATAATCTAATTCGTTTTGTAAAACTTTTTTGAAAATTTTTTGTAGACTGTGTATATATTTTCTTGTAATTCTTCTGCATCCCCTCTTTCTTACCTCCCCAGTATGTATACATGATGGTGTTTGTGATATGAGTGTAACTTGAGTGAATGTTTGACTTATTAATATATAGTTTTCGTCCCCTGTGTCCACTGTAAATACATCCTTTTGTAGTTTGGATCAAATGTTAAGTCAAATATTGAAAATAATGCGAATAAAAAACTATTAAGTAGTATTCCCAATTCCTGATTCATTTTCGGGTTTTTGGTGTGAAGTTGTTTTGTTGTTAAATTGTGTATATCAGTACTGGCATTTCTTTTGTTGGTTAATGTTTAGGCTCAGCCTTACTGATTAGAGCCAGCCCCCTGCTGTTTTTTGCATTTACAATGCGGCGCACCATTGGGCAAAAACGGCACAGATGCATGACGCATCTGTGCCGTAAATGTGGCGCATTGCTGGAGCTGCATCGCAAGCGCGACGCAGCTCCACCAAGGCTCGGGGGTGCCCCATCTCCACAATGCTGCGTCAAGACCTACGCCTGCTTCAAGCAGGCGCAGGGTTTTGACGCAGCATTGTCCTGAAAGTGACTGAGTGAAATCTTATAGATTTCACTCAGCCACTTTTAGGAGGCGTTCCTGCGCAGGAACGCCCCCCCCCCTGCACAGGAACGCCTCCTTATGGCGCAGGGCTTTACAACGCGACGCATCTCCTAGATGCGTCACATTGTAAATAGGGCGCATTGTTTGCGCCGCCGTTGCGTCAAATAAAGTGACGCACCGGCGGCGCAAGGCCTTCATAAATCTGCCCCATTATTTTTTACGGTTGGGCCTTTTCACTGAAAAGCTCTGAGGCTTGTCTTCTTTGCCCTATTTCATGTGGAAGTAAAGCAGGTTTCAGGGCTAGTTCGCTCTCCTGTTTACACTCCCTTCTTAAATCATGAATCTTTTCATTAGAAAAGGGGGCTACAGGTAAACGTCTTTACCCTTCTTAAAGGACCTTTCTCTAACAGAATATAAGCCAAAGGATACACTTTCCGACATTCATGGAAAAACTGAATAACAATTATCTCTGGAAGGATTTGTGGGGCTGTACATGATTTTGACGGATAACTGAGTGCTTACACCCCAAATCTAACAGGGCATCTATTACTTTCCCATCCACCTGTATAGGCCAAGGAAAAGGTGTCCCTGAATCATTAGTATAATATATTTGTCTTTGAACATATTTGAACTCCCTAGGTTCCTCCTCTCTTTTCTAAAGGCAGAACCTCGCTATGTGTCCCCACACCCCATATTCACAACATTGGGGCGTTTTATTGCATATATTAGGCCTGAGAATAGATGGAAACTTGAAGCATCAATGCCTGTTTCTCTATGGTATATCTTATAAAGGACAGCTGGCCAGAAATGGACATCATAGTTCAACATTAACTGACAGAAGTCAAAATGAATGCCAGTAAGTGGAACTACAGAATGCAACATCAGGAGTCACATTAATACATTCCGTATGTGACAGAAACTCCACAAAGAATATCGTACCGGAAGCAGGAGCGGTTCAAAGTGCGCCGACATAGGACTGCAGCTAGAGTGATGCCAGGGCTGGCGTATCACTCACTAAACCACCTCTAAACACACACTTCTGAGGAGGAAGCACCTGCTGCAGTGAGTGATGTGTAACCTACGAGCCACTCACACCTCGACCGTCCTTGTTCTGTGAGTGACTGAAGCTTGCATTTCCACTGCTGATTTGTCCTGCAGGGAAGAGAAGCTTGCACTGCAGTCACCTTTCAGTGGGAGAGAAAAGCTTGTTTTGTTGCTGCCATGCTGTTGCTGTTCTATGAAGGATGGTCCCTTCCACTGCCGTGCCCTCGTCTGGTGAGGAGGAAGCTTGCACTGTTGCTCCCCATGCTGTACCAGTGTAGAGAGAGAGAGAGAGAGAGAGAGAGAGCGATGCTTACACTGCTGCAGCTGTTATACAAAGAAGTAAACTTTTCCCTGCCATCACCTTCGTTGCTGGTTATGAGGGACAGATGTATGCACTGTGTATGCTCCAGTTGTGAATACTCTGTGAGGAAAGGAAGTGTGCACTGTTACTACCTGTTCTGAGTGTGAAAACCTTGCACCGCTCCTCTTGCTTCTCACACTTATTTTTTTATTTAATCTTAGTATCTTGTGTAGTGAAGATTGTGGTAAAGCCTGTTGTTACAAAAATAACCAATATGATTGACATTGCCTGTGCTGTCTTTAATGCGTGCTAACCAAGCTCACTTCCTGTTCTGGGTGTGAAACCAGAAGAATTTTTGTAATGGGCTACAGCACCTGTAAAATGTCAAAGCATAGCTACCTAGAGTCTCTATGTCATGGGTGACACCTTCCGGCTATTCTACAAAAACCTACAAGCCCATGCCCTGAAAAGCTACTTAATATCAACGCCGGCCTTCGATCTCGATCTCGGTTCTGAAACGAGGATCTGCCTGAAGTCTTCAGGTGGCTCTAAAAGCCCTACAAGCAAGGAGAACTCCAGGCAGCCTGCTCTCCTTAAACAAAAAAATGCCTCCTGGTGAAGGGCGTGCTGTGTGCTACTGCTGGGTGTCAGCGCACGGGTGGGGGAGTGTGAAAGATTGGCATTGAGTTCTGCCCTGGGGAGGTATTGTCTCACCTGGCAGTGCATTGAGGGTCCTTTTATGCAATGCCCCCTCTGTGCAGGACTCGTTCACGGTCACTAGCTCTGGGGCTCCAGCGAGAGAGCGTTCTTCAGGGACCCCCATGGCTGAGCAGTGAGAGGGTCTCATTATTCACAAGTGCACCGAGCTGGCGGCAGCCGACGTGAGACGGATTAAAGCTCCCGTGACCCCTGGTTACTGCAGCTGCACTGTTATGAGGCACAAAGATGGATTCCTTTCAGTGGGTGAAATGCGGACTCGGAGCTGTGCCGAACCCTCTGGGATAACAAGCTGTCTCCGTGGAGCCGATAGGGGGAGGGAAAGTCATTTACTGAAGGATTAGCAAAGCCATGTGATACGACCAAGCTTGAAAGAAGCATACTGGGCTGGAGGAATGCCGCCGTTCTATTGCGAACATGGATAGCTCGTCTGTCAAAATAAATTAACAAACGCGGCGTGAGAAACAGATGGCACACTGCAGGCAATTAAAACAAGTGCGAGTGGAGCGGGCGAACACTGTACTTAGGCGCCGCTACTTCGGGACTACACGGAAGTAACTAGAGAATCAACAGCCAACAGAAAGTGCAAAAACAACAGCAATGCCTCAGGTAAACCAATCACAAGGGGAAAAAACAAATTAGACGAAGTTTCAGCCAACATACAGATTACTTTAGGTCTCGCTGAGGCAGCGCATGCGTTGCCATGGCGAGACCTAAAAAGGAGAGAAAGTGGTAGCCATCCAGAGGATGAATTGCATAATGCAATACCAGAAAACACAGCTTTCCCACGTGACCATATTGTGTGATCCTAGACAAACATTTTATTTTACAAAGCCTCCTTTTTATTTGTTATCATAAAAGAGAGCACCTTCCATTATGTGGGTTCAGAGTGTGCACTGTACAGAATTCATCCAATATTTTAAGGTCAAACACTTCTGCATTTTAAAGAAATACCTTTTTTACTGTTAAAGACACTTTCATATTTTCACATGATGTTAGTTGTATAAGTTAGATGCCAGCTATTTTCAGGGCTCTGCTCGTGCATGGGCTCTTAGAGCCAAGCTAGACCTTTGGTTCAGCTCTGGCTCGCCTCTCCCTATTAATTTGTTTGCTCACCCACCTGAACACATGCCTGCTGCAGTTAAACTAGGAGAGCTGTAGGTAAGGGACAAAGGTACCAGGAAAGGCCCCTGCCCTAAATACTGACCTGCAGAGGCAGTCGCAGCTCGCAATTCTCGCAGGTGGGGGGGAATCGCACGTAGGTTATTGCACAGGGGTTACTGTGAGGAGGGGTGTAAGGGGGTAAAATAAAAATTACCTGACCGGTCCTGCACACCTCTGCTCCTGGGCCGGGTCCGTGTTTTCCTGCTCCTAAACAGGAACAGGAATGCTCCCTCCCCTCCTGTAAGCTAATCACAACACTGCAATGGCAGCATTGTGATTGGTGCGGTGTCCCGGACAGCGCCTAGCCAGGCACCTGCAGGCATGCCACTTTCTCTATGTAGTCTGCATGAAGCCTAAATAGAGAAAATGTAGAGTGCACATGACTGTTTTGGTCGGCCCCAGGGCTGACCAAAGCAGTCAGGGTAATTAGAGTGGTGCATCCACTCCTCCACGACCTACCCAACCGCCCCCCAACCAGGCATATCCTTCCTCCCGCCCCCAACCAGGCATACCCCTGCCCTCTGCTTTCTCGCAGCGCGAAGTAGAAAATAAAATGGTATTTAAAATACCATTTTATTTTCTGCTTCTCGCACTGTGAGAAAGCAGTGGGGTGGCGCTCCTCCGCCTAACGGAGGAGCCGCCCCTGTGCAGAGGCCCCAGCCCACTAGGGAAGTACCTGATGGAATAAAAGTCCTGCGTGGACCTGGATAGTAGATTCATACATGTACTTTCATTCAGTCATAGACGGAAATCAGTCTGTGGAGGCCAGCACAGGTTCATACAGTGACAAATGTTGAATGGAATAAATCCAGTATAATTATTTTGTCCCTTTACCAAACTTTTAGACAATTTTATATTTTAAATATTTACAAATCTAAACCACATTTGCAAATTTTCCAATTCAAAATCGAATTCCTATTAAAATTCCACTGTTACCTTTTCAAATACCTGGTTGACATAGCTCCTTCTAAATTTGTTTCAGTCATTCATTATAAAATATTTACCTAGTTGAGTCCCAGCGAGCAAAAACATAACAAGCAAGCACATACATTTGCCTATATTATTTATAGACAGTCTGTTTTCTGCCAACGGATTTGGCTAATGCATAATTTCTGAAACAATAGTCATGTAGTTATGTGATATGACAGCTAAATTACCTCAAGGCGATTTTAACTGCAACCTAATCATAAGAAGACAGATTTAACTGTCTCAGCGTGCCTTCCTGTTGAAGAAATCCTTCATATGAGAAGATTTTATCAGCAAGGGCCAGCCACGAGGGAGTTCATATAAATGAAATTCCCTGCACTAATACTGAAATAATGCAAAAGCAGACAAAATGTTCAAGAAATGCTGCAGGCAGTAGGGAAGAGAACACAGTGTTTCCCTGAGTTTGTATTTAATTGGATTTTCCATTGGTACCTGTTTGGATTGTTCCTCCTCTACATGAGTCACCTGCGTAGGTATCAAGTAGTGAGGCCCTGTCAATAAAGTCAACCCTTGCACCTCCCAGGGCATCCAAGGTCTAAACATACAAGACTATATCAGGGCCCCATCCTGTGCCTGAGCAGAAGGTCACCATGAGCAAGAAATCATGCAGTCAGGGGTGGCTCTTCCGCTAAGGTGAAGGAGCGTCGACCCAGCCTTTCTGCAAGGCAGTTTTGTGGGATGGGGCTTGGCTGCACAGGGGGAGGAGTGGTGACACCCTCCTAAGTGGGCATTAGTGATTGGCCGGCCCTCTGGGGCCGGCCAAATATCCATGCACACTTAGCATGTTCTCCACCCAGGCTGCATTATAGCCTGGGTGGAGAATATACCCAGGCTTCCATTCCCCATCTGGGCGCTGAACCACACGCTCAGACCAATCAAAACACTGCATTGCAGCATTGTGATTAGCTATGGGGAACCTGGGTGCTTACCAATCACAACGCTGTATTGCAGCATTGTGATTGGCTCAGGGGAGCCTATCTTGTGTCCTGTTCCAGCAGAAGCCAGGAAGAGGACAAAGAGAGGCACCTACATCCATCGGCCGACGAGGAATAAAAGTTTAAAGAAGTGGCAAAGAGGAGAAAAGAAAATGAGGGAGTCAATGTCAAAATTAAACAGAATATGCACTTACATAGTGCTTGAGTACTTGTTTGTGCCCATTTATGACAACAACCTAATTGTCAGTGGAAGCTGTAGATGTAAGACGGAGGACTCGTAAATATACTATATACTATCAAGGAGAGGTGTTTGATACCACATTATCTGAAAGGTGGGTAAAGTATGAGATATGATAGCTGTTAGCTTTTCCATACTTAGCAGGTCCCAAAGTTTATGCAGCAAGTCTGTGCACCTTTGTACTGTGTCTGTACCCCATCTAGACAGTAAAACTTGTTTCCCTGCACAGAGTGCTAAAGTAATGGCTTTACCCTCTGTTAGAGTGTAGTGGATATGTCTGGGTGTTAGGGAGGCCTAGCAAAACATAACTAGGGAAGCATAGTATTTCAGTGCGAAACATTTGATCGATATCCGTTAAGACAGCTGTTCAATAGCGGTGGAGTTTGGGGCAATGCCATAGCAGGTGGACAAGCTTGCCAGGGTAAATAGGGACGAAGATGCAGTGGGCACTGTTTTGGGTAAGGGGAAAAGGGCAGTAATATGCAGGTTGATCAAAACAAATGCACCTCCTCTGTGGAGAAAGTTTCAGTCAAGAACATATGGGATCAAGCAGAGGTAGCAAAAACACTGACCAGATTAACAGGTACCAGCAATAACAACATGGCACATATGTCTAACCATATGGGCCAATTTGTACTTATAGTAGACTCTTTGTTGGAGGTAGAAGAAATAACCACACTCTCAGGTGGGGAGTGGGGGTGTGGGTACCAAGAAAATCAATAGTATGGCACACATCTAAAGAAGTGAAGGAAGCAATTGTGGAAAAGAAAATTCATTGATATTATTACACTTTGAGAACAAGTTTGGAGGGAGGCAGATGCAGTTAAGAGTAGTAGTGACACATTTTCCAGGAAGGGAAAAAAGAGGGTTAGGCCAAAAGAATACATCATGAACTGGTTGGAGGCTTTTGCCATGTTGATAGCCATCACCATTGAGAAATATCCAGAACAGGGTATGGTGAGGTATAAACAAAGTGTGGTTGAGAAGTTTAGTAGTTATGGTGGCATGACTTGGTTGCAATATGACCAGAGCTTAAGTCAACACATGGAGACAGTACCGGATGACATGGGATCAGAAGGACCCACAGGAATTAATGGAACACGTGAGGTCAGGAGCAGGGCTATGGACAGGTCACCCAGGATGACATGGGATCAGAAGGAGCCACAGGAATTAATGGAACACGTTCGGTCAGGAGCAGGGCTATGGACAGGTCACCCAGCCAGTTTCTTACAACCCGGGCAGGCAGGGCAAATAGAAAGCTATAAAATTGGGGACTCTGTGTAGATATTGAAGTTTATTTATTCATTGGCAGAACCACCGACTGCTCAGCTCGCCAGCCAGCCATAGAATGCCTGATCTCTGACATCTCATGGAGACCATAACATTCCAGGCTAGAGCTGACATTCTTTAAAGGCATAGTAAACTAATACATGAGTAAGCCAAATTACAACACATCCCCTTTACAACAAAATGAAAGGGAAAGAACATAACACAAGAAAACAAGCATTGGAAATGCAATCGGGCTCGGATTTATTTGAGTTTGAGCTAATGGCATTGTAAATGGCAATGTGTTTTCACCATGTGTTATGGAGTGTGTGCATGTGGTGTGTAGTGGAATTATGTGAGTTAGATTGGAATTGTAGCAATGGTGGCATGCTGTGCTTTACATGAATATGTTTAAAAGTAAAGTGTACCATACTGACATTGCTACAATAGTAAATTGTGGATGCGTTAACAATTGATGCATGCACTGATGGCTGGTGGTGTGTTTGTGACTGCCTGTAGAAATTGTGCACTGATGGCTGGTGGTAAGTGTGCTTGGTAAAAGACTGCACTGCCGCCTGGAGGTGTGTGTGCCTGGTGGAAGGGTGCACTGACGGCTGGTGGTGTGTGTGTTTGGTGAAAGCATGCACAGATGGCTGATGGTGTGTGTGTTTGGTGAAAGCGTGCATGATGGTTGCTGGTGAGTGCACCTTGCAAAAGAATGCACTGACGGCTGGTGTTGTACGCCTGGTGGTGTTTGTGGTTTGTGAAAGCGTGCACTGACGGCTGGTGGTGTGTTGTTGTGTGTGTGGTTGTGTGTGTAGTGGTGAGTGTGTGGTGGTGAGTCTGTGGGGGTGAGTGTGTGGTAGTGAGTGTGTTACACCAATGTGGCGCACTGGTGCCACTGCACCTGCTTCACCAATGGTAGGTACGCCTACGCCACACTGGTACCACTGCACCTGCTCCACCAAATATACTTACACCACACCGGTACCACTGCACATGCAGCACCAATGATAGCTACGCCACACTGGTGCCACTGCACCTGCTGCACAATCATAGCTAAGCAACACTACCACTGCAACTGCTCCACCTATGGTGCTATGCCACACTGGTGCCACTGCACCTACTGCACAATGGTAGCTAGGCCACACTGGTGGTACTACTCCTGCTGCGCAATAATAGCTAAGTAACACTGATACCACCTCACCTGCTCCACGAATGGTAACTACTCCACACACTGGTGCCACTGCACCTGCTGCACAATCATAGCTAAGCAACAATACCACTGCACCTGCTCCACCTATGGTAGCTACCACACACTGGTGCCACTGCACCTGCTGCACAATCATAGCTAAGCAACACTACCACTGCACCTGCTCCACCAATGGTAGCTACCACTCACCGGTACCACTGGACATGCTGCACCAATGATAGCTACGCCACACTGGTGCCACTGCACCTGCTGCACAATCATAGCTAAGTAACACTGATAACACTACACCTGCTACACAACGCCATCTACCACACACTGGTTCCACTGCACCTGCTGCACAATCATAGCTAAACAACACCACCACTGCAACTGCTCCACCTATGGTGCTATGCCACACTGGTGCCACTGCACCTACTGCACAATGGTAGCTACGCCACACTGGTGGTACTACACCTGCTGCGCAATCATAGCTAAGTAACACTGATAACACCTCACCTGCTCCACGAATGATAACTACGCCACACACTGGTGCCACTGCACCTGCTGCACAATCATAGCTAAGCAACACTACCACTGCACCTGCTCCACCAATGGTAACTACCACTCACCGGTACCACTGCACATGCTGCACCAATAATAGCTACGCCACACTGGTGCCACTGCACCTGCTGCACAATCATAGCTAAGTAACACTGATAACACTACACCTGCTACACAACGCCATCTACCACACACTGGTGCCACTGCACCTGCTGCACAATCATAGCTAAGCAACACTACCACTGCAACTGCTCCACCTATGGTGCTATGCCACACTGGTGCCACTGCACCTACTGCACAATGGTAGCTAGGCCACACTGGTGGTACTACACCTGCTGCGCAATAATAGCTAAGTAACACTGATAACACCTCACCTGCTCCACGAATGGTATCTACGCCACACACTGGTGCCACTGCACCTGCTGCACAATCATAGCTAAGCAACACTACCACTGCAACTGCTCCACCTATGGTGCTATGCCACACTGGTGCCACTGCACCTACTGCACAATAGTAGCTACGCCACACTGGTGGTACTACACCTGCTGCGCAATCATAGTTAAGTAACACTGATAACACCTCACCTGCTCCACGAATGGTAACAACGCCACACACTGGTGCCACTGCACCTGCTGCACAATCATAGGTAAGCAACACTACCACTGAACCTACTCCACCAATGGTAGCTACCACTCACCGGTACCACTGCACATGCTGCACCAATGATAGCTACGCCACACTGGTGCCACTGCACCTGCTGCACAATCATAGCTAAGTAACACTGATAACACTACACCTGCTACACAACGCCATCTACCACACACTGGTGCCACTGCACCTGCTGCACAATCATAGCTAAGCAACACTACCACTGCAACTGCTCCACCTATGGTGCTATGCCACACTGGTGCCACTGCACCTACTGCACAATGGTAGCTAGGCCACACTGGTGGTACTACAGCTGCTGCGCAATAATAGCTAAGTAACACTGATAACACCTCACCTGCTCCAGGAATGGTAACTACGCCACACACTGGTGCCACTGCACCTGCTGCACAATCATAGCTAAGCAACAATACCACTGCACCTGCTCCACCTATGGTAGCTACCACACACTGGTGCCACTGCACCTGCTGCACAATCATAGCTAAGCAACACTACCACTGCACCTGCTCCACCAATGGTAGCTACCACTCACCGGTACCACTGCACATCCAGCACCAATGATAGCTACGCCACACTGGTGCCACTGCACCAGCTGCACAATCATAGCTAAGTAACACTGATAACACCTCACCTGCTCCACGAATGGTAACTACGCCACACACTGGTGCCACTGCACCTGCTGCACAATCTTAGCTAAGCAACACTACCACTGCACCTACTCCACCAATGGTAGCTACCACTCACCGGTACCACTGCACACGCTGCACCAATGATAGCTACGCCACACTGGTGCCACTGCACCTGCTGCACAATCATAGCTAAGTAACACTGATAACACTACACCAGCTACACAACGCCATCTACCACACACTGGTGCCACTGCACCTGCTGCACAGTCATAGCTAAGCAACACTACCACTGCAACTGCTCCACCTATGGTGCTATGCCACACTGGTGCCACTGCACCTACTGCACAATGGTAGCTAGGCCACACTGGTGGTACTATACCTGCTGCGCAATAATAGCTAAGTAACACTGATAACACCTCACCTGCTCCACGAATGGTAACTACGCCACACACTGGTGCCACTGCACCTGCTGCACAATCATAGCTAAGCAACAATACCACTGCACCTGCTCCACCTATGGTAGCTACCACACACTGGTGCCACTGCACCTGCTGCACAATCATAGCTAAGCAACACTACCACTGCACCTGCTCCACCAATGGTAGCTACCACTCACCGGTACCACTGTACATGCAGCACCAATGATAGCTACGCCACACTGGTGCCACTGCACCAGCTGCACAATCATAGCTAAGTAACACTGATAACACTACACCTGCTACACAACGCCATCTACCACACACTGGTGCCACTGCACCTGCTGCACAATAATAGCTAAGCAACACTACCACTGCAACTGCTCCACCTGTGGTGCTATGCCACACTGGTGCCACTGCACCTACTGCACAATGATAGCTAGGCCACACTGGTGGTACTACACCTGCTGCGCAATCATAGCTAAGTAAGACTGATAACACCTCACCTGCTCCACGAATGATAACTACGCCACACAATGGTGCCACTGCACCTGCTGCACAATCATAGCTAAGCAACGCTACCACTGCACCTGCTCCACCAATGGTAGCTACCACTCACCGGTACCACTGCACCTGCTGCACCAACGATAGCTACACCACACTGGTGCCACTGCACCTGCTGCGCAATCATAGCTAAGTAACACTGATAACACTACACCTGCTACACAACGCCATCTACCACACACTGGTGCCACTGCACCTGCTGCACAAGCATAGCTAAGCAACACTACCACTGCAACTGCTCCACCTATGGTGCTATGCCACACTGGTGCCACTGCACCTACTGCACAATGGTAGCTACGCAACACTGGTGGTACTACACCTGCTGCGCAAGAATAGCTAAATAACACTGATAACACCTCACCTGCTCCACGAATGGTAACTACGCCACACACTGGTGCCACTGCACCTGCTGCACAATCATAGCTAAGTAACACTGATAATACTGCACCTGCTACACAACGCCATCTACCACACACTGGTGCCACTGCACCTGAGCTAAGCAACACTACCACTGCAACTGCTCCACCTATGGTAGCTACCACACACTGGTACCACTGCACCTGCTGCACTAATGATAGCTACACCACACTGGTGTCACTGAACCTGCTGCACAATGGTAGCTACCACACACTGGTACCACTGCACCTGCTGCACTCATAATAGCTACACCACACTGGTGCCACTGTCCCTGCTCCACTAATGATATCTACACCACACTGGTGCCACTGCACCTGCTGCACAACTGAAGCCACCGTCTATATAAACACAGCTGTAGTCAGTAAAGAAAACCATATCTGCATGAAAAGAGGAAACGCGAGACACAGAACAAGCACGAACGCGCGCCACTCACTGCAGACTGGTGAACGCGCCCCGACCATCTGGATTCTATTACGGCGGCACCCTGACAGCTCCTAATTGAAATTTATAACACTCCCCTGCACGCATAACCACACAGATTAAGGCGGAAGTGCCCTAAATGATTTACACATGGCCTATTGCGTGAAGGCTACTAGAAAGACAGCACAGCGAAGACGAATCACTATGCAGATGGCAAAAAAAAGGACTAAAAAAGCTCGCGCACTGAGGAATTTTTCCTGCACGATTCAAAAGCCCTTAACAAAAGGAGCTCGGAGCTCGGTGTAGGCCAAGCCCTAAAAATAACTAGTATAAGAAAAAACTATGCATACATAAATATGTGACAAGTGGAGAACATAATCTTTAAACTTAGCAGAAAGTCTGCAGCATCTTTTTGAGGAAGATCTTCGCTTGCCACCATCCCAGTAACCAGTGCTTCCAGAAACATTGGCATCAGGAAACCCGGTAACAATGGCACCAGAAGACCCTAAAGCCAATTTGACAAGCCAAAACATGCTCCAAGTACTACCTGTGTTGACTGTCATAACATTTGTTTTAGGATGGTTAGGATGGCTGTGATGGTGTAGGGACCCATAAAGCCAGAAGTCCCTTTACAGTTGTGTCTTGCCTTCTTCACAAGACCCTGGTACTCAATACTTCATTTCTTCCCTTTAACAGACATTTTAACATCATACCTCAACTTATACTTTTGTTGATAATCCGAAAGCCTGGTCCTTCTTGATTCATCAGATATACCGCTTTTGTTGCACACAGGTAATCACACTGGATTTAACTTAGAATTAGCCTTCCGTCCCCTCAAAGCCTCAAAGGGAGACCTCTGTGTGACCATGTTGGGAACCGTATAATGTGCCCACCATGTTTCTCTGAGAACACTCAAAAAAGACAGCCTGGAGTCTAGTGCCAGTTGAGCACAGCTTTTAACCACCCTGTTCATTCTTTTCGTTAAGCCATTAGCTTGAGGCACATACAAAGCTGTCTTTGATGGACAATCCCAAAATCTTTGAGGAAGGCACGCATCTCCTGGGAAGCAATTTGCACTCCATTGTCAGTTGCCAAATATTTTCATACACCCTCACACACGAAAACATCCTTCAAAAATTCTATTACAGTACTGGTATTAACCATTTGGTCACAACCTACTTAAAGGTGTAATCCACAAGAAGGAGTACAAATCTTTCATAAGAAGGCTTAAGCTCAAACCTACCAATTATACCCAAACCCAATTTGGACACTACTACCTCCAGAACTTCAACTGGAGACAAAGGAGCATGATTGGTAACATGGAATTTATCATTGGTGGCACACAGTTGACAATCCTTGACCACATCTTCAATCATATGGTCCATATTAGGCCACCAATATCTCTCTTTTACTCAACCTTTTGTGAGATTCCTGCCAAGATGTCCCTCATGAGCAAGAGTCACAATTCCGCCTCTCAAATCATACGGTGGAACCACCCTATCCCCCCTCATGAGATTACCTTGGCAAAACGTCAGGTCATTCCTCACTGACCAAAAGTGATTTAGATCTTGATCAAGAGTCTTGTAATCAGGCCATCCTTTAGTGATAATGAGCTTGAGAAAAGTAAACACTTTATCCTCACCAACAATGTTTGACCACTCTTCCTTTGACAAAGTTGGTTCAGCAAACCAATTCACACATTCCGCCTCCTCATCACCATGCTCATACTCCAAAAGTAGTTGTGACAAACAATAAGCAGACTTGTTGGCCGAACCTGGAATGTATTGAATACGAAAATTATATTCTTGGAGTCCATGGCTCAAATGTTTGAGTCTGGGAGTCATGTGACCACTATAGTGACAAGAAACAACTTGCACCAACGGTCTGTGACCAGACCTAACCAAAAATGGAATGCCCCACAAATAAAATTTAAAAAGCCTCACCACCCAGAACACACTCAAAGCCTCCCTCTCAATGCAAGAATAATTCACTACAGCATCTCTAAATGCTCTGGGCACAAATGCTACTACTCTCTTTTCTCCTCCATTAACCTGAGAGAGTACAGCTCCCAGTACCTTGAGACTGGCATCAGTGGTCAAAATTGTCTTAAGCTTGACATCAAAATGTCCCAAATTTGGCATTTTACCAATTTCAGACTTGATTGTCGTAAAAGCTTTCTCAAAATCTTGAGACCAATCAAAACACACTCCCATCTTCAACAACACCCATGACAAATTTGGAGTAAAACTCCCCAAGTCCCAGGAAAGACCTAATCTTTATCCACAGGCATGGAAGCCTTCAGTATGCTCTCTGCAAGCTCCTATTTAGGCTCAATACCTGATCCAGAAATGACATGACCAAGATGTCACAGGTGTTTTTGTATCCAGTGTTCCCGCGTGCAGGCAGTCGGCATCTCGTTACTTGTATCAGACCGGGAGCTTATAGCGTTCTGCAATTACTGGCAGATATGAAAATATGAAAACTATGCACCATATAGACCCAAGCTCCTGGGAAGTTATTCACAGTCTCGTTTTAGACTGCTAAAGACCCCCTCACATCACACTCCTTTCTTCATTTTTTCTACCTTGAAACAACGCTCATTTTTCTGAGATATTATTTGAAATTTTAGTTACAACAGCCGTATGTATACCATCTCCAGCATCAATTTTGCAAAAGGAATTGACAAGACTATAATTATTGACGTCTAGATACCTACTACGTCTTACCACTTTTGAAGCAAACGGTTCCAAGATTCAATTCATCTATCTGTGCCCGTAAGGATCCGACAATACCTTAATTATTGACGTCTAGATACCTACTACGTTTTATCACTTTTGAAGCATACTGCCTCGACATTCTCATTCATCTACTTGTGCCCGAAAGTTATCAAGAAGCCCCCATTTGCCACTGACCTTTTACATCTACGCCTCTCATCAGGTCTGGATCAAAAGTATTTACTAGCAATAGACGGTCAGCTGTAGAAGGCTCAAGAGCCGAAACGCGCGTAGTGTTACCTACCGCTTTGCCTTCAACAAATCTGTATAGTTTCAAGTCTATTGATGATGTACTTTTTCTAATATGTTTTTAACTGAAAAGAAAAAAAGTCAATACTATCTTTATATCTAAAAAAGAATCACAAGAAAAGAAAATTAAAAAAAAAGAAAAAATACAAATATTGATACCTTCACTACTGAATTTATATCAAATACTAATAAAATTACATCAATAAATATTTATTGTTTGATGTTTTTCAAAACAGTTGGACTTTATATATTTTTATAAAGGTCAATATTGGTTGTATGTAATCACAACAATGTCTGTTACTTGTGTCACTTGGCTATAGACCTTTTCTAAACCCATTTTCTCCCTATGTATAGCAAGTGAAATAAGAGTATATAGGGGTGCCCTTTTTTCAAAATACAAGATGTCACAGATGACACACCTATACGTCATTTTTGTTTTTTCACTGTGAGCCCTTTCTCCTTCAATCTCTCCAGCACATGCCTCAGTACAGTACCATGCTCCCCATCGTTCCTTCCATAGACCAGAATATCATCCTGAAAGAACAGGACATTTACAAAATCACCCAGCCGAGGCCAGTCCAAAGGACTTCCTCAAAAAACGATAGGCTCCTAAGGGTGTTACAAAGGAAGTCAGGTGTCTGGAATCACTATGCAACACTACCTGATGGTACGCAGATGAAAGGTCCAACACACTAAAATCCTTGCCACCCTTCAACATATTGATGGACTCAATATTAGGAAGAGGCTGGCGGTCCACCCAAATCCATTCGTTCAACCCTCGCAAGTCCACACATATTCTGACACTGGCACCACCATCCTTGGGCACCAAAACAACTGGGGCCAACCACTCCAAAGCCTCTATTTCCTCAATCACACCCAAATCTAACAGTCTCTTGATTTCCACCTTCAAAGGTTCCATCATCATGTTCGGCACTCTGCGTATCTTGTGCACACAAGTCCTAGTTCCATTCTTCAAGATAATACGGTGTTCGAAACCCTCGAGACATCCCAAATTATCTCCAAACACCTCAGGAAAATCTTCAAAGTATTTCTCTCCACCTCCCATGTGATCAATCAACATAACTTGGTCTTTAGGATTGCTGGCACCAGGGTTCAAAATAATACCCAAATCACGCTGATGCCTCCTTCCCCACAGGTTGTCACCCCTTTCCGCTACATACACTTTTTCAACAGCATGCCTGTCTTTGAATTCAATCTTGGCCACAACATACCCGAGAACATTGATGCGTGACCCTCCATAACTGATTAATAACTGGAGACAGTACCACATTATTCAATCTCACATTTTCATCCCACTGTTTGTTGCCAATCATAGTAAAAGGCGTACCAGAATCAGCCAATACTACAAATTTGTGTCCATCAACTCCAATATTACATTCAGGCATTACCACCTTCCCTGAATCAACCTCCCCATCCTTGTCATTCACATTCAAAATAATGGTACGCACTGCCTCAGGAGTGTTTTCCGTCACACAGATTCTCACAGAGGATCTACACATACGAGCATAATGCCCCTTTTTACCACATTTCTTGCACACTGATCCCTTGGCATAACAGTTTTGACTGTTAGATAAATGTGAAATACTACCACATCTATAGCATCTTGCTTTTTGTGAATCATTAGTGCTCTTCTCATGAAAGTCACGATAAGAACTTTGTGGCTGCAGGGGGCGGAGCTTGCCAGCGTCGATGGCGGACGGCTGAAAAGAGAGCTCCGTGCCATCACCGTGAATATCCGTAATTTATCCTGTCACTGCTGAGCCTTGGTGTCACCGAAGGCGTTGTCTGACCCCGGAATCTGCCGACAACAGCGACGGCGATTTTCGTCGCTCCCTGGCCGCCTGAGAGGAGGGTGCGAGCCGGTGAACATCCCGGCGTGCTGGGCCGCTGAGCCGCGGGTTTGCCCTGCACGCTCCTCGGCGTGCGTCATTCGACGTGCGGCCAGACTGATGGCCTGCAGCTCAGAGGGTCCGGACCTCCGGTACAGACCAGAGGGAATCGCGGACTTCTGGGAGTGCTATATACCCCCCACGAGTAGCGGAGATCCTAGATGCCCGCTGGCACTCGCTAGATAGCCTATAAAACCCACAACTGTCGCCACCATGTGGGGGAGTGTTGCAGGCCCTGGCGCTGCTGCTCCCCGGCCATCTCCTCACCTAATGCTGCTGCCGAGAGACATTGGCCCTGCACCACAGCGACGGATCCTTCTGCTACGGGAGTCAGGGGCCCCCAGGACACGTCCGTTAGGCGCGCGGAATTGAGTGTGCAGCGGAGAGACTTGTTGTGAAGGTGAGCCCGGGGCACCCTGATACCAACTTAGAGGCTCCGGTTCATAAGCCCACGCATTGGGCGGCCCCGAAGTGTACTCTTCTGCCTGCTGCTATCCCCCCCATTATAATTTGGACGGCTGGCGTGCTGCGTAGCTCAGGGGCAGCCATATGCTCGGGGGAGCGGTCCTCAAGCTTTGCAACCAGTGGGGCATTCCTGGTCTGGCCGGAGCTTATTCCTCCCGATGCACTGACGGGGCTGTGAGAGGCCCGCCATTGGTGAACAGCAAGGTCACTTACTACAACCGGGGAGCATGCGCCTGCGGCCGGCCTCATTAACGACTGCAGCTACCTGGGGAGCCTGGTGGGTCCCGAAGTTGCCGGAGGCCTGCCCCCCCCCCCCCTCTCCGGGTACTAAACTGTGGGAGCTGACTGCTGGCCCCCACTGATTGGTTATACAGCGGAGGAGCATAAGGAGGAGACCTTGAACTACGAACTTTTTGTGAGTACGCTGACAGGTGGTGCGAGGAGCTCTGGGGTGCGAGTGGGTTTGCTGCCCCCGGACACCGGTTGTGGGCCCCCTACTAGCACTGTGTACACCCTGGGGTCTCCTTAAGGTGCCAGCCCACACACCTCTGTTTTTGCCTGAGACTCAGAGGAGCTGCGCCTGCCTGCTGGAGTGGAAACCTTGCTGAATAGCCAGCGGCGACCGCCTGCATAGGGCCCACAGGGGGTGAGAGTAACCCTGTTATTGGGAAGGTGGAGAGCCCTTGATCATAGCAGTGGAGAAACCAGGCAGGAGGCCAGCGGCGGGAAATCTGCACTAGGACTTGCTCCAAAGGGCTCGCGGAGGGGAACTTCAGCATAACCGCTGATCAGGACACCATGGGCAAAGGAGACAAGACACAAACTAAGCTCCCTTTTGAGCAGCGCTGAGCGAAGCCCCCAGAGACGCGAGAGTCTATGCCTACACAGCAGGACAAAGGCCCGGAGAGCTCGTTCTACTCAGACATCAAGGAGCTGCTGGTCACCATGGAGAAGGGCCTACAGGACAGTATGGCGTCAATAGGTACGAAGATTGATGCCCTCACTTATCGCATGGACCGGTTGTCCGAAAGAGTGGATAAGCACACAGAGAGATTGGACATGTCGGAGAGACGCCTGACTGAAGTGGAGGAGGCTCAAATCGAACTGGATAAAGATCGTAAACACATTGGCAAGCTCCTTCAGGTAATACAAGATAAGTCAGAGGATTTGGAAGCCCGCTCTTGGAGTTCTAATATACGAATCACAGGTGTCTCGGATACGACACACACCGGGAAGATGGAGTTGTTTGTAGAGAAGTTGCTAACCACGCTACTGGGAGGTGATGTTTTCTCGCCCATGTTCATAGTTGAGAGGGCACACCGCACGCTGGGCCCACGCGCGCGCCCGGGGGCTCCCCCGAGGCCAATCATTGCAAAACCTCTAAATTACAGAGACAGAGACACTGCGTTGCGATTGGCCAGAGAGAAGGGTAAGCTGCAGTTCGAGGAGGCAGCAATCTCCTTATACCCGGACTTCACGGCGAAGGTGCAGGAGGAACGCCGACATTTTGCTCCATATAAACAGCAACTCCGTGACTTAGGGCTAGATTATGCTATGCTGTACCCGGGGAAGCTATGAATCAACCGCCAGGGACATTCTCACTTTTTCACCGATCCAAAAGACCTACAAAAGGCTCTGAAGATGTGGTCTAAGAAGCAAAGGAACAGACCCAGAAGCCAGGCTGGAGAGCAGGAACTTGCCAGCGGCCTGGATGAGCAAGAATAGGGACACTGCACCTTCGATGTGACCTTGCCATTTGACGTGCTGAGACAAAACCTGGAACTTGATGGAGAGCTGGGCCCTGCATGGCGGAGTTCTCTGCACGCTAGGTTGAAGGAAGCGGACATGTCCTTAGGAGAATATGAGAGCTGAGATGCCCCCGAGGCCTGGTGAGACCTTTCCAAGCTATCTTCTCCTTTATGTATGCGAGTGACTGACATTAACGGACGCTGAGATGGCTCACATTTCCTGGTTGTGCGATGCTGCCATGCGCTGAGTCTGGGGGCGGGCTGAGGGGGGGATAGTTGCACTGTTTTTTGGGGGGATTGCTAGATGCTGTGAAGTGGCTCACTGCCATTGGCTCGCGTGAAATGACACTGAAGTGGTGATGGCGCTAGGAGCTTTACTGGGTCAAGACTTAGCATGCAATTGCTACCTGTACTTTTAATGGCGACCTCTGCCCTAGCGCTGTACACACTAACGGGTCCCGCGATGGACTACTTGGGTTGTTTGGGGATGGGGGGGGAAGTTTACTCATGCTAGGCCGTGTTGGGGTTAGTCTGCTGTGGGTGGGGGGGAGAACTCACGGGAAATGGGAAGTGTTATTGTGTTGAAATTTCTGCACTGTGTCCTTTACCTCCATGGTCACGAAAAGTTCACTATAGAATAGCCCACGTCCGCGCCGCACTCTGCTCCATAGCTTGTCACACTGATTTGATTCCCCTCTGTAAACCCGGCTCCACTTACACTCTGCACGCCATATCACCATGACTAACGTAACAAGAGTGCAGGAACCTGCACAGTCTGCCTCAGTTTGCGCCCTTACATGGAATGTCAGAGGGTTGAACGATTTCAGAAAGCTAAGGAAAGTACTGGGTTACCTAAAACGACATAATATAGACATAGAGCTGCTGCAGGAAACACACTTGCCACTCACAAGTAGGATGCTACACAGCAGAGGCCTGGAGGGGAACGTTACGGCGGCCGGGTTCACCACTCACGCTAGGGGGGTTATCACATGTGTCAACCCGGGCTCAAAAATCCAGATACAGACGCTCAGTGCTGACACAGAAGGCAGATACGTAATAGCGACCTGTAGGGGAGTGGGGCTGGACTTACTAGTTGTCAATGCATACGGTCCCAACTATGACTCTCCTGAATTCTACGAAACACTAGCTGCTAAGATTGGCTCATACGGCAAGCCCCACATAATATGGGGAGGGGACTTTAATTTGGCACTCAACCCAGACATGGACAGGTCTACAGGCCCATCTCGCAGGCCGTCGGCGGCGGCGCAGATGCTGATAGCTAGACTTCTTGTGTTGGACATGGATGATGTGTGGAGAAGCAGAAATGCGGGGCGAGGCGGATACACACATTACTCGGCTTACCATGGAGTGCACACTAGAATCGATTACTGGTTTGCCACCTCGGGGATTACCCGCAATATTAAACACTGTAAAGTCCTACCGCGCACGCTGTCAGACCAATCCCCCTTACTACTGGTAATAGAGGCCCCTGTCAAGAAAATTCCCCATTTTACGTGGCGCTTTCCACCTTATTCGCTCCTCGACCCAGTTTTTTGCGGAGAACTAGCGGAGTCGATTGAAATATTTTTCGAAAAGAATGTTGGATCTGTGGAGGACTTTCAGACTGTGTGGGAGGCATTTAAAAGTCTACATTGCGATGTCTAAACACTCCAGTGTCCTGAAAGCGATAAGGCGCAGGCTGGCTGAGCTAGAAAATCAGCTGCAAGCCCTTGAGGAGCAGCAGCGGAATCGACAGGACTAGGCCACGGAGGAGGGAATCAAACGCCTCCTAGTGGGGTTCCATGACGAAGCGGACTGGGAGGTTAAACATTTGGGCAAATATGCTAGGGCCCACACATACGGAGAGGGGGAAAGGCCTGGAACAGTACTGGCTAACATCCTTAAAGGCAGAATGGGGAAGCCGCTGGTATCGGAACTGAGAGATGTAGATGGTCACAGAGCCACGGATGAGGCAGATATAGCTTCCATCTTTAGAGATTATTACTCAGAGTTGTACTCCTCGAAGTGCGGGGACCTGTCGGCTGAAATTCTAGATTACTTGGAGCATATAAAGCTCCCGTTCCTCTCTAACTCTCAAAGGGAATTCCTCATGTATCCTATACAACAGGACGAAATTAGAGACTCCCTGGCCTCGATGCGATCTGGCAGCGCGCCTGGTATGGATGGCCTGACGGTCGAATTTTACAAAACATTTTAGGAACAGCTCCTGCCACATATCTACACTCTGATGAGTGACATCTGTATCCAGGGAAGCATGCCTTGCTCCATGAGAGAGGCAATGATAGTCACCATTCTTAAGCCAGGCAAAACGCACGACGAGTGCGGATCATACCGACCGCTGTCGCTGCTAAACGTAGATACTAAGCTATATGCGAAAGTACTAGCGACCAGATTAGCACTGCTAGCCCCCGAATTCGTGGCCCCAGAACAAGCAGGGTTTATGCCCAGCAGGAACTTGACGTACAATATTAGGACGGTACTAGGAACTATTCAACATGTTAAGCAGGATGTATCGGCCATGGCTATTTTCCTTGACATGGAAAAGGCGTTTGACTCCGTGGAATGGCCGTTTCTGCTCCAGGTATTACGATGGATAGGAATTGGGGAGCCCTTCCTACAAATGGTGGGCGCCCTGTATGAAGGACCCTCGGCTAGAGTGCGAGTTGGCAACGCAATCTCGAAACCCCTCCGCATAGGCAGGGGAACTCGACAGGGGTGCCCCCTATCCCCCTTGTTATATGCACTTGCGGCAGAGCCTTTGGCTTGCGCGCTGAGAGAATACCACGGTCACGAGGGCATACGTTTCCTGACCTACAAAATAGTAGTGTCCATGTATGCAGATGACATGCTGTTGTATGCGCACGCACCCGCGACGAGTCTTCCCCCGCTTCTGAGAGAGGTTGTACGCTTTGGTGCGCTTTCTGGGCTTAAAGCCAACTGGGCAAAATCGGTTGTGCTACCGCTAACGCCTGTGACTAGACAGGTGGAGACGGAGTACCCTCTACAATGGTCCGAAGATCCAATCAGATACTTGGGGATACAAATCCACACACACCCGGACCTGCTCCTTAGCCAAAACTACGGTAGAGCGGTCAGCAAGTTGGAAGATGATATAGCGCTCTGGACTAAATTGCCTCTCACTCTAATGGGCCGCATAGCCATTATGAAGATGGTGGTACTACCGCGGTTCTTGTTCCTTTTTAATGCTCTCCCAATAGTACTATCTAGGGCCTTTTTCCAGCGGCTAACGAGTCTCATGATTAGCTTAGCATGGGCGGGAAAGCAGCCGAGAGTCAAGTGTTTGACACTTACTTTGCCCTACAACATGGGAGGCTTAGCAGCCCCAGACCTTGAACTTTATTACAGAGCAGCTCAAGCGTCGCACCTTCACACCTGGATCCACGGAGACAGGATGATCCCACATGTCCGCATGGAGCGATTAGTCGCGCACCCGCAGCCTCTTCCAGTCACGATTTGCATGCCGCTGGACCGTAGATCAGGAGTGTTGGACTCCATTACTGCTACCAACAATGCATGGCACTCACTCCTGCAACGGCGGGGAGGAGCGCTACTATACTAGCCAGAGATGCCACTGGAGTGGATGCTCTGGCTCCCACCCATGGCTGAGAAGGGTGTCACCAGAGAGCTGGCGAAACTAGGTCTCCGCAGAGCGGGCGATCTTTTTCAGGATGGCGTGGCCAAAACCTGGTATCAGGTGCGAGGTGATTGCAGTGCGATCCCTATGCTGCAACGCTTCCAATTCCACAGGACGCGGAGTGCCCTTTCGGAGCTGCTCGGTCCGGACATGGTAGAACCCCCAGACGTCCTCGAACTGTCATATATAATCAAATACAAGGAGCCTCGGAAGCTCCTCACGAATCTATACAGGGTGGCTAGGTCGCAAGGAGAGCACCAGCTTATGAAAGTGAGACTGGCATGGCAAAGAGACCTGGAGGCCACTTTAGATGACGCGACATGGCGGTACTGCTGTGACAGCACGAAATGGATCTCACTTAATGGAAAGCACAGACTGATCCACTTTAAGTTCCTGCAGAGGGTGTATTACACCCCGGAGAGGCTCCATAGATACGGTCTGCGGCAAACGGCACAATGCGAACGTTGCCATGCTGCTGACACTGACTTCCTGCACTTGGCTTGGAACTGCCCAGGCATACAGTCATTCTGGTGCGATGTCTTTTCGGAAATGAGCAAAATCCTGGAAGTAGACATGGCCCCGGACCCGGGCTTGGCGCTCATTGGTAATTCCAGGCGGCTCCCAGTCGCGCTTCGCAGACTCACGGATATGGGGATGCTAATGGCCAGGAGAGTAGTAGCTCACTGTTGGATGAGAGGACTGCTCCCAACCAAAACTAGATGGGCACGAGGCATGTTATACTGTAGTACACAAGCGGCACACTATAGTGAACTGCTGCCCCCCAAAAGCCGCCATAGAAAATTTTGGCCATTGTACCAAACTTACCTCAATGGGAGGCTGCGGGAGGATTCTGGCAGCCCGGAAACGGAGACCTCAAGTTGAGGGGCAAACAATAACTCGAAACCTGACCTCAGCTAGTGAGAAGAGAAAGATGTGCACATGACCCAGAGAGTGTGACGTGGAGTGTGATGGGGACATGGAGCGAATTGGGAGATGACTGGAGGGGTGGGATGGCACCGTAAAAAACACAGTCCACACCCAGTCTAGATGGGACACAACGCTCGGGGCAGACATTCTGGATGGACTAACTCAGAGGGGGCGCAGACACTGCTAAGGGACACACTGGGGGTAGGTGTAGCCGAGGAACAGGACTAGGCACCACATTGACGGACATAACTGTGCAGCACATGATGACCGAAAGGGGGAGGGTTGGGGGGGGGTAGGGCCATTGACCGAGTTGGAAGTTAGTATTTGTTTAGTTAGGGCACGAACACACATGTCTTGAATATTGGCTGCGGAGAAATAGGGGGGGAGGGGTAGAGACGAACTGGTGGATACAATGATGAAAATGCACATGACAACTGCACCCTGCTCTGTTGGCGGTGATGACTGTGAACTTGTCAATTGCTACTAGGAACGCGCCGCCGGACCCCCGGGTTGTCAGCTGATGGGCCGTGTACGAATATGCTTATTGTTTACTTGACATATCTACAACGCGGCCGGCCCATGAGGTTGTAGGCCTGAAGCTGTGTGTTTGAAGTTCGTGGCAATAAATAAAAAATAAATTTAAAAAATGAACTTTGTGCACATCACGCTCGGGAAGTAATTGTGTTTCACGGTCAGAACTGCACAAATGTACATCCCTGTCAGTTCCTTTTCCCTTAGCATAAGAAAAAACTTTATCAATATTGTCAGTGTACGGTTAATGATTATCAGCAGCATCTGTTAAAGAATGAATGTCACCTTGCTCCTCCTTTTTGTCCTCAAGATTCTTCCTCATTTCTTTTACCCAAGTCGACGTATTCTCAACTCCCTCAACAATGGGTATAGCTTCTACCAATGAAGGATTATTTGACAAAAGTTTTTCTTGTACTCTGGTACTGCTGGTACTTCTCACCAAATGGTCTCTCACCAATGAATCAGATAACTCTCCAAATTCACACGTGCATGCGAGTGTCTTTAACGATGCCACATAACTGCCCACTCTTTCAGCTAGCTCCTCCACTCTTGTAAAAAATCTATGGTACTCCAACACCATATTAATACGAGGTCCAAAATAATGTTCTAACATAGTCATTGACATCTCATATACATCTGATGGTTCTCCATCACCACTACCCACAGGTACCATATCCATACTATCATAGATGTTGCTCCCTTCTACGCCTAAATTGTGTAATAAAATTGCTTGCTTTCTGAAAGCAGAGAATTTCTCACCACCAATTGCCACAATATACGAGTCAAAAAGGTTCCTCCATCTTTTCCACTGTAAAATTGGTTCCCCCTTTTCTGACAGAAAGGTAAAGGTTGCGACATGCTGGTGGTGGTAGCCATGGTTACAAGGGTGAATATCAAAAAGAGTGCGTTATTCACGCAGAGGTGTGGTTAAGAAGATCTTATCTCTGAATTGTAAGAAATGTCACCAAATGTTTTCAAGATCATCTAATAAACCATGGTGAGAGTAGAATGAGAGTAGAATGATAATAAAGTATTAGGATAGTAATTTCAAATCTCACCATTTCATCCCGATGTAAAATGTGCCGCTTTATGCTGCACCGATCGTCACCTAATGTTTTGCTGTTCTCGTTAGTGTTCTGGTAACAGAAAAATCACCTTAACAAAAGCAGCACGTTGTGTCTACACAGAGTCCACGTCACCGCTAGTATTAAATCGTGGACTCTGTGTAGATATTGAAGTTCATTTATTCATAGGCAGAACCACCAGCTGCTCAGCTCGCCAGCCAGCCAAGGAATGCCTGATCACCGACATCCCAATGGAGATCCTAACATTCCAGGCTAGAGCTGGCATTCTTTAAAGGCATAGTAAATGAACTCATAAGTAATACGTATTACAACACAAGCCAAGGCAATCCCTTGCAGCTCCTACCTCAACCTACCAGCAAGCAACACACAGAAGTCAGATTTGGGCCTTTAGCTGTACTTTGGAACCAGCCACAGACCTACCCCCCTCTTGCGCACAAGAGCTGCACAACATCACACAAAGGCAGAGCAACGCAATGTTAAGCCAGCTCCCTCAAAACACTAAAGGGGCACAGCATTATACATACCCAGTACAGGCCAAATCTCAGCTCCAAAATATCAGGTCACAGCCTCAACAATCTTATTTGCAATGGCAGATGGGTCAACCCCAGCATCAGGTGCATGGATATGTTGGTCACCGGCAGCTCTACAGCACCCAGGGGCCACAACAATAAATATACATCAGACCATCTCACAAACAAGGAGAGGCTGGTCATCCACAAACTCCTCAAGCTTTACCCTTCACCCCACCACCGCAGGGTATTTCAAGCCAGCCAACCTCCCAGCAGACTTTGCCTGGACAGGTGCAGACCATGGGTCATCCCTCCCACATATAAGAGGATCATTTTCTGCCATTCCCTCCCCCCTGGAGTGTAGAAGAGACCAGGTTTACCATGCTGCAGAAAAATCAGGACAAATTCTGTTGATGATACAATGTTGGTAACTGCAATTGGGGTGGTACATGCAGGTTCTAACAAATTTGCACCACCTGCGATTCAGGCCACCCTTCCTTTGCTTGCCATAAACCTAAAACAGAGGGGACATTCCTGTCCCTTTCCCAGCCCAGCATTAGGCAAGTCCCCACATCTAGAAGCCAATTCCTACCAGGACTACACCCATGGGAACTCAGTCAACAATTGGCTTGATCCGAACTCTTGCTCAGTTTCATATGCCTCCTTCCATTAGGCATTGGAGCTAGTATTTGTAGCTGGAAAAGGTGACCTTCTGGCTAAGGTAGACTTTGAGTCAGCCTTCAGGATATTGTTAATTCACTCTGACAGCTTCCACTTCCTAGGATTCCAGTTTAAAAACAAATTTTGCAACAACAGACAGATGCGTGCCCATGGGTGTTCTTCATCATGCGCCATATTTTAAAAAGTCCAGCTTTGTCATGGAATGGGTGATGTACCAGGCAGAGTCCGCAGGAGGAGAGGTCCACTACTTAGATGATTTTCTTTTTGTGGGCAAAAGCGGTAACATCGACTGCAGTGTAGCTTTTGCTACATTTTAAGCCTTGACAGCGACCTTTGGAGTTCATTTGGCCCTAGCCAAGATGGAAGGTCCCACAACTTGGTTGACATTCCTAGGAATCAAGATTGATACTGATCAAGGCCTTTCTTGACTTCCACAGAACAATTTAGATTCCTTCACCGAAGCTATTGGGTGGTACTATCAAAGAAAAATGCCACACTGAAGGCATTATAGAAACTGATAGGCAAGCTTAATTTTGTGGGCTGCACCATCCCAGCGGGAATAGTCTTTGCAAGGTGCCTATCACAAGCAACTGCAGGCACAAAGCTGAAACACCATTTCATTAGACTCAGTGCAGGCCTGAAGGAGGACCTGCGAATGTGGATGAATTTCTTGACAACGTTCAATGGATCACATTTATGGCAATCCCCTTGGATATCCAGTCAACAAGCACAGCTGTTTATGGATGCTTCAAGCAGTCAGGGCTATGGAGTCCTCCTGGGAAATGAGCGGTGTACTAAATAATGGCCCACTGCCTGGCACGTGGACAACAGAACCAAGAACATAACTGTCCTAGCGCTCTTCCGTATTGTAGTTGCCCTCCACATTTGGCCCAACAGATTGTCCAACCATAGGCTCATCATTTGGTCTGACAAGTTGGCCGTAGTACTAGCAATACATTCACAATATTCATCATGTTCTGTTGTCCTGGGTTTTCTGAGAAACTTAATCCTGCTTGCATTTGAACACTGGCATCAGGGCTAGGCATGTGGAGTGGGTAAAAACAAGGCTTCCGGTGCTCTCTCTCATTCTTAGATGGACAGGTTCAGAACAGAGAAGCCTGCCCCAGACACTTGCATGACCCCATTCAACTCTGAGTTGTGGAGGTTGGTTCAATGGAGGAGAGACTCAAGGACATAGCGGAGATGGCTCTGGCACCAAGCCCACGCCTTCGGTACCAACAGTGTTACCAAATGTTCTTAGTACTGGAACCTGGGAGGATGACTGAGCCCTACAGCCCTGCTGAACACAGGTTAAAGTTTTTCATCCTGTAGGCCAAGAACATGGGATAATCCAGTTCATAGTCACTGAACACCTGGTAGCCATAGCTTACAACCACAAACTCCAGGGAAAACCTGATTCCACCAAATATTTTCTACTATGCCAAGTGCTGAAGGCTGCACTAGAACCAAATCCAAGGTCAGAGACAACTGAGCCACTATAGACCTCACCTTACTACAGTGAATTTTAGATCAGATATCTATGACCTGCAACTTGCAGTATGAGATCATCCTCTTACATTGTCATTTTATGAGACATTCCAGGCATCTGAAGTAATGGTTTTCTCAAGGAACGACTGCAGCTTCAGGGCCCTTGGTATCAAGGACATAAGAACCAATAACGTTTACATCAATTTACCTCTGCACAAGAAAAAAATGATCAACAAGGCAAGGGGAGGGTTGTAAATCTACACAGAATAAGGGCTGGCGACAATTATTGCCCTGTAACACTGTTAGTTTCATACGTGGAGGTGTGGGGCTACCTTCTTACTCATAAAGACGGGTACCCATTAACAATTTACCATTACAAGAGGGTGCTAGTCATGGTATTGGCAATGCTGGAACTTACTGGGCATGGGCAATTCACAACTCATTCCTTCAGATTTGGGACAGCAACCATGGCATTCAAAGAAGGCCTGCCAGACAATACTATATTAGACCATAGGGGCAAGGCACATAGTATTCAGCTAGCTTTTCGGTCTCTTCCGTGCATTTTTGTTAATCAAACCAAAGTTTGACTTTTGTATGTTTATTATGTAATGTTATGTAGATGTAGAATGTTTTTCTGATGTATTATGAAGCCTTGCATGGGGCACTATCTTAATGTTAAGTTTCACTGATTTTTTTATTGGGGCTAGTAAATGGAAAAAAAGGAAAGTGGTATTTGGTTGTAATTTTATTTATGCTAAGTCTATTTTCTTTACTTGCAGTTGCCAAGAAGTTATTGTCATACTTTCCCTGCGAATTAAGTAGGACTGTGTATCGGTATAAACATAAACGTGCTGAGTCCACACATTTCATCAGAGTATGTTGGCCCAATTCCTACCTCACGTGCCCCATCTGTACACCTACATTACCAGGGTACCAGATGGTATCTCTAACCTTGAACACGACTACTCTAATTCCTCAAGGAAATCGTGTAAACAGATCAACCTTTTCATTGTTTATGTTTCCATGACCAAGGTAAACACAATGAAGATACCAAGTGGCATTTCAAACATTTATTGAAGCCATCGTATTCTTGTATAGAAAGCGTGAGCTGGAATTATTAATGGGATGACACAAAACATTGTAACCAGCATTACAAGAATGGTGAAGAAAATAAACAGTTCAACCATTATAGCATTATTCGGTAGTTACATAATTATATTCATAATTATACTCCTAGCTTAATATTACCTCCATTATTGAGAACATAGTGGGAGTACCTTTGGCCAGATCCATTGGGACAGCCTAACCACACTGCCCAACTGATGTGTCAGGAAGCCGATCTGGTGTAAAGCAGGCTATCGTTCTTTGCAGGATGAAGGTCAGAGTCAGCAGGGCTGCATCTCAATCACAGTGCACAGCATTCCAGGATAATCCCAGCAGAAGTGCTCGCTGCTGAAGTAGCACTGAGGCAGATTATATAATAAAAGCACTGTTCCAATCGCACTGTGTCGAACGTGCAGAGCTGATGCAATAGTTTGTCTGGAGCCTTAGAGCTGTCTCCAGCCAAATACAACGGCATTGTGTTCAATGTTCCTAGCTTGTACAGAAACATGATAATAATGCTTACTAAAAATTGTGCTGCATGTAAAATAGCTTTTCAGGACATTATTGCTTGAGTGCAAAGCATGTAAAAAGTCACCTTTAGAAAAAGATGTCAAGTAAAAACCTGTAGCTAAAATGAAGTCTTAGCGCGGACCCTGTTGTACCGTACAAAAGTATGGGTGACGAGGCAAATGCTTGCATCCAGAGGCTCATAGCATGCCTACAGGATTAATAGCCTGTAAATGCATGGTTTCACCTGCACAGAAATAGCATGGACGGAGAGGCCAGGCATGCAGTGGGACATGTTGTGGCCATTTATCAACTTACAATTAGGTTACTCAACAGCACCAGACATTCTAGCAATACACTTGGGTGGCAACAACCTAAATGCGGAAAGGAAAGGTTCACTGCGGCATAAGATGAGATACACATGAGTTGCTTTGAGAAGATTACTTGGGGGCACAGAATTACTATGGTCTGAAATTATCCCTAGGCACTATTGGGTTGGGTCAAGCTCCTAAGAAAAAGTCGAGGAGTCCAGGAGAAAGCTAATGGGGCGATGTTCAACATTTTAAACAGTGTGGGTATGGGTTATGTAAGACATAGCCTAATTAATCTGAGGGTCCCTTCAACTTATGGTCCCTATGGTGTTCACCTCTACGAGGTGGGTATGGAACTGTTCATCCAGAACATGTAGAATGTTCTGACAATGAGAGGCTGTAGATAGACTTTGTAAGAGTAAACTCCTGCCATGAGGGCCTTGCTGGTGCAGTAAGCCACTAACAAGACATGGTGAAACTAACAAGGGATCCACTGTAGCTGCAAGCCCAGCCATCAGCCCGGTTGAAAGGCGGCACTAGGAACCCCATCCATGCAATGAGTTTCACTATAACCCAGCCAAGGGGACAACAACAGAAATGATGGGGTAAGGGATTTAATGTCGGCAGTGAACGTTCAGCTGTAAGGGCAAGCGTGGCTAGAGAGTGGTACAGCCCTAGGGTAGCCTTGTTCTAAGTGAAGGTGAGTGAAGCATGGCCATTGGAGCACCTGACTGCATGAAAAGCAACTTCTGGAAGTGGACGGCCACCCGGCAAGCCTGATTACATGATGCCAAATGAAACAGGGTGTATGCTTGCGGGTGAGTGTGGAAACACGGCTACCAGAAGTGAAGGCTCTCCTGGTGTGCCTGTATGACTGAGGCATGGCTGCTGGAAATGGATGGCCACCAGGTAAGCCTGATAGACTGAAGGTAACAAAGCATGTCAGGTGTTCAAATGAGGCCGTTCTGTATGTAGCACAGGCACTGGAAGTGAAGGGCAATGCCTGTATAATTGAAGGCATATGAATTTGTCAGTGCGTAGACTATGACCATAGACTGTTGGTTTGTCATGAATGATTAAGAACAGCTACAGTATGGTCACAACTTCATGGCCACCTGGTATGCCTGATTGAAGGAAGCATTGGATTGCACTGGTATAGTGGTCAGCTGATAGAGAAAGTAGTGCCCGGCAAAGAACGTTCATGGCAATGAAATATTACAAGCTATCTTCTATTTAAATGCAAACTAAAGTGAATTCAAAGTATTCGCTTGTAGTGAAAGTAGCCAAAAAACTGCGGCCTTTACTCTTCCAAACAAACAAGCCTGGTATCCTTCTGTGGGAAAACTGCAGCTGATATTTATTTTCTCTCAGACATTTTGTTTGATAAAAGCAAGTGAAAACCGGCCCAATGATAGGGAAAAAACATTTGTGAATTGTGTGGAAACAGAGTGTCCTATTGGTATTCCCCATTTAACCAAACACAGCTTGTAATTGGCCATTATTTCGGCATTACAGAACTACCAATAGCCAGCGCATCACTATTTTCAGAGGTCAGAAAATTATGCAGTAATCATGCAAATGCTGCAATAAAACAATAGTATCTCACTGACAAATCTGTGTTTTGGGACCCAAAGACATCATATACACACCCTATATGATCTCATACAGAACAGCAGCAACTGTCAATATATAAATAATATATAATAATAATATATAACTGTCAATGCCTACATGCTATGTACAAGTACCACACACAGTACCTCACATGGAATGATCCAAATGGATGGCCATAGTGCAAACCCTTTTCACCAGACAGGAGTTGTTCATCTTCATGCCTTACCTTAGAGCTAGACCTATTCCACTATGTGACAAATCATCTGCATACCATCCTGGCAGGATCAGTGGCTTAAAGATGGTATTTAATGTTCTTGGTTATATATAAGAAAGAGGTTAACCCATCTTAAAACTACCCAGGTCTAGGATATGGTGAGAAGTGAACGGAGACTTTCAGGATACTTCTGGAACAGTTAGGGATACCAGTCAGGAGGGCATTTCAATGTCATTTGAGCAAATGTCTGGAGACTAGAGGCAAGGTTGTGACTTTATTCCACCTAAGAGTTTCAGATAAAAGTGGCAATGTTTGTGAGCAAGGCTGCCACAAGGATCTTTACAGCTTCCAAATGACCTGTCATTTTGCCTCTGCCTCCACTGGCATTGGAGTACTGTTTCTTGCATCTAGAAGAATTCTAGTGACTCCTTGTTAGTGGCTCCATAGCTGGCTAAATAGCATTTCTTCCCCTAGCCCTGGAAATTATTGTAAGTCTTCAATGTTAGTTTTGAGATATAGAGATGGCTCAAACGTGTGACTTTTGGATTTAGTTGAGGAGGGTTGCTGATCAGGTATGACTTTGAGTCAAAAGATTGGCCGCTTGTGGAAGAGAGTTGAAGGGTGTTTGGAGAAGTGTATACATTTGATGTTGGAAGGATTGCATTTACAGAAGTTGAACATAGAGCTGTGATTGTAATTAACAGTGGTCCTAAACCTATTAATCAATAGTAATTGACAAAATCAATCTTTGTTCAATCATTTAGACACTCCAGAGCAATTCAGCCGAATCTGCTCAAATTCTAGTCAATAGTCTTAAGTGAGAAAACGCAAAACAAGCCACTACAAAACAAGGCAGAGATACAATGTATTTAATTCATTGTCTCATATTAAGTTCATTTTATACAATAATGTTTCAGTAAGTAAAAACCAACAGATAGATTGCCCAAATGGAGCGTGCAAAAAAGAGAGTGATCAGAGTGTTGAGTGAATAAGAAAGGAAAGGAAAATTCACAGCAATGATTATCACAATTCTAAATTATTTTCCAATCAATAACGGTGTTCTAATGTTGCTGTATTGAGTACCTGGCCATATTCAAATTGCTACAGAACTGTTATATACAAGATTTTACAGGGACATTTATGTCCTTAATGAGCACTATATTGGTCAAAAATTGTGGTCCAAGGTAAAAGGGGAGGGGGGTCGTCGATGTTTCGACTCGACTTAAGGCCAACCGGTCATTTGAACCTGGGGCATGCGAGTCTTCATCAGGACAAGGTGGGCAACCCAGAGGATGTCGATGTCCCCTAAGTTGGAAAACCAACGAAGTCTGAATCCTTATTTAATAGTGTGCTCCTTAAATGTAGATGCGTCAATCATCCAAATAAGGGGTTGGCACAAACTTCCATGTATGTATCAAAGCGAGGTTGATATTACCTTATGGTCTTCTTAATCTGTTGGTACATCCAAAGCTCCTATCTACACAATTCAGGTAGCATTGGGAAGCGTTATCAGACGTTGCAAGGAGCCAAGCCTGAGTTCTATCTGGACGTAGCCACAAAACCGCTTACATCCCAACCTCTTGTGAGCGCAAGTACCTCCTGGAGGTACTCAGCCCTCGGCCCCTGCAACGATTAATAATGCTGCCTGAACGCTACCTGAATTGCGCTCACAAGAGGTTGGGATGTAAGCGGTTTTGTGGCTACGTCCAGATAGAACTCAGGCTTGGCTCCTTGCAACGTCTGATAACGCTTCCCAATGCTACCTGAATTGTGTAGATAGGAGCTTTGGATGTACCAACAGATTAAGAAGACCATAAGGTAATATCAACCTCGCTTTGATACATACATGGAAGTTTGTGCCAACCCCTTATTTGGATGATTGATGCATCTACATTTAAGGAGCACACTATTAAATAAGGATTCAGACGTCGTTGCTTTTCCAACTTAGGGGACATCGACATCCCCTGGGTTGCCCACCTTGTCCTGTTCAAGACTCACATGCCCCAGGTTCAAATGACCGGTTGGCCTTAAGTCGAGTCGAAACGTCGACGACCCCCCTCCCCTTTTACCTTGGACCACAATTTTTGACCAATATAGTGCTCATTAAGGACATAAATGTCCCTGTAAAATCTTGTATATAACAGTTCTGTAGCAATTTGTATATGGCCAGGTACTCAATACGGCAACATTAGAACACCGTTATTGATTGGAAAATAATTTAGAATTGTGATAATCATTGCTGTGAATTTTCCTTTCCTTTCTTATTCACTCGACACTCTGATCACTCTCTTTTTTGCACGCTCCATTTGGGCAATCTATCTGTTGGTTTTTACTTACTGAAACATTATTGTATAAAATGAACTTAATATGAGACAATGAATTAAATACATTGTATCTCTGCCTTGTTTTGTAGTGGCTTGTTTTGCGTTTTCTCACTTAAGACTATTGACTAGAATTTGAGCAGATTCGGCTGAATTGCTCTGGAGTGTCTAAATGATTGAACAAAGATTGATTTTGTCAATTACTATTGATTAATAGGTTTAGGACCACTGTTTATTTATATCATAGTATACCCAGGTCCATACCTTGTGGGCTACCCCATTTTCTTTAATTAGTGATTGTAATTAAGGCAGTTTTTCCGCAAGAAGATTCATTTATATCTGACTGTTTTGAACTGGACGTCATCAGTTGATTCATTGCCTTTCAGAGGTCTCTCAGCAATTCCTTGTCACATGAAAATGAGGCATGATGAAGGGGTGGATGTCATCTAATTGCCTGAAACTCATCTCAGGAAAAACAGAGGTTATTATATTTAGTAACAACTTGAACCTCTGGACGCCTGACAAGTGGCTGTAAGAATTGGGAACTCTCCTGGTCCCAGCCATGAAAGCAATGAACCTGGGGGTCATTGTTGACAACAGACTCACTCTTGGAGACCACATAAGTGGTGTTGTCTTGGCAAGTTTCTTTCTCCTCCGAATTCCGAGGAAACTAAAGTTCCTTCTTCCGGAAGACAGCCTCAGGACAGCGGTCACCGTGCACATTTTGTCTCGATTGGACAATTGTAATGGTCTCTACTTGAACATCCAAAAGAGACATTTGAACAGGCTCCAAATCGTTCAAAATGTGGCAGCTAGGCTGTTGATTGGTACACCCAGGTATGTGTCTGTCAAGGAGGGACTTGGACATTTCCACTGGCTCCCAGTAAAACAGCGGGCGAAGTTTAAGCCCTCTGTACGGTCTTTAAGGCCCTAAAGGGAGCAGGCCCGACTACTTGAGCTAACGGCTCAAATGGTACGTTCCTAGTAGAACTCTTCGTTCTACGGATGCTAAACGAGTGATTGTTCCCCCTTGAAAAAAAGCCAGCTGGGATGGCAGGAGCTTCATCACTTGCGCCGCAAAATACTGGAACAATCTACCATTTCACCTGTGAAATGCAACTGAGCTCCTCTCCTTTAGGAAGGGGTTGAAAACCTGTCTGTTTACTGTATAGTCATTTTACCATAGCAACTAATTAGGTAGTGCTCAGCGCCAGGAACACCCTAAGGTATCAGTTGCGCTTTGGAAATGTTATTAACATGACATAACAAGAAGGTACTGTGTATTGACGTACTCCATGCTGTTTTGGCAAAGAGCAGAATCTAAAACATTCCATCAATAGAGACTATGAAAGCAGACATAAGACACTCAGAATCATTCAAGAACCAAGCCTTGGCTATCTGGATTTTTAACTTGGTGGAGTAAGTTATGAGCGCTCTCAAAGTTGACTAACCTATTAAGTAAACAACAGCTTTCCGTGAAAAAGCACGTGCTTGCTCATTGTAGTTGTAGTTTAAAGAGTCAGGCTACTGCAATAAAAAATGAGTGTTTGATATTTTAATAGCACCACAGATACTTGAATGTCAAAAAATCTGACAGTTAAAATTCCATGCCCAATTTAGTGTCAAATAAGAAAAAGTTAATTAATAAAATAAAATTGAAAAAGGTGGTCAGGAGTTATCAATAATTAAAGAATATGCAAGAAGTATTCATAGGAAGCAATGTGAAAGGCTAAAGTCACTAGGAGTCTAAGGGGCACATGTGACGGGTCGAAGGCACACAAACCATAATGAACCGTGTGTGATAAAGCCTAGCCGCTCACCCCCGTCAACAGTTTTACCTTTTGACTTCGATATTTTTCTTGAAGGAAAAAGTCTTATGTGGGGCAAGTCAGGATAATGTGACCATGAGATCAGGTACCTTGAGCTTGGGGGTCCTGTGGAATCCTTATGTTTTGGTGCCAAATCACTGAGCAGGGCAAACTTGAAGATTATAGCTTCCAAGGTCCTTTCACTGGATCCACTTTTACTCCCATTTGCGGGTGCTACATTCACACTTGATAAATTTTTTGTAGCTTGAAATGCTCTGAGAGGAAAAGGATTGAATCCACATTTCAACTTTGCACCCTGAGATCATATACTTTCTGCACAAGATCCCTCTGAAGCTTGTTTCCTGTGGCAACATTCTCTGAGCATGATATACAAATACTCTTTGGTAGATGGGGATCTGCACACCCGTAATCAATTGTAAAGCTATAATTATATGTCCTTTGAAAAATCTTAGCGTGCTATCTAGAGTGAGGGAAATGTGCCTAACCCCCTCCTAATTAATAAACACGTGGGTGAGAGCCCAGGAGTGCCCAGGGCTGCTAGAAGCACAGCAGATAGGCGTTCAGCCTTTAAAAACTCAGTCAAGTTTTTACCTTCTTAAACATTGTTCAACATACACATTTAATGGTCAATAAGTAACCTCATTTTCAAGAACTGTTAACGTAAAATGTGCATCAATAAAAATTCGTCTTCAATGTTGCACAAAATCACATGAAAATATTATCAAATCATATTTTCAATTCAATCAGTATATGGTAAACACTACTAAATTAATGTGATTCAAAAATTAATATCCAACGTCCCAATGCATTCCGGGTTGCATAATGAACCCTTCGTCAGGGGATTAATAATATGCAATCAAAAGTACATAATTTCATGGGTTGTCGATTTCTTCAGTTGTGAGTTCAACAGGATCTAAAAAACAGCAACAAACAAAACTATATTGTGTTCTCACATATATACAACAGTATATCATAACATACTCGAGGGTAACACCGAAGGAAAACTACCAGAAAGACAAAACACCGAGAAAAAGAACTCAGTGTCTAGGGAGACGATCAATTCGTGTAGGTGTGAGGGTAACTAATAAAAAATAATGTTTCAACTTTTTATCTGAAAAGGTATAAAGTGAAAGGTAACGTGCTCACATTGTTATAGACAAACCGAATAAAGTTATCAAGCAGAATAGCATGCTAGTGCCGAATTTGTGAAGTGAAGAATTCTCGTGTTGTAGTAGCTAAAAGTCTATCACCACTTGGAAAAAGGAAATGACTACATAAACAGTAAACAATGCGTACTGTGTTAGGAAACTCAATGAGTAGCCAATATGAGCCGTTAATCCAGCGAAAAACGCTGTTACCGATTCCAACCCTACAAAAGAAGGATAAACGGAAGACATTTAGGCTGGGAAGTGCAATGAATAACGGGTGAACAGCTAAACGAGTGAAAAGCTAAATGGGAGTGACAGTGGCTGACTTACCGCCAATTCCAGGCGAGAAATACGCAGTTCGTATGTTAATTCACAGGAACTTTCTGTGTACGAAGGGGAATAAAAATCTTGTAGTGAAAGTTCATAAAGGTGGCATAAAGCCTAACGGAATTGAGCTATACTTGTGTGACTAATACACCGACCTGCAGTTTCCAGCGTCGACACCCTGAATGAATCCAAAGCTGCGAGTCCGCCCATCTGGTCACGTGGTGCGGAACTCGCCTGGTAAATGCAACAATACTAAACACTGAAAGTGGACTTCTATCCGAAAAAAGTAATCCTTCACCTTCGTGCACCGTGTTTCAAGTGCATGGGAAATACCATATACAGCAGGAACAGTACGTATCAAGATCGTGAATATGAAAACTAATGGAAACTAAGAGGAAGTAATAAATAAACTCCCTAAATCTGAATCAGTGAAAAGAGAAACTAAGAAGTGTTAAGAGAGGGACCACACATTCAGTGAAAGAATCCTAAGATGTTCAGTCGAGTCAGGACAAGGAGTGTTTCCGTACTAGAAAGAATACATGCTGAAATGTGACACCGAAAAAGTGTTTCGAAAATAATAATAAAAAGGAAAATAGAAGAGAGAGGAGAAAGAGTGACTCTTAAAGAAAGTACTTAAATTAATGTGTGAATAGGCTCAGTGTTCCCCCTTACAGTCTAATGAGACTTCATCTATTAAATCACAGAAAACACAATAATTCATAATGATCATTTAAACCTTTAGGAATCACAGTTCCTAAAAATTTTATCCAATGAGTTTCCCTTCTGGCTAGAAGTGTGTTCAAGTCTATTCCTGGGGAGCGCTCTATGCGTTCTAGGACTGTGTACCTGAGTTGGGGAATAGTATGTTTTGCCTCTACCCAATGTTTGGCCAGTGAGGAGTTTGTGTTGCGATTCCTAATGCGACTTTTATGCTCCACTATTCGTGTCTTTATTTTACGGCTGGTGCGTCCCACATAAACCAATCCGCAGGGGCACTTAATCGCATATATCACTCCTTCTGTGTTGCAATCTGCATTATGTCTCAGTTTGATGCTTACACCCGTTTGCGGATGCATAAATTGATCACCTGTGATGACGTTGCCACATTGTCCACAATTATAGCATTTGAGAATGCCCTTCTCTTTTTGTCTTCCAATAGATTTAGGGGATTTAAGAAATTCCCTTAGATTCTTGGTTCTGGTATGTGCAAATAGAGGACTGCCGTGAAACACTGTTGCGAAATCAGGTTCATTTTCAATTAGTTCCCAGCGATTCCTGATTATTGTCTTAATTTGTGAGGCTTGCGTTGAATTCTTGAGTACAAATACCTCTTGTCTCATGGGTAATTTTTCTTTGGGTGTCAGAAGTTCTTCACGAGTTTTACCTGACATGATCTGGACAGCTTCTCTGAGTATTTGATCTGGGTAACCTCGCTCCTTGTATTGTTGAATCTGTTTTTGAATGTCATCCTTACATTTGTCCTCATCTGTTGTAATCCTCTTTATTCGCATCATTTGAGAGATGGGAAGATGTTTTTTCAGACTGTATGGGTGTGCGCTCGTGAAAAGTAGCGCATTATTAACGTCTGTAGGCTTCTTATATACAGACATTGTTAGCCCGGTTGATGTTTTACTTATTTCAATGTCCAAAAAATGGATTTTCTCTTTTTCAATACTGTGTGTAAACTGGATTCTGGGGTTCAGTTCATTCAATTTCAAAATACTTTCTTCCAATAATTCTCTCGTGCCTGTCCAAATAACTAATATGTCATCAATATACCTCAAGAATACTGCTGCATGTCTCTTCCACACAAGATCTGCTATTATATGTTGATCTTCAAAATGGGCCATAAAGGTGTTTACATATGATGGTGCTCCTGGAAAACCCATCGCTGTCCCTGTACGCTGAATGTAGAAGTTGTCCTGCCACGTGAAATAATTGTTGTAGAGTGCAAAATGTAGTAATTCTAAAAGAAAAACTGCTTTTTTGTGATCAATTTCTGAGTGTAACAATCGCCATTCTATTGCCTCCAATCCTTCCTTGTGTGCTATAGAGGTATATAGAGCGACTACATCAATAGTGCAGAGCCAAATGTCTTTCTCAAAAAGATGTTTCTGTGATTCCAATTTTTTTATACAGTCGGTTGTGTCTTTTACATATGTCTCCCAGGATTGAACTAACGGTTGTAGATAAAAGTCAAGATAATAACCCAACGACTCGTGAATGGAACCACACCCAGCTACTATAGGTCGAAATGGAGGTTGAGTTTTGTGCTTGTGCACCTTTGGTAGCATGTATAGAGTAGGTACCTTTGGTGTGGAGTTGAAAAGAAGCTTCTTGGTGTTATCATCTATGATGCCCGATTTTAAAGAGCTGGACAAGAAATCATCTAATAACTTCAACAGTTCATTTGTTGGATCTTGTTCCAAGGGGAGATAAGTATCTTTATCTTGTATGTGTTCAAGTACACACTTGTTGTAATAGTCAGTGTCAAGTACCACTAGAGCTCCTCCTTTGTCTGCCGGATGAAAAGTTATCGACGGGTCTTGTCTCAGTTTGTTAAGGGTACGTCGCTCTTTAGGACTCAAATTTTGGTGTTGTTTCAAACCATAATTAATTGTCTCCAAATCCTTTTTAACAAGAGACTCAAAAGTGTCTAGTGTCTTATGCGAGATTGGTGACAAAAATCTGCTTTTAGGTCTAAATTTCTTCTGTTCCATTGTTAATTCTTCTTGGCTAGGATTGATGTTAAAAAAACACCTCAACCTCAATTTACGCATGAATTTAAAGAGGGCTACTTCTGTCTCTAGAGCATTTGACATGTAGGATGGAACAAAAGAGGTTCCTTTATTTAATACCTTTATCTCTTCCGAGGTTAACTGTTTTGTTGAAATGTTTATGACCAGGGAATTCACTTCTTCATAATCCGCTGTGGCCTTCCTTGCTCTTTTGTTACCTTGGGTTTTTCCACGCCTGGTGTTTCGTCTGGTGGTATTTGCGTTTTGTCTGGTGGAATTTTGGTCATGGGGCCCTCCCCTAAAAAAGGACCACTGCTTGTCGAGGTGATAGCTGTTGTTTCTGCAGTTGGTGCTGTGACTTGTGTCAAAGTGGCAGCTGGCCTCTGAAGTGAGAGGTCCTCATCAAGTACTATGCTCTCTTCAGATGATGTGGCACCTGGTTTTTTGAAGACCCTCTTTTGTGCATATTTTTCAGCCCAGGTGTAGACCTCGTCCAATTTGTAGTCGATCGTGTCCCGTCGGAACTTACGTATCTTTCTTTCATGCACTTCCTTTGCGTGTTTATCTTCTCCAGGACTTGATTCCAGTTCTCCTGTTCCATTCGGTGACTGATTTCATCCTTCAATTTGTTAATGTCAAACAATAGTTCTCCCAAGAGAGACGATATCTCTTCAATTATAAGCAGAATCAAATCAAGCGAACACTTGTTCAAAATTGCGTTCCAGCGTGCCATAAAGGATTTGTTATATTTAAAGAGCATCGGGCGAAGAGCAACCCTCAAGCCTCGGGGTATACGCTTGACTTTGTGGTATTCTATCAAGGTAGTTGCGTGTAATCTTTGATTCACTTCCTTTCTCATTAGATATTCTAATTGTTTCAATTGCTGCATTGTAGTTCCTGAAGATGTACCATATTCCCTGACTTCCTTGACTAATGCGTAGATTGTTTCCGCTTCTTCTGGTGAGTAAACTTTTGTTTCTGCCTGATTAGTGATGAGATTCGAAATATCCTGCCAGGACATGATTTTACTATGGGTGCTGATCCACTGAGTGGCACTGTGGGTATGAGAATCTTTGTTAGATGGGGATCTGCACACCCGTAATAAATTCTAAAGCTATAATTATATGTCCTTTGAAAAATCTTAGCGTGCTATCTAGAGTGAGGGAAATGTGCCTAACCCCCTCCTAATTAATAAACACGTGGGTGAGAGCCCAGGAGTGCCCAGGGCTGCTAGAAGCACAGCAGATAGGCGTTCAGCCTTTAAAAACTCAGTCAAGTTTTTACCTTCTTAAACATTGTTCAACATACACATTTAATGGTCAATAAGTAACCTCATTTTCAAGAACTGTTAACGTAAAATGTGCATCAATAAACATTCGTCTTCAATGTTGCACAAAATCACATGAAAATATTATCAAATTATATTTTCAATTCAATCAGTATATGGTAAACACTACTAAATTAATGTGATTCAAAAATTAATATCCAACGTCCCAATGCATTTCGGGTTACATAATGAACCCTTCGTCAGGGGATTAATAATATGCAATCAAAAGTACATAATTTCATGGGTTGTCGATTTCTTCAGTTGTGAGTTCAACAGGATCTAAAAAACAGCAACAAACAAAACTATATTGTGTTCTCACATATATACAACAGTATATCATAACATACTTGAGGGTAACACCGAAGGAAAACTACCAGAAAGACAAAACACCGAGAAAAAGAACCCAGTGTCTAGGGAGACGATCAATTCGTGTAGGTGTGAGGGAAACTAATAAAAAATAATGTTTCAACTTTTTATCTGAAAAGGTATAAAGTGAAAGGTAAAGTGCTCACATTGTTATAGACAAACCGAATAAAGTTATCAAGCGGAATAGCATGCTAGTGCCGAATTTGTGAAGTGAAGAATTCTCGTGTTGTAGTAGCTAAAAGTCTATCACCACTTGGAAAAAGGAAATGACTACATAAACAGTAAACAATGCGTACTGTGTTAGGAAACTCAATGAGTAGCCAATATGAGCCGTTAATCCAGCGAAAAACGCTGTTACCGATTCCAACCCTACAAAAGAAGGATAAACGGAAGACATTTAGGCTGGGAAGTGCAATGAATAACGGGTGAACAGCTAAACGAGTGAAAAGCTAAATTGGAGTGACAGTGGCTGACTTACCGCCAATTCCAGGCGAGAAATACGCAGTTCGTATGTTAATTCACAGGAACTTTCTGTGTACGAAGGGGAATATAAATTGTAGTGTAGTTCCTATCATCCCAACAGGCTCTGCGCATTGGAATAATACCTTCAATAGTATAGGCCTAGACCAGACGTTAACTAGGTCTACTACTGTCGATATTAGACTTAAAGTTTTGGGTTTGCCAGCTTAGCTCAGAGTTCACTAGAAACTTTCTCGAATGTTCAGGAAGGACTTAACTTCCCTGATTAGACAAGAAGGGATTTAGTTTCTGACAACCATAGAACATGACAACTTTGCTCTCCCCTAATCAAGAGTATATCTCGAGAGTCGTGTGAACAAAAGGCAATTTTTTTTACTCAGTCAGTACGTGCATTCTTAGTCTCATCAGATTGTAGAGAAAAGGAAGAGACGGGCGTGTTCAATAAAAAGGTGTTATTTATTGATCAGTCTCTTTTCTCATACAAGAGAAATGGATCGATATTATTGCAATACTTATAGCTAAGTAAAGTGCATACATTAAAAGCAATAGTATAAAATAATACTGTAAAAACATTGATATGGTTTCTAAGCCATAAGATGTTTTAAAATGAATAAAATATATTACATACACATATACATTTGACTAAACGTACTCAACTGGTGTTTCTAAATACGCCTACCCCGTGTACCTGACCTAAGTCTAATACGTGGGCGGGAATAGAAAGTTACAGTTTAAGTTAAGTTTGTTTTTGCCAAGTGAATAACTAAAGAATTCTCTGTGAGGGGTTATTCAGTTCTGTACCTGGAATCTAGGTTGAATGAGGGATGGTATCTCTCTCTCTGGTCTCGATATTCCAGGCTGCCTGCGAGGGCTACCCGGAAGCGCCGGTGCTGGATTTCTCGGCAGGAGAAAGCAGCGCGTCTCGTTCTCAGCGCGTCAGGAAGGCGGGGCTGCGCCAGCGGGGTCTGCTCTGCTCTGGGCTTCGGCAAGTCTGGCTGCTCCGTCCTCGTCACCACCGCGTGTCTTTGCATAGGGCAATATCGGTAATATTTATACCTTTAAGGTGCCGAGATTGACGTAAGGATGGACATAGATACGTCAATAAGGATGTCATACGACTTGCTCGTTAGCACAATCTTTTGCTGAAGTTCTCGGTGAAATCAAAACAATGGCCGCAGGGTTTTGCCCAGGTTGTCATAGGTTTGATTTGTTATGAGAACTCCGTATGCCTTATCAGGGGCTGGAGGAATATCGCTTGTCTAATTAGATCGCAAGCGTTATGACCTAATCAGATAACACGTTCCTGTGCCGTAGTGTGACTGCGTCAGATAACGGTATCTGCATCATGGGGGTTTTATGCCTCATGGGCTGACTGCTAGTTAACTTGTTGGTTTGTTTTAACTAGAATAGGGTCAGGAATAGGGGGATCGATTCAGAACCTATAGGAATACATCACACCCACTCCACGCTAACTATGGACATATTTACTAATCTATGCATAGTAAAACATACTATAGAGTATAGTGTATACCTTACCACCCCAAAATACATTAATGCATTTTGAAATTATCAAATATACAGAAAAATTGCAGTCATATGTATTGTATGCACTCAAGCTGTAGAATAATGCCAAAGTAATCACATTTGTATACATTATTGCTATTTGGTATATGAGAATTACACATGAAATGGCTCTTAATACAGAAAAAAAGTTCGAGACCATTCCATCACAGAATAAAATATTTATGAACATACCAGCGGGCAGCTAATGTCTATAAGCTATCTAAAATTTAGAAACCTTAGTTCTCTAAGAATAGTTCTTACTTTAAGCAGAAGATAGTGTCCCGAAAAATAAGCAAAAATATTTTGGGGCTGCTGAAAAATTGCTGTCCGTGAACTGGAGGGAAAATTGTTCATGTGACTTTATTTTTAAAGTTGAAGGCCGAATTCAGGGAACGCCGTGTGCGAGCTTGCTCAAAAGTTTCTATTTCTGCTCTGGTGAGAACATCATATCATTTAGGCTTTCGAAAAAACTGTCAACAGCTTCTTGGGAAAGTTCCACTAACTCGGAAATAGGTGTAATCATGCATTCGTGCGCATGATTGTCTCCATTGACATTCTGATTCGCATTGCTGACAGAAGGTCGTACCTGATCGATGCTGCTTTCATCTTGAACTTCACTACCCATCATTCGTAGTGGTGAAGCTTCCACGAATGCCGTCATCAGGATTGGTAGCCTTTGAGGGCAGCACAAAGCGTGAACCTTGATCGGGCTCAACAATGTTTCTGCATCCATTGGCGCATCCGATTGTAGCGTCAGACAGGTGTCTAACACGCATTCTTCTCCGCATAGCAGACACCTTAATACAGGTAAAACACATCTTTGCCACATTGGTCGAAATGATAGAAACCGAGTCATGTTCAGGTCTCTAAGCCGGGAGAGTCCCAGGATTTTTGATATCCGGTCCCGGTATCCAATGGCTAGGATTGTTTCTTCCCTTGTCGCAAGAGTTTTGTCTGTGACATGGGTTGCCATACCGAAAAATAAGGACCAAGAATAGGATTCCTGCAATTAGTCCCAAGATCAGGGGAAGTCCGCCAAAAATCGAATGGACGAAATCTGGAAAAATACCCAGTATGGCTTTGAATGGTGTTAATGCCATCGAAAATACTGTCTTAAATACCTTTGAGACCCCATTGGTATCAGAAATATTTAAGATTTCATTCAGGATTTCTGCGAAATGTATGGGGGAATTAGTTGATAACAATGAATGTATCTCTGCAGTCGTCCTTGCGACTTGTAGATCATACGTTTCTTTTGATGACGTGAGCCTTGTAGGCGTCTGAAGAAGCACTGTTTTCATTCTGCTTAAAGTATCTATTCGAATAGAAGTAATTTTCAAATTGGGCCATGCCCTTGCCTCCCTGTCTGGAAAGGAGCTGGGGAACAATGAGCGTCCACAGCACTTGACCTTCGCAGGCGTAGTTACGAGATAAGGAGTCCCGGGCATAAGACTACAGCATCTGCGGTCTACAATTAGAATGTAACTCCCATTATAGAGTCTTTGAAAGAATGGTTCTATCTCTGTTGCAGGTGCGCCTTGCTGGTGACATGAAAGGTTGTATGAATTCCCTTCACAGGCTCCATGCAAACTAATTCCGTTACACAGAAGCGTGCCGCTTAGTGACATCGCACAATTATTGCCACTAAGAAACACTTTCTGTCCTTTATTACTGACACATGCATGTGAATAGGGCAGGTTCCATGTTGTTTTAATGTACCCCTTTCCCAATTTCTCGTACATGCCAGCCTGTATATATTTTTGGCAGTATTGAAACCTGAAGGTTGAGATTGGAATATTTATTATCCCATGTATTATCCATTCACTGACAGGTCGTTCTGACATTGTCACTGGTAATCTTTCGAGTTTTTCAATGCTCAAGATTGTATAATCAGCACCCTTTTGTGCCATACTGATTTGTCTATCAGTAAGGTTAAAGATTTGGAATAGTGACGTTGTGTTAATTAAACGCCAAGGCACATAGCCTGAACGCAGATTTTGTAACGTCCAGCCAAGCTGTACTATAGAACGCAATTGAGACTGACCGTGTTGTAGCAACAGTAAGTCCTGCGATAATATGTCGATTGCTGAAGACACAATGATGTCCAAAGAAAAAATTCTGGAGGACAGAGTCATTAACCCATTGTCCACTACAGAAAGTGATTTTTCCAAATTAATACGGTCAATTTCCCGTATTCTCTCTGCTGTTTCAATTTGAGTAACCTTCCAGGCCTCATTGTATGCTGCATATACAGAGGCTGCTATGAAACGTTTTTGACGCTGTTTGCGCGGTCCCATAATGAAATCACGCAAGTCAGCACCATCAGTAAGTAAAGTTAGGTGTTGTTTAATTTCTGTCAGTGTGGAAGTTTGTAGCCATTGAAGGCACAATTTGCCCACACTGTAGGTGGTTATTATTCCTGGGTGATGTCTTTGGGAATATCTAGGGTCTGGCCTGGTCATTTTGAACCCCTGTGTTTTGTTCAGGAATCTATCTTGACAGTTATTAGTATCTGTGGGCCAGATCAACCACTGTTTCCAATCAGGATGTGTTCTGTTTTGGTTTAATACATAATTTACGTCTATCTCTTCATCTGTAGAGCTATTGCTGAACATTGTTGGCTTTGGAATAGACGGTTTATTTAAGTCTTTGATTTTGGCTATGCCAAGACAGGTAGTTTGTTGAACAGTGTCATTTAAAAATATCATTTGTTCTGGGATCATGCAGGCTCTAAACAAAGATTCTATACCCTGCACTTGCCATTCTTTTGTACCCCAAACACTTTTCAATTCAACATTTTTGTCCCAATAATCAAACCCAAAAGTATTCATTTGTTCAAAAAATGAGTCTGAATATATCAATTTTGTGTTGGTTATCATGGTCTTTGTCCCTGTCTTGTTTGACAATTTGAAATAAAATGCTTCAGCATTACTTGTGTTAAAACCTGAAAAGTATGAATATTTGTCATAGAAGGTTCTTGAGCTTCCTTTTGGAGGGGTTGCACAATATTCCCATTGATTATAATTTAAAACATTTCTAGGTTGTGCAGATCTATGTAAAAAATGGTTACCATAGTGGTTATAACAGTACATACTATCATAATTTGTAGAACCCTGCAAATAATCATGTTTGGTAAATTTAGCAGACATTACTAAATCAGACATCATATTAAGTCCCAATCATCAGCAAATGAGCTTGGTTTTGCAAAGTCACTCAATGAGATCTTAATTTGGTGTGGATATTTCAGGATTTCGACCGGACCATAAATTTCATAGTCAGTGTTGTCCCAGGCTACCCCACCCGGTATAGGATTGGCTGAGAAGTTGACTGAAGAAAGTTCTCTTTTCTCGACGTGTGAAGATGTGTGTGGTTTGAGGATCAATTGATTTTCTGACTTGCTGTGTCCATTTTAGCATATTTTCCCTCAATGAAGCGTCCCAAAGTTAGTACCATGATGAGCCAAAGTATGAGGATAAATGCACCAAAACCCACCCAAAATTCGATCCATGGAGAAATCAGATATGTTTCTTTCAGTTGTTTCAAAAGTTCCTTAGCTTTATCTTTAAAGGTTTTTGATGATGGCTGTGTCTTTGATTCACTGAAGCCTTCAGAGGAATCATCGAAGTTTATGAAGTAGCCGGATGCAGTTCTGTCAATTGTTCCAATTGCTTCAGGATTTCTGTTTCTTGCATTTTCACTTGGTACTTCATTATAGATTGGTGTGACTCTGCTAAATGTTTTTATTTGGGTTTTCAGAGGTCTGAGTTCTATTGCATTGTTGCATAGTCCTTGTTGTTCTTCTGTAGGCGTTTCGAATGTGATGAGCCTCTTTGTTAGGACCTCTGTACTGGTAGCAAACCTTGGTGTTCTGCTACTTATTGGGAGTCCACTTGGCCTACTGTTTGTTATCGGCCACATGATTGTGGTTTTACCAGGTCGATGGATACAACTCGGTTCTCCTTTTTACCAGCAAGTGGCGGTAGTACAACTGATCTTGTCCCGTTGACAGACAAGACAGGAACTGCTTTTCTGTAAGAAGGCCCAAATTCCTTCTTTACCGCGATCTTTTCCCTGACTAGATCCCCGACTTTTGGAATCCAGACAGGTCTTGCTGGGACTGGTGGTGGTTCTTCAGTGGTTGTTGGCTGTTGTTTCAACTTTATGTTGCTCAGGTCTTTTCTTGTTTTGTTTAAGTCCTGCAAAATAGCCAAACGGTCTTTGATATCAAAGCTTTTTTCTTTCACCACTGAAGTCTGACTATCAATGTCAGAGATCAACATCCTAGTTCCAAATAATAATTCGTACGCACTGAATCCCTTCAGAGAATTTCTTGGCAAGTTATTTAGACTACGTTGGACACTTATTAGATGTTTGACCCACCCAGCTCCCGAACCTAATATCCTTTCCGTTATAGATTGCTTTATGCCTTGGTTTTTTCTTTACACCATCCCGTACCCTCAGGAAGGAAGTGAGAAGATTCCCGCTGGGCTATGCTCATTTGGTCATGTTTCCCCTCAGGCTGGAGGGCTAGAGTGAAGACAATGGTCAAACGTAGCATGCTCTTAGCGTATATGCCATTTAGACTCGCAAATCTTTGTATAACAGTCCAGACGTCAGCCGAGTGCTGGTGATCTACATTATAAGTGGAAACTAGCCTGTATACGTTAATCGCAACCCTTCCTTTTTACTCTTGATTTTTTTCTGGAGTAAGACGACGAGGTATTAAACTGTTTCTCTCCCCACTGCGATCTCTGTTGCATATTGGGCAGTTTTTTACAAACATGGTGTGACGCAGGCTCATGCCTGGCCAGCAGTACCGTGATTGTAATTCTTCCAGAGAATCTTTTAGTTTGAGGTGTCTGAGACCCTCGCCCATATGTGCGTCTGCGATTAACAAGTTTCTCCTGTCCATGTTTGGAATCACTCTATCCCCCACTCCAGGGATTCGAGCAAAAGGGACGGAGTTTGCATTGATTATGTATGTATAATTGAGTGGATAGTTGATCGGTAACGCTGAGCGGTCGCCTTTTGATGACGTTTTCACCGCCAGCACTGTTTCACTGTCAATGTATTTTAATGTACACTTTTTTCGAACTACGGGAGCCGATTTAGTGGCTGCCGCTGTGGCTGTCTCAGCCAATGAATTCCCTGCAACGTGAACGCCATCACGCTGATGACTCAGTGAGTGTGTCACGTGAGTCTTTGGTAGCTCTTTCTGTAAAAGAGCTATTTGTTCCCAGAGCAGTTTTTGCTTTATTGGTGCATCTGTGTCATCTTTGTAACCGTTTTGAATCCATGTCTGTAAATCCTTGTTATATGATTTGACGCAGTAATATGAATCTGACACTATAAGTGTCTGGAATTCGCGATCCGCATTATCTAGCGCCATTTTCAATGCTAATATTTCAGTCTGTTGTTCTGAATTAGTTTCTACTGAGTGTGTTTTTGTTAATAGAGGTTTTAGTTTACCTCCGCGCCACACTTCTTTTGTAATCCCACATGTGGGGTTGTATGCCTGTTCTCCCCAAACGGGGGGTTGAGCATGTCCGTCTGTATAAATTACACAGGCGTAATGTCGTAAAGGCAGAATGTCGATTGGCAGAAGGAATGTTCTTTCATATTCTAAATTTTCCATTTCTTCTAGTTCTGGATCAAAGTAATAGTATACTTTGTCCGTTGTGATTGAATTCACCCATTGTATCCATTCCGGATTCAATGTTGTTGTTGGTAAATTACACGGTGTTGTTAGTGCCTCAAAGGCTGATTCAGCTGTTCTGACTGTGATATGTCTACCGTCAGCTATGTCTTTTTCTCTAGCTATTGCGGTTTGAACTGCATGAACAATGTTTTCTTTAATACTGAACTTCTTTTCAGCTTCTGTGTACAAGTGTGATTTGAATGCCATTGGTACCTTTTCTCCCTCATTAGAGGTCAGGTATGTGAATCCGCATCTCCCTGGGATGACTCGAATCACAAGATTGCGTGTGTTATCACGTGTTTCTAATTTTGTTTAAATTAGCATGTCTGTTTGTAAGGATCTCAAAATTTCTGTGTGTATTTGAGTCCAATTGCATCTTTTAAAATCTGGTTTTATCAGATCATAAAGGGGTTTGACCCTTTCTGCGTAATTTGCAATGTATGTTCTTCCGAAATTTAGGAAGCCTAGAATCGACTGCAGGTTTTTTAGTGTTTTAGGTGCTTGGATTACGGCACATTTCTCTAGGAAATTGTCAGCCAGGCTTTTGCCTTCACTTGATAATTCATATCCTAAGAACAGGACTGTCAGATGGGCAATTCTGGATTTTTTAAAGTTGAATTTGTAACCCTCTGCTGCGAACCCAAGTATTATGGTGTTCACTCTTTTCAAGTGAGTCTCCAAGTCATCATCTGTTAAGTAAATGTCATCGACATAAGATAATGCTTCATCATCATATATTTGTAGTAATTCTGTTACTCTCGCTGAGAATACTCCCGGGCTGTTCTTGTACCCCTGGGCTAACCGACAGAATTGTTTTTGCGTGCCATTTATTGAGAATGCAGTTAAATATCTGCTCTCTGGTGCTATGTTTTTTGACAAAAGAATCCATTAGAGATGTCTAATGTTGTTTTGTATTTTTTGCGCACTATGTTATTCATTAGTGCAGCACTATGTGAGTTTTGCACTGCAAAAGTTTTGCAACATGTGTTAAGGTGTCGGTAATCCAAAACTAGACGATATGAATTGTCTGGTTTGGAGACCGGAAACAAAGGGTTGTTCATTTGTGAGGTGCAAGTTTCAATCACCCCCTGGTATTCTAGCTGATCTAGTATTTCTTTTACCTGTTTTTTAGCTTCTTGCTTAATTGGGTACTGCCTTTGTGCAGTAGGTTGTGATTTTAACTGGATTTTGTGAGGAGGAGAGTCCTCATCCCATCCTACGTGATTTTTATATAAAGCAGGAGCTTGAGCCACTGTCCACTTTCTAGCAAGTGTGTATTTTTTATGAATTGGGATATGATTTGAGAAGGCAGGCATAATTATTTCTTCGCCATGAGGGCACTCCCTGACAAGCTCTGGTGGCCAGTCTTTTTCAGCTAGAAGGATATCATAGCCCTTGGAGAGATTATCCCAAAATAGTCCCCTTATTTTTCTAGTCTTATCCCCCTCTATACGCAATGTTATTTCGTATATTTTGTGAGGTTTGCTAACTCTGGTGTCTGCAGTTTCCACTTGAAGATATTCATTCGGGTCCACTGTCTCCAGATGATTCATAAGGACTTTGCGAGCTATGCTCACTTCTGCTGCGCTGTCTAGCATTGTCTGAGCCCATTCCCCGTTTTTCAGTTGTGTCCTCAGAATTCTCGGCATTGTTAACTATTTTAATGCTGGCTACCTTCTTCTTTGGAAATTGTAGTTTCTTTTTTAGCTGAGCAGGTTCCTTGTCTTTGGACTTGGCGTGCTCTTCTCTTTGTTCTGACCGTCCTCTTCTTTCCGATTTCTGCGAGGAAGTCTGAAAAGATTGAGAGGGACGTGTATCAATGTCTTGATATCTATCAGGTTTCTTAATATTATCCCTATTTCTAAGGTTATATCTTTTCCCAGAGGGGTCACTCTGCGGTGACCTGTGTCTTTGGTTCGGAGATTTTTCTCTTCGCCTAGGAGACCTTCCTCTGGACTGGAATTTCTTTTCTTTAGGACTGGATTGTTTATTTCCATCCCAGTTCTTTTTTGGTGATGTTGAATTATTATTAAAAAATATTTTTTCAGGACTTTCAATTAGTTGTGGTTTTACTGGTATTCCACCTAAACTATCTCTACCTAGTTCCTCATAGGATTTTTCTATGATTCTGGCAATTTCAGCTGGTTGGTCTGCTATATCTGTCTCTTTTAACCTCTGGCGGATCGCCACGTTTGCTGCTTCTCCCTTTATGTTGGCTAATAATATAGCCGAGACCTGCTTGAAGTCTTTTAGTAATTTCATACCAAGAGTTAAAGCGGGTTCTGGACCGTATTCGTCTTGAATTTGTTTTAGCACATCTGGTATTACCGAAATGGATGGAACACCGTGCGTTTTTGTGTAGATGGAAGCAAAGACTGTACCCCAAGTGTCACAGTCCTCAATGTGTGGTGCGATTCCCATTGGAAGACAGATAGTCAGAATCCTGTGCTTTTCTAGCGGGGTGGTGTCTGGAAACACTGCCTCTATTTGGGTGATTTTCTGCGCTAGCCAGAATGGTATTTGTTCCCGTTTAGCCGGTACTTTACCTAGGCAGGACTGGATGTTCTGTGGTGTAATTTTATTTGTGTTCCCCTGGTGAGGGGTCAGCTGTGGGAGTTTAATCGCTGGCTGAATTGTTGAAGTCCGCATCACATACTGGACTAATTGTCTATGTATTTTTATTAATTGTTTTAGCTGTGTTAACAGGTGTGGTGCAGACATCCCATCGATGTCTGGATGTGGTGTGTATCCAGCTAGGACCGGCCACGTTGCTCCTGGTCTACCTAAAGGACCGAGCCTGGTGATGTGATTATTGTGTATTAGGGCGCCATTAAATAAGAGCAAATGCTCTTGAAATTTAAGTGGTACTTCCACCTCCTCGAAAGGAGTGTACATTTCAGGAGGTTCCTCTATTTTGGAATAGTGGAAGTACTTTGTTACAGGATTTGCTGCTGGAAAATTTATCCATGAATAGTATACCTCTGTCTGCCGATATTCGTGTGCCTCAATTACGAATATGACTGTACCACCTCTAGGTGTCAGTCCATTTTCTATAAGTTTTATGGTTATAGATTTCCTTTTGATGACCGGAATGAGTATTATATTCGGGTCCGCTTCCTGCATGGTAGCATCAGCTTCTGCGAGTTCAGTTGCTAATCTAACTGCCTCTCTTTCTTCATCACTGTCTCCCATTTTACCGACAGGAAGGTTATGTCTTTTGTTTGCAGATCAGGTTTCTTATGGAAACAAAGATTAGATGCACAATATTTTGGAACAGTGTATCCTTCAACGTTGACTTATACCAAGAACCATACATAGGAGTTCCCTCCTGCGAGGTCTGGCGGATATAACCTTTCACCCACTCCAGACGTCTTTGGAGTATTTTGGGAAAAGGGGGTCTGAGTGAGAAAGCACGACTGAGTTACTCTAAATGTCTTACGTTAGTTTTATCGCCCTTTCCAAACGTGTTGGGCGCCATGTAGTGTAGTTCCTATCATCCCAATAGGCTCTGCGCATTGGAATAATACCTTCAATAGTATAGGCCTAGACCAGACGTTAACTAGGTCTACTACTGTCGATATTAGACTTAAAGTTTTGGGTTTGCCAGCTTAGCTCAGAGTTCACTAGAAACTTTCTCGAATGTTCAGGAAGGACTTAACTTCCCTGATTAGACAAGAAGGGATTTAGTTTCTGACAACCATAGAACATGACAACTTTGCTCTCCCCTAATCAAGAGTATATCTCGAGAGTCGTGTGAACAAAAGGCAATTTATTTTACTCAGTCAGTACGTGCATTCTTAGTCTCATCAGATTGTAGAGAAAAGGAAGAGACGGGCGTGTTCAATAAAAAGGTGTTATTTATTGATCAGTCTCGTTTCTCATACAAGAGAAATGGATCGATATTATTGCAATACTTATAGCTAAGTAAAGTGCATACATTAAAAGCAATAGTATAAAATAATACTGTAAAAACATTGATATGGTTTCTAAGCCATAAGATGTTTTAAAATGAATAAAATATATTACATACACATATACATTTGACTAAACGTACTCAACTGGTGTTTCTAAATACGCCTACCCCGTGTACCTGACCTAAGTCTAATACGTGGGCGGGAATAGAAAGTTACAGTTTAAGTTAAGTTTGTTTTTGCCAAGTGAATAGTTAAAGAATTCTCTGTGAGGGGTTATTCAGTTCTGTACCTGGAATCTAGGTTGAATGAGGGATGGTATCTCTCTCTCTGGTCTCGATATTCCAGGCTGCCTGCGAGGGCTACCCGGAAGCGCCGGTGCTGGATTTCTCGGCAGGAGAAAGCAGCGGGTCTCGTTCTCAGCGCGTCAGGAAGGCGGGGCTGCGCCAGCGGGGTCTGCTCTGCTCTGGGCTTCGGCAAGTCTGGCTGCTCCGTCCTCGTCACCACCGCGTGTCTTTGCATAGGGCAATATCGGTAATATTTATACCTTTAAGGTGCCGAGATTGACGTAAGGATGGACATAGATACGTCAATAAGGATGTCATACGACTTGCTCGTTAGCACATTCTTTTGCTGAAGTTCTCGGTGAAATCAAAACAATGGCCGCAGGGTTTTGCCCAGGTTGTCATAGGTTTGATTTGTTATGAGAACTCCGTATGCCTTATCAGGGGCTGGAGGAATATCGCTTGTCTAATTAGATCGCAAGCGTTATGACCTAATCAGATAACACGTTCCTGTGCCGTAGTGTGACTGCGTCAGATAACGGTATCTGCATCATGGGGGTTTTCTGCCTCATGGGCTGACTGCTAGTTAACTTGTTGGTTTGTTTTAACCAGAATAGGGTCAGGAATAGGGGGATCGATTCAGAACCTATAGGAATACATCACAAAATCTTGTAGTGAAAGTTCATAAAGGTGGCATAAAGCCTAACGGAATTGAGCTATACTTGTGTGACAAATACACCGACCTGCAGTTTCCAGCGTCGACACCCTGAATGAATCCAAAGCTGCGAGTCCGCCCATCTGGTCACGTGGTGCGGAACTCGCCTGGTAAATGCAACAATACTAAACACTGAAAGTGGCCTTCTATCCGAAAAAAGTAATCCTTCACCTTCGTGCACCGTGTTTCAAGTGCATGGGAAATACCATATACAGCAGGAACAGTACGTATCAAGATCGTGAATATGAAAACTAATGGAAACTAAGAGGAAGTAATAAATAAACCAGGTGCCACATCATCTGAAGAGAGCATAGTACTTGATGAGGACCTCTCACTTCAGAGGCCAGCTGCCACTTTGACACAAGTCACAGCACCAACTGCAGAAACAACAGCTACCACCTCGACAAGCAGTGGTCCTTTTTTAAAGGAGGGCCCCATGACCAAAATTCCACCGGACAAAACGCAAATACCACCAGACGAAACACCAGGCATGGAAAAACCCAAGGTAACAAAAGAGCAAGGAAGGCCACAGCGGATTGTGAAGAAGTGAATTCCCTGGTCATAAACATTTCAACAAAACAGTTAACCTCGGAAGAGATAAAGGTATTAAATAAAGGAACCTCTTTTGTTCCATCCTACATGTCAAATGCTCTAGAGACAGAAGTAGCCCTCTTTAAATTCATGCGTAAATTGAGGTTGAGGTGGTTTTTTTAACATCAACCCTAGCCAAGAAGAATTAACAATGGAACAGAAGAAATTTAGACCTAAAAGCAGATTTTTGTCACCAATCTCGCATAAGACACTAGACACTTTTGAGTCTCTTGTTAAACAGGATTTGGAGACAATTAATTATGGTTTGAAACAACACCAAAATTTGAGTCCTAAAGAGCGACGTACCCTTAACAAACTGAGACAAGACCCGTCGATAACTTTTCATCCGGCAGACAAAGGAGGAGCTCTAGTGGTACTTGACACTGACTATTACAACAAGTGTGTACTTGAACACATACAAGATAAAGATACTTATCTCCCCTTGGAACAAGATCCAACAAATGAACTGTTGAAGTTATTAGATGATTTCTTGTCCAGCTCTTTAAAATCGGGCATCATAGATGATAACACCAAGAAGTTTCTTTTCAACTCCACACCAAAGGTACCTACTCTATACATGCTACCAAAGGTGCACAAGCACAAAACTCAACCTCCATTTCGACCTATAGTAGCTGGGTGTGGTTCCATTCACGAGTCGTTGGGTTATTATCTAGACTTTTATCTACAACCGTTAGTTCAATCCTGGGAGACATATGTAAAAGACACAACCGACTGTATAAAAAAATTGGAATCACAGAAACATCTTTTTGAGAAAGACATTTGGCTCTGCACTATTGATGTAGTCGCTCTATATACCTCTATAGCACACAAGGAAGGATTGGAGGCAATAGAATGGCGATTGTTACACTCAGAAATTGATCACAAAAAAGCAGTTTTTCTTTTAGAATTACTACATTTTGCACTCTACAACAATTATTTCACGTGGCAGGACAACTTCTACATTCAGCGTACAGGGACAGCGATGGGTTTTCCAGGAGCACCATCATATGCAAACACCTTTATGGCCCATTTTGAAGATCAACATATAATAGCAGATCTTGTGTGGAAGAGACATGCAGCAGTATTCTTGAGGTATATTGATGACATATTAGTTATTTGGACAGGCACGAGAGAATTATTGGAAGAAAGTATTTTGAAATTGAATGAACTGAACCCCAGAATCCAGTTTACACACTGTATTGAAAAAGAGAAAATCCATTTTTTGGACATTGAAATAAGTAAAACATCAACCGGGCTAACAATGTCTGTATATAAGAAGCCTACAGACGTTAATAATGCGCTACTTTTCACGAACGCACACCCATACAGTCTGAAAAAACATCTTCCCATCTCTCAAATGATGCGAATAAAGAGGATTACAACAGATGAGGACAAATGTAAGGATGACATTCAAAAACAGATTCAACAATACAAGGAGCGAGGTTACCCAGATCAAATACTCAGAGAAGCTGTCCAGATCATGTCAGGTAAAACTCGTGAAGAACTTCTGACACCCAAAGAAAAATTACCCATGAGACAAGAGGTATTTGTACTCAAGAATTCAACGCAAGCCTCACAAATTAAGACAATAATCAGGAATCGCTGGGAACTAATTGAAAATGAACCTGATTTCGCAACAGTGTTTCACGGCAGTCCTCTATTTGCACATACCAGAACCAAGAATCTAAGGGAATTTCTTAAATCCCCTAAATCTATTGGAAGACAAAAAGAGAAGGGCATGCTCAAATGCTATAATTGTGGACAATGTGGCAACGTCATCACAGGTGATCAATTTATGCATCCGCAAACGGGTGTAAGCATCAAACTGAGACATAATGCAGATTGCAACACGGAAGGAGTGATATATGCGATTAAGTGCCCCTGCGGATTGGTTTATGTGGGACACACCAGCCATAAAATAAAGACACGAATAGTGGAGCATAAAAGTCGCATTAGGAATCGCAACACAAACTCCTCACTGGCCAAACATTGGGTAGAGGCAAAACATACTATTCCCCAACTCAGGTACACAGTCCTAGAACGCATAGAGCGCTCCCCAGGAATAGACTTGAACTCACTTCTAGCCAGAAGGGAAACTCATTGGATAAAATTTTTAGGAACTGTGATTCCTAAAGGTTTAAATGATCATTATGAATTATTGTGTTTTCTGTGATTTAATAGATGAAGTCTCATTAGACTGTAAGGGGGAACACTGAGCATAATCACACATTAATTTAAGTACTTTCTTTAAGAGTCACTCTTTCTCCTCTCTCTTCTATTTTCCTTTTTATTATTATTTTCGAAACACTTTTTCGGTGTAACATTTCAGCATGTTTTCTTTCTAGTACGGAAACACTCCTTGTCCTGACTCGACTGAACATCTTAGGATTCTTTCACTGAATGTGTGGTCCCTCTCTTAACACTTCTTAGTTTCTCTTTTCACTGATTCAGATTTAGGGAGTTTATTTATTACTTCCTCTTAGTTTCCATTAGTTTTCATATTCACGATCTTGATACGTACTGTTCCTGCTGTATATGGTATTTCCCATGCAATTGAAACACGGTGCACGAAGGTGAAGGATTACTTTTTTCGGATAGAAGTCCACTTTCAGTGTTTAGTATTGTTGCATTTACCAGGCGAGTTCCGCACCACGTGACCAGATGGGCGGACTCGCAGCATTGGATTCATTCAGGGTGTCGACGCTGGAAACTGCAGGTCGTGTATTTGTCACACAAGTATAGCTCAATTCCGTTAGGCTTTATGCCACCTTTATGAACTTTCACTACAAGATTTATATTCCCCTTCGTACACAGAAAGTTCCTGTGAATTAACATACGAACTGCGTATTTCTCGCCTGGAATTGGCGGTAAGTCAGCCACTGTCACTCCCATTTAGCTTTTCACTCGTTTAGCTGTTCACCCGTTATTCATTGCACTTCCCAGCCTAAATGTCTTCCGTTTATCCTTCTTTTGTAGGGTTGGAATCGGTAACAGCGTTTTTCGCTGCATTAACGGCTCATATTGGCTACTCATTGAGTTTCCTAACACAGTACGCATTGTTTACTGTTTATGTAGTCATTTCCTTTTTCCAAGTGGTGATAGACTTTTAGCTACTACAACACGAGAATTCTTCACTTCACAAATTCGGCACTAGCATGCTATTCCGCTTGATAACTTTATTCGGTTTGTCTATGACAATGTGAGCACTTTACCTTTCACTTTATATCTTTTCAGATAAAAAGTTGAAACATTAGTTTTTTATTAGTTACCCTCACACCTACACGAATTGATCGTCTCCCTAGACACTGGGTTCTTTTTCTCAGTGTTTTGTCTTTCTGGTAGTTTTCCTTTGGTGTTACCCTCGAGTATGTTATGATATACTGTTGTATATATGTGAGAACACAATATAGTTTTGTTTGTTGCTGTTTTTTAGATCCTGTTGAACTCACAACTGAAGAAATCGACAACCCATGAAATTATGTACTTTTGATTGCATATTTTTAATCCCCTGACGAAGGGTTCATTATGTAACCCGAAATGCATTGGGACGTTGGATATTAATTTTTGAATCACATTAATTTAGTAGTGTTTACCATATACTGATTGAATTGAAAATATGATTTGATAATATTTTCATGTGATTTTGTGCAACATTGAAGACGAATGTTTATTGATGCACATTTTACGTTAACAGTTCTTGAAAATGAGGTTACTTATTGACCATTAAATGTGTATGTTGAACAATGTTTAAGAAGGTAAAAACTTGACTGAGTTTTTAAAGGCTGAACGCCTATCTGCTGTGCTTCTAACAGCCCTGGGCACTCCTGGGCTCTCACCCACGTATACAAATACTCTTGCCACCTAGCTCTCTCCTTTCTCTGAGTCAGCAGTTTGTTGTGGTCTTTGACTATGTTCATGGTAGAGTTTTCCAGTGCTTTAAACTTTCAGGATCTCATCTGGTTGAAACCAGCCACAGATCCAAGAGCAGAATAGTTTTTGCCACACTTACATCCTTACGGCTACAGACTCCTAGTGACCTTAGTGCAGCTACCTTTGGAGGCCACACTATAAAAATGTATGGAAGTTTCTAATTTTCAATGGCAAATACTTGTATATGTGTCCTGTAGGTTACAGGGTATAGAGTTGCCTTAGAGGAGAGTATAAACTATAATCTAAAGTGCACAGCCTTACCAAAAAGGACAGTCTGCTTTGTAGTATTCCATTGACTGTGAACAAGATCCATTTATGCCTCTTTTGGCTTATTTTACGATTACTAAGGCAATTTCAGTATAAAGGTTATGGTGAACATCTTTCTGAGCCCACTTCATACACTATTGGATACATTCCCAAGAGTGTAGATATATATTACATTACTTATTAAACCCTGCACTTATGAACGAGAACACAGTAGATGTGAAGAATATGCAAAGCAGTCCTGTTGTCTCAAAGGATCAGGTCAGACATATTGAATACCCCACTTCTGTTCTATTTGAAATAACCTACCTGATCAGTGTTTTCATTTAATTCTTAATTGTGCCACAGTGCAATAAAATGTGTACTCTTCGGTGCATCAAGCATCAAGGAAGGTATTGGGAAATATTTTTTTATTTAATGGCTTAATTTCCATTGTAAAAGTTACAACTGAATTACTAGCAACTTTGCCCCATAATCTAGACTGTACAATGAATAAAGCTGATTATGTCCCCAGAGCAAAATGTGGGTTCATTCACTACTAGGGGCCTCATTATGATATCAGGGCAGGACACCATTGCGGTTTGGAACCACCTGTCCTTCGGTCAGCGGTTGCGACCTCAAGATTAGAAAGCAACACAAGCTTCCACTGAAAAATGTATGTTTGTGAACATCCCTGCATCGTGTGACAGGCATCATGCAGTGTGTAGTAAATTAATTCTCTACTGTTCTCCACTAAATAGAATGTACCATGACATCATAGAATGCCTGGGTGTGTCTCTGTCGCACAGTGTCAGTTGGTCAACTCAGGCTGAGCTGCTTGGAGCTTGCTCCTGGTGGGGTTTTATCTATAATTCCTATCTTTTCCTACTTACCTATCCTAGAAGCAATCTACAATAAAGGATTATCTACATACACAGTTGAACTGTGCGTCTTCCTTTACTACAACTTGGCGATGATCTTAAACCTACGCGTGGAGTAAGGGGAAAGGACAACTAGGCAACCAAGGAACTAAAGGACAAGGAACTAAAGACATTAAGGACTTTCAAAACATCAATTGAAATCCAAAGGTAACGCCCCAGCCAGCCCCAACAGTGTCCTGTACCATCTGGACAGCCTGCACCCTGGGCGTTTGTTACTGATGAGCCTGCTGTCACCCTGCTGCTGTCTGGAAAAAGTCTCTCCAGAACGCTCTTCCCTGAGGCCTGCGGTGTTTATCTATTTCATCTGGCCTTCATTCTGAGTGGGAAGCGTCGTGGTATAACAGTAGGTTTCATCTACTTCATCAGTGTGCTATCTGAATCTAAAATCAGTATCCAGCAGAGTCTGCCTGCGTATTTTTAATAGTGTCTTCAACAAACCCTGAAGTGTGTCAACTAATATTTTGGCAGAGACGGACAGTTTATACTTTGGCAAGTTACATCTAAGGAGGATGGCAGTGTGCAACTTGGGACTGAGGAGGTTTATTGGCAGCATCAGTGACAACTGCGGCAAACTTGAAGAACTTCCTTGGAGGAATTAGTCTGGTGTTCTGTGACGCTAGTGGCGGCATCTAGTGTGGGCACTTGCACAGGTTCGTGGGAGCTGAGACTGTGTTTTCCCTAAAGTACGTGCACTGTGCTTTTGCCATTGTTGTGCCCCAGAGTGCTTTCTTGACAAGCGGCAACATAATTCTTGGATTCAAACTCAACACACGGGCGGCGTCTCCGGTGAGCCGACGCGTGTGTTTGAGGAGGCCAGACTGTGACGGTGTTTTGCCGGTGAGTGGGGGCACTTTCTTTGCTATTTTTGTGCATTCAAGATGCTGTCTATGCTCAATGGCAGTTCAACTGCTGCCTTTCTAATGAGTCACGAGCCCTCTCTGCGCACACACACTCTACCGGCACAGTCTTACCGGTCTCGTGCTGCCTGCATCTCCTCTTCTGTGACGTCCCTGCATTTTTGGATTCAGCTGCCTACCTACGCTCTGCTGTGCAAACGTGCCATGAGCCACCCAGCGCCGCGTCAGAAGACTTGCTGCCATTTTGTGTTTATTGAACAATGCCTCAGATTGCTGGTCATGTTCGTTGTACTTCGTTCAGTTTGCCGATCACGGCAAAGAAGTTTCGCCAAACGTGGTGCTGTCTGCCTCCCAAACCGCACAAGTTTGGCCTGCATGGTCAGTGCCACATTTTCTTCAAGATGCGGACAGTTTGGGCGACACGTGAAACACGAGATGGATCAGTTGCAGAGGGAGCAGAGCACCGGAACTCTCAACTTTTCTTACGATATTGCATCTCATAGACTGCCTGACACTTCACTTTTGTGCCAAGATTCAGCACTGACTGCGGGGAGCTGTGTGTGGAGACCCCGGGTGAGAGACCGCTCACCGGAGCTCAAGTCATTTATTTATTTAATTATTTTTGAAGTGCTTAGCATCTCAGTGCATGTTTTGAGTGCGCGCCTGTTTGAGCATATTTTTTTCTTTTGGTTGCACTATCTTTGTGGAGGTTTCTGGAGTGTTTGCCCTATTGTGTGTATTTCTGATACCTCATGTGGTACATTATTAAATTTGTGTATCTCATTATTGTACTTTCATGTAAATGTTATATTTGAGGTATCTTACTTATCTTTCTCTCTATTCTGCTGTCATTCCCTAAGGAAGGAGGATGTGTAGTAAATGACTTCTCTACTGTTCTCCACTAAATAGAATGTATCATGACATCATAGAATGCCTGGGTGTCTCTCTGGCTCACAGTGTCAGTTGGTCAACTCAGGCTGAGCTGCTTGGAGCTTGCTCCTGGTGGGGTTTTATCTATAATTCCTATCTTCTCCTACTTACCTATCCTAGAAGCATTCTACAATAAAGGATTATCTGCTTACACAGTTGGACTGTGCATCTTCCTTTACTACACAGTGCCTGCTACACAATGCAGCAATGTTTAGGGGTGCGCCATAGGCGCCCTACAGGCCCAATACTGGGTGTCCAGGGGAGAAGGGATGCCTTGTTAGGGGCCCCCAAAGTCACTTTCCGTCAGCCTTTACATTTCGGAAATGCCGACATGGAAAGGCTGTCGGAAACCGACATTGTAATTCCGATGGCGGAGGCGAGGCTGGCTCTGCTGTAATTCAAGGGTTACAATTCTGCTCCTATTCCAACTAGTTCTGTGAGCCCGTTGGAAGATGAGTGGAACCCCCTCCCCCGTGGGTTTCCCTCCAACGGCCATCATCATAATAAAGCAGTCGTAGGGAAAACCTGGAAGTTGGACAGAAAGCCTCCGACAGACTGTAATATGGCTTTCTGCTAGACATCCAAATCAGGCCTAAAATTAGCATTCTATTGGTTACTCTGAAGAGAGAACAAATTATAGGAAAATTTGTCAAGCCTTGCTCCAGAATGTCCTGGCTGAATGTCCAGGCTTCCGCACCCCAGTTGGCAGCTCCTCTCAAGTCCCTGAAGCTTTGTTAAGCTATCTTCATGTTTAATGTGCCTGCACAAAATATATGTTTGTTTTTAAATAACAAACTTCCAAAGTGGGATTTTTTTATTGAAAAAAATAATGGTATTAATACGCTGGGAGTTTTCTCCCAGTGCATGGGTGCCATTTCTCTTGCTTTGGACTGGTCCTGAACAGAAAAATAACAGCCCTAAACAGGCAGACCTGTTGAAGGACATTGATCTGCAACACTATGGTGGATAGGTCATCAGCCAAGGATTTCCACTGCTAGGATAAGCTAAGGGACCTTATGCAGAAACCTGGCGCTTCCCCTGACGCAAAAAAGAGCACTTGAACTGCTCGTGTGACTATTGCTGATTTGCAATTACGCTTCTTTTTTTCTGTAGTATTTTGCTTATTTTTGCATAGTTGCATATATCCCTAATTATTTCTTGGTTTCAGTATTGACCTTTATTGGTCTGGGGGAAGAGTGAAGGTGAAATCTGAGACTACTGTCTTTTCTTATCTCCCCTCCTCCAACCCTTGTAAAATATACAGGGCCCAGACGTCTGATACAAGATCAAAATGAGCTGAGTCTGCCAGAGACGTTTTAAGGCATGGGCAAAAGTGGGCGCTAGCCCAGGAAAGCAGCCAATGGGGGGGGGGGGGGGGGGGGGAGGGGCTGATAGAATCAGGTCTGTATGGCAGAGTCTCTTGACTTGATGATCTGGCAGAAAAGTGTTGTGTTTGTTTCATGCAACATCCACAGAAAAAGTTACTTTCAGATCAAATAAGGACCTCGCATATGAGAAACTGGAGGGTGTCACAGAGATTATTTGCAGTAATATTGCTTCTGTTACAATATGTAAAACACACCATTATCCTTCAATATTAAGAGATGTAAACACATTTTGGATTTGGGCGAGTGTGCCTGTGCACTATCATTGACCTGGCCAAAGAGAGCATGAAAAGAGCCGCATTTGGATCATAAATTCAAAGCTGTTCCAAAAAGAGGCCCCCAAAATATGTTTGGCCGAGGGCCTCAAAAATCCAGAAAATGCCCCTAAGGTCCGCATAATAGATCAGACTCGTTTACATGAAATAATGTGCGGCACAGTAAGAGAACAATTAAAACGCAAGAGCTGACCAAAAAAATAATAATAATCCAGAGTCCTAGGATGCAAAGCGATTACTTTCTCTAGTCAAATATATACTTTCCAAGAAGTGCAGTGAAGTTTAGGTTGCTGCAGCTTCTGTTAGAAATATACTGCACTTATTTGACGAGAATCTTTCTCATCGGCATCGAAAACCTAGCTTACTCTCATTTCACAGAACAAAAATGTTGACTAAGAAGGAAATTTGTATTGTAAAGTATCAATGGCCATCAAACCTGTTTCTTCTGTTTTTTCCACTTTCGAGCGGTTTCGCTGGTAGGTGATATGACTGGCGTGTGTTCTGAAAATGGTTGAGCGCAGCTTTCTAATGGTGCCACACTGCCCTCCAGTGGCCATTTAACCTTTGTTATAAATAAGATCAGTTTACAAGTCAAGGCCGGAAGGATATAATAGCTAAAAGCAGACACATGTTGCTCATTTAGTCCTGCGAAATGATTATGAACATATTTGATGTTGCTGGTTGAGTTAGGGCTTATGCTTTATTGCTGATCAGGCGGACATGTTATCCTACCACGCCCACAAGCTGTTCTGGAAAGTACCAGAAAAAGATCCAGTGTAGTACATCTTTTGAAAACTGGAAAACGTGATTTACTTGATTGTTTTACTGATGCTTTTGAAGTAACAGTTTAAAATGCCCCACAGGGAAAGCTTAAACTTCCCTATTTTGTTCTCGTACCCTTCGAATTAAGGGGGAGGGGATGGGGAGAGATTTGAAAGTAGGTTTTGGGAGCAGCTTATTATATATATATTACACATTTCATTGTAGGATGTTTGCGGATGAAGCAGCGTGTTAAACAGGAAGGCTGTTTTTTTGTCAGAAGCTGCAATCCTTGAGATCAGGCATCAATATATTTTAAAACATTGCAATTCTCTAAATATTCTCGCAGGTTTTTTTTTTCAGGACAAAAACTGATTACTAGATTTTGACCTATCTCTCTTTTCATCGCTTTACATTTTTATTTTTTTAAAGAGTTTTATATAGCGCGAACTTCGCCCAAAGATATTAGATATCAGGGCGCTTTACATGAGCACTAGTTTCGTTACAGATGAACTCATTCATTTTTCTTACGCACGGGGAGATTAAGTGATTTGCCCACAATCACAGGATGTTGAGCGTCGTTGCCAAGACTCGAACCTGGTTCCCCAGCTTCGAAGTGGACCGCTCTAGCCGAAAGGCTATAACGGAAAAAGCTTCAGTTGAAATAGCATTATTGACATGACAGAACACCTAAAATAAACCCCCTGAAGTTCGCCAGTTATTTTCAGCAACACATACAAATTCCCTTCCTCAATATCCTCATCATACCTTCACGCCAGACTTCTCATATTAAATCAAAGTGACGTCACAGGTGCTTTGCGTCAGCCTATGGTTTTTATGTTGCATATACAGAAGAGCTGACCTTTAAACATAGCTCAGTGGCCAACTTCTACACTTAATAAACCAAGAGACAGGGGCCTCACAAATAACAGGAAGAGAACCATAATTCTACATTCATGCTGCATGGTAAAAAAAAATATAGAGTATGCAGGAGACAATGTAATGAATGTAAGAGGATGTAGGGACATTTATCAGTTATTGAGATGGGAAAGGGGTGGCTGTGAGAGATTTAGAAGATTAAGTGGGAACTGAATAATAATCGACAGATTTTTTTTATGAAACTGGAGCAAAGCGCCGCATTTAAGTCAAAACAGTGCATTCCTGTCTTTTCCCCTGTGCCGGTGCTGTTTTGGCAGCCTAGTGCCAATGCAGTGCCTCCGTTGCATACAGGATTTGTTTTTGTGCAGGAAGGGATCCCCTTCCTGCACAAAAAGAATCGTGAGAGGCATATGCCTCTTTAGCACACATAGAAAGAGGAAATAACAAGGAAAAATACAGATATTTCTCCTTGTTACGCCTCCCCAGGTAAGGAGAATCTTTTTAGAGCATTACCATGTTTATTAATTCTGGTGAATCTGGGAATGTGTCAAAATCCCTGAGAGTTGCGTGGGAACACACACACAATGTCCATGGAACACCTTCCCAGGCACAGTAAGGCAACTCAGTTGTTTGCACTGCGGTGCTTTACTCCGGATTTATAGAGCCACTCAGGGCCCAGCAAAGTGGCCTTGCGTGGCTTCATTGAACTTACTTACGGTTTGTGTCATGCATGTACCACATTGCGTGGTGCAGACGCAATGCAAACTGGGTCATAAATATGCCCCATAGTTTATAGACATCTCACATCCTCAGGGAGTAGCATCAGAAAAGCATTTAGTGTCAGCAGAGTGGAACTTGGATCTTCAATTATAGCTAAGGAATGTCTTTGCTCCGGAGGTTTTTTCAACATCACCATATCTTTAAGATGAAGCAGAGTTAAGCAGATTTGAGATCTTAGAAGGTGAGGCAAGCACGCTGGTACTTAACTCTTGCCCCCAAAGGTACTCAATGAAGTTATCTTAATACTTAAGTTATGTAATCATATGTTTTTGGAGCCAGAGAACATTCGGGCTATGAGTGTAGTCAAGCTTTTAGTGGTGAAAGGGCATTTTAGGTGTCTAATGAGGAGGCGAGGAGGCTAGGGGGGTAGTTTTAAAGATCACAGTGGCTTGTATAAACAAGGAAATCAGTTTGATTTAGCCTTTTTAGGGAAAAAGGATTTCACAGTACTTTTAATGTATCATAACTGTTGGACAGAAAAGTCACCTGCATGGTGATGGACATACACTTTTGACCTGAGTGCCCCAGCTGCAATCATAGCTGGTTCCCTGGCACTGATTTTTGGTCATAGGTGAACACACATCATGCATGTGCACCATAACCTATGCTTGTCCCATGGTGATGCAGTCTTGTTAGACTGGGACTAGTGCACCAGGCACTACCCTCAGAGTGGTAGAGAGCTACTGCCCTTTCCTGGAGTTAAGTGACCTGAGCACATGGTGACAGCATACCGGGATTGTGTTTCATAGGAACCAGGGGCCTCATTTATGAGGCCTTGCGTCAGTTTTGCGCTTCCGATGCGTCACTTTTTGTGACGCATCGGCGGCGTAAAACATGCCTCCTGTTGCGCACTATTTACAAAGTGACGCATCTAAGCAGATGCGTCACTTTGTAAACCCCTGCGCTACATTATACCTGCGTCAGGTATAATGTATGCAGAGGGGGCGTTCCCCCGCAAAAAGCCTCGTAATAGTGACGCAGTGAAATCTATGAGATTTCACTGCGTCACTTTTAGGACGCTGTTGCGTCAAAATCTTGCGCCTGCCTCACAGCAGGCGTAAGACTGACGCAAGCCCTTTCACATGGGGCTTTCCCCATGTGAAAAGACGCATTGCTGGAGTTGCGTCACTTTTGTGACACCTCCCAGCAATGCGTGACTTTTACGCTTACAGATACGTCAGAAATACTGACGTATCTGTAACTCCTTGCGACATGATGCGTCATACTGTAAATATGACGCATCATTGGTGTCGCAAGGAGGACGCAGTGAAAAGTGACGCATCGCTGTTTTCACACAGCGATGCGTCACTTTTCATAAATGAGGCCCCAGTAGTGTAAAAAGACATTTTCAAGTTTGTCACTCGATTGGTACCTACTATCCGCTCGTGAAAATTTCTGTGGCTGTGTACCTAACTCACTCTTGGCATACATGGATTGTGTGTTGCACCGGACAGCTCATTATACTTCTGTGTGCTTTCTGTGATGTGTTTGCCTGTTGATAGTACATAACATTGAGAGCTGTGGATTCCATTTTTTAAGCCAAGAGTTTGGAGAGGCTACTAAAGTTGAGTTACTGCAGACAGGAGATGTGGATTGCAGAAATTCCTGAGGGTTGGAGTGGGAACACAGACATTGGAAGTCTGTGCTCATTGTCAAGGAAATGGTAAAACTGATAACGTTGGCACTTTGGGCCAGGGTATCTTGATAGAGAGGATGATTTAGGCCGTTGAATTTTTATGAGGCATACTTCATTGGAGCCTGACTGCCAGGTGTGATCCCCGGTTGCTCCCGTGACCGATATTGTGGGTCAGTCAGATTGAAGCCACTCCTGCTGTGGCAGATTGTTCCTTGACAAAGGGGATGGCAGATGAGAGAGCACTACAAGGAGGCTAAAACCCACAACTTAAATTTCAAAGGCTCAAGGCCCGATCCTCAAAGGGCCTCCCACTTGTGGCAGAGGCCCCGCAGTTGTGGCGTGGGTCTGCACTTGTGGCGGGACCTCCGAACCGCAGTTTCTCATTGCAGAGGTCCAGCCACGAGTGAGTGGTAACTGCCGCTACTGGGAGGCCTCGGACATGAGTGCAGCGGCCCTCTGTGGATGGGGCACTCAGACATTAAGTCACATATGTGTCTGGATTTGGACTATGAAGGTAGGAGCCTGTGTCCCACACCTTGTTCAGCAGAAGGTCAATATGAGAAACTCATTCAGAGGGCCACAGGGCAAGCAGAGGTTACTGTGCCGAGCCATGGTGGCTGAGGCCTTTTACTCTTGATGCCCCAGGCCCCAACCTGCCATGGATCCTGAGCAAATGGGCCAAGTACCACTTTGCCACTTGACTCTCAGCTATTGCATGCTCTGAACAGTCGAAGGTACATTCAAAATAGGGAGTGAACACAGGCTCACAACTCAAAATGCGCACAGCAGCAGCAATAAGTTATTGTCCAGCCAAATACTCACTTTCATGAACAGAGAAGTGTTTTTTTATTTTACTGCTACCAACATAGAGAAAAATACATAATTCACAAACAACTACACAGTCCCCTTGCGGTTAGGGCTCTGGTGTTTTGTAGGCAGTTCCCTGTGTACCACTCCCTTCTCATTCTAGTGATCGTGGTTATTTCCCATTCACTTTAGTCAACAACCATGGAAAGCCCTACTAGTAGTCAGTCTCAAGAGTCCACTCCGACCCTATGTCAAAGTAAAAATTGTTCCAGCACCACAACACTATCTAGCAAGCAAGTTACCCTGGGGTCAGTTGCCCTGAATTCATTCTTACCCGAGCGGCTGCTTTAAACTTCACACGACAAGCATATTCCGCGCTCTGTTTATGAAGACAGCGCAGTACCCTACATCCTGTTTGGGCCATTTACCGCTATCTCGGGCTCGAGATAGATTAAAACATAATTAGAGCCATACATCATCGGTTTCTGACTAGTGTAAACATATCTTTTTACATTATTGCATCCTCTGGTGGCCGATTGAACCTTCATCAATCTAAGGATCTCGGCGTTTGGTTCTGATTCCCTCATCCTTGTGGAATCAAGTATAATTATAATCTCTGCTCCCGTTTGAAGATCTTTTGACTTTATGCACCTTTTTCTTGGAGACGTCTTCTTGTCACATGAGCACAGCTTTCAAAGGTGAAAACTCCTGATGAAGACAGTGTTTCTGTCGAAACGCGCGTTGAGCCAGCCGTCCACCCGGTCCAATTTAAAGACCTGACAGTCCACCTACACAAAATTATTATTGAGTGTTTCTCTGTGGTCACTATGTACTAGATACCATCCATATCATTTTCTGGTGTGACATAATATTTATGATATCTAGTTTGAGTGTATGTTTGAAAGTTATGTTTTTGAGTGAAAGCGGTAAGAATGTTGTGCGTCTGTGCAAGTCTCTGTAGTTAAGGTCTGTTATTTTAATTATTCAATATATGTATATGACTATGTACAAAATATCCGACAAAATAATTAATATCATAAAATGAATACATATTTTGTATTTTTCTAAAATATTTTTGTCTTGAGTGTCACTGTTATGTTTTCCCTAATTAAGTAATAGGGATTTGATAATGGTTATGAAGTAGCCCTAGAAATGTTACATATTCATTCTTACCCACAACTGCAGGATCACAGTATCTGGAGTTCCTGAGTGTGCCCACTCTGTGGATGCTGGAGTGGTAGTGGCTGGTTCAGGTGAGTTCACTGTGTGCTGCCCGGGTGGGCTGCACTTGATGATCCCCAAGTTTCTCACACGCTATTGTGCAAGTGCAGTGACCGGAGGATCCTCGTGGTTCCGCCTTGCAGGGTAAGTCTTTGGTCTGTCCCACAGTGGGAGTGTAGGTGGTGCAAAGCTCTTGATGCTGACCCCTTGTCCCACTTGGTCATTACACTTCTTGCTAGTTTCAATAACCGCTTCTGGCATACTGGGTCACCGTATCTCTACTGTACACAAGCGCCGTACAAGAGCGGCACAGCTGATACCTGCATGGTGGCCACTCCTGGCATATGAAATCTCTGGTTCGCCGGCCCCAAGGGCTCAGGCCCACTCCACATGGCAATCTGCTGATAGAGGGAGCCAGAATCTCCCTTCTCCTACCCAACTTACAGAAATGCATCAATACACAATTCTATCTGGGGAGATTTCTCTACCTCTTCACCTCATTTTTCACCAGGCAGCAATTTGTCTTCCAAAACGGAACCTATAGAATGGCATGATGTATCCCATTCACAAGCACACACATGTAACATGTACACACTGTAAAGCACTCTGTCCTTCATGTACTGTATCATGCATACATACACCCAGCACATGCATTTAAGCTGCATGCACCGCACAGCACTGCATCCGTCATATATTATAGCGCTCACAGGCACACATACACCCACCACATGCATTTAACATGCACACACTGCACAGCACTGCATCCATCATATATTATAGCGCTCACAGGCACACATATACCCACCACATGCCTTCACCATGCACACACTGCACGGTATTGCATTATTCCAGTAGACTACACTTCCCTAGCACACATACATCCAGTACAAATACATCACTCATGCGATGTGCTGCACTCCACATCAAACCGATGTAGGTTAACGGGTGAGTAAAGTACACAGAAGTGGAACCTTGAATGAATGAGTCTGTAGACCTCACTCCAGTGACACAGGTTAAATAGCACCTCTGCATTCCTACTGATAACTACAGGGTATGCTGCCACCTCTGCACTTGTACTGCTAAACTCCTGGTAAAAGTAGTAGCCTTTCATCACAATGAGGATAGTGCTTTGGGTGCCTGAAAAACCAACAAGACCGCAATTCATGAGACAGGTCTATGTCATGGCGCACACACATGTTCCATGTTTGCCTAGGGCAATAGAAATAAGCTTCAGTGATCCAGACATAAGTACAGTTGGGCACTCAGGGCAGGGGTGCAAGTCTGTTACCATGTAGAAGATTCGAGCTGTCTCTTCAAGGACTGTTGAACTAGGTCTGCTAGTCTCCCTGCTGGGTGAGGTCCATCACCCAGGAAGCCAAAACCTCCTACCCTTTGTCTGGAGCACCAGCCTTGTTCACAAGCAATCCCAATGGCATTTCATTACTAATTTGAGCACCAAATGTTTGAGCCAAAACATGCGCTGGAAAATGACCTTCAAAGGGTCCAAAATGACTTCATATTTTTAGGCATACCGTTTAGCAGGATTAAAGAAAAAGGTTAAGGTACATTTGCACATTAACTCAAACCAAAACTGGTGCAAAGCCCTAAAAATAAGGGACTCACAACTGCAATTCTTTAAATACTAAAGTTACTCAGTTTTGGCCAGACTGGCTCTTAAGCATGTGATCCTTTTTTGCAAATGTGATAATAGGTCACATGTGCCACTGTGAATCATAAAGTCCTCAACCATGTGGTATTGTATTGTAAACACTACATGGCTCATATGCTTTCTTATCAGCCACATACATCAATCCATGTTCCTTCCTCTCTAGTACCACGTCTATCAACTGTGATCAATCCAAGGATGTCCCTCCTGCCATGAACCACCCCAGTTCGAATCTAGGATGTCAGCAAATGTTGTTATCACATGTTGGTGGATATCATCAATATATATCTCATACTCCCGGAGGGATAAGGTGGACATCATCCATACAAGCTCAACAAAACACAGCACTGGGTGTAACTAGATTGTCTCTGCCTGAATAGTTGCAAAACGGAGAGGGAAGATAGCCCTGTGTATTCCCCAACTTTCTTGAGCACATTCCATGAATTAACCCCTAGTGCCACATGTGGCTCAGCTATATCATTCACTTCCACTTCCATGTACTTCTTCACCCATTTTACCCTGAGGTGACAGAAATGCTTGTTGTCATCATTCACAAACTCTCTGAAATAAGTAAGCTCAAATTATGTCCCAAAATGTGATGTACGCATTGGATTTATTAGCAGGATCTTCTGTATCACCTTTTCCTTGATGTTAGATCTGGGGGTCTCTAGTTGGCAGAGGTAGGTACCAATGTCCAAATAGGGACCCTTGCTTCTAGTCAGGGTATGGGGGATACACTCTGTGGATAACCCCTGCTCACCCCTTGGTAGCTTGGCACAAGCAGCCAGGCTTATCAAAGGCAATGTGTAAAGTATTTGTACCAACACTCACAGTAACACAGTGAAAACACAACAAATGGACTCCACAACAGTTTAGTAACATAAAGTATCTTTATCTAAGCTACACAAGACCAAAATGACAAAACTCCAACATACACAGTTCAAGAATATGTTTTAAAAGAGTTCTAGGGTCTGCGTCAAAATAATCAATAGTTGCGTCACTCTTAGCCCAAAGTACCTGTTGATGCGACAAAAGTTCCAAGTGGAAGCTGCAGCATTGGAAAACAAGCGATGTGTCACTCCTGAGACCCTGGGGAGGCGATGTGACAACCCAGCTGCACGCAGTGGGCGGGTTGCGTCGAATCCGATCTGTATGAGGAGCTATGAGCAGTGCATGCATGGGCTGGGTGTACATGAAGAATACAGTGCTGTGCGGTATGTGTAGGTTTTATACATGCACTGGGTGTATGTCTGCCTGTGGATGCTACATTGAATGGAGGGTCCTGGGTTCCATTTTGGGAGACCCAGGTTTCCATGGCGAAACATGGGGAAACAGCGTTTTACAACGCTGTCATTACTTTGCAGTACTATTACAACGCAGTCATTACAACAACCGCTTTGTTAGTACGCAATACATTTACATCGCAAGTCATTACAACAACTTGCTGCGGGGGGTCCATAGGTGTCGGAAATGAATTCCAACACCTTCCCTACTGTTGCGCAAACTGGAGTAGGAATAGTAAATAATACTATTGCTAAGTCCAGCATAAATGCATCGCTTACTAACAAGGCAGTCGTTGTATCGACCGAGTTGTAAAAGCACGCAATGTAAAACATCTTGTTGTAATGTGCTGTATTTGAAACATGGAGAGGAGGTGGAGAAATTCCCCCAGATAGATTTGCGTGTTGATGCAATCCTGTAACCTGGATGGGATACACACTGGCGAGGGGAGAGCAACTCTTTTCCAGTACACTTCGAATGGTGATCTTTGATTCAGTTAGAGGCCACAAGGAAGGAGCCTGGACACATCTCAGGAAGGAGATGGGGCTGATGAGAGAATCATAAAGAGTAAGATTGGAGCCCTTTTGATACACATATCACTGTGGCTGACTTCCAGGTGTGAAGTCTTGTCACTCCTATGGATTGGGCTGTGGGGCTATCAGCTTTGGAGTCACTCCTGCTGTGACAGACTGGTTTCAAGAGGAAGAGAGGGCAGAGGAGTGGGCACTTCAAAATAAGTAGAACCCAACTTAAACACCAGGCTCTAAATCACATTTGGTGTCTGGAAATGGTCCATAAGAAAAGGTGTTTGAGACCCCATAAATTGTCCTCTGCCAAGCAGTCAGATAGGCTGCGTGAGGAGGGGAAGCTATGCACGGCTTCTGCCTGTGACCAGGCATTCCAAGACTCCATTCCTGGAGCCTGGAGCACCAGCATCTGCCTACTAGCCAATTCCAATGTTCCTTGTGAGGAAGAAGAGAGCATTGGGGGTAGTGAGGTCTGGTGGGCAGTCCTGTTGAGTGGACTCTTTTTTTGTGAGGTATGAGGAGATGGGTGCTGCATTGATTGAGTCATTGCCAGTGTGTAGACTGAAGTCGGTGCCCCTTATATTCCAAAAGAGGGCCGCCGTGAATTGAGTCGTGTGCATCGATGCACAATCTGTCCGGAGCCGGATCAGTGCATCTATTCCCGGAATAGTGGGGAGGGGTGACCTCATATGCCAGGAGAGGCTGCTGTGAGAATTAATCCTGGGCGGTGAACTCCGCTCACAGAGTTTGTGGAGTTTTCCGTACTCCGCGTTATGCAGAGCTCGAGGAGTTTTGTTCCTCGCTTGCGTTCATCAACGTCAAGTTGGCGACAGCAAGCGAGGAAAATCAACCTCCCGGCAAGACTTTTCCTCATTCTCGATCGTCAACATCAAGTTGGTGAGCGCGAGCTTGGAATATCAACATCCCAACGAGATTTCTCAACGCAGGGGGGTCAGGTTTCTCATTGTGAGTGGTCGATTATGCTTGCGACAGCTAGCATTGAGAAACTGCCAGTTCGCGTTGAGAAGGCTGCCGCTCGAGTAAAAATCTACTTGAGTAGCAGACAAGGAAAACAGGGTCCGCTTGCGCTGTGCATGGTGCTGCTTGCAATGATTGCACAGTGTGGACAAGCATTCCGCACTGTGCAATCAACGCAAACTGCATTTTTCCATTGTACTCCGCCGCTTGCGATGCTCCGCGTACTATTGCAGAGTTTTTTTTTGCACTTCGCGGAGTTCCGCATAGTGCAACTCCGCGAACTCTGCCCAGGGTTAGTCAGAAGATTGCCATCTGGTAAAGTCCGTGGCTTGTGTGCAGTAGTGGGTCATGATCCCGTATGCCAGGATAGGCCACTGCCGTGGACTTCACAGTGCCGAATGGGCCATAGTCCGTTTGCTGTGAAGATACAGTGCCCCTGTATGACAGACTGAGTTACCAGGACAAGCAAGTCGTATGACCTGGTCGGAGTTGTTATCAAGAGTATTGAGTCCACTGTGGAACCCTGTGCACCTGCCCACAATGAAGGATTTGCACCAGGAGCTTCATGTCACCACCAGCCCCCATTGTAGGGGAACCAGAGACTTACCCTGAAAAGAGGAGCGGTGGACAGCCGCGGCCCGTGGAGGGTGTTTCGGTGGGGCAGCGATGTGGGGTGGGGGAGGGGCAGGGTGGGGGGTGCAAAAAACCGGAGTATGGATAATTGAAGGTAAGTAAACAATTTAATTAATAAAACGAATTTCGTAGTGCGCCCTGCATCGCAAAATGTGATGCAGAGTGCGCTACGAAATTCGTTTTATTTATTACATTGTTTACTTACCTTCTATTATCCATACTCCGGTTTTTAGCACCATCCACCCTGCCCCTCCCCCGCCCCGCCTCTCCGCCCCACCGAAACTCCCTCCACGGGCCGTGGCTGGCGGTGGAGGCACCACCACATGTGAATCTGACTGCTGAGTGCAACCCGCTTGGGCTGCATGCAGCAAACTCACCTTAATCGACTGCTGCCACTTCACTGTGGAAGGAGCACTCTCAAGAATTCCGGTCGCTCCGATCCTGCAAGGTGTGGGTTAGACTGATATTGGGCCAGTCAGCTTAGAGAAACTTACTGCTAATTAGCTCTGCCGCACTGGAACACTCTGTACTTTAAAATAGAGTCATGGTGGACTCTTGAGACTCAGACTAAGAGTGGGGCTTACCCTAAATGTTGCCTATAGTGAATGGGGAATAACCACTACCTCTGAAATTGATGTGGCAGTAGGACCAGGGGGATCGCCTGAAACACTAAAGCCATGACGTCAGTGAGACTGTGTAGTTGTTCGTGAATATTTTATTTTTTCTTTCCGGTGTTTACTCCCCTGTATGCACACCCTCCCCTCCCAACGGATCCTTGGACTGCTCGACCATGTTATTACTAAGTGTCCAGTTCAGAAGGGTTACCTGGCGCAGGTGCTCAGAATCCAGAAGATGTTCTTACAGTAAATTGGACCTAAAATGTCCAGTTCCCATTTAGAAAACGATCAAACGATGGCACAGTCATTTCTTTTTGCATTACTTGTATATGCACATGTCAAATCAAAAAGGGACTTTATTCGGTATATTTCAACCATAAAAGTGCATAAAACATGTCATTTAGAAGCAGTTGTTAACTTTTAAAATAGTATGTCATCATTCAACCGTTTTATTCACAGCTGTTTTATTTTTACCTGAGCAATCAATATCAAACGCACATACAAATTTAAATCCCTGATTCGAAGTTGTAAATTCAAATCCTATCTCACAGATTGAAATTCCAATTGGTATGATACCTACCTATTGCACTCCTCAGTTTTCCTCTGACTTATTTTGCAAGCAAAATCCTGGCAAAATGTATCTGGGGTTTGGGGGGGGTGCGGGGGGGTTGAATCAATGCTTGAAAAAAAAAAACTTGTGTAGTTCAGTGCTGTTCACTGCAATACTGCAAATGATACTTCATTCCCATGTCACAAACACTAAATAGGAGATATTTACCATTTTTATGTCTCGGCCTACGCAGCACGCATGCACAGCTTTCCCGTAAAAAATGTGCGCGCGCTGCATTGTTTCCAATTGCAACACGTGCACGTCTGGCTATTCACTCGCGGGAGCGAGCAGCTGGCGCCAAATGTCATCAATTATCGGAGCGCCAGCCCCTCGCTCCAGCAAGGGAATCGCACCAGCCCCTCCTCTCCCCCTGCCGCCATCGAAGGCGGCACACGCTTTTGCTTGTTTTGCAACGCACATGCCGCCATTTGCAGCAAGCGGTTTGGGTTGTCCAGACATATGGTGCGTTACTCAATCTCAAGTATGTATTTAAACAAGTGCGCATTAGAACCATAGAAGTGTTACTATTTCCTTCTTCCTCCTTCGAACTCTTATCGTATGGTACCCCCCACAATTGAACAATCCATTAAAATGTTGCAATCTACTCTTTTGTTCTTCTCCCTTTCTGCCAGGGACACAACGCAAATCATAACTAGAATAATGAATACTATGACTTGCCTACACGTATGCGCTTTCCAGGCAGCGCATGAAAGCGCATGCACAAAGGAGGCGGAAGTACTATCACTGCACACCAGAATGTCAGAGTACGGTGTCTCTGTTGGTACAAACTGACCATTGTCATTTAACCTATATTTGTTTTTCTGTCGTTCTAATCTTCAAGTGCGCTAAGCAACGGCGTCAGCTATAAGTGTGTGCATAGAAAACACAATTTAGGAGATAGCGGGTAGCGTAAAGCTCAGCAGTTCGGACTAAGGGGTCGATTAGGATGGCGGACGGAAATGGGTACTGTCCGCCATGGTGGGGGAAATTTTACTCCCGGCTGCGCCGCGGAGATTCCGCGGTTGGGATTAGGATAATCATGTCACGAAACTCCGACCGTGGCGGACGGATCATAACCAACACCGTCCGCGGTGGACGGAACACATCCAACTCCGTCCGCGGCGGACGGAGTCCAATGAACAACCACTGCCGCGGACGGAAATGACCGCGGAAAATAACACATGTACCGCCATACCTGTGAACACTCCGTGGCCGCAATTAGGATAAATCCACCCGTACCACGGAACGCACAGCCATCCACGTCCGCGGCGGAAAGAATGCAACGATAAACACAGCATCACTGCGGAAGGCCAACACGCACAACATCCCTAGCGGCAAACAAATGTTAGAAAGTGTACCGCAAGTCCAAACCAAACATACGAACATTGACAACGCCCCCCCCATACACCAACACCAAGCACAAGCCACCATGACACGTCCCAAGTATCCAATAATGCACACTAGTCAACACGCCCACCTACCACCTGACTGCCAACAACCATTGAGACACGACTATAAAATGACACCCACACACTACCACAATCCTTTGCATCACAGCATTGCTGCTAGCAAGAGGCCCTATTCGAGATACTGCTAACTCACATAGAAGACACACAACCACCACCCTACCACACCCACCACACAAACACCCACCACACAAATCCTATACATCACACACCACACACCTGCACCCCCCAACTCACTCAACTCACACACTGAGCACCACACACCATGGCACCCAAAAAAAAACTAAATTCACGGAGACAGAGTTGAGGGTAATGGTAGATGAAATAATCTGTGTTGAGCCCCACATCTTCGGGGCCCAAGTCCAGCAGACGTCCGTGGCGCAAAAGAACCACATGTGGGACAGGATCGTCACTCGGGTGAATGCGTCGGGGACTGTGCCGAGGACGAAGCATGAAATTCAGAGGCGGTGGCATGACCTGAAGACCAGGGTGAAGGGCATCCGAGCTAAAAACTTTGCTAGAGCCAATCATACTGGCGGTGGAACACCCCCGGAGCCCATACCCTACACCGATTGGGAGGAGAAGGTGCTGGTGATACTACACCCAGAGAGCCTAGACGGACTTGACGAAGGAGAAGAGGCTGGTGAGTACAAACCAAGCACCACGATCAGCACGACATGGTCAGGCTCACACAACTGAGAAGAAACATCTCCTACGCCCCAACCCATGCACGTTGGACACCAACTCACAAACATGTACATGGCTCCCAACAGGCCCCCATGTTCACGGGGAGGGTGGTGGTGGTGGAGGGTGGGGTGTGTGAGAGGCCCAAACTACAACTCCCAACAGGCCCCCATGTTCACGGGGAGGGTGGTGGTGGTGGAGGGTGGGGTGTGTGAGAGGCCCAAACTACAACTCCCAACAGGCACCCATGTTCACAGGGAGGGTGGTAGTGGTGGAGGGTGGGGTGTGTGAGAGGCCCAAACTACAACTCCCAACAGGCCCCCATGTTCACGGGGAGGGTGGTGGTGGTGGAGGGTGGGGTGTGTGAGAGGCCCAAACTACAACTCCCAACAGGCCCCCATGTTCACGGGGAGGGTGGTGGTGGTGGAGGGTGGGGTGTGTGAGAGGCCCAAACTACAACTCCCAACATGCCCCCATGTTCACGGGGAGGGTGGTGGTGGTGGAGGGTGGGGTGTGTGAGAGGCCCAAACTACAACTCCCAACAGGCCCCCATGTTCACGGGGAGGGTGGTGGTGGTGGAGGGTGGGGTGTGTGCGACAGGAAACAGAAATGTCTACAAATCTATATGACCATGGAATGTCCACATTACTGACCAGCTCTATCTTGTCCCTCAGGTGATCGTGAACTGACTGGGGAAACCAGTACCCGGCCGCCAGCCTCGCCTCCCACACAGACAGGACTCTCTGGTGACGAGGACACAGGCAGCTCCGGTGCGGAGGATGGAGCGGGACCAAGCACGCAGCCAGGGCCATCTGGCTCACAGGGACTCCCGGGACCGACCAACGTTGCATGTGTGACTCCAGCGACACCTGTCTCTGTGATCTGCACAGTCCCCACCACCACCAGTACCACCAGTACCACCAGTACCACCCGTTCCACCAGTACCACCAGTACCACCAGTACCACGACTCCTGCCTGTGCCACCCAGCCTAACCCAGCGCACGACGCTGGTCCATCGGCCTCACACACAAGCAGGGTGAGTGGGCCACAAACACAGGCAACGGGACATCAGCCAATCAGGCGAGCCACACACCGCCGTGCAGAGGAAGGACAGCTACCCCATCCAGTGGCAGAGTCCCTACAAGCCCTTGCCAGGTGCCAGGCGTCATACGACCGGTCCCAGGCAAACGCTGATCGTGCACACCAGGACTCAGTGGACAACACCAACATACTGCGCGAAATCTCTGGCTTCCTTGGCCAGATGGTGCACATCATGGGCCAGCAGGCAACGATGTGGAGGGAATGGGTTGGCCGGAACAACCCCCCCCTCCACCAATTGTCGTAGCGCCACCGCCACCGTCACCTCCGCCTCCACCGCCACCGTCACCTCCGCCTCCACCGCCGCCACGACCACCTGTGCCCCTGGCGACGGATGTGGCCCATCAACAACCTGCCCCCCCAGCTGACTCAGTTCCACCTCAGAGACGGAGGGGCCGGCCGAGGCAGGAAGTGGCTGAGAGCAGTGTTGGAGCGCCATCCACACGCTCCAAGAGGGGACGCCAATGACAATGTCACTGCCTGTGCCAGACATTCACCCTGCTAAGTATCCTGTCCCACAGACAATCATTCCCACTGGTCTGCTGGACAACCCTGACACCCCCCAATGTGGTGTCAGCACGGACATTTCATCTGCCATTACCTTCAACTCCAACTCCCTCCACCCCGCTTACTTGTAAATATTCACCAGCACAAAAGCACAACCTGTAAATAAATTGCACTTACACACACAATGGTGTTTTGCCTCCATGTTTATTCACATGATTGCCTTCAGAAACAGACGTAAACAGGTTCTGGGTTCATAGTCGTACATGATCATGGCGCAGCGGGAGTGACCTAGGGAAAATCAGAGACAGCAAACACACGTCAGGAAACAGATTCACACACATCACAACACAATGCACAGCAACATTACACAAACGACAACCATCACAAAAGCATGGGATGAGAGCACACACATCATGGAGACTTGTATGTCCAAAGACATGAAGACACACATATGCAACCATCACAAACAACACCCAGCTGATGAACCCCACATCCACACAACACCAGCAAACATACATGAGGCATTGTCAACCGCCACTAGAGGTAGTTACTCACATTCAAGGGAAGTAGCGATCTATGAGCTGGCGCCTCTGGTCCACACCTTCCTCCTCACCACTATCCTCATCAGTCGACATGGGTGGGATGGGAGGCCGAGGAACTTCTTCGTCTTCAGGGTCCAACAGCAGTTCAATGTCATTGCGTACTGCCAGGTTGTGGAGCATGCAGCAGGCAATCACGATCCTGCATACTTTTCCTGGTGAGTAAGGCAGGGCCCCTCCGGTCTTATCGAGGCACCGAAATCTAGACTTTAGCAGTCCAAAGGTACGTTCGATGACTCTCCGTGTCCTTCCATGTGCATCATTGTACCGCATTTCACCCGCTGTTGTAGGATTACGTAGGGGACTGAGGAGCCAGGGCCGGTTTGGGTACGCCGAGTCGACTATGTAGGGGGATGACAGACACAAACATCACAACAAGATATGGTGGGTACCCCATGCAACACAGAGATCACAAGAGTCCCCACTGCACACTCACCAACAAGCCACGCTTGACCGGGTCGCAGATTTGCCATGAGTCGTGGGACAATGCTGCTCCGCATGATGTGGGCGTCATGTGCGGAGCCAGGAAATCTTGCACACACATGGGAGATGATGTTGTTTGCCAGGCACACCACCTGCACGTTCAGCGAATGGAAGTGTTTGCGATTTCTAAAAACTTGCTCCCGTGCCCGTGGTGGAATGATAGCGATGTGTGTGCCATCAATTGAACCCACAACGTGAGGTATGTGGCCCAGTGCATAGAAGTCAGCTTTGACTGCTGCCAACTCTTCCGGCCGTGGGAAATGTATGTAGTCATTCTTGTACAGCATCATAGCTGTTAAGACATCCCGAAGAACCGTGCTGAACATGGCCTGTGACATCCCCCCGGCATGTCGAACTGTGTACTGAAATGTGCCAGTAGCAAAGAAATGTAGTACCGCCATGACCTTTGCAGTGGGTGTAATCGAGCCAGGATACGTCCTACGTGGCTGCAGATGAGGAGACAATTGAGCCACAAGCTCCAGCAACCGACGTCGATCCAGCCGGAATTTCCGAATCACCTCCTCGTCAACCATATCCTCCAGCACAGTGTATGGCCGATGCACATTTGGAGTCCTCCTGTGTGGGAGAGAGATGTAACTTAGGTCAACTTACAAACGACGCATACGTGTACAACTCCATCACATGTGAACCTTACTGACAAAACTTCAGTCTTCACCCTAATGTTTAGTAGCCACATCACAGATACACATGCAACTGCATGCACACAAACGATAATTATACAGACGCCATGTCATCAAGCACAAATGCCAACACCAATAATGTTGTGCATACGGTAATTACATGCATGGTGACACAACGTCCAAAACACATACACGGAATGCATGTGTACCACCACCACTGTAGTCACCTCGCCAGAACAAGACACTGACAACAGATGCATAATTTGGCCATACAGCCGTGATGTACTGTGTAGTTGTGAAGATGTAAGAACGTCTGTAGGGTCACACCCGACGTCAACACGTACAAATGCACATCTGTTGCCCATTGTGTGCCGACCGATGGGCATAGTATGGACACACATGCTATATTGTATGACATATGACCTTTCCCTATCACGCTCACAACCCTCATGACGCAACTGCACACAACACATCACGGTGCAGCGTCTGACAAGATAACATAATTGGCGCCGCCATGGCGGTGCACAACTTCCGCTACTTCCCAAAGGCCATACGCGTCCAGCGTCCCTCTTCCCATTGGCTGCATGTGCACGGACCATCACGGGCACACATCGGCAACCGCACGTGCAAGCTTCAGGCACGGATGCTTCAGTTGCAACAATGTTCTATCACTGGCGCCTCCATGGCGGTGCACGTACTCAGCGGGGGAGGTGCAGACCTATACACCCTGTAGATGTACTCAATGGACATGCCAGTTCATGACCCCCCATACAGTCACATTGCATCATCCACCGTACACCGGCCGGAGCGGCCGGGCCTAGGACGGCCGTGCCCGGCCATGTACACAACCGCCGTACCCGGCCATGTACACAACCGCCGTGCCCGGCCATGTACACAACCGCCGTGCCCGGCCATGTACCCAACCGCCGTGCCCGGCCATGTACACAACCGCCGTGCCCGGCCATGTACCCAACCGCCGTGCCCGGCCATGTACACAACCGCCGTGCCCGGCCATGTACACAACCGCCGTGCCCGGCCATGTACCCAACCGCCGTGCCCGGCCATGTACACAACCGCCGTGCCCGGCCATGTACCCAACCGCCGTGCCCGGCCATGTACACAACCGCCGTGCCCGGCCATGTACCCAACTGCCGTGCCCGGCCATGTACACAACCGCCGTGCCCAACCGCCGTGCCCGGCCATGTACCCAACCGCCGTGCCCGGCCATGTACCCAACCGCCGTACCCGGCCATGTACACAACCGCCGTGCCCGGCCATGTACACAACCGCCGTGCCCGGCCATGTACACAACCGCCGTGCCCAACCGCCGTGCCCGGCCATGTACCCAACCGCCGTGCCCGGCCATGTACACAACCGCCGTGCCCGGCCATGTCCACACCCGCCGGCCCTGGCACGGTGGTTGTGTACATGGCCGGGCACGGCGGTTGTGTACATGGCCGGGCACGGCGGTTGGGTACATGGCCGGGCACGGCGGTTGGGTACATGGCCGGGCACGGCGGTTGTGTACATGGCCGGGCACGGCGGTTGGGTACATGGCCGGGCACGGCGGTTGTGTACATGGCCGGGCACGGCGGTTGGGTACATGGCCGGGCACGGCGGTTGTGTACATGGCCGGGCACGGCCGTCCTAGGCCCGGCCGCTCCGGCCGGTGTACGGTGGATGATGCAATGTGACTGTATGGGGGGTCATGAACTGGCATGTCCATTGAGTACATCTACAGGGTGTATAGGTCTGCACCTCCCCCGCTGAGTACATGCACCGCCATGGAGGCGCCAGTGATAGAACATTGTTGCAACTGAAGCATCCGTGCCTGAAGCTTGCACGTGCGGTTGCCGATGTGTGCCCGTGATGGTCCGTGCACATGCAGCCAATGGGAAGAGGGACGCTGGCCGCATATGCCCAATCGCAAGTAGCGGAAGCAGTGCACCGCAACAACAGGGCCAGTCATTGGCCCATTTCACGAACACGCTTCCAGGGCTGACCAATTGCTGGCGACGTATGCCACTGACACGTGCTGAGGGCCCTATATATGTGTGTTGGCCAAAATGACACTTCCTACCCTGGGGACCAGTGCTGCCTGTTCACCTCGACCTGCTGCTGCTGCTGAGCTGACCACCGACTGCTGCCTGTGACCATCACCTCGACCTGCTGCTGCTGCTGAGCTGACCACCGACTGCTGCCTGTGACCATCACCTCGACCTGCTGCTGCTGCTTAGCTGACCACCGACTGCTGCCTGTGACCATCACCTCGACCTGCTGCTGCTGCTGAGCTGACCACCGACTGCTGCCTGTGACCATCACCTCGACCTGCTGCTGCTGCTGAGCTGACCACCGACTGCTGCTCTAGTGCCATACTCCATGATCTTGCCATGTCGAGAGGCAAAGAGATCCGGTCTCGACCCTTCACCGCCGCGGAGCTTGATGTCCTCGTGGACGGTGTACTCCGCAACTATGGACGCCTCTACGGCGCACCAGGACGGGTGGTAAGTGCAGTGTGGGACATGTTGGTGTGCATGAGGGGGCCAAATAATCAGGCCTATTTCTATCTTAGCTGTGTAGTGTGGGCTAGACATATGTTCCTGATTGTGCATGGCTGCTGACAGTTATGTCTTGCCCCTATGTGTGTGACAGGCCAACTGTCCACTGACTTAAACCCTTTTGTCTCCCATCATGGTAGGTCAAGCTGCACCTTCGCAAGGACCTGTGGAGGAGCATAGCACGGGAAGTACGGGCATTGGGGGTGTGCAACAGACGACATACACACTGCCACAAACGCTGGGACGACATTTCCAGGCTGAGCAAGAATGTAGCGGAAGTAACACTGGGCATGATTCCAAGGACGCCCCGTCTGGCCCGACGCTCCATGACCCCTCTCATGCACCGTATCATTGCAGTGACGCATCCTGAACTGGCCGAACGTCTGAGTGCCGATCAACAGCAAACTAGCGGTGAGCATACTGTCTGTGTAGGAAACCTGTGAGTGCTATGCATGTATTGGTGCACAGACACAGTATTGAGTTCCGTGTTGCGTATGTATCTCTGTGATGCCATTTTGGTCCCATTGGGTGGTTCTCATTTGACATCCAGGTCCGCCATGTTGACACGCCACTTGCTTAGTAGTTGAGTGTTGAAGCACATCCCCTAGTGGTCCATGGCCCCATGGCAGGAAATGTGAGGATGACTGGTAGAGGTGGGCCGTGTGCAGGATGAGGGCTACAAAATCTTTGTCAGCTATGTAATTTGGCAATCCTGGTCCTTCTGTACGTCAGTCTGCCCATGACTCACACATCTTTTATGTGCATTTCAGCTATGACAGAGGACACTCAGCCACAGACGGTGGAGAGTAGTTGAGGAAATGAGTCCGGCTCAGACTTCGCACACACGCAGACTGACACAGAGGAGGCCAGCGCCGGAGAGGGGGACAGGACCGTCCCTGAGGACTCGCATGTGGAGACACCATCGTCCTCCTCGTCGGACACTCTTGGTGAGCCTGCACTGTTGTCACAGACTGGGAGTGGGCACTCATCACCTTCTGTCGGAAGACAGCACACAGGGCCCACACTTCCGCCAACTGCACCATGTACTGTTCGTGGCCGGAGGAGTAGGGGGAGCAGAGTGGCGTTCGGTGCAGGCACCGCTGCCCCTGCCACGGTGAGCCAAAATGCACTGTGTGCTGAGGCCGTTGATCTGCTGCGACAGCTGTGTGTGGGGCAGACCAATATGACAAATGCTTTCCAGGACCATGATAGGAAGTTGGGGCAGGTGGTGGCATTCATGGAAGGGATGCATGGCGATCTTGCAGGTCTACACAGGACAGTGCAGTCATTGGCAAGCAGTGTGTCGTCTGCAATAGTACAGTCGCATGAACAGGGTGCTACTTCTGTTTCCCCATCTACACCACTGGATGTCTCAGGGGGTAGTGATTATTCTGAGCAGGAATCAAATACAGGTTATTGCACTAGAAGCAGCGCCAGACAGCACGTCAGGGCACGCAGGGCACAGACCCCATCCCCTAGATCAGCTAAATCTGTTCACGTAGACAACGTCAGATACACTGGAGTACACACACAGGATCCACAAGTGTTGTTGGGGGACATGCCTTCAGGAGCTACACAGGCATTCAACACAAAAGGTACTCCCAAGGCAAGGGATACTCACATGTCCATGGACTGTACCTTGGACAAGGCCAGTCAGAAGACAAAGGCACCTCCTAAGAGCAGGGAGACTCCCAAGGGCAGGCCCACAGCAGAGGAAAGGGACCCTCCCAAGGACAGTGAAAAGACAAAGGCACCTCCTAAGAGCAGGGAGAGTCCCAAGGGCAGGCCCACAGCAGAGGAAAGGGACCCTCCCAAGGACAGTGAAAAGACAAAGGCACCTCCTAAGAGCAGGGAGACTCCCAAGGGCAGGCCCACAGCAGAGCAAGGTCCATCTCCCAAGGGCAGGCCCACAGCAGAGCAAGGTCCATCTCCCAAGGGCAGGGACACACACAGAGAGCAGGTGTCTACTGGAGATAGGTGCACCACAGACGACAAGTCTGCTGGCAGGAACAGGGCGGCGACCAGGGCACAGGCTACATCCAGAGACAACACTCCACCTAAGGATAAGGCACATCCTACGGACAAGGCATCTAGCATGGACAATGGCGCAATCAAGGACAGGCATACTTCACCCCTGGCTGCACTGAGGCTGATGTTTTCTACTGAACGCCAAACAGATGTCTCCGCGGCGGAGTCCCCCCATACCTCCACTCCCATCCAGGCCAGTCAGAAGCAGAGGAGGGTGTCCCCTGTTGTTGCATCCCCCATTACACATGATTCCGAGTCCAGGCGGCAGGCACAGAGCAAACAACAAGCAGGCTCCAGCACGTCCCCAGAAACCAGATCCCCGGCTGCAGATGCTCCACCTATGGTGGGTGGTGATTCTTTTGAGTCCCCACCACTTGGCAGTCCTGTCCTGTCCAGGGTGCACTCACACATCCCTAAGAAACACAGACACACACCATTGACACCTGCCAACCCCGATTTGGCTCAAGGTCAGCTATCCCCAGATCCCAGGCCCACCCTGCCTCCTGGCCCATACAGCCCTGTGGCTCATCATTTTAGTTGTCCCAGTGGCGCTGGTGCAGTTGACTCTCATGTATCAGATGGTGGCACTGTGTCTGTTGTTGGCTGTCATGCATCATGTAGTGGCACAGTCTCAGTTGTGCCCTCTCCTGTTGCAGGTCCTGGCAGTGTATCTGGGTCTATGGCTCACGTGTCGGTTAGAAGATCTGTGGCTGTGTTGCACACTCCTGTTTCTGGTGCTGGCAGTCTGTCTGGGTCAGTGGGTCACGTGTCAGTGACTACATCTGTGGCTGTGTTGCACACTCCTGTTTCTGGTGCTGGCAGTCTGTCTGGGTCAGTGGCCCATGTGTGTGTCACTCGGGCTGTGGTTGTGTCTCACACTCCTATTGCTGGTGCTGACAGTGTGTCTGGGTCCGTGGCCCATGTGTGTGTCCCTCGGGCTGTGGCTGTGTCTCACACTCCTATTGCTGGTGCTGACAGTGTGTCTGGGTCCGTGGCCCATGTGTGTGTCACTCGGGCTGTGGTTGTGTCTCACACTCCTGTTGCTGGTGCTGGCAGTGTGTCCGAGGCAGGTAGTTCACGCAGTCCCCCTGATTCTGTGATGTGAGGTGCTGAACACTTCACTCAAATGTACTTGTGCTGCCTATGATGTACCTGCTCTGTACTGCACAATGCCCTGTTGATGCTCTGATACTGCATTCTGCACTCTCACGTGCTGCCTCTGATGGACATGCTCAGTGCAATGGAATGTTGATGCACTTAGCCCCTCTCGTTTACTGCCTATGATGTACCTGCTCTGTACTCCACAATGCCCTGTTGATGCTCTGACACTGCATTCTGCCCTCTCGTTTACTGCCTATGATGTACCTGCTCTGTACTCCACAATGCGCTGTTGATGCTCTGATACTGCATTCTGCCCTCTCGTTTACTGCCTATGATGTACCTGCTCTGTACTCCACAATGCCCTGTTGATGCTCTGATACTGCATTCTGCCCTCTCGTTTACTGCCTATGATGTACCTGCTCTGTACTCCACAATGCCCTGTTGATGCTCTGATACTGCATTCTGCCCTCTCGTTTACTGCCTATGATGTACCTGCTCTGTACTGCACAATGCCCTGTTGATGCTCTGATACTGCATTCTGCACTCTCACGTGCTGCCTCTGATGGACATGCTCAGTGCAATGGACTGTTGATGCACTTAGCCCCTCTCGTTTACTGCCTATGATGTACCTGCTCTGTACTCCACAATTCCCTGTTGATGCTCTGATACTGCATTCTGCCCTCTCGTTTACTGCCTATGATGTACCTGCTCTGTACTCCACAATGCCCTGTTGATGCTCTGATACTGCATTCTGCCCTCTCGTTTACTGCCTATGATGTACCTGCTCTGTACTGCACAATGCCCTGTTGATGCTCTGATACTGCATTCTGCACTCTCACGTGCTGCCTCTGATGGACATGCTCAGTGCAATGGACTGTTGATGCACTTAGCCCCTCTCGTTTACTGCCTATGATGTACCTGCTCTGTACTCCACAATGCCCTGTTGATGCTCTGATACTGCATTCTGCCCTCTCGTTTACTGCCTATGATGTACCTGCTCTGTACTCCACAATGCCCTGTTGATGCTCTGATACTGCATTCTGCACTCTCACATGCTGCCTCTGATGGACATGCTCAGTGCAATGGACTGTTGATGCACTTAACCCCTCTCGTTTACTGCCTATGATGTACCTGCTCTGTACTCCACAATGCCCTGTTGATGCTCTGATACTGCATTCTGCCCTCTCGTTTACTGCCTATGATGTACCTGCTCTGTACTCCACAATGCCCTGTTGATGCTCTGAAACTGCATTCTGCCCTCTCGTTTACTGCCTATGATGTACCTGCTCTGTACTGCACAATGCCCTGTTGATGCTCTGATACTGCATTCTGCACTCTCACATGCTGCCTCTGATGGACATGCTCAGTGCAATGGACTGTTGATGCACTTAGCCCCTCTCGTTTACTGCCTATGATGTACCTGCAATGTACTTCCACAATGCCCTGTTGATGCTCTGATACTGCATTCTGCCCTCTCGTTTACTGCCTATGATGTACCTGCTCTGTACTCCACAATGCCCTGTTGATGCTCTGATACTGCATTCTGCCCTCTCGTTTACTGCCTAAGATGTACCTGCTCTGTACTCCACAATGCCCTGTTGATGCTCTGATACTGCATTCTGCCCTCTCGTTTACTGCCTATGATGTACCTGCTCTGTACTGCACAATGCCCTGTTGATGCTCTGATACTGCATTCTGCACTCTCACGTGCTGCCTCTGATGGACATGCTCAGTGCAATGGACTGTTGATGCACTTAGCCCCTCTCGTTTACTGCCTATGATGTACCTGCTCTGTACTCCACAATGCCCTGTTGATGCTCTGATACTGCATTCTGCCCTCTCGTTTACTGCCTATGATGTACCTGCTCTGTACTCCACAATGCCCTGTTGATGCTCTGATACTGCATTCTGCACTCTCGTTTACTGCCTATGATGTACCTGCTCTGTACTGCACAATGCCCTGTTGATGCTCTGATACTGCATTCTGCACTCTCATGTGCTGCCTCTGATGGACATGCTCAGTGCAATGGACTGTTGATGCACTTAGCCCCTCTCGTTTACTGCCTATGATGTACCTGCTCTGTACTCCACAATGCCCTGTTGATGCTCTGATACTGCATTCTGCCCTCTCGTTTACTGCCTATGATGTACCTGCTCTGTACTCCACAATGCCCTGTTGATGCTCTGATACTGCATTCTGCCCTCTCGTTTACTGCCTATGATGTACCTGCTCTGTACTGCACAATGCCCTGTTGATGCTCTGATACTGCATTCTGCCCTCTCGTTTACTGCCTATGATGTACCTGCTCTGTACTGCACAATGCCCTGTTGATGCTCTGATACTGCATTCTGCACTCTCGCGTGCTGCCTCTGATGGACATGCTCAGTGCAATGGACTGTTGATGCACTTAGCCCCTCTCGTTTACTGCCTATGATGTACCTGCTCTGTACTCCACAATGCCCTGTTGATGCTCTAATACTGCATTCTGCCCTCTCGTTTACTGCCTATGATGTACCTGCTCTGTACTCCACAATGCCCTGTTGATGCTCTGATACTGCATTCCGCACTCTCGTTTACTGCCAATGATGTCGCTGCTCTGGTGCCCACTTTGCCCATGCTCACGCATACACTGTGATTATACCCCTATTCTGTACAATAAAGGTAGTCTATCAAGTCTCGTGGTCTGTCGTTGTCATTCCTGCTTGCGTACTACAAATGTGTATTCGTATTTGCTTCTCATCAGTGGTTTCGGTAACATGACACTCCCCCTCCCTACGTCACGTCCCTTGCTGGTATTCCCCACCAGACAGCCAATGGTTTGTGCCTTACCTGCGTCGTCGTCGATAGTGGGCCATGACTAGGACGTGGTGGATCACGAAGAGCATCGGGAAAGCGTGTAGCGCTGGGTCCATGGTGGTGGTCAGCTTGCGGTGGGTATCTCTGCTATGTCAACTATGTTCGCTGTGGGGATTCCGCCGTGTTCAGACAGGTTGTTTTTCCGCTGCGGTTTTATGTGTATTTTCCGCCATCTTGATTTGGGGGACGGTCTTAGACATCAGTACGTACGGCGGGGCCTCAGGATGTGTTCCGTCCGCCACGTGGTCGTGTGTAGTTCGGCGGCGGTGCGTGCTTTTCCGTCGCGGACGGAAATTTGACACGTTTTCCTATCCTGATATGGCGGACGGAGTATCCGCGGCAGGCGGACACGGAAAAGGCTTTTTTCGCCTACTCCAGGGCCGCGGTGGCTCTTCCGTCCGCCATCCTAATGAGCCCCTAAGTACAGCTTGTTGCTTCAAAGCATTAATTGACCGCTGTCTTTCCATAACATGGGCCAGCCCCTTCAGCATTAGTCATCAATGCCTAAGCGCTGAGAAAACCGCTTAGACCACTCTCCTTAAAATGCAAACCTCTTTGTGTGAGGCTGCCTCATGGCTCCCACGCGCCTCCCGCCCACTGCGCAGTGTCCATGGTAAGCTTTCTATGCCAACTTTTCTCTTCCCCGTCTGTTTTAACATGTAAACATATTTAAATTCTGTACTCTTCAGAACATCAGCTAACTCAAAAATGCAGCTTGGGAATGCAGGGGAGTATTCAAATAAAACAGACAGAACTGTGAATGACACTTCTACCTTCCAGTTTTACGTGGTTTCACTTTCTTTTAAGCCAAAGATATTTATTTTTCATGACTTTTCCTCAGCTGTATTCTGATAGTAGCTTCATTTTGAAGCAACATTTCTGTTTAAAAAACTCAAAGGGCTATGTACTTCGCTGAAAATCTTTGTGCAGTAACCGTCCCATCTTAAGAGCATATGATGGTGTCACAAATGCGGGCTAGTTTTTCTGACAGCTTAAAGAGTCAACAGTTTGGATTTTGATTGCATTGCACATTACATAAATTGAGCTGGAAGTCCAAACTGGAGAAATCAGTAAATGAGTGCCATTTTTGCACTTCAATGCAACTTTGTAATGGAATGGAGTCCTGGTGACCATTTATGCCTGTTTTTTAAAACTGTGGCCTGCCCAAGATCAGGAAGCAGGCATACCGAACCGGCAACTCCTCTCCACTTCCCGTCAGCCAACAGCAACCCCCATGCCCAGCCTGCACAGAGGACTACACTGCCATTGCACAGCCGTACCAACTGCCTGCCTTCCTGCCCACGCACTGTTCTCTGTGGTGCAGCCACAGGACAGTGGCTACATTCCCCGCGTCTACCCCGCAACACGCTGTTCCTGCCATGGAGGTTACCCACAGGCGGGTGCAGTTAATCAATACAGGGACCCGAAGGTGTGTGGAAGCGCAGAATAATAACGGAGACGCTACAGGTGGGCTTATTTATTTATTTATTTATTTGCACTTTTTTAAATAGGGCAAACTTTACCTGAAGGTATCAGAGCACTTAAAATAAGCAATACTTACATTACAGTGAGACACAACCTTAGCATTGAAGAGAGCAGGCATGCACAGCGGAGGGAGCGCCAGCAAGTATGTGCTAAACCATAGTGCATGTTTGGTGAATTACGTAAAAGTGCCCAGCCTTCAGGCCGGATGCCGGGGTGGGCTTGTACTTGGTTCCCTGGTTCTACAGTGCACCACTTGAGGTGCCCGAGTGTAAGGCGGTGGGAGAGGTGTGGCGCCGCGGCCAGGGCGACTGACGCTGGAATCTGGGGACCACGGTTCGATCCCCGGCTCTGGCGGTAGGTTAGCCCAGCAACATGTGACTCTGGGCAATAGCTCGCTTAATCTTCCCGACGGCCCCCAGCGCCTAGAGACCCTTAGGGGTGATTGTGCGCTTTATAAATGTGGACTTTTAAGGCAGTTAAATCCCACCATGGAGGATTGACAACGTCCTCAGGAATTTATTTATAAAGGGCTGCGTGGATGGTTGTAAAAATGCTCCCATATATTAACAAGCATTAAAAATGCAATAGATCTTGAATTTGCAAGAGTTTAAGCTATTGCCATTGTATCAGTTCTAAAAAACAATACATAAATAAAAGGCATTTTCATTTAGAAAGGCCAATAGCTCAAACTTTCGTAAATGCGAGACCTATTGCATTGCAAATGCTTGTTGTTAAAGGCATCACCCCAGAGCAGCAGTATATACAAATTGTGGTAAATAACACACTTATTCCACGGAACTCAAAGTCGGGGCTAAAGTATCTATTTAAATTCAGTCCGTAGCCATTTTTTAATGTCCGTGTCATTCTGCATGCAGCCTATTGCCCAAAACCCCACAAATATTCTAATATCCCAGAACCACATTCATTCATTAATGCACAGAAATAATATCGTTTCCCACACTCGTTTTCTCGATTTCAGGGGATTTATTTTCTATACAGACGTTCTTGTGAGATTTGTTTTTCGTTAGCAGCATACTGTAAGCTTAATGTTCTTTGAGATGATTCAGAAAAGGGGGTGGTGATGAACAGAGTGCCTGAATTAAGCAGACCACTCTTACCCAGTCCAAAGATCAGGGCTTGATCCATCACCCTTTTTTAGCTCACTGCACCATCCCAGCTCAGAACTTGGCTATATGCAAATTAGTCTGTTCCTGTCCCAGTGCATGATGGGAACAGGGCAAACCAAACTACCAAGCCAATTCTTATACTGGGAAGAAAACAAGCTACCGGGGACCGGTTTCTGGCATTTCAGCCTCTTCGGCCCAGCTTGCTTGAATCCTGATGGTGCAATGAGCAAGGGACTCACATCTGAGTATACCCTTCCACGCTTATGGTGGACAAAATGATTCAGAAAAGGGGGTGGTGATGAACAGAGTGCCTGAATTAAGCAGACCACTCTTACCCAGTCCAAAGATCAGGGCTTGATCCATCACCGTTTTTTAGCTCACTGCACCATCCCAGCTCAGAACTTGGCTATATGCAAATTAGTCTGTTCCTGTCCCAGTGCATGGTTGTAAAAATGCTCCCATATATTAACAAGCATTAAAAATGCAATAGATCTTGAATTTGCAAGAGTTTAAGCTATTGCCATTGTATCAGTTCTAAAAAACAATACATAAATAAAAGACATTTTCATTTAGAAAGGCCAATAGCTCAAACTTTCGTAAATGCGAGACCTATTGCATTGCAAATGCTTGTTGTTAAAGGCATCACCCCAGAGCAGCAGTATATACAAATTGTGGTAAATAACACACTTATTCCACGGAACTCAAAGTCGGGGCTAAAGTATCTATTTAAATTCAGTCCGTAGCCATTTTTTAATGTCCGTGTCATTCTGCATGCAGCCTATTGCCCAAAAACCCACAAATATTCTAATATCCCAGAACCACATTCATTCATTAATGCACAGAAATAATATCGTTTCCCACACTCGTTTTCTCGATTTCAGGGGATTTATTTTCTATACAGACGTTCTTGTGAGATTTGTTTTTCGTTAGCAGCATACTGTAAGCTTAATGTTCTTTGAGAGCACATGATTGTGTATTACCGTTTGATCTCGATAAAGCCCTGCAATAATGGCAGTTGTGAAGACAAGGATCTGCTGAATACTGACAAATAGCAGCGACATTGTGAGGCGACCCAATGTGACATTGAAGTGCTAATGAGCACGTTCTCTTCTGGAACCATGGACATGCTCTCATTTCCTGCACATTTCTCACAGACGGATTATTTTGATTTCATTTACGTTTTCTATGGGCAACAAAGCATTCCACATGCTTTAGTATGGTAATATGTGATGATCGATTTGCATGGTTATGTGTTATTTGACGTCCTTCATCTGACACCCCAAAATGTAACTTTATTTTGCTAGTCTGTCTAGGTGCAATAGCGCTGTGGTTCATTTAATGTAGGTGCAACATGTCTTGTAGGCATGAGTGTCCGGTATGCAGGAGGAGTGGGAGGGGGAAGGGGACCTAGTCCTAAAAAAAGAAGTGGGGGGACTAACCTAGTTAATCAGTATGCAATTGGCATCGCAGCGCGTAGCATCGCAGCGTGTGACATCACAGCGCGTGACACCACAGGAACTGGCATCACAAGAAGTGACATCAGATCTTAAACCCTCACATATATGTTTAGCAGGTGTAACATGAGTACATTTGAGCACATTTCGAGGATACTTGGAAATCCTCATGATTTAGGCAGAAGATTCACACTTTTGTATGCTACATATAAAACAATGTTACCTTTTGTTAGCGTTAAGCTTTCTATAGCCATAGTGCTTTAAAATAGCGATATTACATTATTACAACGCCTCCTCAAGGGTAATAAGCGTATATAAATACAATTTATTTTGCGCAAATACTGGGAAAGATCAACACATCTGAAGTTCTAACACTGCATGCAAATCTCCTTAACAAAGCCTGAACAAAGTGAAAAGCTGCCTCTCTTAAGTATGTGTGAAGTGCTAACAAGGTGCAAGCCTTTGTTTCCCCTCTGCTGCATTTGCATCAGGTGTGAGGCTCCTGACTGCCCCCAGACAGGAAACTCCAACAAAAGGAGGCTTTATGACCCCTGAGACTCGGCCTTTGTTATGGGCCCAGCAGGAGTCAGAAATAAGAGCTCCCCGTCCCCGCCTGGAGGTTGTTGTGATTGAAAGCAGACAACAACGTGCAGGCTCTGCTGAATGTGTCCCGGTGTTTGGAAATTACACCGGGATGAAATCAGCATCTTTTTTAGTGGGGCCCAACTAAAAAACGGCATCCACCCTGTGAAAGAAGTGGGGGGACGCTGTCCACCCGCCTAGACCCCCGACTCGTACCCTCACGCTCTTCTGCTCCTCTTCACCTTCCGGAAGACACAGGCTCCCAGAATGCCCTGTGGCCAATCCTGAAACTACTCTTGCATGAGAGCAGCTTCAGGATTGGCCTGTGCGCCCTCAATTTGCACTCCAGGACAAACTGACAGTCTGTGCTCTCTCCAACCCAGCTGGGTTTCTGGGTTGGAGAGAGCTTTCACTGAGCATGATGGTTTGTCTAGCCTGAGATGACCGGTCAAACCATCCTACACAGTGATGGGAGTGCACTACCACTCCCCTCAGTGCCTGTCACCACCAGGCCCGCCCCCAAGACAGGGTAGGAAAGGAAATATAAATCGAGCGTAGTTGGGGGCGACGGTCATCCGCCATAGCGGAGGAGCCGCCACTGCTTGTAGGGATGCTTGAAAATCTAAAAGCTAAGAGACTACAAGCAGGTGAGATCCCTCTTTGTTTGACCATGCTGCCAGACGCAGAGCATGGAGGAAAATGATCAAAGTCTATTCTCCCTGGACTTGGAACCACGTGTGCAAAACCAGTCTGGCAAGCAGATGATGAGGCCTTCTCACAAGGGAACTTTGTAGTACAAAAAGTAGTACTCGTGCAGTATTGTTTTACATACTCCTACATGCCATTGTGAATCGGTCTCATAACATATGAAACGGGAATACAATTGGCATATTCAGAGAATAATCTACACTACTATTATAAAGAGAGAACAGAAACCTTTTGGCAAGGTAAACTTGGGAACCACAGCGCCAATCCACACACCCGATACATTGTAGAAATTGTCAAGGTGTGCAGATGGACATAGGCTATTAAAAATTTTTAAAAATGTAAATTACAAAATATAACTTTTAAAAAAAAGTAGTGCCCTGAAAGTAGCGCCGGCCGCGACGCTGCGCTGGCCGCGACGTAGCGCTGGCCGCGACGTGCGTGTTGCCGGAGGAGCGGCGGTGAAGTGAGGAGCGCGGGGAGAAGCGGCGGTTGAGGTGCGTCATGACGAAGAGGAGCGGCGGTGAAGTGAGGAGCGCGGGAAGGAGCGGCAGCTCAGGTAAGGCAGCACATTGGAGTCGGGGCGGGAGCGGGTGTGCACAGAGGGACGGGCGGGAGCCCTTACTGCACAAAAAGCATCAAATGCTGCCCCCAGCCCCTTTCTGCCCCAGGCAACGCTGGGGCGGGCTGCTAGTCATATACAAAGTGTACAAATAGAAAGGACTGTGTACTCTTTGCACTTTTAGTATTAGGGAGTGGACTTTCTAGGCTGAATGACAAAGGCACATACAAGTAATTAAAAGTGCACTTCTGTCGTATTACTTCTTGTACTCATAAATGTTTTTTTGAATTGGCCCTATTTTCTTTTTTGGCAGGACAGGGTAACCATAATATTTGTTTGCCTAATCATTTCCACCAAACACAGACGTTGGACACTAGGAACCAAGGGTCGTATTTGTCAAACTGGTAAATATCATGCCGCGTTTTGTATACAGAGCATTACATGCATCCACCACGTCCCGTTAGACTACATGGATCTTTTAGTACTGAGCAAATACAAGAGATATTATCATAGCTTTGACCGAGCAAGTAGGGTTCTAATGTCTTTTCTAATGTTCCAACTCTTGCTTACCCATGAACAATAAAGGAAGTGTGTTCCAGAGCTTCTCTGGTTTCTCATACAGCCTGAAAGATTGTGTCCGCCACAGTTTTGCAGAAGTCATAGACTGTGGATAAAAACTGTGATTAGAATTCGGTGGTGGTCTGACCAACGCACCCTTTTTTGAATAAATGTAGTTTGTGTTCCCCAGAATAGGGGCTTTGATATGTCAAAAAAAGAAAGTGCTTTTGAAGATGTAAATATTTATAAAATAGAGTTAATGTAAAAAAAACAATATTTAAAAGATTTTTTTTCAATGTAGATAACTTACTCACAAATGCACATTCATGTATGCGTGCATAAATGAACTTTCATGAAAAACTGATGGTGTCAAGTTTCATATTGCTTCCTCAAACAAAAGTAAACGTGTAGGCAAATGAATAGCCAACCTTAATGGGAAAGTGACAAAGCAATCTTAACTTAGGGAGTTACTCTAGTCAACATTAGTGATAAACAAATCCTTTTTTTTTGGGCAAAATAAAAATTTCAATGGTAGAGCTACTGCAAATATTAAAATAAATATGGATGGAGATCGCACAAACACAAAATAAAGCACAACTTTTGTTATTACTAATCACTAGTTATGGGCAAAAAGTTTTAGACAGAGTGAGGGCAGATCGTAATTGCAGCCAGCCTGCATGGTGCTTCAACAGCATAGGTTTTTCATAATTTACTGTCCCGTATTCTGGAAACATGAGACAGAATATTTTTAACATCAACACTGAAATACAAAAATTCGTTTGAAAAATCATGCTTATTGGAGCAACCCAATGTTGCCTGGGATATTTCAGGACTCTGAGGGACAGAAATGGGCAAAGCTTGGCGTTCAGTATTTGGGTCAGCTCTATGACGGTAATGGTTTTATATCATTTGAGAACTTACAGCTTACATTTGTTATTCCTCAGCAGATGTTTTTCAAATATCTCCAGCTTAGGCACTATTGTACTAGACACCTTGCACTACGAAACGCTTCGAGCTGAGTGATTTGGTAGTGTTTGTATGTGCATAATCGGAAGGCAGCAATCAGCATGATTTACCGATCTCTTTGTCTGTTTAGAGTGGATGGCTGCGAAAAACTAGCAGTAAGATGGAGTGAGATTTTGGGGATTAATATCACCCTAGAAGGGGTCAAGATGGCATTTGACATTATAGAACGATGAGTGCATTCGGGTAGTCTACGACTGCAACAATTCCGGAATATCTTCGCACTTTATTATACTCCAGAGAAGATAGCTAGATGGTTTCGAGGTGGAGGCAAACAGGGGGGGCACATTATAAATGCCCCAAATGTGGACTATATGCAGCTGTTATGGTTCACATGTTCTCTATGCGCTCTGATCTAGGATTTTTTTGGCAGAATATATCATTTGTTATCAAGCTACGACTAAGGTGCGACTACACTTTCCCGTTAGCTGAGAGGATGTTGGGCTATAAAGAGGATAGCCGTGGCTATAAATTTATAATTGCAATAATGTTAGTAGCAACCCGGCTGGCTATAGCTAGAGCCTGGATTTCATCTAAGCATCCTTCAGTAGCTGAGTGGTGGATAACACTGAGGGAAATTGGAGAAAGAGAATAGGCTCTAGCCAAAGCTAGGGGATTACGAGCTCTGCAAAAATGTGATTCTATATGGGGCTGCCTAGATGATACATAGGGTACTGGCTCAATGGGAATGACGTGCATATATGCTTTTTCTTTTCCTGGTTTCTATCTAATCTATCCATATTTGTAAAGTACTGATTGCTTGTTATGAATTTGAATATCGTAAATTATGTTATTTTATTTCCCGCTACATTTTTTTTTTATAGATCAGATTATCTTGATGTACTTCTTTTTGACAATAAAAATAAAGAAAAAGAAAAAAAAAGAAAAATCATGCTGAAGTATAATTTTGTGCACAAACATTACAACTCTCATTGTGACAACACAGTCTTATGTCCATGCTAAACATTGAGTCCGACCTTGCATATTACCAGTTGAAATCCTTGCTTGTGAAGAAGTTGTCACTAGTGATATTTACTCTTTAAGTTTAAGTTACAAGAGATGTTATCAAATATTTCATCCCAAAAGAAGACAATTGAAACCCCCTAAAATATAACATTCATATTGTTATTAAATCTGCTGACAAGGGCGGTGGAGTGGTGCTGCAAAATGCAATTGTTTACTAGAAAGAAATGTTAAGGCATTTTTCAGTAACAAACTGTTACAAAAACCTAAAGGATGGCCTTGCACATGATATTATGAACTTGATTCAGGCTACTACCAAGGAAGGATTCGGAACAGGGATTCTCATTAAAAATGAGTTTGAGTTTCTCAGTCAGAAACATCATTGGATACCAGTTATCTACACATTACCAACAATACATAAAAGGTTGCAAAATCAGCTTAGAAGACTAATTGTGTCAGTCTGTTTTTTCTGTTCACGAAGCCCTGTGCCAATATTTAGACTTTTTCATTAGTTCCTTTGTTATGATAACACATGCCTACATCAGGGAGTTTAGGGACTTTACAAACACTATGAAGAACTTGCCTTTGACTGTTAGATCCAAAAAGTCATGATAGACATCCAGCTGGTACATACAAATATTACCCAGCAGGAGGCACTTAGAGTTGTCAGTGAAACCCTCAAGAGGGAACAGCCAAGACTTGTTCCCACCACATTCATTTACATACTTACAGAAATAGACCTCACTAGGAATTATTTAAAGTTACTGAAAGAATTGTACTATTAGACCAAAAGTGTGGGCCAGGCTTTGCCCAAGTCCCGAGACACTTGTATATGAGTGGTTGTGAAATGATACATATATATTAGGATTAAAAACCCTTTTGCACACATATCACAACCTGGCTCGGGTTTATAAATCATGATAATATGATTTGGAATGTCGAAAATCTTTTGACCAATTTCACACTTGGGTTAATTTGCTTCCTACTGACATCCAATTCATGCTGTCTTCTGACCTGCAAATGATAACATTTGTAGATCTCACAGTATGGGTAGACAACAACAAACTTTACACGTCATTGATTAACAAATCAATAGAACACAAAACTGTGTTGAGATGCAAGAGCTATCATCCACATAACCTATGACATAATTTGCCTTTAGAGGCAACTGTGCAAAGAAGGACGATTATTTCAGTACATCAGATATTCTGATAAACAGATTATTGGAAAAAAAAGGTTATCCTACTAGGCTACTGATACAGGTAAAACAAATAGCACAACTTTAACCCAGAGACCATCTGCTCAAACCCAAAACAAGAAATAATAAAGATGAGAAATCAATTTTTGGCAGCCCCTGCAGCACAGCCAGCAATGTCATTGGCAAAAACTGTCACAAAACATTGTGACATAGTAAAAGGTGTCATACAACAATCAGAGGAACCTATGTTCCCTTTCAAGCCAGGTGCTACTATATGAGATACTGTAATTAGGGTTGAACTTTTGGTTTGCAAGAAACTAACTCTCAATGTTCAGTGTTGCCTGCTGCCTGTTATAGGTCATTACAAATGTGGTCTATGTAGTGCATGCCATGCAAATTTTGTTTGAGGATTAAATAAGTAGAACATAATGATGTGAAGTGAAAAACAATCTAAAATCTTTCGCCAACTGCAACAGAAGTGGCTTGATATGCCCACTATGGTGTCTCTGCAATCTTAACTACATTAGGCAAATATCCTGAAGATTAAAGCACAAATTCAATAGTACCAGAGCAGGACTAAATGTGAAATCATTAGGGCTCCTTTAGATGAGCAGTACCGAGGTACTACCAAATTAATGGGCATTCTAATGAGGATATATGGCAGTAGGTTGTCGAGCTGTTACCCCAATCCCAGAGGAAGTAACTATGCAGCTATCCCAATCCTTCATGAACAAAAATGAATTCATTCGGGGAAATCTGTAAATTCGGGCTTGAATGAACTTGATGAACGGGGGGGCAAGCAGCATCTCTATGAGATTGACAAATATTCTGAGATGAACTGTTTACTGTGTTTCGTATTTTGTTTATATTGTAAATTATGTTATGTTCTGCAATGAATCTAACATGATGGAGTGTAACTTCCTCCTAATGGGTAAATAATATCCTTTTAAAACCTTATTCCAAGTTCCTCCAGATGGTTGTTACGTTGTCTTTAAATTTTATATGAAGACCTAGAGCTTCTCATAAGTAAATGTCTTCTCTTTTCAAATGCAGTGCACTCCAAGGGTCTCAATCACAAAGGGCCTTTGCACTCATGGTGGAGGCCCAGCAGTGTGGAGGGGGCCCGCGCCATGAGTGCGGAACCCCTGCCTTGACTGCAGGGCCTCCGCCATGAGTGCGGAGGTCTTTTGTGAATTGGGCTCCAAGTGTCACTTTATTCTAAAAGCCATGGAAGGATCAATTACCATTGAGCAGCACTCTGTGTCAGGACAACTTAAGGCACATTTGTTTGTTGAAAACATTTGATTTTTGAAAGATGTAATTATTGAACTATACATTTGTTTTTTTAAACATTACCTTTTTTGCCTTTAATTGATAATACAAGTTTGGACCGTATTTGCCATTTTGTTTTGTATTTGAGCCTCATCGTTTCAGTGTAGTCTCTATATCCAAATTTCTATTAGGCTTTCTGATAATTCTGCCACTTCCCACGATCCATTGTGGGAGAGATTTTAACATTTCACTGTTATCCTCGGAAGTTATGCAAAGTACTTACAAGAGAAGAACAGCGATGTTGAGACCTGATAAGTCTGTTTTCTACTTTCTTTGTAGTTCAGGTAAACTGTGGAAGCTAAAACTTCCTTTTTATCTCCACAGTTTTTGAAATATTCTTGAAATAGGCGCTATCAGATCCTTTTGAAAAAGGTAAATTGGTTTTGGTATGTCTTCCTTTTTATCAAAGCTCTGTTAAGTTCTGTCTCGCAGTGGACAATGTTTGCGCAATATTGGCTGTTGTCTTTCAAAGAGAGATGCATGTGCGGTGGGTGAGTCCAACAACGTATCAAAAGGAATGTCTCTCTTGATTTCCTCTTGATGGCACCAGCAAATTTAGACAAGAGCATTGAAGTTTATATACCAGTTTTTCCTGACTCCAGATGCCCCTGGATTTGCACAAGAGTTTTATCTTGCAATACAGCATGGGACGTATGCTGACTTACCTGGAGGACGTCCGTTCTATAACAAGGAAAGAGGACAGGGGACAGATGAGAGAGACCAAGTCACATCAGAACTTACCATGGAAATGGACATTAGGGTTTGTAAAGTCAGAGGTGGGGTGGGGGATTGGTGCCAAGAGATTGTATTGAAAATAGTATCACCCATTAGGTGACCAGTTAAAGAAAATGAAACAATAAAAAAAGTTCTTAAAAAAAAGAGTGTTATCAGACTTAAGAAAATGTTGTAATGAGGTAAGATCCCTAACTTTTGGTAGAATGACTCCTACATTAGTGATCATATTGAAGGGTAACAAATGTCTTGTTATATTGTAGATTGCTCCCATTATGTTGCCCTGATGAAAACTCTCCACTTAATTGATTGGGGTTGAAACCTTGATGTATTTAACCTGTTAGCTGAACATTTAATGTGTAATTCATGAACCTGAACTAACACAGTGGTCATTGTTTAAAAAATACATTTACTTTTTTTGTAGCACCTGCACTGCTCTGATCTGTGATTTATTTCTGTGATTGTTAGGCATACATCAAGGATAGGATGTCTACATTGTAATATTGGGTTCAACTTGCAATTGCCATTGTCTGTGGGAAAGTGGGGTTATTTTGCCTTTCTTTGTTTATATTTGACTAATGGATCAGAGTGCAACAGTTTCTTTCCCTAATATTTTTCTCTCAATAATGTGTTCTACCATAACAAACGTGTGCTCTTGCTTGAAGGGCTTTTGAAAAAATAGTTTTCAGACCAAAATTGTGTTTCTGATACATTAAAGTCATATTTGTGACATTGGTAACAGGTGTGTTGGTTTACTACCTGCACTGAGTTTGGCTGCAGACCAGTCTCTGTGAGATTGCAAAATTAAATAGGAATGTATTAGTTACTTACAAATAATCATCTTTACAAACAGTGTATGCTTGTTTCATCAGAACCCTTATATTCTATTCTGTGGGGCAGTCTCAATCTTTGAACGGGTTAGTTAAAACGGTATCTGATGTGTGATAAATTGTAGATAATGCTCAAATTAAGAGCTTTGCAGGTTTTAGTGTGTCCCAAATGTATACTCACACTTAATTTACAAATGACTGTGACAAGCAAGAGTGGAAATCATTGTAATGTGAATTGTGTGCAAGCAATCCATACATTTATTGCATACATATATTTGATGAAAAGATACATGATAGAATTATTATGTTTTACTTATTATTAGATTAGGCACATTTTAATAACAAGTTCGTTCATATGCAAGCTTATTACTTTCTCGATATCAATGACTGTCCTTTCTTCTTCTCTCCTCCAAAACTTCATCTTCATCTATCCTCTATTTTTTTACCTCTCTGCCCCATCACTTTCTCCATTTACCATATGTGACTCTTGCTCTGTTTCTTTTTCTCTTCTTTTTGCCTTTGTTCCATATCTGCCAATGTTGCTTTATTCTACTTCCTCTGTTCTGTTTTTCTCTTACTTTTTGCCTCTCCCTGTCTTCTAGTCTTTCTCCTAGGTCTATGATCTCTCTTTATCTGCACTCGTCTGGTATATCCCAATGTCCTTTTCCCCACAGACGTATCCCCTTCTCACCTGTGAACTAATGATATTTGCACACGGTCTTATCTCATTTGCTCCTATCATCCTACCTTCATCAATTTCCATTTGTGTTCTCCCTCAGTTCTGCTTTTCTTCTCCTCTCATCTGTCTACGTTATTTCTTCTCCCCTCTGTTCACATTCCCAGTGCACTCTCCATCCTCAGATTCCTTTTCATCCACTTCACCCTTCCACAATCTACCATTTCTGAAATGAGTACCAAGGAGTAGCAATCAATAGTGCAGCAGATACAGTGACACCGGGGCCCAGGCATGTGAAGGACCCACTGCACTCAAAGTATAGTTGTTTTTTAATTGCCAAACCTCAGGATAGGGAGCCATTTTATTGGCTTAAGCAAGGGACCCTGCTAAACCACTGCTGCTACAGCAGTAATATCAAATTACAAAATTATTTCTACTGATGATGTATAATGTCATCATTAAAGGCTATGAGTTCTAACATCAGACTATGTTAGCTTATAACTACTATAAATTTCATAAAATTAGCTCTAAAAATGTAACAGTGACGTAACAATTTTATCTGTGACTTTACATCATTGCAAGTAGCATACGTGACAAAGGAGTACACAAATATTCCTTCTAAGCCATTTGCTGTAATATTCTTTTTTTTACTCTATATTACATTATGCAGTGAACTCCAGCCATGCTTCGCGTGAGCTGAGAGCATGTTCCTGTTATTGTAATTTATTGTCTCATTGTTGCCTTCAGTTTGCACTCGGTTGAATTTCCCATACCGCGCACAGGAAGCCGCTCTGTGGAGCTCAGCTTCCTCGGATTGATTCTCACAGAAGCCGGGGCCTGCCTACCCCTGCTCGCATTGTGATCCGGCTGTGCAGAAACAAGTGCCAAAGCCGGCATTGAGACACTTCCTTCCTTGGACCTAATGCCGACCAGCCTAATCATGTCTGCTCCCATTTGATTTTCTCTCACATAAGCTCTTGGGAAAATCTTACTCTTATCTTTGTTTGTGGAAGTGTCATTTCATTTCACAATAAATGTTTACCAGTTATTATGCCTGGACTAAGAAAAATGAGATTCCCCAGCTGGGCACTGGGGCTCGGATTCAAGCTGTTAGCATTAAAAATCAGCAGAGCATCACAATTTTCAATGAAAAACAGCAATGAAACGAATCATGGCTCATTGAAAGCCTGTTTTATGTTTTTTGTGTTCATTCCTTTCTGGTTGTATATTCATGCTGTTAGACGACTGTTGCTGGCGTTTTACAACGTTCTCAATGTTCATGGCAGCTTCTCTTTGGTGCAGTGGGAACCTTTCCAAAAGTCAGACTCCATATCTTCTTACACAGCAATTAATTGGCCACAATTGTTGCTGATAATAATTTCAATTGTATGAAGGATGTGGGTTGTGTTACCAATTTCTTGTATGGTCCATAGTAGTCAAAAACTGCAGTGTTTAGAAGAAGCAGGGCTTAATTTAAGGAGATTTCCCGTGCAGCAATATATGAAATACATCGAGCCTATAATATTTACTCTAACTTCTCATATGGTATGAACACAGGCTTAATCTGGGACAAATCTGGGGGTTTCTTTAGCATATGTATGATGCTGTTGAGGAAAATCATTGTGAATTTGTTTTGCATATGCTCATTTCAGAGGTAATCCAATGATCTCCAAGTGGGATGTACGTTGTTACAACGCATGCTTTTACCGCACATGCTGTTACAACGCAAGTTTTACAACGCAAGCCTTTACAACGCATTGCTTTGGGGGGTGCTGGATAGTGAATAGTTTAATTTACTATTCCAACTCCAGTCCCCGTGGATAGTAGGGAAGGTGTTGGATAGTAAATTAAAACTATTCCCTTTCCTAGAGCGCCCCCCAGTGCAATGCGTTGTAATGGTTTTCGTTGTAAAACCTGCGTTGTAAAAGCACTGCGTGGTAAAAGTTGCGTGGTAAAGGATGTTTCCCCTCCAGGTGTGTCTCACTGCAGATGTGTGTTATTGCTGTGTAAAATGCCTGGTGTACATCTGTGATGATCTGGTCATCATGATGTTTGCCACTGAAAAAATAGTTTTTAATAAGGTTCTGGGTTCCTTGTGATCCTTTTAGCGGACTTTCCAGTGCACATCAGGACCGAAAAGAATATTGCCCAATCAAAGAAATATTATTTATAAGTGCAGGTCTTGTCTGAAGAGGCAAAATAATTATATAAACAGGTAGAATACATTTTAAATATTGCTAGGGAGCATAAGCCATCCTTGTGTGCAAAAATATGGCCTTTGTTATTTTTTTTGGTCTTCATAAAGATGTTTTAAGCAGCCACATGGGATAAATACTGATCAGTTATCCTCATAAACATCTTTGTTTACCTGTGCAAAGATGCACCTTTACCTCTTGGATTGTAGAGGGTAAGTGGGTGGCAATAATTTTATTTTGTAGTAAGGAGCAGGTCTGTTTCGTTTGCATCTTTGAAATGGGTAGTAATTGTGTATGTGTTGTAGTGGTAGTGAGGGAAGACACGATGTAAAGAGTTAGCAATCCCTTTGCTTCCTTTTCAATGACTAAACTTTGCAAAGAACAGTTCCACTGTTGCATGGCACTTGACAATGTAGTTTAGCCGCTATGTATGCGGATCCAGTTTTCGTAATATATGTTGGGATAAAGTGATTTGCTCGCCATCACTCAACACCATTTTGCAACAATTCCTCAAATTAAATGCAAGACCGTTCCACAACACTTGTTGTTGCATCACCTATTTTTAATGCCCTTGCAAAGCATATTCTAGGCACATTATCTATAATAGGTAAAAACCGGATCATAGGATCTGGGACTGTTTTACATGTGTTTTGGAGGCGTTCTCAGTCAATTTGCCAGCCTTTCGCCACTACCACCTGGAAAGGGAAATGAAACGAAATTCAAAGACTGCAAGATGGTGAAGAATTAGCTGTAAACCTATGGCCACTTGACCAGCCTGACTATGCTCTTTATTTCTTTTAAATGAGCAAAAGAGAAATAAATCAATAGTTGATAAAAAGAATACAAAATGACCTTCTCAAGCATAATTTTCGCTGATCCCTACACTGGGACTAAAGTAGTAACACCTTGTCCCGTGACTTATAATAGGATAGATTTACAAAGGCTTCTTAGAGTAAGTAGAACTCCTGTAGTACTGTTTTATGTTCTCTTACATGCCTCTGCAAATTGGCTCTAAAACATCCGAAAATGGAATAAAATGGGAATATTTAGTTATATAGGGTATTTGATTTTTTAGGACCGATTCACAAAGGCATGTAAGAGTGAGGAAAAGAAAACTCCTGTAGAACTACTTTCCACACTCTTAAGATCAACCACAAAGTGAGCTAAAAGGACTAAATAGTAACAAGTCACTGCCTGATAATCTGCCATACTATATCGCAAGTTTGCCTTTCCATGAGGCATAATTTGTCAGTCTTGCAACATAAGTTATTCTTCCTTTGCCACATAATTCCAGTGGCTTCCAGAAAGTTATTATAGCATTTTGTCTCCAAAATCTCTATGGCAATGGACAGTGACTTTACCAGACCTGACTTCCACCCACCAAAACGTATTTCTACTCACTGTGCTTCGAGGAGAAATGAGAGGCTTTCCTACACTGCCTTAAGTTTCCGTTGTGTTTACTTTCGAACTGAGTATTTGTAGGAAGCTTAATTAGCTGGAATGTATTATTAAAACCACATGCCAGTTGCCTACCCCTGTAATTGTAACATATTGAAAACCGTGCAGTCATGATGCTTTGCCTCCCTCCATTGACTTCAATGTTTTAATAACAAATAATGTTGCCACGAGCTTTTTCAATGGATGAGGTGGCTTAGGAAGTCAGATCACTTTCATGCTCTTTTTTAATGAAGAAAATGACCTTTGTTAATAATTGCAAAGGAAGAAAATAAAATAAAAGTTGGATGAGAATAAATATAGGTTTGCTAATTATTTAACACTTTTTAGGTTAACTTATTGCTTGGTTTCTGCAACAAGGTCTCCTGAACCATTTATTCCGAGGGAAATAATAAATGCATGACACCCCAAATTATGTACGTACATTTTCACATAATATGGATGAATCTATTTTTTTTTTCAAATAGTTATTTTTTTTAAATAAAGTTATATATGTAGGGCCAAGATGCCGCTTTACTGCAGATTCTGAATATATTCCAAACTCAGTGACTTGTGTTAACGGATGCAACTGGCAGTGGGATTTATTCTATATGCATAAAGTCAGTGGTTAATATAATTAATAAATATGTTTGGGAATAATTATACTCTCTCATTGAGCAACCAGATTCCAAAATCCAATGTTGTTTTCAGAATCAACAGTAAGATATTAATCCACTGTGGACTTTAATGTCGAACATAGGTATTAGGCACTGCATTAGACTTTGTACATTGCCTTTGCTCATGCAGCATGGCTAAGAAGCCTCGCTACCCTGGTGTTGACAGATTTGGAGAAGGCCTTCGATTCCATGGGTTGCCCATGTCTACACTCTCTGCTGGGAAGGATAAATATTGAACCCTCCTTTTGCTCCTATGTGAAGCTTCTACACTTTTCCCCCTGGCTGAGAATGCTGGTCAACGGGATGCTATAGGAGCCTTTTGAGATCCAGCAAGGAGACACAGCAGGGTTGCCCTCTACCACTCCTTGTATTCGCTCTGACTATTGAGTCACTTATGACATGAGTCAGGTTGGATGCACAGTACTGAGCCATCTGCAGGGGAGGAGGTCACAAGGACTGAATTGTGCTATCCGCGAATGGCGTCCTACTATATGTGAGAAGGCCCACCCTCACTAACCCAAGGATCCTCCAGATGTTGAATGTCTTCCGGGAAAGCTCAGGACTGTGTGCCAATTGGGACAAGTGTGTGGTGGGTCCCTTGCAGGGAGATGTGTGCTCTGACTCATGGGGGACAGGTCGGGGTAGTTCTGAAGGTACAGTCAGACCGTAAGAATCTCTGTATCTATGCTACAAAGAGCTCGAGGAGGGGCTGGGGCCTGAATGGCCTCCCTCTCCAGATCAAACTTAGATCTACCATGGCCGAATGGAGCAAACTTGCTCTCAAACATGGGGCAGGGTGCTATTTTTAAAATGAATTGTGCTACCCAGACCTATCTATATCCTACCTGATCCCTTTTCCAGAAAATTTCCTTGGTACATGATAGTCCGAGATCACCAGCTACCTCTGGGTGGACGGTGCCCCAGAGTCTCCTTTGCTAAATGCGCTCAATCCCAATATGAGGAGAGCTTATTTATTGCTGCTGTTAGGCTGTATTATTGGGCGGCCCAGTTGCTCCCAATTAATGATTGGAATGGAGAGAGCAAGCTGCTTGAATTTCACAGGCTGCTGTTTGCGCAAGGGTTTTTCTCTTGGTGCTTTTAAAATGTTTTAATTCTTTTAATACTGTGTTGTGCTGCACTTACTTTTTGTGTTGTATGATACCTCCAGCCAGTCCCCGGTCCACCGCGGTCTCTTAGCGACCGATTGTTGTGGAGGGACGCGGCTCCTCCCCCCGCCATGCCATTTCCACCCAGGTGCTTCTTAATCGGCTCAGAGGCCCGGCCGCGCTGAGACAGCAAGCTGCTTGAATTTCACAGGCTGCTGTTAGCGCGAGGTTGTTTCTCTGGGTGCTTTTAAAAGTTTGGAATTCTTTTAATACTGTGTTGTGCTGCACTTACTTTTTGTGTTGTATGATACCTCCAGCCAGTCCCCGGTCCACCGCGGTCTCTTAGCGACCGATTGTTGTGGAGAGACACGGCTCCTCCCCCCGCCACGCCATTTCCACCCAGGTGGTTCTTAATCGGCTCAGAGGCCCGGCCGTGCTGAGATAGAAAGCTGCTTGAATTTCACAGGCTGCTTGTTGGACCCGGCCTCGTGGCGTGGTCCCGTTCCTCCCCGCATGGCGGACCCGGGACAGCCGTAACCTCTGTCCTCCCCGACGAAGCTACCTCTCCAACCCTCAACGAGAGCCGCCACTCCTGGCGACCACCGGCTCTCCCCCTCAAGAACCCGGCGACCCCTGCTTGCCCCACTCTGCTGGACCAGACCCTGCCCGGGCCACCCTCACAGGCCCGACTCCATCTTGGACCCTCCACATCCTGACCACGTGGCCCCGGCCGGACCTCGGCCGCGGCCCCAGCGAAGCCCCGACATCGAGGCACCAAGATCCGACTAGGTGGTAAAGCGGCCACTTGACAGATCAAGGAGGAGGGGAGTTTTGAGGGCCCTCCAGCCGTCCCCGGACGCCTGGTTTCGATCGCCCTCAGGCCTCCCTGGGTGCTGGCTCCACCCCCCTGCTGGGTGTCTGGGCGCTCTCATCCCGGCCCCTCTGACCCCCAGGCGCGAGGGTCCGGACATCAAAGGACTCCAGACCTATATCTGGGGCCGCTCTGGAATGGTTCGGCAGTTGTATCTTGGAGTCGAGAGCCCTGCTGACGCTGTCGCGGCTTACCCATAGGAGACTCGCTGCTTTGAACCCTGAAACCTTCTTTGGAGTCCTGCTGGCGCTGCCGCGGCCCAACCTCGCTGAAACCATCTTTGGAGTCCTGCTGGCGCTGCCGCGGCCCAACCTCGCTGAAGCCATCTTTGGAGTCCTGCTGGCGCTGCCGCGGCCCAACCTCGCTGAAACCATCTTTGGAGTCCTGCTGGAGCTGCCGCGGCCCAACCTCGCTGAAACCATCTTTGGAGTCCTGCTGGCGCTGCCGCGGCCCAACCTTGCTGAAACCATCTTTGGAGTCCTGCTGGCGCTGCTGTAGCCCGACCTTGCTGGTCCTAAGACTGTCCTGCTACCCCTTTTCCCTTCCATTACCGAGACTCTGAGGATCCCTCGATCCGTTTGTACATATTACCGAGAGAACCGATCGCTACTGTCGATAAAGAATCTAAGAAGTTATCCTCTTGTGTGGTGTCCCTTTCTAGTGGTGTGATTGCTCTGCTGTTACGATTCTAGGAGAGGAGCCTCACCCAGGAGGCCTCTCAACGGCGCTCGGCCAACTCCATACGGAGAGGTGGGACTCGGGGTGGTCAGTCAGACATCTTCTGCCCCCCCAGGAACAGCTTTTCTAACATTGGTGGCAGGCGGTGCAATCCGAGCCAACGCAAATCGTACAGAGAGTGACTCACCCACTACTGCCAGAAATAATAATAATAATCCACATTTGTATAGCGCACAATCACCCGTTAGGGTCTCTAGGCGCTGGGGGCCGTCGGGAAGATTAAGCAAGCTATTGCCCAGAGTCGCATGGTGCTGGGCTGACCTGCCGCCGGAGCCGGGGATCGAACTCTGATCCCCAGATTCCAGCGTCAGTCGCCCTGGCCGCGGCGCCACACCGCTACCATGACGACCAAAGAAACTGGACCGACCACGGAGTTCCAGAAGGAACGATTAGAGGACTATAATCATAAAGAGTTTAAACAATTCTGCAAAGACCTGGGCATCGCTACCACTGGACTAAGCACCAAGGAAGATCTAAAACTGGCCCTACAAGCATGGGTGGCCCCACCCCAGGGCGAAGAAAACACGGTCCAAGACGTGCACCGAGAAAACATCGCCACTGCAGCGGAGGAAATAAATGCCAACGGAGACACGGGCCTCTCCCACGAAGACGCCCGAGAGCGAGAAAGGAGCCGGCTCCACGAATTGGAGCTCGCCCGACTCCGTCTGGACGGAGAACTGCAGCTAGCCGAGAAAAAAATAGCCCTTGAGCAACTACGACTGCAAGGAGACCTAGAGGAGAAACGAAGGCAGGGAGACTTAGAGGAGAAGAGGCTTACGTTCGAGCACGAGCGTGGCTTAAAAGAACTTGAAATCAAAGCCAAAAATAGGGAGGCCAGCGCCTCCGAGAACCGGGGCCCGCCTCCCCTGACAGACAATAAGGTCCACATTCCCAAAGATGTCGTCAACGAATATTACAAAAACGATGACAACCAACATGGTTTAAGGCCTACGAGGTAGCCATTGCCTCGCATCGAGTACCGCAAAAAGACTGGGGTGCCGGCTTGTGGGGGAAGTTCGTCAACGAAGGGAGAGATGCCCTGCTAGAGCTCCCCGAAGCAGAAATGACATCGTATGAACACATGAAAACTGCCCTCCTTACGCGCTACGGACTCACCCCTGAGATGTACCGGCAGCGATTCCGGGACTGTAAGAAACTCCCCGGTACTACATGGGTGGAGTACGTGAACTTCTATAGTAGAGCCCTAGAGGGGTGGATCAAAGGCAGCCAGGTCACCACCTACGAGCAGCTGTTCAACCTCATTGTATGGGAGCACCTCTCCAACAACTGCTTTATCGAACTCAGACAGCATCTCCTCGACAGCAAACTGACAGAGCCCCGGAAACTCGCCGTCGAGGTCGATCGATGGGTGAGCACCCGGGTCCCCCGGAGCCCGGTGGGACACTACGGTCGAGGTCCACCGGGGTACCACCGGCCACGAGGCGGCGGAGGAGGTCAGAACCGGACCAGGGACTTCCCCGCGGGGCTACCCCCGACCCCCACTTCGCCGTCCCTGGCCGGAAGAAGGCCCCCCCCAGCACGGCCGGGGCCCCGCCCGAACTTTACCTGTCACCGATGCCAGCGGCCTGGTCACTATGCTAATGACCCCCTCTGCCCAATGAACCAACGACCCGGCTCCACCGGCCCTACGAACCGCCAGATCGCTGCCGCCGCCCTGGGAGAAGAGAGGTGTGAAGAAGAGACCTACGACCACGACGAGACCGAGTGGGAGCCCGCCGCCATGTCCCTAGTATGCCTAGGAGAGAGGGACATGATTCCCCGGGCCCCGATCCCGGGCAACACTCAAAAGTACCACCAATGGGTCACAATTAATGGACACCGGGCGTAAGCCCTCCGCGATACCGGAGCCAGCGTGACGGCCGTCCGAGGCCACTTGGTGACCCCTGACCAAATCCTACCCAATGTGTTGTGCCCAGTAAGATCAGCAGACAACTCCGAGAGCCTGTGCCAAATGGCCCGTATCCCCTTCGAGTGGGGAGGGATGTCGGGCATACTGAAAGTGACTGTCCGAGATGATGCCCCTGTGGACTGCCTCCTCGGGAACGACCTCGAAAGTTCCCCCTGGGCCCACGTCGAGCAGAGAGAGCATCTGGGGATGCTAGGCCTTCCCGAGTGGGTCTGTGCGACCACCCGCTCCATGTCCGCCCGAACCTCCGCCCCGACGGCGGACGCCCCGACGGAGGAACCAGAATGGCCCGCGCCTCGCTGAAACCATCTTTGGAGTCCTGCTGGAGCTGCCGCGGCCCAACCTCGCTGAAACCATCTTTGGAGTCCTGCTGGCGCTGCCGCGGCCCAACCTTGCTGAAACCATCTTTGGAGTCCTGCTGGCGCTGCTGTAGCCCGACCTTGCTGGTCCTAAGACTGTCCTGCTACCCCTTTTCCCTTCCATTACCGAGACTCTGAGGATCCCTCGATCCGTTTGTACATATTACCGAGAGAACCGATCGCTACTGTCGATAAAGAATCTAAGAAGTTATCCTCTTGTGTGGTGTCCCTTTCTAGTGGTGTGATTGCTCTGCTGTTACGATTCTAGGAGAGGAGCCTCACCCAGGAGGCCTCTCAACGGCGCTCGGCCAACTCCATACGGAGAGGTGGGACTCGGGGTGGTCAGTCAGACATCTTCTGCCCCCCCAGGAACAGCTTTTCTAACATTGGTGGCAGGCGGTGCAATCCGAGCCAACGCAAATCGTACAGAGAGTGACTCACCCACTACTGCCAGAAATAATAATAATAATCCACATTTGTATAGCGCACAATCACCCGTTAGGGTCTCTAGGCGCTGGGGGCCGTCGGGAAGATTAAGCAAGCTATTGCCCAGAGTCGCATGGTGCTGGGCTGACCTGCCGCCGGAGCCGGGGATCGAACTCTGATCCCCAGATTCCAGCGTCAGTCGCCCTGGCCGCGGCGCCACACCGCTACCATGACGACCAAAGAAACTGGACCGACCACGGAGTTCCAGAAGGAACGATTAGAGGACTATAATCATAAAGAGTTTAAACAATTCTGCAAAGACCTGGGCATCGCTACCACTGGACTAAGCACCAAGGAAGATCTAAAACTGGCCCTACAAGCATGGGTGGCCCCACCCCAGGGCGAAGAAAACACGGTCCAAGACGTGCACCGAGAAAACATCGCCACTGCAGCGGAGGAAATAAATGCCAACGGAGACACGGGCCTCTCCCACGAAGACGCCCGAGAGCGAGAAAGGAGCCGGCTCCACGAATTGGAGCTCGCCCGACTCCGTCTGGACGGAGAACTGCAGCTAGCCGAGAAAAAAATAGCCCTTGAGCAACTACGACTGCAAGGAGACCTAGAGGAGAAACGAAGGCAGGGAGACTTAGAGGAGAAGAGGCTTACGTTCGAGCACGAGCGTGGCTTAAAAGAACTTGAAATCAAAGCCAAAAATAGGGAGGCCAGCGCCTCCGAGAACCGGGGCCCGCCTCCCCTGACAGACAATAAGGTCCACATTCCCAAAGATGTCGTCAACGAATATTACAAAAACGATGACAACCAACATGGTTTAAGGCCTACGAGGTAGCCATTGCCTCGCATCGAGTACCGCAAAAAGACTGGGGTGCCGGCTTGTGGGGGAAGTTCGTCAACGAAGGGAGAGATGCCCTGCTAGAGCTCCCCGAAGCAGAAATGACATCGTATGAACACATGAAAACTGCCCTCCTTACGCGCTACGGACTCACCCCTGAGATGTACCGGCAGCGATTCCGGGACTGTAAGAAACTCCCCGGTACTACATGGGTGGAGTACGTGAACTTCTATAGTAGAGCCCTAGAGGGGTGGATCAAAGGCAGCCAGGTCACCACCTACGAGCAGCTGTTCAACCTCATTGTATGGGAGCACCTCTCCAACAACTGCTTTATCGAACTCAGACAGCATCTCCTCGACAGCAAACTGACAGAGCCCCGGAAACTCGCCGTCGAGGTCGATCGATGGGTGAGCACCCGGGTCCCCCGGAGCCCGGTGGGACACTACGGTCGAGGTCCACCGGGGTACCACCGGCCACGAGGCGGCGGAGGAGGTCAGAACCGGACCAGGGACTTCCCCGCGGGGCTACCCCCGACCCCCACTTCGCCGTCCCTGGCCGGAAGAAGGCCCCCCCCAGCACGGCCGGGGCCCCGCCCGAACTTTACCTGTCACCGATGCCAGCGGCCTGGTCACTATGCTAATGACCCCCTCTGCCCAATGAACCAACGACCCGGCTCCACCGGCCCTACGAACCGCCAGATCGCTGCCGCCGCCCTGGGAGAAGAGAGGTGTGAAGAAGAGACCTACGACCACGACGAGACCGAGTGGGAGCCCGCCGCCATGTCCCTAGTATGCCTAGGAGAGAGGGACATGATTCCCCGGGCCCCGATCCCGGGCAACACTCAAAAGTACCACCAATGGGTCACAATTAATGGACACCGGGCGTAAGCCCTCCGCGATACCGGAGCCAGCGTGACGGCCGTCCGAGGCCACTTGGTGACCCCTGACCAAATCCTACCCAATGTGTTGTGCCCAGTAAGATCAGCAGACAACTCCGAGAGCCTGTGCCAAATGGCCCGTATCCCCTTCGAGTGGGGAGGGATGTCGGGCATACTGAAAGTGACTGTCCGAGATGATGCCCCTGTGGACTGCCTCCTCGGGAACGACCTCGAAAGTTCCCCCTGGGCCCACGTCGAGCAGAGAGAGCATCTGGGGATGCTAGGCCTTCCCGAGTGGGTCTGTGCGACCACCCGCTCCATGTCCGCCCGAACCTCCGCCCCGACGGCGGACGCCCCGACGGAGGAACCAGAATGGCCCGCGCCTCCGCCACCCGCCATAGCAGAGGATGCCGAGCCCGAGCCCGAGCCCCTGGGGCCCCCCGGGAGAAATCGCTGAACTCAGCAACATCCCGGAACTGGCCCAATTGCGTCAAGAAGGTGGCCCTACCCGAGAACAGTTCCGGCAGGAGCAGAAAACCTGTCCCTCCCTCGAGGGAATACGACAGCCAGCCGCCACTCAAGGCGCCGGAGACCCATCGGGTGCTGGTCGTTCCCCTCCGATTCAGAGACTTCCTCCTGAACCTGGCACACGATGTACCTCTCGCCCGGCACCTGGGGCAGGACAAAACATACAGCCGACTGGTGACCCATTTCTACTGGCCGAAGATGAAGCACAATGTGAGCAATCACTGCCGGACTTGCCCCACCTGCCAAGCCAGCGGGAAGAGTGGAGGGAAGCACAAGGCCCTCCTCCATCCCTTTCCCGTCGTCAACACCCCCTTCGAGCGGGTGGGAATCGACATTGTGGGGCCCCTGGAGCCTCGCACCTCCCAAGGACACCGGTTTATTCTCGTCCTGGTGGACCATGCCACCCGCTATCCCGAAGCCATCCCTCTCCGAACTGTGATGGCCCCCGTGGTGGGCCGGGCACTGATGGGGATATTCTCCAGGGTGGGGTTCCCTCGAGAGGTCGTAAGTGACCGGGGTACGAACTTTATTTCTCGTTTCATGAAGTCCCTGTGGCAACAGTGCGGGGTCACATATAAATTTACGACCCCCTACCACTCCCAAGGGAATGGGTTGGTAGAACGCTTCAACCGAACTCTTAAGGGGATGATCATGGGCCTAGAGGAGCCCCTGCGACGACAGTGGGACGTGCTGCTGCCCTGCCTCCTCTTCACCTACCGGGAAGTCCCGCAGAAATCCCTGGGGTTCAGCCCCTTCGAACTATTGTACGGACACCCCGTCCGGGGTCCCCTCAGCCTGGTCAAGGAAGGCTGGGAGGTGGCCGTCCGAGATGCTCCCCCCGACGTCTACCGATACCTCGTGGCCCTCCGAAATCAGACTCGGAAGTTCCGAGCCTTGGCCGAAGCCAACCTCGAGGCCAGCCAGGAGAAGATGAAACGCTGGTATGACCAAAACGCCTCTTCCGTTGAGTTCAAGCCGGGCCAACAGGTCTGGGTCATGTCCCCGGTCGAACCATGTGCCCTCCAGGACAAGTGGACGGGACCCTTCAAAGTGGTGGAGCGCAAGAGCCCTGTCACTTACCTGGTGGACATGGAATCCCCCAGGAACCCCCTCCGGGTCCTCCACACCAACCGGCTCAAGCCTCACATTGTCTGAACAGAGCTTAGCCTGCTGATGGCTACGGATGGCGGGGCCGAAGACGACTCCGAGCCTCTACCAGACCTCCTGAGCGCCACCGAGAAGGATGGCTCCGTCGAGGGGGTCACCCTCTCCTCCGCCCTGACCCCAGAACAGCGCCAGGACTGCCGCACCTTGTTGGGACAATTCGCAGACTTATTTTCCCTCACCCCCGGAGTCACCCGGTGGTGCGTACACCATGTCGACACCAGGGACAGCCAACCGGTGCGGCACCGGGCCTACAGAGTTCCCAACCGAGTCCGGACCTGCATCCAATCCGAGGTCTCAAAGATGCTAGCCCTGGGGGTAGTTGAGCCCTCGGACAGTCCATGGGCCAGTCCTTTCGTCCTGGTCCCCAAGGCCGCCGCCCCTGGCGCCACCCCGGAACTAAGGTTTTGTGTCGACTACCGAGGGTTGAACGCCGTCACCCGGACCGATGCTCATCCCATTCCCCGGGCCGATGAACTGATCGACCGCCTGGGGGCCGCCGCTACCTGAGCACCTTCGACCTCACCGCCGGCTACTGGCAGATTGGACTCACACCGGGCGCCCAGGAGCGCTCCGCTTTCTCAACTCCCGATGGCCACTACCACTTCAGAGTGATGCCCTTCGGGATGAAGAACGCCCCAGCAATGTTCCAGAGACTAGTGAACAAAGTGCTGGTGGGGCTAGAAGAGTTCAGCACCGCCTACCTGGACGATATCGCGGTGTACAGCCTCCACTGGGCCGAGCACCTCAAGCACCTCTGGGAGGTCCTGACGGCCCTCCGACGGGCCGGACTGACAATAAAAGCCAGCAAGTGCCAGATAGGCCAAGGTTCCGTGACCTATCTGAGACATCAAGTGGGGAGCGGCCAGGTGGCTCCCCTCCAACCCAAGATCGACGCCATCATGGCCTGGGAGCCCCCGGTCACCCAGACAGCAGTCAGAGCCTTCCTGGGGCTCACTGGGAATTACCGGCGCTTCGTGAAGAACTATGGGAGCATTGTTGGCCCCCTCACCGAACTCACTTCCAAAAGACAGCCCCAGAAGGTGCACTGGACACCCGAGTGTCAGGCCGCCTTTGAGGCCCTAAAGACAGCAATGTGTACCGCCCCTGTGCTCCAAGCCCCCGACTACAGCCGGGAATTCATAGTGCAGACAGATGCCTCGGAGCACGGTGTCGGGGCGGTCCTTTCCCAACTCAACGCCGAAGGAATTGATCAGCCTGTGGCCTTCCTCAGTCGACGTCTGCTGGCCTGAGAACAACGTTGGAGCACCATTGAGCGCGAGGCCTTCGCCGTGGTGTGGGCCCTCAAGAAACTCCGGCCCTATCTCTTCGGCACCCACTTCCGGGTGCAGACCGACCACCGGCCCTTGTGGTGGTTGTGCAGATGCGAGGAGAAAACCCCAAGTTGCCGCGATGGTCCATCTCCCTTCAAGGGATGGACTTCACTGTGGAGCATCGCCCCAGCAACGACCATGCCAACGCCGACGGCCTGTCCCGCTTCTTCCGCCTCGACGAGGAGAACCCCCAAGAAGATGGGTGACTCTCCCCGCCTTCAGCTGGGGGGGACGTGTGTTGGACCCGGCCTCGTGGCGTGGTCCCGCTCCTCCCCGCATGGCAGACCCGGGACAGCCGTAACCTCTGTCCTCCCCGACAAAGCTACCTCTCCAACCCTCAATGAGAGCCGCCACTCCTGGCGACCACCGGCTCTCCCCCTCAAGAACCCGGCGACCCCTGCTCGCCCCACTCTGCTGGACCAGACCCTGCCCGGGCCACCCTCACAGGCCCCGACTCCATCTTGGACCCTCCACGTCCTGACCACGTGGCCCCGGCCCGACCTCGGCTGTGGCCCCAGCAAAGCCCCGACATCGAGGCACCAAGATCCGACCAGGTGGTAAAGCGGCCACTTGACAGATCAAGGAGGAGGGGAGTTTCGATGGCCCTCCAGCCATCCCCGGACGCCTGGTTTCGATCACCCTCCGGCCTCCCTGGGCGCTGGCTCCACCCCCCTGCTGGGTGTCTGGGCGCTCTCATCCCGGCCCCTCTGACCCCCAGGCGCGAGGGTCTGGACATCAAAGGACTCCAGACCTATATCTGGGGCCGCTCTGGAATAGGTCGGCAGTTGTATCTTGGAGTCGAGAGCCCTGCTGACGCTGTCGCGGCTAACCCTGAGGAGACTCGCTGCTTTGAACCCTGAAACCTTCTTTGGAGTCCTGCTGGCACTGCCGCGGCCCAACCTCGCTGAAACCTTCTTTGGAGTCCTGCTGGCGCTGCCGCAGCCCAACCTCGCTGAAACCATCTTTGGAGTCCTGCTGGTGCTTCCGCGGCCCAACCTCGCTGAAACCATCTTTGGAGTCCTGCTGGCGCTGCCGCGACCCAACCTCGCTGAAACCATCTTTGGAGTCCTGCTGGCGCTGCCGCGGCCCAACCTCGCTGAAACCATCTTTGGAGTCCTGCTGGCGCTGCCGCGGCCCAACCTCGCTGAAACTATCTTTGGAGTCCTGCTGGCGCTGCCGCGGCCCAACCTTGCTGAAACCATCGGGAAGCCTGCTGGCGCTGCCGCAGCCCGACCTTGCTGGTCCTAAGACTGTCCCGCTACCCCTTTTCGCTTCCATTACCGAGACTCTGAGGATCCCTCGATCCCTTTGTACATATTACCGAGAGAACCGATCGCTACTATCGATAAAGAATCTAAGAAGTTATCCTCTTGTGTGGTGTCCCTTTGTAGTGGTGTGATTGCTCTGCTGTTACGATTCTAGGAGAGGAGCCTCACCCAGGAGGCCTTTCAACGACGCTCGGCCAACTCCATACGGAGAGGTGGGACTCGGGGTGGTCAGTCAGACATCTTCTGCCCCCCCAGGAACTGCTTTTCTAACACTGCTGTTAGCGCGAGGGTTTTTCTCTGGGTGCTTTTAAAATTTTGGAATTCTTTTAATACTGTGTTGAGCAGCACTTACTTTTTGTGTGTATGATACCTCCAGCCGGTCTCCGGTCCACCGCAGTCTCTTAGCGTCCGATTGTTATGGAGGGACGCGGCTCCTCCCCCCAGCCACGCCATTTCCGGCTTAGGACAGCCTTTTCATTCAGATGGAGACCCCGGCTGCGCAGCGGACGCGCCGGCGGAGCGCCGAAGGAGCGCCAAAGGAAAGCCTGTCTGTGCCCGTCCGCGACTCGGAGGCGACTGGGGCTGGGAACCCTCCCTGTTCTGCTCAACATGTAAACAAGGTAATGGCCTACGATAGGGAAACGCTCTGGGGCCTGGGCCACGGTCCTAAGTGCAATAATAGGTTAGACCTAGGGTCGCACAGAGGCCCGTTGCGGTGCCAGGACTGCCACTGGGAAGCTGCGGCCGTGTCCCTAACGGGATGCTCTCTTTATCACAGTCATGAGAAGGCTGGGCCGCAGCAGGCCCATTGGCCTCTAAATCAAAATTTCATTAAAGCTTCACTATTAAACTGCCGATCATTTAATAAAAATGACCTGCATATTTATGACATGTTAGATGAGTCTCGTCCTGACATCCTTTTTCTAACAGAAACTTGGTTGACAGATACTAGCAATCCTACCATCGCTACAGCACTCCCCCAGGGTTACTCAATCCTTAGGAAAGACCATGCAGGAACTAGAGGAGGGGGGATAGCTATCATCAGCAAAACTGCTATGGAGACCTCTTGCATCCCTCTAGAAGGAATTGTCGATGCAGAATGCCTCTGTTTCCAAGCTACTCTGTCTCCTCATCAATGTCTAGCAGGAGTTTTAGTGTATATACCCCTGGACCTACAGGGGCCTTTTTGAAGTCCCTATGTGAGGCTATTGCACCGGCGGCCTCTAGGTTTCAACACTTTGTGGTACTGGGCGATTTTAATATACACATGGACAAAAAGGAAATTCCAGAGTCTATCCTACTGTGTGATGCCCTAGACGCGCTTAATCTCACTCCGCAGGTCTATGCACCTACCCACATTAGAGGTCATACTCTTGACCAAATATTCGCAAATTGTACTCCCATGGTCTGATCACTAGTTGGTGGGCATCAAATTATTCAAAATTACTAATGCGCCTTCTGCTCTGGTTAAGCAACCAGCCTGCACCTCCATATCTTTTATCTCATCTCATCTACTGCCCTTAAACACAAACTGGAGCTTCACCCGTTATCTTTATCGGGCAATGTTGATGAGGATGCTGAGGCCCTTGGAAATTGGATTACGCAAGCAACTACGGCCCTTGCACCGTCGACACTGAGCCTTTCCAAAAACACCAGGTGATCAGCCCCTTGGTTCAATGACGCCTTGCGCCAATGCCGTAAGGACTGTAAGCATCTAGAGCGAGTCTGGAGGAGAGACTTTGACACAAAGGATAAAAAGAGCTATAAAGAGGCCATCAGACTTTATCATAAAAGATACAGTCAGCCAAAAAGAGCTTTTTTGCATCCAAGATTGAGTCCGTAGGAAACCAAGCCAAAGAAATCTTTAAAATAGTCAAAAGTTTTTCCTCCCGAAGGCCATGACGAGGGCTCCCCCCCCCTTCCTTGGATTGGACGAATAAACTAGCTAACTTTTTTCTACTCCAAGATAATAACCGTTCAATCCTCTTTTGACGCCCCTGAGGTAACCCATCCTACAGCTTCCTCCGGATTGTCCCTCAGTATGACAAAGACAAGTCTTCCCTTCTCTCCTTCCCCCCCCTGTCTCTCGAGGCTTCCCTGACAATCATGAAGGACCTGAAATCAGGATCACCGAGAGATCCGTGTCCGGCGAAATTCTTGGCAGAGATGGCTGAGATTCTGAATCCTACAGCCAACAGGGTAATGAATACGTCACTCATGTGCGGCAGGGTCCTGGCCGCCTGGAAGTGTGCTAAAATCATTCCTCTATTAAAAAAAACAACAGCTGATCCTACCATGCTCACCAATTACAGACCTATTTCTCTGCTGCCCTTTTTTGCCAAAACTTTTGAGAAACATGTCCACTCAGTAATTTACAATTTTGCGGAAACTAAGAATCTCTTCCATTCTAGCCAATCTGGCTTCCGTCAGAACCTTAGTACGGAAACACCACTGCTGGAGATTTCGGACTCTGTTAAGGAGACACTTGATAAAGGTGACAAGGCGGTACTGGTCCTACTTGATCTTTCGTCAGCATTCGACACCGTGCCCCATGATCGCCTACTTTGGAGATTGCTGGAGTGCGGATATGGGGGCACGGTGTTGAAGTGGGTGTCCTCCTTTTTGGAGGCAAGGCATCAGGAGGTGTGGTCACCCCCTTTTTCAGCGGTCCTACCACCTCTTGATGTGGGAGTGCCTCAGGGATCCATCTTGAGCCCTGTACTCTTTAATCTATATATGGCCCATCTGGCCACACTGTTGGAAGCTGGCGAGGCTGTAATTATATCTTACACCGACGACACCCAGCTGCTGTTTACGTGCAAAAAGGATGAGGCATTCAATGGGGAATAAATTAATAAATGCCTGAGAGACGTTTTCGCTTGGTTCCAATCGAACCATCTCAAATGCAATTCAGAGAAGTCTGAAATCATCTTCTTCGGCACCCCGCCCCTGCTCACCCGGAAGCAATGGTGGCCCCCTGATATGTCCCCCCCCAAACTCCAGTTAAGACGGTAAAGAACTTAGGGGTAAAGTTGGATGAGACATTATCCATGAAATCACAAGTACAGTCAGTTGTAGGCACCTGTTTCGGCCTCCTGAAGATGCTTCGCAGGTTCTTGTTCCTGCTACCTATTTCTAATAGGAAGACAGTTGTACAGGCACTTATTACTTCTAGGCTCGATTATGCCAACAGCCTTTATTTGGGCCTCCCGGAGTTTCTGCTCAACAGATTGCAAGCTGTGCAGAACTCGGCAGAAAGGGCAGTTCTCAGCCTTGGGCCCAGAGAGCGGATCTCTCACCATCTGAAGGCAATGCACTGGCTGCCAGTCCGCTGCAGAATACTCTTTAAAGCTCTGGTTCTGGCCTTCAAAGCCCTGCATGGTATGGGGGAACTCTACACATGTAAAAGAATCTCATTCTACATCCCCGGCAGACCTCTTAGGTCTGCGTCTCAACATCTGGTAGTAACTCCTAAATGTGCTAAAGCCCATTGTGGGGGTCGTTCCTTTCAGGTTCTGGTGACCAGGTCCTGGAATAGTCTCCCTCTACTGCTTCGGCAAACAGCAAATGTTCTGGTTTTCAGAAAGAAACTGAAAACTTAGCTGTTCCACCAAGCAGGCTGATCACCTCACTTTTAGGACCCTCGTTTCTCTTTCACTGACTGTGTCTCTGCATCTTTTTCCCTGTCTCAGCACCGGGACACTCTTTGAGTAGCTGTGCGCTCTATAAATCCGCCTTAACATAACATAACATAACATAACATGATTGGCTTTTTGTGGATAGATCTGACCCCACGGAAAGCCTTGAAGCAGGGACTCTTAGTGTCCCTCAGCTTTTGTCAATATGGTACGGCAAGCAGTTCCCCCAGCATCTCCCACAGTCCACGAGGCTACCTTGATCAGCTGGTGGAGAGCATTGAAGGGGATGAGCTGGTATAAATGTGTCACTGCCAAGATCCCCCTGTGGCACTGAACGTAGTTGCCCCTGTGGCATGGACCATGGTTGCCCGTGTGTGGCTAAACTGTCAGGATTCAGGCTGTGGGATACTATAGGGATCTCCATGGTAGAAGATGTCTGGGAAGGTTCCTCTATGCGGTTGTTTGAGCAGTTGAAAGCAGACTTTTATCTACACCATTCTTCTGATATCTGCAGAATGTCTTGGAGGTCCTACAGCTGTGTTGCCGGGGGAACCTAGAGTTTAATTCACTTGAATCCAAAATGATGTTGGGTAGACCTGAGTTCAAGGGCATCTCCTTCTTATATCAAGCATTCGTGGTCAATGCCCCTGACTCTTGTGGCTCTTGTGGGAGAATTGGGAGCAGGGCTTGAATGTCTTGGGGGAAGAGGATTGGGTGGAAGCATGAATGGTGGTCTGCGTGCTGGTTATCTAATACTGTCTCCACTTGATCCACTTTAAATGTTTCCACAGTATTTATTACATACCATTGTGGCTCTGTAGGATGGGGAGGAGTGGGATGCTGGTCCACCGATAGCTCTTTCTTCCAAGTAGTATGGGATTTCCCTGTGATTCAGGCCTACCAGGAGATGGTATATTCACACTTGAAGAGGTTATGGGATTCCCCGTGGCATTCAGCTCGCAGACAGTCCTGTCGGCCTCATGTCAGATGAAAGTGGAAATTGGGCAGTGCGTAGCCTTGCTTTTACAGGCCTGCTATTGGCAAGGAGAGATATAGCGAAATACTGGTGGGCCACTTCCCTCCCTCCTATGGAGGAATGGTATGGAGGCATGGATAGATGTACTGTGGCGTTTACAAGAAATTTGAGAGGTGCACTCGATGGCATAAATAGTGAAAAGAGTTCATGAAGTTTGTAAGTCTTCTGTTCTTTCTTTATTGGATTCTTTTATTCTCTGTTTTTGAGATACATAGGCACAGCCAACGCGTTTCATTCTCTTTAGTGCCTTGGGAATTTCGTCAGGGCTACAAATAGGAACATCTCAATCCGATGGTCCGAAATAAAATTGCACATTAACCATAAGTGCAAGACAGAAGTGTTGTCAGCGATCTGAGCCTGATGTTTCTGTATTGCGTAAAATTGATTTGGAAAGGAATCCAAGTGCGTTCTTCCTTGGACTGCAGGCAGTTGTGTTTGGAGGAAAAACGAAAGTTTATCCTGGCTCCCAGCGAGGGGAGGTCCGTGACGTCAACAGTTCTCAGATTTAAGGATGGACTTGTTAATAAATGGCGTCCATACGAGTTACCATGCAAGTGTAAGTCGTCTGATGCGGGACCTATGATAGGGTCTCCGGCGCTGCCTACTCCTCCGTGTTCGTGTTCGTAGCGTACTGTGGAGGAGGAGGCTGTGTTTAAGGGAAGGGGATGTCTTCAGAAACATACAAAGATATGTTACTTCAACACATTGCATCAGTATGCACCATCAGTATACATCTTATGGAGCTTGGTATCATCAAATGACGGAACTTAGAGAAATGTTGTCAACTTATGCCAGCTGTGGCAGTGGAACAGTGGGGATCCACTTGTTCTGGTAGTTTGTGGTTTATATCACATATCAAAACAAACAAAAAATATTTTAAAAGCCATTAATCTACAGTGAATATATTATTTCGTACATCTGTTTCATTGATATTCATTATGGTTATCCTGATATTTTTGACAGGGTTGGACGGAGTGCCAAATAGCAAATGTGCACAAAAGCGTGTGTTTTTCCCTTCACAACTCTTAAAGTTTTCCTGAACTCTTGCAATCTAAATGAAATTTGAGTTTAAACACACACTGCAAATAAATGGATGAATTTTGCAAGAAATGAAGCTTACCAATATTACACCCTCCTAATGAAAACAGATCTTTTGGCATTAAGGTCCGATAGCTGCATCAAAACGCTGCATCTTAATTTCATTCAATGAGAAAAATCTGCCATGATATTGCACGACTCTCTGCCAAGCACTAAAGAGGAGAATGAACTGTTACAGACAGAAAATATGTATCTAACTACACGTTTCCTCTAAACTGCAGATCAAGGTCTAAGAAAGTCTTCACAGTAATCTGGAAATTTAAAACACATATCCCATAATCTTGTTTTGTTGCTGACCCGACCTTTTCCCCTTACTAATGATACAAGTCATTGCAGTGCTTCTGAATAAAATAACCACAAACTTTACACTTTATGTTGTCCATGTGTTGGGGAAATTGTCAAGGGGCGATTCATTTTCCAGAGCTCTACCATTTATGAGTGGTTTTCGAGCTTCGGATTCTTTGTTTTACAAATATACTCAATAAAACACACATACATGCATTTACATTTATATAGGTTTTATTTGCACACATGCACATCCATATATAGTTTTCAGTACTTGATCACTGATAATCTTGTGAATTTCTGCAGAAGCAGGAAGTGTAATCTCTTTCAGGAAGACGAATGGCCATCTTTTTTCCACCCAGAGCCTCTGATACTGAAATATGTACAACTGTGAATTGAGTTCCTTCCTTTAACTTAAGAAGACATTTCGTGCCAATATCATGACATAGATGAGCATGAATCTTTGCTGTAAGGAAGATGAAAATAAAAGAAAACTAAGTGCATTCTTGTACTTAAATGCCAAAAAGAGTAATTCTGAGTCTTTTATGCGTGCCTCATTTATGGAGTACCAGTCCTTTGTGTAAATTCTGGGTGCACACTTGAGGACTGATTCACAAAGGAATGTATGGGGTACGGAGAGTAGTACTAAAGGAGTATTCTTTCACGTACTCTTACATGCCTTTGTGTACTGGCCCCAAACGCCCAGCACCCTATTTGTAAAAACTCAGAGGGCACAGTCATTTTAGTTTGCATTAAGTGTATATGAATATTCCCTGAATATTTACATTTCATTCCCATTTTAGAAGTTTAAGGGACAATTGCAATAGTCATGTAAGAGTGCTCCTTTAGTACTACTTCCTGCATGCATAAATGTTTTTGTGAATCGGCCCAGTAAATTTTAAATGAGCGTTAAAGTCACTTGTTGAAAATGACCCTTTTTGCAGGGTTATCCCCAAACTTTTTGCTTCTTCCTCCTATTTTTCCTCACCTGTATTTGTTGGCTTTAGGAGTCTGGGTACTTTACCACTGCCAGTCAGTGCTCTGTGTAAATTATGATTATAATCGGTTATCCACAATCAGCAGGCATATTTGATTTACTGCTAAGTCCCTAGTAAAGTGCACTAAGTGTGCTTGGGCCTATAAATCAAATGCTGCTAGTAGACTTACAGCACTGGTTGTGCCACTCACTTGATTAGCCATGTATATGTACCTCAGACCTGCCACTGCAGTGTCAGCACAAGTAGTTTTAAACTGCCATGTCAACCTGGCAAGTGCACCCACTTGCCAGGCCCTAACCTTTCCTCTTCTTACATTTAAGATATGCCTAAGGTAGACCCAATGTACCCCCATGGGCAGGGTTCAGTTTATGTTAAAGGTAGGACATATACTGGTGTGTTTTGCATGTCCTGATAGTTTAATACTGCCAATTTTATTTTTCACTAGTGAAAGGCTATCTGTCCCATAGGCTAACATGGGAGATACTTTGTAACAGCTTACAAATATATCTTTCCATTGGGACAAGATAGAGAAGTGGAGCTTATGCTCTCTCAACTCAGAATGTAATAACACATCATTTTAGGGAGATGGTTTTTAACTTGTGTGTTTGAAAATGCCACTTTTAGAAAGTAGGGATTTTCTTAGGTAACCATTTTGTGTGCCTCTGCTGTTTGTGTATTGACTATGGTTTCAGAGTGACAAGAGTTGGGAATGTGCATTCACTGTAGACAGCTACCAGGAGGGCTGAGGTGTGTCCTGCATTTCCTGGGTAATTCATTGTTGGGCTGAATGTGCCTGGTCTGATTTTAGAGTGGTAGGAGGAGTTTTTACTAGCACCTCAAAAGGCAGCGTCTCCTCTGCACAATGCTGTCTCCACCCCCTGTAGTGAAGCTGCGCCAGAGAGGGCAGAACTGGTTTGGACTGGGCTCAGAGACCCTTGCCACAAAGAGAAAATGGGGTACAAGTATTGGACCTTAAACCCTTGATAATTAGATCAATTCTGGACTCAAAAGGAACCTCTGTCAAGGAGAAGACCTAGAGAGCTGTAAGTAGAACTGCCCCTTTGCTTTGTGTGATTTCTTGGGTTGGCTGCAGTTGATGCTTCTGCCAAGGAGAGGACAAAGACTCGAACTTTGCTGTGAACCTGCTTGAAAAAGAATATCAAGGGCTCGTGTGTGCTGGCCTTCTGTTCTGAAGTCTCAGGGACACAAAGACTTCACCTGCAACCCACTGACCAGAACATGGACTCATCTGTGGATTCCTGTATTCAAAAGGGCACCAATTCCAGTTCCTAGGCCCTGAGAATTGTGTTGTTGGTGCTGCAAAGCAAGAACAACAACTCCGACGCCATCAGCGATGCTGCCAGTGATGCTGCACCAAGACTTGTGAAGCATTGGAGCTGTGGTGCAGATGGGGCATCATGCACCGCCCTATCTGCACCACAGCTCCAATGCCTGCTGATGCATGCAGTTATGGGCCTTCCTGATGTCAGTGCTCACACCAACGCCATCACCACCAGCACCAGAATCCCATTATCACAAAGTCGATAACCGACGAGGGTAACTTCCCAAACTCACTGGAACCGAATTCTCACCGTCAATGCCACCTAACTTCCCTGTCCTGGACTCGATGCCTCGCCTCCTCACAGACTCAACGCCTCACCTCACCCATGGCAGAAAGGAACCGGCTTCACCTCGGCACCAATACCTCACCTCTGCGAAGCCATGCTTCGTCCATAGACTTTGTTTCGAAGCTACTGTTGTTTGGGGTTCCATGTGACTCCTTGCCCGATGCCGCACATTGCATGATCAGTGCCGGTATTGTGGATTTATGCCTGTCACAATGTCGCAATAGCCCCAGGTGGAGCTATTTGTTTCTACAAGTGCTTGTTTGGTTTAGATAAAGATATTTTATTTTTCTAAAGCGGTGAGGTTTTCAGTTGTGGTCTTTTCACTGTGTTAATGTGTTTTTGGGACCAAATACTTTACACATTGCCTTTCAGGTAACCCGTCTGCTCGTGCAGAGCTACCAAGGGGGTGAGCAGGGGTTATCTAAAGCATGTAACTCAGTTACCCGAAGTAGAAGCAAGGGTCCCTACTTGGACCAAGGTACATATCTCTGCCAACTACAGACCCCCATTTCTAACATCACTCAGGGAGCAGATTCAATTGAACCCTCTGCTCTGGTGGGCCTATGCTCTCTATATCATTAATTTTGTAAGCGCCCACCTAAACAATAGCTGCAAGTTATAACGATAGCAGCGCGGAAAGGGAGATAAGTGTATGGAACCTTTATAGGTTCCATTCCTATACTTTTCCTAGTGCACTAGAGGGGAGGCGGAACTATTTCTCCATGCCTTAAATTTGCATTTGGGCAATTATGAAAAAATTGGCATTACTGTCCCATTTCTCTCATATGAAACTCACTATAAGGCATTGCGAATTAATGCCCAAGTTGTGAAATGTGCTAACATTTACATTATACTCTGAATACATATTGGTGACTGCCAATTTCTGTGTACCACTGAATGTTAACAATCAATTTAAAAGCATAATGAGTCGAATAAAAGCAACTCCACCAATCATTCTCTCTGTTTATGCTCCTGAGAGTGGCTGAGAAGGAGTAATACAAACTATGGAGGCACCACTTCATTATTTCCTTTTGTACAGCTGACGTACTATGCACAGCAGGAGTAAGAACAACAGTATTAAAATATGACACTCAAAGATTCCCAAAATGTGAATGCAGCACTGTGGCTTACCCCACCCTCCTGGGTAAAAAATATGCCCCATAGGAAAAGCTGGGTCATGAGTATTCTAAGAAGTTTTATGCACTGAATCAAATTAAATGAGGCATGTTTCTGCAATTGTTGATCATTTATAACTTGCTCATGCACAAAACCTCTTTAAAATGGATTTTGAAGATAAGGTGAGTGTGCAGTAGCTAAGGAGGAAGTTCAACAGACAGCACTACCTGAATATCAAGGAGTTCTTTTTTTTTTTGTATATTATTATCATTACACAGAGCGGCAGATAGTAGGGCCAACGTCCTACTGCCAAATGCAAGGTGCTTTAGCCATCCATTACTGGGTGGTTGAATCTAAGAATCTCTATAAAGCTGGTGTTTGATATTATGCATTTCCTCAAAGGTATGTACTTGTTAATATTTGAGTGAATATAGGAACAGCCGATGTCAAGAATAGACTACAGGGTAATGCAAAATGTTTTATATTTAATGATTCCTTATAGCGGTAGCTTGTGTAGATCCTCAATGCTTCATGGGTAGGGTCATGTGAATTTAGGTCGAATATGAGCAACACAGCTTCATTTTGTAGGTTGTTTGATGATTGTAGTTTGATGGTAAGGATACCTTGAAGACTGAAGCAGACAAACTTGACATGGCCAAGTAACAAAGCAATTACTGTTTTGAACCAAATGTGATGCAGTGCGCGCAACGAAATTTGTTTTATTTATTTATATGTTTACTTACCTGTTAAAGTCCATAATCCATACATTACTACACCCCACCCTGCCCCTCCCCCTCCCCACGTCACCGCCCTGCAGTTACACCTACTACCGGCCGTGGCTGAGTGCAAAGGATCAGTGAGGGGTTCAAAATGGCAATTAAAATCACCCCCTATGATCAGCCATATCCCTGGGTCCAAGGTTGGGATGAAATGTCCCAAATGGGCAATAGTGGCAGATTCTTGGCTGTTGTTAATAGGATGAGAATACACATAAATTAAGGTGATTTTCGTCTTTGTGGGAAAGGAGAGCAGGACTCACTGGATGTCATTTGTGTGTGTTGTAATCTGCTCTGCACTACAGCCAGGGTGGGTGCCCACCCAGATGGATAAACCTCCAGAGGGTCTCCCCCCACCCCACCCCCCCATGGTTGCTAGATTATTGAATGTGGCAAAACCCACCCGCTGAAATTCCTCCCTCGCCCAAGTCTCCTGGAAGATACAGATATCATGTTTATCAACAAAACCACCACATTCGGTGCAGGGCAGTTTGCTTTTAAGACCTGCCAGGTTCCATGAGAGTATCCTCATCCTGTTGCCGTACCCACTTTCCCCACTCTCAACCTGGTATGCATTAGCAATCTGTGGTGCCAAGGTACCTGGTTGGACTGCACAAATGTAAATGTAGTTGAGCTTATATAGCGCACAGCTACCCGCAGTGGGTTTCCCGGCGCTTGCTTAGGGAACCCTTCCTGGTATTCCCCTGTGAGATAGCAGGGTATCCACAAGGTGAAAGTCAGGCATCCCGCCGCGAGGGGCCGTTGTGGAGATTAAGCAAGCTATTGCCCAGAGTCGCAGAGTGTGAACCCGTGAGTCGAGGAGGCACCGGGGCGAGAATTATCAAGTCCGTGGAATTTTTAGCCCAAGACCCGCCGAAGCGGGGAATTGAACCCTGGTCCAGGACCGATCTCAGCTTCCGTGTCTGCTGCCTCTAACCCCTGAGCCACACTTCTCCACTAGTTCCCTCCTCGGTTCACTTTCTCTGCTTATGTCACCCCGTAGGGCGGGGATATAACGTCAGGGACCCCACTTGATTTAGTTCTCCCTCCTTCTTGAGTAGTCCACTGAGGGGTGCTTGAACTAATACCCCCAGTAGTTTGTTTCGGGCTGCAGCCCACTATGCCCTTGGGGTCGTCTCCTACCGTTTGTGGGTCCCCGCCCTTAGATGGTCCCTCCCCCAGTCAATCTACCTCCTCCAGAGTGGCGTATCTGTTATTCACCGGTATATTAAATGGGGGAAGCCTATTGTGGGCAACCTAGCTACCCTCATGTGGGGGCCCTAGGCCAATTACTGGCATTAAAGGGGATACACGTCTTCTTGTGTAAGTCCAAGGGGCACAGGCTCATGCCTGTTGGAACGTTATGTGAACACCAAATGGGGGTTTGGCCCAAGCGACAGGACCCAGGTAGGGCCTTAAATAATACGTGAAAAAGATATACCTGGAATCCCAATGATTTAATGTTTAAGAAACCACACTATATACTTTTGGCGGTTTGGGTTATTTATTTTACCCTTCAATTTGTATTTTTCTTTTTCAGCAACACAATTTTTTTGTAAAAGAATGGTCTCTTTTTTTCAGAGAAGCACACTATACAATTTAACATTCCATGTTTAGACATAAATGTATTCAGACAATGTACAACATGAAAAACTCCACATACATAAATGATAACATGTATAGAAAATGTATGACAAATTGAAAACAAATCAAAAAAATATTTTTGACGCTATATACATCACATATATATACAACCTGCACAACAATTTATCGCGTGCATAAACACTACCATGAATTCGATCCTGGTTTGAAAAAACAGTTCGGCGATTTGGCTCATAAAGGCATAAATTAATTCTATCTGCCTTTTATCTTGGAGATTGAAGGCATAAATGAATTATGACTGCCGACACGTTTCTAGCCTCGTCCTCGTGGTTACGGGCTTTCATCAGGGCTTCTTACTCTGAATTCAACTGGTCATATCTATAATACCAAGGGAAAACTTTATGTCACTGTTTTTCTCTCAACTTTCCAGTTTATTACAAGTTATACCATTTGCTGGCACAACTTACCATTTGCCGTAAAATGGACCTTCCTGTTCCACTTTTTTTCACACAGATACTTTTTAGACGTATTTTCTCTCTCTTTGGCTACATCAAGGGGTGCACCCTGCGTGTCCTTTTAATCAATGGTGCTTTTGGCTACCTGTGTTACGGGGACATATTAATTGCCTGTCAGTGTCATGTCTGTTAACATACAAAATTACATGACTGTTTAATCCCTCCGACGTCAAGTCCCTACCTGTTCTGGGCCGGTATGTCAGTTCGTCCGGATGTTATCGTTCAAAATCGTTTGAACACTCAATCTGCGCAATTAAAAACGTGAGGTTAGAAACTTAAACCACACACACGTTTTTTCTTTTTCAGTATGTATGCGCTATTGTACCCTCCGTGTCTTACCTTCTATTAAGTCGTATGACGGCTTACTTCTGGGGACCTGGTGCGGGCATTGTTTCTCTCAGTCCGGCAACTCGGGGAGAATCACTCGCGTTCTCCGTGCTGATAAGGTGACCCGGAAGTGGGTGCTTCTACTTCCGTTTCAGGCATGGACAACGTCACTATACTTCTAGGAAATGTAGTTTACCGACCATTTACGGCACTTTCTTTTGTGTTACATTGCATGTGTGAATGCAAAACATCTATTGAATATCAGTGAGGGACAGGCTGTTTAGGCTGATGTAAAGGTTTATATTTTGCAGCACAAATTATTTACAATATCGCGTGCATATTCAATTTAAATTCTAGATAGTTCTGACATTTCATTGAGTCCAGTGAGTACGCTATTGAATTTCATAATTAGGTATGCTTCTTTGGATAGTAGCCAAGTTTCCGCGTCCATCGAATTAATGGATGCATTGAATGAAATTAGGACAGTCCATTTAAAATCTCTTTCTGTGTGCCCTTCTTTCAAGAAGTGATCCACCATAGGGTACAGTGATCACTTTCTTTTTGATTCTTGACCGGTGTTGCGTTATTCGTTGATTGATCTGCTGGGAGGTTTACCCTATATAGATTTTTCTACAGGGGCATACCACCGCATAGACAACATTTCTTGTCTTGCAGTTAGTAAAGCTTGTATGCTTCCATTTTATGTTTTCATGCATAAATTCTTTCCCCTCCATTGTTTACTCGCATGCAACACAAGTGCCACATTTATGATGACCTTATATGGGTTTTAACCCCAACTGTGAGCGTAAATCCTTCTTGGGTTCTTTTTGGAAGATGTTTGATCGTACTAGCTCCTGACCTATGCTTTTGTTTTTCTTCATTGCAAATAGTGGTCGTTGAAACTGAACTTCCTGATTTTCCAATAAATGCCAATTGCGCATTATAATCTGTTTACATTTGTTTGTGTGTGGTCCAAATGTTGACACACACACAAGTCTGTTTAAAGAAGGTTTAGTCTTTTTTTGCAGAAGTGTTTCCCGAGGGGTGTACCAGGCACGTTTTTTTGCATGCTTCAGCAACTTTTTTGGGTATCCTCTTAATTGCATTTGATCACAAAATTTGTCAGCAAACCTTTCAAAGTCGCCTTTCGCTGAGCAATTCCTGCGAATACGCAGCAGTTGTCCATACGGAAGGTTTTCTTTGAGGCTCTTTGGATGGGCGCTTTTAAAGTGCAAAATTGAATTTTTGTCTGTCTCTTTCTGGTGGAGCGCCACCGTGAGTACACCATTTCATGGAATTACGTCGACATCCAGAAATGTCAACTTCTCTTTACTTCTGGCTTGGCTGAATTTGATGTCTCTGTGTCTGGAACCCTGCCAACCAGTGAACAAATCTAGTGTCTCTATTGGCCCTGACCAGAGGCACCAAATATCATCGATGAAGCGGAGCCATTGCTTAACATTGCTTGAAAATGGATTATTGTTGAAAATGAATCTCTCCTCAAACTGTGCCATGAAGAGGACCGCCATCTCTGGGGCAAAAGGACATCCCATGGCGGTCCCCTTCGTTTGGAGGTAGAATGTACTGTCGAATTTGAAATAATTCTTTTTTAATGCAAGTGATGCTAAACTCAAAATAAATTCAGTGGTGACCCTATGTGGTCTTTCCCTTTTCTCTAAGTATAGCTCTATAACTTCAAGGGCCTCCTCCTGGGGTATTTGTGTATACAAGGAGGTGACATCGAAAGTCACCATCCATTGTTCCTGGTTATTAAATTCAACACCTTCTATTTTTTGAATGAAGTCAGTCGTGTCTCTCAAATGGGCTTGTACCTCAGACAGTTGGAATGTTATGGCAGTCAAGGGTGGTTTTAAGTAGGTTGGAAACAGTGTAGGGATTTTTGAAATTGATAACTAAACACTCACCCGAATCGCTTTTTCTACAGTTTCCTACCCACCCCACTCTATGAACCATTATAATCTCCCCTGCTCTGGCATAGACAAAATGCTTATATCTTGCGAGCCAGAACAGTCATTTGTTTCTCAACTCAAGTTGGCTTTCCTTTGTATTCCGTTCAATGGGCGGAACACCTGTCAGAATAGCTACGTATGGGGAGCAAGCAGGAGGAAGATTTAGATGTGGCCGGTTTGAACTTGGGCAAGCATTCCTCCCCTCACTATATTCTTGTGGTGGTTGTCTACTCACTTGTCTATTGGTGGCTTGGGCTTGGGGGCCAGGTGTGTCTCGATGCCTGAGAGGGGATGACCTGTTTTTAGCTCTGGACCCTGGGCTAGCACTCCTATGTCCCTGGTGCCTATGAACACTCTGGTTCCCTGTCCCACGGCTAGTCGAGGGACCCTTGTGTGCATGCATCTCCAACCCAGGCAGAGGTATTAGGCCCACACTATCCGCCTGACGACCTATATCAATCCCTCTTATATACATGCCGGTGGAGTGATTTTGTGGGTCAATTGGTCTGGCCTCCCCTGCTGCCAATGCTTGCTCAAGTGTATCTAAACAACTGATAAGGGGGCAGTTCTTCTATGAGAGTGGCCTTCAGGTTATTCTGCAAATCTGCTATTAGATTCAGGGCCCACAACGAATAGGTCTTATCTGGGCCAACTTGTGGCGGTCTCCCCAAGGTATGTTCTTGCTCTTCACCCCCCTCTGAGCTGACTATATTGCCCTCGCAAAATTTCTTCTTTTTAGGTCCAACCTCAGCTGTTTGTTTGCGCTTTCCATTCTTAGGGATACTCGTGTTATTTCTACTCTTGCGCACTGCTTTCTTGTGAGGAACAACCACAGGAGATGGTAGGGGGTGAACGTTTTTCTGAGTTTGTGGCTTATTTGGCAGCATGATCACATCAGATGGAGGAATAAATAGATCGGGGGTAAGTGACAGCCGCCTTTCCATTAACTCAATTTCGGTGTCCACCACCCCCATGGCCCTCTGCAGCATTTTATCTATTGATGTTGGAGGGAGGGAGGATGTACTTGCAGTTTTGGCTCTAACTGGGCCTGCCCCCCTCCCCATTTTATTACCTACTGAAGATCTAGCACCCAGGCTCATTCCACACTAGTTTTTAACATCACTATAGTACCTGTGAAGAAGGGCCTTATGCCTTGAAATGCGTCGGCAGAGAGAAAGTAACGCCGCAGCATGCAAGGAAGCTGCATTACCATGCTGGATTGCAGGGCAATGCTTCAGGGAATTTTTGTTGAAATCATATTTGCGCACGGTGGCCTGCCCGTGGGGAGAGCACCATCATCAGTTGGAAAAGACTTCAATCACCAGCTGGTTGAGGCCGGAGCTCTGAACTAATCAGGACTGAAATCAGCACGATGCTCCATATGCTTACTGAGCAGGCTTTCATGCTCCGCGACTCACTAAGAGGAGATAATGAATTTTTAATTTTTAAACGCACGCTTGAACTTACTTACAGTGGATTGTTTACCTGCATTAAGGACTTCAAGCCCCATAATGCACAGAGGGACAGTGCAACAACCACACGCCCACAGGAGGTGGGTATGGTAATGGATAAAACCGGAAATGATGAATGCAGGCCTCAGTTGTGCTGTTTATGCCCATGAAGAAGGGAACTTGAAATGCGTCAGCAGTGAGAAAGTAATGGCGCAGCATGAAAGCAAGCTGCATAACCATGCTGGATGGAAGAGCATTGTCGAGTGCTCTTTCAATGCTAAGGGGATTTTTGTTGAAATCATATAAATATATATATGTGGAATGGACCCTCGCCCAGACATGAACGTGAAATGGGTGGGCTCGACATGTTTGTAAGTGGAGCTCTTTGAGTTGTAGCAGTGAGTGAAGGCAGGGTTGAGTGAGTTAAAATAGCCTTTAAATCATTTGTAACAAATGTATTATTCTTGGATCTAGGGCTAGGTTAAAATAGATCAGTGTGATTATTTTAGGAATTAATGTTCACAGGCATTCAATAGATTGAAATGTTTCAGCCCTTATATAGCCCGTGAAGGGTCAGTAGGCTTTCCTCAGGACATGCACGTAATCATAAAGACCATATTTATAGGACCTTTTCCTTTTATGGTTGTAAATGTAGCAGTGAGTGAAGGCAGGGTTGAGTGAGTTAAAATAGCCTTTAAATCATTTGTAACAAATGTATTATTCTTGGATCTAGGGCTAGGTTAAAATAGATCAGTGTGAATATTTTAGGAATTAATGTTCACAGGCATTCAATAGATTGACATGTTTCAGCCCTTATATAGCCCGTGAAGGGTCAGTAGGCTTTCCTCAGGACATGCACGTAATCATAAAGACCATATTTATAGGACCTTTTCTTTTTATGGTTGTAAATGACCTGTTTTTTAAACAGACTTCATAGGGTTATCAGGAGAGGACGGACCCTGTAGTCACACATTCATCAAGACTACACGTCCGTGCACATTTTTAGCCTCTCCCTATATCCCTTTATGTCCCTGGGAACAGAGTGAGGCCTGCACATACTTAGTGAGTTGAAAAGGGAAATGTTGTGAAGAGAAGCCTTTGTTCCCTGGGCCAAGTGAAGGCAGCTTGGCACCAGCCCAGTGGGATGGAAATCTGGGTGCGAATAGGTTTGGTGGGTTTGGGTGGAAGGGGACTGCTTATTTCCCAAAACACACAAATTATTCTTGAGGGAAGATAAGGTGGTAACTCCTGTGTTGTTATGTGGAAGGTTAATGAATTTGGCACATCAGGGAACAACTGGCACTAAAAACAATCTATGAACATTACTGGTGGCCTTCAATGGATAATGCTGTTCAATTGTTTATTGGTCCATGTTAAGTTTTTCAAGAAGCAGACCAATGTCTTCCCACTCACAGCACTCAACATATCTTAATTGAGTATCCCAGAAGGCCTGGAAAAAGTACACTCTAGATTTTGTAGGCCCAGTCCGTGGTCTTCTGGGTGGTAAGAGGTTTATTCATTCTATTGATAAATAACCAACCACTTTTGTAATCATTAATTTCCTTGAGAACATATTCAGGGTGGAGAATTATCCAAAGGTTTTGGTTTTGCATAATAATGTTCAGTTAATTTCCCATGAAATTAATAATTATTTGTTTCATGCAGGCGCAAAACATCCAACTGTTGCCCTTTATTGTCCCAAAACATATTGAAAAGGGTGAATAAGATTGTAAGGCATCCCATTCATTTGGTGAGTAATGCTGGTTTTGATGTGGAGGTGGGATTGAAGACAGATTTTGGAATTCTCACTTTACTTCACTCTTCTCCACTGGGCTTGTCTATATCAGAGACCTAAATAACCTGTCTCTAAGTGGGCCCCATGCTATGTTCAAGAGTGGATTGGAAGATAACATTGGCGACATGCAAGTGGTTCATAAGAGAGTGTGTGATGTTCAGAGAAAGAGTGTTAATTAAACATAAGTATAATTGTATTTTAAAATATTTTGATAATATTTCTAAACTTAGAAATTAATGTATTTTTCGTTTTTACAAAATAGCTGAATTAAATAAAATACCTGACATAACTTTTGGTTATATTGAATACATTTAAATAAACATACAAATAAATATAAATGTTTTACATAGGTGGCTATTTTTTATACTTTAATGTACAATAATTATTTAATTCAAAATTAAGTTTACAGCAGTGTAGCTTTTCAAAAAACATTTTACATTTAAAATACATATTAAAAAAGTTATTTACATGAACATATAGCATAACAAATGTACTAACTTTTTCAAACTTCAATAAAGTACATTTCCCTATACTTTATCATTGAGAGATTACTACTTCGATTGTGGCGGTGGATGCCAAGTATGAGTAAGAAACAATACAGCTGTTAAGTTGCTCCTAGTATAAATTTAGAGTCATGTTTGATATTTTTTAGGCTCCACCCCCAGTTTCAGGGGTGGAGACATGTAAGTCTACACTTTGTAGTTACTTTAAATGGTGGATTGTCAAAAGAAGTAAAGTTACAAAAAAGTGCAAGAGTAAATTTACACTTGTAGATTTACGAACATGTAAGTTTACCTTTGTGAATGGCCTCGTTATGCCTAAAAGTAAGACAGTTAGTAAGTAGTATTAGTTATGTAAAATTACTTATAGAGCGCACTGTCACCTTGCGGTGTCGCCTTTGCGGCTTCCTGGCGCTGATACTCATACCGCTGTGGAACCCCTCCTGGCTTTCCCTGTGAAGTGTCCACTCCTGGACACCTCCAGGGTGAAGCCAGGCATCCTTAGCACTGTTGGGGCCGGTGTGGAGGCTAAGCAAGCTATTGCCCAGAGTTGCAGCGTGAGGCCCGTAATTAGAATAGGCACCGAGGCGAGAATTAACAGGTCCGAGGAAATTGAGCCCAGGTCCCCGCCGAGGCAGGAATCGAACCCTGGTCCCTGGCCAGAACTCTGCATCAGGGTCTGCCGCTCTAACCATTGAGCCACACTCCTCCACAGTTAAGTGTTAAGAATGCAGAAATAGCAATTGTTATGCAAATGCACCAAAAAGGTTAAGGTTCAGAGATGAGCTTTGTGTACCTTCTATTTTATATCGTACTTAAAATAGAACTAGCTATGGCACTGGGTAATAATTCTGAACTAAGTTTTGTTGCTCTTTTCTGTCATTGTTAGGTAACGCAGGTTGAGAAAGTGGCCTTCTGTTCACGTGTTGATGTGGCACAATTATTCTGCCACTAGCGGCGGTTTCTTTATGGCGGGTTTGGGGTGTTGCTCCCGTACACTGGGCCTCATATTAAATGATTAGTTAATGATCCCCAGCTGCTTCCATTGTTTATTTTCTGCAGCAGTACAAAGTATTGCCCGGGCAATGTTTTCAGTTTTTCAGTAGACGTTCTGGCGAGTGGTGCTTGAATTGTTCGGTGTGGTCTCCTTGGATGATGTGCCCATGTTGGGTTGAACAGGTGCCTTTCTCTGTCCAGCTCGACATGAGCACTTGAACCCTCACCTACTTGCAATGCTATGAGCCTGGGGTGGGGGGATTACACCCACAGCACCCAAGTCACAAAAGGAGCGTTGGCAGCCCCTGACCGACCCAATCCCCGATCTGCTCTCATGTGATTTAGATTGGTTCAGATGCTCCGTCCATCACCACCCCCTTTTGTACCGCTCATGTGGTTTAGGGCATGGGAGCAGCGCCTAGATTGACTTAGGAGTCACTGGGTGGGACTGGAGGGCTGAGCTAGTTAACTCCCATGCATGTCTGGAGGCAAAGTCACAAGTGTTCTCGTCTGCGTGATGGAATCGACGGTGAGTGTACTTACTGGCTACTCATTTTTGTTTTATGGTGCCTCAATCTGCATTTCCTCTTCCCCGGACCTATGTTTTTCCATAGCAGCATATGCCTTTTGCCTCGGCCCGGCTCAAACACATTGTCCCTGCATTGTCGCCTCCCAGAGATCCGACTCTAAGCCCACTCTCAAGGGGTATACTAATGGTTGACTGACATTATCACTATTTCTATGTGAAGCCTGAGCCTATAGGATTAGTGCAACCCTTTTGCCACATCATTGGCTGCCATGCATATGATAATCATGGTGATTACACTTTGGGACAACATGTGAGATTGGCCAGGGATTACCGACAGGAGGGAAGTTTGTAGGCCTTGGATTGCATTTCCTCGGCGCTGCAAGGTTGTGCCTGGGATTGCAAGAAAAAGCATCTCTGTTTTCACAATATAAGTGTGCATAAAGGAGGAATGTCTTGTTGCTCTGGAACATGTAGGAAAGCTATAGGGAGAGTGGTGTGTTGTTGCTCCTGGGCAGAGGACTGTGTTACTAAAAAGGATTATTTGTACATGCTATTGTTAGAATTCATGCAGCACTTTCTATTCCTGAAGAGTGACGATGTTCTGAAGTGCATCATGGACGGCTAGCAGGCAACTCCATGTGATGTTTACCCCTTTAATCATAGCTCTACAGCAGATCTGACAGAATGGCTACGGTGCATTGGGTCCCACTTGCTAACCCCACTGAGATAGGCAAAAAGCTCATGACTAATGCTTTTTTTGGCAACACTTTAGGGTTTGTCAAGTTAGGCAACTGCTTAGTTACAGGGAAGCTGCAGGTTCAACCTGTTAAAAGTTTAAACCAGAACCCGGGGTAGTTTACAAATTACCAGCAGGCTTTCAGTAGTGCAGTAGCTTTAACTAGGTTACCAAGCAGCACTACTTGTCTTCAGGAATAAGGTGTTCAAGACACAAGTCTTTTATTTAACAACATAAAGCATTATGGGAATTGTAATAGTATTAATTAAGCTGATCCATTTGAACTAGCACTGCTAAAAGCAATCAATTGTAAAATAAAAGTCCACGGTTGGAGCACTGCCTCCTTAGTGGCATCGAGTTATCTGGTAACTTTAAGTGGCTGCTGGGGTTACTGACAGCCAGCAATGCATTGGTATATTTGTTGATGCAGAGATGTGTTTGGTGAGATTAAGACAGGGCTCAGTATACAAAGGTCACTCATTTGTTTAACGTTCTTTGTTTTCATGAAGTAATTTGGGTTGGACGCCACACAGTCATTTTCACATAGCTGAAGGAAGACATGAGTGGCTTCTATGCCACGTGACATGATCATTGTTGTTACTCATTTATCTTAAACATATATCAACCATTTACAAAACCAATTGTACTTACAGGTTTTAGGTGTGTGTCAGTTGTTGTGTTACATATCTGGATTCAATTACATCTCAAAGAGAAACCAAGATATTGGTCAGGTGGCACACTATGGGTATCAGAAATGTATTTTACATATTCCCTTTTGGAGACAGCCCATTTTTTCTCATCCCACTTAACGACCTGTCTACATATAATTATATATGACTGATTGCAGTCAGCAGTTGTGGGTGTTCCAAATCCTGGTTAGAGTATTTTTTTCCAAAGTTGATGCAGCATGCAATTCAAGACACTGGGCAAGCACACACTTTAAGGGGCTGAAGTTATCACTTTGTACAATTTGCACATTACTGTAACTGTTGAACATATTAATGCAGTAAGATATGGGATTTTTCAATGTGTTTGATATTTCAAGACTATACGTTCGCACTGCTTTATAAGACTTGCTTTATCACTAAATTAATTTGCTTTAAAATGCACCATTTGCCAATCTACATTTCTTTTTTTCTCGTGAGAAGGACCCATCCTGGAACCTACATTTGTCCGTTAAACCGTTAAACTTGCTCATGTAGCTCACTACATAAAAGTCATACCCAACTTTTACACCTTACCATTTCCAAATGTCACCAGCCGCCACTGACTGCACTGTTTTCTTTTTAACCTGACGACGATCCACATCTAGAAGAAATTGCATCAAATACAATAGTGACTTTAAAGTTTGCACTTGTGTTAAGCAGTATTTCACCAGCACAGTGCAATTTTACACTGCCTTTTGCTCAAATTAACTGGTGTAAATGTACGTTTTTATTGAGTGGCCGTAGAAATATATACTAGCTGACTACTGTGTGTGTTGCTTTTCAGTACAGAGCAAAAATCAATTCGAAAAAGTGTTGTCAAAGATGGTTGCTTTAACAGTAGCAATTTCGGCATTTAAAAGTTTCCATATAATCTGTGTGATTGTTTTTTGTTGTTATAATTTCCTCTTTGCTTTTGTAATATTTGGCACCTGGATTTCTACATCTGTTCCTTTCTGCTGTTTGGCAGACATCCATCGCCAATGTTATTTTCTTAAGCAGCCTTGAGCAAAAGTGAACACGTTTTGTTATCGGCAAGGCGTCCTTTTAGTTTTGTTATTGTAATACAGAATTCACTTTGAGCAATTTAGCTTTTTTCGTTTAATTGCCCCACTTTTCATAAGCAATGGAACATGACATACATAAACTTTTCCAAAGCCGTGTTTTCTATTACTCTGAAAAATTATTTGACAATTTTAATTGTAGTTATACATTTGATGTGAGATTTACTTAAAAATATTTTGAAATTCTCTATGGAACGACATCGTAAATATTATGAATTGCGAAATATTGTTTTAAAAGAAATTTAGATCAACTGTATTTAAAAGAAATAATTGCCCTATCGCTCACCTTGAATGTTCCTGACAAGTTCACATCTTCAGTTGAGGGTATGGCAACTGCTTGTTCTAATCATAGTCATAAAAGCTTCCATTATTTACCCGTAATCTCATTACTTTAACCCCATTAGGCTTGGCTCAGACCCTACAGTCCTTACAAAGTGAGGTGTATGCACCTCACTCATAAGCACTCTTCTGACCACCTAGAAAGGAAAACAATGGTCTGGGTTCACACAGAAGGAATCTCCACCCCTCCAGAGCCCATAACAAAGGAACCCATTAAACTCAACTTCTGTATAGATTACCCTTGCTCGAGGCTATGAAGCCATAAATCCTCCTACATATGGACAAGAACGAGGAGGATAGTATCAGAATAATGTGATCACTCTTAAGCTATCAAAACAATTTTCCCCTCATCCACTTCCTTTTTGTTACAAAATGAGGATCTATCAAAGAATGCGTATGCGCTGTTCCATGGAATCAACTACCAACACTACAAGGACAGAAGTCACAAAACATTTTGATGCAAAGAATCACAAAAATGTATGTGAACATCAGAGCTCTTTGGGTAGTGCAGAAGTCAGCATACAGTTATCAAAGTTCACTCTTTATACTGAAACACACATCCAACCGGTTGTGAGAAAAGAACTTAGAAGAAGACAAAGTATAAGTAGCACAGATCTTTTGGCAGAACACACCAAAACTCCCAAGAATGATGTGAAAGATTGAAGTTCACGAAGCTAACAGAGCTAAGGCACCCAATTGTGAGTGGCTATGAAAGCTTGACGCTAAGCAGGGCCATAAATCACAAGAAGAGCAAAATACTGGCAACTGGTTCAGACAGATGGCCTACTGAATGGTGGACCTTCGAAGTATGCAGTACGACCACTTCATGTGGAGTCATGGAAAAAAGAATCGGATAAAACAATCTCCTGGAAACAGTGGAAAGCGGATGTATGACATTACAACGCATGCTTTTACATCGCATGCTTTTACAACGTGGTTTTTACAACGCATACCATTACAACGCATAGTGCTTTTAGGCGCTGGATAGTGAATTGTTTAATATAATATTCCAACTCCAGTCCCCGTGGATAGTAGGGAAGGTGTTGGATAGTACATTAAACACATTCCCTATCCTAGAGCACCCCCCAGCGCAATGCGTTGTAATGGTTTGCGTTGTAAAAGTTGCGTCGTAAAGGCACTGCGTGGTAAAAGTTACGTTGTAAAGGTTGTTCACCGTGGAAAGCAGACTGAACTTTAGGAATGCATCCCGAACAATGTCAGAGAACTAATTTGTCCGGAAAAATTCTGAGATAAGGAACACTGGACTCAAGAAAACTCAGCTCATCTAATCTGCAGGCTGAAGTAATATCTACTAGGAGCTAGGAACAGGATTTGAATGGAAGACATTACGGAGAATCGGAATCTATAGGCTCAAATGCCTTTGCCAATCACAAAGAACCTAAAGCAGGTTCCAAACTGAAAAGTGAGATTTAAGCTAAATATTGAAATATGAAAACTGTTAAAACATCTGGATGTAATAAGTCAAGCATCCTTTACACCAACCCAATGTTGTCAAAAAGCTGGACTGGCCAATCATTGTACCCAGTGAGAAGAATAAGAAAGACACAAACAAAACCCTTCTTTTAGAAAAGTAAGACTCAAGCTTGGGGACAAATGCAAGGTCTCAACTCTTTGTGATTACGCCAAGAACTGAAAGAGGTGCAATGATGGCTACAGAACCACAAAGTAAGTAAGTGGATACTGGAGGCCAATTACTGAGACTATCCTAGTTACAAGTCTTTACGGCTAGCATCAGATGGTTATATAGGTGAAGAAGATGCAAAGGGTATTTCCCAGGGTGCTCACTCCAGGATATTCAGGTCAGTTTGTGGCGCACTCTTAACTTGGAAATACGTCACATAGCATTCCTAAATACACATGAAGAGTTGCAGAATAGGATGATGGGTTTTATTGTAAAGTCCAATTCCACGAGTCATAGGATATGAATTTGGTACCCCTATATTAAAAAGCACAGAATACCAGAAGAGAAACTGAAACAAAATTGCTAAACATCCAAGTGGTGTACAACTCCATGCTCCTTCTGGGATGCCTGTCTTGCCAATTTGGAGGTTACTTTCCCTGCTGTTGTGGACTCCTTCTCATGTCCTTCCACTCAAAGTGATCCCATGGTATGGTTAGTAGTGTGCTCCTTAGTCTTTGTTTCCGCATTATCATTAGTTGATCCCAAAGAGTCTTTACAATTAATGACTGCTGATTTGTAACTGGTTGGGAATCGCAATTTGAGTATCTGTAAACATCCATTGCGAATTTTAAGAAACTGCAAAATGGTGCAGGCAACAATCAGTAGATATGGATTTGAAATTCACAATTTTCAACTTATTAATTTTCTCAGGTTGGGAATCACACATTTTTACATTAATGTATTGGGCCCACATTTCTACTGTAATGCGAATTTAGTATTAACATCTGTACTACATGCATTTCTTTTTTTGAGGGAAGCCTTACTGCTTGTGCCAAGGTGCCTAAGGTTAGCTAGTTATTCCTCACAGAAACCAGTTTGCCTAATAGGATGTAATAATTGTTTTGGCTTTGTGAGAGCTTAACCACAACTCACATCAAGAATGCGGCCTCTTCTACCCAGAACGTTACAGATCAATTTACTGCAATACGGCTCTTGCTTGTGGAATGATGCAGTCCAGAATAACTTTTTCATCGAAGACATTTTAGAATGGGTAACCATCTCAAATTGTGTCAGAAACTTGAATTAGATAAGTGATCCACGAAACTTGCAAACACCTTAAACAAAGTTATGAGACTTCTGTTCATTCTAACTCATGTAAGAGCATACAATTAAACAGACATCTGGTGTCTAGTCCACAATTAGTGAGTAAAAGTTCTCTTCGTGACGGGCTGCTATGAAACTGTGGCCCACCTTACTTAAAAGAGCTTTGTAATGATTGCCTCTTCCTTTTTGGGGCACCTTAGAATATGAGTGACCAGTTGGTTGCAGGCCGCTTGCAATTGTACTGAATATATGCTAACCTGCTGGGCCTACCGAGTGTTCACATTATACTTGGAAGATGCCTGTGGACTGGAGTGGAGTAAGTCTGGAACACAGCAGAAACTTTGGCTGTCTCCCATGGAGTGGTAGAGAATGTACCGTAGGACTGAGGAAGAGGCTGTGCTACTCAAAATCATGGCTAAACAGAGAATCTTTGTTTCCTTGTACCAGCGGCTAAGTTCAGTGACCAGCATCCCATTAGCAGGAACTCAGCAGTATCAAGACCGCTGAGACTGAAGACCAGTGACCACTGCCAAGCTCAACACATGAGAGATATACATGTAATTGTGACCCTTGGTTGAAGTCCCTATTGACTGCACACACATTGCATCACTTATGGCCAATTCTGAGAAGTCTGTGAATAATTTTGGGCTAAACATAGGTCTTTTCACACACCTTTGCACCGGTGATCTCCTGAGAGTACTTGTGGGTGACCATGAATCCTGCAGCAGGTGCCTGTACTCCTCAACAACCACTGTCCCTGGGAGCCTTTTTTGTGTAACTACATCCCTCAGAATAAGGTTGCAAATGCTTCTACATTCCAGGTTCCTAAGTGGGGTGTGCCAAGTGATGGTCACAACTTTGTACAGTTTCTCCATAGGTTGCCCCAGATTTGCATACCTCAAAGCTGGTGAGTTATTGCATAAGAAGGTGCTGGGCAATATCAGCTACTGCTTGCCTTGTCTTGGACAAGTCATACTCTTTCTCATTGCAGTGAACGTATTATCCAGCCGCATGTCCCTTGGTTGACAGTGGATGCCCCAGGGGAATGGGAAGCACAGGGGGAGCACATCACAAATAGTCCTCTCTTGCTTGATTCTTTATTAGATGAGTAAGTAAAATTAATTTTGTTGTATTATTATTTAAAATCTTCATAGTCTTTACAGCATCAGTATCTAAATCTTTACAGTCTTTACAGCCCATTTAAAATTCTACAGCTAGAGTCGTTCTGTGGCTTCCTTTTCATGGTTAATAGGTCGTATTACAATCTTATGCCTACTTGGGCCCTTATAGATGGTCAGCGGGCCTAGTCCCAGGGATGATAATACCATGGACAGGCATTTAACTAAAAGAAAGATACATTTCAAACAATTACCTTTTTTACTGTGGATCTTCGCCTTTTAGGCATCACTCCACTGTCTTTTGGCTATTGCACATTTTTAGTTTTAGAAATCCCGGGGCTTGAAAGTTATTTTCTAAGTGGAAGTAATTTTTCACAGATGTCTAGGATGTGGGACCAGTGGCTCTGTGGTGGTTTTACATTATCAAAACCAAAGGGAATGATGGACGGAGTGTTGAACATTGCATGCACTCACCCCAGTTCAGACATGGCCCTATGCAAATCAGTCTGACCCTGTGCCTCATGGGAACAGTCAATCCTAAACTGCCAAGCCATGTCTTCCCTGGACCGGAACCAAGCATCCTGGGACTGGTTTCTGGCTAATCAGCCAGGCTAGCTTGAATCCAGTGGGAAAGTGAGAAAGGGACCCACGTCTGGGCATACCCTGACGACTTAGGGCGAACAAAGCAAAACCAAAGGGGATGATGGATGGAGTGTTGAACATTGCAAGCACTCACCCCCAGTCAACTGATCGGGGTTTAATCCATCATCATTCTTTAGCTCACTCCGCCACCCCAGTTCAGACATGGCCATATGCAAATCGGTCTGACTCTGTGCCTCTTGGGAACAGACCATCTTGAACTGCCAAGCCATGTTTTCCCTGGACCGGAAAGAAGCATGTGGACACTGTCCATCTGTGGTCTATCTTTCCAAAGTCGGCAATAGACTTCTCGGTGGACAATAGTGTGGCTTTTTTTTTTATCAGTTATATAGTTGTTTTGCTGGGAGTCTCTTTTCCCATATTTCTATATGATGTAGTTAATTTAAGGTTGGTGTTAAGTAGCTCTTCCACTTTTGTTCCTTTTGTAATCACTCACCACACCAGTGCTCTTAAAGAATTAGGAGGGCACACCTCTATTTTTAACAATAAGCCTCATAATTGGGGCAGAGCATATATACGTATATTTTGGTAGCTTAAACACCCAACATAACTGTGCTTGTGAGGTGCTGTTGGGTAAATGGAAGAGCTGCCTACCTCAGTGGTAGCTGGCATGACTAGGGCGTAGTGGGGTCGGGTGTGGGGTGGGAGGGGTGGCATATCTGCTCCTTGCTCCTGCTCTCCTCATGGGGCAGGAACCAGGAAGACCAGCCTGGCTCCCCTGACCAATCACAATGCTGCAAAGCAGCGTTGTGATTGGTTTTTAGCGTCCTGGTTCGACTCGCCACTAGGGAACGGGGCCTGGGCTTGTTCTCCACGCAGGCTGTAATGCAGCCTGCATGGAAAACTGGGAAAGTGAGCAAGACTGGTTTGGGTGGCCCGAAAGGGCCGACCAAACAGGCATTGCACACTTAAGAGTGGGCAAACCACTCACCCCTGCCCTGCTCCTAGAGCAAAGCAGGAACCGCCCACCCATCCTCCTGCAAAGGAAGGAAACACTAAAAGTTATCATTTTATATTTCCTTTCCTTTACACTGCTCAAAGCAGTGGAGTGACGCTCGTCCTCCATAGCGGAGGAGCCGCCACTGCACTGGCCTACTGGTTCAACATTGGGTCATCTCTAGCCGTTTTGTTAATTTGCCATGGTAGGCTATTATCCCATAGGTGAGAGTTGCCATTAGTTTGCGTTCAGAACACCTTGAAGACCAATTGGAATTTTGATCCAGTATCAGTGTGTTGTAAAAGTTTATTGTTTTCTCCTATCAGTTTCAGAGAGAATCCAGTTGAGGTTGTCAGCACCTTATCTATATCTGCTAAGTATATATTGAAGAAAGAGGGTGTAAAATGAATCCTTGCTTTAGTCCCTTGTTGGCCGTGGATATTCTCCAACGTGGTCCACTGCGATGTTAGCTGCACTTTTTCCCAGGTGTCGTTTAGAGGTCTATAATTGCTTTTAGCAGTGGTAGGTAGATGCTCTAGTTCTTTACATTTCCCCATAACCTCCCTCTCTCTATGTTGTCTAAAGCAGTGGCAAATCAATGCAAACTGCACAACCATTCATTGTCATTTTTTTATTGATCAGTAGTAACAGAGTCAATAGATTGGCCACTATATTGCAGTCTTTTTGTAATTAATTTCTTCATTTGAAATGTTAGCATAGCATTTTCACTCAATGTCCAGCAGTGCTATTAGATGATACCATTCTAGTGATATGGCTGCCACCTTTTTGTGAATGAGAACCAAGAGGAAATCTTTCCATCTTTCAAGTATTGTGTTTGAAGCAATTCACTTTTTATGAAGTGAGTTCAATATCTGGCCAATTGTGGCCAGTTTGCTTTGAGCACTGATGCTAGAATTCTACTGTGTCCTCGTGCTATATCGCTGTGAATCGATTATAATGTGTGCTCCACCTCTCTATGGTTAATGGCAGTCCAAGATCGTCTGTTGGATTTGCTATTTTTCCGCAGAATTTCTTGCAGTGTCACCAGTCCTGCCAAAAAGCTTTTTTATGTGGAGAGACCATATTGAGGGGCAAACATGGTTGCGTCCTCTGGTTTTGTCTTTTGGTATGGACCAGTTTACTTGGTTACAGAACTTTTGTGAGACTTTTTAGTTAGAGGCTTCATATAATTTTACACCACCTTTCTTTTCTCTGGTTCGTATTGCTTCCCAGAGTTTTTCCTGTCAAATGTAATTATCACAGAACCACTTTTTTTAATTCAGCACCTGTTTTTTTACACCTAAGTGGCCTTGTACCTTTATTTAATTTGCTTTTGATTTCCTATTTTCTTTAATGTGGAGCTGCATTCTGTTACAAAGGGGGTCATGTTGTATGTTGGTTGGGGCACTGCCTAATTCTGCTGAGAACTTTTGTATGAACTGAGGACGTTAGTGCTCTAATGGTATGCACTTAACCCTTTTAATATGTTGTCCCTCAATATTCTGTGCTTGATATTCTACTGCAGCAATATTGATGGTGTGATTTTCAGTAGTACAATCTTGTTTTGGGTCTTCTTTGGCATTACTAGCTCTAGAAGTGCAGTTTCTGAATAGGATGGGGCTTTCACCTTTGTGTTTGGGTGCTTGTCCCTCCCTACACACTCCCACTCCCCAAGCCCTTCCTTAACACCTCCCATTTAATTAAGAGTATTCACCATTTTCCAGTTAACTACCATTGTCTGTCCCATGCTGACTACAAAAACGTAGGTGTACATGAGTGGAGATCACCGCTCATAGGTTAGTGAATCGACTTTTCTGGTACGTTAGTAGTACTATTGTACAACGAAATGTATTACAAAATGCAGTTTGTGAACAGGCCCCTAAGCAGACACCTCTTTTCATTTTTCAATGTGTTTGATCACTTAAGTTGTACTTGGGTGATTGCTCAGTGTTGCATTGGTAATTTTGTGGTTGAGGTATGTTGGCCTTTAGGATGGGTGCACTGTTGAATGAATCAGATGGCTTTGTAGGTGATATGTGCTTTGGTGGATGCCAGTTGCATTAGATGAGTGACGGTTGATTGAACTGAATGATTCCTTTTTGGTTACCAGTCTAAGGGCCTGATTTAGATGTTGGTGGACAGGTTACTCTGTTGCAATGGTGACGGATATCCCATCTGACAAAATATAAACCCCATATGCTATAACAGAATTTATAATTGGGTGGACAGGCTGTCCGTCACCATTGTTATGGAGTAACCCATCTGTCAACATCTAAATTAGGCCCTAAATGTCAGCTTTCTGCCATTCAGATACCAGAAAATTGGCATACGTACGGACTCGATTGCACTGATATGGTATAGGTTAGATGCAGACTGATGCCAGCCAACACCAGTCACTGACAGTCCACAGGCTGAATGATAGGGGGCATACATTGGAATAGTGCTGCTGTTTGTGGGATGTGCTGATTCATTCAGGGCAACTAAACTGCACCCGAGGTCAATCATAGTCTTCTAATGCTGATGCCAAGTTTGATAACTCATTTAGCATGAGTGAAGTCGTTTTCAGATTCCGAGATTGTATTTTGCTTTGAAGAAGACACATTTATACTTAAAGACTTTAATTTTTTAAAGCATATCATGCCATGTTCTAAGGCATATGTTGGTTTTACCACTTGTGCAGGGTAGTCAGTTTCAGATGTTGTCAGTTTAGCCACACCTCACCTACGTCTATGGACGTTTAATGATTGTACCTCATGGTTGCATTACTCACATAAGGTACACATTTGTAGTAAATTGTAGCAGATTCGTGAGTTTTACTCTGAACCATGAACGCAAACGTAAGTTTCAAAATAGTGGGGCCAATTGGGCACAATTTGAAGTGTCCACCGATTCACCCACACTGACTGTCGAAGGCAAGCCTCGGTTGCACGTCATGAGCTCACGTTACTCTGTACGACCTGACAAAAATGCTGTCATTAGTATCCAGGTGCGTCTCACCACGAACAATGAGTGAAGGATAATGCGTTTTTTTTTCTCATTGTAAACTGGGCTCTAGCCGCCCTACTGTCAAAATACAAAGACTCTCCCAGCGAGTAATTGTTAAATGCGCCATCATCCATCCCACAAGTACAGTAGAATGCAGTTTGTATATCCCCCTTAAACCACTATTGTGTACGTAATCCTTTCTACAGCAGAAAAACAGGTGCCAGCGTCGCCATTCTGTGCTTCCTTTTCCTTCCCAAGCTACCAATTGTGTGCATAATCTCCCATTCATTTCCTCACACTTTACAGTTGAGTCATTCGTGGGTCGTGGCGATAGTAATCCATCTATTTTTCTGAGGTCTGTGGTAGGTTGTGCCAGTCTTTAACACATAGCCTGCTTGTCAAATACTTTTCAACTTGTTTTTCATTTGTTCACTGCAATATATACTGTGAGTGATGCAGCTGCTCAGCTGCTGTGGAGAACATATGATTCAAGTGCATGCCTTAGGTTGGAGTAAAGTTGACGTGGAGACAGTTAGAGTCAAGCACCGCTCCTCAAAGGCATTTTGTTGAATGTAAAGTAGCACTGCTGTAGTACTCTTTTACGAACCTTTGCAAGCCTTTGTGAATGTATTCCCGAACTAACATTTACTAAGAGCGAGTTTGACGTTGGACATTTTGAGCCAGTTCACAATGCCATGTACGAGTGTAATTCTACTGTACTACTTACCATACTTATGAATGTGTTTGTGAATCCTCCCAATATTGTTGCAGGCAGATATTAACAGCTTTATTGAGTAAAAATAACCAAAATTGAAATATTATCTCTGCGTCTGATGCCAACACTCTTCTAAACGACGTCAACACTTTTTTTTAAAACTATGTGTACATCCATTCAAGTGCAAGCCAAAACCTTTAGCACCTTAGGGCCATATGTATCATCAACCTGATTTGCGAATCTGAAATAGCGATTTTTTTAGAAATCGCTATTTAAGAATCGTAAATTGGGATGTATGTACAAATTCGCAATTTTTTTGCGAATTCTTGGTATTCCTTAATTGCGTTTAGCAAATTGCGAATCGCAATTAAGGAATACCTTCCCAATCATTTCTATGGGCCAGGAGGCCCATAGGAATGAATGGGAAGTTATTCTCAATTTGCGATTCGCAATTTGAGAATCGCAAATTGAGAATAATTTCAACGGTTCAGGGGTGTCCAAAGGACACCCTGTTGCACCCCTGAAATAAGCATGGGTGCACATGTGGCGCACATACATGCTCTAAGGGCATGTATGTGTGTCACATGGCACTTTGAAAAATGCAAAAATGTGCATTTTTCAAGGAATTCGCAAATTACCACCAGCTTGAAGTTGGTGGTAATTTGCGATTCCTTAAGGACAATTTGCATTTTTTTTTGCTTCATAAATTGCATTTAAGGAATCGCAAAATTTGCGATTCCTTCAATGCAATTGCAAAATAAGGAATCGCAAATTTTGCGATTCCTTGTTTTGCACCAAATTTTCCTTAATACATACCATTTTGCAAATTTGCATTCGCAAACGCCGAAATTCTGCAAAGTTCAACGTTTGCGAATGCGAATTTGCTTGATACATATGGCCCTTAGTTCTGTAAAGACCTTGCTGACACTAAACAATCTTTCCATTCTCTTTCCTGTCTGAGGAAGAAAAACAGAATGATTTAATGGTATTGAACACCTTCACACAACATGCAGATAGCTCAACACATCTTCCTAAGTAAAATACCATATCATCATCATCAATGAAGCCACCAACAGATGCAGAAACCTTTTCAAGATATTCATGTTATAAAGTAGAATAGTGACCGGTAGACCATGGTTGCACTTGGAAAGCACAGTCCAACATGGGATAATTTACAAAATGAAGTAAACAATTTAAGATAGTTACTGGGATCTATCTAACGTGGAATAAGTCGGAGTGACAGAATAATGTGCTTATATAAATACATAAATAAAACATAAGGAAGCCATACTGTAATAACACCAATTTTATTATTTAGAATTAACAGTATTCAACAAGGCAGGTAATTTTGTACTGTTCAAACATAGACTATCTCATTAGTGCCTAAAAGTGAATGCTATCACACAGTGCTAGTGAAGTAACAATAGAGTCCGATAGGGTGAACAAATGAAAAGACGGCTATAGATAAAGTAAAATAAAATAAAAATCAAAGCAATATCATCTAATAATACTATAGTCCTATTCCAGGGTATTGAAGATGTTTTGTGTTTAGAAAAGAGTATTTGCACTTGTGGATGTCAACAGCATTTCTAGGCATTCAGAAGTCACAGAGTGCTCATCAGATGGAGAGAATGAATTGAGCACCCGGTTAAATCTTAAGGGGGAGAATCACAGTCCGCGAGCTCAGAGAAGTGGAGCTGTATTTGGGATGCAGCATGAAAAAGAATCCCAGAGTTGGGGTTGACTAGCCCAACACTGTGGCAGAAATTGTTCAGCAAAACTTGAATCACGCCATATGCAATAATAATTTGGTAATGGGCAGGTTGTGCCAATAATCTGTGCAGCTGGGAGTGGAAGTAGAACCAGCAGCTGCCTGATAGGTAAGCCAGCATGAGTCCGGGAGTGTGAGGAAATGAAGCCTGCATGGATTCCTGGTGGTATCTGTCTATTAATTAACTGTCCTTGCTTAGTGTGTGGTGCAAATTTTGCTGAACAAATTGCTTTCTCCCTTTTGTAAATGATACCAGGTTGGACTTTGGTCTCCTAATATTATTTAAACAAACAAGAACTGCATCACCCCCCTGCCAGACCCATGTAAACAGAAAAGTACAATGCCATTAACCACTTCTTCAGTGAAAAAATACAGAAGATCTGATAGCACAACATCATCAAGTCTGCTTCTTCACTTATGCCCACCCCTTCCCGTAGAATCAATCAGTGGTCATCCTTCAAAGCCCTACCTCTCACAGATCTCACTGACATACTCATCTCCATCAACGCCACCTCTTGTGAAGATGAGGTCTTTCTCACTTCTTTCATCAAACCCATTGTTGTGGATACTCTGCTAACCCCTTCTCATCATTGTTAATGCCTCTCTCACCGACTGTTGAACCCTAATCAGGGCAAAACCGGTCCTAGGTTCCATGTGTTCCGGTTCAGGGAGGACCTGGCCTGGCAGTTCGGTTGTACTATTCTAATTTGCATATGCCTTGGCCTGAGGTGGCATGGTATAACAAATAATGGTGGAATGGGATGGCGCCCCAAGTAATTACCAGTGGCTGAGATTAATTCAAGCATTCCATACATCACATTTTGTATTCTCCAGTGTTTTGCCCTAAGTGGGAGAGGTGCACAGGTGTAAATCCCGTGGACAACGGAACTAAGCTGTACCTGGCTAATGAGCCCTAATCAGGGCGAAAGAGTCCTTGGTTGCTTGGATTCCAGTACAGGTAGAACCTGGCCTGGCAGTTTGGGTGGACCGTTCCCACTGGAGCAGAGTCAAGACTGATTTGCCTATGGCTTGGTCGACACTGAGGATGCATGTTGTGCAAAATAACAATGGACTGGGGTGAGGTCTGAGTAGTCACCGGTGGCTGAGATTAATACAAACATTACATCCATCACTTTTTGTATACTTCAGTTTATCTCCCTCACTCAATGGGTGATTGCAGAAGCTCTGAAGACAGGACAGATCCTCCCACTCCTAAAAAAACCTACACTAGTCCCATATGATGTTACCAACTATCGTTGCATCTCTTACCTACCATTCATCAGCATGATTATGGAAAAGCAGTCTTTGTTCAACTCCAAGATCACATCAATGTTAACCATCTCCTGAATGAATACTAGTTACAGATAAAAATGGCCCCTGCTTGCTGATATTGCTGAATGTCTCAGCTGCCTACAACAAAGTCTACCATCCCATCCTTGTACACAAATGTGATTCAAATGCCAAAGACGTCACTGGTTCACCTTTTACCTTTGCAACTGTCACCAGTTTGCACATGTGGGCACCACCATGACCCAAATGATGCCTATCATCTGCCAACTCCCACAGGGTTCCATACTGTCCCCTGTCATCACCAACCTTTATGTGCAGCGGCTTGTTGCTCTACTCATAGATAACAGTATTAAGATTAAAAAGTATCCAGATGATACACAACTCTACTTGAAAGTCTTCTCTGCTTCAGACATTTAATGCCTAAAATACTACCTGTACACCATTTGGACCGGGATGTCCAGTGCCTACCCAAAAATCAACCCAGTCAAGACAGAATTCCTGTTATTTGAGCAGAATAACAAACAATCTCAAAACCAACTACATCATTTACAAAGCCACCATGGCCCACGCCCCGCTTATCTTAAAGACAAGCTCATTATCCCTGGTGCTTCTTAGAACACCCGTAGTCAGGACACAATCAGACTGCAAACAAAGTGTAAAAAGAGTAAAAACAAGGCAGCAGGCCATTACCATTTATGCATCTAGGATCTGGAACAACATCCCTGCATCCACCAGGACTTCCTGAATGCTTTTACAATTTAGGAAAGAGATGCAGATGCATGTCTTTAAAGAGCACTACATTACAGTGCATTACCTGTCCACCACCCAGCTACCTCTCCTATCCCTCATTGACTTTGTTTGTCTTTGACCTTGTACAGTGCCCCATTGCCTTTTGGCTAGGTTTGCACTATAGAAATATCATATACAAGCATACAATAGAAATACATACAATGATGATTAAATATAAACAACCATTGATTCTGTTTTTTCACTTCGGTACAACAGTCTTGGGGTATTTTTAATTTTTAATTATGTCAGTGTGAGTTTTTTCCATTGTGCGTTTGTGTTAATGGTGGTAGATGTTGAAACAGATGTACTCAAACTTTAGTAGATGGGAAAGGGGGCTAAAAGTTCAACAAGTGGAGTACTGTAGACTGAAGACAAAACAATTCTCAAATCCTCACTTATTTTAACTTTCTAGGTTTAGTGACTTTTGCATCTGGGGTAAACTTTACCATTACCACGAGTGTCATGAGTGTGTCTACCAGGTTATTTCCATCCCATTCTGTTTCCAGCACCACTAGCTCCTCACCCCCCCTGCTCTCCACCATCTCTATTCCCTGTTTAGATGCCCATGGCCACAACCTAACATCCCTTTGCCATATTTCTGTTGTGTCCTCATGTAGTACCTGCTTTTCTCTAGCCTGGATGCCAGAGAGTCAGCAGAAGAGGTTCCTGTCTTAGTACTGCCTGTCCAAGGTATATCCTCTGACAGGAAATAATACTTTGGAGGTAGGCTTGGAAAAATTCACTGAGTGAGATCAGGTGAAGTTAGTAAACATCACCCAATGTTGCCAATGGCAAAGTTCCTGACTGTATCTGCCTGCACTAGAAACGTTAAAACTGTGCTTAAGGGAGCTGAAGATGGGTGCATACCCATCTTAAGATCATCTATGGGATACTGTTCTCAAAACGGTTGCTTTTACAGGGAGGGAAATAACAGCAGTAACATCTAAAGTCCTGTAATGTATTCATAATATGTTTTTAGGGGTAGTGGGGCATTGTTCACAAATTCATCCATCTATTTTATATTTGTTCTTGCTTATCACACTGCCCTTCTATAGTAAGACAGCTCTGATATTAAAGATTCAATAAGCATGTATTTTATTTATTTTTCACAAAAGTCAATTCTTCCAAAATGTATGTTGGAAAACACTTTTATTCTGATTTGGTCCGTGGAGCATGGAAAAATGGAGTGGATTAAATACCCACAGGCTTTAAAGTCTGACCTACCAAAGAGCTAGAATTATTACCACATTCAAATGTGCCCATGTTGTTAATCTTTTATGGGTGAAAGGATGGGTTTGTCCAGAATGCATTCTAACTTATGTTATATATGGCACACTTGTAATTCTCTAGTTTTTTTCCTTGTGTTTAACAACCTAATGATTACCTATGTTCTAATCATGAATAAAGTGGTTTGTAAAAGGAAATCCAAGGACTGGACCGTGGCATCCAAGGTGACATGAAATCATCAAATCATCAGGTTGATTATTTGGTTGCAACCTGTAAACTGCAACTTGTACAGTTTTCTTCAACGTATTCAATTCACCAAGCTGACCAGACTTCTATATGGACTTCTCACAACTTCTTTGATTTTCTTATTTGTTTTTCTCTTTTATTGTCCTTGAATACTTGACTTCCAATAGGATCATCTTCTTTCAATTGAGGAATGACATAGTGGTAGCACTTTAATAAATTACATGCTTTTTTTATACACTATGAACTGATGCACCCAATAGGTGTGTCAGATATGAAGTTCATTGGCAACCAAGCACTGTCATTAGACAATACCACAACCACTGTAGCTTATTCACTTTGAGACATTGCATCTGCCTGGTGTGTTCTGCAAATAAATTCTTGCTTTGGACTGTTGTATGTTTAATTTGTTGCTGGTACTGTGGTGTGACGTCTGTTGACCAGGCTTCAGCCACTAAAACCCTTAAACATTTTATTCTCTTCTTTCTTAGGCAGACCTAGAATTATTAAGGGAGAAGATGCATGATATTGTGTGATGGCTGGCTCTGGGAGGTGTCAAATATTAATAATTGGCATAATATAAGTTCTTGTATTGGTACACCACAGTTCAATTGCATATGTACTAATTCATCAGCATTGTCAAGGATATTTTCCCAGCAACCAAAGAGGTGGGCTACGCTGAGAGCTGATAACATCTGGATGTGGTTACGTCACAAATGCATCTATATTGTCCGTAGGTGGATATCCTGGTCACGGGGAAAGTAACATTAATATTTTGAAAATCCGTCTAATGTGAGGCAAACAAAAAAATCTGAAAAAAGATTTGAATTATCCCATAGTTTTTATGATATGTACAATTTTAGACAATTTGCAAATAAGATAAATTAATAATATAATTATACCATAGTGTTATGGAGATAATCCAGTTCTCTGAAGTGACCATTTACTGTTAACAATCATCAAAGACTTTCTGGACAAAGCCTGAATGCAATTAACATGGCTGATTGTTATGGCCCGCCCAGGACAGGATGGTGTGATCGTCTTTTATACAGCACTTATGTCCTTTATATACTTTGGCTCCCATTCCATGCGGGAAGGTCTTCCGGCTGTGTCTATTTGTGTTAAATAAGACCAAAGGTTATTTGCAGGTTATAGCTTGCTATTAGAGCATAACTTTTCTTGAGCGTGTTTCTCAGAAGTTCACTATGAGACTTCCGATTTCTGAATATAAGTTTCATAAAAGTTCAGTCACATTATGCTGCAGAGAAAGATGACATGAGGTAATTTAGGGTTAGTTATGGATTGGTTATAGGTACTATAAATACTCTGAAACCTTATGACAACCCACACTGAGTCTACTGGTAATCAGAAGAAGACTCAATAGGAAAAGAAAAGGTTTAACATATTTGCACAAAAATTGAATCCCTTTGTCTCTGTGTGGGTGCAGTGGTATTTGGGAGAGGTGTCCTAGTCTTTCATCTGAATTTGTACTTGCTCTAAGTCTCATCGAAGCAGTCCCTGACAGCCCACCAGTCCAAAATACTGAATCAAATTGAGATCAAGGACCTCCACAGAAAAATAATCACCTGGCACACCATCCGGTGTGCACCAAAATAACCACATATTGACTGTGTTCTTTGGTTTGCCCCTTATTTGCTTGAAGGTTTTTGCTCAAGATTTCTTCAGCTCATAAGGACCTTTGACAGTCAGTGTACTATATTGAGACTTCACTGTTTTGTTCTTGTCTTTTACTATGGATCCCAATGGGGTTAATTTCCTTACTTAAAATTTTTGTTCCCCTTTGGGGCATATTTGCTATTCAAACTGCATCTGTTTTGGATTCAGTCGATGTTTTCTTGGGTTTTTACACACACAATCTCATGCACATTTCTCTGTCAGTTATCTCTCTGCTTAGGGTAAGCAAAGAAAAGTGAGCCAGAGTTAACATAAGGGAAACCAAGTGTCAGATTTGAATGGTTTTTGCATACACACTGTTAAAGTTCAGTCCCTGTTCAGACATTGATTGAAAATCGTTCCGTTATAGTGTACCAGTCATAGTCCTTGCATTCACCATAATGCAAGCATTGAAAAATATGCTGTTGAAATGATGCAAACAAAGAATAAACATGGCGACAGGCCTTCTCCAACTATGCCCCCAAGATCTGGAACAACATTCTTGAATACCTTGGAAGCATCCCAAACCTACTTCACATTAGGAGAAAGCAGAAGCTGCACCTCTTTAAGGAACACTGCTGCTACCAGAATCCTGCTACCACTCCAATCACTTGTCAACTGTATATATTTATTTTACATTGTACAGTGCTTTGTTGCCTTTTGGCTAGGTTCATACTATACAAATACCACTTACACACGCATACATTTTAAATTAGTAATGCCAAATGTACCTAAGTTTTGCTGCAAAAGGCAGAAAATGAGTTGTCTAATTCAGTTTGAATGCCAATTAGCTCATAATAGTACCAAATATTCCATAAGGAGTCACCTTTGAGGGTGATAGAAATTCCACTTATAGGACCCAGATGAAATTCATAGGAAAATGTATTTAGAGTTACTGACCTGACAGTCCAAAATCATGAACCTAGAACCAGTAGCATTAACGTAAAGATCTGAGAAAAACAGAATCCTTCAATGTTCAGCCTTCCTGCATAAAGGGTGGTTTAGAATAACTAGAATTCATCGATTCATAGACTAGGAAATGCCTTTTCTATAAGTGCCCTATATATGTGAGTAACAATTATGTGACTAATATTTACAAGCATTGTCTGTTTTCAAGAACTGTGTCAGTGAATTATCACACATCCCTGTGACCAAATTAAAAACGCTTTCACCTATACAGACTCAGAAATGTGTCACCTTACTAAATTCCTTACACGTAAAAAGGATCTTGGTTCTTGCGGAGTAGTGCACTACATTAATTCAGGGCCAGCCACACTTATGTATTTATATAAGCATGTTTGTTCCATTTATGAGCATGAAATGCACAGTAGTGTACTTATTACATTATAGAGGCTTTCTCTTCCATCCGCTATAACACAGTGGTCAAATGTTTGATCAAATTTAAGCAAATCCCATGTATAATTGTATTGAAAAGGCATTCTGTTTCAGAAATCTAATTCATTTATTGCACGCACCAAAATCAGAGAAAAAACATTCAAATGAAATCAACCTAATGCATTTCCCCCATTCAGGCACTTCACTGGGAATACATACATATACTTTTCAATTTCGTTTTTGACATATGAAAAGTTCAGTTCTGCAAAATTAACATAAAGTTGTGCCATTTACAACTCGCTAAACAATTCTGCATGACACATATTTAATCTCATCCATTTTGAGTAGACCAACATGCCCCATCAATCGTGTAAGGATGCCATGTCATTCTGCCATTACCACTACCGTCTTCTAAGCGTCAGTCTTTGTAATAAAAAATCATGACGTAACATATTTATTCAGTCAATGTTACCCGGTTTTCCAGTTTCTAGAATTGTTTTCTATATTGATTGTAGTTCTTAATTGAAATGTATTGCACAGTAAGGAAGAAGGATAAACATTCCTATCATTAAGACCTTTGGGTGTTAAAGTGCTATGGGCCTTATTATGAGTTTGGTGGTCTTTAACTGGGACCGCCACCGCAGCGGTCCCAGGAAGACCTGCAAGACCATGGTGAACCTGCTTGTCGGATTGCCAGTTTAATCCAGGGTGGGTGGGCGGTGTCACAGTGGTCTTGCGGCAGTGAGTATCTAAGGCTCATAGAAGTGCCTACATAGCATACCGCTGCCGTGAGAGAGCCTGCACCACATTCCTGCATGGTGTGACATGCACAATTTCATTCAAGCCACACAGTGCAGGAGCAAAGGTACACATTTAGGGGGGGCACAACATGTGCCCCCCACATGCACCCCCATGAACAGATGCCCCCAGAATCCCTGTTAGGGCCTCTTTACCTGCCTCTCTGCCTCTCTTTACATGCAAGTTGGAGTGTACTCAGTGGTGCTGGCATCGGCACGGTCAGCATATTCAGCCCCATTTACGCACTGCCATGGGATCCTGGAACCCTGCGGAGGCAGCGGTCTTTTGGCAGTCCCACCACCACCAACATAATATGCAGTGATGGTGGTGGTTGGACTGCCACAGCCCGTATGGCGGGCCCAGGACCCCTCCGTACTCATAATAAGATCCTAATCCTTTTCTTCCAAATTACTTACCTTTAAAGCACTTTATTACCCGATTTCCATCTCTGACTAATTCTTCAAACAATTGCAAAACGTGTCAATACAGTTGCAACACCTAATGGTTTTTCACTTTAAAATGTGCCAAATTGTTTTAATGTTACACTTCATTTTGCCCACATACTATAATATGCAAAGACCTAATAAAATAAACAAAAAAAAGCTGCCTCGTGATTCTCTGTCTTTTAATTGGATCTTCTCTCTATCTATCTCTCTTTCCCTCTTACACACATACATGCACACTCGCGCACACACACATATTTAATTTTGCTTTTAAATGCTAAGTTTCATAAGTGCAGGTTCCCCTAATATGCTTACTAGTTGCACTGTTCATGAGTTTTCTAGTGTTGGTTAAACTGTCTGTCAGGTTTTCACTTCACTGATAGTGGATCATATACAAATATGTTGATCAATTCTAAGTTTGCATTTATTACATACCAATCCTTCTGGGCAAAACATTTTTTCTGTGTCTAATTTAGACGTCTTTTGAAAAAGGCCACCTCTGTCCCTTCAGTGTACTTTCTACCTATATCCCATTAAAATCGATATAGCATCTATGTTCCCCATTTATATTGTGTTTTCTACATTCCAATGTTGTAATCCATTTCATTGGAATTTTATAGAATATGATTCTTAATACTCTTAAAATTTGTGGTAAGGTACATTTTCTGTCAAAGGTTTTTTATAGTAACTTCAAAAGTACAGTAACGGTCTTGAACTGATTTATTTTACGCTTCTCTCCAACTGAGATTTTAATTTAGCAAAAATCAATATTTTCTTTCTCTCTTATCGATGATGTATCATTTTACCATTTGTAGACATCCATCATGTTTAAAAGCATTATTTTGCCTACCTACAATAAGCGCAACAGTGATACAAAATGCACTAAAGCATTGGAAAATCGACACCCAGTGCAATTGTTACAGAGTGGAAATATTGAAATGTTACAGTGCACAGTGCATCATTGCTTTTACTGCTTCAAGATTTCCAGCATGTGTCTGCTAAATGTGACCGCTGTGTTAACTTTAAAACAATACCCTGTGTTCAATACCATTGCAAGACAGCTGCCTCTGCTATGTTTCATTTTATTTTTGTATTGCAAACATATATAAGACAAGTGTAGGTGGCAGGGAGCTTTCTTTTTATCATTTCAATTAATCTTCCATATGCTTATTGAGTTTGTGTGTCTTTTTTATTGTGAATGGGTAAGTGAGTGAATGCAAGAATGAATCACAGGATAGATGAATGGATGTATAAATGCTAGACAGAGTGCATGCATTATGACTTGATTTCCCAGTCTCATCATGAATTTGGTACGATCTTGAATCTCAATTAACATCACAATGGTAATTCTCGAATCTTCTTTGGTATGTTTTCATACCAGCAATATATCATCCATGAACTTGGTCTAGAACATCAAATCCGAGCACTCTGTAATGTATTGTTAAGAATATGTCCATCTTCAAACATTGCCATGAAAGTACGTTACAACTAGCAGCTGCTAGTGAACCAGTCACCTGTGTTTGAAAAAAATATTGACCAACGCACCTAAGCAATTTTGATAAAGTATAAACTATAATTATAGTAGGAATATTGGGTTCACTCCCTTTGCTGGATAACATAAAAGTAGCCATTCCACTAAAGCTAGACCTCCTTAACGGGAGAGCAAGAAATGAATAACATTTCTGATATGCACTGAAATGTTGACATTATTTTTAGGAAACATATACACAGGACTTTTTTATGATTGTTCAACTAATTGAGAACTTTGCCATAGCATACAGAAAGGAGAGCATGGGTAGTTACTTTTGCATTTCTACCTACTTTTTGGGAGAATTGAGCAGCACAACCCTAGACCATGTGTCGGCAAACATAAGGAGTAAGTACTTGGCTCCAAATAGGATCTTGGCATGCAATTATCACAAATGTCATCAACAATGTGAGAAAAAGAACAAACTAAATATACAGTGCTATGTGACAAATTATATATTAATAGTTCCTTCAAACATACTACCTAACCCCCCTCTTAAAGGCCCCACTTCTTTTACTTAAGTTCAATGTCTACACCACCACTGATATTTGTTTTAAATGTGGTAGTGTCATTAAAAATTGGAAGAATATTTTGTTTTGCAAAGTTTTCAGAATTTTCCAGTCTTTGCAAAGTGAGTTCATGCAAACAAAATCTAAATTTCCCATATTTCTGATATGATTGAATGCTCATTCATAATGTATATATGTCTAGAGCACTAAGCACAGCACAATTCTCTTTTTCAGCTCAGATGTATTCGTGAATTACTTAATATCAATAATGATTTATAGAGGGCAGCACCACACAATATGCTACTAGACCTTAGAAAACAACAGAAGTGTTGGGATGAAGTAACTCTGTTTTTTTAGATATTTGTCTACATACATTATCAGAGTACTCACTGCTTAAGTGTCTGGAAATCCTAACACTGTCCTAGTCTTACCCACAAGAACACAGCTAGTGTTTTAATATTTGGTTGATAACTCTGATACACATCATAGTTCAAGGGATTTTTAGTACACAATTGACTCTCAAAACATCTCCAACATTAAAATTTGTATTTAGACTTGTTTACTCGTTCCTGGAAAAATTATGGAGCACAAATTCACAGATTGTTCCAGTAGCAATATGTAGGGCCAGAAATATTGTTTTGAGGTCCGACTTGATAGTGCAGCTGTGGGCTGACCTTATTTTCTCAGCAGAAAAAGAGCTTTAAGAAACCCAACAGGGAGAGAGGGGCTTTGGCACCACCAAAATGTTGATACTATTGAGTACAGATTATGGTTGAGCAGGCATGATGACCTTTAGTTGTAAAAGAGTGGTTGTATTGCACTAAAGCTTATGCTCAACACAGCTCAAATGAATTGGTTATTGTGATAAGCCATTGATCCAGGTTTTGGCTGTTTATTATGAAAAGTTAAGACAGAGATAGTAAGCTTGAATTATTGGGTTAAAGGTTGTAGAGAGGTGTTTTGTTACCCGGAATTTCACAGTTTACATTAGTAGGCAAGGGTTTTGGTGTTGATTACCTACTGTGAAAACTCCCTTGATGGACGACCTTTGCATTTGAGAATACTTATTATGCCATTTCAGAAAGGATTGTATATTATATTGGCAACTGTAATTTTGTACATTATTGTATTTTTATGACTGTATATTGACAGTTGCTTTATTGGAATGTTCATGTATAAAACATTAGAACTGAGTTGGTTATGGTATGATAAAGCCGGTGGGCCTAACTTATTAATTGGGAAAATCATTTGGTAAAGCTAATAGGCCTTTAACGGTGGATTGTTATTGCTCTGTATTTGTCTGTAGACAGGTATTGCATTGTATGGATTCTTACATACTACTGATGTAGACAAGGTTTTTGTTGTCTATCACATCTATTGTTAATCAATCAGATAGAAAAATTATTATTTTGGTAATCTTTATGAACCCTAGTAGGAGAGGATGAATATTGTTTTGCCAACTGTAATTATGTGTAAATTTATAATTTTCTGACTCTATGCTAGAGGACTTATGGGAAAATCTATTCAGAACTTAGTAGGCCAGAGCTGGTGATGGTAGCAAGTCAATGATAAAGTCTCTAAGCTGGGATGATTGGCTATAATAAGTCACCTTTCATTTCGTACCATCTTCTCGTGTTTTTAGAGCATCAGCTTCAGAAGCAATCATACCAGGCCTCTTACTTGCTACTCATTTCGTCTGCACTGTGTTGAATCCTGTCTAGCCACTATTTATAAACTGAGCAGTAATCTTGGAATGGTATTGTTGAAGATGTATGATTTTACCATTCCTAGACATCCACCATGTTTAGAAGCATTATTGTGGCTACCTACAATAAGTGCAAAAGTGATTCAAAATGCTCTTAAGCATTGGAAAATCGACGCCCAGTGCAATTTGTATAGAGTGGACAAATTGATATGGTGCAGTGCACAGTGCATCATTGCTTTTACTGCTCTGAGGTTTCCAGCATGTTCCTCCTAACTGTGAAAGCTGTGTTCACTTTAAAATAATGCTCTGTCTATAATCCCATTGCAAGATGGCGGCCCCTACTATGTTTCTTTTTATTTTTGTATTGCAAACATATACAAGACAAGTTTAGGTGGCATTGAACTTCATTTTATCATTTTAATGTGTCTTCCAAATGCTTGTTGTGTTTGTGTGTCTACTTTATTGTGCTTGGGTAGGTGTGTGAATGCACGAATGATTCACTGGGTCAGAACCATACTAGAGAGGATGGACTACTTCTTTACAAATGAGAGGGGCATTTCCATCCTTCCCCTGTGTTTTCTTTACCAGCCACCAAGACCACAAATGTATAAAGCTAAGGATAACAGAAATGTGTGGTCAAACTTGAACACCCAGTCCCCCCCTGGTTCCACCCAAATCGCTCTGAGGCCTAGAGTGGACTGGCAGATATAGAATGACTATCACCAAATTTGAATGCAACAGGGATTAAGGCTATCCTATACAATGCCCTGGAGATTACATCTAATAAAGTAGAAAGTATGGTTGCACCTCCTTTTACACTATCTCATGAAACCAGTCCATATTCTCCCCGAGCCTATATATTGATAGTGCAGAAAATGTAGGATTAGATTTAGATATTCTTCCCGTAGAGCAAGTTACCTGTAATCCTGTTGGGGAAGCCATAGAGGCTGTTTATAACCACCAATTTAGGCTTATCTCATGGAACATTGCAGGGATCTCCTCAAAACTATCAGACGAGGCATGGGTGCATTATGTAAAGAAGTGTGATATTATCTGTGTACAAGACACTTGGAGCAGGGAGGATGTAACCCTGGACAAGTATTGTTCTTTTAATGTTCAAGCATTACCATCACCAGCAGGGAGGGCAAAGGGAGGGTTAATGACTTTTATTTCTGTCCAATCTGAGTCACTAAAGATAGAACACATAATAGACTCTCCCTGGAACCAGCTTATCTTGATTTCTAACTTAGTTGATGCCACAGTGTTATTGATTCATTAGTACTATAATATTTTTGACCCTCAAAACTGTGGGGTTATCTACACCCTCAAAGAGGAAATTGATAAAGTGGCGGAGAGATGCTTCCCTTTGTGCATAATTTTGGTGGGCGACTTTAATTGCACGCTATGTCAGTGCAGTATGCAGAAGGTATGTCGCATTGTAGATACCGAAGATCAACCTTTGGCCCACTTTAAGCACACTCCACAGGGTGAAGCATTAAATACCATCATTGTAGTAAATAATCTAGGTACAATTGACACTTTAGTTAGCACTCCCTCTGTCCAGTTTCTAACTTATCAGGGCCGAGGGAAAATTAGCACAATTGATTTTATGCTGATATCTAACAAGTATGCATGTCTTGTAGAAAGTTTCTTGGTTGAATTAAACCTGTCTAGCGACCACAACCCCCTTACAGTTTCCATGCATGTCACTGCACAGAAGGACTGGGGTAATGCTTATAAACTAAAACATAGCCGCAATCAGGGAGTTAGGTTAAAATGGAGTTCAATTGATCCCGTAAAATTTGAGGAAGAGGTTATCAAAACAAATCTAAGTAAAATTATGACATGTCTAGATTATGACTCACAGACAGACCCCATAATACACTGCTTTGAATTAATTTGTGAAGATGTGGCCAAAAATGTGACCAAATCGGTGAGGAGGCGGGACATCCCAAAAACAAGATGAATCAATGCTGAATGTTCCAAGGCACAAAAAGATATGAAGAAAGCCTTGCATGCAGCTCCCCGTGATAGGGCGCTAATTAATACAGTGGGACAGAACTATAAAAGTGTGATTAAACGTAGAAAGAAAGAGTTGAGAAGGCTAGCCTGGGATGATCTTGAAAGAGCAAGTGTTCTAAAGGATTCTGAGAGCTTCTGGGAAGTCATACATCGCCCCCTTTTTACTAGTGACTCAAGGAGCATGGACTCGACCATAACAGGGGAAGCCTGGGAGGCTCATTTTTTGAGGATATTTAATCCAAAGGGCATCTCATCGCAAGTACAAAGGGACGAGATAGTTATTAACTTACAATCAGCACATCAACTTAGCTCAACCCTGTCTCTAAGTAAGGTTAAGGATGCCTTGGTAAAGGGCATTTCCTCGAAAGCACCAGGACCAGATGGGGTGCCATTGGATTTTTTTAAAAACAATCTGCAATTCTGGGGCCCATTGTTGTTAAATGTTTTTAAATTAGTAATAGTGGGCCATATACCATCATCATGGAGAAATCCAGTGGTTGTTCCAATTTTTAAAATAGGTAACAGGAATGACCCTACATGTTATAGGCCGATCTCCTTAATTGATGCTACGCGCAAAATTATGGGAAGGGTAATTCTCGCACATTTGGAGTCCTGGGCTATTGCCTCTGGAATTATATCTAATACGCAATTCAGCTTTAGAAAGGGGATGGGAACCAGCGAACAGTGCATCAATCTGGCCATGATTATGGGCAAGTACATGAAGGCCAGGGAGGTCCCGACCCACTTGGCCTTCATGGACTTGTCCAGTGCCTACGATACTGTGAACCGGGGGAAGTTGTGACACTGATGGAAAACATGGGATTTGAAGAACCCCTTATCACTCTGTTGCATATGCTACATGCATCCACCACTGGAGCTATCCGTTTTGGCCCAGGGGTAGAGAAGACTACACCTATTGCTTCTACTGAGGGGGTACGACAGGGATGCATTCTGGCTACATTCTTATTTTTAATATATACAAATGGATTGGAACAATTCTTGTTAAAACAGAAATTGGACTTCCCAAGCATAGAAGGCAAACAGGTCCCATTACTGTCTTACGCAGACGACACAGTTTTGATGACCTTAACAGCCAATAGCCTCCAAAAATGTCTGAATGCATTTACCGAATACATGTTGTCCCTGGACCTATAGGTACGTTTTAGTAAATCATACATTATGGTATGTGGCCCCAACCAAACAAAAAGAAGAACATTTATAGTAAAGGAAAAAGTAATTGAAAAAGTGTCAAGTTTTACCAACATGAGAACGTTTTTAATAATAAATTAAACTGGGAAAACCTAATTCTGGCTGGGATTCAAAAAACCAGCAGAACAATAGAGGGGCTTTTTCGTTTTGCTTGTATGCTTGATCATAAGCCGGTAACTGAAATTATTACTTTATATAAACTAAAAGGCTTATCTGTAGCCACCTTTGTTGCAGGAGTATGGGTTACCATAAAAGTTTCCAGATTCAGATTTTAGAGAATACATTTTTAAAGAGATTACTGATGATCCCCTGCAGCTCTCCTACACTGTTTTGTCACTCTGAGGTAGGTTTGGATTTCGTGAAAGATAGGATAAACATTGCCCCACTGATTTCATGGGGCAAAATCTGGCCTTCGGAGGACCTATTACTTTCAAGGAGTATCCTTAGAGACTGCAAGAGTCTTGATAAAGGAATGTCACTCCCCTGGCTCCATTATGTCAAGGACACTTTCTATAAAATAGGCTTGGAAAATTATTATGATAACCCTGATGGTATCCATTCAAACATAAAACAGGTTATTAAAAACGCATTCCGAACTGAGCTAGGTATTTCCAATCAAAACAATGGAATCTCAGATTATGAGCCTCGGAGCCAACAGAATTTTACTTGTCTTTTACCATGCATGTTCATTCGTGTTTCCTTATGACTAGACTTCCTTTTTGCACACTACACTTTCTTGTGGCTTTTCACAAACAGGCGGGTTGGTGTGAGAGCCTAACCCCCTGTCCTTGCAATAATCTAACCCATCAGAGTACAATGCACTTTATGCTGTTTTGCACACTTTATAAAGACCCATGGGCATGTTTTATCAAGCCCTTTTTAAAGGAAATTCATCCATGCTCTCATCAGGAGGGTCACTATCTACTGCTGTTATTTGTAGTGCTGCGCTAAACTTCCTTAGAATTGCTTTTTTCATCAGGAAACACTACGAGTCCTTAAATGAACTCAAATTTGTATAGATTTTAGGGGTTTTTAATATTTTGAATGTTGTATAAATGTGTTGTAGAATGGTATGAGCCTCTTGAATTTTATACACAATTGTCCCAAGTATTTTTATCTGATTGTCTAATGAACGTATGTAATTTTTTATGATTCAACTGAATCAATTAAAGTTATTTGAACTGAACTGAGTCACTGGGTAGATGAATGAATGTTTAAATGCTAGACAGAGTGCATGCATTATGACCTGATTTCCCAGGCTCATCAATAAATGATAGGTGTTTACAGTTAGAAGTCAGATCAATTGGCAATTGTTTGTCAAAATAGTGTTGGAATTTGAAGGGGTTACATTTCCTATTCTAAGTCAAAACTGAGCAATAGTCGATAAAGTGTTGGACTTTCATGGGGTGAGATAATATCCTATTCCCACTCCTACTTAAGCAACAGAAGGGAAAATGTTGATCTTTAAATTGTTCAGATTTACTATTCCCACTCTGATGTAAGCACTAGTAAGGAAAGTCAGTAGCGGCTCGTGGACAGAGTGCCCCGGGGCGGTGGGGCGGGGTGGGGGAGGGCAGGGGCAGGTTGAAATGCGTTTCAGCGCACGCAATTAAATTTGTTTTATTTGTTTACATTACTCCGGTCTGCCGTGAGCCGGAGTTTACTAAAGTACTTCTTTCCCGATTATCCTAAAATCCCAACCACCACAAAAACAAATTAAATTAATGACAGATTCAAACATATAAGCGCTCCTTCTCAGGAATGGCGCCTAGGATCTGGAACTCACTCCCTCCCGAAACCATGCTTATCTCTTCCACTACACTCTTTAAAAATGAAGTAAAAGCTATCCTCATGGCTAAATACACTTGAACTATTATCTCAAACTCTGTTAATACTCTGTACCGATCTGTACCACATGTTTGACCCCTTTGCTTATTTGTATTAGCTGTCTTATTACTCACATGATTGGCTTTGCAGCCACGTATTTGTACTGTTTGTTCTATTGTCTGACTATGCTCCCTCATGTACCCCTTCTATGTAAAGCGCTCTGATATCTGCAAGGATCTTGTCCCCGCTATATAAAACTTTCAAAATAAATAAATAAATAAATAACAAGACACAATATTTAACAATAATATAAACAATATTATTGTACAAACAACCTAAAAACTAATTAAAAAAATTCATTTTCTAATAACCATTTTACAAATAAAACATGTATTACCATCGTTTTTAAAATGTATCTAATAAATCATATATTTTTATACATAATGTATTATCAATTAAATAAATTAAAACTTGGAAAATAATGTAAAATTTAATTTAAATAATAATATTTTAAAAACTTCCCTTCCTATTTCCCTACTAGCTCAACAGCCTGCCAAACAAAATACAAAAAATACCCTAAATACATTTCACCAAATAGAAAACACACTAAGAATAAGAAAATATACCTAATATTAAAATAATGTTAACTTATAACAAAAAACAAATAAAATTCAACTAAATAATTAAAAAACAATATTATTTATAACTACGTGTACTCCAGCATCTCACCCTGTAAGTGCATTATTTGGGAAACAAGCTGGATTAACTTTATAAGCAGTTAACATATCTTTATACGACAAATCACAATTTTGTGGGTCAAACTTGTGATTAAAATCCCCTAGTGGTAATACTATCTCTGAGGCACATAATATTCTTTGCCGTTCTTTCATAAGCATTAGCTGGTAGCGATAATCGTGTGTACTCAATATATGGATATACACATTAATGACAACAATGAAGGCCATTTGTATATCTTTTTTATACAGTTGGACTAAGCAATACAGGACCGATTACAATTTACCTTTAAAATCAACACCTATTTTGCTAATTTCATAGAAATTAACATCATTAGGTCCCCAAAGGGGCATCCATAGCCCAGCTTTTCTGGGAAGCTGAAAATACCCATTAATCGGTAGAGGCTTGTCGCACAGCCATGTTTCTTGCAAGAGCAGAATATCATATGTTTCCCGCAATTCCTTAATTATTTCCAAGGTTGATAATTTTCTAAACCCATCTATATTCCAGTATTGAAACAACAGGCTGTGCAAAGTACCTTTCTACTTGTTGAAAATAATTCATAACCCCGTTCTCTTTCAATTGAGTATGTAAGGGTAACTCGGAAACCCTCCCCTACGGGCATACCATCTCTTTTGCGAATGTCTAGAGCTAGGTTCACCCGAATACTCCCTTTACTTTTTCCCTATGTTAGTCTACTATTATGGCTTTTGCAGGAGTATAAATCAACTTGTTTAAGGCTCAGCCCAATATGAAATCTCAAGAAATTCTTAGCCAAAAAGACTTTATTTTCTATTTGACATGTATGCACTAGTTTGATATCTTCTCTCAATATCTCATTTTCAGCTTCGACCAGAGCGGTCCTAACAATGTCTGAGAAAAACAGGACTTTTGTCACCTCCTTACCATCTATACTTGTGGCAGATCCTACCAGTTTTATGTCATCTGTAGATATTTCTCGCAGACTGCAGATTTTTGAGAGGGAAAACAGGAGTTGAGAGTGATTCAGCGGGATTAATTTCCTTATCCTTTTCCCATTCTTGATCCCTTACAATGGTTCCAAATAAACCCATAGATTATTTTTTCCCTGATATTATGACTTTTTACCCTTTACTGACCTCTTATCATATCCTTCCCAACTGTGTAGGCTCCATCATCTCACGAGCTTGACCCAGGCAAGCCTCCCCTTTCACTCTCTTTCTGACTGTCACTGGATAAAAAACCTCCTGCCCTCTTGCCCTATTAAGGGCATCCTGCGTGTTAACCCCTGTCTTCTTTTTAGTCTGACCTTTACAGGGTTGCATGACCCCCCTCTCCTTAATACCTCAGCCTCCTTCTCCTCTTCACCCAAAGTCTTTATTAACCTGCTCGAACTCCATGGTTTGGGGTTCCATTCCCCCATCTGTTCACCCCTTCCCACATATCCTTGCCTTAGCAACATTCCTTTTGTTTTTACACATTTTTTGTGCTCGGGGAATATATTTCTTGTACCTTATATGACACCCCAGTTTTTTTTATGAACGATGGTTGTTTTGAAATATACACAGATGAGACCCCCTCTTTTATTTTAGAAGCATGCGCCTCCCCCTTAGAATCGTCATGTCTGCGTTGGCTCTGCTGGAATACCCTGCAAGTACATTTTCTGACACTTTACTGGGTCATTGATTGCCATTATTAGTTCTAACATTCCTTGCAAAGATTTTTGCATTAATAGCATCACGTCCAATATAAAGGCTGACAGAGAGACTGAAATTTGCAAATCCAATAAGGTCATTGGTCAGGGGTGTAGCTCCAAAGCTATTATGATCTTCAATGACGATGGGCTGAAAATCCATTCCGTTCGCGGAATTTGCGGATTTTTGGCAAATTCGCAGTCCGCGAATCATGCGAATTTGCCCAAAAATCCGCAATTCGCAAGCTGGCGGATTTTTTTGCTTGGTTGCGGTTGAAAAATACAATATCACGCGCACTGCGTTGACTTACCGTGATTCTGAGTCCTCCGAGTTGTTTTTCTACCGGTTAGCGTTTGCTGTGCCATTTTGGATCTTGCTGCGTGATTGCGCGAGAGTTTTTCGACCGCGTGTACGTCATCGCGGCCCGCTATCTTGCACACCGAGAGTTTGACAACGCGAGGACGTCATTAGGGCCCGCGATCACGTATCGCGGGAGTAAACAATTGGGAACACGTAGATGTGGCGCGCAGCTTACTTCCGGCGGGAGATTTGAACAGCTTGCTTTCCCGAACTTGCAAAAATTGTAATTCTGCACAAGAAATCCACCGCAGGCAGCATAAACCATCTGAAAATGATGATTTTGATCAGAATAACTCCTCAGATTGACATTTGGCTGCACTTTTTGGTGCAAGGAGTCCATTTTTGGAGGGGGGGGGGAGGAAGGAAGTGCCCCAGAGTCTCCAAATTCCTGTTCCTGCCCAGCATACTCCTCCCAGTGCTTTGTCCATGTCCTGGTCACTTTTCATTTGGATCTGGAGCTGGAAGGATTACTCTTTGTGGCTGCTGCTGGATATTTGTATTTGAGGACTTTTTGGACTTTGGATCACTTTTGGATTTCAGATTTTACAAGTAAGTTCGTGTTGCTTGTTTGGGGCATTGCAGTTGCTGCAACTACAATTTTAAAACTTTTTCACAACTTAAAAAATATATATTGTGGATAGCCACAGTATCCAGTAGGCCCAGGGTTAGTCATGGGTGCATGATACAACTGTTTATGTGAGTTTTGTTGAACTTAAATCTCATTTATGTCATTGAATTTTAGCTCGCTATATGTGGATTTTTTTTTAATTGTGGGTGCCTGTAAAGCTACACTAGCCAGTAGGCCCAGGGGTAGTGAGTGGTGCATGGACCAAGACTTTCCTTTCTGTGGGGTGTCCTGAATTTAAACATCATTGAGGGCATGGATGGCATTGGATTGTGGTGATTTTTGTGTGTTTTTCGACTTTTTGGGGTGGTGTTGGGGCCTGGCCATGTGGGTGGGGGCCATTTTGAGGCCTGGTCCAGGCAGGGCCTGGCCATGTGGCTGGGGGTCAAGGGGCCATTTTGAAGCCAGGCAGTGTGCTCAGGCCTGCACCCAGTTTGACTTGCTTTCATCCATTAGGCCCAGGGGTACTCAGTGGTGCATGGACCAAGTCTTTCTGTGAGGTGTCTTGAATTTAAACATCATTGAGGGCATGGATGGCATTGGATTGTGGTGATTTATGTGTGTTTTTCGACTTTTTGGGGTGTTGTTGGGGCCTGGCCATGTGGGTGGGGGCCATTTTGAGGCCTGGTCCAGGCAGGGCCTGGCCATGTGGCTGGGGGTCAAGGGGCCATTTTGAAGCCAGGCAGTGTGCTCAGGCCTGCACCCAGTTTCCCTTGCTTTCATCCATTAGGCCCAGGGGTACTCAGTGGTGCATGGACCAAGTCTTTCTGTGGGGTGTCTTGAATTTAAACATCATTGAGGGCATGGATGGCATTGGATTGTAGTGATTTTTGTGTGTTTCTTGACTTTTTGGGGTGTTGTTGGGGCCTGGCCATGTGGATGGGGGCCATTTTGAGGCCTGGTCCACGCAGGGCCTGGCCATGTGACTGGGGGTCAAGGAGCCATTTTGAAGCCAGGCAGTGTGCTCAGGCCTGCACCCAGTTTGACTTGCTTTCATCCATTATGCCTAGGGGTACTCAGTGGTGCATGGACCAAGTCTTTCCGTGGGGTGTCTTGAATTTAAACATCATTGAGGGCATGGATGGCATTGAATTGTGGTGATTTTTGTGTGTTTTCAGTTTTTTGGGGGTGTTGTTGGGGCCTGGACATGTGGGTGGGGGCCATTTTGAGGCCTGGTCCAGGCAGGGCCTGGCCATATGGCTGGGGGTTAAGGGGCCATTTTGAAGCCAGGCAGTGTGCTCAGGCCTGCACCCAGTTTGCCTTGCTTTCATCCATTAGGCCCAGGGCTACTCAGTGGTGCATGGACCAAAGACAGAGGAACATAAGTGTACACCATGCAGGGGGCATTTCCATCCCAAAAGAGGTAAAAAGCTATCTATTTAAAATGCTAAGCTCTCAGTGAGACTCTCTATTCCTGCAGCTAAAGGTATCCATTCCAGTGATCTTTTTGGATTTGTGAATTTTAGGAAAGATATAAAATGTGGTTGTCCTCGGCTATTTATTCATAAGAAAGTTAAATTCCTTTTGGGAAAGTATGACTTTCCGAGATCAGAAAACTAGCTTTTCTTGCAGATCTACAAACTAACTTGATGGGTCTTTTCAACACTTTCTATGATTTGGAGAGTCATGCAATTGATTATATGGTTCTTCCACATAAACCTCTCTGTCAAGTTCCATGATGTCCCCCACCTTTATCAGAACTTTCAATCACTATACTTTTATCTTATTTTTACTTTAATTAGATCTCTGCCCCTCCCAATCAAAGAATTAAATTCCGGGTGGAAGTCCCTTGAACATCAAATCAAATGTAGAATTTGGAACTTTAAAACAGAATCTTTGCTACATTTGATTTGTTGCTGTCCCGGCATGCTACATTCCCATCAGAAGCTTTTAAAGCCAATGTGGTTACAGAATGGGGTTCGGACAGTGAAAGAAGCAGCTTTTTTTTGTTTTCTTGCACCCTACCATCAGACTTGGCTAGATTTGGGAGATATATGGATGAGTTGCGCCTTAGATTTATTGAAGATGATGGTACTGACAACACGGAAGGAGTCTCGACCTGCAACATGTCAGCCTCTAGAAAATAGTCTTGTTGCTGACTTGACTAACTGTACATTCTAAAAAGATAGATTATTTCTGTCATAAAATTGTATAGGTAACCTTTCTCCTTTTAAATGTAAATAGTATATTACTCTTTAGTATTAAAATTAGATAAAGTCCCAAGTGAACTTTTTTTGTATGGATCTTAAGCAATTCAAGTTTTTTTTGTAAACATTTTTATGCATGTAAGCTAAATTGCAAATGATTTTAAGTAACTGTGCAATAAATAAAAATATTCATTCAGATCTTCGTAAAGCATCAGCAAAAAACAGATTCTCAATGTTAAATCTATTTTTATATTCATAAGAAAAAGTTAATTTGTCTTTAAAGAAACTAACAGCTAACATGTACGAATCAATGTTTAGCTCTAATGCTAACACAGCAGGGCCCTTTGCTTCTACAAAATTTAAAGAGTCTAAGAAAGTAAAATCTGCTGGGAAAAGGACAATGGCGGGTTGACTCTGCTTCAGGAAGACGCCTACCACTACCCTCTCCTCAGAGCCTGTTTGAGCCACCGCTATTCCTGTTTGCCGCAGTCACCGACGGGGCTATGAGAAACGATGAGGATGTAGCACCTAGAGACATCGACAAAAGCAATCTTTAAAGTAGGAAAAAGTCAACGTCCCCTGCTGCATTTGGCCGCTTTTGGTGTGCTGGATGTGCCGGATCGTACAATCAAGCGTAGCAGTGTACGGCGTCCGAGCAGCAAGGTGGTTTTCAACTCGACCACTATCGCTGCCGCTACCGCCCCGCAACCACAATCGCTGAGTGCCGGTTATAATGGGTGCAACGGGTGGACGCAAGCAGCTGTAGGAGAGCACTTACGCGATTGGGTGCCGACATGGAGAAGGGAATGGCTCCACCACGAACCACCCGACAAGGACGAGCGGAGGTCCTGAAGGAAGCTGGTGATGCAGCGGAAGCTATGGATGCCCCGGAAGCACAGGAGGCGGCAGAGATTACAGTGACATAGTACCACCGGGAGAAGCACCGGTAAGTGAGACTACACTTGGGGGTGCATGTAACTTAGGCAATTCAGGCTCTGGCATTGCAGCGGGCCCACAGGTGGGGAAGCCAATTTTGAAACTTTTGCGCTCTGGCAGGGCAACAGCGCTTCTTCGATCCTGTAGTTCAGAGACTGCCATCCCGGGTCTTCAAATGGCCGAAGTACTGAATGCTGTACATGAGGCTGGGGGAGTACGGAAGATCCTGCTATGTCTACAATGCCTACAGTCTCTTCCAATCAAATTCTTGGCAGCAGCACTGGACCCCCAGCAAAAGTCCCAGAGTCAATCGCGGTAGAACCTGTTTACGAGAAAGTGCTTGATCCAGCTTCTTGCCTTGTTGACACTGTTATGGTTAATATAGGTCGAACTTCAGAGTCCAATGGGTCGACTATAAGGGACTCTATGGTAAATCTAAAGCAGTTGAACGTCAAATCATCAAGCACTGGCTTCGGCAAGGTGGGGAGAAGGGCGAGAGTTGCGAGAAAGGCATTTGAAAGGAGCTGACCAGTGCTCCAAAGGGCAATCAAATCAATAGTGCCTTAAAAACTGGACAGCATGAATGCTCAGATCATCCCTTCAATGCTGTTGCACGGGGGCATAATATGTCTAGTTCCAATAATGAAGTGGACCGGCCAACAGTCCAAAAAACAGTACCCCGGAGGGGGGGAGAGCTGCCAAAGGAAAAGGCCCTAAAACAGTCCAGGCAGGCAAAGGTGGTAAAGGGCGGGGCGCTGGAGCCAAGACACAGCTGAGGATGTCTTAAGGGAACAGCAAGTTCTGCAAAGGTCGGTCCAGGGGTGGGCCCTCTGCAGAAATGGGTTTCTTCAAAAGGCGAAGTAAAATCCATTATTTCTAGGCTATCTGATTCGGGGAATCCTGATAATATTCTAACTGTTACCACAGACAATGAGCACCTAGAACCTGCAGCAAACATCTCTGAGGCTCCTTTAGCTGCTTGTATGGGCGTTGAGGACCTGGATGGACAGTGCAGTTTACAAAATGGGTTTAATGGTGGGGGTCAATGTTCTTTCCAAATGGCAACAGTTACGGAGACAGCACAAGCTATGGAGACAACATCCCCTACTTTTACAACCTTTCCTACACTTTCTCCCACCATACCCTCAACAGTATTTCCCTCATCAACGCCTATAAAAGAAACAGGAAGAGCAAGCAACGCCAAGCATACCCAGCATGCTGCTAGAGATCACGAGGATGAGGAACCTTCACTTTCCAGAATTATGCAGGCGCTCGCCATTCAGAGAGCTGAAGCTCAAGACTATTATCAGCAGGCCGAGGGTGATAGTATTGAGATCAAGCAAGGTCTGTCAGAAGTGACCGTCAAGGTCTCTCAGCTATCTTCTGAGGTTTCTGATCTTCAATAAAGGGTGGCAGCCGTAGAGGAGGTCAATACCCAAACTGTGAGCATGGTAAAATCACAAGACCCCCAAATGTTTACTATGCAACTAAAGATTGAAGACCTTGAAAACCGGCAGCGGCGTCAGAACCTGGGGATTTTTGGAATTCCGGAAGGCAGGAAAGGCTCTGACCCACGGGCATTCATTGTAAATCTTTTACAGAAAGCTTTCCCCGATTTAGCAGACTGGGTTATGGACAGACAGGTTCAGCGAGCGCATAGATTGCCTTTATTTTTCTCACAAAGTAGCCAAGCTAGATCTAATTTTGCAAGGCCTATACTTGTGTTTTTGGGCAACTTCCTGCTTCACCAAGCAATTTACTTTAAGGCACGTCCATCGGCTCCTGTCAAAGTGGATACTATGTCTATCTTTGTGCGCTCAAACCTGTGCAAATTGACTATGGACAAGCGATGGCAGCTTCGTCAACTTATGGATCCCTTGAAAGCGGTGTGCTCACAGGTTTTTTTACAGGAGCCGGCACGCCTAAAAATTATTAAGGATGGCCGTACACATTTTTTTTCAACGAGCAGGAGGCTAAACAGGCACTCTTTTAGTGGCAGCTCCAAACTATTTCTGTCTCAGCTTTCTCGCTTTTTGCTTTTCACAGTACTGTTAAGATTTGTGTTTATCTTGGCTTTTTCTTTCTCACATTATTTTCCAATGATCATTCAAGGGTGACGTGGCTGTGATTAAGTGGGCTCCCAAGCGCTTTCGGTGTGGGGGGTAAGGGTGGTGTCTTCTGTCTGCTGTCACTTCAGAACAGCAAGGAAGGGGGCGATTCCTTTTCTTAGACACAGGGTGGGGAGTTGGAAGGGTGAGGGATGAGTGGAATTTGTTGCATGGTCATTCATGGTCATTTTTCTGGGTCAGTAGGTGGGGGGTTGCCAGCGAGAGAGGGGGATAAATAGCCAAAGCACAGTAAAAAATGCACAGATATAGCACAGGAGTAAGGAACTTTTATTTTGGTGGATGGAGACTGGTCTGAACTTACAAATTTTGCACAATGCCATGTGTTAAATTTATGTGATGGAATGTATCTGGGCTCAACCAGGCCAGTAAAAGATGATTGGTAGCAGAAGAACTTAAGGTATTTAAACCTTAAATAGTCGGCCTTGCTGAAACACACTTGGCCTTTAAGGACAGAACCCTCTTTGAACAACTTGGTTATGATTTACTCGTGTGCACCTCACAATCAGTGTCTATTCGAGTGGTGGCCCTATTGAAGTCTAAACAATGCACAGTGATGGTGTTACATACTATGGCCGACTCTAAAGGAAGACGGACAATTGCCCAACTTTTGATTTTTGGGTGTAAGGTTACGATATGTATTGTTTATGGTCCTAATATTGACTGCCCGGAGGTCATTTCTTTTTTGTGTTCTGAATTGTTGGAATGGGCAGGGGAACTTACAGTTATGGGAGACTTTAATTGTACTTTAGATAAAAAATTGTCTCCACGAATACTCTAGCACAAATCCGAATGGCTCAGACGAGGGCAGCCATATTTGATACACTTCCTATACATCAATTGGAGGATGCTTGGAGAAAATTATTTCCTACAATACCAGGCTATACTTTTTTTTTAAATCCGCATAAACAGTATTCTAGAATTTATATGATTTTTACTAATAAAGCCATGTTAGAAAACCTTTCCATGGAGGTTTGCCCGAAATTCACATCGGACCATAACCCTATTATGCTATTATGCTGACAGTTCAGCTTCAGCTTGGGAAGAAAGAGCCACTAAAGGAATTTTCATTTCCCAGGCACCTCCTCAGTAACCCTGACTATGTAAATTACATGCAAGGAACGCAGAGGGAATACATAGAGAATAATCAACATACTGCATCCTGTGCTATAGTTTGGGACTGTTTGAAGGCATATGTGAAAGGGGCAACATTACAATATATTATCAAACAGAATCGGATAAATGCAAGCTCGGTAGAAAATTAGCATAGGCAGTATTTAAATTTAGAGCAGCTACATGCTAGAGCTACTGCCTTGAAGGACACTGGGGAATCATTGATTTATTATCAGCTTATCGAATTAAGAGTGAAACTCAGGAGAAGACTAAGGAACAGAGTAGCTAACAGTTTTCATAAGTTTAAAACCAAATAATACGTATACGGAGAAAGGGTTGGACGGGTTTTGGCCTATCAGTTAGCCGATCAGAGGGCCAAATCACATATTAAGCAAATTAAAGGAGCAGATGGTTTACTTTATACCAAATCCCAAGATATAATAGAACAATTTATGTTATTCTATGCTGAGCTTTATAGCGATTCAGTACGCTTTAATCAGCAAATAGCTATGGATTACATACAAAAAAGCGCAATGCCTGTTTTGGATCCGCTTAAATCCGAGCAACTGCACAAAAATGTTGACCTAAGAGAAATAAACGCAGCAATAAGTGCACTACCTTCAGGCAAAGCGGTAGGCGAGGATACTATTCCTCTTGAGTTTTATAAAACTTTTAAGGATATACTGGTCCCGGTCCTGCTTGAGCTGGCTAATAAAATAATGCAAGGTGGGGATGCAACCTCCTCCTGGAATATAACTAACATTATTGTTTTTCCTAAAAAGGGGAAACCTGTAGAGGATAGGGGCTCATATTGTCCAATATCTTGAATCAATGCAACGCTAACAAAATTTCAAACATTCTCGCCTCTCGTCTAGCCCCCATGATCCATCTTCTAGTATCTGAACAACAACATGGTTTTGTCCCGGGTCGAGACACTGCTGCTCACATAAACACAGCTATTGCTGCATTCGATGTCTCTGGACATTTGAACCAGCAAATCGGGGTGCTGATGTTAGATGCCGAGAAAACCTTCGACTGAGTGACTTGGGGGTCTTTATGGTACAGAATGTCATCTCTAGGTCTCAGTCAAAGGATTATCTCAGTGGTACAGAAACTATATTATAAACTAACTGTGGCTATCAGGCTTAACGGCCTTTCTTCTCCTTTCTTTAGTATCCAGAGGGGGACGTGGCAGGGATGCCCGCTATCCCCACTATTATTTGCTCTTTACATCGAGCCCTTTATTAAGCATCTGCTTCATAATGCTCTCATCTCTCCAGTGTCCTTCAATGGTATGGTTTTAAAAGTAACTGCGTACGCAGACGATATCGCTGTATACACTACGAGACCAGTGGAAACTATAGCCATGATAACTCAAGAAGCTCAGTGCTTCCGTTTTTTACTGGGCTATAAATTAAACCTAAATAGGACACAGTCAATTTTAAAATTTCAACTTGACTCAGCCCCACTTTCTTTAGGAATTACCAGAACCGCTACATATCTTGGAGTCTGTCTTATTTGTCATACTGATGATGTCATTGCTCTAAATTATGAGCCACTGCTCAAAAAGGTAGTTGCAAATATGCATAGGTGGCATAAGCTACCACTTAGCATTATTGGGAGGTGTAATGCAGTAAAAATGAACATCCTCGCGAAGTTCTTATACATGTTTCGCACTATTCCATTGAGGGTTCCCTGTCGTAATTTAAGCGGCTTGAGAGTGCTGTAGGCAGTTTTATATGGGGTTATAGGAGGGCAAGGAGAGCTCTTAGGTACATTAAGTTAACATACGAACAAGGTGGTTTCAAACTCCCAGACTTTAAAGCTTACTTCTGGGCTGCTTTTGTAAGTCGGATTCAGAGCCTACTCAAGGGGCCTGGTCCAGGTAGGATTTGGTTTGTATATCAGCTGGCCTGTGGCCCAAACACAGGGTTTTTACTGTACAAAACAACCGACCCTAATTATTACAAGAGGGTTTGATTCAAGGTAGTCAGACATATTGCCTGGATTTGGCAAGATATATGCAAGGCCTATACATTGCCTGAACTGCACAAATATACAATTCTTTGGGGTAATCTTAGATTGTCTGAAATATTTCCCGATTCTGTGGGGAGAGGGTGGCAACGCTGTGGTATAACACAGCTCAGGCAGCTATATGATGAGCAAGGTATTAGATCATTTGCATCACTGAAAGAAGAATTTGGGGTTTCACATAATTCATTCTTTAAATACTTACAAGTCAGGGATTATTTTATTCATGGAGAGGGTTTATTAGCCCTACCCAGCTCAACTGAGGTATTATTTGCAATTTTTCAGATTTCAGGCCGGGCCTGTATAGGAAAAATATATCAGAAATTTTTAGCGGCTTCTGGTGACGATGGCAAACAGATTGTCGCTAAATTGAACCAGACTTTTGAAGTTAATATTACAAATGCTGAAATGTATGAATCATTAGCTTCAATAAATACTGCAGTTACCTCAGTTAAATTGAAGTTACAGCAACACTGGATTATGTTTATGTTGTACTATACCCCAGAGGTCAACTCAAAGTGGGCTGTGACCCACGCTTCTGTAAAGGCACGTTGCCCGAAGTGTCAAGAATATGCCGCTGATCTCCGTCATATGTTTGTTACATGTCCAAAGCTAAATACATTTTGGGTTGATGTAACCCGCAAGCTGGCTAAACTATCAGGCTATGATAGCCAAATAACTGAGACAGAAATTTTATTGGGGGTAGTATCAGATCCGGGTAATCTAACGAAATCTTTAGTTATGATTATTATAGTTTGTGCTTGTTTATGGATTGCTAGGGCATGGATTCAAATACGGAGTCCAAATATTACTGAAGGGGGGGTTAATGAAATGGAATTGGCCTTAGCTAAAGCTAGAGGTCCACGCCCGAGGGCAAAATTCGAAAGGGTGTGGTCGAGCCTTCAGTGGGACTAGAAGATGCATTGTGTACGATATGTAATTCTATATTATTGTCTGCAATCATCCGAACTTTTTTTTAAAATATTGTTAATGCATTTTTATTTCTCTCTGTGCTCTTTTTTTTGTTATTCTGTGCTATATATGTTTAAAGTATCAAACTGATGGCTAATAACATTTTATAAAAAATTTAAAAAAGTGAAATCTACTAACTGTTGGATAGAATGTATACTTAACTCTGGAGTACTGAAGTTGTCTCTAACAATTTTACAATTGAACTTTTCTAGAAAATTTATAGAAGTCGATCTTCAAACAAAAGTTATAACATTTCCATGAATTGGCAAAAGTTAAGCCACATTTCAGAACTTGTAATTCAATGGAGGTAAGAGCATAGTTAGATAAATTATATACAAGTGATAGTTTTACCGGTTTTTCATTGATACCCCTCCCAATCTCTTTTCTGCACCCGTTTGCTTCTTTTACTCTTTGCTTCTGTCTCATGTCTTCCTGTGTTTCTTTTGTCCCCCAACCTTTTGCATCTTCCTTTTCTCCATCAATATCCCTGATCTAAAAATTGAGAAGTAGAAAGTGTTTCTGATTCCTCATCTAATTTTTCTGTATCAAGCTATCTTCATAACATTGTCTAACTTGTGACCCTTGTTGTTGAAACATGTGGTTCTTGTAGAAAAGGATCAACTTTTTTTTTTTTAGAAAAGGCTTTTCGGTTCCTTAAAAAAATTATCTTCTTTTCCCAATTTTAAGTTTTTAATGGCTTTCAACTCCATAAGATGAGAATTAATTTTTTTCTGAAGCAATTTTAGCCAATTACAATGATATCCCCATAATTCTGCAGAGGAGTCACAGATTTCTTCCACACATTCCCTAAGGAGATCAGACTGGTCAACTGCCTGCAGTGATAAAATATGGATACCAGCAAAACTAGAAGTCTTGTTATGTGATCCCCAAGAGTATTAGAACGAAGAACGTTTTGGATTACATCATAAAAGACAGGAAAACCATTGGGTGAAAACACCAATAACTTAGTACAAGGTTTAGGAATCCACCCGGATAGGAAATGTTGGGTAAAAAAATTGCATCACATAAGTGCATTTCATACAGCTACAGAAACTGGAATTAATTTAAATAGATGGACAAGTGTATGAGGTAATTGTGAGGACAGGTTTAGTTTTAATATTGAGAGGCAAAGAGTTCAAGGAAGAGGAGTTAAAGAAGAAGTCAACTGTTTGAAACTTCTGAGCACTCTAGTAACTTGCAGATATTTGGACAGTTGTATATACTGACCATTTAACTAGCTCATATTCATTGATTTCTTTTCAAAGACATTCAATTTCTCATTAATTTCTTTCTTCTAGTGCTGGTTGTGAAGTATGCATGGATTCTTAAAAATGGCTGCAACTACTTTCTGCCAACTCAGCTAATTTAATGATACTCCTATTGTTAAAAGGTTTGCATCAAAATTGAAGTTAAAATATAGACTGCCAACCTTTAAGAGTCTTACATCTTAAAATCCCCATGCTCAAGCAGTTTCGAAACCCACCCAGTTAAGGATAACTAAGCAATACATTCACACTTATGAGAACAATTGAAAACAAAATAACCACTGCCTTGTCAAGAGTACCAATCCATACTTTTTCCTTCACAGGTTAAGATTGTGCTGCATGGTAATTGGAAAAGTGATTGTACCTATGTTTCTGCCCGCATGGTGAGGAGGTGGACTCAAGAGACAGAACGAACATACAAGCAGGAGCTAGCCAAACCTTTTCCACCCTTCAGTCAGAACAGGTCTGTGCTCAACCAGCCTGTCACTGCTGTAATTTAGAAACCCCGTTTCCTGAAGATCTTTACACACTTACTCAGCCATCCAGTCAAGAGGAGAAGCAGTAGCTTTGTAAATGATACATTGCTAGAAAAACCTCGCAAGTTGTGCCTCCCTCCTACAAAGGAGACAATTAAGTCCAGTGCTAGCTGCTCTGCGGTGAAAGATCACCTAAAACAGTGAAATACTCAAAAAGAAGTGCTGCACAATAATGCTGAAGGCAGCAGTCAATAATCAAAGAGGCGGTGACACAATATGAAGCACAAAGGTGCATCACCTGTTTCACTGGTACAGATACAAAAATGGCACAAGAGTTCGCTCTACTGTTAACATTTTGGTTATGCAGGAGTGCCAACAAGAAACATAAGGAAACTTGGCCTTCCTTGCCCTAATTCAAACCAAAATATGTTTTTAAACATATTACATAATGAAACCAAGTTATGTCAGATAAAAATAGCAGGGCATATCAAAGCAACTAAAACATGGCTGCTTTAGGATCCGCCAACTTAGGAAAAAGGAAATAACTTTAAATATCTCTGTTTTCTTTTCGGTTTGCTCTGAGGATTTTTTTGGGAGTGTTGCATTTTTGAAATATTTCATAGTATGTATGGATTTATATAGCGCTTATAACCCAGGGGTCTCTAAGCGCTTTGCCTTGGGAACCCGTCCTGGCTTTTCCCTGTGAGATAGCCCCTACAGGGCATCCCCAAGGTGAAAGCCAGGCATCCCACCGCGGGGGCCGTTGTGGAGATTAAGCAAGCTTAATGCCCAGAGTTGCAGAGTGTGAACCCATGATTAGGTCAGGCACCGAAGCGAGAATTATCGAGTCCGTGGACATTTGAGCTCGAGACCCTGCCGCGTCGGGAATTGAACCCTGGTCCCAGGTCTCACCTCTGCTTCAGGGTCTGCCTGCTCTAACCAGTGAGCCACACTTCTCCATAGTGGCAATACAAAAATATATTTTGGAGCAGCTCTCATGCAAAGCATAGGTGTTTCTGAAGACTGCATTACTAAGCTGTAGCCCAAGTTAAGAGTCTGTTTTGCTTATATGAGGCATGCACTTTCATTTGCAGCAAAGTCTTGTAGAAACCAGAGTCAATATGGGCAGAACTTGAAATCCTCTAGGCGAAGTAATAAAACTATTTATTGCCCCATGATGGTCTGCATCTTATGAATGGATAATGGAAGACATATGTTATTTATTGATTTGTCAAAAGGAACAAAAACAGTTGCATGAATAATAGCCATCACCAACCATGTCACAGATAGGTATGGTCTGTACAGTTCATGTCAGACAATATCATAGGAATATTACACCCAAATCGAGCTCTTTTATAAAAATTATATAATTCAGCCATCCTCTGCATTGTTATAATCTCCATCTTCCATTGAGGAGTGTACTTCAGTGCCCCCAGGGTCTACAAAATTAGCCAGGAGTTCTGCCCACATTCCAAAGTCATCCTCCACCTTATCATCTCGTTTGATTGCCTCAGTCGCACCTCCTCAGCTACTGGTCACTCAGCCACATCTGCAATCCATCGCTCCACTGTAAGGCCAATCTGACCCATCCAGGTAATTGCTATTTGTCATTTAGCCAGTAGCAGCAACAAGTGCAAAAACTTCAACTCCATTATCCGGCCTTTTTGCCAACAGATGTCACCCAACAGGCAAATGACAGGGTCTGCAGTACACCCCAGCTTTTGCACACTCCACCACAGTTAATCAGAATGTTGTACTGCTGGGTAAGTGGTTTGCATTTTATGTAAAACATGAGTGTCACGTACATATGGTGGAGAAAATGAAAGTGTATAAGTTTAAATCTCCCATTGCTGCATATAAACTTCACCAATGCACACATTCTTGTCCATTGCGTATCCTCAAGCTGTATCCTCAAATCACCAATGAAGCCGCCCAGGTGGGAATGGGACATGCAGTTGATCTGCTGTCATATCACTGTATGAGAGGGAGACCAAGTGGAGGCCCCCTCCCAATGCTAACAGCCCCTGAAAAGTTAGTGATGTGCATGGCGGCGCAGGGAAGGAAGGCCATATATCTGTGATTATAGCATCTATACTGGCATACTGTAAAAAGTTTCCGGTCCCTACATGGAACCAGTCCCGTGCCGTTTCAAATGTAAGAAATTCCTCACTGGGAAATACGTCTCTTAGGCCCACATGCATCAACAATGCCATTTGCGATTCCTTATTAGCGAAAAATAAGGATTCGCTAATAAGGAATAGCAAAAGGCTATGCATGAAGAAATCGCTAAAAAAATTGCGATTTCTAAATATTCCCTAATTGTGACTCGCAAATTGCGAGTCGCAATTAAGGAATACCTCCCCATTCATTCTTATGGGCCTAGAGGCCCATAGGAATGAATGGGAAGACATTATCAATTTGCGATTCGCATTTAGCGAATCGCAAATTGAGAATGCAATTTCAAGGGTGCAGGGGTGTCCAAAGGACACCCTGTTGCACCCCCTGAAATTGATCTGTGCACATATGTTGCACACACACACATGCGCTTAGGGCATGTGTGTGCGCAACAGGAAACTTTGAAAAATGCACAAAAGTGAATTTTTCAAAGTTTTTGCAAATTACCATGAAGTTGAACTTCATGGTAATTTGCTCCCCCTATTTGCAAAATCGCAGATTTTTCAACTTTCATGCACTGCATTTAAGGAATCGCAAAATGCGATTCCTTACTTGCAATCGCAATTTGAGAACTCGCAGTTAATTGCGAATTCTCAAATTGTGAGGGCCTTGATGCATCGCAAAAGCAAATTTTGCGATCACAATCGGCCGGTTTTTGCGAATCGCACCGTTTGCGATCGCAAAAGGCTTTGATGCATGTGCCCCTATGTGTCTCACAACCACACTCCCGCCAGGCAGAAATATCCACAGACTCTGATAGGACCCAGAAGGCTGGTAAATCCCAAAAAACGAAGTCCCTGGCAAAAGAAGCTTTCTCCAGTATCACTCTGAGAGTCCTTTCCATAAGGAGGCCGTATGTCTAATAAGGTACGGTACTGGAGCCATATCCCAACACCTGCTATCAGAAACATGAGCCCCTTACTGCATCCTGAAAGAGTGACTTCTCCTAGTTACACCCCTCCGCAAGCCAATGTGCAGCATGCTGAAACTGGGAGACCAAGTAGTATTGCTCCAGATTGGGGACTGCTAGCCCCCTCCACCGGCCAGAACAGAAAGTCCCTTGCCACTCTACTCCTTCCCCCTGCCAATATCAGGATGGTAATGAGGGTGAGCAATGTCTGAAACACAGCGTGGAGAAGAGTGTCAAACGAGTGTTGTCTATAGTATAGACATTGCGGTAGAAACTCCAGTTTGGAAACATCCACTGGGCCAATGGGGGAGAGGGGAAGGGAATTTCAGAATTGGACACAGGACGGAAGGCCCTCAGTGGCCCTTTCGATAATATACTGCAAGTGTTTCTGTGACATATGTCCCACCATAACCCCCAGGTATTGGAAGTGATCAGTCTCCCGAAGCAGGGGCAAATCCGGCAATGTGTCCATAGTACGGGCAACCATAGACCCCAGAGGAAACACTAGCAATATCATCCGATTAATACTAAGACCCTATAGCTTCCTAAAAACATCAGATTGTGCAATAGGAAAGGAAGGGACCGCCTAGGGGCCAAAAGATGGAAAAGGGTGTCGTACTTGTATAGGTACATCAGATGATTACTGGACCCCACTCTGATCCTGCATCCAGACATGACCTGTTGGATATGAATGGCCAGGGGCTTCAAAGCTATAATGAAAAGGATGGGTGACAAAGACAACCTTGATGAGTGCCCCTGCCCACCACCCACGGATCTGAGCATAACCTACCCACTCACGTCCTAGCTGTGGGACCCATTTACAAGTGACACACCTATGTGCGAAAGTGCTTACCAAACCCCATCGCCTTCAACACTGCCATAAGGTAGTGCCAATTGACCGTGTTGAAAGCTTTGGTAATATCGATGGCGACAACAGCCAGTTCCTCGTCCCTATCTTCCACCTCGTGGAGTACATGCATTAGCTGCCATAAGTTCATAGTGGTATTACGGGTATGAAACCACATTGGTCTTCATGAATTAATTGCAAAATCACCGGACGCAAAAGGATGGCCAGTGCCTTCAGAGAACTTTCGTATCCATATTGATTACTGTCGGTAGTTGATAGGCGGATGGATCATATCCATCAGAATAAGGCTTAAACATCATAGAGAAGCAGCCCTCCCAAATGGACGGAGGGAGCACCCCAGATACCCTGTCCTCCAAGAATACCTCCAGCAATCGTTGTGTAAGAATGGGGGTAAAAGCCTGACAAAATTAAGTGGGGAAACCATCACTCCCCGGTGCTTTTTCCCTAGGCAGGTGGCCATGTGCCATTCGGGTTTTTTCCAAGGTGAGAGCTGCGTTCAGATCTTGAATGACAGCCAGACTCAGCCTTGGAAGCGGGAGGGCGGCCAAGAAAGTAGCAATTCACTCCAGGTCAGGTGGTCGCGGAGTATGATACAACTGCTCCAAGTGAGACTTACTATGCCCCTGTGTATGTAAACTTCCCGCCCCAGAGAGGATTTAGGTGAATTGTGGGGAGATAACCAGCCTCCTGCCTAAGGCTTCAGGCCAACAACTGACCAGAGCTGTTGCCCTCCTTATGGAGAAGCTGATGATAACATTTGAGAGTATATTTCTCTGCCTATCCCTCACAGCCGCAACCTGCCACTGAGCCGGCAACTTCCCTTGCCGCCCCTTCATATCATTCGGGGGAAGCCTTTGAATACACACCAGTTCGTCCACCTTCTGAATGATCTCGGCCTGGAAAGAACACGAAACCCACCAATAGATGCATGTACAACACCCCCAGATCACAGCCTTCATTGCCTCCCACTCTGTTGACCAAGTGCAAGTAGAGGATCAGTTAATCTTTAAAAAAATTAGACAGTGCACCCACAAATGTCTCTCTTCCCACAGCGTCTTGCAAGGCCTGCGGAGGAGTAAACCTCCAGGTTAATGGCGACTAAGCACCACTTCCTCACTCAATCTCTTAGTGGACAGGAGCATGAGCTGATAAATAGCGGGACAAATGCATCACTGTGAGGACCCGAGAGTCCAGGAAAACAGGAAGTAAGATGCAATCAAGTCTGCTGAAGGTACCAAGTTTTGGCGAATAACATGTATATTCCCTCGAGGTGGGAAGGAAAGCCCTCCAAATATCGCTAAGCCCCAATTGAGCTGTAACATCCTAAAGGGAGGAAGTCACCCTAGGCTTAGTGTTAGGACGTGGGAGGGTGCAGATCAAATTGTTTATTCAATCATTTGTTGAAAAGTTTCAAAAATCATATATTTCACTTGATTGTTCATTCACAAGAAAATCAATGTTCATGATTTCAAAAACGGGCTCCGATGCATTTCGGGCAGGAAATGCCCTTTGTTCGCCTCGGGTTATAAGGTTCTCGTTTTTACCACACCCGACACTCCGCATGCATCCTTGCATGTTTCCAGATATTCAGACAATCGATATTCTTCTTAATACTATGTTATTTTGAGTTGTGTTCTGCATTGTAAAAGTGTATCATTGTGTTTACAGAGCTCCTTGACAAAGGGCATTTCCTGCCCGAAATGCATCGGAGCCCGTTTTTGAAATCATGAACATTGATTTTCTTGTGAATGAACAATCAAGTGAAATATATGATTTTTGAAACTTTTCAACAAATAATTGAATAAACAATTTGAACGTTTAAAAACAAAAATGGAGTCTGTCTTCCTATGACGAACCCCAATGGTGTGCCCAGTTTCAAGGATGCGTCTACATTTGAGTAACGCACACAACCAGTGATTTATGACGACGTACACGGACGGTTGCATCACTTGTTGGAGCACCCACAACTTACTCTAAACCCTCAAAAAATACATGAACATTTCAACAGACTAGCTGTGCGCCACGCCTTCAATAATCCATTATAGGGTGCAGATCAAGGGCACCATCCAGTACACAGTTGAAGTCCCCCACCCACATTACTTGGGAGTCTAAAGCAGGCAAGAGGAGACCCCACACCTTCAGATAAAAGGGCTCATCATCAATGTTGGACCCATATGTATAGACAATGGTGACCTCCACCCCATTGAGTTTACCCTGCAGGAGCAGGTAACGACCCTCCACATCTGCCTCTATGCACTACAGGGCAAAGGGAACCTCAGGCTCAAACCATATGAGCAAACCCCATGAAAAAGTTGAGTAATTGGCAGAGTAAACCTAACCCTCCTTTTTCTGGCCAGCCTTGTAGCCTCTGCATAATAAAGATGGGTCTCCTGCAAGCAACCAAAATCCACATTGTGCTGTTTAAGCTTTTTTTATATGACCCCACACATTCAAAAAGGGAATTTACAAGATCTCGGCTTACTCATAATGGCTGAACGCGTTCAGGGATACCAACGAACCCTTCCACATAATAAGATGGCAAGAAACCCACAGAACATCAAAACAAAACACAAAATTAACAACCCCCCTCACCCCCTCGGGACAAGTAGGACTAAACCACACTATCAGTGAAGCCCAAAGAGATCAACGAGTCAGGATGAACACCGTTACCACCCAACCCCTCTGAAAACAACTCAAAACGGAGAAGATCCACCCCTCCCAGCTACTGCGACACATACAAAAAGGTAGATAACATCTCTAGTAAACCACTGGTGCCAAACAATCAGCAACACCCATGTAGCACCCACGCTCCCCAGATGGGCAGACCATGTGCAGAAAACAATCATCCCCTGAATTGGTATGATTAGACCGCTCTAAGGATCCAACAGTTTCACAGGCAGGATACCCCACTCACCCCATCGTCGGTCCCCCATCAACAATAGTCAGCCAAGCTCCCGTCCCAATGCAAGTAAGATCAACCGACTGGGGGTCCCCATGCAGGCAGAAGAATAGCAAGAAATCTATCAGGAAGGCACATTATCAGTGACAACATCACTATTTTGAGAAGGAGCATCTGAAGTCTCGCTGTCTTGTTTGGTCCCACTCAGCAGTCTTTCCGGCACCTGTAGGGACGCAACAATAGCAGTGTCCATCGTGCTATCATCCTAAATACAATGCATCCTGTGCCCCCCTTTGCTGGTTGCCTGCCACCCTGGACCAAGGAAGCCTGTGCTGCAAACCACTAGGGTGATTGGGCTCAGCTTCACTCAGAGTGCGCAGCGTGGCCTGTTTGACATGTCCAGCCAGAACCACATGTCCTCGGGACACTCCAAGAAATGCAACTTCCCCACTGCAATGACAGAAGTCTAGCTGGGTAGAGTAGCATATGTTTGAGGTCGCGCAAGCTCTTCTTAAACTCTAAGAAAGATTTGCAACGCTCCCAAACTAAGGAGCAGGTGCCTCCCTGGCAACTGTCAAAATCGTGCCTTAATCCTGTAATTCAGTATTCTAGCAATAAAAGCCCCCCGAGGGGCATCCGGAGGAGGAACCAGCTCCAGTGCCCTATGCACCGAGTGTTCCAGGAAGCACTCTACCCACTGGCCCTCCACTCTTTCCGGGAAACCTATCAGGTGCACATTGATCCTCCGCGAATGAGTCTCGGCATCCTGAGACCTCTGTCAGCCCGGAGACGTGCTACTTGAGCAGACGTACCTCTGTCTGCACTGATTCCGCTTACTCCATCTTGTCTGCTGCCTTGCAGTGGTCTTCCCGCAGCAGATTCGCTTAAGTGGACACCCCTGCAATTTGTCCTTCAATAGCTGCTCTCGAACTCTCTATCGCCAGCTTTGTTACTGCTCTAACATGTGTATTGGGAATGTCTGAGTGATGAGCCCATAAAGCTGCAGTGCAGGCCCGGCTTCACATATACAAGGCTCATTTAAGTGATGGAAAAGGGCCTGCACAACTGTTTTAGCCAAACCATAGCCTATGAATGGAACAACTAATGGTTCACTAACAGTAGTGCTTAATTTGAGCAAGTGGTTGCAAGTGAGAACCATTAGAAATCGATTGTGGGAACCAGGACTTTTTGTGTATCATCAGACTTTGACCCAGAAAAAAAGAGTGTGAGGCAACAAAAGGGGAAGGAAGGAGAAAGACAGAAAAACAATGACAAACAGAGGAGGCTGGTATGAAATCGAATTTGCAAGAATGCGGTGAAGGGGCAGGGGGTAAAGGGTGCTACATAAATTGCATGAACTGGAATTAAGACTAGGCAGTCTTGGTATTTGGCAAGCCTCACATTCAACTGTGTTGAGCTTCTGAAAAATGATTTGGGCACGTATTATTTTACAAATTAGGCACTAGCTAAAGGCCTTCACTAGATCTTGACTTCCTTCCCTTATTGACTAAGGTCTGAAAGACTGACAGAAAGACTTGGATACTGAGGATTAATGTGTGGATCAAGATCCATCCTCTCATTGCTGAGGCTTAACAAGCACTCTATCTGTCTTTAGCCATTGAGGGAAAGAGTCAGGGATTTAGATGGGATAGTCAGTGCTTTCTGCTTGCTGTTTCCGTCCAACTTGATGTTTTCCTTCCCTGTTGCATTCTTGAGTAAGTGCCAGGATTGCCTTCGGTACTTGTGCTGCTATGGGCATGCGATTCAGCATTTGGGGTCATGACCTATGGCATTGGCTGGCATGTGTGGCAAAAGTGTGATTGTGTGTGTGGATGGCTGCATTTGCATATGTGTGTGAGTGTATTTTTCTGTGTTCACGTGCCACATGCATTTGACAGTGACAGACTTTGGCAGTGATAGCTTTTTTATTAAGACATTGGCTGATTTTTGGGTAGGAACTGTGACATATCATGTCACTGCTTAGAATGGTGATCATTATGGCTAGCTGGTAAGTAAGGGAATAGACCCAACCTCGCGTGACTGACTGGAATTTACTAACATCAGCACATCATGAGTGGCCCAATGGAATAACAGATACATAGACCAATGACTGGGTTTGAGAAGAGACACAGCTAACAGTTGGGCAATTGGGCTCTGAGTACTGCCATATAGGGCAATCTCATGACATTGATTTTAAATGGCTGGAATTGACACCTCGTGCCATGGCTTGCAGAGGAAGAAACAGGCATATCATGGCTTGGCTTACATATGGAAAAATCATTCTAGGCTGGAAAAAGGAGTATTAGGCACACTCTTTATAATTTTAGGATACCTGAGCACACAGTGGCAATGCCTCATACCATGGAAATGGAAGAATGATATCTGGGACCAAACACGTTTGTTTGTGACAAGCTGATGTTTAGGAAAAAATATTTCTGTTTTTACAAAAAAGGAAAGCGACCTATGGCCTATTATTACTCATGTCTATCTAGATTATTACCCATCATAATATTGTGGCTCTCTCGCGCCGACCCCAATGTACGTACACCTGACTATATTCAACATGCTACTGGCGGTTTTTGGTTTCATGTTATCATACCTTCTGCGTAGCACACCTATTCTCCTTCATCTTATTTCTTTTCTTCTTACTTCTTACATCTCTCCCACTTCCAGGCAGGACCCATTTTTCCTCCCCCTTGGCCCCAGCAGTTAGAACCTATCATCTATACTACTATAATAAAGGAGAAACTTTCAGGTGAGGAGCAGAGCGGCGAGGAGCTGTCAACTCAGGAGCGGCGGCTGAGGTAAGCAGGCGGGTGTCGGGCCAGACGGGGGACGGGGAGTTACAAAAGGCAATGTCGGGGAAGGCGAGGGTCGGGGAAGGCGGGGGACGGGGACTAACACCTCCATTGACTCAGGCCAGGCGAGGGTCAGGCCAGGCGGGGGACGGGGCGGGCGGGGGCACGGGCTGCTGGGCAATGTCGGGGCAGGCGGGGGTAGGGGGAAGCCTGAAAGCTCCCGGACAAGGTCGGGACAGGCTGCTAGTTTTTGTCATAAATGAGAGACTGGCTTGATATTGTCTTAGGTCACTTATGTTTTATGGTGATGGAATTTTTTGGTCTGAACAAGGATGCCTTCTTAGAGTCTTTGCGCTCATGTTATTGTTGAAATGCAAATGAAATTAATACTTACAAAATGTAAACAATAAGCATTTGCAAAGCCAATAGGTCTTTCCTTTTAAAGACGCTGAAAGCTGACATTTGCCTTTGCCAATGCTTTTTACCATTACCTAACAAACTGCATCAACAGAGCGAGAAAATGCTTGTTGCTGATACTGTAAAGCATTGAAGCTAAAAGCCAAAATTCAGTCACAGGACAATGATACATGCATACATCATCACACATCTGAACGTATACGTCAATGGTCATTTTGGCGCTTGGCCCCAGCTTGTCTGGCTGGGTGTTTGTAGTATTTCACTTTTAAAATTCACCAGGCACTACTGATTAGTTCATCCAAAACGTTTACAGTTCCACGCATTTTTTTTACATGTCGCAGAGGCCTGTTTGTGACCAAACATGGAAGCATCTTGTTTGCCGCGTTTATCTCGAGACCCTGTAATCTAACCTTGCATTCCTCTCGATAAGTGCTGCAGAGCCATTTTGTTACATGAAAAGCCACTATTAATGTAATTTCTCCACAGTACTTTATACTGTGAATTGCTCCTGTTGTGTAATTTACAGTCTATATCCTTTTTCATTTATAACAATATTTAACCTAGACTAACACTTTAGTTAGGCCAACAAAAATAAATCGCATGCACTTTTGCCCAATTCAAACACTGTTCATAAAAATGTAAATGTCCTGAGATAATAAAACCTTACCTTTCTTCACAGCGACCACAGGGCAAGAAAATTGACACACAATTACTTTTTTGTTCTGAATGTTGAAGGTGTCTGTAGCATATTACATTAGCTTCGCAAATCTACAGGAAACCTTGGCTCCTAGGTGGTTTTAAATCACATTCTTAAGGGATTAAACTGTTTGGTCAAAGGAAGACTGTTTAGACATTATGCTCTGGAGCTGAAAATATATGTCACACTTAAACACATGTGTGCAGGTCGAGTTCTAGATCAAAGATTTCTTCCACCAAAGTTTTTGTCTCGTGATATTTTCTCAACCTCTGTTGACCCTAAATTGTTTTTGGATTATCTCACCCAGGGATCACCGAGCATTCCTATCACACTGTGGCAACCACTGCCTGCCAAACATTTTAAAAATGTAACAAGTGTAGGGCACAGAGGTAAAGTGCAGGTTTTAGCTGCAGAGAACGAATTTATTTTAACAATTTTAACAGTGCTTTGCTAGTGGAAACGAGTGGTATTTTCAGATTATTTTGGTAGATGAAATTCTGCAGAGTATCAATTTAATATCCATTTAGGAAGCAGTTCTCTGTTTGAGTGAGTTAAGGGAGATCAGCTGCGGAAATTCATTTTTTGATAGACTGCGGAAATTCATTTTTTAATAGACTGTTTACGTTCAGACAGATGAGCTATCATTTCTCTGCTGAAACAGAAACAGTTGGATTGTCTCCGTAAGCTTTGTGGTCAAGCACACTTTTTGATTTTCTACCGGTTTGAATCAGGGATTGAAACTCTCGAAGTGTCCTCTAATTACTGATCAAAGTCAAAGAGGAAATTTAAAATCCCATCATTCAGTCTTTTTATAAGCAACACTGGAAGCTCCTTGCCACTAATAAAGCGTGCTGTTATCTATACAATTTCCCGCTGTTTCAGTTGTAAACACCACTGCTTCTCCGATGGCCGGCTTCTGTCGGCTGCATTGGCTACACGATTTATCATAGGTTTGTGTATTTTACTCTGCCCTTTAATCACAGGACTACATCAAACACATAACAACAGAAGAACTTTAAATGGCGTGCTTCTCATCGGGGAGTAATGTACGCCTTGTGTTATTTTATGCAGTAATAAATGGTTTAAAAGGGTGGTAAACAACATACATCTTTCCAGTTTTTTACTGTACAGATAAGGAACAAATTAAAGCCGAACAGTATGTTTATCGAGCCTTGGAGACAAATATTTAAAGTCAATAACAAGAAAAAAAAATAACACTGAGGATGAGGGCCCAGGTTGTTTTAATCTGTACCATCTTTTAATGGCCCTTGCTAGCACCATGACATTTTACATTTTCCCACACTTATTATGAAAACTATCTTAATAAATTGTAAATAATAAAACATCTGAATCCTTGCAATTTTGAGAATACAGGTTCCCATCCTGGCTCGCCTGATATTGTACCAAAATCTGCAAGCATGCCTCTTGGCAGTGGATATCTGGCACTGGTCCTTGAGTCGAAAATTCCACCAGAGAAAAGCGGCCTCTGATCATCGGAGCCCTTTTTGTTGCCCGACTTATGGTTGAGGAAAAAAGGCCCAGTAAACACAGAAATATTTCCGTATGCCTCAGGATGGGGAAAACAGTGGCCAATCGGCTGGTGGTTGGTAAGGGGCGGGGGTGCAGGAAAGATAAATCTGTTCTTATACTGTCTTACATAGAAAAACAGCGGTGGAAGATTTCACATGTTCCAGCTGTACAGTCTGCATGCCCTACACACTAGTGAATGGGTATAACAATAGAATATATATAGTATTAGATGTACGCGTCTCCAAATATTCCTTGAGAATTCGACTGAATTACAGCTGTAAAGGCATGAGTAGCTGAAATGCAGTAAGTACCAATCACTTAAACTACATTTGGTATATGAATGTTTGAACATTGTACTATTCTGGTTGATGCACAAAATGTAAATGCCAAATAGTTTAAATGAGAGCCATGTTGGGATGGTATCTACAGATTCAGGGTGCATGTGTTTGCCTTTGATGTGCTATAAGTCGTAAATCATGCAAATTTAACTTCCCATTTCAAGATAATACCGTAGTGCAGTGTGGCTAGAAAGCAGTGTCTGATTCATATATTGAGACTGTGTGAATTTTATTTACACCAAAAGCACATAAGTATTGTTACACCTGGCATCCTTAGGGTCTTACCGCAGCATTTTTGCCTGTTTACCTCCAGTTTTTGCTGATTCTTTATGTTGGCATTAGGACTCTGAGCACTAGACAACAGCTGACTGGTGCTAAAGTTCATGTACTTCTCCCCTAAAACATGGTTTGTTTGATGTATCCACAATTGGCGTATTTATTCTACTTATATACTACTATAAGTCCCTAGTACAGTTCCCAAAATGTGGCCAGTTCCTGTAAATTAAAAGCTACTAGTGAGCCTGCAGCACTGATTGTGTCACCCACACAAGTAGCCCTTTAAACGTGCCACTGCCGAGTCTGTGAGTGTAGTTTATACTACCACTTTGACTTGGCATTTAAAACTCTTTGCGAAGCCTTAAACTCTCCTTTTATTACATATGTCACCGCTAAGGTAAGCCCTAGGAACCCCCCCCCAAAAAAAGAACATGCTTTTAAGTTTTGCATGTCCTGGCAGTGAAAGTCTCACAAACTCATTTTGAACTACTGAGTAGCCTACCCGTCTCATAGGTTAACATTGGGGATTCCTATTTACACTTAAACTGTAATACCTAATTGAGAGAAGATAAGGAAGTAATGTTTAGCTTCTCTGGAAAGGAAATGACAAATCATTGTTAAAGGCGAAAGTGGACTTGCAGTTACCCTTCTGAAAATGCCACATTTAGAAATCTGGACATGTTCCTGCTCTAAGCTCTTGGATGTCTGTTGCCTGTCTTAGATCACTGGCTAGGATGGGTGACAGTTCACTGTGTGTATTACCCTTAGACAGTCCCACACAACGGAAGGGCTGGGTGTGACTTCATGCATCTTCCTGGGAGGAAAGAGAATAAGAGCTGGGCACAGCCTCACACTTAAACCTAAATAAGTCTCTGACCATGCACAAAGATCTGCATAACCCCCTGTAGTGAGTCTGGAGCCAGGGCAGGATGAAGGGACCAGCGTGCATTTCAAAGACTTGCTTTAAAGTCACCCCCACTTCAAAGTCACAGCTGGGTATAAGTACTGGACCTCTGGCCCTACCAACTCAGTACACTTCTTGACTTGAAACCACTTTTGAGAAGAAGAAGGACTGCTGTGCTGAGGATTGCTGCGTGCTGGACTGCTGCTTCGGAACACTGTTGCCTTACTGTGCACTCTGATGCCTAATTGCTCCCTCTGACTGTCCCAGAGTGCCTCCAACGGCTAGCTGACTAGTCTCCTGTTATTCAAAGACTCAGGGACATCAAAGTCTTTAACCCTGCTCCTGTGCCTGGGTCATTGAAAGTGACTCTAGGTGCTTGCTTCAGCAAAATCGCTGGTGAAGTGGGGGCTCAATCAGCGCACCGAACTTGGAGCCCGAGCAGTTCCACCAGAACTGCCACATCGACTGCCACATCCTCACCACCACTGCAAAAAAAGGTCTAAGTACTCCCTTCGACAAGTGTGGAGAAATCTGGTGTATCGGCTACCGAACGCAGCACTGAAACCACCCCATTGCCCCCACCACTGAAGGATGATCGATGCATTCCCTTCGTCAAGAGTGGAGAAATCCTGCGCATTGGCTCAAAATCAGTGCATTGAGGCTCCGGAGCCTTGTCTTTGGAAACCAACGAATCGCCATCAATGCGTGGAGTGACATCGACGCATCAATTGATGCATCTCAAAATTTGTGTTCGCGACAAGTACTAAGGTACTTTTACTCAGCGGTCCTGTGTTGGTCCTGTAGAGGGCCTGTGCGCCATCACAAGCAGCCTAAACTCTTGACTTTGTCCTGGTCAAGCACGACCATATAACCACTTAAAGCAATATTTGCTTCTAAGTGCTAGAACTTCATTTAATCTTTACACATTTATTTCTTAATTTCTACTTATGGGATTTTTATCGTTTTGGTATTTATAAAATCATAATCTATTTTTCTAAACCTGTGTGGAGTCTTTTTGTGGTGTTTTCCCTGTTTGACTGTTGTTTTCTTACACAAGTACTTAACACATTGCCTCTTTAGATAAGCCTAACTGCTCTGTGCCAAGCTACCAGAGGCTGAGCTCAGATCATCTTGTAGTGTGTATCTGACTTACGTTGACTAGGACTGTTCATACCTCTGCCAACCAGAAACCCAATTTCTAACTTGGTGATCAGAAATGACAATAGGACTTGTGTTTTACAGTGACTTGCTGTACACTACTACTCAATATCTAGACCAATTTGAACCTTTTTTTTTAATTTTCCCTAATTGACATCTTTGATTAATCCAAAAGTCTTGTTACCCAAACCCCATTTTTGCTGCAATATCTGGGTCTTTATCTGGCAAGATAGAATTCGAGCTGGTCAATTTGGAGACCTACACAGTAGACAGGAGTTCTGCCAGGTGAAGGGGGTGCTCACAAAGGGAAGTGCCAAAAAGGCAAAGCTTAAAAAATGTTTGAGAACATGGGCAGCAGCTCACCAGACCAACCCAGATAATGAGGAGGAGGAAGAGTCTGATGCAGAATTGGAGCAAGATCAGTTTTGCAGCCTGCTGAGGTGGGGGTAACATCCTCCCAGGACTGGAAGTCCATTCCAGGGCAGACAGCAGTGTGTCTTCTAGGCACTTGTCTCCAGAGGTACTGGAATACAGGAGAGAGGAGCACAGATGAAGGTGGAGATTGCTAAATTGGAGCAACAGCAAAAACTTGCTAAATTGGAGATGGAGCAAACCCTTGCTAAATTGGAGGAGTAGGCTGTGGATGAGAAACAGCTGGTCATGGAGTATAGAAAGATGGCCCAGGAGATCAGCTTGGGAGAGCAGGACATAAGAGCACTACAAATGGAGTCCAGCAGTAATGGTGGCAGTGGACATTACAAGGTTATGCATACCAAAGGATGTGGTACCCAGTTATGTAGTGGGAGATGACATAGACACATGGTTTGCATCCTATGAATTGGATCTAAGAGTGCACAAGGTCCCTGAGAATTCAAGGAGGGGGTAGTTTATGGAGGTACCTGTCTACAGTGGGGAGGGATACTCTCTCAACCCTGGAGGAAGGGGGTCAGGCATGCTACACCTCTATGAAGGCCACCCTAGTCAGTAAGGTTGGACATACCCCTGAGGCTCAGATTCAGGGTCAGCCACAAGCTCTATTAAGAAACATGGGTGGATTTACTTGAGTATGCCAGCAAGGCACTGAAGTGCTGGGTGAGGGCAGCAAGGTTGATGATTATTCAAGACTGTACAGCTTGATTTTGACGAAGCACATGCTTGATATTTATTTTCCAGAGCTGCATCAAAACCTGGTTGATAGCAAGTTGACTGACCCCAGGAAACGTCCTGAGGAGGCAGACATCTGGGTCAGTACTAGAGTGAGCAAGAAGGTAACTGGGGGGGACTCCAAAAGGGTGATCAGGATTCCCTCCAGGAGAAGGAGGAGGAGAGAAAAATAAGGAGTTCTCTTCAGGCCCCCATAATGGTAATATATATATTTTGCTACTATTAATTTCAAATTTTACCCAACAGGATTCGTAAGGTAGTACATTGAGTATAATGCATGATGCCCATTTGTCAGATAGTGTAACTAAGCAGCAGTTTCTGGTCAGTGACTGTATCTTACATGACTATGATGTCACAAGTCAGTGTGATATGCAAGGTTTGTCTGTATAATTTTTGTCTTCTGTTTCAAGGGAATCCATGTCTTTCAATTACAGTGTAGGAAGTCACAACAGGTCTACTGTTAAATAGCTAGTCCACCGTTAACTGCAGAACCTAACCCCTGAGTTTTTTATTTTTATGATCGAAAATCTCTACTGGCATGCATTTTAGATCGATCTTTTGGAGAAATTATTGCTCTGACATAGCAGTATGGTACAACATCTTTACTAGTGCCCAGAAAATGTGATCTCATCTGGGGGAATATGTCCATAGCACGCATTACAGTGCGATTAAGTGGCAGTACAGAAGGTGCACCTGCAGGTATTTCACTAAAGGAAATCCAAGATATATATTGCAGTCCCTGATACCAGATCTATAGTTGTAAATGGCATTAGAGTGACTGTCCTAAATTGGATGGTCACTCTAACACCATTCGTAAGCAAAAAGGCAGCTGTAGAGGGAGGAGCTTCGCGGTCATCCAAGATGGTCGCGTGAGCACAGAGCTCCCGGGACCCTCGCCGCCCTTCGCAACTATCCTGAATTATATCCTGAATTCGAAGATGGGCTTTTGAAGACGCACTTTGGCTGATCTCAAAACTTCTTCGAGAATTTCATTTGGACGTCGAGAACCACTGCTACATTGACTTCAACTTTTGCGGCCTGCCCCAGGAAGTGGCCGGGGGCTCTCTTAGCCAGAAAGCCGTGGAGTAGTGGAATAACATCGGCCGAAGGGGTTTTCCCCCGGACGGCCTCATCTCAACTTTCGGTTTCGTTTTCCTACTCCGGGCCTCGTTCGATTGGAGACCGGCTCAGATCTACCCTTGCTCCGGCTTGGCTTCGCCCCTCCGCAACGTGTTTCATTTGTGAGCATTTTGCCTTCAACTTATTTGGCACTTATTCCACTGCGGCTCACTTTTGCTGACTTTTGGCCTCGCCATAAACGGCCATTTTCACCAGGTCTCGCGGGCCCCTTCGGGGCAACCTTTTCAATATGGCCACCAGACCTGACCCAGAGAAGCGCAAGACTAAGACGCCTCTCCGAGGGGGACAGATTCAAACCAATGTTATGGATCGTTACACCCATCCTAAGGGATCCCCCGGTGGTACCGGCCATACTCCTGAAGATCCGGGAGCTGAATCTTGCGCTTCTCCTGAACTCTCCCTACAGAATGTCATGAGTGCCATCGCCGGCATGAAGGCTTCGATGGGTCAGCAATACGAGGCCCTTGCCTCGAAGATCGACACAGTGGCCGTCGACGTCACTTTGATTAGAGCGGACCTGGCGAAAACTAATGAGAGGGTCAAGTCCTTGGATTTGAAGACCTCCAGCCTAACTACCGACGTCTCCGACATACAGACTGAAGTCGGCAACCTACGTTCCTCGAACGACTTGATGGCACACCGGCTTGAGGATTTTGAAAATAGGGCACGGCGTAATAATGTACGCATTATTGGAGTCCTTGAGAACCATGAACATTCTTCGATCGATCTCCTGGTGGAAGATCTTGTTTTGAATCATCTCGCCCCCTCTGGGCTCAGCAAATTCTTCGCCGTTGAGCGAGCCCATCGAGTTCCGGGTGGAAAACCAAAACTGGGTGCCCCACCGAGACCTATCATTGCAAAACTTTTTCACTTTCGTGATAGAGACGCTATCCTGCAGGCCTTTCGGGTGGGCGGCCCGGTGAAGTTTGAGAATACGTCCGTTTACTTCTACCCGGATTTTACTCAGTTGGTTCAAAGGCAGAGAATGGGTTTTCAGGGTGTGAAACGGCGACTACGTGACTTGGGTCTTAAGTACGCCATGCTGTTTCCAACTAGACTTCGGATCGAATACGAGGATCGGACATTTTTCTTTGATCGCCCAGAGAGTGTCGGTGACTGGCTTGACTCTTTGCCTAAAAAGGATGATCGATCCGAGCACCCTGGCGGTGCCGAGGGTGGTTTGCCGGAGCAGGAGTGACACTGTGGTTCCCGATGTCTGAACTTTTCATTCGTATTTCGGCTGAGTTTCATATTTGGGTCTTCTTATGTCCTGCCCTATATTGGTCCGGGGTGGCGGGGGGGGTAAATTGGGTCTCTTTCCTCCTCCTAGGTTTCTTTGTTTAGATTAGATTAATGACTGGGCGACAGGCACACTGCAAGTTGGGGTGGCTATTGAGTCTCATGCAGGGGTGCAGGGTGGGGGGTGTTGTAACGGGTTCAAGTTGGGGGGTGGTGGGGGGTGTTCGTTTGTTTGTTCTTTTTTGCAAGGCATCGTATTGTATTCCTTATTGCTTCGATTGATGTGTTCTTTGTGGGGTGTGCTCTGCAGTCTCTTCGGGAATGGGGGGAAGTGAGTTGAGACTGCTGTCTTGGAATGTCAACGGGTTGGGGGACAGGATAAAACGAGGGGTTGTGCTGCAGTTTTTGAGAGGTCATTCTCCTGATTTTGTCCTTCTGCAAGAGACACACTTAATTGGTAACACTTGTCAAGCCATGAATAGACGAGGCTATCGCTTGGTTGCTCATTCCGGATTTACTTCTGGCTCTAGGGGGGTGGGTATTCTGGTTCGGTCTTCCCTCCCCTTTGAGATTGATGACGTAATACTTGATGATAGGGGGCGCTACGCCGCGCTCACTGGTAGATGGAAGGGGAAGACGCTCTCCATACTTACGATTTATGTCCCCCCTGGCCTGCAGACTCCCACCTCTGCTGATATTGAACGGGTTGTTCTAGGGCTTCCTGAAGGTCTTTTAATCCTGGGTGGGGACTTTAACTCTGTCGTCTCTGGTTCCTCGGATCGCTACCCTCCCAGAGATTTGGCTAGATCTCAGTTATGGATGAATGGGTTTTTGGAAACTTTCGGGCTGGTGGATAGTTGGAGGTTGATGCATCCTGTGCAGTTACAATATACCTTCCATTCAGGAGCCCACGGGAGCCTCTCCAGGCTTGATTATCTCCTGATGCCAGCGGCTCAATCCTCCTCTATCAGGGAAATCCGACACCTTCCCAGGGGCATTTCAGATCATTCCCCCTTGTGGCTCTGTGTGGAAGCTGGGGTGTGCAGTGAGGGCAGGGTTGCTCCCATCAACCCCTGGTATCTCCGGAATCCTAAGATCCGCTCGGAGCTGATAAAATCTATTGATCATTACTTCCTCGATAATGTGGGATCTGTTTCATCATCTGTGTCATTGTGGCAGGCTTTCAAGACTATTATCCGTGGACATTCTTGTCGTTAATTACTGGTGCCAAGAAGGCCAAATGTGAGGAACTGGTACGCATTGAAGCTGATATAACTGTCATTGAGAGTGACCTCAAGGCGGATGTCACCCGTGCTAAACTCCACTCCCTCAGCTTAAAACAATCTGATTATAAAGCCCTGGTGACCGATGCTGCTAAAGTAATGGACAGAGAGCAACAGGGTAGGCTGTATGATGTGGGTGACAAGGCTGGTAAATTGCTTGCTTGGCTTGATAAGAAGGAAAGAGCGAATTGTGTAGTTCCTGTGATTGAAAGGTCGGGTGGAGTGTGTGTGACTGACTCGGCTGGGATCATTGACTGTTTTGTGGATCATTTCCGTACTGTGTATTCTTCAGTTTGCGATAGGGACGAGGGGGATTCCCAGTTGTTATTGCGGGACATTGCATTGCCCTGTCTCTCTGATGTTGATAGGGATTTTATGGACGCACCGCTTACGACAGATGAAATAGCGATTGCCATCCGCTCCCTTCGCTCTGGTAAGGCTATGGGCCCCAATGGCTTGCCTATTGAATTGTACAAACTGCGGCCTGACAAAATGGCGCCCTATCTGAGAGATATGTTCCTTGAGGCGCTGAAATCTGGTTCCCTCCCCGCGGATCAGCAGCTGGCCTCTATCGTGGTAATACACAAGGAGGGTAAGCCGCGCGACCGTTGTGCCTCTTATAGGCCCATCTCTCTTTTAAACGCCGAACCCAAAATTTTAGCCAAATTATTAGCTAACCGCTTGGTTAAGGTGATCTGTGATTTGATACATCCGGATTAATCCGGTTTTATCCCGCATCGCAATACTGCCCTTAATCTTCGGCGGCTTCATGGAGTTCTCGCGAGAGCCAGGACCCTCTCTGAGCCGGCCATTTTGGCTTCCTTGGATGCCACTATGGCCTTTGATACTATCGAATGGCCTTATTTATCTCTGGGCGGCTCTCGCAAAATTTGGTTTTGGCCCTATATTCATTGCATGGGTGAAACTTTTTTATGAGAAGCCTCTGGCTCAGGTGGTGGTTAATGGGAAGGTATCTGGCATTTTTACTCTTGGACGGGGCACTCGACAGGGCTGCCCGTTGTCTCCCTTGCTTTTTGCCCTTGCGCTCGAACCGCTGGCCGCGTGGCTCCGCTGGGAGCCCTCGATAAAGGGCATTAGGTGGACTCCTGACTTCGAGGATCGTATTTCGCTTTATGCGGATGACATCCTTTTGTACCTCACATCCCCCAGAAATCCCTGAATGTGCTTTTTGACGTTTTAACTTCATTTGGGAAGAATTCAGGTCTTGTTATTAATTGGACGAAACCCTGTGTCTATGTGTTAGCAGGAGGGCTTCCCGCGCTGCCTCGCATATTCCCGATCCAAGTCATCGAGTCAGGGTTCAAGTATTTGGGGATCTATATCTCCCTGGATCCTGTGGTTCGCTATGAGCGCAACCTGCTTCCTCCGCTCCAGCGACTGAAACTTGATGTCTCACGCTGGCGTCGGTTACCGCTCTCGCCGCTCGGGCGTGCTGCTCTTTTTAAGATGATGTCGCTGCCGAGATTTTTGTACGCACTCCAAAACTCATTTGCCCCTATTTCCTCCGGGTTTTTTCGGGAGGTGGACAGCCTACAACGTCTTTTATTTTGGGACGGACGCGCACGTATTGCTCTCCCCAAGCTTACGCTCCCTTGGTACGATGGGGGCATCGCTCTCCCAGACATCAAGCGTTACTATTGGGCCTCTCAATTGAGTGCGATTAACCATGCAACCTATGCACCGGGTCCTTCACCTGCTTTCGAGATGGTTAAACACCTTTTACCGGGCGGGACTTATAGTAGGGAGTATAATCCAAGGGATTCGCAGGACGTTAACTGGGCCCACTCAGATTGCTGTGCAAGTTTGGCGAGATGCAAATGCGGCTTTGGGTTGGAATGATAGATTGACTCGTGCGGCTCCGTTGTATGACTCTGAATGATTGGGTTGCTTATGGAGAACGAAAGGTTTTGAGAAATGGGACATGATTGGTATCAGCAGAGTGGGTGACCTCTGGACCAAGGGAAATGTTAAAACCTTCGAGGCGCTGAAGACGGAATATGAGATCGGAGACAAGGAATTTTTCAGATATGTGCAGGTGCGCCATGCCCTGCTATCGGTTTTCCCTGCTGGCACTGACGTCCCCGAGTCCTCTCCTCTCGAGGACCGTATATTGGAAGGTTATGTCCCTGACAGCACGATTTCATTGATTTATAAAAAATTTATCAATAATCGGACTGATCTACTTGTGCGTCTCAGAGCGGTATGGACTGAGGATGGATTGGAATTGGATGACGAAGACTGGCAATCCGCGTTGTCGTCGCCCAAGGAGGTTGCTATTCCTGCCTGTCTTCGCTTTGTCCAACTGAAGATCCTTCACCGTATATATGTTACTGGTCCGAGTCTGGTGCGAATGGGCTATTCTCTGGATGGGTTGTGTAAACGTGGTTGCGGCATGCCTGGAACCTTCCTTCACATTCTTTGGGAGTGTTCGGCGGTGGCGGGGTTTTGGGCCCGAGTACATGCGGTGATGGAAAGAGTTACCGGAGTGTCGTTGTTGCCCGAAGCTAGGCGCTGCCTGCTGAACGTGTGGGAGCCGAATGATTACACAGTTGCTCAGATCCGTTGGGCGACCCTTGGTAACATGATAGCTAAGAGAGACATCGCACAGTTGTGGGGTTCCCAGAGGTCGCCCACGGTATTGGCATGGAAGGAGGGCATGGAGTGGTGCATGTTTAGGGAGAAAACGGTGTATCTGGCTAGGGGTAAACCTAGGAAATGGAACAGGGTCTGGTCGCAGTGGAATGCCTATCGTGGGAATATATGTACTCCCCCGCAGGACTTACTACCTGATGTTCCCTTGTCCCCCTAAATGACGTTCCATGTACTGTTTAATGCTATGAGTGCTGCACTGTTTCCCCACTGCCCCCCCCTCTCGACAGAATATAAGTGTATGATTTTTCCTGAATATTTGGAGTGACACTCTATGCGGACACAAGATCGCCAGTACTGTATCTAATGCCTTGATTTTTGTTGTTGTATTTTATTTATCAATAAAAAAGATTTTTTTAAAAGGCAGCTGTAGATGGAAGTTGTAGAATTAGTGGCTCCACAAGCAGGAGCTTCACTGTCTCCCACAGTGTAAATTAGGTTTGAAAGGGACAGGAAACTGCCATATATTTCCATATGTACCATAACCATCTACTTCTAACTGATTCTATTGTTGTGAGACATCTACAAACGGTTGGGCTGTTTGTGTAATATTAATTCCATTATATAATTCCAGTATTAAAACTCCCACCATTACTGGCTGACATGAAGAGGGGATGTAGCAACAGTGTAGCCTGGAAAAGGAAAAGGGGTGTATTGTGTGGACAAAGAGTTTATTTCACAATTAATGCTACAGTATCTGGGCCAAAATGAATCATGTGTTTGACACTGCCGGCCACTGGATTCTACTCAACATATACATCTGCCTTAATCATACAGACATAGCTCTTGCGTAGTTTATCTCTTATCATTCCAATCAATCATTCCTAGCATATTTTGTTTTTTGATCAGTTTATGGCCAGCTTCCTTCCAGAAGGCGTCCCTCAAGGCTAAGTCCTTTGTCCTGATCAATTCTTGCTGATGATTCCTTCGAGGGGTAATAATGTCCTTCAGAAACTCTTATCCTTTACATGCAGATGGTACCACAATCTTATTCACTTTCCCTTCTTTCACTTACCTACAAACCCAAATCATTAAGGATCTGATTAGGAGTGTGTTGATGAATTCTAACCCACGTGGAAACCATTGCACAGTTATAAACACTACACCCCAGCACTATTTCGTGGTCATTTTCTTTAGATCCTCCTTCAAAATGTATCAGGAAAACATATGGTAAACTCTCATACATGTGAAATTTAGTGCAGAAATAAATAACATTTTGCACGTGAGTCCTAATTTTAGGAAAATGCAAAATAGTACATATTTACTGCGCCCAAATTAACGTACCCAGATTTACCATACACACTAAATACCACTCTGTGGGATGTCAGCAATTAGTGAGTGGATTAAATGTCTCAACTTTTACTGGCCTACATGCAACCAAGGCCGGTCTTACAGCTATCCATGACTGGATGGCCCTCCACTCTCTCAAGCCCAACTCCTACACAGACATATCTCTAAGAGTCTCCCTTATCCTCTTTCGCAGCCATCCTTCCACTGCGAGAAACCTTGCAATCCTCCTTTAACCATGACTGGTGCAGCACGGCTCTTTTCCCACACTTCCAGCTGCGCAGCATGTAAAGCAAATTTTACCCACCCTTCCATCAATGCTGTTGAAACCACATCAACCCACGTATGCCTGTCAATCTTGTTATGGTTATCTAAACAGCGAAATTGTTCCACTGTACGACATTCCTGTTCGACACTGTACGACATTCCTGTTTATCCTTCTATCCCCTTCAGTCCTACTCTCCCCACTTCCGTTTCCCTTTTCCTCACGTTTTTTGCATCTTCTATCCCCTGCCTTACTCTCCCCCATCCCCCCAATATAATACCTGTGTACTGCCCTCTCCTCTCTAAAATCCTCCCCCCTCCCACCGCCCCTCCTCTCTAACAGACTCTCAATTTTACCAATCATACTGGCTCGACCCACCTTTTCACTTTGCGTAGTCTCTATACCACTGATATTCCCCAGCCCCTCTTTCCTTCCCCTCCCTTCCCCCTCACACATTCTCCTCATCTCAATCCTACCTACTGCTCATCTCCCCCAGCCCTCTGATCTATAGTGCTGACTCAACATGCCTCCCCTCAACAATACTCTCCTGACACCGGACTCACACATCTCCAGACATGGCCCTAACTCTTGGTCCATCCTTTACCCCTCAAGCCTCTCCAAAAACGGCAAGAGAAACTTCAAACACAAACATCTTATCTGCCACCACGAATCCCTATTCGTTGACAACTACCATACCCAAAACGCCATTATAAAAATGAACTACATCTTCTTCACTAAACGACCTTCCAAATGGAAAAGCATCTTTCTCCAACTTCTTCCTGCCACGACATTGTGCAAAATTCCTTACGGTCATACACTTTCCACCACTCCTTCCCCCACTTTTCCTGGAGAAATCAACAGCTCTATTTTCAAATCTGGAAATATCCTCATTCACCTCTCTATTTTTGAACTCCACTTTAGCTCCCTATCACAAAAATGACTTCCTACACTTTCCGTCGATTGCCTAGCCTCCCAACTGCATGATGCCGTCGTGCCCCTTAACACTCTGACCCCTCCCATGCCATCCCCTATCGTGCAAACCTCAAAGGAATCCCCCACCTCTCTGATGCCCTCCATCATGACTGCTATAGCATCCTCACCCCCTGCTTCTCCCACTACTCCCCTTATCTCCCATATTCCCCCTGCCACACTAACACACTTGTACTGGTCCCTCCTTTACTCAATAGGAAATCAACGCAATCTCGCTCTTTCTCTGGCAATGCGCCGTCCATCTGGAATGCCCTTCCCAAAGACTTACGTTTCAACCCCATCTTCGACTGCTTCAAAAAAGACCTCAAGCTGCTCCTTCTCAACAAATATTGGGGTACCTAATTTATTGCTTCACTGTTTATTAACTCTTGATTCTTTCTCCAGACATGGTCATTATGCACCCCATGCTCTTCCTTTGTTTCTCTCTTCCCAGATATCACCTTTTACCCGTTATTTTTCCTTTTCTCTAACATACCCACCCTGCATCAATCACCTCTCCCCCTTATCAAACCACTTATCACTATATTGCCTTCTCTCCCCCGCCCCCCCCCTATCCGCCCTTACTCTGCAATTCGCTTTTCTGATCCATTTCCACCTACCTTAATCTGTTTTTGTCTTTTGTCTAACTATTTTTGTATTTTATTCCCAAATTTTGCTTAATGCCATGCCTCATTACCTTTTTGTATTATTAGGTTTTGCCTAGCGAAAGCTGCGCTCTGCGCAGCTTTTCGCGCAGGCGAAATCCTGTTGAGAACTGTAGGGTGCTTTGGGTCGGCCCTCGTCATTGATTGGCTGGCTCCGTAAACGGAGCCTTGCCATTGGACGAGGGGCCTGTCCGTCAATGCCGGACCAGACACGGGGGCGTTCCCGACATTCTTTGGCTTTTGCCGACGTCACGCGACGCCGGGAACGCCCCCGATTCTGTTCCGGCATTGCCGGCACCTCCCTTGCTCTACTGTCATCACCACAACACTGCGCCCATTTTATCCCAAGCTAAACACTCGGAGAGGCGCAGTGACCGGGTCTTTGAAGGCCGCTCTCCCAATGAAAACAAGTTTTCTCTCCGAGTCAGCACGAGCAGGAAGACGAGCAGCGCGCCTCCCAGCTGGCCTCTCGCATCAGCATCCAGAGCTGCCCTGCGCGGTGTGTAGCTTCAGTGGAGCTTCAGAGTGCAGAGTGGAGCTTCAGAGTGGAGCTTCAGAGTGCAGAGTGGAGCTTCAGAGTGGAGCTTCAGAGTGGAGCTTCAGTGGAGCTTCAGAGTGCAGAGTGGAGCTTCAGAGTGGAGCTTCAGAGTGCAGAGTGGAGCTTCAGAGTGGAGCTTCAGAGTGGAGCTTCAGTGGAGCTTCAGAGTGCAGAGTGGAGCTTCAGAGTGGAGCTTCAGAGTGGAGCTTCAGAGTGGAGCTTCAGAGTGCAGAGTGGAGCTTCAGAGTGGAGCTTCAGAGTGGAGCTTCAGAGTGCAGAGTGGAGCTTCAGAGTGGAGCTTCAGAGTGGAGCTTCAGAGTGCAGAGTGGAGCTTCAGAGTGGAGCTTCAGAGTGGAGCTTCAGAGTGGAGCTTCAGAGTGGAGCTTCAGAGTGGAGCTTCAGAGTGGAGCTTCAGAGTGGAGCTTCAGAGTGCAGCTTCAGAGTGGAGCTTCAGAGTGCAGAGTGGAGCTTCAGAGTGCAGATTCAGAGTGCAGAGTGGAGCTTCAGAGTGGAGCTTCAGAGTGGAGCTTCAGAGTGCAGAGTGGAGCTTCAGAGTGCAGATTCAGAGTGGAGCTTCAGAGTGGAGCTTCAGAGTGGAGCTTCAGAGTGGAGCTTCAGAGTGGAGCTTCAGAGTGGAGCTTCAGAGTGGAGCTTCAGAGTGCAGATTCAGAGTGGAGCTTCAGAGTGCAGATTCAGAGTGGAGCTTCAGAGTGCAGATTCAGAGTGGAGCTTCAGAGTGCAGATTCAGAGTGGAGCTTCAGAGTGCAGATTCAGAGTGGAGCTTCAGAGTGCAGATTCAGAGTGGAGATTCAGAGTGCAGCTTCAGAGTGCAGAGTGGAGCTGCAGATTCAGAGTGGAGCTGCAGAGTGCAGATTCAGAGTGCAGAGTGGAGCTTCAGAGTGCAGATTCAGAGTGCAGAGTGGAGCTTCAGAGTGCAGATTCAGAGTGGAGCATCAGAGTGCAGATTCAGAGTGGAGCTTCAGAGTGCAGAGTGGAGCTTCAGAGTGCAGAGTGGAGCTTCAGAGTGGAGCTTCAGAGTGCAGAGTGGAGCTTCAGAGTGCAGAGTGGAGCTTCAGAGTGCAGAGTGGAGCTTCAGAGTGGAGCTTCAGAGTGCAGAGTGGAGCTTCAGAGTGCAGAGTGGAGCTTCAGAGTGGAGCTTCAGAGTGCAGAGTGGAGCTTCAGAGTGGAGCTTCAGAGTGCAGAGTGGAGCTTCAGAGTGGAGCTTCAGAGTGCAGAGTGGAGCTTCAGAGTGGAGCTTCAGAGTGGAGCTTCAGAGTGGAGCTTCAGAGTGGAGCTTCAGAGTGGAGCTTCAGAGTGCAGATTCAGAGTGCAGATTCAGAGTGGAGCTTCAGAGTGCAGATTCAGAGTGGAGATTCAGAGTGCAGCTTCAGAGTGCAGAGTGGAGCTGCAGATTCAGAGTGGAGCTGCAGAGTGCAGATTCAGAGTGCAGAGTGGAGCTTCAGAGTGCAGATTCAGAGTGCAGAGTGGAGCTTCAGAGTGCAGATTCAGAGTGGAGCATCAGAGTGCAGATTCAGAGTGGAGCTTCAGAGTGCAGAGTGGAGCTTCAGAGTGCAGAGTGGAGCTTCAGAGTGGAGCTTCAGAGTGCAGAGTGGAGCTTCAGAGTGCAGAGTGGAGCTTCAGAGTGGAGCTTCAGAGTGCAGAGTGGAGCTTCAGAGTGCAGAGTGGAGCTTCAGAGTGGAGCTTCAGAGTGCAGAGTGGAGCTTCAGAGTGGAGCTTCAGAGTGCAGAGTGGAGCTTCAGAGTGGAGCTTCAGAGTGCAGAGTGGAGCTTCAGAGTGGAGCTTCAGAGTGGAGCTTCAGAGTGGAGCTTCAGAGTGGAGCTTCAGAGTGGAGCTTCAGAGTGGAGCTTCAGAGTGCAGAGTGGAGCTTCAGAGTGCAGAGTGGAGCTTCAGAGTGGAGCTTCAGAGTGCAGAGTGGAGCTTCAGAGTGCAGAGTGGAGCTTCAGAGTGGAGCTTCAGAGTGGAGCTTCAGAGTGGAGCTTCAGAGTGGAGCTTCAGAGTGGAGCTTCAGAGTGCAGAGTGGAGCTTCAGAGTGCAGAGTGGAGCTTCAGAGTGGAGCTTCAGAGTGCAGAGTGGAGCTTCAGAGTGCAGAGTGGAGCTTCAGAGTGGAGCTTCAGAGTGGAGCTTCAGAGTGGAGCTTCAGAGTGGAGCTTCAGAGTGGAGCTTCAGAGTGGAGCTTCAGAGTGGAGCTTCAGAGTGGAGCTTCAGAGTGCAGAGTGGAGCTTCAGAGTGCAGATTCAGAGTGGAGCTTCAGAGTGCAGAGTGGAGCTTCAGAGTGCAGATTCAGAGTGGAGCTTCAGAGTGCAGAGTGGAGCTTCAGAGTGGAGCTTCAGAGTGCAGAGTGGAGCTTCAGAGTGCAGAGTGGAGCTTCAGAGTGGAGCTTCAGAGTGCAGAGTGGAGCTTCAGAGTGCAGAGTGGAGCTTCAGAGTGCAGAGTGGAGCTTCAGAGTGGAGCTTCAGAGTGGAGCTTCAGAGTGGAGCTTCAGAGTGGAGCTTCAGAGTGGAGCATCAGAGTGGAGCATCAGAGTGGAGCTTCAGAGTGGAGCTTCAGAGTGGAGCTTCAGAGTGGAGCTTCAGAGTGGAGCTTCAGAGTGGAGCTTCAGAGTGGAGCTTCAGAGTGGAGCTTCAGAGTGGAGCTTCAGAGTGGAGCTTCAGAGTGGAGCATCAGAGTGCAGAGTGGAGCTTCAGAGTGCAGATTCAGAGTGGAGCTTCAGAGTGCAGATTCAGAGTGGAGCTTCAGAGTGCAGAGTGGAGCTTCAGAGTGCAGAGTGGAGCTTCAGAGTGCAGATTCAGAGTGGAGCTTCAGAGTGCAGAGTGGAGCTTCAGAGTGCAGAGTGGAGCTTCAGAGTGCAGATTCAGAGTGCAGAGTGGAGCTTCAGAGTGGAGCTTCAGAGTGGAGCTTCAGAGTGGAGCTTCAGAGTGGAGCTTCAGAGTGGAGCTTCAGAGTGCAGATTCAGAGTGGAGCTTCAGAGTGCAGAGTGGAGCTTCAGAGTGCAGATTCAGAGTGGAGCTTCAGAGTGCAGATTCAGAGTGGAGCTTCAGAGTGCAGATTCAGAGTGGAGCTTCAGAGTGCAGATTCAGAGTGGAGCTTCAGAGTGGAGCTTCAGAGTGGAGCTTCAGAGTGGAGCTTCAGAGTGGAGCTTCAGAGTGGAGCTTCAGAGTGGAGCTTCAGAGTGGAGCTTCAGAGTGCAGAGTGGAGCTTCAGAGTGCAGATTCAGAGTGGAGCTTCAGAGTGCAGATTCAGAGTGGAGCTTCAGAGTGCAGATTCAGAGTGGAGCTTCAGAGTGCAGATTCAGAGTGGAGCTTCAGAGTGCAGATTCAGAGTGGAGCTTCAGAGTGCAGATTCAGAGTGGAGATTCAGAGTGCAGCTTCAGAGTGCAGAGTGGAGCTGCAGATTCAGAGTGGAGCTGCAGAGTGCAGATTCAGAGTGCAGAGTGGAGCTTCAGAGTGCAGATTCAGAGTGCAGAGTGGAGCTTCAGAGTGCAGATTCAGAGTGGAGCATCAGAGTGCAGATTCAGAGTGGAGCTTCAGAGTGCAGAGTGGAGCTTCAGAGTGCAGAGTGGAGCTTCAGAGTGGAGCTTCAGAGTGCAGAGTGGAGCTTCAGAGTGCAGAGTGGAGCTTCAGAGTGGAGCTTCAGAGTGCAGAGTGGAGCTTCAGAGTGCAGAGTGGAGCTTCAGAGTGGAGCTTCAGAGTGCAGAGTGGAGCTTCAGAGTGGAGCTTCAGAGTGCAGAGTGGAGCTTCAGAGTGGAGCTTCAGAGTGCAGAGTGGAGCTTCAGAGTGGAGCTTCAGAGTGGAGCTTCAGAGTGGAGCTTCAGAGTGGAGCTTCAGAGTGGAGCTTCAGAGTGGAGCTTCAGAGTGGAGCTTCAGAGTGCAGAGTGGAGCTTCAGAGTGCAGAGTGGAGCTTCAGAGTGGAGCTTCAGAGTGCAGAGTGGAGCTTCAGAGTGCAGAGTGGAGCTTCAGAGTGCAGAGTGGAGCTTCAGAGTGGAGCTTCAGAGTGGAGCTTCAGAGTGGAGCTTCAGAGTGGAGCTTCAGAGTGGAGCTTCAGAGTGGAGCTTCAGAGTGCAGAGTGGAGCTTCAGAGTGGAGCTTCAGAGTGGAGCTTCAGAGTGGAGCTTCAGAGTGGAGCTTCAGAGTGGAGCTTCAGAGTGGAGCTTCAGAGTGGAGCTTCAGAGTGGAGCTTCAGAGTGGAGCTTCAGAGTGGAGCTTCAGAGTGGAGCTTCAGAGTGCAGAGTGGAGCTTCAGAGTGCAGAGTGGAGCTTCAGAGTGCAGATTCAGAGTGGAGCTTCAGAGTGCAGAGTGGAGCTTCAGAGTGCAGATTCAGAGTGGAGCTTCAGAGTGCAGAGTGGAGCTTCAGAGTGGAGCTTCAGAGTGCAGAGTGGAGCTTCAGAGTGGAGCTTCAGAGTGCAGAGTGGAGCTTCAGAGTGGAGCTTCAGAGTGCAGAGTGGAGCTTCAGAGTGGAGCTTCAGAGTGGAGCTTCAGAGTGGAGCTTCAGAGTGGAGCTTCAGAGTGGAGCTTCAGAGTGGAGCTTCAGAGTGCAGAGTGGAGCTTCAGAGTGGAGCTTCAGAGTGGAGCTTCAGAGTGCAGAGTGGAGCTTCAGAGTGCAGAGTGGAGCTTCAGAGTGGAGCTTCAGAGTGCAGAGTGGAGCTTCAGAGTGCAGAGTGGAGCTTCAGAGTGGAGCTTCAGAGTGCAGAGTGGAGCTTCAGAGTGGAGCTTCAGAGTGCAGAGTGGAGCTTCAGAGTGGAGCTTCAGAGTGCAGAGTGGAGCTTCAGAGTGGAGCTTCAGAGTGCAGAGTGGAGCTTCAGAGTGGAGCTTCAGAGTGGAGCTTCAGAGTGGAGCTTCAGAGTGGAGCTTCAGAGTGGAGCTTCAGAGTGGAGCTTCAGAGTGCAGAGTGGAGCTTCAGAGTGGAGCTTCAGAGTGGAGCTTCAGAGTGGAGCTTCAGAGTGGAGCTTCAGAGTGGAGCTTCAGAGTGGAGCTTCAGAGTGGAGCTTCAGAGTGGAGCTTCAGAGTGCAGATTCAGAGTGGAGCTTCAGAGTGGAGCTTCAGAGTGCAGATTCAGAGTGGAGCTTCAGAGTGCAGAGTGGAGCTTCAGAGTGCAGATTCAGAGTGGAGCTTCAGAGTGCAGAGTGGAGCTTCAGAGTGGAGCTTCAGAGTGCAGAGTGGAGCTTCAGAGTGCAGAGTGGAGCTTCAGAGTGGAGCTTCAGAGTGCAGAGTGGAGCTTCAGAGTGGAGCTTCAGAGTGCAGAGTGGAGCTTCAGAGTGGAGCTTCAGAGTGGAGCTTCAGAGTGGAGCTTCAGAGTGGAGCTTCAGAGTGGAGCTTCAGAGTGGAGCTTCAGAGTGGAGCTTCAGAGTGGAGCTTCAGAGTGGAGCTTCAGAGTGGAGCTTCAGAGTGCAGAGTGGAGCTTCAGAGTGGAGCTTCAGAGTGCAGAGTGGAGCTTCAGAGTGGAGCTTCAGAGTGCAGCCAGAGTGGAGCTTCAGAGTGGAGCTTCAGAGTGGAGCAGAGTGCAGAGTGGAGCTTCAGAGTGCAGAGTGGAGCTTTCAGAGTGGGAGCTTCAGAGTGCAGAGTGGAGCTTCAGAGTGGAGCTTCAGAGTGGTCAGAGTGGAGCTTCAGAGTGGAGCTTCAGAGTGGAGCTTCAGAGTGGAGCTTCAGAGTGGAGCTTCAGAGTGGAGCTTCAGAGTGGAGCTTCAGAGTGGAGCTTTACAGCTTCAGAGTGGAGCTTCAGAGTGGAGCTTCAGAGTGGGAGCTCAGAGTGGAGCTCAGAGTGAGCTTCAGAGTGGAGCTTCAGAGTGGCAGATTCAGAGTGGAGCTTCAGAGTGCAGAAGTGGAGCTTCAGAGAGCTCAGATTGCAGAGTGGAGCTTCAGAGTGCAAGCTTCAGAGTGAGCTTCAGAGTGGGAGCTTCAGAGTGGAGCTTCAGAGTGGAGCTTCAGAGTGAGCTTCAGAGTGGAGCTTCAGAGTGGAGCTTCAGAGTGGAGCTTCAGAGTGGAGCTTCAGAGTGCAGCTTCAGAGTGGAGCTTCAGAGTGCAGAGTGGAGCTTCAGAGTGCAGATTCAGAGTGGAGCTTCAGAGTGCAGAGTGGAGCTTCAGAGTGGAGCTTCAGAGTGCAGAGTGGAGCTTCAGAGTGGAGCTTCAGAGTGCAGAGTGGAGCTTCAGAGTGGAGCTTCAGAGTGCAGAGTGGAGCTTCAGAGTGGAGCTTCAGAGTGGAGCTTCAGAGTGGAGCTTCAGAGTGGAGCTTCAGAGTGGAGCTTCAGAGTGGAGCTTCAGAGTGGAGCTTCAGAGTGGAGCTTCAGAGTGGAGCTTCAGAGTGGAGCTTCAGAGTGCAGATTCAGAGTGCAGAGTGGAGCTTCAGAGTGCAGAGTGGAGCTTCAGAGTGCAGAGTGGAGCTTCAGAGTGGAGCTTCAGAGTGGAGCTTCAGAGTGGAGCTTCAGAGTGGAGCTTCAGAGTGGAGCTTCAGAGTGGAGCTTCAGAGTGGAGCTTCAGAGTGCAGAGTGGAGCTGCAGATTCAGAGTGGAGCTGCAGAGTGCAGATTCAGAGTGCAGAGTGGAGCTTCAGAGTGCAGATTCAGAGTGGAGCATCAGAGTGCAGATTCAGAGTGGAGCTTCAGAGTGCAGAGTGGAGCTTCAGAGTGCAGATTCAGAGTGGAGCTTCAGAGTGCAGAGTGGAGCTTCAGAGTGCAGATTCAGAGTGGAGCTTCAGAGTGCAGAGTGGAGCTTCAGAGTGGAGCTTCAGAGTGCAGAGTGGAGCTTCAGAGTGCAGAGTGGAGCTTCAGAGTGGAGCTTCAGAGTGCAGAGTGGAGCTTCAGAGTGCAGAGTGGAGCTTCAGAGTGCAGAGTGGAGCTTCAGAGTGGAGCTTCAGAGTGGAGCTTCAGAGTGGAGCTTCAGAGTGGAGCTTCAGAGTGGAGCTTCAGAGTGGAGCATCAGAGTGGAGCTTCAGAGTGGAGCTTCAGAGTGGAGCTTCAGAGTGGAGCTTCAGAGTGGAGCTTCAGAGTGGAGCTTCAGAGTGGAGCTTCAGAGTGGAGCTTCAGAGTGGAGCTTCAGAGTGGAGCTTCAGAGTGGAGCATCAGAGTGCAGAGTGGAGCTTCAGAGTGCAGAGTGGAGCTTCAGAGTGCAGATTCAGAGTGGAGCTTCAGAGTGCAGAGTGGAGCTTCAGAGTGCAGAGTGGAGCTTCAGAGTGCAGAGTGGAGCTTCAGAGTGCAGATTCAGAGTGGAGCTTCAGAGTGCAGAGTGGAGCTTCAGAGTGCAGAGTGGAGCTTCAGAGTGCAGATTCAGAGTGCAGAGTGGAGCTTCAGAGTGGAGCTTCAGAGTGGAGCTTCAGAGTGGAGCTTCAGAGTGGAGCTTCAGAGTGGAGCTTCAGAGTGGAGCTTCAGAGTGGAGCTTCAGAGTGGAGCTTCAGAGTGCAGATTCAGAGTGGAGCTTCAGAGTGCAGAGTGGAGCTTCAGAGTGCAGATTCAGAGTGGAGCTTCAGAGTGCAGATTCAGAGTGGAGCTTCAGAGTGCAGATTCAGAGTGGAGCTTCAGAGTGGAGCTTCAGAGTGGAGCTTCAGAGTGGAGCTTCAGAGTGGAGCTTCAGAGTGGAGCTTCAGAGTGGAGCTTCAGAGTGGAGCTTCAGAGTGGAGCTTCAGAGTGGAGCTTCAGAGTGGAGCTTCAGAGTGGAGCTTCAGAGTGCAGAGTGGAGCTTCAGAGTGGAGCTTCAGAGTGGAGCTTCAGAGTGGAGCTTCAGAGTGGAGCTTCAGAGTGGAGCTTCAGAGTGGAGCTTCAGAGTGCAGAGTGGAGCTTCAGAGTGCAGATTCAGAGTGGAGCTTCAGAGTGCAGATTCAGAGTGGAGCTTCAGAGTGCAGATTCAGAGTGGAGCTTCAGAGTGCAGATTCAGAGTGGAGCTTCAGAGTGCAGATTCAGAGTGGAGCTTCAGAGTGCAGATTCAGAGTGGAGCTTCAGAGTGCAGCTTCAGAGTGCAGAGTGGAGCTGCAGATTCAGAGTGGAGCTGCAGAGTGCAGATTCAGAGTGCAGAGTGGAGCTTCAGAGTGCAGATTCAGAGTGCAGAGTGGAGCTTCAGAGTGCAGATTCAGAGTGGAGCTTCAGAGTGCAGAGTGGAGCTTCAGAGTGCAGATTCAGAGTGGAGCTTCAGAGTGCAGAGTGGAGCTTCAGAGTGCAGATTCAGAGTGGAGCTTCAGAGTGCAGAGTGGAGCTTCAGAGTGCAGATTCAGAGTGGAGCTTCAGAGTGCAGAGTGGAGCTTCAGAGTGCAGATTCAGAGTGGAGCTTCAGAGTGCAGAGTGGAGCTTCAGAGTGCAGATTCAGAGTGGAGCTTCAGAGTGCAGAGTGGAGCTTCAGAGTGGAGCTTCAGAGTGCAGAGTGGAGCTTCAGAGTGCAGAGTGGAGCTTCAGAGTGGAGCTTCAGAGTGCAGAGTGGAGCTTCAGAGTGGAGCTTCAGAGTGCAGAGTGGAGCTTCAGAGTGGAGCTTCAGAGTGGAGCTTCAGAGTGGAGCTTCAGAGTGGAGCTTCAGAGTGGAGCTTCAGAGTGGAGCTTCAGAGTGGAGCTTCAGAGTGGAGCTTCAGAGTGGAGCATCAGAGTGGAGCATCAGAGTGGAGCTTCAGAGTGGAGCTTCAGAGTGGAGCTTCAGAGTGGAGCTTCAGAGTGGAGCTTCAGAGTGGAGCTTCAGAGTGGAGCTTCAGAGTGGAGCTTCAGAGTGGAGCTTCAGAGTGGAGCTTCAGAGTGCAGAGTGGAGCTTCAGAGTGCAGATTCAGAGTGGAGCTTCAGAGTGCAGAGTGGAGCTTCAGAGTGCAGATTCAGAGTGGAGCTTCAGAGTGCAGAGTGGAGCTTCAGAGTGCAGAGTGGAGCTTCAGAGTGCAGAGTGGAGCTTCAGAGTGCAGATTCAGAGTGGAGCTTCAGAGTGCAGAGTGGAGCTTCAGAGTGCAGAGTGGAGCTTCAGAGTGCAGAGTGGAGCTTCAGAGTGCAGAGTGGAGCTTCAGAGTGCAGAGTGGAGCTTCAGAGTGCAGAGTGGAGCTTCAGAGTGCAGAGTGGAGCTTCAGAGTGCAGAGTGGAGCTTCAGAGTGGAGCTTCAGAGTGGAGCTTCAGAGTGGAGCTTCAGAGTGGAGCTTCAGAGTGGAGCTTCAGAGTGGAGCTTCAGAGTGGAGCTTCAGAGTGGAGCTTCAGAGTGCAGAGTGGAGCTTCAGAGTGCAGCTTCAGAGTGCAGAGTGGAGCTTCAGAGTGCAGAGTGGAGCTTCAGAGTGCAGAGTGGAGCTTCAGAGTGCAGAGTGGAGCTTCAGAGTGCAGAGTGGAGCTTCAGAGTGCAGAGTGGAGCTTCAGAGTGGAGCTTCAGAGTGTCAAGAGCAATGCCAATAGCTCTAACTTTAACAAAGGCAAAACCATTGCATTGTAAATGCTTGTTACTCAGTTTGAAACTCTGTTGTCTCCAATATGTTGTAAAGCGCTCTGATACTCCTGGGTCCAGCCTGCGCTATATAAAACCCTTTAAATAAATAATTAAATACATGCATAAAATAAATGCTATGTTTGCAACTAACTTGTTTGATATAAATTCTAAAAAAAAATCTTGAGCTTTTTTATGGCTTAACCTCATGAACATTTTTGCTCTCTTCTGATATTTCTCCACCTGTTGCCCAGTTAAGTATTTTTACTGCCACAATATACTGTCGATCCGTAAAAACATTGCCTCACATATTTAGAACAATCGCAGTGTTGACGACATCAGTATCCGGAAGTGGATTGCATTCTGACCTCCATCAGAACAGTGAGGACTTAAGCCCAATTCTGCATGCATTTAGATTTCTATTCTGAACTTTTTTATCAAGGGCGCTATGAAAGCCTAAAGCAACAGACTGTACAAAGCAGCATCTGTGCTTCACACAAGAAGGATTTTGAATGTTTTATACCATGCTTGAATAGAGCAGAGGAGTGGTGTGTGTTGAAGTCTTGCCAGCTGGAATAAAAATAGATGCGTAATTTGTAAAACAGGGAGAAATCTGAAAGCATGAAAACTTGTTAAAATGAGCTGTGAGCAGCAAGCAACACTTTTGTCTTTTGAGACATGCCGTCAAACTCTGTTTGAGAAAATTGCGAATGTCGTCTGCCATCTTGGGATTTCTGCAATGCAGCGTTTGATTTTGGTTAATAATACATTTCAAACAATGTTGGGCCTTTCCCGTCTCGAATGGCAAGCAGATAATCACTTGACTACATTTCTGTTGCTTGGAGGCACTGTTCTAAATAGGAACTGTGTGACGCTTGTTACTTTTAACTGCTTACACCTAAACCATATGAAACTGTGTGGAAAATACTTCTTTAAATTTCTCTGCATTTTTTTTGATTCATACTTTCAAGTTTTAGTGAATAGCGCAACCAGTTTCAAAATATGCTCGCCTATTGTTGACTGAATCGAAAAAGTTAATTGTTTTTTTCCCATCACTTCCTACAAACCAGGCTGTCATCAAGACATTCGTTCGATACAAGTTCAGCCTTCAATTTTCTCATCTTCATGAATCTTCTCTAGTTCACACACTTCCTTTCAGAGCAATACCTTTATAAAAGTATACCTAGGTCACATTTTGGACCATCAATAAATAGAGTGACAATTTGTCTAGTTTTAAAACGGTGGCGAATAAATACGGGCATCGACTTGGACTGAGCAAACAAGAGAAACTGAGTTGATTTCTATTGGTGATTTGGGGAAGTTCTCCCATAGAAAATTGGGAACGAAATAGGGCTACTTGGTACATTTGACAACAGAATTTTTGCACATATTGGCTGCAAATATCAACATTTTAAAGGGTCTGTAATAACATTTTCCAAAAATCGGTGTTGTGGCTCACACTCTCCAAGAAACTTTAATAAAGTGTGGACCTTATAGGAAATATCGAATTGCCTTGCAGACCAGCCCATTGTAAAGCCTTAAGGTCTCACCTTGGAAGATAGCAGCGTGTTGCAAAACAAACCAGTCTATATGAAAAGAGACACACCAATGCAATTTATTTTGACACAATATTCTGTCCACACAGCATTTTTGTCCTTGATATTCTATCACTTCTCCCAAACTTCTATAGAGGAGCAGTTACTGCATTTTCTAGTTTTTGTTCAGGTTCCTGGCTTTTAGGATAGTTTGCCATTTGCCTTCAACAATCTTTTTTATCCTTAATGGTTTCTTAATAATTCTTGACTTTCATCCACCTTCTAGGCAAGTAAGAGTCTCCATTATAAAGGATAGCAGAGAATCCTGAATTGTCAGAACGGTATAAAAGTATTTATTCAAATAAAAAGTAATCTAGTTAAAGTCACATGTGCAATGTTAACATGCAATTTAACTGACACAACATTAAAATGTGCAAAATGCAGTATGTAGATATACCTTTAGCACTAGTCCTCAAAATGTCTAAGCAAGCTTTGTTTTACAAGTCACTAAAGCAGATGTGCTGAGATGTGCACAAAATGCTGATAAGTTGACCTTTAATAAGAAAAGCTTCACATCACATTGCAGAATATTCCTGATTAAGAATAACGTTTTGAAATGTTTCTAAAAATACTTTATTGTTAAATAAAATAATCCTTATTTCACACACTAAGTACAACACATGAATAGAAATCGTTGATCATTTAACATCATTTTCTCATTTTATAATGAAGAGATGTGGTGCTGAATAATATTTATTTCACCTGATGTTTCTATTTATCATAGCCTCATTGTGCATAATGGTGAGAGAGGAAAAGGAGGGTCTGTTCCCAGTAGAACTCCAAAAGTTGATTGGGCGGTAGGCGAAGAAGATACAAGTTGGACTGCGAAATTTCTTTTCAACTCTTTATATTAGTGCGTGCTCCTAGAGTAGATTATTACTCAATGCTGAATGTTTTTTTTTCAGACTCCTGCTTCATATGCTTGCCATTTCCTTTATGCTGGATGCTAAAGGCCTAATGCTGAAGGGTGAATACTGATTTGCCAGTCCTTTCCTACCTCAATTGCTGATTGCAGTTGCGTTGCTACTGCATGACTACTTTACTGCATTCTAAAACTCTACTGAGTTTGGTGTACCTGTCTTTCTGGGAAGTTCAGCTATTTGGATTTTGAAGTTTCATGCTCTATCTCAATCTTGCCTCTTGAACTTGAGCTCTTTATGGGTTTCTGCTAAAAACATTTTTAACCCTTCGGGATGGTAGGATGCTCTTTTCTAAGGTATTTGTATTCATCAGAACTTAGCATGCCCACATTTTTCCATGCCAATAATTTCGTCATAAAACAATCCTGTGTGCTTTTGAATTAATGGATGGAGCTTTTTCTATAGCATTCTGTGTTGTTCAGTTGCCCCTTTGCCTCAATCATGTATTCCTTTAGAGAGCAAAGGACAATGTTTTCACCTTTGTCCGAGTTTCTTATGACCACAACTTTGTCTTTTTTGAGTTTATCCATCAGTTGCCCATATTTTCTTTCGTGGTCTGTAATTTTCCTTTTATTTTTATTAATATTGATGTTAAGTCTTTTGATTTGAGTCACAATTTGGTCATGGAAAATGTCCATGGAGTCTCTCAGCATCACAGGTGTAAATTTAGATTTTTCTTTGAAATTTGTAGTTGGTTTGCTGCTCGTTTCCTTATCAAGGATTCCACTGCCCTGTGACTAACTGAGATAATCATAATACGATTCATCTTCCAATGAGGCAGCGCTTTCCTTCTCCAGGTTTTGTAAATCCCTCAGTGCATTAAAATCCACAGCTGTGAGATTGGGCATGCTAGCAATATTTGATGCAGTCGAGCCATCTTTCCTTTGCTTGACAGTTGTCACTGATGATACTTTTTCAATTTGAGTTTTCTAATGAACCCGTAGATATCGGCTCTTGTGTGTGTAATTGAAATTCATCTCAGGACAATATGAAAGGCCAAAGGAAAGCAATTGTTCTTCAGCAGCACTTAAATCGATGTTTGATAAGTTGTAAATGGTGTTGGCATTTGTAAATGTTTGTTCCAGTTTCTTTGTCATATTCAGTTGTGCTTCCAAGTTCCCGGTCCCCTCTTTGGACGCTTGGAACTAGCGCCTTCTTGATGCTTTTCTCCTCTCCCTCCTACTTTTGGTTCTTCGTTTTTTGTCACTACATTCCTAGGGCGCAGTGTTTCCCTACGACTGCGTCTGACATTCCAATTCTTCTCCCAATGCTGGTTTGTTGGAATTTTGAGAAGCACGGTTTCTTTCTCTTTGACCCTCCGTGTCAGACTCGCTTTCCAGTGCTGAACTTAGGTCCGAAATTGAGGTTGCTCCTGCTAGGGACTGACCCATACTCTCGGGATTTGCCCCTTGTACCTTCTGTCTACTGTTGCCTTTCTAAACGTATCAAACTTGCGTGCGAACATGAAAATCTGCTTGTTGGCGTAATCTTCTTTGTCCCTCCTGAATTTATATGCTTTCCTTTGTTTGATTTTATTCTCCTCCTTATTCAGTCTGCTAGTCATTTCCTCATAGAATTTCTGATTCTGCTGGGAATCATTGTGCGCCTTGATTTCCTCATTCAGATTGTCGATTTTCTGCTGGATATCATGCATGTCACTATCAGCATATTTTACTAATATAGCCACAAGTTTGCGTGATGATTCCAGATTGCATTGTGACCATTCCACCATCATTGCAGTGTTTGGTATTTTATAGCTTGGGGCAATCATTATGCGTATACCTCTGGGAATCCTTCCCACATCAAGGTATTTTTGTAAAGATTTTGATTCCCACCACTTCGACATCTCTTGGCGCATTAGCTTCTCCAATGCCCGAATTGTTTCCTTCAGGCTTCTCAATGCACCACTTGCTTCCTCACTAGCACTTCCATTGACACCCAACTGCTCCGGAACTGTTTCTGAAAACATTTCCTCTGCAGCGGATTCTCGATCCCTTAGTGCTAGACATGTTTGGCGGTTGTAATGTTTTCGGTTGTTTTGTTTGAGGATCTATCACAGCCTTGTGTAGTACTGCTGTTGATATGATCCCGACAGCACACCTCCCCACCTGCTGTAAAGCTATGATATCGCGTACCTTGTTGATGAGTCTTCGGTCCTGGTGGAGCCACCTCACGCCGCCTCACTTGTCCAAGCTACTGCAGCGCTCTGCCTGAACCGTTCCTCTTCCTGGTACCGATGTCCGGCACAATTAGAATGCCTCCGGGTCCCAGTCCTACCGGGGCCTCTGGGATACCCGGTACTACTGGAAGCTTGATTACTTTGCCACGGAGCCATCACTCGGGGAGGGGGTCCACTTACTACGGAGGAAATCAACCCAGATAGTATGGCAGTTGCTCGCTTTTGCTCCGTTGCTTCCTTTCGCCAACAAACGAGAGTGGACCCAAGTATGTGCAATTTTGTTTATTTACCGCTCAAACAGCCTCGCCATTACACATTTCGGCAGTCTCCTGCCTTGATCACATGACATCGTAAGGAATTTAGATAGCCATTTTTAAAGTGACAGTGCAAAAAAAGTTAGTTAATGAAAATGGAAAAAATACTAATATCAAAGTATTTTAAACTGTTTTATATATAACTGGTATTGTAATTATTTGTTTGAATGCTTTTTCATAGTTTCATAGCAATACTATTAAACAATACATCTTATAAATAACATTGCTATTTTCATTTTTCAAAAAAAAAATTCTTGCATACATGCTGTTTCAAACCCAGTACCATATTCAGTCTATTCCACATTTTCATTTTGTGACTAATCAAACCTAATATGTGATTATACCCCTATGTAAAAATTGATACCTTAACTAAGTGCTATATTAAATGAAATGAAGAAAGTTCTAGTGCTAATTATTTTTGAAACTCTCATGTTCTATCCTAGCCAGCTCAGCTTGTATTGACATAATGTCATTGACCATAATATTTTAGCAAAGCATGGCTAGAAAGGACATTAAGTGCAAATCACGGCATGTGAAAACAAGCAATATATATATATATATATATATATATATATATATATATATATATATATATATATATATATATATATATATATATATATATATATATATATATATATATATATATATATATATATCCAATCACCTTCCAAAAAAGAAAGTCTGAGGCCACTTGGGGGGAACACAACGGAGAATCTTTAATGCAGCAAAGCACAATAGCGCGGGTGGGCGTATGTACTTCGGCCGTGTGGCCTCCTCAGCGCCCAGCATGTAATACGGGAGAAGAGTGCGCCGCTTAACAGTTCTGCCCCACCATGTTCAGGTAAATACTCAGGTTAGCTCCTCCCCCTAGCCGTAATCAGTGTCACCAGCTCGGGTTACTCCAATGTGGATAGGAACTACTGGTCCCAGCATACAATGTTCTGCCAGGATTGCCACGTCTCAGCGGGGATGACAGGACTGTAAGGCAGCAAAACTCCTCGTGTCCCGCACTGCCTGCCACAGCCAAAGACCTCCTTGCGCCCCCCGTTACTGCACAACCATCACATCCAGGTGCGTGAATCCATGGGGGCCCGTGCGGCAGTGCGCCGAGCCCAGAGCAGAGTTCAGTGACTCTGCCACCGCGTCTCTCCCTCCTGAATGCAGCGGTGGGCTTGATACTTTCCGAAGCCTCGGAAACGAAGAGAAGATGCGCCGGGGCACATCGCTGCCAATAACGATCAAGCCAGCAAAAGTGCAGGAGCCCCAGTAGCACTACACTGGCAAGTAGTGCAAAATATTTCCAATCACCTTCCAAAAAAGAAAGTCTGAGGCCACTTGGGGGGAACACAACGGAGAATCTTTAATGCAGCAAAGCACAATAGCGCGGGTGGGCGTATGCATTTCGGCCGTGTGGCCTCCTCAGCGCCCAGCATGTAATACGGGAGAAGAGTGCGCCGCTTAACAGTTCTGCCCCACCATGTTCAGGTAAATACTCAGGTTAGCTCCTCCCCCTAGCCGTAATCAGTGTCACCTGCTCGGGTTACTCCAATGTGGATAGGAACTACTGGTCCCAGCATACAATGTTCTGCCAGGATTGCCACGTCTCAGCGGGGATGACAGGACTGTAAGGCAGCAAAACTCCTCGTATCCCGCACTGCCTGCCACAGCCAAAGACCTCCTTGCGCCCCCCGTTACTGCACAACCATCACATCCAGGTGCGTGAATCCACGGGGGCCCGTGCGGCAGTGCGCCGAGCCCAGAGCAGAGTTCAGTGACTCTGCCACCGCGTCTCTCCCTCCTGAATGCAGCGGTGGGCTTTATACTTTCCGAAGCCTCGGAAACGAAGAGAAGATGCGCCGGGGCACATCGCTGCCAATAACGATCAAGCCAGCAAAAGTGCAGGAGCCCCAGTAGCACTACACTGGCAAGTAGTGCAAAATATGTCCAATCACCTTCCAAAAAATAAAGTCTGAGGCCACTTGGGGGGAACACAACGGAGAATCTTTAATGCAGCAAAGCACAATAGCGCAGGTGGGCGTATGCATTTTGGCCGTGTGGCATCCTCAGCGCCCAGCATGTAATACGGGAGAAGAGTGCGCCGCTTAACAGTTCTGCCCCACCATGTTCAGGTAAATACTCAGGTTAGCTCCTCCCCCTAGCCGTAATAAGTGTCACCAGCTCGGGTTACTCCAATGTGGATAGGAACTACTGGTCCCAGCATACAATGTTCTGCCAGGATTGCCACGTCTCAGCGGGGATGACAGGACTGTAAGTCAGCAAAACTCCTCGTGTCCCGCACTGCCTGCCACAGCCAAAGACCTCCTTGCGCCCCCGTTACTGCACAACCATCACATCCAGGTGCGTGAATCCACGGGGGCCCGTGCGGCAGTGCGCTGAGCCCAGAGCAGAGTTCAGTGACTCTGCCACCGCGTCTCTCCCTCCTGAATGCAGCGGTGGGCTTTATACTTTCCGAAGCCTCGGAAACGAAGAGAAGATGCGCTGGGGCACATCGCTGCCAATAACGATCAAGCCAGCAAAAGTGCAGGAGCCCCAGTAGCACTACACTGGCAAGTAGTGCAAAATATGTCCAATCACCTTCCAAAAAATAAAGTCTGAGGCCACTTGGGGGGAACACAACGGAGAATCTTTAATGCAGCAAAGCACAATAGCGCGGGTGGGCGTATGCATTTCGGCCGTGTGGCATCCTCAGCGCCCAGCATGTAATACAGGAGAAGAGTGCGCCGCTTAACAGTTCTGCCCCACCATGTTCAGGTAAATACTCAGGTTAGCTCCTCCCCCTAGCCGTAATCAGTGTCACCAGCTCGGGTTACTCCAATGTGGATAGGAACTACTGGTCCCAGCATACAATGTTCTGCCAGGATTGCCACGTCTCAGCGGGGATGACAGGACTGTAAGGCAGCAAAACTCCTCGTGTCCCGCACTGCCTGCCACAGCCAAAGACCTCCTTGCGCCCCCCGTTACTGCACAACCATCACATCCAGGTGCGTGAATCCACGGGGGCCCGTGCGGCAGTGCGCCGAGCCCAGAGCAGAGTTCAGTGACTCTGCCACCGCGTCTCTCTCTCCTGAATGCAGCGGTGGACTTGATACTTTCCGAAGCCTCGGAAACGAAGAGAAGATGCGCCGGGGCACATCGCTGCCAATAACGATCAAGCCAGCAAAAGTGCAGGAGCCCCAGTAGCACTACACTGGCAAGTATATATATATATATATATATACATATATATTACCTACTGGCGGTCGCCAGTAGGTATATATAGTTAGGATTTTTTCTCTATGGGATTTTTGAAAATTCTATGTCTAATAACTTTGGCGTTTGTGGACGGAATTGGCTGAAATTTTCAGGAAAATGGCACATTTTGTTTCTGAGCAGCCCCTGAAAATTTTGGGGGGGTTCGTCAAGGGGGGGCCGAGAAAAAAGGGGGGTCCCAAAACGCGTTTTTCCCATGTTAATTTCCATAGGGCGGTTGGCCTCACTTTTAGCCCGAACGGCTGAATGGATTTGCACGAAAATTGGCAAAATTGTAGGGACTGGTAGCCCGATGTGCCTTTTGTAGGTCTCAATATATGTGCTCCAGTGGATTTTGAGAAATTAACGTTTAAAAAAAGATATATATCTGTAACAGCGGACCGGGCAGCGCTCCAGGACGCGTACTTTTCGCGCAACGGAGCTTTGTGAAGCGAAGCTGATTGGTTCTCCGGCGTCTGTCAACATTCCAAACAGTCCGTAGCGGCCGCCATCTTGTCTCTCGGTAGGATCGAGAGACAAGAGGAGGCCAAAGCGAAGGGGCAAATGACCATAAGGGGGCATAGTAGATTGTCGCTGACCCCCTAGGTTTGATGTGGAGGTTTTAAAAGGGCCCCGCGGGGCAAAAAAAAATAAAATAATAATAATCGAACGGCTGAATGGATTTGCACGAAACTTGGCAAAATTGTAGGGACTGGTAGCCCGATGTGCCTTTGCTAGGTCTCAATATATGTGCTCCAGTGGATTTTGAGAAATTAACGTTCAAAAAAAGATATATATCTGTAACAGCGCTCCGCTTCGCGTACTTTTCGCGTTACGGAGGTTTGCGAAGCTGATTGGTTTTTCGGCGTCTGTAAACATTCCAAACAGTCCGTAGCGGCCGCCATCTTGTCTCTCGGTAGGATCGAGAGACAAGAGGAGGCCAAAGCGAAGGGGCAAATGACCATAAGGGGGCATAGTAGATCGTCCCTGACCCCCTAGGTTTGATGTGGAGGCTTTGAAAGGGTCTCGCAGGGCAAAAAAAAAATATACAGTTTTTTTAGTTTTTTTGCGTGGAGTGCGCCCGGTTCGCGAACCGGGAAGCGTTCTGGGGAGCGTACTTTCTTGAAAATTTGTGAAAAAAGTTAGAGTAAAATAATAATTGTGAGTGATCAGATGTAGGGTAGCTCTGAGAAGAGCTTTTGGGTTTATGGTACATTTAGGTACTTATAAGTAGGTACCAATGCACAGTCTTAAATTCAGAGTGAAAACTCTGTTGCCCTCATCTGAGAAGTGAACTCCATCTCCTCTGTAGATATCTTGCATGTAGTAACGCAAGTTATTGTTGTACAGGGAGCCCATTCCATGGTCTCTCATGTAAGCTGAAACAGATTTGTTTACATGCTTCCTCGATTTCTCAATTTGTGGACAAAATTGGTTCGACCACCTCCATATATTTGAATATACCAAGGCAGTCTGAGGAAAAAGTGCCATCAATTGCTCAAAGGTGTCCTTTAAAAGCATTTCCAGACCTACCCCAGTCAAAGTGCCCAAATCATTACCTCCACAGTGCACAATTAACAGGTCAGGTTTTGGCAAATGCATAAAGGTTTTCACCAATGGTATCAATTGGTGACATTTTAATCCTCTGTGGCCAAACCACTTAATTTCCACATCTTGTAAATTGAGGTTAGGTAAATTCCTGTTTTCAGCGTACCTTTGAGCCCAATAGATATAACTATGTCCAACAATCCAGACAGAAAACATGGCGAGAGAAGGTTCTCCTGCAGTCAGATGAAGTGTGGCAATGAAATGGCAGTTGAAAAAATGAGAGTGTAAAATGAAAAAAACTGAGGAGTTTCTGTGTTAATGAAGCAGTAAGAGTGATTGGTGGATTTTGATTGCTGAAAACAGAAAGTTAGTGTGCATGGATGAGTTCGTTGAAAGATGTATTTTGAGTGGCGAAGAAAAAATCATTAAATGAAAGAATGCTCTGGATATGCAGGTGCACTGAGAGTTCAGAGTTCAATTGCAACATTGTTGTGTGAGAGGTCTTGCAAGAGGTGGTTGCTATGCAGAAAAAGCAGAGAGGGGGCAGAGGGGGGAAGGGTTTTGCTTTGAAAAAAAGTGAGGGAAGAGTTTTGATTGGGTGACATGAGAGATATGTGTGAGGAATTACAGCATTTCTGTGCTTTTGATAGCTGCAGACTCTGGAGTGCATACCTTTTGCTCTGCTGAAGACAAATTGGTGTGTTTCTGAGACTGTTTTGAAACTCAAAGTATTTGCTAAGGTGAGAAAAGATTTCTTTAATTTAGATAGAAAATAGTGTGCTTTAAGGAGAAAATTATGAAGAAAGTTGTGTTTTTCAAATGTTGCTTTGTCTCAAGTGTTTCACAAATAGATTTTGTTTCTTTGAGAAATTGTAATTGGAGAAAATGTGAAGTATTAGTACTGACAGGGCTTTTATGTGCATAGGAGCTGTGGAGTGTTTTCAAATTATGACTTGTAAATCGTTTTTGAGAAAAAGCAATGGTTTTAATATTGATGAGAAGGACATAATGGTGTCTGCTTCTTTATAAGGTAATTGAGAGTCTCTGATGTTATTTTTCCCATTTCAATGTAAGAAGTTTGTCTGTGGAGCAAATTGCTTGTAAATATGCTCCCACCTGTGCATGGCAAATTTAGATTTTGAATGTTTCCGTTACATAGGCATGTTAAAGGTGACTGAAACATGCTGCAAAGGCAATCAAAAAACGCTTTTATGTGTCTTAATGACATTTTAAGTCATTTCCCCATGTGCAGTGTTTTCAAATTATGAGTTGAAAATCGTTTTTGAGGTAAAGGAATGTTTTCAAAATTTATGTGCGCCATATGACCCCAAATTTCTTTTTCAGGGGTGCAGCAGGGTGTTCTTGAGACACCCCTGCACCCTCGGAAAAATTCGTAATTTGAGATGAGGTAATTGCTAATCGCAAATTGCACCTTCATTCCTATGGGCCTCCTGCTGCATGGAAATGAATGGGTAATTTGTAATTAGCAAATAGGTCATCGCAAACTAGGAATGGTAAAGAATCGCTATTTATTCCTTAAAGTTCGCTATTTAGGAAATGGAAAAAACTTTGATGATACATATGGCGGTTCATCTCTAACAAGATAAGAAGCATAGGGATAGATTTATGATGACTGGCGCATCACCAGGGATGTGTTAGTCATTCTGTGCCGCTGTTCCGTCACCTATGGTGTGCTGCATTTACAATGCGGCGCATCATGGGGCAAAAACAGCACAGATGCGTGACGTATTTGTGCCGTAAAGTTGGCGCATTGCTGGAGTTGTATCGCAAGTGTGATGAAGCTCCAGCAAGGCTGAGGGGTGCCCCTGTCGCAGGGTTTCTGTTCTCACACAGAACTGTGGACAGAGGATTGGAACCTCGGCGAATTAGGGTGTCCCAAAACTCACCTTAGTAATCAAAACCCCTTAGCAAGCTAGGTACAGTGTCACATTGGATATAAAAAACTCTCAATGTTTAGACAATCCAGAATATGAACTTATAGTACCTCAGGATACGTGGAACTCATGAACAGTCGGTCGTTATATATTTCTTAGAAACCAGAACATGGAGTTAAGAAGAACACATGTGTATTTGAAATGTTTATTTACTAATGCCGTCTTCTCAGGCGTAGTATCTTAGATTATACAAGTACACATATTATCAGTAGCAAAATTACCAGCATAGTCAGTAGTACATAAAAAGCGAATGGTGACAGTATGTTAACATGCTGTAAATGAATAAGAGTTAGCAACACTTAGAAGCAGCCGCGGGCCGTGGAGGGAGTTACGGTGGAGCAGGGAGGCGGGGAGGGGGAGGGGCAGGGTGGAGAGGGCTTATATCTCACCCTCCCTAATACACATAATATATTATTTGCTAAGAAGGTCTCTTTGTGTTGGTTTAGGGCGTGCCGATACTTTAGTGTCTTAGATTTGAAGGAATCACATCAACATACACCAGCTCTCTCTTCATGTGAACCGCATCAAGTGTTGTGTATGTGTGTTCGGCAAAGCAATATAAAACCCGCCTCATGCCCAGAATTGGGAGAAGCTGCACTTATGTTATGAGTATGAAGTCGTGGAGATCAGACCTCATAACAATTCTGTATCGTGTTGTTCTTGAAACTTCAGCACTCGCTGTACAGATATAGTTTAAGAAGTAAAGCAGATAGTAGAGCAATAACATATTATTCTCATGTAAATCACGATGAACTATTAGGTTGAAAGCTAAAGCAACAACTAAGTGTCGTGTGCAGAAGTTGCAAAAAAGGAAAAAATGGCGTTTAAACCGGTAATGAGTCCATGCTAACTTAACACGGTGTAAAGATATCCAGGACCTAGATGACACCTCCCCATGATCCGGAAACGAACTGAATAAGATAATAGAAGTGCCATCTCATGAGAGCAGATTGCAAGTTTATATGTGGACGGTCCGCAAGGTAAAACATTAAAAACTAGGAAAATTTAATGCTAAAGAAAAATAAAACAGCCAAGTACTTTATCGAGTCTTAAGCCAATAGGCAAGCTAAATAATAAAAACTTGACAAATAAGTCAATGAATTGTCAATGAAATGCTAGTACTCAGCATATCAAACATGAAAAAGGTCTATGACATAACTGTGTATGCAAAATAAGCTGCAACAGCCTCCAATAGGAAGTCACCGTCTTCATCCGAAAAGAGTTCAGCCATCCAATTTAAAAGCGGAAAAGAACATACGTGCTCTCCCAGCACCGGATCCTCTATCAACATCAGAGGACAGCTCGGTGGGTTTTCAAGAAAGCTCTGTTCCAAGAAAGACTGTGTTGCCGCCAGTAAATTCCAGGGACCAATTAGTCCATGCATCAATGCCACAGCCATAATCCTTTCGCCAGGACAAACCAACTCGTGAGTAATGATAGGAGTCATCAGCTGATTAAAGTCGACGTCAGGAGAAACCGGTCCGCAGAGACACAAATCAATGGCCCAATCGAAATCACAGGTCAGGCAGTGAAATACAGGCTGGACACAGGTGAAGTAGGAGAATTGAAAAGATAATCCATATGCCGTGCTTAATATCGCCAACGGCATTGTGCCATAATATTTTAGCATGCGATTGCGGAACAGTGTCAGCAGCTGCAGGGCGGGAGCTTGCACAGGAGGGACATCCATATTTAAAAATGTAAAAAAGCACAAGAGCGTCCGCTGGTAATGCAAGTAAAAATGGGAATCCACGAAGCAGAGTGGAAAAAATAGAATGAAAGAAAGCAGGGATGACTCCAAAGATTTTCTCAAATGAAGTCACGAGACCACTGGTAACAACTTTAAAAAAGTGCGCCAGGCCCTTTGTGGAGGACGCGTTAGAGATAGTCCGAACCATCTTGCTGAAATGGAAAGGCGAATCTGTATTTAAAAGGGTCTGCACCTCTGTACGGGTGTTCGCTATGTGAAGCACGAAAGTTTCACGGGCCGAAGTCAAGGCCACCTCTCTCTGAGACAAAAGAGCTCTTATTCTTGTCATGCCGTTGAAATGTGCTCCCAAGGTTGGTATTTGTGGCCAGATTGAAAACTCCCTATGTTCATGTGTGGGAGGAAATAGAACATTTCTGCAGCAAATAACCCGTTCATTTACTGTTACGATAAAATTAATACTTTTAATTAACCCAGAACAATCTTCATTATTGAGCATCAAATAACTACCATTTTCCAAGAACTTGAACGTGGGGATGATAGCAGGAACTGGTGTGCCTTGCAACACGCAAGCCATATTTGGTCGGTGTTTGTTGCATGAACCGTGTAACTGTATGTGCCTACACATTAGTGAATGATCTGGCGTCTCAGTGCATTCCTCTCCATTCAGATAAAGTTCTTGATCATCTTTGAAAATCTGTATGTGTATGGAAGCGACCAGACCTCATGAAGAAAACCACTACCTAAAGGTTAATAACGACCTATTGGTATATATTTCATACAATTTGAAAACTTATATAAAGCAAAAGGCAGCGTTATTAAACCGTGGATAAGGCACGTTGCCAAAGCAGTCAACCTTTTGGATTTATACTGGAAATGTTAAAGGAAGAATTACGGAGTAGGGCCTGTAAATCTTTAATGGACAACGAGTAAAATTACTCCAACCATCATATTCCTCTAACTCCGGGATAGTAGGGGTGTTTAATTTTTTAGAAGTAGCCAATCCAAAGCATTTGGTCTGGGAAATTGTTTCATTCACAAACAACATATGATTTGGGATGAGACATGCACGGTGGAAAGCCTCAGTGCCTTGTACCTGCCAGGTTCGTGAACCCCAAACTGATGTAGATCCTGGATATTTTTACTCTGTGTTACGTTAGCATGGTCTCATTACTGGTTTAAACGCCATTTTTCCTTTTTTGTAACTTCTGCACACGACACTTAGTTGTTGCTTTAGCTTTCAGCCTACCTGCGTCAAGATCTATGCCTGCTTCAAGCAGGCGCAGGGTTTTGATGTAGCTTTGTCCTATCTGATTGTAAATGCGGCACACCGTGGGTGGCAGAGCAGCGGTGCACGTTAACTGGTGCATCCCTGGGGATGTGCTAGTTAATATAAATCTGCCCCTTTACATTTAATTATGTGCAGGGGACACAGAGTAGGTGAGGTTTATCCAAGGTTAAGAAGAGATGAGTCCTGTTCAGTGAAAAATTGGAGATAGGCTTCAGTATATTATATACTTAAGTAGTGTGTTAAGTTTTTGATGACTGTTATTAATTTACTGTTGGGTAATAGTGGTTAATAACATTTTTTATTATATTTAACCACAGATTCAACTGCAGATTATTTCAAGATTTTAGGATGCCAAGCAAAGAAAGAGTGAGAAAGGCTGCAAAACGTCAAAGACAGCAGGACCATGGAATAATGCAGCAGTCCTCTAACAAAAAGATTTGTCAAGTCACCAAGAAAGCACCGGGCAAGAGTCCAAAAACAGTCATAAGAAATATGTCTAGTAAAAAAAATATTACTACAGAAAATGTTTCAGTCCAGAAAAGGAGAAACAATTCAAATGGTAAGGAAAGGCCAATGAGAAATGTTACTGCTAGAGTAAGAGATAACTCTATGCATGAAAGTAGAAGGAAACAACAGTTTAGGGACATTCGTAAACGAATGTTCCGCAACAGGATAATTGGGAATTTGTTAAAAAATATTAAGAAAGGTCAACAGAAAGTGGTTTTTTATAAGAGAAAAAAAATAGTTGAGAAAGTTATTGATCAGGCATTTGAAATTAAACGTAAGTTATTTATTTTGACAATCAATAGAATTAGGAAGCTAAACAAGGTAATTTATGATTTCAAAAGAAATAGTAGATGGAAGAGAATAGTTAATCGTAGTAATTTGTGTGAAGTTTTTTCTGGAGAATGGATGCATAGTTCAAGCTCTGAGGCATTTTTTAATGAGGAGAGTTATTTCCAGGATAATGATTTGGTGCATGCAGTTGACACCAGTGGTCGAGCTTATGAAGTGAAAGATGGTTGTCCAGTTGAAAAAGAAAAAGTTGTGAGAACAGAGATAGAAGAGGTGTTAGGTAATGAGGTTTTAGGGAGACGTCCTAAGGGTCCTGTGTACACCTGGAAGTGTAGTAGTATTTGCAGTGTGCGACAGGATTCCATCAATTTGCTTTGTGATTTTATACGGTCATTTAATAAGAAAAGTTTGAAGCAGAAAATGAAGTTGTTGCAAGAATTAGATCCTTGCAGAGTGAGAGAAGTGATAGGTTTGCATGGTCATTCACTGGCTTGTCTTTCCAGGAGAGTATGCCAGAGTGTTTTTCATCATTTCAGGATGCTAGCAGTGCATCATAATAAAGTGAGGAAATTAGTTAGAATGTTGTATTATGCTAAGAGTCCAGCAATTATGCTTAAACAATTATGCGCTGCTCTTTTGCATGGTTCTGAAATAGATGTGAAGAATATATGTGAAGAAATTGAGTTTTGTTACTTTGGAAGTAAAGAGGAGAATGTTGAAATTGACCAAGAAGAAGAGAGTAATGTGGAAGATAGTGTACAGGTTTCCAGTACAGATAATTTTCAGAGGGAAATTGCGACGTTTGAGGTGAAATCAAGTGAGAGGCCAAATTTCACTTGTGTGTGTTGTCGACGCACTTATTATAAGAATCAGACTAAGTTAGTGGATTTATATGGAAAAAGTGAAAGGGAAAATAATAGTGAATGGAAGGATTTTACAACATACTTGATGGTAGAAAATTGCTTTGATTTGGGATTGGATCAACGTGTGTGTACTTATTGTTGTAACAAATTAAATCAAAACCAGATGCCTGCTAGAGCAGTTCATAATAATCTGGAATTGGTTGAGATTCCTTCTGAATTGAAGGATTTAAATACTTATGAATCTATTTTGATTCAAAGTATCCATCCCTTTCAGGCTATTGTAAGAATGGAGCCAAAGACAGGGAAATTGCCTCCATCAGATTTACAGAGAGGATTAAAGGGAAGAGTTGTTTATTTGCCTCTAGATTTGAAGAAAAACATTAACACAATTGGAGTAGAAAAAGTGGAAGAGGAACCTCTTGTTATCTTAGTTAATGGGGTTCCGACAAAGAATAAGAAAATATGACAAGATTTAGTAGATGTTAGGAAAGTCAAAAGTGCAACATTGTATTTGAAAAAATATAATAAATACTATAAAAATGTATATGTTGCAGAAGAGGAAGTAAGTGAGGAAGAGGATAGCGATTTGTGTGCTGGTCAAATTGAGAAAGTAGAACCCTGTACTAGTGAGGAAATATATGAACATTATAGTGTTCATCCTTTGCATTCCAAGGAAGTCATGGGGAATGCTATTGAGTTGTTTCAAATGAAACAAGCGAAAGGGAGTCCCATTAGTGTTTGGGAGGAAAGTTTGGAAGCTCGGTGTTTCCCACAGCTTTTTCCAACAGGTCAGGGAGGAAGATATGATGAGCGACCTCATCAAATTCCTGCTTCTGAATACCGGACTTTGCGATTGTATGCAGGAGATCCTAGGTTTCGACAATGCATTCCTTATTTGTTTCATCTCCTGTTTGAAAGCGATCTGTCTGGACTGTCATATGCAGTGAACCACATCTTGAAAAGTGGTATACACATGCAAAACATCTCGGCAAGTGACTTTATGGATAAAGTCAATGTCCAAGACAGTATTTTGGATTCTCACCTGATTAATCTCATGGCGTGTCAGCGTGGTACTAATGAGTACTGGTACCGTCGTCATGGTGATTTAAAATGTATGCTGAGGAACTTAGGAACTCCCACATGGTTCCTCACTTTGAGCTGTGCTGAGTATGGCTGGGAAGACTTACTTGAATTTCTACGAGAGGCAAATGCTAACGTAGAAAACATCGAATTCAAGACACCCGGAGAACTGTGCTCTTTGGATCCAGTCAATGTATGTAGGTACTTCAATCATAGATTTGAAGGTATGATGTCTTTCATCATGAATAAGAAGAATCCACCTCTTGGAGAGGTGTTGGATTTCTTCTGGAGGAAGGAGTACCAAGCAAGAGGTGCTCCTCATATACATATGTTGCTGTGGATCAAGGATGCACCTAAATTTGGAACGGATGTAGAAGACTCAGTGATGAGTTTCATAGAACAGTATTCTATGTGTGCTGTTCCAAACCAAAGGAGAAAAAAAGCCTAAGAGAAAAAGTTCTACGTTTCCAAAGCCATCGATGTGGAAAGTACTGTCGTCGTAAATTCCGGAACAAAGACAAGTTCTACACCAAATGTCGTTTCGGCTTTCCACGACCGGTGATTTCTAAAGGAAGAGTGAACAGTTTGATGTCTTCGCTGCGACATAATGTGATGAAGAAATCACCTAAAAACACATACAATTTGAAGAGGAACGAAGAGTCTAAGTACATCAACGACTACAACCCGGTGGTTTTGTCCATGTGGAATGCTAACATGGATATACAGTTTGTGGCTGATAACTGTATGGCTGTGGCTCGGTATGTGACATCTTACATCACCAAAAAAGAGAAGACAGAATTGAAGGATATGTGGGAGGACATTTCCCATGAAAAGAGCCTCAGCAAGAAGTTGTACAGTTTCAGTCTGAAGATGTTGTCGCATCGAGAAATCGGAGCTTACGAATGTTCTGACCGGTTGTCTTCAGCAAGTCTCTATGCCAAGTCCAGGAGTATCGTTTGGGCGAGTGTTGGTCTTGCTGCAACGCGTAATCGAGTTCTGAAACCTGTGCGGGAAATTGAGTATTTGGCGGAAAAGGAGCCAAACAGTACCGACATTTTGAAGAGCAACATGTTGGATACATATTATCCAAATCGAAGCAGTCACCTCGAGAATGTTTGTCTGTATGAGGTTCTGCAAAATTACATATTCAAGAGGAACATCAAAGAAGATACTGAGAAAGGAGTGTATGCTGTAATAGGAAGTGAGGGATGTCTGGTCAAGCAAAGAAAATGCCACTTGATAAACCATCGAAAATTGAGTGGCGAATCTCCTGAAAAAAAGGAGTTTTTCTATTTAGCACTTTTGCAACTTTTTAAGCCTTGGCGTGCAGAAGAGGAACTGCTTGGAGATTTCCTTTGTTACGAAGACTCATTCAATGCTGCCAAGGAGACCATAGAATGTCCTGCTTTTCCCAAATATGTAGAAATGTTGAATGTGGAAATTGAGCAGGAAGCAACGATTGCAGCCGAGATTGCCAGAGACAGTTCTCGGGACAGTCAGAGTTCTGCTTCATTGAGTCAGGATCCACTAGGAGGACCTCTTATCGAAAATGAAGCTGCCACTGCTATGAATGAAGTGGAAAGAGCCATGGCACATGCTCAGGAGGATGCGGTTAACTTAGAAGAGTTGGAAAGACAACTCAACGTTGAGCAGAGGAAAATATATGACGAACTTACCATGCAAATTGATCATGGATTAAGTCATGACAAGAAAGAGTGCTCATGTACGTCGTTGAAGCCTGTCCGACTGTACGTGAGTGGAGAAGCGGGAACTGGAAAAAGTTTCCTTATTAAAGCAATTTCATGTTATTTGCAGGAAAGGACAGAGTCATCGCTGTCTTGTGTTGTCACCGCTCCAACTGGACTGGCAGCACATAACATTAAAGGGATTACTTTACATCGTTTACTGATGCTGCCAGTGGAGCATGACAACAAATTAGAATATCACAAGCTATCTGGAGATGCTTGTTTTGAAGTTTCAAGAGTCTTGAGGAAAATGAAACTTCTTATCATTGACGAAGTAAGCATGGTTTCCAATGTCATGCTTGCCTTTGTGCATTTGAGAATGCAAGAAGTTCTCAAAACAGAGTATGATGTGTTATTTGGTGGCAAACACATCATTGTTTTCGGAGATCTTCTGCAGCTGACACCAGTGAAAGGGCAACCTGTGTTCAAAATGCTCACGCATGAAGATACCAGGAAGTGCTTAGGGAGCATTGGCAACGTCAATATATGGTTAAACTTCAATTATGCTGAACTGCATGAAAATATGCGTCAGGCAAAGGATGAAGTTTACAAGACTATTCTACAAGATGTTAGAATTGGAAAAGTGACCGAGCATGGGTAAGAAGCTTTACATGCACGATTACTGACAAATTTATATCCAGACGAAGATGTTGTGCCTGAGAATATTTTTCAGAAAGTTACTGAGAAAAAATCTGGAATATGTTTGATGCCAACTCTTGCAGAATGTGCCAAATTCAACAACAAACTGTTGCATTTAGAAAAGCAAGAGATTGTGAAACTGGAAGCTATTGACAGAGTAGAGCATATGGGATCAACAATTATTTTGTCTGAGAATCTGAAAACAAAATTGGATTCATTAGAGAAGAGTATATCTAAAACTGCGGGTTTTGAAAAGACTCTGAATGTGTGCTTGAACTGCCGTATAATTTTAAGAAGGAATTTACATGTTGAAAGAGGTCTGGTAAATGGATCAATGGGTAATGTTGTTGATTTTGTGAAATACAGAAATAGAGATGGAATTGAATTTTTAAAAATTAAATTTGATGGCATTGAGGAAGTACAGCTAATTGCTCGTTGTTCTGCTAGATTTTTGCTTGTAAAAGACTTATATGTTCGTCGTAAGCAGTTTCCTGTTTGCTTGGCATATGCGGTGACAATCCATAAATCGCAAGGTTTAAGTGTAGACTGTGCATTGGTGAATATTGGCAGTTCTGTGTTCAAGGAGGGTATGGCATATGTGGCATTGTCACGAGTTAGGACTTTATCGGGATTGTACTTGATTGAGTGTGATGTCACAAACATTTGTGCGGATCTAGATTGTGTTAAGGAATACAATAGGTTGAGAAGAGAGTATGCGCCACATTTGCCTCAGTATCCTTTGTTTGAGAAACGTGTGGTAGGCCGGAAACGAAGAAATGTGACCAATACTGGGGAGGTTGTAGCAAAAAGACGAAAAGTCGATGAACCTGAAATTATAAGCAGAAACAAAAAGGATTCTGTTGAAGATGTTGTTGGTTTTCAATTTGAAAACAGTTCTGGTGTCAACTGCTATGCTAATGTAGTGGTTAATGTTTTGTTTTCTCTAGAAAATGTAAAAGAAGAGATTGTGGTCAATTCTGATCAAAGATTTTGCAGTTTGTTAAATTCTGTGTTAGAGAAATGTAGCACTGATAGAACAAACATAGAAAGTGTGTCTGAAATTCGAAATCTGTTAGACAGATGTTCAGGCCAAACACAATTCTCTCAAAATAGTCAGCAAGATTGTCAGGAGTTTTTAATGTATATGCTTGATGTATTGCATGATGAAGGTGTAGATGTAGATCACCTGTTTGGGCTTTCTTATCAATGGCAGCATGACTGCGAGAACTGTAGGGTATCAAGTACTACTAGTGTAGACTCAGAAAGATTTATATATTTAACTTTGCCAGACAGTAAATCAGTCTCTTTTAATAAGCTAGTAAAAGCAGCTGATCACAACATGGAGTGTAGCCAATGTAAATCTGAAATGATGTCCACATTATTTATACGAACATATGGCCAGTATGTCATTTTAATGTTCCAACGATGTAGGCCTGATGGAACAAAATTGACAACTTTAATTTAAAATTTTGTGGCTTCACAGTTGTCAATATCAGGAAGGACTTTTGTAACTGTAGCAATTATATATCATGATGGTCCTTCAATAACATCAGGACATTATACAGCTTATTTAAAGTGTAGAAATGGCTGGTCATTCTGCAATGATTCTGTTTTAATTTTCAAAAAAAAATTGCCATATGATCTTAAAAACTCTTACCTGGTGTTTTTAAAACCAAAATTTTAGGGAAAGAATCTCGGGATGTGCTCTGAGGAATTTCAAGAAGTTCTCATGGCTCCTACACTATTTGGCCTTGAGGATAAGTGTAGTACAGAGACATAAATTCTTACCATAACACTGGACGTCATGGAGAAATACGTGCACTTTGAATGAGTTCAGAAAAACTATTTCTTTTTATAAGTTAATTGAAGCAGCCAATCAAAACATGGAGTAGAGGGAATGTAAGTCTGCAATGCTGTCTACTGTTTTACATTGCTTTGTGATTAAAAGTGATGTAGAGAATTAAATAATTGTACTAGTCATAAAGGTAGTGTAAGTCTGCTTCATATTAAGCAGTATCAGTGTGATAGGAAATGTAGAACATGATTGAGCAAGAAGGGGAAGATATTACTAGTCCAGGATTGTGTAAATGATCTTCAACATTTTAATTCTGAAAGTTGCGGAAATGCGAAAAGACGGGATTGGCTTACAAGAAATCCAAGAGTTATAAATGGGTCTGACAAGATTTGGCCTTGTGGAAACTTGTGGTAGAGAGCAAGAAGTCATTTATTGTATGTAACATGTTTTTGAAAATGATGGAGGTTTTCTTTCAGAAAGTGGCGGGTTGAAAGTAATAACAGCACAACAGAGTGTAAGCTGTTCATAGGACATCCTTGGCCGTCATGGAAAGTAAGTTAACTTTAAGGAGTTCTGAATTCTGATTTGTTATGTTGTATGGGTTTTTTAAACACAATCATTTTGATTGTGGTTTTTTCCCCCGCTGTTATATGATGAATACCTTCAAGTCACTGTTTTTAGTGAAATTTGATACATTCTGAGAACAGCAAAAATAAACCATTTAACATGTATAATTAATTCTGTTCTGTTTGCATTTATGATGTACATGTAGAACTGTGTAGGAGGCATGGAGAAGGTGAGGCTTCTGTAAGTGTCAAAGTTGTTGCATACAGTGAACACATTCACACATCGGTCCACTCTTCCTTGGATGTGGTGGAGGTGGTGGGGAAGCACCAGCTGAAGCTACTAAAGAAGCCATTGCTCACTGGTAACAAAGGGTCTTTCTCTCACAATGATGAAAGTCAGAGTGAGGAAAGAAGGAGGGATTTTCATCATTTGGGAAAAACAATAGTTCTCAACCAATGAAAAGTGTTCATTTTAGATTATATGACCTAGTCTTACATCATTGGGAAACCAAAAGTGAAATGAACCAATGAAAAGTGGTATTACCAAGTCACATGACCTGCTGTGTTTACGTTACGCGCTTTGCAGGGCCTCCCGGTTTGCTTCCAGAAACCTGCGCTTTGCGCCTCGCTTCGCGTACCAGTTCGCTAACGTAGCACGTCATATGACGTATCACGCGACAACGCGAAACGTCATGCGGACGGGAGGCGTCACGATGTTGTTTTCTAACGCGGCAGTTGCGGTAAAGGAACGTTTACCGGCTCGCGGTCTATTTCGCGGCATCAAGGTCAGCTAACGGGAAGCTTCCCGATTCGCGAAGCAGGAACGAAGAAAAAAAAATATTGAAAAAAAAAATTATTAATAAACATATAAAATATATTTTTGGATTTAAAGAAGAATACATTTTACAGCTACAGATATTAGCTGTTAAAAAACCAATGAAATTCACTGAAAAAACCATAGGTTATAGACCATATATAGTTAGGAATTAGCATTTACAAAACCTTGAAAATTCACTGAAAAAACCATAGGTTATAGACCATATATAGTTAGGAATTAGCATTTAGAAAACCTTATTTTACTCACACAAAACCATTGAAATTCCATATATAGTTAGTTGCACTAACTATATATCGCGCACCCGCAATCCACTGCTGATGATGTCACATATTACATCATTCATGACATGGTCAGTGACATCACTGATGACATCACTGATGAAATCTCAAATGACATCACTGATGACATCACTGATGACATCTCAAATGACATCACTGATGACATCATGACACACCAATACCAGTTACTACATACGCACTCACTGATTCCTACGTCTACACACACATTCACTCATTCACCCATACAATCACTCATACATACAGTCACTCATTATTACAACACTATCATATGCACTCATACACCTATGCAGACAGTCACACACTGCCACTCATCCATGGAGTTACTCAAACACCAAGTCAGTCCTGTAAAGAATCAATCACACTTCCATTTCCTCATCTATACAGTTAAACACAGAACACCATACTTCAGTGACATCACTGATGACATCACTAATGACATCTGAAATGACATCACTGATGACATCTCAAATGACATCACTGATGACATCATGACACACCAATACCAGTTACTACATACGCACTCACTGATTCCTACGTCTACACACACATTCACTCATTCACCCATACAATCACTCATACATACAGTCACTCATTATTACAACACTATCATATGCACTCATACACCTAGTCAGTCCTGTGAAGAATCAATCACACTTCGATTTCCTCATCTATAGTTAAACACAGAACACCATACTTTTCACACATATACTAACACATACTTACTCTCTTATACAATCACTGATACAAGTACACATTGATATGCACAGAGTCACACACCTCCCAGCCAGCCACACACACACTCAGTCTTCCATACATCCAGTCATTCTTCAATATGTAAAACGTATTTAAACTTTACAAAAACACACAGACACTAGATGATGTCCTCAGTGATGTCATTTGAGATGTCATCAGTGATGTCATCAGTGATGTCACTGACCATGTCATGAATGATGTAATATGTGACATCATCAGCAGTGGATTGCGGGTGCGCGATATATAGTTAGTGCAACTAACTATATATGGAATTTCAATGGTTTTGTGTGAGTAAAATAAGGTTTTCTAAATGCTAATTCCTAACTATATATGGTCTATAACCTATGGTTTTTTCAGTGAATTTTCAAGGTTTTGTAAATGCTAATTCCTAACTATATATGGTCTATAACCTATGGTTTTTTCAGTGAATATATATATATATATATATATATATATATATATATATATATATATATATATATATATATATATATATATATATTACCTACTGGCGGTCGCCAGTAGGTGTATATATAGTTAGGATTTTTTCTCTATGGGATTTTTGAAAATTCTATGTCTAATAACTTTGGCGTTTGTGGACGGAATTGGCTGAAATTCTCAGGAAAATGGAACATTTTGTTTCTGAGCAGCCCCTGAAAATTTTGGGGGGGTTCGTCAAGGGGGGGCCGAGAAAAAAGGGGGGTCCCAAAACGTGTTTTTAACATTGAGTTTTCCATAGGGCGGTTGGCCTCACTTTTAGCCCGAACGGCTGAATGGATTTCCACGAAACTTGGCAAAATTGTAGGGACTGGTAGCCCGATGTGCCTTTGCTAGGTCTCAATATATGTGCTTCAGTGGATTTTGAGAAATTAACATTTAAAAAAAGATATATATCTGTAAGCGCGCTCTGGGCAGCGCTCCGGTTCGCGTACTTTACGCGTAACGGAACTTCGCGAAGCGAAGCTGATTGGCTCTCCGGTGTCTGTCAACATTCTAAACAGTCCGGAGCGGCCGCCATCTTGTCTCTCGGTAGGATCGAGAGACAAGAGGAGGCCAAAACAAAGGGGGAAATGACCATAAGGGGGCACAGTAGATCCTCCCTGACCCCCTAGGTTTAATGTGGAGGCTTTAAAAGGGCCCCGCGGGGCAAAAAAAATAATATTTTTTTTTTGTTTTTTTTGCGTGGGTAGCGCCCGGTTCGCGAACCGGGAAGCGTTCTGGGCAGCGTACTATAAGGAAAAAGGAATGATAGATTTTTCAAATACTGTATGTTAATTGATTGTTGGTTTTGTTGATTATTTTTATTATTTTTTTATTTTTTAAGTAATTATTTATTATTGTGATTGTGTTTGAAAATTTAATAACATTTCTAACATTTAACTAGTTTATGAATTACATATAAAAATGATTAAAGACTCAAACAATTTTTTAATATTACATACAATTTTATTTTTCGGATTGTTTTTCAAAATTTAATAGAACGTCTAGCATTTGACTGTCCGATATGTCCTCTTGTTGAGTGAACATAGTTCCCACATTTGACCGTCATCATAATGAAGTAAATGATCCACAGATTCTACACATTGAACTAATTCATGGTCCCGTGATTCATCCATGAAATCTGAGTCATCATTGTCCTCAATATCTTTTTCTGTGTTGTTCTCCAGAACAATTTCGAAGGAAACATTCTGCTCACCTTCCATTTTATTGCTGTAATTTGCATAAAAAATAAATATATCAGTAGAGATAGGGCACTGTTGGGTTTAAGTTCAGACAGGTACTTGTGAGTTTATAACAGAGAAGTAATCTATGGGCACTGTATGGTTTCAGGCGTGAAGTAGTACTATTAAAAAGTGCCTGTGAAGAAGCCTAAGTAAATTCATAATTATACCACAGAAACCTAAATCAATCCATAATTATAATAAAGAAGCCTTTCTCAATGTCTAACTCTTACAGAGGGATAGTATATAACTATCTGAAAATGTTTTCAAATTTATAAAATAATATCTCACCTTCTAAAAAGAAGTTTAAGTTGTGAGTGAAAATGATCTTGCAATGTAGTTCAGGAAGTAGTAGTCAAAATGGCTGTGTTTCTCTCTCTTCCTTTATATATATTCAGGTACATAGCCAATCAAATGTCAGGTAAAAAAAGTAGAAAATGAAAGTAACATTTTAATTGGTTGTCAATTCCAACACTTCAGATGTGTTTTGTGAAGTAATTTACCTCAGGGTATTTAGAGAGGTCTACAGGCTAAATGGTTAAATGGAATTTCAATCAAATTTGTGAAAATGGTAGGCATTGGTATGTAGTATGAGCTAATCTATATTTGGTGAAATTGTCTCCAGTCGCTTTTCTGTAAACTACTTTCCCACCTTTTTTGATGGTGCGCTTCCCGGGGAGCGACCCGGTACGCGAACTGGCGAGCGCCCCGGTACGCGAACCTGAAGCGTTACGGGAGTCCACCATTTTGTGTTTCGGTCGAATTAAGATACAAGATGGAGGGCAAATAATGTTCAGAATGGGTAGAAGGGGGCACGGTAGACTTATCTTGACCCCCTAGGTTTTCTGAGGGTGGCTGAGGAGGCTTATATGTGCGAAAAAAAACATTTTTTTTTAAAATTTCGCGAGGTTAGCTTCCGGTTCGCGTACCGGGTAGCGCCCCAGGGAGCGTACTTTGTTGAAAATTAGTGAAAAATGTTAGAGTAAAATAATAATTGTGAGTGATCAGATGTAGGGTAGCTCTGAGAAGAGCTTTTGGGTTTATGGTACATTTAGGTACTTATAAGTAGGTACCAATGCACAGTCTTAAATTCAGAATGAAAATTCTGTTGCCCTCATCTGAGAAGTGAACTCCATCTCCTCTGTAGATATCTTGCATGTAGTAACGCAAGTTATTGTTGTACAGGGAGCCCATTCCATGGTCTCTCATGTAAGCTGAAACAGATTTGTTTACATGCTTCCTCGACTTCTCAATTTGTGGACAAAATTGGTTTGACCACCTCCATTTCTGTCTTTGGCATATATTTGAATATACCAAGGCAGTCTGAGGAAAAAGTGCCATCAATTGCTCAAAGGTGTCCTTTAAAAGCATTTCCAGACCTACCCCAGTCAAAGTGCCCAAATCATTACCTCCACAGTGCACAATTAACAGGTCAGGTTTTGGCAAATGCATAAAGGTTTTCACCAATGGTATCAATTGGTGACATTTTAATCCTCTGTGGCCAAACCACTTAATTTCCACATCTTGTAGATTGAGGTTAGGTAAATTCCTGTTCTCAGCATACCTCTGAGCCCAATAGATGTAACTATGTCCAACAATCCAGACAGAAAACATGGTGAGAGAAGGTTCTCCTGCAGTCAGATGAAGTGTGGCAATGAAATGGCAGTTGAAAAAATAAGAGTTTAAAATGAAAAAAACTGTGGAGTTTCTGTGTTAATGAAGCAGTAACAGTGATTGGTGGGTTTTGATTGCTGAAAACAGAAAGTTAGGGTGCATGGATGAGTTGTTTGAAAGATGTATTTTGAGTGGTCAAGAAAAAAATCATTAAATGAAAGAATGCACTGGATATGAGGTGCACTGAGAGTTCAGAGTTCAATTGCAACATTGTTGTGTGAACTTGCAAACACCAGAGGTCTTCCAAGAGGTGGTTGCCATGCAGAAAAGGCATGAAATGGCAGAGGGGGGAAGGGTTTTCATTTGAAAAAAAGTGAGGGAAGAGTTTTGATTGGGTGACATGAGAGATATGTGTGAAGAATTACAGCATTTCTGTGCTTTTGATAGCTGCAGACTCTGGAGTGCATACCTTTTGCTCTGCTGAAGACAAATTGGTGTGTTTCTGAGACTGTTTTGAAACTCAAAGTATTTGCTAAGGTGAGAAAAGATTTTTTAGATAGAGAATAGTGTGCTTTAAGGAGAAAATTATGAAGAAAGTTGTGTTCTTCAAATGTTGCTTTGTCTCAAGTGTTTTACAAATAGATTTTGTTTCTTTGAGAAAATGTAATTGGAGAAAATGTGAAGTATTAGTACTGACAGGGTGTTATTGTGCATAGGAGCTGTGGAGTCTTTTCAAATTATGATTTGAAAATCGTTTTTGAGGAAAATGAATGGTTATAATATTTATGACAAGGACATAATGGTGTATGCTTCATTATAAGGCAATTGAGTGTCTCTGATGTTATTTTTCCCATTTTAATGTAAGACCTTTCTCTGTGGAGCAAATTGCTTGTAAATATGCTCCCACCTGTGCATGGCAAATTTAGATTTTGAATGATTGTGTTACATAGCTATGTTAAAAGTGACCCAACCATGCTGCAAAGGCAATCAAAAAACGCTTTTATGTGTCTTAAGGACATTTTAAGTCATTTCCCTATGTGCAGTGTTTTCAAATTATGATTTTAAAATCGTTTTTGGGGAAAAGGAATGGTTTGTAAATTTATGACAAGGATATAATGGTGTATGCTTCTTTATAAGGCATTTCAGTGTCTCTGATGTCATTTTTCCCATATTACATTAAAAGACCTTTCCCCGTGGGGCACATTCCTTGTAAATATGCTCCCACCTGTGCATGGCAAATTTAGATTTTGAATGTTTGTGTTACATAGCTATGTTAAAAGTGACCCAACCATGCTGGAAAGGCAATCAAAAAACGCTTTCATGTGTCTTAAGGACATTTTAAGTCATGTCCCTATGTGCAGTGTTTTCAAATTATGATTTGAAAATCGTTTTTGGGGAAAAGGAATGGTTTGTAAATTTATGACAAGGATATAATGGTGTATGCTTCTTTATAAGGCATTTCAGTGTCTCTGATGTCATTTTTCCCATATTACATTAAAAGACCTTTCCCCGTGGGGCACATTCCTTGTAAATATGGTCCCACCTGTGCATGGTAAATTTAGATTTTGACTGTTTGAGTTACATAGCCATGTTAAAAGTGACCCAAAAACTTGCAAAGGCTTTAAAAAAACACTTTCATGTGTCTTAAGGACATTTTAAGTCATTTCCCCCCGGGTGCAGTGTTTTCAAATTATGACTTGAAAATCGTTTTTGACGTAAAGGAATGTTGTTAAAATTTATGTGCGCCATATGCCCCCAAATTTCTTTTTCAGGGGTGCAGCAGGGTGTTCTTGAGACACCCCTGCACCTTTGGAAAAATTCCTAATTTGCGATGAGCTAATTGCTAATCGCAAATTGCACCTTCATTCCTATGGGCCTCCTGGCCCATGGAAATGAATGGGTAATTTGCAATTAGCAATTTGCTCATTGCAAATTAGGAATGGTAAAGAATCGCTATTTATTCCTTAAAATTCGCTATTTTGGAAATGCAAAATAGTTTGATGATACATATGGCGGTTCATCTCTAACAAGATAAGAAGCTTAGGGATACATTTATGATGACTGGCGCAATGAAGTGGACATCACTTACTTCATTGGTAGAGCTTTACATGTATTATCTCCTCTGTATTCTTCGTCAAGCGTAACTTTCATCTGCAATCCTGAGTAGGCCTCACCTTAAACAAACCTCTGGATAGGGCACACCTTATCGTCATCCTGAATTAATCATTTAAAATGCTAGGGACAGATTTATGATAGGTGTATGCCTCTTTTGCGCCACTGTGCGTCACTTTTGTGATAGTAGAAGGAAACAACAGTTTAGGGACATTCGTAAACGAATGTTCCGCAACAGGATAATTGGCAATTTGTTAAAAAATATTAAGAAAGGTCAACAGAAAGTGCTTTTTTATAAGAGAAAAAAAAAGTTGAGAAAGTTATTGATCAGGCATTTGAAATTAAACGTAAGTTATTTATTTTGATAATCAATAGAATTAGGAAGCTAAACAAGGCAATTTATGATTTCAAAAGAAATAGTAGATGGAAGAGAATAGTTAATCGTAGTAATTTTTGTGAAGTTTTTTCTGGAGAATGGATGCATAGTTCAAGCTGTGAGGCATTTTTTAATGAGGAGAGTTATTTCCAGGATAATGATTTGGTGCATGCAGTTGACACCAGTGGTCGTGCTTATGAAGTGAAAGATGGTTGTCCAGTTGAAAAAGAAAAACTTGTGACAACAGAGGCAGAAGAGGTGTTAGGTAATGAGGTTTTAGGAAGACGTGCTAAGGGTCCTGTGTACACCTGGAAGTGTAGTAGTATTTGCAGTGTGCGACAGGATTCCATCAATTTGCTTTGTGATTTTGTACGGTCATTTAATAAGAAAAGTTTGAAGCAGAAAATGAGGTTGTTGCAAGAATTAGATCCTTGCAGAGTGAGAGAAGTGACAGGTTTGCATGGTCATTCACTGGCTTGTCTTTCCAGGAGAGTATGCCAGAGTGTTTTTCATCATTTCAGGATGCTAGCAGTGCATCATAATAAAGTGAGGAAATTAGTTAGAATGTTGTATTATGCTAAGAGTCCAGCAATTATGCTTAAACAATTATGCGCTGCTCTTTTGCATGGTTCTGAAATAGATGTGAAGAATATATGTGAAGAAATTGAGTTTTGTTACTTTGGAAGTAAAGAGGAGAATGTTGAAATTGACCAAGAAGAAGCGGGTAATGTGGAAGATAGTGTACAGGTTTCCAGTACAGATAATTTCCAGAGGGAAATTGCGACGTTTCAGGTCAAATCAAGTGAGAGGCCAAATTTCACTTGTGTGTGTTGTCGACGCACTTATTATAAGAATCAGACTAAGTTAGTGGATTTATATGCAAAAAGTGAAAGGGAAAATAATAGTGAATGGAAGGATTTCACAACATACTTGATGGTAGAAAATTGTTTTGATTTGGGATTGGATCAACGTGTGTGTACTTATTGTTGTTGCAAATTAAATCAAAACCAGATGCCTGCTAGAGCAGTTCATAATAATCTGGAATTGGTTGAGATTCCTTCTGAATTGAAGGATTTAAATACTTATGAATCTATTTTGATTCAAAGTATCCATCCCTTTCAGGCTATTGTAAGAATGGAGCCAAAGACAGGGAAATTGCCTCCATCAGATTTACAGAGAGGATTAAATGGAAGAGTTGTTTATTTGCCTCTAGATTTGAAGAAAAACATTAACACAATTGGAGTAGAAAAAGTGGAAGAGGAACCTCTGGTTATCTTAGTTAATGGGGTTCCGACAAAGAATAAGAAAATATGGCAAGATTTAGTGGATGTTAGGAAAGTTAAAAAGGCAACATTGTATTTGAAAAAAATAATAAATACTATAAGAATGTATATGTTGCAGAAGAGGAAGTAAGTGAGGAAGAGGATAGCGATTTGTGTGCTGGTCAAATTGAGAAAGTAGAACCCTCTACTAGTGAAGAAATATATGAACATTATAGTGTTCATCCTTTGCATTCCAAGGAAGTCATGGGGAATGCTATTGAGTTGTTTCAAATGAAACAAGCCAAAGGGAGTCCCATTAGTGTTTGGGAGGAAAGTTTGGAAGCTCGGTGTTTCCCACAGCTTTTTCCAACAGGTCAGGGAGGAAGATATGATGAGCGACCTCATTAAATTCCTGCTTCTGAATACCGGACTTTGCGATTGTATGCAGGAGATGCTAGGTTTCGACAATACATTCCTTATTTGTTTCATCTCCTGTTTGAAAGCGATCTGTCTGGACTGTCATATGCAGTGAACCACATCTTGAAAAGTGGTATACACATGCAAAACATCTCGGCAAGTGACTTTATGGATAAAGTCAATGTCCAAGACAGTATTTTGGATTCTCACCTGATTAATCTCATGGCGTGTCAGCGTGGTACTAATGAGTACTGGTACCGTCGTCATGGTGATTTAAAATGTATGCTGAGGAACTTAGGAACTCCCACATGGTTCCTCACTCTGAGCTGTGCCGAGTATGGCTGGGAAGACTTACTTGAGGCAAATGCTAACGTAGAAAACATCGAATTCAAGACACCCGGAGAACTGTGCTCTTTGGATCCAGTCAATGTATGTAGGTACTTCAATCATAGATTTGAAGCTATATGTCTTTCATCATGAATAAGAAGAATCCACCTCTTGGAGAGGTGTTGGATTTCTTCTGGAGAAAGGAGTACCAAGCAAGAGGTGCTCCTCATATACATATGTTGCTGTGGATCAAGGATGCACCTAAATTTGGAACGGATCCAGAAGACTCAGTGATGAGTTTTATACAACAGTATTCTACGTGTGCTGTTCCAAACGCAAAGGAGAAGAAAAGCCTAAGAGAAAAAGTTCTGCGTTTCCAAAGCCATCGATGTGGAAAGTACTGTCGTCGTAAATTCCGAAACAAGGACAAGTTCTACACCAAATGTCGTTTCGGCTTTCCACGACCGGTGATTTCTAAAGGAAGAGTAAACAGTTTGATGTCTTCGCTGCGACATAATGTGATGAAGGAATCACCTAAAAACACATACAATTTGAAGAGGAACGAAGAGTCCAAGTACATCAACGACTACAACCCGGTGATTTTGTCCATGTGGAATGCTAACATGGATATACAGTTTGTGGCTGATAACTGTATGGCTGTGGCTCGGTATGTGACGTCTTACATCACCAAAAAAGAGAAGACAGAATTGAAGGATATGTGGGAGGACATTTCCCATGAAAAGAGCCTCAGCAAGAAGTTGTACAGTTTCAGTCTGAAGATGTTGTCGCATCGAGAAATTGGAGCGTACGAATGTTCTGACCGGTTGTCTTCAGCAAGTCTCTATGCCAAGTCCAGGAGTATCATTTGGGCGAGTCTTGGTCTTGCTGCAACGCGTAATCGAGTTCTCAAACCTGTGCGGGAAATTGAGTATTTGGCGGAAAAGGAGCCAAACAGTACCGACATTTTGAAGACCAACATGTTGGATACATATTATCCAAATCGAAGCATTCACCTCGAGAATGTTTGTTTATATGAGGTTCTTCAAAATTACATATTCAAGAGGAACATCAAAGAAGATACTGAGAAAGGAGTGTATGCTGTAATAGGAAGTGAGGGATGTCTGGTCAAGCAAAGAAAATGCCACTTGGTAAACCATCGAAAATTGAGTGGCGAATCTCCTGAAAAAAAGGAGTTTTTCTATTTAGCACTTTTGCAACTTTTCAAGCCTTGGCGTGCAGAAGAGGAACTGCTTGGAGATTTTCTCTGTTACGAAGACTCTTTCAATGCCGCCAAGGAGACCATAGAATGTCCTGCTTTTCCCAAATATGTAGAAATGTTGAATGCGGAAATTGAGCAGGAAGCAATGATTGCAGCCGAGATTGCCAGAGACAGTTCTCAGGACAGTCAGAGTTCTGCTTCATTGAGTCAGGATCCACTAGGAGGACCTGTTATCGAAAATGAAGCTGCCACTGCTATGAATGAAGTGGAAAGAGCCATGGCACATGCTCAGGAGGATGCGGTTAACTTAGAAGAGTTGGAAAGACAACTCAACGTTGAGCAGAGGAAAATATATGACGAAGTTACCATGCAAATTGATCATGGATTAAGTCATGACAAGAAAGAGTGCTCATGTACGTCGTTGAAGCCTGACCGACTGTACGTGAGTGGAGAAGCGGGAACTGGAAAAAGTTTCCTTATTAAAGCAATTTCATGTTATTTGCAGGAAAGGACAGAGTCATCGCTGTCTTGTGTTGTCACCGCTCCAACTGGACTGGCAGCACATAACATTAAAGGGATTACTTTACATCGTTTACTGATGCTGCCAGTGGAGCATGACAACAAATTACAATATCACAAGCTATCTGGAGATGCTTGTTTTGAAGTTTCAAGAATCTTGAGGAAAATGAAACTTCTTATCATTGACGAAGTAAGCATGGTTTCCAATGTCATGCTTGCCTTTGTGCATTTGAGAATGCAAGAAGTTCTCAAAACAGAGTATGATGTGTTATTTGGTGGCAAACACATCATTGTTTTCGGAGATCTTCTGCAGCTGACACCAGTGAAAGGGCAACCTGTGTTCAAAATGCTCACGCATGAAGATACCAGGAAGTGCCTAGGCAGCATTGGCAACGTCAATATATGGTTAAACTTCAATTATGCTGAACTGCATGAAAATATGCGTCAGGCGAAGGATGAAGTTTACAAGACTATTCTACAAGATGTTAGAATTGGAAAAGTGACCGAGCATGGGAAAGAAGCTTTACATGCACGATTACTGTCAAATTTATATCCAGAACAAGATGTTGTGCCTGAGAATATTTTTCAGAAAATTACTGAGAAGAAATCTAGAATATGTTTGATGCCAACTCTTGCAGAATGTGCCAAATTCAACAACAAAATGTTGCATTTAGAAAAGCAAGAGATTGTGAAACTGGAAGCTATTGACAGAGTAGAGCATATGGGATCAACAATTATTTTGTCTGAGAATCTGAAAACAAAATTGGATTCATTAGAGAAGAGTATATCTAAAACTGCAGGTTTTGAAAAGACTCTGAATGTGTGCTTGAACTGCCGTATAATTTTAAGAAGGAATTTACATGTTGAAAGAGGTGTGGTAAATGGATCAATGGGCAATGTTGTTGATTTTGTAAAATACAGAAATAGAGATGGAATTGAATTTTTTAAAATTAAATTTGATGGCATTGAGGAAGTACAGCTAATTGGTCGTTGTTCTGCTAGATTTTTCCTTGTAAAAGACTTATATGTTCGCCGTAAGCAGTTTCCTGTTTGCTTAGCATATGCGGTGACAATCCATAAATCGCAAGGTTTAAGTGTAGACAGTGCATTGGTGAATATTGGCAGTTCTGTGTTCAAGGAGGGTATGGCATATGTGGCATTGTCACGAGTTAGAACTTTATCGGGATTGTACTTGATTGAGTGTGATGTCACAAGCATTTGTGCGGATCTAGATTGTGTTAAGGAATACAATAGGTTAAGAAGAGAGTATGCGCCACATTTGCCTCAATATCCTTTGTTTGAGAAACGTGTGGTAGGCCGGAAACGAAGAAATGTGACCAATACTGGGGAGGTTGTAGCAAAAAGACGAAAAGTCGATGAACCTGAAATTATAAGCAGAAACAAAAAGGATTCTGTTGAAGATGTTGTTGGTTTTCAATTTGAAAACAGTTCTGGTGTCAACTGCTATGCTAATGTAGTGGTTAATGTTTTGTTTTCTCTAGAAAATGTAAAAGAAGAGATTGTGGTCAATTCTGATCAAAGATTTTGCAGTTTGTTAAATTCTGTCTTAGAAAAATGTAGCACTGATAGAACAAACATAGAAAGTGTGTCTGAAATTCGAAATCTGTTAGACAGATGTTCAGGCCAAACACAATTCTCTCAAAATATTCAGCAAGATTGTCAGGAGTTTTTAATGTATATGCTTGATGTATTGCATGCTGAAGGTGTAGATGTAGATCAGCTGTTTGGGCTTTCTTATCAATGGCAGCATGACTGCGAGAACTGTATGGTATCAAGTACTACTAGTGTAGACTCAGAAAGATTTATATATTTAACTTTGCCAGACAGTAAATCAGTCTCCTTTAATAAGCTAGTAAAAGCAGCTGATCACAACATGGAGTGTAGCCAATGTAAATCTGAAATGATGTCCACAATATTTATACGAACATATGGCCAGTATGTCATTTTAATGTTCCAACGATGTAGGCCTGATGGAACAAAATTGACAACTTTAATTAAAAATTTTGTGGCTTCGCAGTTGTCAATATCAGGAAGGACTTTTGTAACTGCAGCAATTATATATCATGACGGTCCTTCAATAACATCAGGACATTACACAGCTTATTTAAAGTCTAGAAATGGCTGGTCATTCTGCAATGATTCTGTTTTAATTTTCAAAAAGAAATGGCCGTATGACCTTAAAAACTCTTACCTGGTGTTTTTAAAACGAAAATTTTAGGGAAAGAATCTCGGGATGTGCTCTGAGGAATTTCAAGAAGTTCTAATGGCTCCTACTCGATTTGGCCTTGAGGATAAGTGTAGTTCAGAGACAAAACTTCTAACCATAAGACTGGACGTCATGGAGAAATAAGTGCACTTTGAATGAGTTCAGAAAAACTATTTCTTTTTATAAGCTAATTGAAGCAGCCAATCAAAACATAGAGTAGAGGGAATGTAAGTCTGCAATGCTGTCTACTGTTTTACATTGCTTTGTGATTAAAAGTGATGTAGAGAATTAAATAATTGTAGTAGTCATAGAGGTAGTGTAAGTCTGCTTCATAGTAAGCAGTATTAGTGTCATAGGAAATGTAGAACATGACTGAGGAATAAGGGGAAGATATTACTAGTCCAGGATTGTGAAAATGATCTTCAACATTTTAATTCTGAAAGTTGCGGAAATGCCAAATGACGGGATTGGCTTACAAGAAATCCAAGAGTTATAAATGGCTCTGACAAGATTTGGCCTTGTGGAAACTTGTGGTAGAGAGCAAGAAGTCATTTATTGTATGTAACATGTTTTTCAAAACGATGGAGGTTTTCTTTCAGAAAGTGGCGGGCTGAAAGTAATAACAGCACAACAGAGTGTAAGCTGTTCATAGGACATCCTTTGACGTCATGGAAAGTAAGTTAACTTTAAGGAGTTCTGAATTCTGATTTGTTATGTTGTATGTTTTTTTTAAACACAATCATTTTGATTGTGTTTTTTTTCCCCGCTGTTATATGATGAATACCTTCAAGTCACTGTTTTTAGTGAAATTTGATACATTCTGAGAACAGCAAAAATAAACCATTTAACATGTATAATTAATTCTGTACTGTTTCCATTTATGATGTACATTTAGAACTGTGTAGGAGGCATGGAGAAGGAGAGGCTTCTGTAAGTGTCAAAGTTCTTGCATACAGTGCTCATATTCTACGTAGTCTTTCATATGATAGACTACATTTCCACAATGAGATACCTAAGCAAAGGAAACACACGTCATATGATTGTGGAATGAGCAAAAAAATTTGCATGTTTTTCAATTATATTACCTGTGTTTCCTAACATTACACACCACATTGTGTAGATGAGGTTTAGGCCTGTTCCTGGAGACAGAGGAGGTCTGACATTTGTTCAAGAGTGCAGTGGACATTAATCACTTCGTTGGTAGGCCTCCACATGTATTATGTCCTCTGTTCTCTTCAAACAACTCGAAATTTCATTTGGAACCCTGAGTAGGTCTCACCTCAAACAAACCTCTGGATAGGACACATCTTATTGGCATCCTGAAGCAATCATTTAAAATGTTAGTGTCTTGCGACACTTTTCTGAGACAACCTCAGTGCAAAAGATGCACCATGTTTTAAGATAGGCCTCACTTCATCTGCATCAAGATACTGTTAGTTTAAAATGTATATCTTTAGGACTGTGTAGGGGGCCTGGAGAAGCAGAAGCTTCTGTCAGTGTCAAAGTTGTTGAAAAACTGTCCTTCAATCTTTCCCCTTGTCTTTTGTAATTTTTAAATACATGTTTTAATATTTTTCAAATGTCTGTTCTCTCTTTCACAGATTGAAAGTATAAAAACAAAAAGTGAGTAATTTAACGACAATTATAAGGTAAATGTTTTGTATTCTTTTCGTTACATTTCTATCACATTCACCTACTATTAGTTCCACAGCTTTATTTCTTTAACCCTCAGTTTCCTGCCTTTGCTACTTTCCTCATTCCTTTCTCTTTTACCTACTTACTCAACTCCTTCCACTCCTTTTCTCAGTCCCTCTCTTCTCATAGTTCCTCACTCTTGTTCACTCACTCCGTCTCTATTACTCTTAGTGTCTTTGACTGATCACTTTTTCACTACTTGTTCATAATGCTTTCTCTGTGTAGTTGAAGCACACTAAGGGGCATATTATGAACACAGCCAATAAAGTTATTGCTGTTTTTATTGGCAGAAAACTGGTGCAAAAGTGGTTTTAGCGGCAGTTTTCTGCCGCAAAAGCGGCTTTGGTGACATATTTCTGCCGATAAAAGCTGCAAAACTTTTATTGCCTATGTTGATGATATGGCTCTATGTTATTTACATTTCTTTGCTGTTTCAATTAATCTTTTTCTGTTATTTTTTGTTTTCTGTTTTCTATTTTTTCTCTCTGTTATTCCCCATGTTTTAATCTTATTTTGAACATTCACTCAGATTCTCCAAGAAACTCTTCTTTGTTATTGTTCTACTCTCTTTTTTTTCTTTCACTTCCTTATCTATTTTGTTTTCCACAATAATACCCTCTTCCGTCTTTTCTTCGGTAAATATATCTATTAAACAGTATCTCTGGTTTACTCCCTATAGCTGTCTTTCTTTTAACATCACTCTCTGTTTACTTTCCTTATACTTACTCTTCTTTTTTTTTTTTTTTTTTTTTTTTTTGGTTCGCTCTCGGTTCACGAACCGGGAAGCGAACTGGGAGCGAACTAAAAGAAATAGAGCTTGCTAGAGTGCTAAACATTCTAGCAATTTTTTTTGAAAGGGGAGGTAGTTCTGAAAAGAACTTTTTTTTAATGTTTTTGTTGTTTTATATATTTTTTTATTTTTTGAACATTTTTTGTTTTTTTTGTATTTTTTGAACAATTTTATTTTTTTGGGGGTTTTTTTGGGGGGGGGGAAACAACAAAAAACAGGCATTGAAAAGGGCTCAACAGGAGCAAAAAAAAAATTACTGTGTGGGGCGGTTAGGGCAATTATGATTGTTATAAGCTAGGTTTATTGAATTGATACTCATGTTGCCACATGATATCAATGCACCGCAGTGCAGACAAGTACATTTCATATGCCCAAAATTATCCTGGATGTTTGGCACGGTTTCCCGTGCCTCTGCTGCTGTCAATGAAATCAACGAAGTTGACCTGGCCACAGGAGTTGCTGTTGGGTTTTGTTCCATGTCTCGTATTTCCGCCCGGCTGTAATTGAGTGGATGCCACCTGCTCATGTGCCGATGCATGGTATAGTTCCCATAGCTATACTTTTTATCAGTCCCTCTTGATAATTTTTCTTTGCAAATGAGGCAGGTGACATACCTCGCATTCACTTTCTTCTGGCCTGGAGGGATTGAAAAAAACTGCCAAATGAAACTGGCTTTCCTATGGGAAACCCGGGGCACCTCTTCCAAGAACTGTGGTCCTTCTCTCTCCTCTTCCTCTATTTCTTCCTCTTCCTCCTCTGTGTTGGTGATGACCTGGGGAGGTGGTCCTCTCTTCCCATGAGGAGGTGGTGGTGGTGGTGGGGGTCCACCAGCTGAAGCTACCATTGAAGCCATTGCTCAAGTATGAAATAAGGTTTTCCTCTCACAAAGATGAAAGTCAGAGTGAGGAAAGAAGGAGGGGTTTTCATCATTTGGGAAAAACAATAGTTCTAAACCAATGAAAAGTGTTATTTTTAGGTCACCTGACCTAGCCTTACATGATTATGAAACCAAAAGTTAAATGAACCAATGAAAAGTTTTATTAACAAGTCACATGACCTCTCACGCTTATGTTACGCGCAGCGGAACGCGCCCCGGATCGCTTCCGGGTCGCTGCGCTTCGCGCCTCGGTTCGCGTACCGGAGCACTTCCGGGTGCGCTAACGCAGCGCATCATAAGACGCATTACGCGATACGTCGCGCTTCCGCGACGCGTCACAATGTTGATTTCTAACGCGGCAGTGATGTCATTTGAGATGTCATCAGTGATGTCATCAGTGATGTCATTTGAGATGTCATCAGTGATGTCATCAGTGATGTCATTTGAGATGTCATCAGTGATGTCATCAGTGATGTCACTGACCATGTCATGAATGATGTAATATGTGACATGATCAGCAGTGGATTGCGGGTGCGCGATATATAGTTAGTACAACTAACTATATATGGAATTTCAATGGTTTTGTGTGAGTAAAATAAGGTTTTTTAAATGCTAATTCCTAACTATATATGGTCTATAACCTATGGTTTTTTCAGTGAATATATTACCTACTGGCGGTCGCCAGTAGGTATATATAGTTAGGATTTTTTCCCTATGGGATTTTTGAAAATTCTATGTCTAATAACTTTGGCGTTTGTGGACGGAATTGGCTGATATTTTCAGGAAAATTGCACATTTTGTTTCTGAGCAGCCCTTGAAAATTTGGGGGGGGTTCGTCAAGGGGGGGCCGAGAAAAAAGAGGGGTCCCAAAACGTGTTTTTAACATTGAGTTTTCCATAGGGCGGTTGGCCTCACTTTTAGCTCGAAGGGCTGTATGGATTTGCACGAAACTTGGCAAAATTGTAGGGACTGGTAGCCCGATTTGCCTTTTGTAGGTCTCAATATATGTGCTTCAGTGGATTTTGAGAAATTAACGTTCAAAAAAAGATATATATCTGTAACAGCGGACCGGGCAGCGCTCCAGTTCGCGTACTTTTCGCGCAACGGAGCTTTGTGAAGCGAAGCTGATTGGTTCTCCGGCGTCTGTAAACATTCCAAACAGTCCGTAGCGGCCGCCATCTTGTCTCTCTGTAGGATCAAGAGACAAGAGGAGGCCAAAGCGAAGGGGCAAATGACCATAAGGGGGCATAGTAGATTCTCGCTGACCCCCTAGGTTTGATGTGGAGGTTTTAAAAGGGCCCCGCGGGGCAAAAAAAAACAAACAATAATAATAATCGAACGGCTGAATGGATTTGCACGAAACTTGGCAAAATTGTAGGGACTGGTAGCCCGATGTGCCTTTGCTAGGTCTCAATATATGTGCTCCAGTGGATTTTGAGAAATTAACGTTGAAAAAAATATATATATCTGTAACAGCGCTCCGCTTCGCGTACTTTTCGCGTTACGGAGCTTTGCGAAGCTGATTGGTTCTTCGGCGTCTGTAAACATTCCAAACAGTCCGTAGCGGCCGCCATCTTGTCTCTCGGTAGGATCGAGAGACAAGAGGAGGCCAAAGCGAAGGGGCAAATGACCATAAGGGGGCATAGTAGATCCTCCCTGACCCCCTAGGTTTGATGTGGAGGCTTTAAAAGGGTCTCGCAGGGCAAAAAAAAAATATATCGTTTTTTTAGTTTTTTTGCGTGGAGTGCGCCCGGTTCGCGAACCGGGAAGCGTTCTGGGGAGCGTACTTTCTTGAAAATTAGTGAAAAAAGTTAGAGTAAAATAATAATTGTGAGTGAATAGATGTAGGGTAGCTCTGAGAAGAGCTTTTGGGTTTATGGTACATTTAGGTACTTATAAGTAGGTACCAATGCACAGTCTTAAATTCAGAGTGAAAATTCTGTTGCCCTCATCTGAGAAGTGAACTCCATCTCCTCTGTAGATATCTTGCATGTAGTAACGCAAGTTATTGTTGTACAGGGAGCCCATTCCATGGTCTCTCATGTAAGCTGAAACAGATTTGTTTACATGCTTCCTCGATTTCTCAATTTGTGGACAAAATTGGTTCGACCACCTCCATTTTTGTCTTTGGCATATATTTGAATATACCAAGGCAGTCTGAGGAAAAAGTGCCATCAATTGCTCAAAGGTGTCCTTTAAAAGCATTTCCAGACCTACCCCAGTCAAAGTGCCCAAATCATTACCTCCACAGTGCACAATTAACAGGTCAGGTTTTGGCAAATGCATAAAGGTTTTCACCAATGGTATCAATTGGTGACATTTTAATCCTCTGTGGCCAAACCACTTAATTTCCACATCTTGTAAATTGAGGTTAGGTAAATTCCTGTTTTCAGCGTACCTCTGAGCCCAATAGATGTAACTATGTCCAACAATCCAGACAGAAAACATGGCGAGAGAAGGTTCTCCTGCAGTCAGATGAAGTGTGGCAATGAAATGGCAGTTGAAAAAATGAGAGTGTAAAATGAAAAAAACTGAGGAGTTTCTTTGTTAATGAAGCAGTAAGAGTGATTGGTGGATTTTGATTGCTGAAAACAGAAAGTTAGGGTGCATGGATGAGTTCGTTGAAAGATGTATTTTGAGTGGCGAAGAAAAAATCATTAAATGAAAGATTGCATTGGATATGCAGGTGCACTGAGAGTTCAGAGTTCAATTGCAACATTGTTGTGTGAACTTGGAAACACCAGAGGTCTTGCAAGAGGTGGTTGCTATGCAGAAAAAGCAGAGAGGGGGCAGAGGGGGGAAGGGTTTTGATTTGAAAAAAAGTGAGGGAAGAGTTTTGATTGGGTGATATGAGAGATATGTGTGAAGAATTACAGCATTTCTGTGCTTTTGATAGCTGCAGACTCTGGAGTGCATACCTTTTGCTCTGCTGAAGACAAATTGGTGTGTTTCTGAGACTGTTTTGAAACTCAAAGTATTTGCTAAGGTGAGAAAAGATTTCTTTAATTTAGATAGAAAATAGTGTGCTTTAAGGAGAAAATTATGAAGAAAGTTGTGTTTTTCAAATGTTGCTTTGTCTCAAGTGTTTTACAAATAGATTTTGTTTCTTTGAGAAATTGTAATTGGAGAAAATGTGAAGTATTAGTACTGACAGGGTTTTTATGTGCATAGGAGCTGTGGAGTGTTTTCAAATTATGACTTGTAAATCGTTTTTGAGAAAAAGCAATGGTTTTAATATTGATGACAAGGACATAATGGTGTCTGCTTCTTTATAAGGTAATTGAGAGTCTCTGATGTTATTTTTCCCATTTCAATGTAAGAAGTTTGTCTGTGGAGCAAATTGCTTGTAAATATGCTCCCACCTGTGCATGGCAAATTTAGATTTTGAATGTTTGCGTTACATAGGCATGTTAAAGGTGACTGAAACATGCTGCAAAGGCAATCAAAAAACGCTTTTATGTGTCTTAAGGACATTTTAAGTCATTTCCCCATGTGCAGTGTTTTCAAATTATGAGTTGAAAATCGTTTTTGAGGTAAAGGAATGTTTTCAAAATTTATGTGCGCCATATGCCCCCAAATTTCTTTTTCAGGGGTGCAGCAGGGTGTTCTTGAGACACCCCTGCACCCTCGGAAAAATTCGTAATTTGCGATGAGGTAATTGCTAATCGCAAATTGCACCTTCAGTTCTATGGGCCTCCTGCTGCATGGAAATGAATGGGTAATTTGTAATTAGCAAATAGCTCATCGCAAACTAGGAATGGTAAAGAATCGCTATTTATTCCTTAAAGTTCGCTATTTAGGAAATGCAAAAAACTTTGATGATACATATGGCGGTTCATCTCTAACAAGATAAGAAGCATAGGGATAGATTTATGATGACTGGCGTATCACCAGGGATGTGTTAGTCATTCTGTGCCGCTGTTCCGTCACCTATGGTGTGCTGCATTTACAATGCGGCGCATCATGGGGCAAAAACAGCACAGATGCGTGACGTATCTGTGCCGTAAAGGTGGCGCATTGCTGGAGTTGTATCGCAAGTGTGATGAAGCTCCAGCAAGGCTCAGGGGTGCCCCTGTCGCAGGGTTTCTGTTCTCACACAGAACTGTGGACAGAGGATTGGAACCTCGGCGAATTAGGGTGCCCCAAAACTCACCTTAGTAATCAAAAACCCCTTAGCAAGCTAGGTACAGTGTCACATTGGATATAACAAACTCTCAATGTTTAGACAATCCAGAATATGAACTTATAGTACCTCAGGATACGTGGAACTCATGAAGAGTCGGTCGTTATATATTTCTTAGAAACCAGAACATGGAGTTAAGAAGAACACATGTGTATTTGAAATGTTTATTTACTAATGCCGTCTTCTCAGGCGTAGTATCTTAGATAATACAAGTACACATATTATCAGTAGCAAAATTACCAGCATAGTTACTAGTACATAAAAAGCGAATGGTGACAGTATGTTAACATGCTGTAAATGAATAAGAGTTAGCAACACTTATAAGCAGCCGCGGGCCGTGGAGGGAGTTACGGTGGGGCAGGGAGGCGGGGAGGGGGAGGGGCAGGGTGGAGAGGGCTCCACCCTGCCCCTCCCCCTCCCCGCCTCCCTGCCCCACCGTAACTCCCTCCACGGCCCGCGGCTGCTTATATCTGACCCTCCCTAATACACATATTATATTATTTGCTAAGAAGGTCTCTTTGTGTTGGTTTAGGGCGTGCCCATACTTTAGTGTCTTAGATTTGAAGGAATCACATCAGTATACACCAGCTCTCTCTTCATGTGAACCGCATCAAGTGTTGTGTATGTGTGTTCGGCAAAGCAATATAAAACCCGCCTTATGTCGTGGAGATCAGACCTCATAACAATTCTGTATCGTGTTGTTCTTGAAACTTCAGCAGTCGCTGTACAGATATAGTTTAACAAGCAAAGCAGATAGTAGAGCAATAACATATTATTCTCATGTAAACCACGATGAACTACTAGGTTGAAAGCTAAAGCAACAACTAAGTGTCGTGTGCAGAAGTTGCAAAAAAGGAAAAATGGCGTTTAAACCGGTAATGAGCCCATGCTAACTTAACACGGTGTAAAGATATGCAGGATCTAGATGACACCTCCCCATGATCCAGAAACTAACTGAATAAGATAATAGAAGTGGCATCTCATGAGAGCAGATTGCAACTTTATATGTGGACGGTCCGCAAGGTAAAACATTAAAAACTAGGAAAATTTAATGCTAAAGAAAAATAAAACAGCCAATTACTTTATCGAGGCTTAAGCCAATAGGCAAGCTAAATAATAAAAACTTGACAAATAAGTCAATGAATTGTCAATGAAATGCTAGTACTCAGCATATCAAACATGAAAAAGGTCTATGACATAACTGTGTATGCAAAATAAGCTGCAACAGCCTCCAATAGGAAGTCACCGTCTTCATCCGAAAAGAGTTCAGCCATCCAATTTAAAAGCGGAAAAGAACATACGTGCTCTCCCAGCACCGGATCCTCTATCACCATCAGAGGACAGCTCGGTGGGTTTTCAAGAAAGCTCTGTTCCAAGAAAGACTGTGTTGCCGCCAGTAAATTCCAGGGACCAATTAGTCCATGCATCAATGCCACAGCCATAATCCTTTCGCCAGGACAAACCAACTCGTGAGTAATGATAGGAGTCATCAGCTGATTAAAGTCGACGTCAGGAGAAACCGGTCCGCAGAGACACAAATCAATGGCCCAATCGAAATCACAGGTCAGGCAGTGAAATACAGGCTGGACACAGGTGAAGTAGGAGAATCGAAAAGATAATCCATATGCCGTGCTTAATATCGCCAACGGCATTGTGCCATAATATTCAAGCATGCGATTGCGGAACAGCGTCAGCAGCTGCAGGGCGGGAGCTTGCACAGGAGGGACATCCATATTTAAAAATGTAAAAAAGCACAAGAGCGTCCGCTGGTAATGCAGGTAAAAATGGGAATCCACCAAGCACAATGGAAAAAATAGAATGAAACAAAGCAGGGATGACTCCAAAGATTTTCTCAAATGAAGTCACGAGACCACTGGTAACAACTTTAAAAAAGTGCGCCAGGCCCTTTGTGGAGGACGCGTTAAAGATAGTCCGAACCATCTTGCTGAAATGGAAAGGCAAATCTGTATTTAAAAGGGTCTGCACCTCTGTACGGGTGTTCGCTATGTGAAGCACGAAAGTTTCACGGGCCGAACTCAAGGCCACCGCTCTCTGAGACAAAAGAGCTCTTATTCTTGCCATGCCGTTGAAATCTGCTCCCAAGGTTGGTATTTGTGGCCAGATTGAAAACTCCCTATGTTCATGTGTGGGAGGAAATAGAACATTTCTGCAGCAAATAACCCGTTCACTTACTGTTACGATAAAAGGAATACTTTTAATTAACCCAGAACAATCTTCATTATTGAGCATCAAATAACTACCATTTTCCAACAACTTGAACGTGGGGATGATAGCAGGAACTGGCGTGCCTTGCAACACGCAAGCCATATTTGGTCGGTGTTTGTTGCATGAACCGTGTAACTGTATGTGCCTACACATTAGTGAATGATCTGGCGTCTCAGTGCATTCCTCTCCATTCAGATAAACTTCTTGATCATCTTTGAAACATCTGTATGTGTATGGAAGCGACCAGACCTCATGAAGAAAACCACTACCTAAAGGTGCATAACGACCTATTGGTATATATTTCATACAATTTGAAAACTTATATAAAGCAAAAGGCAGCGTTATTAAACCGTGGATAAGGCACGTTGCCAAAGCAGCCAACCTTTTGGATTTATACTGGAAATGTTAAAGGAAGAATTATGGAGTAGGGCCTGTAAATTTTTAATGGACAACCGAGTAAAATTACTCCAACCATCATATTCCTCTAACTCCGGGATAGTAGGGGTGTTTAATTTTTTAGAAGTAGCCAATCCAAAGCATTTGGTCTGGGAAATTGTTTCATTCACAAACAACATATGATTTGGGATGAGATATGCACGATGCAAAGCCTCAGTGCCTTGTATCTGCCAGGTTCGTGAACCCCAAACTGATGTAGATCCTGGATATCTTTACACTGTGTTAAGTTAGCATGGGCTCATTACTGGTTTAAACGCCATTTTTCCTTTTTTGCAACTTCTGCACACAACACTTAGTTGTTGCTTTAGCTTTCAGCCTACCTGCGTCAAGATCTATGCCTGCTTCAAGCAGGCGCAGGGTTTTGATGCAGCTTTGTCCTATCTGATTGTAAATGCGGCAGACCGTGGGTGGCAGAGCAGCGGTGCACGTTAACTGGTGCATCTCTGGGGATGTGCTAGTTAATATAAATCTGCCCCTTTCCATACATACTGAGCATGTCATGAATGATGTAATATGTGACATCATCAGCAGTGGATTACGGGTAATAGTATCTCTAGTTTACTCCCCTATAGCTGTCTTTCTTTTAACATAACTGTCTGTTTCCTTCCCTTATACTTACTGTTTTTTTGGTTCGCTTCCGGTTCGCGTACCGGCGAGCGAACTGGGAAGCGAACTAAGAGAAATAGAGGTTGGCACGGTTCCAAATATTGTACCAATTTTTTAATAACGGGGAGGTAGTTCTGAAAAGAACTTTTTTTTAATTGTTTTATATTTTTTTTATTATTTTTCTGAACATTTTTTTACTTTTTTTGAATTTTTCTGAACAGTTTTATATATTTTTTGGTTTTTTTAAGGAAGGGGGCAACGAAAACGATTCATTGTAAAGGGCTCAACAGGAGCAACAAAAAAAAAAAAGAATTTATTATTTGGGGCGTTTCGTACAAACTTGCATATGATTGTCAATAGCTCTGTTGATCAGAGTGATGCTACTTTCTCTGTAGCAAATGAATTGACTGCAATGTACGCAGACTTGTTTAACTTCACCAAATCTCATTTGTATATTTGGCACCATCTCCCTGCCCTCTGGTCCCGTTACTTCCGGTACAACAGATCTTCTGGCCATAATAGGGAGATTATCTAGGTCGTTACGAAACTGTGCAGCACTGTAGTTGTTAGGATGCCACCTAGTCATATGGCGATGCATTGTGTAGTTTCCGAAGCTGTATTTTTTGTCGGTCCCTCTGGACAGTCTATCTTGACATATAAGGCAAGTTACGTATCTTGCATTTACTTTTTTCTGACCTTTGGGAATTTAAAAAAATTGCCAAATGAAGTTTTCTTTCCGGTGAGACGTTCTGGGCTCCTCAGGCAAAAAGTGTCTCTCTTCGTGCTCGTCGTCCTGTTCCTCTTCTTCTTCTTCTTGCTGAATTATAACTTCAGCAGGTGGTCCACTCTTCCTTGGATGTGGTGGAGGTGGTGGGGAAGCACCAGCTGAAGCTACTAAAGAAGCCATTGCTCACTGGTAACAAAGGGTCTTTCTCTCACAATGATGAAAGTCAGAGTGAGGAAAGAAGGAGGGATTTTCATCATTTGGGAAAAACAATAGTTCTCAACCAATGAAAAGTGTTCATTTTAGATTATATGACCTAGTCTTACATCATTAGGAAACCAAAAGTGAAATGAACCAATGAAAAGTGTTATTACCAAGTCACATGACCTGCTGTGTTTACGTTACGCGCTTTGCAGGGCCTCCCGGTTTGCTTCCAGAAACCTGCGCTTTGCGCCTCGCTTCGCGTACCAGTTCGCTAACGTAGCACGTCATATGACGTATCACGCGACAACGCGAAACGTCATGTGGACGGGAGGCGTCACGATGTTGTTTTCTAACGCGGCAGTTGCGGTAAAGAAACGTTTACCGGCTCGCGGTCTATTTCGCGGCATCAAGGTCAGCTAACAGGAAGTTTCCCGATTCGCGAAGCGGGAACGAAGAAAAAAAAATATTAAAAAAAACAATTATTAATAAACATATAAAATATATTTTTGGATTTAAAGAAGAATACATTTTACAGCTACAGATATTAGCTGTTAAAAAACCAATGAAATTCACTGAAAAAACCATAGGTTATAGACCATATATAGTTAGGAATTAGCATTTACAAAACCTTGAAAATTCACTGAAAAAACCATAGGTTATAGACCATATATAGTTAGGAATTAGCATTTAGAAAACCTTATTTCACTCACACAAAACCATTGAAATTCCATATATAGTTAGTTGCACTAACTATATATCGCGCACCCGCAATCCACTGCTGATGATGTCACATATTACATCATTCATGACATGGTCAGTGACATCACTGATGACATCACTGATGACATCTCAAATGACATCACTGATGATATCTCTTTTGACATCAATGGTCACATCAATGATGATATCATTAATGTGACAATACAATGCATCTCCTCACACTTTAATATAACCTCTGTTACACCCAGTGTTAAATACAGAGTATAATTTTTGAAACCATTGACACACCAATACTAGTTACTACATACGCACTCACTGATTCCTACGTCTACACACACATTCACTCATTCACCCATACAATCATTCATACATACAATCACTCATCTTTACAACACTATCATATGCACTCATACACCTATACAGACACTCACACTCTGCCACTCATCCATGGAGTTACTCACACACCTAGTCAGTCCTGTAAAGAATCAATCACACTTCCATTTTCTAATCTACACAGTTAAACATAGAGTACCTTACATTTTCAAACATATACTAACACATACTTACTCTCTTATAGAATCACTGATACAAGTACACATTGATCTGTACAGAGTCACACACCTCCCAGCCAGCTATACACACACTCAGTCTCCCATACAAATACTTGTGCAACCAATCAATAACCCATATAGCTACTTATATAGCTACTGATCAACACATGCAGCAGCTTGCACAACAACAGACATACTGATGCACACTTTCAGACAGTTTAGTCACTAACCCGTGCATTTAGTAAGACGCATTTAATCACTCACTCATACAGTCAATCACGCACCTACTAAAACCTTCATTCAGACACTTATACATCCACTCATTCTTCAATATGTAAAACATATTTAAACTTTACAGAAACACATAATCACTGGATGTTGTCATCAGTGATGTCATCAGTGATGTCACTGACCATGTCATGAATGATGTAATATGTGACATCATCAGCAGTGGATTGCGGGTGCGCGATATATAGTTAGTGCAACTAACTATATATGGAATTTCAATGGTTTTGTGTGAGTGAAATAAGGTTTTCTAAATGCTAATTCCTAACTATATATGGTCTATAACCTATGGTTTTTTCAGTGAATATATATATATTTACTGGCGGTCCCCAGTAGGTGGTTATAGTAGTTATAGTTAGGACCTCGTTTCTATTCAAGAAGCGTTTTATCTTTTGCTAATATCTTTGGCGACAGTTGCTAAATCTTAACGAAATTTTCAAAACTAACGGGGCATTGTGGTCATCTTCTGTCTTCAAAGTTTCAGGGTGGTTCTTCAATCAGGAGCCGAGAAAACAGGGGGGTCCCAAAATGAATTTCTCCATGTTAATTTCCATAGGAAACTTTAGACAAAGCTACAGCCGAACTGCTGAACGGAATTACACCAAATTTGTCAAAAAGGTAGCTCATGGTTCAGAAATCATTATTTTATTAAAATTGTGCAAATATGTTCAGTAGTTCCTGAGAAATTCAAAACTAAAATATTTATATATCTGGTGACAGCGGTGGATCCGCAAACCCTCCTGATCACAAGCTTGATTCTGATTGGCTGTCAACACGTTAAACCTGCGTCACAAGAAAACAGGTAAAAAAACTAGAAAAAGGGGCATGGTAGAAACACCCTGACCCCCTAGGCCTGCTCTGGGGTCCAACAAGGACCCCAAAGTTTAAAAAAAAGAAAGCGTTTTTTAAAAAACATTTTGGGAGGATTTGCGTATGGTCTGCCAATCAGACCAAAAATAAAACAAAAAATGAAGTTCACTTTGTTTTCTTAAAGCCCCCGAGTGGGCCAGGTCCTGGGGGCAATGTTTAAGGATTGTGTGGGGGCCCGTGGCCCTCCCACAGCCTCGGGGACCACCACCTCCTAGGGCTGTGTTCAAACAAAAAGTGTAGGGGGGCTCCTGCCCCCCACGTTGGCCCAGGGACCTCCACCTCCGTAGGGCTTTCAACTTTAAATGCGGGGGCCTCGTGTCCCCGCAGCCCTGGGGACCGCCACCTCTCCGGGCTGTGTTCAAATTAAATGCGTGGTGGGCTCCTGCTCCACACACTGCCCCGGGGACTGCCACCTCCCGGAGCTTTGTTTAAATTACAAAGGTGTGGGAGGCTTCTGCCTACCCCACACTGCTCCAGGGACCACCACATCCCCCGGGGCACAGAGTAATTTAAATATGGGGTCCGTAGCAGACCCCCAGCCCTGGGGAGAACCACCTCCCCGGGGTTTACAAATATGTTGGAGGAGGCCGCATGGCCCCCCTCGTGGAGCCCTCCTTGGCCCACTCTGCAAGCGCACCTCCTGGCACGTTCTGGGTTGGGGGATTTTGTCCCCTAAAGCAGCGAAAGGTTGTGGGCAAAGGCCGTTAGAACCAGAATGACTGTAATGAAGAATCTCCATTTAAATAGTGGTACAATCACAACCTGGCTCACTTTCCCAGGCAAACGAGTATTGAGAGAATCTGCTGCTATGGTGTCGCAAAAATGTGATTTATTATATTTAGAGAAGAAACCATCTATTAGCTTCTCGTTACCTTCACTTGGCCAAGATTGTATTTTCTCTTACTTATCACAGTTACCAGATCCAGGTTTGATAAAAGAAATCTTAAGGGTTTGGGTGGGATGTAATCCAATCTATTCATCCCACCCATATAAGATAGGGGTGCAAAATAATAGTGGTCTTTGTCCCTCCCCTTTGAAAGCCAAATGTACTATTACACATATTCTTATGGACTGTGTTTTTTATCTTGCAAATCGGATTAAGTTTTTAAGACCTTTGTTTTATAAATATAATGCTCTTCATAGGAACAAGGCGGTAAATTTACTGTCTGAGATGCGATACTTAGACGTGGCAGTTGGGATTGCTCGGTTCCTACGATCTGTTAAACAGAATTTAAAAAAATGAAATGTAATGGGGATGGGGTGGTGAGGAGGGAGGTTCATTTAAAGGTTTTAATTAATGTGTAATGTTTAGAATGTTTTATGGACAATTGTCTAAATAAGCTTGTTTTTTTGAACTTACGTTCTGGGTTGGGGGATTAAGTCCCCTAGCATCTTAAGGGTCCTTAGGGGCCAACTAGCCCACCAGGTACCTACAGTAAGCCCAAAATAGTGGAATTGCTGAGAGGTGGTCCGAGGCCATGGCTCGTTTTACACGACTCAGCAAATGAGGACCTCAGGACTAAAGTGGACTTCATCCACCGAGCAGCAGTGCGCCAGGAGGTGCGTTTGCAGAGTGGTGTAAAAAAGGGGCATGGCCTCAGCCCAGTCTCAGCAATCCAGCTGTGTGGGGCTTACTAGAGATAACAGGAGGGCGAGCCTGTCATCAGCTGCCCAGCCAGTGCTTGACCTTAATGAGGTGTGAAAACTGCTCGCAGAGCAAGACAACGGCTTAGGGCTGGTGACAGGATAGACTGAGAGTAGAACATATGATCCCATCAGCTCAAGAAGAAATGCTGGGAAGGTAACAGACATTAGAGATACTGAGGTCACCCAGTAACTCTCAGAACCTGAGTAAGTATGCTAAAGAAAAACAATGGTTCTATCAGGAAGATCAACTGATTTACACCAGGTACTTTATACATTAAAGGAAAATATGTCTTAGTCATATAACAAAGTAACACACCAAGAAAGAGCAACAAATTTATGCAAAAAAAAATAATTTCTTTACTTTGTATTTGTTTATATGCAAATCAATGAAAAGGTTGTCTGAGACATGAAAAATGTTTGCCCATGTTGGTTTTGCACCCGAAAGAATAATTGAGGAAATATGGAAGGACTCGGTTACATCAATAAAATCCACCACTGGTCGAGCAGCAAACTCTTTTTTATGAGAAAACGTTGTGGACTTTTTCTTTGATAGATAAAGCTTCATTTTCTTTTTGCAATGTTTGATATACAATGAATGTGAATCTGCAGATATACATGAAATCGTTTTGTTAGATTTCCTCGACAACATTTTAAAACTGAGTAAGGTGTTTCTTGGGTATGGTAGTTCACTGAAAAAGAATTTGTCATGTGATGAATGAATGCACGAAGGGGGAGGATCACACAGGTTTAAATTAGAAGGTCCGTTATGTGGAACAGAAAACAACGCTTGGCGCACGTCGTGCGGAAAGAAATTTTGTGAAAGTAGCAGGTACTGAGTCTCATAATCATTAGGGAAGATGTTTAAATACAATGTTTGAAAATAAGATTAATTTGTGGTGATGCAGGAGGATAGTACCGGGATCGTGAACTGATTTGCGCTAAGACAGAGTGATTTAATATTTGTGTGATGTTGCAGGTGACGGATCGGGAGGGTTGGGAAAGGGCACGCTTCATTGAGTTTGATATTTAAGTAAAAGAGGAATCACACACATGAATAATACTATATATTTCACCTTGTTACAGGGGAGGTAGTTAGTAAGGGGACGGTTCATATTTGTTCTTGCAGAAGATAAAATTGTTTAACATATAATTATATGTATATGTGAAAAATTGCATACTAGAGGATGTATTGGTAATTATGTTTTTTCGCAACTGTTATTTCAACAGCTTCCCCTGACGAAGGGCAGGAGAAATGCCTGAAATGCATTGGGTATTAATAAAGAAAGGCTGCTCTGAATTATTTTGTGCATTGAGTGATCTTTTTCTCGACGAGGCTCGGATGGGCACACGTGATAATGTGAAGCGGAACAAAATGCACTTACTGTCATATGTGGATTTGAAGTAAATATGAGATAAACAGAGGAGAATTTGTGAATGAAACTGTGCCGCTGGCCACGCGACACAGAGGGGAGCATGGGCGGGACAGCGCCGTAGTACCACACGACGGGCGAGGGGAGCCTGCAGCGTGCCAATCCACCTGAGCCGACCCCCTTGCCAACGGCCAATGGGGAGGGCTCTCCTGGGGATGTGGGCATTCCCGAGGGGTATATAGCGGCCCAACAACTTTGCTCGTCCTCTCCTTCCCGCGCTGGTTCCTCAGGCTGCTCTGCGCTGTTGTGCGTCGTGTTACTCTCGTCGGTCTATTACTAAGGTATGTTTCTACTACTCGGCCTCCCCCCGGCCCCGTCCCTGGGCATGACCAGGTCGATGGGGCCCAGTGGTGCGACCACGGGGGGGGGGTTGGTAGTGGCGGTCGGGTGTAGATTGAGCGGCGGAATCAGGGGAATGAGCCGGGTTTCCTTGTCTGGGGGAGTGCGGGTTTGGGGGGATCTTTTGTTACGCTTGGAGGGGCCTGGCCCTGGCCTGTGCTGCATCGGGGGGGGTGCTTTGAGTTGTGCTTTCCGTTCCGGGGGCGGATGGGGTGGAGCCGTTTTGGTGTTTCCGGCTGTTTGCGTGGTCGCGTGGCTTGGGCTTTGGGTTGGTGGCGATCCTTTGTTCGCGGGCTTGAGTGTTGGCGGTGGTGTCCAGCGATGGCGGCGGATTGGGGTGTGATTCGGGGGGCTCCTGTGTGTGCGCGGCGTCGGCTGGCTCTATTTTGGACTCCGAGATCTATCTGGGGGTTTGAGTGGAGCCGGTCGGGCCCGTGTGCGCGTGGGGCCCTGCGGGTGGCTCCCTGGCCTGCCGCCGTAGTGGGAGATCGCTGCGGGCGTTCGGGCTTGTTGGCGGGGGTTGTTGCGGACCCTGGGCCCGGGCCGTGCGGCTGCGTGGGCGGATGGGGGACGTGGAGTGGCTCTTTCCTGTCTGTGCTCGGGGTTGGGGGTGCGGTTCTGGGTGCTCCCCGGGTGTGGCGGGGGTCGGGCCGGGTTCCTTTGGGGGTGGCGGGGATCCTTCCGGGGTCGCGCCCCCTTCGGTCAGGGGAGCCCAGATGGGGCAAAATGCACTTGAAAGTTGGTTAAGTGGCTTGTCGAATCGGGTGAAAGAGTGATGCGACGTTGTGTACAGACAAGTGAAATTGAGCACGAACTCCGATGCACAGGATTTCTTTACGCTCGGGAATTCAGGATTGGCTCATTGAGTCGGGTTGAACAGTAATGCAGCAACGTTGTATACAAAAAACACAGGGGATTAGCTCAAATGGTAGAGCGCTCGCTTAGCATGCGAGAAGTAGCAGGATCGATTCCCGCATTCTCCATTATAAAATTTGCATACATTTGCCAGCGAGATTGAGCACTTTTCTGCATTATAAAATTGCCAGCGAGATTGAGCACTTTCCATGTACGCAGACCCGTGAATGGGTAGAGTTAATGGGCATGGCTGAACAATACGTGCATAGATGCGTGCGTAAATGGGGGGATCTTTTGAACAATACGTGCATGGCGCCCACCGCTTAGGAGCCCGCTCCTCTCGTCTGTCCGGATAAATGTCTTCTCTGCGCTATGGCTGAACAATACGTGCATAGATGCGTGCGTAAATGGGGGATCTTTTGAATAATACCTGCATAGATGCGTGCGTAAATGGCGCCCACCGCTTAGGAGCCCGCTCCTCTCGTCTGTCCAGATAAATGTCTTCTCTGCGCTATGAGCCTTGCTACTGAGTCCTTCGTCCCTGGTAGACCGCGAGTCGCGGATACCCCTGTAGAGTCCCTCCGCGACCTATCCTCGGTGCTACTGAGTCCTTCGTCCCTGGTAGACCGCGAGTCGCGTATACCCCTGTAGAGTCCCTCCGCGACCTATCCTCGGCATATCTTTGCTTCCCTCCTTCCCTCCCTCATATTTCAGGCCGGAGCTTGTTCATTCTCGTGCTGTGTTCCCGTGACCCGGTGAATATATTTGACAGCTGTTGCTGCAAATTCTCACACTCTTTCTCAGTGTTTTCAACTCTGAATATGAGCGGCGTGAAAATATGCAAACACGCAGCAGGGCCTGCCCAGGAGAGTGGAAGCGATGAGCTGGAGCGGCGTGGAGAGGGACAGGGAGACAGGAGGAAAGCTAGGGTAGGTGCACGGTGGGGAAATGATGCCGTGAAACCAACATGTCTTCGTCCTGTGCCTGCGGTGTCTACAGATTAAAGGATTTATGTGTCAGTCACACAGTATGTGCCACTCTTCAGTGAATAATCACAGCACTCGCTGCCAGTAATAGGCACACAGCTCATTCTGCAAGGGGCTGACTCAGTGCCCTGCACATGCAGTAAACAGTCGTAAAGCACACTGTGCAATCATCAGTCATAAAGACCGGCAGTTTCACCTGTCAGGGCCACTTGGTAAAAGACAGGCATGCGGAGCACTAGCCTGTGAAAGTGTAAAAGCACAGTGCATTTGGCGCAGGTATGGCATAACGGTTAGAGCTGCCGACTTTGGAGCTGTGGAACGCGGTTCAAGTCTCCGCGTCGGCTCAACATCCTGTGATCCTGCGCAAATCACTTAACATCCCTGTGCCTACCAAAAAATGAATGTGTCCTGGTGTAAGGTAACTGGTGATGCTAAGGCGCCCACGGGCCCCTCTTGGACACTCTGGCACGGGAAGGGAGTGGCCTCGGTCTCCTGTTGGCTGACTCGGGCCTGTCATGTTTATGGCCAGCAGCTGGCTGCAAGAATAGGATAAATTGCTGCAAATAGGATAATATAGCACAGCGAATTAACTAGATGTAAAGATGCATTCCGCTGTAGGCATGCAAGTAGATTCACGTCCTTGGGTACAGGCACCCGGCTAGGGAGGGTGGTAATAGGCATTGGCCGAGTGGTTTCAAGTATGTTAATACACAAGTACAGGGTACAGGATGAGTAACGGTTGTGTTGTCTTTTCAGATAACGCTTGGATCACGTCGCAAGGATTAGCAGCCACTTGGGTGAAAGGCGTGGATCAACAGGTAATTGCTGAGGGCAAAGTCCGTTCGGTCAGCCCATTGAACGAAGGGGCAGTTTGGGCGTGTCGAGCAATTCACGCTCGGGTAAAGGAGTGGTGCATTGTGTAACGCGGGTTTCTTTACGGGTGTGCTCGCATGCAATACGGTTTGACGATGAATAGGGTGTGCTCGCAAGCAATACGGTTTGAAGATGAATAATGCAGTATTGTTTTACAGATTGCGCTCAGGAACGCGGGCAAGGATTGGCAGCGGCTACAATTGAAAGAGCAGCAGGTAATGCACGGGTTGCGTACGACGGTTAGTTTTCTGAAACAGGGACAGGTGGCTGCCAGCGGAACGGGCGCAGGCCAGCAATCCTGCCAGGAAAGCACGATGCCACGGGGGGGTAGGGGTCGCAGGAATGTGTGGCTCAACTTCATGTACTTTCTCATCCGTAGGGACCCGGAAGGGTAGAAGCCTTCGCAATGAGCACCCGTGGCGCCGCGTTGCCCCAGGATGGGCTGTGGGCGGAGTTCTTGGCGGTCGCGCAGACTAAAGGGCCAGCATGGGCACAAGGTTTCATTGAGGCGCGTAGGCTAGAGGAGGCTGGCCGTCCGAGGGCCCCAGAGGACGCCCCGGGCACCTCGGGAGAGGGGACGCGTCGGTCCACCCGCAAGCGGAAGATCACCCAGAAGGAATTCCCGGCTGCGCCAACCCGTAATAATCAGCTGGTGTCGCCAACCCCCCCCCGCTGTGCTGCCAGCGGATATGCCATTGGTACCCGCTGTGGTACACGAGTCAGCGGCAGGAATGACGGACTTGGCCCAAATGGGTAAGACAATGGACGATATGATGGGTTTAATGACAATGTTTCAAAAACGTTTAGACGCCATGGCAGCAGCACAAGAGAGGTTGGCCCCTCTTCCGGGGTCGGCATCAGCGGATCCAGTGAGTCAAGTATGGGCTCAGTCATTGCTAGGGGGGCCGCCATTGCTAACAGGGTCACCATTGCTGGCCGGAACACCAGTGCTGCCGCCCGCCACCACGGTCGTCAACGCCTTTAACACTCAGAGTGTCTCAGCAGTCACCCAACAGAGTGCAGCCAACATTGTTCCTCAAAGTGTCGCCCCTATTCTCACGGTCACCCCACAAATTGTCAATGCTTTTAACTCTCAGAGTGTGCCAGCAGTCGCACAGCAAAGTGTTGCCCCCGTTGTTCCGCATAGTGTTGCCCCCATTGTTCCTCTAAGTGTCGCCCCCTGTGTTCCTCAAAGTGCCGCCCCTATCGTACCTCAAGATGTCACCCCCAGTATCCCTCTGGGGACCACCCCCATTATGCCGCGGGCTGCCGGCCAAGCACCTGCCACAGAGGCGGCAGCATCAAGCATGGCGAATGGTACAAGTGGCGGTGTTGGTTCGGGGGGGCTGGCTCAACCTACATCGGGCGGGGCCTCTTCAGCATCAGTGGGGGCTTGTCAACCAGCTGGCTTGGGGAGACCTGGCATGAAATCAAAAGGCGGCTGTTCCCTGGCCAGACAGGTACCCCAGGCTGCTAAAGAAGGTATCTGGAGGAGGGAATATATTGACATTTTGACTCTGTTAATGCATGACAACGCAGGTGCAGACACAAGGAGGATGGGGAAGAAAGAGGAGGACAAGGTTAGATTTCAGCGTTGGCCCGAGAAAACTATTGAGAATTGGACTGAGGCGTTCAACATATTAGCAGCTATCATAGTACAGAAGGACCCAGCTCAGAGTGAGGCCTTGATGGAGTATGCCAACTCCATCCAGCAGGTGGCAAGAGAGTCCGGAGGGATGGGCTGGTTCTCGTACGATCAAGAATTTAAGAAGAGCATGGCCAGCTGCCCGGACATAGGGTGGGACCATACGGACATCCAGCTCTGGTTCAAACATATGTGCAGGACGGGGAATAGCAAGAGGGAAACTGTTAATAGAACACAGAGCGAGGGTGACACAAAAAAAAAATGGGAGCATGAGCAAAAGTGGGAACAGTTTCCAAGGCGGTCCTTCCAACAGCCCTTTCGGGGGGCGGGGGAGGGGACATGGAGCCGGACCGAGACGTTTTAACTCAGGGACCTGCAGAATGTTCAATAATGGGATATGTACCTGGGGTAGGGCGTGTAAGTTTGCCCATGAATGCAGCAAATGCGGTGCCCAGCATGCAGCAATCGCCTGCACCAACGGCCATAACCCCCCCCGCTTCAACACAGGGAGCGGATGGCGCACGACAATAGGTTACCTGAACAGCAGAAAGGACGGACTGAGCATACTGACGAGACGGGCGACAATTTCCCTTTGCAGCAAGGACTACGGGCCGGGCACATCAAAGGCCCACCTTTCATAGTGTCACAGGGCAAGGGATGGACTGAACTCAGCAATGGGACGGAGCATACCAACGGTCCATCGCCCATAGTGTTGCAAAACATCTTACCTTTACTCAGGGTGTATCCACTGGTAAAAGAGCGAATGCTATTGGTTGATGGTTTTGTTGACGGCTTTAGAATTCCTTACACAGGCCCTCTTGGACCCAGGGACGCCTTGAATTTGAAGTCGCCAGGGACTTACCACAGGTGGTCAGTGACAAGATCAGGAAGGAGGTTGGCCTGGGGAGGGTGGCAGGGCCATTTCCTTCCCCCCCTTTACAAAATTTCTTAGTTTCTCCACTAGGTGTGGTTCCAAAAAAGCAGCACGGGACGTACAGGTTGATCCACCACCTGTCTTACCCGGAGGGCAATTCAGTCAATCATTGGTTAGAGGAAGGGGCGTGTTCAGTCTCCTATTGCTCGCTGGACATGGCCATTGACTTGATCAGGAGGACAGGCAAGGGAGCATGGTTAGCCAAGGCAGACATCGAGTCAGCGTTCCGCCTCCTACCTGTTCACCCAGGCAGTCAGCACTTGCTGGGTTTCAAGTGGGAGGGGGCATTCTTTTTCGATCGCTGCATGCCCATGGGTTGCGCGGTCTCGTGCGCCTTCTTCGAGGCATTCAGTTCCTTCCTTCAGTGGGCCCTCATGGCCAGGCATGGCATTTCCCAAGTCACCCACTACCTAGACGATTTTCTCTTTTTTGGTAAGGATGGTTCCCAAGAATGCGCAGAAGCCCTGCAAGCCTTTGAAGGCATGTCGGAGCATTTAGGTGTGCCTTTAGCACCGGGGAAAACAGAAGGGCCCGCACAGATATTGACATTTCTGGGCATAGAACTCAATACAATTAGAGGAGAATCCAGACTCCCAGCAGACAAGGTGTGTGACCTGAGGCAGGACATTAGGGCAATGATTGGAAAGGGTAGCGCAACACTTGAGGTGGTCCAGAGTCTGTTGGGCAAATTGAACTTCGCAGCAAGGGTCATACCGGCTGGCAAGGTGTTTTCCCGCAGGTTGGCAAAGGCTACGGCCAGCGTAAAGAAGAAACACCACTTAGTACGACTGGGTCCGGGGTTGAGAGCAGACCTACAAATGTGGGACGAGTTTCTGGAAAGTTTCAATGGCACAGTGATATGGAGGGCTCCCTGGGAAAACAGCCAAAGCTTATGTCTAATTTCAGACGCATCTGGTAGGGTTGGATTCGGGGTAATCTTTGGAGATGAATGGTGTGCCATGAAGTGGCCGGATGCCTGGCGCAAGAAAGGGGTGACCGCAAATATAACTGTCCTGGAACTATTTCCCATTGTGGTGGCACTGCATTTATGGCCAGAAGGACTGGGCAACAAGAAGGTGGTATTCTGGTCGGACAACTTAGCCGTGCTCCAAGCCATCAATGGTCTGAGCGCCAACTGCCCGTTAGTCTTAAGCCTGCTGAGGGAATTAGTCAGGGCGGGGTTACAGAATAACATTGAGTTCAGGGCTAGGCATGTCAAAGGTGTCAAGAATGTGGCAGCTGACGCTCTCTCTCGTTCCCAGTTGTCACGATTCCGAGAGGCATGGCCGCAGGCGAGGGAAGAGATGACACCATTCCCGGCAACTCCATCGCGACTCCTTCAGTGGGGGAACGGTTGAAGAAGATGGGACAACGTTCCCTGGCCCAGACAACCAGAAGAAGATATGCGGCACAACTGTCTACTTTCCGTGCAGTGATCCTGTCCCTGGGGGCAGCAGCCCTAAGTACAATGGAGCAAGTGGAGGCTTTTGTAGTATGGGCAAGGGAGACGGGCAAGTCTCACTCCTGGGTGTGCAGCCACCTGGCAGCACTTAAACATGAGACCCAATCAAATGGAGAACAGGATCCAACGGGGGAATTCAAGATTAGGGCAGCACTGAAGGGGTGGGCCAGGGATGAAGTCAGGCTCCCAGACAGAAGGGCAGGAATTGAGTTCCCCGCTCTCCAGCGCATGTTGGACACGGTGCCGGCTGTCACGAATTCGCCATACGAGGCGCAGCTCTTCTCGACAGCCTTCTGCTTAGCGTTCTTTGGTGCCTTTAGGGCCAGCGAGCTGGTGGCCAAATCCAAATCTGACAGATCAGGGAGAGCTTTAGACATGATGGACGTTTGTGCCAGGGATTCATTAGTTCTGTGGCTACGTAAATCCAAAACTGATCAGGCTGGGAAGGGCGTGGCCATCACGTTACACGCTTTTGTTGATCCCAGGTATTGCCCTGTCACCCTGGTCAGAGAGTACCTGAAGATCAGGTCTCTGTTGGCAGGCACCTTCTTAATTCATGCTGACGGCACTCCATTGACCAAATTCCAGTTGGAGCGAGTAATGGCCACGGTGATGGCCAGAGCAGGCTTGTCAGAGGACAATACAGGTCGGAAATTTTCCAGCCATTCTTTTAGGATAGGAGCAGCTACCGCCGCATACAGGGCAGGACTAGGTGAAGAAGGTGTCAAGAGGGTGGGGAGGTGGTCGTCCTCTTGCTATCAGCGATACGTCCGCCCCTGAACACTTCTGGCCGCAGTGGCCATGGTTCTTCACACAAATTGGGAAGAGGAGCCATTGAGCGGCAGGTTATGGTTCACATGAGCATGTCATTGATGAGTGTTGTTATATAGTTATGCAAAGCCAATTCTTCGTTTGTAATGCAGAAATTTATGTGTAGATGCGTTGAAATGCCAATTTTTTCACTTGGAGTGCAGTGTTCACTTATAAATAAAACTTTAATGTCAATGGTGTCTTTTCTTGCAGCTGATTGTTGCGTGTGGGTGATGGGCCATTCTTACGTGACCAGGCTGGAGCAGTGGGCGAGATACAGGAGATGGGATCAGGCCTTAGCAAGGACAAGAATTCTATGGCTGGGTTCCCCGGGAATGAGTTGGGGTCAGCTGAGGCGCAGGCTTGACCAATGCCTAACAGCACGGGGCGGTCCTCCCAACATCCTCGTTATCCATCTGGGGGGGAATGATCTGGTCACAGTGGGGAGGAGAGCCTTAATAAAAGCCATGCAGAGGGATGTGACAGTTATAACTAACCAATTGGGAGCCACTGAGCTAGTATGGTCTGAGATTGTCCCCCGCAAGGTCTGGAGCAGTCAGTAGTTGCGATAGAGCAAGGCCGGAAGAGGGTCAACAGGTCCATGCAGAAATTCATGGAGAGGAGGGGCCTGGGGTTCATTAGGCATGCGCTGATACAAGAAAGGACTGAGGGATATTATGAAAGTGACGGGGTGCACTTGTCTGGGCTGGGTATGGATGTCTTTCTCCTTGACTTGCAAGAAGCCCTGGCAGCGGCAGGGTGCCAGTAAACGGGTAGGTGGGGGGCTCTGTCATCGACGTGGGCCTCCTCCAGAGCTGTGGCGGAGTACAGGGCGATCTGGAAGCAGATGGACAGTAGGGGTACCTCTGCGGCAGAAGGAGACAGTCTAAATACCTCTGCCTGGCACAGTAAGGGTGCCTGAGCCAAGAACCTGGAGCCGAGGGGGTTCCAGGAAACAGCGTTGGCGCCCCGTTAGTCCTTCGGGCGGTCGGGGGGCCTGACCCGACCGGGGGTGTGCCTCATCGCTCCGCCCTGACAGGGGGGGCGGGAGTATAATGAAATAAAGTGATAATTTACTGCACCGTCAGAGCATCGCCTCGCCGTGCAAGATGGCTCCTTAGGCATGCGGGTCAGCGAGGGGCTGCCGCATTGGATCGCCTGTAAGACGACCCACCTTATCAGCTACCGGTTGTACGAAATAAACCTGCACCACTGCTTTCCCACAAATATGTCTCATGAGTTTCCTTGGTATGTAAGTGTTAACGTGCGCAGTGCGGAGCGAGCGCTGGCGGTGTTGGCACTATGCCGCTGGCCACGCGACACAGAGGGGAGCATGGGCGGGACAGCGCCGTAGTACCACACGACGGGCGAGGGGAGCCTGCAGCGTGCCAATCCACCTGAGCCACCCCCCTTGCCAACGGCCAATGGGGAGGGCTCTCCTGGGGATGTGGGCATTCCCGAGGGGTATATAGCGGCCCAACAACTTTGCTCGTCCTCTCCTTCCCGCGCTGGTTCCTCAGGCTGCTCTGTGCTGTTCCCTCCCTGAACCCTGACCCAGCTGCAGAGCGGCTGGCAGAAGTTGTGAATCTTTTAATGATCATGTTTTGTGTTGCAGGCGGAGTCACAGGGCGATCTGGAAGCAGATGGACAGTAGGGGTACCTCTGCGGCAGAAGGAGACAGTCTAAATACCTCTGCCTGGCACAGTAAGGGTGCCTGAGCCAAGAACCTGGAGCCGAGGGGGTTCCAGGAAACAGCGTCGGCGCCCCGTTAGTCCTTCGGGCGGTCGGGGGGCCTGACCCGACCGGGGGTGTGCCTCATCGCTCCGCCCTGACAGGGGGGGGCGGGAGTACAACGAAATAAAGTGATAATTTACTGCACCGTCAGAGCATCGCCTCGCCGTGCAAGATGGCTCCTTAGGCATGCGGGTCAGCGAGGGGCTGCCGCATTGGATCGCCTGTAAGATGACCCACCTTATCAGCTACCGGTTGTACGAAATAAACCTGCACCACTGCTTTCCCACAAATATGTCTCATGAGTTTCCTTGGTATGTAAGTGTTAACGTGCGCAGTGCGGAGCGAGCGCTGGCGGTGTGGGCACTATGGATTATATACAAAAAAGAGGACTAATTTCGTTACCAAGTAATATGTGAAATAATTCAAGGATCAAGTATCCAATCAGCAGTGCGGCTGGGAGTGGAGAGCAGACTAGCACTCCCCACTAAATTACTTGTCTGAGATATGAAACACGTACGGCAAATAAGCCAATAGCTATGTGGTACAATTGGTGACTGGTAGTGTTTTGTGACAAACTGCTGTACAGGAGTGACATAAATAACATATATATAATACACAAACAATATTTAGCATGTAAGTCCAGAACTCATTGCATAAATCCCAACGGAAGATATGATTTTCTGTTCAAGTCTGGGAATTGGTTGGACTAATTCAGGCAACACCGTTGACATTTCGACCCTTGAAAATTTTTCATATTAATAAGCATCAGAGGCGGGTCTTCATCAGGACAGGTGGGGAAAAGGTGACAGCCAAACAACTTGAAGTCCTATATTATGTGCATCCAACTTTGCAGCCATTTTCAGGGAGGAGTCAGCCAACACCTCTGACTCACATACATAGATTGTGGTCTGCTTAAACCATAAAATTCTTTCTTCACCAGCCGGTCGAAATAAATAGTGGGGGGCCACCAAGGCGGTCAAATGATTTAGAAAGGTTTAGTAGAGACATCCTCGTTCGTCCGTATCAGCTTAGTTGTGCCAGGAGCAAAGGTAAAGCAAACACATTCATAGTTCAGTGTAAAGAGAGACCTGGGAATGGGAAAACCTTTGTTTCCCAGATTCAAACTAGTCATGCTGGTTGTGAGCCCAGTGGGGGGGAAGCTACCCACATAACAAGTTTGAAGAGTACACAGGGGAGGGGACTGCTCATTTTCCTTTGTCACATCTCTGAGTAGACACAAGGGCTCTGCAAAAGGGAGGAAGTGTTCCCCGATTTTAGATTTTAGGAGTAAGGAATACTGTTGGAATGTTTGCAATAGGACAAGCAGGAACTGCTGAAAAGAGGCTAAGGCTACCTCTGGAAATTGTAATCATTGTTGGAAAGGAGCCAGTAGTCACTCCCCACCCAGTGGCTTGTGCAAACCATAAAAATAGGACCCCAAGAAACCCTCCTCAGAACACTTTTTGGACATGCAGAAGATCAGAATGTACCCTGCTTCCTGCAACCTTAGAGGGGACCTCAAGACCTGGACCTGTTCCCTCTTGTGTCCTCAACAACGAAGTGTTCTCATGGGTTCAATTGTCTAACCTCTTTGTGACTGTCGGGACAATAGCATGCTGCAAGAGGCCTTTTTTCTGAAGTTACTAGTTGACGTATTCGAACGGGGCCTAGAATAGGCCCCTTGAATGGACCCCTCTGCTGGAGAGAGTCCTGCCCCCTAAGTGATGTCTCTGAGGTCCTGGGAGACTTCAAAAGGGCCCAGATGAGCTGCTCCAGAGGCCGTCAACAGTTTGGACTTAGAAAAGACCTCCAGATTATAAGTGGTACCTCATGTCAAATGTGTCCTAATTCGATGCAACTTCATTGGATATAGAGTCAGGCTTGGCACACCCCTTTCCCCCCAACGGAGAATGTCGTGATGCAGAAAAAAGACAAAGCCCGAAGGTACCATTTTTGACCAAGATCACGGTCAACATGAAATAACACCTAGATCCCGTTCTACCGCTTCCATAAGCTATCTTTTTGTGCCATTTTTTAAAGTTAATAATCTCTGGTTCCCCTTAGTGGATTTTTGTCAATTTTAAATGCTTTGAATTTTTTCTAGTTCATTTTTAGCGTTTTTATGTTTGGTGTTTCGACATTTTGTTGTTTTGGTTCTGAATAAATACTTTACAAATTAAGGCTGTTTGACTGTTCCATAGCCACACTAGGGGGCTGATTAATTAATGAATTTGTTAATTTTGTGACTTTTGCGTTCATCGTTACACATTAGCGTTATTATTCCTTGAGGTAGGTGACCAATCACCCCAATTAATTATCCATTTTCTCACATATACCCTACTGAATCCCAATCAGCTGTGGGCATCCCTTCAAAGCCTCTTCTGAATTCTGATGCTGTAGGAGTCAATAAACCCATTGTGTGAGTCAAAATTGTTTTCTGATTGGCAAAATTGGTTTAATAAACATCAGAAAGCCATTTTGCAGTTGCCAATCATGTGATTTTGTGAATTTCAGGGTTTATGATTCCAAAATGGCTTGGCATATCAGCCAATAATCAGCATTCACAGAGATTAATGCATTATCTTGAATGTTAACTCATATTTGAGCATAAGTGACTCAGACAATATAACTGATGACGATAAAATAAGTTATATGTATGCAAGGAGAAGTTAAACTTTATGGATAACAATTGGTTAAAAATATGCCTAATTGAATAAATATATATTTTTTAATCATGATGCCACGTGCTGAAGTTTGGAAGGCATCAATATTGTTTTGTTTGACTTAAAAAAACATTGTAAACTGAAGTTGGGTGTTCTTTCTTTCTTAGGTGACCTTTATGTTGATTTAACTGATCAAGCAATGTCAAAAACCTGTCCAAGTTTGCTAAAAAAACAATTAAAATGTTAATTAAACAAGCATTTGCAATGCAATTGGTCTCACATTTACGCGGGTTTAAGCAATTGGCATTGTAAATGACAATCAGGCACATGCATCAAGCTAGGATTTTGCGAGTCCTTAATTGCAATTATTAAGGAGTCGCAATTAAGGACTCGCAAAAGCCTATTGATGTAGGAATCGCTATAAAAATAGCGATTCCTACACATTGCCTATTTGCGAGTCGCAAACTGCGATTCGCAAGTAAGAAATGGCTTCCCATTCATTCCTATAGGCCTAAAGGCCTTGACCATTGATGCATCGCAAAAGGTAATTTTGCATTTGCAAATGGCCGATTTTTGCGAATCGCACCGTTTGCGATCGCAAAAAGCTTTGATGCATGCCAGAATGCCTTTTATTTATGTTTTGAAAACCAAAACATAAATAAAGGGCATTGTCATTTACAATGCCAATAGCTCAAACTGCATAAATGCGAGACCTATTACATTGCAAATGCTTGTTCAAACCTTGGGGTCGATCGTCGTAGCCGTCGGGCCTGTGAGCTGGGGAAGCCCCATGACCAATTAATGCCAGCACTCACACCGCACGCTGTTTAGAGTTTCATGAAATCACCCCCCACCCCTCTGACAAACTGAGTGTGACGAGCGAACACCTGAGAGCACCAGGAGGTACAGCGTCCAGGTCTTACAAGGAATGCACCTGGGCAGCCACCACCGGGGTGCAGCGCAGGAACCTCATGGTGGAGACGGAAGATGGGGGGCCTTGATTTGATTTGATTTATTATTTGTATAGCGCTTGAATCACCCCCTGGGGGGTATCTCAGTACTCAGGATGTGCGTCGAAGGTAGTGGCCATGACTAGGCTGAGAATAGAATGGTTTTCAGAGTTTTCCTGAACTTCAGGTGGTCGGGCATTGTCTTAAGGCAAGGGGGAGTTTGTTCCACATGAGCGGGGTTTGATGGGAGAAGGACTAGCCTCCAGTCCTTGACTTTTTCACTCTGGGCGTTTGAAGAAGGGCTTTGGAGCTTGAGCGTTAGGTCCTGAGAGGAGTATAAGGGTGGATCCTCTCCGCCAGATAGGCGGATCCATTCCCCCATATAGTTTTATGGGTAATGTCGCAGATCTTAAACTTCATGCGTTGTCGGATGGACAACCAGTGCAGCTGGTGAAGGAGAGGTGAGGAAGCCGATCTGTGGGGGGCGTTTAATGTCAGGTGGGCAGCAGTGTTTTGTATCATTTGGAGTCGGTTTAGAGAGGACTCGGTGGCTGTGATCAGGAGGACGTTTCAGTAGTCTAATTTACTTAGTACTAAAGTTTGGGTCAAGGTCTTTCTGGTTGCGTCGGGTAGATAGGGAAAAATTCTCCTCAAGAGGCCAAATATGTGGAAGCATGAGCCCACGGTGTTAGTGACGTGCTTCTTCATAGTGAGGGTCTGTTCAAGGTGCACTCCTAGGTTCTTCACAGTGGTCCCTGGGGAAGGGGCTATCCCCAGTTCTGGGGGCCATTAGTGGGTTGACCATAGGAGCGGGGCTTCACTGAAAAGCAAAACCTCTGTGTTCCCGGCATTCAGCTGGAGGTAGTTGTCTTCCTTCCAACGTGATATTGCTAGCATGCCGGAAGAGAAGGTGGATTGGGCGGTTCATGAGGTTTTATTAAAGGAGAAAGTGAGTTGGGTGTCATCTGCTTAGGATATTGGGACTAACCCGTGCTTCCTTAAGAGAGCTGCCAAGGGGGCTATGTAGATATTGAACATAGTGGGGCTTAGGCACGATCCCTGTGGTACCTCCTTGGTGAGGTCTTGTGCTTTGGAGTGGAAAGGGCCAAGGTTGATGGTCTGGGATTGGTTGGAAAGGAAGCTGGTCAGCCATTTCAGGGCTACTCGCCCGACCCCTGCCTCCCTCATTCTCATGAGTAAAGTCTGGTGGTTGACCGTATCGAAAGCGGCGGAGAGGTCTAATAGCACTCGAAAGGTGGGCTGGTTCTGGTCAAGGGCGAGCTTGATGTTATCGGTCACGGCCACTAGCGCAGTCTCAGTGCTATATTTGGGCCTGAACCCAGATTGGGCCGAGTCCAGGTAGCCTGCCGCTACGATATGATCGGAAAGGTGTTTGTTGATATGTTTTTCCAGGACTTTGCTCATGTAAGCTAAGAGGGAGATGGGGCGGCCTTATCACCCAGATGAGGTGGCATCCTGCGGAAGACAGCAGAGAGGGACTCCGCCCCACAGGACTTCTGTAGCACTGCGAAACTGCACAAAAACTGCTCACATATACACACACCCCCGTATGACTTTTTGTGAAATCACTGCATCGATTTCCTGCCGAGTGTGACGAAATCAGTAATAAGATCGCTGCCCCTTGTTATGCTGTCACACACCCCTCAGTCACAACAGCGGGCGGTAAACAGCTCCTCTTCAATCCTATCAGGCACTTTACTCCTTCATTCCGGCAGTATGTTCAGTGTGGAATATGCAATTGTATTTATATAGCGCTTACTACCCTGTTGAAGCCCTTTTCGCCAACTAGTAAATGATTAGAGGTGAATTCTCTGTTAAAGCGCACACATTTCATTCCAGCCACATCTGCAATAGTGTCTAACTTGCATCTAAAGTCATTCTTGATGCCAAATGCACTTGTAAGTTATGTTTTTCAAACTACAAAATACCCGAAACCCTTGCGGCTCCACACACAGAAAACAGCCCCGGAAGGACTTACCGTGTGTGCCAAATTTCATTATAGCCCGGGGCACTGAATAATGGACCGGAACGCGCGATGTTTCAGCAGAAAACCTGCCACGCATGTACCTTGGAAAAAGGCGCGTGGGTTCATCCATTTACCAACTTAGGACAGCTTAAATAGGAGCGTCTAAAATGAAGACTCTAGCAGGAGATTTAAGAACACCAGAGACGCCACAGAAGTCATGGAGAACCCGCGCAGTGCGCCCTGACGCTACAGTGCCCGGACAGCTCGTGACGCAGCATTTTCTCTCTTAAAAAAATGTGCAATGCGAACGTCTACTGCTCCCGAAAAACTGCAGTCATGATGGGTTTTGCCTAGTCCTTTGCCTTTTACAAGTTGTACACCATATATAATTTAATAACAACACAGCACTTGTAGCATCTGTAACAAACGGTGCAGAGAATCGAAGCGAGGGGTTGGCTCAACATATAATGTTGACGACTTTGGAGCTGGAGAACAGGGTTTGAGCCTCGGGTGGGCTGTATCACGTAATCACATATAAATAAACAGAGATCTTGGAGGGGAGTGGGGAAAGACAAATAAAACAAGTGGGGGGTCACAAAGAGCTCATTACCACTGCATCATGCAGCTTTTTTGCCAAAGAGCATACAACGGAGGGCTCATCTGCAGGACGTTGCCATTGTGCTAATACAAGAAAAAAGTGCTTAGCAGCTCATTAAGAGACACTGTGTCGCGCCGTGAGTAAAAGAGCCAGTGCGGGTGAGCGGGCCAAAAGGAGACAGGACGGTAACAAAGAAGCCTCCTTTTCAATTTGAGTCCAGCGTTTAGCATAAATGATGACGCCAGCCAATGAAAATGATCGGCGGGGCTTCAAGTCCCCTTCAGAAATCTTATCCATTACAAGATGCTTCGCAGAACGAGGAGGGAATGCTCGCTCCAACGCTAGGTGAGACCTACAAAATGAAGACACTTTTCTGTGTGTGGCACATTAGGAATGCACATCATACAGCTTGTGATTTGATCCTGCTATACATTAGGTGGGCTGGAGACACTGTAACCTGTATACTCAAAGGCCTCTTCAGAGTTTGCCCGTGCATTGCCTACACCAATCTTTTTTAAAGTTGTACTAATAGTGAAAACCAGATTAAACAACGTTTGTGATCATCTAAAAAAATAAAAAATATATAAAAGTGGCAAAATAAGTTCTTCACTTTATGAATGTCAAAATCTACACCAGACACAACTGCTTGGTCGATTGTGTGTCAGTTGAAGACTGTAAAACCTCATGTTGCTACTGTTTAGTTAATATTTTGAGATTGTTTGTGTGAAAATGTCCCAGGCTGTAATAAACATTTGAAATGGTGACTTTTCACTTACTGCCTGAAAAGGCCGTAAGTTGAGTCGTATACTTAGGTTTTACAATACTTCAATGGATCACATATTAATCAGATCTCTATTCGCCATGTAAGCCTTTTCCTTTTATGAAGCATTTTCCTAAACTTAGCATTCTATGTTCCTTGCCATCGTGTACCTGGAACAAGCACCTTCCCCAAAGTAATGCCGTTCTGAACTTCTAGAAAATGTAACAGTACGTTTTTACCAGGTCACTTTGGTCACTGGGATGCTGCCCATCGTTTTCTTGATCGAATTTTCAAGAACATCTTGCTGAGTCCTACACCTGCTTACACGTTTATCGCTTTGAGGACACTCTTGGTCTTGGCCACAAGTCCCTCTGTAACCTAGAAGCACTTTGACATGATTGACCTAAATCATGCTATACAATATTTCCTGGGTTTCTTCCTTCAAACCTTCTCTCTTTCCTTCTTTCCTTCCTTTAAGCCTTCATTTCTTCATCTCTAACTTCTTCCTTCCTGCTTTCTTACTTTCATTCCTTGTTTTACTCATTTCTTTCTTAATTCCCTCTTCAGTTCCTCCATTTCTTCCCAGACCCTACCAACGGGATAGCTCGAGGCGCTGCATGCCCACCAGTGATAAATGCTGTGATGTAGAGGTTGAGAGTTTTCATCCTTCCCTGGTTGGTAAAGTGAGTACAAAATGTGTAAAATAAATTGGGGTATATTAATATCTGTTACTTACAAACAAAAAGGTGTAATAGTGGTATTTAGAACTACAAGGAAAAGAAAGTATTTACTACGTCCTCTTCCTCCTTCCATACTTCCCCTTGACTATTTCCTCTTTATTTCCCCTGTGTGCGGCCCTCCTCAAGTTCTCACTTTCTGCCACTGTAATATGTAATGCCCTTTTTTCTACTATTTAACTGGTAACAATACCCTCCTTAAGTGAATATCAGTTTCCTTCAAATGCCTCTAAGCTTGCCTGTCCTTTTAACAACTGCTTTTGAGACAAGCCCGAAGGAAACTGTACTTTGACAGTCTGGCACAATTATAGTTCAAGCCCTTGAAAACTCCTTAATATTTAAAGTTCAACAGTTAGATAAAAGAGAAATACACGTTGGTCTGATCTAATATCCTGTGCTCCCAACCCAAAGCTTTACTCTATTTGACTGAAAATGGTAATCATATAACATTTTATGTCATTATTAACCTTGCGAGCCTTGTTTTGATGACATGCATCTTACTATGTTATTTTACGAAGATTGCTTGGGTGATTCCTAGTTCACCAGGGAGACTGTGCGTCGTGTACAGCACCGCAGACTAATACCTATCGTCCATTTCACAATCTTCACCCTCTCGGTTTGATAGAGCGCGCAGGTCATCCGACTATAATTTTACCATATGCACATTGGGCCCATACATTTCAATACACCATATTTATTAATCGGGTAACCTTGCACTGTACTACCAGTAACCCTGTTTCCTTCCTATTGTATTTTCCAGTGTACCCGACTTACCAATCCACCGCTACGGGTACCTATGACCACAATGGATCAGGGAGCTAGCTGTAAAAGAAAGGCAGACACCAAAATACAAAATACCTTTTCTATGTTTGCACTCATATAATAACCACAAACTCAGAAAGTTAAAAAAACCTTTATCTAAAGTTCATCGTTTTCAGAAAGCATATGGTTTACAGCAATTAAACTGTCAATAACTAGAATTATAAAGAGCACATATCCATATAGAAAATAAATCAGACCAACCATTTAGGACTCTAAAGGAAGGTAAGAACAGAGAGCATGCTAGTAAGAATTTCAGGAATTTTAGACTAGACGTGGAGTGACTAAAGGACGGGAAAGATAAGGAACATGCTAAAATGTACACCCTCCAAAAGTGGGCACAGTACGAGAATTTAGTCAGTCTATGGAAACTCGAAAAGTAACATGTAACTGTAGGGAAGGTAAAAGTGGAACACGCTAATATTTCAAAGCAATCACTTCACATGTAACTGTAGGGAAGGTAAAAGTGGAACACGCTAATATTTCAAAGCAATCACTTCATTTAACTAAAGGAAGGTAAAGAAAAGGAACATCTATATTTCATGAACTGTATACAGGAACGTACTTAAAGGATAGGGAAAAATTGGAACATGCTAGTATAACAACTATAAGGTATGGCTTTTTCATTTGTCGGTGCAAAGAAAGCATAAAAAATCAATATGCAAGAGTACGTCTTTATTAAAGCAAAGAAAAGAATGAAGGATTCAGAATTGATTCCCAGCACTATATTTACCTAGAACGGTGTGAAGACCAACCCTGGCCATGGGTCAGTTAAGGACAAGAGAAACACCAAGGAAGGACAGTCGCCAGTAGGCCAGCAGGTGCAGATGGACACCCCAGGACAGGACAGGAAAACCAGATTAGGATCAGGACAGGACCATCAAGAAAAGACCAGCACCCGCAGTTCGGTAGCAACGCCTGCGCTACACCCTCTCTGCAGATATCAGTCAGAACCCCGATTGGGTTATCGAATTCCCCTGCAAAGTGCTCCACCAGCACTTAAAGTTCTTAAAACCCCGCTTGGGTCTGTGGAAATTTCGGACAGAGTGCTCCGCAGCTCTCTGTATCAGTCACCTATTGAGTGCGTTGGGTCAGTGACAGGTCAGCTATTCGGACAAGTCGGACAAATTCTCTAGCTAAACCTAGGCTAATTATACTGTTTTTGGGTCAGTGTACCACCCCCCAAATGTTGCAAGTGTAAGAATCCCCAATTTCGATTGGTCCTCAGGTAGGACAGGTCAACACACCAACCAGGATTAACTTCTACAAGCCCCAATTTGCATCTTTTGGGACCGCCTATTGAATTTGGGGTTCCCAGGCTATGTGCTCTTCTCCTAACAATAGAGAATACAATTTAATATACAATTGTTACAAGTGCAGTACAGTTCAGCTTCGTCCTGCTGGGTCGCAGGTCAGTTCTCATGAGCATCTTGACTGTGGCTGCCAGCTGGCTGGGTTCCACTGGTACAAGGTTTTCTTCCCTCTGCCAGGATGTCATGCGCAGTAGGGACTTCTAAGATGGAGTGTCATGTACTTCCCCGGCCCAAAAAGACTCACCACATGAAAAGTAAAGGAAAACAATTTAGAACATAGAAAGAAATGAATACACTGTATACCAGGAATCCCTATATGACTCCCCTTACTTTATATTAACTATAGCATTAAGATTAGTGCAAGACGAACAGCAATGCAGAAAGCAGCAGGGCAAGCTTCGGCATGTGAGAACACAAAGCGGCCATCTTAAAGCTAGTGCGCAAGCGCAAAGGTTTCCCACCAGAACTGCGAGTACGTCACTTCACGTGAGTGTGACCGACACATGCGCAGATGAAATTCCCGCCAAGCAGCGGCCATTTTAGTGGCAAGGGTATTATGGTTAATAAACACACAGGCAAGCATCACTGGGACACCCAAAATGTCAGAATAAAAGGGAAATTAATAAGACAAACAGATTGATTTAGTTCATTAAAGTTATTCGAGGTTCTTGAATACGAGCAAGTCGCTTTACGTGCGAATCCTTGCTCCATCAGGTTCACGTTTGTCTTGGCTTTTGGTCTTCTTTGTCATTTACTCTCCTGAAAAGTGTCACTGGGTCTATTAAAATAATATGAGCACTATCTACAACAACAGATGCTCCTTGACCAAATTTTGTTTTGTGGCTGCCATGCAGTGCTATTCATTCTGCAAAGTATCCTGGTCGAAATGGCACAAAAACATCATAGGTGAAGTGGAATCTACAGGGCTTTAAAATAAATGAGTTTTGTGATTCAGCAAAGTCTCATGGGATTTCGCCTCATATAACCAGAGAACAAACGCATGAGATTGCCTTTGCTCTGAAGGGTTCCACCATTGAGTTTCCATGAAGGTTCATTTAACTCTCGACTTTTCTGAATCCTCAGACTCAAAACTGACATTATTAATCGAAAGATGGTCTTATTTTGTTGTAGTACACAGACAGTGAGGTGTCTCGTGGCACAGTTTCCTGTTTTTTGGCTACTGCACTAGAATTTAGTGTCAGCATCAAACTGTATAAAGAAAATGGATGCGAACAAAGAAACAACGGCTGAGATCCGCAAGGGTAAAAAGAAGTGTAGTTCTTTTTTATTAAAAACACTTTAGGAGGAAAACAAAAGCCCAGGGGCAGCAAAGAGGAGCGCGTCGCCGCTGATTGAACAGTCAGAGTAAGAGGCACACGCCGAGCTTCAGCAGGGAAACACAGAACAGCGTATCTACCTCACAATGTAAAATCAAGGAATTGCCCCGGCAATAGAGAGACTGAAGGGCATAAAAGAGACCCGAGCAAAGAGACACACCAACAGCCAAAGAAGAAACCAACTCTACCTCAGGGATGATGCGAGCAGAGGAACTTTGTCGTCGCACACCCACTTAGCAAGTAAGGGAGGGAGGGGGTGGGAAGGCGAGAGTGGGGGAGCGGGGAGGGGGGGAAAAGGGGGGGGGAGGTTCTATACATGGGCTTACTGACTATCTTTCCTTTCTCTGCAACTCTTGCATCTTTTATTTCTTTTTCATCACACTCGCATCAAGTAGGAGCAAAGGCAAGCACGAGGACATGAATAAGCACATGGCGCGGAGAGCTAAAGAGCCTAATGGTAGCCCACCAGAACAGCGAATACAAAGCAGCATTAATGACACATAACAGCCAGAATAGCATAGGGTCAGATATCAAAATAGTCTCCCTAAATGTCAAGGGGCTGAATAGCCCGGTAAAAAGAAGGAAGGTGCTCGAACACCTAAGGAAACTTAAAAGCGACATCTACGTGCTCCAAGAGACGAGACTAGAAGAGGCAGACATCCCGCGATTAAGAGCCAACTGGATAGGGGAGGTGGTGGGATCTCCAGCCCAGAACAAAAAGAATGGGGTAGTAACACTAATCAGCAAAAACTCGAACCTGTCTCTTACAAGCTACCAAGCAGATACCCAGGGTAGGACACTAGTGACCAGTCTCAAGAGAGCAGGAGAGACCTACCATGTCGCGAACATATACGGCCCTAACAGTGAGGATAAACAATTTTGGGAGGGGATAGGTGCCCAGTTACACAACCTACCAATGGAAGACCTATTGATCGTCGCCGGAGACTTGAACCAAGTTCTCGACCCAGCAATTGACAAACACCCCTGCAGACGCTACCCAACAACTAGCCCTAACATCCTTAGAAACCTGTGCTCCAAACTTAGGATTAAGGACCCGTGGCGCCTAAGCAACCCAGACGCCAGAGAATATACATTCTACTCCAACCCCCACAACTCCTACAGTCGGATAGACTACATACTAATGTCAGAAACACACACCCACCTCATAGACCACACAGAAATAGGGCCCAGAACAATATCAGATCACGCACATATAAGCCTATCCCTATCGGGCAGACACAACGAAAAGCCAACACGCAGGTGGCGATTCGATGACGGCCTTCTTCAACACACATCAGCGAGGGCAGAGATAGACACAGCGATTAAAGAATATCTGACAATCAACGATACACCAGAAACACCCAGAGAGGTACTATGGGAAACCCTAAAAGCGACCATACGGGAGACAGTAATGTCAATAAAGGGCAAAATTAACAAAGCAAGAAACAAAAGAATAGCCGACCTAGAGAAAGAGATTAAAACACTAGAGAACAGCCACATTGCTAGCCTAGAAGACAACAACACACTCACAAAACTAACCAAACTGAAGTATGAGCTCAACAGAATATTAAGCGAAAGAGCAGGGACCTGGATCAACAAATACAAATAAGTCAACCTATGCACTGCCAACAAAGCGGGGAAAAACCTAGCAACCTACCTAAAAGGGAAACAAAAGCAGCACACAATTGGGGCAATGAAAGACAAACACAACAAGGCCCAGACTGCTAATAAGGACATCTTGGAGGTCTTCAGGGACTTCTATGAGGGTCTATACACAAGAGATGACGCGCTAAAAGAGGACGGGGGCGAGGAACTCCTTAACAGCATAGCCTCACCCACACTAACAGAACGAGAACGAGACGCCCTAGAGCTAACAGTTACGGAGGAAGAGATAAGGAAAGCCACGGCCAGCCTCAAAGAAAACAAAGCACCAGGGCCTGACGGTTTTTCAGCAGGGTTCTACAAACAATACCTGACCACACTCCAACCCACATTGAAACAGGTATTTGAGGAGTGCGTCCACAAAGGACGCATGACCCCATCAATGGCTGAGGCAAAATAATAGTCATACCGAAGGAAGGGAAGGACATAACAGAGGCGAAGAACTTCAGGCCGATCTCACTCATAAATGTAGACTGCAAGATATACGCGAAGATACTAGCCAACAGACTTAACGTCTACCTACCTAAACTCATACACAACTCCCAGGTAGGATACCTCAAAAACCGCATGTCCCATGACAACACCAGACTACTATGCCATATAATTAACCACTCGGCCCAGAGTAGTAAAGCTGCCGTAATGATAGCCCTAGACGCCGAAAAAGCGTTCGATAGAGTCTCATGGCCCTTTTTAGATCGCTGCATGGGGAAATTCGGGCTAGGACCCAACTACAGGAGGATGGTGATGGCGCTATACAACAGCCCCAAGGCGCGAGTGGTAGTGAACGGCGGCACCTCAAACATACTAAACTTGGGCAGAGGTACGCGACAAGGCTGTCCACTCTCACCTGGCCTCTTCCTATTGGCAATAGAACCGCTCCTAACAATGATACGAACGAACGAAGACATAGCTGGGGTGCCGATAGGAGGAGAAAAATTTAAGCTAGCGGCATATGCGGATGATGTTTTAATAATGACAGAAGACCCTGAGAGATCTATCAAGGCACTGACAGACACAATTGAGAGGTACGCCCAGGTCTCAGGGTACAAACTCAACAAGGACAAATCAGAGTGCAAACCCCTAAACATCCACACAACAAGTGCAGTACTAGGAACGTCAGGCCTATCGTGGCAAAATAAACCTATTAAGTATCTAGGCATTCTCTTTGAGAGGAACCTGAGCACGACACTAGAACATAATGAACAGGCTACAATCCAGAAAATCAAGGCCAAAGTAGACGGGTGGTCCCCCAAGTTCACAACATGGTGGGGAAGGGTAGAAACAATAAAAATGATGCTCACACCAATGGTGAACTATATGCTAGCCATGCTACCCCTAACCAACACAGATGACTTCCACAAAAAGGTAGACAAGATACTGAACGATTTCCTAGGGAGAGGGAAGAAGGCCAGAATAAGCATGCAAAAACTCCGACTATCAAAGGAACAGGGGGGACTAAACATAACAAACTTCAAACGATTCCACGAGGCGTGCATAGCTAGGCAGGGACTGCACTGGCTAGACCCAAGACAGGACTACACACCGGCATGGCTAACACTCGAACAGGGGTTGCTAAAAGGTATGAAACCCATCACCCTCCTCACGGCCACCAAACACCCGGCAATCAAAGACAACCCGGTACTCAGAAACACAAAACGAGCTCTGCTGAAAGTTGACAAACTTCTAAACATGAGCATCAAAGGAGGGCCCTTTGAATCCATCTGGCACAACCCAACCCTAAAATACAGGGGTAAGGTCCTAGACATGCACGACTGGTATAACCATGGGGTATCCATAGCCAAGGACCTTAAAAACAAGGGCGCTGACGTAACATTCGACACCCTGAAGGAAGAGTACAGCCTAAACAGCGTAGAACTATACAACTTCCTGAAGATAAAAGTCGCAATAAGGAAGGCGAACCTCAACACCCAGACACCTTCGATAATACAGCTGGCTAACAGCCTGAACACGCTAGGACACCAGGTAGCACACCTCTATAAGATCCTAGGCCCCAAACACACCAAACTTAATGACAAGGTCATAAACTTCTGGGGGGAGGCAGCAGGTCAAGCACTCAGTGAGGACGCTAAAGCCGAGCTATGGAAGTCCACGAGTCGGAAAAAGGTGACGGCCACACTGAACCAGACAAAATTCTGGCTGATACACAAGGCATACTGGACACCAGCCCGTTTAGCCACCGTAGGCATTAGAGACAGCGACGTATGCTGGAACTGCGATAAAGAAAGGGGAGACTTAGAACACCTCCTACTAAAATGCCCAAAAATCAAAGACTTCTGGGGGAAGATCAGAATACTTATCCACGAGATCACAGGCATAGACATACAAATAGACCTCACAAGCCTGGCCCTAGGTTTCACATCCCAGGCAATCACAAAGGCAGAGGATCGGGACCTCATTGATCTTCTGCTAACAGCCGCAGTCAAAATAGTCCTAACTAACTGGAAGGACACATCAAAGGCGGCTCCATAGGCGTGGCTCAACTGGGTCACGTTCCTCAGGGGGGCGGACAACATCACAGCAAAACACACACCGAAAACGCACAAGCAGTCGACCATGTGGGGATCCTTAGACCACTACCTGTCATCACACAAGCCACCGTAGGCGTGAACAAGATACATCTGAGGGCGCTTGCTGAAACAGTTTTGTGATAATAGAACACCGTGCACATCTCCTACTTTATCTATATCTCTCTCCACTGTTCCCCCGGGGCGCGGGGCACAAGATGATCGATCACAGAGACGTACAAATGCCATGGAACATCAAAAAGACGGAATACGAACTATGAGACTACGAACTGGCGAACAATCTCAAGAGTACGGACTACCGCTCCCCCCCCGCACCCCCCCCCTCTTCCTTCTTTCCTCCTTTCTCCTCTTTAGCCTATTTTCTTCTTTCTTCTTCCACTCATGTATAAGCCTCGTCCATGTATGTAAATTTATATTTTTTTATATACAATAAAGAATTTCGGGAAAAAAAAACAAAAAAAAAAAACACTTTAGGTAGCTTGTCTTCAGGTGCCTTCGAGCAGCCTATGATGGAAGATCCCCTCTGCATGTGTAATCCGTAAAAAAGAATTGTAAATGTCATTTTGAGTTTTAGGAGGGACCCCTGCCTCATTTAGAGGTGGTGTAGCAGCCAGGGTTCTCAACACAGAGCCTATGTCTCCACCATCTGAACGGCAGTCCTTTAGCCATAAGGACACCAGTGGTGTACAGTTTAGGACAGACCGTCTGATGTTTGTTTTTCGTGACTACCAGAGGTGGTGGCAGTTTAGTACAGGGAAAATATTTAATAGACCTTTGATGGCAGTGGGAAGTTGAGGAAATTAGTTTAAAATACAATTCGACTTGCAAACCGTTAGAATTGAACTTTAGAAATGCATTTAAACTGCTTCAGAAATGTTTTCACATAGAAAATGACACGTTGACAAAACGTGCCCATTTCATAACATGAAAGAATCCTTATTAAGGCTGCAAATAGATCTATTAATCCCTCACATGTAGAGGAATGTGTGCTTACAACAGTTTATGAACTAATATTTAAAAAAATTGTACTAAGCTATCATTCTTAAATGTGCACTTTTAGTTAGTCCTCAAAGCCTTTTTCTCTCGACTCTTGCTCACAGTTTAATTAACGATTATTTGACTATTTTGCCTAGCACCAGCAACTAGTCTCCTGACTTCAAATTCATGTTTCATTCAGTTCCCTCACCCCATGTTACGTCGTTTACCCTAATACAAAGAGACTTGCTGTGATTGTTATAATAAATAATGATTTAGACATTTTATATATGCTTCATCAGAATATTATTGCTGGTTTGCCTCTGCATCTCTGACAAGTCTTTGTCTTCAAACTGAAACTCAAAGCACGTCTCTTAGCTTAGGTAAGAAGGTTCTTTTGAGAACTTTCCTTCATGTATCAAAGTCCTGAAACAATGTTTAACACTAAAGCGGTGTGAATGCTTACCATGGGAATCAGGAGAAGAGACATCAGAAGTTGACAACATCATCGGATGGGCAGTTTCCATTGACTGGAGAAGCTAATGCCTAATAGTTTTGATACATTATTGAGTGTTTTATAATAATGAGTGTTCCTGTTTAGAGTTAGAAGGAGAGTTGAAGGAGTTCCATATTCGAGACCGAGAGACCCAGGTCTATCTCCCCTGCTTTATGGCTCTTCTCCTGGAGAATTGATCTTTTGCCTTGTTACCAATAGCTACTGCTAAAGGTGACTCATTTCTTTAATCTAATGATTATTTCCTGATCAATGCTACTGCAGAGATCATTTTACCATTGAGGGTTGCTACTGAAGCTGTAGGGAATTCAGCTGAGTTTCCAGAATGACTCTTTATGGGAAGTTCTTTTATTTTCACTCTTGCTCTTTTCTGTAAATGACTCTTCGTGTGCTCTACTTAGAATAGGTTAGGTCTCCTAGCTAGTTTAGTGATGTTTTCCTTTATGGAACACTGTGTATTGATTTATGCTGTTACTAATCAATATATTTACCTGATATTTCTGTAAACTGACTAATTTGAATAAAGATGACAAAACAATACTAATACTTCAAGATAAATAAAAGTGTTGAAAACTTGACCCACCACTCATCATTGACTGAACATTTAAAATTTTAACTGTCGATGGCATATGCATTGTTTATGTGTTTGTTCCAACTCAGTGGCAAAGGTACATTGACCTTTCAAGAACCATCAGGATTTCTCTAGGATGACGTCTTTAAATTGAGTGTTTAATCTTAAACAGTATATACACCAAAAGGAGTAGGAAGTGATACAAAAGCTCGGAGATGTCAAAAACGCCAAATGTACTCCTAGACCCTCTGGCTAAAAGAAGTGAAGGATGGTGGTGATTGGGAGATGTAATTGTGCCCATCGGTACGGGTCACGCCGGCCTTCCTCGGGACTCTGCCGGTCCCAGAGCGTTAGTTTGTATTTCTCACCTCAAGTTGAGATCAGAGCAATAAGACACCTTGGTCCAGAGAGGTAATTCCTCTATTGATATACTACAAATGAAACAAAGGGAGGGAAAACAAAGAGGAGAACACAAGAACAGAAAACATTATAAGTCCATGTGTCAATCCCTCTTTTCCATATATTATATGAATCATATTATAAATGAAGTCATTATGAGCCACCTGAGAATAGGGTAAATAACCCAGAACACATCCAGTGGAAATGGTGAAAAGCCAATTGTTTATCACATTAAATCCATTTCTCTACCATACGTGTAGGTGTAGAATACAAACATGGGTGCACCATATTCAAGATATGTACATATAAACATGTAAATCTACTCGGTATCAGGCAAAGAGAGACCCCCTGTAGTCACACTCTGGGAAAGAGAGGATAGAAAAAAGACAGGATTGTTGTTTGTTAATGATCATGTAATCACAGTATTACTGGTGGAACCACAGTGTCACCGGTCACCCGTGACTAAGTATGATGCCTTCAAATATAATGCTGTCAAGTTTAATGCCATTCCCAATGCAGATCTATCTATTGTGCTCAATAGCATGGAGAAAACATCAGTGAGTGCTGCGGGTAGTAACGCTCGTGGTGTAGTATAATCAGTGGTCTGGTACTGTGATAGGTGGCTGGAAAACACGCCCCTCTATTCATACAAACCACTACAAACCAAACCTCCCCTTGTCATTGGAAGTGTATATGTATAAAACACACACACGCAATTAACTCTCCCTCTGGCTCCTGCCTATGTAATAAGCACCCATAACCAATATAGTTCCAAAGAGATGTTAGCCCAAAATAACGGAGCCATCTCGTAAATAAAACTATTTACAGTATAATGCCAAGGAAAATAAATCCGTCAGCCAGCTTGACCCCTACCCCCAAGGCTCCGTAGGCTGCTTGCCCTCTCTCGCCGTGGATTTGCACGAAGTGAGGAAGGATGCGGGTAGATATAAACTCAGCCTAAGTCCTGCAATGCCCCAGGCACTTCCGGGTACGTAATGAGCACGTCATGGCGTTACTTGCATATCTACATACATGTCCAAAGAACGAAGGTCAGGCAGAGTGTAGCCCTAGTAACCAGCCATGCTCATTGTGTGGCCCGATCGATGATAATACTATAACTCAGATGATGCCTCCTGTAAGATTAAATGGAATTAGAATACCGGTATGCTGCATCTAAAAACCACAGAGTGCTATAGATAAAGCAAAACACCTTATGTTTCATGGGGCTTCCAAGACGTAAACTCAACAAAGGGCACTTAGCCAGGTTAGAGTATGTCATACATAGTGGAAAGATTATGATATCTACTGATAGGGAAGCCTGTTTCATGGTAATGGTAATGTAACCTTTTAGGTAACCAGAAGATAGGAGTAGTATCAATCCCACATTTTATCATCACTGGTGCTCCTGGAGTGTTATACTCATAGAGGACAAAGTGGGGACGGGGGGGGGGGTTGTTTCCCAAATCTATTGGCATTACTCAGGGTTGTTTTTTCTATTACTGTCCACATCATGTTGTCAGTTGTATGACGTTGTTCTAGATAGTGTGTAGTCAACTTGGTATTGGATTTCAGACATCTGATCGTGCTGGGGTGTTCCATTATGCGTGTCTTGACCTTCCGACTGGTCATACCTGCATACAACATTAGGCAGGGGCAGGTGATGAGGTAGATCCCACACTCAGAATTGCAGTTGGTGTGAGATATTTGCTGCCATGGGTAAGTAAGTCCCACATCTATTTCTTTTGTGTTACTCGTGTGGTGGCAGACATTGCATGACCCACATTTAGTGTGTCCTTGGACCGGAGGGAGGCCACCCGGTCTAATGGTATTTCTCACTTGTACTGTGCTCGGTCTGGTATGTACCAGAAGATCTTTCAAATTAGCACTCCTTCTGAAAGAGAATAATGGTCTCACTAAATTCATGCCATTCAAATTCAAAATCCGCTAGTGTTTTAATACTGCCTGTTTGATCTGGTGGGAGGCTGTATTGAAAGTGGTGATACAGACGGTCTTGTTTGTCTGTGGTCTGATGTTCTGAGGTTCTTTTCCAATAGGTTCTCCCTATTGGCATTTTAGCTCGTTTTCTAGCCTTCACAATAGTATGCCCGGGATATCCCCTCTGAGTGACTTCATTAGTGAGAAGCTCAGCCTCACATTTGAATGTGCTTCTTTCCGTGCAGTTGCGTCTCAACCGGAAGAACTGTCCCACCGGTTGGTTCTCCCTAAGAGATTTGGGATGGAAACTGCTGTAAGCCAACAGTGAGTTCTTATTCGTGGGTTATGATACACGCATATATGGAGTATAGCTCCTTTTGGTTCGATAATGAAGTCCAGAATGGGTAAACCAGTCTTGATAACAGTTGACGTGAAATTAAGTAGGGGATTTCTTTCATTAAGCCAGTTCCGGAAATCACCGAATGTGTCTATGTTACCCTTCCAAATTACCAGGAGGTCTCCGATGTAACAACGCGAGAGCCTGATATTATCCTTCCAAGGGCACCGTAGATGGTAAATCATTGCCCTCCCGAAAGCACTCACATACCGTCCTGTCAGGCTCGGGCAAAGGTACTGATCCAGCGGGTTACCAGCAACGGGTACTCTAATACCATATACTCACCTGGGCCCATAAACACACATTCACACTACCTGGTAGTAATCCGCTGGGGTCAATTGTTTGTACTTTTTATTATTCTAGATTAGTCTCATCTTATTCTCAACTAATCTTTCACTGATCAAAAAGTTCCTTCCTCTGGTCATCGGACCAAATTAGTTGATGGTGAAATGACATGAATATAATCTACTTACATTTGATGAAATAACCACAGACTCTGAAAATATTTTGAATATTTATCTAAATTAATTTCATGTGAACCACTTACAAAGTACAGTACAGCCACCGTCACTCATAGAAAGGAAGAATCAATTAATTGATCATCAAACATATACTTTTATATAAAGCAATGGCTCAGAAAGGAGAGGATAGAGAGAAAAGAACATTAGCACATACTCGGAAATCATATTACCTAGGATAGTGTGAAAACCAGCCCACTGGCCAAGGAGCTGGGGAGGGTCCCCGGGGAAAGATCAGGTGACAATGTTTTTTGACAGGAATCAGAACAGGATACATGACCTCTCTACCACGGACGCTTGCATAGCACCCCTCTCTGACACTCTCTTCCTCCTCGAGATTCTTCCGCAATTTTCCTCTAAGTTAATTAATGCAAAATAAAGTGGTTCTGCATTTGATTCTTCTTCAGCTTCTCTCGTCACTCTGACAGCATCCCGAGCTCTGCAGCATTCAGCAAACTCTCCTTACTAACTAACTAAGAGCTACCTCAATTAAACCCTACAATATTCACGTACCTCCCCATAATTGTTTCAATATCCTGAAACTCCTAATTCTGATTGGACAAGCAAAGGGGGATGATCATCATACCATACTTTTTTTCTCATTTAGTTTTCAGTCCATTGCTCAAAGATCTCAGCCCTTGATTTTTATTCGCAAAATTTTATTCCCATCCGTATTCACATCATATTAGAAACAAAAGTATAACATTTTCATCTGCTCCCATTCGTCTTAGAGGTTCCCAAGTTGGTTCCCAGGGTATGTATCTGTTTCGACCTTGAGCTGCATTCAAGAGTGACATCACTTCTTCCAACTTGTTCATATCACGCATGCGTGGAAATCGGGTGGCAAACAGACCTTAGACTCATACGAAAGGCCCAAGACACACACTAATAAAAGAGTCAATAAGACTTATGTTAATTTCAAACATAAATGGTTTCACTGTATACCACCTATCTCTACTCTAATCCCATTTACGTATTTATACATTCCCCGCATTACAGTTAGTAAAATAGCATGTTTTTGTTTCTGCAAAGCAGATGCTGAGTATGTGAGCTTCCAGGTAGCCATGTTAATAGCATTTGTGCAAGCGCAAGAAATTCCCTCCAAGCGACAGCTCGTCATACTGCGTAGATGCAGCTGATGCATGGCAAGTATAGTTTTCACGTTAGCGGCCATTTTAGAATTTCACTCGAGTTACTTATTAGTAATACACATAGGCAAGCTTCTCTGTCTTGTATGTATAATGTTGTGCATATTAATTTACACAATACACAGCTAATACAATATTAGAAGTTTAAATGAGAGGACTATCTCCAAGCAAGTCTCTTTTCTACGAGTCCTTGCTCCATCAGGTACTGCCCATCGAGGTCCCGTGGGTCTGCAGATAAAGGGAACCCTCGAACTCCAAAAAGTTTTTTGTGAGGGCTATCTCCACCAAATGTAAGATGAAAGCCTGTGGGGTCTGATAACTCCATTCCTCCTCAAATAGAATGTTTACAAGAACCTGCAGAGTTTCTCTCTGGGGGATGTTGGTATATAAGGCCTTGATGTCTAAGCCTATTAAAAACTTGCTGGTAGGGTCAAATTCCATCTCCTTCATTACATTCAGGATCTCCGGCGTGTCCTGTAGTTATGCGGGTAATTTTTGAACCAGCGGTTTAAGGTAGAAATTGCAAAATTGCGAAACAGGTTCCAGGGCAGAGCCAATACCCAATACAATGGGTCTTCCTGCAGGGTCTAGTGGTCTTGTGTATCTTTGGCAGTATGTATCTATTCTTGTGTTCGCCTCTTTATTTTCCCTCCCTTTGTTTCGTTTGTAGTATATCAATAAAGGAATTACCTTTCTGGAACAAAGGTGTCTGATTGCTCTGATCTCAACTTGAGGTGAGAGGTACAAACTAACACTCTGGGACAGGCAGAGTCCTGAGGACGGCCGGTGTGACCCATACCGAAGGGCACAATTACACAGCCGAACCATGTCGACCAATGGCAGTAAGGAGGGGTGTAAGGAGCACATAACATCTCCCAATCACCACCATCCTTCACTTCTTTTAACCCTGGCCAGAGGGTCTAGGAATAAATGTAGTATTTTTTGACACCTCCGAGCTAGTTTTAACTCACACTGCACTTTCACTTCCGATGTCCCAGTCACTTGCTGAAACTATTTGTTTCTATTGTTTATGTGTTTCGTTTGTCTTCCTCCTCCCTTTGCTCCACTCCTAGCATAGGATACGCAGGGGTAAACAGTAGCAGCCCTATGATGAAGCATTTCACTCTACAGTGTGTGTGAGGGCAGTATTAGGACACACTTCACGTGCCACATCTACTGACAGAGATTTTTTATCACTTCCTACTCCTTTTGGTGTATATACTGTTTAACCTGGGGGTCCGGAGTAGAGAAAGTCTGTTACCCTCACCCCTTTCCTTATGTGTATTTATTGTTTAATCTTAAAACTAGGGCTGGGCATAGTTCGCGTAGCGCCACTACGCACACTACGCAGAATTTTGGAAAATATTTGTGGAGGGCACGTCCTGAGGGTCGTTGTGCCTGGGACAGGGGTCCCTCGTGCCGGGGCAGACTCCCTGATCTCCCTGGCGTGGTTGTTTTGGAAAGCAGGGACCGGCCCCGGGGCCTACGTCCTACGGCCTGGCAAGAGTCAGAGTCAGAGTGTGGTTTCGGAGTCCCCCTGAGCCCTGCAGCCCTGGAGCCTTGCAGCCCCAGTGCCCTGCAGCCCCGGAACCCTGCAGCCCTGGAGCCCTGCAGCCCCGGAGCCCTGCAGCCCCCGAGTCCTGCAGCCCCCGAGTCCTGCAGCCCCCGAGTCCTGCAGCCCCCAAGCCCTGCAGCCCCGAGCCCTGCAGCCCCGGAGCCCTACAAGGGCAGGCAGGGTGGGAGCCCTCCCGTGAAGGCTCGGGGAGGGCAGCTGGGAGTCCGTGCGATCCCGACCATCTGGTCTCACCTTTACCATCGGCCATCTGGTCGCACGCAATGCTTTCCAATAGGGCGACCAGATGGCCGGGCTTCCCTGGAAGACCCGATGAGGTGCCATTCGCCTCCCGATCCCAGCGAGGGCTCCAGGAGGTCAGGCGCCTCCGCGCCCTGGGTCCCCTCCATCACTCGGTGCGCATGGGTTCCAAGAAAGAGGGGTAGCCTTCCTCCGGATTACTAGGGGCAGGGTATGCCCGGACACTCCTCCCGGGCTGGCGGTTCTCTGCCAGGGACCAGATGGGCTATGCCTCAACACCTGACTCATGCTCAGACGTGAGTCCCTTGCTCACTTTGCCACTGGATTCAAGCAAGCCGGGCGGAAGACGGCTGTAATGCCAGAAACCGGTCCTCGGAAGCTTTTTTCCGGTCCAGGGAAGGCATGGCTTGGCAGTTCGGGCTGGACTGTTCCCATGAGGCACAGGGTCAGACTGATTTGCATATAGCCATGTCTCAACTGGGGTGGCAGAGTGGGCTAAAGAACGGTGATGGATCAAACCCAGATCTTTTGACTGGGTGTGAGTGTTTGATTGGTTCAGATGCTCCGGCCATCACCACCCCCTTTTGTACCATCAACACCTCCCTAGGCATCCGGGGCTCCCTCCTCCAGGCCAATGGCATGGCAAAGTACCCGGGAACGGCTCTATGGGTCCCTGGCAGTACTCCCCTGGGCATCCGAGGCTCCCTCCCGCAGGCCAACGGCATGGTCGAGTGCCCGGGACGGGATTCATGGGACCCGGGTAGTCCTCCCCTGGGCGTCCGGGACTCCCTCCTCCAGGCCAACGGCAAGGCCGACTGCCCGGGACAGGCTCAATGGGTCCGGGGCGGTCCTCCCGCGTCATCTGGGCCAGAGAGCTCCGGTGGTCTTCCCTGTGTCTAAGACCCAGCCGGGGTCCCCGAGCCCCTGAGACCTGCCCTGCGTTGGCAGGCAGGAGCCCTACCGCAAAGGCTCGGGGTGGGCAGCTGGGAGTCCTTTCGATCCCGGCCATCTGGTCGTACCTTTCCCCTCAGCCATCTGGTCGCACGCAATGCTTTCCAGTGGGTCGACCAGATGGCCGGGTTCCCTGGAAGTCCTGATGAGGTGCCATTCGCCTCCCTGATCCCAGCAAGGGCTCCAGGAGGTCGGGCGCCTCCGCGCCCTGGGTCCCCTCCGTCATTCGGTACACACGAGTTCCAAGAAAGAGGGGTAGCCTTCTTCCGGATTACAGGGGGCAGGGTGTGCCTGGACACTCCTCCCGGGCTGGCGGTTCTCTGCCGGGGACCAGATGGACTATGAATGAATTTTGTTGCGCGCACTGCATCGCATTTGGTGATGCAGTGCACACAACAAAATTCGTTTTATTTATTTATATGTTTACTTACCTGTTAAAGTTCGTTGCAATTGAAGGCAATGTATTGATTGATGTGTCTATGAGCCTGACTAGATGTGTACTTGTATATGACAAAAATAGTGTCTTACATGTTGTGTTGTCTTGATTATGCTGGTCATATTTACATTCTGTTGGTCCAAGAAAACATCTATCTTGTGATTTATATGCATTGTGTATGTTCCTTGTGAGGGATTTTATCCTTTAGATGGTATTGTTCAATTTTAAATTTATTTTAACCTGTGTATAATGGAATGTGAGCTCCAATGATTTTGTGATAATAGTGTTTTTTTTTACAATTTGAATATAGTACAGTTTATGTTGATGTAAGGTTGTTTATCATATGCCAGCACTGTGAAATAGTGAGTCATGGGAATTTTTTTTTTCTGTTGGTACCTGGTTGATCCTGCCAGTAGCAAATGCTTGTCTCAAAGATTAAGCCATGCACGTGTAAGTACACATGGCCGGTACAGTGAAACTGCGAATGGCTCATTAAATCAATTATGGTTCCTTTGATCGCTTCATCTGTTATTTGGATAACTGTGGTAATTCTAGAGCTAATACATGCCGATGAGCGCTGACCTCCCGGGATGCGTGCATTTATCAGACCAAGACAAATACGGGCTCGCCCGGCCGCTTTGGTGACTTTATATGACCTCTTGCTGATCGCACGTCCTGTGGCGGCGACGATACATTCGGATGTCTGCCCTATCAACTTTCGATGGTACTTTCTGTGTCTACCATGGTGACCACAGGTAACGGGGAATCAGGGTTCGGTTCCGGAGAGGGAGCTTGAGAAACGGCTACCACATCCAAGGAAGGCAGCAGGCGCGCAAATTACCCTCTCCCGACTCGGGGAGGTGTGACGAAAAATAACAATACAGGACTCTTTCAAGGCCCTGTAATTGGAATAAGTACACTTTAAATCCTTTAACAAGGATCCATTGGAGAGCAAGTCTGGTGCCAGCAGCCGCTGTAATTCCTGCTCCAATAGCGTATAATAAAGTTGCTGCAGTTAAAAAGCTCGTAGTTGGATCTTGGGATCGAGCTGGCGGTCTGCCGCGAGGTGAGCTACCGCCTGTCCCAGCCCCTGCCTCTCGGCGCCCCCTTGATGCTCTTGACTGAGTGTCCTGGGGGTCCAAAGCGTTTACTTTGAAAAAATTAGAGTGTTCAAAGCAGGCCGGTCGCCTGAATACTTCAGCTAGGAATAATGGAATAGGACTCCGGTTCTATTTTGTTGGTTTTCGGAAGTGGGGCCATGATTAAGAGGGATGGCCGGGGGCATTCATATTGTGCCGCTAGAGGGGAAATTCTTGGACCGACGCAAAACGAAACAAAGCGAAAGCATTTGCCAAGATTGTTTTCATTAATCAAGAACAAAAGTCGGAGGTTCGAAGACGGTCAGATACCGTCATAGTTCCAACCATAAACGATGCCGACTAGCGATCCGGCGGTGTTATTCCCATGACCCGCCGAGCAGCTTTTGGGAAACCAAAGTCTTTGGGTTCCGGGGGGAGTATGGTTGCAAAGCTAAAACTTAAAGGAATTGACGGAAAGGCACCACCAGGAGTGGAGCCTGCGGCTTAATTTGACTCAACATGGGAAACCTCACTCGGCCCGGACACGGAAATGATTGACAGATTGATAGTTCTTTCTCGATTCTGTGGTTGGTGGTGCATGGCCGTTCTTAGTTGGTGGAGCGATTTGTCTGGTTAATTCAGATAACAACGAGACTCCTCAATGCATCCCCCAGCGGTCGACATCCAACTTCTTAGAGGGACAAGTGGCATTCAGCCACATGAGATCGAGCAATAACAGGTCTGTGATGTCCTTAGATGTCCGGGACTGCACGCGCACTACACTGAACGGATCAGCGTGTGTCTACCCTTCGCCGACAGGTGCAGGTATCCCGCTGAACTCCGTTCATGATAGGGATTGGAGATTGCAATTATTTCCCATGAACGAGGAATTCCCAGTAAGTGCAGGTCATAAGCTTGCGTTGATTAGGTCTCTGCCCTTTGTACACACTGCCCGTCGCTACTACCGATTGGATGGTTTAGTGAGGGACTAGGATCGGCCCCGCCGGGGTCTGCAAAAGTTCTGGCGGAGCGCCGAGAAGACAATCAAACTTGACTATCTAGAGGAAGTAAAAGTTGTAACAAGGTTTCGTAGGTGAACCTGTGGAAGGATCATTAACAGTGGAGCGGCCCGAGTGACTGACAGTGCCAGCCTGAAGCCCTCCGCTGCCTCCTGAAAGCACACACCGTAGGCACAGGGCCCTGCCCTGCCGTAATGCGCCCAGGCCGGCGGAGCGGTCCGTGGCCACATCGGGTGCTTCGGTGAGGACCAGGACTTCGGAGGGCCTCTACCCCCCGTGGAGGGCCTGACCGACGTGTGAGGGACCCTGTCCCCTGTCCCTCTCCGACACGGAACCCAAGTTCACCCGGCGCAACATCCCCTCGGGTGGAGGGAAACCGAATGGCAGTGCATCCCTGGGCTGGTACCATCCCTCCCTTGAAAGGCCCTGGCGCCGGCTGGGCCCTCCCATGCCAGAGTCCCTGCCCGGCCCGACCGGGTTCTGTGCTACCGGGGAGTGACCCTTCTTGGGCGGCAGGGCAGCCTGGAAGAGAAGGGACCAAGAGCCTGTGAGGGGACCTTGGCTCATCTCGGTGGGAGGCATGTGGGATGGAGAGCCCACCTGGCTCTTACCTTCCGGCGCTCCGACCCGGGCGAGGATGGTGATGGGCTAATTGCTAGCCCACCGGCATAGCTCAGGCCACCCAGTGACGGATGGCTGATGTGCAGGTAGAACGACCCTCCCTCGTTGCCAGGTACCCGGTTTGACCCCGTCCCGTACGGCCGGGCCAAGGGGTTTGAAGTCTTGTGCGGTCCCTCCCGGTGTGACCGGGAGGGACCGGCGGCTGCGGGGCTGCCTGCTCCCGTCGCACTGGGAGCCCCCTTCCTCGCCTGTGGGTTGCTAGGGGGGACTCCCGGCCGAGCGCCTGGCAATGTTTTTTTTCTCCCAACGGTGCAGTCTGACTCCCAGAGGGGAAGCCTTTGACGGGGCGCCTGGGCTGTCTCGCCGTGCGGGCGGTGGGCGGACAACGTCGCCTTCCTCCCACCTCTCCTGCGCCCGCAGGTGGGCGAACGTTTTCGAAAAGTTGCCTGTGACTCTTGGAAGTGGATCACTCGGCTCGCACGTCGATGAAGAACGCAGCTAGTTGCAAGAATTAGTGTGAATTGCAGGACACGTTGATCATTGACACTTCAAACGGACCTGGCGGCCCCGGGCTCGTCCAGGGGCTACGCCTGACTGAGGGTCGCTTGATCGTCAATCACCCCGGGCCTTCCTTGTAACGCGGCTGGGGCTGTCGCAGGGTTAGCTCTGCTTCCTCTTCGTGCCCCCACAAGGTCAGAACCCCTGATCGCCCGTGGCAGAGTCCCTCACCGGGTCCTGCCATGGAGGTATGCCACCGACGCGCCTAGCCCCGAGAAAGGGGCCCAGTGACCGGTCCACCCGGGACCTGTCCCCGGGCGCCTGGTTGCGTGATGCACGTGGCTGTCTGTGGTGTCCCACTGGCTGCCCACGTGCATGTGCCACAGGGGCCCACCTCCGCGGCCGGCTTCCCGGGGAGGGCGCAACCCTTCCAGATGCAATCCGGGGAAAAAGGGCGCAAGCTGCTGGGACGCCAGGCCCCCCTGCTCCTGCAGGGGGGCCTGGACTTCCTCGGCAACCCCCTTTGACGCTCCGGCGTAATTCTTCCGACTATGACCTCAGATCAGACGTGGCGACCCGCTGAATTTAAGCATATTACTAAGCGGAGGAAAATAAACTAACCAGGATTCCCCCAGTAATGGCGAGTGAAAAGGGAAGAGCCCAGCGCCGAATCCCCACCCGCTGGCGGTCACGGGAAATGTGGTGTACAGAAGACCGACTCCCCAGCCTCACTCAGGGGGCCCAAGTCCTTCTGATCTAGGCTCACCCCGCGCACAGTGTTAGGCCGGTAGCGGCCCCCGGCGCACCAGGATCGGGTCTTCTCGGAGTCGGGTTGCTTGGGAATGCAGCCCAAAGCGGGTGGTAAACTCCATATAAGGCTAAATATGGGCGCGAGACTGATAGCCAACAAGTACCGTAAGGGAA